>NC_072383.2:10010000-14810000 GCF_028885625.2 Pongo pygmaeus | reverse complement strand
TAGCCAGGTGTGGTGGCACACACTTGTCATCCCAGGTACTAGGGAGGCTGAGACAGGAGAATCCCTTGACCTGGGAGGCAGAGGATGCAGTGAGCCAAGATCGTGCCAGTGCACTCTGGCCTGAGCAAGAGTAAGATTCTGTCTTAAAAAAAATAAAATAAAAACAAAACCTGAAAGTACCATATCAAAAAGAGAAGGACTAAGTCCTGACTGCAGAAATCCCTAGTCCTCTTCATGAATCTCCCAGACTGCTGGCAATCAGAGCCTATTTCTCTATTTATAAAAATGGAAGACTATTCCCTGAGGGTGTCTGACCAGCACAAGACATAAGACCTAAGGTCTCTGGAGAACTTTCCCAAAATGGCTGACCCAGATCAGCCTAAAGGGAAGTTTCAAACTGTCGAATTTAGATAAGGCAATCAACTTTTGAATCTTCCACATCACATTATGCAGTTAGCTAAGGAAGGCAATTGAGAAAAGTTTCCAACATGACAGAGACCAAAAGAAAACGAAAATAAAAAAAATACATGAAGCAAAAGACTATGCAGGAATAAGAAAACTTCAAAAAAATTAATATATGCAGACAAAATGTTACATTCGTGAGTCAAGAATATAATGCTATAGAAAAGGAATGAAAATTAAGAACATGATAAAAAAATGAAAAACTCAATAGAAGGACTGGATGATAAAGTTGAAGAAACCAACCTTAGCAAAAAGACAAAATTATAAATCAGAAGATACAATTGGAGTATCCATCCAAATAATCAAATTGGAATCGCACACACACACACACACACACACACACACAAAGACATCACCAATGAAATCATTTAAGAAAACTTTCCAGAGTTGAAGGGCAAGAATTTCCAGACCAAAAGAGCCCAAAGCATGCCAGCAGACCATAATAAACAGATCCACACAAGGGCAGGTTCCATTGAAATTCCATAAGACTAAAGACTAATAACCAATTCTACCAGCTTCCACTGAGAGGAGAAATCAGAAATCAGAACGGCTTCAGATTTCTCAGTGGTGATAATAGTAGGAAGAAGATAATGGAGCAGTGTCTTTAAAATTCTGAAGGAAAAGAATTTCAACCTAGAGTTCTATACCCAGCCAAACTATCAATCAAGCATGAAAACATAGAATGACCTTTTTCAAACATGCATTGTCTTTAAAACCTGTATCTCCCATGCACCCTTTCTCAAAAAGCTACTAGAGAATGTGTAGCTTTCTACAGGCAGGGAGAATTCTAAGAATTTTCCTGCCAAGGACAGAATAAGTCAATAAAAAGACATAGCATTTGGAAAACAAGGGTCCTAGAAGACAGGTGAAGGAAATCTTCAATGATGGTTATATTAGTTCATTCTTGCACTGCTATAAAGAAATACTTGAACATGGGTAATTTATTAAGAAAAGAGGTTTAATTGGCTCACAATTCTGCTGGCTGTACAGGAAGTACAGTGTATCTGCTCGGGTTCTTGGGGTGGGGGCTCAGGAAATTTACAAACATGATGGAAGGCAAAGGGGGAGCATGCACATCACATGGCAGAGGCAAAAACAAGAGAAAGGGGAGAGGTGCTACACACTATTTAAATGACCGGATCTCACAAGAACTCACTCACTATTGTAGAGGACAGTACCAAGCGGGATGGTGCTAAACGATTCATGAAAAATCCAGCCCATGACCCAATTATCTCCCACCAGGCCCCACCTCCAACATAGAGGATTATGATTTAACATTAGATTTGGGTGGGGATACAGATCCAAACTATATCAATGGTGAATAAAATTCTAAGGATGACAGTTGTATACGAGATATAGTGAGCAACTAAGCCACACAGGAGCAATGACACTCAAGAACTAAACATGAGTCAAGATTTTTGCTGCCACCATACCTAAGGAAACGTGTCTTATAAATTAAGTCTTTTAAATAAATATCAAAAGATTATTAGTAACTATACCAAATCGTCTTAACTATTGCTATTTACATGGAAGAGACTCATGGATGCAGGCATCCTGGTATAAAGCTGACATCATGAATCAACAACTGTCATAACTGTATCAAGGGAATGGGTCATGATTTTCATGATTATGTTGTACAAACCAGTCAATTCTGTGTAAGTAGGTTGCTTAACGCAAGATCAAAAAAACAAGAATTACCTAAGACTAAATGAATGATTTAATTGTGGTTAATATTTTATTTTAAATGGTCATAAGAGAACAATAGTTTCTTCTCAATCTATCTCTAACTCCCAACTTAAGGTATACTTTATAGAAATAGTAGTATCTTTCCCCTCAGAGATCAGGGGGAAAAATATCCTGTGAAAGGTTTAATATAGGTTATAAGCTAAAGAAGCCATCAAAAACATTTTATGAATGATTCCGTAGAAAAATACTGAATACAGGGCCGGGCATGGTGACTCATGCCTGTAATCCCAGCACTTTGGGAGGCCCAGGCAGGCGGATCACCTGAGGTCGGGAGTTGGAGACCAGTCTGGCCAACATGGCAAAACTCCATCTCTACTAAAAATACAAAAATTAGCTGGGCGTGGTGGCATGTGCCTGTAATCCCAGCCACTCGGAAGGCTGATGCAGGAGAATCGCTTGAACCCTGAAGGCAGAGGTTACAGTGAGCCAAGATCATGCCACCACACTCCAGCCTGGGCGACAGAGCAACATTCCATCTCAAAAAAAAAAAAAGAAAAAGAAAAATACTGAATATATTGTTCAGCCTTGTCCAGAAACTGCTTAGAACAATGATTAAATATTGTACAAAGTATCATAACTCAATCTTTTTACTTTTTATGACTCAGTTTACAGTTTCAATAAGAATCTGCTCTCCTGCCTACCAGGATAAAATTGGGTAAGTCAGACCAGGCACGGTGGCTTATGCCTGTAATCCCAGCACTTTGGGAGGCTGAGGCAGGTGGATCACCTGAGGTGATCCTCTTGAGGTCAGGAGTTCAAGACCAGCCTGACCAACATGGTGAAACCCTGTCTCTACTAAAAATAGAAAAATAAGCTTGATGTGGTGGTGGTGCCTGTAATCCCAGCTACTCAGGAGGCTGAGGCAGGAGAATCACTTGAACCCAGAAGGCAGAGATTGGAGTGAGCCGAGATCGCGCCATTGCACTCCAACATGGGTGAAAGAGCGAGACTCTGTCAAAAAAAAAAAGAAAGAAAGAAAGAAAGGCCGGGCGCGGTGGCTCATGAGATCAGGAGATTGAGACCATCCTGGCTAACACAGTGAAACCCCGTCTCTACTAAAAATACAAAAAATTAGCCGGGCATGGTGGCTGGTGCCTGTAGTCCCAGCTACTCAGGAGGCTGAGGCAGGAGAATGGCGTGAATCTGGGAGGCGGAGCTTGCAGTGAGCAGACATCTTGCCACTACATTCCAGCCTGGGCGACACAGCAAGACAACATCTCAAAAAAAAAAAAAAAAAAAAAAATTGGATAAATCAAATTTGTAACCATAACCACATTGGAAATGTGAAACTTAAAAATGAATTTCGGGCTTGGCTCAGTGGCTCACATCTATAACCACAGCACTTTGGGAGGCCGAAGCGGGCAGATCACTTGAGGTCAGGAGTTCAAGACTCGCCTGGCCAACATGGTGAAACCCTGTCTCTACTAAAAATATACAAATTAGCAGGGCCTGATGGTGCATGCCTGTAATCCCAGCTACTCGGAAGGCTGAAGCACAAGAATTGCCTGAGTCTGGGAGGTAGAGGTTGCAGTGAGCCAAGATCATGCCACTGCATTCCAGCCTGGGCAACAGAGCAAGACAGTGTCTCAAAAAACAAACAAATAAATAAACACAAATTTCCTTTAATTAGGTATGACAGGGAACAAAAATTGCATCTTTTTTCTTTTTTTTGAGATGGAGTCTTGTTCTGTCACCCACACTGTAGTGGCGCAATCTTGGCTCACTGCAACCTCTGCCTTCCGGGTTCAAACGATTCTCCTGCCTCAGCCTCCCAAGGATTGCGTCTTAAATATAGAAATCATGCCTACTAAATCTTCACAAGAAATCAGTTTAGTATCTCTTCTATAGCTTATAGATTCCAAGCTTTGAAGGGAATAAAGAATAGTATTTCCCAAAAAACCAAGAATACTGACAAATGTGGGAATCTCAGAGAACCCCGAGATACCCTACAATTATAGGTACTGCAGATGAAAGCTCATTGAGATAAGTCAGATGACTCGGTTTCTGGTAGTGGAGACAAGCTAATAAATAAATAAGTCAATTATAGCAATTCACAAAATATCCATACAGAGGTTAATTAACTCTTACCTTCCTATCAAATGGACATAGTTTTGTTAAGCACACAATAGGGATGTCTTTCTATATTATAAATCAATACCTCATTAGACCTATGTGAATCAAATGGCTAAAGAAAACATGAAAATATACCAAATCAGAAAATCATTTAACAAACTTTATGGCCAAATCTGTGCCTTAAGAGGCTGGAGCTTGATTTCAAGGAAGGGCTACGGATGAAAAATGATACTTTGTCTCAATTTTGAATAAGCATGTCCAGCAGATTTTTTTAAAGGAGGGCAAGGAGTAATCCTATGTGGAATTAGTGCCCAAAATAAATGCCTTCATCCCTAACTTTGCCAATGATGAATGCTGCCAAACCTTGCAGATATGACAATCAATGTGAGAAAATGGCTGCTTTTTCACCAGGAAGATGTTTACTATAAATTTAGTGAATTTACTAATCTTGTGGGGTTTTTTCCTTTAAATACCCATTTGTTTTTTAATGAGTCAGTCCTAAAACTGGTCTCCATCACAAACCTTTACAAGTAAACTACTTTCTTAAATGCTTATTTACCTTACTAATGAGTGGTAATATGAAACCGACCTTTCCAAGTTACTTTTTAAATGCATTTAAATTCTAGCTCCAGAAATCAAGAATATTATTTTCTATAAATCTCCCTGTATTGCAGGGCTCCCTGCACATAGTTGCTTTTTAATAAATATTCAAGAATGACTAATTGATTCACCAATTGATTAAAGCCAGAGATATGTGTGAGGCACAGATGCTAAGCATTTTATATATCTAATCGTATTTAACCCTCACAACGCTACCATGTAGGTGGTAACCCCACATTTTAAAGATAAAGAACACTGAGAGGAGACACTAATTGCCCAGGTCCCAATACAAAACTACTGTTCTTTCCACTTCACTGTATAACTAACTGATTTTAGGAAAATTCTTTGTCTTTTCTTTTGTTCTTTTCTTTCTTCATTTATTTATTTATTTTTATCTTTCAATGTTTAAATCATTTAAAGTAAGTTTGGTGGGGGAAGAGGATTATACAAACCTAAAATACAAAATAATTATATCATTCCATCTTTTCCTCAAACCCTTATTAATTTATATACGTAGGTTCTTCACAGTCATATTTTAGAAACTTTTTATTAATAAGCAACTGGTTCTTAATGGATGACACTGAAAACTGTTTTTCCTAAAACCAATTATTTATAATTTTTCATATGTAAAGTGCCTGTCAAATCTTCCCACGACAATTTATCATGTGGGTATTTGCCATTTCAGTAAATTACATGTTTGATTAAAAAAAAAAAAAAGTTCTGACATCTGTGGACGATGAGTTAAATAAAAGAAAATAATTAGAATATCTTATTCCCTTTTTTTTTCACCTCCACCTAAAACAAAGGAATTCTATTCTTTCAATAAGCAAGTATTTATTGAATATTAAGGGAGGCATGGTGGGAAGCAAGGCATGGTGGAAAGCAATCTTATACTTTTAATAGTGATCTTATCATACCTTATTAGAAAGAATTTGTCTTAAAAAATTGTCAGATATATCAATAAGATATGATTCCTAACCCCAGGAAACTTATAAAGTACTACACAAAAAACAACTATAAACATAAAAGTGGAAAGGAATAAATGCCTTTAAAAAATATATGAAGTAAAGCAAAGAGAAATTAGAGAATTTCCAGCTGAGAGCAACAACATGCTTTATTAGGCATATTATGTGGGTGCCATGGCAACTATGACTTTTATTCACAAAAACCAAGGATTTGTATCACAGAGCTATTAAGAGTTCTCCTAACACACTACCTTCCTTTCTGGCCTCTGAGATTTTGAACATACTATTTCTTCTCTTTACTAGTATTATCTGTCTAATTCATCCCTTAAAATACAACTCCCGTAAAATCTCCTTGATCTCCTTCCAACACTCTCACCACTTTCTGCACCCTACAAAAATATCTATTGTTTTACTTGTCATATTCTGTAGAAAGCTACTTCTAACTACTTACTTATTAATCAGGTAAGTTTTGCCTATGTGCAGAGAATTTACAACCACAATCTTTTTACCCGTGTATATTACAAGGCCGTTAGAAGTCACATTTTCGGCCAGGGACAATGGCTCACACCTGTAATCCCAACATTTTGGAAGGCCAAGAGGGAAGGATTGCTTGAGCCCAGGAGTTCAAGACCAGCCTGGGCAACATGGCAAGACCCCCATCTCCACAAAAAAAAAAAAAAAAAAAATTACAAAATTAGCTGGGCTGGTGGCATGTGCCTGTAGTCCAAGCTACCTAGGAGGCTGAGTCAGGAGGATCCCTTGAGCCCAGGAGGTCAAGGTTACAGTGAGCCATGATCACACCACTGCACTCCAGCCTGAGTGACAGAGTGAGACCCTAGTCTCAATTTAAAAAAAAAAAAAGTCACATTTTCCATCACGGAAAATGTATATTTTATACATATAGTTATAAACAGAGAAAAAAATAATCCGGATAAAATAATGCAAACATAAACTATTCAAACAATTGTCACTCAATTCATCTACAGTCCTTTCGAATTAAGCAAGTTAACCTGTAAAGTTCAAAAATACTACACTGAGTTTTAAAAATCAGAAATTCTAATTCTTGCAAAACTAATCTGCTTGTTGTTTTCAATAGCAAGCAGAGAGGGGAAGAATTCTATCAAATATAAATATTTATAATAACTGGGACCCCAGCCACAAATCATGAACACAAAACCCCCAAAATACCATTTCAATGGAAAATATACAGAGTTATACTATAACTGAATCTAAATCTTAAAAGAGAAATAGTTTTCAGTACCAAATTATGAAGTACTTTGAGACCACTTCTCCCAATTCCTTATATAGCAGAAAATGCTATTCATTAATATCCATGTCTCTTTTATAAAATTCTCTAGTTTTAGCTAAGCATATGATTATCCAGCTAGATGTATTTCCCAGACTTCCTTTCCCAGCTAAATATGTCCCAATGACTAAATGATCACACATAAACCATGAGTCAAAGTGCTATGTGCCACTTCCATATCATGCTCTCAAAAGAAAGAATATGCATTCCCATCGTTCTTTCTTCCTTGCCTCTAGCTAGTAAAACTAGAGAGTAATCATGTTTCACCTAGTGATGGAAGCCATATGTTAAGGCAAAACCACTTATAAACTCTGAACAGTCTTAACTTTGTATAGTTACATGAGAAAAAAACATGTGTCATCTTTAAACAACAGGAATGGAGTCTCCTATACTGTGGCAGCTTAGTTTTTACTCTAATGGAATTCACTTCTGACATTTACCACCTAAAAGGAAATAAAAGAGTTCAAAAGCGGTCCCTCTTTTCCCTTACATGCTTTTTCCTATGACATTCTATCTAATAAGAGTAACAGGGCAGATATACATCTAAGGCTCCAAAGCCTTAGCTGGGAATAAGCTGCAGCAGTCAAGTCATTCTTTACTGTTCCATCAAACTCTTTCTCCTGGTCCTCAAAACAGCAGATTCCCTTTCCATCTTTTAGCTTTATCCTTCTACAAAATGGTAGGCATTATCATTGAGAATTACTGAACCAAAGAAAGTTCCTTTTACAGCTTTGACAGTTCTGAGGACAACTATTCTAACATACAAATCAAATTTCTGATTAGAACGTTAAAGTGCCAAGAGTGATAGACACATAATTGCTAGGTACCAAACCAGATAATATTTCCCCAAAGTGGCATAGGACTATACAAACAACAAAGAAACGGAGAACGGATCATATATAGTAAGACATTATGGCATTACTACCTCACATCACCATCATACAAAGAGGTCCTCTCTCCTGAATACAGCTAGTTACTACCAGTCATTGGATATAAAAGAACACAAAATGTTTCTTATAATATTCTGAGCAATGGAAAACTGCAGACATGAGTAAGTGCATATTTCTGATGGCAAAGTTAATAAGTCATCTTCATTTCCCAGATTCTCATATTCATATAAGTCCAACTATAAAGACTCTCAGGAAGGTAATAACTGTTCCCTTAGGCCTCTGGCTTTTTTTTTTTTTTTGAAAAGTGGCTGAGGTACCTGAGTCATCCTCTTAAAGATTCTAAACTCCAAATGATCGAAATTTAAAATTGAAACATTCACACCATATAAACAAGCACTAGTAGCCCTGATCTACTTATTCTTAACTGAAAATGCTCCCCAGCAATCACTCTCTGTCTCCAATACAAAATGGTTTCCACTATACAAACTGAATTATCTATAAAAAGTTTAATTTTCTTTGTTTTCAACAAATTAAAATGCCTGGAGGAGCCCCTGATTTACTCTATGGATGGCAGAACAATCTGAGAAAGAACATGGCAAAGTAATGTTTAAATACTCTTGGCCTCTCTAATAAAATATAAGGTCAAACAAGCAAGAATTTTAAAAGAGAGTTCCACTAAAGGATAGGTAATTTCTAAGTACTCTAGGAAAGTGACAAGGACTATGGTCTCTGAAGCTAATTAATGACATTAAGGTAATCTGTTTAAATAATGCTAAAACATCACCCAGTTTTTCAATCAATAATATGCCCCACAACTGTTAGAAACTCAAAGGCAGGAACTTTATTCTCAAGCTTCTTTATACCTGTGACTCCCTTGAAAAACTAGGTATGCAGCCAATGCATAAATTTTCCATAGGCCTCAAAACTTAAAAGAAAAAATTATAATAGAAATCCTTCTAAACTAAATCACACACTCATTTCCCTTCTGAAACAGGCTAAATATAACAATATTCTCTATGATTCAGAATCATTAATAAAATCATCAATTAATAATGAACATTCTGTAACGACTGATTCAGCTCTGGGAATACTGATTCCCAAACTAAATAGCCTCATAACTAAGTTTATAAATTATTGCTTCTAACACTAGAAATATAACCCTCCTTTACTATCATGATGCTGGACATCATTTCTTGCCCCTACCAAAATGCATTTCTCAAGTAGCACTTCTAATTTTTTACTCCTCATCTGTTATAGTCTAGAAACCAAGTATAATAATAAACCAGAACTAGAAAAAGTTCTCAACTTTCACAAAAAAGTAAAATATCTAAGCTGTTATAAGCAGTGTTGCTTGAAAAAGACCCAAAGGCAGGGATTTTTCATTAAAAAAGATAAACTGCTTAAGAAAGGCCAATAATATCTTAATATTTTATATCCATTTTCTAGATTTATTTTCATAAAGCCAATAACATTTTATCATTTGAGTTCTATATTTCCGTGATTTCTTCTTTTCATTCCTCCACTAATTTACAAGTTTAGTTCAATAAAAATGATATTTTGGCAATAAACTGACTCCTGAATCAATTATTTAAAAGATATAAAGTAGAATTATAGCTGAAATACATCCTTACTAATCAAGATAATCTTTTTCAATGCAATCAGCATAAAAAAGAGATTTAATGGAAAATAAATTGATTCTAAAAATTAGGGAAACATCCTTATCAGAAAATATAATAATTTAATGATACCAAGGAAACTAAAATAAAAAATTTTTATCTTTATTATGAGATTAAGCCTCACCCTGGCCAGAAAAGGAATAAGGTACCTTTTCAAATTCCTCCATTAAAAAAAAAAAATTATCTGTGTTTAACAAAAAAGGATTTTGATTTCGAATATTGTACAATTCTTTATTTTGCGACTTATTTTTCCCACATCTAACTTCATACTGATACTACTTTTATGTCATCATGTCCTAAGGCAGACTGAAAACCGAAATATAACCTTTTATTGTCTCCTAATTCATCCCTACTAAAATTATAGCTGCACCAAGAAAACATCCTCCTGAAAAGTCACAGATACCACAAATTCTCCCAGAGTTCCCAGGAAATAGTACTTTTTGGTAGTCTACAGGAAGTGTGTAATACTGATGAATTAAAAAAAAAAAAGTATAAGGTTATAAATTCACCCAATGTAAATTTAATGGAATTGTAACCAAAACCATTAGCTGGCTTTTTTTTCTTAATTAACCAAATGAACCTAAAGTTGATCTGCAAAAACAGTCAAAATTAGCTATGAAAATTGTAAAATAGAATTGTGAGTGGGTACTGGATTTTATATAGGATATAGCACTACAAACACATATTTAAATTGTGTACCATCCTACAGCAAATAAAACAATGCAATAATGCATTAAGAATAAGGCCCAGATAAGCCATTGTCAACCTCTGTTTAAACTTTATATTATATATTCTTTTGAGAAGCTAATGAAAGCTATCACTTTTTCCCCAGAAAAATGCACATACGAGGCCAGGCGCAGTGGCTCACACCTGTAATCCCAGCACTTTGGTAGGCCGAGGCAGACGGATCACCTGAGGTAGGAAGTTCGAGCCAGCCTGACCAATATGGAGAAACCTCGTCTCTACTAAAAATACAAAATACAGGCACATGCCTGTAATCCCAGCTACTTGGGAGGCTGAGGCAGTAGAATCATTTGAACCTGGGAGGCGGAGGTTGCAGTGAGCTGAGATGGTGCCACTGCACTCCAGCCTGGGCAACAAGGGCGAAACTCCATCACAAAAAAAAAAAAAAAAAAATGCACATATGCAGACTTACATAAAATTGTGCATATCAAGAGATCGGTGGAACCCCTAGAGGACAATGGACCCCAGGTTAAATATTCCTAGTATATGAATCAGAATTGTTTGCTCAAATCTAGCTCGTAAGTTAGCAACCAAAGCCATAAGAAATGGATCAAGTCTATGGAAACTAGATATCTGGAAAAAATGGAAACTAACAACTTATCTTAACACACAATATGTCAAAACACAGATATGTCCACATAGATGTAAAAGTATTTTTTAAGTTTATTAAAACTTCCGGAAAAAGTTCTAGTAAAAAATTAACAAAACACATGAACAAGGCTGTGCACGATGGTTCACACCTGTAATTCCAGCACTGCGGGAGGCCAAGGCAGGCAGATCACCTCAAGTCAGGAGTTCAAGACCAGCCTGGCCAACATGGGGAAACCCCGTCTCTACTAAAAGCAGGGCGTGGTGGTGCCTGCCTGTAATCCACTACTTGGGAGGCTCAGGCAGGAGAATCGCTGGAACCCAAGAGGCAGAGGTTACAGTGAGCCGAAATCACACCATTGCACTCCAGCCTGTGAGACAGAGCTAGACTCCACCTCAAAAAACAATAATAATAAAATAAAATACAATATAAACATACAATTCACCTCACAACAGGTAATATTTTCTGGGCAGACAAGTGCTGTAGAAATCACAAAGGAAAAAGGAAAGGCAGTACAGGCTGGACATGGTGGCTCATGCTTGTAATCTCAGCACTTTGGGAGGCTGAAGTGGGAAACTCTCTTGACCCCTGGAGTTCAAGACCAGCCTAGGCAACATAATGAGACTTTGTTTATTTAAAAAAAAAAAAAAAAAGAAAAAATTAGAGGGGTGTGATATCCTTCACCAGTAGTCTCAGTTACTCCAGCGGTGGGAGAATTGCTTGAGCCCGGGAGGTCGAGGCTGCAGTGCGCAGAGATCACTACCACTGCACTTTAGCACGCGCAGCAGAGCAAGATCCTATCTCAAAAGAAAAAAAGGGGGGGGCAGTACATTTTACTACATAAAAATGCAAAACTTCTTAACATATACAATCATAAACCACTTAAAAGGTAATTTTAAAATTACTGTGACAAATATTAAAAGCTAAGGACCCCAAAGCCGTAAGTAGCTGTTACTAACAAATAAGAAAAACAGTAACACTCATCATAGAAAAATACACAAAAATTCAAACAGCTAATTCACAGAAAATGAAAAAAAATGCATATATAAAACAATAACAAATTCAACTTCACTAGTTATCAAAAAAAGTTAATGAGCTACTATTTTTCACCCATCTAATTGATGGTGGTATTGAATATGATAAATGTTTTTCAAAAAAAAGTTTTTATCAATTTTGCAAATTAAAAGTCCTTTGAAAGTAATTTCAAAGAAATACTCTGAGGTATAGAACAAGAACGTTCACTGTAGCATTATTTTTAATAGAGAAATGAGCAACAAGCAAAACAGGAAACAAAAAATGAAAGATTATTAAGTCACAGTAAATTCTTCTTAGAGATAACAATAATATGTAACCATTTAAAAATGTTTAAAAAGAACATTTGATCATGTGGGATATTATAATAAAGTATCATGCAACCATTTAAAAACATATTTTAGAAGAATAATGAAATGGGAAAATACTCATAACATTAAAAGAGTAGAAATGAGATTATGGTACCAATGAAAAACTAATTAATAAACAAACATTTATAGATGGCTCAATCATGGAAAAGTGAAGTCACAAATCACCAATACCTTTAGAGTGGTTATTTCTAAGCATTGTTAATTAATTTTCAACATTTTCCAAATGTTCTATAATGAATAAGTTTAAAAATATTTAAATACATTTATCACATATGCAAATCCTAATTTAAAGAAAAAATAGTTCTAATTGTTTAATAACTCAAACCTGTCTTTTCTAAACTACATATAAATTTTTAAATTTACAAAACTACAAAGATTTTAAATAACTTCAGTAACTTGGTATTCATTCCTGGAGTAACCTAGTCTTAATATTTACATATGTTGGATATGTATCAAAATTTTGTGGCATCATAACCACCAAACTAAAATTTTAAAATATACTTGTTATTGACAAAGTACTAATAAACAAATAGTTGGTGTTTAGGCAATTAATTAATCTTATTAAGTTTACATGATTATATCTGCCTTGTAAAAAACATGACAGCAAAATTGTCCCATCAATAAATATGTTCTTCATATTCAAGAGTATTTTCAAATACCTCTTTACTACCTTCAATATTAACCCAAGAAGCAATCATCTGTATATTCAAATGAAAACATACGCTTAAATATATACATCAAAGTATTTCATTTTTCTGGAAATCTAAAGTGTACCATGCCCTAAGATCAAAGTTCTTTTGTTAACCGAAATATTTATGTGTATTTTCAACTCGAAAATGCCTGAAATAGCATGTGGTAGAAAGGGGCTGCTAGGTAACCACCCCAGAAACATAAAAGGGAGAAAATTACACAACTGCCCTCTAAATATACTTCTGTGTAGAAGACCTCGGAGATCCAAGAATTACATCAGGTCAAATATTCTGTTGAGAAAAAAAGAAGAATCTTTCCTACCTCCATTCTGTCTCGTATGTGACGTCATTTAAAAATCCACCAACCAAAAGTATTACTTTCAATTACATCTAGTTAATATTTACTAATGGTATTTGTTTTAGGCAATAAAAATTTCCCTAAATTAACCGAGATTATAAAGAGGCACGTCTTCATTTGACAGTAGACTGATTCAAACTTAAAAGAGTTATAACCAACCAAGAAACCAGTTGTTGTATATATGAATCACAAATGAAGTCTATGGAAAACATTTGCAAGTTTCTTTGCTTAGTAAGAAAGAATTTGCACAACGGGAGAATCATATCAAATCTTATATAACTTCCCCCAATTGTGTTACATAAGATTTAACTATAGTTGACACTACCATTTTAAACTAATCAGTAGCATATTTATAATTACCTTCCCTAAAAAACTATTAATAAAACCAGGAGCACACTTACAACTAAAAAAATCAAACACAACTGTATCTTACACACATGCATATAGTACAGTGTTTAAAAGAAAAAAACAGATTTTTTTTAATTAATGGTCCACTTTCCTCAAAGAGGCCTCAGGGTAATGGATGTTGTTTCTAGAATTCTTCATCAGAACAATTTACCAAATAAATGTTACAGCTTACATATCATAGCAAACAAAAATGCTAAGAAAATGAGTTGATTAATTTAAAAAGTAACAATAATTATCTAGCTGAAGCAGTAATGAACAAGTCACCTAAGGAACTTAAAACATGTAAAATTCAAATACCCAGAAACATACAAACTGATTAAAATTAAAACTTTATTTACTTAAGATCAAACATTTAAAACCAAAATAATCCTCAGATTGAGATTTCATTTTCGATTATACTGTAATTTCTTCCACTATTCCCGTTCCCCCAATATTCCCAAAACTAAAATTGTTTCTGTTTTGTAAACATTCCACACATCCATAACAGAACAGGTAAAAATAGGGTTAAAAATGTATTTGCAAATATGCAGTTCAAATAAATGCACTTCCCGTGAGAACACCACTAGGTGCTGATCTTTACCACCCTAAATATAAACCTGAATCCAGTAATACTTTAAAACTGAAATTATAATCAAGAACCACAAATGACAATCATTTTTACAGAAAATTAAGTCCACAATTTTTCAAAAAAATCGAAAAAACAGAGAAGAGCTTGAGGTCGGCCCAGGAGTACAACATTAGAGAAATGTTTTTCTTGAAAATTGTGAGAATTTAAGGTTAACACAAAGAAACCCCTCAAGAACGAGGAAAATTAAATCTAGAACCCAAATGGCGTCCAACAAGAACATTAGATCTTGAAAATGAATATTGCGCTTGCGCAGCCACCGCCCCGCCAGCTGCACAACTGCAGCTAGAGCCCGACCCCGCAAGATCACGTGCTCCCATGCAGCGCCGCCCGCAGCTCCGCAACCGCGCAGGCGCAGACACAACTCCCGCAGCCGCCATAATGCGGTCTTGACTCTTCAGAAATACAATAGTAATTTAAGAAAACGTGGTTTTAACAGCCCCTGGGATTCACATATACCTTTTGGGGCGGAAGCTGAGGGAGGGGGAACCAAGTTCCTTCCTACAGAGCCGTCCCGCGCAGCCGTCCCCGACGTTGCCGCCTCAGCTTTTCGCGCGCTTCAGTCGCCGCGCCGCCGCTGCCACCGCCGCCACCGCCGCCGCCTCCGCAGATTCAAAAACAAACCCGCTTCTCCCTTGCACGCGCCGGGGCCGTTATGCAAATTAATATGGGCGGGGCTCCGGGGGTCGTGATATGTACCCCGCCCACTGTGCCATCAGCCAATAAGCTCAGGGACTAGCCATTCCCCATGCAAATTCTGGTTTTTTATTTGAATGAGGGACATTGGCCCCGCCTCCTGCATGGAAAAGAGAAGGAAGCCCGAGGTGGTGGCGCTGCGTCTCTTAGTTGCAGTGTGAGGTGTGTTTTTTGAGTGGATCTTCCTCAATCAATAAGTAGCACTTTGTGAGCGCCCTCTATGAGGCTTAGAAAAGAAAGAAGGAAGGAGGTAGGTGAGAGTTTAAAGAGCAGAGGGAAAGATTTTCATAAAAGCCGGGAGTATGTTGATTTATTCATCATTTATGTTTTAAATTCACAGAATGACTTTGAATTGTATTAATAATGAAGGAATGAAAAAAACATACTTTCTTTCAGTTGCTCGGTAACAGAGCAAGCACTTTTTATCATACTCTCTCACCAGAAGTTGTATTCATCCCATTCATTCAATTTCATGCTGGGAGTCAGCCTTTAATGAATTCCACAGGAAGTAGCGGACAAGTCGCTACCTTACTGGTTAAGAGATCTGGGTTCAAGTTCAACTACTGCAGCTTCCTTGCCGGTTTCTTGGAATAAGTGTGTTACTCAGTTTTCTCACCTGTATAATGGCAATGATGACTATAGTTGAACTAGGTTGGAAGCACTAAATGATAGAATAAATGTACATATGTTTTGGCCAGGTGCGGTGGCTCACGCCTGTAATCCCAGCACTTTGGAAGGCCAAGGGGGGGTGGATCACCTGAGGTCAGGAGGTCAAGACCAGCCTGGCCAACATGGTGAAACCCCGTCTCTACTAAAATTACAAAAATTACCTAGGCATGGTGGTGCGTGCCTGTAATCCCAGCTACTCAGGAGGCAGAGGCAGGAGAATTGCTTGAACTGGGACCTGGGAGGCCGAGATTGCAGTGAGCCAAGATCTCACCACTGCACTCCAGCCTGGGCTACAGAGCAAGACCCCTTTTCAAAAAAAAAAAAAAAAAGAATAAATGTACATATGTTTTGCAAGGCAAGAATAGCCTGAAAATAATATTGGATGGTACCGTGTGGTTATTGTTTTTTTTATGTAACTTCTCATTATATGAATGTATTGGTTCAGTATTTATTTAGCAATCACTGTGTTGTAGATCTGTTAGGTGCCTGTCCTCAAGAAATCTGTACTCTAGTGAAGAAGACAGAAAAGTGAACAAGAAATTTTTGTAATAAGAAATTAGATTAGGGTTGTTAATACTTATTTTTATAACTGGAACCATTCAATTTACTTAAAATATAAGGTGGCCTTTAGAAATATCACTTAGGGCTGGGTGCAGTGGCTCACGCCTCTAATCCCAGCACTTTGGGAGGCCGAGGCAGGCAGATCATGAGGTCAGGAGATCGAGAGCATCCTGGGTAACACAGTGAAACCCCGCCTCTACTAAAAATACAAAAAAAAAAAAAAAAAATTAGCTAGTCGTGGTGGCACGCGCCTGTAGTCCTAGCTACTCGGGAGGCTGAAGCAGGAGAATCACTTGAACCCGGGAGGCAGAGGTTGCAGTGAGCCAAGATCGCACCACTGCACTCCAGCCTGGGCAACAGAGTGAGACTCCATCTCGAAAAAAAAAAAAGAAAATAAAAAGAAATATCACCTAATCCAGACCTAGAGAATTAGAAAAGCCTTCCTAGAGGAGGTCATCTCTATCATGATAAATGATTTAATTAATTTCTTGCCTAAAAGTTGGACCTTATTGGGACAGCAATGAGGAATCATTCAAAAGGTTTTAAGTCAGGATATAACACAATTAAATTTGCATTGTTTAATCGCTAAATGTTGTAAAGTCCTTAGCACAGTCCAATAATAAGAGAAATTGGATTAGAATACTAGAGCCCATTATGTTTCTCTTTTTATGTCTTCTGTAAGCATATAAAAAAGAATCATTTTTATAATAGTCTATTCTTTTTTTTTTTTTGAGACAGAGTCTTGCTCTGTTGCCCAGGCTACAGTGCAGTGGCATGATCTCAGCTCACTGCAACCACCACATCCCGGGTTCAAGCAATTCTCCTTCCTCAGCCTCCTGAGTAGCTGAAATTATAGGCACCCACCACTGTGCCCAGCTAATTTTGTATTTTTAGTACAGACGGGATTTCACCATCTTGGCCAGGCTGGTCTCAAACTCCTGACCTCATGATCCACCCGCCTCGGCCTCCCAAAGTGCTGGGATTAAAGGCATGAGCCACCATATCTGGCCTTCTTTTTTTTTTTTTTTTTTTTTTTTTTTTTAAGACAGTCTTGCCCTGTTGCCCAGGCTGGAATGCAGTAGCACGATCTCAGCTCACTGCAACCTCTGCCTCCCAGGTTCAGTGATTTTCCTGCCTCAGCTTCCTGAGTAGCTGGGACTACAGGCACACTCTACCACGTCCGGCTAATTTTTTGTATTTTCAGTAGAGATGGGGTTTTGCCATATTGGCCAGGCTGGTCTCAAACTCCTGGCCTCAGGTAATCTGCCCACATCAGCCTCCCAAAGTGCTGGGATTACAGGCATGAGCCACCACGCCTGGACTATAATAGTCTATTCTTGATTATCTATGCTAATAGCAAATGGAAAAATAGTTCAGCATAACCACAGATTTATCAGTTTTCTTAGATCTGCTCATATTCTAGACTTGCCTCCTGAAGACTCCAACTAGACAATTTTATTGGATTTGAATCTCCTCAAATATCCTCAACCACAGTTACAGTCTCTTCAGCCATGCAACCCGCTGGTTGACCTAATCAACTATTCATTGATTTGTTCAATGAATACAACATTTATAATGTCTTACAAACTATTCTAGGAACTGGGAATGCCCAAAGGAAATGACACTGCTTCTCATGGGGAAAGAGTCGTAAATACAGATAAACATTATGAGATCATTAATATTTTGGTGGTATGTCTTAAGCATAAAAAAATTCTAAAATGAGAGAACCTAAATCTTCCTCATACTATATGGGAAAACTTCACAGAGGAAGTGATACTTGACCTGACTTAATGATGTAGAACTTAAAGTGGCTGTCAGACTAGGTACAAAAGAAAGTATTCAAGTTAGAAAATAACAGAAAATACAAAGACAATGAAGAATGAAAAAAGCTTGACTTAGACTTCTAGGTAGGACCACATTTAAAATATTTATCAATCCCTATATCACTGACCAATCAGCATGGAAGCAGGCTTGAAGACTTCCCTCCCCCCACCCTATTTTGTCAGGTGTTAATTCTTCAGTTGTAGGATCTTGAAGAGGTCCAGAGGCTCTTCAGCTGGGGACTGAGCCCAACTTGGTGGTAGGAAGGGTGTGGTAGGATGGGGCAGCTACTTACCAGTTAGTACAAAAGGATTTTCATATTTTATCTACCATTATGTTTTTATTGGTATATTTAGGCTAAAATGATACAGGCTAAATATAATTTTCCTAGGAAAAAGTGCTAGAGTAAAGTAGTAGGATCATAGAACCTGTCTCACCAAAAAAAAAAAAAAAAACCCTAAACTAAAATAATAAATATAAACCAATACATTTCAGTTGTAGCAACTGAACAAAGAAAAGAGAACTTTTGAAAAACAGCATAGGCCGGGCGCGGTGGCTCACACCTGTAATCCCAGCACTTTGGGAGGCCGAGGTAGGTGAACCACCTGAGGTCAGGAGTTCGAGAACAGCCTGACCAACATGTTGAAACCCCATCTCTACTAAAAATATAAAATTAGTCTCACGCCTGTAATCCCAGCTACTTGGAAGGCTGAGGCAGGAGATTTGCTTGAACCCAGGAGGCAGAGGTTGCAGTGAGCTGTGATCATGCCATTGCACTCCAGTCTGGGCAACAAGGGCAAGACTCCATATCAAAGAAAAAAAAAAGAAAAGAAAAACAGCATAAACTCCATCCAAAAAGGAGCCATTGAAATGGAAAACTGAAGTTTCTGAGTACAAAATAATAAAACAGGAAGCTTAATCTAGTGCTTTCAGGTTCTGAAGGCTTACTACCTGAATTGAAACCTTGGCTGTACTTCTTACTTGTTTAGTGTCCTGAAATTCTCTACGCAAATGTTTCCCAGTCTATAAAATGGGATGATAAAAATAGCACTCCCGAGCAAGCACAGCTCATGCCTGTAATCCCAGCACTTTGGGAGGCCGAGGCAGGTGAATCACTTGAGCCTAGAAGTTCCAGACCAGCCTGGACAACATGGCAAAACCAGTCTCTACAAAAATTACAAAAATTAGGCTGGGCGCAGTGGCTCATGCCTGTGATCCCAGAACTTTGGGCGGCCAAGATGGGCGAATCACTTGAGGTCAGGCATTCAAGACCAGCCTGGCCAACATGGTGAAACACCGTCTCTATTAAAAATACAAAAGTTAGCCAGGTGTGGTGGTACATGCCTGTTATCCCAGCTACTCGGGAGGCTGAGGCAGGAGAATCGCTTGAACCTAGGAGGCAGAGGTTTCAGTGAGCCAAGATGGCGCCACTGCACTCAAGTCTGAGCAACAGAGTGAGACTCGGTATCAAAAATTAATTAATTAATTAATATAAAAATTAGCCCAGTGTGCTGGTGCATGCATGTGGTCTCAGCTACTTGAGAGGCTGAGGTGGGAGGATCGCTTGAGCCTGGGAGGTGGAGGTTGCAGTGAGGGGAGATTGGGCCACTGCACTCCAACCTGGGTAATAAGAGTGAGATAGTCTCCAAAATAAAAATAAAAAAATTATGGCTAGGCGCAGTGGCTCACGCCTGTAATCCCAGCACTGTGGGAGGCTGAGGCCAGCAAATCATGAGGTCAGGAGTTCAAGACCAGCCTGGCCAACATAGTGAAACCCCATCTCTACAAAAAATACAAAAAAATAACTGGGTGTAGTGGCAGGCGCCTGTAATCCCAGCTACTCGGGAGGCTGAGGCAGGAGAATCACTTGAACCTGGGAGGTGGAGGTTGCAGTGAGCCGAGATCGCACCACTGCACTCCAGCCCAGGTAACAAAGTGAGAGACTTCGTCTCAAAAAAAAAAAAAAAATTATATATATCCCTGATCTCTTAAGGTTATTATGAAGACTAAATTCTGGTAAAATGCTTGGAGTAATACTGGATATATAGTGATGGCCCAATAAATATTATCTAAGAGTAGTAGTAATAGTAGTACTTGTAGGAGTAGTACTAATACATAGTTCAGCTTGAACAGTTTCTATCAGTACTCCCCACACTCCCGTTAAGAGAGAAGATGAATCAACAACAACCTGATCATTTTTATTATTGTCCTCAAACTTGTAGAGAAGTTGAATGAGGTTAGTTAAATAGGCAAATTAGGAAAAACTTAAGAAACAACTCTTGATAATAGGAAGATGACCTCCATGATCCTCACCTTCTGGTGATCACAGTCTCTATAATCCTCTTCTCTTGAGCGAGGGCAGAACCTGTAACTTGCTTTTAGCCAAGAATTTTGCAGATGTAATAAAGAACCAAATAAACTGATTTGGGGTTAACCAAAAGAGATATTATCTTGGGTGGACCTGACTTAATCTGGTAAAAGCCCTTTGAAAAGAAGCTGGATTCTCCCTAAGGAGAGAACTTTTCCTTGCTTGCTTGATGAAGAAAGCAGCCATGTTGAATAAGCCCATATGGAAGGTTACCACAAGTGGCCTGTAGGTTCTTTGGGTGACCTCTAGGACCTGAGAGTAGGCTCCAGACAACCAGCAGCAAAAAAAAAAAAAAAAAAAAAGCCCAGTCCCTCACTGACTTATTTCCAGTCATATAGTCCTGAGGAAATAAAAGCTACCAACAAACTGAATGAACTTAGATTTTTCTCCAACCAAGCCCCCAGATGAAAATACAGCCCAGGTAACACCTTAATTGCAGCCTCTGAGACCCTGAGCAGAAAATATACCTATGGCCCAAATTCCTGACCCACAAAAGCTGTGAGATTATAAATGTGTATTGTTTTGTTACTAGGTTTGTAGTAATGTATTACCCAGCAATAAAAAACTAATACAGGAAGTAATTAGAGAAGGGAAAGGGCATCATTACCATCTTCCAACATAGATAGGCTACCTAAATAGGTGAAATGGTTCTTATTAGAAGATATTGAACTAGGACTCACTGAAAAGTATAGAACTGGTATTGCAGTTTTAGCTAGGTAAGAGGGACCTCTGTCCTGGTCTCCACAAAAGAAATTTTTAAATGAGCAGCTGCCTAAGATGGCCAGGGAGTGAAAAAGAAAGGAATTTCCACAATGCAAAGCTCTTCAGCGCAGAGCCAGGATGCCAGGTGAGACTCGGGGCCTTCATTTTTTTTTTTTTGAGATGGAGTCCCACTCTGTCACCCAGGTTGGAGTGCAGTGGTGCCATCTTGGCTCACTGCAAGCTCCGCATCCCAGGTTCACACCATTCTCCTGCCTCAGCCTCCTGAGTAGCTGGCACTACAGGCGCCCGCCACCATGCCCAGCCAATTTTTTTGTATTTTTAGTAGAGATGGGGTTTCACTGTGTTAGCTAGGATGGTCTCGATCTCCTGACCTCGTGATCCACCCATCTTAGCCTCCCAAAGTGCTGGGATTACAGGCATGAGCCACCGCACCTGGCCCTTTTTTGTTTTTTTTTAGGAAGTGGGTTTTTGCCATGTTGCCCAGGCTGGTCTCGAACTCCTGAGCTCAAGTGATCCTCTTGCCTCGGCCTCCCAAAGTGCTGGGATTATAGGCGTGAGCCACCATGCCTGAGACTCTGGACTTTTGAGTTAGTGTTGGAACAAGTTAAGACTTTGAGGCTATTGGGATGGAATGAATGTATTTTGCATGTGAGGACATAAATTTGGGGAGCCAAGAACAGAATGTTATAGTTTGAATATGTCCCCCAAATTTCATATTCAGTGTTGGAAATTTAATCCCCAATGCAACAATGTTGACAGGTGAGACCTTCAAGAGGTGATTAGGTCATGAAATCTCTGTCCTTATAAATGAATTAATGCTGTTATCTTGGGAGTAGTTTGGCTCTTTTAATAGTAGGCTCCTGATGGCCAGACACGGTGGCTCACACCTGTAATCCCAGCACTTTGGGAGGCCAAGGCGGGTGGATCATGAGGTCAGGAGTTCAAGAACAGCCTGGCCAAGATGGTGAAACCCCGTCTCTACTAAAAATACAAAAATTAGCCAGGTGTGGTGGTGCACACCTGTAATCCCAGCTACTCAGGAGGCTGAGGCAGAAGAATCACTTGAACCCAGGAGGCGGAGGTTGCAGTGAGCTGAGATTGCATCACTGCACTCCAACCTGGGCGACAGAGTAAGACTCTGTCTAAGAAAAAAAAAAAGTTGGACTTCTCTCTCTCTCAATATGCACATGTGCATATGATCTCTTGCCCTTCCACCTTCCGCCGTGGAATGATGCAGCAAGAAGGCCCTTGCCAAATGTGGGCCCCTCAACCTTAGACTTCCCGGCCTCCAGATCTGTAAGAAATAAATCTGTTCTTTATAAATTACTGCCTCCCAGGTATCCTGTTATAGCAGCACAAAATGGACTGAGGCACAGGGATTTCAATTGACTTGTATGGTTGAAGATTTGAGGGAATTACCATTTCTCATTTTCTTGCTTTCATTAGTGATTAATTTTCCATTAAATAAAAATTGTGTAATATCCTTTTCACAGATTTTATGTGGTTAATGCTTGAGAGAAGTCTACTCACTTTTATTCTTTACAGTCTTTGTTTTTGTGTTGTTTTTGTTTTTTTGAGACAGAGTCTTGCTCTGTCACCCAGGCTGGAGTACAGTGGCGCAATCTCAACTCACTGCAACCTCTGCCTCAAGAGTTCAAGTGACTCTTATGCCTCAGCCTCTTGAGTAGCTGTTATCACAGGTATGCACCACCATGCCTAGCTAATTCTTTTTTTTTTTTTTTTTTGTATTTTTTAGGTATGAGACACCACACCTAGCCCTGAAGCTGCTCTTGGTTGGGGGTCATCCCACACCTAAGAAAGAAAGATGGTGGCTCTAAAGAAGATGAAAAAGTCATTGGTGTCAATCAACTCTAGGCTCCAACTCATTATGAAAAGCAGAAAGTAGGCTGGGCACCGTGGCTCACACCTGTAATCCCAGCACTTTGGGAGGCCGAGGCAGGCGGATCACGAGGTCAAGAGATCGAAACCATCCTGGCCAACATGGTGAAACACCGTCTCTACTAAAAATACAAAAATAAGCTGGGCTGGGTGATGTGCAACTGTAGTCCCAGCTACTTGGGAGGCTGAAGCAGGAGAATGGCTTGAACCCGGGAGGTGGAGATTGCAGTGAGTTGAGATCGCGCCACTGCACTCCAGCCTGGCAACAGAGTGAGACTCTATGTCAAAAACAAAAAGAACAAAAAAAAGTGTAAAGTATGTGCTGGGGTACGAGCAGACTCCAAAGGTGATCAGACAAGGCAAAGTGAAATTGGTTATGCTCACCAACAACTGCCCCACTTTGAGGAAATCCAAAATAGGGTACTGTGCCATGTTGGCCAAAAGTGGTGTTCATTACTATAGTGGCAATAATATTGAATTGGACAGTGTGCAGAAAATACTGCAGAGTATGTGCACACTGATCCAGGTGATTCTGATATCATTAGAGGCATGCCAAACAGATTGGTGAAAAGAAAATGATGCAAAATTTTTCTTTTATGAAACTTGCGAAGGCTGGGTGCAGTGGCTCACCCCTGTAATCCCAGCACTTTGGGAGGCCAAGGCGGATGGATCACTGGAGGTTGGGAGTTCGAGACCAGCCTGCCCAACATGGAGAAACCCCGTCTGTGCTAAAATACAAAATTAGTCGGATGTGGTGGCACATGCCTGTAATCCCAGCTACTCTGGAGGCTGAGGCAGGAGAATTGCTTGAACCTGGGAGGCAGAAGTTGCAGTGAGCCAAGATTGCACCATTGCACTCCAGCCTGGGCAACAAGAGCAAAACTCCATCTCAAATTAAAGAAAGAAAAAGAGAGAGAGAGAGAGGAACAAAAAAAAGGATGGAAGGAAGGAAAGAAAAAAGAAAGAAAGAAGAAAGAAAGAGAGAGAGAGAAAGAAAGAAAAAAGAAAGAAAGAAAGAAAGAAAAGAGAGAGAGAGAAAGAAAGGAGGGAGGGAGGGAGAAGAAAAGGAAGGAAAGGAAAGAAAAACTTGTGAGAGCAAAGTCCAGAGTTTCATCTGACTCATCTATGAGTGAGACTCAAGGCACAATTCATTCTGTGGCAAATTCCTTTCCAGCTGTGAGCCTGTGAAATTAACAAGTAACATGTTTCTAAAATACAATGGTGGGACAGGCGTAAGATAGACATTCCCCTTCAAAAAGGGAGAAATAGCCATAAAGAAAGGGGTAACAGCTCCCAGGTAAGTCCAAAATCTAACAGGGAAAACAACATTAAATCTTAAAGCTGGAGAATAATCTTTGCCTCCATGCTCCATATCCTGGGCACACTTGAGGGCATGGGGCTGGGCCTCCAGGGATGTAGGCAGCCCTGCCCCTATGGCTTTGCTGGGCTTAGTCCAACCATCAATTCTTACAGGTTGGAGATGCCTGCCTGCAACTTTCCTAGGCTGGGAAAGATGGAGTTGCATGCTGGTGGCTCTACAGTTCTGTGGCTTTGAGGGCTTTCCCACTCCCGTGCCACAAAGTATTACTCTAGTGGGGGCTGTTACAATTACTCTGCCCAAGATAAGTAATTGTGTGGGCCCCTACAACAGGCTTTCTACAACATTCTTTGAAGTCTAGGTGGAGGCCATTGTGGCCCCATAGCTCTTGCATTCTGTATTCCTGCAGAATTAGCACTCCATGGACACTACCAAAGTTTATGGCTTGTACCTTTTGGAGCAGTGGTTTCAGCCACCTAACCTCACTTGAGTCTGGGATAGATGAGGAGCACTGCATTAGAGTTCAAGAAACAAAGTCTCAAGGTAGCACAGGGCAATGAATGCTGAGCTCCCTCAGGTGTCTCACTGGAAACCTTGCATTCAAGTTTTTAGCTTCCCTCAAAGATCTCTGAAATGCCTTTGGGGTCATTTTTCCAGTGTCCTGATAAATAGAATCTAGCTTTCTTCTATCCATATTAATCTCTTTAGCAAATAATTGCTTGGCCATTCTCTTAGTCTTCTCTCCTAAACATGCTTCTTTGTTCTATACATGGACAAGTTGAGTTTTCCAAATCTTTTCATTCTGCTTTTCTTTTAATTATACATTTTGTCTTCAAATCGTTTCTCTCTTCTCTCATTTTATTTAAAGTGGCCAAAATAAGCCATGCAGCACCTTAAATACCTTGCTACTTAGATACTTCTTTTGCCAGATATCCTAGTTCACTGCTCTTAAGTTCTACTTTCCACAAAGTCCTAGGACATGGACATAATTCCACCAAGATTTTTACAACTGTGTAACAAGAGACATTATTTGACTGTGTCCTGACCCAAATCTCATCTTGTATTGTAGTTCTGATGATCCCCGTGTGTCATGGGAGGGACCCGGTGGGAGGTAATTGAATCGTGGGGTTGGTTACCCTCATGATAGTGAGTTCTCATGAGATCTGATGGTTTTATAAGGGGCTTTTCCACGTCTTTGCTCATACTTCTCCTTGTTGCTGCCATGTGAAGAAGGACGTGTTTGCTTACTGTTCCACTGTGATCGTGTTATGCTGGTGCAAAGATAATTGGGGTTTTTGCCATTAAAAGTAATGTTTCCTGTGGCCTCTCCAGGCATGTGGAACTGTGAGTCAACTAGACCTCTTTCTTTTATAAATTACCCAGTCTCGAGCAGTTCTTTATAGCAGCGTGAAAATGGACTAATACAGTAAATTGCTACTGCAGAGAGTGGGATGCTGCTGTAAAGATACCTGAAAATGTGGAATTAACTTTGGAACTGGGTAACCGGCAGAAATTGGAACAGTTTGGAGGGCTCAGAGGAAGACAAGAAGATGTGGGAAAGTTTGGAACTTCCTAGAGACTTGAAGGGCTCAGAAGACAAGAAGATGTGGGAAAGTTTGGAACTAACTAGAGACTTGTTTAATGGCTTTGATGATAATGATATGTACAATGAAGTCCAGGCTGAGGTGGTCTCAGATGGAGACAAGTAACTTGCTGGGAGCTAGAATAAAGGTGATTCTTGATATGCTTTAGCAAAAGGACTGGTGGCATTTTGCCCCTGCCCTAGAGATATGTGGAACTTTGAGCTTGAGAGAGATGGTTTAGGGTATCTAGTGGGAGAAATTTCTAAGTGGCAAAGTATTCAAGAGGAAGCAGAATGGCTGGGCACAATGGTTCATGCCTGTAATCCCAGCACTTTGGGAGGCCAAGGCAGGTAGATCACCTGAGGTCAGGAGTTTGAGACCAGCCTGGCCAACATGGTGAAACCCCGTTTTGAACCTCTATTAAAAATACAAAAATTTGCAGGGCATGTTGGTGTGCATCTGTAATCCCAGCTACTCAGGAGGCTGAGGCAGGAGAATTGCTTGAACCTGGGAGGCAGAGGTTGCAGTGAACCAAGGTCGCACCACTGCACTCCAGCCTGGGCAACAAAAGTGAAACCCCATCTCAAAAAACAAATAAAAAGGAGTAAGCGCACACAAAAGTTTGGAATATTTGTAGCCTAAAGATGAGATAGAAAAGAAAACCTCATTTTCTGGGGAGAAATTCAAGCCAGCTGCAGAAATTTGCATAAGTAATGAGAAGCTGAATGTTAATCACTATGACAATGGAGAAAATGTCTCCAGGGCATGTCAGAGACTTTTGAGGCAGCCCCTCCCATCACAGGCCTGGAGGCATAGGAGGGAAAAGTGGTTTCATGGGCCAGGCCCAGGACTACACTGCTCTATGTAGCCTCAGGACATGGTTTTGAGAGCCCCAGCTGTTTCAGCTCCAGTTGTGGCTAAAAGGAGCCAAGGTACAGCCCAGGCCATTGCTTCAGAGGGTGCAAGCCCCAAGCCTTAGTGGCTTACATGTGGTCTTGGGCCTGCAGGTGCACAGAAGTCAAGAATTGAGGTTTGGGCAGGTGAATCACCTGAGATAGGGAGTTTGAGACCAGCCTGGCCGACATGATGAAACCCTGTCTCTCCTGAAAATACAAAAATTAGCCAGGCATGGTGGCACTGCCTGTAATCATAGCCACTTGGGAGGCTGAGGCAAGATAATCACTTGAACCAGGAGGCGGAGGTTGCAGTGAGCTGAGATCGCGCCATTGCACTCCAGCCTGGGTGACAAGAGCTAAACTTCATCTCAAAAAAAAGAATTAAGTTTTGGGAACCTCCTCCTAGATTTCAGAGGATGTGTGGAAATGCCTAGATGTCCAGGCAGAAGTCTGCAGCAGGGGTGGAGCCCTTATGGAGACCGTCTGCTAGGGCAATGCAGAAGGGAAATGTGGGGTTGGAGCTGCCACACACAGTCCCCACTGGGGCACTGCCTAGTGGAGCTGTGAGAAGAGGGTCACCATCCTCCAGACCCCAGAATGGTAGATCTATTGACAGCTTTCACTGTGTGCCTGGAAAGGCCACAGAAACTCAATGCCAGTTATGAAAGCAGCTGGGAGGGGGGCTATACCCTGCAAAGCCACAGGGACACAGCTTCCTAAGGTCATTTGGGAGCCCACCTCTTGCATCATCATGACCTGGATGTGAGATGTGGAGTCAAAGGAGATCATTTTGGAACTTTAAGGTTTAATGACTGCCCTATTGGATTTTGGACTTGCGTGGGACTGTAGCCCCTTTGTTTTGGCCAATTTCTTCCCTTTGGAACAGTTATATTTACCCAACGCCTGTACCCCCATTGTATCTAGGAAGTAAATTTAAATATTCATAGGTGGAAGGGATTTGCCTTGTCTCAGATGAGACTTTGGACTTGGACTTTTGAGTTGATGGAATGAGTTAAGAATTTGAATTTGGGGGACTGTCGGAAGGGTATGATTGCATTTTGAAATGTGAGGACATGAGATTTGGGAGGGGCCAGGGGAAGAATGATATGGTTTGACTGTGTCCCCACCCAAATCTCATCTTGAATTGTGGTTTCCATAATCTCCACATGTTGTTGGAGGGACCTGGCAGGAGGTAATTGAATCATGGAGGAGGTTACCCTCATGCTGTTCTGATGATAGTGAGTTCTCACGAGATCTGATGGTTTTATTAAAAAAACTCCCCCCCACTTTGCTCATACTTCTTGCTGCCATCATGTGAAGTAGGACATGTTTGCTTCCCCTCCCACCATGATTGTAAGTTTCCTGAGGCTTCCCCAGCCATGTGGAACAGTGAGTCAATTAAACCTCTTTCCTTTATAAATTACCCATTCTCGGACAGTTCTTACAGCAGCATGAGAATAGACTAATACAAAAAGGATGACATTTACTCCAGGTTCCAGTACCTTCTTCCTCAGTTCCATCTAAGATATTGTCAGAATGGCATTTACCATCCATATTTTTACCAGTATTCTGATCACAACCACCTAACTAATCTGTAAGATTTAGGATCTCTCAAAAGCTCAGCTTCTTCTGAGCCCTCACTAGAATTGCCTTTAAAACTCCATTCATGGAAATCTAAGCTCTTTCTAACCTGCTTCTCCAAATTCTTTCAGCCTCTACCCATTACTCAGTTTGAAAGTCACTTCCACATTTTGGGGTGTTTATTATAACACAATCCTACTTCTAGTACCAGTTTTCTCTTTTAGTCCATTTTGGGATGCAATAACAGGATGCCTGAGACTAAGGAATTTATAAAGAACAGAGATTTATTTTTCACAGTTTTGAAGGCTGGGATGTCTAAGATCAAGGGGTCCTCATCTGTTGAGGGCATTCTGGCTACATCATCCAATGCTGGATGGCAGAGGGCAAGAGAGCACATGCAGACATTAAGAGAGCGAGAGAGAGATCAAACTTATCCTTTTATCAGGAACTCATTCCTTCAATAACCAACCCACTCCTGATATAATAGCATCACACTTCATGAGGGCAGAACTCTCATGAACTAATTACCTCTTAAAGTACCCACGTCTCAACATTGTTGGATTGGAAATTAAGTTTCCAACACTTGAACTTTGGGACACATATTCAAACCATAGCACACTGCAATCTTGTATTCTTTATTAAATGGAGAGTCAATTATTTATTGCAAAACATCATCTGCACACAATAAAGCACACAGGCAATTATTAGGACAGTGCCACAAATTATGTTGTTTCAAGCAAAACAAAATGAAAATTTTGAAAGAACGTAAGAAATACCACATGTATCTTAAATATTGTTTTTAGAAATTGTGGAAATCTCAATATGAGAGTGATTAATGAAAGTAAGGTATTTTACAATATTTTCAGAGAGAATAACTTAAAATATGGACCACATTACTGTGCGAACACAGTATGTAAATATCTTCATTCTTTTTTTTAAAACTAAATATACCTTAACAATGTTTTTGACAACTCTAAGTGTTACAACACAATGCAGTTAATCAAAATGGAAAGTTGTGGGAAAAATAAACTACCTAAGAACTATAATTATCTATATAAAAGTTGCCTAATTTTGCTATAATTTCACTAGAACTAAAATTATGTAAAAATCTTGATTTTTAGCAACATTTTGTGGTATTGCAGAAATGAAGACAAAAATGCTTAATGGAATAAATATACAATATTTTATGACATGTTTCTTTTTATATCTTGCAAACAATGCTGGCTCATCAACATGTGTGGAATACCTAAACATCTGCAATGATAAATTCAGTCACCTTCCATATTTTGCTGCCAGTCAATATGAATGGAAGTCCTTATTGGTGGGCACAGGACTCTACATTCGTTACTGTTCTTTTTTTTTTGAGACGGAGTCTTTGTCTGTCACCCCAGCTGGAGTGCAATGGCGCGATCTCGGCTCATTGCAACCTCTGCCTCTCAAGTTCAAGCAATTCTCCTGCCTAAGTCTCCAAAGTAGCTGGGATTACATTACAGCTAATTTTGTATTTTTAGTAGAGATGGGGTTTCTCCATGTTGGTCATGCTGGTCTCGAACTCCAGACCTCAGGTGATCCACCCACCTCGTCCTCCCAAAGTGCTGGGATTACAGGCATGAGCCACTGCACCCGGCCCTCATTATAGTTCTTGTCAACATTTTAAATAGTAATATAGGTGTAGTAATAGGTAATATGCTGGTCAATATTACCTATTGACAGGATAGAATAAAGTGGATACATTTGAAGAAAGTGTATTTCTTTCATATTGTAACCATGGGGAAAAAAGATCAAAATTCTACTTAAAATAGAAGCTATTTACAATGGCATTGAAAAGAATACAGTACTTACGGGTTTAACCAAGGAGGCAGAAAACTTGTACAATGAAAACTGCAAAACACTGCTGAAATTAAATAAGACAATTAAGACATGAATAAATAAAAAGTCACTTCATGTTCATGGCTTAGAAAACTTAATAGTGTAAAGATTGTCGAAGCATGGTGGCTCATGCCGGTAATCCTAGCACTTTGGTAGGCCAAGGTGGGAGGATTTCTTGAGGCCAAGAGTTCAAGACCAATCTGGCCAACATAGCAAGACCCTATCTCTATTAAAAACAAAAATTGTAAAGGTGACAACACTACCCAAAGTGATCTACAGATTAAAGCAATCCCTATTAAAACCCAATGGCATTATCTGCAGAAATAGAAAAACTGCCCCTAAAGTTTCTATGGACTCTCAAGTTACCCTAAATGGTCAAAACAATCTTGAAAAATAAGAAGAAAGTTGGAGGATTCATACTCCCTGATTTCAAAACTTAAAAAGTTACAATAATCAAAACAGTTTAGTACTGGCATAAGGATAGACTGATGGTACAGAATAGAGAACTCAAAAGTAACCCTTTGCATATATGGGCAGTTGAATTTTGGCAAGATTCCAAACATGATTCAGTGAGGAAAGGGCAATCTTTTCAACAAATGGTATTGGAAAAACTGGATATTCAGACTAGATATTCATATGCAATAGAATGAATTTGGACACGTACCTTACCCAATATGCAAGAATTAACTAAAAGTGGCCGGGCACAGTGGCTCATGCCTGTAATCCCAGAATTTTGCAAGGCCAAGGTGGGCAAATCACCTGAGATCAGGAGTTCGAGAGGAGCCTGGCCAACAGGGCAAAACCCCATCTCTACTAAAGATACAAAAACTAGCTGGGCATGATTATGCATGCCTGTAGTCCCAGCTACTCGGGAAGCTGAGGCATGAGAATCACTTGAACTCAGGAGGCAGAGGTTGCAGTGAGCTGAGATGGCGCCACTGCACTCCAGCCAGGGCAACAGAGCAAGACTTGGTCTCAAAAAAATAAATAAATAAAGGCTGGGCACGGTGGCTCACCTGTAATCCCAGCACCTTGGGAAGCCAAGGTGGGTGGATCACTTGAGGTCAGGAGTTAGAGACCAGCCTGGCCAACATGGTGAAACCCTGTCTCTACCCAAAATGTGAAAATTAGCATGGTGTGGTGGCAGATGCCTGTAATCCCAGCTACTTGGGAGGCTGAGATAGGAGAATAAAAAAAAAAAAAGGCCAGGCGTGGTGGCTCACACCTGTAATCCCAGCACTTTGGGAGGCCAAGGTGGGCAGATCACGAGGTCAGGAGATTGAGACCATCCTGGCTAACACAGTGAAACCCCGTCTCTACTAAAAATATAAAAAATTAGCCGGGCATGGTGGTGGGCGCCTATAGTCTCAGCTACTCAGGAGGCTGAGGCAGGATAATGGCGTGAACCTGGGAGGCAGTGGTTGCAGTGAGCCGAGATGGCGCCACTACACTCCAGCCTGGGCGACAGAGCGAGACTCTGTCTCAAAAAAAAAAAAAAAAAAAAAAAAGTGATTAAGACCTTTTCTTTTTTTTCATTGAGACAGAGTATTGCTCTGTCACCCAGGCTGGAGTGCAGTGATGCGACCATGGCTTACTGAAGCCTTGACTTCCCAGGCTCAAATGATCCTCCCACCTCATCTTCCTGAGTAGCTGGGACTATAAGCTCACACCACCATGCCCGGCTAATTTTTAAAACTTTTTTTTATGAGATCTTGCTATGTTGCCCAGGCTGGTCCCAAAATCCTGAACTCAAGTGATCTTCCCACCTTGACCTACCAAAGTGCTGGATTATGGTTTGAGCCACTGTTCTGTCAAGATCTAAACTTAAGAGCTAAAACTATAAATCTCTTAGAATAAAATATAGGGGAAAAATCTTCAGGATCTTGGATTTGACAGTGACTTCTTAGATATGATATCAGAAACACAGGAAACAAAGATAAAACAGATAAATTGGACTTTATCAAAATTTAAAACTTGCATGCATTAAAGGGCACTCTCAAGATAGGAAAAAGATGATCCACAAGATAGGACAAAACACTTGCAAATCTGAATTAATATACAGACTATATAAATAATTCCTATAACTCAAAAATAATAAACACCAATTCAAAAATGGGAAAAGGGCTTGACTAGACACATTGCCAAAGAAAATATGCAAATGGCCAATAAGCACATGAAAAGATGCTCAACGTAATTACTCATTAGGAAAATGCAAATGGAAACCACAATAACTACCACTTCACACCTATTAAGAGAGCTATCATTAGAAGAAGAAAAAGGTAAAATAAGTATTGGCAAGGAAGTGAAAACAAAATGGACAGCAGCTTGGCAGTTAACAAAAAGTTAAACACAGAATTACCATATGATCCAGTAATTCCACTCCTAGGTGTGTGTGTGTATATATATATATATATACACACACACATAAATGAATACAGAGGTTTAAAGAGTTACTTTGTACATAGCGTTTGTAGCACGTTATTCTCAATAGCCAAAAGGTGGAAACAGCCCAAGTGTCCATCAACAGATGAATGAATAAATATGGTATGTACATATAATGGAACATTACTCACCCATAAAAGGGAATGAAATTCTTCTACATGCTACAACATGAATGAGCCTTGGAAACATTATGCTAAGTGAAATAGACCAGACAGAAAAGGACAAATGGTGAATTACTCCACTCTGATAAGGTTCCTAGACTAAGCAAATTCATGGGGATGGAAAATAGAATAGAGGTTACCAGGGCCTGGGTGAAGTGGGGAAGTAGGGGATGGAGAATATTGTTTAATGGGTAGAGTTTCTGTTTGAGATGATGAAAATATTTTGGAAATGGATAGTAGTGGTGATTGCACAAAATGGTAGATATACTTAATGCCACTGAATTGTACATTTAAAAATGCTTAAAGTTGGCCGGGTTCAGTGGCTCATGCCTGTAATCCCAGCACTTTGGGAAGCCTAGGTGAGGTGGGCAGATTGCCTAAGGTCAGGAGTTCGAGACCAGCCTAGCTAACATGGTGAAACCCCGTCTCTACTAAAAAATACAAAAATTAGCCAGGCATGGTGACGTGCGCCTGTAGTCCCAGCTACTTGGGAGGCTGAGCAGGAGAATCACTTGAACCTGGGAAGTGGAGGTTGCAGTGAGCCAACATCACGCCACTGCACTCCAGCCTGGGTGACACAGCAAGACTCTGCCTCCCAGAAAAACATAAAAAATAAATAAAATGGTTAAACTTATAAATTTGATGTATGCTTTACCACAATAAAAAAAACACAGAGAACAAGAGCAAGATCTGGGATATTATAAATATTCTCAGTAAAATAAAACAATTAAAGACAAAGTAAAAAAAAGAAATTATTATTATTATTATTATTATTTTTGAGACGGAGTCTCGTTCTCTCAGCAGGCTGGAGTGCAGTGGCACGATCTCAGCTGACTACAACCTCCTCCTCCCTGGTTCAAGCAGTTCTCCTGCCTCAGCCTTCTGAGTAGCTGGGACTACAGGTGTGTGCCACCATGCTCAGCTAATTTTTGTATTTTTAGTAGAGACGGTGTTTCACCATGGTGGCCAGGATGGTCTCAATCTCTTGACCTCGTGATCCACCCGCCGTGGCCTCCCAAAGTGCTGGGATTACAGGCGTGGGCCACCACGCCCAGCCTATTATTTATTTATTTATTTATTTATTTTTTGAGACAGAGTTTCGCTCTTGTTGCCCAGGGTGGAGTGCAATGGCGCGATCTCAGCTCACTGCAGCCTCTGCCTCCCTGGTTCAAGCAATTCTCTTGCCTCAGCCTCCCAAGTAGCTGGGATTACAGGTATGCGCCACTACACCCGGCTAATTTTGTATTTTTAGTAGAGACGAGGTTTCTCCATGTTAGTCAGGCTGGTCTCAAACTCCCGACCTCGTGATCCACCCACCTCAGCCTCCCAAAGTGCTGAGATTACAGTCGTGAGCCACCGCGCCTGGCCAGAAATTATTTTTTAAAAGGAGAGAATCAGTCTACAAAGTCTAACTAATAGTTGAAAAGAAAGGGAAAATATCTAACTGTGTTAGGGTTCTCCAGAGGAACAGAACCAACAGGATATATGTACATATGAAAGGGAGTTTATTAAGGAGAAGTCACACGATCACAGGGTGAAATCCCATGATAGGCTATCTGCAAGCTGAGGGGCAAGGAAGCCAGTAGTGGCTCAGTCTGAGTCCCAAAGTTTCTAAAGTAGGGAAGCCAACATTGCAGGCTTCAGTCTGTGGCTAGAGGCCCAAGAGCCCCTGGCAAACCACTGGTGTAAGTCCAAGAGTCCAAAGGCTGAAGACGATGTTCAAGGTCAGGAAGCATCCAGCACGGAAGAAGGATAAAAGCTGAATACTCAGCAAGCCAGCTTCTTCCAACTTCTTCTGCCAACTTTTTCTAGCCGTGCTGGCAGCTGCTTGGATGGTGCCCACCCACATTGAGTGTGGGTCATCCTCTCCCAGTCCACTGACTGAAATGTTAATCTGCTTTGGGCAACACCCTCAAAGACACACCCAGAAACAATACTTAACATCCTTCAATCCAATCAAGTTGACACTTATATTAACTTTCGCACTAACAGACAAAAGGAAGTCTCAAAATTCAAAGAGTCCACTAACAGTACAAACTATGAGACGTGCACCTAGGCACATCACCTTGAAATTTCAAGATCTTGAGAATAGAGGAAGATTCTAAAAGCTTGTGGTGAAGTGGAAGTAAGGGGATAACAGGCCACGTATACACAGGATCCAAAACAAAAATGATACTGGATTTCTCAATTATAATACTGGAAGCTAGAAGAAATTTTGAAGCATTACCTTCAAAACTCAATAAAAATGCTGCTCAACATTATGTAACTAACTAAACTATTGATTAAACATGAAGTTAGAGGGTCCAGGCACAATGGCTCATGCTTGTAATCCCAGTACTTTGGGAAGCCAAGGCAGGGGTATTGCTTCAGCCTAGGGGTTTGAGGCTACAGTGAGCTAAGATTGCACTGCTCCACTCCTGCCTGGGCAACAGAGCAAGACTCTTGTCTCTAAATATATATATACAAACATAAAGCTAGAATACAGACATTTTCAGATCTGCTAAATCTTAAAAATTTACCTCTCATATACAATTTTGCAGAAATCTTAATCAAGGATACCATCTACAAAAAGTGACAACATAAACCAAAAAGAAGAAAATAGTTTCAGAAAAGAGATCCCAATATAATTGAGAGATGAAAAAAATTCTAAGAATAAATACAAAGGAGGCTGGGCACGGTGGCTCATGCCTGTAATCCCAGCACTTTGGGAGGCCGAGGCAGGCGGATCACAAGGTCAGGAGATTGAGACCATCCTGGCTAACACAGTGAAACCCCATCTCTACTAAAAATACAAAAAATTAGCCGGGCGTGGTGGCGGGCGCCTGTAGTCCTAGCTACTCGGGAGGCTGAGGCAGAAGAATGGTGTGAACCCGGGACACGGAGCCTGCAGTGAGCCAAGATAGTGCCACTGCACTCCAGCCTGGGCGACAGAGTGAGACTCCGTCTCAAAAAAAAAAGAATAAATACAAAGGAAAAGAACAAATCCTAATCAGAGAGCAACACAAGGTGTTCGAGAGGCATCTCCAGAGGGAAATAATGGAAATACTAGGTTATCTGATATATTGGGCCATGTAAAAAGCCATCTTTAGAGGATGTTTAAGGATTTCAGAAGGAAATTCTCTTGAAAAGAACAACAAACTAATGAAAAATAAACCAATTACCTGTAGGAAAATTAAAGTTACAGAAGAAAGAAAATATAATCATAGGGCACTATTTGATCTAGCAGCAAATAATATTTTCCTGGCCCTAATAGCATGAACAGTATTTGGCTCAAGAGCAAATAATATTTACCTGGTTTTAATAATGTAAATACTGAATGTTGACTTCATAATGATTTATGAGAGAAATCTATTTGGAGAATAAAGAGAAGGATAGTTTGGAAGAATGGGGAGAGGGAAAAGGGCATAAGTGAGATGAATCCTATTCTACCATATCAGTAAGCTACTATGATAAGTAAATGGGTGAATATAGATAGTGATATATGCATGTCACTTAGAAGTAACAGTAGTCATATGCAGAAAATTGAAACTGGGCCACTTCCTTACACCATATACAAAAATTAACCAAGATGGATTAAAGACTTAAGTGTAGAACCTAAGTCTAAAACCGTAAAAACTGTAAAAACCCTGGTAGACAACATAGGAAATACCATTCAGGACAAAGGCACGGACAAAGATTTCATGACAAAGACACCAAAAGCAATTGCAACAAAAGCAAAAATAGACAAGTGGAATCTAATTAAACTAAAGAGCCTCTGCACAGCAAAAGAAACTATCAACAGAGTAAACAGACAACCTACAGAATGGGAGAAAAATTTTGCAAACTATGCATCTGACAAAGTATAATATCCAGCATTTATACAGAACTTAAACAAATTTACAAGAGAAAACAACTCCATTAAAAAGTGGGCAAAGGACATGAACAGACACTTCTCAAAAGAAGACATACATGCAGCCAACAAGAAAAAAATCTCAACATCACTAATCATTAGAGAAATGCAAATCAAAACCACAATGAGATACCATTTCACACCAGTCAGAATGGCCGTTATTAAAAAGTCAAAAAAATAATAGATGCTGGTGAGGTTGTAGAGAAAAAGGAATGCTTATACACTATTGATAGGAGTGTAAATTAGTTCAACCATTGTGGAAGACAGTGTGGCAATTCCTCAAAGACCTAAAGACAGAAATACCACTTGACCCAGCAATTCCTTTACTGGGTATACACCCAAAGGAATAGAAATCATTCTATTATGAAGACACATGCATGTATATGTTAATTGCAGCACAATTCACAATAGCAAAGACATGGAACCCACCCAAATGTCCATCAATGATAGACTGAATGAAGAAAATGTGGTACATATACACCATGGAATACTATGCAGCCATAAAAAAGTATAAGATCATTTCCTTCACAGGGACATGGATGGAGCTGGAGGCCATTATCCTTAGCAAACTAATGCAGGAACAGAAAACCAAATACCGCATGTTCTCACTTATAAGTGAGCTGAATGTTAAGAACACGTGGACACATGGAGGGGAACAACACACACTGGGGCCTATCAGAGGGTGAAGAGTGGGAGGAGGGAGAGGACCAGGAAAAATAACTAATGGGTACTAGGCTTAATACCAGGGTGATGAAATAATCTGTGCAATAACCCCCCATGGCACACATTTACCTATGGAACAACCTGCACATCCTGCACATGTACCCCTGAACTTAAAATACAAATTTTAAAAAAAATGTAGCCAAATAACAGAAAATAGAGCTTAAAAATTATAAGCAATTGCTTTTGGATAAAAAAAAGTATATCACTGATAGGAGGAACAACAGGCTGCTGTTTTTATTATAATACTTTTAGCACTATGAGGCTTTTTAAACTATGTACATGTGTTAGTTTGATAAAATAAAATGAATAATTTTAATAAATAATTTCAGCAAATAAAAGGATAAATATTATAAATAAATAGGATAAAAAGAATAAAATATTAAATATTCTGTTATCAAGAATAATACAGCTTCTATGATCACTGGAAAAACAATATTGTATTAAATAATGTATGTAGCAGACATCCCCTTTGTTGGAGGAATTTCTTAGAGTCTTTATAATTCTTTTCTTTTACAAATGTTAAGCAGTGTTCCTGCTTAACTGCTGTGTATTGAGCTGAAGAATATGAAATAATTGATTAGAGTATAAAATACCTGGAGTAAAATTGCAGAGTCCAAATATTCACAGCACTAAATGGCCTCAATAAAAGATCTGTGTCAAAATGGCATGAAAGCATTCTGCATAATTTGCATATCACAGCTCTCATCCAATGTGTTTTGAAAACACAGCTTTTGGAAAATTAAATTAACTCCTAAAATCAATATTTGTAATTCATCTTTGTAAAATTTTAGTATTTTCAGTTGTAGTAGAAATTGAAAATTGACAATACTGCTTTTGTGTGGGATACTGTGGTAAATGAAAATGCCTGCTCAAGGCCTGGGGAGAACTGAGATGATTGGGGCTTCAGCTGCCTCCAGCTGCCCATGATGGCAACCCTGTTAGCTAAGAGGGTCAGTGTATCTGCATATCTGTAACCCACACATGGCACATCAGTGAACCTGAGCACATCATCATACCTTGGTACATTAGTTAGAATGCTCTAATCTACAAGACCCAAATTGTTATTTTTTTCAAGGAAAGGAAGATTCGTATTTGTTTTTGGGGGAAGAAAGGAACAAACTGCAGAAAAAGAACAAAGTTTACCGGGATGCTGAAGGATAATATTATATATTATATATTATATATGTAAAATTCATATGAATTATATTATATATTTTGTATGTATTTGAAATATATATTTAAATATATACTATATTATATAGTTTTTTGAGGTTTTTTTGAGACGGAGTCTTGCTCTGTCTCCCAGACTGGAGTGCGGTGGCTTGGCTTACTACAACCTCCGCCTCCAGGTTTAAGCAGTTCTCCTGCCTTGGCCTCCCAGAAACTGGGATTACAGGCACACACCACCATGCCTGGCTAATTTTTGTGGGGTTGTTTTTTTGTTTTGTTTTTTTTGAAACAGAGTCTCACTCTGTTGCCCAGGCTGGAGTGTAGTAGTGCGATCTCAGCTCACTGCAACCTCTGCCTCCCGGATTCAAGTGATTCTTCTGCCTCAGCCTCCTGAGTAGCTGGGATTATAGGCACGCACCACCACACCTGGCTAATTTTTGTATTTTTAGTAGGGACAGGGTTTCACCATATTGGCCAGGCTGGTCTCAAACTCCTGACTCATGATCCGCCTGCCTCAGCCTCCCAAAGTGCTGGAATTACAGGCACAAGCCACCATGCCCAGCCTAATTTTGTATTTTTAGTAGAGACAGGGTTTCACCATCTTGACCAGGCCGGTCTCAAAATCATGACCTCAAGTGATCCACCCACCTTGGCCTTCCAAAGTGCTGGGATGATAGGCGTGAACCACCACACCTGGCCTAATGAATAGTTTATATGTGTTATAAACCACTGAACTATATATTCTGTAGTTTTAGAAAGGGGAAGGAATAGGCCGGGTGCAGTGGCTCACGCCTGTAATCCCAGCATTTTGGGAGGCCGAGGCAGGCAGATCACGAGGTCAGGAGATCGAGACCATCCTGGCTAACACAGTGCAACCCCGTCTCTACTAAAAATACAAAAAATTAGCCAGGCATGGTGGCGAGTGCCTTAGTCCCAGCCACTCGGGAGGCTGAGGCAAGAGAATGGTGTGAACCCGGGAGGTGGAGGTTGCAGTGAGCAGAGATCGCACCACTGTACTCCAGCCTGGGCGACAGAGCAAGACTCCATCTCAAAAAAACAACAAAGAAAAAACAGTAATAGAGGCTGGACACAATGGCTCATGCCTGGGATCCCAGCACTTTGGAAGGCTGAGGGTGGATCACCTGAGGTCAGGAGTTCAAGAACAGCCTGGCCAACATGGCAAAACCCTGTCTCTACTACAAATACAAAAAAGAAATTAGCCTGGTGTGGTGGCAGGTGCCTGTAATCCCAGCTACTCAGGAGGCTGAGGTAGGAGAATTCCTAGAACCCTGGGAGCAGAGGTTGCAGTGAGCTGAGATTGCTCCACTACACTCCAGCCTGGGTGACAGAGCGAGACTCCATCTCAAAAAAAAAAAAAAAAAAAAAACAGTAATAGAGATGAAAATATGTCTTCAATGAGCTCATCAATTAGAGTCAATACAGGTAAGCAAAGAATCAATAAACTTGAAGATAGGTCAATAGAAATTATTCAATGTAAAATGCAAAGAGAAAAAAAGGATGAATGAAAAAACACAACAGAATATTCATAAGATGTGGAACAATATCAAATGGACTAATGTTAGCATAATTAGAATTCCAGAAGGAGAAGAAAGAGAGAATAAGAATGTCTTAGTAAATAATGGCCAAAAATTTTCAAAAGTTAGTGATAGACACTAAATCATAGATCCAAGATGCTCAGAAAACACCAACCAGGAGAAATACCAAAACCTGGTAACTTAGGCTATATCACATTCAAATAGCTGCAAACCAAAGACAGACAAAGATCTTGAAGCCAGCCAGAGAAAAACACACATTACCTGTAGAGGTACAAGAATTAGAATTACAGCAAATGTTTCATCAGAAACCATGCAAAAAAGAAGAAAATGGGGTAATATCTTTCAAATGCTGAAAGAAAATGTCAACTCAGAATTCTATACCCAGCAAAAGTATCCTTTAAAAATGAAGAAGAAATAAACATTTTCTCAAACAAATAAACACTGAGTGAATTTGTTGCCAACAGAATTACTCTACAGGAAATATTTTAAAACAATTCCTCAGGGAGAGAAATTATGTAGGCCAGAAACTTGGGCCCATACAAAGAAATGAAGAGTGTCAGAAATGAAATAAGTGCAAGTAAAATATTTTATTTCCTCTGAAAGGTAACTTAGTATATAGGAAAATATTATTCTACCATTGCACGAGGACAGCTATTTCAGGTAATGGGGAACACAGTAAAACCAGCAAATTCTATGAGGATAAGTATATCATCACACCTCGTTTGTTATAAAATGAATTCCTTGGTTGGAAGCAATATTCTTTGGGATATTATGATTTAAGCATTCTATAAATCCATGGATTGTGGTGATTTTGGCAGAAACATTGCAGGCAGGGAATGCGAGTACACTTCCAAAATAACAGTTGATTCCAATGAGAACAAAGTTTAGCCTTTGAATGACGTGATCTAATGTAATGAACCTACTACCAGGATTTGCTTGCCCTCCCTGGAATGGTGCTAAATCAGGGGTTCATTGTTGGTGTCTGCTCTTGGTAGCTCAGGCACATTGCTATGGTTTTGTTCAGTGGAAATCCATGTTTATAAGTCCATGAATATCCTCCATCTCTGCCCACATGACTACTTTGTGCAAAAGCCCACTGGGGCAAAGACAGGGATGCCTGAAGAAAGATACTGTCTGACATTTATAGACCTTATTATCTATCATCTTTTCTACCTTATTATGAAGACCCTCTTTTGCTAAGGATGCTCTTTGGTGACATTCACTAGGGACAGATAACTCCTACTCACTGCTCATTTGGAGAAGTCTGTCTAATCATGTACCGCTATCCCAGACTGTCATGTCACCAGTCTTCCAACTCTGTTCTTTTCGTGTCCCAGACCATCCAGCCAAATGTCAGCAAATAACCATGAATTGATATATATCCATACTTCTTGCCAACAATTTACAGCAGGTACAGTGGACAACTAAATGGACCACTTGAAATTCTGCCACTGAGAGGATTTTCTTTCACCAATATTCTTCAGATTCATTCCAGATTAGACTATAGTACTGCATCCATCCCAATTTCAGGTGATGCTAACATATAATGCAGAACCAAGCCCATTTTTTTTCTTCCTTAGCCATGGTAACTCATATGGTGTGAGTTCAGACAGGGGGCAATGTAGCAGGAATGAAGGCTAGAGTGATACAACTTACTTCTTCCTATAAGAGTTTCTCCATGCTGGTCTAGATTAATGATAGAGTGCTACTGGACACACTTAATTTTATGGTTTGGTAAGTTGTATAACATTTAATTCATAATGGGCAGCTTAGATCACAGGGCAACTTGGTGGCCGATGGTCAAGCTATCAGTCTGTACTGAACAGCAGCTGTTTCTCAAAGGGACAATAGTAATCTGCAGACAATGGAATAGCTTTGCTACAGAATCCCATAGGAGCACACCAAAAGTTCCAAACAGTGTCCATATCTACCAAAGATGGTGCAAGCATAATTACATCTGCTGGGTTAATATGGCCCAAGTGGCAGAATAGATTGAAGAGCAACCTGATCTCATGCTGAGATTCCTCTTTCTCTGGGATCCAACCAAATCAGCAGCCATTTGAGTTACCAGGTAAATGGGTCAGAGTACTAAATGCAACTATAGTATATGTTGTCTCTAAAATCCACAGAGGCCCATTAGGCATTATGTCTCTTTCTTACTGTTAGGAGGGATCAGATGAAACGACCTGTGCTTAACTTTGGAAGGTTTATTAGTCAGGGTTCTCTTAGAGGGACAGAATTAATAGGATATATATATTTGTATATATATATTTATATATATTATATATAAATATATATATAATATATATAAATAATTATATATATAATTATATATATTTATATATATAATTTTACCAAACCATAAAATTAAGTGTGTCCAGTAGCACTCTATCATTAATTTAAAAAATTAATGGGATATATATATTTATTAAGCATTAACTTACACTATCGCAAATGTTCCACAACAGGCTGTCTGCAAACTGAGGAGCAAGGAGAGACAGTCTGAGTCCCAAAACTGAAGAACTTGGAGTCCCATATTCAAGGGCAGGGAGCATCCAGCATGGGAGAAAGATGTAGGCTGGGAGTCTAGGCCAATCTCTCCATTTCAAGTTTTTCTGCCTGCTTTATATTCGCTGGCAGCTGAGATTGTGCCCACCAGATTAAGGGTAGATCTTTCTTCCCCAGCCCACCAACTCAAATGTTAATCTCTTTTTGCAACACTCTCACAGACACAACCAGGATTAATACTTTGTATCCTTCAATCAAGAGGACACTCAGTATTTACCATCACAAGTCCACCCCTTGTCAACTTGAACCTATACACATCCCCTGAGATCATACATAATCTTCAAATAAAGACAATAATAAGGTCATAATTACACCTAACATAACACACCTATTCTTTGTACAACCAGAAACACACCAATCCCCAACCCAAATACTATTAGATACAGTTAACAATGCTTAAATGCTGATATGAAGTCAATAAATCTCATGTCACATGATAAAGGAGAAAGGAAATACAATAAAGATATTTTCTTGTGCATGTGTATACAAGCACAAACATGTTTTTAACAAAAGAAAGAGGAATACTCATAACAGTTACAGTCCTTGTTTCTGCAGCTGGTCACGTGGTTGTAGCTGGTGTTAATGACTACCTTCTTCTACTACCCATTCTGTATTCCCTTTGACTTCAGCAAGCACCTCAGCAGGTAGTGGTTTTATTCCTCATAGAGTGACCCATATCTTCATTCCTGAAAGGTCTGGGTCATTTGTAGTCCTGCTTGGATTGGGCTGTTATAGTTTCCAATTGACCTTAATCACAGGGCATGGTAATACTAAGAGACGCCCTAATGGATCTCCCGTATTCCATGCATACTCTTCCTTACCTATATTCTGGAGTAGTAGACTGATTTCATCTTGATAGTCTGGGTCAATTACCCCAGCCAACACTAACTCCCTTCTTATGCTGTTGACTTAAAGATAGGAGGAGCCTAAAGTGTCCAGGTGGCAATCTTAACTTCCAGTTGAATAGAATCATTGTTGTGTCTCCTGGTGGCAGCGTTCCTCCCTCTGGAACAAAGAACTCTAGACCAGTGGAATACAATGTTGCGGGAACAGGAAGCAAAAATTTTGCTAGTGGATCCCTAGGGGTGATGGTGAGTGATCAATCCACTTCCACCTCCAACCCTTGATTCCTGCACCCGTGAATCCTGGCCATGGGAGAAACAGTACCATACATTGGATGCTGATTCAGAGCATACACAGCCTTCTGCAGAACTTTGCCGCAGTCCTGCAAAGTATTGTCACCTAGTTGGCATTGTAATTGTGACTTCAAAAGGCCATTCCACCATTCTGTCAATCCAGCTGCTTCAGGATTATGGTGAACATGGTAAGACCAGTGAATTCCATGAACACACGCCCACTGCCGCACTTCTTTAGCCATAAAGTAAGTGCCTTGTTCAGAGGCAATGCTGTGTGGAATACCGTGACAGTGGATTAGGCATTCTGTGAGTGCATGGATAGTAGTCTTGGCAGAAGCATTGCGCACAGGATAGGCAAACCCATATCCAGAATAAGTATGTATTCCAGGGAGGACAAACCCTCTGCCCTTTCCATGAGGGAACAGGTCCAATGTAATCAACCTGCCACCAGGTAGCTGGCTGATCACCTCGAGGAATGGTGCCATATCGAGGGCTAAGTTTTGGTCTCTTGCTGCTGGCAAATTGGGCACTCAGCAGTGGCCATAGCCAGGTCAGCCTTGGTGAGTGGAAGTCCATGGTGCTGAGCCCATGTGTAACCTCCATCCCTGCCACCATGGCCACTTCGTTCATGGGACCATTGGGCAATCACCGGAGTGGCTGGGGAAAGAGGCTGAGTGGTGTCCACAGACCATCATATCCACCTGATTATTTAACTCCTCCTCCACTGAAGTCACCTGTTGGTGAGCACTCACATGGGATACAAATATCTTCACAGTTTTTGACCACTGAGAGAGGTCTATCAACATACCTCTTCCCCAGATTTCTTTGTCACCAATTTTCCAATCATTCTTCTTCCACGTCCCTGGCCATCCAGCCAAACCACTCTCTACAACCCATGAATCAGTATATAATTGAACATTTGACCATTTCTCCTTCCATGCAAAGTGTACAACCAGGTACACTGCTTGAAGTTTTGCTTACTGGGAAGATTTCCCTTCACAACTGTCCTTCAGGGATGTCCTAGAAAGGGGCTATAGTGCTGCCGCTGTCCATTTTTGGGTGGTGCCTCCATATCATGCAGAACAATCTGCAAACCAGGTCCCAGTCTTCTCTTCCTCTGTCAACTGGTCATAGGGAACAACCCATGAGGCCATTAGTGCAGGCTGTGGGAGAGAAAGCAGGGTGGTCGGAGTGGAGACCACGGGCATTTGAGCCATTTCCTCCTGTAACTTATTTGTCCATTCAAGACCTGCTTGAGCCCAATCACGTATATACCACTTCCATTTGATGATGGAATGCTGCTGTGCATGACCCACTTTATGTCTAGATGGGTCAGAAAGCACCCAGTTCATGACAGGAAGCTCAGGTCGCATGGTGACTTGATGACCCATCATCAAACATTCAGTTTCCACCAAAGCCCAGTAACAGGCCAAGAGCTGTCTCTCAAAAGGGGAGTAGTTGGCCAGGCGCAGTGGCTCATGTCTGTAATCTCAGAACTTTGTGGGGCTGAAGTAGATGGATTACAAGGTCAGGAGTTTGAGACTAGCCTGGCCAACATGGTCAAACCCCATCTCTCTACAAAAAATACAAAAATTAGCCAGGCACGGTGGCTTGCACCTGTAATCCCAGCTACTCGGGAGTCGGAGGAAGGAGAACTTCTTGGACCCAGGAGGCGCAGGTTGCAGTGAGCTGAGATCACACCACTGCACTCCAGCCTGGGCAACAGAGCAAGACTCCATCTCAAAAAAAAAAAAAAAAAAATTGGTGGGGAGTAGTTATGTGCAGAAGATGGCAGGGCTTTGCTCAAAAATCCTAGAGGCCTCTGCTGTGATTATCTATGGGAGCCTGCCAAAGGCTCCAAACAGCATCCCTATCTGCCACTGACACCTCAAGCACCATTGAGTCTGCTGGATCATATGGCCCAAGTGACAGAGCAGCTTGCACAGCAGACTGGACCTGTTTTAGAGTCTTCTCCTGTTCTGAACCCCACTCAAAACTGGCAGCCTTTCGGGTCACTTGATAAATGTGCTGGAGTAACACACCCAAATGAGGAATGTGTTGCCTCCAACATCCAAATAGTCCCACTAGGTGTTGTGCCTCTTTCTTGGTTGTAGGAAGGGCCAAATGCAGCAACTTCTCCTTCACCTTAGAAGTACTATCTCGACAGGCCCCACATCACTGGACCCCTAGAAATTTTACTGAGGTAGAAGGTCTCTGAATTTAGGCAGATTTATATCCCACCCTCTGGCATGCAAATGTCTCACCAATATGTCCAATGTGTTTGCTACTTCTTTCTCACTGGATCCAATCAGCATAATGTCATCAATGTAATGGACCAGTGTGATATCTTCTGGAGTCAAAAAGCAATCAAGTTATCTCTGAATAAGATTATGACACAAAGCCAGCGAGTTCATACACCCTTGATGTAGGAAAGTAAAGGTATATTGCTGGCCTTGCCAGCCGAAGGCAAATTGCTTCTGGTGGGCCTTATGGACAGGAATGGAGAAAAAGGCATTTGCCAAGTCAATGGCTGCACACTAGGTACCAGGAGATGTGTTAATTTACTCAAGCAATGAAACCACATCTGGTTTGGCAGCTGCAATTGGAGTCACCACTTGGTTAAGCTTACGATAATCCACTGTCATTCTCCAAGATTCATCTGTCTTCTCCACAGGCCAAATGAGAGAGTTGAATGGGGATGTGCTGAGAATCACCACCCCTGGGTCTTTCAAGTCCTTGATGGTGGTGCAAATCTCAACAATTGCTCCAGCGATACGATATTGTTTTTGATTTACTATTTTTTAGGTGGAGGTAGCTCTAATGGTTTCCGTTTGGCCTTTCCCACCATCATAGCTCTCACCCTACCAGTCAGGGAGCCACTGTGGTGGTTCTGCCAGCTGCTAAGTATGCTTATGCAATTACGCATTCTGGCACTGGGGAAATGACCACAGGATGCGTCTGGGGACCCACTGGACCCACTGTAAGTCAGATCTGAGTTAAAACTCCATGAATTACCTGACCTCCATAAGCCTCTACTTTAACTGGAGGACCACAGTGATGTTTTGGTTCCCCTGGAATCAATGTCAGCTCAGAGCCAGCGTCCAGTAGTTCCTAATGTCTGATCATTTCCCTTTTTCAATGCACAGTTACCTTGGTAAAAAGCCAGAGGTGTCCTTGGGGAAGGATGGGAGAAAGATTGACTGCATTAATTGTAGGTAATGTAGTGGGGTCCTTCGTCAATGGGAACCGGACTTCCCTTCATTCAAGGCATTCTGGGTCTGTAAACTGGCTCAAGTCTGGAAATTGATTGAGGGCCCATGATTCTCTGGTTTTATAATTCAATTAGTCTTGTTCCTTCAACCTAGAAATTTTCTATTTGTATAATTTAAGTAGGAATGCAGTTGGCTTCCTGTCAATTTCACTTCTGGGAACACCATAATTAATTAGCCAATGACAGAGCTCTACAGAGTCAGACTATTCTGATTGCCGCTTTGCCTCTGCTGTCCATAACGGAAGATATACCCACCTTGCCTTTGATGGTTGAGTGCTGCCACTTGGCCCCTGCTACCTCGGGATCCAATTATTCCCATTGTATTTAACTTTTGTAGTTTAGTGACTGCAGTTCCCACCGTTAGATCCGACATACAGAGAAGAGCAATTACAGGTCTCTTCAAAGATACAGGTGCTGCCCCTCGCAAATCTATTTCACAAGGCATTGGTTAAGGGTATATGGTCTGGACTCTCCCAGCTGGGATGAGTAGGTCTAAAGTGGCTAATCCACTCCAGCATCCCAATCTCCCTAGGTCTTTTGATCCTTTCCTCTACATTAAACCAAGGAAGATCAGGCATTTCCAGCTCACTCACAGTGGGCCATCTTTTAAACCATATTTCAGCTAATCAAGCAAATAAACTATTAGAACCTTTTTTTAACTCCCCAAGCTGCAACATTAAGTGCAGAGTCCCTAATTAGTTGACACAAATCAATAAATTCAGCCTGATCCATTTTTCACCATTATCCCATACACTTAATATCCATTCCCAGCCAGGCGTGGCGGCTGTAATTACAGGCATGCTGTAATCCCAGCACTTTGGGAGGCCAAGGCGAGTGAATCACCTGAGGACAGAAGTTTGAGACCAGCCTGGCCAACATGGTGAAACCCCATCTCTACTAAAAATACAAAAATTAGCCAGGCATTGTATGGCATGCACCTGTAATCTCAGCTACTCAGGAGGCTGAGGCAGGGGAATCACTTGAACCCAGAAGCTGGAGGTTGCAGTGAGCTGAGATTGTGCCATTGCACTCCAGCCTGGGCAATGGAGTGAGACTCTGTCAAAAAAAAAAAAAAAAAAAAATCCATTCCCATGCTTGTTCTCCAGTTGCTATTCATATAAATTAGAGAACTCAAACAGCTCTTTTCGCGTGTAGTACACCTCCTCATGGGCCACACTCTCAACCACCTCTAGGGGGCCGCCAGGACTTTAGTCTAGTTATAGGTCTAGAAGCAAACAGACGTGTTTGGGGTGACATCTGAGGAGAATCAACATTATCTTGCCTGGCAACTGCCTCAGGGGAGGCCATCACTCTGGCCTCAGACAGTGCAGGGTTTATTTCCTCAGAGAAAGGTGGAAAGGCTGATGGCAGCATGGGCTGGGGAGGGGAGGTTGCCACTACTCAGGATGGGGAAGCTGTTCCTTCTGGCAAAAAAGGTTCATCAGAGTTTACAAACTCAGCCCCCCAGCATCATCAGGGTCCTCCCACACGTCCCCATTCCAAGTTTCAGGGTCTTATTCTTTTCCAATCAATGCCCTCACTTTAACAGTAGACACCTGGTAAGGCTGTGCATGCGTATTTCATTGCAGGTCAGCCACTGGCATAAGAGCTTGTGTCAGTTTTTCCACAATTTCAGCTCTTTCTCTGTGGGAGATAAGACTCTCACTCAGGGCAATCTTAGCAGATTTGAAGCTCAGTATCTGCTTCTGAAGCTGGGAGACAGAATCCCTGAGTTTATCATTTTCTTTCATCACTTTGTCCACTGACCTTAGGAGCAACTGACCAGCTTATGTTCATTGGTTCTCCACATATGGTCCAAGGTATGATGTATAGAGTCACCAAACTCCTCTCACGAGTGGTGAATCAGGAGTGTCAGATGCATTTATTTTGCATAACTCCCTAAACAGTTCACATCAGGGACTATCAGTGTTCTCTATACTATTAGAAGTAGAGTTCTTAGCATTTCTAGGTCTAATCGTATTAAGCAGCCAACCCCAGAAACCCCAAAACCAATGAAAGAATTCCATGCTTAATATTCTGTTCCTCTAGACCCCACTCCTGGTACCAAAATCTGTATTAGTCAGGTTTCTCTAGACGGACAGAACTAATAGGTTATATATTATATTAGTTTATATATAGCATATATTTTATATATATAAAGTATATAGTATACATGTTATACTTTTTATACTATATGCTTTATGTAGTATATAGTATATAGTTTATATAGAGAGTATATATTTTTATATATATATATATATAAAGGGGAGTTTATTAAGTATTAACTTACACAATCACAGGGTCCCACAATAGGCTGTCTGTAAGCTGAGGAACAAGGACAGCCCATCTGAGTCCCAAAACTGAAGAAGTTGGAGTCTGATGTTTGAGGGTAGGAAGCATCCAGCACAGGAGAAAGATGTAGGCTGGGAGGCTAGGCTAGTCTCTCCTTTTCAAGTTTTTCTGCCAGCTTTATGTTCGCTGGCAGCTGATAGATTGTGCCCACCAGATGAAGGGTGGATCTGCCTTCCCCAGCCCACTGACTCAAATGTTAATCTCTTTTTGTAACACCCTCACAGACACAACCAGAGTCAATACTTTGTATCCTCCAATCCAATTAAGTTGACACTCAGTATTAACCATCACAGAAGGGATCCTTTCAAGTCCATACTCTGCATCACTGGACTTCATAAGGGTCATCACTGATTCTTCAGCCGAGAGAAGATGAATTTACACAAACAGAACACAAAAAGGCTATTTCTACTGCCAAATTTGCCAGGCAAAATTGGGGGTTTGATGTATTTAGCTTCATTGGAATCTTCTCTATGTTCTGACTCCAATTCTTTCACTCATTCCCAATCGATGCCCTGACATTAATATAAAAAACCATGTGGTGTTATAAATTCTATTTTCACTGTAACTTAGCCATCCACATGATTAGCCTTTGAGCTTGGTCAGAAATCTTGACACTTTGCAACTAGAAGAGCTGAGAGTTTATTTTAGGGAATTTGCAGAAGCCATCTGGTTTCTTACCTGGATCCAGAGCCAGGAATTTAAACCTCTGAACTTACATGTTTTTTCCCCCAATTTCTACAGTACAACTAGAAGCAAGAAAACAATTTTGTTATTTTTCATACTTCCCCAAAACTGATACACGACAATAGCTATTTCTTTTTTTTTTTTTTTTTTTTTTGAGATGGAGTATTGCTCTGTCACCCAGGCTGGATTCCAGTGGCACGATATTGGCTCACTGCAACCTCTGCCTCCCAGGTTCACGCCATTCTCCTGCCTCAGCCTCCCGAGTAGCTGGGACTACAGGTGCCCGCCACCACGCCTGGCTAATTTTTTATATTTTTAGTAGAGATGGGGTTTCACCGTGTTAGCCAGGATGGTCTCGATCTCCTGACTTCGTGATCTGCCCGACTCGGCCTCCCAAAGTGCTGGGATTACAGGCATGAGCCACCACACCCGGCTGACAATAGCTATTTCTATAGGCACTTGATTACTAGAAACATAGGTTATAATTTTTTTTTTTTTTTTTTTTTGAGAAGGAGTCTCACTGTCACCCAGGCTGGAGTGCAGCGGCACAATCTTGGCTCACTGCAAGCTCCGCCTCCCGGGTTCACGCCATTCTCCTGCCTCAGCCTCCCGAGTAGCTGGGACTATAGGCACCCGCCACCACGCCCGGCTAATTTTTTTTTGTATTTTTAATAGAGACCGGGTTTCACCATGGTCTCGATCTCCTGACCTCGTGATTCGCCTGCCTCGGCCTCCCAAAGTGCTGGGATTACAGGCGTGAGCCACCGTGCCTGGCCTTATAATTTTTAATAATTATTTTAATTGATAAATTAAAATTGTATATATTTATCATATGTGATATATGTTGAACTATGCATACATCGTGGAATGACTAAATGATGCTAATTAACATAGTCATTACCTCACATACTTAACATTTTTTGTGACGAGAACACTTAAAATCTCTCTTAGAAATTTTTGCTAATACAATACTTTGTTTTGTTTTTGTTTTGGAGACGGAGTCTCACTGTGTAGCCCAGGCTGGAGTGCAGTGGCAAGATCTCCGCTCACTGCAACCTCTGCTTCCTGGGTTCAAGTGATTCTCCTGCCTCAGCCTCCTGAGTGGCTGGGATTACAGGTATGCACCGCAATGCCCGACTAAGTTTTGTATTTTTAGTAGAGTCAGGGCTTTACCATGTTGGCCGGGCTGGTCTTTAACTCCTGGGCTCAAGTGATCCTCCTACCTCAGCCTCCCAAAGTGCTGGGATTACAGCTGCGAGCCATGCAGTGCCAGGCCACAATACAATACTTTGTTATTAACTATTGTCACCATGTTGTACAATATAGTTTGTTTTTTTTTTTTTGACAGTCTCTCTCTGTCGCCCAGGCTGGAGTGCAGTGGCGTGATCTCGGCTCACTGCAAGCTCCACCTCCCAGGTTCAAGCCATTCTCCTGCCTCAGCCTCCAAAGAAGCTGAGACTACAGGCACCCACAACCACGCCCAGCTAATTTTTTGTATTTTTTTTTAAATAGAGATGGGATTTCACCGTATTAGCCAGGATGGTCTCAATCTCCTGACCTCGTGATCCGCCCGCCTCGGCCTCCCAAAGTGCTGGGATTACAGGCGTGAGCCACCACGCCCGGCAATAGAGTTCTTTAATTTCCGCCTAAATGAAACTTTATATCCTTTGACCAACATCTTCCCTGTCCCGCCTTCCCCTGGGCCTTGGTAACTACCATTCTGCTTTCTGCTTCTATGAGTGCAGCTTTTTTATATTCCTATTGGTCTTTGTCTGCCTGGATTATTTCATTTAACATAAGGTCCTCCAGGTTCATCTATGTTATCAAAAATGACAAGATTTTTTTCTTTTTAAAAAATGAATAGTATTCCACTGGGTATATATGCCACATTTTCTTTGTTTATTGTTTATTTTATTTTATTTTATTTTGAGACAGAGTTCTCACTCTGTCACCCAGGCTGGAGTCCAGTGGTGCAATCACAGCTCACAGCAATAGCTTCAACCTCCTGGGCTCAGGCAATTCTACTGCCTCAGCCTCCCAAGCAGCTGAATTTACAAATACATGCCACCATGCCCAGCTAATTTTTTTCCAGTAGAGAAGAGGGGTCTCACTATGTTGTCCAGTCTCTAACTCCTGGGCTTCAGCGATTCTCCCACCTTGGCTTCCCAAAGTGCTGGGATTATAGGCATGAGCCACCATACCCAGCCCCAGAGAACAAAATTTTAAAGCCCCATCATCATGTCCCTGTTCCCCTGGAACAAATTCCTATACAAAAAAAAAACAAAAAAAAAACCAGTGTCAGCTAGGGTTTAGTGAGAGAAGTGGAGACCCTAATGAGTTTTGGAAATAAGAGGTTTGTTATAGGATTTAAGCCTTCTACACCTGTACTAAGAGCTGAAGAAGCAACAATCCAGGTGGGCTCTTTGGAGAAACAGAGAACGAGGCACCAACTAATTAATCTGAAAAGTCAAGCACATACAATTACCTAAGTGGGACTGCAAAGGGAATGCTATTGCCTCTGTATAGTTATCCCCTCTGTAGGTCCACAATTAAGTGTCTGTTGGTGGACCTGGGGCCATTGCTGGTCAGCAGATTTAGCAGATAAGAAGACATGCCGGAGGTGAAGTGAACAAGGGTGAGGGCAATCTGGAATTTACAATCAAATCTTTACCTGTTTGTCACCATCTCTGAGTAGGATGACCTTCAGAGAGTAATGGCCAGTGCTCCATTTCTGCCTTCCAAATATTACATACTTTCTCTCCTTACAATATAAGGAGAGGAAGTATGAAAAATTGATTCCAGATTAAATCAGTTGAACACAGTTCAACCACCACAAGTACTTCAATCTCTTTTTGAGGCACCACTCTTCCTCATTCTTAGCCTGAGTCATTCTTACTGGCCTGATCTTACCACCCCAACTTCAGGCCTTAACATGTGAACGAGGCCTGTCTAACTACAGTCACATTGACTGGTTCAGCAATGGAAATATAATCCATCTCAACTCTGAAATTCTTCCTAAATCCACTAGAGAAACAGTTCTCTCTCTACTGGCATTAATAAACTGACACATTGTATGATTAATGTTGCTTCTGTCTGTGTTTACTTGCCTGGGAATAAAACTGACAGCAAGAAAAGCCGAAATATGGAGAATGATAGACGCCTCATGTTGTTATGTGAGCAACTAGATTTAAATAAAGTCTTATGCATCCCTGGATTTTTCTATATTTTCTTTTTTTTTTTTTCTTTTTTTGAGACAGAGTCTCACTCTGTTGCCCAGGCTGGAGTGCACTGGCGCGATCTCAGCTCGCTGCAAGGTCCACCTCCCAGGTTCACGCCATTCTCCTGCCTCAGCTTCTGGAGAAGCTGGGATTAGAGGCGCCCGCCGGCAGGCCTGGCTAATTTTTTTGTATTTTTTTTTAGTAGAGTCGGGGTTTCACTGTGTTAGCCAGGATGGTCTCGATCTCCTGACCTCATGATCTGCCCGCCTGGGCCTCCCAAAGTGCTGGGATTACAGGCGTGAGCCACCGCGCCCGGCTTATCCCTGGATTTTTCAACAGGTGACAAGAGTGCCTGAAATGTAATAGATAGTCAATGCTTAATGAATGCTTGAATAAGTGAACCAATAAATACCCCCTACTTTTTTGGGGTTAAATAAGTTTAAAATATATACGTGTTACTTACACACAAATGGTTAATATACTATCTGATTCATACTCCTGGTGAGAAAACTGCCCTACATTGACCATGTCCACATTCCAGCCTTCTACTCACACATGTAGCTATTAAACCAGAAGTGGAAATTTCATGCATTTGTATGACCAATGATTTTGTGCTAGATAAGACCTAGCACAAACAGATGAGGTAAACCAAGGCAAGAATGTTTGTTGCTCTGGTTAAAACAACAAATACCTAAAAAGTGAAGTTATTCAACACTGGGTAGTAAAGTGGAAAGATGCCATAAAATTACTAGAGGCCATGTGCAAATTATGAAAGAGCAGCATGAGCCGGGGGCGGTGGCTCCCACCTGTAATCCCAGCACTTTGGGAGGCCGAGGCAGGCAGATCACAAGGTCAGGAGACTGAGACCATCCTGGCCAATATGGTGAAACCCCGTCTCTACTAAAAATACAAAAAGTAGCCAGGTGTGGTGGCGGGCACCTGTAATCCCAGCTACTTGGGAGGCTGAGGCAGAGAACTGCTTGAACCCAGGAGGAGGAGGTTGCAGTGAACCGAGATCACGCCACTGCACTCCAGCCTGGGCAACACAGCGAGACTCCATCTCAAAAAAACAAACAAACAAACAAACAAAAGAAAAACAAACAAACAAAGGCCGGGGGCAGTGGCTCATATCCCTGAATTTAACAGCAGGCATATCCCTGAATTTATCTTCCTTTTATATCAAAATTATTGTAATTCTTTAAAAGGTGGTAGATACTTTCATACGGGGCTGCTGGGATGAATTGCAATTGGGGTATCTTTTCTGGAAGGCTGCTTGACAATAAAAATGTTTAAATATCTGCATTTGCTTTGTCTCATATGAGTGTGCGAAAATGTACATACATGGTTGGTCATTGTAGTGCTCTTTGTAAAAACGAAAAAAGCTGCGCCGGGCGTGGTGGCTCACGCCTGTAATCCCAGCACTTTGGGAGGTCGAGGCGGGTGGATCACGAGGTCAGGTCGTTGAGACCATCCTGGCTAACATGGTGAAACCCCGTCTGTACTAAAAAGAGAGAAAATTAGCTGGGCGTGGTGGCGGGCGCCTGTAGTTCCAGCTACTCCGGAGGCTGAGGCAGGAGAATGGCGTGAACCCGGGAGGCGGAGCTTGCAGTGAGCCGAGATGGCGCCACTGCACTCCAGCCTGGGCGACAGAGCAAGACTCCGTCTCAAAAAAAAAAAAACAGAAAAAGAAAAGAAAAGAAAAGAAAGAAGGAATGAAGACTAAATGAGGGACTTGCTACTAAATGACCTAAATCTTCTTGGCAAAACAAACCTATAAAGAACTTAGGGGCTGAACTCAGGCAGATTATTAATAATGTATTAAGTTTCAGGAAAAAGTATATTATTAAAGGCCAAGCTAAACATGACAATAATTTTTTTTTTTTTTTTTTTGAGATGGAGTGTTGCTCTGTCGCCCAGGCTGGAGTGCAGTGGCGCCATCTCGGCTCACTGCAAGCTCCGCCTCCTGGGTTCATGCCATTCTCCTGCCTCAGCCTCCCGAGTAGTTGGGACTACAGGCGCCCGCCACCACGCCCGGCTAATTTTTTTGTATTTTTAATGGAGACGGGATTTCACCGCATTAGCCAGGATGGTCTCGATCTCCTGAACTCGTGATCCGCCTGCCTCGGCCTCCCAAAGTGCTGGGATTACAGGCGTGAGCCCCCGCGCCCGGCCAATAATATTTTTAAATAGTTTCTAAAATTGTATTTATTAGTTCAAAAGCATTTAAAATTTTGCATGTGTATATATATACACGTGTGAATATGTATACATATACATATATACATGTGCATGTATATACACATATACCTATATACAGTGAGAATAATGAGATTTTATATGCTGGGTTTTAACATATTGCGATATTCCAATTTGAAGTTTAGGTTATTTGGTTTGTGATTTTAATAGCTGTCATAGCTAAAGAGGAGACTTTACAAAGATATGCTGATCAAAATAGAAGCAGCACATTATTGGCTGTATTTAGTAACTCATAGTATTTATTTTAACTTATCATCTGCCAAATTTGGCTAACATATTTCTGTTTCTTCCAGGTGTCTCCCAGGTCTCAATCAGGTGTTAATACAAACTAATTAGAAATTATTACATTTTATACCAAAATTAGCCAGGCGTGGTGGTGTAATAATATAAAAATTGTTACATTTTAATATTTTTAGCAAATGTATTTATAATAAGACCCATTGAAATTCTTTTTATTATTATTATTATTATTTTTTTTGAGATAGAGTCTCATTCTGTCACCAGGATGGAGTGCAGTGGCACGATCTCGTCTCACTGCAACCTCTGCCTCCCGGGTTCCAGCGATTCTCCTGCCTCAGCCCCCCGAGTAGCTGAGCATATAGGCGTGTGCCACCACACCCAGCTACTTTTTGTATTTTTAGCAGAGACGGTGTTTCACCACGTTGGCCAGAATGGTCTCAATCTCTTGACCTCGTGATCCGCCTGCCTCAGCCTCCCAACGTGCTGGGATTACAGGCGTGAACCACCGCCCAAGGCCCTCTTTTTTTTTTTCTTTTAATTGAGGCAAAGTCTCTGTTGCCCAGGTTAGAGTGCAGGGCACAATTATAGTTCACTGCAGCCTTGAACCCCTGGGCTCCGGGCATCCTCCCGCCTCTGCCTCCTGAGTAGCTGGGACAACAGGCACAGGCACAGGCCACCTAGCCCAACTAATGTTTTAGGAATTTTTTTTTTTTTGGTAGAAGTGAGATCTCACAGTATTACCCAGGTTGGTCTTGAACTCCTGGGCTCAAGCAATCTTCCCACCTTGTCTCCCCAAAGTACTGGGATTATGGGCATGAGCCACTGTGCCTGTCCTGAAATTATTTTTTTGAAAGACTTTAAAATAAGCTACAGAATTATATTTGCAACTTTTAAAAATACAAATATGAGCATTTTAAAGATTATAGCCATTGTTTTTAGCAACAAAATCATCCAAAACTGAATGATCCAAAATAATAATCATCCAGTTTTGGATGATTTTGTTGCTAAAAACAATGGCTGCAATCTTTAAAATGCCATAATGGTCATACATTCATTTTCAACATGTTCTCTCCACAGGATGTTTCTTTCAAAACACTGCTATTTTCTTACATATTTTTAAAATCTTACCTAAATTTTAAAGGACTGATTAAACATATTTCTTTTTCAAAAAGATAACCAAGAAGCATGCTGCTAACAGCCACTTATGAAAAAAGTCAGCAAATATAAAAGTCTTGTCTTTTTGTAAAAGAAAAATTAGTAATTTATCTCAAAGGCAAATAGGTCCTTTAACTATTTGCTACAAATAACAACAAATCCTCCAGGTATTACAAGATTTTCACAGTTATTCCCCACCTAATTGCAACATTTTTAAAAAGTCAAGTTGTATAAAATGAAATATAATAAGGATATCCTGTCACTCTGAATTCATCTCTGGTTTCCATTTCTTTCCTTTGTGAAAGGAGCAGTAAATTAAAAAGATCACAACTGGAGATACAAATTTGGTAGTTTATAGCATAGATGGTATTTGAAACTCAAATTATCCCTTAAGATACAGGGCATAATAAAAGTAGAAGTCTTAGTGTAGACCTTGGAAAATACCAACATTTATGAGTGAGCAGGAAAAAAAAGAGTAGTAAATTGAATTTTATTTGCTAACATTTACTTAGTTTTTACTTTTTGCTAGACGCTTTAAGAGAATTGTCTCATTTAATCTTTGCAACAACCCTATGAGGGAGAAAATATTAATACTACCGCCCACATTTGACATCTTGCCCAGGCCATACTGCTATTTAATGGAAGAGCTAAAATAAGAAAATCAGACAGTCTGGCTCCAGAATACTATATCATTAAAATTAAATGAGTACATTGGAAAATCTACTGCATAGTAATATGGAAGACAAACTTGAGAAGACATCCAAGAATACATCCAAGCAGAAAAGAGAAATGGGATGAAAATAATAAGAGAGAAAATGACAGAAAGTAGAAAATACAGTTCCCATCTTTAAATGATAGAGGTCTCTGAAGAAGAAATTAGGAAACAGTTAAAAAACAGCTACAAGTTACTTTTCAGACTACCAGTCCAAAAGTCTCACTGAATTTCAAATGATATTAATTTAAAAAGAGGCCGATATTTTAAAAACATTTTGGAAGAATGTTTAAATTAAATAGGCAAGATAAAGAAAAATCCTATGAGTTTTAGCTAAAGATGGGGTTAAAAGAGTGCATATACTATGGCTGGGTATTTGGTGGTTGGGTGAGAGGTGGATATACAATATGCTATATTTGAAGAAGCAAACCTGACGCTGACATCAACTTCTACTCCGCTACATTAAATAACAATCAATGGCATAATATCATAAGAGTTTTGAAGGGAAATGATAGGTTAGAATTGTTGTATAAATATTCTTGCATGTAGAAAAGAAACAGAAATATATTCTTAGATATTCAAAGGCTCAGAAAATACACGACCCATCTATCCTTTTAGAAAAGCTACTGATAAATAGCTGTAATTAAATAGCTGTAATCCCAGCACTTCGGGAGGCCGAGGCAGGCGGATCACGAGGTCAGGTGATCGAGATCATCCTGGCTAACACAATCAAACCCCGTCTCTACTAAAAATGGAAAAAAATAGCCAGGCGTGGTGGCGGGTGCCTGTAGTCCCAGTTACTCGGGAGGCTGAGGCAGGAGAGTGGCGTGAACCCAGGAGGTGGAGCTTGCAGTGAGCCAAGATCACGCCACTGCACTCCAGCCTGGGCAACGGAGCAAGACTCCGTCTCAAAAAAAAAAGAAAAGCTACTGATATAGATCTATTTACCTAAAAGATGCACCAAAATTAATACTTCAAAAATTAGAAAGTTTGAGTATTAGAAAAAAAGACTTGTATAAAGGAACTATTGATAATAATAAAAATAATAATAATAATAATAAATACTTTTTAAAAAAAATGTTGGCCAGGCGCAGTGGCTCCCAGCACTTAGGGAGGCCAAGGTGGGCCGATCACTTGAGTCCAGGAGTTGGAGACCAGCCTGACCAACATGACAAAACCCCATCTCTACTAAAAATACAAAAATAGCCAGATGTGATGGCGCACACCTGTAGCCCGAGCTACTCAGAGGCTGAGGCATGAGAATCGCTTGAACCCGGGAGATGGAGGTTGCAGTGAGCTGAGATCGTGCTGCTGCACTCCAGCCTGGGTGACAGAGCTAGAGTCTGTCTCAAAAATAAATAAATAAATAAACAAAATGTGAAGCTCAGCTAGGTGCAGTGGCTCATACTTGTAGTCTCAGCTAGTCAGGAGGCTGAAACAAGATCGCTTGAGTCCAGAAGTTTGAGTCCAGTCTGAGCAACATAGCAAGACCTTGTCTCTAAAATAACAATAATTACAAATTAAAAATAACTATTGTTAGGCATAGCACACAATTTTTTTTTTTTTTTTTGTAATGGAGTTTTGCTCTTGTTGCCCAGGCTGGAGTGCAATGATGCCGTCTCAGCTCACTGCAACCTCCGCCTCCCGAGTTCAAGCGATTCTCCTGCCTCAGCTTCCCTAGTAGCTGGGATTACAGTCACCCGCCACCATGCCAAGCTAATTTTTTGTATTTTTAGTAAAGACGAGGTTTCGCCTTGCTGGCCAGGCCAGGCTGGTCTGGAACTCCTGACCTCAGGCGATCTGCCTGCTTCTGCCTCCCAAAGTGCTGGGATTACAGGCGTGAGCCAGCATGCCCTGCCGAGAAAACAATTTTAAAACTTTTTTAAAAAAAAGAAAAGAAAAGAGAACAGAGGAAACTAGAACTGAAAGATAAAATAATTGAAATTAAGAACATCATATAGGTTTAACAGCGAACTGAGCATAGGATAAAGCATCCATGAAATTGCAGAAGAATTGGTCAGGCACGGTGGCTCAAGCCTGTAATCCCAACACTTTGGGAGGCCAAGGTAGGCGGATCACCTGAAGTCAGAAGTTTGAGACCAGCCTGACCAACATGGTGAAACCCCGTCTCTACTAAAAATACAAAATTAGCCAGGAGTGGTGGCACATGCCTGTGATCCCAGCTACTTGGGAGGCTAAGGCAGGAGAATCACTTGAAACTGGGAGGCAGAGGTTGCAGTGAGCCAAGATCATGCCATTACACTCTGGCCTGGGCAACAAGAGTGAAACTCTGTCTCAAAAAAGAAAGAAAAAACAAAAATTGAAGACGAGTCAATACAGATTGAGTATTCCTAATGAAATAATCTGAAATCCCAAATGCTTCAAAATTTAAAATTTTTGAGCGCCTGGCATATTAACCTGGGCCCTTTCCTGGAAAGTTCTAAATTCTAATCCTTATCTCTTTAGCACCATGTATTAGTCCATTTTCACACTGCTATAAAGATACTACTTGAGACTGGGTAATTTATAAAGCAAAGAGGTTTAATTGACTCACAATTCTTCATGACAGGGGAGGCCTCAGAAAACTTACAATCATGGCAGAAAGCAAAGGGGAAGCAAGGCACATCTTATACAGCAGCAGGAGAGGCAGCATGCAGGGGAAATTGCCACTTTTATAATAAAACCATCAGATCCGGTGAGAACTTCCTCACTACCATGAGAATAGCATGGGGGGAACCACTCCCATGATCCAGTTATCTCCCACCAGGTCCCTCCCTCAGCAGGTGGGAATTACAATTTGAGATGAGATTTGGGTGGGGACACAGAGCCAAACCATACCACATTATGAGACTAAAAAACAAAAACACTGCACTACTAGCCAGGCATGGTGGTGGGCACCTGTAATCCCAGCTACTCAGGAGGCTGAGGCAAGAGAATCACTTGAATCCATGAGGTGGAGGTTGTAGTGAGCCAAGATTGCACCACTGCACTCCCGCCTGGGTGACAAGAGTGAAACTCTGTCTCAAAAAAAAGCAAAAAAAAAAACACTCCACTGTAATATCTGGAAGCATCTTACTTTATTTTTTTAGCTTCTCACCCTGCACAGCTTAAGAATTCCACTGTTTAAAATTTTAGCAAACGTCTTTAAGAAAAAAACTGTTTGCATGTCAACTTCCATTCTCCATTCTTAACTTACTAGCATCTTAGCTCCTCTAGCCTCCAATTTTGTTTCTCCAGCAAAAAAGCTGCGACAAAACTCTGTTAGTTTCTCCATTTTCCAGCAGTAGCTCTCTGGGTAAATCCTGAAATATCCATCTCTCACTTTGTATCCAGAAATAGAAAATTCACTCCTGGCCCCCAGCAAAAGCATCTATGGAGATCTATAGCAAAATACTACTGGACTTTAACCTAAGAACAATAGAAGGCTATTTATTTATTTATTTAATTTATTTTTATTTTTATTTTTTTGAGATGGAGTCTGGCTCTGTCGCCCAGGCTGGAGTGCAGTGGCGCAATCTCGGCTCACTGCAAGCTCCGCCTCCCGGGTTCACGCCATTCTTCTGCTTCAGCCTCCCAAGTAGCTGGGACTACAGGTGCCCGGCACCACACCCAACTAATTTTTTGCATTTTTAGTAGAGACGGGGTTTCACTGTGTTAGCCAGGATGGTCTCGATTTCCTGACCCTGTGATCCGCCCGCCTCGGCCTCCCAAAGTGCTGGGATTACAGGCGTGAGCCACCACACCCAGCCAACAGAAGGCTATTTAAAACAGAAGAGTGACAAGATCAGATTTGCATTTTAATACTCATATTACTGGCTGGGTGTGGTGGCTCATGCCTGTAATCCCAGCACTTTGGGAGGCTGAGGTAGGAGAATCACCTGAGGCCAGGAGTTCAAGACCAGCGTGGGCAACATTGTGAGACCTGTTTATACTAAAAGTAAAAATTTAGCTAGGCATGTTGGTGTATGCCTGTAATCCCAGCTACTTGGAAGGCTGAAGAAGGAGGATCCTTTGAGCCCAAGAGTTCAAGGCTACAGTGAGCTATGATTGTGCCACTGCACTTCTGTTCAGCCTGTGTGACAAAGCGAGACCCTCTCTCTCTAAAAAAAAAAAAAAAAAAAAAAAAAAAATCATATTACTACATTACAACCCCTAATGAAATTATAAATTCACAGACTAGTCATTGATGACTGCTAAATCCATTAACCCAGCAGTTCTGAAAAAGAAAACCAAAAATTCTGCTGTACATTTGTCTGAGAACAAAACAAAAAGACAAATAATGTGTATTACTGGTTTTTGTTTTCTGTTTTGTGACCAGGTCTTGCTTTGTCCCCTAGGCTGGGGTGCAGTGGTACAACCATAGCCCACTGCTCCAGCATCAACCTTGCAAACTCAAACAATCCTTCTGCTTCAGCCTCCCAAGTGGCTGGGACAACAGGCACATGCCACCATAACCGGCTATTTTTTGTTTGTTTGTTTGTGTCTGTTTGTAGAGACAGGTTCCCACTTTGTTATCCAGGCTGGTCTTGAACTCCTGGGCTCAAGTAATACTCTCATTTTGGCCTCCTGAAGTGCTGGGATTACAAGTATGAGCCACCACGCCCAGCCTTGTATTTTTGTTTCCAAATGATTTTAGCCTTGCATACTTCCTGGAAGAATTTCAGAGATTCCTCAGGAGTCACAGACTACAGTTTGAAAACTATGTCATTAGCTAAAAGATTTTTGGAAAATTTGGTGATTAATGGATTAGGCTAACAACACCTGAACTCAAAGCCAATCTTATCAAAACAAAAAGAAAGATATTTGACTCATGATATGATCCAATATGAAACGTATGGGCCGGGCGCGGTGGCTCAGGCCTGTAATCCCAGCACTTTGGGAGGCCCAGGCGGGCGGATCACGAGGTCAGGAGCTCAAGATCATCCTGGCTAACACGGTGAAACCCCGTCTTTACTAAAAATACAAAAAATTAGCCGGGCGTGGTTGCAGGCGCCTGTAGTCCCAGCTACTCGGGAGGTTGAGCCCAGAGAATGGCCTGAACCTGGGAGGCGGAGCTTGCAGTGAGCGGAGATCGCGCCAAGAGCGAGCCTCCATCTCAAAAAAAAAAAAAAAAAAAAAATGAAATGTATGACATCATCTCTGCAACATTCTTGCCAGCCACACAAATTGAACCTCAATATTTAAAAATGTTTAGATTAAACAAGTTTAAGGGAAATACAGGGATAAAATAACAGTTACAATTAGCAAAATCCATAGTATGAGAAACTCTACATGACAAATAAACTACCTTTCTCTGTTCTTTCTTTTTTTAGAGACAGTCTTGTTCTGTCACCCACGCTGGAGTGCAATGATGTGATTATAGTTCACTGCCATCTAGAACTCCTGAGCTCAAGTGACCTGACTGCCTCAGCCTCCTCAGTAGTTAAGATGATAGGGAGGTACCATCATGCCCAGCTCATTTATTTTTATTTTTTGTAGCGATAGGGTTTCACTATGTTGCCAAGGCTGAAACTCCTGGCCTCAAGCAGTCCTCCCACCTTGCCTCTGAAAGTGCAGGGAATACAGGCATAAGCCACTGCACCAGCCAAATTACCTTTCCAAACAAATAAATAACAAAGGGGCTGGGCGCACTGGCTCACGCCTGTAATCCCAGCACTTTGGGAGGATGAGGCGGACGGATCACCTGAGGTCAAGAGTTGAGGACCAACCTGGTCAACATGGCAAAACCCCGTCTCTACTAAAAATACAAAAATTAGCCGGACCCAGTGGCAGTCGCCTATAGTCCCAGCTACTCTGGAAACTGAGGCAGGAGAATCACTTGAACCTGGGAGGCAGAGGTTGCAGTAAGCCGAGATCGCGCCACTGCACTGGACCAGCCTGGGTGACAGAGTGAGACCCCGTCTCAAAAATAAATAAATACATACATACATACCAAAGGGAAGAAAAGGATGACAGGGATAATATATGGGAGTACAATAAAAACCTATATTTAGCCAGGCGCAGTGGCTTATGCCTGTAATCCCAGCACTTTGGGAGGCCCAGGTAGGCGGACCACCTGAGGTCAGGAGTTCCAGACCAGCCTGGCCTGGCCAACATGGCAAAACCTTGCCTCTACTGAAAATACAAAAATTAGCCGGGCATGGTGGCTGGCACCTGTAATCTCAGCTACTCGGGAGGCTGAGGCAGGAGAATTGCTTGAATCCAGGAGGCGGAGGTTGCAGTGAGCCAAGATCACGCCATTGCACTCCAGCCTGGGCGACAAGAGTGAGACTCAAAAACAACAACAACAGCAAAATAAATATGTTTATTGCAGCACTATTCACAATCGCTAAGATATGGAATCAACCTAAGTGTCCATCAACAGATGAATGGATAAAGAAAATGTGCTGTATACTTACACAATTAAATACTATTTACTGATAAAATTAAAAAGAATGAAATTCTGACATTCATGGCAATGTGGATGAGCTTGGAGGACATTGTTTTAAGTGAAATAAGCTAGGCACAGAAACATAAATACTGCATGTTCTCTTATGTGTGGAAGCTAACAGAGTTGATCTCATAGGAGCAGAGAGTAGAATAGTGGCTACTAGAGCCTGGAAAGTGTAGTGAGGAGGGAGAAAAGCCAGGGGTTGGTTAACAAATACAAAAGCACAGCTAGATAGAAGGAATAAGTTCATAAATAAACATTATAAAGTGCATTTCTATACTCCCAGTACTTTGGGAGGCCAAGGCAGGAGCATCACTTGAGCCCAGGAGTTTGAGACCAGCCTGGGCAACATAGTGAGGCTTTGTTTCTATAGAAAATAAACCAAATTAGCCAGGCATGATGGCACAGGCCTGTTTCAGCTATTTGGGAGGCTGAGGTGGATTGCTGGAGCCTGGGAGTTCGAGGCTGAGGTGGATTGCTGCAGCCTGGGAGTTCGAGGCTTCAGTGAGCCACTGCACTCCATCCTGGGTAACAGAGTGAGACCCTGCCTCCAAATAAATAAATAAATTTCACTTACAAAATAACTCTGCAGTTGAATGGCAATTTTAGTGAATAGGAAAATAGGACGGAGTGTAGCATGAAAGGGAAAAATCATTCATTTGATACACATTTGTTCAGTACCTACTAAGTACAAAGCACTCTTGAAAACTTGAGATCTGATTCTAAATAGTCCTATTTCCTTACCTGGAAGAAATTATAGTCTAGCAAAAAGTAATATTATGTTCAAACTTCAGTGCTCAACTTTGAAATGAAATGGGTTTTTTTGTTTGTTTGTTTGTTTTTTGAGACATCTTGTTCTGTCACCCAGGCTGGAGTGCAGTGGCAAGATCTTGACTCACTGCAAGCTCCACCTCCCGGGTTCACGCCATTCTCCTGCCTCAGTCTCCCGAGTAGCTGGAACTACGGGCACCCACCACCACGCCTAGCTAATTTTTTGTATTTTTAGTAGAGATGGGGTTTCACCGTGTTAACCAGGGTGGTATCAATCTCCTGACCTCGTGAGCCACCGTGCCCAGCAAAATGAAATGTTTTAGAATAAGATGATGTTGGCAGGGTGCAGTGGCTCATGCCTGTAATCCCAGCACTTTGGGAGGCCAAGGTGGGCGGATCACGAGGTCAGGAGATCGAGACCATCCTGGCTAACACGGTGAAACCCCATCTCTACTAAAAATACAAAAAATTAGCCAGGCGTGGTGGTGGGCACCTGTAGCCCCAGCAACTCGGGAGTCTGAGGCAGGGGAATGGCATGAATTCGGGAGGCGGAGCTTGCAGTGAGCCGAGATCGTGCCACTGCACTCCAGCCTGGGCGACAGAGCGAGACTCCGTCGCAAAAAAAAAAAAAAAAAAAAAGAATATACACACACACACGTGTATATATATATATATTTTTTTTTTTTTTTTGAGACAGAGTCTTGTTCTGTCGCCTAGGCTGGAGTGCAGTGGCGGGATCTTGGCTCACTGCAACCTCCACCTCCCTGGTTCAAGCAATTCTCCTTCCTCAGCCTCCTGAGTAGCTGGAATTACAGGCATGCACCACCAAGCCTGGCTAATTTTTGTATTTTCAGTAGAGATGGGGTTTCACCATGTTGGCCAGGCTGGTCTCAAATTCCTGACCTCAAGTGATCTGCCTGCCTTGGCCTCTCAAAATGCTGGGATTACAGACATAAGCCACCATGCCTGGCCAAGAAAATAGATTTTTAAAACATATTTAGTTATTTTTTATTTTTCTGGCACCTAACCAAATAGTTAATTGAAGAATGGGTGTGTTAGCAAAAGAGGCCTTCAATCACTATCCCTTAAATTCATTATGTAAAGAAAAGGAAGGTAAAATGAAATAAAGAAAAGTTGCTAGCTGGTATGAAACCATTAATATTAGGACAACCTCCAGGCTTTGAGCTTAAAATAAAGATTATGTATCATATTTTATCACAGTTCAGCTGTATCAAATATAAAGAAAGTTTTGTATATATGGGTATTCATTTTCTTTCTTTTTTTCTTTTTTTTTTTTTTTCCTGAGACGGAGTCTAGCTCTGTCGCCCAGGCTGGAGTGCAGTGGCGTGATCTCAGCTCACTGCAGCCTCCGCCTCCTGGGTTCAAGCGATTTTCCTGCCTCAGCCTCCCAAGTAGCTGAGACTACAGGTGTGCGCCACCATGCCTCGGCCTCCCAAAGTGCTGGGATTACAGGTGTGAGCCACTGCTCTCGGCCATTTTATTAATTAAACTTCACCTATATCAAATATATGTCAATGTGTGTAAAAACAAAAAAATGTCTATCGTTAGATACGTTTAGAGAGAAGTGAAATGCTAGATTACAGCTGATGCATAGTTCGCACCCTAACTTAGTGGAATGCAGCCAGCCACGGGGGAAGCGTACAGTGCAAAATGTCTGTACAAGTTCTTCTGTTTAGCTCTGTCTGGCCACGACTCTGTCTTAAAACTGCTTAATGTGAATTCTCCATAGGCTTTGTGCAAACACACAAACACACACAATGATATAAGCCAAACTTTCCGTCCTCACAACATCTTGTGCAAAGTCTGCAACAGCTTCTCTAGGTGGGAATTCTGGTAACAATGTAGTTCTTCCCTTGTCTCTATGATATAAACTGTGAAGACCTTTCCTTTTAGCTTCTTCCTTCATATTACCTTCTTATGTTTTTGGTTTTGTTTTTTACTATATTTTCTGTAATATTTATTAGAAACTCAACCTATCTTTTAAACTGTGCTATTATTATTGGCATTTTTGATACTGCTTTTGTTAAAATACTGCATAAGGTTTGAATAGTTTTAGTGCACAATTTTGCAAGATTAAACATTTTTCAAGAATGTATCTAGTTACAGCAGTAATCCAACTATTTACAGTATTACTGAGGCAGTAAGGAAAAATCCAGAGCTTCCTGCACCACTCTACATATCTCTGAAGAGTTCCATGAATCCAGTTCTATCTGCACTCAAATGAATACCTTTCCCCCCATGCAAATCATCTTGTTAATGTCAATTAGGACTGAAATATAATATCACTACCATATGGAACGAAGAAATGCCCTAATGAGTAGGACCTGCAATCTACTGATGGTCAGAAATGCAAATTTCTAAGCAGAGATAAGGAGGTTCCTGAACAAAAGTTAGTTATTTCTTACTATTATGATATAATCACACCTGATAGGAAGAGAAATTTTAGCAAGAATTGCATGTGTTGAACTAGAGTGAATCTGGAGAACAAAAATTCAGTGGGCTCCTAATATTATTTCATAAAAAGATGCTGCTGTGGTTTGACTGTGCCCCTCCAAAATTCAGGTGTTGCCAATGTGACCTTATTAAGAGGTGAGGGCTTTACGGGATGATAAGGTCATCAGGGTTCTGCTCTCATTAAGGGGATTAAGAATGTTATAAAAGAGGCTTCATGCAGCTTTTAGTTCTCTTGCCCTTCCTTCTACTTTGTACCATAGAAGGACACAGCATCCCTCCCTTTTGGAGCCTGTAGCCCTCACCAGACAACTGAACCTGCCAGTGCCTTGATCTTAGACTTCCCGGCCTCCAGAATTGTGATAAATTTCTCTTCTTTATAAATTGCCCAGTCTCTGCTATTATGTTGCAGCAAATTAAACTGTCCCTAAGACAATGGGATTCTCTGTAACTTGTCCTCTTAATATAGAATATGACACATTCATTTAGCTTGTTCTTTAGCTTTCCTGCCATGTGAGGACACAGTTTCAGGTTTGTTGTTGCTGTGTTTTTTGTTTGTTTTTTGAGACAGGGTCTCAGGCTGTAGTATAGTAGTGCAATCATAGCTCACTGCAGCCTCGACCTCCTGGGCTCAAGTGATCCTTCTGCCTCAGCCTCCTTAGGAGCTGAGCTGGGACAACAGGCATGTGCCACCATGTGTAGCTAATTTTTAAATTGTTTGTAGAGGTGTGTCCGGAAGTGGGGGGTTCTTGGTCTCACTGACTTCAAAAATGAAGCCACAGACCCTCACGGTGAGTGTTACAGTTCTTAAAGGCGGCGTGTCGGGGGTTTGTTCCTTCTGATGTCCAGATGTGTTCGGAGTTTCTTCCTTCTGGTGGGTTCGTGGTCTCACTGGCTCAGGAGTGAAGCTGCAGACCTTCGCGGTGAGTGTTACAGCTCCTAAGGCAGCGCGTCTGGAGTTGTTCGTTCCTCTCGGTGGGCTTGTGGGCTCGCTGGCTTCAGGAGTGAAGCTGCAGACCTTCGCGGTGAGTGTTACAGCTCATAAAGGCAGGGCATCTGGAGTTGTTCCTTCCTGCCAGTGAGCTCGTGGTCTCCTGGCTTCAGGAGTGAAGCTGCAGACCTTCGCGGTGACTGTTACAGCTTATAAAAGCAGTGTGGACCCAAAGAGTGAGGAGTAGCAAGATTTATTGCAAAGAGCAAAAGAACAAAGACTCCACAGTGCGAAAGGGGACCCCATCAGGTTGCCACTGCTGGGTAGGGCAGCCTGCTTTTATTCTCTTATCTGGCCCCACCCACATCCTGCTGATTGGTAGAGCCCAATGGTCTGTTTTGACAGGGCGCTAATTGGTGCGTTTACAATACCTGAGCTAGACACAAAGGTTCTCCACGTCCCCACCAGAGTAGCTAGATACAGTGTGTGGACTGGTGCATTCACAAACCCTGAGCTAGACACAGGGTGCTGATTGGTGTATTTACAATCCCTGAGCTAGACATAAAGGCTCTCCACGTCCCCACCAGACTCAGGAGCCCAGCTGGCTTCACCCAGTGGATCCCGCACTGGATCTCGCAAGTGGAGCTGCCTGCCAGTCCCACGCAGTGCGACCGCACTCCTCAGCCCTTGGGTGGTTGATGGGACTGGGCGCCCTGGAGCAGGGGGCGGCGCTCATCGGGGAGGCTGGGGCGGCACAGGAGCCCACGGAGCGGGTGGGAGGTTCAGGCATGGCGGGCTGCAGGTCCCCAGCCCTGCCCTGCGGGAAGGCAGCTAAGGTCCAGCGAGAAATCGAGCGCAGCACCCGTGGGCTGGCACTGCTGGGGCACCCAGTACACTCTCCGCAGCCGCTGGCCCGGGTGCTAAGCCCCTCATTGCCCGGGGTCGGCAGGGCCGGCTGGCTGCTCCGAGTGCGGGGGCCCGCCAAACCCACGCCCACCCAGAACTCCAGCTGGACCGCAAGCCCGTAGCCCCGGTTCTCGCTCACGCCTCTCCCTCCACGCCTCCCTGCAAGCTGAGGGAGCCGGCTCCAGCCTTGGCCAGCCCAGAAAGGGGCTCCCACAGTGCAGCGGTGGGCTGAAGGGCTCCTCAAGTGCCGCCAAAGTGGGAGCCCAGGCAGAGGAGGCGCCGAGAGTGAGCCAGGGCTGTGAGGACTGCCAGCACGCTGTCACCTCTCAGAGATGTGGTCTTGCTGTGTTACCCAGGCTGGTCTCAAACGCCTGGCCTCAAGTGATCCTCCTGCCTCGGCCTCCTGACGTGCTGAGATTACAGGTGTGAGCCACCATACCTGACCACAATCTCAGCTATTTTATTGTAGTAGCACAAACAGACTGAGACAACATACCAGAGACTGTAAGAGCTTTGTCAGATTTCTTATGCTATGTAACTGGACCATATTTGTGTTTTTACTCATCCTATCTGTTGTTTAGAAATGGCAGTAAAGCCCTTGCTATATTCCATTTATTGAGGCTTTCCAGTGTCCCTGGTACTCTGCTAGGTACTTTAAATATATTGCATCATATGTTTTGTTTTTTTTTTTTTGAGACGGAGTCTGGCACTGTCGCCCGGGCTGGAGTGCAGTGGCGCAATCTTGGCTCGTTGCAACCTCCACCTCCCACGTTCAAGGGATTCTCCTGCCTCAGCCTCCTGAGTAGCTGGGATTACAGGCATCCGCCACAATGCCCAGCTAATTTTTTGTATTTTTAGTAGAGACGGGGTTTCACTATGTTGGCCAGGCTGGTCTCGAATGCCTGACCTCGTGATCCACCCGCCTCAGCCTCCCAAAGTGCTGGGATTACAGGCATGAGCCCCCACGCCCGGCTGCATCATATAATCTTTATAATTTTCATAGGTAGACATAATCTTCATAGTTGAAGAAGTTAAGTAGAGAGATTAAGTGACAATCACCTAGCTAGCAGGTGGTAGGAACAAGATTTAAATACTTGACTTGATATGCCCTAATTCTTTCAAAACAACAGAGATTCTCCAATCATGGAGTGAAAAAGAACTACTGGAAAGAGAGAGAGAATGAACACTAAGGTCCTATCCTAGACCTACTGAATCTAAATCTCTCTACTCACTGACCAGTCTTCTCCGTGTTTCAAACTCCACAGTCCAAATTACAGAGGAAGAAAGAGTATTTGTGTTAGATGTTTACGATCACCCCTACAAGTAATCTCCTAGGTTGTAAGCTAGCTTCTTGTAAATCATGTACCTACCATGACCTAATCGGTGACACTATAATGCATTTCAGAGCAATTTCCCTGAGCAAGGCTTAAGATAAAGAAGGACAGTGTATGTAGCAGCTAGTATGACTTTTATGTCCAATATATTTCCTTTCTTGGGTGTAATGCATAAAACAGCTCTCTATAATTCCAAAAATGAACTAGTATCATATGAAAGACTACAATATATTCACTACCTCCTTAGCAAGCATGAACGATTAGTCTGTCCAAAAATAGCATTAAGAGATGTGAGGACGGATACAGTGGCTCATGCCTGTAATCCCAGCTACTCGGGAGGCTGAGGCAGGGAGAATTGCTTGAACCAGGGAGGCGGAGATTGTAGTGAGCCAAGATCACACCACTGCACTCCAGCCTGGATGACAAAGCAATACTCCACCTCAAAAATAAATATATACACACACACACACACACACACACACACACACACACATATATATAATCTCCTAGGTTATATATATATATAATTCTTTATTCTTTATTATTCTTTATTCTAGGTGTTATATATATATATTATTCTGTATTCTTTGCCATTATTTAGTCTTTGGACTAAATTCTAAAGATGTATATATATATATAGTAGGAGAAAAAAATGCCCCCATATATTCATTTCCTAATCCCCAGAACCTGAAAATACTACTTTATATAGCAAAAGAGTGAATATTACCTTGTATGGCAGAATATCTGATTAAGCTAAGGATCTTCAGAGGAAGCATTTGTCCTGGATTATTGGATTATTATGTCCTCGATTATTTTCCTAAATACAATTACATATATCCTTAAAACAGAGAAGCAGGGGAAGATTAGAAAGACGCACACAGAGGAGGAGGCAATGTGAAGGTGGAGGCCCAGATCAGAGAGATGTGGCTGTGAGCCAAGGAATGCCAAGAAATGCCAGATAGCTCCCAGAAGAAGCTAAAAGAGGCCAGAAATCAATTCTCTCCCAGTGGCTCTGGAGGGAGCATGGCCCTGCTGACACGTTGATTTTTACACTTCCATTCTCCAGAACTGTGAGAGACAGATGTGTATGTTGTTTTGGTAATTTGTTATGGCAGCCACTCTAAACTAATACAAGGGGTAATTTAAAGTTGTTTTTTCTCTTTGGTTCAAAATATCTAGGTATTTTATATCAGCCCTCTAGTTCCTTTGGGGACCTATATCCAGGTTTTATTATATTTTATTTTTTAAGACAGAGTCTTGCTCTGTCACCCAGGCTGGAGTGCAGTGGCGTGATCTCAGCTTACTGCAACCTACGGCTCCATGGCACAAGTGATCCTCCTACCTCAGCCTCACAAATAGCTGGGAGTATAGGCATGTGCCACCATTCCCAGCTAATTTTTGTATTTTTTTGTAGAGATGAAGTTTCTCTATGTTGCCCGGGCTGATCCTGAACTCAAGTGATCTGCCTGCCTCAGCCTCCCAGAGTGCTGGTATTATAGGCATGAGCCACTGTGCCCAGCCCCAGGTTTTATTCTTTGCCATTATTTAGTTTTTGGACTAAATTCTAAAGATAAAAAACGCAGATATTTCCTATTGATCAGTGGTTTACAAATATTGGTGGCATAAGAATATCCAAGGAGACTCATCATTAGTGGAGAATCCTGGGGCCCCACTACAGACTGTGGGGTAGACTGTGGGGTAGGCTATTTGACAAGTAGCTCAGATAGATCCTTTTGATGGCCCTTAGACTGATCACATTTTGAAAAAGTGATTTAAAATAGTGGAAGAAATATGAAATATTAGTGTATTAAGTAGAACTAGATTGAGCTGTGACAGAAAATCTACAATAATACTGACTTTAAAAATATATCAGTTTATTTTCTCACACATAAAAAAATACAGGGAGCCAATCCAGGGCTAGGACACCCCATCATAAGAGATTCGGGCTCTCGCTAAATTGTTGCTCGTTTCTTCTTCCATCTTGCTGCTATTCCATCCTCAGCATGAACCTTTCACCCCATGGGTCCCAGATGGCTGTTTGAGTGCCAGTCCTTACATCCACATTTGTCATGTGGGAAATTACTTTGACTTAATAGTAGCCCCTAAGTATACTACCATGCAAGCTGTCACGGAAGTCATCGTACAAAAAGCCATGCAGATTAAGTAAAGATGCCTCAATTATGTGGTTTATTGAATCCATTTAAAATGCAGACTGAGGCCAGGCATGGTGGCTCACGCCTGTAATCCCAGTACTTTGGGAGGCCAAGACGGGCAGATCACTTGAGGTCAGGAGTCTGAGACCAGCCTGGCCAACATGGCAAAACCCCGTCTCTACTAAAAGAAATAAGAAAATTAGCTGGGTGTGGTGGCGTATGCCTGCAATCCCAGCTACTCAGGAGGCTGAGGCATGAGAATTGCTTGAACCTGGGAGGTGGAGATTGCAGTGAGCTGAGACAGTACCACTGCACTCCAGCCTGGGCAACAGAGTGGGTGACTCTGTCTTAAAAAAATAAATAAAATAAAATAAAATAAAGACTGGGCCAGGTGCGGTGGCTCACTCCTATAATCCTAGCACTTTGAGAGGCCAAGGCAGGCAGATCACTTGAGGCCAGGAGTTCAAGACCAGCCTGGCCAACCTGGTGAAACCCCAGCTCTACTAAAAATTCAAAAATTAGCCAGGCATTGTGCCACATGCATGTAGTCCCAGCTACTAGGGAGGCTGAGGCAGGAGAATCACTTGAACCCAGAAGGTGAAGGTGGTAGTGAGGCAAGATCAAGCCACAGCATTGCAACCTGGGTGACAGAGCAACCACTTTGTCTCAAAAAAAACAAAAACAAAAACAAAACAACAACAACAACAACAAAACACAGACTGAGCAACAAGGACAAAGGAATGAGATAACAGGTAAACATACTTAGGATAGGATACAGGTGGGGTAAAAAGACCACATAATGTGAATCATGGGTTTTCAAATGTGTACAGGTCCTATCTTTGTTTCTGCTACATCAGTCTTCCCTTTGAAGGTATGCTTATGAGGAGCAGAACTGGGATTTGGACAAGGGAGCTTAGCAGATGAGAGTGCCTGGAACCAACACACTCCTTTGCTCTATAAGCAAAAGGCAAGGAGGGCAAGTATGCCTGACTACAACTGTAGCTCCCTAATTAACCTGCTAAACAGCTATGGGTGTCCTCATCTGTGTTTTTAGGGTAGAGCACAGACGAGACCAGAATGACACCATAATGAGTATCACTAATGAGTAGTTATATTTGTTTCCCATTTCTGTGTAACAAATTACCACAATTTTAGCAGCTTAACGCAATACCCGTTTACTAGCTCATAGTTATATAGGTTAGACATCAGGCACTGCATGACTGGGTTCTCTGCTCAAAGTATCACAAGGCTGAAGTCAAGGTTCAACTGGACTGAGTTCTTGTCTAAGGAAAATCCTAAGGAAAAATTCACCTCCAAGCTCATTCTTCTTCTTGGCAAAATTCATTTCCTTGCACAGGCTGACAGGCTGGAGTGTATTTGTATTTTTAGTAGAGATGGGGTTTTGTCATGTTGGCCAGGCTGGTCTCAAACTCCTGACTTCAAGTGATCCACCTGCCTTGTCCTCTCAAAGCGCTGGGAGCAGGCCTGAGCCACTGCGCCCAGCCAAGTTTCACCTGTATCTTATAAGCTACTAGTTTACCTGATATGTAGGCTTAATACTTCATATGAGTTTCAAATATCTCACTTGTTTGTCCTAGCTTCTATGGACCAATTGAATATTCTCAAATTATACAGTGAACATACATTATGACTTTTCAGTCAGCAAGGAAAAGGAGGAAGTGAAAATGGTTTGTTCCTCCCCCAGCATCCCCCACCCTTTAAGGATTTTCACAAACAACACTTCTGCTTATATTCCACTGGTCAGAACTTAGTCACATGGCCATACGTGGCTTAAAGAGAGATAAGGAAAAGCAATCTTTATTTTGAGTAGTCATGTGCCAAGATAAAAATCTGATGTTCTGGCCAGGCGTGGTGGCTCACACCTGTAATCCAACACTTTGGGAGGCTGAGGTGGGCGGATCACTTGAGCCCAGGAGTTCGAGACCAGCCTGGGCAACATGGTGAAACCCATCTCTATAAGAAATACAAATTAGCCAGGCATGATGGCACCCCCACCTGTAGTCTCAACTACTCTGGAGGCTGAGGTGGGAGGATTGCATGACCCTGGAAGCGGGAGGCTGCAGTGAGCCAAGATCTTGCCATTGCACTCCAGCCTGGATGACAGAGTGAGATCCTTCCTAAAAAAAAAAAAAAAAAAAAAAAAATATTGATGTTCTGTCACAAAAGAAGAAGGGGAAAAAGAAATGACGGAGGACAATTAGTAATTTTCACAATTACCAAAAAACAAAATTAGCAATAATAATAACCTTGACATGCAGACTATGGCTAAAGCCCTCATGTCTGAAACTGGTTGTGAGGCGGTAGCTAGTATTTATGACTTATCTTTCTTTTTATCTGGACTGTGTTCTTTGCCTTCCAGCAACACTTAAGCTTGTATGATTCTGCTCCTCTTCTTTCTCCTCCCTTACCTCCTCACCCCACCCTGAGCAGAGTGACTTGTACCTTCAGTTCTGAGGGTGATTAATTATTTGTGATACTTCCAATAGGTCTCAGGTACTCTGGCACCATTAGATAGTAGTAAAAGGAGGTGACCCCAGGTGTTCCCTAGGATTCTTGCTGTAGTCTTCATTTCCCCTATGTAATCAAGATCTATAATACAGCTAAAGTCGTCACATCCTTTTTGCGTCTTGCTCTGATGGCATGTGGAGCCTGAAATGGCTAGGTGGCAGTTTCTACTTCAAATTTATTTCCGCTATTATCATATTCCACCTTTCTCTTGGGTACTGAGAATTGAGAGCTGAAAAGCCTGTGGTTACAAGTTGAGGAGACAAAAATTCTGAAAACAGATTATTAGATGCAATCATGAGCAGTACCCCTCCCAAGTACACTGCTAGTTTCCTGGAATCTTATTCCTTACTATGGGAGGGAAAGTATCATTGTTGGTCACTGGTTCAGAACATATATCACATTCTGCAAGACAGAGCTGTAACTTTGCAAAATGAGGTTCCCAATCTCTCTGGTTGAATTTTCAATAAAATGTTCCAGTTTCTTATATGGCTGACTTGTAAGCACAAAAAAGCATAATAACAAGAAATACTGTGGGCTCCAGCTTCATTTCTTATACTATGAAGAATGGTCTAAGGCAATGTCTGAGTAGTGTATAACGCATTCAGTAAATTCATACATGATGACACTATAACCATGAAAACAAATACACAACCAGAGGGAGTCTAAGTAAAGGCAAAACAATGACAAATACATGTCAAGGGGAGCCAGTGAAACTGGCTGACCTGCAATCAGATGGTTGACTTCCCTGTAAACTATGGATGGACTTTCTGTTCACCAGTCAGCGTGCTTTGCCAGTTTAAACTTCAGCAGGTCAGGCCTGGTGGCTCATGCCTGTAATCTGAGCACTTTGAGAGGCCGAGGCGGGCGAACCACAAGGTCATGAGTTCGAGACCAGCCTGGTCAATATGGTGAAACCATGTCTCTACTAAAAATACAAAAATTAGCTGGGCGTGGCAGTGGGCGCCTGTAGTCCCAGCTAATCGGGAGGCTGAGGCAGGAGAATTGCTTGAATCCAAGAGGCAGAGGTTGCAGTGAGCTGAGATCACGCCACTGCACTCCAGCCTGGGCGACACAGTGAGACTCTGTCTCAAAAAACAAACAAACAAACAAACAAAAAAAACTTTAGCAATGCTAGCAGACAAGTTAGCCTTAGTGAAGACTGGGTGATAAACTCCAGGTGATAAGCCTCCTTCACTACTACCTTGCTAATTTGAGCAAGAACCAGGCTAAGGATGATTGACAACCACAATGTAGATCGTACCATCCAACTAATTAGTCAGCCATCATGTTTTAAGCAGGGACTATGTGAAACTTCAGGTTGAGTTCAGAATCTGATTGGGCCAAAGGCGCAAAAAATTCATATTAGAGTTCCAACTATTATATCTTAAGGACCTTATTCTGGCTAATGAAAATAGTGGTGTCCTGGGTCCTACAGAATTTGCATGTTAGATTGTAGTCAGTATCAATAAGTCCATAAAAATTTTGTTATTTTATTTCTCCCAGTGTGTGATATTATATAATCTTTTCTATGGGGTTCCCCATCTCTCATTCATTCAAATATTCCACATTTATAAAGGCATTTAAGTCAGAGAACCTTGATAAGCTGGTTCAATTTTTTCTTGCAAATTCCATTGTCCCAAAGCTAAAACCATTGATATCTGGAGTAAGGCATCCTCTGGCAGGATTCAGATTACTCTGCTTAATTATCTGCTGCCTTTTCCTTTAACCTCTGTAACTCCTATGCCTGGATCACTCACTACACCCATTTTATTTCCTTAAACAGTTGCCACTTAAGGCCGGGTGCAGTGGCTCACGCGTGTAATCCCAGCACTTTGGGAGGCCAAGGCAGGCAGATCACGAGGTCAGGAGATCAAGACCATCCTGGCTAACATGGTGAAACCCAATCTCTACTAAAAAACAAAAAAATTAGTCAGGCATGGTGGCAGGCACCTGTACTCCCAGCTACCGGGGAGGCTGAGACAGGAGAATGGCATGAACCCGGGAGGCAGAGCTTGCAGTGAGCCAAGATCGCACCACTGCACTCCAGCCTGGGAGACAGAGTGAGAATCCATCTCAAAAGAAAAAACATAGTTGCCACTTGGGCCAAGCCAACCTCAAATCTTCCTAATACAATAGTTAACAATAATTCAGCCGGGGCACCGTGGCTCACGCCTGTAATCCCAGCACTTTGGGAGTCTTAGGTGGGCGGATCACGAGGTTGGGAGTTTGAGACCAGCCTGGCCAATTTGGTGAAACCCCGTCTCTACTAAAAAAAATACAAAAAAATTAGCCGGGCGTGGTGGCATGCACCTGTAGTCCCAGCTACTCAAGAGGCTGAGGCAGGAGAATTGCTTGAACCCAGGAGGCGGAGGTTGCAGTGACCCGAGATCATGCCACTGCACTCCAACCTGGGTGACAGAGTGAGACTTTGTCTCAAAAAAAAAAAAAACCAAAATAAAACAAAAACAATAATTCTATGATGGTTTCTGCCTCTATACCAGTTGGTATAGAAAGCTAGCTCTTCTTTCTTTCTTTCTTTCCTTCCTTCTTTCCTTTCTTTCTTTTTTCAGGGTCTCACTCTGTTGCCCAGGCTTGAGTACAGTGGTGAGATCATGGCTCATTGCAGCCTCAACCTCACAGGCTCAAGTGATCCTCCCACCTCACCCTCCCAAATAGCTGGTATTTCAGGTGTGTGCCACCATGCCTGGCTAATTTTTGTATTTTCTGTAGAGACGAGGTTTTGCCATGTTTCCCAGGCTGGTCTTGAACTCCTGAGCTCAAGCAATCTGCCTACCTTGGCTTCCCAAAGTGCTGATTACAGGCGTAAGCCACCACACCACCCTGGTTTTCCATTTCTGTTCCCAAAATGTGTTCTAAGGACCACATGCATAAGAATTCCCATTTTTACCTAGGTCTGGGTAAAAATGCAGTCTCCTTAGCTAATCTCAGTTCTATAGAATTAGAGTATCTGAGTGTAAGGCAAGGAAACTTCATTTTAATGAGTTTATTACATAAATCTTATGTACAGTAAGAACCATTGTCTGGATTGCATCTTTTATCAATTAATTCCTAATGGCTGGAGACATGGGTGAATAATTGAACCTTGATGGATGAATTTGGTAGGGCAGTGAAAGAACCAGTATAATATTCCTTCCTCTATTTCCTTTTGTTGTGGACTAAATGGCTCCACCGACAAATTCATAGGTTGATATCTAAACCTCAGTGTGATGGTACTTGGAGGTGGGGCCTTTGGAAGGTCATTAGATCATGAATGTGGAGCCCTCGTGAATTGGATTAGTGCCCTTATAAAAAAAAAAAAGGCCAGAGCTGGGCATGGTGCTCACACCTGTAATCCCAGCACTTTCAGAGGCTGAGGCAGGTGGGTCACCTGAGGTCAGGAGTCAGAGACCAGCCTGGCCAACATGGTGAAACCCCGTCTCTACTAAAAATACAAAAATTAACTGGGCGTGGTGGTGCACGCCTGTAATCCCAGCTACTGTGGAGGCTGAGGAAGGAGACTCGCTTGAAGCCGGGTGGTGGAGGTTGCAGCGAGCTGAGATCATGCCACTGCACTCCAGCCTGCACAACGAGAGCGAGACTCCCATCTCAAAAAAAAGAAAAAAAAAGGCCAGAGAGCTAGCCTACTCCTTTTCTGACATGTGAAGATGCAACGAGGAGTTGGCTTTCTGCAGCTGGAAGAGGGCCCTTATCAGAACCCAACCGTGCCGGCACTTTGGTCTAAGACTTCTAACCCTCAGAACTGTGAGGAATAAGTTTCTGTTATTTATATCCAGTCTATGGCACTTTGTTATAGCAGCCCAAACTGCCTAAGAAATGTTTCAGCATAAACCAGGCAAAGAAAGTAAGACAAAAAGTGTTAATGTACTTATTCAAGATCACAGAGGTAGCAGGAGCTGAGCCAAGATTCACACTGAGACCTTGATACCACCACTGCCCTCTTAAACACTGTTCTATATTCAGAAAGATACAGGGTCTTAAGGTAGACCAGGGAATAAATACCTCAAGACATGTAACTAAGTTTTACTTGAGTGAAACACCAAAAGGAATTTTTGCATATGATACAAACATAAATATATGTAAAAAGAGTGTCCGTATGTATCTGTGGAAAGGGGTGGAATGTAGGAGTTGTAAGAGAACCTAACCTGCTTCAAATCCCATTCTCATTTTTAGAAACTCAGCTAAAAGTGTTCCCATTGAAGGAAACTGGCATTTATCTGCTTAAAAGGAAATCAAAGGTGTTAGAAGTCTTGCCAACAAATTAAGAGAAAATTCTAAGTGAAAGCAATTTTAAATGACCCACAACCTCTACCTGGGTTGGGATTCCAACAACCTGCAAAAATGTAGCAGAAGTAACTAAGAGATAAACAGAAGTCTAATGAAGAAATAAATTTGAAGTATTTTTTTCCACACTTTACCATGGTACTGTCTCTTTTCAAGAAAAATTATCGGCCAGGCGCCTGTAATCCCAGCATTTGGGGAGGCTGAGGTGGGTGGATCATGAGGTCAGGGGTTCAAGAGCAGCCTGGCCAAGATGGTGAAACCCTGTCTCTATTAAAAATATAAAAAAAATTAACTGAGCATTGTGGCAGGCTCATGTAATCCCAGCTATTCGGGAGGCTGAGGCAAAGAGGCTTGAACCCGGGAGGCGGAGGTTGCAGTGAGCTGAGATCGCACCACTGCACTCCAGCCGGGGCAACACAGCGAGACTCTGTCTTGAAAAAAAAAAAAGAAAAAAGAAAAATTATCCAGGCTGGGCACAGTGGCTCACGCCTGTAATCCCAGCACTTTGGGAGGCCAAGGCGGGCGGATCACTTGAGGTCAGAAGTTCGAGACCAGACTTGCCAACATGACGAAACCCTGTCTCTACTAAAAATACAAAAATTAGCCAGGCGTGGTGGCGCGGCCTGTAATCCCAGCTACTTGGGAGGCTGAGGCAGAAGAATCGCTTGAAAACAGGAGGCAGAGGTTGTAGTGAGCTGAGATTATGCCACTCTACTCCGGCCTGGGTGACAGAGCCAGACTCCAAAAAATAAAATTTAAAAAAAGTACAATTAGGGCCGGGAGCAGTGGCTCACACTTGTAATCTTAGCACTCTGGGAGGCTGAGGCGGGAGGATCACCTGAGGTCAGGAGTTCGAGAGCAGCCTGGCCAACATGGCGAAACCCCATCTCCTGGGTTCAAGCGATTTTCCTGCCTCAGCCTCCTGAGTAGCTGGGATTACCAGCACCCGCCGCCATGCCTGGCTAATTTTTGTATTTTTAGTAGAGGTGGGGTTTCATCATGTTGGACAGGATGATCTGGAACTCCTGACCTCAGGTGATCCACCCGCCTGGGCCTCCCAAAGTGCTGGGATTACAGGCATGAGCCACTGCGCCCAGAATTTAATGTATTTTTTATGCTAGAATTTTGCTGAGGATTTTTGCATCAATATTCATTTGTGATATTTGGCTAGTTTCCTTTCTTTTTTTTCTTTTCTTTCTTTCTTTTCTTTGTGTTTTTCTTTTCTTTTCTTTTCTTTTTTAATGTTTCTTTGGTTTTGTTATCAGGGTAACACTGGCCTCATAGAATAAGTTTGGAAGTTTTCCCTCCTCCTCTATTTTTTAGAACAGTTTCAGTAGAATTGGTATCAGTTCCTCTTTATATGTATGGTAGAATTCAGCAGTAAAGCCATCTGGTCCCAGGCTCTTCTTTGCTGGGAGACTTTTAATCATGGCTTCAATCTTGTTCCTTGTTATTGGTTATTAGTTATGGACATGTTAATAATATTGAGTCTTCCAATCCATGAACATGGAATATCTTTCCATTTTTTTGGTGTCATTTTCATTGTCAGGCATCAATGTTTTATAGTTTTGGATTTCTTCATGGTTCAATCCTGATAGGATTTACGTGTCTAGGAATTTATCAATTTCTTCTGGATTTTCCAATTTATTGGCATATAGTTGTTCGTAGTAGCCACTAATGGTCCTTTGAATTTCTGTAGTATCAGTTGTAATGTCTCTTTCTTCATCTCTAATTTTATTTTTTCAGGTCTTCTCTTTTTCGTCTTAGTCTGATCAAAGGTTTGTCAATTTTGTTTATCTTTTTAAAAAACCAACTTCTTAATTAATCTTTTGTATTTTATTGTTTCAATTTCGTTTATTTCTGCCCTGATCTTTATTATTATTTTTTCTTCTACTAGTTTTGGGTTTGATTTGCTCTTGCTTTTCCAATTCTTTAAATCACTAGGTTGTTTCTTTGAAGTTTTTCTTCTTTTTGATATAAGTGATTATAGCTATAAACTTCCATCTTAGTACTGCTTTCGCTGTATTCCACAAATTCTGGCATGTTGTGTTTCCATTATCATTTGTTTTGTTTGTTTGGTTTTTCTGTTTATTTTTGTTTGTTGTTGTTGTTGTTGTTTTGAGACAGAGTCTCACTCTGTCACCCAGACTTGAGTGCAGTGGCACGATCTCAGCTCACTGCAGCCTCCGCCTTCTGGTTTCAAGTGATTCTCCTGCCTCAGCCTCCAGAGTAGCTGGGACTACTCTGGGGCTAATTTTTTGTATTTTTAGTAGAGACGGGGTTTCACCGTGTTAGCCAGGATGGTCTCAATCTGCTGACCTCGCCATCCACCTGCCTCAGCCTCCCAAAGTGCTGGGATTACAGGCGTGAGCCACCGTGCCCGACTTCGATTTCTTTCTTAATCCCTTCATTAACCCACTGATCATTCAAGAAGATATTGTTTAATTTCCATGTGTTTGTATAGTTTCTACTAATCTTGTTTTTGTTTGCTTGTCTAATTATTTGTGAACTCAAATTAAGTAAGCAAATATTTTGTGCTCACTGAAAAACTGGGTATCTGGACTGGTGAGTTTTTGTGCTGTGTGTTAATTTTTTTACCCATGGCTAAGGTTGTGGAATGGAATCTGCAGGTTCTTAATGTGTCTTCATGTGTATAGTTTAAAATAGCCTATATGACCGGGTGTGGTGGCTCATGCCTATAATCTCAGCACTTTGGGAGTCTGAGGCAAGCAGATCACCTGAGGTCAGGAGTTCAAGACCAGCCTAGCCAGCATGATGAAACCCTGTCTCTACTAAAATTATAAAAATTAGCTGGGCATGGTTGGCACATTCCTGTAATCCCAGCTACTCAGGAGGCTGGGGCAGGAGAATCACTTGAACCTAGGAGGCGGAGGTTGCAGTGAGCCGAGATTGCACCACTGCACTCCAGCTGGGGTGACAGAGTGAGACTCAGTCTCAAAAAAAAGAAAAAAAGTCTGAGCGCGGTGGCTCAGGCCTGTAATCCCAGCACTTTGGGAGGCCGAGGCGGGCAGATCACAAGGTTAGGAGTTGGAGACCAGCCTGGCCAAAGAGACCAGCCTGGCCAACATGGTGAAACCCCGTCTCTACTAAAAATACAAAAATTAGCCAGGCATGGTGTTGGGCGCCTGTAATCCCAGCTACTCAGGAGGCTGAGGCAGGAGAATCGCTTGAACCCGGGAGGTAGAGGTTGCAGTGAGCTGAGATCACACTATTGCACTCTAGTCTGGGTAACAGAGCGAGATTCCAACTCAAAAAAAAAGAAAAAAAGAGTTATATGTCTTCTCCTTGATTTGATCAGTAATATATATTGAGTAATATATATTGAGTATAAGCATTTAAGATTATAAAATATGCAAAATTATGTATTCAACTAAATTGAATTATAATACTGACAAACTTTCATATCAACAGTAATTATGTTCCATACTATGTCAGCTTAAACATAATCTCCAGGATGCTTAGTCTTGAGACAAATCTCTAAGAACTTTAGGACACTGAACTACTACTATTAATTAATGGTTCATATTTGAACCTGGATATTACCTAAATATGATAGAATAATGAAACATTGGTCATCAAATAAAATTTTTATATATACTTTTGCTTCTTATTTTATATGTTGTTAAGCAGCTGAAAGTTTCATTTTCACCACCTTAAGAAAGTGTTAAAATGATGTGTGTGTGGCTATAAGGGTCACCTTAGATATGCTCCACCAATCTGTTAAAAATGCTTACATGTGACAGGTATCAATATCCTACTTTCTGGTTCTCTTGTGAAATAGCAGTTAGCTAATTTGATTAAAAAAATATATATATAGGCTGGGCACAGTGGCTAATGCCTGTAATCCCAGCACTTTGGGAGGCTGAGGCAGGCGGATCACGAGGTCAGGCGTTCGAGATCATCCTGGCTAACATGGTGAAACCCCATCTCTACTAAAAATACAAAAAAATTAGCCGGGCATGGTGACACAGGCCTGTAGTCCCAGCTACTTGGGAGGTTGAGGCAGGAGAATTGCTTGAACCGGGCAGGTGGAGGTTGCAGTGAGCCAAGATCGCGCTACTGCACTCCAGCCTGGGCAACAGAGAGAGACTCCATCTCAAAAAAAAAAAAAAAAAAAAAGTATATATAATATAGTAATAATAATATAGGTAATTGAAAGTATAGGCAGTCCTTGCTTTGCACAGTTCTGATATGCACAAATTTTAGTTAGCATGTGTATTAGTTTCCTGGGGCCACTGTTACAAAATATCACAAACAGAGTGACTTAAAACAATAAAAATTTCTTCCCTTATAGTTGTAAAGACCAGAAGTCTGAAATCAAGGTGCTGGCAAGGCTGTCTCCTTCCTTTCCTCTTTCTAGTTTCTGGTAGCTCTAAGGGTTTCTTGGCTTATAGCAGCATAACTCCAATCTTGGCCTCTATCTTCACATGGTCTTTTTCTGTCTTATCTTTACACTGTCTTATAAAGATGTTATTCATATTTGACTAAGGCCCCACCCTACTCAACTATGACCTCATATTAACTAATTACATATGAAACGACGCTATTTTCAAATAAGTTCATATTCAGAGGTACTGAGAGTAAGGACTCAAATTGTTTTTTGGGGTCACAATCCAACAGATAACAAACAGCAAGGTTTCGTTAAATAATACCAGTGCCCAGGGCCAGGTGCGGTGGCTCACGCCTGTAATCCCAGCACTTTTGGAGGCTGAGGATCACGAGGTCAGGAGCTCAAGAACAGCATGGCCAACATTGTGAAACTCCACCTCTACTAAAGACACAAAAATTATCTGGGCGTGGTGGCGAGCGCCTGTAGTCTCAGCTGCTCAGCAGGCTGAGTCAGGAGAATCACGTGAACCCAGAAGGCGGAGGGGTTCAGTGAGCCAAGATCACGCCATTGAACTCCAGCCTGGGCTACAGGGCGAGACTCCGTCTAAAAAAATAATACCAGTGCCCCAACAACATGGCTCAATTTCACTTATGATGGTATATTAATTGGGAATAATTGCATGAAGTAAAAATTTTGCTGCTGTTTAGTCCAAAAATCACTATGTAAATAAAACATGCACATGACAATCAGGGATCTGTCGTATCTCTTCTTTCAAAATCTGTCAGTGATTGATCATTGTGCCTCTGTTCATTTCACCCACAGACAACAAAGCATGTAGTTGTGTTGCTTTCTTCTCTCCCAGTGATAAACCTATATAGCATTTTACAAAAATAGAAAATCAAAAAAGGAAGTTGGCCAACAAAGATGAAAGTGCAGCAAAGAAACTAAAATTGATGATGCCAGAAGTGAAATGCAAATCAAACATAATGGAGTTATAGAAGAAATAGCTGACTTCGGGGATGTTCACATTGCTACCATTCACGAGATTCTAGATACGCAGCCAGAGGAACTTAGTAAATGTGAGTTTACTGACATAATTAAGAAAATGAGGCCGGGAGCGGTGGCTCACGCCTGTAATCCCAGCACTTTGGGAGGCCGAGGCGGGTGGATCATGAGGTCAGGAGATCGAGACCATCCTGGCTAACACGGTGAAACCCCGTCTCTACTAAAAATACAAAAAATTAGCCAGGCGTGGTGGCGGGCGCCTGGCGCCTGTAGTCCCAGCTACTCGAGAGGCTAAAGCAGGAAAATGGCGTGAACCCGCGAGGCGGAGCTTGCGGTGAGCCGAGATCGTGCCACTGCACTCCAGCCTGGGCGACAGAGCGAGAATCTGTCTCAAAAAAAAAAAAAGAAAGAAAAAGAAAAAGAAAAAGAAAATAATTGTGGTAAAAAAAAAAAAAAAAAAGGTTGGCTATGTCTCAGAGAAAGTGATGCTATCAAAAAAATCTTCATGTTAAAGTAAAATCTTGGAGGTATAACCTTGAAAGCACAAAAGATAAAATGTTGGAAGCTTATCAAACTAAGAAGGGTACATTACAGTTTTCCAAGGCATGGAAAATATGTTCCTCCATATTGTAAGTTACATGACAAAAGAAGATGACAAGCACTGTAGAAACTACTTTTTTTTTTTTTTTTTTGGTAACAGAAGATTATCCTTGGATATGAGCTCCCTGTTCAAACTACTCTTGATACTTTTTTTTTTTTAACAAATAAATATAACACTAGTTTCTCAATGTTTCTAATATTTTGAAGTATGGTGTACTAAAAATATTTTTCATTTCTTTTTTTCCCCTATATACATTTAGACTGACAGAAAGTTTTTAATGTCTTTTTTCGTTTGTTTTTCAGTAGAGACAGTGTCTCAGTATGTCGTCCAGGCTGGGCTCAAACTCCTGGGCTCAAGCAATCCTCCTGCTTTGGCCTCCCAAAGTGCTGGGATTACAGGTGTGAGCCACCACACCTGGCCGTTTTTAACATCTTGATAAAATTTTTTGAAGGTTAAAAGACAATTGTCATTTTTTCCAGTTTTTTTATTATGGTAAAAAACACACAACAAAATTTACCATCGTAACCATTTTTAAGCATACAGTTCAGTAATGTTAAGTGTATTCAAATTGTTGTGAAGCAATTTCTAGAACTTTTTCATCTTGCTATATCCATTGATTGGTAAGATAACTTTGCTTGGTTTTGGCTTCCCCAATTATTTGTATGATCCTGTACTACCATACAAAGTAAGGTCTATCCTTATATGTATTAAGGTCTGATCAGAAAATAGAAAACTCGAAAAAATATATTTAATATAAAAATTATTACTAAGTATGAATTTCTTAACTAGCCATGGAAAAAAGGTAAAAAGAAAACTCTGAGATATCATGGAAGTGGCAATTGCAATAAGCAGCTAACACCCCAGCACTAAAACAACAAAAGGAAGAGGTTGGAATTATTAAAACTTAGAAATTGGCCAGGCGCGGTGGCTCACGCCTGTAATCCCAGCACTTTGGGAGGCCGAGGAGGGCGGATCACGACGTCGGGAGATCCAGACCATCCTGGCTAACACGGTGAAACCCCGTCTCTACTAAAAATACAGAAAAATTAGCCAGACATGGTGGCGGGCGTCTGTAGTCACAGCTACTGGGGAGGCTGAGGCGGGAGAATGGCGTGAACCCGGGAGGCGGAGCTTGCAGTGAGCCGAATCGTGCCACTGCACTCCAGCCTGGGTGACGGAGTGAGACTCCGTCTCAAAAAAATAAAAAACTTAGAAATTTATTGATTGATTGATTGAGACAGAGTCTCGCTCTGTTGCCCAGGCTGGACTGCAGTGGCACTATCTCGGTTCACTGCAGCCTCCACATCTCGGGTTCAAGCGATTCTCCTGCCTCAGCCTCCCAAGTAGCTGGGATTACAGGCATGTGCCACCACATCTGGCTAATTTTTTTGTATTTTTAATATAGACAGGGTTTCACCATGTTGGCCAGGCTGGTCACAAACTCCTGACTTTAAGTAATCCAACTGCCTCAGCCTCCCAAAGTGCTGGGATTACAGGCATGAGCCACCGCACCCAGCCTAAAACTTAGAAATTTAAAGGAGAGGTTCTGTGGAGCTAAAATCCAGACTTCTGAAGGGATGCTGAAGGAGTGCCAGTTAGCTGGTGCTGATGTCTCTGAGGGTATTGGAGGTACATGGAAATTCATTATGCCCCTGTTAGAAAAACTGCAAACTAGAGGGAGTTGATGTTATAATAAGAAACTGCCATTGCAAGTGTAAAGAAGCATTGCTGGGATGATGTTCACAGGAAGCACAAGCAGATACAAAGGGGCAGGTCCTTTCTTCTTCCTCTAGCCTTGCAGTCTTCCTTTATTATTATTATTATTATTGAGACGGAATCTCCACTGTCGGCCAGGCTGGAGTGCAGTGCCGCGATCTCGGCTCACTGCAAGCTCCGCCTCCCGGGTTCACACCATTCTCCTGCCTCAGCCTGCCGAGTAGCTGGGATGACAGGCGCCCGCCACCACGCCCGGCTAATTTTTTGTATTTTTAGTAGAGACGGGGTTTCACCGTGTTAGCCAGGATGGGCTCAATCTCCTGAACTCGTGATCTGCCCACCTCGGCCTCCCAAAGTGCTGGGATTACAGGCGTGAACCACTGCGCCCAGCCAAATTTATTCTTTTTTAAGATTGCTTTGGCTATTCAGGGTTCCTTGACATTGCATGTAAATTTTTTCAACCGATACATGATAAATATACATATTTTCAAGTTACATGTGGTAATTTAATATTCATTTAATTTGTAAAGATCAAATCAGTGTGCTTAAAATATTTATCACCTTAAATATTTGTTATTTCTTTATGCTAGAAACATTTAAATTCTTCTCTTCTAGTGATTTTAAAATGTACAATTGACTACTGTAAACTATAGTGACCCTACTGATCTGTCTGACACTAGGCTTTATTTTTTTCTATCAAACTGTCAATATGTACCCACTAGTCAACTTCTCTTTATCTTCCCCATGTGAATTTTAGGATAGATTTCTATTTCTAAAAAAAAAAAAAAAAAAAAAAAAAAATTGTAATGAGATTTGGCATCTCTCCAAAATCATGCTCTGTGCTTTGTGCTGTCTTATTTATTACTATTATATTTTTTAGTTTGTCTGCTGTGGTTTCCATGTCCCCTCCAAAAATCATGTGGAAATTGAATTACCATCATGACAGTATTAAGGATGGGACCTTCAAGAGGTAATTATGTCATGAGGGTTTATGTTCATGAGCAGATTACTGCCATTATTGTGGGATTCAGTTATTGTGAAAGTTCAGCTGCCTTTTTCTCTGTGTGTCTTATGCTTCTTTGCCATGTGATGCCTTCTGCCATGTTATGACAGATGCGGCCCCAGATCTTGGAGTTCTCACCTCCAGAACCATAAGCCAAATAAATAAATTTATTTATAAATTAGCTAATATGCACTATTCTGTTATAGCAGCAGGAAGAGGACTAAGACATCACCCTGAAACCGCTATGTTTTCCTGCAATTATGTTACCTTCTGTCATGTTTAAATGATTTCATTGTCACTTTGATTAATAAGCAGCCAAGCTATAACCATTTATTTTATTTTTTTAATTTTTTTTTTTTTTTTTGAGACGGAGTCTTGCTCTGGCACCAGGCTGGAGGCAGTGGCACAATCTCGGCTCACTGCAACCCCTGCCTCCTGGGTTCAAGCGATTCTCAAGCCTCAGCCTCCCGAGTAGCTGGGATTATAAGCATGCGCCACCACACCCAGCTAATTTTTGTATTTTTAGTAGAGACGGGGTTTCACCGTGTTAGCCAGGATGGGCTCGATCTCCTGACCTCGTGATCTGCCCACCTTGGCCTCCCAAAGTGCTGGGATTACAGGCGTGAGCCACCACGCCCAGCCAGCATCTGTTATTTGTTGACCTTTTTATTTTTATTTTTATCTTGAGATGGAATTTTGCTCTTGTTGCCCAGGCTGGAGTGCAATGGCATGATCTCAGCTCACTGAAACCTCCACCTCCTGGATTCAAGCCATTCTCCCGCCTCAGCCTCCTGAGTAGCTGGGATTACAGGCACATGCCACCATACCCAGCTAATTTTTGTATTTTTATTAGAGACAGGGTTTCACTGTGTTGGCCAGGCTGGTCTCGAACTCTTGACCTTGTGATCCACCTGCCTCGGCGTCCCAAAGTGCTAGGATTACAGACGTGGCCTTGGCCTCCCAAAGTGCTAGGATTACAGGCATGAGCCACCACGCCCAGCCATTTTTTTACTTTTTAATAGTAGACATTCTGATTGGTGTGAGATGGTATCTCATTGTGATTTTGATTTGCATTTCTCTAATAATCAGCAATATTGAGCTTTTTTTCATATGCTTATTGGCCACATGTATGTCTTCTTTTGAAAAGTGTCTGTTCAAGTCCTTTGCACACTTTTTAATGGGGTTGTTTTTCTCTTGTAAATTAGTTTAACTTCCTTATAGATGTTGGATATTAGACATTTGTCAGATGCATAGTTTGCAAACATTTTCTCCCATTCTGTAGATTGTCTGTTTACTCTGATGATAGTTTCTTTTGCTATACATAAGCTCTTAACTTTAATTAGATCCCATTTGTCAATTTTTGTTTTTATTGCCATTGCTTTTGGTGTCTTTGTCATGAAATCTTTCCATGTTCCTATGTCCAGTGTGTCATTGTCTAGATTTTCTTCCCAGATTTTTATAGTTTTAGTTTCTTTTTTTCTTCTTTTTTTTTTTTTTTTTTGAAACAGAGTCTCTCTCTGTCACCCAGGCTGGAGTGCAGTGGTGCCACCTTGGCTCACTGCAAGCTCCACCTCCCGGGTTCACGCCGTTCTCCTGCCTCAGCCTCCCAAGTAGCTGGGACTACAGGAGCCCGCCACCATGCTCGGCTAAATTTTTTTGTATTTTTAGTAGAGACGGGGTTTCACCGTGTTAGCCAGGATGGTCTCGATCTCCTGAGCTTGTGATCCTCTCACTTTGGCCTCCCAAAAGTGTATAGTTTTAGTTTCTACATTTCAGTCTTTAATCCATCTTTAGTTGATTTTTGTATATGGAATAAGGAAGGGCTCTAGCTTCAATCTTCTACATATGGCTAGACAGTCATCCCAGCATCATTTACTGAATAGGGAGTCTTTTCCCATTGCTTGTTTTTATCAACGTTGTTGAAGATTGGACGGCCACAGGTGTGTGGCCTTACTTCTGAACTCTGTATTCTGTTCCATTGTCTATGTGCCTGTTTTTGTACCAGTACCATGCTGTTTTGGTTACTGTAGCCTTGTAGCATAGTTTGAAGTCAGGTAACGTGATGCCTCCAGCTTTGTTCTTTTTTGCTTAGGATTGCCTTGGCTATTTGGGCCTTTTTTAGTCCCATGTGAATTTTAAGGTAATTTTTTCTAGTTCTGTGAAGAATGTCATTAGTAGTTTGACAGAAATAGCACTGACTCTGTAAATGGTTTTGGGCAGTATTGCCATTTTAATGATATTGATTTTGCCTATACATGAGCATGGGATGTTTTTCCGTTTGTTAGTGTCTTCTCTGATTTATATGAGCAGGGTTTTGTAATTCTCATTGTAGAGATCTTTCACCTCCCTGGTGAGCTGTATTCCTAGGTATTTTATTCTTTTTCTGGCAATTGTGAATGGGATTGCCTTCCTGATTTGGCCTCTTGGCTTGCTGCTGTTGGTGTATAGTAATGCTAGTGATTTTTGTACATTGCTTTCGTATTCCGAAAATTTGCTGAAGTTTTTAATCAACCTAAGAAGCTTTTGGGCTGACATTATGGAGTTCCCTAGGTATAGAATCATGTTGTCTGCAAACAAAAATAGTTTGACTTCCTGTCTTCCTATTTGGATGCCATTTATTTCTTTCTCTTGCTTGATTGCTAGGGCTAAGACTTCCAATACTATGTTGAATAGGAGTAGTGAGAGAGGGCATCCTTGTCCTGTGCCAGTTTTCAAGGGGAATGCTTCCAGCTTTTGTCCATTCACTATGAAGTTGGTTGTAGGTTTGTCATAGATGGTTCTTATTATTTTGAAGTATGTTCCTTCAATACCTATTTTATTGAGTTTTTAACCTGAGGGGATGTTGAATTTTATTGAACGCCTTTCCTGCATCTATTGAGCTAATCATGTGGATGTGTCTTTAGTTCTGTTTATGTGATGAATCACATTTATTGATTTATATATGTTCAACCAACCATGCATCCCAGAGATGAAGCCTACACAACTGTGGAGAATTAGCATTTTAATATGCTACTGGATTCAGTTTGCAAGTACTTGTTGAGGATTTTTGCATCAATCTTCATCAAGGATATTGGCCTCAAGTTTTCTTTTTTTGTTGTGTCTCTGATGGCTTTTGTTGTTGTTGTTGTTTGTTATTTACCTTTATTCTGCCAGGTTTTGATATCAGGAAAATGCTGGCCTCATAGAAAGAGCTGGGGAGGAGTTCCTTCTCCTCAATTTTTTGGAATAGTTCTGTAGGAATGGTACCAGCTCTTGTTTGTACATCTAGTCGAATTTATCTGTGAATCCATCAGGTCCTGGGCTTTTTTTGCTTGGTAGACTATTTATTAGTGATTCAATTTTGGAGCTCATTATTGGTCTGTTAAGGGAATCAATTTCTTTCAGGTTCAGTCTTGGGTGCGTGTATGTGTTCAAGAATGTATTCATCTCTTCTAAGGTTTCTAGTTTGTGTGCATAGAGGCGTTTGTAGTAGTTTCTAATAAATATTTTTATTTCTGTAGGGTCAGTAGTAGTATCACCTCATCATTCCTGATTGTGTTTATTTTAACCGTTTATTTTCTAGGGAGCTGTGATGGTTAATACTGAGTGTTAACCAACTTGACTGGCTTGAGAGATACAAAGTATTAATCCTGGGTGTGTGTATGTGGGTGTTGCCAAAAGAGATTAACATTTGAGTCAGTGGGCTGGGGGAAAGCAGATCCACCCTTAATCTGGTGGATGCAATCTAATCAGCTACCAGCAGACATAAAGCAGACAGAAAAATGTAAAAAGGAGAGATGAGCCTAGTCTCCCAGCTACATCTCTCTCCCGTGCTGGATGCTTCCTGCCCTCAAACATCGGACTCCAAGTTCTTCAGTTCTGGGACTCGGACTGGCTCTCCTTTTTCCTCAGCCTGCAGACAGCCTATTGTGAGACCTTGTGATTGTGAAAGTTAATACTTAATAAACTCCCCCAATAGGATATACATATCCTATTAGTTCTGTCCCTCCAAGAGAACCCTGACTAATACAGATTTTACTACCAGGAGTAGTTCTAGAGGAACAGAATATTAAGGATGGAGTTATTTTATTGGTTTTGGAGTTTCTGGAGTTGGCCGCTTAATATGATCAGCCCCCAAAATGCCAAGGACTCTACTTCTAATAGTATGGAAAACACTGATAGTCCTTGGCAGAAACTGTTTAGAGAGTTATGCAAAATAAATGCATTTGACACTTCTGATTCACCGCTCGTGAGAGACAAGGAGTTTTGTGACCCTATACATAATACCTTTGACCATATGTGGAGAACCAAGGAACACAATGAAGCTGATTGGTTGCTCCTAATTTCAGTGGAAAAAGTGATGAAAGAAAATGATGAACTCTTCCCAGCACTTTGGGAGGATGAGGCGGGTGGATCACAAGTTCAGGAGATCGAGACCATCCTGGCTAACATGGTAAAACCCCGTCTCTACTAAAAATACAAAAAAAATTAGTCGGGTGTGGTGGCGGGCGCCTGTAGTCCCAGCTACTCGGGAGGCTGAGGCAGGAGAATGGCGTGAACCCAGGAGGCGGAGCTTGCAGTAAGCCAACATTGCGCTACTGCATCCAGCCTGGGTGACAGAGTGAGACTCCATCTCAAAAAGAAAATGATGAACTCAGGGATTCTGTCTCTGGCTTCAGAAGCAGATACTGAGAATCAAATCTGCTAAGATTGCCCTGAGTGAGAGTCTTACCTCCTGCAGAGAAAGAACTGAAACTGTGCAAAAACAGACACAAACTCTTATCATGCCAGTGAGTGGCTGACCTGCAACGAAAGATGCATGCACAGCCTCACCAGGTGTCTACTGTTACAGTGAGGGAATTAATTGGAAAAAAATAAGACCCTGATACCTGTAATGAGGACGTATGGGAGAACCCTGATGAAGCTGAGGAAAACTGAGTTTGTAAATTCAAATTAACCTTTTTTTCCCAGAAAGAACAGCTGCCCCATCCCAGTAGTGGCAACATCCCCTCCCTGACCCAGGCTGTCTTTCCACCTTTGTCTGAGAAGATAAACCTTGCGCTTCCCGGACAACAATAATGGCCTCCCCTGAGGCAGTTGCCATGCAAGATAATGTTGATTCTCCTCAGAAGCCACCCCTAATATGTCTGTTTGCTTCTAGACCTATAACTAGACTAAAGTCCCAGCAGGGCCCTAGAGGTGAGGTTAAGAGTGTGACCCATCAGGAGGTGTACTATATGCGAAAAGAAAAGAACTGTTTGAGTTCTCTAATTTATATAAATAGCAACCTGGAGAAGAGGCATGGGAATGGATTTTTTTTTGTTTTGAGAAAGAGTCTCACTCTGTCACCCAGGCCAGAGTGCAATGCCACAATTTCAGCTCACTGCAACCTCCACCTCCCTCCACCTCCCAGATTCAAGCGATTCTCTTGCCTCAGCCTCCCAAGTAGCTGGGAATACAGGCATATGCCATGAAGCCAGGCTAATTTTGGTATTTTTAGTAAATACAGTGTTTCACCATGTTGGCCAGGCTGGTCTCAAACTCCTGACTTAAGATGAAATGTCCACCTCAGCCTCCCAAACTGCTGGGATTACAGGCATGAGCCACCGTGCCTGGCCAGGAATGGACATTAAGGGTATGGGGTAATGGTAGAAGGAACATAGAGCTGGATCAGGTTAGGGAGTTAAAAAAATATTCTAATAGTTTATTTGCTTGGTTAGCTGAAATATGGCTTAAAAGATGGCCCACTCTGAGTGAGCTGGAAATGCCTGATCTCCCTTGGTTTAATGTAGAGGAAGGGATCCAAAAGCTTAGGGAGATTGGGATGGTGGAGTGGATTAGTCATCTTAGACCTGCTCATCCCAGCTGGGAGGGTCCAGAAGATATACCCTTGACCAATGCCTTGTGAAATAGATTTGTGAGGACAGCACTTGCATCTTTGAAGAGTCCTGTAATTGCCGTTCACTGTATGTCATATCTAACAGTGGCAGCTGTAGTCACTCGACTACAAAATTTAAATACAATGGGAATAATTGGATCCTGAGGTGGCAGGGGCCAAGTGCCAACTGTCAAAGGCAAGGTGGGTATAGCTACCATAAAGGAAAGCAGAGGCAAAGTGGCAATCAGCATAGACTGACTCCTGTAGAGCTCTGGCATTGGCTAATCAATCTTGGCATTCCTAGAAGTGAAACTGATAGGAAGCCTACTGCATTCCTACTTAAATTATACAAACAGAAAACTTCTAGGTCAAAGGGACAAGACTTATTTGAATTATAAAAACGGAGAATCATGGCCCCTCAATCAATTTTCCAACTTGAGCTAGTTTACAGACCCAGAACGCCTTGAATGAAGGGGAGTCTGGGTCCCCTTGAGGAAGGACCACACTACATTACCAACAATTTATGCAGTGAATCTTTCTCCCATCCTTCCCCAAGGAGACCTCTGGCCTTTCACCAGGGTAACTGTGCATTGGGGAAAGGAAATGATCAGACATTTCGGGGATTACCGGACACTGGCTCTGAAATGACTTTGATTCCAGGGGACCCAAAACATCATTGTGATCCTCCAGTTAAAGTAAGGGCTTATGGAGGTAACGTAATTAATAGGGTTTTAGCTCAGATCTGACTTACAGTGGGTCTAGTAGGTCCTGGACTCATCCTGTGGTCATTTCCCCAGTGCCAGAATGCATAATTGGCAGAGACAATTAAGTTAGCAGCTGGCAGAGCCCCCATATTGGCTCCCTGACTGGTAGGGTGACAGCTATTATGGTGGGACAGGCCGAATGGAAGCCATTAGAGCTGCCTCTACCTAGAAAAATAGTAAATCAAAACAATATTGCATCCATGGAGAGATCGTGGAAATTATTGCCCCCATCAAGGACTTCAAAGACGCAGGGGTGATGATTGCCACCATATCTCTGTTCAACTCTCCTATTTGGCCTGTGCAGAGGACAGCTGGATCTTGGAGAATGACAGTGGATTATCATAAGCTTAAGCAAGTGGTGACTCCAATTTGAGCTGCTGTACCAGATGTGGTTTCATTGCTTCAGCAAATTAACACATATCCTGGTACTGGTGTGCAGCCACTGACTTTGCAAATGCCTTTTTCTCCATTCCTTTTCATAAGGCCCACCAGAAGCAATTTGCCTTCAGGTGGCAAAGACAGCAATATGCTTTTACTGTCCTACCTCAGGGGTTTATCAACTCTCTGCTTTGTGTCATAATCTTATTCGGAGAGAACTTGATAGCTTTTCACATCCGAAAGATATCACACTGGTCTATTACATGGATGACATTATGCTGATTGGATCCAGTGAGCAAGAAGTAGCAAACTCACTAGACTTATTGGTGAGACCTTTGTGTGCCAGAGGATGGGAAATAAATCTGTCTAAAATTCAGGGAACTTCTACCTCAGTAGAATTTCTAGGGGTCCAGCGGTGTGGGGTCTGTCAAGATATTTCTTCTAAGGTAAAGGAGAAGTTGCTGTATTTGGCCCCTCCTACAACCAAGAAAGAGGCACAACATCTAGTGGGCCTATTTGGATTTCGGAGGCAACGCATTCCTCATTTGGGTGTGTTATTCTGGCCCATTTATTGAGTGACATGAAAGGCTGTCAGTTTTGAGTGGGGTTTGGAACAGAAGGCTCTGCAACAAGTCCAGACTGCTGTGCAAGCTGCTCTGCCATTTGAGCCATATGACCCAGCAGAGCCAGATAGCATCCCTATCTGCCCTATCTGTTAGTGGCAGATAGGAATGCTGTTTGGAGCTCTTGGCAGCCTCCCATAGGCCTGAGGCCTCTAGGATTTTGGAGCAAGGCCCTGCCATCTTCTGCAGATAACTACTCTTTTTTTAAGAGACAGCTATTGGCCTGTTACTGGGCTTTGGTGGAAACTGAACGTTTGACTATGGGTCATCAAGTAAGTCACCGTGAGACCTGAACTGCCTGTCATGAACTGGGTGCTTTCTGACCCATCTAGCCATAAAGTGGGTCATACACAGCAGCATTCCATCATCAAATGGAAGTGGTATATATGTGATTGGGTTCGAGCAGGTCCTGAAGGCACAAGTAAGTTACATAAGGAGGTGGCTCAAATGCCCATGGTCACCACTCCTGCCACCCTGCCTTCTCTTCCCCAGCCTTCACTGATGGCCTCATGGGGAGTTCCCTATGATCAGTTCACAGAGGAAGAGAGGACTACGGCCTGGTTCACAGATGGTTCTGCACGATATGGCGGCACCACGTGAAAGTAGACAGCTGCAGCACTACAGCCCCATTCTAAGACATCCCTGAAGGTCAGTGGTGAAGGGAAATCTTCCCAATGGGCAAAACTTTGAGCAGTGCACCTGGTTGTGCACTCTGCATGGAAGGAGAAATGGCCAGATGTGAGATTATATACTGATTCATGGGCTGTAGCCAATGGTTTGGCTGGATGGTCAGGAAGAAGAATGATTGGAAAATTGGTAACAAAGAAATCTGGGGAAGAGGTATGTGGGTGGACCTCTCTGAGTGGTCAAAAACTGTGAGGATATTTGTATCCCATGTGAGTGCTCACCAACAGGTGACTTCAGTGGAGGAGGAGTTTAATAATCAAGTAGATAGGATGACCTGTTCTGTGGACACCACTCAGCTTCTTTCCCCAGACACTCCAGTGATTGCCCAATGGTCCCATGAACAAAGTGGCCATGGTGGCAGGGATGGAGGTTATACATGGGCTCAGCACCATGGACTTCCACTCACCAAGGCTGACCTGGCTATGGCCACTGCTGAGTGCCCAATTTGCCAGCAGCAGAGACCAACACTGAGCCCTTGATATGGCACCATTCCTCGGGGTGATCAGCCAGCTACCTGGTGGCAGGTTGACTATAATGGACCTCTTCCATCATGGAAAGGGCAGAGGTTTGTCCTCCTTGGAATAGACACTTACTCTGGATATGGGTTTGCCTATCCTGTGCGCAATGCTTCTGCCAAGACTACCATCCATGGACTCATGGAATGCCTTATCCACTGTTATGATATTCCACACAGCATTGCCTCTGACCAAGGCACTCACTTTATGGCTAAAGAAGTGCGGCAGTGGGCATATGCTCATAGAATTCACTGGTCTTACCATGTTCCCCATAATCCTGAAGCAGCTGGATTGATAGAACGGTGGAATGGCCTTTTGAAGTCACAATTACAATGCCCACTAGGTGACAATACTTTGCAGAGCTGGGGCAAAGTTCTCCAGAAGGCTGTGTATGCTCTGAATCAGCATCCAATGTATGGTACTGTTTCTCCTATAGCCAGGGTTCACGGGTCCCATAATACAATCATAATAGTTGTATTACGTTAGGCGTAATTATGACCTTATTATCTTTAAGATTATGTATGATCTCAGGGGATGCGTATGGGTTCAAGTTGACAAGGTATGAACCTGTGATGGTTACTACTGTCACCTTGATTGGATTGAAGGGTACAAAGTATTATTCCTGGGTGTGTCTGTGAGGGTGTTGCCAAAAGAGATCAACATTTGAGTCAGTGGGCTGGGGGAGGCAGATCCACCCTTAATTGGGTGGGCACAATCTAATCAGCTGTCAGTGAATATAACAGTGTAGGCAGAAAAATGTGAAAAGGAGAGAGACGGGCCTAGCCTCCCAGCCTACATCTTTCTCCCGTGCTGGATGCTTCCTGCCCTCAGACTCCACGTTCTTCAGTTTTGGGACTAGGACTGACTCTCCTTGCCCCTCAGCTTGCAGACAGCCTATTGTGGGACCTTGTGGATCCTGAAAGTTAATACTTAATAAACTCTCTCTCTATATATATATCTTATTAGTTCTGTCCTCTAAGAGAATTCTGACTAATACAGGAGCATATAATTCTACTTTTATCAAGTGGCCAAGTCTCTGTTTTTTAATTCCCATGATTTATCCTAAATTTAAAAAAATAATTTCAAGAAGTCTTTTAAACTTCTACTATCTTAGAGGTTTCCCAGAGAGTCCTTGGCAATCACAAAGATTTGTTTTTTTTACCTCTTAGAAGGGAAGGCCAAAGTGGAATTTTGTCTGGTATCCTTTATATTTTGTAATTATTTCAACACTATTTTAAGAAGCACATAGTAAGAATTGTCAAATCAAAACAGAAGTGCGACTTTCTGTTGGTTGATTTTGAACAAGTAAAATATTACTAAGATAAATATGAGGCCAGGCATGGATGGTGGTTCACTCCTGTAATCCCACCACTTTGTGAGGCTGAGGCCGGAGGCTTGCTTGAGCCCAAGAGTTCAAGACCAGCCTGACCAACATACAAAATACCCATCCATACCATTTTTTTTTTAATTAGGTGATTGTGGTGGTATGTAACTGTAGTCCCTCCTACTGAGGTAGGAGGATTGCTTGAGCTTGGGAGGTGGAGCCTGTGGCGAGCCATGATTGTGCTACTGTACCCCAGGCTGGGTAACAAAATAGACCTTGGCTTAAAACAAACAAAGAAACAAACAGAAAACATAAATATGTTTCAGGTACTGTGTATACTTTATATGTAGGCGATTCGGCAATGCTCTCACTATCCCTAACATGTTCTTATCTTCAGGAAAATGTTTATTAATATTTAATAGAATTGTTATATATTTTTCCCTATAAAGAATCCTATTCTCCGTTGGGCATGGTGGCCCATGCCTATAATCCCAGAACTTTGGGAGGCCGAGGCAGGCAGATCGCCTGAGGTCAGGAGTTTGAGATCAGCTTGGCCAACATGGTGAAACTTCATCTCTACTAAAAATAGAAAAATTAGCCAGGCATGGTGGTGGTCACCTGTAATCCAGCTACTCAAGAGGCTGAGGCAGGGGAATCGCTTGAACCTAGGAGGTGGATGTTGCAGTGAGCCAACAGCACGCCAGTGCATTCCACCTTGGGCAAGAGTGAGTCTCCGTCTCAAAAAAAAAAAAAACGAAACAACAACAAAGAATTTTATTCTCGGCCAGGCATGGTGGTTCACACCTGTAATCCCAGTACTGTGAAAGGCCAAGATGGGTGGATCACCTGAGGTCAGGAGTTCGAGACCAGCCTGGTCAACATGGTGAAACCCAATCTCTACTAAAAATACAAAAATAAGCTAGGTTTGTTGGCGCTTGCCTATAATCCCAGCTACTCGGGAGGCTTAGGCAGGAGAATCGCTTGAACCTGGGAGGTGGAGGTTGCAGTAAGCCAAGATCAAGCCATTGCGCTCCAGCCTGGGCCACAGAGTGAGACTCCGTCTTAAAAAAATAAAAAGAATTTTATATTCCATTCTGATATTATTCGCTACTCTTACTAATTAATCGGAGCCATTCAGTCTTATCACCAACATGTGGTTCTGCTTTTCTCTCATGCTTGCTTAAATGTTCTGTCATAAGCTATAAGTAAAAATTGGGTCTTCATCAAAGAAGAACATCCTCAGAGCCTTATGAACAAGACTGTACCAGATACTCTAATTATTAATACTGCAGTGAATAAACTCGTGGGTATAGGCTTCAAGCTGGCATTGCTTATACTCTGTCTCACTGTATCAGGGCACTTAACTGTGGTTTCAAGATTATTTTTAGATCAGAAGCAGATGACTCTGTGGAAACTCACTAACCCAATATCCTGTGGAGCAAGATTTACATAGAACTGAAAATCTAATAGTGACCATTTGTTTGATGAGGAATATTGTCATATTATTCCTAATGTTCTAGTTTCTGACGTGTATATAGGAAGCCCTTTATTTTCCTTCAAATTCTATCTCCAACTCTGAATGTAGAAAACTACTTTTTCAAGCTGGGTGTGGTGGCTCATGCCTGTAATCCCCACAATTTGAGAGGCCGAGGAGGAAGGATCACTTGAGCCCAGGAGTTTGAGACCAGCCTGGGCAACATAGCAAAACCCTGTCTCTACAAAAAATGAAAAATTAACCAGGCATGATGGTGCATGCCTGTAGTCCCCACAACTTGGGAGGCTGAGGTGAGAGAATTGTTTGAGCCTGGGAGATGGAGGCCACAGTGAGCATGTTCGTGCCACTGCACACCAGCCTGGGTGACTGAACAAGACCCAGTCTCAAAAAAAAAAAAAAAAAAGCCTTCAAAGTTTTATCTCAAAACTAGGAAATATATTTCTCTATGCATTTTCAGATTATTACATATTTCTTGTTCTTCTAATTCTTCTTTAAGCTAACTTATTATCTGACTCATTAATGATTTAAGTAATAATCACTGACACGTGTTCATTCTATATTTGCATGAAAGCCATGCTTTTAAAACTTATATACTTTTAAAATTATACTTTGACACTTCTTAACAGCTTCTCTGATTTCTCTCTTCTAATTCAACCTACATACTGCTGTCAGTGTGGTCTTCCTAAAATATCATTTATGTCACTAACTCCCTTTCTTGCTGAAACCTCCTATCAACAAGATAAATTTCCAAAAGTCATCAGCCTAATATTCACAGTCCTTGACTATTGAGCTCCAAGCACCTTTAGAACTTTATAGTCTACACAAATCTCTTTTAGGCCAAGCAAAAATACTGTACTTATTTTATTTTACCAGTTTATCATATTAAATTTTTTTTTAATCTCATCTGAACGGCTTTCTCTGTTCTTTATCCTTCTTGGAATTTCGATTCCTTCAGGCCAGCTCATTTTATCTCAGCCAGTAGCCCCCAACGGAAAGTGGGTACCTGAACACTTATAGCATTTAATACAATATAAAGATATATTATGGTATAATAAAGAGTATATCTGGTCTTTGTCTCAGTTCTTGGCGTAGAGCTTCAAAAATTTTTGGAACGTCCAGAGTGACAGAAATGTCTTTGTAATACTAGGGGGATGACTCATTTTGGGCCACTAGCCTCAAGTTGGTGACTGGTCATCAGAAATATCAACCATGTGATTAGAGGATTAGATGGTTGAGACTTTGAGCCAGGCTGACCTGATTGAGTTCAATCACATGGTCAATGATATACTCAATCAATCATGCCTACATAATGAATCTCCAATAAAAACTCTGAATACTGGAGCTCAGTGGAGAATCCTGGTTGGTGAACCTTGATGTACCAAGATGACAACTCATCCAAATTTGTTTAGGAGAGGTGACCAAAGCTCTGCCTTCCCTCCCAGAACTTTCCTTGTATGTGTCTTCAATTGACAGTTCTTGAGCTGTATCGTTATAACAAAGCTAACAATAAGTAGATAATTTTCTTGAGTTGTTTTAGTAAATTCTCAAACCTGAAGGAGTTATAAAAACCTGAAATGTGAAGCCAAGTTAGTCAAATGTATGGGTGGCCTGGGGACCTCTGGAATTTGTGGCTGGCATCTGAAGTAAGGGCAGTCTTAAGGAAGACTGAAGCATGAACCTGTGACATGTGCACTACCTCCAAGTGGTTAGTGGCAGAACTCTATGGCACTATACTCCAGCTGGGACTGAAACACAGTACATATTGAACACTATATTATTTTAGAAGCCTACATTTTATGTATGAAGAAAACATGTTACTTCCTTTGTCTGCTTTATCCAGCCGTCTTGGGAATTCTCTCCCATAACAGAGGACTATGTAATTTTCCCCACTGGGCACAACTGTTCAGAGTGGATGCATGACCTAGCTATAGCTGAGACACCACGATTCTGTCTTTCAGAAATGTGTATAGGAATACTGAAATGTTCATATGTTGGCTGGTGGTACTGGAGCAAGAGGTATCTGGCATAGTAAGTATCCAACAGATTTTTGTTGAATGAGTAAATGAAAGAAGTGCCTGTGGCTGGGCATGGTGGCTCACACCTGTAATCCCAACACTTTGGGAGGCTGAGGCAGGTGGGTCATGAGGTCAGGAGTTCGAGACCAGTTTGGCCAACATGGTGAAACCCCATCTCTACTAAAAATAAAAAAAATTAGCCAGGCATGGTGGCAGGCGCCTGTAATCCCAGCTACTCGGGAGGCTGAGGCAGGAGAATCACTTGAACATGGGAGGCAGAGGTTACAGTGAGCCAAGACCATGCCACTGCACTCCAGCCTGGGCAACAGAGCAAGACTCTGTCTCAAAAAAAAAAGGAAGTGTCTGTAACTTCAGGGCTTTGATAGCCATTTCTCCTATGTACATGGAAAAGCAGAGAAAATCAGTCTTCTGAAAGAGAAGAGAATAAAGCATGAATGTTTATATTCCCCCAAAATTCATATGTTGAAACTCAATCACCAATGTAATTGTATTAAGGGTTAGGGCCACGTGTGGTGGAGCACACCTGTAATCCCAGCACTTTGGGAGGCCAAGGTGGATTACTTGAGCCAGGTGTCTGAGAACAGCCTGGGCAATGTAGCAAGTTCTTGTCTCTACAAAAAATACAAAAATCAGCCAGGCATGGTAGCAGGCACCTCTGGTCCTACCTATTTGGGAGGCTAAGGGAGGAGGATTGCTGAGCCCAAAAGGTTGAGGATGCAGTGCACCATGATTGTGTCACTGCACTCCAGCCTGTGTGACAGAGCAAGACTCTGTCTCAAAAAAAAAAGGCCCTTTAGGAGGTAATTAAATAATGTAGGCAGAACCTTCATAAAGAAGCTCAAGTGAGTTGTTCACCCTTTTTACCACGTAAGGACACAGAGAAGATGCCATCTATGAAGCAGAGAGCCCTCGCCAGACACTGAATCTGTAGATGCCTTTATCTTGGACTTCTCAGCTTCCAGAACTATAAGCAGTAAATATCTGTTGTTTATACATTTCCCATTCTAAGATTTTTTTTTTTTTTTTTGAGATGGAGTTTCACTCTTGTCGCCCAGACTGGAGTGCAATGGCGGGATCTCGGCTCACCGCAACCTCCGCCTCCCAGGTTCAAGTGATTCTCCTGCCTCAGCCTCTCGAGTAGCTGGGATTGCAGGCATGCGCCACCATGTCTGGCTAATTTTGTATTATTATTATTTTTTTTAGTAGAGAAGGGGTTTCTCCATGTTGGTCAGTTTGGTCTCGAACTCCTGACCTCAGGTGATCCGCCCGCCCTGGCCTCCCAAAGTGCTGGGATGACAGGTGTGAGTCAACGTGCCCGGCCCTCAGATGTTTTGTTATAAGAGTCCAAAAGGAGTAAGACAAAGCAGATGCAAAGTGAGATACAGAGACAAAAGATCATGTGGCTTTGGAAAAATGATACGATAACTTCTTGGGGCTCCTAAAGATTTTTCTGTTCTAGATCTAGTGAAGCCTTGATGCATCCTGCCTTAGTTTCCCTTGAAATGGGCCTGTATATTCCCATTATATTTCTCCATTTGACCAAGTTAGTTTGAAAGTTTTTCTGCTCCTAATGTTAAAGGATTTTTTCTAATGGACAAAATCATGAGTCTCAGCCAGGTGCAGGTGGCTCACACCTGTAATCTCAGCATTTTGGGAGGCTGAGGCGGGCAGATCACTTGAGGTCAGGAGTTCAAGACTAGCCTGGCCAACATGGTGAAACCCTGTCTCAACTAAAAATACAAAAAAAATTAGCCAGGCATACTGGCGCACACCTATAATCCCAGCTACTTGGGAGGCTGAGGCAAAAGAACTGCTTGAAACAGGGAGGCGGAGGTTGCAGTGAGCTGAGATCGCACAACTGCACTCCAGCCTGGGTGATGGAGCGAGACCCTGTCCCCCTTTCACCCCCCAAAAAAATTATAAATCTTATATAAATATAAAAAGAATGTATCGAAGATTTTACTAACTCTTTAGTTAAATGAGGAAAACAGTAAGATATTACAACAGGTCCAAAGGAGAATCCAAACAACAGATATATGTATAAATCATGAACATTAAATTTCCAAGTGGATGTAAAACTGACTTTTGGGAGAGAAGGAAATTTGTCCCCTCACTGGACAGAATTCATCCACATGGTTATGGACAAGAGTGATTTGCATTGCTTCTTGTTTTCTGCAAGTTAATTTTAGTCTCTAAGGAGTTGTACAACTCTCTAGTCAAAGCCAAGTAAATATCCTTAGATGATCAGGTAATCCCAGGATTGTACCATTACGTTGAAAGTATATCTATAAATCTCTCTTTTTTTGAGACAGAGTCTCGCTCTGTCACCAGGCTGGAGTGCAGTGGCATGATCTCGGCTCACTGCAACCTCTGCCTCCCGGGTTCAAGCGATTCTCCTGCCTCAGTCTCCTAAGTGGCTAGGATTACAGGCAGGCACCACCACACCTGGCTAAATTTTGTATTTTTAATATAGATGGGGTTTCACCATGTTGGTCAGGCTGGTCTCGAACTCCTGACCTCATGATCTGCCCACCTTGGCCTCCCAAAGTGCTGGGATTACAGGTGTGAGCCACCATGCCCAGCCTGAAATCTCTTTTGTTTATTACCATGTTATGTGTTTCGTTATACTCATAAACGAATAATCCTTGTCTAAAGCGAGTGTTTCTCCTATCTCTGTGAGAAACTCATCTGCTTTGTGAAAGATCTGCATAGGTGGAGAGAGAAAAGAAGGGAACCACTGCTGCTAACAATGACTGAATCAATCCTAGCAACCAAAGGATAATAGAATCCTTTGAATCCAATCTGTCTAACCAGCTGGGTGCCATGGTTCACACCTGTAAACCCAGCACTTTGGAAGGCCGAGGAGAGTGCATCATTTGAGGTCAGGCGTTCTAGACCAACCTGGCCAACATGGCGAAACCCTGTCTCTAACTAAAAATAGCCTGTAATCCCAGCTGCTTGGGAGGCTGAGGCCAAGAGAGAGAAGTTGCAGTGAGCTGAGATCCTGCCATTGCACTCCAGCCTGGGCGACAAGAGTGAAACTCCGTCTCAAAAACAAAAAATCTCTCTAACCAAATTTTAAGCCACTTGAGTACAGGAAACTTGTCTTATATAGCCTAGCTTGCTTTCGCAAAGTACCCGGTGAGAAACGGGTTAGAAAAATATTTGCTGCTGGGCGCAGTGGTTCACGCCTGTAATCCCAGCACTTTGGGAGGCCGAGGCGGGCGGATCACAAGGTCAGGAGATCGAGACCATCCTGGCTAACATGGTGAAACCCCATCTCTACTAAAAGCACACACACACAAAATTAGCCAGTCATGGTGGCAGGCGCCTGTAGTCCCAGCTACTCGGGAGGCTGAGGCAGGAGAATGGCGTGAACCCTGGAGGCAGAGCTTGTAGTGAGCTGAGATCTCGCCACTGCACTCCAGCCTGGGTTACAAAGTGAGACTCTGTCTCAAAAAAAAAAAAAGAAAAAGAAAAATATTTGCTAATTGATTGCTCGAAGTCAGCAAATTGAAACAGGAAAGTTGTGACCCCGTTTGAAGATTTAAAACAGGAATGAGCCGGGCGCAGTGGCTCACGTCTGTAATCCCAGCACTTTTGGGAGGCCGAGCAGGTGGATCATGAGGTCAGGAGATCGGGACCATCCTGGCTAACACGGTGAAACCCCCTCTCTACTAAAAATAAAAAAAAAAAAAAAATTAGCCGGGCGTGGTGGCGGGCGCCAGCAGTCCCAACTATTCGGGAGGCTGAGGCAGGAGAATGGCGTGAACCTGGGGGGCGGAGCTTGCAGTGAGCCGAGATCGCGCCACTGCACTCCAGCCTGGGTTACAGAGCAAGACTCCATCTCAAAAAAATAATAAAATAAAATAAAACAGTAATGACAAAAACACACAAACTAAAAACAAATATTTTTCCTAGCCTGCAGTTAGCCATAAATTGAAGAGTCTTGGGATCTAATGAGTGCCAATAAACTCGTATCAAACTTTACAGGCTTTGCCATGATCATATTTCAGGAACATTAAAAAATCTCTACAAAAGGCACGACCAATTATACAACAAATGTCACATATGGTATGCTTTTATATGTATAAAAGAAAAATGTCTGTAAAACGCCTGTAAAAATGTCGAAAGTTGCATGTACAAAGTGCTAGAAAAGTGGGCTGATTGTATCATTCTTGTTTCCTTTTCCTAACCCTCTCTCCCATCCCCAGGAAGCTACTGCTAGCAGGAAATGATAAAAGAGACCTGATAGTGGAGGCAGCTAAGCACTCACCCAAATACAGCTAAGAATGAGGCCTTGAAAATGAGGGAGGAGTTCTTCCTGGGAGCTGACTGTTGGGGTCAGGAAAGCGTGGCCTCCACGGAGATTCGCTAGCCCAGTTTGCATGAGGAGGCCAATCACTGACCAGGGTTCCCCCATCTCCAACAGCTGCATGAATGCTTAGGCATGCTTGGGGAGATAAATATGAGACTAATGACCATAGATAATAAATTCAGAATGTTATGACAGCTAGTTGAGAACTCACACATGGGCCTGCGGACTGCTCAGCCAAGGGCCCTGTCTCAATGCCGGCTGCGTTCTCCTTCCCTGGGCTGTGGCCTTCTTTCTCGCCTTTAGGTGCTGCTGCTGTGTACACAACTCCTAGCGGTTCTCTTCTCGTCTGACCACACAGTCCCTCTTTAGGAAACCAGACTATGTCACCCCCAAATACGCTTCTTTGACATAAAAATTATTTTTGAGCTGAAGGCAATTGAGAAGCAGCAAACGGGGAAAAAATTCTTATCCTCCAGCTTTTCTTCCTGAAGACAGGATATAGATTCTCCCTTACTGGAGACAACTCTACATTCCTGTCAGCCCTGAGAGGCCCCGGGGGAGTCTGCAAACAAACTTGACTCCCATGTATTTACCTTCCCGTAGTTTCCCGTGCTTGGAAACCTAAAACCACTTTTCTTTGTCCTGTCATTTCTCTACACGTTTGTTTTTCTTTGTTGAAGATGCCTTGTAAGTGGAGTTCTAAGCCACCATTTTGAGTTACTTTTCACTGATGTTTCTCCCTTGAGATGTGCGCTGCATGCGTTAATAAACTGTTTTTCTCGTGTTAATGCGTCTTTTGTTACAGAAGTCTATTCCAACGAAGAGCTTAGGAGGGTTGAGGAAAAACATTGTCTTTCTTCCCCTACATCCCCATCCTTCACTTTTCTTTCAGGCTCTAAAGACAAACCCATGACAGGAGTTTTTGTTTTTTTTTTTCTCTTTAAGAGTTCTGTTGTTAATCACCACCACCAGGAGCTAAGTGAGCGTGAAAAACCATGACAGAAAAATGAGAAGTTGCAATGTTCTCACAATAGCCCCCCAGTTTCCGACTTAGTAAATGACGAGTGGAAAACAATTTTAGAATTTTTTCCCTCTTACCTTCATTTCTCCAATGGATGAAAAGGTGGAGTTTTCCTTCTGTGTCACTCTCTTGCTTCACATTTAGATGTAAATTAGGCCTGAAGAAACAATTCTGGTCCAACAATAAGCATCCCTTTGGTACAAGTGGCAGTTTACATCTTTCAAAACCCCTAGAACTTTTTCTTGCCCAGGCAGAATCTTTTGTGCAAAATTGGGACCAGTATAATCTCAAATGGGTTACTTACCTCCTTTTGGAAAGAGTAGAAGAAAAACTTCAGTTTGATATTTGGAATTGCAAATTTTGTTATTCAGGAGAAGTCTGTATGTAAAGATCTGGCTCCCTAAAAGAAGCATAATTATGAGGAAATTTGTAATTTTTTTAGAATTTTGGTTTTAGAAAAACCTCTAAAAATCTTTAAAATTAAAGATTTAAGGAACTAAAGAATTCTGATTTGGGAAAATTTTGCTCAGTAATATGATAATTTAGTTTAATAAGTTCTTCACAAATTGAGGTGAAGTTGGGTTACAAGTGCCTAACCAGACTAGCAGTTCCCTTTGGGAAAAAGGGGCCTTCTTGGGTTAGGTCAGAAAAATCCTTTTTCTTCTGCGACTAAAGACATTACTTTAGCATTAACTTAGGAATACTACCTGATATTTGACCAACATAAGAACAATGCTTTGTGTGATTTTATAGCAAAGTAAATTTAGTAATTTCAAGACTGTAACTTTTTTATTCTTTCCAACGTTTATTTTAAGTTCAAGGGGTGCATGTACAGGTTTGTTACATAGGTAAATTGTGTGTCATGGGGGTTTGGTGTACACATAATTTTGTCACTCAGGTAATCAGCATAATAACTGATAGGTAGTTTTACAATCCTCACCCTCCTCCCACCCTCTGCCCTCAAGTAGGCCCTGGTGTCTGTTGTTCCCTTCTTTGTGTCTGTGTGTACTCAATGTGTAGCTTCCACTAATACATGAGAACACACAGTATTTGGTTTTCTGTTCCTGAGTTAATTGCTTAGGATAATGGCCTCTAGCTCCATCCACGTTGCTGCAAAGGACATGATTTCCTTCTTTTTTATGGCTGTGTAGTATTCCATGGTGTATATATACACATTTCCTTTATCCAGTCCACCATTGATGAGCATCTAGGTTGATTCTGTCTTGGCTATTGTGAATAGTGCTGCAATGAACATACTCATGCATGTGTCAATACTGCAACTTGGCTGAGTGCATTGACTCACACCTGTAATTCCTACACTTTGGGAGGCTGATCACCTGAGGTCAGGAGTTCAGGACCAGTCTGGCCAATATTGTGAAACCCCATCTCTACTAAAAATACAAAAATTAGTGGTAGTGGTGGCAGATGCCTGTAATCCCAGCTACTCGGGAGACGGGGGCAAGAGAATCACTTGAACCTGGGAGGTGGAGGTTGCAGTGAGCCAAGATCATGCCATTGCACTACAGCCTGAGCGACAAGAGCGAGACTCCGTTTCAAAAAACAAAAACAAAAACACCTCACAACTTAACTACCAGGAGAGTTGCAGATTGGATCATGAAATAGGTGAAGTTTATGTTCTTCCCTTTCTAATGCTTTCATCCCTTTCATGTTTCCCTACTTTCCAACTTCTTTATTTTCCAAGTCCTTCTCAGTTAGCTAATGTCTAGTAATATTATTTTTATAATTTAAAAGTGGATTCTTAAACACCTGAGGGTGTAAAGGAAAGACTCCTGGTAGAATTGAAGCAAGATGACCACCTATAGAAGAGATATCTCTATCTGAATGCCTCATGTTGTGATATGCATCTGGTTTCTACTTGGATACTTAGTCACTGCCACACAATCTTCTACAATTGCTATTGGCTCACTTACAGCTTGAATTATAGAAATGTTATTAAATTCTTGTTTTCCTTTCTTATCTTCCAAACAAAATATAGCAGGATCTGTCCAGGAGAGGTGGCTCACACCTGTAATCCCAGCACTTTGAGAGGCCGAGGCGGGCGGATCACGAGGTCAGGCATTCGAGACCAGCCTGGCCAACATGGCGAAACCCCCGTCTCTACTAAAACTACAAAAAAATAAATAAATAAATAAATAGCTGGGCATGGTGGTGGGCGCCTGTAGTCCCAGCTACTCGGGAGGCTTAGGTAGGAGAATCGCTTGAACCTGGTGGGCGGAGGTTGCAGTGAGCTGAGATTGCGCCACTTGCACTCCAGCCTGGGCGACAGAACAAGACTCCATCTCAAAAAAAAAAAAGAAGAAGAAAAAGAAATGCGGCAGGATCTATGATCAGTTATTTATACCTTGACTGAAACTTTCACTTTGTTCTGCCACTCTGAGCTTCAGTTGCCTTTGTCTTGTACTTGTGATAAACTTTCACCTAATAGACCTGGACACCTGGCCGGCCAACCTTCTTTCAGACTCGACTGAGTCAAATAATCCCAATTTATGTCAAATGAAAGCTGGGCACTGTAATCTCAAGGGAGTCCTCACGTACCCAGCCAAGGCAGGTGGATGCCGTAATCCTGAGACGGGCACCAAATGCTCACAATAGACCACTTTCAACCAGCTCTGGGCTTGAATAACTCATGAACCCAGGAATGAATAGCCAATGACATCACTCAGAGACCTTGCTTTCTTAATATGGGACAGATCTAGTTTACTGTATTTTGACTTCAAAGACTATCTCATTTTTTTTCTCCCCTAAGCCTCATTCCCAAGTCTACCTGAAGAGCTAAAATGAACTCTCTGTTTGGCAGTAAACACCTTTTCACTAAGTTCCCCATCTGTGCTCTCTAATAGTCTTATGTTTTTCTTCAACATCTTTGTGAAATAGAAGGCTTTATCTCTTTTCAAACAAATTTCTGGTGTCAAGGGACAGAGAGAAGAGTATTTGAGGAGTGGAGTAATGAGTAGGATAACCTTTCCATGGGCCATGAGATGTTACTTTCCTGACTCATAGCATCATAGCCAGTTGAGAATCACTAAATCTTCTTTTTTATCTCTTAGCAAAGAACTGGTCAAATTTTTTTTTTTTTTTTTTTTTTGTTGAGACAGAGTCTTGCACTTTTGCCCGAGCTGGAGTGCAGTGGCATGATCTTGGCTCACTGCAACCTCCACCTCCCAGGTTCAAGCTTCTGCCTCAGCCTCCCGCGTAGCTGGGATTACAGGTGCCCGCCAAGACACCTAGCTAATTTTTTGCATTTTTAGTAGAGATGGGGTTTCACTACGTTGGCCAGGCTGGTCTCGAACGCCTGACCTCATGATCCACCCACCTCGGCCTCCCAAAGTGCTGGGATTATAGGCATGAGCCACCATGCCCAGCCAGAACTGGTCAAATTTTACATGCTGTTCTTTGTGTTATTGATATGGTTTGGCTGTGTCCCCACCCAAATCTCATGATGAATTGTAGTTTCCATAATCCCCATGAGTCATGGAAGGGACCTGGTGGGAGGTAATTTAATCATGATGGGGGTTTCCCCCATGCTAGTCTCACAAGATCTGATGGTTTTATAAGGGGCTTCCCCCTTTGCTCGGCTCTCATTCTCCTTCCTGTGCCATGTGAAGAAGGACGTGTTTGCTTCCACTTTCTCCATAATTGTAAGTTTCCTGAGGCCTTCCCAGCCATGCTGAACTTTCAGTCAATTAAACCTCTTTCCTTTATAAATTACCCAGTCTTGGGTATGTCTTTATTAACAGCATGAGTACAAATTAATACAGTTATTAAAGTCATATTAATATTTATTTGATCCCTAAATAGAAAAATTAGCATATAGAATATACCTATTCACACTGCACAAATCCTCAGTGGTACAACAAATATACTATTGATCTGTGCTTGGCTTTTACTGGTTAGCATTCAAGAAATATGCTAATAATATAAATTTAAGGAACTATGCCAGACATAGACTTTTTTTTTTTTTTTGAGATGGAGTCTTGGTCTGTTGCCCAGGCTGGAGTGCAGTGGCGCCATCTCAGCTCACTGAAACCTCTGCCTTCTGTGTTCAAGCGGTTCTCCTGCCTCAGCCTCCAGAATAGCTGGGATTACAGGTGTGTGCCACCACGCCCAGCTAATTTTTTGTATTTTTAGTAGAGACAGGGTTTCACCATGTTAGCCAGGAGGGTCTCGATCTCCTGACCTCGTGATCCACCCACGTCAGCCTCCCAAAGTGCTGGGATTACAGGTGTGAGCCACTGTGCCCGGCCCATATATTTTATTCCTTAAAAGTCCATTCCAGGCCAGGTGTGGAGGCTCACTTCTGCAATTCCAGCACTTTGGGAGGCCGAGGTGGGAGGACTGTTGGAGTCCAGGAGCTTGAGACCAACCTAGGCAACATAGTAAGACCCCGTCTGTACCAAAAAAAAAAGTATATATATTAGCTAGGTATGGTGACACACGTCTATAGACCCAGCTACTCAGGAGGCTGAGGCAGGAGGATCATTTGAGCCAAGAGGTAGAGGCTGAAGTGAGCCATAATTATGCCACTGCACTCCAGCCTGGGTGACAGAGTGAGACCCTGTCTCAAAATTCCATTCCAGTTTTCCGTATGTATATGGTTTATTCTGTAATTTCTTTAAGTCACAGTGAAGTAGCTTCATACTCAAAATATCAGCTAGATTTTGTGCTGTTGATGACAGTGAAGGACTATGAAGAAGTAGAAGGCTGGGTTTCACTTCTATATGGTGATTATAAAAAGTTATCCATAGAAGGTAGGGAGGCTGTGCGGGTGTGGGGGCAGTAGATACATGGTAAGTTTCTGTACTTTCCACTCAATTTTGCTGTGAACTAAAACTGTTCTAAAAAAAGTCTATTTTAAAAAAAATGTTACCCAAGTCAGAGTGAAACAACAAAGAACTGACTGTGTAGGCTCCTGCCTGGGCTACGTTTTGATACAAAAGATAGTTAACACAGTGAATTGTTAAAAATATGATGGATACTGTGCAATGTGATTCACCTGCTAGAGCCAAGACTGCTATTTGTGACTAAATATCTGTTCTTGCCTCCCCCTTAGTAATAAAACCTCCAATTTTTATTTGGACATTTGGCTCCCTAGTACAGAGGCTTCATTTTCTAGCTGCTCTTTCAGGTAAGGATGCCAAGTGACTAAATTTCTGGCACAAAAATAGGACACAACTGGAATTGGTGAGTATTTTTTCTGGGCAGTGTACCCAAAGAGACAGAGCATACTTATTTTTTCTTTTTTTCTTTTTTTTTTTTTTTGCCTTTTCTTCCTAACAGCTTGGCAATTAAGCTGTATTCCCACAATTGGCTGAAAGCATCCCTTTCAGCTAGGTGTGCCATAGGGTTAAGTTATAACCAATAGGTGTAAACAAAAGTACTACCATGTACACTTCTGGAAAATTGTCTTTAAAGGGAGGTAATATAGTCTTCCCAACTTTCTTCTTTTTACCAGCTAGAAGCTTCAGCAGATTTGAGGAATATATATATATATATATATATATATATATATATATATATATATATATATTTTTTTTTTTTAAGACGGAGTCTCGCTCTGTTGCCCAGGCTAGAGTGCAGTGGCACGATCTCGGCTCACTGCAAGCTCCGCCTCCCAGGTTCACGCTATTCTCCTGCCTCAACCTCCCAAGTAGCTGGGACTATAGGCGCCCGCCACCATGCCCAGCTAATTTTTTTTTATTTTTAGTAGAGAGGGGGTTTCACCATGTTAGCCAGGATGGTCTCAATCTCCTGACCTCGTGATCCGCCCGCCTTGGCTTCCCAAAGTGCTGGGATTACAGGCATAAGCCACCATGCCTGACCGATTTGAGGAATATTTTTGAGGATGGAAGAACAATAAGATAGAAGACTGGGTCCTCGAGGACTGCTGAGCTGCTTTCAGGCCCTGCTCTATTTCCTTCCAATTTAGTACACATGAAAGAGAAAAACTTCCATCTTGTTTAAATAAGTGTCATTTTTAGGTTGCTGTGTTTCATGCTAAATGGATTCCTAATAGATACAGGATTAAGAACTTGGAAGTGGAGTACTAAGAAAAACCAAAAACATGATACTAGGCTTAGAAGTTGAGTGGCAGGTGGTATAGACTCAATATCACAGGCTGGTCATTTTGTGGCAAACATTTCCCTGCTTTAACTTGAAAAGGGGACCACATGCTGACTGAGGCTGTAGCTTTAGGAGAAATGATAGGAAAGATTAATGATTTTTGTGGGTATTGGCTGCCTATTGATGCTTTCAGAAAGCCTTACAGGCAAGAAGACAGTGGAGAAACAGAGATAGAAGGGACTACAGCTTTGCTAAAAGATTGCTATTTTTCTCAAGTCTACGATCAAAGTTGATAATTTGGACCCTTGCAAGAATAAAAGGGCAACTGCTTTTGCGCTCAAAATTGAACCAGTTATAAGCAAGTTACAACTGGTTATAAATTGAACCAGTTATAAACAAGTTATAAGGTTGAAAGTCTGCAACCTTAGTAAGAGAGAAAACTAGTGACCCCTCATACAAAAGCATTGACCTGCTAGCAAAGAGTAGATTAAGGGTACTTCTCTCCCATCCAAGTGTGTTTTAAACAACTTTCAAGGTAGTTGCCATTAAATTGAGGGATAAGGCCAGGTGCAGTGGCTCATGCCTGTAATCCCAACACTTTGGGAGGCCCAGGCAGGCAGATTGCTTGAGCACAGGAGTTTGAGTTCGGCCTAAGCATCATGACAAAACCATGTCTCTACAAAGAAGTAAAAAAATTAGCTGGGCATGCTGTGTGCGTGCCGGTAGTCCCAGCTACTCAGGAGGCAGAGGCAGGAGAATCACCTGAGCCTGGGGAGGTTGAGGTTGCAATGAGTCTGGGAGTAGAGTAATACCCTGTCTCAAGAAGTTTAAAAATTGAGAGTAAAGCTGGGCACGGTGGCTCACACCTGTAATCCCAGCATTTTGGGAGGCTGAAACAAGTGGGTCACTTGAGGCCAAGAGTTGGAGACCAGCCTGACCAACATGGTGAAACCTTGTCTCTACTAAAAATATAAAAATTAGCTAGGTGTTGTGGTGCATGCCTATAGTCCCAGCTACTCAGGAGGCTGAGGTGAGAGGATCGCTTGAACCTGGGAGGTGGAGGCTGCAGTGAGCCGAGATTGTGCCACTGCACTCTGGCCAGGGCAACAGAGATAGACTCTGTCTCAAACAAAACAAAACAAAAAAGATCTGTCTTTAGGCTTTAAACAAACAAACGAAAACACTATGGCTAGATAAGATCTTTGGCTGTAATTACAAGAACAGAGAATTGAATGAAAGTAAATTTTAAAAAATTATATTTGAAAGAATTATACTGCCTGCAAAAATCTGTGACTATTATACCCCTATAGCACAAAAATGAAGTGGATTTAATAAAGAGTGTATCTCCCAAAAAAGGGATGACTCTGCAAAGCCAGTCTCAGATATGGCCATGGAGGATGCTGATGAAGGAGGAACTTCTGAGAGAGCCGAGCTAAGGACCAGGAAGTGCATCAGTTTTCTATGGTTGCCATAACAAAATACCACAGATTGGAGGTTTAAACAACTCTTATTTTTTCATGGTTCTGGAGGCTGTAAGTGCAAGATCAATATATCAGCAGGTTTAGTTTCTCCTGAGGTCTCTATCCTTGGCTTGCAGATGGTCACCTTCTTGTTGTGTCTTCATATGGCCTTTCCTCTCTGCATGTACATCCCTAGGGTCTCTTCCTCTTCTTCTTAGGACACTAGCCATATATGATTAGGACCCCAGCCTTATGACATCATTTAACCTTACCTGCCTTTTTAAAGGCTCTATCTCCCAACAAACAAACAAAACAAAAACAGTCCCATTGGGGGATTGGGTTCTACCCCAAATTCACATGTGGTGAATTTGGGTTAGAACACAATCCAGTCCACAACAAGGATAGTAATTGAAAAAACTCATCTCAGAGAGCAGAACCAAGGGCTGCCTGGTGAGCTAATTAAAGAACTTCCTTCTCAGGCCAGGGAATTCTCTGCAATTAGTGCTCAGCAGGGTTTGCTAACTTCTATGGACCAGTACCCAGTGAGTGTTACACGTTTCCTGCTTTCCTCTTCTCCAGTTGAAATTTTAATTAAGGTTACTCTATTCCTGTTTCACCACTATACAGTATATTGAGTATGACCAAAAAGGCAGGACAAATAACTTTGTTTATGAGTTTCTGGAACATGAGCCACTACATCTAGACAAGATGGAGATGACTCCATATCACCCAGAGTTTCTGGACTTTGAGCTTAAAGCAGTAACTAGAGGATACTTTGGAGTTATCTCTCCGAGAGAGGAGAGCTCTATATAAAAAAGAAGCAGCTTATGGATGAGAGGACTGTGGCGAGGACTGCTACTTCTCCCTCGATATATTCTCTCTTCCTCTTTCAAGTTTTAGCTGAACATAACAATTCCTAAGATAAAGGCTACACTTTCCAGCATCCCTTGCAGCTCTGTGAGATTTCCAGGACATGTTGTTTAAAAGAATGTGTGAAGGCGGCCAGGCGCAGTGGCTCACGCCTGTAATCCCAGCACTTTGAGAGGCCAAGGCGGGTGGATCACGAGGTCAGAAGATTGAGACCATCCTGGCTAACACAGTGAAACCCTATCTCTACTAAAAATACAAAAAATTAGCTGGGCGTGGTGGCGGGTGCCTGTAGTCCCAGCTATTTGGGAGGCTGAGGCAGGAGAATGGCGTGAACCCAGGAGGTGGAGCTTGCAGTGAGCGGAGATCGCGCCACTGCACTCCAGCCTGGGCAACAGAGCGAGACTCCATCTCAAAAAAAAAAGAATGTGTGAAGGCCTGGCACGGTGGTCATGCCTGTAATCCCAGAACTTTGGGATGCTGACATGGGTGGATCACCTAAGGTCAGGAGTTCGAGACCAGCCTGGCCAACATGGAGAAACCCCGTCTCTACTAAAAATACAAAAATTAGCCAGGTGTTGTGGCTCGCACCTGTAATCCCAGCTACTCGGAAGGCTGAGGCAGGAAAATTGCTTGAATCTGGGAGGCGGAGGTTGCAGTGAGCCGAGATCATGCCATTGTATCCTAGCCTGGGAGACAAGCAAAACAACTCCGTCTCAAAAAAAAAAAAAAAAAAATGTGCAAGCTCAACTTACTCTTTGCTTTTTCCTGCTGGTTGGAATGACGACATGATTTTTGGAGCTTCATTGGCCATTTTAGACTATGGAGTAAAGCTGCTTGCTGTAGATAGTAGTGCAAAAAGATCTAAAGAGCTAGGTTCCTGTCACTGTAGAATGACTTCGTCTAGACTTGTATGGCATGAGACAGAAATAAACTATACTTTTAAAGCCAATATTATTTGGGGTATGCTGGATTGTTCTGTCATCAACATGACTAATCTGGGCAGAATTTTTTCCAGAATCCCTTATATGGACCTAGGTTAGAGTTGATCTCAAGAGGAGCTTGCTCATAATTTGCAAGGCAGAAGTGAAACAGTAGCCATGCCTCTCCAAAGATCTTCATTGTGCCGCATGGTGATAGACAGATGTCAAGGTGCCCAGTGGGTTCAGCTTGTCCACTTTCCTCTGTTCTACACCAGGCTATTCTTCTGAAATGCTAGCCCTGCTGGTCAACAGCAGTTGCAGGCCCACCACCAGACACTTAGCATACACGGAGGTGTCTTAAGAGGGGCATAGTTTCCCATACAGTGCTTAGTGAGCTCCCTTTTTGCAGTACAAATTTGGCTGATGAATGTCCTGGATTTCTCAGATTTCCTTGCAAGCTTCGACTTGTCTGCTCACCCCAGGGCTTTAGGGGACTGCTTAGTGACTATTTCTCCAACTTCCCCTTCCGGATCTTTACTTTCTCAACTCCTCCCACAGTTGTGTAAGTACTAGTTCCTATAATAAATCCCTTGCCTAATAACACTCACAGTGGCTCTATTCCTTCACTGAACCCTGACTGATATATTGGATTTTATGACATGTAGATCACCTTTATTCTAACAGAGTCACATATATTATCCTGCTAAATCTTCCTAAGAGCCACGAGAAGGTAGCACTGTTGTTATCTCTATTTTACAGACGTGGAAATGGGTTTAGAGAAGTTAAATAATATTTTCACGGTCATACAGCAAGTAAGTGGGGATGCCAAGTTTGTAATCCATCTGCCTCCTGCCAGAGCCCGAGAGCTTAACTGCAACACCTTAATACATATGTACTTCCTGTCCAGAAGTTCTACTCTAGTTCATATTCCTTCTTGCTTTAGTGTTTTTGTGTTTAAAGTCAATCATGCTACCTAATCAGACAACCATAATGTACGAACAACAAACAATAAAGATTGCTAGTGTCAACAGGGTTTACTTAATAGCTTTGGAAAGCGTCAGTGTTACTGACAGTCTGTTTATTTATTTCCACTTCAGCTCTCTAAAAGCAAAACCCTTGGCCAAGTAGAGCTCCACTTCAGGCAAGAACTAGGGTCCATTTGGGAGGCTTATTTAATATTTAAAAGCTGAGGAAAGATTAATACCACATCCTTGGCATATGCCTACTAAAGCAGAGACTGTAGGCTCAGATGCCAACAATTAATTCTGAAGGAACAAAAGAACAGGTCAGAGCTTAATATTGGGGTGTAAATGAAAATGAAGTCAGGGCCAGGTGCGGTGGCTCATGCCTGTAATCCCAGCACTTTGGGAGGCTGAGGTGGGTGGATCACCTGAGGTCAGGAGTTTGAGACCAGCCTGGCCAACATGGTGAAACCCCGTCTCTACTAAAAATACAAAATTAGCCAGGCGTGATGGTGCATGCCTGTAATTCCAGCTACTCTGGAGGCTGAGGCAAGAGTATCGCTTAGAACCTGGGAGGCAGAGGTTGCCCTGAGCCGAGATTGCGCCAGTAGCACTGGACAACAAAGGGAGACTCTGTCTCAAAAAAAAAAAAAAAAAAGAAAAGAAAAGAAAAGAAAATGAAGTCAGACCTAGGGAACATTTTCGGGATTTACTAAACATCTACTCACAGGGAAGGAAGAAAGAAGGTCAGCGATATGGACAGTTGCTATAATACACTTTTGGATTCTCTTAGATCTCAGCACTTTATAGGGAATCAGAGTCCTCATTTTTTTTTTTGGCCAGTGTGGAAGATCCCGTCAGTACCATGCTCATATCCCTGCAATACTTAACTGTTTCTATACGTGCAGATGGTATCCTACTGCTAGTACATGATGCTGCCCGAGGGCTTTTTCTCAGTTCAGGTGTAGAGACAGTCCTCAGCGCTGTAGAGTTAACACCCCTGGAAGCAACTATAAACTAATGACTGATAGTAATTAGAGGACAAACTCCAGCTTCCTCTCCCCCTCAGGTGGGACAACTCCCAGAGGTTCCCAGCATGATTGACCCTCGGTTGCCCCCATTGGTAACGTAATGGTCTAGGCTTCCCTCACTTCCCTGTCTTACTTCCCCTTTCCCCTGTCAGTGCTTCCTATGATCACCTGTCGAACTACTTAAGTTTAAACTTTTTGCTTAGGGTTGGCTCCTGAAAGAATCTGGCAGAAGACAGCCTAATTATGGGGAAAGCACTCCTGTCCAAAATAATCGGCTAAATTTCTCCATTTTTTCAAGTTTCAAATTTTATCCATTAGGGGTGCCTATGGGGGGCCAGTCATGGTGGCTCAAACCTATAATCCCAGCACTTTGGGAGGCTGAGGCAGGTGGATTTCTTGAGCCCAGGAGTTCGAGACCAGTCTAGGTAATACAGTGAGACCTCATCTCTGCAAAAAATGCAAAAACTAGCCAGGTGTGGTGGTGCATTCCTGTAGTACCAGCTACTAAGCGGCTGAGGTGGGAGGATTGCTTGAGCCCAGGAGGTCAAGGCTGCAGTGAGCTGTGTGCCACCGCACTCTGGCCTAGGTGACAAAGTGAGACCCTGTTTAAAGAAAAAAAAAAGGGATGCATACGGGGTGTCAGGTATCAGTTTGGGAAATTTGAATACTCCTTGCAGGGTTATGAAGCAACCGTCATTTTTTCCCACCATATCTTAGGGAAAATGGTTGGTGACACTGCTTTCTTCTTATTACTATTTAATCTCACCCAAAATAATTGGCTAAAATTATTGGCTAAAATAATTGTCTGCTCAAAAGAATCACTAGCCATCATGAAGTAAGTAAACTCTCACTGCCTCATTCTGGAGCAGGCTCATGTCTGAAGGAGTGTGATCTCAAGTGTACATCTGCAATTTGGAATTGAAAGACTGCAATTTGAAGTTGAAATACAAATGGCCAGTGGCTGAACCATAGATAACAATAGAACTCTGACCCATGAAGGGGATCAGAACATGTTGCCCGCAAATATGCTGCTTTAGCATATTGATTATTTTGAACTGAAGGCAATTGAAAAACAGCAAATGGCCTCTTGACCTCCACTTTTGTTTTTTTTTCTTTTTCTTTTTTTTTGAGACGGAGTCTTGCTCTGTCTCCCAGGATGGAGTACAGTGGTGCCATCTCTGCAAGCTCCGCCTCCCAGGTTCACGCCATTCTCCTGCCTCAGCCTCCTGAGTAGCTGGGACTACAGGCACCCGCCACCATGCCTGGCTAATTTTTGTATTTTTAGTAGAGACGCGGTTTCACCGTGTTAGCCAGGATGGTCTCGATCTCCTGACCTCGTGATCTGCCTGCCTCGGCCTCCCAAACTGCTGGGATTACAGGTGTGAGCCACAACACCTGGCCTGACATACATTTTCCATGAGAAAGATGCTCTCCCATAACCAGAAAGAAAACATTCTTACCAATGGAAATGGAGAACTGACACTGACTGTTTGTCTGCACAAACAAACCTTATTAATATAGCTCTTATCTTCCATTAGTTTTCTTCATATACTTCCTAGGTACTTTCCAACAACTTACCACCTGTAGAAGCCCAAACCCCTGTCCTTTATCTATCTATGTCTTCACAATTTATTGCCTTTTGTTAAAATGGTATATAAACCTCTGTATCCACATGTTTTGAGGTTTTCACATCTTCTCTGTAAAGCCCTCTATGCCATATAAAAATATTAACATCAAATGAAATTGTATATGTTTTTCCTGTTATAATATTTGTCAGTTTAATTTGCAGGCCCCAGGTACCTAATAACATAAGAGGGTAAAGTTCTTCCTTCCTTCATTGACAACATGCAGCAACCTATCCAGGAAACTAATCACTTATTTTCAATAGCCAACCAGCGAGACAGTCTGCTGTAAGTCAGATTTGTTGGGAGTCACAGATCTTTAGTGACAGTCTAAGAGGCCAAACAATAACAGTTGTTTCCTGTGACAACAAGCCAATATGGCCAGGACTTGATTAATAACTGACTGCTTTTCTAATTTTTGTCCCTGCTTCCAAATTAGGACCAATCAGAGAAAACCAGCCAGGTGCGGTGGCTCATGCCTGTAATCCCAGCACTTTGGGAGGCCGAGGCAGGTGGATCACCTGAGGTCAGGAGTTTGAGACCAGCCTGGCCAACATGGTGAAACCCTGTCTCTACTAAAAAAAATACAAAACTTAGCTGTGAGTGGTGGCGCATGCCTGTAGTCCCAGCTACTCAGGAGGCTGAAGCAGGAGAATCGCCTGAACCCAGGAAGCAGAGGTTGCAGTGAGCCAAGATTGCACCACTGTACTCCAGCCTGAGGACAGAGTAAGACTCTGTCTCAAAAAAAAAAAAAAAAAAAAAAAAGAAAGAAAGAAAATCAGAGAAAGCCAAATATGCACCCCTAACCAATCACATAGCAATTCCTGTTTCTAGTTTGCCTGCTTACAGCTTCCTCATGCCAACAGCCTCTAACTGGGGCACAGTTGAAGCCTTTCCTTTTTCCTACAATAAAACTTTCCTACTCCTCTGCCTGCCTTGGAGTATCTGCCATAATACAAGTGACAGTGGTTGACTCCCTTGCTATAGCAATCTCTGAATAAATAGATTTTGCTCGTTCTCATTTGGTTTGTCTTAGTTTTTTTCCACATTCTGTCCACCCTTGTAACTTTCTATTTGGGGGACTTGTATTTGATATTATGCCTTATTCTCTCCATCCACTTTGTCCTAAAGTGGATGACATACTATTTTAGAGTTCCAATTGTAAAAATGCCTTTTATCCCTGGATAAGATTGCATTTTGATCCTTTTAATCTCAATAAGCCAGAAGTTTTAGGGCACCAAGAGAAAAAGGCTGGAGGGTTTCATATGTCCTTTTCCCCACTATCAAATGCAATCACAAAACAATATTTCAATATTAATCAGTACTGCTTTTGTTCCTATCCCCTACCTGAAGTCGAGAATCTTCAATTGTTTAAAGTTTCCTAGTACCTTCACATAGCACTGCTTGCTAGGTGTCTGAGGACAGGAGACTCTTGACTGCCTACAGGTTTACCATTGATTCTCTACAGAGACTCTTCTAGGGAGCGAGTGAGTGTCTTGGCCTTTTTAGGGTCCATGCAACACAGTGTAACTTTCTTACAACTTATCAGACTGGTTATTTATTTGTTCTTGTGAACCTTGATATCTGAGATAGGTCTCAGTCAATTTAGTAAGTTTACTTTGCCAAAGTTAAGGATGTGCACCTGTGACACAGCCTCAGGAGGTCCTGATGACATGTGCCCAAGGTGGGAAGAACACAGCTTCTTTTTCTTTTTCTTTTTCTTTTTTTTTTTTTTTTTGAGACAGAGGTTCACTCTTTCGCCCAGGCTGGAGTGGAGTGGCTGATCTAGGCTCACTGCAATCTCCACCTTCCGGTTTCAAGCGATTCTCCTGCCTCAGCCTCCCAAGTAGCTGGGATTGCCGACACCTGCCACCACACCTGGCTAATTTTGTATTTTTAGCAGAGATGGGGTTTCACCATGATGGCCAGGCTGCTCTCGAACTCCTGACCTTGTGATCCGTCCGCCTCGGCCTCCCAAAGTGCTGGGATACAGGCGTGAGCCACCGCTCCCAGCCCACAGCTTGGTTTATACATTTTGGGGAGACATGAGACATCAATCAACATATGTAGGATGAACATTGGTTCAGTCTGGAAAGGTGGGATGACTTGAAGCAAAGGCAGGACAACTCAAAAAAAAAAAAAAAAAAAAAAGGCGGGACCACTCAAAAAAAGGAAAAGCAGGGAGGAGGCTTTCAGGTCATAGGTAGAGAAGAGACAAATGGCTGCATTCTTTTGAGTTTCTAATTAGCCTTTCCAAAGTAGTCAATGAGATATGCATTTATCTCAGTGAGCAGAGGGATGACTTTGAATACAATGGGAGGCAACTTTGCCCTAAACAGTTCCCAGCTTGTATTGTCCCCTTAGCTTAATGATTTTTGAGGCCCCAAGATTTATTTTCCTTTCACATTTTCAATCTTCATTCTCACACTTCTGTGCTCTGCTGTGTGTTAGATTCCGTAATCTACATTTACAAACTTTTGGTCAGATTCTGCCAATGGAAAGAGATTAAAAGGCAAGAGGGAGGGAATTGTGACTCTCTTTTTCCAGTTTTGAGCAGTTGAAAAAGCAGCTGTTTCCAGCAGTTCCAGCACTACACACCAGTGATTAAAGAATGGAGGCGGCAATAGCATTGATGGCAGAGGCAACATTAGTAGTGAAGTCTGGGGCAGATGAAGCCACAGGGACTCCGACAGCAGCCTGCGCTTGCAGGCTCCTGGGCTCCAGTTCAGGTAGCTGGGCTTCAATAACAGAAGCCTTAGCTGCACATACCCTTGGCCTCTGCTCAGTGATTTTGCTTCCCCAGTCTAGAAATGGTTAGTAGTTACTACTCATTGAGTAAGCTTCTTGTCCTCTGGACTTTCCGACATTAACTAACTCCTTTATTTAAATCTCTACTGGTTGAAATGCCTAGAGTGGGGTTTTTTCCTCCTTAATTGCATAATGAATGATAGGATCCTCTCTTGGTGAAATCCAGTTAAAATTCCACCATAGTAGAATCTCAGGGCATCTTTCTTTGTTTTGTTTTATTTGAAACATAAAGGAACAAGTTTCCCTCTTATTTCTTTGGGAAGATATCTGCCTTAGAGAAATAAAGCCACTGGCAGTGAATTTGCATAGATTATTCATTCTCCCTGAGCACAGATATGTAAATATATTCCAAGAAGGGGCTCGGTGACTTTGATCTACTGTATTTAGGATTAATAGCAGCCGGGGCACGATGGCTCACGCCTGTAATCCCAGCACTTCGGGAGGCCGAGGCGGGTGGATCACGAGGTCAGGAGGTTGAAATCACCCTTGCTAACATGGTGAAACGCCGTCTCTACTAAAAATACAAAAATTTAACCAGGTGTGGTGGCATGCACCTATAGTCGCAGCTATTTAGGAGCCTGAGACAGCAGAATCCCTTGAACCAGGGAGGCGGAGGTTGCAGTGAGTCGAGATCCTGCCATGCCACTGCACTCCAGCCTGGGTGACAGAGTGAGACTCTGTCCCAAAAAATAGTAATAATAATAATAATAGCCCTGGCCAGCGCAGTGGCTCACGCCTGTAATCCCAGCACTTTGGGAGGCCGAGGCAGGCGGATCACAAGCTCAGGAGTTTGAGACCAGCCTGGCCATTTGGTGAAACCCCGTCTCTATTAAAAACACAAAAAAATTAGCCAGGCGTGGTGGCGGGCACCTGTAGTGCCAGCTGCTTGAGAGGTGGAGGTTGCAGTAAGCTGAGATCCCACCACTGCACTCCAGCCTGGATGACAGAGCTAGACCCGTCTCAAAAAAAAAAAAAAAAAGAATAATAGTCCTTTGGGTAGGCAATAAGTCCCAGCTACTCTGAAGGCTAAGATGAGAGTATCCCTGGAGCCCAGGTATTGGAGGCTACAGGGAGCTATGATCACACCACTGTATTTTAGCCTAGATGACAGAGTGAATAACAGCCCTGATATTTTAGTACTCTTTGTTTATAAATTAAAAAAACATAAATAAATAACAGAATAAGAAATTAGAAAATAATAATTACATGACCAGGACCAAACTTCACATGGAGACCTTCCAAAATATCTCACAAAATACACATTTTTCCCAGTGAGCAATCTAAGATGTGGTGAAGGGTTTGTGAAGGTAAATGAATACCTATCATCCTCAAACACACGGCTCCTTCCGTGTCAAGGCGTGTTTTGCAGTGGTGTGGAAGCACTGTATTTTGTTTGTTTGTTTGTTTTTGAGACAGAGTTTTGCTCTTGTCGCCCAGGCTGGAGTTCAGTAGCACAATCTCGCTCATTGCAACCTCCGCCTCCCGGGTTCAAGCGATTCTCCTGCCTCGGCCTCCTGAGTAGCTGGGATTACAGGTATGTACCACCACACCCAGCTAATTTTTGTATTATTTGTAGAGACGGGGTTTCTCAATGTTGGTCAGGCTGGTCTCGAATTCCCGACCTCAGGTGATCCACCCGCCTTGGCCTCTCAAAGTGTTGGGATTACAGGCGTGAGCCACCATGCCCGGCTTTCACTGAATGACTATTGATTGAAGACGTTAACATTGATTTTATTAATAAAAATAAAAATTAACACCTCCATAGTACTTTCTCTATATGGTTCTATTCTAAAAGGATATTAGCCAGGTGTGGTGGCTCATACCTGTAATCCCAGCACTTTGGGAGGCCTAAGCTCAAGAGTTCAAGACAGCCTGGACAACACTGTGAGACCCTGTCCCCATAATTTTTTTTTTTTTTTTGCCAGGCATGGTGTTGTGTGCCTGCAATCCCAGTTACTTGAGAAGCTTAGGTGGGAGGATCCCTTAAACCAGGGGTTTGAGGCTGCTGTAAAGTGTGATCACACCACTGCACTCCAGCCTGGGTGACAGACTCTGTCTCAAAAATAAATAAATAAATACATATCAATAAATAAAAGCATTATTAACTCATTTGTGAATTGAAATTATCCTCACCAACCGTACCCTATTTTACAGATGAGAAAACTAAGGCACAAAAAAATTATTTAAAATGTATCTGGTGGCTGGGCACAGTGACTCATGCCTATAATCTCAGCACTTTGGGAGGCTGGCTAATTTTGTATTTTTGGTAGAGACGGGGTTTCTCCATGTTGGTCAGGCTGGTCTCGAACTTCCGACCTCAGGTGATCTGCTGGCCTCGGCCCCACAAAGTGCTGGGATTACAGGCATGAGCCATCACGCCCGGCCACACCAAAGGTTTTTTAAAATCAACAAATTATTTGGAAATTATTAGAATTTTTTAAAAATTGCACAAAACTTTTATCATATGGTAAGCAGTTTTATACACACACATACATATATAACGATATATGTAATTGAATAAGCAGTTTTATACATATATAATTTAAATAATTTAGAAATGGAGATTATATTTTTCAAATGTTTACATTTATATATTGATATCTAGGTTAATTTACAATATGTATTGTGGGTTAGATATGTTGATTTCATTCCCTAAAGGAAATATCAGCAAACCTTATTCAAACAGACTGAAATGGTAAGGGAAGAAATTTACTTTTTTTCATATAACTAAGTAGTCCAGCGTAGGTTCCAGGCATGGTAAGATCAGTGGCTCAGTGATGTCATCAAAATTCTTTCCATGTCTGTTCTGCTTTCCTCTCTGTGAGGGTTTACCCTTAGGCTAGATCCTCTTGTTACTCAATATGGCAACAGCACTTCCTGCTGTTACATCTGTGGTGGTTTAAAATATGTCCACAAATTCCTTAATATTCCTCCTTCCCTGCAAAAGTGTAGCCTAATTCTCCTCCTCCTAAATGTGGGCTAGACTTAGTGACTTCCTTTAACGAATAAAATGAAGTCAAAATGATGGTGTGTTGTTCCTAAAATTAGGACATAAAATATAATGGTTTCCTCCTGTTCTTTTTGTTGGGATCACTCTGGGGAAAGCCAGCTACCACAACAGGAGGACATTCAAGTAACTCTATGGAGTGGATCACAGGGTAAGTAACTGTGGTCTTCTACTAAGAGCCAACAATGAACTGAGAACTTATGCCAACAGCCATATAAGCCATCTTGGAAGTATATTCCCTAACCCCAGTCAAGCCTTCAGATGAATGCAGCCCTGGCAAACATCTGGAATGGAACCTCATGGGAGAATCTGAGCCAGAACTGTCCAGCTAAGCTGTTCCTGAATTCCTGACTCACAGAACTGTGAGATAATACAATAATTGTCATAAAAACATCCAGAGGGAGAAAGGCGCATCCTTTCTCTCTCTTTCTCTGAGAAACTGCTGAGACTTCCTGGCAAACTTACTAATATTAGTGATTAGGAACTAATATTACCATGATTCTTATACTGACCCACCCTGTGGAGCTGGAGCTGGAGTCAGTGTCTTCTGAAGCCTAGGACTGTGTAGAAGACATAGCTTCTGATGGGAAGAAATGAGGGTACAGAAACAGATATCGACAGGTGACTAATCAAGCTAATTTAGGTTGTACTGTATAACGAATATCCACCAATTCTCTCAATGGCTTAACACACCAAAAGTTTGTCTCTTTCTCATACTACATGTCTAATGTGCCTTGGCAAGGAGATCTTCGCTCAAAGAAGTTTCAACTCAACACTTGCTTCTTGATCTCTCCAACAGTGACAAATTGTTTATTAGATCTTAAAGCTTTTTCCTGGAAGTTACACATATCATATTACCTCCTCTTTTACCTTAGACAGAAGGTCTAATTTCAAAGAGGTCAGGTAATACAGTATTACATTGTGACCAGAAACTGAAATCTTTTTTTTTTTTTTTGAGACAAGAGTCTCATTCTGTCTGTCGCCCAGGCTGGAGTGTAGTGGCGCGATCTCGGCTCACTACAACCTCTGCCTCCAGGGTTCAAGTGACTCCTGCCTCAGCCTCCTGAGTAGCTGGGACTACAGGCGTGCACCACCATGCCTGACTAATTTTTGTGGTTTTTACTAGAGATGGGGTTTCACCATATTGGCCAGGCTGGTCTCAAACTCCTGACCTCATGATCCCCCAACCTCAGCCACCCAAAGTGCTGAGATTACAAGCATGAGCCACCGTGCCCAGTCCGAAAACTGAAATATTTTAACATCACTGATGAGTACCAGCAAGGGAAAATCAGGGTCTGGATCCGGGTGTGGTGGCTCATGCCTGTCATCCCAGCACATTGAGAGAGGCTGAAGCAGGTGGATAGCTTGAGCCAGGGCAACATGGCGAGACCCTGTCTCTACCCAAAAAATAGAAAAATTACCCAGGCATGGTGGCACATGCTGTAGTCCCAGCTACTGTGGAGGCTGAGGTGGGAGGTTTACTTAAGCCTGAGAGGCAACGGCAGTGAGTTGTGATTACACCACTGCACTCCAGCCTGGGCAACAGAGCCAGATCCTGTCTCAAAAAAAAGAAAAAAAGAAAAGAAAATCAGGGCCTGGAAAACGGGCTTACTAAGGGACTCGAAACTGGGATGTTACAATGGCAACAAACTTTCTCTACTTCAGCCCCTACAAGCCCCCGTATCTCTTAAGGAATCTCTCCCTCTTCTTTGCCCTTTAAGAGTCAAAGTGGTTAAATAGATTGGATGTTAGAGTATGTGGCACAGGGATAAATCCCAGCTTAATTGCTGCCAGATCTTAGCCTAGCATGTGTGAACAGGTCTTAGCAGACTACTTGAAAACTTTAGTGAAAACATTAGTACTGACTCATGATCATGTATCTAATAATTACTCTTCTGATATTAGATCCAGTAATGTGTAGTTTTGCTAATAATTCTAAAGTTATAAATAACATGTTGAAATTTTAAAGTGCTTTGGATGTTGAAATCTGCATGTCAATAGCTCACCTTTTTCTCAGGGTTTTCGTGCTAGTGGCTTAGTTATTATCCTGATAGGATGTTTGGAAGCTTCTGGGTAAGGAAACAGATCAATTCTTCTGCCGGGCTAGTCCACCTGTTTCAGGTCCTGAAAAGCTACTGACCTAGTGGACTTCAGACTCCTTGCTTTGTCTTAGTGTTTAAGTTCTTTTAATTCTGACTGGTAGCTGACCTGTTTGTTAATACATCTGGAATGAAAAGTCTGTTTTTCTGGCTGGGCGCAGTGGCTCACGCCTGTAATCCCAGCGCTTTGGAAGGCTGAGGTGGGCGAATCATGAGGTCAGGAGTTTAAGACCAGCCTGGCCAACATGGTGAAACCCCGTCTCTATTAAAAAGACACAAAATTAGCTGGGCATAGTGGCGGGTGCCTGTAATCCCAGCTACTCGGGAGGCTGAGGCAGGAGAATCTCTTGAACCTGGGAGACAGAGGTTGCAGTAAGCCGAGATCGGCGCCACTGCACTCCAGCCTGGTGACAGAGTGAGACTCTGTCTAAAAAAAAAAAAAAAAGAAAAAAAAGAAAATTCTGTTTTTCTGACTGCTAGCTCTGGTATTATTCTAGCTAACTCCATCTCATTTCTCAGCTCTTTCTGAGAAACTCAGTGGCTATATCTCACTCCACTCAACCTTACTGTTTTTCATGTCCCTTCTCTCTTCTACCATATCACATCCTCTTTTTCCTATCCTTATAAAGCATATGCCATGTCACTCTGGAATAGCTGACTTCCTGTGTATCTTCCCAGCCTGTAAGCTCTTTGAAAGTACGTTCCACGCTTTATGTGGTTTTTAAAATTCACAAGCCCAGTGGAGCCAATAGTACCATATTGCCTGGTTGTTAGGAAGTTTTCAATGAATGTTGAATTAATGTTGAATACAAGAATCAAACTTTGGGGAGGAAGATTATAACAATGTAAGAGTCTTTAAAAGTTCACTACAAAGATCCATTAATTTGACTTCCTAAAGCGAGGTAAATTAACTCTATCTACTGAAATGTAAGTGTCTGCCAGGCACGGTGGCTCACGCCTGTAAACCTACCACTTTGGGAAACCAAGGCGGGTGGATCGCGAGTTCAGGAGTTCAAGACCAGCCTGACCAATATGGTGAAGCCCCACCTCTACTAAGAATACAAAAAAAATTAGCCGGGCGTGGTGGCACATGCCTGTAGTCCTGGCTACTCGGGAGGCTGAGGCAGGAGAATCACTTGAACCCAGGAGGCAGAGGTTGCAGTGAGCCGAGATCGCACCACTGCACTCCAGCCTGGTGACACAGCAAAACTCTGTCAAAAAAAAAAAAAAGTGTCTGTGGAATGGACAACATATTTGGGCCTTGATTTAATATCAATAGTTCATCTAATTAACTCCCTCCAAGGGCTCTCTGGCAGTGGTTCTCAACTTAGTCCCTGGGGGTGGGGGATGGGCAGGGACTGCATTTCCTGTCACCAAGTGACCTTAGGGCAACAAAATCTCTAGCGTAGACTGGAAAGTGTGCGACCCATGACTTCCCCAGTAATGAGGGAGCCTCCCTCCTCCATCACTGCACAAAGGGACTGATGCAGAGGTGTAGGTCTAGTTCTGGCTTTTCCGATTTTGTCATGGATTGGGCTCCTCGGGGACACCCAGACACAGGGAGCAGGACTTTTATTGCCACGAGGTAGCCGAACTCTTAACCTTTCTGGTTTATATAACTATTAAAAAATGACATTATTTGTAAGTGTGGACACTTATGGAAAATCGTCGGTTATTAGGCATACAGTAACTGCTGTTGTTCCTGGTCTTGCAGGCGTGGACTGACTACCGCGATGTTACCCTCATCTTTTAAGGGCTGTCACACCCTAGCTCAGAGGGAGCAAGGGACAACCTTCAATGCGCAGGGTGTAGTCAGGCTGTAGATCATGTGAACGCCTGGAGGAGTACAGTCACCAGCTGGTTCACTGTCTTCCTTGCAGCCCACTTAACAGTAGTTTCGGAACTCGCTGGAGGAGGCTTGCGGGGGTGGGGCTGGAATGCCTCCTGCATTCCTCCTCGCCTCTTCCTCCTGGCTGCATTTGCGGGTGCGGGGGAGGGGCGAGCGCAGGGAGCAAAGCGCAGCGGCTGAGTCCAGCCAGCGCTGGTGGCTCCCAAGGCCCCGAGCACGTGGACACCAACCCTCTTCACATTATCTGGTAGATTTATCACAAAGTAGGCAAAGGCAGGGCCTCCTTCACAAAGCCTTCTAAAAGACGCCCTGGTTCTCAAATTATAGTTTTGCAGAGGTCAAGTTCATTCATGCTTACTAATCTCTCATCTATAAAATGGGGATAAAAGAAAAATTACAGCAAATATTATTCACAAAAAGGAACCTTGCGTAACAATGCAGTGTTCATTTCCTGTGAATAGTGGAGAGGAACTAAGTAATTGCACTTTGTTGATTTTATTTCAGCCAGATAACAAAGAAAGATCCTATACAACAAATGTTTCCCCTTTGTTCCCCGCCTTGTAAAGAGCCATTTCTCTATGGAGAAAGAATCCCCTTTGTGCATTCCCAGGCCCGACAGGCCACGGGGATTATGAAGAGCGAGCTCTCTGGAGCTGTTTTCCTGGTTAGAGACATTGTTCTGGAAAGCTGACTGGGTTGCCATGGTGACGGCTCCCGGGGCCTCGCCCTGCCCCTCTCCGCCCCGCCTGCTTGTGCTGCCTGCTGGTACCCCGCCAGGCCCGATTTCAAATGTTCCTCCCCGCACAGCACGGAAATGGCAGGGAAATTCTAAACTCTTTTTCCCAGATGGCCTCTGAGGGCGAAAGGCAGGAAAAAAAAAAAAAAAAATTCCCTTGTCAGACCGTTCTGAATTGTCCCTGAAAAAAAACAGGCATTAGATTGAAAGCTTGTTGAAGGCAGGAACCAACCATGTTCTCATCACTGAACCAATTCTTCCCGTCTCGCTATGACCATCTTCCCCCAGCCGGAAGTAGGCTGACACGTAGTAGGATCTGAAAAAGGGTTTATAATCCATTGCCAGTGAGGTGGCGGGTATAGTAGCAGCTTAAATGTATGGATTTTGGAGCCAGAATCTTTACCTGCCACATTATAGATGTGTAACGTTGGGAAAGTACCGAATCATTACAAACTTCATTTTCCTCATCTCTAAAATGGGGACAATAATTCCTAACTTGGAAATGTACGGTGTGTATGTTATAATTTAAGATAGGAAAGACTTCGTACTGCCTGGTTTATAGTGAGTTCTCAGTATTATGGTTATTACTGTTTTTTTAAATTTATTTTTTTTTATTTTTTGAGACAGTCTCACTCTGTCGCCCAGGATGGAGTGCAGTGGTGTCTTCTCGGCTCACTGCAACCTCTGCCTCCCTGGTTCAAGCAATTCCCCTGCCTCAGCCTCCCGAGTAGCTGGGATTACAGGCGCACACCACGACGCCCAGCTAGTTTTTGTATTTTTTTTTTTTTTAGTAGAGACGGGGTTTCACCATTTTGGCCAGACTGGTCTCAAACTCCTGACCTCAGGCAGTCTGCCCGCCTCGGCCTCCCAAAGTGCTGGGATTACAGGCATGAGCCACCGCACCCAGCGGTTATTACTGTTATCTTCTCCAGCCTACTGCATCTTCATGTGGGGCAATTCATTGTCCCCTACCAAAAAAGAAACAAATCCTAAAGAAAGAAAAGACCTAGCAGCATCCCTAGCAGTCCAGGTCTAAAAGTGAATGAAATGGACGTAGAAGAGCTTCATGAGTTACTTATTTGTGTAATAAACATTAAATAGAAAATGTCAGCAACATGTTTCGTGTTTGATTTTCACACATTAATAATGCAGAGTGGATTGTGTTCCAATTTTCCATCTATGTATCTATGGTAAAAGGAATAAAATAGCATTTTCACATCTTTCAGCTGACCTTCTTCCTTTTCCCTTCCCCAGTCTCCTAGGAGTATTTCTGAAACCTACAGCCCTGCTTGTAATTGAGCCTGTGCATGGGAGAGTCGTAAGCTCCGTGCCCTGCCCCCCAGCTCGCACCAGGGCTGACTTTCAGTCAGAGAAGCCCTGGGTCTGGAGGCACTTACTTAGTGCCTCTGGAAGATTCTAAACATCTTTGGACACTTAGGGGAGAGGGAATTTACATACACATAGTGTCCCACCAGGCCGACCTGGACTTTGTGTAGAACTCCTAGGAATTTTTGGTGGGGAAGGGCTGTACTGGTTCGGGAAGGTTCTGAGCCAAACTTGGCCACAGGCAGTGCACACCCTCCACAGCTGCAGACCACAGTTCAGTCTACTAGACAGTGTTAGAGGAGCCATTTCAGGGTGGGACTGATCAGATCTTAGGAGGTTCTGGCACTTGAGGGAGGGGAGCGGAGGACAGGATTATCATTCCATTGTTACCTAATACTGCTGTGTCTCTTAGTTGAGAAAGGCATGTACGGCTTGTATGTATTTCTGGACGCAGATGAAAAGAGAATGTTGACAGTATTGGGTATGGGTACTGCCATTGCATGCATAGGGCTGAAGGAGGTCTGATAATTACTTGTACAAGTGCCACTTGTATGTGGGGCGCTCCCACAAAGCCTGTGTTCAGTGTATTTTGAGGTTGTGCAATGCAGCAAAGCTGTTGGAAAGGTGGTGTGAACTGCAGGGTGTGAAGTGCTGTTCCCTCTCCTTCAGACCCTCTCGCACATTTCCCCCCCCCCCCCCACCAGGCACACACATTAAACTACAGGAGACACATAATCCTCCCCTCCCCCAACATTGCAGACAGCTTTCTCTGAAAACTGATACCCTGAGGCCCTTTTTCCCTTACCAGCCGCAATTAGGAGCAGCAAGACAGAAAATGCGGACTGGATTATGGCACAGAGACAGTGCTGTGTGATTTCTCTTTCTGGAAGAGGCCACTGTCCATGCTCCAGGCCTTATATTTCATCTGACTTTGCCACTACTGGCAGCGGCTTTAGGCTCCAGCGAGTCCAGGCCAAATCCAGTTCTTTCTGCGAAGTCCATGCTGGATTTTCTGTTTCACCCTAGTGAAGTCTCTGCCGAGGCTGTTGTTCTCAATCCAGCTCAGAAACTGGCTCAAACCGCCCTGAACTGGATTTGGTGGCTGTTGAGACACAGTTTCTGCCTCTTTGTTAGGGCGGATCCGGCCTCATTCGCGCTTCAGTTTCCCTCCCTCCTGTTTTCCCAGAGTCATCTACAGCCATTCCCCTCCCCCGGCCTCTCCAGTTTGGCATTTCTTTTTTTTTTACCCTTCCCTGGGCCAAGACCCCATAAAGCAGATTAAATTCTTTAATAAAAAAGTGGATTTAGATTGTAAACCTTCTGCTTTTATTACATTTTCTGCTTTCCTCAAACTTGTTATCTAACCAGTTGACATGGTGCCCTTAAAATCTTGGCTCGCATCCTAACCTAGAAATAACTTTAATTTTCACTCTGGATGGGAATAACTTTAAATTTCCCATCAAAGACTGAAGGGCTTTGGTGCAGTACATTGTTCATTTCCGTTTTGTAACCATATTTAAATTAAAACAATTTATTCATTTCTTTGCTGAGAGATGACAAACATATTATGTGTAGAATTTTTAAAACAGTCACCTATACTGGCTTGTCTATTGCAACTGTGCAATTCCTAGAGGAAGAACTAAAGAATTGGGATGTTTTTGGTTTTCGAACCTGTAATTGTAACCCTGAATCCGATTCTATGAATTGTACAGTGACGAAGGCTGTTGGGGGAACACGTGGGGACCATTCCTGACAGAATACCGGTGGATACAAAACTGGGAATGTGACGAAATAAGGAGGATAGGACAGGCCTGGGCTTTTGCAATTTCCCTTTATAGAAAATTTAAACATTTCTTATGTTTTGGAACTAGATAGAGGTGACGGTTCCATAACACTGTGAATGAGGTAGATGCCACTTAATTGCACACTTAGAAGGGCTAGTTTTATGTTATGTGGATTTTGCTTCAATAAAAAGGGGCTTTGTTTCAAGAATTTCTCATTTTCTTTTTGTGTTTTTTGAAAATTCAGAGAAGAGACAGATAATAAGCAACCCTAATCTGGGTGTGGCTTCGTTGCGTGCTTCATGACTCTGTGGTCTCCCTCTGCTGGCCAAACTGCGCAACATGTCACCATGTCCCAAGGCCTCGAGAATGTCTCAATTTTATGTCGAAGCACAAATGCAAGGCTACGTTACTAAGAATCACTCTCCAAACCTGGTTTCATGTGCATTTTATGTGTGCAATGTACTGAAAAAGGAATCAGATGTTTTGTTTCTATGATGTTACAGAGGATTAATTATATATTAACGATTTAAAATTTGCCCCTAAGTCTCAAAACAGAGACAAAACCGTTGTCATTTCCCCTGGGCTTAAAACTAGAGTGAAATTGCTCATTTAAGTGTTTAGTTTCAGTAGAGCATAAAGCCCTGGAAAAAAAACAATTACAACAGTAGATATGGAAAAGCTATTTTCGTACGCAGGAGGGGAGGGGTTGGCTTTGTCTAGTGAGTCAGTACACTCAGAAGGATGTGGGTGCCGGTTTGGGCTAAGATAATCTTCAAAATGTATGTTAAAAGGACGTGAATTCATCAGTTGAATTTGTTTTTGTGAGATTTAAGAGTCATAAATTATTGCGGGAAGGCACACAGTATATGCTACACGGGATTTTCCAAAATGTTCAGTATCAAAGAGGATTCGAGAAGGGTAGAGGTCAAGCCATCCAAACTGGCCCTCTGATTCTTGGAGTTGCTTTTATTTTAGGATCTTTGCATTTTTCACTCCACATGCTTGAAATCTCCACCCCTCCCCCCCATATTCTTTCCTCCTTTCACTGTCCCCTGAGTTCCTCCTACCCTCTGGTCAGGCTTTGCCTTCCTCAGAGGCCTTCCTGAGTGCTTGGTCCAAAGTAAATTCCTTATACCTTCTTATCATCTTACATGGCAACCTCTTTTTTTCTGTTGTAGCACCACTGTAACTTACAATTATATATATTTATTTTCTTGTATATTGGCTCTCCCCCTTCACCCGCAACTAGCTTTCTAAGTCCCCTTAGGCCATGTCTGTGTGATCAAAACTGTATAACAAGCATAGGACCTGGCAAAATGTTAGCAAGGAGCAAATATTTGTTGAACAGATGAATTAAATTCAAATATTATTTCTCTGGTTCCAGTCCACTACTTTCTGGCTTCTTCTTTTATACCAGTTAGTTCTTTTAAGACTCAGTCTGTTTTCCTACTCTTGTGAACTTTCAGGAACAACTGATTTATTTCAGGGTTCCTCTTTACATAATGAGAGCTACTGAGTAGAATAGAATCTTCACAGCTTCTGGGGGGTACCAGAACAGATGCCCAGAAAGGGGGTGCCATGGCTATTACTGGCACCTCAGACAAGGGCAGGCTTCAAACAGGGAGGCCTGTGGCAACCCCTCCCCTATGTCTGAAGCTGAGGGGACAGGGGGAGCTAAGAACAAAGGAAAGAAGAGAAAAGTGTCCGGGGAACAGGCGGGGAGCATGGTCTTCTTGCCCCATCTTCCTCAGGGGTTGAGGGGTACAGAGTTGGTGGTGGCCCATCCTGCCAGGTCCCACTGCCCCTCAGAAGAGGCCCCAGTCCTTCAGGTTGTTCTTCATGATGACGTCGGTGATGGCATCAAACACGAACTACGTTCTTGGTATCGGTGGCGCATGTGAAGTGTGTGTAGATCTCCTTGGTGTCTTTGTGCTTATTCAGGTCCTCAAACTTACTCTGGATGTAGCTGGCTGCCTCTCATCATACTTGTTGGCCTCTTTGTACTCAGGGAAGCAGATGGTCGGGGCTGTGTGTGATCTTCTCCTCGAACAGCTCCTTCTTGTTGAGGAAGTAGATGATGGACGTGTCTATGAACCACTTGTTGCAGATGCTGTCAAACAGCTTTTATCCCCTAAGAAAAGTTACACTAGTCCTATAATTCTTGCTGTCTGTGTTTTCTCATCTGTAGTACTTGATTTTACTCTGAGAGGGAATTCAACTTGGGTTTTGGTTTCTGAGTCTGGAGTCATGCACATGGTTTTCCCCCTCCCATCTTTATCAAAACTGTCCCTATCACCAGAGGGAAAGGATTTACCAATTCCTCCTTTAAAAGAGTATCCTGGCGGCCAGGCCCAGTGGATCATGCCTGTAATTCCAGCACTTTGGGAGGCCAAGGTGGGTGGATCACCTGAAGGTCGGGAGTTCGAGACCAGCCTGGCCAACATGGAGAAACCCTCATCTCTACTAAAAATACAAAAATTAGCCAGGGGTGGTGACGGGCGCCTGTAATCTCAGCTAGTCAGGAGGCTGAGACAGGAGAATTGCTTGAACCCGGGAGGTAGAGGTTGCAGTGAGCTGAGATCATGCCATTGCACTACAGCCTGGGCAACAAGAGCAAAACTTCGTCACACACACACACACACACACACACACACAGGGCGGGCATGGTGGCTCACGCCTGTAATCCCAGCACTTTGAGAGGCCAAGGTGGGCCGATCACGAGGTCAAGAGATTGAGACCATCCTGGCTAACACAGTGAAACCCTGCCTCTACTAAAAATACAAAAACTTAGCTGGGTGTGGTGGCATGCACCTGTAGTCCCAGCTACTAGGAGGCTGATGCAGGAGAATCGCTTGAACCCAAGAGATGGAGGTTGCTGTGAGCCGAGATCGCGCCACTGCACTCCAGCCTGGGTGACAGAGCGAGACTCTGTCCCCTCCCCCCCCCCAAAAAAAAAAAAAAAAGGATCTTAGCTGGGTGAGGTGGCTTACTCCTGTAATCCCAGCACTTTGGAAGGCTGAGGTGGGTGGGTGGATCGCTTGAGGTCAGGAGTTTGAGACTGGCCTGGCCAACATGGCAAAACCCCGTCTCTACTAAAAATATAAAAATTAGCTGGGTGTGGTGGTGGGTGCCTGTAATCTGAGCTACTAGGGAGGGGATACAGGAGAATCGCTTGAACCCGGCAGGCAGAGGTTGCAGTAAGCTGGGATCGTGCCACTGCACTCCAGCCTGGGTGACGGAGCAAGACTCAGGCTCAAAAAAAAAAAAAAAAAAGATTCTACTCCTGGCCAGAGACTCATCCAAGCAGAGGTTTAATGCCACAGAATTTCAAGTAGGCAATTTGCATCTCTGAAAACCTTCAGATGAGAGAGAGAGAGAGGGGCCACCAATTCACTGGATTTCAGCCCAACACAAGAGTAATGTCTTTGGGGCTTTTTTTCTTTTTTTTTTTTTGAGACAGGGTCTCACTCTGTCACTGATGCTAGAGTGCAGTGGCCTGATCCTGGCTCCCTGCAGCCTGACTTCTGGGCTCAAGTGATCCTCTCACCTCAGCCTCCAGAGTAGCTGGGACTATAGGCATGCACCATCACACTTGGCTATTTTTTTCTATTTTTCTTTCTTTTTTTTTTTTGAGACAGAGCCTCAGTTTGTTGCGCAGGCTGGAGTGCAGTGGTGCAATCTCTGGTCACTGCAACTTCCACCTCCCTGGTTCAAGCGATTCTCCTGCCTTAGACTCCCGAGTAGCTGGGATTACAGGTGACTACCACCAAGCCTGGCTAATTTTTGTATGTTTAGTAGAGATGGGGTTTCACCATGTTGACCAGGCTGGTCTTGAACTCCTGACCTCAAATGATCCACCCGCCTGGGCCTCCAAAGTGCTGGGATTACAGGCATGAGCCACCATGCCTGGCCTATTTTTTTTTTTTTTTCACAGAGACAGGGTCTCTCTCTGTGTTGCTCTGGCTGCCCTCAAACTCCTGGCTTCAAGTGACTCTCCTACCTCTGCGTCCCAATGCGGTGGGATCACAGGCATGAGCCACTGTGCCCTGCCTGGAGCATTTCTTCACCTAAGCAAATTAGCTGTTCTAAAAGCTATGCTAGGTAGTGGAGGACTTTTGAAACACAGCTTTATTGTGTATTTATTGCAAGGTTTTGATTGACTCGTTGTGAAACTGGTAGGATTTCCCTAACTGACTGCAAAATTCTGTGACTTTCACTTCTTTTTTTTTTTTTTTTTTTTGAGATGGAGTTTCGCTCCTGTTGCCCAGGCTGGAGTGCAATGGCACGATCTCAGCTCACCACAACCTCCACCTCCGGGGTTCAAGAGATTCTCCTGCCTCAGCCTCCCGAGTAGCTGGGATTACAGGCATGCGTCACCCGGCTAATTTGTGTTTTTAGTAGAGACAGTTTCTCCATGTTGGCCAGGCTAGTCTCGAACTCCCAACCTCAGGTGATCTGCCTACCTCAGCCTCCCAAAGTGCTGGGATTACAGGCGTGAGCCACCATGCCCGGCCGACTTCCACTTCTTTTAACTGGTTCAGGGTAATCAATAGTTGAGAGACTGAGTATTGAGGTCAGAAAAACTCAAAGCTCTGAAGCCATGGTTTCCTCATCTATTTTGTTTTTTCATCTATAAAAATATCTCTATAAAGTTGTAATAATCATTATAAGAGCAATTACACAGCAATACTTTGTGCCAGTTTACTGTTATGATATATGTGTATATATAGTATGTATAAACCACATTGTATAAAAAAACTGTTTTCCTCATAGCCACCCTTTGGAGAAGGTACCATTGTTCCCATTTTATTTTTATTTTTTATAGATAGGATCTCTGTCTGTTGCTCAGGCTGGAGTATAGTGGTGCAGTCATAGCTCACTGTGGCCTTGAACTCCTGGGCTCAAGTGATCTTCCTGCTTCAGCCTCTAGAGTAGCTCGGACTGCAGGCTTGTACCACTGCTTCTGGCTAATTTTTAGATTTTTAGTAGAGAGGAAGTCTTGCTATGTTGCCCAGGCTGGTTTTGAACTCCTGGACTCAAGTGATCCTCTTGCCTCAGCCTCCCAAAGTGCTGGGATTACAGGCGTGAGCCCCTGTGCCTGGCCCATTGTTCCCGTTTTCTACTGGGGACAAGGAAACACAGAGAAGTTAGGTAACTTGCCCAAGGTCACACAGCTAGTAGAAGGCAGAACACAAACACAAACCCAGGATGTTTGAGTCTCTACTTTAAAAATCCTAGTGCTAATTACCTGGCACAAGATAAGTGTTGTTAAATCTTAGTTTCTTTTTATATCCTTCCTTGAACTTTCACGAAAAATGGTTATTACTTCTTCAAAGTATCCTAATACAAAATTTGAACCTTCCAACCCCCCTGCCTTTTCAGATGAGGAAATGGAACTCCAGAAAGCTTGAACCATGTGTTTTGTGTGGCCAGATAGGACTAGATCCTAGCTCTCCTGCCTAATCTGGGAAGGAATAATGGTTCTCCATATTACTGTGTTCCATCTACTTCCTTCCTTAAGTATGGTTTTGTTGTTGTTATTTTTGTACCATTTTTGAAAAGAAAGGAAAATAATTTCCTTCCTGAATCTCACTCTTATCTCCAAATTGTTTTCTGCAATTGAATAACACTCGCCGTGCTAACAGAGGCATAACTAAATGGAATGTGCTGCTTTTCTACCAGAGTGCACAAAGGGAGTGAGCAAGAGTTTATCACTGCCAAAGTGAGGAGAGGAAGACTAGTTGGCATTCATTTTCTTTCTCTCTTTTCCATCTTCATCCCTTCCCTCCTTGTTTCTGGCTCCAGCTCTCTTTCCCCTTACCTGGATTAGGAGTATGGGACTATTGCTGGTGTCACTCTAATAAAAATTCAAAGATAGGTTAATAAGAGATAGTGCCCAGAGATGGGTAGTAAGCTAGGGTGTCAGTAGCTGCTGCCTGGTCTCTTTTTTTTGAGACAGGGCCTCGCTCTGTCACTCAGGCTGGATGGTAGTGGCGCTATTAAGGCTCACTGCAGCCTCAACCTCCTGGGCTCAAGCAATTCTACCTCAGCCTCCCTAGTAGCTGGGACTAAGGCACATGCCAACATGCCCAGATAATTTTTGATTTTCAGTAGAGATGGGGGTCTCACTCTGTTGCCCAGGCTGATCTAAAACTTCTGGGCTCAAGTGATCCTCCTGCCTCAGCCTCCCAAAGTGTTGAGATTACAGGTGTGAGCCACCATGCCCAGCTTTGCTGCCTAATCTTTTTTTGCCCCTGAATGAAAACAGAGAAAGCCCTGAATTCCTGTCTTTATTGTGTCATCATCTCAATACATGCCTTTGCATAATTTAGTTAACCTGTACTAGCCATCCATAATTTTCTCACCTTTGTATGAAATACTATCTTTCCTATTATCTGCTCTCAAAGAATTTTGGCTTGGCCATGAAATAGTACAGTGACAATGACAATGTTCAAGAGCTCATGGTGTTTTGTTTTATTTTGTTTGGCTTAAATAAAAATTCTCAGAAGTATCACATATATGTCTATAGTTGCAAAAGTGCAACATAGCTTTATAGTCTTTGAATAGCACTATTCTAAAAGGCCTCATGGTTTTGGAACCTATAGCTAAATAATATATTTGATCATCCTGAAACATCTATTGCACAAAAATGAAAGGAAAACAGGATTACCACAGTAAAAAACTACCGTTTTCAAAACAGAAGAAACAATGCTTGCTTCAACAGCACATATACTAAAATTGGAATTACACAGAGATGATTAGCACGGTCCCTCTGCGGGGATTACGTGCATGTCATTCGTGAAGCATTCCATATTAAAAAAAAGAAAGGTTTGAGGTGGTCCTTAGAATAGAGTTCCCCACTTTTTTTTTTTTTTTTTTTTTTTTTTTTTTTTCTTTAGCAGAAACCTTTTGGGAAGGTTTGGGGGCTTTGGGTATTGATTGGCTTAGATGTTGAGTAATCATAGGTCTTTGTTTGCTAGGCTCAGGTTTTTTCTTTTTTTTTTTTTTTTTTTGACAGAGTTTCGCTCTTGCTGCCCAGGCTGGAATGCAATGGTGTGATCTTGGCTTACTGCAACCTCTGCCTCCCGGGTTCAAGCGATTCTCCTGCCTCAGCCTCCCGAGTAGGTAGGATTACAGGCATGCACTACCACGGCTGGCTAATTTTGTATTTTTAGTAGAGACGGGGTTTCTTCATGTTGATCAGCCTGGTCTCGAACTCCCAACCTCCGGTGATCCGCCCACCTCGGCCTCCCAAAGTGCTGGTATTACAGGCGTGAGCCACTGTGCCCGACCAGGCTTAGGGTTTCTAAAGCAATACAACTTACATATAATGTTAGTACTTTTTGTTTTCTATTCACATTCCCCAAGGTTATAACCCAAACCAGAATTCTTTTTATCTTGTTTCTTAGAACAAACTGGTGCTTGGGCCATCCACTACTTTGTAGCTTGTTGACCTCTATCATGGCCCTATCTGAGGTGGAGAGGCAGAGTGAGACAGTCCTTTCTTTTCTGGCTACATTCTTTTGACTGGCTCTTTGTAATGAGAACAATTGTCCCTTTTGTCATCCAGGGCATGAATAACAGGAAGTAACTGGGAGTGATCTGTGGATATCAGTATCCTGGCCTCCTCAGCGTTCACTTTATTTTTGGGTATAGAATTTTGACATTCTAATCCTGGAAAGCCAGAGCTGATTATTGGCCATCTTGGATTATTAACCATAGGCAAAACTGTGTTTTTCATATTTTCTATTTCTAGACCGGCTAGGTTCACACAAAGTTTGACTCTTTCTTGCTGGACTTTACCAAAAAGCAAACATTTCAACATAGTGAATATTCTATCAAGTCTCCAAACATCCAGCCTTGTTATTGTTTAATACATGAAGAGTCCTAATATAAAATAGGCAGCAATCTAACCAGGCGTTTTTTACCCAAAACCAGTAATTGATAATCATTCCTAACTGGGGAGTGGGGAAATTCTCACTACTTTATACCTCACCTCAATTAGCCAATTCCACGTTTTAGGGGCTGTTATTATTTATTTATTTATTTGAGACGGAGTCTTGCTCTGTCGCCCAGGCTGGAGTGCAGTGGCGCTATCTCAGCTCACTGCAACCTCCGCCTCCCAGATTCAAGTGATTCTCCTGCCTCAGCCTCCCAAGTAGCTGGGACTACAGGCACGTGCCACCATGCCTGGCTAATTTTTTGTAATTTTAGTAGAAATGGGGTTTCACCATGTTAGCCAGGATGGTCTCAATCTACTGACCCCGTTATCCACGCTGCCTCAGCCTTCCAAAGCACTGGGATTACAGGTGTGAGCCACCGTGCCTGGCCTGTTGTTATTATTATTTTTTGTGACGGTGTCTCACTCTGTCATCCAGGCCGGAGTGCAGTACTGCGATCTTAACTCACTGCAGCCTCTGCCTCCTGGGTTGAAGCAATTCTTGTGCCTCGGCCTCCTGAGTAGCTGAGACAACAGAGTGTGCCACCACACCTGACTAATTTTTGTATATATATATTTTTGAGACGGAGTCTCGCTCTGTTGCCCAGGCTGGAGAGCAGTGGCACGATCTCAGCTCACTGCAAGCTCTGCCTCCCAGGTTCATGCTATTCTCCTGCCTCAGCCTCCGGAGTAGCCCGCCACCACGCCCAGCTAATTTTTTTTTTTTTTTTTTGAGACGGAGTCTTGCTCTGTTGCCCAGGCTGGAGTACAATGGCGTGATCTCGACTCACTGCAACCTCCACTTCCCAGGTTCAAGCCATTCTCCTGCCTCAGTCTCCCAGGTAGCTGGGACTACAGGCATGTGCCACCATGCCCAGCTAATTTTTTTTGTATTTTTAGTAGAGATGGGGTTTCACCATGCTGGCCAGGCTGGTCTCGAACTCTTGACTTCAAGTAATCTGCCTGCCTCGGCCTCCCAAAGCACTGGGATTACAGATGTGAGCCACCGCGCCAGCTGTATTTTTTGTTTTTTAGCAGAGACAGGGTTTTGCCATGTTGGCCAGTCTGGTCTCGAACTCCTGACCTCAGGTGATCCACCTGCCTTGGTCTCCCAAAGTGCTGGGATTACAGGCGTGAGCCACTGCGCCCAGTAGGACCTCTTTAAAGGCTCTATCTCCAAGTGCACTCACATTGGGGGTTAGCGCTTCAACATAGAATTTTGAGGGGGCACAATTTAGTCTGTAATAGCACTATTTTTGGATGCATTTGGATTCAGGACCTAAATGAAATCATCGAGACTCTGTCCAATCCTTATCATGTTAAATAGGCTTCCATGCGCTGGCCTTTCACAACTCTAAATTATATTCTTATTATTTAATAACTCCAATGAAAGAAAACACCTTTTTCTCAATGATTCTAGCAAAATATTCTGCAGTTGCTCCTCATTGGCCTGGGGAGGAACATGTGCATATCTTTGGAATAATCACTAGATCCAGGAAAATGGGATATGTTGATTGTTCGTTCCTGGGTCATATGTCCACTCCTGGACCTAGGATGGGGGTGAATTGTTTCATTTGAAACACAGGAACTCAGAATAGGTAAGAGGGTGTTTCTCCAAAGGAAAATCAAGGTGTTGCTATCAAGAGAATGAGGAACAGATGATGGCAGGCAAAATGCAATAAATACTACTTCGTGATGTCTAAATTTTCTTCTAATGCCAATATGCTATGTTTTAATCTTGAGTCACTGAGTATCTTGAATGATACTGGTCCATTGTTTTATAGAACAGTGCTGCCATTGTTTATAAAGTTCAGCATTCTTTCCATAATCTCTGGAAGAGTAAAAGAAATATGTTATTAATTTTGAAGTTTGAAGTGTATGGAAGTACATTTCTCTACTAAAAATGCGAAATTGGACCCCCAAGGAACTATGCACCAGCCATCATCTTAAGAAGTGCAAAGTTGCCCGGCGCGGTGGCCCACGCCTGTAATCCCAGCACTTTGAGAGGCCGAGGCGGGCGGATCATGAGGTCAGGAGATGGAGACCATCCTGGCTAACACGGTGAAACCCCGTCTCAACTAAAAATACAAAAAATTAGCCAGTCATGGTGGTGGGCGCCTGTGGTCCCAGCTACTCGGGAGGCTGAGGCAGGAGAATGGCATGAACCCAGGAAGCAGAGCTTGCAGTGAGCCGAGATTGCACCACTGCACTCCAGCCTGGGCGACTGAGTGAGACTCCGTCTCAAAAAAAAAAAAAAAAAACTGCAAAGTTGAACTTCACTGCAAAGGATTATTCTGAGAGGTTTGCTTTCTTTTCTTTTCCTTCTTTCTTTCTTTTTTTTTTTTTTTTTTTTTGAGATGGAGTCTCATTCTGTTGCCCAGGCTGGAGTGTAGTGGCACAATCTTGGCTCACTGCAGCCTCTGCTTCCAGGGTTCAAATGAAGCTCCTGCCTCAGCCTCCAGAGTAGCTGGGATTACAGGTGTGCACCACTACGCCCGGCTAATTTTGTATTTTTAGTTGAGACAGGATTTCACCATGTTGGCCAGGCTGGTCTTGAACTCCTGACCTCAGGTGATCCACCTGCCTCAGCCTCCCAAAATGCTGGGATTACAGGCGTGAGCCACCACGCCCAGCTAAGAGGTTTGTTTTCTAACGTGGTTTTCTATTGATGGCCATAAAAATAGAATTCTATAAACCTACAAATAGCTACCTAAATAGAACGCTAACCATCACATAGCGAAGAACAATGAACTTATTTATTAATTAAAATATATTGATGTTTACGGTGTATCGATAATTTTTCTGTTTTTCTGAAAAATCTCTGTGCTCATTTATAGGTTAATGTTTAATGTTTTTGTGCCTTTTTTTTTTTTTTTTTGCTACAGCTTCTAAAGCATAGGGCACAGAGCAACGAGGCCCTGAGACCCAGGGCCTAGGAGAGGATTCTGTGGATATTTGCTACTTCACTTGTTTGTTTTGCAAAACTGTACCCTATTGCATGATGCTTATGTTTTCCTGCTGTTCATGGAAGTATCACCAATGTTCATTAACATTCACGAACCAGGATATAGTTATTTTTTTTTAGCACTTATGTTGTCACTAGGGTAAGCTATGAAATAGAGGTGGAAAAGGCCAGGCACAGTGGCTCACACCTGTAATCCCAGACCTTTGGGAGGCCAAGTTAGGAGGATCACTTGAGCCCAGAAGTTTCAGAACAGTCTGGGCAACATAGCAAGACCACATCTCCAGGGAAAAAAAAAGAGGGCCGGGCGTGGTGGCTCACGCCTGTAATCCCAGCACTTTAGGAGGCCAAGGCAGGAGGATCATGAGGTCAGGAGATCGAGACCATCCTGGCTAACACGGTGAAACCCCCTCTCTACTAAAAATACAAAAAATCAGTGGGCGTCGTGGCGGGCACCTGTAGTCCCAGTTACTCGGGAGGCTGAGGCAAGAGAATGGTATAAACCCGGGAGGCGGTGAGTGGAGATCATGCCACTGCACTCCAGCCTGGGCGACAGAGCAAAACTCCGTCTAAAAAAAAAAAAAAGAGAAGTGCAATGGTTCTGTCTGAGGAGTATAGATTATACAGTCCCACGTCCTGGCAATGGTTTATAAAATGTGGGATGCCCCACTTCCTGTCATTTGTCATGAGCTGTTAGTTTCATGCAATATTTCCTTTTCCTTAGTTGTGAATTTAATCTCTTATCTTGTCATTCATACATGCATGGTCACTACCTTTCTCTTCTCTACATGACCAAGGATAAGAGGTTTGTCTCTTGAGTAAAATGGAGCCCACCATGGGATGTACTCCTAATTAAATTTTAGAAAACTAATGTTATTTTGAGGATTATTTGTTCCTATTTTCTTTGTCTATACTGACAAGATGGTTAACTTCTACTGAACAGAAATGAAATAGGGCATGGCACTTTAAATACTATCTGTGAACAGAAATGATGGACAATGCACTTTTTTTTTTGTTTTGTTTTGTTTTTTGAGACGGAGTCTTGCTCTGTCACCCAGGCTGGAGTGTAGTGGCATGATCTTGGCTCACTGCAAGCTCCGCCTCCTGGGTTCACACCATTCTTCTGCCTCAGCCTCCCGAGTAGCTGGGACTGCAGGCGTGTGCCACCACACCCAGCTAATTTTTTGTAGTTTTAGTAGAGACAGGGTTTCACTGTGTAAGTCAGGATGGTCTCGATCTCCTGACCTTGTGATCCTCCTGCCTTGGTCTCCCAAAGTGCTGGGATTACAGGCATGAGCCACCGTGCCTGGCAGGATAATGTGCTGTTAATATACTGTTTACCTCTGGAAATTAAGATTAGAAGTTAGGCTGGGTGCAGTGACTCATGCCTTTAATCCCAGCACTTAGGGAGGCAGAGGCGGGAGGAGAGCTTGAGCCCAGGAGTTTGAGAGCTGCCTGGGCAATACAGCAAGACCCTATTCTCCACAAAAAGGGGAAAAAAAAGACTAGAGGTTAGGGTGCCATGGAAAGTTGGAAGTACTCCTTATTTATTTATTTATTGAGACAGGTTCTCGCTCTGTCACCTAGGATGGAGTGCAGTGGCATGATTTCGGCTCACCCACCTCAGCCTCCTGTGTATCTGGGACCACAGGCACACGCCACTATGCCCAGCTAATTTTTTATTTGTAGAGGCGGGGTTTTGGCATGTGGCCCAGGCCAGTCTCCACCTCCTGGGCTCAAGTGATCTGCCTGCCTCAGCCTCCCAAAGTGCTGGGATTACTTATAGGCATGAGCCACCGCACCCAGCTGGAGGTATCTTTTACATTATAAAATAAACTTTTCCATTTAAGCGTAGTTTATACTGACAAAAGTACATACATTTTAAGTATACAGAGCAATGATTTTATGAATTTTGACAAGGGGAACACATTCTGACCAACCCCAAGTCAGGAAATAGAACGTTAACCGAACCCCAAGCTCCCTTTGTGTTCCTGCCAATCACTACTTCCTCTTTCCCAAAAGTAAACAACTATCCTGAGTATTGACAGCATAGGTTAATTTGGCCTGTTTTGGAACTTAATATGAACTTTATTCCTTGGACCTCGCTTTTTCCACTCAACATTGTTTGTGAGAATCATCTATGATGTTGTGTATGCTCACATATTTATTGCTGTATAGTTTTGCATTATAACCACTATTTGTATTTTCATTGTTTCCAGTTTTTTGTTTTTACAAAATGCTCCTAGGAACAGTTTTTCATTATTTGACCTTATACACTATACTAAGGTTTTTTTAAAACCACGAAGATGATTTAATTAAAAGAAAACCATCATTAATGAGGATTGCTCCATATCCTTAACAATTCTTAACCCTTTGACTACCCATTCTTCATATTCTTTTTCAATTCCTCTTTCTTCCACTTCTCAAATGTGTTTACAACTTTAAGATTGAGTCTTAATCTCTGTTGCTTTTTTTTCTTTACATTAGTTCCTTCACAGAATTATTGCTGTGAGGGCTTTCATGTTGCTTTTATATAAATGACTTAAATCAGTGTCCGTTCCCCAACCCCACGCTCACACTCATTTATTAGTCAGTCCTTAAGCCCTACATTTCATTTCAGTCACTTTCCTATTTATTACACTAGCTTAGCACTAATCCTATGGCTTTATACCCAGCTTAACTGTAAAAGGCAAATACTTTTTTATATGAGGGTCTCTGTCCATATAAACATTTGAGTCACTCAAAATCAGCAGTTCAATCTTGTGGGATCCCACAAAATAATACTGCTCTTACTAGGCACCTTTCTAGAAGTAGGCTGACTGCAGCCACAGCATAAGCATGGGTCCAGGAGCTCCCCTGGACATCTGGGAAACCCCACTTGGGGGAGAGTAGAAGAGGAACCAAATGACAGGTAGGGTGTTGGAGAGTGCCCTGAAGGGATGCAATGGACATGAGGCCACTGTCACCTTGCCTGGTCTCAGGCAGTGGACAAGACTTGGAACTATTTGAGAAAGGCACTCCAAAGCATGGGGGTCAGAGAGAGGAGGCCCTGAGGCCCAAAGCCTAGGAGAGGATTCTACTGTCTAAGGGCAGTCCGGTCTTCTTATTACCTTCAGGGTAAAGTCCAGTCTTCTGTAACATTTTAATTTCTCCACAATCTGGCATAACTCTCTAACATTTGTACAGGAAGGACCTTGATTCAATGGTGTGCTGGAACTAACTTTCACTGCTTCCAAGAGGCAATCATGGACATTTCTTCCCAAGTCCATGTTTAGTGATGTCACATTGGTAGCTTGAAATTTTCCATGGCGGCTTATTGGCAAATGCTACAAATCATGTTTTTCTGGTTTAAGAGCCAGTTAAACATATAGCCATACATCACTGCATAGATTACTGTGGAAGGAATGTCTTCTTACTAGAGTGAGAGACGTATGTTTTACTAAGGCCCCCAAGAAAAGGTTGTTTTCAAAGTGTTTCTTGGTCAGAGAGTTTTTTGGAACTGAAGAATTTAAAGGGAGAATAAGAAAATTTACCAGAAAAGGATGGAATTCTAGGAAGGTTTTATTTATTTACTTGAGACAGAGTCCTGCCCTGTCACCCAGGCTGGAGTGCAGTGGCGTGATCTCAGCTCACTGCAACTCAGCCTCCTGGGTTCAAGCGATTCTCCTGCCTCAGCCACCCAAGTAGCTGGGACTACAGGCATGGGAGACCATGCCAGGCTAATTTTTGTGTTTTTAGTAGAGATGGGGTTTTACCATGTTGGCCAGGCTGGTCTCGAATGCCTGGGCTCAAGTAATCTGCCTGCTTTGGCCTCCCAAAGTGCAGGAATTACAGGTGTGAGCCACTGTGCCTGACCAAGGAAGATTCCTTTATATAAACTTAACTTAAGGCCTTTGTTATCAGGCAGACATGGAAAAGTTGGACATGTCTGTCATTATTTTTATAAATTTAGATGATTTTAATACCAAAGACTAATAAGGAAAAAACAAAATTAGATCCAAAATTTATATAAAAATATTAGTAACTATAATCCAATAGTTAAAAATTGGTATTAATAATAAAGAATACCCAATTAGGGGCTGGGCAAGGTGGTTCACACCTGTAATCCCAGCACTTTGGGAGGTTGAGGTGGGTGGATCATGAGGTCAGGAGATTGAGACCATCCTGGCCAACATGGTGAAACCCTGTCTCTACTAAAATACACAAAATTAGCTGGGCGTGGTGGCATGTGCCTGTAGTCCCAGCTACTCAGGAGGCTGAGGCAGGGGATTTGCTTGAACCTGGGAGGCAGAGGTTGCAGTGAGCCAAAATCACGCCACTGCACTCCAGCCTTGCGACAGAGCAAGACCCTGTCTTTAAAAAAAAAAGAATACCCAATTAGGACTTATTGTAGGAATTCAAGGATAGTTCAATATCAGGAAAACTCTCAGTATAATTAGTTATATTAGCAAGTTTTTTTTTGTTTGTTTGTTTGTTTGTTTTTTTTTGAGATAGAGTGTCACACTCTCGCCCAGGCTGGAGTGCAGTGACGTGATCTTGGCTCACTGCAAGCTCTGTCTCCCGAGTTCACACCATTCTCCTGCCTCAGCCTCCAGAGCAGCTGGGACTACAGGCACCTGCCATCACGCCCAGCTAATTTTTTGTATTTTTAGTAGACATGGGGTTTCACCATGTTAGCCAGGATGGTCTCGATCTCCTGACCTCATCATCTGCCCACCTCAGCCTCCCAAAGTGCTGGGATTACAGGCGTGAGCTACTGTGCCCAGCCTATATTAGCAAGTTTTAAATAATCTAAGTAGATTTTGAAAAGATAATTGATAAATTTCAACAGCCATTTCTAATAAAACTCTAAAGTCAATGAAAGAATTGATATATTTGACTATATTAAAATTGAAAACTTCTGACTGGAGCACAGTGGCTCACTCCTATAATCCTAGCACTTTGGGAGGCCAAGGTGGAAGGATTGCTTGAAGTTTGATACCAGCCTGGGCAACAAAGCAAGACCCCATCTCTACAAAAACAAAACAGAAAAATTTGCTGGGTGTGGTGGTGCCTACCTGTAGTCCCAGCTACTTGGGAGGCAGAGGCAAGAGAATTAGTTGAGACCAGGAGCCAGAGGCTGCAGTGAGCTACGATCATACCATTGCACTCCAGCCAGTGTGACAGTGAGACCGTGTCTCAAAAAATAAAACAAAATAAAAACTTCTTTTCATGAAAATATACCACATACAAAATGAAAATGTAATCTGTAGACTGAGAGGAAATGCTTGCAAATTTGTATTTTCATAGAAGTTTTTTTTTTTTTTTTTTTTTTTGAGATGGAGTCTTGCTCTGTTTCCTAGGCTGGAGTGCAATGGCACCATCTCAGCTCACTGTAACCTCTGCCTCCTGGGTTCAAGCAATTTTCTGCCTCAGCCTCCTGAGTACCTGGGATTACAGGCACCTGCCACCATGCCTGGCTAATTTTTTTGTATTTTTAATAGAGATGCGGTTTCACCATCTTAGCCAGGCTGGTGTTGAACTCCTGATCCTGTGATCCTCCTGCCTCAGCCTCCCAAAGTGCTGGGATTACAGGTGTGAGCCACCACGCCAGGCCAGAAGTTTTTTTTTTTTTTTGAGACTGGGTCCTACTCTGTTACCCAGGCTGGAGTGCATTGACATGATCATGGCTCACTGCAGCCTTGACCTCTCAGGTTCAGGTGATCCTCCCACCTCAGCCTCCTGAGTTGCTAGGACCACAGATGTGCACCACACTCAGCTAATTTTTATTTTTTATTTTTTTAATTTATAAAATATATTAATTGAAAAAAAATAGAGATGGGGTCTCGCTATGTTGCCCAGGCTGGTCTTGGACTCCTGGGCTCAAGCAGTTTTCCCATCTCAGCCTTACAAAGTGCTAGGATTACAAGTGTGAGCCACTGTACCTGGCCTAGTCAGAAGATTTAAATAACTTCTTTTTGTTTTTGTTTTTTTTTTGAGATGGAGTCTCACTCTGTTGCCCAGGCTGGAGTGCAGTAGTGGCGCTATCTTGGCTCACTGAAATCTCTGCCTCCTGGGTTCAAGCGATTCTCCTGCCTCAGCCTCCTGAGTAGCTGGGATTACAGGCATGTGCCACCACGCCCAGCTAATTTTGTATTTTTAGTAGAGACAAGGTTTCACCATGTTGGCCAGGCTGGTCTCAAACTCCTAACCTCAGGTGATCTGCCTGCGTCGGCCTCCCAAAGTGCTGGGTTTACAGGCGTGAGCCACTGTGCCCGGTGCTTTGTTTCTTAAGTTGTGTGGTTGGAAAAAGGTTATTCTTTATTTTTCCTCTCTAGCTTCAAGGTCCTTTTCATGCACGTCCATGTGAAGAGACCACCAAACAGGCTTTGTGTGAGCAACATGGCTGTTTATTTCACCGTAAATAAACAGCCCGGTGCAGGCGGGCTGAGTCCGAAAAGAGAGTCAGCAAAGGGAGATAGGGGTGGGGCCGTTTTATAGGATTTGGGAAGGTAATGGAAAATTACAGTCAAAGGGGGTTGTTCTCTGGTGGGCAGGGGTGGATCTCACAAAGTACATTCTCAAGGGTGGGGAGAATTACAAAGAACCTTCTTAAGGGTGGGGGAGACTACAAAGTACATTGATCAGTTAGGGTGGGGCAGGAACAAATCACAATGGTGGAATGTCATCAGTTAAGGCTGTTTTTACTTCTTTTGTGGATCTTCAGTTACTTTAGGCCATCTGGATGTATACGTGCAAGTCACAGGGGATGCGATGGCCTGGCGTGGGCTCAGAGGCCTGACAGTCCTCTTATCTGTTTTGTGCCCCAGGAGGCAGAGGCTGACCTACATGACCTGCACCAATGAGCTTCCTTGCTCTCTGGCTTCCAATTGGGTCCAGCTACTAGGGATCGTAAGGAGATGGGGAGGGGTAGAAGAGTAAAGCTGGGCTATCATCCTCATGTTTGTCTTTCGCTCAGGTTTTTCTTATTTACTTAAATAGTCTATGTGAACATGGAGAAAATATGACAGACACAAATCCAGTTGTTGACATGGGTGTGGTAAGAGTTGGAGGTGGGGTAGAGGTGCTGATATGAGTGCAAGGGAAGGAAAGAAGAAAGAGAAAGCCAAACCCAGAAGGAAAAATAAAAGGATGTAAGGGTCAGATCCGGGCATTTTATGAAAGCTCTCTAGTGGATTCTGTTTTTCATCTAGACAGAATCAGCCAATGCAAACTCTTTGAGGCAGAAGGAGGCCAGCATGGCTGGGCTGGGTGACTGAGGGGAAGGATGGTAGGAGCAGAGGTGAGAGGTGGGGTGGGGACACTGTAGGAAACAGGATTTGGCTGTTACTCTGATGTCTGAACTAACAGCGTTTTGCTAATCTCATCCATAAATTCTCATATCACTTGGGAGGAGATTTGTCAAACTCTCCCCTCCCCTTCACGGCTACCCTTATGGGGTTAGTCTCACTGTGCCTGGGGCTAAGGAGTGGGGCATTTCTAACCCTCGGCATCTGCGCAAAGGGCTGATGGGTAGTTTCCAAGTCAGAACTGGAAGAACAAGTCAAATCTGGGTTGCCAGTCAGGTGGGATAAATAAAGAATGGAAGCCAAGGTATGGAGTCAAATGCAGGGCTTTAAGGAACCACGCCAGACAGGAGGGAGGGGCAGCGGTGCAGGCCAGTGGGAGGGAGGGATTCAGGAAGTGAGGCGCAGACGTGGCAGTTTAATTTATCTTCATCACAAATCTTGAAATCACTGGAGCAGCTACTTGCCCTCTTACAATCTAGACATCAATCTAGAGTTTCAATTTCCTCTCACCAGTCTTCTATTTTTTCATTTGTAAGATATTCCCCTTGATAAAGAAAAGTGAAATTGTTAAAATACCAATTTTCTTTGTTTCTCAGCGTCGCCATCTCAGTCCATTCTCTTCCCACAGCCACAGCAATCTTTCTAGTAAGCAAAGCTGATTGTGTCTGGCTCTCTCTCTCACATTTACAATAAAATCTAAACTTTTCTTTCTTTTTTTCTCTTTTTTGGGAGGGATGGTCAATAAATCTTCCCTAATTTTATCCCCGCCCCCTTTTAGAAAACGTTCCTGGATCATCGCTGCATTTTTCCTATTCCTCTCTGTAACCTTGCCATTCAAAGAGATGCCATTTGCGGTTACAGCAGTTTTTCAACAGTGGCAGTATTTGAGGTCAGATAATTCGTTTGTCGTGGTTAGCTGTCTGTGCACTGTGGGACGTTTAGCTGCATCCCTGACCTTTACCCACTAGCTGCCAGTAGCACTCCTCCAGTGGTGACAAGCAAAAATGTTACCAGACATTTCGAAATCTCCCCCGGGAGCAATATTGCCTCTGGTTAACCATTGGGATAGGGTGTGCTGTTTCATGTCTACCCTCCCCCACACCTGCTCTTCTTTCTGCAGGCAGTGGCCTTCTCCCTGTGGTTATCCTGGCAAACGCAGGCTCATCTCTCAAAGTCTGTGCTCCGTCCTCCCTCCCTGGTGAAGCCTTCCCCGTCTCCCAAGGTGGAGTTAGGCAAGTTGGCCCTCCCATTTAGATGGCACCTTGCTATTAGTCTGGTCGAATTGTATTGTAACTCAATGGAGTTGTCTGTTTCCATCTCAGGCTGAGGGTTTAGAAGGTCAGATTGTTTTTTAGCATTTTGTGTCCTGTACCCAGTTAAGTACCTGGGTCAGAATATTGACATCTATGTGTATCTTTAACAATTTATGTTTCAATGTTGGAAATGATTAAAACAGTTTAGAAATAACATTTAAAGGCAGATTAATTTTTTTTGCCTCATAACTGATATGATGTCTGTGATATCTAGTTTTTAATAAGCCACCACATCTCACATATGATATTTTGTATATGATTTGTGAATGGTTGCCTCTAGTTATTAAACTTGTTTTTGTCAGGTCGGGCCACATAGTCTCACGCCTGTAGTCCCAGCATTTTGGGAGGCTGAGGTGGGAGGATCTCCTGAGCTCAGGAGTTTGGGATCGGCCTAGGCAACATGGTGAATGAAACCCCATCTCTACAAAAAAATATAGAAATTAGCCAGGCGTGATGATGCATGCCTGGAATCTTACCCCAGAGGCCAAGGCAGGAGGATCTCTTGAGCTCTAGAGACGGAGGCTGCAGTGAGCCAAGATAGCACCACTGCACTGCAGCCTGGGTGACAGAGCAAGACCCAGGTCTCAAAAGAAAAAAAAGAAAAAAGAAACAAATAACAAACTAAGACACAAACACACCCATTATCCTAGGCCTCATTAGGCGATAGAAGTTTTTCAGCCCCGTTGTAATCTGTTGTATTTTCAGTCTCATTACCTACTGAACCGTCATTATGTGTCATGTGACTGTACTCTTGAATAACCACCTGCATAAAGCCACGCTATTATTTGACAATAATTTAGTATTTCTTCATTTTTAGTTATTTAGGACCAACTATACTTTAAAACGTTATTCCATTTAGGAAGCTCATTATCTATCAATAGTAATTGTGAAAAATATTTTTAACTTTTGATTTTTAAATACCTTACCAATGCTGCCATCTCCTGGATGCTTTTAAGCACTGTAACAATCAAGGAAGCTTACAGTTCTTAATAATGGTTTCCAAAAATAACATGATATATGCCTATAAAAAGCTTTTATTTTTTGCCCTGTTCTTTTTCTTTTTCTTTTTTTGGTTAGTTTGCAAAAGGCCTGTATACATTTTCACTATTTGCTCCATAAAATAGTTGACTATCTACCTACCTTTCTAACCTCCCATTGCTGGAGACAGAATGGTGCAGTAGTACTGTAGTGTAAAGTGATTATGCTAAATACCTTCATTTTGCCCCTCTAGACCAATATCCACCCTTCTGTCCTCTGCTTTGTGTCCTAGGAGGCAGAGACTGACTTATATGGAATGCATCAAGAAGCTATCTTGACTTTTAGCTTCAAATTGGGTCTGGGCAATGGGAAGCACTCAAAGGAAATTAAAGAGAAAGAAGAGCATAGAGCTGGAGAATTTATCCCCCCAGCTCCCTTCTTATGAGGTCCCAGGGCTCTGTCCCTTCACTGAAGGTCATATCCCCCACAACGGCCTTTACCAAAATAGTTCACTCTATGTTAGGGAAATAGTATTTACGTCCTTTCTATATCTTTCAGGCCTAAAGATGATAAGAGTACCTAACTGTTGTGAAACCCAGAGCACTTCGCTGACCCCTGGGGTTATCATACATTCTGCCCACACCTTTTAGATGCTCCTTTTATTAAATAGTCCTTAAATTACCTAGCTTGAATATATTTCATTTTGCCCCGACCAAAACAATGAGAATAATGATAGCACTTAACTCAGGCTTGTTACAAGTGTTAAGTAAGTTAAAACTTGATTAATGTTTAAACAATGTCTAAGAAAAGAGATAAAAATGAAAGCAATAGGAAAGAAAATGATGGTGACAGGAGACAAAGATGATCCAATACTAGGATAATTGCTATTTGTTTAGTGGTTAGAAGTTCCCCCAAATCAAATATTTCTATTGAAATTGTCTTTAAATAAACAATTCAGAGATAAAAAAGAGAAAAACTTGTGTTTTAACTGTAAAATAAGTTTATTGGTAGTAACCTTATATAATTTTATTCCTGATAATTGATGTTACAAACTTTGGGGTCTTTGAGGTATGCAGTATCCTTGTAAGTAATTTGCATAAACCCCATTATTTGAGCTCTCTTAATTGCTTTTGTGATTTCTTTCTGTTTCTTCCCACAAAGACCTGTTATGTGCCTTCCATAAATGCGTCCAGTAAATGGAGAAATAAAATGAGACAAAAGCGGTACATTCTTATAATTTACATGCTTTCCACACGATATCTATGTTAAGCGCATCTGTATAAGAGACCACCTGAGCAGGCTTAGTGTCAGCAACAAGGCTGTTTATTCACTTGGGTGCAAGTGGGCTGAGTCCGAGAAACGAGTCAGTGAACGGTGGTGGGATTATCATTGGTTCTTATAGGTTTGGGATAGGCAGTGAAGTTAGGAGCAATTTTTTTTGTGGGTAGGGGATGGATGTTACAGAGTACATTCTTAAGGGTGGGGAGGATGTTACAAAGTACATTCACAAGGGCGGAGAGGGTGTATTGTCACAAGGAGGGGGTGGGGATGTTACAAAGTACATTCACAAGGGCGGAGAGGGTGTATTGTCACAAGGCAGGGAGGAATGTTATAAAGTACATTCACAAGGATGGGGAATATCACAAAGTACATTATCACAAGGATGGGAGAATGTCACGATGGCTTGACCATGGTGTGGCCAGCTCAGAGGACCTTACATTTCTGTCTTTTTATGTTAATAATGAAGAACTAAAACGAGAAAGAGTAGTGAAAACTTGAGGCGAAAATTTTGGGGGTGGTATGGAGGGGTGATGGGCAACGTTTCTCAGGGCTGCTTCGAGTGGGATTAGGGGTGGTGCGGGAACCTAAAGTGGGAGAGATTAGACTGAAGTAAGATTTTGGGGTAAGGGGTGATATTGTCAGGTTGTTAAAAGCAGCATTTGTCATATAGAGTGATTAGTGATAGCCTGGATGCGGTTTTGTAGGAATTGAGAGATTAATTGGAAGACACGAGGCCAGAATAAGAGAAGGAGGAAGATAGGTATTAGAGGACGAACAATTGGAAGAAGCAGGATACCAAGTTAGAGAGTGGCCAGGTGGGTCCAGGATAATTAGTTGCCTGATTAGCGTGTTTTTGAGCTCTGTGTTTGAGTTTTTTGATGTTATCATATACCAGAACAGATTGATTTAAGTAAAAACAACACTCTTCATTAAGAAATATACAGAGTCCTCCTTTTTTCAGCAGTGAGTAAATCGAGGCCTTGGTGGTTATGGAGGACAACTGCAGCTAAAGAGTCAGCCTGGGCTTGGAGGACAGATAAAGTTTGTGATATATCTGTAATGCTAGCAGAGAAGTCATTAGAGAGGCTGCGGAATGTTGTGACAGAGGTTGAGATGCCTGCTATTCCAGTTCCAAGTGCAATAGTGGAGGCAGAAAGTCCTAGACCCACAAGTAAAGGGATTAGTGGGATGACTCTTTTTTGTCGTGCTGGTTTCATGAGGGGGACAGGCAGTTGATGGATCCCATCTGCAAACTGGATTTTGGGGTTAAGGAAGACTAGAGTACATGTGCCCGTCCAGCTGGCAGGTAGGCACATGTAGGTGGAAGAGCCACATAAAAAGAAGAGACCTTGTGTCAGGCAGAACTGGAAATGTAAAGTGAAAAGGTGAGAGGGTGTACTGAAAGAGGAGACCTGCACCCAGAATCCCAGCAAGGGCAGCAGCCATTAGAGGTTGTAATGGGGATTGATGGTGCAACTGCGTAGAGGGAGGGGTTCGGTTTTCATGGTGTATGAGAAAGCGCATAGTGTCTATGAGTAACCTTTCACTGCTATTCATGGGGCTGGGTATAAGCAAGCAAGAGGAGGGGCTAGGAGGAGAGTCAGATGAGCAGGGGGAGGGTAGCTAAGCTGGAGTGAGATGCAGGGTAGGTGTCTTCCTAAACAAGAGTGACTGCCAATGTTTTTTAGTTTGTCAGTAATGATAGAGGCTTATCAGTAATGTGAAGTTGGAATGCTCCCATCTGTTTGGTAATGTGTGTGGCTAGGTTCTGGAGATAAAGAGTAAAGGAACATTTGGACGTTGGAAGGTTGTCTAAAGGGATTCTAGTAGGCTGTTGTCAGGAGATACATAAAGGAATGGCAACAGGGATAGTTGTTTGTGTGGTTAGGAGTCCAAATATGGGGGCAGGGGGTGGAATTGACATAAGGAGAAAGGTGCCATAAGTAGATGTGGAGAAGTGTGGCAGCTTGTTGGTGCGAAATGTCTGGGGAGTTCTCACCAAATCTGTCTAGAAAGTAAAGAAGTTCCTCAGATGGGTAAAGATGAGGGCTATTAAAGGAAGTTTGGAGGTGCAGGGAGACAGGAGAGGTAGTCCAGTTGGCCTGTAGAGCAGGGATGGCTGTATAAGAGCAGGAAGAAAGGGAAACGCATAGCCAACAATTCTTTGCTAGAGAAAGATTGGAGGCAGTGAGGAGAGAGTGGGTGAGATTGATAGTATGCTGGAGGTAACTAGGGAGAGGTAGAGAGTGACTGGAGAATGGGAGCAAGGATAAGAGCGAGTAGAAAAGTAAAAAAAAAAGGACTTCATCAGCATAGAAGAATTGGAGTGTACCTTGCCACTGAAGATCTTCTATCCACTCCAAGAGAGAGTTAAGGCTGGTGGTCTGAGATAAAACCAGGAGGTATCAGTTATGATTGTTTGGAGGAAAAGTGTAAATTGGCAGTGTAAACAAGGGCAGGGCATTTGCGAGTAGTTGAGAATGGTGAATAGGAGTATGACTAGACAGAAGATAGTAGGGATGACAAGTTTTTGGGGTGCAGTCCAAGTAGTGGGGGTGACTGCGTAAAGCCCTGTTGTAAAAAGCAGGGTAAAGACCAATAGACCTAATAGAATGAAGGGATGTATTAGGCTCATAAGGGTTATTACTGTTCTTCAGAAATGTGAGTTTAAGAGAAGTAGGGGAGAGTACTTGTGACTTCCAAGAGGAAGAGGAGAGATCAGGCTGGCTGTCCGAGGGACATAGCTTTATTCTGGAATGGTGAACCCAATGGGGAGAGTCCTGCAGGTGGACGGCAATTGGGGTACTATAGATGACTAAGTAGGGTCCGGTCCGTCGAGGTTGTAGAGTTTGAGGGGTCAGATTCGTAACAAGAACTGATCGTCCAGCTAGGGTGTCTTCATATAGCTGGGAGACTGGAGTAGGCAAGAGAAGATTAGCAGCCTGGTGAATTTCCTGTCTAGCCTGCTGGAGGACTGGAAGATAGTCACCTAGAGGGCTGGTGTCTGGCACGAGGTTGGGGCTGAACAAGAAGGTACGTCCATATATTGAATAAGGTGAGAAACAGACGGACGGAGAGAAAGTAAATTATGAAAAAGAGCTCACTAAAGTAATGGGGGCTGTCTCTGAAGCCTTGCAGCAGTACAGTCCAGGTGAGTTGCTGAGATTGGTGGGTGTCAGGGTCAGTCCATGTGAAAACAAAAAGAGGTTGGGATGAGGGGTGCAAAGGAATAGTGAAGAAAGCATCTTTGAGGTCAATAATGGAATAATGAGTTGTGGAGGGAGGTATTGAGGATAGGAGAGTTTATGGGTTTGGCACCACAGGATGGATAGGTGAGACAATTAGGTTAACAAGGTGAAGATCCTGAACCAACCTGTAAGACTTCTCCGGTTTCTGGATGGGTAGGATAGGGGAGTTGTAAGGAGAATTTGTAGGCTTTAAGAGGCCATGTTGTAACAGGCGGGTGATAACAGGCTTTAACCCTTTTAAAGCGTGCTGTGGGATGGGATATTGGCATTGAGCAGGGTAAGGGTGATTAGGTTTTAATGGGATTGTAAAGGGTGCCTGATCGGTCACCAAGGAGGGAGTAGAGGTATCCCATATTTGTGGATTAAGGTAGGGAGACATGAGAGGAGGATGTGAAGGAGGCTTTGAACTGGGGAAAAGGGTGGCAATAAGGTGTGGCTATAGCTCAGGAATACTCAGGGAAGCAGATAATTTAGTTAAAATGTCTCGACCTAACAAGGGAGCTGGGCAGGTGGGGATAACTAAAAAGGAGTGCATAACATAATGTCCAAGTTGGCACCAGAGTTGGGAAGTTTTAAGAGGTTTAGAAGCCAATACCAACAACAGTTATGGAGGCAAGGGAAATAGGCCCTTGAAAAGAAGGTAATGTGGAGTGGGTAGCCTCCGTATTGATTAAGAAGGGGACGGACTTACCCTCCACTGTACGAGTTACCCAAAGCGTCTGTGATGGTCCAGGAGGCTTCTAAGGTGATCAGCAGTGTCAGTCTTCAGCTGCTAAGCTGAGAAGATCTGGGAAGGGGTCAGTCAGAGAGCCTTGGGCCAGAGTTCCAGGGGCTCTGGGAGTGGCTGCCAGGCGAGTTGGACAGTCTGATTTCCATTGGGGTCCCGCACAGATGGTACATGGCTTAGGAGGAATCCTGGGCTGCGGGCATTCCTTGGCCCAGTGGCCAGATTTCTGGCACTTGAAGCAAGATCCTGGGGGAGGAGGTCCTGGAGGAACCCCTGGCTGGTGCGGTTTAGGCATTTTGAAGTTCTTGTATGCTGGAGATGTGGCTGGGGTTTCTCTCACAGTGGAGGCAAGTAATTGCAACTCAGAAATATGTTGCCACTTGGCTGCCTTTTCTCTATTATTGTACACCTTGAAGAGAAGGTTAATTAAGTCCTGTTGTGGGGTTTGAGGGCCGGAATCTAATTTTTGGAGCTTTTTGTAATGTCAGGAGCGGACTGGGTAATAAAATGCATTTTGAGAATAAGACGGCCTTCTGGGCCCTGTGGGTCTAGGGTGGTAAAGCGTCTGCGGGTTGTTGCCAAATGGGCCATGAACTGGGCTGGGTTTTTATATTTGATGAAAAAGAGTCTAAATGCTAACTGATTTGGGAGAGGTCAGATAAAGAAAAAGGAGCATTAACCTGGATTATGCCTTCAGCTCCAGCCACCTCTCTAAGAGGAAATCGTTGGGCAGGTGGGAGAGGGCTAGCCATGGAACAAAAGTGTAAGCCAGACCGGGTGTGAGCAGGGTCGGTGATAGAAGGATATAGGGTGGGGGAATGGAGGCTGAGGAAGAGTTGGGACTGGCTCAGCCTGGGGAGGAGGGGAGAGGTCAGATGGGTCTGTAGAAAAGGAGGATTCAAAGGACTCAGAGCTTGGGGTGGAGACTGAAGGAACAGACAGGAGAGAAAGAAGAAAGTTTTGGGACAAGTTGCACTGGGAGCAGAGACTAGGAAGTGACCGGTGTGTAAAGAATGCCTGGATGTCAGGCACCTCAGACCATTGGCCCATTTTATGACAAAAATTATCTAGATCTTGTAGGGTGGACAAATCAAAAGTGCCATTCTCTGGCCACTTGGAACTATTGTCCAGTTTGTATTGGGGCCAAGCGGTATTACAGAAGAAAATAAGACGTTTAGGTTTTAGGTCAGATGTTAGTCGAAGGGGTTTTAGGTTTTTAAGAACACAGGCTAAGGGGGAAGAGGGAGGAATGGATGGCAGAAGGTTGCCCATAGTGGAGAAGGTAAGTTTAAAGAGGAAGGTAGAGACACGGAGAAATGGAGGTGGGCAGATACCAGGCTTCCAGTAGGCATCCCTGACTGAGTCCTGGGCTGTAATGTGGGTGAGCAGCCAAAGCAGGTGTCCCCGCAATTGACCTGCCACCAAGGGAGTGTGGGTGAATGATCAAGGCAGGTATCCCCGCTATGATCAAACACCAAGGGAAGACTGTCTTCCTAAATCTGTGACCCACATTGGAGTTTTTGAGTTCATGGATAAAATGTGTCTCCTTTGTCTCTACTAGAAAGGAAAAAGAACTGGAATTGGAAGGATAGGGAGATTGAAGGGTAGCAAGAGAGGCTGGAGAAGAGAGTGAAGAGACCGCTTACCTGATTTAAAATTGGTGAGATGTTCCTTGGGCTGATCTGAGGACCTGAGGTCATAGGTGGATCTCCTCACGGAGTGAGGGTGAGGATAGGGGGCCGGTCTCCTGAAGGAGTCTCCCTGTCCCGGGTCTTCAGCACCAAATGTCATATGCGTCCATGTGAAGAGACCACCAGACAGGCTTTGTGTGAGCCACAAAGCTTTTTAATCACCTGGGTGCAGGTGGACTGAGTCTGAAAAAGGAGTCAGCAAAGGAAGGTAGAAGAGGGGCAGTCTAACAGAACTTGGGTAGGCAGTGGAAATTTGCAGTTAAAGGTGGTTGTCTATTATTATCAGGGGAGGGGTTCACAAGGTGCTCGGTGGGGAGCCCATGAGACTTATTGTCCAGGGGAGGAATGTCACAAGGCTGATTGATTAGTTGGGGTGGGGCAGGAACAAATCACAATGGTGGAATGTCATCAGTTAAGGCAGGAACTGACTGTTTCACTTCTTTTGTGGTTATTCAGTTGCTCCAGGCCATCTGGATGTATATATGCAGGTCACAGAGGTTATGATGGCTTAGCTTGGGCTCAGAGGCCTGATAGTCCCCATACTTCAGAATGTGACTGCATTTGGAGACGGGGTTCTTAAAAGGGTAATCAAGTTAAAATGAGGTCATTAGGATGGGTCCTAATCCAATATGACTGATACCCTTATAAGAAGAGAAACTCTGGACACAGACATGTACAGAGGGATGACGATGTGAATATACAGGGAAAAGATGGCCAAGTCAAGGAGAGAGGTCTCAGAAGAAACAGCTCTGCCAGCACCTTGATCTCAGACGTCTAGTTTTAGAATTGTGAGAAAATAGGCCGGGTACGGTGGCTCATGCTTGTAATCCCAGCACTTGGGGAGGCTGAGGCGGGTGGATCACTTGAGGTCAGGAGTTCGAGACCAGCCTGACCAACATGGTGAAACCCCGTCTCTACTAAAAATACAAAAGTAGCTGGGTGTGGTGGCATGTGCCTGTAATCCCAACTACTCAGGAAGCTGAGGCAGGAGAATCGCTTGAACCTGGGAGGTGGAGGTTGCAGTGAACCGAGATCGTGCCATTGCACTGCAGCCTGGGCAACAAGAGCAAAACTCTGTCTCGAAAAAAGACAAAAGCAAAAGAATTGTGAGAAAATAAATTTCTGTTTTTTAAGCCACTCAGTCTGTGGTACTTTGCTATGGTATTACACATCAGGCAAGTGGTTTTCAAATAATAGACTGGCATTATCAAATTCAAAATAAATTAGGAGTGAAAACTTTGAAATAGGACAACAAATAGGCTGTGAAAATTTCAGGTGTATAGAGTAAGATGGCTACTTATGAGAAAACTGAATAACATTTTAAGAGGAAGATAAAAATCAAGTAACAAGTAGGCCGGGTGCAGTGGCTCATGCCTATAATCCTAGCACTTTGGAAGGCCCAAGAAGGAGGATCACTTGAGGTCAGGAGTTTGAGACCAGCCTGGCCAACATGGCAAAACTCTGTCTCTACTAAAAAAAAATACAAAAATTAGCTGGGCATGGTGATGTGTACCTGTAGTCCCAGCTGCTTGGGAGGCTGAGGCGTGAGAATTGCTTAAGCCTGGGACGTGGAGATTGCAGTGAGCTGAGTTTGTGCCGCTGCACTCTAGCCTGTATGACAGAGCAAGACTGTCTCAAAAAATAAAAAATAAAAATAAAAATAAAATAAAATAGTAAGTTTTAGCTAAAAGATACATACTGAAATTTAGGGATTTTTCTATGATAATGATTTTTTATTAAAAAATTCTTGTTGCCTGGCTGAGATTATGGAAATCCAGAGTTTGATTCTGTGGGCTCATGGATTGCTAACATTACCAGATATCTTCTATATAAGTCAGGCATTATTTGGGAAAGAGTGGAACCTTAACTTTTGGAATGATGATATCAGGGATAATTTGGATGATGTGGAACACCCAGATGTCTCATACCCCCAAGGTCCTTAAACATTCTCTGTAACATTCACACAATGAGTTTCCCTTGCTCCAGAATGCTGCTCCACTCCTGTGTATGAAGGAACTATTTCAGCTTTTCTTTAAGTTGCTGTTGCTGTGTTTTCTATTTAGACAGTGTTGTGGGAAAAGGTGAATAATTTCCCTCATATGTCTTTTCTCTTTGCAGTAGGCTAATAACCAGTGTCAGAGCCCAAGGTGTAAAATGCAAAATAAAAGCCTGACAAAAATGTTCATAGATTAAATTAATTCCAGGAATTTGATAATTTGCATCAGGGAAAATCTCCTAATGTTATCTGAATGGATCAGTCTAAGTATTTCCGTGTGATGTGGTATGTGGCAGGACCATCTATTCCATGAACATGAGTGTGTTGTTGCTTTTTTTTTTTTCTGGTGAAATGAGCTCCTCAATAAGGAGCAGTGTGGGGAAAACTTGGGATGGCAGCATGGAGAGGGAAGCAAAGCACCTGTCCAGGATCTGCTTGGAGCCAAAAGGGACCACCTATTTCAGGGAAAAAGTAAGCCAGAGATCTCCAGCACTTATCATTACCACCATGGACACTTGAAATCTTAGCTATAGGAGAGCCCCACAGGCTTCACAGGCCCTGAGCCCAGTATAGGGAGCTACCTTGAGTCCACATAGCTGCTGCATTGCTCCAGAGAAGGAAATCCCACTGGGTGCCCCTCAGTCCTCAAAACCCAAGTTGCTATGGCATGGTGCCATTTTGAGAACACATTCACTGCATACTGCCCTGGGGCACAATAGCTTTTACATCCCTGGGGTCCTGTCATTATCCCACCATGCCTACACAAAAGGCTCCAGTGCTACAACATGTGACAACCTTAGTGGACACAGCAGTATAACCATGATCCTGGCACCTGAGTCCATGCAGTGCCCTACACTCCAAGGAACAGGGAGTACCCCATAGTGGGAGGCCAGCCCCAAGACTTGGGGGAGCAGATATGTATGTTTCCCAGGGCCTGAAAGCTGGCCACCTGGTGTCTGCCACTGCTGGCAGCCTCACCCCCTTGACTAAAAGATCTACCATGTATGTCCCCCAAGGACCTGAAGACTAGCCTGCTTAGCACCCACTGTCACCAATGACTCTTCTCCCTTGACTCGTGGAGACTTTGCACCTGGTACATGTTTCTCATTACAAGGGCATGAGAACTAGCCTGCCCAGTGGTCTCCATCCCAAGCAAGGCCACACCACTGCCCCCACAAACACAGTCTGGGCCACTGAGACACTCACGGACATTGCTGATGTTGACTATAGCCAGAGAAATCTCATGGAGACTACACTACTGCACCCTCCCCAAACCAAAGCCAAAGCACCATCCCAACTGACACTATAGGACACATCTACAGGAAAGAAATCTTTCCTTACGAAAGCTATACCACAAAATGGGAAGAGGTGACTATTCTACCACATGTACAGATATCAATGTAGGGACACAAGAAACAAGAAAAAGCAAGGAAAATGACACCTCCAAAGGAACACAATGATTCTCTAGTAACAGACTTGAAGAAAAGGAAATCAATGAAATGCCTGAAAAGAAATTCAAAATAATGATCTTAAGGAAACTCAGTGAGATACAAAAGAATACAGATAGACAATTTAACAAAATTAGGAGAGGAATTCATGATCTGAATGAGAAATTCAACAAATAAATAGATATCAAAAAAGAAACCAAACAGAAAATTTGGAGCTGAAGAATTTAACAAATAAAATAAAAAAATATGGTTGAGAGCTTCAACAATAGACTAGATCAAGCAGAAGAAAGAATTGCTGCAATTCTTTTGAAAGAATTCAAAAAGACTTTTGAAATAACCCAGTCAGACCACCAAAAATAAAAAAGTTAAAAAGAAAAAGCTGGGCACAGGGGCTCATGCCTGTAATTTTAGTTACTTGAGAGGCTGATGTGGGAGAATTGCTTGAGCCTAGGAGTTTGAGACCAGCATGGGCAACAAAGTCAGACCCCATCTCTGGGGGAAAAAATTAGCCAGGTGTGGTTGCATGCATCTGCAGTCCCAGCTACTTGGGAGGCTAAGGTGGAAGGATCATTGTGCCCAGGAGTTTGAGGCTGCAGTAAGCTATAATCATACACTGCACTTCAGCCTGGGTAACAGAGACTTTGTCTTTAAAACAAAGAAAAGAATGAAGAAAGCAGCCTACAGGAATTGTGAGGCATCATTAAGTGAACATATATTTACACTATGGATGTTTAAGGAGAAATGGGAAAAGATATAGAAAAACCCATTTAGTGAAATAACAGCTGAAAACTCCCCAAATCTTAGGAGAGATATGGACATTCAAATCCAGGAAGCTCAAAGTTTCCCAAATAGATTCAACCCAAAAGTTCCCCTTCAAGTCACATTATAGTAAAACTGTCAAAAAGACAAAGAAATAATTCTAAAAACAGCAAGACAAAAGTGTTATTGCACACAAGGAAATCCCCATTAGAGAAACAGCAGATTTCTCAGCAGAAAGCTTACAAGCCAGGAGAGAATAGGATGACATATTCAAAGTGGTGAAAGAACAAAACTGCCAGCAAAGAATACTATACCCACCAAAGTTATCCTTCAGAATGAAGGAGAAATAAAGACTTTCCCAGGTGTATTTGGCCATTCTTGCATTGCTACAAAGAAGTACCTGAGATTGGGTAACTTATAAGAAAAGAGGTTTTATGGGCTAATGGTTCTACAGGCTGTACAGGAAGCATAGTGGCATCTTGCTTCTGGGGAGGCCCCAGGAAGCTTCCAATCATGGCAGAAAGCAAAGAGGGAGCAGGCACATCACAAGGTGAAAGCAGGAGCAAGAGAAGGTGGGGAAGTGCCATACACTTTTAAGGGGCCAGATCTCATGAGAACTCACTGCTGGCTGGGCACGGTGGCTCATGCCTGTAATCCCAGCACTTTGGGAGGCCGAGGCGGGCAGATCACCAGGTCAGGAGACCAAGACCATCCTGGCTAACACGGTGAAACCCCATCTCTACTAAAAAAATAAAAAAAAAATAAAAAATCAGCTGGGTGCGGTGGCAGGCCCCTGCAGTCCCAGCTACTTGGGAGGCTGAGGCAGGAGAATGGCGTGAATCCAGGAGGCGGAGCTTGCAGTGAGCCAAGATCGCACCATTGCACTCCAGCCTGGGTGACAGAGCGAGACATCATCTCAAAAAAAAAAAAAAAAAAAAAGAGAACTCACTACTGAGGACAGCACCAAGGGGATAGTGATAAACTATTCATGATAAATTTGCCTTTATGATCCAGTCACCTTTCACCAGGCCCCACCTCTAACACGGGATTACAAGTCAATATGAGATTTGGGCAGGGACACACATTTAAACTACATCACCAGACAAGCAAAAGCTGAAGGAGTTAATTATCACTAGACTGGCCTTATAAGAAATGCTTAAGAAAGTCCTACGTTCGGAGGAAAAGGATGATTACTGCCATCATGAAATCACGTGAAAGTATAAAACTCACAGGTAGCACAGTTATCCAAATGAGAAAGAGAAAGGAGTCAAACCTCATCACTACAGAAAACCACCAAATCACAAAGATAAACAATAAGAGAGGAAGAAAGGAAGAAAAGAAATACAAAACCACCAGAAAACAATTAACAAAATGTCAGGAGTTTTTTTCTTACCTATCAATAATCTTGAACAAAAAAAAAAATCTTGAATGTAAACATTAAATTCCCCAATTAGAAAGATATAGGCTGGCTGAATAGACAAAAAAAATCAAGACTCAACTATATACTGCCTACAAGAAACTCACTTCACCTATAAAGACACACATAGACTGAAAGTGAAGGGATGAAAAAAGATATTCCATGCAAATAGAAACCAAAAATAAACAAGAGCAGCTATGCTTGTATCAGACTTAAACAGACTTCAAGTCAAAAGCTATAAAAAGATACAGAGAAGGTAATTATATAATAATAAAGGGATCAATTCAGTGAGAGGATATAACAATTCTAAATATGTATGTACTCAACACTGGAGCACTCAGATATATAAAGCAAATATCATTAGATTTAGGGGGAGAGAGAGATATCAATACAATAATAGTTGAGGACTTAAATGCCCCACTGTCAGCATTGGGCAGATTATCTAGACAGATAATCAACAAAGAAACACCGGATTTAAACTGCACCATAGACCAAATGAACCTAACAGACATTTACAGAATATTTTATTTAATAGTTGCAGAATAACTCATTTTTCTCATCAGCACATGGAACATGCCATATGTTAGGCTACAAAGCAAATTTCAACAAATTTTTAAAAATTGAAATCATATCAAGTATCCATGTTGCCCACAATGGAATAAAATTAAAAATCCATCACTAGAGTAACTTTGGAAACTGTACAAATACATGGAAATGAAATAACATGCTTCTGAATAACCAATGGGACAATAAAGAAATTAAGAAGAAAATTAAACATTTTTTGAATCAAATGAAAATAGAAACACAAAATACCAAAACCTATGGGAGATATAAAAAACAAAGCACGGTGGCTCACGCCTGTAATCCCAGCACCTTGGGAGGCGGAGGCGGGTGGATCACGAGGTCAGGAGATTGAGACCATCCTGGCTAACACGATGAAATTCGTCTCTAATAAAAATACAAAAAATTAGCCGGGCGTGGTGGCAGGCGCCTGTAGTCCCAGCTACTTGGGAGGCTGAGGCAGGAGAATGGCGAGAACCCGGGAGGCGGAGTTTGCAGCGAGCAGAGATCGCCCCACTGCACTCCAGCCTGGGCGACAGAGCGAGACTCCGTCTCGCAAACAAAAAAACAAAACAAAAACAAAAACAAAGGGAATAAGTGGGAAGTTGACTGCAATAAACAGCTATGTCAAAAAACTAGAACTTTTTAAAATAAACAGTCTAATTATGTACCTTGGGAGACTAGAAAAGCAAGAAGAAGCATAAGTCAAAATTAGTAGAAGGAAAGAAATTATAAAAATTAGAGCAGAAATAAATACAGTTGGGACTAGAAAAATGCAAAGGATCAATAAATCAAAAAGTTGGTTTTATGAAAAGATAAAAAAATTAGACAAACTTTTAGACTAAGAAAAAAATGAGAGAAGACCCTAATAAATAAAATCACAAATAAAAAAGGAGACATTACGACTGATATCACAGAAATACAAAGGAACATTAGAGACTATTGTGAACAACTATACATCAACACATTGGAAAACCTAAAGGAAGTGAATAAATTGCTGGACGCATAAAACCTACCAAGATTGAACCATAAAGAAATAGAAAACCTGAATAAATCAATGATGTGTAAAAAATTGAATTAGTAATAAAGTCTTCCAAAAAAGAAAAGCCCATGACCAGATGGCTTGACTGCTGAATCCTACAAAATTTTTAAAGAACTAACACCAATTTCTCTCAAATTACTCAAAAAAATTGATGGGGTGGAAATTCTTCCTAACTCATGAGGCTAGAATTGCCCTAATACCAAAACCCGACAAGGACACAACAACAACAAAAAAAACTATAGGCCAATATCCCGATGAACATAGCTACAAAAATCCTCAACAAAATACTAGGAAACCAAATTCAATAGTACATCGAACAGATTATACACCATGACCAAGTGAGGTTTATCTCTGGGATTCAAGGATGGAGCAACACACGTAAATCAATAAATGTGATATATCATATCAACAGAATGAAGGACAAAAACAGTATGATCATCTCAATATCTTTCTGCATCTCAATATCTTTCCGTTTTTGATAAAATTTAACATCCCTTCAAGATAAAAAAAACTCAACAAATTAGGTATATAAGGAATATACCTCAAGACGATAAATGCGATGTATGACAAACCCACAGTTAACATCACATTGAACAGGTAAAAGTTGAAAGCATTTCCTCATAGAACTGGAGCAAGACAAGGATGCCCACTCTCTGCACTCTTCTGCAGCGTAGTCTTGGAAGTTCTAGCCAGAGCAATTAGGCAAGAGAAAGAAATAAAGAACATCCAAGTTGGAAAGGAGGACATCAAATTGTCTGTTTGCAGATGACATGATTGTGTGTGTGTATATATATATACATATACATATACATATACATATACATATACGCCGTAGTAGTCATCTCTCTTTACAAACAAGGTATATGACTGGTTGTACTGCTTGAAGTTTTTCCCACTAGTAGAATTTCCCTTAGCTATTGTTTTGAGGGACAATGTATTATACTGTAGTACTACAGCAATGAATTTTTTAATTTTTGTAAGCATTTAGTGTAAAACCATCTATAAACCCACTCTTAGTTAAGTGGCTGTAAGGAATTTTCCACGAGGCCACGCATGTATATTGAGAGGAGGTAACGAAGCAGGAATAGATGTTCTGGAAATCTGCCGTCCCTGTTTAAGCAACCAGCTTGTGCCTTCAGTACCTTTTGAGACTGATACACATTATTTCCACTTTGTGATGAACTAGCTGCTGTGTCTGTCTAACACACAATTTGTGACGGGTAGCTCAGTTCTCATGATCATTTGAGGTATGATGATCAGGCATTTAATCTTTGCCAAAGCTCAGTAGAACTCCAAGACATGTTTCTCCAAAGAAGACATGTTATCTGCAGAAGAAAGCAAGCCTTACTTCAAAACTTTAAGAGGAGACATTGTGATTCTTCTATTGCCACGTTCTAGTTGTTCTGAATAGCATTCTATCTGTTGCAAAAGCTGACTGTTATTGAATCTGCTAGGTCATAAGTTCCAGGTGGCAGAACAGCTTTTAAATTTCATGCAGGACCTGCTGTAGAGCTTTGTTTTACTTGTGGATTCACACTGGCAGTATGCTCAAATATCTATTTGTTAGCTATCAAATCAAGAGAGATCCAAATCATGTGTGTCTCTGTTTTCTTTGCACGAAGTGCAGCTTTCAGCAACTTCTCCTTTATTTTAGAGGAGCTATCTCAACATGACCCAGACTACTGAGCCCCTAGAGATGTCACTGAGGTAACAGAGTATTATCTGCCATCCTGGATCACATATGCGTATCACTTTGACAGATAGGATACTTGCTATTTTCTGCTCATCAGTTCTACTCAGCATGTTGTGATCTGTGAGGTGGGTTGGCATGATGTTCTGTGGCATTTCAAGACAATCAGTGTCTCTGTGAATTAAATCAGAGGTTGATATTTTCTGTAAAGGACCATGTGCTGAATATTTTAGGCTTTGTGAGCTGTGTAGTCTGTGTTACAACTATTCAACCCTGTAGTGTGAAAACAGCCATAGATAAATAATATGTGAGCAAATGAGTATGGCTCTGTTCTATCAACACTTCATTTATGTGAAATTTGAATTTCTTTATTTTATTATCTATTTATTTTTTAATATCTTTTATTACACTAGTCAGAAAAATTAGAATTTCATTTAATTCTTATTTATCTTTAGATAAATTCATCATTTACTTTTTGTCAACCATTTAAAAATATGAAGACAATTCTTAGCTTACGGACTATACAAAAATGTGTCAGGATGAATTTGGTCTGTGGGTTGCAATTTTCTTATACTTGGGTTAGATTATGGCAGAAAACGAGAAAATTGACATTGACACCTAAGGAAGGACCATGAAAGTATACTGCTGACTCTACCAGGTGAAGGCAAACTGTTTCTGTGATCCTTACACACTGTTATTACAGAAATAAACATATAACACTGCAATAATAGATGCCACCGGCTGTATTGATTCACTCCACTAAACAAACCAAATCTGAAACAGTAGCTGCAACTGAACTCACCACCTAATTTATTTTATGATAATCTATAGTCAGTCTCCATGATACCTCTGCCTTCTGACATGTCATATAAGCAAGTTAAATGGTAATGTAATAGGAATCACTACCTTAGAATCTCAAGTTTTTGATAGTAACACTGATCTCTGCTATCCTCCAGAGAATTTTAAAGTATAATAAAATACAATTAGTTAGAAATAATTATGTAGAGTACAACGGTGATTTAAATATATATGTTTTTATGCATATATATATATTACTAACATATATATTACACTATTAAAATGGCTTTTATTGGCCAGGAGTGGTGGCTCACACTTGTAATCCCAGTTCTTAGGGAGGCAGAGGCAGGAGGATAGCTTGAGCTCAAGAGTTCGAGACCTGCCTGGGCAATATAGTGAGATCCTGTTCTAAAAAAAAAAAAAAAAGTTTTTATTTGGTCATGGAATTACATTTAATATTTATTTAATATTTTTTACTTTTGTACTTTTAAACATTTCATTTCTTGCAGTGAACATATATTCCTTTACAGTCATAAAAAAAATCTAGTTTGGGCGGGGCGCAGTGGCTCACGCCTGTAATCCCAGCACTTTGGGAGGCGGAGGCGGGTGGATCACCTGAGGTCGGGAATTCGAGACCAGCCTGACCAACATGGAGAAACCTGGACTCTGCTAAAAATACAAAATTAGCTGGGTGTGGTGGTGCATGCCTGTAATCCTAGCTACTCAGGAGGCTGAGGCAGGAGAATCACTTGAACCTGGGAGGCAGAGGTTACCGTGAGCTGAGATCACGCCATTGCCCTCCAGCCTGGGCAACAAGAGCGAAACTTCATCTCAAAAAAAAAAAAAAAAAAAAGAAAATCTAGTTTGTATTTTATGTGAATCACTTTTATTTTTAAACTTTTTGTAGAAGCCAGCTGTGGTAGCTGAAGCCTGTAATCCCGGCACTTTGGGAGGCCGAGGTAGGTGGATCACTTGACCTCAGGAGTTTGAGATCATCCTGGGCAACATGGTGAAACCCCATCTCTATAAAAAATCCAAAAATTAGCCAGGAATGGTGGCTTGTGCCTGTAATCCCAGCTACTTGGGGGGCTGAGGAGGCAGGATTGCTTGAGCCCAGGAGGCGGAGGTTGCAGTGAGTTGAGACTGTACCACTGCACTCCAGCCTGGGCAGACAGAGTGGAAACCCTGCCTCAAAAAACAAAACCAAACCCAACTTTTTGTAGAGATGAGCTCTATGTTGCCCAGACTTGTCTCGAACTCCTGGCCTCAAGTGATTCTCCTGCCTCAGCCTCCCAAAGTGCTGGGATTATAGAAGTGAGCCACTGTTTCTGGCCTGAATCACTGTTAAAGTCAGAAAACTAAATTTAACTAGATGAGGGTCTATGAATGTAATCCTGAGAATAGTTGTACCAAAACTAACCTCAGCAGATTTAAATGTTTGAATCAAAAGTCACTACACCAATTTCACAACAATTTCAAATAGCTCATTATTCTTATTTTATTCTTTGATTAAATATTTGAATTAATATACATTTGGTCTTTATCATTTTACATATATTTTCAAACAGAATCCTAAAAGCTTTAACTTTTAAGTGAAAGAAAATTAATTGAAAATTAATTAATGGTACATAATTTTTATAAATGCTTCCCATACTGGTGTTAATAGCGTATGAAATACATAACATTAAACTAACTAGACAATTCAGTACTGTTGCGTTTAATCACTGTGTTATTAAAATAGAGGAAGGACTGGGCGTGGTGGCTCACACCTGTAATCCCAGCACTTTGGGAGGCCGAGGCAGGCAGATCACGAGGTCAGGAGATTGAGACCATCCTGGCTAACACGGTGAAACCCCGTCTCTACTACAAATACAAAAAATTAGCTGGGCGTGGTGGCAGGTGCCTGTAATCCCAGCTACTCGGGAGGCTGAGGCAGAAGAATGTCGTGAACCTGGGAGGCGGAGCTTGCAGTGAGCCGAGATCGTGCCACTGCACTCCAGCCAGGGTGATAGAGGGAGACACCATCTCAAAAACAAACAAACCAACACAATAATAAAATAAAATGAAGGAAGATGATTTGCCACTGTCTTTTTGTGGTGAAGCAGAGTGCATGTGAGTTCTCAGTCACCACTGCAGTCCTAGACACTCCTCTTAGCACTACCACTGTTTAGTTATTTGGACAAAGAAATAAGGATCATGTGCTTTTGGCCGGGTGCAGTGGCTCATGCCTGTAATCCCAGCACTTTGGGAAGCTGAGGCAGGCGGATCATCTGAGGTCGGGAGTTTAAGACCAGCCTGACCAACATGGAGAAACCCTGTCTCTACTAAAAATACAAAATTAGCCGGGGTGGTGGTGCATGCCTGTAATCCCAGCCACTCGGGAGGCTGAGGCAGGAGAATCGCTTGAACCTGGGAGGCGGAGGTTGCGGTGAGCCGAGATCGGCCATTGCACTCCAGCCTGGGCAACAAGAGTGAAACTCCATCTCAAAAAAAAAAAAAAAAAAAAAAGATCATGTGCTTTCTTCAAGAGAGCACGTGTTGGAAATCTTTTATCATCTGGGTATATTGGCTGGTGTTCATAGTGGGAATGAAAGCAAGGTGTCACTGGGAAGGACAAGTTCAGGAAAAGACTCTGACCACCTGTAAATGGAAGGCCTTAGACACAAATTATCTGACTTGGGAAAACCCTTCCACAACCCCTCATGTTTGGGAAAAAACGGTATAGAAACAGGAAAGTAGCACTGGACTGGGTTTAGGACTTTTTGGTTTCTGCTAGACTGTACTAATAAGTAAAGGTGTGACCTTGAGTTATCACTTAACTTCATTTTCTATCAGCTTTTGTATGTTCAAGAGATGGGATGAATCAATTGCTTTCTTGGGCATTTCAGCACTTGTATTCTCTTACAACTCTCTTCTGAACTCCTACCTGAATTTACCGCTCTCTAGCACAAATAGTGCTCTCTTCCAATCACTGTTCCAATGGCTGGCACTTATACCCTATTCCTCACTTCCTCAGCCCTGCCCCAGTAACCTGTAAGCTCCTTGAAGCATTCAATAACTGGCAGGAGCAGGCATGTGAAAACAACAAACTATAAATGATCAATTTGTGAAGACTACATTCTGTGGAGACTGTAATCATAGGCTGGATCTTTTTTTTTTTTTTTTTTTGAGACGGAGTCTTGCTCTGTCACCCAGGCTGGAGTGCAGTGGCGCAATCTTGGCTCACTGCAAGCTCCGCCTTCCAGGTTCACGCCATTCTCCTGCCTCAGCCTCCCGAGTAGCTGGGACTACAGGCACCTGCCACCACGCCCAGCTAACTTTTTTTGTATTTTTAGTAGAGACGGTTTCACTGTGTTAACCAGGATGGTCTCGATCTCCTGACCTCGTGATCTGCCTGCCTCGGCCTCCCAAAGTGCTGGGATTACAGGCATGAGCCACCACGCCCGGCCAAGCTGGATCTTCTTGAGTAGTGGATATTATTGATGGAAGAGGAAGAAAGGGAATACATTTCTATTGAGCTCCTATATCTAGCCATTAAATATTTTTATTTACTGCATATATGATATACATATAATTATTGCAATTTCACAGCACACAAAGTGCATGATTTGCTTTAGCGAGTGGACAACTCTGAATATTAAACTTGGGATTCTCTTAACTTCATAACCCGGGTTCATTTCACAGTAATATGCCTTTAGTGGCAGTAATTGGTGGTACAGCCTCTATAAAATAAGATTATTGCTACAGATTTAGGAAAATGGAACTTAGGAGTGTTCGGACTGGAAAAAGCCTTTTTGAGATCCTATCTATGTAAAGCTTACTTCAGCAGAGTCACTATTTGTGATATTTATTCAAACAGTTTCAGAAAGGAGAATGACACAGGGGAAGAGGGATGGCAGAATATACTTACTGTATTTTACCATTAACACTTTTTTTTATTATTTTCCTTTCATCATTCCTCAGTGCTTCAAAAAAGCCTTATTTTTAGGTCATGCACAGTGGTTCACCCTTGTAATCCCAGCACTTTGGGAGGCCAAGGTGGGAGGATTGCTTGAAGCCAGGAGTTGAAGACCAGCCTGGGCAACATAGCAAGACCCCCTAACCCCTGTCTCTACTTCTAAATTAAAAAAAAAATTAGCTGGGCGTGGTGGTGTGTGCCTATAGTCCCAGCTACTCGAGAGGGTGAAGTGGGAAGACCCTTTGAGCCCACAAGCTTGTTCAAAGCTGCAATGAGCCATGATCATGCTACTGCACCCCAGCCTGGGTGACAGAGGAGCAAGACCCTGTCTCAAAAAAAAAAAAAAAAAAAAAGCCTTATTCTATGTTTATGTAGATGTTTATGCATCTGCCCTTGACTCTGCTTCTGTATCTTCTATAACTTTGTATCTCATTCTAACACTATATACCAAGTAGATGTTCAATAAATGCTTGTTGAATGTCTATCATCTTTCTCTTTTTAAAATTTATCCTAAGATCTTCTTTAATTTTATTTATGTATGGGAACTTCCTCTATTCCAAGTAGAGAGGGACAACATCAAGGAGATTTAAAAAGATACAATAGGGCAGGTGTGGTGGCTCACGCCTGTAATCCCAGCACTTTGGGAGGCCGAGGTGAGTGGATCACGAGGTCAGGAGATCGAGACTATCCTGGCTAACACGGTGAAACCCCGTCTCTACTAAAAATAAAAAAAAAATTAGCCAGGCGTGGTGGCGGGCACCTGTAGTCCCAGCTACTCGGGAGGCTGAGGCAGGAGAATGGCGTGAACCTGGGAGGTGGAGCTTGCAGTGAGCCGAGATCGCGCCACTGCACTCCAGCTTGGGCGACAGAGCGAGACTCCATCTCAAAAAAAAAAAACAAAACAATAATATTTTGTGAAGACATAGCAAGTATGGTGTCCAGACCCTACTTCAATGAAGGAATTGTTTTCCCAACTACCGGGAGTGCTACGAGGGGAAAGCCTTCAGCTAGCAGTGTCTTCAGGGACTGCATCAGCTTCATGTGTGACTAAGGTGGGGCACCCTTACCAGGACAGCCTACATCCAGTGATCAAGGTGGAGGTATAAAGGCCTGGCTGTTTTAGTCCACTGTGGGACAACTCTGCCAATTCAGCTTCCTTTTAAGAAAATTAAGCTGGGATCAGGCGCGGTGGCTCACACCTGTAATCCCAGCACTTTGGGAGGCCGAGGCGAGTGGATCACAAGGTCAGGAGATTGAGACCACCCTAGCTAACACGGTTAAACCCCATCTCTACTAAAAATACAAAAAATTAGCCAGGCGTGGTGGCGGGCACCTGTAATCCCAGCTACTTGGGAGGCTGAGGCAGGAAAATGGCATGAACCCAGAAGGCAGAGCTTGCAGTGAGCCGAGATTGCGCCACTGCACTCTAGCCTGGGAGATGGGGATACTGTCTCAAAAAAAAAAAAAAAGAAAATTCAGCTGGGATTTTTTTTTTTCTCTTCTTTCTTGAGACAGAGCCTTGCTCTGTTGCCCAGGCTGGAGTGCAGCAGCGCAATCTTGGCTCAGTTCAACCTTGGCCTCCTTGGTTCAAGCGATTCTGCTGCCTCAGCCTCCTGAGTAGCTGGGATTATGGGGGCCTGCCACTGTGCCCAGCTAATTTTTTTGTATTTTTAGTAGAGATGGGGTTTCACCATGTTGGCCAGGCTGGTCTTGAACTCCTGACCTCAAGTGATCTGCCCACCTCAGCCTTCCAAAGTGCTGGGATTACAGGCGTGAACCGCCACGCCCTGCCCTTTTTTCTTTTTTCTTTTCTTTTCTTTTGACGGAGTCTCGCTCTGTTGCTTAGGCTGGAGTGCAGCGGTGCAATCTCGGCTCACTGCAAGCTCCACCTCCCGGGTTCATGCCATTCTCCTGCCTCAGCCTCCCGAGTAGCTGGGACTACAGGCTCCCGCCACCACTCCCAGCTAACTTTTTGTATTTTTAGCAGAGACGGGGTTTCACCACGTTAGCCAGGATGGTCTTGATCTCCTGACCTCGTGATTGCCCACCTTGGCCTCCCAAAATGCTTGAGATTATAGCCTTCTTCTTCTTCTTTTTTTTTTTTTTGAGACAAGATCTGGCTGTGTTGCCCAGGCTGGAATGCAGTGTCAAGAACCCGGCTCACTGTAACCTCCTGGGCTCAAGTGATCCTCCCACCTCAGCTTCCTGAGTAGCTAGGACTACAGGCACCTACCACCACTCCTGGCTATTTTTTTTTTTTGTATTTTTTGTAGAGATGGGGTTTTGCCATGTTGCCCACACTGGTCTTGAACTCCTGGTCTCATGCGATCTGCCTTCCTTGGTGTGAGTCACTGTACCAGGCCGGGATTTTTTTTTTTTTTGAGACAGAGTCTTACTCTGTCACCCAGGCTGGAGTGCACTGGCATGATCTTGGCTCACTGCAAGCTCTGCCTTCCAGGTTCACACCATTCTCCTGCCTCAGCCTCAGCCTCCAGAGTAGCTGGGACTACAGGCGCCCACCACTGCGCCCAGCTAATTTTTTGTATTTTTAGTAGAGACAGGGTTTCACCCTGGTCTCAATCTCCTGAACTTGTGATCCGCCTGCCTCTGCCTCCCAAAGTGCTGGGATTACAGGTGTGAGCCACCGCGTCCGGCCTCTTTTTTTTTTTTTTTTTTGTGGCAGCAAGATTTAGTAAAGCCAGAGGGAAAGTAAAGGGAAAGCGAAAGTAAAGCTTCCACGTGGTGGAAGGGGACCCAGAAGGATTGTGTTTTTTGGCTTGGGTGTCTTATGCTTATATCCCCTTATGACTCCTCCCCTTTTCTTTTTCTGTCCTATAGGATTGGCTTATTTTCTATCCACTTGTGGGTTGGCAGACCTGATTGGTTAAAAACATCAGGCTGCAGCTAGAGCTTGAACTCCCTATATGATTGGTTGAAGTTTCAATCCCTTAGTTTGTAGCTGTGACTCATTTTGGCTTAGGGGAAATTCCCCTTTGATTGGTTGAAGTTTCAATCCCTTTAGCTTGCAGCTATGACTAATTTTGGCTTAGGGGAAAATCCCCTTTCATTGGTTGAAGTTTTAATCTCTTAGCTTGCAGCCGTGACTAATTTTGGCTTAGGGGAAAATCCCCTTTGATTGGTTCAAGTTTTAATCTCTTAGCTTGCAGCTGTAACTCATTTTGGCTTAGGGGAAAGTCCCTTTAGGGAAGTCCCTATTGACCCAGGAAGTCCAGCCAACTTAGCCACTTAGTCCCTCAGTCCCCCCTTTCAACAGGAAAGCCCAAGTGCTGTTGGGAAGTTGGGTGACGATTGTTCTAGCTACTTCCTGCTGAACTGGGGGGTAGAAGGGGCACTGCAGTTGAGGTTTCCTCAGGAGGGGAGTCTTTGGTGTTGTGGTGTGAGAACAGGTTGGTGGGTGGGTCTAGGGGTCCTTGACAGTAGGTGCTAGTGGTGGTCACTTGGGGCTCCATTTGTAGAACCATTGGCAGCTTCATGGATTCTATTCTGGAAGAGACAAATTTTACAAGGAGGTTAAAAATACAGGGTCCAAAGATAAGCAACATCACAATAGCCACCAAGGGCCCCAAGAAGGGGAGAAGCCAGGGCATCCATTGGTTGATAATATTCCAAGGTCCTGTGTCTTGGAGCTCTTGTGCCCAGCACTGTATCCCATCTCAAAGTTCCTTAACCTTCTCGGTGACAATTCTGGATTGATTAATGAAATAGCAGCACTCTTCTAGAAAAAGAGGTTCCACCTCTTTCAGCTGTTAATAAATCTAAGGCTGTCCGATTTTGAAGGGCTACTGCTGCTAAAGAATTAAGCTGGCTTTGTAAGGTGACCAGCAAATCTGCAACTCATGCCATGTCATCATTTAACTCTTGTGATAATTTGTAATAGAATTGGGTGGAGGTGGTAATGCCTCCAATGCCGGTTCCTAGTCCTCCTAATATCCCAGCTCCTATAATGAATGGTAGGACAGTCCAGGTGAGCTGAGACCCTGGGTTTGACAGATCTTTAAAGGCAAATAAAAATTGAGAGTCAGGATGCAGAGGGATGCAGAATAAAGTGTCCTTAAGATCTAGGACTGTAAACCATTCTGCTTCCTCTGGTATCTAGGAGAGTAGAGTATAAGGATTAGGTACAACTGGATACAGAGGAACAACTGCCTCATTGATAATTCTGAGGGCTTGCACTAACCTCCATTGTCCGCTGGGACTCGTATGCAACAATACGAGTGTTGCATAGACTGTTGCATGGTTTTACTAATCCCTGTGCTTTTAGGTCTTTGATGATCTTTTGTAATCCTTGTTGGGCTTCTGGTCTGAGGGAGTACTGCCTTTGATAAGGAAAGGAGGTAGGATCCTTTAATTTAACTTGAACTGGACAAGCATTTTTTGGTCGTCTGTATTGTTCTTCCTCTGCCCAGACATCAGGATTAACTCCCTTCTCGAGTAGAGGGCAGCAAACAGGTATTTCTTCTCCAATATTCAAGTTTATTATGGCCCCTCCTTTAGCTAATATGTCCCTCCCTAGTAAAGGAGTAGAGCTCTCAGGCATGATAAGAAAGCCATGTGAGAAAAATAAGGCTCCTCAGTCACAATTTAGGGGGTGGGAGAAATACCTAGTGACTGGCTGTCCTAGGACCCCTTTGATGGTGACAGACCTGGAGGATAGTTGTCCGGGACAGAAGAGTAAAACTGAGAAGGCTGTGCCAGTGTCCAAGAGGAAGTTAGTTTCCTGGCCCTCAATGGTTAAGCTTACCTGGGGCTCTGTGAGGGTGATGGTATGGGCTGGTGCCTGCCATGGGTACCCTCAGTCCTGTTGTTGGACCATCTGGTTAGTGGCCTCTGGCCCAGAGGACCTTCACCCTCAGAGGCAGTGTGCCTTCCAGTGATCCCTCTGGCACAAAGGACATGGACGAGGGGGCGGCTTATTTTTGTTTGGGTAGTCCTTTTTGAAGTGCCCCTGTAAGCCACACTGATAACAAGCCCTGTTAGGCTGGTTGCCTGCCCAGCCCTTCTTTCTTTCAGAGCCACCGAAGTTCATCTGCCTGAGGGCCATAACTAAGGCGGGGCCATGACTAGGGCGGCGGCCTTTTTCTTGTCTCGTCTGTCTCATTCAGCCTGCTCCTCCTGATCCCTATTATAAAACACTGAAGTTGCCAAATTCAATAGAGTTTCCAAATTTTTCTTGGGGCCTGGGGCAGACTTTTGAAGCTTTTCTCTAATGTCTGCAGCTGACTGAGTGATAAACTTATCCTTTAAAATTAGTTGGCCTTCAATAGAGTCAGGTGACAAGGAGGTATGCTTTCTTAAAGCCTCTCTTAGTCTCTCTAAAAATGCCGTAGGGGTTTCTTCCTTTCCCTGCATTATGGTTGACATCATTATGTAATTCACTGGCTTTTTTCTGGTCTTTCTTAATCCTTCTAGTATACAAGTCAGTAAATGCCTGTGACTCCAGTCTCCGTGCTCCAAATTGAGGTCCCAGTGGGGATCCACACTGGGAACGGCCTGTTGGCCTGTAGGGAATTGTTCCCTTCCTTCTGATGTCATTTTATCATTTACCTGGCTTAGGTACCAGAGATCCCCAAACTCCCGGGATGCAGCTAAGGTGGCCTCTTCTTTGTTGGGAGTTAATGTTTGACCTAACAACATAATATCTCTCCATGCTAAATCAAAAGATTGTCCTAATCTCTGTAAGACATCTATGCGTCAATCAGGATTATCTGAGAATTTTCCTAGGTCCAGTTTGATCGTTTTAAGTCTGAGAGGGAAAAGGGGACATGTACTTGAACCGGGCCAAAGTCTCCTTCTCCTCCCACAACTTGGAGGGGGCACAGTTGAGGGCCATTGGCGCCTTTTGGTTCCTTGACTTTTTGTCTGGTTCCTTTTGGGCTGTTAGGGCCAAAGGAGAGTTCTTACTAGTCGGAGGGGGAGCTATGGGGAGACCTGAGTATGGGGGTAGGCTTTGAGGACCCCCGGTAGGATGTAAATTATATTTTTTACATCATTGTGGGTTATCCTTTAGTGAGAAAAAAAACCTGTACATATGGCACTTCACTCCATTTGCCCTCTCGTTTACAAAAGAGATCTAGCTGTAGGATGGTATTATAGTTTATACTTCCCGGGGTGGCCATGTCTTCCCTCTGGGAAGAGGATATTGTGGCCAGGTGGTGCTGCAGAAAAATATAAGTCACTTCTTCTTCAGTGTTTGAGGGTCAAATTGGTCCTAATTATCCAGAATACACCTCAGGGGTGGCTTCGCTTTTGAGGGAATGTCTCGCATCTGAAAGGAGAACATAGGAGTGCCTGCACCCCTAGTCATCCCCTAGTGAGCACTAGCCCTAGGGTGTCCCCTATGGTTCTAGTGTCCTTTTCTTTCCAGGTTTCCAGGGTGCACAGTCACCCATGGAACACTGCTTATTGGATTTAATTGCACTTACTGACGTAGCAGTTTTGCCCACCCCGTTTCCCGCCTGTTTTAGCCACAAAAAATGGGGCTGGGACTGCTGGATTTTAGTGGCTCCTTACCAGCATGCCCACAATTGCGTTTGCATCTGTGAGTGGGTCTTAGGTTCAGGGTGTATTTTGAGTTCAGAGACCAGGCACCAGTTAGCATATTTCTGGGCTTGGAGCTGTCCCAGCGAGATAAATTCCTTGAAAATAGCACTGAAGCACAACAGTTTTAGGGTAGGTAGTGGCAAATTGGAGGACCAGTCCTTTTCATACCTGAATTTTCTGTCCCCTATTTGCCCTCATAAGAATATTCATTGACCTCTGGACTTGGATCGGGGGACCTATTGTCTATTGTATTGTTTTCGGCCCGTACATCTGATGCTTCAAGTGGAGAAGTTCTACAGTTCTAATTGCTGATCCCAGACAGGAAAGGTGGTAATTAAAGTAGCCTCTACAATCTGGAGAAAATTTAGGGCAACAAAGGGAAAAATGTCCTAGACCTTCTATCAGCCACTGACATGCCTTTTGATGTCCCAGATAGTGCCTAGGGTACAGGTTATGAGGGACAGGTCCTGTATAAGTATATTGATACCCATTTGCATAAGAATAAGCCTGAGGACACCATGGGCAAGGGTCTTTGGATTGCCAGCCCCCTCGACTTAGGCTCCTAGCCAAAAGATTCTTAGACTCAGGGGTAGGAAAGATCCTAGAGGACAGGGCCTCAAGAAAGTCTTCTCTGAGGACGTTAGGACCCAGGAGGCATGGGTCAGAAAAGGCAGGGAACGCATACATGGACAGTTGTGGAGTAGAGGCTTCTTGCTCTGCCATGATCTCGACTGGGTCAGTGCCAGGAGTTTTGGAAGACAGTTTTCCACCTCTAGCCAGCCCTCAGCTTTTCCCAGGAAAGGTAGAGAAAGGTGGAACTGGTTCCAGTTAAACCAACGCTCCCAGCTTGGAGGGCCATGGGTTGCTAGAGAGCCCTTTCCCAGAAAGCCTCACACCCATGTCTTAAGTCTGGGCCATGCTTGTCACTTTTAAATGGCCGATAGGTGCCCGGTGTTTTCCTCCAATTTCTAGCGAGAAGATAGAACAGAATAGCAAGTGAAAGGGGTCCGAGGTTACTCACCACTTTGGAGAAATCCTGGACCGGTCCCCAGAAATGAGATGAGAAGTCTTCTCCTTATCAAACATTTTCTTGATTGAAGGGTTTGTGGTCTCACAGGCTTCAAGAAATGAAGCTGTGGACTGCAGCGGTGAGTGTTACAGCTCAATTAGAGAAACACACAGACCCAAAGAGTGTGCAGTGGCAAAATTTATTCAAGTGAAAGTGAAAGTAAGGCTTCCATGTGGTGGAAGGGGACCCAGAAGGGTTGCCTGGGATTCTTTAACTTAATTATTCTGTCTCTCTTTTTAAATTGAAGTATGTTCATTAATGAATTATGAGTAATTATCACTAACCCACAAAGTATTTTGGACCCATGACCTCATTCAAATAAATTGAGTGAACCATTTCCTTTAGGAAACCCCAATTAGAAAACTATTTTTCATTTTCTTCTGTCCTTTCTCTATGTTATATCAAACTTCATTTTGTTTATTTATTTTCTCAGATAGGGTCTCGCTCTTTTACCCAGTTTGGAGTGCAATGGTGCGATCCTTGCTCACTGCGGCCTCGAACTCCTGGGTTCAAGTGATCCTCCTGCCTCAAGTAGCTAGGACTACAGGCATGTGCCACCACACCTGGCTAATTTTCAAGCTTTAGTATATCATAAAAGTTTATGGGTGGGGCGTGGTGGCTCACGCTTGTAATCCCAGCACTTTGGGAGGCCGAGGCAGGTGGATCACTTGAGGTCGGGAGTTCCAGACCAGCCTGGCCAACATGGTGAAATCCTGTCTCTACAAAAATATAAAAATTAGCTGGGCATGATGGCGGGTGCTTGTAATCCCAGATACTCAGAAGGCTGAGGCAGGAGAATTGCTTGAACCCGGTGGGTGGAGGTTGTAGTGAGCCGAGATCATGTCACTGCACTCCAGACTGGGTGATAGAGCAAGATTCCGTCTCAAAAAAAAAAGAAAAAAAAAGAAAAAAAAGTTTATGCATGAGGAAGCTGGGTATTTGATCCTTCTATTGTTTATTTTATTTTATGTTTTTTAATTTTATGTTATTTATTATCTGTGTTTCCAACAAGACTAAGTTCCTTGAGAGTGGAAAGCTTGTTCTCATAGCTTGTTTCATAGTAGGCAGGCAGTAAATACTGTATAATTTAATCTGCAAAAACCCAGCAAAGCATGTGAATGTGTGTATATAATTTTCTTATTATTATTTTTCAATATATCAGAAAACTGAAGCTCATTTAAAGCCAAAGTCATTTAGCTTATAAGTGCAGAGTACCTTACAATTTTACAAAGGCATGCTTCTTTTTAAGAGTATTTCAAATATACCTTCCTTTTCTCTTTTGTATTATCCACGTGTAATATTCTTAATGTCCAAGAACAATATTCTTTTTTTGTTTTTTGAGACAGAGTCTCGCTCTGTCACCCAGGGTGGAGCGCAGTGGTAAGATCTTGGCTCACTGCAAGCTCCGCCTCCTGGGTTCACGCCAGTCTCCTGCCTCAGCCTCCCGAGTAGCTGGGACTGCAGGCACCCACCACCACGCCTGTCTGGTTTTTTGTATTTTTAGTAGAGACGGGGTTTCACTGTGTTAGCCAAGATGGTCTTGATCTCCTGACCTCGTCATCCACCTGCCTCGGTCTCCCAAAGTGCTGGGATTACAGGCATGAGCCACCACGCCCAGTCACGAACAATATTCTTACTGTTCTTTACCCAATGCCTCATTTTCTTCTCAGTTATTCCCATCTCAAAAGACTGTAATATTTTAAAAAATTCACTTATGCCTTCTGACTTGTAAATAACAAAGAACTGCCAATGACCCCGAAATATAATTGTCCAACCTATGGACTATGGCCCTGGAAATGTAAACTGATCCCAAATTGACATTTAATTAAATTTATCAAACATTTGAACCATACTAGATAGTTTATGCTACTAATGTGATTTGTGGTGGGGGTCTTGGGCCATGCTGAATCAGTTTGACCCCCAGAGGGGCTGGAGACTGAGTAAGGTCAGCCACGTGGGTGCTCTATTCCTATGTGGCCAATCCCTAATTAAAACTCTAGACAGCAAGACTCAGGTGACCTTCTCTAGTTGGCAAGACTCCATCCATGTTGTCACACATTGTTGCTGAGAGAATTAAGTGCTGTCCGTATGACTTTACAGAGAGAGGAAAACTAGAAATGTGTTCCTGGTCTCTCCTGGACTCTATCCTTTGTGTCTTATTTTGCTGGGTTAAATCTTTATCCTTTCATCATAAGAAACGGTATGAGTTTAACAGCTTTTCTGAGTTTTGTGGTCCTTCTAGTGAATTGTCAAACCTGAGGGTGGTCTTGGGGTGCCCTGTCACAGCTGCTTAGTAAATGTATCAACTTTGGGATTCTTAACATAGGTTTCAAACCCGACTCTAAAACTTTCTGTGTGCTCCTGATCAGGTTAGTCAGTCAAATTGTTCCTCTATTTCTACATAACTAAAACTAGCACAGTAACAGCTACATTACAGTGTTAGTGTAAGGATTAAATAAATAATGTAAGACAGGTGCCTGGCAAGTATTTAATTAAATGTAGCTATTTTTTTTATCACATTGGGGTAAGGGGTGGAGGAATACAAAGATTATTAAGACATTTTCCAGTGGCTAGTAATCTAATCAAGGGAAAATCCTTTTCTTGAGGACTGTGGGGAAATGAGGTTATTTTCCACCTGGTCCACTCTTTGTAGACTGACAGCTCGTTCAGTCAGCCATACAAACTGTCCCTGCTACTCATATGCACTGCTATCCTGGGGCAGGGACAGGACAGGCAAAGAAGGAAAGACTTTTTCTACCTGAACCTGAAGATATATCTAAGATTTGCATACATGCAATTAGCCTATATATATCTCTCTTTTATCATATCAGTAGCAGGACATGGACCTTCAATAGGGTACAACTGGCCTTTAGTAGCTTCGTAATTAATAATTCAGGACAGCTCCAAATGTTCCTTTTAGCCTTATTTTGCTTGAATAATGACACTGGAATGCAAGGGGACACGATGGGAGTGGCCTCCACTTCCCATTCTTTCCATGCCCCCTGAGTCACCTGATACACATTGGGCCAAGTAAAGCCCTGCCTAGGGAATGGCAAGGGAGGACATGGAGTCAAATGTGTCTCTTGAAATCCCTGTTAGTAGAATAAACATTTTCAAACATCTATATCAGTCTAGGTTACTTTTTGTTTAAAGATTTCTTTTCCTGGCCGGGCGCGTTGGCTCACACCTATAATTTCAGCACTTTGGGAGGCTGAGGCAGGCGAATCACCTGAGGTCAGGAGTTTGAGACCAGCCTGGCCAACATGGTGAAACCCCATCTCTACTAAAAATACAAAAAAAATTAGCTGGGCATGGTGGCACACACCTGTAATTCCAGCTACTCGGGAGGCTGAGGCAGGAGAATTGTTTGAGCCCGGGAGATGGAGGTTGCAATAAGCCAAGATCGTACCACTGCACTCCAACCTGGCTAACAGAGATTCTGTCTAAAAAAAAAAAAAAAAAAAAAAAGATTTCTCTTCTTTTTAGAACAGGATCTCACTCTGTCATCCAGGCTGGAGTGCAGTGGTGCAATCTTGGCTCACTGCAGCCTCAACTTCTTGTGCTCAAGCGATCCTCCCACCTTAGCCTTCCAAGTAGCTGGGACTACAGGCATATACTACCATGTCCAGCTAATTTTTTTATTGTATTTTATTTTTATTTTTATTTTAAGTTCTGGGATACATGTGCAGAGTGTGCAGGTTTGTCCATGGTGGTTTGCTGCACCTATCAACCCGTCATCTAGGTTTTAAGCCCCACATGCATTAGGTATTTGTCCTAATGCTCTCCCTATCCTTGCCCCCAACCCCCTGACAGGCCCCAGTGTGTATTGTTCCCATCCCTGTGTCTGTGTGTTCTCGTTCAACTACCACTTATGAGTGAGAACATGCAGTGTTTGGTTTTCTGTTCTTGTGTTAGTTTGCTGAGAATGATGGCTTCCAGCTTCATCCATGTCACTGCAAAGGAGATGATCACACTAATTTTTTATTTTTTTGTAGAGATGGGGTCTCACTATGTTGCCCAGGCTGGTCTAAAATTGCTGGGCTCAAGCGATCCTCCTGCCTGGGCCTTCCAAAATGCTGGGATTACAGGCATGAACCACTGCAACCAGTAAGCAAAGGAGTTTTTAAGAGTGGGACTCTTTGGGTAAAAAAAGACTAAAATGACCTTTATTTGCATTTAGAAGAGATCTAGATTTGAGGACTCTCCCAGGCATCCTGGAGCTAGGCACTGGCTACCGCAGAGTGTTTTGTAGTTATGAAATGTGATGTGGACTTGGTTAGTGGCAGAAGAGGGTCAGGAATGGGGAGGGAAGTATTTGCATATATCTCTCAACCTTCCCCTTTCCTACTGTTCCCACTGGTTTCTAAATACAAAATCTGCTCTGGGCCATGTAAGAAGCAGGGCAGGACTTTGGCTTCACTGAGGAGGAAGTAAAAGGAATAGGCAGGGAATTCTCAGGCAAGGGAAGCTGAAAGAAAGGAGTTTCTGGGATATAAATCAGAGGCTCCAGTATGAGAAGCCAAATAGCTTTTCAACAGACTGTATTGAGGTCACAGGGAAACTGCAGAGCAACTTGTCTTTTTCTTAAGAATGGAGACATGTGTACTGACCCAGTTTAAAGCCACTTACCCTGATTTTTCTATTCATATCCAGACTCATATCTATGTTATTTCCCCAAACCCACACCCCTCTCCCAGCACAAAGCAAGCCGATCTCAGATATTTACAAATTCACACCTGCAGTAGAGCTCTCCTTCCATTCCAACCCTATTGAATAGATAAAGTACACATTTGATTGCCATAAATGCTCAGAAAAGAACAAAGTCCTTTAGTCTGTCTTGATTCAAAAGTAATCTGAAAAATTAATCTTTAGCCAACAATACTGGAAACAATGTGAAAAAGTCCCCACATGTACACACATGTAAGGATTATTGAAATTTTCACTCAAAAGAAAAAATTTTTTTTTTTTGAGATACAGTCTTGCTTTGTTGCCTAGGCTGGAGTGCAGCAGTGCGATCTCGGCTCACTGCTGCAATCTCTCCCTCCCAGTTTCAAGCCATTCTCCTGCCTCAGCCTCCTGAGTAGCTTGGATTATAGGTACACACTACCATGCTTGGCTAATTTTTGTATTTTTAGTAGAGGTAGGGTTTCACCATGTTGGCCAGGCTGGTGTTGAACTCCTGAACTCAAGTGATCCACCTGCCTTGGCCTCCCAAAGTGCTGGGATAAAAAATAATTCTAAACCTAATGATATGTGAGCTCAGGTAGAGAATCTATTTTTCTTTGTTTTTTTTGAGACAGGGTCTTACCCTGTCGCCCAGGGTGGAGTGTAGTGGCATCATCACGGCTCAGTCATGGCTCACTACAGCCTTGACCTTCTGGGCTCAAGTAATCTTCCCATTTCAGCATCCCTAGTAGCTGTGACTCCAGGTGTGCGCCACCATGCCAGGCTAATTTTTATATTTTTTGTAGAGGTGGGGTTTCACCATGTTGCTCAGGCTGGTCTTGAACTCCTGAGCTCAAGCAATCTGCCTGCCACAGCCTCCCAAAGTGATGGTATTACAGGTGTGAGCTGCAACTCTCAGCAGTGTTTCTATTAAAACAAATAAAAGGAGACTGACTTAGGTCCATATGTGCTGGTTCCAAAATCCCAGAAGAGAAAAATTAGACTGTGCAGCTGAAGCCAGGAGGACAGAGATACGTAGCAGCTGAATACTTAGAAAGGATTATGGGAGCAGACTCTTATAGAAGAGAGAATGACAAATTCTCTTTTAGGAAGCATGGAGACAGAGAGGAAGTAATTGGCATTTCGAATACGGAAATCTTATTCATCATTATATTCCTCGTACCTAGTATATATAATGATGTTAAGTAAAACTGAGTTGAACTAAGGGATAAAAGATAGGCAATTGCAAGTACATAAGATAAAGATTGAATCTATTTTGTTTCAGGTAGGAGGCACTGACTTTCCTTCATTTCTACTGTGGATGCTGTGGTGTGCTGCCCAGCCACCAATTCCCATCTAAGGCTTGAAGAATTCCTCCAGCTGTGGGAGTACTGGCAATCAACAACTCTCAGCTGAGTCTGTCTTCTAGAATTGCCCTTGGCTAAAGGGAGCTGCCTAGCCCAAGGTCATACCTCCTTCCAGGAGGCAATTCATATCCAAAGACTGTTAAATGCAGGGGCACACAGGCCTAGCCCTATGACTCCAATCTGGGGCAACTCTGAAGGGTAATCCCAACTCTAGAGCTCCTAATAGGATGCGCTGAGACCTTTGTTTTGACAGAATCATAGTTTGACTTTTCTCTCTAAACAATCTTGGGTTTTTTTGTTCCCCCACAGGAGTTGACCCTAAGATTATTCGCCAATAAAGTTCCTACATGCAAATCTCTGCCTCAGAATTTGGTTCATGGGGAACTCAACTGGAAATAGCTGGCACCATGAGTGTCTGAAAATGAAAACTCTAAGACAGGACTTTGGAAATGGATCATTCACAGGCCAAATATCAATGAGGGCCCCATCATTGGTAGTAGGTGGCGCACAGACAGCAAATAGTCCATGGCATGCAGTAGCGATGCAATTTTTTGAACTTTCACTAGCAGTGAACTTGGATAGTCTACCAATGGAAGGGATGCACTTGTAGGTGCAACGTATCCGTCATTTGAGAAAGAGGAAATACTAAATATAAGGACTATAAAATTGGATGGCTATTGCTGAGGGCTATTCAGTTCTGCAGAAAGATAAAAGGGTCATTAATTATCAATTAATTAAAGGCTAAGTGTGAAAGCCAGAGGGTCTCCTTGGCAGCATAAAAAAGACTCTCATCTCCTGCAGGATATGTATGGTAGAGCTCCAGAAATGGTAGATTCTCAACCACGGAAAGTTTTCTCTGCACTAATTGGGAGCCCTGATGGGGAAGAAATGTAACCCTGACACAGGGAAGGGAGACATCTGGGTTGATGCACTGGGGAATCTTGAATCCTGAAATTCTTCTACAGAAATAGTCCACTTTTCCCTTGTAAAGACTAATTCTCCCTCTTCAGGTAAGCAAACAGTGATCTCTCTAAGTAAGCAAGTAGGCAATGATCCAGCCAGGTGATGTCAGGAAGTCTCTGTCATCAGCCATTCCAGTGCTGGTTCACTGGTACATGAACAGAATAGTCATGGTGGCAGGGATGAAGTCTATACATGGGTCCAACAAAATGGGTTGCACTTACCCAGGCTGATCTAGCTTTTGTTGCTGTTGAAAGCTATGGAGACAAATCCTGAACCCCAATATGGCACCATCCCTCAAGGAGACCAATCATCCACTTGGTGGCATGTTAACTATTTGGATCCTGTAATGAATGGAATGTTTATTCGTATGTTGAAATCCTAACTCCCTAGATGAAGGTATTAGGAGGTAGGGCCCTTGGGAGGTGGTTAGGTGATAAGGGTGGAGTCCTCATGAATGGGATTAGTGTTCTTACAGAAGAGATCTTGTTTGCTCCTTCTGCCATGTGAGGATGCAGCAAGTAAAAGGCTATCTATGAGCCAAAAAGCAGGATCTCACTAGATATTTAATCTTTTATTTTCTGAGATAGGGTCTTGCCTTGCACGGTACTCTAGGTTGGAGTGCAGTGGTGAGATGTTAGCTCACTGCAGCCTTGAACTCCTGGGCTTAAGCAATCCTCCCACCTCAGCCTCTCAAGTAGCTAAGACTACAGGAATGTGCCGTATACCTAGCTAATTTTTTTTTTGGTAGAAACAGAGTCTGCCTGTGTTGCCCAGGCTGGTCTTGAACCCCTGGGCTCAAGCAATTTGCCCACCTCAGGCTCCCAAAGAGCTAGGATTACAGGCATGAGCCAACATACCTTGACATGTCAAGATCTAGACATAGAATCCTGATCTTGAACTTCCCACCTCCAGAACTGTGAGAAATAAATTTCTGCTGTTTATAAGTCACCCAGTCTATGTTATTCTGCTATGGCAGCTAAATTTATCTTGGCTGGAATTGATGTATTCTGAGTATGAGTTTAACTTTCTTGCCTGCAGGGCCTCATCCAGCATCACTTGTTGAGGGCTTACAAAGTATTTGATCTACTTGACATGGGATCTGGATGACATCTCATTGGACTAAGGAACCCACTTAACAGGATAGGAAATGCAGCAGTTCACACATGACTTAAGATCCACTGGTCCTCTCACCTACCATTCCACCCAGAGCCTGCTGGTCTGATAGAGTGATGAAACAGCATTGGTGTAAACAGCTCTGATGAAACCTGTTAAGGCACCAACTTGGAGAGAACACCGTGAGAGGCTGGGGCACCATTTCCCAGAATTAGTATACGTCTGAAGTCAACCAGAGCTGTATGGTATGGTATCTTCAATAAATAAAGTCTGATAGAGTTAATTTACAACTGGACTAGAGCAGCACCGTCTTTGTCTCTGTGGATGCCTTGATGTCTGGTTTCTGACTGTCAGACAAGATAAGAAAAGTGGAATTTATGATGTGCTCTTTGAAGTCTGAAACTCCCCTCCTAACTGCCAGGGCCAATTTCTATACTGAGGGCCTTAAACTGGCCTAACCGGTTTGATAGGCCTGGCTAAGGGTACATAAAAACTCCACTGGGAACTTCCTTATTGAATTCCCCCAAAGCTAAGGTTCCTTGCACAGATCTTGGTGGTTTGACCTAGATTCTGAGTGCATTGTGTGCAAATCAGGACCCTGGGGAGCTGTGTCGGAGCTGTCTCTCAGATTCCAATGCTTGCCTGAACTCTCCATCTCTTGATGCAGTGCATCACTTGCCTTTAAATAAAAGCCTTGAGTCTGGTAAGTCCTTTAAAATATCTGAACTTGAGAAGTCTTTGCAATGGAATATACAGGTCTGGGAACTAATGGATGGAGGCAAGAGTGGCTCCACCAACCGTTACTCCCCAGTAACTCACTGGGGAAATTGTGTTTCCTAGAGATCCTGATCCCAAAGAGTGAGCACTTTCACCAGAGGATACAGAAAGTGTTGCATTAAACCTCAAGCTATGGCTGCCATCCGGTTACTTTGGACTTATCGTGCCAACATACCAGCAGTCAAAAAGGAGATTCACCCTCCTGGAAGAAGTAATCAACCCTGACCATTAGGAAATAATATGTTTGGCACCCACACAATCCACTTGGTTTCTTGATACAACAGGCATGCACGTCCTGAGATGGGGATGATGACCAGGGTCTTAGATCCTCTCAGAGATGAGTGTCTGGGTCACTCTACCTAGGTGATAAGGTTTCGCTCTCTGTCCCCACCCAAATCTCATCTTGAATTGTACTCCCATAATTCCCATGTGTTGCAGGAGGGACTGGGTGGGAGATAATTGAATCATGGGGGTGGTTTCCCCCATACTGTTCTCATGGTAGTGAATAAATCTCATGAGATCTGATTTTTTTGTTTTTTTTTTTTTGAGACAGGGTCTCACCCTGTTGCTCAGGCTAGAGTGCAGTGGCTTGATCTCGGCTCACTGCAACCTCTGTCTCCCGGGTTCAAGCAGTTCTCCTGCCTCAGTCTCCCAGGCAGCTGGGATTACAGGCACTCACCACCACAACATGCTAATTTTTGTGTTTTTAGTAGAGACGGGGTTTCACCATGTTGATCAGGCTGGTCTCAAACTCCTGACCTTGTGATCCACCCGACTCAGCCTCCCAAAGTGCTGGGATTATAGGTGTGAGCCACCATGCCTGGTTGATCTGATGGTTTTATCAGGGGTTTCTGCTTTTGCATCTTCCTCATTTTCTCTTTGAGATGGAGGCTCACTCTGTCACCAGGCTGGAGTACAGTGGCACAATCTTGGCTCACTGCAACTCTGCCTCCCGGGTTCAAGTGATTCTCCTGCCTCAGCCTCCCGAGTAGCTGGGACTACAGGCGCCCACCACCACACCCGGGTAATATTTTGTATTTTTAGTAGAGATGGGGTTTCACCATGTTGGCCAGGATGGTCTCGATCTCTTGACCTCGTGATCCACCCACCTCGGCCTCCCAAAGTGCTGGGATTACAGGCGTGAGCCACCGCATCCGACCTGCATCTTCCTCATTCTCTCTTTGCCTGCTGCCATCCATGTAAGACGTGACTTGTTCCTCCTTGCCTTCCACCGTGATTGTGGGGCTGCCCCAGCCATGTGGAACTGTAAGTCCAGTTAAACCCCTTTCTTTTGTAAATTGCCCTGTCTTGGGTACGTCTTTATCAGCAGTGTGAAAACGGACTAATACACTAGGTAAGCCACCTAGGTCAGGAGAGTGAAAGGGAATCTAAGAGACCTATAAAGTAGAATGATGATAAGTATCATTTGTGCTCTTGAGATCAGCTGCATGGTGGGGATGGAGGCCCTGTGAAATTTTAAGGACCTGCTCTTGGAACTTGAATGAAGTAGGTGGATCCAAGAGACTCAGGGGTGGACTCTAATGGATGTTGTACTAGCCCACCTTGATCTCCCCACTCCAGGACTGAAGCCTTTGTTACTCCTGCTGCTGGGATTGTTGTCAGTTAACAGACCTCAGCTGAATTCTTCTCCAGTTCTTGGCCTTGGTTGAAAAACTGCCCCTTCCCAAGAGTAGCTAACATCCAAGTGTCTGGTTGTTTTGGGAGCATAAAGACCCAGTCCTCTTGCTTCACTTTGGAGCAACTCTAAAGTGTCATCCTATCTCCAAAGCTCCCTTTAAGATGAACCTAGGCCTTTGTTGTGACTCACAGCTTAACTTCTCTCTCTGCCCAAATATACTTTCTTTTTTTTTTTCCCAATGATACTTTCTTCATGTCCCCACAGGTTTTGTTCTTGAGAGTACTTCCTAAGCAACATTCTGTACTCAATCTCTTAGAGTTTGCTTTTCAATGAACCCAGTCTGTGACCATCTGAATGCATCTTTCTTTCTTTTCTTTTCTTTCTTTCTTTCCTTCCTTCCTTCCTTCCTTCCTCTTTTTTTTTTTTTTTTTTAAGATGGAATCTTGCTCTGTCACCCAGGCTGGAGTGCAGTGGCGTGATCTTGGCTCACTGCAACCTCCGCCTCCAGGGTTCAAGCAATTCTCCTGTCTCAACCTACCGAGTAGCTGGGACTAGAGGCGCGCACCCCTGTGCCCATCTAATTTTTGCATTTTTAGTAGAGACGGAGTTTCACCAAGTTGGCCAGGCTGGTCTTGAACTCCTGACCTCAAGTGATCCACTCACCTCAGCCTCCCAAAGTGCTGAGATTACAGGCATGAGCCACTGTGCCTGGCCCTGAATGCATCTTTCTAAAATCCAGTCTAGTCTCTAAGAAGCCTGTAATTGCCTTCTTATTCTTGGTGTAAAGCTGCAATGGTTTTTAAACTGGGTTCCAAAAAACCCTTCTGTGGCAGTGCTTCATTGCAAATATTTAATTTGAATTTCATTCTTAAAAAACAATGGATACATTGTTTTTTTACCAAAAATGACTGGACACAGTGGCTCATGCCTATAATGAGCCACTATATTTGGGAGACTGGGGTGGGAGGATTGCTTGAGGCCAGGAGTTTGATACCAACCTGGACAACAAAGCAAGACCCTATCTCTACAAAAAAATTAAAAAATTAGCTGGGTGTGGTGGTGCATGCTTATGGTCCCAGCTACTTGGGATGCTGAGGTGGGAAGATCGCTTGAGCCTGGGCTGTCAAGGCCATAGTGAGCCATATTACACCATTGTACTCCAGACTGGGTAATAGAGTGAGACTCTGTCTCTCAAAAAAAAAAAAAAAAAAAAAATTAACAATGTAAAAAGCACTAAAACCAAAAATACAAACTACTGAGAAAAATGAGCACAGAAATATAAATGTGCTGTATCCTAAAGTTTACACATATTTTACAGTGTATTAACTTGTGGTGCCAACTCCTATGATTTTTGTGCAGAGCCCAGGAGAAAGTTTCACTTTTCATTATTGTGTACATATTTCAACTTTTAAGAAATTATTTTTGGCTGGGCGCGGCGGCTCACGCCTGTAATCCCAGCACTTTGGGAGGCCGAGGTGGGCGGATCACCTGAGGTCAGGAGTTTGAGATCATCCTGGCCAACATGTTGAAACCCTGTCTCTACTAAAAATACAAAAATTAGCTGGGTGTGGTGGGGTGTGCCTGTAATCCCAGCTACTCGAGAGGCTGAAGCAGGAGAATCGCTGGAACCCAGGAGGTGGAGGCTGCAGTGAGCCAAGATTGCACCACTGCACTCCAGCCTGGGCGACAGAGCGAGACTCTGTCTCAAAGAAAAAAAATATTTTTGAATATATAATATATGTACATAGTTTGGAATTAAAAGATATAAAGGAGTATATATATAATTTTATATATATATGTATTTATTTATTGAAAAGAATAATTCCCTTTCACCCCCATCTTCTAGTTCCTCTGTTCCCTCTCCAGGGTCAACTACAGCACTCAGTTTCTTGTGTATTTTTCTAGAGATATCTTATGTATTAAATTATGTATATATAGTGAGAGTTTCCAGAATCAAAATGGAGTCTCTTGTGTCAGACCAAATCAACAACAACAAAATAAAGCTGGGAAGTTAAGAATGAAGGGCCCTCACTCACACATGCCTATGATAAGAACTATTACAAAGACTCTCTAAAGGGCTCTTACAAGTGTGCCTATAGCAAGAATCTTTGCCAAGGATTTCCAAACTGTAGCTTGCTAGGTGAGTCACAAGGACAGCTAGCCAGATCCATAAGAACACTTGCCTGACACTGTCTCTATTAAAAAACTAGTGTCATCTCCTGTGATAAGCCTCTGTAAACAATGTTCTCTGTTTCAAAACAAATTATATGTACTTTTCTCTTTTGCCTTTAAAAGCATCTCCTTGCCTTAACCTCCTTGGATACAACTGTAGTCTCCTTGGCCTGCATATCTTGGATTTGCAGATCCACTCTTCACTCCCCATTAAACTCATTATGTTTGAAGACTATCGCTGTTGTCTGTTACTTAGGTTGACAACACACACATATGCACATACCTTTTCTCCCTATGTACACTGTAACGTATGCTAAATGCTGTTCTAAAGATTGCTTATTATTTTTAATTTAACATATCTGCAACATTTTTGTTTATGGAAAAGGTCTCTAATATGTCACTAGTTCATAACTGCTGCTTTGCATATTAAAGACCTTTACCTTTTCTAAAAGACCTGATCTTTTCTATAATAAATATGTGGATTTTGGGAAAGAGATTCCAAAGCAGAATATCAATAGCATGGATTGGCTGATATTAGCTGCATTCATAAGGTTATAAAAGAAAGAAATGAACTCAGAAAAAAAAATCGCCTACTTGCAAGCAGCACTAAAAAGTAAGAGAGAATTCGGACATTTTAGGACTGTGTCGAAAGATACCACTTTTTCTTTCTTTCCACCTAGTAAATGATAAAAGGAGGAATAATTTCACCTAGGAAGGCCAATTCAGCCTTAGGACAAAGACCAAATCAATGATGTAGCTATGAGTTGTTCTGCTAAGACCTTGGATTGTATTAAACTGGACCATATTAACCCATGCAGCTGAACAAAATGGCTTCTAGAAAAGTGACTAAGGGCAAGGTCCTGTGGAAACCTGATAAACTTAAAGGACCTGTAATTAAATCTAGAAAGAAAGTCATGTTTCAAAAAGAATTGTTGGTGTGACTGAAGTCATAAAAAATGGACACATATTTTGGAGAGAGATTTATTGTCGAAAATGCCATGAGCTTGTATTACAAGAGACTGGGACCATTTAGGCTATAAACGACTTTTGGGGCCCCAGATTTCCATAGGCTGAGAAAGGTGCCCCTCTGCCAATGAGACTATGTTCTCTATTGCGCTCTTTAGCTATGTCCAAGGAAAAAATGAAAGATCTAGAAAGTGCAGCCAGGCACCACAGAGAAAAGTGGACTAGGGAAAATAGTTTGAGGATCAATTAAGGGCCTCCCACAAACCATTAGTGAAGTCTTGGGGCTCTGGGTGTAGTGGGGTGTCCCAGCCTTCCTAGCAGCCTCCTGAGAAACAGCAAGATTCTAGAGGGAATGGATGCATGGTCTCCAGGGAGGGAGACCACAGGGCTGGATTGGTCGTTGATTGCCTGTGTGACCATGTTGACAGTAGTAGTGCACATCTGAGCTATACCCTGTGTAGAAAAATGATTGATTATTGAGGGCTGACCCAGCCCTCAACTACTACAGTCCCACTCCACCTCTTCTGCATTTTGGCACTATATAGGGCTTCAGAACTTTGGGCTGAGGCTGGTTGCAATGGCTCATGCCTATAATCCCAGCACTTTTGGAGGCTGAGGCAGTTGGATCACTTGAAGTCATGAGTTCAAGACCACCGTGGCCAACATGGTGAAACTCCATCTGTACTAAAAAAAATACAAAAATTAGCCAGTGTGATGGCAAGTGCCTGCAATTCTAGCTACTCAGGAGGCTGAGGCAGGAGAATTGCTTGAACCCGGGAGGCAGTTTGCAGTGGGCCGAGATTGTGTCATTGCACTCCAGCTTGGGCAACAGAGCAAGACTTCATCTCAAAAAAAAAACCAAAAAAACGAAAAACCAAAAAAACAAAACCAAACTATGGGCTGAATGAAAACAACAAATAAGATTGAGGCTGAATTTTTAGTCCATCAGGATTGGGGTTGAGAGTTAATTAAAATGAAGAATAGAATATAAAGAAGTGAGTTATTACTTGTATACTGTAGTATACTGGAGTTTGTTGATTCCTATCTGTTATAAATTCATTTACCCATTCAGTCATCAAAAATTTTCTGAGTGTGCACTTTTTGTCAGGGCCTGAACTAGGTCCTGGAAATACACTGGTGAACAAAATCTTCGTGGAGTTTACATCCTGATACATAGATGTCTTAGTCTGTTTTCTACTGCTATAATAGAATACCACAGCCTGGGTAATTTATAAAGAAAAGAGATTTATTTGGCTTATGGTTCTTGAGGCTGGGAAGTTCAAGGGCATGGTGCTGGCATCTGTTTGGCCCTCTGGTGAGGTCCTACTTGCTGTGACACACTATGGCCAAATGACAGGAATGGCAAGAGAGCACATGCAATAGAGTTTCCTTTTATAACAAAGTCACTCCTGAGATAACTAACCCACTCCTTTAATAATGACATCAATTCACTCATGAGGGTGGAGCCCCCATGATCTAATGACTTCTTTTAAAGCCCCTACCTCTCAATACTGTCACATCAGCAATTAAATTTCAGCGTTAATTTTGGAGGGGACGTTCAAACCATAGCAATAGGATTTGTGACATTTGGCTGGAAACTTGGAAATAAGAGTATATATGTTGCCATGACATCCTGTTTATAGGTCCCACATCCACATTCAAATAATTTACTACTAACAAAGAGGTAGGTGCTATGTAATTATATTGTTCCTAGAACAGGGTAAAAGTAACATTGGAATAATATTTTGTCTAAGGCAGGCTGGTTACACAGCTATCAGCACAAGCAATCTTTGGCTAATTAGGATTTCAAAGGAAACATAAACATTTAAATATAACAGGATTATACCTGGGTGGAGACATTAAGGATATCTATCTCCCTCAGTAGCTTTCAGGCTTAGTTAGAGAGCTAGGATGGTTAAGATTTAATTTTCATTGATTCAAAAAGAAATCAAATGCATTCTTCCAAGTGGGAACAAGAAGATTGGTGTCAATCTGTTCTTTCCACTGCCCCACTCAACTAGTTAAGCAGATGTTTCACAGCAAGTATCTGTCTGTTGGATGTTTAAATTGTGTCAGGAACATTAATAGAATTTTTGTTATGTGTTATCTCTTAAAAAATAGACCAATATTATTAATGTGAATCCTTTATTAATATGATTATATTAATTATTAATGGAGTCACATTAATAACATTAATGTTAATTATTTTGTTGTTAATAATAAAATATTAACAATTTATTATTAATACCAACAATGAAATATTGATTAATAATAATGATTAAGCTAATTAAGTTCACATTGTATTAGTACGTTCTCACACTGCTAATAAAGACATAGCCAAGACTGGGTAATTTATAAAGGAAAGAAGTTTAATTGACTCACAGTTCAGCATGGCTGGGGAGGCCTCAGGAAACTTACAATCATGGCAGAAAGGGAAGCAAACACGTTCTTCTTCACATGGGGGCAGGAAGGAGAAGAATGAATGCCCAGTGAAGGGGGGAGCCCCTTATAAACCATCAGATCTTATGAGAACTATCACGAGAACACAATGGGGGAAACTGCCCCTATGGTTCAATTATCTCCACTTGGTCCCTCCCATGACACGTGGGGATTATGGGAACCACAATTAAAGATGAGATTTTGGTGGGGACACAGCCAAACCATATCACATATATTAATGTGATAAAAGCAGGTAAAGTTCTGATTTTTTTCCCTTTCAAACAACAAAACAATAAAACCCTAAATAAAACAAATAACATGATTATAGAAAGCATAATGTGGCAATAATCTCCCATTGAGGCTGTAGTTCTAGTTCTTTCTTTTTCAAAGTTTCAATGCCATAATAATTTGTCAGAGGAAAATTAGGCAGTAAAAAAGCATCTTTTCTTTCCCTCAGAAGATTGAGGGAAAGGATAAGGAGAGGGGAAAATAATGTGAGTTAATATGGTCAGCCTAAAATAGAGTTAATGTAGCTCCATATCTAACATTGTTTACCCAGACTGCTTTTTTCCACGAAGAACACCAATAATTATCAGTATTTGTCAACAAAGATTGCAGATTGCTTCATGTGAGGTTAATATTTAACTTCCATTTTTCTCGGAAAAGACTTTCAAAAAGAATTTCTATTTGGGTGTTCTTGAGGGAATTGTACTGGTTCATTTCTTTGTTATAAACTATTTTGGGGGAAAAGCTGAAATGTTACATACCTACTTTTGTTTCTTTGCTTGGTGAAGTTGATTGTGCTGGATTTTGTAATTCTATTGTTTTGTTAAAATGAGAATTTTTTTTTTTGAGACACAATCTCAATCCGTCACCCAGACTTGAGTGCAGTGGCATGATCTTGGCTCACTGCAACCTCTGCCTCCCAGGTTCAAGTGATTCTCATGTTGCAGTCTCTCGAGTAGCTGGGATTATAGGTGCATGCCACCACGCCCAGGTAATTCTTTTATTTTTGTAGAGATGGGATTTCGCCATGTTGGCCAGGCTGGTCTTGAACTCCTGATCTCAAGTAATCCACCTGCCTTGGCCTCCCAAAGTGCTGAGATTACAGGCATGAGCCACTGCGCCCAGCCTAAAATGGCAATGTTTTTCCCCTATAGAAGCCCTTCTGAATTCAATGGGAGGCCTTCTTTGAGTTACTTGTTTTTACTTAGGGGGATATTCTGAAAGCCAACTATGGTGAATTCAAAAATCAGGGAACTACAGGTCATAGAAATGTATCAAAATGTAGTGGCTGTCAGACAGTATAACTTAATTGATTTAACAGTTTTTATAATCAAGTTCTAGTGGTTGATTTCAATCTCCTGTCAGTGTGGGTTGACCAACTAAATAATTCCAGGTTTTCCGCCCCTCCCCTGGCATGTAAAGTAATCCAGGTTTTTCATAGTGAAATTGGTATGCATTTTTTAAAGAGAATCAACTAAGCTTGGGTGTTTGGGATAATTAAAAAAATGCTTTCTTACCTTCTACCTTATTAGCTGAGTCTTAACTGAGAGAATGTTTTTGAACTCTATTATTTCTCATTCATTCTACTCCCAGCTCCCTGGGATTTCAGCAATTACGGTAGTTCTTCCTTCTGATTTTTTATTTTTTCTCCACAAGACATTTGGTATTCATGAGGTCAATCTCATCAGCATTCAAAGCTATTAGGGATTTCCAGGTCATAATCTCAGATCCTACAAGGCTCTATCTCTGTTTTGGTTCCTTGGGGAGTTTGCCAGTCTTCCTCAAGACATCAAGAAATGTTCATCAAGCTGGGCATGGTGGCTCACGCTTGTAATCCCAGCACTTTGGGATGTTGAGGCGGGTGGATCACCTGAGGCCAGGAGTTCAAGACCAGCCTAGCCAACATGGAAAAACCTTGTCTCTACTAAAAATACAAAAAAATTATCTGGGCGTGGTGGTGCGTCTGTACTCTCAGCTACTCAGTAGGCTGAGGCAGGAGATCTGCTTGAACCCAGGAGGTGGAGGTTGCAGTGAGATAAGAGTGTGTCCCTGCACTCCAGCCTGGGCAACATGGTGAGACTCTGTGTCAAAAAAAAAAAGAAGAAGAAAAAAGCTGGAAGCCGTCATCCTCAGCAAATTAACACAGGAAAAGAAAACCAAACACTGCATGTTCTCACTCATAAGTGGGAGTTGAAAAATTGAGAACACATGGACACAGGGAGTGGAACATCACATACCAGGGCCTGTTGAGGGGTGGGGAGTGAGGGGAGGGAACTTATAGGATGGGTGAATAGGTGCAGCAAAGCACCATGGTTCACGTACACCTATGTAACAAACCCGCACGTTCTGCACATGTATCCCAGAACTTAAAGTAAAATTAAAAAATAAAAAAAGGAAGAAAAAAATGTTCTGGCACATAATAGGTGTTTTATTTAAATTTTTGAGTAATTAATAAATTCACATGGTTTCATAAATAAATAAATAAATAAATAAATAAATAAATAAATAAAGGTGGCTGGGCACAGTGGCTCATGCCTGTAATCCCAGAACTTTGGGAGGCCGAGGTGAGCAGATCACTTGAGGTCAGGAGTTCGAGACCAGCCTGGCCAACATGGTGAAACCCCATCTCTACTGAAAATACAAAAATTAGCTGGGCGTGGTGGTGCACACCTGCAATCACTCAGGTTGGCTGCTTAGGAGGCTGAGGCTACTTAGGAGGCTGAGGCAGGAGAATTGCTTGAACCTGGGAGGCGGAGGTTGCAGTGAGCCCAGACTGCACCACTGCACTCCTGCCTGGGTGAGGGCGTGAGACTTCATCTCTAAATAAATAAATAAATAAATAAATTCACATAGTTTTAAAATCAAGAGGTATAAAAAGTTGTACAGTGAAAAGTTCCCTCCTTATTCTTCTATTCCAGTATCCTCATCTATCCCTCTTCCATTCCTCACTCATCATCCCTGGTACTAGTTTTGGTTTCCTTCTGGAGTTTATATGCATTTAAGTGCCATTACAGATTAATTGAATGATTTTCATCTTTTAACACCCACATGGCTTAAAATTTTATATGTTTATTATCTCCACCTCCTTATCATCTCTCATCTACTTAAAAAAATACTTTAGGCTGGGCACAGTGCCTCACACCTGTAATCTCAGCTCTTTGGGAGGCCATGGCAAGAGGATAGCTTGAGCCCAGGAGTTTGAGACCAGCCTGGGCAACATGGCGAGACCCTGTCTCTACAAAAAACAAATTAGGCCGGGCGCGGTGGCTCACGCCTGTAATCCCAGCACTTTGTGAGGCCGAGGCGGGTGGATCATGAGAGGTCAGGAGATCAAGACCATCCTGGCTAACATGGTGAAACCCCGTCTCTACTAAAAATACAAAAAATTAGCCAGGCGTGGTGGCGGGCACCTGTAGTCCCAGCTACTCGGGTGGCTGAGGCAGGAGAATGGCGTGAACCCGGGAGGCGGAGCTTGCAGTGAGCTAAGATTGCATCACTGCACTCCAGCCTGGGCGACAGAGCGAGAGTCCACCTCAAAAAACAAACAAACAAACAAAAAAAAACAAATTAGCTGGGTGTGGTGACATGTGCCTGTAGTTCCAACTACTTGGGAGGCTAAAGTGGGAGGATCACTTAAGCCCAGGAGGTAGAGGCTACAGTGAGTTGTGATTGCACCACCGTACTCCGGCCTGGGTGACAAAGTGAGACCCTGTCTCAAAAACAAAAACAAAAACAAAAACAACAACAACAACAAAAAACACAGACTTTATTTTTTCAGAACATTAAGTTCACAGCAAAATTCAGCAGAAGACACAGAGATTTCCCATATACCTCTTGCCCCCACATATGTATAGACTCCCCCACTATCAAAATCCTTCACCAGAGTAGTACATTCATTACAAACAATGAACCTACATTGGCATGTCATTGTCACTCCAAGTCCAGAGTTTACATTAGGGTTCATTCTTAGCGTTGTACGTTGTGTGGGTTTTGACAAATGCATGATGACATGCATCTGCCATTATAGTATCATACAGAATAGTTTTGCTTCCTAGAAATCCTCTGCCTGTTCATCCTTTCCTCCTAACTCCTAGCAACCACTGATTCTTTTATTCTCCATAGTTTTGCCTTTTCCAGAGTGTCATATAATTGGAATCATACAGCATGTAAACTTTTGAAATTGGCTTATTTTGCTTAGTTGATGCATTTAAGTTTCCTCCATGTCTTTTTATGGCTTGATAGCTCATCTCATTTTAGCACTGAATAATATTCCATTGTCTGGATGTTCCATAGCTTATTTATTCACTCACCTACCGAAGGACATCTTGGTTCCTTCCAAGTTTTGACAATTATGAACAAAGCTGCTATACACATTCATATTCAGGTTTTTGTGTGGACATAAATTTTAAACTCATTTGGGTAAATACCAAGGAACACAATTGCTGGATCATATGGTAAGAGTAAGTTTAATATTATAAGAAACTGGCAAACTGTCTTCCAAAGTGGCTGTATGATTTTGCACTCCCACGAGCAATGAAAGAGAGTTTCCCACTTACTTTTCAACAAACTGCTGGCACTTTCCCACTTTCCCCACCCCACTAAAACAACTTTTGCTAAGATAAGCAATGGCTTCCTAGTTGCTGTCAATGTACATTTTTTAGCTCTTATTTTACTGGACCTATCTGTTGACTACTCACATATACTTTACTCTCTTATCTTCACCTCGAATACTAGTCTTTTTGGTTACTCTTCTCCCATTTAGATGGCTCCTTCCCTTTTTCTGTTGTTAATGGTTTCTGGTCTTGGTTTATCCCTCAATTGTTGATATTTTAAAATTTTCTCCTTTATACTTTTGTAACTCCGCACACTTTTCAGAGGTAATTTCCAAAATCTAGAAGCAATCCAAAGATTGTTTTTGTTTGTTTGTTTGTTTTTTGTTTTTTGAGACAAAGTCTCGCTCTGCACCCAGGCTGGAGTGCAGTGGTGCCATCTCAGCTCACTGCAACCTCCGCTTCCGGGGTTCAAGGAATCCTCCCACCTCAGCTTTCTGAGTAGCTGGGACTATAGGCATGTGTCACCACGCTTGGCACTTCTAAAATTTTTAGAAGAGACAGGGGTCTCCCTCTGTTGTCCAGGCTGGTCTCGAACTCCTGAGCTCAAGTAATCCTCCTGCCTTGACCTCTTAAAGTTCTGGGATTACAGCAGAAATTCTTAACTGAATTGGAGATACACATTTTCATTGGCTTATTGCTAATCTCCACCTGGATGTCTATTAGACTGCTAAAATTCAGCACACTACTCCATTCCTGGGCACCAAAAGTAAGCAAATCTCTGCTCCTCTTCCTTTATTTTGATCCAGGTGGGTGGCACCACTGTCCATCTTAAACCGCTCACACCTGAAATCTGAAGCCTTCTTAGATGCCTTTTCCTTGCTTGGCCCTCCACATTCAGGAAAATTGATTTTACTTCCTAGACACACCTTCAGTCTGCCTCTCCTTTCCATTGCCACAGCCGCTGCCTTGGATCAGCCCTCCACCTTCATTTCCGGTACTGATGCAATGGCCTCCTGATTGTTCTCCTACTTCTGGTCTCACTCTCTGCTCTTCACCCTCCACACCAGTGTCTGGGAGATCTATTTATAAAGTAACCCTCGACAGCGTCATTCCTCTGCAGTACTCACGGCCTTGAGGAAAAAAAGTCTGAGCTCTCAAGTGTGGTGGGCAGCGTCCTTCATGGTCTGACTCTGTCTGTTCTTTCGACTCTGTTCCTCCCTGAATTTCTTGGGTCTTTCCATGCTTTCTTGGGCCCCTGGAATGTCACATCTCTGCCTGTGCCTGAAATACCCTTCTCTTGTCTGCCTAGACGCTGTCTTTATTCTAAAGGACCTCTTTTATTTGGAGCTTCTCTCTCTTCTACTCCCATCCCCACCTCCACAGCTGAGTTGAGTGCTTCTTTCTTTCTGTACTATAATCCCTTGACATCTCAGCAGCACTGCCAGTCACACCATTTTATACCGCTCTATTTTCTTGTTCAAGATCCTGTGGACTTTTTATGTGCATAAGTTTTACTTTAACACTTACAAATGGCTTTCCCATACGCTATTTCCTTTGATCTTCATGATACTCCTTTTGTCCTTGAATTGTGTATAAAACCCTAAAAACTAACAACAACAACAACAACAACAACAATGAGGCTGAAACAAAGTTTATACGTTAACACTTTATTTGGAGTGGAATTCCAGGGCAGCAAGAGTGAAGGAAGAAGGAAGGAGGGAATTCAAGCAGGGAGGGAGGTAGGCAAACATAAGGTGGCAACTTTCTTATCCTGTAGACCACTATTTCACAAAGAGACACAGCCAAGCCCATCACACAGGGCATCTCCTGAGAGGCTGCATAGATCCACTGAGTCCCGGAACAGACCATTAGGTTTGGAAAGGTGGAAAAGTAAGTGATTTATTCGTCAGTGGCTTCTTATTTTGTACTTTTCATTGGACAAAATTCAACGATTTCTTTTTCTCTTTCTTTACTTCTTGCTTTTTAAAAAATTTCAGAGCAGAAGAACTTGACCATCTATTTTTGAATTTCCCAGACCTCCACGGAGTTACTTGCCTCCCCACCCGCCCCCGCCGCCACTTTTCCCCAGCAGCTGCTGGGAAAGCCAACAGCTGGGTGCGGTCGGGTAGAACTTGGGCGCCTGAGCAGCCAAGGCTCCTGCTGGGGCAGAAACAACGCAGCTGTATGGAAGCTCAGCAAGTGGCCTGAAGAGAGGAAGCAACTGCAGTGGCAGGGGGCTGTCACTTTGGCAAGCTGCCCAGAGGCCAGGGCAGGTTGGATCAAGCAATTCTTTTTTTCTAATTGAGATTTTATTGGTTGTGTTGGGGATCAGTATGTACACAGACATTTCACAATTTGTACACAATTTTGTACCAAAAATCTAAAAAGCCATGTATTGTAAGCTTTAAAAACAGATATTCTCATGACTTTGCTGCTTGAAATTTGAAGGCCAAATTTCCTTAAGATATCAAATGCCAGTGTCTTCAAATGCGGATAACCTGTTAGGTAAGTACCATCAATGAACAATTTTATATCATAGACACTACGCACTGCAATTTTCAATCTTTCACAGCACAATAACGAAGTTCCTAGGAAAGCAGGACCACCACAACCAAAGATGCTACAGAGCGCACATGTTTTGACAGGGAGGGCCACCATCAAGGAGTGGTTGTCTTTTTTTTATTGAGACAGAGTCTTGCCCTGTCGTCCAGGCTGGAGTGCAGTGGTGCAATCTCAGCTCACTACTATCTCCACATCCCAGGTTCAAGAAATTCTCCCACCTCAGCCTCCCAAGTAGCTGGGATTACAGGTGCGTGCCACCACACCCGGCTAATTTTTTGTATTTTTAGTAGAGATGGGGTTTTGCCATGTTGGCCAGGCTGGTCTCGAACTCCTGACCTCAGATGATCCACCTGCCTCAGCCTCCCAAAATGCTGGGGTTACAGGTGTGAACCACTGCACCTGGCCCAAGGAGTGGTTTTCTTAGGAAACAATTCTACTAAAAAACAACATGGGAATAGGATTAAGAATGTTCAAGACATTAAGTGCGGGACTGTGACTCCATATTGCCATGTAGTATGCTTTCTATTATAGGATATAAAAACTATCACCCATTTGTGGAATATTAAGCTGACACCCAAGACAGTCAAAGTCTCCTGTAATCCAGTATCCCACATTATTTGCTGGTTGTACCAAAAAATAAATAACTAGCAAATGATTTCATCTCTGAATTAAAAGCATTCACACTTAAAACAATGGGATGAAGAGGGATTCCCTCCTTCTTAAAAATGTTTCTAGAGGCTGGGCACAGTGGCTTGTGTCTGTAATCCCAGCACGTTGGGAGGCTGAGGTGGGTGGATAACCTGAGGCCAGGAGTTCCAGACTAGCTTGGCCAACATGGCGAAACCCCGTCTCTACTAAAAATACAAAAAAAATTAGCCAGGCATGGTGGCGGGCACCTGTGATCCCAGCTACTCGTGAGGCTGAAGCAGGAGAATTGCTTGAACCTGGGAGGCCAAGGTTGCAGTGAGCCCAGAATGTGCCACTGCACTCTAGCCTGGGTAATAGAATGAGACTCTGTCTTAAAAAAAGAAAAAAAAAAAAAAGAAAAAAAGAAGTTTCTAGAGCTACTAAAACACTTGGCATTTACAAAATAGTTGATGAAAAATATTCGTCTGGATTGTACAGGAAGGGAGACAGGGACTGTGGCTAAGACAGGGCATATGATACTAATCAGACTTGGCTTCTTTGTCTCCAGGTTCATCAGAGGCTGGACTGTCCCCATTTTCAGTTTCTCCATTTTCTGTAGGTAAATCTTCTTGAGTTTCCTGGTTAGCCATTTTGGCCTGTTTTCCCTTTCCTCTTCTTTTTCCTCTTCTTTTTCTTTGTTTGCCTTTTTTGGTCTGGAAAGGTTTATCCTTTCCTGCTGCCTTTTTTGTTTTCCTTTTAACTGTTGCAGGAGCAGGTTTATCTGACAACCTCACCCATCTCCTCTTGGGATCTTCCTTCCCTGTGTCTTGGGCTGAGGTGCCCTCCTTTCGGGTATCTTGGTGGTGAGGAGGCCACTGCTACTCCTCTTACAGCTCGAGCTGCTGAGACCTGCAGCTAGGGCAGTGGGAGAACCTGATGGGACCTGGGTCAAGCCAATATGATACAGCATATACACGGTCAAATTCATCCATGATGTTAGAAAAACCCAGTTTTCCTCACATTGCTGATGAGGGAACTGAAACTAGAGAAACAAAGTAACTTGTCCAAAGTCACACAACCATTATGATTGAGTTAGAATGTATTTCGAAGTACTTTTCCCTATATATTTTACAATGTTTTGCACTGAACAAATGTATGTCTGAAGTTTCTATTTTTTTTCTCTCCTTCCTCAAACACTGATGACATTTTTTGTTTTCAACTTTTATTTTATAAAGTTCAGAGATACACGTGCAGGTTTGTTATATAGGTAAATTGTGTGTCATGGGAGTTTAGTGTACAGATTATTTCCTCACCCAGGTAATAAGCATAGTTCCCGATTGGTAGTTTTTTGATCCTCATCCTCCTCCCTCCCTCCAAACTCAAGTAGGCCCCAGTGTCTATTGTTCCTATATTATTATGTCTACGTCTGTTGACATGAAGTCCACTCAATGTGAGAACATACAGTATTTGGTTTTCTGTTCCTGTGTTAGTTTGCTTAGGATAATGGTCTCCAGCTTCATCCATGTTGCTGCAAAGGACATGATCTTGTTCCTTTTTATGGCTGTGTAGTATTCCATGGTGTATACATACCACATTTTCTTTATCCAGTCTTCCACTGATGGGCATTTAAGTTGATTCCATGTGTTTGTTATTGTGAATAGTGCTATGATGAACATACACATGCATGTGCCTTTATGACAGAACAATTTATATTCCTTTGGGTATATACCCAATAATGGGATTGCTGGGTCAAACAGTAATTCTGCTTTGAGTTCTTTGAGAAATCTCAAAACGGCTTTCCATAATGGCTGAACTGATTTACATTCCTACTAGCAGTGTATAAGCATTCCCTTTTTTTCACAACCTTGCCAACATCAACATCTGTTTTTTTTTGACTTTTTAATAATAACCATCTGACTGGTATGAGATGGTATCTTATTGTGGTTTTGGTTTTGATTTGTATTTCTCTTTTGACTAGTGATACTGAGCATTTTTTCATATGCTCTATGCTTTTTGGCCATGTATATGTCTTCCTTTTTTTTTTTTTTTTTGGAGACAAGACTCTTGCTCTGTTCCCGGGGTGGAATGCAGTGATGTGATCACAGCTCCCTGCAGTTTCTACCTCCTGGGCTCAAGCTATCCTTCTGCCTCCAGAGTAGCTGGGACCACAGGTATGCATCACTACACCTGGCTAATTTTTTATTTTTAGGAGAGACGAAGTCACAATGTTGCACAGGCTGGTCTCAAAGTCCTGGGCTCAAGTGATCCTCCCACCTTTTGGTCTCCCAAAGTGCTGGGATTACAGATGTGAGCCACTGTGCCCGGCTGTATGTCTTCTTTTGAAAAGTGTTTGTTCATGTCCTTTGCCAACTTTTTAATGGACAAATGGTTGTTAATTTGTTTAAATTGCTTATAGATTCTGGATATTACTCCTTTGTTGGATGCACAGTTTGCAATATTTTCTCCCATTCTGTAGGTTGTTTACTCTGCTAATAGTTTCTTTTGCTGTGCAGAAGCTTTTTAGTTTAATTAGGTCCCATTTGTCCATTTTTATTTCTGTTGCAATTGCTTTTAGTGTCTTAATGATGAAATCTTTGCTAAGTCCTATGTTCAGAATGGTACTTCCTAGGTTCTCTTCCAGGGTTTTTATAGTTTCAGGTTTTACATCTAAGTCTTTAAACCATCTTGAATTGATTTTTGTATATGGTTAAAGGAAGGGGTCCAGTTTCACTCTTCTGCATATGGCTAGCCAGTTATCCCAGCACCATTTATTGAATAGGAAGTCCTTTCCCCATTGCTTGTTTTTGCCAACTTTGTCTAAGATCAGATGATTGTAGGTGTGCAGCTTTATTTCTGGGCTCTTTATTCTGTTCCATTGGTCTATGTGTCTGTTTTTGTACCAGTACCATGCTGTTTTGGTTACTGTAGCCTAAATACTGATGACTTTTGATTTAGCCAGCCAATTAACAGTCCAGCCCTTTCTGTCTGGACTGGTCTGTCCCTTTCCAAAACTCTTATTTGTATCCCAACTTCCTGAACTCCATTTTTTTTTTTTTCTGCAAAGAGCACTGGCGGGCAGTTTAAAGTAGGGCAAGTTCCTTCAGACTTTAGGTTATCCCTGCCTAGGATGCATGGGGAACAGCTGCAGGTTCAGGCAGTTGTGATAAAGCCAGAGATACTAAGTTCTGGACTTCTTAGTGGCCTATTTGATTGGTAATTATCTAGTCTACAAGTCCTCAGGTCCAGGTAGGACAAAAAGGACACTATTACTTTATCTTGATTGGCTCTCTAGACATGGTTACCTTTTACATAGAAGGGAGGCTCTATCAGAGGAAAGTTGGAGATGGGACAAATCTCAGGTGAACCCTATTCTAATTGAGTGCGCTAGCCCCATTAATCAGCAACAGCTGAGCAAGACCAGCATCCCTTGAACCTATTATCTTTGCGGCTGCCTTACCTTTGTTTCTCACGTTCACAAAGACCCTGCTGCTTGTGTTTGTGTATAGATAGAAAGGGGATCTCTCGGGGCAGCTATGACTTCCTCTATGGACAAGCTTGATACATATGGAAATTCCAAGTGGTGGTACCTGTGAAGAAGTGGACAATTCTGGAACCCTGGTGTCTGTGGCAAAGAAAGAAAGGAAGCAAGGAGAACGAGCCACCCTGAAAGGAGGTAGCAATGGTTAGCCTTATCCAGGGTTTCCTGATGTCACTCTACCTTCTTCATTTTTTTCTCTCATTTCTTCTTTCCCCCAAAGTAACAGTGCTAAATGTAAAATACTGTTGCATTGAACCAGGTCTCCTTCTAAGCCCGGGAGAGCTGGAAACTTCCTCCATTTTATTATGTGTGTTTTTCTTTCTTACTTCCTCTTACTTCAGGCCAGAAAGCCTATATACTGCCAGGAATAAAACAATGAAAGCCAGTCTTTGCTGCTGGCTCTATGCATGTGGCCAAATGATTATTGGCAAGAGCACTGTTAGGATGCTAGCAGGGGATTCTGAAGGTGTCTGCTAATAACATACTCTCACAGGATGATTTAGGGAGGCTGCAGGAGTACAAGGCTCTTTCTGGTGTGGAAAGAAATTCCACTCTCCTTGGGGGCTGTCTGACCTTCTTGTCCCTTTTTCCTCTCACCTGAGACTGCCCTGTGGTCCCACCCAGTGTTTTCATAAAGAAACACTTTTAGATAATAACACACAGAAATTACCTGCTTGGCCACTTAACATATCTGGGTGCCCGAAAACCACCATGGAAGGGGCAGGCCTTCTGTGGGACTCCCCTGCTTTTTAAAAACTGAGTTCAGTCTCTGTTCTATCTTCCAACAGTGTCTGGTGGAATTGTTTGAAACTTTCAAAACAATTTGATAGGAATTTTATGTCTATTGAATCTAATAAAAAACTTGAGCTTGTATTTCTTTTTTTTCTCATTTTCTTTCTCTATTGACTCATTTTTAGTGTATTAGGGAATCAGGGGTAACTGGAAAAGAACAACAAAAAAATCTGTTCCACGGGCATTTTGAGAAGCAGCGCCCCTAAGTCATGCTGGTGCCCAACTTCTCTTACCCATATTGGCGCAGGGATACCCTCTGCAGAGGTCTCCTCCCAGAGTCCCAAAAAAGGAATGGAACAATTTCCCTGCAGTCCCCGGTGCTCCCCCTCAGCCTGTCCGCCTTACTTCCGGGAAATTGGGAACATGTCGTGGGACCACCTCCTCTCTTCCTGTTTCTTCCTGTCCTACAATCCCCTTCGTCAGGAGAGGGCGGATGTTTCTTTAACTTCCAATCTATCTACTATAATCCATCGGGACTAGCTCTTGATATACTTAATGTGAGTTAAAAATGTAGAGAATCCTTTCTCTCTCAACTGTGTCTGTTATCTAGTTTATTGTTATGCTACGCCATCTCTTGAATGTGATAAGTTGAATAATAACTCCTGCTCTTCTCATTCCTTCTTTCACAGTCTCGATCCAATCTGCACCTCCTTCTCTCTCAGGATACTTTAGGTTTTGACAAAGATTCTTTGCTTGGCCAAACTTTAGTCAGGCTTCCAAATCTTCTGCTCAGCCCATCTGTGCACTTTCTTGCAACATCCAGTTTTAGCAAAGAACACTGCTAAGTCAGTTTAGCCAGAACCCCTCATCCTCAATATCTGATCATCCTGGATATCTGATCAGAATTTTCCTCTCCCATCTCCCCAACGCAATGCCTGTTCACCCTGGCCTGTCTTCAGCAAGAATCCTGTTGGGTTGGTTTAGCCAGAATCCCCCTTACCCCTGATGTTTCCTCTTAGTAATTTTCCATCCACTGACCCCCACCCTGCTCGTTGGCATCAATTATGATTCCCACCTGCTTGTGTTGTATTCGGAGTGGCCCCAGTCTCTCTCCCTGACTGCAAGACCCCATTGTCCTGGTCCCTGTAGCTATCGTGATGTTTCTGAATGACGTTTTCCTTGCCATGCTTTAACTAGTATCACTGAATAAGTTTTCCTTAACAGTTAACTAGGGAGAAGGTCACATAATGTAGTTTTTCAAAATACTATCTTCCCTTGCACAGCCTCGTGTACTGAGTTATGCTAACAGCACCACTTCTGCCACGGATCCCACACCACACCCTAATAACGTGTAGAGCTGTAAATATATGGCATAATTATTTCTGTTGCATCACTTGTAGTGAGCACAAGTCAGGCTCATTCTCACCCTTCAAGTCTCAGCCTAAATGCTGCCTCCCCAGAGATCCCCTTCTTGATGAGTGTCCTCTTCTAGTTAATTTCTATCTCATCATTCTGTTTTTTTTTTTAAATAACTTTATCACAATGTTTTATGCTGCTTATTTGTTTACTTACTAATTGTGTCCCCCATAGAAATGTAAGATCCATGAGGCCAGGATCTTTTATTTATTTTTAATTTTTTTTTGAGACAGTGTCTCACTGTGTTGCCCAGGCTGGAGTGCAGTGGTGTGAACATGGCTTACTGCAGCCTTGACCTGTGCTCAAGCAAGCCTCCTACCTCAGCCTCCTGAGTAGCTAGAACTATAGGTGCATGCCATGACACCTGGCTAATTTATTTATTTTTTATTTTTTTTGTAGAGATGAGGTCTCACTATGTTGCCCAGGCTGGTCTCAAATTCCTGGACTCAATCATTCCTCTTGCCCTGGCTTCCCAAAATGGGATTATAAGCGTGAACCACTGCTCCTGCGTTTACGTTTTCAGTTTTAACTTTAATTTGTTGGGAGGCCAAGGCAGGTGGATCACTTGAGCCCAGTGGTTCGAGACCAGCCTGGGCAACATGGTGAAACCCTGTCTCTACAAAAAATACACAAATTAGCCAGGTGTGGTGGTGAGCACCTGTAGCACCATCTACTTGGGAGGCTGAGGTGGAGGTGGGAGGAACACCTGAGCCTGGGAAGTTGAGGCTGCCAAGAGCTGTGATTGTGCCACTGCATTCCAGCCTGAGTGACATAGTAAGACCCCATCTCCAAATAAATAAATACATATTTTTCTTTAGAGACAGAGTTATGCTCTGTCACCCAGGCTGGAGTGCAGTGGCACAATCATAGCTTGCTACAGCCTCGAACTTCTGGGCTCAAGTGATCTTCCCGCCTCAGCATCCCAAAGTCCTGGGATTACAGGCATGAGCCACTGCAGCTGGCCCTTTTATATTTTTTTTATTATTGTATCTCCAATGCCTAGTATAGAGCCTGGTGTACAGCAGGTGATTGTAAATCTTTGTTGAGTAAGTGAAAAGGTACTAGAGAGCTCCCTCTTGTGGATGCTTAGGCTGTGAATCCCTTTTGAGGCATAGATGGAATTGCAACATTACTCCTGCCCATGATTTTTTGTATTTGAAACATCTGGAATCCTGTAAAGGTGATTGCATTTTGCTATTTAGAAAGGGTGGCTAATTTCAGCTTAAGATGTTCAAGTTTCATTTTAAAAAAAGCTGATAGGTGATGGAGCTCCCCCAGGAGAATTCAGAGAGCGAACCTGAGAGAAGATAGGGGAAGAGAAAATGGTCACGACTCAGACAGAGGTCCTACTGTCTCTATTATGTCAGTTGCCTAATTTGAGGCATACTTTTGTGGCCCAGGAGGTGTCCAGGCAAGCGAGCAAGGGAAATGATTGTTGTAAATGACCATTATGCCAGTGCCCGGGGCAGTGGCTGAAGTGGAGGACCCAGTAGGTGCCACATTTTAGGGTAAAGTGGCCCAGGCAGGCTGCCACTCTCTGCACTGCATGCCACTTTATGGTTGAAGCTAAAGATGACACCTGCTCTTTCCCTAGGGTATTTTGTGAGTCAGAGACTGAAGCCAGCACAGCTGCTCCTCTGCAGGGCATTGTCATTCCCTGCTGCAGCCCCATATCTGGGAGCAGCCCTGGTCTCCCACTTCTCTCTTCCCTTCCACATTTGTCAATAGCCAATTGATTTAATCTTCCAACTCTCTCTTGATTATGGTTTGCTTTTCTCCTTCTCCTTTGCTTGAGACCAAGCTGTCATCTTTTTTGCCTAATTGATTGCAAGAACCTCCTGAGAGTTTATTCCAAATCAAACTTGATGGCTTCTATTTTAATTTTCAGTATGATCTCAATCAGGTCTGTCTCCAAATTAAATTAACGGATCCTCTGTTGTTTCATTGATCAAAGATCTCTGTCTTTCTCCTTCCTTAAGCCTTATCATATTACTTATATTTTCTTCCCTCCTCTCAATTCTTAATATTTTCCCCTATTTTTCCAGTTTCTAGAACTTATAATGCTTTTTTTCTTTTTTTTTAAAAAATAGTGCTTTTGCACCATACTTTCATTTTGTCCAGCACACGATTAATTTATGTATATTGGCCTACTATTCTGAGAGCCTGTAAAGCTCACTTATTTCTATTAGCTTTAAAAAATTCCATAGTAATTTCCATAGAGATACTCATGTTGTCTGCAAATGAAGACAGGTTTACTTCTTTCTTTCCAAAGTGTCTGCATGTACTTCTTTTTCTTTTTATGTTTTTTTTTGAGACAGAGTCTCACTCTTTCGCCCAGGCTGGAGTGCAGTGGCACAGTCTCAGCTCATGGCAACCTCTGCCTCCTGGGTTCAAGCAATTCTCCTGTCTCAGTCTCCTGAGAAGCTGGGACCACAGGCGTGCACACCCGGTTAACTTTTGTGTTTTTAGTAGAGACAGGGTTTCACTGTGTTGGCCAGGTTGGTCTCGAACTCCTGACCTCAAGTGATCCGCCTAGGTCTCCCAAAGTGCTGGGATTATAGGTGTGAGCCACCATGCCCGGCCATGTACTTCTTTTTCTTGCTTTATTGCCCCAGCTAGAATCTCCAGTGGTGTTAAATAAGCGTGGGGAGCATGGATGTTCTTCCTGATCTTAGGGGGAAAGGATTCAGTCTTTCACCTTTAAGTGATGTTAGTGTATTTTTTTTATAGGTTTTCTTTATCAGGTTGAGAAAACTTCATTCTATTTTTTTTAGCTTGTTGAAAATTTTTATCGTGAAGGGATATTGAATTTTGTGAAATACTTTTTCTGCAACTCTTAAGATAATCATATGATTTTACTTTTTACATGGACTGATTTCAAATGTTGAACAAACTCTATTCCAAGAGAAACTTTACTTGTTTATTCTTTTTATATGTTGCCAGATTTGATTTGTTAATATATTGTTAAGAATTTTAGCATCTGTGTTCATAAGAGATCATGATACGTACTTTTCTTATAATATCTTGGTCTGGACTTGCTATTAATGTTGGCCTGATAAAATTAGCTGGTATTTCATCTTCTGCTCTCTGTAAATGTGTGTAGAATTTGTATTATTTCTTATCCAAATGTTTAATAGCCTTCACCACTGAAACCGTCTGGGCCTAGACATTTTTCTGTGGGAATGTTTGCAGCTATAAATTTAATATCTTTTGTATATGATATTCAAGTTATCTACCTTTTGAATGAGATTTGGCAGTTTTAGCTTTTAAAGGAATTTGTCCATTTCTTGTAGGTTATTAAATTTATTGGTATAAAGTTATTCATAATGTTTCTTTATTGTATCTCTAGGATCTATAGTGATGTCTCCCTCTTTCATTCCTTTTTTTTTTTTTTTTTAATATTTTTTAGAATAGGTTCTCGCTATATTGCCCGGGCAGGTCTTGAATGCCTGAACTCAAGTTATCCTCCCACCCCTACCTCCCTAAGTGTTAGAATTACAGAGCCACTCTCCCCAGCCTCTTTCATTCTTGATCTTTGTTAAATTGTGTAATTTTTTTTGTCTCTTAAGTCTGGCTATAGAGGTCTACATATTTTATTAAATTTGAAAAAACCCAGCTTTTGGTTTTGATTTTCTGTGTTGCTTTTCTGTTTTCTCTTTTAATGATTTCTACACTTTTATTATTTCATTTCTTCTGTTTGCCTTGGGTTTAATTTGCTCTTCTTTTTCTAGTTTCTTATCATCAAAGTTTAGACCCTTCTTCTTTGTTCATGTAAGCATTTAACATGACATACCTTTCTCTCTAAGGACTGTTTCAGCTGTATCCTATAATTTTGAAATGAAATGTTGTTTTCATTTTTTTAAAATTCAAAATATTTTCCAGTTTTTTTTTGTGACTTGTTCTTTGATTACTGAATTATTTAGAATTGTTAATTTCCAAAGATTTGGAGATTTTTTAGATGTCATTTTAATATTGATATTAGTTGAGTTGTGGTCAAAGAACATACTGTTTATGATTTAAATTCTACTACATTTATTGAAATTTGTTTTATAGCCCCAAATATAGTCCATCTTGGTGAATGTTTTATGTGTACTTGAATGTGTTTTCTGCTGTTGTTGAGTGTTGTGTTCTATAGAAGGCAATAGGTCAGTTTGGTCAATGGTGTCGCTTAAGTCTTCTATATCTATTTCTGTGTACCTGTGCTACCACTTACTAAAAGAGGAACTTTGGGGCCGGGCGCAGTGACTCACGCCTGTAATCCCAGGACTTTGGGAGGCCGAGGCGGGCAGATCACGAGGTCAGGAGATCGAGACCATCCTGACTAACACAGTGAAACCCCGTCTCTACTAAATACAAAAAATTAGCCAGGTGTGGTGGTGGGCGCCTGTAGTCCCAGCTACTCGGGAGGCTGAGACAGGAGAATGGCGTGAATCCGGAAGGTGGAGCTTGCAGTGAGCTGAGATTGTGCCACTGCACTCCAGCCTGGGCGAGAGAGCAAGACTCTGTCTCAAAAAACAAAACAAAACAAAAAAAACAAAACAAAAACAACAAAAAAGGAACTTTAAGGGCCTTTAAATCTCCAATACATTTGTAGGTTTTTCTATTTCTCTCTCTCTTTTTTAAATTATACTTTAAGTTCTGACTTACATGTGCAGAACATGCAGTTTTGTTACATAGGTATACACGTGCCATGTGGTTTGCTGCACCCATCAACCCGTCACCTACATTAGGTATTTCTCCTAATGTTATCTCTCCCCTAGCCCCCCACCCTCCGACAGGCCACGGTGTGTGATGTTCCCCTCACCGTGTCCATGTGTTCTTGTTATTCAACTCCCACCTATGAGTGAGAACATGCAGTGTTTGGTTTTCTGATCTTGCGATAGTTTGCTGAGAATGATGGTTTCCAGCTTCATCCATGTCCCTGCAAAGGACATGAACTCATCCTTTTTTAATGGCTGCATAGTATTCCATGGTGTGTATGTGCCATATTTTCTTAATCCAGCCTATCATTGATGGACGTTTAGATTGGTTCCGAGTCTTTGCTATTGTGAATAGTGCGGCAGTAAACATACGTGTGTATGTGTCTTTATCATAGAATGATTTATAATCCTTTGGGTTTATGCCCAGTAATAGGATTGCTAGGTCAAATGGTATTTCTAATTCTAGATCCTTGAGGAATCGCCACACTGTCTTCCACAATGGTTGAACTAATTTACATTCCCACAAACAGTGTAAAAGCATTCCTATTTTTCCACAACCTCTCCAGCATCTGTTGTTTCCTGACTTTTTAATGATTGCCATTCTAACTGACGTGAGATGGTATCTCATTGTGGTTTTGATTTGCATTTCTTTAATGACCAGTGATGATGAGCAGTTTTTCATGTGTCTGTTGGCTGCGTAAATGTCTTCTTTTGAGAAGTGTCTGTTCATATACTTTGCCCACTTTTGGATGGGGTTGTTTGTTTTTTTCTTGTAAATTTGTTTAAGTTCTTTGTAGATTCGGGATATTAGCCCTTTGTCAGAGGGATAGATTGCAAAAATTTTCTCCCATTCTGTAGGTTGTCTGTTTACTCTGATGATAGTTTCTTTTGCTGTGCAGAAGCTCTTTAGTTTAATTAGATCCCATTTGTGAATTTTGGCTTTTGTTGCCATTGCTTTTGGTGTTTTAAACATGAAGTCTTTGCCCATGCCTGTGTCCTGAATGGTATTGCCTAGGTTTTCTTCTAGGATTTTTATGGTCCTAGGTCTTACATTTAAGTCTTTGATCCATCTTGAGTTGACTTTTGTATAAGGTGTAAGGAAGGGGTCCAGTTTCAGTTTTCTGCATATGGCTAGCCAATTTTCCCAACACCATTTATTAAATAGGGAATCTTTTCTTCATTACTTGTGTGTGTCAGGTTTCTCAAAGATCAGATGGTTGTAGATGTGTGGTGTTATTTCTGAGGCCTCTGTTCTGTTCCATTGGTCTATATATCTGTTTTGGTACCAGTACCATGCTGTTTTGGTTACTGTGGCCTTGTAGTATAGTTTGAAGTCAGGTAGCATGATGCCTCCAGCTTTGTTCTTCTTGCCCAGGATTGTCTTGGCAATGTGGGCTCTTTTTTGGTTCCATATGAAGTTTAAAGTAGTTTTTTCCAATTCTGTGAAGAAAGTCAGTGGTACTTTGATGGGGATAGCGTTGAATCTATAAATTATTTTGGGCAGTATGGCCATTTTCACGATATTGATTCTTTCTATCCATCCATGAGCATGGAATGTTTTTCCATTTGTTTGTATCCTCTTTTATTTCCTTGAGCAGTGGTTTGTAGTTCTCCTTGAAGAGGTCCTTCACATCCCTTGTAAGTTGCATTCCTAGGTGTTTTATTCTGTCAGTAGCACTTGTGAATGGGAGTCCACTCATGATTTGGCTTTCTGTTTAGGTTTTTCTGTTTCTCTTATCAGTCAGGCTCTGTAATTAGGTAGATACATATTTAGAATAGTTTTATATATATATATACACACACATATATATGCACCATAAAATTATATGGTCATAAAAATTAAATGTATAATATATACATATATGTACATATATACTATATATAGTGTATACATATATGTACATACATATATAGTATATACATACATGTACATATATAGTACATACATATATAGTATATATATGTACATATATAGTATATATAGTATATACATATATAGTATATGTACATATATAGTATATATAGTATGTACTATATATGTATATGTTACATATGTACATACACCTATGTATGTACATGTACATATATGTAATATATACATATATGTGGGCACATATATGTGTGTATATATAATACGTATAATTTTTTTTTTGAGATGGAGTCTCACTCTGTTGTCCAGACTGAAGTCCAGTGGCATGATCTCGGTTCACTGTAACCTCCAACCTCCAGACTCAAGAGATTCTCCCACTTCAGCTTCCTAAGTAGCTGGGACACAGGCATGCACCATCATGCCTGGCAAATGTTTGTATTTTTTGTAGAGATGGGGTTTCACTATGTTACCCAGCTCCTGATCTCAAGCAATCTGCCCACCTCAGCCTCCCAAAGTGCTGGTTACAGGCATGAGCCACTGCACCCAGCCATCTTTTCTTAATGAATTGGCTTTTTTATCTTTAAGAAGTATTTCTTTTTATCCCTAGTAATACTTCATGTTCTAAAATCTACTTAATCTAATATTAATATAGGCATTTTAGCTTTCTTTGGATTTTTTTTCTTCCTATTTTAACCCTCTATGTCTATATATAAAGTGAGTTTCTTGTAGACAGTATGTAGTTGAGTCTTTTTAAAAAATCAATCCAACAATCTCTACTTTTTGATTGTTTAAACAATTTATATTTAATGTAATTATCTATATGGTTATGTTTAAATGCACCATATTTCTGTTTGTTTTCTGTTTGTCTCAATTGCTCATTTTTCCTTTTTGTTTTTACCTGACTTCTTTTGGATTGAGTATTTTTTTTTTTTCTAATTTCATTTTATCTTCACTAGGCTTACAACCCTTTTTTTTTTTAAAGGTGATTGCTCTAGGACATACTGTATATATACATATATATATACACACACACATATATTTTCACTTTTCAGTCTATTTTCAAATATTTTACCATTGTACATATAGTATAAAAATGTTAGAGAAGTGTATTTACTTTACTCTCTTTCTTTTCTTTGTGCTACTGTTATTATATATTTTACATCATATTTTTAATTTACTTCTACATATACTATAAATTCCATAATTTATTTTCTTACTATTAGTAGTCAATTATCCTTTAAAAAATAACTTTCTGGCCAGGCACGGTGGCTCATACCTGTAATACCAGCACTTTGGGAGGCCAAGGCAGGAGGATCACTTGAGGTCAGGAGTTCAAGACCAGCCAGGCCAACATGGTGAAACCCCATCTCTACTAAAAATACAAAAATTGTCCGGGCATGGTGGTGGATGCCTGTAATCCCAGCTATTTGGGAGGCTGAAGCAGGAGAATCACTTGAACCTGGGAGGCGGAGGTTGCAGTGAGCTGACATCACACCATTGCACTCCAGCCTGGGTGACACAGCAAGACTCCATCTCAAAAAAAAAAAACAAAAAAAAAAAACCGTATGGCTGGGTGCAGTGGCTCACGCCTGTAAACCCAGCACACTTTGAGTTGTCGTGTTGAGGCCAGGAGTTTGAGACCAGCCTGGCCAACATGGTGAAACCCTATCTCTAATAACAATAAAAAAATTAGCTGGATATGGTGGCACATGTCTGTAATTCCGGCTACTTGGGTGATTGAGGTGGGAGAATCGCTTGAACCCTGGAGGAAGAGGTTGCAGTGAGCCAAGATCATGCCACTGTACTTCAGCCTGGGTGACAGAGTGAGACTTTGTCTCAAAAAACAAACACACTAAAAGTTTGTGGAAATATAATTGATGTAAAATAAAAATACATTTATTTATTTATTTGATAAAGGGTCTTGTTCTGTCACCCAAGCTGAAGTATAGTGGCCCAATCATGGCTCACTGCAGTCTCGACCTCTCGAAAATACCTATTTTTAAAGCATATAATTTACATATTAAGTTTTTAAGAAATAGAGATGGAGTCTTGCTATGTTGCTCAGGATGGCCTCGAACTCCTGGGGTCAAGTGATCATCCCACTTCAGCTTCCCAAAGCCCTACATGTTAAATTTTGTTTTATTTATTTATTTATTTATTTATTTTACAGATGGAGTCTCACTGTCTTACCCAGGCTGGTCTCAAACTTCTGGCCTCAAGTGATCTTCCCACCTCAGCCTCCCAAAGTGCTGGGATGATAGGCATGAGCCGCCACACCCAGCCCATATTAAGTTTTTTTTTTTTTTTTCTGTGACAGAGTCTAGCTCTGTCACCCAGGCTGGGTCTTGGCCCACTGCAACCTCTGCCTCCCTGGTTCAAGTGATTCTCATGCCTCAGCCTCCTGAGTAGCTAGGATTTTACTTTAGGAAAGGAAATTAACATTTATTGAGCATGATGCTGACTGCACAGGCTGACAACAAGCAATCCTTCAGCCAGCCAATAATGGTTTTGTTTTTAAACTCACTGTAGGCAATTTGTGAACTTGCCAATTCCTTTGACCACTCTTTCTCCTTATGAAACTGAGAGTGACTCTTAGAGGCCCCTTAAACATCACTATGCTATTGCCTAGGAGAGAAACGTGTTAGTGTTATGGCTCCAGAGGGACTGGATCCACTTAGGATTGAAGCTCCTTTATGAACTCCAGAACCCTCTGGAATTGATTAGGGTGGCACATTCTACATCCTAGGCCACTGTATGTGATTAGCTTGACTCTCTTTTGCTTTGACTTCTCTACAGAATCCTGCTTTTATACTAGAATAACAAAACTCTGATTTTCTCTTAGCAGAGCAGGCACTTGAAGGCAGATTCTATTGCAGGAGAGAGGAAAAAGGCTAATCTGATAGGCAAAGCATAGTCTTTGGTTGATGGTGCAGATGGGGTGTAGGAGGTTAGGCAGTTGGCCATGCCATGGAGGTCCAACAAGAAGTAACAAGTGGAATGCTGGCAACAAGTGGGGCTCCAGAGGGCAAGCCAAGAGTATTGTAGATCTAGACAGGCAGCGAGCAGCCTGAATCAATAATTGCTGACAATACAGAGGAAATAAAGATTAATCACTGTCCTGGGCATATTCTCTATCCCAGGTGTCCTGCCTATCATTGGCTCCTGGGATCCAGAGTTTTGGAATGCATGATCGTTGGCAGTTGGTGGAGTCTAAATTATTCATGCATTCTTTGACTTAACAGCTTGTAGAAACCACAGTTCCATTCTTTACACTTTTTATAAAAGCTTTGTTTGCATTTGAACAGGGGAATCTCACTGACTAAGGTTAAAACTAGGAATAGTAAGAGGAATTCAGGGAGAGGACATCGAGAGTTTTCTCCCTTATGCATTATTAATCTTAAAACATGTTTAGGGATAAATAATGAGGCAAGAAATAGATATATAAACAGATTGCTTTTTCTTGACTAAGCATGCACTTCATCTGTCAGCATTTGATTGCTTTGGGAGTTGTGTGTAACCAATACTACATTTCCCCATTATCTAATAATCATCCATTCATGAGTGTCCCCCACACCAGACTGAACTCTTTGTGGATAGGAACTGAGTCTTATTAATCTCTGTATCTCTGGAACCTAGCAGTGATGAATGGTGAAGGTTCATCCTTTCCTTACCAAGCATGTGCTGTTCCAGAAGCTATTTAAATTAGAAATTCCTTCACAGCAAACATCATGTCTTTCTTTTCTAGTGAAAGTAAGAAGTAGCTCAAAACAGCACTAACAGGCATTTAGTGACTGTTGATGATGCTAATGATGACATCTAGTTTCCATGGCAACATGCGCTTATCCTCATAATGTTTTTTGGATTATGTGAAATTTGAATATATATATATATATGTATATTTCTTTCCACATTGTGAGAAAATCTTTTGTATTACAGTATTTCTTTTACTTCATCTTTTTAAAAATGTGTTTAAGTAACTCAATCAGTTATCTACATACTGTGGACTATAATGATGTCAAGTTTAGGAATGGTACTGGGAGCTTAGAAATGGTATTGCAGAGGGGGAGAAGCAGAGAATAAATAAGTTGTTAAAAATACATGGATGGCAAACCCATTTTTAGTACATGTTTTCTTTTTTCTCCCTTTTTCTCCCTACTCTGATCCTCATCTACTCAACTAAATCTAGCTCTCTTTAAACCTTGAAATCACTTCAATTTCTGCATGGACCATACTGAAAACTGTGAAAGGGGGATCTAAAAAGCTGTGAGAGGGGGAATCTAGGCTATTTCCAGAACGTGTCCATCTAGGATGCATACTCAGCCAGTGGGCACCAGTGCGACTCTCCAGTTGTTAAATACTGAAAAGCTTTCCAAGTGACCACACTCTCACTTCTGTCCCTCAGCCAGCCAGTGCTCTTCTCTGGGGACAATCTCAGTTAACAACTTTTTATTCATTCTTCTAAAGATAGTCTAATATTGTTTAGACAAATATAGAAATATATGTTCTTTTTTTCCCCACGAATGAGAGCATATTATTTATACTGCTCTGCACCTTGCTGTTTTTACTTGCAGGTGTATCCTAAATATCATTCTATATCAATTCATCAAGGTCTATCTCATTTAATAGCTAGAGAAGATTTTATTGTATGGATGGCCCATGTATTAGTCAGCTTTTGCTGGGTAACAAACCATCACAAAATAGCAGCAGCATATAGGAATAAGCATTTCTTTCTCTCTCACGCATCTGTGGGTGGACTGGGGTTGCTCTGTTTCTGATTGCAGATTGATAAACCAGCTGAGGTGGTGTTGCTTCATATGGAGGGGCAGTCAATACTAGGCTAAGTTTTTCTCATGGCAATGACAGATGCACAAGTAAATGAGGTTAATCATCTAAATGCATTTCAAGCCTCGGCTCACATCACATCTGCTAATATCTCATTGGCCAAATCAGTTTATATGGCCAAACCCATAGTCAGAAAGTGGGAAAGTTTACTTCACCTACCTTGAGGTTATGGTTAGGTCATAGATATATAATCTTACTGTAGGTGATAGGATTGGGACCGAAAGTCCAATTTACCATAAATCCTATTTCTTTTAACCTATTTTATTACCAGCTCGATTGATAGATATTTAATTTGTTTTTACCTTTTGCTTCTTTATATACTTTAAATTAATTCCAACTCTGAACTCCTGTTCCACTAAGATGATGAGAATTCACTCTGTCATTACTAAGACTCACCCTTGGCCAGGTGTGGTGGCTCACGCCTGTAATCCTAGCACTTTGGGAGGGTGAGGCAGGCGGATCACCTGAGGCCAGGAGTTCAAGACCAGCCTGGCCAACATGGTGAAACCCCATCTCTACTAAAAATACAAAAAGTTAGCCAGGTGCAGTGGCGCGTGCCTGTGGTCCCAGCTGCTTAGGAGGCTGAGGCAGGAGAACTGCTTGAACCCAGGAGACAGAGGTTGCGGTGAGCCAAGATTGTGCCACTGCACTTTGGCGTGGGCGATGGAGCGAGACTTCAACTCAAAAAAAAAAAAAAGCAAAACAAAAAAAACTCACCCTTGCCTCAGTATGGTTCCCTGGTATCAGGATCATATGCAGGTCAAATATCAGAGAAGCTTCTCTGATTCTCCATTATTGGTCCCTTCTGGTTACCATGAAGGCAGGTCCGGGGAACATGACCTTTTTAGGACCTGTGACACTATTTCCGTGTCACAAGATTCTTTGGCCTTGTGCTTCAAGTTCAATCTCCAATAACAGTCAGTCTTTCCACAAATACCTTGACATTACTTAGATGTGGTTTAGCAAAAGTAGAATCTTTTGGGACACATGTTTTGCAGAAAAGGAAAATCATATACTTGGGCTTCTTTTTATTTTGGCAATAGAGCACATTAGGTACTTTCACTGCTGCAAAAATATTCAGATGGGATTATAGGAAAAGAAGGTAAGGTCTTATGTAAGTTTGCTTGACATATACACATATCTATACGTTGGGTGAGTTTCTCAGTGTATGAGAAGAATGTTGCAACATAGCATATGTCCATCCATGCATTTCTGAGAGTATATAGTCTTCATAAAAGAGGAATTGGGAGGCATAATATAAAGAAATTGATTGCAGTATTGTACCACAGTAACAAATATAACTTCAGACATTTTCAAGTATATAGCTACGTGCTTAGAATTCAGAAAATTATTCTGCCATAACAGGCTGCGACCATCTTTCTTTTATCTGTAAGAAGGAACATTATTCATTCATTTATTCTTTTACCAATTCTGTATTGAGCATTAAACTCAGCCCTAAGCACTGGGGATACAAAGATAAGATGGTGACATCTCTCCTACAAGGCACTCGTAGTACAAAAGGAGGTAGTGAACCAGTAAGCAGAGACTAGTCATGTTGAGTATAAATGCAGGAATAGGAAACTGTGCAAGGTATGGGGTTGGCACAAAGGAGGGGTGCCTAGGCAGATGGGGGCAGATTTCACACAAAGGGAGACACCGGAACCGGGTTTTGAAAGATAAGTGAGACTCCATCAGCAAGACAGTGGAGGAAGGGTGTCCCAGACGTTAATGCTGATAATAGTAGGGGCATAAAACAGCATGGCGTTTTGGGGAAGCAGAACTGGCGAGGTTGGCTGGAGATTAAAATATGAGGAGGGTGACTGGCAACAACATGAGTGTGAAATGTGAGGCATGGATTCCATTCTAGAGCTGAGAGCAGGGTAAAGACTACTCTGCAAAGGGTTGGGGATGGATTGGATGGGCAGGAGACTAAGGATTGGCAGGAGGCCAGGATAGGAAGCAAGAGACTTTGGTAACATAATGGGAGTTAAGAGGTTTGAGGGAAATATAGATCCCAGAATGATTGAACTGGACATTTTTTTTTGGCAAATCCCATCATGCGGCTCTCCCACTTAAAATCCTTTAGTAGGTCGGGCACAGTGGCTCACGTCTGTAATCCCAGCACTTTGGGAGGCCAAGGCGGGTGGATCATCTGAGGTCGGGAGTTTGAGATCAGCCTGACCAACATGGAGAAACCCTGTCACTACTAAAAATACAAAATTAGCCAGGTGTGGTGGTGCATGCCTGTAATCCCAGCTACTTGGGAGGCTGAGGCAGAAGAATTGCTTGAACCCGGGAGGCAGAGGTTGAGGTGAGCCGAGATCACACCATTGCACTCCAGCCTAGGCAACAAGGGCAAAACTCCACCTAAAAAAAAAAAAAATCCTTTAGTAGCTCCCGTTGCTTTTAAGACATAATGTAAGCTCATCAGCTGGGCCGAGCAAGTCTTTCCTCTGAAGGTCTTCAGCTACTCTTTCTTCAGCTTTCAGTTCCTCAGTTTGCATTTTTATGCTTGTGCTCTCTTCAAGTCTCTGAACCTTGCTGGTTAACCTAGAGTAAGTTACTCCTTCCTTCCATAATGAGCTTGTGTTTATATTTCAAATCTTACTTCTGACACCACCTTCCCTGGGAAGTCATTGGATTCCCTCTCACCCCCTAACTTGGAATTTTTTTCACCATCGAATCTAGGCCACCATGCCATAAACTGAATCCCCATGTAGATGGTGAACATGTTGAGGGCAGAAGCTGTCTTTCTTTCCTTTATTTCCTTCCTTCCTTCCCTTCCTTTTCCTTTCCCTTCCTTCCCCTTCGCCTCCCCCTTCCCTTTCCCCTTCTTCCCCTTCCCCTTCTCCTTCCTCTCCCCTCTCCTCCCTCCCCCCGCCACCCACTTCCTTTCTTTTTTTTTTTTGAAAGGGAGTCTTGGTCTGTCGCCCAGGCTGGAGTGCAATGGCCATGATCTCAGCTCACTGCAACCTCTGCTTCCCGGGTTCAAGAGATTCTCCTGCCTCAGTCTCCTGAGTAGCTGGGACTACAGGCATGCACCACCAAGCCCGGCTAATTTTTATATTTTTAGTAGAGACGGGGTTTCACCATGTTAGTCAGGCTGGTCTTTCTTTCTTCTCTCTCTTCTCTCTCTTCTCTCCTTCCTTCCTTCCTCTTTCTTTCTCTCTTTCTTTTCTTTCAAAAATATCTATATATTTTATTCTTAATTGTAAAAGTCTGTATAATTCTTAAAAGGCCAAAAATGAATTGGAATAATGTAGAAAAGAAGATCTGGAACAGAACTAGCTAGACTAGCCTAGCCTTCCATCTGTTCTACTAAGGAGAGGTTGGTAGATCACACCAAACTCACATGTATGCTATTTGAAGGTTGATATGCATATATAATCCTTTTTTCCACTTTCCAATGACTTTAATTGGTAAATATGCTCTAGAAAATAATGATCAATCCTGTTGCTTCCATGTCAGTGGAATGAAGAGCCGTATCAAGGGACACACCAAGCAGTGCTGAAGGAGACTGCTGCTGTGTCCACCTCTTATTCATAGGTCCAGTCATAGGCACAACACTTGTAGTCAACTGGTTCTTTGGGCTTAAACCATGGGCTGATTTCTTTTTCAACACTTTTTACTGAGTCACTGCCGTGAATGATGTTCCTGCCCACCTGAATGCATGTCTTTTATTTCTAAAGCTCCAGCCCTATAATAATTCAAGGCTAAATGAGTAGGCTCTCAATTAATTCTTTTGAATAAATGAATGAAGTAGCCCCAGTAATTCCTGAGACTCCTTATGTTCAAGTTCTACCTCTACTGGAGCTGTTCCAATACATTGGAGAAATGCGATGTTAAAACTTAGATCTGAGAAAAGAGTCAGAACATGTCGCATTGCTACGAGGTCCAAGTCTAAGAGGAAGCATCTGCCTCAGGTCTTGGCAGATTTCCTTGCCTCCCTCTAATCTGTTCTTTTATCCAACAGATGTCTAAGTACTGCAACCTCAAGATGATTAATAACTCAAGGACTGGGGAGGGGAGTATTTTTGTACTTTTTACCAGTACTTTGGAATCAGATCTTTCCATCTCAATGTGTGACATCAATTTTGTTTTCTTCTTTTGAGGTGTATACTTATATAGGTTTAACTATGAATAACTGTAGGAATTTATAATCAGTAGTTTCAGAAGAAGTGACAGATGGGCTAGTATCCCAGAAACCAGCAAAGAAGAAGGGGGACCAGGAATCCTAGCAAGTGATAGAAAACATTTAGGAAAGGAAAGTAGTTGGTTTAGAGGAATCAGAAAACAAGAGAAAATTCTGCAGCCCAGTGTGTTGAGGCCACCTTTGGTTAATCTCCTTATTGATTTAGGCAGTGATTCTAAGTATCTGACCATGACACTTTGAGAGACCTTGGAATTATTGTGAGGGAATGGAAATCCAAATGAAAACTTATATTTTCTCAATCACTACAGTAAAATACAGTAAAAATACAGTAACTGGCACATGAGGGTTTCCATACTTAAAAGATTGGGAAACGATTTTAAACTAGTAGTGTTCACCCTGAGCTGGAAGCGCTAGTTTTATATTTGTATAGTACCTTGTAATGTACATAGGTCTTTTACTTACACTAATTTATTATATTCACCATAACTTTGTAGGGTAAGATGGGGAGGTATCACCATTTTTCAAATACAAAACTGAGACTTAGGCTGTGACTTGTATATGGTTTCATGACTTGAATCAATTCAGTTGAGACAAGCTTGCAAATTCCATGGATCTTAATTCAGTCCTTTATACTACAAATATTTTTTTCCTTGTGGAAAAATTATATCCAGAATGAAGGATAGGGAAATATGGGACTATAAATGAAATATATGCTTCTTAGGAACAACAAAAAGGAAGAACAGGGCTAGGAGCACGGCTGGGTTCATCTGTTGACAGCAGTGTTACAAACTGAGGGATTCTGGAAGTCAGACTTGGTTATCAGATTGAGCAAAGGTACATTATGGCCAACCATAAACAGGTGTGCTTTAACATCTAACAGATCCTCCTCACTCTTTAAGAAGTGCTTTTGATTTTGCATTCAAGAAAGACCCAAAATTATTTTGTTGATTTATTTTGAGAACAGATATAGGAGATAATTTAAAAGATTATATTCCCAAGGTCTCAGATTTAAGAATGAACTTTGAACTTCTGTATAAGTACCACATAAAGGAGCATATGTGACACACATTTAATTAAAAAATTGAGTGCCTTTCTTGAATCACTAGAATATTTATAGCTCGATGGTGGTTCATTCCTGTAATCTTAGTTCTTTGAGAGGCCTACGTGGGAGGATTGCTTGAGTCCAGGAGTTTGAGACCAGCCTCGGTAACATACTGAGACTCCATTTCTACAAAAAGTAAAAAAATTAATATGATGTGGTGGAATGTGCCTGTAGTCCCAGCTACTCGGGAGGCTGAAGCAGGAGGATTCTTTGAGCCCAAGAGTTCCAGGCTGCAGTCAGCTATGGTTGCATCACTGCACTCCAGCGTGTGCAACAGAATGAGACTATGTCTTAAATAAATAAATAAAATAGAATATTTACTCTCTAGGCAGTAGCATGGCAAAGAATACATAATTCCTGCAGGGAAATCTGTATCTATCAGACTCAAATTGTGTTAAAGTAGCCTTTAAAAATTGATCATAATCTCCTATTTAGCTCAGTTAAAAGGGTAAGAAGCATCGACCCACAGAGAAATGGATATTCTATGGAAGTCTTCCAAGTAGCTAATAGAAATAACTATGGTTTATTGATTGTTTATTATGGACGAAGTAGTCTATTAAGCACTCTATCCATCTACTATCTATCTATATTAATTATTACAACATTTCTAGTAAGTATTCACAATTAACTCAGTTTTTACAAATAAGTGCCTTAAAGCTTAAATAAGGTAAATGACTTGTCCAAAGTCATGTAGGCAAAATGTGGTAGGAGGCTGAACAAGATTTTGTACTCAGAGACACCTGAACTTAAAATACATACTCTTAACCTTATGCTAGGTACTCCTAAAATGAGCTATATACAGTGTTTCTCAGAAGTCTCTGGAATTCAAATCAAGGTCTGGGTATCGTGAATAACTTGTCTGACTTTTTAGCCTGTCAATTCTGTAACCTCGATCCAAACCAAGAAAGTTTAGGTGCATTCTCTCTAGCAGTCACTAGGTGGAGCCAGTGCACTAAAAAGCCATCAGACTTTTTGGAGACAAGGCAGGATTTATTCTAGGAAGTCAGGGGAAGTCAGCAAAGGCTGGTTTTGATTGGAAAAGTGCTAAAAAGATTACTCCCTCTGACAGCTGGCTTTTTTTCTTTTCTGGATAATGTAGATGAAGAGGAAGATGAGAGATCTCCGGAGGTGTAGAGAATTGCTAGAGCCAAGAGTTATGTGGGATGAATGCATAATCAACCAATTTTGTTCTTTCGCAGGAGTGGTTTCAATAATCTGATGTGTGGCTGGGTTGTGGGTTGTGGAAGCAAAGCACAGTAGCCCCCTGCCCTGTGTGGTTGGCCTTCCCTTAGAGACCCCAGGCTTTCACGTTGTATAATACTGGGCATAGGCAGTTGGCCCCACATCTAGTTTCTCAAATGGTCTAAAATTACAATAATGATGATGATAATTGTTATTATGTTAACAAACATATGCATGGCACTTTATTGATCCCTTTCAGTTGCATTTGTTATTGAGGTGAGTGGACCTTCTGGCAGGGGAATAGAACTTCATGAGATAAAGGGAGGGGATAAGGGCAGGATGAGCTTTTCCTCTATGTCCAGGAAGAGTTCTCCAGAGAAACAGAATGAAAGGATCTCTCTCTCTCTCTCTCTCTATATATATATATATATATGCATATATATTATGCATATATAAAAATATATATTTGCATATATATGTGTGTGTATATATATATATACTCCCATGATAGGCAAGTACAAAATCCATAGGGTAGACGAGCAGGCTGGAGACCCAGGGAAGAGTTGATTTTTGCAGCTTGAGCCTGAAGGTAGTTTGCTGGCAGAAAATTCCATCTTCCTCAGGAGATCTCAGTCTTTTTTTTTTTTTTTTTTTAAGGATTTCAACTGATTAGATGAGGCCCTCCCACATTATGGGGAGTAATCTGCTTTACTCAGAGTTTACTTATTTAAATGTTAATCTCATCTAAAAATACTTTCACAGAACCTCCAGATGTGTTTGAGCAAATATCTGGGTACAGTGGCCTAGCTAAGTTGACACATAAAATCAACCATTGTAGGTAGATAACAAATTCTATGCTGGGCTTGAGGGGAAAATAGAGTTCCTTTTGCTGTCTTTGGTAGGGTTCAGAGCTGTTAATTTCTTTCTTTCCTTTTCTTTTCTTTTTTTTGAGACAGGGTCTTGCTGTATCACCCGGGCTGGGGTGCAGTTGCATGATCTTGACTCACTGCAGCCTCCACCTCCCCGGTTTAAGCGATTCTCCCGTCTCAGCCTCCTGAGTAGCTGGGATTGCAGGTGTGCGCCACCATGCCCAGCTAATTTTTGTATTTTTAGTAGAGATGGGGTTTTACCATGTTGGCCAGGCTGGTCTCGAACTCCTGGCTTGAAGTGATCCGCCCACCTCAGCCTCCCAAAGTGCTGGGATTACAGGCATATGCCACAGCGCCCAGCCCAGAGCTGTTAATTTCAACTCTAGCAGAAGCAATCTACTCACCCTCTCTCTTGTCCCTGAAAGCTTGATGAGTTGGCAATGCTATTCTGGATAATCATACAAGATGTTTTTATATAAATATATAAAAAATCAGTGTTCTGATTATAAGGTGGCTCTGAGATTTCTTAAAAAATATTTTTTTTGTTTTCTTTTTTTTTTTTTTTTTTTTAGAGACAAGGACTTGCTCTGTTGCCCGGGCTGGACTATAGTGGCACAATCATGGTCCATTGCAGCCTCAACCTCCTGGGCTCAAGCAGTCCTCCCACCTGAGCCTCCCAAGTATCTGGAACTACAGATGTGAGCCTTCATGCCTGGCTAATTTTAAAAACTTTTTATTTTGTAGAGACAGGGTTTCACTATGTTGTCCGGGCTGGTCTTGAACTCCTGGGCTCAAGGGGTCCTCCTGCCTCTGCTGCCCAAAGTGCTGACATTATAGATGTGAACCACTGCTCCTGGCCCTGAAATTTCTTTTTTATAGAAGTACTTTGAAAAGGCATTGAATGAATAAAGTGCCTTTCAAGTAAAGTATGGAAGCATCCAATGTTATTTCTGAAAGTGTCCCTAAAGATGGTATGTTTTGGATTTCCCCATTTTACAGATAAATGGAGACATAGAAGAATGAAATGACTTATTCAAGGTCATATCGGTTTTTTTTTTTTTTTTTTTTTTGAGACGGAGTCTTGCTCTGTTGCCCAGGTTGGAGTGCAGTGGCACGATCTAGGCTCACTGCAAGCTTTGCCTCCCGGGTTCACGCCATTCTTCTGCCTCAGCCTCCCGAGTAGCTGGGACTACAGGCGCCCGCCACCACGCCCGGCTAATTGTTTGTATTTTTAGTAGACATGGGGTTTCACTGTGTTAGTCAGGATGGTCTCGATCTCCTGACCTCATGATCCACCCACCTCGGCCTCCTAAAATGCTGGGATTACAGGCGTGAGCCACCGCGCCCAGCCGGTCATATCAGTATTTAATGAAAAAAGTGGGACCAGAACCCAGGCCTTCTGCCTGCAGTTTCATCGTGCTTCCTGTTGTAGCACGCTGCCATCATATAAAAGTGCAAGGATAATCACTTGGACTGCAAATGCCCAACCAGCTGTGCTGAGCAACATGTGTCTAAACAGGCCCAACCGAAACAGGAAATGCCAGTCTTGAGTGGAGGAATGGTTAATCAAAGAGAAAAATATGAAAATGCTGAATCCCAATCCTTCTCAGTGAAGTAGAGATACCAACTTGAATAAACCTCTGCTAGAGTGTGGCAAAAGGTGGGAGGGAAATGATTGAGGCTTAGGTTCCTGTAAGCCTTAGGTTTAGTGATATCACTGTACTATCTGAGTATAGTCCTATCACATCTTAACAAGTGGCTTTGTGACCTCAGCAAACTGAGATATCCCAGGTAGACACTACTACAAAAGTCATATATAAAAAAGAATAAAACAGTTTCTGTAATTAATTCTACAAATAAATCTAAGTGGAAGCTACACATTGGAGGCAATGGAGGCCTAATCGGTTTCTTCAGCCAGGGGATTTTGGCACTCCAAGCTGGCTGCCAGGAACCCTATTTAGTAAGTTGGGGAAAATAACAAAGATGACATTGGAATTAACATTTGGGCTCTTGGAGAAAATGTTGCCATTCAAAGATCTTGCAGTTATTAGCCCCAAGGGAACTAATTAAAAAATGCTATAAGTGAGAGACCTAAAGGGGATGGAGAGAAAAGAGATGCCGCTAACAAAGTCATAAAAGTAGTGAGGAAAGAGTAGTTCCCTAGCCGGGTGCTGTGGCTCATGCCTGTAATCCCAGCACTTTGGGAGGCCAAGGCGGGCGGATCATGAGGTCAAGAGAGCGAGACCATCCTGGCTAACATGGTGAAACCCCATCTCTACTAAAAATACAAAAAAATTAGCTGGGCGTGGTGGCGGGCGCCTGTAGTCCCAGCTACTCGGGAGGCTGAGGCAGGAGAATGGCATGAACCCAGGAGGCGGAATTTGCAGTGAGCCCAGATCGTGCCACTGCACTCCAGCCTGGGCGATGGAGGGAGACTCCGTCTCAAAAAAAAAAAACAAGAGTAGCTCCCCATATTAAATCAAACGTCGTTGGCTGGATGGAAGGGAGAGCAGTGTGCAGGCTAGTGAGTAGAACCATGAGGTCAATGTAAGAGTGGTGGTGTAGACACAGGATTAATGACAGTGGTAATAGCGGGGCCATCCAACGTCAGTGGGAATTGGTTAAGTACAGCACCACCTGCACATTTTCGTTCATCAAATTCAATTTGATTAGTTGGAAACCATTTACCGAGTTCCTGGTATATGCCAGGTGTAGAGTGCAATTTTTTTTTTCTTCTTTTTTTGACGAAGTCTCGTTTTTTTGCCCAGGCTGGAGTGCAGTGGCGCGATCTAGGCTCACTGCAAGCTCCGCCTCCTGGGTTCACGCCATTCTCCTGCCTCAGCCTCCCGAGTAGCTGGGACTACAGGTGCCCGCCACCACGCCCGGCTAATTGTTGGTATTTTTGGTAGAGACGGAGTTTCACTGTGTTAGTCAGGATGGTCTCAATCTCCTGACCTCGTGATCTGGCCGCCTCGGCCTCCCAAAGTGCTGGGGTTACAGGTGTGAGCCACCGTGCCTGGCCTAGTGCAATATTTTTAATGCAATCCTAGAGAGAGATTTAAGATACACAGGAGCTACACGGAGAAAGGAGGTTAAATTTATTGGAGAATGAGACAGTATAAAAGAAGGTGGTCTAGATGTATTACTGATCTGGGTTTTAAAGAATGAATAGGCATTTTCTTTTTCTTTTTTTTGAGATGGAGTCTGGCTGTGTCTCCCAGGCTGTAGTGCAGTGGCACGATCTCAGCTCATTGTAACCTCTACCTCCCGGGTTCAAGCTATTCTCCTGCCTCAGCCTCCTGAGTAGCTAGGATTACAGGCACCTGCCACCACACTTGGCTAATTTTTTGTATTTTTGGTAGAGATGGGGTTTCACCATGTTGGCCAGGCTGGTCTTGAACTCCTGACCTCAGGTGATCCGCCCGTCTCAGCCTTCCAAAGTGCTGGGATTACAGGTGTGAGCCACCGCGCCTGGCCTATGAATAGGCATTTTCTTTTCTTTCCTTTTCTTTTTTGAGAGGGAGTTTCACTCTTGTTGCCCAGGCTGGAGGGCAATGGTGCGATCTCGGCTCACCGCAACCTCTGCCTCCTGGGTTCAATTGATTCTCCTGCTTCAGCCTCCTGAGTAGCTGGGACTACAGGCGTGTGCCACAAGGCCAGGCTAATTTTGTAATTTTAGTAGAGACGGGGTTTCTCCATGTTGGTTAGGCTAGTCTTGAATTCCTGACCTCAGGTGATCCACCTGCCTCAGCCTACCAAAGTGCTGGGATTACAGGTGTGAGCCACCGCACCTGGCCTGAGTAGGCGTTTTCTAAGTAGACAAGAAGAAGAAAAACTTGAAACAATGGAAACAGTAAACATACATTTTTACCGATAGGTATTGTTATGTAACAACCACCCAAAACTTAATGGCCTAAGACAATGGCAATAATTTATTTTGGTTGTGAATCCGTAATTTGAGCAGAGCTAGGCAGGAATGGCTTACTTCAGTGGAGGCAGCCAGACTTGGGGCTGGGGAATCTACCTTCACATTGATTTACTCACAAGTTGGTCCTGGCTGTAGGTCCTGGCTATAGGCTGGGAGCTCAGCCAGGCTGGGGACTGTGGGAGGTCCTTACAGCATGATAGGATGGTAGGTGTTTTCAGGAGTGAATGTTTCAAATACTTCAAGCAGAAGCTGTATCACCTTTTATGATCTGGCCTAAGAAGTCACATAGCTCACTTCTACCATAGTCTTTTTTTTTTTTTTTTTTTTGATATGGGGTCTTGCTCTGTTGCCTAGGCAGGTGTGCGGTGGCGTGATCTCGGCTCACTGCAACCTCCACCTCCTGGGTTCAAACTGTTCTCCTGCCTCAGCCTCCCAAATAGCTGGGATTATAGGTACATGCCACAATGCCCAGCGAATTTTGTATTTTTAGTAGAGACAGGTTTTTACCATGTTCGCCAGGCTAGTCTTGAACTCCTGACTTCAGGTGATCCACCTGCCTCGGCCTCCCAAAGTGCTGGGATTACAGACATGAGCCATCGCGCCAGGTCCATAGTCTTAAACTAATCCAGATTCAAGGGTTGAGAACATAGACTCCACATCTCAATGGGAAGAGCGTTAAGTCACATTGTAAGGAGATATTACTGTGACTACCTTTGGAAAATACAATCTGATATAGGCATGTGAGAGTGAAGTATCATGGCCTGTTCAAGAAATACATCATAACACAGGTATTTTTCTCCTCCTCCTCCTCTTCTTCCTCCTCTTCTCCTCCTCCCCCCTCCCTCTCCTGACCCTCTTCTCCTCCTTCCTTTCCTCAAACAGTAAGCAATCTGAATTTTCTTACGTTCGTGGGAGACAAGGATTCACACAGTGAGTCAATCTAGTTAAATCTCTCAAAATTTTGGAACCTCAATGTTTTATTTTTTAAATAAGAATAATCTCATTTCTTTTACCTACTATCGGCATGCTTTTGAGGGTCAAGTGAGATAATTCCTGTAAAAATTACTTGAAACTGATAAAGCACAATTTATGTTTATTTATTCAACCATCTACTCATTTATCTACCTAACCACCATCAATTCAGCTCCACTCATCTGTTCTTTCATTATCAAATATATATTAAACATCTATACTGTGTCAAGTTTTTTACTATGGGATGGGCCCAATGTAAGTAATTATTGGTTCTCTGAGGAGTATTCCTAAATGTAATTTTTTGAAGTAACGACAGTGAATTAGAATCTCTACACTCTCGAAAATGTTTAACTGGTATATGCAAAGTAACTGGTCACCAAAGGCAACTGTCTTGTTTTAATGTTCAAATTTTCTGTTTGTTTCACCTTCTTCATTAAATTTAAACTCTTTCTTCAATACATTCTCAGACAAGTTCTTTTTTCTACAATAGCAACACAAATAAGCTCAAATAACCTGCTTTATTAGATTTATCACAAATAACTTATCTACTCTATTTGGCCAGAATTGTAGGTTGGTTATCACAGCATTTTCTTAGTGTTATATATTTTTCAGTGGATGTCTTCCAACATATTATTGGGTTCATATTATAGTACAGCATTACTCAGTTTATAAACAAATTAAGAATTAATTACTTACATTTTATTTAAACAACAGTCTTGTAGACGTGTAGTATGAGTTATAGCAGCCAAGATAGCAAATCCTACAACATTCTGTTGTCTTATTAATTACCAAACATCATCTACATCTAACATCAAACAAATCCCTCATTTATAGATTATTAAAATTCTAAGAAATTTTATTGTGGTTCAGTTTGTCTAAGATCGCCATATGAATAAATCTTTGCCAGAAGAACCTCTATGCAGGTGTAACGTACAGTGGCTAACGGCATGACTTTAGAGGAGCAAGATAGAATGGTTTTTTTGTTTGTTTATTTGTTTGTTTGTTTTTTGGAAACAGGGTCTTGCTCTGTTGCCCAGGCTGGAGTGCAGTGGCATGGTCATGGCTCACTGCAGCCTCAACTTCCCAGGCTCAAGTGATCCTTCCACCTCAGCCCCCTGAGTAGCTGGGACTGCAGGTGCACACCACCATGCCCAGCTAATTTTTTGTAGAGGTGGGGTTTCACCGTTTTGCCCAGGCTGGTCTCTCAAACTCTTGAGCTCCAGCAATCCACCCACCTTGGCCTCCTGAAATGCTGAGATTACAGGTGTGAGCCGCCAGGCCTGGCCGAGAGTGGATTTTTACTATGGTTCTACACATACTTGCTGTGTGACCTCGGGCAAATTATTTAACTTCTTTAAGTCTTAACTTTTCCATCTCTAAGATGTATACAATGTTACACATTTATAGAGCTGTTAAAAGAAAATGAAAGAAATAATGCATATGAAGCCATTGGTAATATTCCTTGCATAAGGTCTCCATAAATGTTGGTTTTAGTATCTGTGTTATTTTGACTAAATTGAGGTGAAGAGGTACTCTATAGTTCTTTTTTTCTTTATGTTTGAACTTACAGATTATTTGTGATAATATAATTTGTATATATTTCATATAAAATTAGGTTCAGCTGTGTTACAGAGGCCTAAAATGACAGTGGCTTTAAAAATAGAGATTTTTTTTTTTTTTTCCTTTTTCAAGTAAAAGGAGGTAGGCTGACCGGGGCTGGTGTGATTTTTCTACTTTGAAAATTTTCCAAGAATTCTGAATTCTTAGTTTGTGCTTCTGTCATCTTGAGGCTGTGACCGTTATCCTCGTGATCCCGAACGCTAGCTATAGCTCCAGTCACTAAGTTCACATCTTAAGAAGTAGTGTGTAAGAATGCTTGAAGAAGAAAGTGGATGGGGAAGGCAAAGGGTATTAGATCGTGGCTTTTAAAGGAGGTCTCCAAACCACAGGGTATCTCTATGTGTATTCCATTGTCTAGAATTAGTCAAATGTTCAGACCTAGCTGCAATGCAGGATAGAAAGTGTATTCTTGATTCTCAGTGGACATTTGCTCAGCTGAGAATTGCAAATCTATTTGCAAATCTATAAAAGAATCGGTAGAAAGCATACTGGGGGACACTGGCACACATCTCCACATTATGCAACTTGTTTTTAAAACTGACTCAACTCATTGTGGTGTAAATCTGAATGATTGATTTGTCCAGTAACTTCCACCAACTTTTCTCTGCCAAGTCACCACTTTCTCTTGGGAACCAGCTCCCCTAATAATAGTTCAGTCTGATTTCTTTTACTTTGGTCACTTTGGGCTATTCAGAATAGTCTTGTTCCAGTTTGTGAGCCCTAGTCCTCTTCATTTTAAAACATTATCTTAATCTGTTCCTGCTGCTATAACAAAATACCGAGAGTGGATAATTTATAAATAACAGAAATATGGGCAGGCGCAGTGGCTCATGCCTGTAATCCCAGCACTTTGGGAGGCAGAGGCAGGCAGATCACAAAGTCAAGAGATTGAGGCCATCCTGGCCAACATGGTGAAACCCCATCTCTGCTAAAAAATACACAAATTAGCTGGGCATAGTGGCACGCACCTGTAGTCCCAGTTACTCGGGAAGCTGAGGCAGGAGAATCGCTTGAACCCAGGAGGTGGAGGTTGCAGTGAGCTGAGATCACGCCACTGCACTCTAGCTTGGTGACAGAGCGAGACTCCATCTCAAAAAAGAAAAAAAATAAGAAAAAAGAAAAAAGGAAAAAGAAATATATTTTTTGCAGTTCTGGAGGCTGGGAAGTCCAAGACCAAGTTGCTGGCAGATTTGGTAGAAAGTAGAATTGCTCTGAGAATGTATTCAATAAATAGTTTTAAATTTAGTAAAGGAGAAACAAGCAGAAAATTTGAACATTAAAATAAGACAGTTGCTTTTGGTGACTAATTACTTTGTATATACTGGTTAAACATTTTTGAGACAGTGGAGATTCTACTTTCTACAATAGCAACACAAATAAGCTCAAATAACCTGCTTTATTAGATTTACCACAAATAACAACATATCTGCTCTATTTGGCCAGAATTGTAGGTTTGTTATCACAGCAATTTTCTTAGTGTTATATATTTTTCAGTGGATGTTTTCCCACATGTTCTTGGGTTCACATTATAGTACAGCATTACTCAGTTTATAAGCAAATTGAGAATTAATTATCTACATTTTATTTAAACAACAGTCTTGTAGATGTGTAGTATGAGTTACAGTAGCCATGACAGCAAATCCTACAACATTCTGTTGTCTCATTAATTACCAGACATCATCTATACATAACACCAAACAAATCTCTCAGATTTGGTGTCTGGTAAAACTTCTCTCTCTGCTTCCAAGATGGTGCCCTGTTGCTGCATCTTTTGATGAGGACAAACTCTATGTCCTCACATAGCAGAAGAGAAGAAGGGGCAAACTCACTTCCTCAAGCCCTTTTGTAAGCACAAAATCTCATTCATAAAGGTGAAGTCCTTATGACTTAATCACCGTCCGATGGCCCCACTTTCTAATACCATCACCTTGCGTATTAGATTCTAACATATGAATTTTGGAGGGATGCCTACATTCAAATCATAACAAGCATCTGTCTGTTGCTTAATTCAAAGCTCTCTCACTCCTCTCTCCAGTACAGGTTCCAGGGGCCTAGAGGAAAGGAGTGAACCCCCTTTAATTATCAGGCCCGGTGAGGCATTGAATTGTGACAGTGTGTGACAGCAGTCATGTTTCACTTCCCTTTGAGTTAAATCATTTCATCTTAAAGCCACCTGCTCTGTGGGCTCTAGAGTAACTGATGCCAAGTAGCCATAAAATGCATTGCACTGGACACCATAACTCATACACCATAGTTCAATAACGTAAAGCCAATCACTAACCAATGTTAATTCCATAAATCAGTTAGAATTCCTGTCAAACAACTTTGTGTCTGCCCACTCCTTCTCCCCTTTTGCCTTTAAAAACCTGCTTGTAACAAAGATCAAATAGAAGCACTCCTCAAGGCAGCTTAAATGTGTGTCCCAGGTAGCCATCCTCAACCTTGGCACAAATAAACTCTCTATGTTAATTGTGCCTTTGTTTCTTTCTTTAGATCAACAGGGTGGCTGTCATCACTTGCTCTTTCCATCTCCCTCCTTCCTCCATTGCTTACCTCCCTGAGACTGAGTCAGGAACAAGGCTGAGGGATGCAGATGGTGGCACCTCCCCACCTTTCTTTTCATCATTCTCACTGTCTGGCTGGTTGCTTGAAGGGTAATGGTTTGCCAGTGGTAGTACTGGGAATGACTTTAGGTGCTCCTGATAAGGCTCCATCCCAGGTGCTCTGTTGGCATTGGTATTAAGAACATCTGCCCTCCAAGGTTCCCTACTGAGGGTCTGCAGCAAATTGTAGAATCCATCTACTGCATGCCTCAGGAAACAGAGACCTAAGGGGACCATCTGTGCCCCTCCCGCATCGAGCTATACCTCTGAGCCCTGCTCCTTGGTGCTCCTTCTCTTGCTCTGGGGCAGGTCAGCAAGCCCAGTGGCCTTAGGCAGCAGCTTTTTCTTCTCCTCCTCCTCCTCATCCTCCTGCTTCTCTTTATCCTTCTTTTTCTTCCTCCTTCTTTTTCTTCCTCCTCTTCCTCATCCTCTTCTTCCTCTTCCTCCTCCTTCTTCTTCCTATATGTTCGCATTATTTAATTTTTAAATTTTAACTTTTATTTTAAATGTGGAGGGTGCATGTGCACGTTTGAACCCAGGTTGTGAGCGTAGTAGCCAATAGGTAGCTTTTCAACTCACACATTCTTCCCTTGCCTTCCCTCTCTAGTAGTCCACAGTGTCCATGTTTGTCCGTGTGTGCTCAATGTTTAGTTCCCACCAATAAGTGAGAACAAATGGTATTTGGTTTTCTGTTCCTGCATTAATTCACTCAGGATAATGACCTCCAGCTCCAACCATGTTGCTGCAAAGGACATGATTTCATTCTTTTTCATGGCTGTGTAGTATTCATTCCATGGTGTAGATGTACCACATTTTCTTTATCTGATCCACCATTGATAGGCACCTAGGTTGATTCCATGTCTTTGCTATTGTGAATAGCACAGTAATGAACATACCAGTGCATGTGTCCTTTGGCGTAATGATCTATTTTTCTTTGGGTATATATCCAGTAATGGGGTTGTGGGGTCAAATAGTATCTCTGTTTTAAGTTCTTTGAGAAATCTCCAAACTGCTTTCTATAGTGGCCAAACTAATTGACATTCCCACTCACAGTGTCTAAGTGTTCCTCTTTCTCTGCTGCCTTGTCAGCATCTGTTGTTTTTTGACCTTTTTTTTTTTTTTTTGAGAGGGAGTCTTGGTCTGTCACCCAGTGTGGAGTGCAGTGGTGCGATCTCAGCTCACTGCAACCTCCGCCTCCCAGGTTCAAGTGATTCTCCTGCCTCAGCCTCCCAAGTAGTTGGGATTACACGTGTGCACCACTACGCTTGGCTAATTTTTGTATTTTTAGAGATGTGGTTTCACCATGTTGGCCAGGCTGGTCTCGAACTCCTGACCTCAAGTGATCTGCCCGCCTTGGCCTCTCAGAGTATTGGGATTACAGGCGTGAGCCACTGCACCTGGCCATTTTTTGACTTTTAATAATAGCCATTCTGGCTGGTCTGAGATAGTACCTCATTATGGTTTTGATGATGATTAGTGATGATGAGCATTTTTCATGTTTATTGGCCTCTTGTATGTCTTCTTTTGAAAAGTGTTCATGTCCTTTGCCTATTTTTTAATGGGGTTATTTGTTTTTTGCTTGTTGATTTGTTTTAGTTCTATATAGATTCTGAATATTAGATGTTTGTGAGATGCATAGTTTGTGAATATTTTCTCCCATTCTGTAGGTTGTCTGTTTACTCTGTTGATAGTTTCTTTTGCTGTGCAGCAGTTCTTTAGTTTAATTAGGTCCCACTTGTCAATTTTTGTTTTTGTTGCAATTGCTTTTGGGGACTTAGCCAAAAATTATTTGCCTTAGGCTTTGTTTTTTTTTTTTTGAGACAGAGTCTGGCTCTGTTGCCTAGGCTGGAGTGCAGTGGGGTGATCTCGGCTCATTGCAACCTCTGCCTCCCGGGTTCAAGTGATTCTCCTGCCTCAGCCTCCAGAGTAGCTGGGGCTACAGTTGTGCACCACCACACCCGGCTAATTTTTGTAATTTTAGTAGAGACAGAGTTTCACCATGTTGGCCAGGCTGGTCTTGAACTCCTGACCTCATGTGATCCACCCTCCTCGGCCTTCTAAAGTGCTGGGATTACAGGCATGAGCCACTGCACCTGGCCACCTTAGGCTTCTTAAACATACAACTGGGGCAAGCCATGCCCCTCTTCCCTTTTTTTGCTTATTGTGGTAAAATATTTATAAACAAACATTGCCATTTTAACTCTTTTTGAGTGACAATTCAGTGGCCTTAATTACACTTATGATATTTTACAACCATCACTATTATTTATTTCTAAAACTTTTTTTATCACCCAAACAGAAACTCTTTACCCGTTAAGTAATAACTCCCATTTCCCCTCCCCCAATCCTCTGGTAACCTGTAATCCACATTGTGTCTTTACATAAGTGGAATTTCACACAAGTGAAATTTGTCTAGCTGATTTCACTTAGCATAATGTTTTCAAACTTCATCCATGTTGTAGCATGTATTATAAGTGGATTCTTTCTTTTATGGCTGAGTAACATTCCATTCTATGTATATACTACATTTTGCTTATCCACATCTTTTGGCTATTGTGAATAATGCTGTAAAGAATATTGCCATACAAGTATTTGTTTGAGTCCCTGTTTTTAGTTCTTTTGTGTATATACTTAGAAATGAAATTGTTGGGTTTTGTGGTAATTTTGTGTTTATTTTTTGAAGAACTGCCAAACTGTTTTCCATAGCATCTGCACCACTTTATATTCCCACCAGCAATGTACGAGGGTTCTAATTTCTCCACATCCTCACCAACACTTATTTTCCACATTTTTTATTATAACTGTCCTAGTAGGTGTGAAGTGTGTCTCTTGGTGGTTTTGATTTGCATTTCCCTGATGACTAATGGTGTTGAGCACCTTTTCATGTGTTTATTGGCCATCTGTGTATCTTCTTTGGAGAAATGTCTATTCAAGTCCTTTACCCATTTTTTAATTGGGCTGTCTTTTCTTTCCCCACTCTCTCTTTTTTTTTTTTTTCAGCTACCATAGAGAGAGGAGAAAGAGGAAGACTTCTCTTTACTTTCTCAAGCCTGTGGTGTCTCTCTCTCTCTCTCTTTTTTTTGAGATGGAGTCTCACTCTGTCACCCAGGCTGGAGTACAGTGGCACGATCTCTGCTCATTGCAACCTCTGCCTCCTGGGCTTAAGCTGATACTCCTGCCTCAGCCTCCCGAGTAGCTGGGATTACTGGTGTCCACCACCACGCCCAGCTAATTTTTGTGTTTTTAGTAGAGATGGGATTTCGCCATGTTGGCCACGCTGGTCTCAAACTCCTGACCTCCAGTGATCCACTAGCCTCAGCTTCCCAAAATGCTGGGATTACAGGCATGAGCCACCTCTTATGGCGGTTTGCTGGTCAATCAGTTCAGGTTCTCTTGCCCCTGCGGTGGGGGCGTGGGTGGTGATGTAAGGCTCACAGCAAGAAATAGGCTTTAAAAACTGTTCCCAGCAGGCCACGCTTAGTGGTGCATGCCTGTGATCCCAGCACATTGGGAGCCTGAGGCGGGTGGATCGCTTGAGCTCAGAAATTCAAGATCAGCCTGGGCAACATAGTGAGACTGCATCTCTACAAAAAATACAAAAAGTAGTTGGCTGTGATGGCATGCACCTGTAGTCCCAGCTACTCAGGAGGCTGAGGTGGGAGGATGGCAGCCCACAAAGTCAAGGCTGCAGTGAGCTGAGATTGCGGCGCTGCACTCCAGCCTGGGTGACTAAGTGAGACCCTGTCTCAAAAACAACAACAACAACAACAACAAAACCCCGTTCTCAGTAATCTCCCCTAGAGGCTCAAAAAGATCTTAATCAGATCTTACACAAATCTGTTTCATTTATGCATAGAATAATTCAGTCTTAGAACAGGAAGGGACCATGGAGTTTATCACATCCAACTCCATCATTTTACAGATAAGGACTGTCAGGTCCTTCAAGGTGAAGTAACTTTGCCCACTAATTTACCATCTTAAAACAGATTTTAAAAAAATGCCTGACTTATGTGTCACTCGGACTGGCTGCAAAAGTATACCTTCTTTTTTTTGTTTTTTTTTTGGAATCTGGAAGAGGAACACATTACAGATATGACCTATTTCTGATTTCCCTTCTCCATGTGATAGTGGCAGTTTTCGGGTGAAAATATTTTGTCAGCAGCTCTAACATATGGATAGTTTCTAGGCTTTTGGAGATCAGGTTATTATGCTAAATGAATACAGATGAGCATTATGCCTATACAGTGCTCTACACTTTGCAAAGTGTTATAACATCCTTACCATCAGTGAGCAGGTGTCATTATTCCTATTAGTTGGATAAGGACATGGCCAAGATCATCAGTCAACTGGTGGCAGTTTTTGATGCAGAACACAGTCTCTTGTCTCTAGGTAGGTGATCTGGCTGTGATGTCTGGCACCCTACTGATTACCAGCAGGATGCAATGGAAAGAACATCAGAATTTGGAGCCAGAGAACTCAGGTTCAATTCTCAACTCCATCTCTGATAGGCTCTTACCTTAGGCAAGTCACTTTGCCTTTCTAATTCTCAGTTTTCTCATCTGTAAAGTGGAGATAAAAATAGCATCTATCCAGTTTTTGTGGGACTCAAGACAGGAAATGGAATAGAGTCCTTTGTGAATACAGAGAGTTATACAGATGTTAGTGATTGCCATTATCTGGCTGTGGAGGTAGGGGGTCACTCTGTGCATTATAAGTAAGACTTTGTATGGTTTAATGGGTTTAGAAGCTTACACAGAGCTTCAAAGAGCTCCTGCAGAGTAAAAGATGATGTGCTCTTCATCCTTAGGTCTTATCCTAACCCATAACCATTGTTATTTAGAATTCAACAGACATAACAAGCTAAGTCTTCTTGAAATATTCCTCTTTGTAAATATAGCTTTGCTTTTACAGTTCTTTCACCTGCAGAAAGATGCAACATTCGCTCATTTCACCTAGCATTTGAAGGGTCAGTCATGGAAATCTGAAAATCTTTCTAACACACAAACCCAGTCATGATGCTCCTATTATTAAAAACCTTTTTACTCCCTGTGGCTCACAGGATCAGGTCTAAATGCCAGGGCTGCAAATCGTTTCCCTAAGTGGAATATACATATGCAAATAGATTTATTAATCAGAGGCCTATCATTACAGTACCAGCCCTTTTCTGTGCTTCCAGCCTTTCATCCTCGTCCCCCCATTTCTTTCCTACACACTGTATGTGCCACAGCGCCTCTCACGAGAAACAAAGCTCAGATGCCCTGCTGGTTATGGTCGCCTTCTGTTTACATGGGCTGCCTCAGCTTCATGGAGCCCTTGGCCTTCTCTCTGCCACTTCCATATCTCCCCTTTAAGACCCCACTCAAAACTACTTCTTCTGTGAGACCATCTCTGACCTCTTCTTCCTCACAGGGTGGATTCATCATTCCTTCTATGTGCAGGGGGGGAAAAAAAGTGTTTCCCCCAGGATTCTGTCTTTTGCTCTATTTAGTTTGAGATTTGTTTAGCCATTAGTCCATGAGTTTTGAGGGCTGGACAAGAATTGTATTCTCTGCATCTCTGTGCGCCAGTGCCCAGTGTCAGATGCAGAAACAGTAGGTACTCAATACATGTTTGCTACCATATACTGATAAGTGAAACAGGAATCTGTTTGCCAACAATCCTTATAGCCTGGAACTGTGCCCATTTGGGTCTTCCTTCCCCTCTCTCTGAGATTAAAAATACATCATCATCCTCTAGTCATTAACTGGACATAAATTAGACAAAGCAGGTCTTACTTTAAAGTTCTGCCCTCCAGGCCTCTCTTTTAGCCAGTTGGCCCATTGACTGGAAAGCCAGGGCCTGACACTGGGTTCCTCTGTCTGATAACACTAACAAGCTATGTGACTTTAGCCCATCTCTTGGCTTCAGGTTTTGGACTGTCTGGGAGTTAAAGTAGATATTCTCAGGGATCCCACTCCATTCTGACCATTTCTCTTTTACATAGTTGATGCTGAAAAGCTGGGTGAGTTCAAGCCAAGGAAAATAATTTTGGCTGGAGCAGAAGACCAACGTAGAAACACAGGCTGGAGATGGGGTGGGGGGTTGGGTAGGACAAGTATCAGCACAAAAGCCCTGGGGCTCCCTTCAAAATTAGAATATTGTGTTATTGTCCAGTCACTTCTCGCAGCACAGAGTAAGTCCTCCCAGCTCTAACACGCCTTCTTCAGAATGCTCACCCCTCCCCCATGATGCTCTCTAACCCTGAGTGGGACTTTTTCCTCAAACATGGTCACAGACTCCTTTAGAATGTCCCCCATTAGATTTCTTGTGCACTCTTTTTCTGCACTTGCTTGGAATTTCAACACACTGCTGCCAGTGAATTGAGGATGGAAAAGTGCAGAAGGGTCAGGTGAACTCAAGCACGTACTTGGATGAGAGCAGAAGAGCCGGCAGAGAGGAGTAGGAAGGGCAGAGTTGGTAAGAGCTCTGGATTGAAAAGGAGACATGGACAAAGGGGAGGAGTCAGGGACAAGACACATTTAGGAGTTTTACTGCAGACTTGTTTGTTTTTAATGCAGTTAAAGCTTTGTTTGTTTGTTTTTGAGAGAGGTTCTCACTCTATTGCCCAGGCTGGAGGGCTGGAGTGCAGTGACACGATCTGGACTCATTGCAACCTCTGCTTCCTGGGTTCAAGTGATCCTCAAGCCTCAGCCTCCTGAGTAGCTGGAACCACAGGTGTGCACCACCACGTTTGGCTAATTTTTGGTAGAGACGGGTTTTACCATGTTGGCCAGGGTTTTTTTTTTTTCAAAGAAAGGAATGTATTAGAAGAAAATATGAAGTATGAAGATTGTACACCAGCACACGAGTGAGGATGAGAATAACCCAAGACCATGAAGTTAAATATTTCACAAAAAACATTTATATGAACTTTGTCATGTCTTTCGTTAAGTGAAAAGTAGAGAGAGACATTTATTGGATGGACTAGCTATGAATCCAAGTTTTAGATAAATCCTAATATTCGTTACTTTAAAAGGGTCAAGGTCCAACACCCAACCAAAACTGAGAAAGACACCACCAAGGAAAGGCCTAGATTCTGGGTGCGGTGGCTCACGCCTGTGATCCCAGCACTTTGGGAGGCCGAGGCAGGCAGATCACAAGGTCAGGAGTTTGAGACCGGCCTGGCCAACATAGTGCTTAGTCTCTACTAAAAATATAAAAAATTAGTTTAGTCTCTACTAAAAATATTAAAAATTAGCTGGGTGTGGTGGCAGGCACCTGTAATCCCAGCTACTGGGGAGGCTGGGGCAGGAGAATCTCTTGAACCTGGGAGGTAGAGGTTGCAGTGAGCCGAGATCGTGCCACTGCACTCCAGCCTGGGCAAAAAAGATCTAAAAAACCCCAGTATTTTCTTTTATAAAAGCTAAGAAAATGAGGGGAAACAGATTAAGGAAAAAGAACAAAAAATGGAAAGAGGACACACAAAATCTTGTACTAAGGTGTCTGTGGACCAGCTGTTATCCAGTGAACCTCAGGGCAGGACTTCCTCCCCAATTTCCCATCTCAACTGTTTTTTTACATAATGAGAACAGGATAACATTGGGTAATCAGAAAAATGTTGCTCAAGATTCTACTAAAGATAAGTAACAGCAAAGATATATCCAGTCCCCCGGCAAACTACTGATGTCGCATAGCAACAACTGCCTAGTTTTATTTCTGTCACACGATTGCCATAAGGAAGCTTTGAAATTAATTTTTTTTTAAAATTTAAACAAATAAGGTAGCATACCTCACTGCACCCATCCAAGTCACCTGCCTCCTTCCAAAATTAGAAAGGCAGCCTCTTCAAAGAAGAGATAATTAAGGTAGTAGAAACAGAAACACAAATTTATCAGGTCTCTGCTAATCTCCATCCCATGCTATCTCGTTAAATCCTGGTAATAATCATGTGAGGTGGGTTTTACTCTTATGTTGCAGATGGGGAAATTGACTTAAAGGCATTGAGTAACTTGGTCACCCAGTCGGTAAAGGGGTAGAGTTAGGACTGAAAGCATTCCCCTCACCTTTTTTCATCTGATTTGTAATCCAGTGCTTTTCCCGTCACTGAACCTACTGCAGTGAGGTCAGTGGTACTGCAGCTGGCTGGAGTCCCCCTGCCACTTCTGAAGGTGTCTGGGATTGTGTCTGCTAACAGGCCAGTCTTACTTCCAGAGGAACACCTGGAAGAATTTGGACCCAAGTTTTATTTTGTGGGCTGTTTATTTCATGGTGTAGACCTACCTGGGAAATCTAAATTTATAATTAGCCTAATGCAAGACAGAGACAGGCAAGGGGCAGGACCTATGAAAACACAATAGCTCTTCAGGGCACTTGTGTTCTGAACTATTTGAGGGGAGTCCCTGTCACCATTTTTGGTATTGGTGTTTGCAGGCAGGTATTTAGGAATTATTCAAGAAGTAAGTTCCCTATGTATTGTGACAATTACTTGAATCTTTTTTTTTTGAGACGGAGTCTCACTCTGTCACCCAGGCTGGAGTGCAGTGGCACGATCTCAGCTCACTGCAACCTCCGCCCTCCGAGTTCAAGCGATTCTCCTGCCTCAGCCTCCGGAGTAGCTGGGACTACAGGCATCTGCCACCGCGCCCGGCTAATTTTTTGTGTTTTTAGTAGAGATGGGGTTTTACCATCTTGGCCGGCTGGTCTTGAACTCCTGACCTCGTGATACACCCGCCTTGGCCTCCCAAAGTGCTGGGATTACAGGCGTGAGCCACCAAACCCGGCCTCAAATCTTATTTTTTCCTAGCAGTCACTTCAGTGTCTATAAGTAGGAATAATAGAACCAAACACAAGGAGTCCAAGGTGCAGACATTTTTGGTCTCCCCTCTGCTCATGACTCAGGGGTGTGTTCTGGAAAATCCCACCTCTGCTTGCTCACCACCCATCTGGCTCTCACACAGAGGAAGAACTCAAGTCAACCAACATTCCCTGGGCCTCTATTGTTTGCTGGGCATTGAGCTGAGCAGCAGGGATACAGAACAGTGTTTGTTACCTACTGTGCCTGACCTCAAGACATTCTTCAGCCTCATCAAGGAGATAGAAATCAAACAGAGTTACTACTGTATGATAGACCAGTTGCGAGCCTAAAGAAGTACCGCAGGAGCACAAAAATAAGTGTCATCCAGTCTAGTTCATTGGAAAAGGTTTTTATGAAAAGGGTCCACTTGATCATATTAATGCAGGCGTTGGGATCACTGGGGCATTCTAGGTGGAAGGACAGCATGGGGTCATGAAACAGGGAACCCTAAGCAGCTCAGTCAGTCTGGAGTAGAAATTACTGGGAGGAAAGTGGGGGAGATAAAGTTGGAGAGACAGGCAGGAATCAGTGATGGTCTGGTATGTGTGTATGTTGGGGCGGGCAATGGTATGAGGGTCAGGGAGAGGCGTCCATTTTGTGGTAATGGGGAACCTTCAACAGATGTTTGAGCAGAGAAATAACTTGCTAAAATTTGTGCTTTAAGAAGTCATACATGGTGGCATTTAGGAAGTAGATGCAGCTGAGCAAGATTAAATTCAGAAAGATCAGAAAAACACTGGGTAAATAAATTTGAAGAGGTTTCTTTGCCAGAGGTCTCTTAAAATATTTTAATGTGCAAATGGGTCCTGTGAAATGCCTTTGTGGTGGATATTCTCCTTTTGTCCATCTGGGTTTGATCCCCACCTTTCTCTACCCTGACTCCAGGAGGCTGACCTTCTGGAAATGTCCCAGCTTGACTCTGTTGCCTGCTCCCTTCTTGTTGGGTTCAGCCAATGCGGGAAACCAGCAGGAGATCAGAAGTGGGAAGAAAGACAGCACAGAAAATTTTCTTCCTGTCTATTTTTCTTTCCTTTTTAAAAAATTTTTGTCAACAGGGCGTCGTTCTGTCACTCAGGGTGGGGTGGAGTGCAATGACACAATCATGGCTCACTGTAGCCTCTGCTTCCTGGGCTCAAGCCATTCTCCCATCTAAGCCTCCAGAGTAGCTGGGACTGCAGGCATGCACCACTAAACCTGGATAATTTTAAAAATTTTGTGTAGAAACGAAGTTTCACTATATTACCCAGGCTGGTCTCGAACTTTTGCTCTCAAGGGATTCTCTCACCTCAGCCTCCCAAAGTGCTGGGATTACAGGTGTGATCCACCATGCCTGGCCTAGAAAATTTCTAACCCTCTTCAGTTGGCCCTCAGTTTGCCAGTGGCTCTACCTGATGTCATAATTCATGTTAGGAAGTCCGTTTTTTCATTTGTTCATTTTTTTTTTAATTGACAAAATTATCTATATTAATTGTGTACAATATGTTATTTTGAAATATGTATACATTATGGAGTGGCTAAATTGAGCTAATTAACACGTGCTACCTCACACACTTATCATTTTTGGTAATGAAAATGAGAGGTCCCATTTCTATAGCTACAGCTCACTCTGGATTCTATAGCCATAGTTCTCTCCTTCCTCTGCCCCTTCAGACCTTGCAGTGGCAATGACTTCCTGCTATTGCTAATCTAGGGGTGCATCACTATCCTTTGCTGGTTCCTGTACCAGCCCACACCTTTGAAAATAATTTATTTATTCAAATGTCTTCAAGTGCCACCTCTGCATGCGTAGCCAGCTTCCTGCTGGATGCTGACTGATACAATCATGGAACAGTGTCTGATATTGTTTGTGTCACCACTCAAATCTCACCTTAAACTGTAACAATACCCATGTGTCCAGGGTGGAGCCAGGTGGAAATTACGGAATCATGGGGGCAGTTTCTGCCATACTGTTCTCGTAGTAGTGAATAAATCTCAGGAGATTTGATGGTTTTATAAATGGGAGTTCCCCTGCACAAGTTTTCTCTTTGCCTGCCACCATGTAAGACATCCCTTTGCTCCTCGTTCATCTTCCTCCCTGATTGTGAGGCCTCCTCATCCTGTGGAACTGTGAGTCCATTAAACCTCTTTCCCTTATAAATTACCCAGTCTCAGGTATGTCTTTATTAGCATCATGAGAACAGACTAACACAGTAAATTGGTGCCGAGAGTGGGGCACTACTATAAAGATACCTGAAAATGAGGACGTGACTTTGGAACTGGGTAACAGGCAGAGGTTGGAATGGTTTAGAGGGTAAGTTTGAAAAAACTTCCTAGCAATTGTTGAATGGTTTTGACCAAAATGCTGATAGTGATATGGAGAATAAAGTCCAGGCTGAGGTGGTCTCAGATGGAGATGAGGCATGTTTTAGCAAGACTTGCTATGTTTTAGCAAGAGACTGATGGCACTTTGCCCCTGCCCCAGAGATCTGTGGAACTTTGAACTTGAGAGAGCTGATTTAGGTAGGGCATCTGGCAGAAGAGATTTCTAAGCAGCAAAGCCTTCAAGAGGTGACTTGGGTGCTGTTAAAAGCATTCAGCTTTCTATATTCACAAAGAGAAGCAGAGCATAAACGTTCAGAAAATTTGTAGCCTGATGATGTGGTAGAAAAGAAAAACCCATTTTCTGAGGAGAAATTTAAGATAGCTGCAGAAATTTGCATAAGTAATGAGGAGCCAAATGTTAATCACCAAGACAATGGGGAAAATGTCTCCAAGGCATGTCAGAGGTCCTCATGGCAGCCCCTCTCTTCACAGGCCTGGAGTCTTAGGAGGGAAAAATGGTTTCCTGGGACAGGCCCAGGGCCTTGCTGCTTTGTGTAGTCTTGGACTTGGTGCCCTGCATCCCAGTCATGGCTAAAAAGGGCCAAAGAACAGCTTGGCCTGTGGCTTCAGTGGGTGCAAGCCTCAAGCTTTGGCAGCTTCCACATGGTGTTGAGCCTGCAAATGCACAGAAGTCAAGAATTGAGGTTTGGGAACCTTTGCCTAGATTTCAGAGGATGTATGGAAATGCCTGGATCTCCAGACAGATGTTTGCTGCAGCGGTGGAGCCCTCATGGAAAAACTCTGCTAAGGCAGTGTGGAAGGGAAATGTTGGGTGGGAGACCCCACGCAGAGTCCCCACTGGGGCACTGCCAAGTGGAGCTGTGAGAAGAAAGCCACCATCCTCCAGACCCCAGAATGGTAGATCCACCGACGGCTTGTACTGTGTGCCTGGAAAAGCTGCAGACACACAATGCCAGCCTGTGAAAGCAGCTGAAAACAGGGCTGTACCCTGTAAAGCCACAGGAGTGGAGCTGCCCAAGACTGTGGAAACCCACCTCTTGCATCAGCATTACCTGGATGTGAGACATGGAATCAAAGGAGATCATTTTGGAGCTTTGGGATTTGACTTCCCCACTGGATTTCAGACTTGCATGGGGGCTGTAGCCCTTTGTTTTGACCAATTTCTCCCATTTGGAATGGATGTATTTACCCAATGCCTGTACCCCCACTGTATTTAGGAAGTATCTAACTTGCTTTTGATTTTACAGGCCCATAGGTGGAAGGAACTTGCCTTGTCTCAGATGAGACTTTGGACTGCGGACTTTTGAGTTAATGCTGAAATGTGTTAAGACTATAAGGGACTGTTGGGAAGGCATGATTGGTTTTGAAATGTGAGCACGTGAGATTTAGGAGGGGCCCAAGGGTGGAATGATATGGTTTGGCTGTGTCCCCACCCAAATCTCACCTTGAATTGTAATAATCCCCATGTGTCAAGGGCAGGGCCAGGTGGAGATAATTGAATCATGGGCGTGGTTTCTCCATACTGTTCTTTTGGTAGTGAATAAGTCTCATGAGATCTGACGGTTTTATTACTGGGAATTCCCCTGCACTCTCTTTGCCTGCCGCCATGTATGACATCCCTTTGTTCTTCCTTAGTCTTTGTCCATGATTGTGAGGCCTCCCCGGCCATGTGGAACTGGGAGTTCATTAAACCTCTTTCCTTTATAAATTACCCAGTCTCAGGTATGTCTTTATTAGCAGTGTGAGCAGGGACTAATACATTATCTTTGAGAAATACCCATCCGTTTCAAGGAACTGTTCCATCTGGGGTAGAGAGAACGAGAGTTTTAACCAAGACTCACATAGTAAATAAGAAGGTAAGGACATAGACTAGAGAGATATTCAGGAAGCAGAATTGACAATATAGTCACTGATTCTGGGGTCAGGAGGAAGAAGAGGTAGAGAGAATGGCTCCTTGGCTTTGGGCCTAAGTACATAGATGGTGATGTCATTCACCATATCACAGAATGTAAAAGGAAGGACAGGTACTAACGAGAAAACCAACACTCTGGAGCACAGTAAACTCAAGGTGCCTGTGGGGCCTCTAGGGGTGAAGAGGAGCCCTTGTTTACCTCCTGACTTGAAAAGCAAGCATAGATTCAAATATTTTTTTCATTCCTGCTTGGAATTTTCCCTTTTTACTTTTGCAGTCCATTTCTCACAATCCTCTGTGAAAATCAGCATATGCTGAAAGTAGGTAGTTTCTGTTATCTTTACTGTGACTTCATGACACCAGAGGGCCAGAAAGCTAAAAATATTGAGAACCTAGGGCCATATGAATCTTCTTAAAACACCTGCATTTGTCTCTGCTCTTCGTGAAGCTAAAAAAGGGTCTCGGCCGAGCACAGTGTCTCATGCCTATAAACCCAGCACTTTGGGAGGCCAAGGCAGGTGGATCGGATCACTTGAGGTCAGGAGTTCGAGACCAGCCTGGCCAACAATGGTGAAACCTCGTCTCTGCTAAAAATACAAAAATTAGCCAGGCGTGGTGGCATGTGCCTGTAATCATAGCTATGCCAGGGGTTGAGGCAGGAGAATCACTTGAACCCAGGAGGCGGAGGTTGCAGTGAGCCAGTATCGCACCACTGCACTCCAGCCTGGGTGACAGACAGAGCAAGACTCCATAAAAAAAAATAAATAAAATAAAATAAAATAAAATAAATAAAAACAGGGTCTCTTTAAGCTGGGCATGAAAAAGTCCTTGCCAGTCAGTCAAGCACTGCAATGCCCACAGCCCCTTCTAGTGCCCTGCCTCACTCTCTCTCTGGAGGACTCTGCTGCCCATCTGTTCCTGTCACCAGGTGGTGGTCCTGCCCTGCTGGCCTGGTGTGAGCTGGGGGTGTTGACGTCAATCCCCCTGCCTCTGACACCTCAGTTCTCATCCCTGTTGTGAATTTAGCTCAAAAACTTTCAACAATTATGGAATCAGAGTTTAAATTCTTTAGCCTGATGACCAAGTCACAGCCAAAATATTAAAGGAGAAAGCAGTGTCTCCTGGGGTCTGGTAGTGTTCGTAATGGTAACTGATGGGCTATCCCTATGAGAGAAAGTAACTTTGAGGGAATAAGAGTCTGGGTCTCTTATTAGTGGGAGCTAAATCTTGGATTCACATGGACATAAAGATGGGAGCAACTGACACTGAGGACTCCAAAAGGAGGGAGATAGGGAATGGGGCAAAGGGTGAAAAACTTTCTATTGGGTGGTATGTTCACTGTCTGAGTGACAGGATCAATGGAAGCCCAAACCTCAGCACCGCACAATATACCCTGTAACAAACCTGCACATGGATCTCCCGAATCTAAAATATAAATGGAAACAAACAAAAAAAAAGTCAGGATTTCTAAGTCTAGATTCCATTGCCTGAGAGTGTGGTATGATTTTTCCAGAGAACAGTGGATTTTCTTTATTGTTTCATTTTTTAAGGTTCTATGATTCTTTTTAAATGCTTATTGTATATACTGTTCACATCATTTGTTCAGCAGGCAGACATATAATGATCTTATTCTAATTTTTCATGAAATTCACCTTTTATTCCTGATTAGATTAATAAATCTCAGCATTTTGTATTTCTTACAACCCACTGTGCTTAAATGGGTGTTAAAAAATACTTGTTGAGTAAATGGATGAATAGATCACTAAGTATGGATCACTGATATAGCACTCACCTCGAATTGGAAGACCTGAGGCAAACACCCCAGCTTACCCTTTAAGGACAGCTCTGGTTTCTTTTAATGTTCATTCAGCTAATTATCTCAAGGTCAGTGAAGCTTGATAGAAGGAAAAAGATTATCCTAAACAATGGAGTTGTGTTTGATAGGTTAGTGCAGAGGATCAGCTACTTGCTGTAGAATCTTGAAAAAATTACTTAATCCACTTGAACCTTATTTATCTATGAAATTAATTCATTTTAAAGAGTCAATGCAGTATAGTGAAAAGAGCACCAAATGTAAGTCAAAACAGCAAGAGATCCAAGAGAGATGGAGATAGAGATGGGGATAGACATAGACATACAGATGCAGATACAGATGGATGGGGATAGGGTACTGAAGACTGAGGCTGCAGTCTTTTATAATCTAAGAATCTTGGAAGTGATCTGCCATTATTTCTGCTGTATACTGTCAATCATAGAGACCAGCCTTGGTACAGTGTGGGTGCAAATTACACAGGGACGTGAATACTTGAGACAAGGATTATTGGGGGCCATCTTGGAGGCTGCTACCACAGTGCTCCATAACTGAATTGAAAATATTCCCAAGCACTGTTCTTACCCTTTCTTGTCTCCTTTGACTGTCTTCCCTTACAGAGTATAAACTCCTTATTCTCCATGATGTCCTTATATGCCAGGAACATGCTATATGTGTGCCCAATATTTGTTGAAATGAATGAATGCGTGCTATATGTTATCCATGTTTCAGCTCTTTTTTTTTTTTTTTTTTTGAGATGGAGTTTCGCTCTGTCACCCACAGTGGAGTGCAGTGGCGTAATCTCGGCTCACTGCAAGCTCCGCCTCCTGGGTTCACACCGTTCTCCTGCCTCAGCCTCCCGAGTAGCTGGGACTACAGGCGCAAGTCACCATGCCTGGCTAATTTCTTTTGTATTTTAGTAGAGACAGGGTTTCACCATGTTGACCAGGCTGGTCTCGAACTCCTGAGCTCAGGCAATCTGCCTGCTTCAGCCTCCCAAAGTGCTAAAATTACAGACATGAGCCACTGTGCCCAGCCAGCTCTTTTTTTTTCCAATGAGATGCAAGGAAACTTAAAGAGCCTCTAGTATCTCTAGTATATCTTTGTTTTTTTGTTTTTGTTTTTTGGTCTCCCAGGCTAGAGTGTAGCGGTATAATCTTGGCTCACTGCAACCTCTGCCTCTTAAGTTCAAGCAATTCTCCTGCCTCAGCCTCCCGAGTAGCTGGGATTATAGCTGTGCGCCACTATGCCCTGGCTAATTTTTGTGTTTTTAGTAGAGACAGGGTTTTGCCATATTGGCCAGGCTGGTCTTGAACTCCTGCCCTCAAGTGATCTGCCTGCCTCAGCCTCCCAAAGTGCTGGGATTACAGGCGTGAGCCACTGCACCTGGTCTACCTTATCTTTTTACAGATGTGGAAACCAAGGTCTACAGAGGTCCCCTTATTTGTCAGCAGTGCAACTAAGTCTAGAATTTGGTCTCTAAACTTCCAATTCTCTGGACTTTCTACTTCATTCTTTCTTAACTTCAGTCTTTGTAACTTGAAATTACCCTTGACACAGAATTTAGTAGCTCTGTTAATAAATCATCTACCTCTGCAGCTCTGCCTTTTGTGCTATTTGGCCTTAGTTCCACTTTTATTGAAATATTTGGTAATGCTTTCATCTGATTTTCCTTCTATAGTACAATTTTCTCTTTCTGTTCACCTTCTGGTTTCCTGGCCCTAACCCTAAATGTAGTGAATGGCCAAGATTTCATGGATATTAAGATCTAATATTTATGTGCACTGTCATCTTCCATGCTCTGTTTATTTTTTTATTCTTGTGACAGAGTTAATAATTATGCATCTGAAATGGCTGCAAGTTTAAAAAGCAAAAGGAAAAATTCTTTTGCATTAGGTCCTACTTAATTTACAGGTCTCATTTTTGCTTCATTTCTCCATTTCTTTCCCTTATCTAGCACTAGCCTCATTAAAAACATTTATATGAGAGATTAGCATTTTTAAAGTCAAGATCTCTCTTCTATACTTACTGACGTTTGAAAAGGCCTCCTCCACTCTTTCTTCTTGGGTGATGGCACTTTGAACATAAAGCTAGTATAGTATGGGCCTCAATGCATTGGTATTTCCATGTTTATCTCCTCTGCCAGACTCAGCACCTTGAGGGTAGGCATTGTGTCTTAGTCATTTTTGTACACTTTAGTATCTCACAGTATAGCTCCTAAGAGGATCTCCATACATAGTTTGTCAAGTGGAATCAACCAACCCTTCATGTAATTTCAAATACATTAGATGAAACCATCCTCTTCCCAATAGTGATCATTCTTCTATAACATATTCTTGCATTTCAGTTAAAGACAGGGATGTCCCCCCACCTCCCTACCCTGCCCAGGCTATCCTATGCTATCCCTTGAGTATCCCATATCCCTAAGTCTGACCTGAGCAGAGCTACTTGAAAGCACTCCTTTCCTGGAAAATGTGATTTGAGGTGTGTCAGGAAAATCTCTCTCCCATGTGTATGGTCCTTTTTTGAATAAATCCAAACCCATTCTCATTTGGGGCTTGAAAACTTTTTAGCTTTCAAAAGCCTGCTTTGGAAATCCAGATGTCTCAAGGGAAGGCAGAAACTTGTCTCTCATCTGCTGACACCTTAGCAGCAATAACATTTCAGCAGAAAGTGCTGTGAGCAGCAGTTGGTAAAAAGTGGAGAGAAGCGGAAAAATGCCTTTTGTTCTTTCCCACCTGCTCTGGCTTTCTGGTCTTTGCTTTTTCTCAAGTATTTTTCTTTTCTTTTTTTTCTTCTCTTTTCTTTTTTTCTTTTTTTTTCCTTTTTTTTGAGACTGAGTCTAACTCTGTCTCCCAGGCTGGAGTGCAGTGGTGCAATCTCGACTCACTGCAACCTCTGCCTCCTGGGTTCAAGTGATTCTCGTGCCTCAGCCTCCTGGGTAGCTGGGATTACAGGCACCTGCCACGATGCCCTGCTAATTATTATTATTATTATTATTTTTGTATTTTTAGTAGAGACAAGGTTTCTGCATGTTGGTCAGGCTGGTCTCGAACTCCTGACCTCAAGTGATCCGCCCGCCTCAGCTTCCCAAAGTTCTGGAATTACAGGTGTGAGCCACCGCGCCCGGCCATGTATATTTCTTGAGCTCATATCCGAAGATGGAAAATTATCCATGACACTCCCATGGGCTACTCGGCTTTGGGGACCAGGGCAGCTTGGAGGGTCACCCTGTTGCACACAGCTGTAGCCCTGCTAAGAAGGGCTGTAGGGACCCCTCTGCCCAGCAGAGGGTACTGTGCTGGCAGCCTCTCTCACTGTGGATGGTCCCGGCTCAACTGTGCTAAAGTTAGCTGCTGGTTTGAAAATTTTATTTGTTTCTGGTTTGTGACACAGTGCAGCCCAAAACGGGATGACAAATGTTTACTCTTTAAATTAAAGGTTAAAATCATTAAAATCATTTTTGAGAGTTTAATTTTTGCCCCCTAAATCCTCCGATGGAGTTAGACTCAGGTGATGTCAGGAAACAAGATTGAGTGTTGACTGCTCTCCTTTCTTTTGTAGCAAGCAGGTATGTTTGCTGCTCCTTATTCTTCTAGCTGAGTCTTCACCCTCATTTAGGCCACCCCCAGAGCAAGGGTGGATGTGGGGTCCCAGGAAGAGGTTGTATGTCCTTAAGGATTTGGGTGTTTTCCGACGGAGCACACTCATGGTGGATCATCTCTCTGGTCTTCAGGAGGACTTTGCTTAAGGCAGAGTCCAGGTGAGAAGTATGGGGTTGGATGTGGTCTTCCAAGGGGGGCTTCATGACTCACATCAGTCGTTCCAGGCACATCCGAGGCCTTCCCAGGATGATGAGTGTATCTGTGCAATGACTGACCTATGACTAGCCTATTATCACTGATACCCCTTGGGCAAACCTAGCAGCCAGCAGTAGGTCAACAACCAAACAGAACTTCAGACAGCCTTTCACTTGTACCTTAGAACTTCCGACCTGCTGTTCTTGGGAATCGCTCTGGGGTAGACATGAGATCCTCACCCCTTGGCTTCTCAGAAATTGCTCTCCAGTTTTATTTAGACTGTATGAAGCAGGAACTGACAGAGCTGCCTAATGCTTCTTAGCATGCAATGTTATTACAAATATAATGGTGTTCAATTTAAAAATAAAATGCATTTTCTACTTTGCAACCCTTCTGTTCTCTTTCATTTAGCTGTTTAATAATGTCAAATGCTTAGAACCCAGATTAGAAATTCTTACAATAGTCTCTGATTAAACCCCAATAAAAGCACAGTCAGGAAAATTCATAATATAAGGCATGCTAACTAACTTTTGGAAGCTCAATTTATATTTTGTAAGGCTAAGACTAATTTGAGGATTACGTCTTAAACTAAAAAGCTTTATGGGTACTTAGGCAAAGTATTAGTAATAATAAATAAAATAACCCAAAACGTGGGTAGTTTTTTTCCTTCATTGACTTACTGCTTTTACTCTGTTTATTTTCAAAACATTATTTGAGAAAATGTACCATAATTCTTTAGAGCACTGAAGTAAAAATGCAAAGATAAGGGCCAAGCAGTGAAGGACATGGAATAATTATTCCAGAAAACTCAGGGTTAAGGGAAATGTTTGCTTTTTTTTTTTTTTTTTTTGAGACAGGGTCTCACTGTCACCCAGGCTGGAGTGCAGTGGCGTGATCTGGGCTCACTGCAATCTCTGCCTCCTGGGTTCAAGTGATTCTCCTCCTTCAGCCTGCTGAGTAGCTGGGATTACAGGTGCCCATCACTGTGCTTGGCTAATTTTTGTATTTTTAGTAGAAATGGGGTTTTGTCATGTTGGCCAGGCTGGTCTTGAACTCCTGGCCTTAGGTGATCCATCCACCTCAGCTTCCCAAAATGTTGGGATTACAGGCGTGAGCCACTGTGCCTAGCCAGGAAATGTCTACTTTTAAGTCCAAGACTTAATTCTGGATTTTCTTAGAGCCAGGGAAACAAGGGAATCAGTTTGGGTTATCTAGCTCTCATATCTAATATGAGTAAACATGCTGCACAAATGTCTTACTGGAATTAAATTCAAAAATATTATGTTGTAAATCTTTGCAGATGTTGGTAAATGTAGTGGACATATCTTCAACAAAACAAGGTGTTCTTTATTTAGCATTATCTACACCAGTTTCTGATAGAAAAATGAGGGCATAGTATTAAGTCATAGTTTGTGAAGCCATTTCTATAAAGAACTAGAAGAGTATTCAGGTATATAACTTTCCAGTGAAGTGACATGACATAGCTTAGAAATTCTAAAAGAAAAACAAGAAGAATGAAAAGTTAAAATTCCTATAGTCTATCTTTCTTCAGCATCAGTGGTCAGAACTGGGTTTTTGTTAGGAACTTATAAAAGGTACTTCATAATTAAGGTCTCCTGAACTCCAGATATCTTGTGTGGTTTGAAATAATAATCATATACTTTAGAGATGTGGTGAGTCAATGTCTTATGATCCATTTGAAAGACCTTGACTTTGTATCCTGATGAAGGACCACACTCCAACTCTGAATAAATGGAAAAATACGTGCAAAAATACTAATAAAGCACCCCACAGACCGCTTGGGACTTAGAAGGCCCTCAGTAAGTGTGAGTGCCCCATTAGGCAGGCAGTTAGCTATGGGTCCTGAGCATTCCTACACATTCTTGCAAAATGGCTCACCTACCTTCTGATGCTGAACAGTTCTATAGCTAGTCACAGGCAAGTAAGTAGGTTTAGGTGACCACAGTGTGACCACCCTGTAACTGCTTGTGCCCTAGGAGGAGGGGGACTAACTTATTTTTTGCTTGCTACAATGTTTGCTGCTTGAGGGAACATTTCTGGATGCTAGGACTTGGGCTCCTCTCCTATAAGGCACCCCGTTGTGTGAGCAGGTATTATTGGGTCCCATCATGTCACCGCTGTTGGACTTGGGGACAAGGGAAACTGTGTAGATATGCTGATGCTCATGTTGCCCACTGAGGAATAAAGTCCTTTGTCTTTGATCCACACATCTTCTTCTGTCCATTAAACTGTAGACTACCTTGTTAGCTTTCAAGCAGGGTAAAATTTCTGACTCTTTGCAGCTTGTGACAGCGGTTTCCTAAGCCATCAAACCCAATCTTCCTTCTCTTCAGATGGCCTCTTTGAGGCAGATTCATTATCATCACTAGCTCAAAGAGTGTTTTCTTCAACCAATAAGCTTCTGTTTACTTTCTCTACAATCATAATGATCAAGTCGTATTATTCAGCTTAGATAAGAATTCTGTGGCTGGGTACGGTGACTCTCACCTGTAATCCCAGCACTTCGGGAGGTTGAGGCGGGCAGATTACTTGAGGCCAGGAGTTCGAGACCAGCCTGGGCAACATGGAGAAACCCTGTCTCTACTAAAAATACAAAAATTAGTCACGCATGGTGGCGTATGCCTGTAAAATCCCAGCTACTCCAGAGGCTGAGGCATGAGACTCACTTGAACCTGGGAGGCAGAGGCTGCAGCGAGCTGAGATTGTGCCACTGCACTCCAGCCTGGGTGACAGAGTGAGACTGTCTCAAAAAATAAAAAAAGAAAAAAGAATTGTGACAGTATGAGAGTCCCTGGGTGGGACATAAGATCCATAAATATTCCTGTAGAAACAATAATAGCAAAAATAGTAATAACAAATTACTGTCATGAAGAAATTGATGTTCAGAGAGATTGTGCAGCTTCTCCAAGGTCACACAGCACATGAATGGCAGAAAAAATTAAAACCTAGGTCTGCTGATTCTTAGCCATTATTCTGTATTTTTGCCTCATTAATAGTTTCCACTGCAGTTTTATATATATGCCTATATGTATGTGGTTCTTACTCTGACATCTTATTTGTCCTTGCTAGGGATCAGCAATCTTTTTAAAAATCTAGGACCAGTTCAAGATTTAATTACAGTGCCTGTGTTGTCTCCTTTCTTCTTCAGTACTATCTTCTTACAAATTGTCCTGAGTCTCCTTAGTTTGCTTTGGGCTGGTGATTTAAACAAATAATGGTAGAACCAAGGAAGTTACAGAGGTACAACAGCCTAGGGAATCCTTAATATTTACTCATAATGACCAGTGAAGTTTAAATTTTTTCTTTTTTTTAGAGGTGGGGTCTTACTCTGTTGCCCAGGCTGGCCTTGGACTCCTGGGCTCATGGATTCCTGCTGCTTCAGCCTCTGGAGTAGCTGGGACTATAGGCATACACCACTGTGCCCAGCCAAATTAGAAATATTCTTAATATTTCAAATGATATTTCAAATATTATTGTTGCTCCTCTTATTTTAAATTTAATTTATGTTATTGTTGCTCCCCTTATTTTAAATTTCTCTTAGTTATCTTTTTCTGACTTTTTTGGCTGCTTGTCTTTGTGTCTGCACATCCTGCACAATGTTGAAATTGTTCCGTTGATGACTGAGAGATGAGTCCCTTTATCTGTGATATTGGGAAAAGTTACCGAGCTGTCCACATGATAGACCTGGTGTTTGTGTTAGAAGGACTGGGTCCTTGATGCCCCATTTGGAAGAATACCTCTAACTCTAAACAGAAACAGAACTTTCCCTCATTGTCCTTCCTATTTTTCACTTTGATGTAGTCCACAGCCACAACTTGACTAACAACTCCTACCTCCAAGGCTGCAGGTGTCCCAGACAGATTCCTTGGAACTGGTGCAGTGCAATAATTTCTTATGTCCTGATTGTAGATTATAAGACCAGCAAATGAAAAATAATATTGATAATTATAATTACTACAACTACCACTGCATTTGTTGAATATTGATTATTGACAAGGCTCAATGATAAAGGTATAGTATCTCATTTAACCCTTTTACCACTGTATCTAAGGTGGGTCGTGTTATGATTGACCCCATTTTACAAATAGGGGAAATGAGGCTTAGAGAGGTTACGTAGTTTCCCAAACCTGTTCAGCTGTCATGTGGCAAAAGAAGAATTTCATCCTAGGTATTCAGGTGTCAGTGCCTTCCTCAAATGTTAGACCCACCACGCTCTAAAGGAGAGGTTCACAAAGTGTGGTTCTAAGAACAGCAGCATCAGCATTGCCTGGTAGCTTGTTATTCATGCAAATTTTGGGGCCTTATTTCATATTCACTGAATAAAAATCTCCAGGGGCGAGGCCTGCAATCTGTTTAAATAAGTCTTCCCAGTTGACTCTGTTGTCTATTAATAGAGTTTTACAGTCATGGCTCTAAACTCTAAAGCTTTCTCCTCTCCATAGAGATATCTAATATCAGTTCCATGAATGTTGATAATAAGAAATAATTTACTTAAAAAAAGTATGTTTGTTAAAATACAGATTGCCATATACATATATCTGTAAAATATTCTTGACAACCCCCCTCACCCTACTCCTGCATGAAGCCTGAATCAGATGAAGCCTCCAACTCTAACTGCCAGTTTACAGGCAATATAGAGGACAGAGGAACATGTTACACAACACCAAGGGAATGCAATCAGCAAAATCCAGACTGTGAGAAATTTTGCAGGATTAATGACCTGGTTTCTTCAAAAGATAAACTGCAATGAAGGAAGATTTGTATGAGAAATGCATTAAATGAGACTTAAGAGACATTAACCAAATGCAGTGTTTGGATCCCACTTAAAACAAAGTAAAAAACAAGCAAAATAATATAAACATTTTATAGGACAATCAAGTAGTTAGGGATATTTAAATGCTAATTGGATATTTAATGATGATAATGAATTAATGTTAGTTTTTAAAGATATGATTTTTTAAAGCTATGTGGTTATATATTTTTTAAAAATCTTCAAACTTTTTTTTTTTAAGTCTTCAAACATACTAGAGCATTTACTGAAATAGAAGTTCCTGGGGTCAAGTTACTAGATTTAGTAAACACTGTGTTATGGCTGCCTACTTAGCACGTTCTCTCTTCTCCTGGTACCTACCCAGATTTTTATTTAAGTATTCATACCCCTCAGCCCTGCTAAGTCCAAAGGGTGAGATATGTAGTTCATGCTTAATTTAGCTCAATCCTAAGCGTTAGCTACAATTTCTAGTTTGAAAAGGTGCCCTTTTGGCAGGAAGAACATTTTCTGTAAAATTCTGGGAAAGAAGTTTTCATTTTTTTTTTTTAAACTCCGGGAAGAAACCCAAACTTGCTTCTCTAGGACATAGATGGTATAGCCAGTTCATAAGAGGGTCTGTTGGTATTCATGACCTTGGTATTCAGTGTAGTCTCCGCCTACACTGAATTAGGGCTGACCTGTGTGAGCAAGAAAGAATACTGTGGAAGTGACGGCAGATGGCTTCTGAGGCTAAAAGATATTTGCAATTTTCTTCATGCTGTCTTGGGTTTCTTGCTCCAGGGAAAGCCAGCTGCCATGTCACGAAGACCCTTGAAGCTGGTGGAGAATCCCACATAGACAGAAACCAATTTGCCAGCATTAGCCTAACAGCCACATGAAAGAACCACCTTGGAAGTGAATCCCCTGTTTCTAGAAAGGTCTTCAGTGTCTTCAACTTCAACTGATACGTGATTGCAACCTCATGAGAATGCCTAATCAGAATCCCACAGCTGAACCAGTCCAGAATTTCATAAACACATTGCCTACAAGAAACAATAGATGATTATTGCTGTTTTAGGATACTAAGTTTGGTGTAATTTGTCCTGCAGAAATCAATAATGAATGCAATACATGAAAAAATTATAGCCCAGAGAGTTGGAAGTAGGCATTTTGTGACCACGGTGGGTTGAGGGGTGCCAGTTTAGGATGAAGCTTACATTTTGGGAGGCAAAGCAGAGAGACTGGAAGGAAATTGATTCCTCATTGTCATCAGTGAAACCCATCTCACTTCTGTGCTTTCCAGGTCATGAGCAATAAGTTTCTCTTATTGTTAAAGCCAATTTGGGTTTCAATTACTTTTAAATGCCTGATTGGAGCAGGAAATATGAGAATTTTGGTGGTTTAAATGGACTACATGGACAGCATGATAATAAACGAAAGAAATCATAAGTGAATAAAAAAGTGATTCTGAATAGGTAGGCTATTGTATTGGTTTCCCAGGGCTGCTGTAGCAAATCAGCACAGACTGGATGACTTAATGCAACAGGATTTTATATTCTCATCAGAGTTCTAAAAGCCAGAAGTCCAAAATCTAGGCAGGGTTGGGTCCTCCTGAAGACTCTGAGGGAGAATCTGTTCCTTGCCTCTGTCCTAGCTTCTGCTGGTTGCTAGCAATCCTTGGAGTTCCTTTGCTTATGGCTGCATCACTCCAGTCTCTGTTTCTGTCATTGATGTCGCCTTCGTCCTTGTGCAAGTTGACATAGATTTCTTATAAGGACTCTGCTCACTGGATTTAGGACACACCCGAATCCAGTAGGACCTCATTTTAACTAATTACATCTGCAAAGATCCTATTTCCAAATAAGCTCCCATTCTGAGTTCTGGGCAGACCTGAGTTTCTGAGGGACACTATTCAATCCAGTACAGTGATAACTTACAGTGTTCATTGACTCAACAGATACTTATTGAGTGTCTACTGTGTGCTAGACCCTGGGTTAGTCAGTAGAGATAGTATGAACAAGACAGATGTGACACATGTTTTATACAGAGCTTACAGTCCTTACAGTCCAGTATAGAAGACAGATATTAAGCAAATGGTTGCCAAGTGTAATAAAAATTACAAAAGAAGGAGCACTAGAATGTGATGGTATCACCTGAGAATAGACCTAAACTATCTGAGGTGGGAGTGGTGGGGGTAGTCAAAAAGGCCTCCTTGTGGAAGGGACATCTAAGCTAAAACCAAGCAGAAAATAGGGATTAGCTCGGTGAAGAGTGTAAAGACCAGATTATTACAAACCAATGCCGTGTATGAGAATTTGCATTTTTAACAAGCACTTCAGTAATGTGCCCACATGCTGGTCTTTGAGAACCCTTGCTCTGGGACCTCAGCTGACCTGAAATAGATCCCTATCTCCCCAACAACTACCCACAAAAAAGACCACTCCTCCTCTGCTCTCTCACTCAGCCCTGTGAACCAGGCCAGGGTGAGGACACCCCTGAGAACTGGGCTCCCTCCCTATTGGGACACTTGGGCCCCCTTCCCACCACTGTGCTGAATCAACTAAATAAAACACATGGCTTATATCTGGTTTAGATTTTTCTCCTCCTTCGGTGAGCATTTTCCAACTTTTCCCTGCCTCCAACTCTGTTCTATTTTCTGCCACATAGCAAGCCTATTGCTTTGCATTTCAGTTGATAATTTATTTGCCATTGAATTGCAGAAGTTCACCTTTCTCTTAAAAGCATCTCAAGTGTATGTTGCACTAATTCAATGTTTTATATGAAGAAAAGGTGTTGACATTTTCTTCATTTCTCATCTTCATCAACAGAAACAGTTTTTAAAAACAGTATCTTTCCTTTAGAATAGGAGATAGAGAAAGTCCAGAATAACAATTCCCAAATATCCAACTGAAAAAAATTTTAACAATTGGGGCTGTTTCTCAGGAACAATAGTAGATTCTTACCACTTGATTCCTTTGCAAGGTTGGTGAAACTGACATTTAAACTGATAATGATCAGAGATTTTAGAGCTTTAAAGAGTCTTGGAGGTCACCGAAATTCTGAAAGACCATAATCTCCTTTATTTTACAGTTGAGGAAAATTAAAACTGAAGGAGGTAAGATGAGTTACATAGTCAGTCTCACCAGATAACTCCAAACTCCTCTTATTCCTCAAGACCTGATATTTGGTTTATTTTCAATGACTTAGATTCTCTACCTTACTTGGTAGCTAGTCTACTTATGCCTAAGCCACATGCTCAAGGTTTCTCCTCCTCATTTGTTGCCACTTAACCCATAAGAAACCCACCGCCTTCCTCATGCAGTGGCCCAGGTCTCAGAGAAATGAGGGTCACCCCTCATATCAGAACTAGGGAACCGGCCCCACACTAGAGCTCTGGCTTTTGAGTCTTTTTCAAAAGGTTATACATGCCTTAGACACACAGAAAAGAAAAAAAATATTTTAAAGCCGTTTTCATTCGTTGTCTCCAGTCTAAAAATAGGGTGACAGAGGGATCGTGGGATAAGCAGCCGGAGCAGGGAAGAGTCGGTTGCCACAGTAACCAATGAGCCATTTCGCCGCATTTGCCTTGACTGTGTGATTTCTGGGATGTTTTTTCCCCCTTTCCTTCTCTTGTGCGTGGGGGTGGGGGTAGGTGGTGGGGGCATTTTTAGATTATATAATGTGGAACCAGATTCCTTACCTCCGGAGTCAACCAGTCTTCATGAAATTGCTATTCCCTTTTACATCTCCCTCCCACTGCAAACAGCCTAGGTTCAGTTGGCTTTCACTGGGGACCAAGAGAAAAGATTAGGATCACACCCATCTCTAAGTACAGTAGTACCTTTCTTGAACACCTCTCCAATTTTTGACAGCCTAGCTTCATAGAGATATTTCTTGCTCCCTTCCTCACAGTCAGGTGCTCAAATGTCACAGGCTCCAGGAGCCCACTAGGAGACTACTGGGGCTCTCCCTGTTCCAGAGCAAAGAGGGGTGGCCCTACATGAGGCTGCAGTCTGTGAAGTTGCTCTGAGGCTGACCTGATTCTCTTGACTCAAGAGAGCACCTCTCTTACCTCAAGCTCCATCCTCTCCCAACCTGTACATCCTGGGATCTGGACGCAGGCCCATTTTTTAGTGTAAACAGCACGGGCTTTGGAGGCAAAGAGACTTACGTTTGAATCTGGAACCCACTATCACCTTGGGCTTATAATGATTTAATATTTCTGAGCCTGCAGTGTGGTTGTAAGAGACAATAGGCACAAAGCAGCCAGCACAGTGTCTGGCACAAATGAGGCACTGAATAAATGTTAGTCACATCCACTTCTTCCCCAATTTCCCTGTCCATCACTGCTCTCCTTTCCTCCTCCCTGCTATCATAGGCCTCTGGCAGACCACTGCAGGCTTACTCCCATCAGCATTTGAAACACCTAACATATGTTTATTTTAGAGATCACTTTTTCCTATATCTCTTTTGATCTCTTTTCCTCTCTATAGTCTTCATTCTCCTGCTGGCTGCCTTGTGTCCTCACATGGCATCTCTCCATACTTCAGACCTTTCCTGGCTCGTTTTCATCAAAACACATCTACTCTTTATCTCATTTATGAAGAGCCCATGGGGTGCTTGAATAGCTAATCAGGTTTAAATCAAAATGTAAAAATGTGTTCAATGGACACAAATGGGTTAAAATGACGCATGACAAGCTCTAATCTTTACTGCTTATTAGGGTGATGAGGTAGGAATGAAAAACTGAATGGGAGTGTATTCATTAGAAATATTTTTTTATTTGCAAATAAAATCCAACCTGAACTCACCTAAGCAAAAAGGGAATATGTTTGCCAAAGTAAGTAGGAAGTCCGGGAATGAAGCTATCCACAGGGATCCCAGAGATTCAACGACTAGCATCAGAACTCTTTCTTTTGGCTATAGTTTGGATGTTTGGCCCCTTCAAATCTTATGTTGAAACTTGATCCCCAGTGATGGTGGTGTTTGGGTCATGGGGGTGGATTCCTCATGAATGGCTTGGTGCCATTCTCAAGGCAATGAGTGAGTTCTTGCGCTATTAGTTCCATGAGAGCTGGTTGTTAAAAAGAGCCTGGCAACTCCCTCCTCTTTCTCTCATTTTCTCTCTTGCCAGGTGATCTCTGCATGCTGGCTTGCTTGGCCTTCTTCCATGAGTGAAAGCATACTGAAGCACTTACCAGAAGCAAATGCTGGCACCATGCTTCTTGTACAGTCTGCAGAACTGTGAGCCAAATACACCTCTTTTCTTTGTAAATTACCCAGCCTCAGGTATTCTTTTATAGCAACACAAATGGGCCAAGACAGAAAATTGGTACCAAGAAGTCAGGTATTGCTATAAAGATATCTGAAAATGTGGACCTGGCTTTGGAACTGGGTACTAGGCAGAGGTTGGAAGATTTTCGAGGGTTCAGAAGAAGACAGGAAGATAAAGGAAAGTTAGGAACTTCTTAGAGATTGTTGGTGGTTGTGACCAAAATGCTGACAAAAATGTAAACAGTAAAGGTCATGCTGATGAAGTCTCAGGTAGAAATAAGGAACTTACTGGGAAGTGGAGCCAAGGTCACCCATGTTACTTCATGACAAAGAATTCGGTTGCATTGTGTCCATACTCTCAGGCTTTGAGGAAGGCCAGACTTAAGAGTGATAACCTAGAGTGTCTGGTTGAAGAAATTTCAAAGCAGCAAAGCATTCAAGAAGTGGCATGGCTGCTTTTAACAGCTTATATCAGATATGGGAGGAAAGAAATGACCTAAAGGTGAAATTTATAATGAAAAAGAAAGCAGAGTGTAAAAATCTGGAAAATTCACAGCCTAGCCCTGTATTAGAGAAGAAAAGAGCCTTTTCAGGAGAGGAATCCAAGGGTGCTGCAGAGCAACCATTTACTAGAGAGATTAATGCGGATGAAAGGGAATAAGATGCTAATAGTTAAGACAATGGAGAAAAGGCCCCCAAAGGCATTTCAAAGATCCTCAAAGCAGCCCCTCCCATCACAGTCTCAGAGGCCTACAAGGCCAGAATCGTTTTAGGGGAATGGCCTTGAGTGCTGCTGTCTTATACCACCTCCAAATGCTGCTCTCTAAATCCCCACCACTACAGCTCCAGCCACAACTCAAACGACTCCAGGTACTGTTTGAGCCACTGCTTGGTGGCTTTCACATGCTTTTAATTCTGCCTAGATTTCAGAGGATGTATATAGGAAAACCTGGGTGCCCAGGCAGAAGCCTGCTGCAGACTCTAGTAATGCAATGATGAGCAAAAGTGTGGGGTTTGAGCCCCCATAGAGAGTCCCCACGAGCATACTGTCTAGTGGAGCTGTGGGGCAGGGCTGCCACCCTCTAGAACCCAGAATTATAGAGCCAGCAGCAGCATGGAATCTCAGCCTGGAAAACCCACAGACATTGGACTTTGACCTGCGTGAGCAGCCACATAGGCGGCACCTAGCAAAGCCATGGGGACAGTGCTTCACAAGGCCTTGGGAGCCCACTCCTCACACTAGCGTGCCCAGGATGCTGGACATGGAGTCAAGGGAGATCATTTTGGAGCTTTAAGATTTAACATCTGCCCTGCTGGGTTTTGGACTTGTGTGAGGCCTGTTACCCCTTTCTTTTGGCCAGTTTATCCCTTTTGTAATGGGAATGTTTGCCCAATGCCTGTGTAATCATTGTATCTTGGAAGTAAATAACTTATTTATTTATTTTATGTTTTTTTCAGAGATGAGTTCTCACTATATTGCCCAGGCTGGAGTGCAGTGGCTATTCACAGGTGCAGTTCTGCTACTGATTGCAGTGCAAGAGTTTTGACCTGCTCTGTTTATTTTTAGTTTTTTATTATTATTTATTTATTTATGTATTTTTTTAAATTTTTTTTTTTTTTGAGACGGAGTCTTGCTCTGTCACCTAGGCTGGAGTGCAGTGGTGTGATCTCAGCTCACTGCAACCTCTGCCTCCCGGGTTCAAGCAATTCTCTTGCCTCACCCTCCCAAGTAGCTGGGACTACAGGTGCATGCTGCCACACCAGGCTAATTTTTTGGTATTTTAGTAGAGATGGGGTTTTACCATGTTTCCCTGAGTTTCAAACTCCTGAGTTCAGGCAATCCACCTGCCTCAGTCTCCCAAAGTGCTAGCATTACATGTGTGAGCCACTGCACCTGGCCTCTTTTAATAATTTTTAAAATTATATTTAAGCTTGCAGCACTGCATGACCTGCTCTGTTTCTGACCTGGGCTGGTTCACCCCTCCTTAGGCAACCTGGTGGTCCCCCACCCTCAGGAGGTCACCATATTGATGCTGAACTTAGTGCAGACAACTGATCGGCATAGTGCCCTACAGCCCAGAACTCCTGGGCTCAAGTGCTCCTCCTGCCTCAGCCTCTGAAGTAACTGGGACTACAGGAACACACCACAAGAACTTATTTTTCATGTTAAGGGCTCACAGGTTTAAGAAACTTGAGTATTATAGGAGACTTTGAACTTCTCAGTTGATGCTGGAACAGGTTAAGACATTTGGGGACTATTGAGAAGGGATGACTTTATTTTGAAATGTGAGAAGGACATAAGATTTGGGGGGCTAGTGGCAGAATTTTATGGTTTTGATGTTTGACTTTTTCGAATCTTATGTTGAAATTTGATCCCCAATCATGGACCAATGTTGGATGTAGGAGCCTAATGGGAGGTGTTTGGGTCATGGGGTGGATCTTTCATGAATGGCTTGGTTCTGTCCTCATGGTAATTAGTGAGTTCTTGCTGTATTAGTTCCTGTGGGAACACACTGTTAAAAAAAGCATAGCACCTTTCTCCTTCTCTCTTGCTTCTTCTCTTGCCATGTGATCTTTGAACACACTGGTTACCATTCCCCTTTCACCATGAGTGGAAGCAGCTTGAAGCTCTCATTAGAAGCAGACGCCGGAACCATGCTTTTTGTATAGTCTGCAGGTCCTTGCGCCAAATAAATCTCTTTTGTTTATTTATAAATTGCCCAGCCTCAGGCATTCCTTTATAGCAACACAAATGGACTAAGACACTGTTCCTTAACTCTGCTTCTCTCCCAGTGGCTTTATCCTTGCTTACTACAGACAGGCTTTCCCCAGACTTATATTTTTCTAGCTTCTGTGACCCAAGAGGCAAGAATTCTTCTCTTCCAACTTCAGATTGCAAAATTCCAGGAAAAGACTTTGGCCTGGTTTGCATCTTATGTGACTCTGAATCAATCACTTTGGCCAAGAGAATGGGATACTATCATTGACCATGTTATGTCTCATGTTGAGGAAGTGACAGTCTGTGGTGAGTAGTCACCAGAATGACATGATTCAAATGGGAGAAGATCAATTTTCCCAAAGAAGATAGAACACTCGTGTGAGGCAGAAATAACAGAAGTTCACTTCAGAAGGTTAACCACAAAAGAACTGCCTGGACACTCAGAAAAGCATCTGTAGAGCTGCAGAGTAGGTACAAAGCAAGTGTTTGAATGACTCTGAAGACAAAGTTCTTGCCCTCAGGGAGCTGTGAATTCAGCACAGGAGAAAGAATTAAAAATACAAAGAGAAGACAGGTGAAATTGCAGGGATACAGTTACATAGCTGGAGAGGAATTGAGAGGACTAAAAATGAAAACTTGAAATTGCCACCATATGTCAAAAAAGTTAATTTATAATAACATCATATTTCAAATTGGGTTCTGTGGAGTGCCAGCATTACATTAGATGCTGCTCTGGCTCTGGGCTGAATGCTTGTATTCCTCCAAAATTCCTGTGTTGAAACCCTAGTCCCTAAAGTGATGGTATTAGAAGGCGGGGACTTTGGGAGGTGATTGGATCATGAGAGAGGATTCCCAATGAATGGGATTAGTGCCCTTATAAGAGAAGCAAAGAGAAATTCCTCACCCCATACACCACGTGCGAATGTAGCAAGAAGGTGCTATCTATGGACCAGAAAATGGTGTCGGACCAGACACTGAATATACCAGCACCTTGATCTTGGATTTAGCTTCCAGAACTGTGAGGAAAAAAATTTCTATTGTTTATAAGCTATCCAGTCTATGGCATTTTGTTACAGCAGACCAAGTGAGCTAAGATGCTAATAGGTGTTCCCAAGAAAAAAATAAAAAAGAAAAGAAGGAAAAAGAAAGGGAAAGGGTCTCTGTGCCATGTTTTAGAAATGATGGATTAAAGTTATTAGGTTTTAATTTCTTTTCTTAATCAGGTTTTAATTTTTTTTCTTATTATGTTAGTACTCATTTCACACATATTTGACCATAGAACCAACCTTTTTAACCATAGACAACTTACAGGATCTTGAGGTGGATTCATGTCCCATAGATCATATTCTGGAAAATACTACCATAAAGACATCCACATAAATCATGGTGACAGTCAGAATATCAGATTTAGAAGGACCTTTAGAGATCAAATATCTGAATACTTTTTTTAAAGAAATTAAACTTTTTATTTTATTTAAGATAATAGATTCACATGCAGTTGTAAGAAATAATACAGAGAATCCCATGTATACTTTACCTAGTTTTTCCTAATAGAAACATTTTGCAAAGGAATAGTACAATATGACTACCAGGATATTGACATTGATATGGTCAAGATACTGAACACTTTTATCATCACAAATTCTCTTTTTGCTCTTGTTGAGATGGAGTCTCATTCTGTTGCCTAGGCTGGAGTGCAGTCGTGCGATCTTGGCTCACCGCAACCTCTGCCTCCTGGGTTCAAGCGATTCTCCTACCTCAGCCTCCCGGGAAGCTGGGATTACAGACATGCGCCACGATGCCCAGCTAATTTTTATCTTTTTAGTAGAGACGGGGTTTCACCATGTTGGCCAGGCTGGTCTCAAACTCCACCCACCTCGGCCTCCCAAAGTGCTGGGATTACAGGCATGAGTCACTGCATCTGGCCCATCATCACAAATTCTTTATGTTGCTCTTTTATTACCACACTTACTTCCCTCCTGCCCCATCCCCTCCTTAATTCCTGGGAACCACTACTTTGTTTTCCATTTCTGTAATTTTGTCATTTCAAGAATGTTACATAAATGGAAACATATAGTGTGTAACCATCTGGGACTGGCTTTTTTCACTGAGCATCATTCCCTGGAGAATTATGTATACCAATAGTTTGTTCCTTTTTATTGCTGAGTAGTATTCGATGGAATGAACAGAAGAGTTTGTCTAACCATTTATCTATTAAAGGCCATCTGCGTTGTTTCCATTTTTGGGCTACTATAAATAAAACTTCAATAAATTTTCATGTACAAGTTTTTGTATGAACATAAGTTGTTTCTCTAGTATACAGGAATGTAATTGCTTGGGTCATATGGTACTTGCATGTTTAGGTTTCGAGAGTTCTTTATGTTATTCTAGATACTAGTCCTCTGTTGGATGTGCGGTTTGCAAATATTTTGTTCCAGTGTATAACTTGTATTTTCATCCTCTTGGCAGGATCTTTTACACAGCAAAAGTTTTCAGTTTTGATGATGTCAAATTTATCGATTTATTCTGCTATGGATTGTGCTTTTGGTGTCAAGTGTAAGAACTGTTTGCCTAGTTGTAGATTCTCAAGATTTTCTCCTGTTTTTTTTTTTTTTCCTGGAAGTTTTATGGTTCTATGTTTTGCATTTAAGTCTGTTATTCATTTTGAGTTTATTTTTATACAAGGAGTGAGATTTAAGTTGGAGATTATTATTATGATGAGTATTTGTATATAGACGTCTAATTATTTCAGTACTACTTGTTGAAAAAGCTATTTTTCCTCCATTGCATTGCTTTTGCACCTTTATCAAAAGGCTGCTGGGCATATTTGTTTTGGTCTATTTCTGTGTTCTCTATTCTGTTCCACTGAGCTATGCATCTATCTCTCTGCCAACACCACACAATCTTGATGGCTGTATCTATATAATAAGTATTGGCATCAGGTTAATTTATTTATTCTTTATTCTTCCTTTCCAAATTTGTTTTAACTATGCTAGCTCCTCTGCCTTTCCATATACATTCTCCAATAATCTTGTCTATACTTATAAAAACTCTTGATCAAATTTTAATAGAAATTTTGTTAAACTTGCATATGAGTCTGGGGAGAATTAACACTTTATTATGTTGAGTCTCTCAATTAAGGAACACAATATGCCTCTCAATTTATTTAGGCCTTTGATTTATTTTATCAGTGTTTTTTGGTTTTAGCACCCAAATCCTATACATATCTTGTTAGATCTATTCCTGAGTATTTCCTTTCTTTTTTAGGAATTGTAAATGCCATTGTATTTTTAACTTTGACATCCATGTGTTTATTGATAGTATTATATATACATATAATTGAGTTTTGTATGTTTATCTTATACTCTATGACTTTGCTGGATTCACTTGCTAGTTCTAGGTGCGTTTTTTTGGTAAATTTCTTGAGATTTTCTATGTACATAATCATGCCATTTACAAATAAAGATAATTTTATTTCTTGCTTTATGATCTGTATCCATTTTAATTATTTTTCTTGCCTTATTGCACTAGCTAGAACTTCAAGCATTAAGTTGAAGAAGAGCAGCTAGAATCGGCATTCATGCCTTGATCTTAGGTGTAAAGCATTCAGGCTTTTGTCATTAACTGCAAAGTCACCTGAAGCTTTTTTGTAGATGCTTTTTATCCAATTGAAGAAGATTCCCTTTATTCCATATTTATGAGAGTTTTTTTTAATGATGAATGAGTGTTAAGTTTTGTGAAATGCTTTTTTTCTGCACTGATTGATATGTCATATAATTTTTTCCTCTAGTCTGATTGGTGAATTACATTTATTGATTTTCAAATATTGAACCAGACTTGCATCACTGGAATAAACCCCAATTGGTAATGATGTATCATTTGAAAGATATATTGCTGGGCCAGGCGTGGTGGTTCATTCCTGTAATCCCAGCACTTTGGGAGGCCGAGGCGGGCAGATTGTCTGAGGTCAGTTTGAGACCAGTCTGGCCAACACGGTGAAACCCTGTCTCTACTAAAAATACAAAACAACTAGCTGGGCATGATGGTGTGTGCCTGTAATCCCTATTTGGGATAATCATCTACTCGGGAGGCCGAGGCAGGGGAATTGCTTGAACCAGGGAGGTGGACGTTGCAGGGAGCCAAGATCATGCCACTGCACTCCAGCCTGGGCAACAGAGCAAGACTCCATCTCCAAAGAAAAAAAAAATTTTATATATATATATAGATACACACACACACACACATATATATCTGGATTTTATTTGGTAATATTTTGTTATAGATTTTTATGTCTATATTCATGAGGGGTATTGGTTTTTAGTTTTTTAAATTGTCATTTTGTGGCTTTGGTATCAGGCTAATTATAGCTTTATAAATTGAATTGAGAAGTGTTTCCTTTTGTATTTTCTGGAAGAGATGGTGTAGAATTTGTATTAATCTTTAAATGAAATGAATGATAGAATTCGGTTTTTTTTTTTTTTTTTTTTTTAACAGGGTTAGTGGAATTCTTGAGCAAAACCATCTGGGCTTGGAGATATCTTTTTTGGGAGTTTTTCAAATCATAAATTCAATTTTCTTCATAGTCATAGACCTAGTCACATTATTTTATGTGAGTTGTGGTTGTGTGTGTGTTTGTGTGTGTGTCTTTTTGAGGAATTTGTCTACTTTGTGAAATTTGTGTATAGAATTGTTTGTAGTATTCCCATATTGTCCTTTTGATGTCTGCAGAATTCATAGTAATATCTTCTGTTTCATTCCTGATACAGGTTATTTATGTCTTCTCTCTTTTTTCCTTTGTCAATCTTGCTAGAGCTTGTCCAGTTTATTTTTGATTTTTCAAAAAACCAAGTCTTTTTAAAATTGAATTTTTTTTATTGTTTTTCTATTTTCTGTTTCACTGATTTCTGCTCTTACCTTTGTTATTTCCTTTCTTCTACTTCTTTTGAGTGTATTTTACCTTTCATTTTCTAGGGGCTAGTGGTGAGAGCTTAGATTATTGATTTGAGACATTCCTCTTTTCTCACACGTGCATTTTATGCTATAAATTATCCTCTCAGCCCTGCTATAGCTGTGTCGCACACATTGACATATGTTGTAGTTTCATTTTCATTCAGTTCAATATATATATTTAAATTTCCTTTCAGATTTTCTCTTTGTTGATATATTATTTACAAGTGTGTTGTCTGGGTTCCGAGTGTTTGGAATTTTTTGTTGTTGTTAGAGACAGGGTCTTGCTCTGTTGCCCAGGCTGAATTGCAGTGGTGTGATCATAGCTCACTGAACCTTGAACTCTTGGACACAAACAATCTTCTCGCCTCAGCCTCCTGAGTAGCTGGGGCTACAGATGTGAGCTATTGTGCCCGGCCAAGTGTTAAAATAAATCTCTCTGTTATTAATTCCTAGTCTGATTCCATTGTGATTGGAGGACACACTTTGATTTTAATTCTTTTAAAGTTGTTGAGGTTTGTTTTATAGGCCAGGATTTATTTCATCTTAGCATATGTTCCATGGACGCCTGAAAGCAATGTACATTCTGCTGTTGTTGGGTGGAGTGTTCCATAACTGTGGATTGATCCTGTTGGTTGATGGTGTTGTTGAGTTCTATGTCCCTGCTGATTTTTTGTGTAATTGTTCTATTAATTATTGAGAGAAGGTTGTTGAAATCTTCAACTATAATTGTCGGTTTCTCTATTTCTCTTTTCCATTCTATCAATTTTTGCTTGAAACATTTACCAGTTCTGTTGTTTGGTTCATACACATTTAAAATTACTATGTCTTCTTGGTAGACTGTTCCTTTTATAATTATTAGATGTTCCTCTCCCACTTTTACTTTTAATATAATTGTTGATAAATTAGGACTTAAGTCTGCCATTTTGTTTATTATTTTTGTTTTCTATTTGTCTCTGTTGTTTTTCATTTTTCTGTTTTTTTTTTTTTTGCATTCCTGTGGGTTACTTGAACTTTTTTTAGAATTTCCACTTAAGTTACTTGTAATATTTTTGAGTGTATCTCTGTTTACATACATAACTTATCATAGTTTTCTTTTATCATCATATTATCAGTTCGAGTAAAGGAAGCTTACTTCCCTTTATGTTCTTTTACCTTCATCCATTTATAATATAATTTTCTTAAGTACTTCTTCTACATAATTCAGAACTGCATTAGGCAATCCTATAATTTTTTTCAACCATCAAACATAATTTACAAAATGCAAAAGGAAAAGGTTATTGTGTTTATCCATTTTTTTCTTACAATATTCTTTTTCTTCCTGATGTTCCCAGGTTTTTTCTTTCTTTGTTTTTTTTTGGAGACAGAGTCTCTCTCCATAGCCCAGGATGGAGTACAGTGGCAGAATCATGGCTTACTGCAGCCTTGACCTCTTAGGCTCAGGAGGTCTTCCCACTCAGCCTCTTTTCTTATATATGCATTGAGTGAGTAGCTGGGACCACAAGCTCATGCACCACTATGCCCAGCTTTTTTTTTTTTTTTTTTTTTTTTGCAGAGGTGAGGTCTCACTATGTTGCCCAGGCTGATCTCAAACTTCTGGCCTCAATCAATCCTCCCTTGGTCTTGGCCTCCTATTGCGCTGGGATTACAGGTATGAGCCACTGTGCCTGGTCTCAGGTTTATATTTTTAATAATTTCTTTTCTGCTTAGAGAACTTCTGGTAATTCTTTTTAGAGTACAACACATTCTTTTAGATTTCTTAAAATCTGAAAATGTCTTGATTTCCCCTTCATTCTTGAAATATATTTTTGCTGGATATAGGATTCTAAATTTACAGATTTTTCTTTCAGCAGTTGAGAAATGTTGTGCCACGTTTTTTCTGGCCTCCATAGTTTTGATGAAAAACCCACTGTCTTTTGATTTGTATTTCTCCTATAAGTGAGGTATTAGTTTCTTTAGTTGCTTTCAAAGTCTTTAATTTTCATAGGTTTGGCTATGATGTATCCTTTTGTAGATCTCTTTGAGTGTATTCTATTTGAGGTTTATCCAGCCTTTTTTTTTTTTTTTTAAGGCAGTCTCACTCTGTCACTCAGGCTGGAGTTCAATGGCATGATCTCAGCTCACTGCAATCTCTGCCTCCCAGTTTGAACCGATTCTTGTGCCTCAGCCTCCCAAGTAGCTGGGATTATCAGCAAGTGCCACCATGCCTAGCTAATCTTTCTATTTTTAGTAGAGATGGGGTTTTGCCATGTTGGCTAGGCTGATCTTTAACTCCTGGGCTCCAGCAATCTGCCCTGCTTGGCCTCCCAAAATACTGGGATTGTTGGAGTGAGCCATGGTGCCTGGCCTATTCAACTTTTTTAATCTGTAGGTTTGTGTCTTTTATCAGATTTGATGAGTTTTAAGTCAAACTCCTTTGCATACTTTCTCAGTCCCACCCTCTTTCCCTTCTTCTGGGACTCCAATGTCTCCTTCTGGGACTCCAATGACAGAACTGTTACTTTTTCTTACAGTCACTGGTCCTTCAGACTCTGTTCATTTTGTTTTCAGTATATTTTCTCTCTTTTATTCATACTGGATAGTTTCTATGATTCTATTTTCAAGTTCACCAGTTATTTCCTCTGTTCCATTTTGCTTTTGAGTCTATCTGTTGAGTTTTTATTTTGGTCATTGTATTTTTTATTTCTAAAATATCCATTTGATTCTTCCTTATGTCTTCTTTTTTTTTTCTGAGACTATTTCTTTGCAAAAGATTACAATTTTTAAATTTGTTGTAAACATATTGGTCATTGTTTATTAAAATATTTTTATGATGGCTGCTTTAAAATCTTTGTCAGATAATTTTAGCATCTCTGTCATTGATTGGTATCTACTGATTATCTTTTTTTATTTACTTGGAGATCTTCCTGGTTGTTGGTATGACAAATAATTTTCTCCTGAAATCTGAACATTTTGGGTATTATGTTATGAATCTCTGGATCTCATTTAAATGTTCTGTTTCATTGGCTTTCTCTGATACTTCTCTAGCAGGGGAAAGGAGGGATTGTCACGTCATTACTGCTAGGTGGGAAAGAAGCCCTGGCTCAGGATGTAGTCTCTACTGATACCAATGGAGGTGGTTTGCTACCTCCTAGCAGAGATGAAAGTACTGGGTTTCTACTTGACCTTCCCTGACACTATCCTAGTCAGGGCACCATGTTACAGCCTAGTGGTTGTAGAACACTAGACTTCTCACTTGGCCTGAACTAGCATGAGTGTGAGGTAGCTAAAGGTTTTTCTGTGGTGTTTGGTTATAGTAGAGCAGTATTTTCATAAAGTTTCATGTCTTGCTTCCTTGGTTCTTTTGGCTAAAGAGAATGGGTTTTTGCTGGAGCTTATTTTGTCTGCACCTACCGATGTTTTGAGGTTGCCAACTTTTTCAGTACAAAGTCTAAAATATAGGAGGCAAATTGAAAACCCAAGGAACTTATCATTATGATTTTCCTTAGGTCCAGAAGTCCTGAGCTGATCTCTTATGTTCTCTCTTTACCTCCCAGAGTCTTTTTTTTTTAAGTTTTTGATTTTTTTTAGGTATCTATCTATCGATCTATCTATCTATCTATCTATCTATCTATCTATCTATCTATCTATCTATCTATGTATTTTGAGACTGGATAATGAGACTGGCTAATTTTTGTATTTTTGGTAGAGATGTGGTTTTACCATGTTGCCCAGGCTGGTCTCGAACACCTGGGCTCAAGCAGTCCTCCCACCTTGGCCTCCCAGAGTGCTGGCATTACATGCATCATGAGTCACCGCACCCAGCCACCACTGTGGCCAGCCCTAGTGTCTTCTTATGTGTGCTTTATGTATAATGTAGAGTATTTTTATTTGTACTTTGTGAGAGGAATAGGGAAAATTATGTGCTCTCCCTTTTCCCAGAAGCTAAGTCCTCAACACTCCTTCGATAGATGAGAAAATTGAGGTCAGGAGAGGTTAAGTGAATGACCTAATATAAAACATCTATATCCATACCTCTTATAGACTAAATACCTAACCTCCTGTTCCATTTTTTTTGTTTTTACTTTCTGTGCCACCTGAATTCTCACCCAACAAATGCAGTTGAGACTCTTCCCTAACTCTTATGATAGCCACCAAATTCAGAGTTTTTAAGGGACCTGAATGAGGAAATGATATGTAACTTGTGATTTAATGCAGCAGCGAATTCCCCCTTAGATAAGAATTGTGGATATCAGTGATTTACTATTCATTTAAAAAGAAGGAACATTTGAGAATAAATCCAAAATGGTGTGACTGGAAATAATATGCTTCTTCATTGTCAAACTTGATTTGGGACTCGTATTCTTTTTTTTTTAATTATACTTTAAGTTCTAGGATACATGTGCACAATGTGCAGGTTTGTTACATAGGTATACATGTGCCATGGTGGTTTGCTGCACCCATCAACTCGTCATTTACATTAGTTATTTCTCCTAATGCTATCCCTCCCCCAGGTCCCCACCCCCTGACAGGCCGCAGTGTGTGATGTTCCCTGCCCTGTGTTCATGTGTTCTCGTTATTCAACTCCCATTTATGAGTGAGAACATGTGGTGTTTGGTTTTCTGTCCTTGTGAAGGTTTGCTAGAATGATGGTTTCCAGCTTCATCCATGTCCCTGCAAAGGACATGAACTCATCCTTTTTTATGGCATAGTATTCCATGGTGTATATGTGCCACATTTTCTTAATTCAGTTTATCACTGATGGACATTTGGGTTGGTTCCAGGTCTTTGCTATTGTGAATAGTGCAGCAATAAACATACGTGTGCATGTGTCTTTATAGTAGCATGATTTATAATCCTTTGGGTATATACCTAGTAATGGGATCAGTGGGCCAAATGGTATTTCTAGTTCTAGATCCTTGAGGAATCACCACACTGTCTTCCACAATGGTTGAACTAATTTACACTCCCACCAACAGTGTAAAAGTGTTCCTATTTCTCCACATCCTCTCCAGCATCTGTTGTTTCCTAACTTTTTAATGATCACCATTCTAACTGGTGTGAGATGGTATCTCATTGTAGTTTTGATTTGCATTTCTCTGATGACCAGTGATGATGACCATTTTTTCATATGTCTGTTGGCTGCATAAATGTCTTCTTTTAAGAAGTGTCTGTTCATATCCTTTGCCCACTTTTTGATGGGGTTATTTGTTTTTTTCCTGTACATTTGTTTAGTTCTTTGTAGATTCTGGATATTAGCCCTTTGTCAGATGGGTAGATTGCAAGGATTTTCTCCCATTCTGTAGGTTGCCTATTCACTCGGATGATAGTTTCTTTTGTTGTGCAGAAGCTCTTTATTGTAATTAGATCCCATTTGTGAATTTTGGCTTTTGTTGCCATTGCTTTTGGTGTTTTAGTCCTGAAGTCTTTGCCTATGCCTGTGTCCTGAATGGTATTGCCTAGGTTTTCTTTTAGGGTTTTTATGGTTTTAGGTCTTACATTTAAGTCTTTAATCCATCTTGAGTTAATTTTTGTGTACAGTGTAAGGAAGGGATCCAGTTTCAGCTTTCTACATATGACTAGCCAGTTTTCCCAACACCATTTATTAAATAGGGAATCCTTTCCCCATTGCTTGTTTTTGTCAGGTTTGTCAAAGATCAGATGGTTGTAGATGTGTGGTGTTATTTCTGAGGCCTCTGTTCTGTTCCATTGGTCTATATCTCTGTTTTGGTACCAGTACAATGCTGTTTTGGTTACTGTAGCCTTGTAGTATAGTTTGAAGTCAGGTAGCATGATGCCTCCAGCTTTGTTCTCTTTGCTTAGGATTGACTTGGCTATATGGACTCTTTTTTGGTTCCATATGAACTTTAAAGTAGTTTTTTCCAATTCGGCAAAGAAAATCATTGGTAGCTTGATGGGATAGTATTTAATCTATAAATTACCTTGGGCAGTATGGCCATTTTCACGATATTGATTCTTCCTATCCATGAAGATGGAATGTTCTTCCATTTGTTTGTGTCCTGTTTTATTTCGTTGAGCAGTGCCTTGTAGTTCTCCTTGAAGAGGTCCTTCACATCCCTTGTAAGTTGGATTCTACGTATTTTATTCTCTTTGTAGTAATTGTGAATGGGAGTTCACTCATGATTTGGCTCTCTGTCTATTATTGGTGTATAGGAATGCTCATGATTTTTGCACATTGATTTTGTATCCTGAGACTTTGCTGAAGTTGCTTATCAGCTTACAGAGATTTTGGGCTGAGACAATGGGGTTTTCTAAATTTACAATCATGTCATCTGCAAACAGAAACAATTTGAGTTCCTCATTTCCTGATTGAATACCCTTTATTTCTTGCTCTTGCCTGATTGCCCTAGCCGGAACTTCCAACACTATGTTGAATAGGAGTGGTGAAAGAGGGCATCCTTTTCTTGTGCCAGTTTTCAAAGGGAATGCTTCCAGTTTTTGCCCATTCAGTATGATATTGGCTGTGGGTTTGTCATAAATAGCTCATATTATTTTGAGATATGTTCAATCAATACCTAGTTCATTGAGAGTTTTTAGTATGTTTTTAGTTTTTAGCATGACGGGCTGGTGAATTTCATCGAACGCCTTTTCTGCATCTATTGAGATAATCATGTGGTTTTTGTCATTGGTTCTGCTTATGTGATGGACTACGTTTATTGATTTGTGTATGTTGAACCAGCCATGTGTCCCAGGTATGAAGCCGACTTGATTGTGGTGGATAAGCTTTTTGATGTGCTGCTGGATTCGGTTTGCCAGTATTTTATTGTCAGACTCATATTCTTAAAGCAGCCTTTTCAGACTGCCCTTCCTCCCAACTTGTAAAAGTAATCTGGTCACTCATTGTTTTTCACCTTCCTCGTATTTCTGATTTCATGAAACTTCTAAGAAGCATCATTTTAATTCGTCCTCTTTCTCTCTCCCCCTACCCCACCCCACTCCAGCACTCTATCTCCCTTACCCCAACACTTGCCAGGGTGGAACAATAAGGTCCTTTGATATTTGGGCATTTTTAGAGCCAAGTCATTCAGGAAGGGAACAGTGCTTTGTCTTTTTCCAAAGCAAAAGTGCTTTCTCTTTTCTAAAGCAGGGAGAACCCCTTCATTCATAGGATTGTTGATCCATAGAAGTATAAATGCTGATGTAAACATTTCTGGCATTTGTATTTAAAAAAGTTCTTTAAGAGTGGGGCCCATGTTGACTTAAAAAATTTTGAGGAGAACGTCTAAATAGTGGCCATCACCAACTTGATTTATTAGTAACCTTTGTGAACAAATATCCATTTGAGGAAGGCTGCCCCGGTTGGTAGCCTGAACAAGCCTGCCTTTCTCCTTGACTTGGGATTTCCTAATCTGGTTATTGGCCTTCCCTTTGCCACAGGAGTTCACTAGTCCTCAAATTTAGCTGTAAAAGCTGGAATAACCACAAACTTGGTTCTGGTCTCTTCATTCTCTTCTATTTGGATTCTTTCCCTCTGTAATCATATCTAGTTTAGTTGCTTTCTATTGCTTAAGCTCAATATACTGATGACTCCCATATTTGTATCTTTAGTCTGATATCTTTCCTGAGCTCCATACTCATATATGCAGCTTGCTACCTATCTCTTTGCATATAAATATTATGTATCAATATTACATATAAATATATGCACAGATTTTATATGCATGTATACATGTATGTATATATGTACACACATATATGCACATATATACAATGTATATACACACATTATGTATATATATTTTATGTGTGTACTTACATATAATGTATATATTTATATATATACATATGTGTATATATGTTATATACTACATGTTATATAATATCATAGACTGTATTGTTCTGTTCCCTGAGATGGATACATTCAGGGATAGGTCATCTGACTTCCTACTCTCTGTTAGTCCCTCCCATGTCACTTGAGTGCACACACCATGAGTGTAGCCTGTTTTTGTTTTCTTTATATCACTCTTCTCTCCCCAAGCCTCTCTTGATAATTTGCTGTCTGTCTTTCGCTTGTCCCTTATATCTCCCTGCAGGAGACGCGAAAGCAGTGGCGCCTTGTTTGCCTAATTCAGCCCTCTGCACCCAGCACCCTTCTCAATAAAGGGTGTAGACTCAGTGGAGGAATGCCGTGCTGCCCTCTTCTCTGGCAGTTCTAGTCCCTTTTATCCTATCTTGATGCGGCACCAGATTAAGATACGGGATTCTGAATTATCCTGGTGTAACAGGGTGTAAAAACGGGACTCTTTTTGTCTTTGTTTTACCTGAGACCTGAAAAAGTAGGTTCATAATAGGCCTGAAAAGAATAGGTCGAAAGGATCTCCATGTTCCGAAATGAGGTGCCAAGACTCCCAAGCAGGGTGTAAGGACTGGTGCTCTATGCCTTAACAGGCTGCCCACCTCAGCAGTGGGGAGGACTGAGGGGCTTATTCCTCATTCAAGGGTAGTTAGGGGCTATGGTGGAAACACCGTAGCTGCTTCTGCCTCCTGCTTATGAGACGTAAAGGTAGTGGCTGGAGCTGCTTGCTAGGCTGGCAGAGCAGGGAGAGGTGGCTCACACAGGAGCCTGGTGGGTTGGGAGCAGAGTTTGTTAGAGTCTAAGGATGAGAGAGTGTTTTCTGTGGATCATATGTGTACCAGATGTGGGCCATGCTGGGACAGAAAGCTGCCCTGGGATTTTGTTTTATACTGCCTGAGAGGACCACCTGGAAGGGGCAGGAAACAACAGCAGAAAGTGTGACATCAGGTGTCTAAACACCAAAGGAGGAAATATTAGCGACCCATCTGCGGGGATACATTTCCTGCTTCAAGGGAACTGCAGGTAAGCGACCTCCAGTGGTGTGTGGGAGTATCTCTGAAGTGCTGAAGAAAATGCCACCGAGAAGTGTCTTTAACACTTGCCAGCCCCAGAGAACACCACACCAGCTCACAGCAGCACCAGTCAAATCAGGCCTTCCCTGTTTATGGTGTAGTTAGCTAAGCTGGCTCTGGTAACAGATTAGCCCCTATATCCAGTGGCTTAACACCGTACTGGCTTTATTTGTGTCTACACAGTCAGTGCAGGTGAGGATGCCCTCCTTCATCTCATGCAGGGGATGGGAGTGGAGGAGGCATGTCATTTCCTAACTTTCTTGACTCAGAAGTTACACGTCATTTCCACTGACAGTTTCTGGCCAGAATAACTCATCTGGCCCAAACCTAACTGTTAGGAAAGCTGGATATGAAGGAAGGGAGGATGTGGAATATATGATGAGCACAACTTTGGCCTCACTGACCTCCTGCCCTTACCTTCCACTCTGCATCCTTTAACCTGGACACAGAACCAGTCCTTATCCTGTACATACCAGTGTAGCCATACTGGTTGTTAAATTATTTTAAATCTAGGTGATGGATATAAGGTGGTTATTGTGTAATTCTTTCTACTTTTATATATGCTTGAAGTGTAGAATTTTGACATTACACAGGCTTACTTGTTTAAAAAAGATTGTTGAGCATTTTTTGTGTTTTAGGGTCCTTACTAATATTCCCTTTTTAAATATTCACAAGCCTGTGAAGTAAGCCCTATTAATGTCCCCAGTTTATGGACAAGGACAGTAAAACGAAGAAAGATGAAGAGTTTAGCTAATATTGTAGATCTAGTACAATCAATTGCAATTGCCTGTTAGTTGTTTGTCAATTAGAAGAGGAGCTTTTTGGGTGAAGGGATCATTTATTTATTTTAGTACCTCTAGCATACAGCCTAGGGCTTACTTAGCACAAAATAAGTATGTAAGTATTCTGTTAAGGATTGTAGCGTCTAAGTTCATCAAGAGTATTGGTCTGTAGTTTTCTTTTTTGCTTATATCCTTTTCTGGTTTTAGGATTAGAGTGATGGTGGCTTCATAGAATGAATTAGGGAGGGTTCCTTCTTTCTCTATCTTTTGTAATAGCGTCAAAAGGATTGGTACCAATTCTTCTTTGAATGTCTGGTAGAAACAGTCATTTTAATTACTGAAATGGGGGCATAGTGTGATTTAAGTGACTTAAAAGACTGAGACATTTTAATTATTTAGGTGAGATTGGGAAAGTCATGTGTTTTCTAGACTTCCCTGAGGGTCAGAAAGAACCAGGTCCCACTGATTTGAGCAGAACAGGGCCTTATTTTCTCATGTACTTTTTAGGGTCCCCCTTGTTGCCCATACAGGTGACAACTCATTTGGGAGATAATTTTGCAGGGCTCAATGTGAATGCCACCTCTCACAGGAGACTTTCCTGAGCCCTGCAGCTCCTTGCGCCCACTTTTAGCCTCAGGCCCAGCCCTTTGATGGCCTTCTAGCTCTTACCACAACTGCAATTTTTAAAATTTACTTAAAAAGCTTCTCCCTCATGAGAATGCCAGCTCCATGAGGCAGAAACTATGTTGTTTCATTTGCTGTTCTATCCCCAACCATGATAGTGATGAACTCATTTTATGTGCTCAAGAATATGTGTTTGGTGAATAAACGAATGAATGAGGCCCAGCCCTCATGCCATCTTCTGTTCTGTACTCTGGCACTTATTAAGAGTGGCTTGGAATGAACAAAGTCCTGCATTTGCACTGCTCAGTAGGTGGAAGTGAGGATGGAGAAGTGGCAGGGAAGCATCTGAGCTGAATGCTGGCAGAGAGAGATGTGGGTATCCGAGTAGATTAGGTTTCGTGGTGCTAATTGTCCAACGCAAAGTTATTCTGCGTGTACATTACTGGATCCTTTTTTGGAGGTGGGGTGGAAGAGTCTAACCTAGGAAACTTATTATCAATGATAGTTGTATTTCTGTGGGAAAAGGTCCTCTGAGTTTTAATCCACAGAATTTAAATAGCACCTTCAAAACAGCTAATTTATAAGCTGAGGCCTGTCACCATATAATACTAATCTCTCATTAGGAAATCAAATATTGTTCATATGCTAGGCATTGTTAGAAATTGGAAATAGAGAGTAAAAGTTACAGTTCCCTCCCTTAAGCACTGCACAGTCTAGGGGAGACGGGAGGTTAGATTGCCCATCCCCCTCCTGAAAAAACTGAAAAGCAATGAACACCCACAACTTTATGTAATTCCATTGTGGGGAGATGTAGACATGAAAATACTGTGAATTTTGAGTTACTCTTAATGCTTTAGGTCTTACTTTTATAAAGAGCAAGATATACACAATGCAATGCAGAATCAGGTTGTCATTTAAAATAAATTTGACTTTCTTGTTTTAAAATGTCAAAATAGTTCTCCTTTCTAATAGCTGTGTAATTTGGTCTGGTGTTCTCTATCCTACACAGCTTATAACCTGATGAAATACTTGCTGCCTTTGACCTTGTGCTGCAGTTGGCAGTTTACACATCTGTCTTCCCTCATAGGCTGTACATTCCTGGACTCCAGGATCATAGCTCACTGATCTTCATGCCTCTCCATTCCACATGCTGTCTACTTCATGTCTGAGCCATGGCAGACTTTGGATCACCATGAAAATTGCATTTTCATGAAATTGCATTTTCTTCTTCAACACACCTTTTGCACACTTTATGATTCTTATCATTCTTGTGAAAGAAGAAAATTCTGTCCTGTGTGCACTCTGGCTGTCATCAAAGGTAGCAATTGTCACAAAAACAGAAGACACACACACATCTTTTCTTTTAGAACCTACCGATAATTCCATATATAGTTATGGTAAAAAAAGGAATTGCATACAATTTTGGGCAAAAGATAGTATCTTTTCAACATTTTAGGATAGGGTAGGAATATAAACCAAGGAGTTAATTTTTAGTGACAAAAGTAGATACTGGTTCTAAGCATTTTTGTTACAGAAGTGTTAGGGAGTGGGGAAGGGGCATAGTTTTGTAGATGCTTTTCATGGATTTTTTTTTTCCAGCTGCAGGTGTTTATTTTTTTAAAATTTTTTTCCATAGGGTATTGGGGAACAGGTGGTGTTTGGTTGCGTAAGTTCTTTAGTGGTGACTTGTGAGATTTTGGTGCAGTCATCACTCGAGCAGTATACACTGCATCCTATTTGTAGTTTTTTATCCCTCACCCCACTCCTGTCCTTCCCCCCAAGTCCCCAAAGTCCATCATATCATTCTTCTGCCTTTGTGTCCTCATAGCTTAGCTCCCACATATCAGTGAGAACATATGATGTTTGGTTTTCCATTCCTAAGTTACTTCACTTAGAATAGTAGTCTCCAGTCTCATCCAGGTCACTGTGAGTGCCATTAATTCATTCCCTTCTATGGCTGAGTAGTATTTCATCATATGTGTGTGTGTGTGTGTGTGTGTGTGTATATATATATATACACACATATATATATTTGGGTTGGTCCCACAATTTTGCAATTGTGAATTGTGCTGCTATAAACATGAGTGTGCAGGTATCTTTTTTGTATAATGACTTCTTTTCCTCTGAGTAGATGCCCAGTAGTGGGATTGCTGGATCAAATGGTAGTTCTACTTTTAGTTCTTTAAGGAATCTCCACGCTGTTTTCCATAGTGGCTGTACATTCCTACCAGCAGTGTAGAAGTGTTCCCTGATCACCGATCCATGGCAACATCTACTGTTTTTTGAATTTTAATTTTTTGATTATGTCCATTCTTTCAGGAGTAAGGTGGTATCACATTGTGGTTTTGATTTGCATTTCCCTGATCATTACTGATGTGGAGCATTTTTTCATCTGTTTGTTGGCCATTTGTATATCTTCTTTTGAGAATTGTCTATTCATGTCCTTAGCCCAATTTTTGATGGGATTGTTTGTTGTTTTCTTGCTGATTTATTTGAGTTTGTTATAGATTCTGGATATTAGTCCTTTGTCAGATATATAGATTGTGAAGATTTTCTCCCACTCTGTGGGTTGTATGTTTATTCTGCTTTCTATTCCTTTTGTTGTGCAAAGCTCTTTAGTTTAATTAGGTCTCAGCTATTTATCTTTGTTTTTATTGCATTTGCTTTTGGGTTCTTGGTCATGAAATCCTTGCCTAAGCCAGTGTCTGGAAGGGTTTTCCCAATGTTATCTTCTAGAATTTGTATAGTTTCAGATCTTAGATTTAAGTCCTTAATCCATCTTGACTTGATTTTTGAATAAGGTGAGACATGAGGATCCAGTGTCGTCCTCCTACATGTGGCTAGCCAGATGTTGGAGGACCATTTGTTGAAAAGGGTGTCCTTTTCCCACTATTTTATTTTTGAGACAGAGTCCGGCTCTGTTGCTCAGGCTGGAGTGCAGTGGTGTGATCTTGGCTCACTGCAATCTCTGCCTCCTGGGTTCGAGTGATTCTCCTGCCTCAGCCTCCCGAGTAGCCAGGATTACAGGTGCCTGCCACCACTTCCAGCTAACTTTTGTATTTTAGTAGAGACAGAGTTTCACTATGTTGGCCAGGCTGGTCTTTAACTCTTGAGCTCAAGTGATCTGCCTGCCTCAGCCTCCCAAATTGCTGGGATTATAGGTGTGAGCCACTGTGCCTGGCCCTTTTTCCACTTTATGTCTTTGTTTGCTTTGTTGAAGATCAGTTGACTTTAAGTATTTGGGTTTATTTCTGGGTTCTATATTCTGTTTCATTGGTCTATGTGCCTATTTTTATTCCAGTACCATGCTGTTTTGGTGACCATGACCTTATACCATAGTTTGAAATCAGGTAGTATGATGCCTCCAGATTTGTTCTTTTTGTTTAGTTTTGCATTGGCTATGTGGGGTTTTTTTTTTTTTGGTTCTATATGAATTTTATAATTTTTAAAAAAATTCTGTGATGAATGATGGTGGTATTTTGATGGGAATTGCATTGAATTTGTAGATTGCTTTTGACAGTTTGGTCATTTTCACAATATTGATTCTACCCATCTATGAGCAGGGGATGTGTTTCCATTTGTTTGTGTCATTTATGATTTATTTCAGCAGTGTTTTATAGTTTTCCTTGTAGAGGGATTTCATTTCCTTTGTAAGGTATATTCCTAAGTATTTTTTTTTTTGCAGCTATTGTAAAAGGGGTCGAGTTCTTGATTTGATTCTTTACTTGGTTGCTGGTGGTGTATAGAAGAGTTACTGATTTGTGTACATTAATCTTGCATCCAGAAACTTTGCTGAATTCTTTCATTAGTTCTAGGAGCTTTCTGGAGGAATCTTTAGGGTTTTCAAGGTAAATGATCATATCATCAGCAAACAGTGACAGTTTGAGTTCCTCTTTAGCGATTTGGATGTCCTTTATTTCTTTCTCTTGTCAGATGGCTCTGGCTAGAACTTCTAATACTATGTTGAAGAGGAGGGGTGAGAGTGGGTATCCTTGTTTTGTTCCAGTTCTCAGAGGGAATGCTTTCAACTTTTTGCCATTCAGTATTATCTGGGCTGTGGGTTTGTCACAGATGGCTTTTATTACATTGAGGTGTGTCCCTTGTATGCTGATTTTTTTGGGAGTTGTAATCATAAAGGGATGCTGGATTTTGTTAAATGCTTTTTCTGCATCTTGAGATGATCATGTGATTTTTGTTTTTAATTCTATTTATGTGGTGTATCACATTAATTGACTTGCATATGTTAAACCATCCCAGCATCCCTGGTATGAAACCCACTTGATCATGGTGGATTATCTTTTTGATATGTCACTGGATTCAGTTAGCTAGTATTCTGTTAAGGATTGTAGTGTCTAAGTTCATCAGGAATATTGGTCTGTAGTTTTCTTTTTTGCTTATATCTTTTTCTGGTTTTAGGATTAGAGTGATATTGGCTTCATAGAATGAATTAGGGAGGGTTCCTTCTTTCTCTGTCTTTTGTAATAGTGTCAAAAGGATTGGTACCAATTCTTCTTTGAATGTCTGGTAGAATTCTGCCGTGAATCCATCTGGTCCTGGACTTTTCTTGCTGGTAATTTTTAAATTACCATTTCAATCTCGCTGCTTGTTATTGGTCTGCTCAGGGTATCTAGTTCTTCCTGATTTAAGCTAGGAGGGTTGTATTTTTCCAAGACTTTATCCATCTCTTCCAGGTTTTCTAGTTCATATGCATAATGGTGTTCACAGTAGCCTTGAATGATCTTTTTTATTTCTGTGATGTCAGTTGTGATATCTCCCATTTTGTTTCTTATTGAGGTTATTTGGATTTTCTGTCTTCTTGGTTAATTTTGCTAATGGCCTATCAATTTTATTTATCTTTTCAAATAACCAACCTTTTGTTTCATTTATCTTTTGTTTTGCTTTATTTCAATTTCATTTAGTTCTGCTCTGATCTTGGTTATTTCCTTTCTTCTGCTGGGTTTGAGTTTGGTTTATTCCTGTTTCTCTAGTTCCTTGAGGTGTGACTTTAGAATGTCAGTTTGTGTTCTTTCAGTCTTTTCAATGTAGGCGTTTAGGGCTATGAAATTTCCTCTTAGCACTGCCTTTGCTGTATCCCAGAGGTTTTGATAGGTTGTGCCATTATTGTCATTCAATTCAAAGAATTTTTAAATTTCCATCTTGATTTTGTTTTTGACCCAGTGATCATTCAGGAGCAGGTTACTTAATTTCCATGTATTTGCACGGTTTTGAAGGTTCCCTTTGGAGTTAATTGTCAGTTTTATTCCACTGTGGTCTGAGAGAGTGTTTGATCTAATTTCTATTTTCTTAAATTTATTGAGGTTCACTTTGTGCCTATCATAAGGTCTATCTTGGAGAAAGTTCCATGCACTGTTGAATAGAATGTGTATTCTGTGGTTATTGGATGAAATGTTCTGTATATATCTGTTAAGTCCATTTGTTCCAAGGTATAATTTAAATCCATTGTCTCTTTGTTAACTTTCTGTCTTGATGACCTGCCTAGTGTTGTCAGTAAAGTATTGAGTTCCCCACTATTATTGTGTTGCTTTCTATCGCATTTCTTAGGTCTATTAGTAATTGTTTTATAAATTTGGGAGCTCTAGAGTTAGGTGCATATATATTTAGGATTCCGATATTTTCCTGTTGGACAAGGCCTTTTACCATTATATAATGTCCCTCTTTGTCTTTTGTAACTACTGTTGCTTTATGTGTTTTGTCTGATATAAGAGTAGCTACCCCTGCTTGCTTTTGGTGTCCATTTGCATGAAATGCCCTTTTCCAGCCCTTTTCTTTATGTGAGTGCTTTTGTGTTAGGTCTCTTGAAGGCAGCAGATAGTTGGTTGATGAGTTTTTATCCATTCTGCAGTTCTGTGTCTTTTAAGTGGAGCATTTAGGCCATTTACATTCAATATTAGTATTGAGATGTGAGGTACCATTGCATTCATTGTGCTGTTTGTTGCCTGTGTACCCTGGTTTTTTTGTTTTTGCTTTTTAAATTGTATTTTTGTTTTATAGGTCCCGTGAGATTTATGCTTTAAAGAGGTTCTGTTTTGATGTGTTTCCAGGATTTGTTTCAAGATTTAGAGCTCCTTTTAGCAGTTCTCGTAGTGCTGGCTTGGCAGTGGCGAATTCTGTCAGCATTTGTTTGTCTGAAAAAGACTATCTTTCCTTCATATATGATGCTTAGTTTCACAAGATTAAAAAGTCTTGGTTGATAATTGTTTTGTTTGGGGAGGTTGAAGATAGGGCCTCAATCCCTTCTAGCTTGTAGGGTTTCCCCTGAGAAATCTGCTGTTAATCTGATAGGTTTTCCTGTATAGGTTTCCTGGTGCTTTTGTCTCACAGCTCTCAAGATTCTTTCCTTCGTCTTAACTTAGATAACCTGATGACAATGTGCCTAGGCAATAATCTTTTTGTGATGAAATTCTCAAGTGTTCTTTGTGCTTCTTGTATTTGGATGTTGAGGTCTCTAGCAAGGCTGGGGAGGTTTTCCTTGATTATTCCCCCAAATATTTTTTTCAAACTTTTGGATTTCTCTTCTTCCCCTGGAAAAGTGATTATTCTTAGGTTTGGCTAACATAATCCCAGACTCCTTGGAGGCTTTGTTCATATTTTCTTATTCTTTTGTCTTTGTTGGATTGGGTTAATTCAAAGACCTTGTCTTCAAACTCTGAATTTCTTTCTTCTGCTTGTTCCATTCTATTGCTGAGACTTTCCAGAGCATTTTTCATTTCTGTAAGTGTGTCCAGTGTTTTCTGAAGTTTTGATTTTTTTAATGCTATTTATTTCTTTGAATATTTCTCCCTTCATTTCTTGTATCATTTTTTGGATTTCCTTGCAATGGGCTTTGCCTTTCTCTGGTGCCTCCCTGATTAGCTTAATAACTAACCTCCTGAATTCTTTTTCAGGTAAATCAGGTATTTCTCATTGGTTTGGATCCATTGCTGGTGAGCTAGTGTGATTTTTTTAGGGGGTGTTAAAGAACCTTGTTTTGTCATATTACCAGAGTTGATTTTCTGATTCTTTCTCATTTGGGTAGGCTCTGTCAGAGAGAAGGTCTAGGGCTCAAGGCTGTTTTTCAGATTCTTTTGTCCCATGGGGTGTTCCCTTGATGTAGTACTCTCCCCCTTTACCTATGGATGTGGCTTCCTGAGAGCCGAGCTGCAGTGATTGTTATCTGTCTTCTGGGTCTAGCCACCCAGCAAGTCTACCAGACTCTGGGCTGGTACTGGGGCTTGTCTGCACAGATTCCTGTGATGTGAACTGTCTATGGGTCTCTCAGCTGTGGATACCAGTGCCTGTTTCAGTGGAGGTGGCAGGAGGTGAAATGGACTCTGTGAGGGTTCTTAGCTTTGGTGGTTTAATGTTCTATTTGTGTGCTGGTTGGCCTCCTGTCAGGAGGTGGTGCTTTCCAGAGAGCATCATCTGTGATAGTATGGAGAGGAACTGGCAGTGGGCAGGGCCGTAGAACTCCCAAGAGTATAGGTCCGTTGTCTTCAGCTACCAGGGTGGGTAGTGAAGGACCATCAGGTTGGGGCAGGGCTAGGCATTTCTGATCTCAGACTCTTTTTGGGTGGGTCTTGCTGTGGCTGCTGTGGGGAATGGGGATGAGATTCTCAGGTCACTGGAGTTGTGTACGTAGGAGGATTATGGCTGCCTCTGCTGAGTCATGCAAATTGTCAGGGAAGTGGGGGAAAGCTGGCAGTCACAGGCCTAACCCAGCTCCCACGCAATCCAAAGGGCCAGTTTCACTTGTACAGTGCCCCTCTAACAGCACTGAGTCTGTTTCCAGGCAGTGGGCAAGCAAAGCTGAGAACTTGCCCCAGGCTACCTGCCTCCCAGCTGTGAAAGAAAAGGGCTTTAGTACTTCCCCCACCTGTGGAGTCTCCACACTGGATTTGTGCTCTCTCCTGAGTTCTGGCCTGGAGGCTTCTTACCCAGTTCAAATTGTTACAAAGTTCAGCTGTAGACTTCCTTCTCCTTGTGGTTTTCCCCTTGCCTCTGGTCACCCTTCCAAAGGATCCCTGTGATACCAGGCAGGAATGGCCTGCTTTAGGACCCAGTGAGTTCACAGGGCCTTTCCTGCTGCTTCCTCTATCCCATGTATTTTGCTCAGCTCTCTAAATTGACTCAGCTCCAGGTAAGTTTGGAAACTTCTCCTTTAAACTAGACCTTCAGTTTCCTCAGTGGGGGTGTGTGTTTAGGGGTGGAGGATCTCCCTTTCCCACTTCCACAGTTTGGGCACTCACAGTATTTGGGGTGTCTCCTGGGTCCTGCAGGAGCAGTCTACTTCCTTTAGAGGGTCTGTGGGTCCTTTTGGGACTCCTGGTTTATTCCTGCAGTCATTCTGGAGCTAAAATTCATGATGTGAGCCTCCACATGCTGCTCTGTCCATCCAAGTTGGCGCTGCAATCTAGTACTGCCTCCCGTCCACCATGATGATCCAGGAAATGTCTTCATGGAATTTGTATTGTTTTGATTTGCTTTAAGTTTAAAGGTTGACATTTTCTGATTGTTCCTAAGTTTGGTTGGGGACCCGTTTTGTGTTCTCAGGGCCTCTGTTATGGACTAAATGTTTGTCTCCCTCTGCCCTCCACTCAAACAATTCATATCATGAAGCTCTAACTCCCAATGTGTTGGCATTTGGAGGTGGGGCTTTTGAGAGGTAATTGGGTTTAGCTGAGGTCACAATCCCATCCCTCCTGATGCAATTAGCACCCCTGTAAGAAGTGACCAGAGAGCTTGCTGTCTTTCTTTCCACCATGTGAAGACATAGCAAGAAGGAAGCTGTCTGCAAAGCAGGAAAAGGGCTCTCATATATACTGTGATTTAGTCTGTTTTAAAAAACTTTTAAAGTTTTGTATGCTTAAAAGGAAATTGTTTATTGGAAGCAGAAACTGACACTTTAGTTTATATCAACCATAAGGGATGGAAAAAATGAATGAAGAACAAGTAAAGCTATGTCTTTTATAATTGCATGATTTGAGGAGTTTTAGCCTTTAAATCAGGAAATAAGCACCCTTCCCTCCAGATTCTCAATTCAAAGACAGTGTTGGCTCCCTGATCTTGGACTTGTCAGCCTCCAGAACAGCGAGAAATAAATACCAGTTGTTTAAGCCACTCAATCTATGGTATTTTGTTATAACAGCCTGAGCTAACTAAGACAGCCTCTGTGTACTGACCAAGTGGACACTAATTCTGGAATACGCTCAGAGTTAGCATTTGTTTCTTCTCACTATGAGAGTCTGTATCAGTTATCTGCTGCCACAATAACAAACTACCCCAAAACTCAGTGGCTTAAAACAATGACCATTCACTTACCCACGAGTCTGCAGGTCAGAGACTGCTGGTCTGGGAAGTTCTGCTGATTTCAGTTGTTTTCACTCCCACCTCAGCTGACTGAAGCACCTGGGCCACCAGGTTTTAATGCTCCAGCAGGCTAACTCAGGCATGTTCTCATGGCAGTAGCTGAAGCACAGTAGCAAGAGTACTTTTTCAACCTTCTGCATATATCACATCTGCTAACATCCCATTAGCTAAAGCAAGTCACATGGCTGAACCTTGAGAAATGCAGTCAGCTGGCAAAGTAGCATTGATTCATGGGAGGTGAAGAACTGGGGCCATCAGTACAATTAATACATTTAACTCCTCTCAGTCACCATCACATGCTTCACACTGAAGAAAAAAATTGGGCAGTACCTTGGTGGGACTCCATTGTGGAGGAATGGGGTTCATTTTCTGGGTCCTCTCAGAAATCCTGTGCAATGTGGTAGGAAGAACGGGAGACTGAAACCAGAAGACTTGGAGTGGAATCCAGACTTTCCTATATATTTGTGACTTTGGTCAACTTATTTCACCTCCATAAATCCTTCTGTAAAAGAAGGTTGATAACACTTACGATGATTAATTTTATGTGTCAACTTGACTGTGCCACAGGGTGCCCAGATTAAACATTATTTCTGGTGTGTCTGTGAGGGTGTTTCCAGATGAGATTAGCATTTGAGTCAGTGGACTCAGTAAAGTACATTGTCCTCCCCAATGTGGGTGGGCACCATCCAATCTGTTCAGGGCCTGAATAAGAACAAAAAAGGCGGAGGAAGGAGGAATTTGTCCCTTTTGTTTCCTGCCTGCTTGCTTGAGCTGGGACACTGGTCTTCTTCTGCTCTTAGACTGGAATTTACACTATCATGTCTCCTGGTTCTTAGGTCTTCAGACTCAGACTGAAATTGTACCACCAGCTTTCCTGGGTCTCCAGCTTGCAGATGGCAAATCACAGGACTTGTCAGCCTTTATAGTTATGTGAACCAATTTTTCTTTCTTTTTTTTTGAGATGGAATATCACTCTGTTGCCTGGGCTGGAGTGCAGTGGTATGATCTCAGCTCACTGCAACCTCCACCTCCTGCGTTCAAGCAGTTCTCCTGTCTCAGCCTTCTGAGCAACTGGGACTACAGGGATGCAGCACCTCACCTGGATAATTTTTGTGTTTTTAGTAGAGACGGGGTTTCACCAGGCTAGTCTCGAACTCTTGGCCTCAAGTAATCCATCCATCTCAGCCTCCTAAAGTGCTGGGATTAAAGGTGTGAGTCACTGTGCCCAGAGAGCCAACAGTTCATAATGGATCCCTTTCTCTCTCTCTCTTTCTCTCTCTCTCTCTCTCTCAGTGTGTGTGTGTGTGTGTGTGTGTGTGTGTGTGTGCATGCTCTCTCTTTCTCTGGAGAATCCTGACTAATATAGATTTTGGTACCAAGAGTGATTCTAGAGGAACAGAATGTTAAAGATGAGTTTTCTGATTTGGTTCTGAGTTTTCTTCAATTGGCTTTCTAATCTGATTAGACTTAAAGATGCTAATGATCCTATTTCCAGTATAAAGAGAGCACTGATAGTCCATGGCATTTATAGAGATGTGCAAAATATCTCTATTGAATATTCCTAACCAACCACTTAAAAGAAGCAAGGAGCTAGGTGACTCTATATGATACTTTCAAACATTTTTGGAAAACTAAGGAATATAGTGCTGTTGGTTGGTTGTTCCGAATATTCTTGGACAAAGGGGTGAAAGAAAAGGATGAGTTCAGGGGTTCAGATTCCTTCACTGATACATTATCTGTCCCACAGCATTTTGAGGATCAAATTTGGTAATTAAAATATGTATAGTGCTCTGTAAGTACCAGCTCAATAAGTGTTTACTTCATGCCAAAGATAGGCTATTCTTTTATGTATACAGGCTATAGAACTTCTCTTTTGTGTTTGCCTTTTACTGGGAAGAAGAAAATACTTCTCATTTATCAAATGGATGGCACAGCCATGGGTAATTTTGAGGCATATACCATATTCACATTATATGTAAAGGATGGCTCAGAAACAGTAATAAATTCATATCATAGAGCACCCAGTATTATTAGAATTATACCAACCACCAAAGAAACACAATGTTTATGAAAGTATTTCCAATTTAATAATTTAAAATTCCTTTCCTTATTTATACTATCTCAATATAATTCACTCCAGCTGAGTTGTTGTCTGGTGATTCTTGTTTATATTTTAAGGTCTGTATTAGGGACACAGATGGCAAAGTCTTTTCACTTCATAGACAGGGCCTAAGACTAATCATCAGAAAAATTTAAAACTTATTAATTGCCCCAAAATGTAAGAGGCTCATTAAGAATAAGTGTGTTACATAATAAGTAAACACATTTTCCCCAATAATTTGCTTCAAATTCATTTAGAAAAAATAATCATGGATAGATTTTTGAAGTTTTATTTTAGTGAAAGTGTGGTGGGACCATTGAAAACATTTGGTTATAGAGCTTAAAGATGAACATATTTTATCAGCCTCTTATAACAAGTTCTTTAATATAGTCTTGTCTGTATAATTTTGAAGCTAAAAGCAATGTCTAAATTTAAGTTGGTTTTTACTAGCATTGCAAACTCCATCTGTGACTAGTCTCAACAGCTGCCTTTCCTGTTCCTTCACTGGCATAAGACCATTAATCAGGTGGTAGGGGAAAATGGGAGGGCTGTGTGTTATTGTTGATTGTATTTTGCAGCGAAACATGAGTTTAATGTTATAGAGAACATAAATTTATAATTGTTTCCTGTTAAAGAGTCTGAGAATAAGAAATGAGTTCTTTCCATTGTTCCTTTAATCCCACTTAAAGATTTCTTGATCCCCTCATATTTCTCTGAGATGTTAAGTAGAAATTGGCTTGTATTGTTGTCTGATCTAGTCTTTATTGAAAATTGAGATATCTTGTTTATTATAAGTTTCTCATTAATTTTTGCATTACTCTCACCATATGCAAAAATTAACTCAAGATGGATTAAAGACTTAAATATAAGATGTCAAACTATAAAAATCCTAGAATAAAACATAGAAAATACTCTTCTGGACATTGGCATAGGCAAAGAATTTATGACTAAGTACTCAAAAGCAAATGCAACAAAAACAAAAATTGACAATTGAGACCTAAGTAAACTAAAGAGCTTCTGCATACCAAAAGAAACTATCAACAGAGTGAACAGAAAACCTATAGAATAGGAGAAAATATTTGCAAACTATGTATCTGACAAAGGACTGATATCCAGAATCTATACGGAACCTAAACAAATCAACAAGAAAAAACATAACTCCGTTAAAAAGTGGGCAAAAGATATGAACAGGCACTTCTCAAAAGAAGACATACAAGAGGGCAACAAACATATGAAAAAATGCTCATCATCACTAATTATCAGAGAGATGCAAATCAAAACCACAATGAGATACCATCTCACACCTGTCAGAATGGGTTATTAAAAAGTCAAAAAACGGTGGATGTTAGGTTGCTGAAAAAAGGGAGTGCTTGTACACCATTGGTAGGAATGTAAATTAGTTCAGCCACTGTGGAAAGCAGTTTGGAGATGTCCCAAACAACTAAAAATAGAACTACTATTCGACCTAGCAATATCATTACTGGGCTTATACCCAAAGGAAAAGAAATATTTCTACATAAAAGACACCTACACTTTTATGTTTATTGCAGTCCTATTCACAACAACAAAGACGTGGAATCAACCGAGGTGCCCATCAATAGTGTATTGGATAAAGAAAGTGTGGAATATAAACACCATGGAATACTTATGCAGCCATAGAAAGAACAGAATCATGTCCTTTGCAACAACATTGATGCAGCTGGAGGCCATTATCCTAAGCAAATTAACAGAGGGACAGAAAACCAAATACTGCATATTCTCACTGATAACTGGAAGCTAAACATTGGATACACATAGACATAAAGATGACAATAATAGGCAATGGGGACTACTAGAGGTGGGTGGAAGGGAGGGGGCAAGTGTTGAAAAACTATCTATTGGGTACCATGTTCGCTATTTGGGTGATGGGATCAATAGAAGCCCAAACCTCAGCATCACACAATTTACCCATGTAACAAACCTGCACATGTACCCCCCTGAATCTAAAATAATTTTTTTTTTGAGTTGAAGTCTCCCTTTATTACCCAGGCTGGAGTGCAGTGGCGTGATCTCAGCTCACTGCAACCTCCGCCTCCTGCATTCAAGCGATTCTTGTACCTCAGCCTCCTGAGTAGCTGGGATTACAGTCATGTGCCACCACGCCCTGCAAATTTTTGTATTTTTAGTAGAGATGGGGTTTCACCATCTTGGCCAGGCTGGTTTCGAACTCCTGGCCTCAAGTGATCTTCCTGCCTTCACTTCCCAAAGTCCTGTGATTACAGGCTTGAGCCATCACACCCAGCCTAAAATAAAATAAAAAAAATTATTTAAAAAGTTGCATTAAAATGCTATTTATCTTGATTATTGAGTTTTTAGGTATTCCCTTAAATTCTTCCCTTAAGGCAGATGCCTCACTCACCTGACAGTAGTCTTGGTCCTGGACAGTTTTACAAATCACAATGATATACTGTTGAATTCCATAGTCACTACCATTATAGCTTTTCAAAGAGACTCACAATATAGGAATTGATGTTGAGAAAGGAAATTGTAGTAGTTAGCTATTGTTCCGTTACAAGACACTCCAAAACTCACTAGCTTAAAAAAATTATTTAGCTCACAATTCTGTAGGTTGGCAATGTAGATTGTGCTCAGCTGTTTGTTATCCTGGTCTCAGCTGGGCTCCCTCAGCTTTGTTTGTGGTTAGCTGTGAGTCAGGTAGGCAGCTTTGCAATCTTGGCTAGCAGGGTTAGGACTAAGGTGAAATAAGGAATTGGACTTTATCTTATAGGCAATAGAACTCTGAAAGTTTTGTAGGGGGAAATAATAATGTTATTATTAGATTTGCCCAGGTTGGTCTTGAACTCCTGGGCTCAAGTGATCCTCTGGCCTCAGCCTCCCAAAGGGCTGGAATTATAGGTGTAAGCCACCATGCCTGGCCTCTTTTTGCTATTAATTGTTTCCTTTTCTGTGGAGAAGGCTTTTAGTTTGATGTAGTCCTACTTACCTAATTTTGCTTCTGTTGTCTGTGGTTTTGGTGTCATATCCATAAAATCATTTCTAAGTCTAATGTCATGAAGCTTCCCCTTATGTTTTCTTGTAGGAATTTTGTTGTTTCAGATCGTATGTTTAAGTCTTTAATCCATTTTGAACTGATTTTTGTGTATGCTGTAAGATAAGGGTCTGATTTAATTTTTTTTATGCATGTAGATATCCACTTTTTCCAACACCATTTGTTGAAGAAACTATTTTCCCCCCATCATGTGTTCTTTGGCCATCTTTACATAACATCAATTGACCACATATACATGGATTTATTTCTGGGCTCTCGGTTCTATTCTACTCACCAGTATGTCTGTCTTTATGCCAGTACCATACTGTTTTAATTACTGTAGCTTTATCCATGAAATCAAGACGTGTGTTCCCTCCAGCTTTGTCCTTCTTTTTCGAGATTGTTTTGGTTGTTCAGTGTCTTTTGTGGGTCTCTATAAATTTTTATAATTTTTTCTATCTCTGTAAGAAGTATTATTTTGATTTTGACAGGAATTTCTTTGAATCTGCAGATGGCTTTGGGTAGTATGATAGACATTTTAAAAATATCGAGTCTTTTTGGCTGCATAAATGTCTTCTTTTGAGAAGTGTCTGTTCATGTCCTTCGCCCACTTTTTGATGGGGTTGTTTGTTTTTTTCTTGTAAATTTGTTGGAGTTCATTGTAGATTCTGGATATTAGCCCTTTGTCAGATTTGTAGGTTGCGAAAATTTTCTCCCATTGTGTAGGTTGCCTGTTCACTCTGATGGTAGTTTCCTTTGCTGTGCAGAAGCTCTTGAGTTTAATTAGATCCCATTTGTCAATTTTGGCTTTTGTTGCCATTGCTTTTGGTGTTTTAGACATGAAGTCCTTGCCCATGCCTATGTCCTGAATGGTAATGCCTAGGTTTTCTTCTAGGGTTTTTATGGTTTTAAGTCTAACATTTAAGTCTTTAATCCATCTTGAATTGATTTTTGTATAAGGTGTAAGGAAGGGATCCAGTTTCAGCTTTCTACATATGGCTAGCCAGTTTTCCCAGCACCATTTATTAAATAGGGAATCCTTTCCCCATTTCTTGTTTTTGTCAGGTTTGTCAAAGATCAGATAGTTGTAGATATGTGGCATTATTTCTGACGGCTCTGTTCTGTTCCATTGATCTATATCTCTGTTTTGGTACCAGTACCATGCTGTTTTGGTTACTGTAGCCTTGTAGTATAGTTTGAAGTCAGGTAGTGTGATGCCTCCAGCTTTGTTCTTTTGGCTTAGGATTGACTTGGCGATGCGGGCTCTTTTTTGGTTCCATAAAAAACACATGAAAAAATGCTCACCATCACTGGCCATCAGAGAAATGCAAATCAAAACCACAATGAGATACCATCTCACACCAGTTAGAATGGCAATCATTAAAAAGTCAGGAAACAACAGGTGCTAGAGAGGATGTGGAGAAATAGGAACACTTTGACACTGTTGGTGGGACTGTAAACTAGTTCAACCCTTGTGGACGTCAGTGTGGCGATTCCTCATGGATCTAGAACTAGAAATTCCATTTGACCCAGCCATCCCATTACTGGGTATATACCCAAAGGACTATAAATCATGCTGCTATAAAGACACATGCACACGTATGTTTACTGCAGCATTATTCACAATAGCAAAGACTTGGAACCAACCCAAATGTCCAACAATGATAGACTGGATTAAGAAAATGTGGCACATATACACCATGGAATACTATACAGCCATAAAAAATGATGAGTTCATGTCCTTTGTAGGGACATGGATGAAATTGGAAATCATCATTCTCAGTAAACTATCGCAAGAACAAAAAACCAAACACCGCATATTCTCACTCATAGGTGGGAATTGAACAATGAGAACACGTGGACACAGGAAGGGGAACATCACACTCTGGGGACTGTTGTGGGGTGGGGGGAGGGGGGAGGGATAACATCGGGAGATATACCTAATGCTAGATGACGAGTTGGTGGGTGCAGCACACCAGCATGGCACATGTATACATATGTAACTTACCTGCACGTTGCGCACATGTACCATAGATCCTAAAGTATAATAATAATAATAATAAAGAAAATAAATAAATAAATAAATAAATTCTAAAAAAAAAAATCGAGTCTTCCGACCTGTGAACACAAAATGTGTTTCCATTTGTTTGTGTCTTCTCTAATTTCTCTTATCAATAATTTGTAGTTTTCAGTATGTAAGGCTTTCACCTCCTTATTTAAATTTATAATTAAGTATTCTATTCTCTTTGATGCTATTGTAAGTGGGATTTTTTTTCTTAAACTTTGGGGATATTTTGTTATTATAGTATAGAAGTACAACCAATTTTTGTTTGTTGATTTTATGCCTTACAACTTACTAAATTCAATTATTAGTTGTAATAGTTTTGTGGAGTCTTTAGCGTTTTCTATACATAAGCAGGGATGCTACATTTTGAATGTGTCCCCCAAAGTTTATATGCTGGAAACTTGATCCCCAACACAACAGTGTTGGGAGGTGGAGCCTAATGGGAAGTATTTAGTTTATTAGTGATCCCCCTTCATGAATAGACTAATGCCTGTTGTAAAAGGGCTTGAAACTGCAATTTTGACCACTGACTAACCTTCATCTCTCTCTTTCTTTCTTTTTTTTTCTTTTCTTTCTTTATTTATTTGAGATAGGATCTCACTCTCATCACCCAGGCTGGAGTACAGTGCCATGACCATGGCTCACTGCAGCCTCAACTTCCCATGCCCAGGTGATTCTCCCACCTCAGCCTCCTGAGTAGCTAGTGCATACCACCATGCCTGGCTAAATTTTTTGTATTTTTAGTAGAGATGGGATTTCGCCATGTTACTGAGGCTGGTCTCGAACTCCTGGGCTTAAGAGATCCTCCAGCTTCGGCCTCCCAAAGTGCTGGGATTACAGGAGTGAGCTACCACACCCAGCCACCTCTCACTTTCATTTGTGCTCCCTTCCACCTTCTGCCATGGGATAATGTGGTAAGAAGGCCCTTACCAGTTATGGGCCCCTCAGCCTTGGACTTCCCAGCCTTTAGAACTGTAAGAAATAAATCTCTGCTTTTTATTAATTACCCAGTCTCAGGTATTCTGTTACAGTAGCACAAAATGGACTGAGACAAGAAACAATTTTATTTCTTTTTTTCTGATTTGGATCTTTTATCTTTTTCTTTCCTAGTTGCTCTAGCTAGACATCTAGAACAATATTAAATAGAAGTGGCAGTAGTTCATTTATTTGGTACCCTTTGGGATTCCTTTTCCCAATCTTAGTGAAAAAGCTTTCATTTTTTTCTCTGTTGAGTGTGATGTTAGCTGTGGGCTTGTCATATATGGCCTTTATAATGTTGAAGTAATTTCCTTCTATTACTAATTTGTTGAGAGGTTTTTTTTTTGAGTTGATGATTCAGAGCTATATTTTTGACATGGAAAAAAAAAACAAATATATTAAGTTTAAAAACAAATTATAAAAGAGTTAATTTTGAAAAATTCCATTTTATTTATTTTTATTTTTTTATTGTTTTATTTTAACCAGGAAAGGTTGTCGAGTTTTATCAAATGCTTTTTCTTGCATCTATTGAGATGATCTTATGGGTTTTTTTTTTATTTTGTTAATGTGGTATGTCACATTAATTGATTTGTATATGTTGAGCTATCCTTGCATCCTAGGGATAAATTTCACTTGGTCATGGTGTGTGATCCTTTTAATGTGCTATTGAATTTGATTTGCTAGTATTTTGTTGAAGATTTTTTACTTATATTCACAGGAATATTTGTGTGTAGTTTTCTTTTCTTGTGCTTTCTTTGTCTGGCTTTGCTATCAGGGTAATGCTGGCCTCATAAAATGAGTTTGGATGTATTTTCTCCTCTACAGTTTTTCTTTTTTTAGAAGAATTTGAGAAGGAATGGTGTTATTTCTTTAAATATTTGGTAGAATTCACCAGTAAAGTCATCTGGTGCTGGGCTTTTCTTTGAAGGTTTTTGATTACTGATTGAATCTCTCTACTTGTTATAGGTCTGTTCAGACATTCTATTTCTTCATGATTCAGTCTTGGTAGGCTCTTTGTTTCTGGGAATTTATTTATTTCTTTTTAGTTATCCATTTTGTTGACATAATTGTTTATAGCAGATTCTTATGATATTTTTTATTTTTCTGTTTATAGTAGACTCATGATCTTTTTTATTTCTGTGATATCAGTGGTAATATCTCTTCTGTAACTTACGATTTTATTTATTTATTTTTTTAATCAAGCTAGAGATTTCTCAATTTTATCTTTTCAAACAACCAACTGTTAATTTCGTTGATCTTTTTCTGTTGTTTACCTATTCTCTATTTTACTTATTTCTGCTCTAATCTTTATTATTTTCTTCCTTCTGCTAACTTTGAGTTTGGTTTGTTCTTATTTCTAGATCCTTGAGATATAAGGTTATGCTATTTGAGATCATTCTTCTTTTTTAATGTAGGCATTTATTGCTATGAACTTCCTTCTCATTACTGCTTTTCCTGTATCTTATAAGTTTTTATGTATTGTTTGTTTTTATTTGTCTTAAGATGTTTTTTAACTGCTTTTTAACTTTCCTTTGACTCATAGGTTGTTTAAAAGTGTAGTGTTTAATTTCCAACTATTTGTGAATTTTCCAGTTTTTCTTCTGCTACTAATTTCCATTTTTATTCCATTGTGGTCAGAAAAGTTATTTGGTATGATTTTGGTCTTTTAAATATTTTAAGTCTTGTTTTGTGACCTAGCATGTGAACTGTCCTAGAGAATGTTCCATGTGTAATTGAGAAGAATATATATTCTGTTGTTGATTGAAAATATATGTCTGTAAACAGAGAGCCAAATCATGAGTAAAATCCCATTCACAATTACTACAAAGAGAATAAAATACCTAGGAATCCAACTTACAAGAGATGTGAAGGACCTCTTCAAGGAGAACTACAAACCACTGCTCAATGAAATAAAAGAGGACACAAACAAATGGAAGAACATTCCATGCTCATGGATAGGAAGAATCAATATCGTGAAAATGGCCATACTGCCCAAGATAATTTACAGATTCAATGCCATCCCCATCAAGCTACCAATGACTTTCTTCACAGAATTGGAAAAAACTACTTTAATCTTCATATGGAACAACAACAACAAAAAAAAGCCCTCATTGCCAAGACAATCCTAAGCAAAAAGAACAAAGCTAGAGGCATCACGCTACCTAACTTCAAACTCTACTACAAGGCTACAGTAACCAAAACAGCGTGGTACTGGTACCAAAACAGAGATATAGACCAATGGAACAGAACAGAGGCCTCAGAAATAATACCACACATCTACAACCATCTGATCTTTGACAAACCTGACAAAAACAAGAAATGGGAAAGGATTCCCTATTTAATAAATGGTGTTGGGAAAACTGGCTAGCCATATGTAGAAAGCTGAAACTGGATCCCTTCCTTACACCTTATAGAAAAATTAATTCAAGATGGATTAAAGACTTAAATGTAAGACCTAAAACCATAAAAACCCTAGAAGAAAACCTAGGCAATATCATTCAGGACATAGGCATGGGCAAGAACTTCATGTCTAAAACACCAAAAGCAATGGCAACAAAAGCCAAAATTGAGCAATGGGATCTAATCAAACTAAAGAGCTTCTGCACAACAAAAGAAACTACCATCAGACTGAACAGGCAACCTACAGAATGGGAGAAAATTTTTGCAATCTATCCATCTGACAAAGGGCTAATATCCAGAATCTACAAAGAACTGAAACAAATTTACAAGAAAAAAACAACCCCATCGAAAAGTGGGCAAAGGATATGAACAGACACTTCTCAAAAGAAGACATTTATACAGCCAATAGACACATGAAAAAATGCTCGTCATCACTGGTCATCAGAGAAATGCAAATCAAAACCACAATGAGATACCATCTCACACCCGTTAGAATGGCAATCATTAAAAAGTCAGGAAACAACAGGTGCTAGAGAGGATGTGGAGAAACAGGAACACTTTTACACTGTTGGTGGGTCTGTAAACTAGTTCAACCATTGTGGAAGACAGTGTGGTGATTCCTCAAGGATCTAGAACTAGAAATACCATTTGACCCAGCCATCCCATTACTGGGTATATACCCAAAGGATTATAAATCATGCTGCTATGAAGACACATGCACATATATGTTTATTGTGGCACTATTCACAATAGCAAAGACTTGGAACCAACTAAAATGTCCATCAATGATAGACTGGATTAAGAAAATGTGGCACATATACACCATGGAATACTATGCAGCCATAAAAAAGGATGAGTTCATGCCCTTTGTAGGGACATGGATGAAGCTGGAAACCATCATTCTGAGTGAAGTATCACAAGGATAGAAAATCAAACACCATGTGTTCTCACTCATAGGTGGGAATTGAACAATGACAACACTTGGACACAGGGTGGGGAACATCACACACCAGAACCTGTCATGGGGTGGGGAGAGGGGGGAGGGATAGCATTAGGAGATATACCTAATGTAAATGATGAGTTAATGGGTGTTGCACACCAAGATGGCACATGTATACATATGTAACAAACTTGCTCGTTGTGCACATGTACCCTAGAACTTAAAGTATAATAATCAAAAAAAGATTCTAAAATGTATAATTACCCAAACATTAAAAAAAAAAGATTCTTTCTTTTCCTTCAACAGTTTATCATGTTATATCTAGGTGTGGATTTCTTTGACTTTTTTCCTAATTAGAATTAGTTGAGTTTCTTGGATATGTAACTTAATCATTTTCATCAAAGATAATAAATTTTTCCAACTATTAAAAAAAGAAAATATATGTCTTTTAGGTCTATTTGGTCTATGTTGTTATTTACTTCCACTGTTTTCTTGTTGATTCTCTATCATGTTGACTTATCTATTATTTAAACTGGGATATTGAAGTCTGTTAGTAGTATTGTTTTGCTGTCTATTTCTTGCTTTGTTTCTATCAATGTTTGTTTTATATATTTAGGGGCTCTTTGTTGAGTACCTATATATTTATAATTATTTTATCTTCCTGATCGATTAACACTTTTATCATCATATAATGTCCTTCTTTGTCTCTTGTGACAGTTTTTTTACTTAGGGTTCATTTTGTCTGATATAATGGTAGCCACCCCTGTTCCATTTGGTTACCATTTATGCAAAATACTTTTTTCCATCCCTTAACTTCCATCCTATGTGTGTCTTTAAATCTAAAGTGAGTCTTTTATAGACAGCATAAAATTGGATTTAAAAAAACCACTTAACCAGTTTATGTATTTGAATTGGGGAGTTTAATTCACTTGCATTTGAAGTAATTATTCAGAAGGAAGTATTTACTATTTTCATTTTTTCAACTGTTTTCTGTTTATCTTGTAGTTTTTTTCGTCCTTTGTCTTGCTGTCTTCCTTTGTGTTTCATTTGTGTGTGTGTGTGTGTGTTGATATACTTTGATTCTCTTCTTTTCTTTTCTTCTTTGGTGTAACTTTTACAGGTGTTTTCTTTGTGTTTACTATGGGGCTTCCACAATATATCATATAGTTATCATAGTCTATTTTAAACTGATAACAAGTTAACTTCACTTGCATATAAAACTCTACAGTTTTACCACTCCCCTCAACATTATATGTTATAGATGTTATAATTTATATTTATTTATATCATATATTCATTTATGTAATTTTAACTGTCTTATTTTGTGGTACTTTTGTCTTTTAACTTTTATGTCAAGATTAAAAGTAATTTACTTACCACTATTACAATAATAGAGAATTCTGCATTTGTTTATATATTTATTTCTACCAACGAGTTTTGTATTAATACTTTCTTATGCCATTGTGTTGCTGTTTAACATTCTTTTATTTCAACTCAAAGAGCTCTTTTTGGCATTTATTCTGGGCAGGTTTAGTGGTGAAGAATTCTTTCAGCTTGTTTCTCTGGAAAAGTGTCTCTTCTTCATTTTTGAAAGACAATTTTGCGAGACATGGTGTTCTTGATCAGCAGATTTTTGTTGTTGTTGTTTTGTTTTAGCACTCTGAATATATCATCCCACTCCCCTCTGACTTGCGAGATTTCTCCTGAAAAATCTACTTTATAGCCCTGTGTAAGTTCCTTTGTATGTGACAAGACACTTTTGCCGTTTTCAAAATTCTCGTTGTCTTTGACTTTTGATGATTTGATTATAATGTGTTTTCAGTGTAGATTTCTTTGAGTTCATTTATTTCATATCCTTTGGGATTCCTGGATCTGGTGTCTATTTCCTTCCACAGACCTGGAAAGTTTTCAGCCATTACTGTCATTATGATGTTTTGGTCAATGACGAACTGCATATATGACAGTGGTCCCATTAAATTATGTTGGAGCTGAAAATTCCTATTATCTAGTGACACTAGCCATTGTAACATCTTAGTCCAATGTATTACTCACATTTTTGTGGTAATGCTGGTGTAAACAAACCTACGGCATTGTCAGTTATATAAAAGTATAGCAAATACAATTATGTTATTATGATAATAAATGACCATGTTACTGGTTTGTGTATTTACTATAGTATACTTTTAATCATTATTTTAGAGTGCAATCCTTCTACTTATTAAAAAAAGTTAACTATAAAACAGCTTCAGGTAGGTCTGGAGGTATTCTAAAGAAGGCATTGTTACCATAGATGACAGCCTCATTCATGCTATTGCCTCTGAAGGCCTTCCAGTGGGACAAGATGTACAGGTGGAAGACAGTGATACTGATGATCCTGACCCTGTGTAGGGATAGGCTAATGTTAGTATTCATGTCTCAGTATTTAACAAAAATTTTAAAAAGTAAAAAAGGTGTAAATAGAAAAAAAACTTATAGGGAAAGAAAATATTTTTGTACCGCTGTACAGTGTGTTTGAAGCTAAGTGTCTACTAAAATTACAAAAAAATTAGCTGGGCGTGGTGGTGGGTGCCTGTAATCCCAGCTACTCTGGGGCTGAGGCAGGAGAATTGCTTGAACCTGGGAGGTGGAGGTTGCAGTGAGCTGAGATTGCACCATTGCACTCCCGCCTGGGCAACAAGAGTGAAATTCCATCTCAAAAAAAAAAAATTATAAAATTTGTAAAGTAGAAAATTAACAGTAAGCTAGGGTTAATTTATTATTGAAGAGAGATAATTTTTAAATAAATTTAGAGTAGCCTAAGTATGCAGTATTGATAAAGTCTACAGTAGTGTATGTTAATATCCTAGACTTTCATATTCACTCACCACTCACTCATTGACTCACTTGGAAGAACTTCCAGTTCTGAAAGCTCCATTCGTGGTAAGTGCCCTTACACAAGTGCACCATTTTTTAATCTTTTATACCGTATTTTATGGTACCTCTTCTATGTTCAGATGTGTTTAGATATACAAATAGTTACCATTGTGTTACAATTGCCTACAGTATTTAGTACAATAACATATTATATAGGTTTATAGCCTAGGAGCAATAAGCTATACCATAAAATCTAAGTATATAGTAGGCTATACCATTATACTATTTAGGTTTGTGTAAATTCATTCTATGATGTTTGCACAGCAAAATCCCCTAACAACACATTTCTCAGAACATATCCCCATCAGTAAATGACATACAACTGTACAAACATTAACACAAAATGGATCATAGTTCTAAATATAACAGCTAAAACTATAAAACACAAAAAGAGGAAATCTTCATGCCCTTGAATTAGGCAATGATTTCTTACCTATAATACCAACATCACAAGTGACAAAAGAAAATATAGGTAGATGAGACTTTATCACAATTATAAATGTTTGGGTTTCAAAAGGATACCATTAAGAAAATAAAAAGACAACCAATGAAATGAGAGAGAGTGTTTGCACATATATATCTGGTAAGGAATGTGTATCTAGAATATTTAAGAAATCCTTGCAATTTAATAATAAAAAGAGAAATAACCTAATTAAAAATAGAAAAAGAATCTTTTATCCCAAAGAAGATATTGAGATGGCTAATAATCACGTGAAAAGATGCTTAGCCTCACTAGTTATTAGGGAAGTACAAATCAAACAACAATGAGATACCACTTCATACTCACTAGAATGGCTAAAATATAAAATATAGGCAATAACAAGTTTATAGAGGATATGGAGAAATTGAGACCCTCAGTGAATGATGGTGGGGCTGTAAAAATGGTGCATCCACTCTGCCAAACAGTTTGACACTTTTTCAAAAACATTAAACCTAGAGTATGACCCAGAAATCCCACTTCTAGATATATACACAAGATAATTGAAAACATATGTAAACATAAAAACTTATATAGCAGCATAATGGATAAAAAGTGAAAAAAAAGCTCAAAGATACATTAACTAATGAGTGAAAGGACAAAATGTGTAGTATCTATACAATGAAGTGTTATTTGGCAATAAAAAGCAGCAAACTACTGATACGTGCTACGACATGGATAAACTTTGAAAACATTTTGCTAACTGAAGGAATCCAGTCACAAAAGGCCACATATTGTATAATGTCATTCATGTACAATGTCCAGAATAAGCAAATTCATAGGTACAAAAAGTAGATTAGTGATTGCTTAAGACTGGGGGTAGGGGAAAATGGAGTGTCCTTGCTTGGTGATGGGTACAGAGTTTCTTTTGGGGTAATAAAAATATTCTTAAATTATATAGTAGTAATGGTTGCACAACTATGAATATACTAAAAAACACTTTACAATGTTATGGCGTGTGAATTTTATTTTATGTAAATTTATCTCAAAGCTGTTATTAAAAAGAAAGGACAAAAAAGGTAATCAATAATACTAATAAAAATAACGCTACAATATGTCCCACAAATACTAAAAAAAAAAGATGTTTCAAAAAACTTTATGAAAATACATTTGAAAATTTTGATGAAATCAACAAACTCCCAGGGAAAAATTATTATTTTTTTATTTTTTATTGTACTTTTAAGTTCTAGGGTACACGTGCACAACATGCAGGTTTGTTACATATGTATACATGTGCCATGTTGGTGTGCTGCACCCATTAACTTGTCATTTACATTAGGTATATCTCCTAATGCTATCCCTCCCCACTACCCCAACCCCATGACAGGCCCCAGTGTGTGATGTTCCCCTTCCTGTGTCCAAGTGTTGTCATTGTTCAATTCCCACCTGTAAGTGAGAACATGCGGTGTTTGGTTTTCTGTCCTTGTGATACTTCACTCAGAATGATGGTTTCCAGCTTCATCCATGTCCCTACAAAGGGCATGAACTCATCCTTTTTTATGGCTGCATAGTATTCCATGGTGTATATGTGCCACATTTTCTTAATCCAGTCTATCATTGATGGACATTTTAGTTGGTTCCAAGTCTTTGCTATTGTGAATAGTGCCACAATAAACATACGTGTGCATGTGTCTTCATAGCAGCATGATTTATAATCCTTTGGGTATATACCCAGTAATGGGATGGCTGGGTCAAATGGTATTTCTAGTTCTAGATCCTTGAGGAATCACCACACTGTCTTCCACAATGGTTGAACTAGTTTATAGACCCACCAACAGTGTAAAAGTGTTCCTATTTCTCCACATCCTCTCCAGCACCTGTTGTTTCCTGACTTTTTAATGATCGCCATTCTAACTGGTGTGAGATGGTATCTCATTGTGGTTTTGATTTGCATTTCTCTGATGACCAGTGATGATGAGCATTTTTTCATGTGTCTATTGGCTGCATACATGTCTTCTTTTGATATGTGTTTGTTCAGATCCTTTGCCCACTTTTTGATGGGGTTGTTTGATTTTTTCTTGTAAATTTGTTTAAGTTCTTTGTAGATTCTGGATATTAGCCCTTTGTCAGATGGATAGATTGCAAAAATTTTCTCCCATTCTGTAGGTTGCCTGTTCAGTCTGATGGTAGTTTCTTTTGCTGTGCAGAAGCTCTTTAGTTTGATTAGATCCCATTGCTCAATTTTGGCTTTTGTTGCCATTGCTTTTGGTATTTTAGACATGAAGTTCTTGCCCATGCCTATGTCCTGAATGATATTGCCTAGGTTTTCTTCTAGGGTTTTTATGGTTTTAGGTCTTACATTTAAGTCTTTAATCCATCTTGAATTAATTTTTGTATAAGGTGTAAGGAAGGGATCCAGTTTCAGCTTTTTACATATGGCTAGCCAGTTTTCCCAACACCATTTATTAAGTAGGAAGTCCTTTCCCATTTCTTGTTTTTGTCAGGTTTGTCAAAGATCAGATGGTTGTGGATGTGTGGTATTATTTCTGAGGCCTCTGTTCTGTTCCATTGGTCTATATCTCTGTTTTGGTACCAGTACCATGCTGTTTTGGTTACTGTAGCCTTGTAGTATAGTTTGAAGTTAGGTAGCGTGATGCCTCTAGCTTTGTTCTTTTTGCTTAGGATTGTCTTGGCAATGCAGGCTCTTTTTTTGTTCCATATGAAGATTAAAGTAGTTTTTTCCAATTCTATGAAGAAAGTCATTGGTAGCTTGATGGGGATGGCATTGAATCTATAAATTACCTTGGGCAGTGTGGCTATTTTCACGATATTGATTCTTCCTATCCATGAGCATGGAATGTTCTTCCATTTGTTTGTGTCCTCTTTTATTTCATTGAGCAGTGGCTTGTAGTTCTCCTTGAAGAGGTCCTTCACATCCCTTGTAAGTTGGATTCTTAGGTATTTTATTCTCTTTGAAGCAATTGTGAATGGGAGTTCACTCATGATTTGGCTCTCTGTTTGTCTGTTACTGGTGTATAAGAATGCTTGTGATTTTTGCACATTGATTTTGTATCCTGAGACTTTGCTGAAGTTGCTTATTAGCTTAAGGAGACTTTGGGCTGAGCCGATGGGGTTTTCTAAATATACAATCATGTCATCTGCAAACAGGAACAATTTGACTTCCTCTTTTCCTAATTGAATGCCCTTTATTTCTTTGTCCTGCCCATTGCCCTGGCCAGAATTTCCAACACTGTGTTGAATAGGAGTGGTGAGAGGGGGCATCCCTGTCTTGTGCCAGTTTTCAAAGGGAATGCTTCCAGTTTTTGCCCATTCAGTATGATATTGGCTGTGGGTTTGTCACAAATAGCTCTTAGTATTTTGAGATACATCCCATCAATACCTAATTTGTTGAGAGTTTTTAGCATGAAGGGCTGTTGAATTTTGTCAAAGGCCATTTCTGCATCTTTTGAGATAATCATGTGGTTTTTGTCTTTGGTTCTGTTTATATGACGGATTACGTTTATTGATTTGTGTATGTTGAACCAGCCTTGCATCCCAGGGATGAAGCCCACTTGATCATGGTGGATAAGCTTTTTGATGTGCTGCTGGATTTGGTTTGCCAGTATTTTATTGAGGATTTTTGCATCGATGTTCATCAGGGATATTGATCTAAAATTCTTTTTTTGTTGTGTCTCTGCCAGGCTTTGGTATCAGGATGATGCTGGCTTCATAAAATGAATTAGGGAGGATTCCCTCTTTTTCTATTGATTGGAATAGTTTCAGAAGGAATGGTGCCAGCTCCTCCTTGTACCTCTGGTAGAATTCAGCTGTGAATCCATCTGGTCCAGGACTTTTTTTGGTTGATAGGCTATTAATTACTGCCTCAATTTCAGAGCCTGTTTTTGGTCTATTCAGGGATTCAACTTCTTCCTGGTTTAGTCTTGGGGGGGTGTAGGTGCCCAGGAATTTATCCATTTCTTCTAGATTTTCTAGTTTATTTGGGTGGAGGTGTTTATAGTATTCTCTGATGGTAGTTTGTATTTCTGTGGGATCCGTGGTGATATCCCCTTTACCATTTTTTATTGCATCTATTTGATTCTTCTCTCTTTTCTTCTTTATTAGTCTTGCTAGTGGTCTATCAATTTTGTTAATCTTTTAAAAAAACCAGTTCCTGGATTCATTGATTTTTTGAAGGGTTTTTTTGTGTCTCTATCTCCTTCAGTTCTGCTCTGATCTTAGTTATTTCTTGCCCTCTGCTAGTTTTGAATGTGTTTGCTCTTACTTCTCTAGTTCTTTTAGTTGTGATGTTAGGGTGTCAATTTTAAATCTTTCCTGCTTTCTCTTGTGGGCATTTAGTGCTATAAATTTCCCTCCACACACTGCTTTAAATGTGTCCCAGAGATTCTGGTATGTTGTGTCTTTGTTCTTATTGGTTTCAAAGAACACTTTCTCTCTGCCTTCATTTCGTTATGTACCCAGTAGTTATTCAGGAGCAGGTTGTTCAGTTTCCACGTAGTTGAGCGGTTTTGAGTGAGTTTCTTAATCCTGAGTTCTAGTTTGATTGCACTGTGGTCTGAGAGACAGTTTGTTATAATTTCTGTTCTTTTACATTTGCTGAGGAGTGCTTTACTTCCAACTATGTGGTCAGTTTTGGAATTAGTGCAATGTAGTGCTGAGAAGAATGTATATTCTGTTGATTTGGGGTGGAGAGTTCTGTAGATGTCTATTTGGTCCACTTGGTGCAGAGCTGAGTTCAATTCCTGGATATCCCTGTTAACTTTCTGTCTCATTGATCTGTCTAATGTTGACAGTGGGGTGTTAAAGTCTTCTATTATTATTGTGTGGGAGTCTAAGTCTCTTTGTAGGTCTCTAAGGACTTGCTTTATGTATCTGGGTGTTCCTGTATTGGGCGCATATATATTTAGGATAGTTAGCTCTTCTTGTTGAATTGATCTCTTTACCATTATGTAGCAGCCTTCCTTGTCTCTTTTGATCTTTGTTGGTTTAAAGTCTGTTTTATCAGAGACTAGGATTGCAACCCCTGCTTTTTTTTGTCTTCCATTTGCTTGGTAGATCTTCCTCCATCCCTTTATTCTGAGTTTATGTGTGTCTCTGCATGTGAGATGAGTCTCTTGAATACAGCACACTGACGGGTCTTGACTCTTTATCCAATTTGCCAGTCTGTGTCTTTTAATTGGAGCATTTAGCCCATTTACATTTAAGGTTGATATTGTTATGTGTGAATTTGATCCTGTCATTATGATGTTAGCTAATTATTTTGCTCGTTAGTTGATGCAGTTTCTTCCTAGCATCGATGGTCTTTACAATTTGGCATGTTTTTGCAGTGGCTGGTACTGGTTTTTCCTTTCCATGTTTAGTGCTTCCTTCAAGAGCTCTTGTAAGGCAGGCCTTGTGGTGATAAAATCTCTCAGCATTTGCTTGTTTGTAAAGGATTTTATTTCTCCTTCAGTTATGAAGCTTAGTTTGGCTGGATATGAAATTCTGGGTTGAAAATATTGGCCCCCACTCTCTTCTGGCTTGTAGAGTTTCTGCCGAGAGATCTGCTGTTAGTCTGATGGGCCTCCCTTTGTGGGTAACTTGACCTTTCTCTCTGTCTGCCCTTAACATTTTTTCCTTCATTTTGGCTTTGGTGAATCTGACAGTTATGTGTCTTGGAGTTGCTCTTCTCAAGGATTATCTTTGTGGTGTTCTCTGTATTTCCTGAATTTGAATGTTGGCCTGCCTTGCTAGGTTGGGGAAGTTCTCCTGGACAATATCCTGAAGAGTGTTTTCCAACTTGGTTCCATTCTCCCCATCACTTTCAGGTACACCAATCAGACGTAGATTTGGTCTTTTCACATAGTCCCATATTTCGTGGAGGATTTGTTCATTTCTTTTTACTCTTTTTTCTCTAAACTTTTCTTCTCACTTCCTTTCATTCATTGGATCTTCAGTAACTGATACTCTTTCTTCCAGTTGATCGAATCGGCTACTGAAGCTTGTGCATGCATCACGTAGTTCTCGTGCCATGGTTTTCAGCTCCATCAGGTCATTTAAGGTCTTCTCTATGCTCTTTATGCTAGTTAGCCATTTGTCTAATCTTTTTTCAAGGTTTTTAGCTTCTTTGCGTGGGTTCGAGCATCCTCCTTTAGCTCAGAGAAGTTTGTTATTACCGATCTTCTGAAGCCTTCTTCTCTCAACTTGTCAAAGTCATTCTCTGTCCACCTTTGTTTCATTGCTGGCGAGGAGCTGCATTCATTTGGAGGAGAAGAAGTGCTCTGATTTTTAGAATTTTCAGCTTTTCTGATCTGGTTTCTCCCCATCTTTGTGGTTTTATCTACCTTTGGTCTTTGATGATGGTGATGTACAGATGGGGTTTTGGTGTGGATGTCCTTTCTGTTTGTTAGTTTTCCTTCTAACAGACAGGACCCTCAGCTGCAGGTCTGTTGGAGTTTGCTGGAGGTCCACTCTAGATCCTGTCTGCCTGGGTATCACCAGCAGAGGCTGCAGAACCGCAAATATTACAGAATGGCAAATGCTGCTGCCTGATCGTTCCTCTGGAAGCTTCGTCTCAGAGGGGCACCTGGCCGTATGAGGTGTCAGTCGGCTCCTACTGGGAGGTGCCTCCTAGTTAGCCTACTTGGGGGTCAGGGACCCACTTGAGGAGGCAGTCTGTCTGTTATCAGATCTCAAACTCCGTGCTGGGAGAACCACTACTCTCTTCAAAGCTCAGTTGGAAATGCAGAAATCACCCGTCTTCTGCGTCATTCACGCTGGGAGCTGTAGACTGGAGCTGTTCCTATTCGGCCATCTCAGAACCTCCCCCAGGAAAAATTTTTTACCCAGAGTGATACATGAGGAAATCTGAATAGATATATAATGTTTTAAAATTTTTATAACTTTTATATTTACGATTTATAAAAATTGCATTTTCTAAAACCTAAGTACAGTGTATATATAATAAATATATTAAAATGTTGTATATTTATATGTATAATAATTATATATTATAATTATATATATTTTTGCACACTTATATAATTTTAATATTTATATTTATAACTTTATTTCCTCATTAAAGATAATTTTGCGGCTGGGTGCAGTGGCTCACGCCTGTAATCCTAGCCCTTTGGGAGGCTGAGGCGGGCAGATCACAAGGTCAGGAGATCGAGACCATCCTGGCTAACACAGTGAAACCCCGTCTCTACTAAAATACAAAAAAAAAATTAGCTGGGCATGGTGGCAGGCCCCTGTAGTCCCAGCTACTCGAGAGGCTGAGGCAGGAGAATGGCATGAACCCAGGAGGTGGAGCTTGCAGTGAACTGAGATGGCGCCACTGCACTCTAGCCTGGATGACAGAGCAAGACTCCATCTCTAAAAAAAAAAAGATAATTTTGCAAATTTAAGTTAATATATAAGAAAAAATGTTGCAAGTTTGTGTTTTCTTTTTCAGGAAATAGAAGAAGAAATATTTTTCAACTCATTTTAGGCCCACTGAACCTTGATACCAAAACTTAATAAAGACATTGTAAAAAAGAAAAATGATAAGCCAATATCATTAATAAACATAAATTCACAAATTTGAAAACAATATCTTAAGCAATATATAAAATTGATAACTGAGTAGGAATTTTCCAGAATGTAAAACTTAGTATTTAATGTTGCTAAAGCAACATTTAAAAAATCAATAGTAAAATAAGGAAAATAAAATTATATAGTCAGTAGATGTGAATGAAGCAATGTATCTACTTTAAAAAACATTAATAACAAGCATACTCTTAGCAAACTGGGAATAAAAGGGAATTTTCTTGTGATAAAATGTGTCTAATAAAAAAGCTACAGCAAACATCTTACTTAATGGTGAAATGTCAAATGCTTTCCCTCTGAGATTAGAAACAAAACAATAATGTCTGCTCTCATCACTTCTAATAAACACTGTACTTAGGTTTTAGAAAATTCAAGGAGGCAAAACGAATAAATATAATAAAACTTATAAAGGTAGGACAAGAAAAATAAAATTATTACTTACAGATAATATGATGTATATTTAGAAAACTCAAGTAACTTACAGGTAAATTATTGAATTAATAAATAAGTGTAGCAGAGTTACTAAACACAGGATTACTGTAGAAAAAACAAATATACATATGGCAGTGCAATGGTTTATTTTATGCCCAACTTGACTGGGCCACAGGGTGGCCAGATATTTGGTTAAACATTATTCTGGATAATGAGGGTTTCTGGATGAGATTAACATTTGAGCCAGTAGATTGAGAAAAGCAGATTGTCCTTCCTAATACGAGTGGGTCTCAACCAATCCATTAAAAGCCTGCATAGAAGAAAATGGTTAAGTGAAAGAGAATTCTCTCATTTTGTTTGATTGTCTTTGAGCTGGGACTTTGGTCTTCTCTGCCTCTAGACTTGGATTGAGACTAAAATTTACAACATTGGCTCTCCTTGGTATCTAGCCTGCCAACTGCAGATCTTGGGGCTTCTCAGCCTTCATAATCATGTGAGCCAATTGCATATAATAAATCTTTCTTCTCTCTCTCTCTCTTCCCCCCCCCGCGGAACCCCCTCACAGAAAGTTGGCAGGGCCCTGCATTTGCTAGTCCCCAGGGGCTATACAGAACAAAGCAAGCAGTGATTTTGAACAGGTATCAGGGCACTTCCCATAGCTCCTCCCCCGGCTCATTCAGGCAATAAAACCTATAAAACCAAGCTTCTGGCTTCTCAGTAGAAAGAGCTCGATTACACAACTAGCACCCCAACTTTCCTGGCTAATATGCAGGGACTGGCTTCTAACTTGCCTTACTCTGGGAGCTGATGGGGCTTGGTATCTGTTAGTTTCCTGAAGGCTGCAGAGAGCAAAACAATAGTTTGAAAAAGTGTGTGGTTTTAATACCTGTGTGGGAAGTTGCCACAGTGGCTCTCTCACCTCAGTGCAGAGCAAGTGGGCAATAAACTCCAGCCCCCAACTTACCTTGTGGTGCAAAAAAGTGTACCACAGATCTAGCTTCCCAACTTTTTTGACTGCTGCTTGAAGAACTGGCTTCTATTTTGTTTGCCTTGGGTGCTGGTGGGAAATGGCATTCTCTAGATTTCTAGGGGCTGCTAAGAACAAAGGACAGCAGTTTGATCCAGCATAAAGGCTTGAGAGGCACCCAGAATCTCTGGCCAAGCTGATTAGTGAGGGTTTTCTATACAACACCAGTCTTTGAAGTCTAGGAAAGGTGGTTATTTTCTCTAATGCACAGACCAACACAGTTGTGGAAAATGAATAAATAAGAAAATGTATTCCAAATAAAATTAAAGATAAATCTTCAGAAATTGACTCTAATGAAATGGAAGTATGTGATTTACTAAACAGAGAATTCAAAATAACAGTCATAACAATACTCATTGAGGTCAGGGGGCCATAGCATGAACAAAGTTATAATTTCAACAAAGAAATATAAAATATTTTAAAAGTACTAAATAGGAATTATAGAATCGAAGAATACAATAACTAAACTGAAAAATTAAATAGAAGAGTTCAACAGAAGACTAAATCAAGCATAAGAAAGAATCAGGAAACAAAGCCAGGTCATTGGAAATCATCCATTTAGAGGAGCAAAAATTTAAAAAAAAGAGTGAAGACAGCTTAAAGGAGTATGGGACAACAATATGTGCATTATGAGAGTTACAAAAGGAGAAGAGAAAGAGAAGGGGACTAAAAGCTTATTCAAAGAAATACAATCATGTACTGCTTAACTAGGGGGATATGTTCTAAGAAATGTGTCATCAGGTGATTTTGTCATTGTGCAAGCATCATAGAGTGAACTTACACAAACCCAGATGGGACAGCCTACTACACACCTAGGCTATATGGTATAGCCCATTGTTCCTAGGCTACAAACCTGTACAGCATGTTACTGTACTGAATACTATAGGCAATTGTAATAAAATGGTAAGTATTTGTGTACCTAAACATGTCTAAACATAGAAAAGATACCGTATAAATAAAATATAAAATACAAAAAGTGGTACACTGGTATAGGCACTTACCATGAATGGAACTTGCAAGACTGGAAGTTGTTCTGGATGAGTCAGTGAGTAAGTAGTGAGTAAATGTGAAGGCATGGGGCATTACTGTATACTACTGTAGACTTTATAAACTGTACATTTAGGCTATGCTAAATTTATAAAAAATAATTTCCTTTCTTTAATAATAAATTAACCTTAGCATACTATAACTTTACAAACTTTAATTTTTAAAACTTTTTGACTCTTCTGTAATACCGCTTCAAACACAAACACATTGTACAGCTGTACAAAAATATTTTCTTTCTTTATATCATTATTCTACAAGATTTTTCTCTATTTAATTTTTCTTTTTTACTTTTTAAACTTTTTTGTTAAAAATTAAGATACAAACACACATGTTATCCTAGGCCTACACAGGGTCAGGATCATCAGGACATCACTAGATGAAAGGAATTTTTCTACTCCATTATAATGTTATGTGACCACCATTGCATATATGGTCTGTTGTTGACTGCATCATTATTCTGTGGCACATGACTGTATGTGATGTGAGGGAGGGACTCAACTTCATACTTTTGCATGTGTATATCCAGTTGTCCAGGCGTCATTTCTTGAGAAGAATATTCATTTTCCATTGCATTTTCCTGGTGTGCTGGTAAATCAGTTTACCAGAAACTAAGGGTTTATTTATGGACTCTTAATGCTATTCCATTTATTTATATATCTAGACTTATGCTATATTTAGTCTTATGCTATTACCAAACTGTCTTGGTATTGTAACTTTGTAGTAGGTTTGAAACTGAGAAGGGTGTGTTCTCCAACTTTGTCCTTGTTTCTTAAAGATTGTTTGGTTATTCTGGGTTACTTGCATCTGCATATGGATTTTAGAATCAGCTTTTACATTTTTGCAAAAAAAGCCAGCCAGGATTTCAACAGAGATTTGTTCAGTCTATAGATCAGTTTGAGTGGTATTGCCATCTTAATAATATTACACCTTCCAATACATGATCAGGGGAGATCTTTCTACTTATTTAGGTCTTTAATTTTTTTCAATAATGTTTCATAGTTTTTAGTGTACAAGTTTTGCGTTCCTTATCAAGCTTATTTCTATTTTATTTTTATTGATGTTGTAAAAGGACGTTTTACTTAATTTAATTTTCAGAGTGTTCATAGGTAGTTTACAGAAATACAATTGATTTTTGTGTATTAATCTGTTATCCTGCAACCTTGTTGATCTTGCAAGAATTTTTAGTCAATTTTATTAGACTTTTTCTGAAAACAGTTTTTTGTTTTGTTGATTCATTATTGTACCTTCTACAGTTATTTCACTAATTTTTTCTATTATTTTCTTCTTTCTGCTTTTTTTCAGGCTTTATTTTTCTAAAATTTGAAATAAATGCTTAGATCACTGATTTTTAGCATTTTCCCTTTCTTGTATATATTTAAAGCTACAAATACCCCTGAAATTTTTGACTGAATTTAAAATTTTTAAAAGTATAATATTTTTATTACTATTCGGTTCAAATATTTACTACTATGATTTTTTTTCTTTAACATATAGTTATAGTGTATTTTTAAATTTCTAAAGTAGTTGTTATCTTTTGCTTGTTGATTTGTAGGTTAATTACATTGTGATCCTGGACATATAATTTTATACAATTTTAATCTTTTGAAATTTGCTAAGATTTCTTTTGTGGCCTAAGTTATAATCAATTTTCACAAATATACTATACACAGTTGAAAGGAATGTGTATTCCATAGCTGTTGAGTACAGTGTTCTACATGTGTTCAGCAAATTAGATTTTTTTATCATGTTGTTCAAGTTACATTATTAATGATTTTTTCCCTTTGCTTAACTTATAGATTAATGAGAAAATTTGTCATAATCTCCGAATGTGATTGTGGATTTGTCTATTTCTACTTAGAGTTCTATTACTTCTAGCTCTCTCTCTCTCTCTCGCTCTCTCTCTATATATGTATATATATTAGTATATACTATATATATACATATATACATATTATGTATATATGTGTATATATATGTATGTATATACATACATATATATATTTTTTGAGATGCAGTCTTGCTCTGTCACCGAGGCTGGGGTGCAGTGGCATGATCTCTGCTCACTGCAACCTCTGCCACCCAAGTTCAAGTGATTCTCCTGCCTCAGCCTCCTGTGTAGTTGGGATTACAGGTGTGCACCACCATGCCTGGCTAAATTTTGTATTTCTAGTAGAGATGGGATTTTGCCATGTTGGCCAGGTTGGCCTCAAACTCCTGACCTCAAGTGATCTGCCCTCCTCGGCCTCCCAAAGTGCTGGGATTACAGGCATGAGCCACTGTTCCCACCCATGGCTTCATGTTTTTAAACTATTTTGGAAAATTGCCACAATGTTTCTTCCAATATTGCTTTTGCCTCATTCACTATGTCCAAGAGGATGTAATTTTCATGAGTAACTCATATTCTTTGGACATAGTCTTCCTATAGGACCAGAATTATAGAGATCTATTCTACATTGTGGTGGATATTTTTCTTTATTAGTATTTAGAGAATGTTCTTTTTCTTTATATATGTATATATACATGTTGTGTAGTATTCAGTTGCACAAATGTTGCCGTAATTTGTTTAAAAGGCTCTCTGTTAATGAAATAAAAAAATTACTTTCTCAAAAAATGTTAAACTCACTTGTATATGTTAATGAAAATTTATAAACAATACTACACATCACTTTCTTGGAATATATTTCTCCCTTGCATTTGCATTTTTTACTTCTCCTTGATAAGTCATGCCCATCTTTTATGACTAAGCTTAAATACAAAGCCCTAACAAACTCCCTCAAAAAGATTTACTCTCTTTTTCACTGCTTTTACATATCCCTCTTTCAGAAGTTATTGCAATTGGTTGTGATCTTTTGTTTGTATATCTATATTTTTCTTCACAATGTGAATATCTTATGATCAAGGGTCATGCCTGAGTTATTTTTGTCTGCCAATTGCTAGTGAGATTTTTTTTTCTCTTCCCTCTTGCAGGATTTCGTTTTCTAGCCTAGTGAGATTTTTGGAGCCAGTAAACACTCAGTAAAGGCTGAATAAATAAATAAGTAAGTTTTCCCTTAGAGATCTTCTTCATGCCTTCCTAACCCCCATACTATGTGCATTGATTATATCAATTACCTTAACTGTTCCATTACTGATTGCTGAAATGACTCATAAGATCCGAATCATTTATACTCTTGGAACACTTTTATTACAAGCAAAGGATACAGGACAACAATATCAGGAAAAGAATATGTATTTAAAATGTCAGGAAATTTCTTATCTAAGTTTCTTTGTCCTTCTATTGCTGAGTCGAATAAAACATGCTTTGTTTCCAGGTCACAAACCACCACCACTGTGTGTGCAAAGCATCTCATTACTAGGAAGCTTAAAGACTGCTCCAGGTCCAGTTCTTTTATGCTGAGATGGCCACAGAGGCACATTATAGTTAAGTGACTAGATTTGACTGTCAAACCTGCCTAGTTCCACCAAAGGCAAGTACAAGTCATAAATCTAAGATTATTACTAAAAAACTCAGTCTGCTGCATTCTGTTACAAAACAACTCATAGGCAAACAGCTGTAAAACATCATTTGTCTTTAGCTGATATGACATAGTGTGGAACAAGGGTCACCAGTATGTGCCAGTAAGACTTGGAATAAGCATTCCAGAACAGCTGAGATTATTTTTAAAAACTGATGAAAAGGATAATGTCAGGACAGTTTTCTTCAGTTCTTAGAGCACCAAAGATTCTTTTAAACTCAAAACATGTGAAATATCAGTCCTTTTTTTAAACAGAAACCACATATAAATCCCAAATATATTTTTAAAAACCCTACGAGAATACAGTAGCAATATGGGCAAAGCGTATGAAAAGGCAACTTAAAAAGCAAGAAGCCCAAGTGGACAATCGCTAATGAAAATATGTTCAACTTCATTAGTTCCCAGGGAATTGAAAAGTAAAACAGGAAGGTACCATTTAAAATTATCAGGTCAGTAAAATGTAATTAATATAAGACGTAAGTCTTTAGATGGGCTAAACATAACTTCCTTGAAAAGAAATCCAGCCAAACTTTGAAATATATTTTTGAGAAATAACTACTTATTCTTGAAATCATAGCTAGCCACTGTCCATCTTCAGACTAACTGTTGTTTGGTGGCTTAGAGGAGAGTAATTCAGAACCAAGAGGAAGTTAAAATTTAATTTGACCAACTCTCAAATACTATTCAGTTATGACCTCCTTGTAACTATTACCCTCCCTTAGACCTCACTTCAGGCCTTACCAAATTACAGAATCTTAGGAGTGCGAGGGGCATTAATTTATCTCAGGCTTACTTCGTTTTAATTGTGATATTTATACTCACTTTAATGCTATTACTGGAAAGAAGATCTGTCTCATTTCCATTCAAAAACTTTCTCAAAATTTTCTCAAAGCCCTCTCCTATTTCAGTATATTTTAATACTCAGCTATATATTCCCTCTTTCATTCTATCATGCGTAGTGCCTGGCATAGAGTCGGTGTTTAACAAATATTTGCTAAATGAATCAAGGAGTGTGCAAGTAATTGTCATGCCAGATAAAATTCAGCTCTTTGCCACTGTTGAATTTCCAACTTCTTCTTTCAAACTGTTAAACATTGCTAGAGGACATAATCCAACTGAGCTGATATGGCCCTTTCCAAATTCGTGCTATTAAATCCAGCTGTGCCCTCATTGATATTGAATCATCTTTTTAGTCATGTCTTGTTGCCTTTCTAGAACACTCACTGTAATAGTTTATTCCACGTACTTTAACTCATTGAAACCCTAGTCCCACCCTGGGCTTCTTACTCTCTGGGAAAGGTTGTCAGGGAAAGGAAAGGTTGTTGAGAAAATTGTCACTAGCAGCACTACCGACTTCCTGCCTTGTTGGGTGGTTACACGTAGTTATGAGTGATTGGGTGGTTATGTACATGTCTTATTTTGTCTTCTGATTATAAACTTCCTGAGGCCAGGATTCATCTTTTACTACCTTTTTCTCAGCCTGCCTCATAACCCATTAAACACAGAACAGTGGTTTTCTAATAAATTGAGGTACTCTGTTCTGATTATTGCTATATAACAAAGCTCCCCAAAGTAAGTGGCATAAAACAGCAACTACTTCATTATCTGTGTGTCAGGAATTTAGAAAGGATACAGTGAGTATGATTTACCTCTGTTCCATGGTATCTGGGGGTCTTAACTGGGATGATGGGGAAGCTGGAATTATTGGAAGACTAATTTACTCACATGTCTGGTGGATGGGAAAAGAGGAACAAAGACAAATACTGTAGACTAGAGCACCTGTATATGGCTTCTCCATGTGTGTTGGCTTTCTCATAGGATGGCAGACTCAAAGTCTTTGGACTTATTGAGTAGTGATAGTTCAAGGCTTTGAGCATGAGTGTTCCAGTGAGCAAAGTAGAAGCTGTATTTTCTTTTATATGCTAACCTCTATTCTAGCTTTCATATCTGCTGCACTTTATTGGTTGAAATGGTCACAAATCTCACCCATATTTAAGAGGGAAAGGCAATTGACCCTACCTTTTAAAGACAGAAATGCCAAAAATCAAATTGCAAGAAGAGCATGTAGGGTGGTAGGTATGGTTGCAGCCACCTGAGAAAAATACAATCTGCCATATTATCGTCCACATTTTTTCTTTGCCATTTCCAAAAATCCCTTTTAGTCCTCTACAAATCTCAAAGGCAAGGCTAATACCTCCATCTCTACCCTCATCTCTTATTGGCCCTTGTTTCATCAATGAAACAAACAATCAATCAAGAAGCAAGCCTCAGAGGCAAAGCTATACCCTTATCCCTATCTTCACCCTCCTATTGGCTCTTGTCTCATCAATGCTGCCTCTTTTGTGCTTTTCTTTTCTTTTTTCACTTGCCCATATTTCTTTTTGCCTGAAACATGCCCATTATCAATTATCATAAAGCTTACCCTCCTTCACTTCTTTCACTGATACTACTTTCCCTTTAAATTACTTTCCTGTAATTTTCTTTCTCATCCAAACATAACCCTGTGTCTTATTGACACATCATTTACTTGTTTTTTAACCTCCTGCACTCTGGCTTCTTTCCCTTCTTCCCCTGAAATTCCTCTGAAACCTATTAATATAATCCTAATTATCATAGAGTCTTTTCGAAGTTCTGATGCCCTGCAAAATCTCTGCATCGTTTTGTGCTAATGCCATATGTGTATCTATATAATTGATCTAATTAATCTGAACTACTCTGAACAGGCTTTATTTTTTCCTGACCCTGCTCTAGTGCTTAAGATATTCTCCTCACCAAAAATTCCCTCCCATAATCTACATCTTTGAAGTTTTTCTAATCCTTTAAGGCATGGCTCAAAATGCCTCTTCCTCTACAATACCTTTCTTAACTGCTCAGTCTCTGCTTTCTGACTTTCTTTAGAATCCATTGTCTCTGATTTATTGAAAAGAACATTAGGCATATAATGTTAGAATCCTTTTGATTATGTCATTGTATGACCTTGGACAAGACAGTGTATCTGGGCCTCAATTTTTCTCATTACACAAATCTTAATTTGAATGATTTACAAATATTATACAAGTTGGTTATAAAAAATAAAATAAAGTTTACTCAGGAGTAAATTTTTTACTCCTCCTCAATTCCACTTCTGTTAATAATTTGCTTTAGATTCTTAAAGATATTTCTATACTCACATAATGCATACCTACAAACACATAGGCATACACGCGCATAAACATTCACACATTTTACCTATAATTAGGAGAATATGTAATACTATACAACAACTTTTGAGACTTTTTATGGGAAGCAATATGTATTACAGGCTTCTCTCATTTTTATGGTTTTATTGCTTTAAATTTGCACAGATTGAATTTTTTTGATATACAGTTTTGAGTTTAAGCACATATATGGATTTATGTATGTATATATTGTATATGTGCACCAACACATATGCAGAATAAAGAACATTTATATGACTTCAAAAATTCCCTTGTGCTACCCTTTTGTATGAAGAACCTTTCCCCACCTGTAACCTCTGGCCCTTTTCAGTCACGTAAATGGAATCATACATTATGTAACATGTGGAAACTGGATTCTTTTACTCAGTATGATTGTGTCTACATAGGAAATCTCAAGGAATCTGCTAAAAGTCTGCATACATGAATTTAACAACACTACAGGATACAAGGTCAACATAAAAATGTCAGTTATATTTTTATGTACTAGCAATAGGGATTTGGAAAATAAAGTAAAAATACAATTTTTCAATAGTTACATTAAAAATGATATACTTAGGGTTAAACCTAGCATCCTTGCCAGCTCTTTGAAATTGGGTTGTTTGCTTCTTATTGTTGATTATCTTTTTCCTTGCAAATTGTTGAGATTTTTCTCAGTTCTTTGGTCAAGTAATCTGGATTGCATCATTGACGTTTTGATTGTTATAAGATTCTGTGTCTTGTTTGAATCCTATGGAGAATGTTGCTTTTTGCTTGCTTGTTTTGGTAGGCATATTAGTTATCTGCTTCTGCATAACAAATTATGCCAAACCCCAGTAGCTTAACACAGCAAACATTATCTCACGGCTTCAGAGGGTCAGAAAGCTAAGAGTGACTTAGCTCAGTGCTTCTGGCTTAGGATATCTCATGATGCTGCAATCAAAGCTTGACTGGATTTTGAGGATCCACTTCCAAGCTCACTCATGTGGAGGTTGACAGGAGACTTCAGTTCCGCACCACCCACGTGGGCCTCTCTGTAGGGTTGCTCATGACATAACTTCCCCTAGATAGAGTGATCAAGACAGAGTGAACCCAATTCTGAAGCCACAGTCTTGTAACCTCAAAAGAGACAAGAAGTCACTTCTGCCCTACTCTATTGGCCATGTAGACCAATCTTGGTACAATATGTGAGGAGAGGGTGTGAATAGCAGGATGTGGAGTCATTGGGGGCTGTCTTGGAGGCTGGCCACCTCATAAGGCATTTAAACTTATTATGTTTAGTTTGCATGTTCCTACCTGCTTTCTGTGGACTGTGTTTTCAAAGCTTTTGGAAAATTATTCAAATCCGTACTGTGTGTGTGCCACCCAGTAGGCAATCTGGGACCTAAGTGGTATTCTATCCCATAGTTCAGCTCTCGAGCAAGTATATTGTTTAGGATCATTTCCATGCATGCACACTTCAAGGGTGAGCCCAGAATTTAATCACAGATATATAGGATCCTTTGTTTGAGTGGCTTCCTCTATTTAATCTCCCCAACACTCTCTGGTATCCAGGAGTGCCTCTTTTTGGTCCTTTGGGGGTATATATATATACACCCATCATGAATTTTCTTGAATGCAAAAGTATGAAGTGGATCTTTTACCAAAGAGAAGTTCTCCTTCTCAGAGTTGCATGTGCCTATTGGTCAAAACTGCCATCATCCAGCTGCTTTGCATCCTACCTTCTTTCTGTGGACTTTGTTTTTCTGTGGACTATAGATTGCTTGGAGTCTCGGTTAGGAAAGAGAAAAAGAAAGAAGGAGAAACAGAGGGAGAAAAAGAGGGAGGGAGGAGGTAAAGAAGAAAGGGAGGAAAGAAGGAAGGAAGGAATGCAGGGCATTTCTCTCATTTTCTGTGTCCTATAAAGGAACCCATTTCTCACTCCTCAGATCAGAAAGAAAGGGCTTCTTTTGGAGCACCTGATCTGTGGTGAGTCCACAGCTTTGGGGTTTAGGTTGCTTTTCAGTCTAGGCTTGAAGATAAGGAAAGAAAAACAAAAAACGAAAAACTCAGGAAGTTTACCGCTAGATTGTTCATAATTTGAATTTTTCTTTTTTAATCTATTACCAGTGGCAAGTCTGACCGGTCTTCATCAAACTCATCTCTTGCCTCCTTGGGGGAAAGAATTCAGCTGAGGAGCATAAAGTAGAGTGAGAGACCAAGGCAAGTTTTAGAGCAGGAGTGAAAGTTTCTTAAGTTTTAGAGCAAGAATGAAAGGCAGCAAAGAACATGTGGAAGAGGGCCAAGCAGGCAACTTGAGAAATCTAAGTGCCTTGTTCAGCCCTTGACTTTGGGTTTTATACATTGGCATGGTTCTGGGGTTTTCATTTCTCCTTGATTTTTTCTTGAGGCGGGCTGTCTGCATGTGCGGTGGCCTGCCAGCACTTGGGAGGGGCCGCATGCGCAGTGTGTTTACTGAAGTCGTGTGCATGCTCACTTGAGGTGTTCTTCCCTTACCAGTGAAGTGTTTCCAGAGGAAGGGTCCCTGCCATTTTGCCTCTTAGTGTGCATGCTTGAGCCCACTTCCCATCTCCTGAGATCTTATCAAGAAGCTGCTGATCACTGGTTCTAGGTGTTGTCTATCTATTGGGAGACTGTCATTCTCTGGTGCCAGCTGTGACCAATTATGATTTTAGAGAGACAGTTTAACAACCACCTGACCATCATCACCTGACATTCCTAGAGGAAGGGGCCCTCTCCTGTCCTGTTCATGAATGCCTAACTAGCCAAGAAATCTGCCTGCTACCATTTACTTTTCAGTTTTCAGATAATTTTTCCATTCATTTTGTCTAGCATCTTAATGGCATTCAGTATAGGGTTGCCAGGTAAAATATAAGACATCCTATATAATTTTTTAGTATGTTTATTTTAAATATTGCATGGGAAATATTTAAACTAAAAATTATTGCTTACCTGAAAATCACATTTGACTAAGCATCCTGTATTTTATTTGATACATTTGGCAATCCTAATTCAATGGAAGATGAGGTAGAGTGTGCTTACTCCATTTTACCCAGAACAAGAACTTTACCTCATTATTTTAACAGTGCCTACCATTCTGTTTTATGGAAGTACAAAATGTATTTAGCCACTTTGCTATTGATATTTAGGCAGTTTTCTGTTTCCTCCTCTTTTAAATAGTGCCACAGTGACATTCATTTATATTTATCTTTGCACACTTTTAGTCTCAGTTTTTTAAAATCTATGCCAAATAGAGAAGTGCAACTGCCTATCTCAAAGGGTTGTTGTGAGAATCAAATGATATGATGAGTGTGAACATGCTTAGTAAGCTGTTAAAGACTACAGAAAGTATTTCTCAGCACTTGTCTTGTGAGTGATGGACTTATAAGTGTCCATGTTTAGTTTCTCTAGTGATTAAAAAAAATCCCTTGAGTGGATAGATTTTGTCTTATATAGCTTTGTAATCAATTCTACTGAATTTTGTAATAGTACTTTGCTTTTAGATGACTCCAAATAAATAATAGTCAAAAAAGAGAATTAAACTTGCCTTCATTTGCCCTCATCTTCTAACATTTCCTTGTCTCTTAGCTATAGCTCATTAATTATGCTTATCTTGGTTCCCTTTCTAAAATCACCTATTTGTTTTAATTGATTTGTTTTAAAAATCATTGATCTTTAATTTTTTTTACGTTTACCTTTAAGAAGTTCCCAGGTGATTCTGGTGACTCAGCCAGGCCCAGGATCCCTGATCTAATGCACTGTCCCAGTAATGCAGGTATTGACATTCCTTCTACTGAATCACTCACTGGGGGAGATCTGACCTTGCCTCAGCACAGCCGGGATTCTTGTGGTTGCAAGTGACAGACAACTCAACTTAAATTAGCTTAAGCCATAAATGTGGGTACACATGGCTGAAAAATCCAGACGTAGCACTAGTTTGATCTAACATCTCAAATGATGTCACTGAAGTGATGCAGCTGATCTAGATCTCCCTTCTGGATTGCAAAATTCTACAGCAGTCCTAAAACTTACATCTTCAAATCATACACTCCAGGAAAAGAAAGTCTCTTTAAATGGTTCCTATGGAAGAGAGAAGAATTTTCTCCTTCCCAGAAGTTCTAGCAAACATTTCATTGACCTGCCTCCTAATCAAATCGCTATGGTCAGAGGAATGAATAGGCTGATTGGTTTAAGTTTGTGAAGGCCACCCCATGGTGTGTGAGAGAGAAGCAGAAAGAGTTAGGGGAGCCAGACAGTGCCAAACGTTCTCTTACAGAAGTCTTCCATGTTTTAGTCTTATTTCAAACATCCACTGAAAGGATCTTTTTTTAAAAATTTTTTTTCTCAGTTCCATTACTTTCTCTGTGTCAATACCAAATCCACTCACTAGAAGCCTGATTAATGGTAGATTCTGTTTAATGAAAATGTTTTTCTAAGGGTCAAGTAATTTCTTTTCAGACACATGTGAATTATAATTAATCATTTTTAAAAAGAGGCAAATCTCCTTAACTATCTCCATTGAAAATCTCTTGTAGTTACACAACTTTGCATTTAATACAAAATGAAAATACCAACTTCCTTATCCAAAGGCTGGTTTAACATATGGTTGCAGGTGGGTTCTCACTTTTAAACTGAATTTAATTATAGTGATTTGTCTGGGTAACAATTATACTAACTGAATGGAAGAGGATCACGCTTTTCATTAAAATGCAGAATCGTTGGGGAACTGAAAGCAGCCACCGTGGATGGGGGCAGACAAAAAAAAATCAGACTTAAGAAAGTCCATCAGCCAAGAAGATGAAACAAATATGTTTTCTTACTCCTTGGATCTCTTACCACTGTCTTTAAAACATAATTAACTGCAAACAAATAAACAAGCAGCAGCAGTAGCAGGGATTTGCAGACCAAGGAGGGGGAAACATATTCCACTATGTAAGCGGTTCCCCTGGCTCAGCCATAGGGAAAGTGAGCCCCTGATAGGAAAATTAATGCCGATTAAAACCAAGGGAGTTTTAAGGCTAATCCCTGACTTTTCCCTTCATCTATTTTTTTTTTTTTTTTGAGACGGAGTCTTGCTCTGTTGCCCAGGCTGGAGTGCGGTGGCGCAATCTCGGCTCACTGCAGGCTCCGCCCCCCAGGGTTCCGGCCATTTTCCTGCCTCAGCCTCCCGAGTAGCTGGGACTACAGGCGACCATCACCACGCCCGGCTAATTTTTTGTATTTTTAGTAGAGATGGGGTTTCACCATGTTAGCCAGGATGGTCTCTATCTCCCGACCTCGTGATCCGCCCGCCTCAGCCTCCCAAAGTGCTGGGATTACAGGTGTGAGCCACGGCGCCCGGCCCATCTAATTTTAATTGTTCCTCAGATCCATTAGATCACTTAAGGTGACAGCCCAACACCCTCTGTTTATAAACAGAAAATGTCACTTGATCTGACAAAGAGCAGGCAAGTATGGGTAAATCAGCCCTTCTTAGGACGCATTCACAGAACCATACTGGACAGTAGCTCTTGTTTCCAATGGAAGGTAGGCTAAATAGCTTCCAGGTTATTGCCCTCTGGTTACTGAGCAACCATGAAGTCTTTGCCAGTCCTCTCCCCACAAAATTAACCTCCTTGCATAATATCCAGTGGTCCGACTGCCTCGTGCCTCTGTTCCTCTCTTGTCCATTCCATTTTCTGAGGCCCCTCTTCCACCTGCCGTCCAGTCTCCCCAGTACCCACCTCTCATGTCTGCTCTCCTCCCCCGTCCTCTCATTCTCTCACTTCTTCATCTCACCTCTTCTAACCCTCTGCAACTTTCTCGTTCCCTTCCTACCCATCTTATGATCACAATCATGTGTGAACCTTGGCAAAGAGAACGCTCTGAAAAACATTAATGACTCCTATGGAAACAGCTGGTTCCTCTGAGTTGGAAATGAATATGGGGGTTGTGAATGGCGCTTGTTGTGAAAGAAGCAAGCAGAAGGAAAGAGTTCAAATAGAAAATCTTCCACCTTCCTTGGCATCCTCCTGAATTACTGTCTCATTTCTTTGATCTCTCTTGTTTACCAAAAATGTAGCTAAGAGATGTATGACAGGTATGTGCTAAACCTCCCTCTGAAGTGGAAAATTTTCAATGAGTGTTGTTATTAGTCTTTTGGTTTCCACCTTTAATGTGAGGGTTTGAAGGGCTTATTGAAATGAAAATGTAAATTAATCCAAACATCAAATTGGTTGGACCCACTTATAGTATTTTTATTGTTTATCAGATAATTAATTAGGTCTACTTCTTAATCTGAAGTTTCTGTTACCTTTCCATTTTTTTCTGCTCCCCCCTCTGTCAACATTTTACCGATTATATTAATCATGGTTCCAGTAGGAAATAAATGACACCCTCAAATTAGAAAAATGAGAGAAGAGTTTAATGAAGAGACTGTTTACAAAGGTGTGGGAAAGTGTTGGGGAACCACCGTGGATGGTGCAGGAGCTAGGGGCCTGCAGGTGCAAGAGGAGGGAACAATTATTAGAACTATTAGGAAGAGAGTCAGGTAGAAAGGACATCTTTTTTAGGCAATGGGATTTTTGGTCGAGGGTGCAGCTTGCTTCTTAGTCTTTTTCTCTCCTGATCTTCCACTATTTCCCCTCATTGGCTGAAGCCCAACCAGAAGCTGGAGAATAAGAGAGCCCATTGATGTAGATCATACAAGTCAGTCTCTCCAGGGCAGAGATTAGGTTGGAAAATCGGGGAGAGTGGATCTGGAAGAGTCAACAGAAAAGATATGAATCATTTTATAAAAAGAGGCAAATCTCCTTCACTATCTCCATTGAAAATCTCTTAGAGTTACATACCTTTGCATTTAATACAAAGTAAAAATACCTAAGACCTGCAGGCACATCTTTTGTGAGAGGAAGGCAAACCGGAAATAAAGAGAATAGTACAGAACATTTATGTAAATTTATCAGGATAACATTTTATGATTTAGGAGCCAATCTGAGATAGAAATACAAGATTCTTTGGTCTTGGTCTTAGATTTTAATTTTAGGCCTACATAATTTCTGGAAGCATTTTCATACCAGTGGGTAATCAAATCTTAAAAATATATGCCAATATGTTGTCCATCTAAAAATACTACATGGCAGGGGGGTGCCTAAATGTACTCATAGTTAAATGTTTTATGTGTCAGCACTGAATAATTTTAATAAATGAATACAAATACTTCTGTTTTATAAGGAGATGCTATAGAGAGAACCTCTATTGGTTTTAGGCCTTCCTCCGTCTCCACCCCCCCGCCATTTTTTAGAAATAGTTTCTTGAATTTCCATTGGGGACCTTTTCTTTCTAACCCCTTATGGTTCTGTGGGTGGACATGGGATTCAATTTGGCTGAAAGTGCACTCGATGCCCCTGGCCACAGGGATGTGATGAAGGATAAGTGCATGAAACAAGCCAGGCCAATCAGAGTGGCACCCAGAACACTTATTCTGCAAACTCCCCCTGAACTCTGGGAGAGTGTTAGGACAGGAGCTGCTGATGGTCCTATCCGCCACCAAGCGGACACTCACAGTGGAAGCAATGTGAAGGAGAAAAGAACCCAGGTAGGGAAAGAGGACAGATTCTGGTGACAGAGTTTGTGTCCTTGAATTCATATGTGCCAGAAGCTAGCTCTAGGCTTGTTGCATCCACTAACAAGTTCCCTTTTAACTCAAGCTAGTTTGAGTTGGATCTTCTGTCACTTAAAACTGAAATTTTCTTAAAATGATACAAAGTATTCCAGGTAGGTTATCAGGATAAGACTTTTCCTTAAAGGCAAAAACTATTGTCTCATGAAATTCCTTTATGAAGCTATGGTTTTTTTTCCTTCCTAAGAAAATTATCTCCACAGGCTGTTGGAAATGAGATAAGAAGCACCACATCACAGCACCCTGTGGTCTGTCAGCAAGCATGCTGTGCTTTGCAAAGCTTCTTAGACCTGCCTCGTTTACAATGGGAATTTTTCCCTTCGGTCCTATGCTTGCAGTTTGATTTGGCTTTCATCTTAATCTGAATATGTTTGAATACACGTCCACAACAATATTCATGGATGGAGCCCCCACAGTGGGACCTGTATTTACACCTTGAACACTAATACTCAGAGTCTCATAAAATGTGGAGAGAATTTGTTCCTTACTGATCCTGTGAGCTCAGCCTTTGGTATAGTTTATATGAATGAAGGTTGTTTGTGTTCATACATGTATTGAATGAACCTGATTCTGGCTACTTTGTAGCTTAAAGGCAGGAAAAGGAAGGAGAGACTGAGTTTTGCAGACTGTGGAAGACTCTCCAAGCCATCCTGCTCCATGGGTGATGGCAGAGTTGTGGTTAGAGTGGGCCCTGACAGCCTGCGTCTCAGGGTTCTGATCTGGAAAAAGGGATGACAGGAGTTGTGCCGTGAAGCCGGGTCCTGGACTCAGGATGAGAGAGGGACCCTGGTTGTGTAGATCCACAGGGAGGCACTCCAGTTGTGCTGGGAAGGCTGTAGCCATCATTACCTCTGGCTCACTGAGACAGCTCTCCTCCCATCAGCAGCCCTGGGTCCTGTTCTCAGGGATGGATGGGTAGGTCAGCGCAAGTATTAGGGCATGATTCTTTTTTATAGCAAATGACAGAAAGTAGAAGGGTGAATTATCGCTGTGGGGGCCAAAGGAGAGCTTTCACTTTGGCCCACTGAAGGTTCACTGAAAACCAACTCATGAAAGACAGATTAATTGGAGAAAAGGCGTACACATTTATTTAATGTATATACACAGGAGTCTTCAGAATAAAGACCCAAAGACATAGGGGAAATTGTCCATTTTTATGCTGAGGTTCAACAAAATGTGGGGCAGCCTTCTATTATAGAAATATGGTTGGACAAAAAGGGCATGATTGAATGCTAATAGACACTGGGGACACCCAGCAAGGCCTGCCTGTCTAGATTCTTCTTGGCCTCTCTGAGCATGCATTTCTTCCTTCTGGGTGTGCAGCAGGACCCTTTCTGGAATGGGGATCTTATGACCTATCATCAAGCAAGTTAGGTCAGATAATTTTTTATGGCTGGTTTTTACATAGATAAGGTGGAGGGAAAGTTAGTGTTATTTTTAGGTTTTATGACTGGCTTTAGGAAAAGGGGATTCTGGCTTCTATGTCCCATGTTGGGGAAGAGAAATTCTGGTTTCTATGGCTAGCCTTGGGGGAGAATGGGACTGAGAGGGATGAAGGCAGGAGAAGGTCACAGAAAAGGTTTTGCTTCTGAAGCTGCTGTTGGGGCCCTCATTTGGAGGCATTGTTTTTTGAGCCCCAGAATCTCCTTTCTCCATCTACACTTGCACAGTGATTTGACTCTAGAGTCAGAAAGACTGGGTTAAAATTCTAGCTCCATCTTTACAAGCTGCACGGCTTCTGAAAGATGGAAACCATAACATCTACCTCACAAGGCTGTGAGAATTAAACGAGATCATTCTCACTAGAGTAGTTAACACAGTACCTGGAACATAAGTCTCCAGTAAATGTTAGCCTGAAAGGGAGCAGGGGATACACTCTATATTTTAAAAGTAAAATATGTTTCTATGATCAACTTTCCTCCACTCTGATTTACCCCCGAGCCTCCCAGCAGCTACTTAAGGTGTCCCCAGATTTCCTTGTCACACAGTTAAAATGACTGTGGATTACATTGTATTTCAAATAATCCAAGAACACTGCAGCAAGCTTAGGATCTGAAATTAACTTTGCCTTTATATTGTTCACGCTAGTTGCTCTTCAAGTACAATTATCATCAGAAAGCTGCCACTAAAAATAGTACTGATTCTCATTTTTCTCTCAGTGTTATCTGCTGCCATAGTGTTTCCCAGGCATGTTTATTTACTTGATTCACAGCAGTGAATCTTTTCTCTTATTAGCCTGCCAGCAACAAGCGGATCCCACAGCAATGCTCAGTTCAGGTACGGTCTTTATTCTTCGGGAAGCACAGGAGGGCTGTGTCGCCATTTCTCCTTGAGAAGCTCAGTGGAAGTGTTGGTCATGGCAGGAGTTGTGTGGACAATTTTGATGTGAAAGAAAGAGAAGACCAAAGTAGAAACTTCGCTTTGATAGTTTCAGAACTTTTCTCCCTCTGGGGAGAATGACAATTTAGCCTTCAGATTTCCTCTTGTTCCCTTTTCACTGCTCATATGTGCTTTGTGTGCAAGTGTGAATTTAATGGTAGTCAGAGAAGCTGACTGACAGCTCCCTGCATGTCTCACCCCCCCCCGCCCCCCTGATGACTCTTGTTCACAATTTGGCAGTAAACTGTCTGAGTAATATGAGAGCTCTGTTTCTATCTTTCTCATTAGGTGCTAAGATGTTGGCCAGTGATACGGTTAGGCTTTGTGTCCCCACCCAAATCTCATCTTGAATTGTAATTCCTATAATCCCCAGGTGTCAAGGGAGTGACCAGGTGGAAGTAATTGAATCATGGGGTTGGCTTCCCCCGTGCTGTTCTCCTGATAATAAGTGAGTTTTCACAAGATCTGATGGTTTTATAAGGGGCTCTTTCTCCTTTGCTCAGCACTTCTCCTTCCTGCTGCTTTGTGCAGAAGGTGCCTTGCTCCCCCTTTGCCTTCCGTCATGATTGTAAGTTTCCTGAGGCCTTCCCAGCCATGCAGAACTGTGAGTCAATTAAACCGCTTTCCTTTATAAGTTACCTAATCTCCTGTATGTCCTTATAGCAGTGAGAACAGACTAATATACCCAGTAAGTTAGAACAAAACACCATAACACTGAAAGCACTTTATCCTGGGATATTCCATCCTACCCCCCCTGCCAGTTGTCTCTGACTTGTCCATCACAAACCTAAGGAGTTAGCATTAGATAATTTGGGGACTTCTTGGGGTAAAAATAAATTGCTGTTAATTCTAGAATTATTCAATTCTTTTCCTCTCCTCTCTAACACTTCTCCTCCATTAAAAAAAAAAAAAGAAAGCAATTCATCCATCCAACCCTGAGAAAAAGCAACAGGCAGTCTGAGGACACAGCTCTGTAATCTGTGAGCTCCAAGTGTTGGCTGTGAGTCTAGGAGATTTGCAGCCAAGGCTGCCAGTGAAGTAGCATCTGAAGCAAGCTTAGGAGAGACAGTGTGTCGGGGGAGGGAGGGGGTGGCCTAGGAAGGTGGGAAGGAAGGAATAGAAAGTGAGCAAATTGAAACAGGAATGGAAGCAAAAAAAAAAAGAACCAACCTAAGCAAGCAATTTTATATTACAACTCCTTCAGTCTTGGGAAATAACCATGTGATGTGACTGGCCCTGCAGCTACAGGCAATGTGAGAGACTAAAAGGTTCTAGCCCTGGCTCTGACAATCACTAACTGTGAGATCCTCAGCAACGCTTAGGGCTCTTCTTACCACCTGTGTTGAATGGAGGATACGTAAGCTGCCCAAGCCATCTAGGGTTGATAGAGGCTGAGGTCATATAACACTTTACGAAACCACTTTGAAAACTGAAAAGTCTAGTTCCAAATGTAATGTATTATCAGTTCTCTTCCAGAGAACATATATCCAACATACCTCAAGCTTCTCTGTTTCTTCCCTTCCTCAGAAAAAACAATGCTTACTTTAAGCCATCTTAGGCTCTGTCCAGAATCTTCCATTGTCAAGTCATACACCATTTTTTTTTTCTTAGCAAAGAAGTGAAAGCATGGACCCTGCTCTGCTGCTAATTCCCAAAGATAAGGATGGTGTCAGGTATTTTGTATTGTCTTGCTACTGGGCAGGATTTTCCACTAATAAGATGAGCAACTGGAGATCACTGTACAGTTGGCCAACCTCCGATATTGCATGCAGGATAGTCATCCTTTTCCACCATGCATGGTGAGGGGGTATCAGTTTGCAAGGACATGGCTAGCATGCTGGGAGCTCTGTGGTTCCTAGAGGCCTCCAAGTGGCTTAGATTGGAGCTATAATTAAAACTATTCCTTGCAGTTTGAGGAGAGAGTGGGAATCTTCAGCCTCTGTAATCACCGAGTCATAACCAGACTGTGTTGCTGTCAAATATTTGGGAAGTCCATCATTTTATCTTGGAGCTTGCTAAGACCCTGGGGCTAAAGTTTCACATAGATCTTATTCAGACTGAGGATCAGGACAGGGATTTTTTAATAATCCTTTTTGGTCTGAATACTTGGAAGGATTTGGGGAAGTCCTGTAACGTCCTGGGAGTTTCTGTTCTCTATGACATGCTGGGAAAGAGAAATACAGCACCTCAGACACCCACCTTTTTCACCAGTCATGGCAGGAGAATGTTTTCTGCATCAAAATCACTTAAATGGTGATAGACTTCCCTCTAAACTCTTCATTCACTCATGTAATGTTAATTTATTGAGTGTGTGTTATGTGAGTAGCACCACAAAAACTGCAAATATTCATTAAGAATCTATGAGGGGCTGGGTGTTGTGGCTTAATCCTAGCACTTTGGGAGGCCAAGGCAGGCAAATCATTTGAAGTCAGGAATTTGAGACTAGCCTGGCCAACATGGTGAAACCCTGTCTCTACTTAAAATAAAAATACAAAAATTAGCCTGGTGTGGTCATGTGCACCTGTAGTCCCAGCTACTCGGGAGGCTGATATGGGAGAATTGCTTGAACATGGGAGGTGGAGGTTGCAGTGAGCCACTGCACTCCAGCCTAGGTGACAGCGTGAGAATCTGTCTCTAAATTCTCTTAAGAGATTTTCATTGTTATACCTGAGACATATGAGATATTTATGTAAAAACTATGGTACAGAACATCTCTCAGTGCCAAATGAGTGGTAGAGAAAATAGCGTGCAGACTAGAGTGGTCTAGGAAGAATTCACAGAGGACAGGGGACTTAAATTGGGCTTTGAATGAATATGAGTAGGATTTAGAAGGCATGGAGAAGGTAACGGACAGGTGCATGGGATGCCTAGCAGGAGCAAAGGTTGCACAGAGGCAAAGCTTGCACAGAGTTAAGACTGAATCAAGAGCAGAATGCTGGGTCTGTGAGTGGTTAAGAATATGCATTTTGGTGTCAGTCTGCTACCTACTCTCTGTGTGACCTTGGAAAAGTCATTGATCACCTCTTGGCTTCATTTTTCTCATTTATAAAATGAAGGTGACAGTTCTTGCCTTGAGAGGCAGTCATGAGAAGTAAATGAAATAATGCATAAAGTGTTTAGCACAGTGCCGGATTGCTAATAGTAAGCATAAAGTGTTTAGCACAGTGCCTAATTGCTAATAGTAAGCAATTATTAGCAATATTGATAATACTAGTTGAAATGTGGAATTAATCTTTTCCCTGGGGAAAGTGGGGGAGCTACTGTGAAGGCTTTTGTGCAGGAATGCAACAAAATCAGATCAATCTTTTTGTAAGCTGAATGACGTTATGGTATAAAGAAGTTGTGGAGAGATAAGACGCTAGATGTGGGAAGTCCAGTTGGAAAACCATTTTAACCATTCAGCTGCGAAGATAATGACCTTGATCATGATGGAGGCAAGGAAGAGATGGAAAGAAAAGACATTTATGTCAATTTTCATGATTGGATGTAGGGAGTAAGAGAGCGGCAAGTTCCCATGATCAGAGTGTAAGCTTCTGAAGATGGAAGCTGTATTTTAATTCTCTTCATCCCCAGTGCTTAGCACATTGCCTGGTACTGTATACTGTAGCCATCAGTAAATGTTTCTGAGTGAAAGCGTAAGTAAAGGAGTGAGTGAATAAATGAAAGAAAAATGATTCACAGGTCATGAGCCTGGGTTGTTGAAAGAATGGCAGTTTCCACTGACCAAATTCAACCTTTTCTTGGAATGTTTTTGGTATCTATGTAGACTTTATCCATCATATAATGTACAAAAATGTACATACTACACAGTATACACAGGGTTCTATTATCAGTATGTAATTGCTCATTTTAAAAGAAATGGTTTTAACTTTAATGAAAGTGCTAAAGGGATAGTTTTTGTCTAGAAATTTTTGTTTGATTTTTTTAACTTGAGTAGAGATGTTATATATGAAATGTGTTCTCTTTGGGATTACTAAAATTAAAAATGATACATGTTTTAGTTCAATTTTAGGAAACTTCTTTTAAACTTCCAGGTTGGTAGAATGGGATTAAAAACATTTCCACTTTTATATTTGTATAATTATTTCCCTTTTCTCCCTTTTTACATTTAACAAGGAGTTTAAGTAAATTGATGTTTTCTTTAAATCATAACTTTTTCAGAAAACTCACCATTTTGGTTTCTGAAAATGGAGGAAAAAGTTCTAATATGATCAGAATCAGGGACTTTGCTCTTATCCAAAGGTGAATATTTGCTATCAATCTGTGGGCCGCAGCCTTAAACTGTTTACTAAAAGACCCCAACTTCTTTAATATTTAAGTTTACTCAAATGCCTTGTTTATATTTTTTAAAGAGTCAAAAAGAGACCCAAGCACATTAACATCTGGCAATGAGGCACTTAATTTTATTCTAACTCATCCTTTGCAAATATTACCATGACATTGTAAAGTTCTCTAATTCTCATTTGCTGGACATTTACTAAGATAATTTTTCTTTTCTAGTAACAAAACCAAATCAATTCCCAGACTTCTCCTGAATGAAATAGGTGGAATTTAGCTGCGGACTGTGTGAGCTCTTATTGAAAACAAGATGCCCTCAGGAGCTGTTTCACAGCATTCACCTTTCCATGTATAAATAGAATAGAAAATGACTTTGTTACCTGCAGTCTTTTTGCTGGGTCCTGAATTGTGGTAATTATGTAAGATTCCTGCTTTTAAAAGTAAGCTTTCTTATACAAAATTAGAATATTACAGTTATATGTAGAGGAGTATAGATTTTTGATGTCACAGAAAACAAGGTTGTATAATGGCCACACCTCCCTTGGTAGGCAGTGGGGAAAAGACCTTGTACACAGTGCCACAGACCACCGTGTGCCCTGTTTCTTGAGAAATCAACTATAGGTATCATCATTTACATGCAACGTCACCAACAGGTGGATGTGAAGAGCACAGAGTTCTGATAGTCATCTTTCTGTTATTACTTGTCTCTGTCCCAGTAGCCATAGCTACTTAGTCTAAGAATAGACAACTAGTACAAGTTGGGCAATCAATGTTTCTCTGTGGTAAATACAGAATATTGAATGGAGACCCAGAAACTGAAATCTTTGAGAAGTGAGTCTGTTTTATGGTAGTGTTTTGGGAGGAAATCTATCACCACTGTGAGATCCTAGAGCTATGCTGGTCCTGCTCTTCCTAAAGAGTAGGTGTTTGACTCCTCATTAGATTCTGTCACATATTCTAATATTCCTCCAATAAACCCCGCTTCCATGTGTCTGTATGATAAGAGTGTGGAGCAGTAGGGACGGGAAGAGCTTTTATCAGTTAAATCATTACTGACAGAGATTTACTTTTATTTGATGTTAGCAGTGATTTGGGCAGCAGATGAAACAATGAAGAACCATGAGATGCCAACTTTTTTGATCTCCTCATAAAATGAGATTATCTTCCTGGACGGCTGCTCCCTTCTGACTCCTGAACAGGAGAAGAGCAGAGGCCACTGTCCCCTGAGGAGTCCTTAGGGGTTAGCCATGGGCTTCCATTCGGCCAAAGGTAGGAATGGGATCTGCATTAATTTAGATTTTTTTAACAGTCAGGAACAAAAATCAGCTCAAAGTAACTTACACAATAAAGGGGATTTATTGGAAGAATATCAGAATATGTGACACAGTCTAATGAGGAGTTGAACACCCACTCTTCAGGAAGGGCAGGGACCAGCGTAGCTCTGGAACCTGAGGGTAGTGATAGATTTCCTTCCAGAACACTAGCATTCAACAGACTCAGCTCTCAAAGATTTTAGTTTCTGGGTCTCCAGTCAATATTTCATATTTATCTTAGAGAGATGTTGATTGCCCAACTTGTACTAGGTGTCTATCTTGGACTAAGTAGCTATGGCCACTGGGACAGAGACAAGTAAAGACGGCTCCCAGAAATCACCTCTGTGGAGAGATTGAGCCATTCTGCGAGACAGTAATATAATAAGTTTATGTTACTAGGTCCCTATTGCTCTGCAAAAAGCCTGGGGAACTGAGATAAAATTCCTCAAAATTGGAGGAAAACTCATTAATCTAAGGGGCACTGAAGATGGCTTCAGAACTTCGGGGAATCTCTACATCCACAAAATGATGGACTGTGGAATTGCTCATTACTAGTGTATCAGTTATGTATTACTGCATAACAAATACCCTCAAAACTTAGTAGCTTAAAACAACTGTTGTTACTTGCTGTTGTTGCTATTTGCTCATCATTCTATGGGATGAGCTTAGCTGGACAGTTCTTCTACTGGTGTAATCTAGATTCACTCATGTGGCTCAGTCACCTAGTGGCTTGACTGCAGCCGAATAGTCCAAGGTGGCTTCACTCATTTACCTGGCATTTGGTGCTAGCTATTGGCTGGGCCCCTTTCCATAGGTCCTCCATCCTCAACCAAAAGAGCCCAGGCTCCCTCACATGGCATCAATGAGGCCTTGGTGCTCACATGGAACATCAAGAGCCATCTTGAGGCCTAGGCTTGGGAGGGCCACTGCATTCCACTGTTCAGAACAAGTCACAAGGTCAGCCTAGATTCAGGGGAGGGAAAAGTAGACTCTACGGGAAGAGTGGCAAAATGATGAGCATATGGGGACAAAACAGAGTATTGTAGCCATCTCTGCAAACAATCTAACCTGCTTGGGACTTACCTATATTAAGAAATGAGCAAACAATAACAACACAAATTCAAGCATTTATAGCAAATATCCAGCCATGGGAGAGTTGAATAGCATGGTATAGTAAAGTACCTGTCAGAAGTAAGTAGCTAAAAAATGACTTAAAATTTCTACAGTTCACACAGCAGTTGTGAGTAAGGCACACCAGAAAGCACACTGGAGTGAGATAAAGGGGGATTGGATTATAGATCCAGTCATGTTACCACCTTTCTCTGTAAAAGTTATAAAGCTGCTCACCTCCAAGCCTCGGTTTCCTTGTAGGCCAAATAAGAAAATGTATGAATCGCATGACAGAGAAAGAGCTCTGTGAACTGTAAAAATGCTATATAAATGAAGTCATTCAAAAGAATTCGAATTGTGAAACCATGTTTTCCTCCTCTTTTCTAGTTATGTGGTTTAAAACAAGGAACGATCTCAGGCTTATGTAGCTACAAAAGACATGTTTTTACTAAAATTTTCTTTCATCTAAATGCCTTTTGATGATTTTCCAGTGAATGTAGTGCAATATATGGTTTTTCTAAGTGTACAAAAATGTGTGAAATTAAAATACCCAAGAGGAGAGTAATTGAATGTATCCATTTGGAGAAAAAAGAAAAGCTCATGGAAAAGGAAATGAGCTTAAAAGCATAAGAGACAGTATGTCTTTTAGACTGTGTAAGAATAATTAGGTGAGATCCTCTGTGTGGACAATTTTAAGAGAAAATGATTTGAAACAGTAAAATGTATGCCAAGCTAGGTATGAGAGCTGAACACAGCAAAGTTTGAAGAAGTAAAAGAAAAAACTTTAAAATGTAATAACTACTTTCTTTTATTATTATTAATTTTATTTATGCGGTTTTTGTTTTTTTGCCTGCCCTGGAAAAGCAATAACTAATTTCATTAGAGAATGGATTGTGACAACAAATATAACACCACCAGATTTTAGTATTTCCAAAGCAAAAAAATTGCCTAGGGCAGTCCTCAACAAATGGCATAGCAATTGGTGGAAAGAGGAAAAAGACCCAGCCTCCACGTGGCCTACTGCAAGAGTTGGCCAACTTCAGCCTGTGTGCTAAATTCAGCCCACCTGTTTTTATAAAGTTTTATTGAAACACAGTCATGCCCATTCATTTACAAATCATCATGGCAACTTGCTTATTACAATGGCAGAGCTGAATAGTAGCAACAGAGATTGCATGGTTTGCAAAGTGAAAAATATTTATGATCTGGCTCTTTACAGAAAATGTTTGCCAACCTCTACTTTAGTGGGACGATTCTGAGGCACATTCTGCGTGGTTCCTCAGAGTGTCCTCAGCAAGACTGACCCACATGTTCACAACGGTAACCAGCACTTTAATGCACTCTTTATTGGCTCTTTGCCCTTTCCTGTCTTTCTTTCTCTGCTCCCTCACTTCTGTTTCCTAGGACCATTTTGGAAATAAACTACCTGCATCTGAGACCTTGTCTGCTTTGGAGGAAATACAAATTAATGTAGAACTCAATCCCCCTTGGTAGTTCTTTTTCATGTTACGCTTATGAGATCTTGCTCCATTATTCACTTGGTGACTCATCACACATACTGGGCTAGGATGTGTGTGCTGCTAGAAAGGAATACCTGAGACTGGGTAGTTTATAAAGAAAAGAGGTTTATTTGGCTCATGGTTCTGCAGACTGTACAGGAAGCATTTGCTTCTGGTGAGGGACTCAGGATACTTATAATTATTGCAGAAGGCGAAGGGGAGCCAGCATATTACATGGTGAGAAAGGGATCAAGAGAGAGGCAGCAAGAGAAAGAGAACATGAGAGAAGGAACAAGAGAGAGAGAAGCAATGTCGCAGACTCCTAAACAACCAGCTCTCATGTGAACTCATTACTGCCAAAAGGGTACCAAGCCATTCATGAGGGGTCTGTCCCCATGACCCAAACACTTCCCAGCAGGCCCCACCTCCAACACTGGGGATCACATTGCAACATGAGATTTGGAGAGAACAAATATCCATGCCATATCACATACCATGCATAAAACAGAAACACTCACATACCATGCATAAAACAGAAACACACACATATAATCTGTCACTGAAACAAATGTTTTATGACATAATATTTACCCTTGCTTGTGTTTTCTATTCTGTTTTACTTTCTTATATTTTATTTTATAAAACTGTCTGGTCATGACCAATTAAGCTGATTTCCACACAGCTCTAGAGGACTTTTTACCAGTTGTTGAACCCATACGTCGTGAGTGGCTACAAGTCAAAATTGCATAGGCTTGGAGTCCACAGGCCTTGATCATATTGCCTGGTCAGAGAAATACAGAGTACGGGCTTGGAAGACTTGATCAGGAACTCTTATTTGTAATGGCAGAAATGCATTGACACCATCCTGAAAAGAGCACAAGGAATAAAATGAGGGCATAAACAAAAAACTGTGTTTAGGATGAAAGAAGAAGATGGAAATAGAGATGGAACCCAGTGAAGAGGTGAATCTGCAAAGAGCTGCAGAACATCTTTTCATTTCTACATTGCATAAAACAGGCCTCTGTGTGTGAAAGCAACAAATAACATTTGAATGAATATAAATAGTCAGTTAGAGTCCTTCCTACATTTTAAAGTTGATGTCGTCCATCAATTATAATTTATGCCATCGTCATCTCTTTACCCGTGATTTCAGATGATCTCCTTCTGCTTAGCACTATACTATCTGGATGCTTCTACCTCTCTGCTACTCCTTCTTAGTCTCTTTTGCTGGATTCTCTTTGGTATTTGTTTTTAACTGTTGATGTTTTCCAGGGCTCATTTCTTAATTTTCTGTTTTTATCACAGTATACACTTTCTTTAATCAATTTTACCCACTCTCATGATTGACTATTTCTATGTCCCCGGTCCTCAAAATAAATACCTTCAGCCTAAATCCTCCACCCTCAGATTAATTTAGCTGCCTGCTGAATATCTAGACCTGAAACTTAACTTTTTTTTTTTTTTTTTTTTTTTGAGACAAGGTCTCACTCTGTCACCCAGTGGAGTGCAGTGGTGTGATTTTGGCTCACTGGACCCTCCACCTTCTGGGCTCAAGCAATCCTCTCACCTCAGCCTCCCAAGTGGCTTGGACTACAGGTGCATGCCATCACGCTTGGCTAAGTTTTAAGTTTTTCTGTAGAGATAGGGTCTCACCAGGTTTCCCAGGCTAGTTTTGAACTCCTGGGCTCAAACCTGTCTTAGCCTCCCAAAGTGCTGGGATTACAGGCGTGAGCCACCACACCTGGTAAAACATAACATCTTAAATTGAACTCATCTTCTGTAATGCCTGCCAAATCTTCTTGTCCCACTCTCCCTGTTTTTACTTTCTATTTCCCACCATCAGTGCAGTCATCCAGACCAGAAGTCCAAGAGACTCCTAAACGTCTCTTATTTTGCCCCTCCATCCATAGGTCATAGGTCCTAAATATTTGTTTAATTCATCTTCCTCCTTTATTTCTATTGGCATTGTCAAAATTCATTATTGAATTTTGAGTTTCATCATCTCTCCTTTGTATTATTGAGATAATCTGTCTGTTGATCTCCCTGTGTTCTCCCTATTCAAAGCTCTCTTCCCAAAGCCGCCAGGGTCATCTTCTAAAATGCTCCAGTTTGGATCACAGAAAGAAAAACCACGTGAAACATTTTAAGCAGGAATGAATTTAAAACTGCTAACTGATGCTTACAAAACCCTGGAAAGGCTGTAGGACTGTAGGTCAGAAAAGGTTGCCAGTGGCTCTGAAGTTTGCCAGTTGCTCTATAATGTGATAGCAGCGTTCTGGGGATAAAGGAAGAGTCTATTGTTGCCCAAGTTAAGGACTTTAGAAAACCACTGGTGATGTTCATAGTTGTCTGTAGACAAAAATGACTGTTTCACACACAGCAGAACGAGAAAAACCTAAGGTCTGTTGGAGCTCACCCATCTGCCTGCCACTGTTGGAGGAATAATGCTGGCCCTGGATTTCTTTCTTTCTGAATCTGGCAGGATTCCAAATAGGCGGCCTTTAACTGGAATACAGCTGACGTGGGATCTAGAAAATGGATTCCCAGATTTCCAACTCATGCTATACAGGAGAGAGCATGGAAGGAGTGGAAATGGCTCTGAAGACCACAGATGATCTGGCACACACCACCCCCATCACTTGCGGGATAAAATCCAAACTGCTCAACAAAGAAAAACCAGCCTTCACAAGCTGGTGTCTTCCTCTGTAATCATCTCTCTTCCTTTCTTCCTTGGCGCTGACCTTATTGAATTACTGACTTGCAGTTACACAACTGTGCTTTATGCATAGTTTCATGCCTCCATGCCTTTGCAAATGCTATTCCCCAGGGGTGGAAGTCATTCTACCACCGTCTACTCCCATGAGTGGCCTTCTTGACAAACTTCTATTTGTTCTTATGACACCAATGCAAAGACTGTCTGTTCTGTGAAGTTTTCTTGATCTTCTCTTCTCCCATAATTGTTCCTTGTACTCACCTCTTTATTTAGTGAATCCAGTATTCATTTATGTGTCCGTTTCCTGTGCTATACTATAAGCTCCTTAATTGTTTCTTCTTTACCTTTATCCCCCAAGTGCCCTGCCTAATGTTTGGCTTATAATAGATACCCAGTTCATCTCTTATGGAATAAATGAGTACATGAAAGCTCCTATAAGGTACTGTACCTTGAGGTCAAAACATCAGTGAAATTGCTTACAGGAGATATAAGCAGCCAGATCCCTTGCTATGGAGACACCATTTGCTAAATCCTGCCCTATGGAAAATAGCGTTATATAGGTAGGTTTCAGCTGTCTTTCTATTCATAGCCTGTATTCCTTGTCATATCCAAGTAATTATTCAGCAGCTGCCTGCCTTTCTACATTCTAATATCTTTTCAAATGGATTCTGAATCTGGAAATGGTGTTGGACCCTAGCTGGATACTATTTGGTTTAAAGAAAACCCACTCTCCTAAAATGCCTGCTTTGTTAGAGTGTGAGATTTCTGAAGAAGGAAATGGGATGGCGTTGGGGATGGGAAACGGGAAAGCTGGCCATCTTTTTGAACAGAGAATGAGGAGGAGTGAATTGGTTTCCTAGGAGATAAGGCTCTTCTTTATTTAAAGTTTTCCCACAGAAAGGTTTCTGTACTGGTGTCTTCTTCTTAGTCATAAGGAGTGCACCATCAAAGATGCTGCTCAGAATTGCTTTCTATCAGCCACCATCAAAAGTGAGCCTAATCTTCTGGTCTTTGGTCCTTACTTTTTCTGCTAGTGTCTAATAAAGATAACTAAGAATACCATTATTAGTCCAACTGCAGTGACTGTTTTAGTTATTTAATCACCTAATCACGAGGACAGGAATCTTTAACAATAGATTCACTGATAGAACATAAGCTGATCTCCCCTTCACACAGTCTCTAAGACAGTTGCCCCCTACTGCCTTCTGAGCCCTTTTCTCCCACCAGATAGTCTAGATTCCCTAAAAAGAAGGGAGTACGTAACAACCTCTCAGTTCAAGGACTTTAGTATCAGAAATGTCTCCCTTCCAAGGGACCTCTTGGCTTCAGAGGAATGAGAAGTAGCATCTTATTAAAAAGAGATTGTGATTCTGTCTCCCTGTGTGCATGTGATCAGGCAGAGCCAAATTGCTTTGCACACAGCTATTATTTGTCTTGGTCAGTTGGAGGTAATTGAGACCATCTTAGGTAAAACCATGCAGAAGCTGGAGGTTACCTCAGCCCCTATTTCAGTGTTTTCCTCACCTCTAGTGAAAATCATTCTTGCCCAATGTTAAAGAAACTCCATACTTACAGTATTAAGTATTGTGCTGCAGTAAACATGTTTCCAAGTGTCTGTTCAGCTCACATTTCTCTTCTCTGAGGACTGTCACCCTCCTTGCCCTGCCACATGCTCCCACCTCACCCTCCCCCCATTACTCACCTTTGTTCTTGAGTACATGATATCCTGTTCTATGAGTATCTTCCAGCATCCCTTGATTCCACCAATGTTTGATTCTAACTCAAACTGGGCCAGTTAATTCTCCCTCCCTGTGAATTTAGGTTGAGACCAAGAAATGCTGGTCTTTAGCTAAGCTGGCTCTGTGGATGGAGAACATGTCAAGCCAAGACCTGTGCAGCAGCCATGCAGTGGGCTAAGGGGTGATGGGTGTAGAAGTGCAGAGACATGCAGTGCTGGGATGCTGAAGGAGCCCCCTGCCTGGGTTCCTGGTTTCTTGTGGTTCTATTCCCTTCCTCAGAAGAACTGAGTCACCTGGCTTTTTACCTGAAGTCAGGTTCAAATTGCAATTTGTCATTTATAACCTAGTTTGAGAAAGCCATGCACATAGAAAAGATGATCAAGTATTTAGGAACTTGTCTTTTATATGAAAGCATTTAGGTAAGGAGGGCAATTGAGGAGAATTTCAGAAAAGGATGATGTGACCATCAAGTCTGGGATTCAGAGATGCAGCATGAACTTCGATGGCAGAAACAGCTGTGGGGTGTGTGTGTGTGTGTGTGTATGATTGTGAAAGAGGGATATACACGCACACACGGCATAGCAGAGGTGGGGGCTGGCATTTAGTGCAGTTTATACAAATCCCTCAGTGAGTGTGGTTTGTTGTGGTTGTCCTGGTATTTCATTTAAGAATCACACTGAAAACAGTGAAGATAGAGAGAGGGTCCTTGCAAAAAATGCAATTGTGAGCTCTCTTTATTTTTTTTTTTGGACTTGGAACAATAAAGCAGAGCTTGACATCTTCCATCTGAGAAAAAGCATAGCTTGAGCATGATGATAATGTCTTGACCCCTTGTTTAGAAAATTTGGTGAGAAAGCTGCAGCATTTATTTGCCCTCCAACTCCTGACCTTACCTGGAAAGCATGTAAATCTGCCTGCAGGGCCAGACCAGGTTGGACTTGAGATACACACAGCACAACACTTGCCGTGGAAATGACCATTTCCTTCAAGTATAGCAAGACTGCTGCAGTTTTCTTAGCCATGGGGAACCATGAGCTTTCTTTTTCCTGGGCTTTCCAGACTTCCCTGTCACCCTGTCCTCTGTCTACTTTCAGGTGCCTATTGGCCCTCCTCTTCCCCTAGTCTTCCAATAGATCAAAGGCTGCAGTGATGTTAGCTACTTTTGTTCTTCACTGTGAAAGCTATTTCAGAATGAGAGCACTAGAAAGAAGCTCATGGCCAAGGACTGCTCAGCCGGGCACATGTGCCCAGAGGCCACTATTCCTGCCAGGTGGGCCACAGGACCAGAATCGCAATCTGCAAGAGTGCAGATCCTCTCATCAACTGTTGCGCTTTTTCTTTTACTTCATTCCATTCCCCTGTGGCCCCAAACTACCATCTGTCCTTTACCCAGAGTCCATCTTCAACACCTCCTCTGCATACTCTAAAGGGCTGCCCTTGCCCAGCAGCTAACTTCCTCCCTACTTCCTCTCTTTGATGTGTGGTGATCAGGTAGAGTTGTTCATTCACAATTTGCCTCAGAGTTTCTGCCGCTAGCCCCTCCTGGACAGAAACTTCAAGAGGGAGCAGTGATAATGGCTTAGCTCAGCGACATATGAAGGATGGGACAGAGAGTGGCAGAACTTGGCAGTATGGCCAGGAACACCTCAGCCTGGGGCTCTATCAGGTTGGGGAAGAATGCTGAGATAGAACATGCAGCAATGGTTTTGGAGCCAAGATTCTGGTCTCTTAATGATGCTGGGGATGAGCAGTGTATGAACCTTTGCAAAGAATTCAAAGAAGCTGGGAATGTTTGTGTAATTAGTTAATACTAGAGAACAAATGATGTAAAAGTTCTGCTAGGTTTAGTAATTTACGAGAATGACTTACGCCTTATAATGAATTACTGCACGCACCATAGCTCTTATGCACATCATTAATAGGTGACAGGTTACTTTTATCACAGGTTTTATTTGTTCACAATGCATGCTAAACCCCGCAGATGCATGCTCTTTTTTTTTTTGTCTGGCACTGACTTCTGCTCACAACTTTGAATAATTAGGCGAAGCACTGTTTGAGACTGAATTAGGACAGGGAATTCATCTGCTCTTAACAAAATCACATGAACATGGTAAAACCATTACTTATTAATTTAACAATGATTTTATGTTTGAAAATGATATGAATGCAATTACTATGTTTTTCACATTTCATGAAAAAGATCAGGCTTGCCCTCTGTTCCATTCCTGTAGAACTGCTCCGTCTACTAGCCACCTATGGCTATTTAAATTTGATTAATTTAAATAATAAGATTAATCTTTTAGGTGCACTAGTCACATTTCAAGGGCTCAATAGCCACATTTGTCTAGAGGCTACCTACCATTACAGTGCATATACAGAACATTCCCATCATTGCAGAAAGTTCTGTTGGATGGTGTGGCCAGAGTCCAGTTAGTGGTAAAAGTTAGTTCTATCTATCATGGGACAACTAGGTCAGCTGGCTCTGAGTTTTTTGCATAGATGCTGGGATCCTCAGGGCTCCTGTGTGGGTAGATGACAGTGAGTGTAGCAGTGACTGAGAGGCAATGCCGATGACATGAGAAAGCTACAGTAGCATGTCAGGGAGACCAGGCAGGAAGTGGGGAGGAGCCATTGCAGGTGGTGTGGATCCCATCACTATTCATGGAAGTGGGTTGCTACTCTTTACTGTTACCTTGTTCAGTGGGTGCAGAGAAGTCACATCCAAATCAGCTCAATTTATTGATTTTTCAGTAGCTGGCTGAGTATTGTTCAATAACAATTTGTAGAGTGAATGAATGCACGAGATGGTCCACTACACAGCAGATTTTTATAATGTGGACAGCTTTCATGCATACAAGAACTTTAGAGTTTAGATACCACTTTAGGCCCAGTGTGGGGGCTCACGCCTGTAATCCCAGCACTTTGGGAGGCCAAGGAGGGTGGATCGCCTGACGTCAGGAGTTTGAGACCAACATGGCCAACATGGCGAAACTCCGTCTCTACCAAAAATACAAAAATTAGCTGGGTGTGGTGGTGCATGCCTGTAATTCCGGTTACTCCAGAGACTGAGGCAGGAGAATCACTTGAGCCCAGGAGGCAGAGGTTGCAGTGAGCTGAAATCGTGTCACTGCCCTCCAGCCTGGGTGACAGAGCGAGACTGTCTCAAAAAAAAAAAAAAAAAAAAATTAGATACTGCTTTAATACATTTTTTCATTTGATCCTTGTAATCCATGTAAAGTAGGTACAGAACCTATATCCTACTCTTGCTGATGAGAAAGTCAGGGCTCAGACAGTTGGAGATGTTTTCTGAGTCACTGAGCTACAAGTAGCGGAGTTGTGACTCAAATTCAGGGCTTAGAATTCCAAATGACATGTCCCAAGGCATTGCATGGCCTCTTAGGTCCCTTTCAGTAAGAGTATTTCCAACAGCAGACTGCCGATGTGATAGGATTCAAGGATGCCTTTGACACTTAGGGTTTTCCAGGGACCAGTTGGTTCAACTTTGATAAGTTTTTCAAGTTCTTGGCATGATGCACGGTTTTTATTTTTCACATTTGCCTGAGTTTCTGCTTTGAGGCTTTCACAGACAGACTGTCTGGCATTCTGAAGCAGTGGCTTTCACACTGTGTCCCACCCGTCCCTGTAGCTCCACGGAGGGGCTGCAGAGGCTGCTGTGAGGGTGGGGCACAGTGGGGTGGCCGTGTGTTTGGGCTCTGGGCTGTTCGGGGCTGATAGGCTTTCAACTATTTTTATATATTGACGTTCCTCAAAAAAATTTTTCTCGAAGAAAGGTTCTTTTGCTAACCATTACAAAAAGAATCACTGTTCTAAAGGATTTTTATGGCAACTTGCTTCCTGTGACAAGAAAGTGGGGCAAGCTGAACTGTCTGCCCAGGCGTTCTCCAGGAATGGCATTCATCTGCGGACCAACTCATTCTTTCTAGTTAGAAACAGCCCCTAGAAGTTTGGGGGCCTCCTACACCCGGGGAGCCACCCCTAAAGCCGGGGCAGAGGGTCAAGGGCCTCTGTGCTGGGGTCAGAGGGCCATGGTTGTTTGGTGGTGCTGCCCTGTTATATTATTCTGCCCCTTTGCTCTTGCTTTCATCTCAGGCAGGAGTCCTCTCATTGCCTGAGCCCCTGTATCTGCCGGGTTCTCCTCTGTGGCTCAATACTCAGTCTCAAGGATTTGTTGGCCTGGGCCAGAAGCACCCGCCAGGCTCCTGCAACTCAGAGACTACCGCTCCTGACTGCATCTGGCCTGCTGTATTCTGTCATTGCTCACCTCTCAATGCAAGGCAAGGAATATTTTAAAATGTCAGATTCATTGACATCAGCTTTTGTATTCCTTGTTGCTCTCTTGAATGTGAATACACTAAATTTGATTGAATAAGCCTGGCGTTTTACATTATAATTCTGCATCTGTAAGTTTACTGTGTAATTCATCTTAAAGCTCTGAATTTTTCATTGATAAGCATGATGCTGTTGTCAGCATAAAAAGGGGAAAATGAAGTGTGCCACATGGGAACTGGAAAATAATGTTAATCTGTGGCAGTAAAACTAAAAAAAAAAAAAAAAAAGATCCACACATAATGAATGATAAAATTTATACACCTGGAGGAAAAATTGAGAAATCGATGCCCAGAGGACAACAGAGATCTGTGTGACAACATGGTATTCTATATAGCAGGATGACCAGGGTATAGTCTTAAGAAGACAAAATGGTACCATGACTTTTTTCCTATTTTAAAATTTTAATTGTCATAAAATATACATAAAATAAAATTTACCCTCTTAACTATTTTTAAGTGTACACTTTGGTATTGTTAAGTACATTTTTCATAGTTATGCAACCAATCTCCAGGAGTCTTTTCATCTTGCAAAACTGAAAGTCTGTACCCATTCAAAACTCCCAATGCCTCCTCCCCTGCGTGCATGCAGACACCCTTCTGCTCTGTCTCTATCAATTGGACTACTCTAGGTACCTCATGTAAATAGTATCAAACAGTATTTGTCTTTTTGTCTTATCTCACTTATCATAATGTCCCCAAGGTTCATCCACGTTGTAGCATGCTTTAGAATTTTTTTCCTTTTTAAGGCCGAGTATATTTCATTGTTTGTGTTTACTGTATTTTGTTTATCCTTTCATCCATCATTGACGGACTTTTGGATTGCTTCTACCTTTTGACTATTGTGAATAATGCTGCTATGAACATGAGTGTGCAAGTACTTCTTGAACTGAAAGAGACCCTTCTTTCAGTTCTTTTGGAAATATACCCAGAAATGGAATTGCTGGATCATGTAGCATTTCTATTTTTAATTTTTTGAGGAACCACCATACTGTTTTCCATAACAGCTGCACCATTTTACATTCCACAAACAGTGCACAAGGATTCTAATTTCCCCACATCTTTACCAACACGTATCCTTTTCTTTTTTGTTGTTTTGTTTTATAGTAGCCATCCTAATGGGTATGAGGTATTATTTCATTGTAGTTTTGATTTGCATTTTCTTTTTTTAAAATTATACTTTAAGTTCTGATATACATGTGCAGAACGTGCAGGTTTGTTACATAGGTATACACGTGCAGTGGTGGTTTGCTGCACCCATCAACCCATCACCTATATTAGGTATTTCTCCTAATGCTATCCTTCTCCTATCCCCCAACCCCCCGACAGGCCCCAGTGTGTGACATTCCCCTCCCTGTATCCATGTGTTCTCATTGTTCAACTCCCATTTATGAGTGAGAATATGCAGTGTTTGGTTTTCTGTTCCTGTGTTAGTTTGCTGAGTATGATGGTTTCCAGCTTCAGCCATGTCCCTGCAAAGTACTTGAACACATCCTTTTTTATGACTGCATAGTAGTCCATGGTATGTGTGTGCCACATTTTCTTTAGCCAGTCTATCATTGATGGGCATTTGGGCTGGTTCCAAGTCTTTGCTATTGTGAACAGTGCTGCAATAAACATATGTGTGCATGTGTCTTTACAGTAGAATGATTTGTAATCCTTTGGGTATATACCCAGTAATGGGATTGCTGGGTCAAATGGTATTTCTGGTTCTAGATCCTTGAGGAATTGCCACATTGTCTTCTACAATGGTTGAACTAATTTACACTCCCACCAACAGTGTAAAAGCGTTCCTATTTCTCCACATCCTCTCCAGCATCTGTTGTTTCCTTTTAATGATCACCATTCTAACTGGCATGAGATGGTATCTCATTGTGGTTTTGATTTGCATTTCTGTAATCACCAGTGATGATGAGCTTTTTTTTCATATGTTTGTTAGTTGCATAACTGTCTTCTTTTGAGAAGTGTCTGTTCATATCCTTTGCCTACTTTTTGATGGGGTTGTTTTTTTCTTGTAAATTTGTTTAAATTCCTTGTAGATTCTGGATATTAGCACTTTGTCAGATGGATAGATTGCAAAATTTTTCTCCCATTCCGTAGGTTGCCTGTTCACTCTGATGATAGTTTCTTTTGCTGTGCAGAAGCTCTTTAGTTTAATTAGATCCCATTTGTGAATTTTGGCTTTTGTTGCCATTGCTTTTGGTGTTTTAGTCCTGAAGTCTTCGGCCATGCCTGTGTCCTGAATGGTATTGCCTAGGTTTTCTTCTAGGGTTTTTATGGTTTTAGGTCCTACATTTAAGTCTTTAATCCATCTTGAGTTAATTTTTGTATAAGGTGTAAGGAAGGGGTCTGGTTTTAGTTTTCTGCATATGGCTAGCCAGTTTTCCCAACACCATTTATTAAATAGGGAATCCTTTCCTCATTGCTTGTTTTTGTCAGGTTTGTCAAAGATCAGATGGTCGTAGATGTGTGGTGTTATTTCTGAGGCCTCTGTTCTGTTCCATTGGTCCATATATCTGTTTTGGTACCAGTACCATGCTGTTTTAGTTACTGTAGCCTTGTAGTATAGTTTGAAGTCAGGTAGTGTGATGCCTCCAGCTTTGTTCTTTTTGCTTAGGATTGTCTTGGCTATATGGGCTCTTATTTGTTTCCATATGAAATTTAAAGTAGTTTTTTCTAATTATGTGAAGAAAGTCAATGGTAGCCTGATAGGGATAGCATTGAATCTATAAATCACTTCGGGCAGTATGGCCATTTTCATGATATTGATTCTTCCTATCCAGGAGCATGGACTGTTTTTCCATTTATTTGTGTCCTCTCCTATTTCCTTGAGCAGTGGTTTGTAGTTCTCCTTAAAGAGGTCATTCACCTCCTTTGTAAATTGTATTCCTAGATATCTTATTCTCTTTGTAGCGATTGTGAATGGGAGTTCACTCATGATTTGGCTCTCTGTTTGTCTGTTATTGCTGTATAGGAATGCTTGTGATTTTTGCTCATTTATTTTGTATCCTGAGACTTTGCTGAAATTGCTTATCAGCTTAAGGAGATTTTGGGCTGAGACGATGGGGTTTTCTAAATATACAATCATGTCATCTGCAACCGGACAATTTGACTTCCTCTCTTCCTATTTGAATATGCTTTATTTCTTTTGCTTGCCTGATTGCCCTAGCCAGAACTTCCAACCCTATGTTGAATAGGAGTGGTGAGAGAGGGCATCCTTGTGTTGTGCCGGTTTTCAAAGGGAATGCTTGCAGTTTTTGCCTGTTCACTATGATATTGGCTGTGGGTGTGCCATAAATAGCTCTTATTATTTTGAGATACATTCCATCAATACCTAGTTTACTGAGAGTTTTTAGCATGAAAGGGTGTTGAATTTTATCGAAGGCCTTTTCTTCATCCATTGAGATAATCATGTAGTTTTTGCCATTGGTTCTGTTTATTTGATGCATTATGTTTATTGATTTGCATATATTGAACAAGCCTTGCATCCCAGGGATGAAGCCGACTTGATCGCAGTTGATGAGCTTTTTGATGTGCTGCTGGATTTGGTTTGCCAGTATTTTATTGAGGATTTTCACATCGATGTTCATCAGGGATATTGGCCTGGAATTTTCTTTTTTTGCTGTGTCTCTGCCAGGTTTTGGTATCAGGATGATGCTGGCCTCATAAAATGAATTAGGGAGGAGTCCCTCTTGTATTGTTTGGAATAGTTTCAGAAGGAATGGTACCAACTCCTCTTTGTACCTCTGGTAGAATTTGGCTGTGAACCTGTCTGGTCCTGGGCTTTTTTTGGGTAGTAGGCTATTAATTACTGCCTCAATTTCAAAACTTGTTATTGGTCTATTCAGGGATTTGACTTCTTTCTGGTTTAGTCTTGCGGGGGGGGGGGGGGAGGTGTATGTGTCCAGGAATTTATCTATTTATTCTAGATTTTCTAATTTATTTACATCGAGGTGTTTATAGTATTCTCTGATGGTAGTTTGTATTTTTGTGGGATCAATGGTGATATCCCCTTTATTATTTTTTATTGTGTCTATTTGATTCTTCTCTCTTTTCTTCTTTATTAGTGTTGCTAGCGGTCTACCTATTTTGTTAATCTTTTCAAAAAAAACAGCTCCTAGATTCATTGATTTTTTGAAGGGCGTTTTGTGTCTCTATCTCCTTCAGTTCTGCTCTGATCTTAGTTATTTATTGTCTTCTGCTACCTTTTGAATTTGTTTGCTCTTGCTTCTCTAGTTCTTTTAATTATGTTAAAATAATAATGTTAAATTATGTTAATTTAACATGTTAAAAATGTTAATTATGTTAAAATAATAATGTTAGGGTGTCAATTTTAGATCTTTCCTGCTTTCTCTTGTGGGCATTTAGTGCTATAAATTTCCCTCTAAACTCTGCGTTAGCTGTGTCCCAGAGATTCTGGTATGTTGTGTCTTTGTTCTCATTGGTTTCAAAGAACTTATTTATCTCTGCCTTCATTTCATTATTTACCCAGTAGTCGTTCTGGAGCAGGTTGTTCAGTTTCCCTGTAGTTGTGTGGTTTTGAGTGAATTTCTTAATCCTAAGTTCTAATTTGATTGCACTGTGGTCTCAGAGAGTGTTTGTTATGATTTCCATTGTTTTGCATTTGCTGAGGAGTGTTTTACTTCCAAATATGTGGTCAATTTTAGGATAAGTGCGATGAGGTGCTGAGAAGAACGTATATTCTGTTGATTTGGGGTGGAGAGTTCTGTAGATGTTTATTAGGTCTGCTTGGTCCAGAGGTGAGTTCAAGTCCTGAATATCATTGTTAATTTTCTGTCTCATTGATCTGTCTAATACTGACAGTGGAGTGTTAAAGTATCCCATTATGATTGTGTGGGAGTCTAAGTCTCTTTGTAGGTCTCCAAGAACTTGCTTTATGTATCTGGGTTCTCCTGTATTGGGTGCATATATATTGAGGATAGTTAGCTCTTCTTGTTGCATTGATCCCTTTACCATTATGTAATGCCCTTCCTTGTCTTTTTCGTTCTTTGTTGGTAAAGTCTGTTTTATCAGAGACTAGGATTGCAACCCCTGCTCTTTTTTTGCTTTCCATTTGCTTGGTATATATTCCTCTATCCCTTTATTTTGAACCTATGTGTGTCTTTGAATGTGAGATGGGTCTCCTGAGTACAGTACACTGATGGGTCTTGACTTTATCCAGTCTGTGTCTTTTAATTGGGGCATTTAGCCCATATACATTTAAGGTTAATATTGTTATGTGTGAATTTGATCCTGTTATTATGACACTAGCTGGTTATTTTGCCCGTTATTTGATGTAGTTTCGTCAGGATGTCGATGGTCTTTATAATTTGGTATGTTTTTGTAGTGGCTGGTACCGGTTTTTCCTTTCTGTGTTTAGTGCTTCCTTCAGGAGCTCTTGGAAGACAGGCCTGGTGGTGACAAAATCTCTCAGCATTTTCTTGTCTGTAAGGGATTTTATTTCTCCTTCGCTTATGAAGCTTAGTTTGGCTGGATATGAAATTCTGGGTTGAAAACTCTTTTCTTTAAGAATGTTGAATATTGGCCCCCACCCTCTTCTGGCTTGTAGGATTTCTGCAGAGAGATCTGCTGTTGGTCTGATGGGTTTCCCATTGTGGGTAACCTGACCTTTCTCTCTGGCTGCCCTCAACTTTTTTTTCTTCATTTCAACCTTGGTGAATCTGACGATTATGTGTGTTGGGGTTGGTCTTCTCGAGGAGTATCTTTGAGGTGTTCTCTGTATTTCCTGAATTTGAATGTTGGCCTGTCTTCCTAGGTTGGGGAAGTTCTCTTGGATAACATCCTAAAGAGTGTTTTCCAACTTTGTTCCATTCTCCCAGTCACTTTCAGGTACACCAATCAAATGTAGGTTTGGTCTTTTCACATAGTCCCATATTTCTTGGAGGCTATGTTTGTTCCTTTTCATTCCTTTTTCTCTAATCTTGTCTTCACACTTTATTTCATTAAGTTGATCTTCAATCTCTGATAGCCTTTCTTCCGCTTGATCGATTCGGCTGTTGATACTTGCATATGCTTCATGAAGTTCTCGTGCTGTGTTTTTCAGCTCCATCAGGTCATTTATGTTCTCTAAACTGGTTACTTTAGTTAGCAATTTGTCTAACCTTTTTTCAAGGTTCTTAGCTTCCTTGCATTGGGTTAGAACATGCTCCTTTAGCTTGGAGGAGTATGTTATTACCCACCTTCTGAAGCCTACTTTTGTCAATTCGTCAGACTCATTCTCCATCCAGATTTGTTCCCTTGCTGGTGAGGAGTTGTGATCCTTTGGAGGAGAAGTGTTCTGGTTTTTGGAATTTTCAGCCTTTTGGGGCTGTTTTTTCCTCATCTTTGTGGATTTATCTACCTTTGGTCTTTGATGTTGGTGACCTTCAGATGGGGTTTTTGTTTGGGCATCCTTTTTGTTGATGTTGATGCTGTTCCTTTCTGTTAGTTTTACTTCTAACAGGCATGTCCCTCTGCTGCAGGTCTGCTGGAGTTTGCAGGAGGTCCACTCCTGACCCTGTTTTCCTGGGTATCACCAGTGGAGACTGCAGAACAGCGAAGATTGCTGCCTGTTCCTTCCTCTGGAATCTTCATACCAGAGGGGCACCTGCCAGATGCCATCCGGAGCTCTCCTGTATGTTGTGTCTGTCGGCCCCTGCTGGGAGGTGCCTCCCAGTCAGGAGGCATGGGCGTCAGGGACCCACTTGAGGAGACAGTCTTTCCCTTAGCAGAGCTTGAGCACTATTCTGGGAGATCCACTGCTCTCTTTAGAGCTGGCAGGAAGGAACATTTAAGTCTGCTGAAGCTGTGCCTACAGCTACCCCCTCCCCCAGGTGTTCTGTCCCAGGGAGAAGGGAGTTTTATCTGTAAGCCCCTGACTGGGCTGCTGGCTTTCTTTCAGAGATGCCCTGCCCAGAGAGGAGGAATCTAGAAAGGCAGTCTGGCTACAGCGGCTTTGTGGTGCTGCGGTGGGCTCCACCCAGTTCGAACTTCCCAGCGGCTTTGTTTACACTGTGAGGGGAAAATCACCTACTCAAGCCTCAGTAATGGCAGACACCCCTCCTCCTACAAAGCTTGAGCGTCCCAGGTCAACTTCGGACTGCTGTGCTGGGAGCGAGAATTTCAAGCCAGTGGATCTTAGCTTGCTGGGCTCTGTGGGGGATCCACTGAGCTAGACCACTTGGCTCCCTGGCTTCAGCCTCCTTTCCAGGGGAGTGAATGGTTCTGTCTTGCTGGCATTCCAGGTGCCACTGGGGTATGAAAATATCTTGCAGCAGCTAGCTTGGTGTCTGCCCAAACAGCTGCCCAGTTTTGTGCTCGAAACCCAGGGCCCTGGTGGTGTAGGCACCTGAGGGAATCTCCTGGCCTGTGGGTTGCAAAGATTGTGGGAAAAGCATAGTATCTGGGCTGGAGTGCACCATTCCTCACAGCAAAGTCCCTTACAGCTTGCCTTGGCTAAGGGAGGAAATTCCTCCCACCCCTTGTTCTTCCCGGGTGAGGTGATGACCCATCCTGCTTTGGCGCACCCTCTGTGGGCTGTACCCACTGTCTAACCAGTTCCAATGAGATGAGCTGGGTAACCCAGTTGGAAATGCAGAAATCACCTGCCTTCTGGTTGCTCTCTCTGGGAGCTGCAGACTAGAGCTGTTCGTATTCGGCCATCTTGCCAGCCACTCTCGATTTGCATTTTCTTGATTGGTGATGGTGAGCATCTCTTCAGGTACTTGCTAGCCATTTGTATATTTTCTTTGGAGAAATGTTTACTTAAATCCTTGTTCCCTTTTAATTTTTTTAAATTTTTATTTTTTTCTTACTCAGATAAATTTTATTTTATTTTATTTTGTTTTTGAGATGAAGTTTCGCTCTGTTGCCCAGGCTGGAGTGCAGTGGCACGATCTCAGCTCACTGTAATCTCTGCCTCCTGGGTTCAAGCTATTCTCATGCCTCAACCTCCCAAGTAGCTGGGATTACAGGCACGTGCCACCATGCTCAGATAATTTTTGTATTTTTAGTATAGACGGGGTTTCACCATGTTGGCCAGTCTGGTCTCGAACTCCTGACCTCAGGTGATCTGCCTGCCTCGGCCTCCCAATGTGCTGGAATTACAGGCATGAGCCACCATGCCCAGCCTATTTTTTTTTTTTTTGAAAAATAATTTCAACTTCTATTTTAGATTCAGGTGGTACGTGTACAGGTTTGTTACTTGAGTACATTATGTGATGCTGAGGTTTGGGGTATGATTGATTGATCCCATCACCCAGATGCTGAGCATAGTACTCAATAATTTTTCAACCCTTGCCCCCTACTTCCTCCCTTCCCCCTCTAGTAGTCCTCAGTGGCTATTGCTGCTTGGCCTGTTTTAAATTGGGTTGTTTTGTTGTTATTGTTGAGTGATAGGAATACTTTACATACTCTGAATGTTAACGCCCTACCAGATATATGATTTGCAAATATTTTCTCCCATTCTGTTGATTTTCTCTTCACTCTTTTGACTGTGTCCTTTGATGCATGGAAGTTTTAAATTTTGATGTAGCCCAATTTATCTATTTTTACTTTTGTTGTGGTACCACAATTTTTGCAAGTGTAACCCAAGCCATTCCAGGAAACAGATGAAAAAGCTGAATCATATTTTATAGTAATAACAGGGTCAGAGCATTGACCTGACCAATTGTCTGTTGCCTGTTTGGGCATATATATCTTGTATGTTGTAATTATTATATGATTACAATAATCATATAATATTGAGGGGGGAATCCAAAAAGCCATAGAAAGTCTCTACATCTCCAGCATTGTCCAAAAGATCTGGGGTACAGACACTGGAAACACACTGGTCAGTGGGAGAATCTCTTGTAGGATAGTATCTTAGGGTTTTCCAGAGAAAGGGAATCAATAGGATGTATACAGATGTAAAAGAGGAGACTTATTAAGGGAATTGGATCACATGATTCTGGAGGCTGAGAAATCCCATGATTTTCCAGATACGCCATCTGTAAGCTGGAGAACCAAGAAAGCCTGTGGTGTAATTTAGCTCGAGTCTGCAGTCCTGAGACCCAGAGAAGCCATAGTGTAACTCCCAGTTTGAGGCAGAAAGCCTGAAAACTGGTAGGGTTGTCGGTGTAAGTCCCAGAGTGGAAAGGCCCTAGAACCAGGAGCTCCAGTGTCTATGGGCAGGAGAAGATGGATGTCCCAGGTCCAGAAGGAGAAAGAGAATTTGCCCTTTCTCTGCCTTTTTGTTCTTGGGTCCTCAAGGGTTGGATAATGCCCGCCCACATTGGTGAGTGCAGATCTTTACTTAGTCTAATAACTTAATCGCAAATCTTCTCCCAAAACATTCTCACAGACACACCCAGAAATCATGTTTTACTGGCTATCTTGACTAGACATTCCTTAGACCATCTAATTAACATAAAATTAACCATCACATGTAGTGAAATTGTGAAATTTTATCTGGCTTTCCTAGAGCCTAGGTAAATGTGTTCAAGTTTTGGCTGCAAAATGTAGAGGAGACTTTCACAATTTACCCCAGCTAGAGGGATTTGTTGTAAAGATACATAGGGAAACAGGAAGGCAGGGAAACAAAATCTACAACCATTTCACAGGCAGGTCTCATGGAGAACTAGCAGGTTGTTGCCCTCGGGACAGCAGCATAGCTGTCACAGGAAGGGCCTCTGACTCCACTAGTCTGCCAGATGCGTGATTTAGCACTTATGTATTTGCTTCTTTCTCTACCTGCACTTGCTTTACACTGCAAATCCAACTAATCTCTGTTTATTCTTCTGTATAATTGCTTCTGATAAAAGATTGCTTCTACTGTCTTAAGACTTTTACGTATTCTCTCTCTCTTCTCTCTCTGTATGTTTCATATTTAAAATCTAAAGGAGAAATGATCTTACTGAGTTGTCACTCACTATTCAGTATAGGGACACCTCCTAGACCTCTAGATAGGGGCCCATCTCTGTGGGATTGAGTGAAACAAAGATAAAAATCTATTGATAGAGACAGATTTAAAAGGCAAAAATTTGGAGACTTCTCTAAGACTAATATAATTGGAAGGCTCTGACCAGTACAGTAGGATTATTCCCACAAGTATCCCACTACCTTTGTTCTGATTCACACTCATCAAGTAGCTTTAGGATTATTAATTAAATCCATCAAATGATCTGATACTAAGAGGGTTTCCTGGCTTGTGAGCATAGATACTTTAATTACTGGAAAGAAATGTCCCAAATTTAAATTAATAAGTTGACATTTTGGTTTATATCAAGTCTCTTGTGAATCAGTTTAGCATAGGACAGTTCTCCTGAGTTGATTCTATTCCAGGGGCTCTGAAAACTCACATTTCTCAATTAGCTAACATCTTCAGTTAATATCTTTCCTCTTTTAACTGACTACATTGACCTTTTTCTGAGAAATTCAGTGGTTTATTTAATGTTTTTCAAAAGTACTTAAGATTCTTAAAGTTTCCATAGCACTATAAAGTGAGATTCATATGATTCTCCAAATCAATTCTAAAGGATAGATAGATACTGGCTCAGCAGGCGTGGTGGCTCACGCCTGTAATCCCAGCACTTTGGGAGGCTGAGGTGGGTGGATCACCTGAGGTCAGGAGTTTGAAACCAGCCTGACCAGCATGGAGAAACCCCATCTCTACTAAAAAATACAAAAATTAGTTGAGCATGGTGGCGCATGCCTGTAATCCCAGCTACTCTGGAGGCTGAGGCAGGAGAATCACTTGAACCCGGGAGGCCAAGGTTGTGGTGAGCTGACGTCATGCCATTGCACTCCAGCCTGGGCAATGAGAGCGAAACTCCGTCTCAAAAAAAAAAAAAAAAAAAAAAAAGAAGATAGATACCGGCCCAGAGTGTTTAGTCAGGGTAGATTCCAGAGGGTCATCTATTGGATATGCATGACAAAAGACCAAGTGGAGAGGTGGTAGGTATCTCTAAAAGTTTTAGCTACTGTATTTATTTCCTATTATTGCTTTAACAAATCACCATGGAGCTAGTGGCTTAAAACAATAAAAAATTATTATTTTCCAGTTTTGAAGGTTAAAGGTCTGGAATGTGTTTCATAGGTCTAAAATCAAGGTGTTAGCGGGGCTGAATTCTTCTGAAGGCACTAGGGGAGAATCCCTTCCCTTGACTTTTCCAGTCTAGAGGCTGCCCATATTCCTTGGCTCATGGCCTCCTTCTAGCTAACAATTAATTGCATCACTTTGACCTCTGTTCCCATCATCACATCTCCTCTGAGTCTGACTCTCCTGCCTTTCTCTTTCACTTACCAGAAACTTTGTGTTTATGCTGGGCACACTCAGATAATCCAGGACAATCTCTCCAACTCAAGATCCTTAACTTAATTATACCTGCAAGGTCCCTTTTGCTGTAAAAGGATTCACAGGTTCTGGAGATTAGGATGTAGATTTTTTGGGGGAGGGCATTATTCTGCCTACCACAGTTACATTATTTTCCGGTTATGTGCTTTTATTATTTATTTATTTATTTATTTATTTTGAGACAGAGTTTCACTCTTGTTGCCCAGGCTGGAGTGCAATGATACGATCTTGGCTCGCTGCAACCTCTGCCTCCCAGATTCAAGCGATTCTCCTGCCTCAGCCTCCCGAGTAGCTGGGATTACAGGTGCCCCCCACCACACCTGGCTAATTTTTTGTATTTTTGTAGAGATGGAGCTTCACCATGTTGGCCAGGCTGGTTTCAAACTCCTTACCTCAGGCGATCTTCCTGCCTTGGCCTCCCAAAGTGCTGGGATTACAGGCATGAGCCACCACACCCAGCCTGGTTATACACTTTTAATAAGCATCTAGGTGTTATAGTGTGGCAGGACTCTAACATTGAAAATAAAGAAAATAGACTAATTTAGAGTCACATTTAAAAATCAACACCTAATTTACAATAAAGGTATGCAAAATCATCTGAAGAAGATATTATTTGTAGGCAAGCAAACCCATACTGTAACCTCTTCAGTGTCTTAATCACTAGTAAAATTAAATCAAATTAAAGCAGAAGGAGAATGACATAGGTTCATATTGGTAGTACTCACCTAAGCTCTAAAATGGAAAGGGAGACTCAAAACAGAGACTGATTATTTTAGATCTCATGGACAGTATGTCCCTAGAATGAATAATTCAGAGATTTATCCTTGCATTTCAAATATACCGTGCCCATTGGCAAGATTATCTTTATGGTAGAATTATACATCAGACTAAGAATTCATTCATTCTGAAACTATATCTGTAGAATAGTATTGTTTCGTGCGCTATTGGTAAGTATTCTATACAGACAGGAGTCAAATGCACTTTAGAAAAGCTGTCTATCTGAGCCCTTTGAGATTCACAATGTATATGTGCAGTCCAAAGGAAAGAATGCAGTTATGAAATCTGAGTTTAATCCAGCGTTTCTCAAATTTATTGTATTAGTGAACTTTTTGTCGTTGTTGGAAGATGTAATAAAACATCTCACAGAACATAATGCATTTTGGGAAACAATGAATTAAAGATTTGGTTTATCAACATTCTGTTTTTTGAGTCTGTGCTCACAAAATCATCTTTTGATTTCTATGTGATAGGGCCACAAGTAAAAAAAAAATGGTTTGATCAGGCCAATGTCATATTTCTTGTACATGTGGTGTTATATTTCTCACTGTAAATTAATGCAAGAGCCTTTTGATGTTTACTTTCATCTCATGTACCTCTTAGTTAGCGTGAGTCAATTTGTCACCCACCTTCCATTTACTTTCAGATGCCTGTCTACTTAACTATACCTACAAAAGGAAGGGTAGCCAGAACTTTATGTACCACTGGAAAACAATAATGAGTTCTGGACTCTGAAAACTCATCCTGGTGACATGACATCATGGGAATTGCCTAGACTACTTTGAATAGCTGGATTTTGCATCTAAATGTCAACACGAAGGTTTAAGATTACCATATTTCTTTGCCCTTAGGCAATCACTTCAGCTTTTTTTCTATCAACTAACTGATGCATAACAGCATCAATCTATTGTATGTGATTACTATGAAGTGTATTCATTCATACTGCTGATCCATAAAAGGGTCTTCCAAAGCTGAGAGAGAATACAAGGTCAATGAGGGGCAAAAACAGGTCAGGACCAGCATGCAATTTTGTTTGAAAAAAATCAACCTGTAACACAAAGATCTTTCATAAGAGCAAGTTAAAGTCTGAACCACTGGATTTTTGTCTTACTGTACTCAGCTGACTCTAATATGTATCATGGTTTGTACTAAAATCCTTAACAACTCAGAAGAGGAGGAAAGCTTAGAGAAAGTTCAGATGAGAGTAATCAAGTATTGGAATATGAGAACCATAGAGAAAGATGAAAAGATACAGGAAGATTTAGCCTTGAGAAAATAAAATCGTAGAAATATATAATAAGCTTCCATACTTTGTTAAGATTAGTATATTTAAACAAACTAAATACGTGGTAAGTAAAACTTTGTAATAGTCTTGCAGGTTTCATCCTTGCCATCCTTCCTTCTTTGAGTTCCCTATTTACTCAAGCAGTGAGTTTCCCTCCCAAAAGTACTGTGTCTTGCAATCTGCCTTCTAAACCCCCTCTGTCTTCCAATGGTTCTTAATTACCACCCCTTGGGTTAAGATCTCAGACTTGTTCTCTACCTGCATCATTTAAGAGTTATTCTTCTCACCAGTCCACACTGGCATAAACTTACAATTCCTTTTTGCTTAACGCTTTGCTAAATTGTGTTCTAGGTCTCATCCAATTAGAGAAAAAAGGATCACCTCCTCCCTTTTGACATAGGATAGGAAGTTGAATAGGGAATTCCACAAGGCACAATTCTCAGTAAGACCAGGACTTGTAGAAAATAATGTAATGGCACAAGATCTGAATTAGATCAAGAGAAAGCATATTTCCCTAAGAAATATTTTCTTTATATTTCCTGTCTTTTGTACATAAAAAGTCTAATTTTAATGTTGCACTAAAAAGTTTTAAATTTATTTCTATTTTAGAAAAGGTATAATTAAACAAAGCAAATCTACATATGACTTTAGTCTCATAGCTCTAAATAATAACACAATTACTAAATATTCATAGCAAGTTTTCATAAAAATTTCAGAATCATATAAACAAATTACCCTAAATCAATAGATATTTGGTACAAAAAAATGAAAAAAAGCTGTACTTTTAACTATTTTTGTAGATTTGTTTAATAGGCTCTGTGATCCAGAAATAGATTAAAACTTAAATCTTCTAAGTTTTAGTTATTTTAGAGTTATGGCTTTGAAGATTGAACTTTTATTTAGAAGTTACTAAATAAATGGTATTAAGTGCTTGCAATTCTCCGTTCTCCTCTCCAGTTATGAAAGGGCTACAGTATCAAAGGCTATACTTAATTTCTGGATGCTCAAGAAAAATTTTACAGAGACAGTTTCTTTATAACTCTAAAATTTAAGAATTTATCACTCTGCTCCCCCTCCCCAGGAATTAGTACTAATCTTTTTTGCCTTTGTAATGGTTTTCACACATATATATGAAATTATTTCATCCTTGCTTACAGAGTTTATGGGGGAACTCAGGAAACACATGTGGCTTGATGTCTGCATTTCTTCTAGTGGTTCGGAATACTGGATTGGAATATTGGGATTGTATATTACATTAATTTCAGTTCTTCAGTAAAGCTTCATTGATTGACAGATGCACTGTCTAATATGGTAGTCACTAACCAAATGTGTCTATCCAGGACTTGAAATGTGTCTAGTACAAATTGAGATGTGCTGTAGTATAAAACACACACCAGATTTTATAAATTTAGTATAAATAAAGTAATGTAAGGAAATCTTATTAATAATTTTTATGTTGATTATATGTCAAAATAATAATGTTTTGACTACAATGGGTCAAATAACATCTATTAGAATTGATTTTACTCTTAAAAAATCTCTTTTAAAGTGACTACAAGACAATTAAAGATTACAGATGTGATTTCCATTTGTGGCTGGCATTTATATTTCTGTTAGACAGTGGCAATCTATAGCCATTGCACAATGAAGAGTTTTACATGTTTATATTTTCCAAATGCACTTAAACATTAAAATGGTCACTGTTTAAATTATTTTTTGGAAAGTCTCCTTAAGTGTACTCTACTTCTACATCTTTTTTTTGTTTGTTTTTTTTGAGACAGGGTCTGGCTCTGTTACCCAGGCTGGAGGGGAGTGACGTGATTGTGGCTTACTGCAACCTCTACCTCTTCGGCTCAAACGATCCTTCCACCTTAGCTTCCCGGGTAGCTGGGATTACAGGCACGCACCACCATGCCCGGCTAATTTTTGTATTTTTTTTTTAGAGATCCGGTTTCACCATGTTGCCAGGCTGGTCTTGAACTCCTGAGCTTAAGTGATCCACCCGCCTCGGCCTCCCAAAGTGCTGGGATTACAGGCGTGAGCCACTGGGCCCCACTACTTCTACGTCTTCTTAATCAGAGAAAGCAACTTAATATAGCATTTTCTTGATAGGCCAGTGTCATCATTATGAAGCACTATTTTTTTATGTTGTGTTTTATTAATACCTTATGAGTTAGTGAGTCTCATAAGACTATTACTCTCATATAATATGCCCCCTGGTTGATGCGTGATTATGTTCTATAATTTGGCTGTGTTTTTCACGATGTTTGTAATTGTTTCTTAAGTATTCATCTGTGCCCTTTCCAATGCAACTTGGATGCCCCTTAGAAATTCAGAAAACCTGATCATTTTCTAGAGAAAGCAGATAGTTTATGAAGCCTATAAGCTTTTACAAAAATGTAAGTCTTGAAACCCATGGCAGGCTGTTTCTTCTGTAGATAAACTCCATAAGCTTTATTATAGCTGATTTCCTTGTAGGGCAGAGATCTTTCTGGCTTCTGAATTAGTGGTTACAGATGAGATATCTGTGGCTGCCAGAATTCTTCCTACTAATCTATTACCTGTAGTATGTGGCATTTTCAAATGAGATTAGAACTTTTGCAAACAACTGTTGAGAAAATAATATAAAAATTAATAAAGGATTGATAGGCTATAGGTAGAATTATTCTGTTGGCTTCTGTTTTTTAAGAAGATGCTGTGGGATCAAGCCACAATTGCTATGTTCAAGTTCAAGTGTGGCTAAGTAGGCAAATGTAGAATAAACTATGCACATAAGAAATATGATCCTGGGTTAGCGGAGGTAGCCCATTGTTGTTTAGCTTCTCACCTGAAGGCTTTCTTCACATTCATTATAGCGGCAGCTAGGGCTGATTGTGTACTGCTGCTATTTCCCAGCAGTCCAGAGCTCTGTGGCATTGCTTGAAGCTGTGCTTCGATATGTTCTTATAGCGTTTATCCTGCTCTGCTTGCTTGTGATTTTTTTGACATCAGCTTTCTTACACAATAGCTCCTTGAGCGTCCTGCTGTCTTCCATTCTCTGCATACACACGTTCCAGTGGTACATCAATATGAGGACTATCTCAATGCCAAGACTGACAATATTCCTTATGATGCTGGTAAGAGATCTGATTTTTAAGTTAACATTCCTAGATTTGTGAGGTGGTATCTTTCCCAAATACACACATCTATTTTGAGCCATATGACATTGTGTTATGAACAATTATTTATTGGTAAGTTCTATCATTTGAGTGAGATATGCTAGGATGTCTTCTGCCCCATAATGTAGATATTCTGTTTTAGATGCTGCTGAATTGAACAAACCTGATAAAATTGCTCAAGAAGCTCTGTGTGATATGGGCAAAAGATACAGGGCTTGCAACAAAACAGAAGTTTGGAATGCATTTTTACTTATGGGCCTTCAGTATATAATGCTAGCATAATAGAGTAGCGCTGAGTTAGATCTAAACCTGATCTATCGGCTTCAAAAAATAAATAACTGAATTTTTTACGTACTTCTCTACTTCTTTGTTAATAATACTCAGAAGAAAATGGCTTTTTAAGGCTTATACCAGTCCATTGCCCTCTCTATAGAGAATTTCATGATAAATCCATGACAATTGTTTTGTTATCTTTCTATGGCATTTGATGATACTTGTATCTTAGGCATTACCCTTCAGCCTGGATTCATTGAATAGGTTGTAGGAAAGAGAGCATGGTACTACTTTGTTTTATTGCTTATGTGTAATAGGTTAGATAGGACACCATCCATTATTAGGCGGCTGCATATTAATATTGCTACATAACAATGCCAAAAATCTTTTTTTTTTTCTTTTTTTAGACAGAGTTTCACTTTGTCGCCCAGGCTAGAGTGCAATGGTGTGATCTCGGCTCACTGCAACCTCCCCCTCCTGAGTTGAAGCCATTCTCCTGCCTCAGCCTCCTGAAGTAGCTGGGATTACAGGCGCCTGCCACCACACCCAGCTAATTTTTTTTTGTATTTTTAGTTGAGACAGGGTTTCACCATGTTGGCCAGGCTGGTCTTGAAACTCCTGATCTCAGGTAATCCACCTGCCTTGGCCTCCCAAAGTGCTGGGATTACAGGTGTGAGCCGCCGTGCCCTGCTTTTTTTTTGGACAGAGTCTCACTCTATTGCCCAGGCTAACGTGCAGTGGCTGCTATCTGGGCTCACTGCAACCTCTGCCTCCCAGGTTCAAGCGATTCTCCCGCCCCTGCCTCCCGAGTAGCTGGGATTACAGGCCCGCACCACCATGCCCAGCTAAATTTTTGTATTTTATTTTATTTATTTTTTTGAGATGGAGTCTCGCTCTGTCGCCCAGGCTGGAGTGCAGTGGCGTGATCTCTGCTCACTGCAAGCTCTGCCTCTCAGGTTCACACCATTCTCCTGCCTCAGCCTCCCTAGTAGCTGGGACTACAGGTGCCTGCCACCACGCTCTGCTAATTTTTTTGTATTTTTAGTAGAGACGGGGTTTCACCGTGTTAGCCAAGGTGGTCTCTATCTCCTGACCTCGTGATCTGCCCACCTGGGCCTCCCGAAGTGCTGGGATTACAGGCGTGAGCCATCATGCCCGGCCATTTTTTGTATTTTTAATAGAGACGGGGTTTCGCCATGTTGGCGAGGCTGGTCTCAGACCCCTGACATCAGGAGATCCGCCTGCCTCAGCCTCCCAAAGTGCTGGGATTACAGGCATGAGCCACCTGACCCAGCCTCAGTTTTTTATGATAATAAATATTTGTTTTCTTATTCTTACATCTGTAGGTCAGTAGAGTTTCAGCTGGGGTTTGGCTGAACTTGGTTGAGCTCAGCTGGGCTTGGCTCCAGGTTGAAAATTGGAATAGATCTGCTTTATGTTTCTTTATTTTACTACCAATGACTATACAAGGTATGCTTTTCTGATGATGGATCACATGAGCCCAAGAGCCAAGCCAAATCATGAGATTACATTTAAAGCCTCTGGTAATACATCATTAACATATGACCAAGTTCAATATCAATGGAACAAAGAGATATATTCTTGCTACCCTATGAAGAGGTACTATAAAGCAATGTGACAGAGGTGTTTCCAGCTATGATACTGTGAAGATGTTAGTGAATCCTCTCTGTAAAAAAAAAAAGTCAGATATAAAAGTGGAAAAAGTTTTTTCAATAACAACTATTTCAAGGATGTGGGAATTGGCAAAAGGCAGATAATAATTGAGATGTGTTTATTCTAAAAAAAAAACTGCAAGAATTTAGGGTAAGAATTGTGGAAATATGTGGCTTTTTTTTTTTTTTTTTTTTTTTTTTTGCTTGGGGGAATATCCCATACTTCCTCTTGCCCAAGAAAGTTGGCAAAAGCTATAGTTTCACCAAGGTAACACTGGCCATGAACACCAGTAGGGTTGCTTCCTGAGTAGGCAGACTCAACTCAGGGCAAAACCCCATGACCAAGCCAAATAGGAAACCTACAGGAAACAAATAGGAAACCTACAGCTTTGCTAGCCCAAGGCTCTGGTTTCTTTCTTTTTTTTTTTTTTTAATTATTATTTTTCTTTTTATTATTATTATTATTATTATACTTTAGGCTCTATGGTACATGTGCGCAACGTGCAGGTTAGTTACATATGTATACATGTGCCATGCTGGTGCACTGCACCCACCAACTCGTCATCTAGCATTAGGTATATCTCCCAGTGCTATCCCTCCCCCCTCCCCCCACCCCACAACAGTCCCCGAAGTGTGATGTTCCCCTTCCTGTGTCCATGTGTTCTCATTGTTCAATTCCCACCTATGAGTGAGAATATGCGGTGTTTGGTTTTTTGTTCTTGCGATAGTTTACTGAGAATGATGATTTCCAATTTCATCCATGTCCCTACAAAGGACGTGAACTCATCATTTTTTATGGCTGCATAGTATTCCATGGTGTATATGTGCCACATTTTCTTAATCCAGTCTATCATTGTTGGACATTTGGGTTGGTTCCAAGTCTTTGCTATTGTGAATAATGCCGCAATAAACATACGTGTGCATGTGTCTTTATAGCAGCATGATTTATAGTCCTTTGGGTATATACCCAGTAATGGGAAGGCTGGGTCAAATGGAATTTCTAGTTCTAGATCCCTGAGGAATCGCCACACTGACTTCCACAAGGGTTGAACTAGTTTACAGTCCCACCAACAGTGTAAAAGTGTTCCTATTTCTCCACATCCTCTCCAGCACCTGTTGTTTCCTGACTTTTTAATGATTGCCATTCTAACTGGTGTGAGATGGTATCTCATTGTGGTTTTGATTTGCATTTCTCTGATGGCCAGGGATGGTGAGCATTTTTTCATGTGTTTTTTGGCTGCATAAATGTCTTCTTTTGAGAAGTGTTTGTTCATGTCCTTCGCCCACTTTTTGATGGGGTTGTTTGTTTTTTTCTTGTAAATTTGTTGGAGTTCATTGTAGATTCTGGATATTAGCCCTTTGTCAGATGAGTAGGTTGCAAAAATTTTCTCCCATTTTGTAGGTTGCCTGTTCACTCTGATGGTAGTTTCCTTTGCTGTGCAGAAGCTCTTTAGTTTAATTAGATCCCATTTGTCAATTTTGGCTTTTGTTGCCATTGCTTTTGGTGTTTTAGACATGAAGTCCTTGCCCATGCCTATGTCCTGAATGGTATTGCCTAGGTTTTCTTCTAGGGTTTTTATGGTTTTAGGTCTAACATTTAAGTCTTTAATCCATCTTGAATTGATTTTTGTATAAGGTGTAAGGAAGGGATCCAGTTTCAGCTTTCTACATATGGCTAGCCAGTTTTCCCAGCACCATTTATTAAATAGGGAATCCTTTCCCCATTTCTTGTTTTTCTCAGGTTTGTCAAAGATCAGATAGTTGTAGATATGTGGCATTATTTCTGACGGCTCTGTTCTGTTCCATTGATATATATCTCTGTTTTGGTACCAGTACCATGCTGTTTTGGTTACTGTAGCCTTGTAGTATAGTTTGAAGTCAGGTAGCGTGATGCCTCCAGCTTTGTTCTTTTGGCTTAGGATTGACTTGGTGATGCGGGCTCTTTTTTGGTTCCATATGAACTTTAAAATAGTTTTTTCCAATTCTGTGAAGAAAGTCATTGGTAACTTGATGGGGATGGCATTGAATCTGTAAATTACCTTGGGAAGGATGGCCATTTTCATGATATTGATTCTTCCTACCCATGAGCATGGAATGTTCTTCCATTTGTTTGTATCGTCTTTTATTTCCTTGAACAGTGGTTTGTAGTTCTCCTTGAAGAGGTCCTTCACATCCCTTGTAAGTTGGATTCCTAGGTATTTTATTCTCTTTGAAGCAATTGTGAATGGGAGTTCACTCATGATTTGGCTCTCTGTTTGTCTGTTATTGATGTATAAGAATGCTTGTGATTTTTGTACATTGATTTTGTATCCTGAGACTTTGCTGAAGTTGCTTATCAGCTTAAGGAGATTTTGGGCTGAGACAATGGGGTTTTCTAGATATACTATCATGTCATCTGCAAACAGGGACAATTTGACTTCTTCTTTTCCTAATTGAATACCCTTGATTTCCTTCTCTTGCCTAATTGCCCTGGCCAGAACTTCCAACACTATGTTGAATAGAAGTGGTGAGAGAGGGCATCCCTGTCTTGTGCCCGTTTTCAAAGGGAATGCTTCCAGTTTTTGCCCATTCAGTATGATATTGGCTGTGGGTTTGTCATAAATAGCTCTTATTATTTTGAGATACATCCCATCAATACCTAATTTATTGAGAGTTTTTAGCATGAAGGGTTGTTGAATTTTGTCAAAGGCCTTTTCTGCATCTATTGAGATAATCATGTGGTTTTTGACTTTGGTTCTGTTTATATGCTGGATTACATTTATTGATTTGCGTATATTGAACCAGCCTTGCATCCCAGGGATGAAGCCCACTTGATCATGGTGGATAAGCTTTTTGATGTGCTGCTGGATTCTGTTTGCCAGTATTTTATTGAGGATTTTTGCATCAATGTTCATCAAGGATATTGGTCTAAAATTCTCTTTTTTTGTTGTGTCTCTGCCAGGCTTTGGTATCAGGATGATGCTGGCCTCATAAAATGAGTTAGGGAGGATTCCCTCTTTTTCTATTGATTGGAATAGTTTCAGAAGGAATGGTACCAGCTCCTCCTTGTACCTCTGGTAGAATTCGGCTGTGAACCCATCTGGTCCTGGACTTTTTTTGGTTGGTAAGCTATTGATTATTGCCACAATTTCAGCTCCTGTTATTGGTCTATTCAGAGATTCAACTTCTTCCTGGTTTAGTCTTGGGAGGGTGTATGTGTTGAGGAATTTATCCATTTCTTTTAGATTTTCTAGTTTATTTGCATAGAGGTGTTTGTAATATTCTCTGATGGTAGTTTGTATTTCTGTGGGATCAGTGGTGATATCCCCTTTATCATTTTTTATTGCATCTATTTGATTCTTCTCTCTTTTTTTCTTTATTAATCTTGTTAGCGGTCTATCAATTTTGTTGATCCTTTCAAAAAACCAGTTCCTGGATTCATTTATTTTTTGAAGGGTTTTTTGTGTCTCTATTTCCTTCAGTTCTGCTCTGATTTTAGTTATTTCTTGCCTTCTGCTAGCTTTTGAATGTGTTTGCTGTTGCTTTTCTAGTTCTTTTAATTGTGATGTTAGGGTGTCAATTTTGGATCTTTCCTGCTTTCTCTTGTGGGCATTTAGTGCTATAAATTTCCCTCTACACACTGCTTTGAATGCATCCCAGAGATTCTGGTATGTTGTGTCTTGGTTCTCATTGGTTTCAAAGAACATCTTTATTTCTGCCTTCATTTCGTTGTGTACCCAGTAGTCATTCAGGAGCAGGTTGTTCAGTTTCCACGTAGTTGAGTGGTTTTGAGTGAGATTCTTAATCCTGAGTTCTAGCTTGATTGCACTGTGATCTGAGAGATAGTTTGTTATAATTTCTGTTCTTTTACATTTATTGAGGAGAGCTTTACTTCCAAGTATATGGTCAATTTTGGAATAGGTGTGGTGTGGTGCTGAAAAAAATGTATATTCTGTTGATTTGGGGTGGAGAGTTCTGTAGATGTCTATTAGGTCTGCTTGGTGCAGAGCTGAGTTCAATTCCTGGGTATCCTTGTTGATTTTCTGTTTCGTTGATCTGTCTAATGTTGACAGTGGGGTGTTAAAGTCTCCCATTATTAATGTGTGGGAGTCTAAGTCTCTTTGTAGGTCACTCAGGACTTGCTTTATGAATCTGGGTGCTCCTGTATTGGGTGCATATATATTTAGGATAGTTAGCTCTTCTTGTTGAATTAATCCCTTTACCATTATGTAATGGCCTTCTTTGTCTCTTTTGATCTTTGTTGGTTTAAAGTCTGTTTTATCAGAGACTAGGATTGCAAGCCCTGCCTTTTTTTGTTTTCCATTTGCTTGGTAGATCTTCCTCCATCCTTTTATTTTGAGCCTATGTGTGTCTCTGCACGTGAGATGGGTTTCCTGAATACAGCACACTGATGGGTCTTGAGTCTTTATCCAATTTGCCAGTCTGTGTCTTTTAATTGGAGCATTTAGTCCATTTACATTTAAAGTTAATATTGTTATGTGTGAATCTGATCCTGTCATTATGATGTTAGCTGGTTGTTTTGCTCGTTAGTTGATGCAGTCTATTCCTAGTCTCGATGGTCTTTACATTTCGGTATGATTTTGCAGTGGCTGGTACCGGTTGTGCCTTTCCATGTTTAGCGCTTCCTTCAGGAGCTCTTTTAGGGCAGGCCTGGTGGTGACAAAATCTCTCAGCATTTGCTTGTCTGTAAAGTATTTTATTTCTCCTTCACTTATGAAGCTTAGTTTGGCAGGGTATGAAATTCTGGGTTGAAAATTTTTTTCCTTAAGAATGTTGAATATTGGCCCCCACTCTCTTCTGGCTTGTAGGGTTTCTGCCAAGAAATCCGCTGTTAGTCTGATGGGCTTCCCTTTGATGGTAACCCGACCTTTCTCTCTGGCTGCCCTTAACATTTTTTCCTTCATTTCAACTTTGGTGAATCTGACAATTATGTGTCTTGGAGTTGCTCTTCTTGAGGAGTATCTTTGTGGCGTTCTCTGTATTTCCTGAATCTGAATGTTGGCCTGTCTTGCTAGATTGGGGAAGTTCTCCTGGATAATATCCTGCAGAGTGTTTTCCAACTTGTTTCCATTCTCCCCGTCACTTTCAGGTACACTAATCAGACGTAGATTTGGCCTTTTCACATAGTCCCACATTTCTTGGAGGCTTTGCTCGTTTCTTTTTATTCTTTTTTCTCTAAACTTCCCTTCTCGCTTCATTTCATTCATTTCATCTTCCAGGGCTGATACCCTTTCTTCCATTTGATCGCATCGGCTCCTGAGGCTTCTGCATTCTTCACATAGTTCTCGAGCCTTGGTTTTCAGCTCCATCAGCTCCTTTAAGCACTTCTCTGTATTGGTTATTCTAGTTATAGATTCTTCTAAATTTTTTTCAAAGTTTTCAACTTCTTTGCCTTTGGTTTGAATATCCTCCTGTAGCTCGGAGTAATTTGATCGTCTGAAGCCTTCTTCTCTCAGCTCGTCAAAGTCATTCTCCGTCCAGCTTTGTTCCGTTGCTGGTGAGGAACTGCGTTCCTTTGGAGGAGGAGAGGTACTCTGCTTTTTAGAGTTTCCAGTTTTTCTGCTCTGTTTTTTCCCCATCTTTGTGGTTTTATCTACTTTTGGTTTTTGATGATGGTGATGTACAGATGGGTTTTTGGTGTGGATGTCCTTTCTGTTAGTTTTCCTTCTAACAGACAGGACCCTCAGCTGCAGGTCTGTTGGAGTACCTGGCCGGCCGTGTGAGGTGTCAGTCTGCCCCTGCTGGGGGGTGCCTCCCAGTTAGGCTGCTCGGGGGTCAGGGGTCAGGGACCCACTTGAGGAGGCAGTCAGCCCGTTCTCAGATCTCCAGTTGCGTGCTGGGAGAACCACTGCTCTCCTCAAAGCTGTCAGACAGGGACATTGAAGTCTGCAGAGGTTACTGCTGTCTTTTTGTTTGTCTGTGCCCTGCCCCCAGAGGTGGAGCCTACAGAGGCAGGCAGGCCTCCTTGAGCTGTGGTGGGCTCCACCCAGTTCAAGCTTCCTGGCTGCTTTGTTTACCTAAGCAAGCCTGGGCAATGGCGGGCGCCCCTCCCCCGGCCTCGCTGCCGACTTGCTGTTTGATCTCAGACTGCTGTGCTAGCAATCAGCGAGACTCCGTGGGCGTAGGACCCTCTGAGCCAGGTGCGGGCTATACTCTCCTGGGGCACCGTTTCCTAAGCCCGTCGGAAAAACACAGTATTCGGGTGGGAGTGGCCCGACTTTCCAGGTGCCGTCTGTCACCCCTGGAAAGGGAACTCCCTGACCCCTTGCGCTTCCCGAGTGAGGCAATGCCTCGCCCCTGCTTCGGCTGGCGCACGGTGCACTCACCCACTGACCTGCGCCCACTGTCTGGCACTCCCTAGTGAGATGAACACGGTACCTCAGATGGAAATGCAGAAATCACCCGTCTTCTGCGTCGCTCGCGCTGGGAGCTGTAGACCGGAGCTGTTCCTATTCGGCCATCTTGGCTCCTCAAGGCTCTGGTTTCATTTGGGGGAAAATAGTAGACCAACTAGTAATTTAATGGGGGAAATCCTAGAAACAAAAGATCCATAGAAGAGCTCAATAGGTGTTCCACACATTTCTGGATAACTGAGAATATACAAACTATGCATGTGCACAGAGGAGACCAAAAAGAATAATAGAAAGTAAATGCCAAGCCATACTTTAGAATTGGCTCAGCTTTGAATTTATTTCCCAATGTAGACACATATTGATTATCAGGGATAGAGGTGCTTTTGGGCCTGAGGTATTTAAGTAAACCTCTACCTAGATCATTAGCTGACTATCAAGGCATTAGTGACCCATAGGTTGAGCCCTAATAAGGCAGGTTAAAAGTAATTTTAAAAACACAGTTTAAAACTTGAACAGAAACATCATCAGCTATACCCAATGTGGGAGACAAATTCTGCAGTTAAACTTCATTCAAGTTATTATTTTTATAATAAATAAATCAATAAAGCAATCTCTAAATTGCTATAATATAGTATCTAAAACATCCACTTTTTAACAAAAATATGAGACCTACAAATAGGAAAGTAAAATCCATACTCAGAAAACAAGTAGTCAATAGAAACTGTCTTTGTGGGTCAAGATTTTGAGTTTAGCAGAAAAAGATACCAAAGCAGCTAACATAAATATATTTGAAGAATTAAAGGAAATCTTATTCAAAGAAGTAAAGGAAAATATGGTGAAAATGGCTCAACAAACAGAAAATCTAAATAGAGAATAGAAACTAGAAAAAAAAAGCCAAATAGAAATTATTGATTTGGAAAATACAATAGCTAAAATAAAACTATAAAAAAGAGCCAAATCTTTTAAAAATATTTTAATGCTTTTATTAATTCTACATTTGGAAAATACCGTAACTGAAATGAAAAGTTTGCTAAATAGGCTCAACAGATTTGAAAAGGCAGAAGAGAAAATCAGTGTACTTGAAGATAGATCAATAGAAATTATCCATTCTAAGAATCAAAAAAGAAAATAAGATTGAAGAAAAATGAAGAGACTCAAAGACTTATAGAGCCTATCAACATCTTGGAATGAAAGTTCATAAGGAGTGGAGAGAGTAAAGGGCAAAATTTTTTTGAAGAATTAATGGCCATAAACTCAAATCTAGTGAAAACCTTAATCTGTATGTTGAAGAAACTCATTAAGCATCAACTAGGATAAAAGCAAAGTTATTTACACCTATACCCATGATAATAAAAAACTTTTAAAAGCCTCGACAAAAGCAAAGTTTTAGAATAGTGAGAGTGAGAGAAAAATGACTCATTGTGAATGAAGAACCACACATGATGGCTAGTGGCTTGCTTTTCATAAAACATACAGAGTGTAGAAGGCAGTGAAATAAATAGCCAAAGTGCTTATAGGAAAAAAAAAAAAGCCTATCAACCAAGAATATTCTTTCTAGCAAGACAGTCTTTGAAAATGAAGGCAGGCTGGGTGAGGTGGCTCACACCTGTAATCCCAGCACTTTGAGAGGCTGAGTTGGGAGGATTGCTTGAAGCCAGGAATTTGAGATAAGCCTGGGGAACATAATGAGACCCCATCTTTACAAGAAAAAAAAAAAAAAGCCAGGAATGTTGGTGTGTACCCATACTTCCATACTTCCAGTTACTCTGGAGGCTTAGGCCCTCTTGACCCTAGGAGTTTGAGGCTGCAGTGAACTATGATTGCACTACTGCATTCCATCCTGGGTGACACAGTGAGACCATATCTCAAAAAAATTTAAAAAATAAAAAAGAATAAAAAATGAATGCAGAATAAAGACCCTCCCAGATAAACAAAAATAAAAATAGACGTTGTCTATAAGAAATCTGAAGGCAGTCCTTTGGGCTGAAAGGAAATGATAGCAGATGATTACTCAATTACATAGGAAGGAAGAAGGACCAATGAAAATGTTAAATACAGCCGGGCGCGGTGGCTCACGCCTGTAATCCTAGCACTTTGGGAGGCCGACGCGGGTGGATCACGAAGGTCAGGAGATCGAGACTATCCTGGCTAACACGGTGAAACCCCTTCTCTACTAAAAATACAAAAAATTAGCCGGGCGTGGTGGTGGGCGCCTGTAGTCCCAGCTACTCGGGAGGCTGAGGCAGGAGAATGGCGTGAACCCGGGAAGCGGAGCTTGCAGTGAGCCGAGATCGCGCCGCTGCACTCCAGCCTGGGCAACAGAGCGAGACTCTGTCTCAAAAGAAAAAAAAAAAAAAAAGAAAATGTTAAATATGTGGACAACTATAAAAGACTGTCCAGTGTTTTCTTAATTTCTTTAAAAACAAAAAGTACTTGAAGCAATAATTATGCTATATTTTGGGGGATATCTTACATATATAGTTGTAATATGTATGACAATACTAGCACTAAAGTGAGAAGAGATAGTGGAAATAATAAATTGGAGCAAAGTTCCTGTATATTATTACTATTATTATTAACCTGAAACAGATTATGATAAATTAAAGATACATGTTGTAGTCCTTAGAAGAATTACTAAGAAAATAATTTAAAAATATAATTAAAACTGTAACAGAGGAAAGAGCAAGGTCCAACTATATGTTATCTATAAGAGATATTATATTGAAAAATACCAACAGGTTGAAAGTAAAAGGAGAGAAAAAGCATACAATGACTAGTAAAGAACCGAACTGGCTTTATTACATACAAAACCATAGACCTGAAGACAAGTACTATTATGAGAGACAAAGAGAAAAATTTTGTAATAATAAAATTTTCAGTATATCAGGAAGAAGTAGCAATTATAAATGTATAAACATCTAACACCAGAGTCCCAAAATGTAGCAAAGACTGACAGAATTAAAGGACAGACAATATAATATTGTAGTAGTTGGAAATTTCAATATCCTTCTTTTAGTAATTGACAGAACTAGACAGAATATCAGTAAGGATATTCACGACTTGAACAACACCATTAACCAACTTGATATAAATAATATATAGAGCACTGTATCCAACAACAGCAGGGTACACATTTTTTTCAAGTGTACATGGAACATTTTCCATGATAAATAATAATACTATAGACTGTCAAACACATCTCAGAATATGATTTTTGACTACAAAAAATTCAGCAAACCAACAACGGAAAAGTATTTAGGACTTCACAAATATTTGGAATTTCAACAAGATAGTTTTAGAAAAACAGTGAGTCAAAGATGAAATCACCAGGGAAGTTAGAAAATATGCTTAACTGAATAATGATTAAAACCTAATCTATCAAAATTTATGAGAGGTAGCTAAAGTAGTGCTTAGAGACAAACTTAATGTTAAGTGCTTATATTAGAAAGAAAATAGATCTAAAATCAGTTTCCTAAGCTTCCGCCTCAAGAAGCTAGACAAAGAATGGTAAGTTAAACCTCAAGTAAGCATAGGGAAGAATATAATAAAGACCAAAAAAGAAATAAATGAAATACAAATCAGAAAAACAATAGAGTAAATCCACAAAATCAAAAGTTTGTTTATTTAAGATCAGTAAAACTGATAAACATTTAGCTACACTAACAAAAAAAGAGAAGACAAATTAACAAAATCAAGAATGAAAGACAGAACATCACCACAGATCCTGCAGAAATTAAAAGAATTAGAAGAGAATATTATGCCAATGAATTAGACAATGTAGATGAAATAGTTAATATTCTAGAAAGATACAGGTTACCAAAACTGTCATAAGAAGAAATAGAAATCTAAATAAACCTGAAATTCATAGGGATTGAATTAGTAATTTACAATCTTCCTACAAAGAAAAGCTCAGACCTGGATGGCATCACTAGTAAATTTTGTCAAGCATTTGGAGAAAAAATAATACCAATCCTACACAAACATTTTCAGAAAAAAGGAGGAGGAAACCCTTCCTAACTTGTCAGTATTGGTATCATACCAAAGCAGGACAAAGTTATCACGAGAAAAGAAAACTATACAATTATTTCTAATGAACATAGATGCAGAAATTCTTAACAAAATATTAGCTTATTGAAACAAGCAACATAAACAGAGGATTATATACCATTACCAAGTAGAATTTATTCCTGAAATGCAAGAATGACTTTACATCTGCAAATCAATTAATAAATATACTATATTAATGGAATGAAGGACTAAAGCTATACAATTTTCTCAGTAGACACAGAAAACAACTTTCGACAAAATGTAGTATTCATTGATGTTTAAAAACTCTCAACAGATTAGGAATAGAAATGAACTTCCTGTACCTGAGAAAGAGTATGTGTGAAAAACCTTCAGCTAATATTATACTTAATTGTGAATGATAGTTGTAAAAGTTTTCCACTTAGATTGGGAATAGGCCAAGTACATATACTCTCACTACTTCTACTCAACATTTTACTGAATGTTCCAGCCAATGTAACAAAGCTAGGAAATAAATTAAAGGCATTTATGATTTTGTATGTAGAAAATCCCAAGATTATATGTAGGTAAGTACCTGTTAAAACTAATGTGAGTTTAGCAAGGCTGCAGGCTATGAAGTAAATTTGCAACAACCAATTTCATTTCTTTATACCAGCAATGAACCATTTGAAAATAAATTTAAGAAAGTAATTTCATTCACAAAAGTATGAACAAAAGAAAATTCTTAGGAATAGGTATAACAAGAGAAGTGTAGGACCCATATGCCAAAATATTATAAAACATTGCTAAGAGAAATCACACAAGATCTAAATTAATGGAAAGAGATACCATATTCTTGGAATGTAAGACTCAATGTTATTAAGATGGCAATTCTTCTCAAAATGATCTATAGATTTAACACAATTCCTATCAAAATCCTAGCAGGCTGTTTCTTGTAGAATTTGGCAAGTTGATTCTAAAGTTTATGTGGAACTACAAAGAGCTAAAACAATTTTGAAAAAGAAAAATGAAGTTGGGAGATTTATACTAGCTTATTTCAAAATTACAGCATGGCTCTGGTCATCAGGCAGTGTGGTATTTATTGATATAAGGATAAACATTGGTCAGTGGAACAGAATGGAGAGCCGAGAAATAATCTCTAACATTTATGATGAATGGGTTTTCAAAAAAGGTGCAAATACAATTCATTTGGGGAAAAATAGTCTTCTCAACAAATTGTGCTGAGACAATTTAATATCCATATGCAAAAGTACTTAGACTCTTACATTACCCTACACACACACACACACACACACACACACACACACACACACAATTAATTCAAAATGGATCAGAGAGTCAAATGTAAGAGCAAGAACTGTAACATTTCTAGAAGAAAACATTAGATCACAAATATGATTTCTTCAATCTAACAAAAATGACAAAATTTGTAAATTAGACTTTATCAAAGTTAAAATATTTTACTCTTTAAAAGGCACTATTAATAAAATTAAGCCACAGACTAGAAGAAAATACTTTTAAGTCATATAACTGATAAAAGACATACTCAGAATCATAAATAGCTATTACAATTCAATAATAAAAAGACAAAGAATCTGATTAAAAAATGGGCAGGTTTGAATAGGTGTTTCACCAAAGAAGACATGCAAATGACTAACAAGCACATAAAAAAAAAGATGAAAACATTTAGGAAAGGCGAAGTAAAAGCACAACGAAATACCACTAGAGACCCACCAGAATGGCTGTTATCAAAGTCTTACAATATTGTGTTAGACAAACTGAAATCCTTCTACAATGCTGATGAGAATGTAAAATCTTATATTCACTTTAGAAAAACAGTACAGTAGTTTCTTGGCAAGTTATACATATACTGTACTTACCATACTACCCAGCATTTGCACTTCTTAGTATCTACTCAGGAGAAGCAAAGACACAAATATTTGCAAGTGAACAGTCATAGCCAAAATCTGGAAACAATCCAAATGTTAATCAGCTGAGAAATGGATAAGCAGAAGGTGGTATAGCCATACAATTAAATACTAGTCAGCAATAAAAGGGAATGAAATGTGCTATAGGAGACAACATGAACAAATCTCAAAACCATAAGTAACCATTATGAAAGAGGTAAAAGATGATATATGATTCAATTTGTATACAATTTCTAAGAAAAGAAAAATGATAAGAGATATGATTGCTTGGGGCTGGGAGTGGGAGAAGGGATTGATTAGAGACAGCATAAGGGAACTTTTTGGGGTAAGAGAAGTGCTCTAAAACTGCACCATGATGTTGTTCCATAATGTAAATTTCATTATATAAATGTATCCAAAATCATGGAACTAAAGACTTACAATTACTGAATTTTTATGGTATATAAATTATATTTTAAACTTGTTTTAAAAAGTCATATGAAAAAGGCTATCTAATGTATAATAATGTATAACAAGTAAAAATATTGGAGCAATAATTTAATCTGTCAAGGTAACCAGATACACTTTTTTTTTTTTTTTTTGGAGTAAATGTAATATGTTGGTGAATTTCTTGGGGCAGTCAAACTGAACCACTAGCTTCTACAGCTCACATCTGACATTGGCTTCAACCTGACTCTCCCAGTCACATCTTTGTGATTCACCACTGTATCCTAGAAATTTATAGGACATATAGTAGGTGTTTAATAAATATTTTTGAATGACATGAATTACGAATGTCTTGAAGGTCTGTATTTGGTATCTACAGCAAAACCCATTTCACAGTTCCACAGTAACATGCAAAGTCACATCATATTACTTGTTTCTCTTAAAATTTTTTTTCAGTTTTGATGTAGGACTATTCTTACCAGGAAAAATACACATGTAGTTCACATTATCCTAGCTATAAACCGCTAACCATGCAGGTGTTCAGACCTTTATACAGTCCTGCCAGCAGTGTCTCATCCTCTACCCAGTTCCAGCAGCCCCAGGAATATTCATGTGTGCTCAAGTGCAGTTTATCCCCCTGATATCTCCCCTGCAATTCTGGGCAGAGTAGTGTACCTATTTGTGGCTATTTTCATATCAGTTGTACACTGATATGTCCAATATCAGCAAGCTCTCAGCATCACAAAACTTTGAGGTGGCCTACTGCGGAATTGAAGAAGATGCCTTCCGTACTCACAGGGTTGCATTGTGTTAGATGCACCCCAAGGCAGTGCTGCCTGGGCGCCAAACTGTTAGAGAGTTTAGAGAGAGATTTTTTCCATTTTTACCCATAGCTGCTTTCTTCTAAGTCTCCAGACCTGCATCAAGGGAACAGTGTTGGGAACAGATTTTCTCAGTCTCAACCATGCTGTTTTCAGAATCCCTATTCTCTTCTCACTTCAGAGGTCAGCCTTGTCATGCTTGTCTCCTTACCTGCCACTAAATACTTCAGACCCCTCTGAAAACATATTTTGTCAGTCTACTCCATCAATTTGACAAACACATCCAGACATACCTGAAAACACAGCAGCGGAAGATGGCTCAGTATTGATTTTTACTACATTGTTATTAAGAGGGCCCTAAGACAGCACCTTGGACGAAGGACTTTTCTTAAACCCTTGGATCTACTGTTTCTTTTCACCTTGTTAGAATTATCTTTATTTAGATACCAGAATTTTAAAATACAAAATTATCTTATGACATATAAAATTGAAGTTTCTTTACTTTTTTTGGATTGTGGCTGCTCAGGCAAAGTGATGAAAAGAATGTAAATTGGTTAAGTGTCACAGTGAGAGGTACATTTCGCACCACCACTGTGACTCTAAGTGTAAACTTCAGAAGCTGACCTATGGTATATGTAGATACTCTGCTGCATCACAGGCCACTAATTGCCTCCTCAAATCTATTCTCTTTTTGTTTCTTAGTAACCAAACCCTCAAAATGGGCCCAGCTGAAAACTCTATTCTAGCCTTCCTTGCAGATTGATGTGGCCAATGAAATGTAAGTGCAAGTGTTTTCAAGACTTTCAGGACTTTCAGAAAAGCTTCTGAAAGTGAGGGGAAGAGTATTTTTTCTTCTCTTCCTTCTTCATGGAGATGCGACTACTGGAATTAATCAGTCATATTGGAGCTGTGAATAAATTTTGGGAATGGAAGCCATGCTTTAGGAGGTTGGGAAGAAAGATACCTTGAGCCTGGGCCTCTGAAGACTTTGAGGAGCCACCATGGGGGCCCTGGTCTGTCCATATAAGCCTTCTTCTTTAGGTTTAAGGGAGAAATAAAGTTCTGTTGTTTAAGGCATTCTTTTTTTTTCTGCAATACACAGCCAACTCTTATTCCTAAAGACTATACCTGCTAAGCACAAAAGGAAGATGAAATGCCCCTGATATCAGAAGAATTCAGTGTGATTATTATCTGTTGATTCAGGAATGGTTCTCATTATGGAATGACATTCAGAAGAGCAGCTGTTACAGCATCCAGCTTATCTGAAGCATTTCAAATATTAGTTAAAAATAAATGTTTATGTTTATGACTCACAGAATCATAATGGCTCTGAAATGAAGCTCAGCTAAATACCAGACCTTTGAGATTGAAGTCAGAGAGGACAATTCTGTTTCCCATGCTGTGTTAAATACTATGCTAAATAAGCCGCAATTCTGATCCATGAAATGGATCCCATATTGCCATATATTAAGTATAATAATTACCTTAATTCTTTTGCCTCTAAAAGAGGGTGATTAATTTATTAAAAAGTAACACATTGATATAATAAGAAAGTCAAACAGTGAGTGCAATAGGATAAGAAGGTATATTTGAAACCTATATCTATTTTGTTCTAATAGATTATAACCAAGAGAGGTTTTGGTGTGTATGTGCTTAACAGAATGCCTAGTATATTTTATCCTATTTAATTTTTTTATATTTTATTCTATTTATTTATAAATAAATATTATGAAAATAAGTAGGTATTTTCCGAGTGGATTATTAATTCTCAGAGACAGAAGCTCTGTCTTAAGTTTACAATCCAAACCACTGGCCTACAGTAATCATAAATATAATATGTTAAAGATAAATTAAAATACATTTAGAATTAAGTACCCTTATCGTGATATAACAGGATATTTTGGAATTCAGATATTGCAGAGATTGGAATATTGCTCTGTTTATCAGGGTCTGGGTGCTCTGGCATCTGGAACTAGGTGCACTCTTTCCAGCAGGTCTCTCTTGCATCCACAAATTTACATTCAGTGGAGGATTCTCTTAGAAGAAAATCAGCAGGTATTCTGACCACTCTGTCTTCCTACTGAGGTTCAGATATATAAAATAATGTCTGTTCTATGGGATGGCTCCAACTAAAGCTGATTGTAGGAAAGGACAATGGGACACTTGAGGATAAATTTTCCACAATGCGGAGGTAAATCTATGACAGAGAATTGGATTCAGCATCAAGATATAAGTTATTAGAGATGAGTGATGATCTGGATAAAGAGTATGAGCTGGCAGTAGAATTCATTCTTGCCAAGGGTATTAGTTTCCCAGGGCTGCCGTAACAAATTACCACAAGCTTGGTGGCTTAAACAATAGAAATTTATTTTTTTACAGTTCTGGGCCCAGGGGTCTGAAATTAAGGTACAGGCACACCTTGTTTCATTGTGCTTCTCCTTATTCTGCTTCACAAATATTGCAATTTTTACAAATTGTAGGTTTGAGGCAACCCTGCAAGTCTATCAGTGCTATTTTTCCAACAATACGTGCTCACTTCATGTCTCTCTGTCACATTTTTGTAGCTGTCATGATATTTCAGACTTTTTCATTATTATTATAGCTGCTATAGTGATCTGTGATCACTATATTATATTACTATTATAATATAATATTACAATGTTACTATTATCATTGTTTTGGGGTGCAACAAACCATTCATACAGAACACAGCAAACGTAATCAATAAATGTTATGTGTGTTCTAACTGCTCCACTGTTAGGCTATTTCCCCACCTCTCTTTCTCTCCTTGGACTTCCCTATTCCCTGAGATATGACAGTATTAAAATCAGGCCAATTATTAGCCCTACAATGGCCTCTAAGTGCTCAAGAGAAATGGAGAATTGTGCATCTTTCTCTTTATATCAAAAGCTAGACATAATTAAGTTTGGTGAGGAAGGTATGTCAAAATCTGAGACAGACCAAAAGCTAGGCCTCTTCCACCAAACATTTAGCCAGGTTGTGAATGCAAAGAGAAAGTTCTTGGAGGAGATTAAAAGTGCTACTCCATGAACACACTAGTAATAAAGTCAAACAGCCTTATTTTTGGAGAAAGTTTTGGTGGTCTGGATAAAAGATCAAACCAGCCACAATATTTCCTTAAGCCAAAGCCTAACATAGAGCAAAGCCCTAACTCTCTTTAATTCTGTAAAAGCTGAGAGAGATGAGGGGGGTGCAGAAAAAAAGTGTGAAGCTAGCAGAGGTTGGTTCATGAGGTCTAAGGAAAGAACCCATCTTCATAAAGTAATTGTGCACAGTGAAGTGGCAAATGTTGCTGGAGAAGTTGCAGCAAATTCTCCAGAAGATCTAGCTAAGATAATGAATGAAAATGGCCACACTAGGCTGGGCACGGTGGTTCATTCCTGTAATCCCAGCACTTTGGGAGGCCAAGGCAGGTGCATCACTTGAGGTCAGGAGTTCAAGGTCAGCCTGGCCAACATGGTGAAATCCCATCTCTACAAAAAAATACAAAAATTAGCCAGGTGTGGTGGCACACACCTGTAATCCCAGCTACTCAGGAGGCTGAGGCAAGAGAATCACTTGAACCTAGAACAGGAGGTGGAGGTTGCAATAAACTGAGATCGTGCCAATACAGTCCAGCCTGGTTGACAGAGTTAGACTCCATCTGAAAAAAAAAAAAAAAAAAAAAAAAAAGAAAATGGCCACATTAAACAATAGATTTTCAATTAAGATAAAATAGGTTTCTATTGGAACAAGATGTAATCCAGGACTTTCATAGCTAGAACAGAAAAGTTAATGGCTGACTTCAAAGGACAGGCTGACTCTCTTGTTAGGGGTTTACGCAATTGGTGCCTTTAAGTTGGAGCCAATGCTCTTTGACCATTCTGAAAACCCTAGGCCTCTTAACAACTGTGCTAAATATACTCTGCCCATGCTCCGTAAATGGAACAACAAAGCCTGGATGACAGCACATGCATTTACAGCATGGTTCACTGACTATTTTAAGTCCACTGTTGAGACCTACTGCTCAGAAAAAAGATTACTTTCAAAATATTGCTCATTGACAATGCACCAAGTCATCCAAGAACTCTGATGGAGATGTACAAAGAGATTAATGTTGTTATGCGGCCCATGACTCAAGGAGTGCTTTTGACTTTCAAGTCTTATTATTTAAGCAATGAATTTTGTAAAACTATAGCTTTCATAAATAGTAATTCCTCTGATGGATCTGGGAAAAGTAAATTGAAAATGTTCTGAAAAGGATTTACCATTCTAGATGCCATTAAGAACATTCATGATTCATGGTAGGAGGTAAAAATATTAACAGGAGTTTGGAAGAAGTTGATTCCATCCTCATGAATGACTTTAAAGAGTTCAAGACTTCAGTAGAGGAAGAAACTGCATTTGGTAGAGATAAATATCAAGATAACTAGAATTAGAAGTGGAGCCTGAAGGTGCGGCTAAATTGCTGCAATCTCATAACAAAACTTTAATGAATGAGGAGTTGCTTCTCATGGATGAACAAAGAAAGTGGTTTCTTGAAGTGGAATCTACTCCTGGTGAAGATGCTGTGAACATTGTTAAAATTACAACAAAAGACTTAGAATATTACATAAACTTTAGTTGATAAAGCAATGGCAGGGTTTGAGAGGATTGACTCCAATTTTGAAAGAAGTTCTACTGTAGGTAAAATGCTATCAAACAGCATCGCATACTACAGATAATTCTTTCATGGAAAAGAGTCAATCAATGCAGCAAACTTAATTGTCATCTTATTTTAAGAAATTGTCACAGCCACCTCTACTTTCAGCAACCGCAACAATGATCAGTCAGCTATCAACATTAAGGCAAAACCTTCCACCAGCAAAAAGATAATCACTCGCTGAAGGCTCAGATGATCATTAGCATTTTTGGCAGTAAAGTATTTTTTAAGCTTAGGTATGTACATTTTTAGACATAATGCTGTTGCATACCTAATAGTGTACAGTATAAACAGAGCTTCTATATGCACTAGGAAAAAAATTTTGTGTGACTTCATTGTGGTTTTCTGGAACGGAATCTGCAATATCTCTGAGATATGTCTGGTTTGCAGGGCCACACTCCATCTGAAGGCTGTAGGGAATCTTCACTTGCCTTCTGCAGGTTTTGGTGATTCCAGGTATTCTATGATTTGTGACAACACAATTCCAAAATCTGCTTCTTCATTCACATGTTCTTCTTCCTTGTATCTCTGTGTCTGTTTCCCCTTCTCTTCTCTTACAAGAAGTTTTCACTGGATTTAGGGACCACCCTAATCCAGGATGATCTCTTTTCAAGATCCTTAAGTATATCTGCAAAGACCCTTTTTCCAAAGTCACATTTACAGGTTCTGAGTAGATGTATCTTTTGGGAGGACAGTATTCAAACCATTACAATCTTCCCTCTGATCCCTCAAAATTCATGTTTATCTCACATACAAAATACATTTTCTACATCCCAGCATTATCAAAAGTCTCAACCCATTAAGTGTCAACTATTATTCCAAAATCTTATGGTCTAAATCAGGTATAGATAATATCCTGGGTCTGATCTATCCTGGGGCAAAATTTCTGTCCATATGGGGACCTGTGAACCTAGAAAACCAGTTGTTTGCCTTCAAAATACAATGGCGGGATGGGTATAATATAAACAACTCTATTACAAAAGAGAAAAATTGAAGAAATTAAGGGGTCACCAGTACCAAGCAAATTTGAAATCTGGCAGCGCCAGATTCCTTAGGTTTCAATGCCTGAGAATAATTGTCTGTGGCTTGTGGCTCCACACTCTGTGCCTGTGGCTTTGTCACCCTTTGTGGCCTCAGGCAGCTCCATTGTGCTTTGTGCCCTTGGCAGTGGCTCCATTGCCTTTTGCCCCTGGGCCAATAGCACTTTTGCTCTTGGAGTTATTCTCCCTTTTTTTTTTTGAATAGCACATGCTTGCAGCAGAATAGCTCTATAAGCCCATTTCCTGCCTGAAGACTTTTAGGAGTCTGACAATCTTTTAAAATTTTGTCCAGTTTCTTCTAGTATAATATTCTTAAACATCTGTGAGCCTCCAGTGTGTGTCACGGGGATCCATACCATCAAGCAAAAGGGTTCTCTTCTTAGATAACCTAATCTTTATTCTTGGATTCTGCTAACATGGTTGATTGCATCCATGAATCACATACCTAATTTCTTTAGCAAAAGGTTTTCAAGTTGCACACTTGGCCTTCTCTCTGGAAGAGGATTTCTCAATAGTCAATTTTCTAATTTTAGCATCCTTTGTCTTATGGATCAGAACCTCCAAAATTATCAAATGCTGGTTGATTTTTGCTTAACTTTTTGCTTCCTCAATTTATCTCTTTACTTTTGCATTTTATTTTTAGCAACAAGAAACCAGGCAGCACTTTCAACACTTTACTTGGAAATGTCCTCAACTAAATATTAAAGTTAATCTCTTACAAGTTCTACTTTACCAAAGTGTAATAGAACACAGGTGAGCCAATTTCTTCCCACTTTTCACAAGGTTCACCTTTCCTCCAGTTTCTAATAACATGTTCCTCCTTTTCTCTGGAGACGTCACCAGAAGCATTCTTGTTATCTGTATTTCCATTAATCTCTGCTAGGCCATCTATGATTTTCTATCAAGTACCTCAAAATTCTTTCAGCCTCTACCAGTAACCCAATTCCAAAACCACTGCCCACATTTTAAGGTATTTATTACAGCAGCATTCCTCTTCCCAGTTTCAAAATCTGTATTAGTCAGGGTTCTGTATTAGAGAAAGAGAACCAGTGAGAGATATAAAAATCAATCAATCAATCAATCAATCAATCAATCTCTATCTCATCTATTAATATCTATCTATCTAAATCTCTCACTCTATAGTTCTATCTATCAGTCATCCTATCTATCTGTCTGTCTATCTATCTAGCTCAATGAATTAGCTTACATGACTGCGGGGGCTGGCAAGTCCCAAATCTATAGGGCATGTCAACATGTTGGAAACTCTCTGGCAGAAACTGAAGTTGCTGAGGAAAATATTTCTTCTTCCTTAGGAAATCTCAATTTTGCTCTTTTTAAAAAAAACAGCTTAAGATATAATTCACATGCCATACAATTCACCCACTGAAATTATACAATTTTATGGTTTTTGGTATATTCACAGATATCCGCAACTATCACTATAGTCAATTTAGAATATTTTTTATCATCACAAGAAGAAACTCCATATTCTTTAGCTATCACTCCCCATCCCCACCATTCACTCTTCACCTAAACATAAAGAACTGCTAATCTACTTTTTGTCTCTACAGGTTTCCCTATTTTGGGTACCATGTCTCAATGCATGGTACCATCACACACCTGGCCTCTGGATTCAGAACATGCAGAGTCATCCTGGATTCTACCCTCTCACCTAACTTCTCATTCAATTAGCGCTAAGTCCTATAGATTCTTTCCTTTCAATTTCTTTTTGACTAGCTACCTTCTTTTCCATTTCCTCCATTACTGCTTTAAATCAGTCTTCAAATAGTCTTTTCTGCCTATGGTCATCTTTGCCCTCCAGTAAATCCTGCACGCTGTTGCCAGAATGACTTTTCTAAATCTGAGTATGATGACCCAACTGCTGTGCTTAAAACCCATTGTTAGCTGCCCATTGCCTAGAGGAGAAGCTCCAAACCTCAGGATGTGATAAACAAGGCCTCCACAGCCTGTATATCTATAGCCCTATCTATTGATTGGCACCATGTTCCCATCTACACTGCCTCTCTCCCAAACAAGAAGCACTACTTCAGCAATACCCAAATATTTGCATTTCCCTAGACATTTAACATTGTTCCATATTCCTGTATTTTTGCTCTGGCTCTTCCATCTTTTTGAATGATTTATCCTCCCCACTGGGCTTCTCAACCTCCATCCACATAGGAGCATAACTAGTTATCTTTAAAGGTTAAATATCTAAAGGGAGTGGAGGGAAGGAAGAGCCTTCAAAGAAGGTTGAGGAAGTATTATAATAAGAAGATATAAGAAAAAGTGCCATGTACCGAATAGTTTTAGGAAATGACATGGTTATTGAACAAAGATTAAAATTAAAAGCTTCAAAACAAACATTCCCTGGGGGCACATAAAAGTTGTCAAACTTTTATTTGCTTTTAGACTTGATTTTTATATGATGATAGTCTTCTATACAAAGATATACAGGTATTTCCTAATGCCCTGCTATAGCTTTTTAAAATTTAATAACTTGGGTTGTACGTATGACAGAAGCTATATATATATATACATATATATGTATAAATTCAAGGAAATTTTCTTCTAAAAAGCGACACAAACTTTAACTCCATAGCCAGAGTTGCTTATTATCTTCTTGTCTATGGCAGCCATTTGTGTTATTTGTCACAGGACCTGCAATGAGTATCTGTTGTTATAACTATATAATATGGTTGTTCTGGAGTCTAATAAATTCAATTCTGAACTTCTGCATAGGTTATTTCTATTGTAAGCCCAAACTAAGTTATTAAGCTTTAAGATATACCAGAGAAAGAAAATAACATGCTAAGGCTTTATGAAGACTGCATGTATTCATGTGTATGTATATGTGTGTGTCCAATATATGTCTGTGCATGTAATTATGCATACACAATACATATTTTTCTTGTGCAACTTTAAGTCCATTTTCTTTTACCCTGTCCTGAGTGGAGTGAAGTTAAGCTTGTTATCATCTCTCTTAGACTAACCATTTACACCCTTGAATACTGTTAAGCCAGCTTTTAGCCTATTCACTGTGAAAGAATTATATAGTTCTTTTCATTTGTCTTCATTCTATTTCCCAAATGTAAAAATCATGCCATTCCTGGGAATGCTGTCAAATTCATGGCAGGCTTCACAGATACCAAAATGGGGTTCCCCATTCAGGAAATTGCACAGAAAGGTAGAATAGAGTAGGAGGATTTTTTTCCCCAGGGTTTTCTAGGAGATGCTTGTATTTATCTAAATATTAAAATGATTGCAGCAATAATAATACCATTTTCCATGTCAGATGTCTTTTGAGGAATTTTAAAACACTTAAAGGTTTTTGAACAGTACAATGGGATCTGGTTGCTTTGCAGTTCAGAACTGAAAGCCCAAAAACTCTTAAAATCTTGGTATTCTTTTTGGTTGTGGAATGTGGCCTCTTACTTCAACAGTGCATGGAATGTGGCATTCACTGATAAGCAAGCCAGACTGAAGGACCTATTATCCTGGAAGATTACATTCCAGTTGCTGCTCAAGCACATTTTTTATTACACAAACGTACTTGCGTGATTGTATATCTTTGAATAGTTTTAATATTAGGAGTACTTTACCCAAAAGATTTTAGTTTCAATAGTACTTTCTCCAAAGAAGGGGATTAAGAAGGTCCTGTTACATTTGTGTTGAGATACTACCACAGCTGATGCTCCCTGGAAAGTACGACCTCCTGGCAGGAGGCCAACCAGCACACAAATAGAACATTAAACCACCAAAGCTAAGAACCCTCACAGAGTCCATTTTACCTGCTGCCACCTCCACTGGAACAGGTGCTGGTATCCATGGCTAAGAGACCCATAGACGGTTCACATCACAGGACTCTGTGCAGACAACCCCCAGTACCAGCCCGGAGCCTGGTAGACTTGCTGGGTGGCTAGACCCAGAAGACAGATAACAATCACTGCAGCTTGGCTCTCAGAAAGCCACATCCATAGGAAAAGGGGGAGAGTACTACATCAAGAGGACACCCCATGGGACAAAAGAATCTGAACAACAGCCTTGAGCCCTAGACCTTCCCTCTGACAGAGCCTACCCAAACGAGAAGGAACCAGAAAACCGACTCTGGTAATATGACAAAACAAAGCTCTTTAACACCCCTCAAAAATCACACTAGCTCACCAGCAATGGATCCAAACCAATAAGAAATCCCTGATTTCCCTGAAAAAGAATTCAGAAGGTTAGTTATTAAGCTAATCAGGGAGGCACCAGAGAAAGGCAAAGCTTAATTTAAGGGAATAAAAAAATGACACAAGAAGTAAAGAGAGAAATGGTCAATGAAATAGATAGCATAAATAAAAAACAGTCAAAACTTCAGGAAACAATGGATGCACTTATAGAAATGCAAAATGCTCTGCAAAGTCGCAACAATGGAATTGAACAAGCAGAAAAAAGAACTTCAGAGCTTGAAGACAAGATTTTCGAATTAACCCAATCCAACAAAGACAAAGAAAAACAGGATAAGAAAATATGAACAAAGGCTCCAAGAAGTTGGGGATTATGTTAAATGACCAAACCTAAGAATAATCAGCATTTCTGAGGAAAAAGAGAAATCTAGAAGTTTGGAAAACATATTAGGAGGAATATTTGAGGGAAACTTCCCTGGCCTTGCTAGAGACCTAGACATCCAAATATAAGAAGCTCAAAGAACACCTGGGAAATTCATTGCAAAATGATTATTGCCTAGGCACATTGTCATCAGGTTATCTAAAGTTAAGAGGAAGGAAAGAATCTTAAGAGCTGTGAGGAAAAAACACCAGGTAACTTACAAAGGAAAGCCTATCAGGTTAACAGCAGATTTCTCAGGAGAAACCCTACAAGCTAGAAGGGATTGGGGCCCTATCTTCAGCCTCCTCAAACAAAACAATTATCAGCCAAGAATTTTGCATCCAGTGAAACTAAGCTTCATAAATGAAGGAAAGGTACAGTCTTTTTCAGACAAACAAATGCTGAGAGAATTCACCACTACAAAGCCAGCACTACAAGAACTACTAAAAGGAGCTCTAAATCTTGAAACAAATCCTGAAAACACATCAAAAGAGAACCCCTTTAAAGCATAAATCACACAGAACCTATAAAATAAAAATCCAAGTTAAAAAAACAACCAAAAAACCAAGGTATACAGCCAACAAATAGCACGATGAATGGAATGGTACCACACATCTCAATACTAACACTGAATGTAAATGGCCTAAATGCTCCACTTAAAAGATACAGAACTGCAGAATAGATTAGAACTCACCAACCAACTATCTGCTGCCTTCAAGAGACTCACCTAACACATAAGGACTCACATAAACTTAAGGTGAAAGGGTGGAAAAAGACATTCCATGCAAATCGACACCAAAAGTGAGCAGGAGTAGCTATTCTTATATCAGACAAAACAAACTTTAAAGCAAGAGCAATTAAAAAAGACAAAGAGGGACATTATATAATGATAAAAGGACTTGTCCAACAGGGAAATATCACAATCCTAAATATATATGCACCTAACACTGGAGCTCCAAAATTTAAAAGACAATTACTAACAGACCTAAGAAATGAGATAGACAGCAACACAATAATAGTGGGGGACTTCAATACTCCACTGACAGCACTAGACAAGTCATCAAGACAGAAAGTCAACAAAGAAACAATGGATTTAAACTGTACTCTGTAAATGGACTTAACACATATTTACAGAACGTTCTACCCAACACCTGCAAGAATATGAATTCTATTCAACAGTGCGTGGAACTTTCTCCAAGACAGATCATATGATAGGCCACAAAATGAGCCTCAATAGATTTAAGACAGTTGAAATTATATCAAGCACTATCTCTGACCACAGTGGAAAAAAACTGGAAATAAATTCCAAAAGGAACCTTCAAAACCATGTGAATACATGGAAATTAAATAACCTGCTCCCAATCATTGGATCAAAAATGAAATCAAGATGGAAATTAAAAAATTCTTCTAATTGAATGACAATAGTGACACAACATATCAAAACCTCTGGGATACAACAAAGGTGGTGCTAAGAGGAAAGTTCATAGCCCTAAAAGCCTACATAAAAAAGTCTGAAAAAGCGCAAACAGACAGCCTAAGGTCACACCTGAAGTAACTAGAGAAACAAGAACAAACCAAACCCAAACCCATCAGAAGAAAGGAAATAACCAAGATCAGAGCAGAACTAAATAAATTGAAACAAACAAAAAACAAAACAAAAGATAACTGAAACAAAAAGCTGCTTCTTTGAAAAGATTGGTCTATCAATTTTATTGATAGACCATTAGCAAGATTAACCAAGAAAAGAAGAGAGAAAATCCAAATAAGCTCAATTAGAAACGAAATTGGAGATATTGCAACTGACACAACACAGGTACAAAAGATCATTCAAGGCTACTATGACCACTTTTATATGTATAAACTAGAAAACCTAGAAGAGATAGACAAATTCCTGGAAAGATACAATCCTTGTAGCTCAAATCAGAAATAATTAGATATCCTGAACAGATCAATAAGCAGCAGTGGGATTGAAATTATAATTTAAAAATTACCAACAAAAAAAGTCCCAGACCAGATGGATTCACAGCAGAATTATAGTAGACATTCAAAGAAGAATTGGTACCAATCCTGTTGACACTATTCCACAAAAATGGAGAAAGAGAGAACCTTCCCAAAATAATTCTATGAAGCTAAAATCACCCTAATACCAAAATCAGGAAAGAACATAATCAAAAAAGAAAACTACAGACCAATATCCCTGATGAACATAAATGTTAAAATCTTTAGCAAAATACTAGCTAACCGAATCCAACAGCATATCAAAAAGATAATTTGCCACGATTAAGTGGGTTTCATACCAGGGATGCAGGGATGGTTTAACATATGCCAGTCAATTAATGTGATACACCACATAAACAGAATTAAAAACAAAAATCACATGATCATCTCAATAGACAAAGAAAAAGCATTCGACAAAATCCGGCATCACTTTATGATTAAAACTCTCAGCAAAATTGGCATATAAGGGACATACCTCAATGAAATGAAAGTCATCTATGAATTCAGCAACATTTCTGGATACAAGATTAATGTACAAAAATCAGTAGCTCTTCTATAAACCAACAATGACCAAGCTGAGAATCAAATCAAGAACTCAACCCCTTTACCAATAGCTGCAAAAAAAAAAAACAGAAACAAAAACAAAACCTTAGGAATATACCTAACCAAGGGAGTGAAAGACCTCTACAAGGAAAACTACAAAACACTGCTGAAAGAAATCACAGATGACACAAATAAATGGAAACACACCTCATGCTCATAGATGGGTAGAATCAGTCCATGTGAAAATGACCATACTGCCAAAAGCAATCTACAAATCCAAGGCAATTCCCATCAAAATACCAGCATCATTCTTCACAGAATTAGAAAAAAAACCATCCTAAAACTCATATGGAGTTTTAGGATGCATAGGCAAAGCAAGCCAAAGTTTTAGGATGCATAGCCAAAGCAAGGCTAAGCAAAAAAAAACCCCAAAACAAAACAGAAACAACAACAAAACCCAAAAAGAAACAAACCAACAAACAAACAAAAAACAAATCTGGAGGCCTCACACTGCCTGACTTCAAACTATATTATAAACCATACTTACCAAGACAGCATTGTACTGGTATAAAAATAGGTACATAGACCAATGGAACAGAATAGAGAACCCAGAAATAAACCCAAATACTTACAGCCAACTGATCTTTGACGAAGCAAGCAAAAACATAAAGTGGGGAAAGGACACCCTTTACAACAAATGGTGCTGGGATAATTGGCAAGCCACATGTAGGAGAATGAAACTGGATCCTCATCTCTCACCTTGTACTAAAATCAACACAAGATGGATCAAGGACTTAAATCTAAGACCTGAAGCTATAAAAATTATAGAAGATAACATTGAAAAAACCTTTCTAGACATTGGATTAGGCAAGGATTTCTTGACCAAGGACCCAAAAGCAAATGCAAAAAACCAACCAAACAAAAAAACCAAATAGCTAGGACTTAATTAAACTCAAGAGGTTTTGCATGGCAAAAGGAATAGACAGCAGAGTAAACAGACAACCCACAGAGTGGGAGAAAATCTTCACAATCTATACATCTGACAAAAGGACTAATATCCAGAATCTACAACGAACTCAAATCAGCAAGAAAAAAACAAACAATCCTATCAAAAAGTAGGCTAAGGACATGAATAGACAATTCTCAAAAGAAGATATACAAATAGCCAACAAACATATGAAAAAATGCTCAACATCACTACTGATCATGGAAACACAAATCAAAACCACAATGTGATACCACCTTACTCCTGCAAGAATGGCCATAATAATAACTAAAAAAAGATGCTGGTGTGGATGTGGTGAACGGGGAACACTTCTATACTGCTGGTGGGAATGTAAACTAGTATAACCTCTATGGAAAGCAGTGTGGAGATTCCTTAAAGAACTGAAAGTAGAACTACCATTTGATCCAGCAATCCCACTACTGGGTATCTACCTAGAGGAAAAGAAGTCATTATATGAAATAGATACTTGCACATACATGTTTATAGGAGCACAATTCACAATTGCAAGAATGTGGAACCAACACAAATGCCCATCAATCAATGAGTGGATAAAGAAACTGTGGAATATGTGTGTGTGTGTATATATATACACCACATATATGATATATATACCATATATACACACCATATATCATATATATAGATACCATATATATACACCATATATATCATATGATATATATATGGTATGTATATATATGATGGAATATATATATATGTATATATATATGATGGAATACTACCCAGCCATAAAAAGGAATTAGTTAATGGCATTCACAGTGACCTGGATGAGATTGGAGAGTGTTATTCTAAGTGAAGCAACTCCGGAGTGGAAAACCAAACATATGTTCTCACTTATAAGAGGGAGCTAAGCTATGAGGATGCAAAGACATAGGAATGGTACAATGGACTTTGAGGACTCAGGGGGAAAGGGTGGGGAGGAGGTGAGGGATAAAAGACTACAAACTGTGTGCTGTATATACTGCTCGAGTGATGGGTGCACCAAAATCTCACAAATCACCACTAAAGAACTTACTCATGTAACCAAACACCACCTGTTCCCCAATAACCTTTGGAAATAAAACATTTTAAAAAATTGTGTTGAAATGAACAGACTGCAAGTTTGGTTTTGCACAATTACTGCGTACCAGAAAGTGGAAAGAAGAATCAAATATACTGGTATGACATGTCAAGAATTAGTCCACAATGTAGACATTTGAATTATTCTCTGTGGATGTGCAACAAGGGCAAAGTAGCCTAAAAGGGAAAGACTGTTCTATCACATTGGCCACGTATCCTGGATCCCAGATCCCAACTGTGGAGGTGGAGAAGGCCTTGTCTTCCCTTAACTTATGCCCATTAGGAGACTGAGATGTATCTGGGCATGGATTGAGGAGCAGAGGAGGAGAAAGAAAGAAAGGGATAATTGTGTGTTGCACACTTCTGGATCAACCCAGCTTCTAGTGACATGGTAGTTGTCCACAATAAATGACTTATGGCATAGAGACTTCAGTAAAGGGAAGGGCTGTATATGGAAGAATCACTGTAAGGACACATGTTTAATAAACAGCTGTAAGTACACCAATGCAATTAATTTCCTCCCAAAAAGAGTTTGTTTATGTCAACTTAAGCATTAGTCAAGGGAAACTCGAGGAAAGTAGGGAAACTACTTTCTACGACCACCCAATACGCTGTCCTCAAACTCCTTTTGATTAAAGTAGTTGTTACCTTCCTATTCTATTTGAATATTTTGCAAGCTTTTCCCTGGTTCAAAAATGATCATTACAACATACTTAGTATCATAAAGTGGCTTCCTTTTTGCTCTTATAAAATAAGATGAAAGTGAAAATGACCTCTCTCCTGCCTCCACTTTTGCACTGCCCACTCTTAAACAGTAGCTTGTTGCTCCTGCTGATGAGTTTCCTCGCAGTGTGCATTTATTTAATGGTTCGGGAATGACTTACACATACTACAACATGGTAACTGTCCATGTAACTCCCCAATTTTTAAAGTTATAACAGGTTCTTAAACCATGCTACTAAGCAAGAGTAGTGCTCTTCCAGTTTAGAAAGTCGAATTAATATTTCTGTGGAATGTTTACTTATAGATCAGAGTTTCATTCATATTCAATTTAATGAAGAGGGGTTTTCTTGTAAATATAATGTTTAGAGCAATCAATTATTTCAGGCATCTTGACTGATTTACCTTATTCTATATCTCCTTTGTCTTCCCCAAACCTAATGTGACCTGACCAATGTAGCAAGACACGCAGAGATAGATCAGAGGAGAAGAGAAACCCAGCCTGCCTTACAGCTTTCCAAACTAAATACCATGAAACATCTTTATTTCTTCTGCCAAAGGGGGACATCGGGTATTGGGAAAGACTATTTTAGAAAATATAACATTGAGTTTTATGTATTTTTAACCTGGGAGTTCTTCTAAAAATTTTTATTAATTCCACTTTTTGAAGGAACCGGGAGGAAACAATTCTGTGATACTAAAGCTCTGGGCACAGCCAGTTTAATGTACTTAGGGCCCCCAATTAGAAATGCCAATAGAGCTAATGGATTAGTAAGACATTTCCACCACTGGGCAGCTCCCAGCTCAAAGTTGGAGCTGATAACCCTGCAATTGTTTTTGAACTTGTCTCAACAGAGCAAGGAGTACAGCAAGGACCTGTTGTTTCTAGTGAGCAAAATAAACAAACGTGAGGCTGTTCAATTCTTTTCTTTCTGATGTCTCCCTTGGAGACTGTATGGTTTTCTTACACTCAGGACTTTTTTGAAGGTGGAAGGAGAAAGTAAAGGTGCATGAGAGGACATAGAAGGATGAATGAACGTGAAGTTAGCTCATGAAGAGAGGAAGACCCTGAATCTGGTATAAAGAAGGCCCTCTCCTTTGCCTTCTCTGCCTTTTCTGGAGTCTTAATAACATTGAGGCTCAGAAAATAGCACAAAAGAATAGAGGAAAATTTTCCCGCATTGTACTTTTTTTAGGAAGAAAGAGACCCCTATGGCTCTGTCCAGTTCTTCCATCAAAAACATATTAAAAGTAAGAAAAATGGCCAGGCGTGGTGGCTCACACCTGTAATTCCAGCACTTTGGGAGGCCGAGGCGGGCGGATCACGAGGTCAGGAGATCGAGACCATCCTGGCTAACACGGTGAAACCCGTTCTCTACTAAAAATACACAAAAATTAACTGGGCGTGGAGGCGGGCACCTGTAGTCCCAGCCAGTCAGGAGGCTGAGGCAGGAGAATGGCGTGAACCCAGGAGGCGGAGCTTGCAGCGAGCCGAGATCACACCACTGCACTCCAGTCTGGGTGGCAGAGCGAGACTCCCTCTCAAAAAAAAAAAGTAAGAAAAATGACTTTTATCAAACCATTAACTAAGACAGTGCCAGAAGCAGATTTTCTGTCAACTCTTTTGGAATAATTGCATATACTCTCCTATGACTAAAAGTGGTATTTTTGCTTGTTATTTAAACCTGGCCTTAATAATTGAATATAAGTAACGATCCTAAATTTGCAGCCTTTTTGAACACCATGCTGAAACTTGTAATTTAGTTTACAAGCTCCGAGCTGTCATTTTTGCTAACTGCTTTGTTTTTGTCACTTGTGTGATTTTCATTTATTTTTTAAAAATCAAATCGACATTTACTATTAAATGTAGAAATGAAAAAAGAGGCATTATAATGAGCAGATTTATAAAATATATTGTGTGAATGGACATTTTTGACTCAACTATAATTAAGTTTGGGATGGTGCTAAGGCATGTGGTTTTCATTTCTCTCTATAAACTTTTAGTTAGGAATTACTAATGCTAAAATTTACTAAGCGTACATATAGCATGCATTGATTGTAGAAGACTTTATAACAGTCTTTATTGGTTATTGCCATATCACATCTGTGTAGTGAGTAGGAATTACTAGGAATATAATTTCTTCAGACCCAAAACAATAATTTTTAAAAGCGACAAAGAGTAATGTTTGGGACCAAGGAATAGTTCCAGCACTCTAAGTGCACGTTTACATCCTTTTTAATGAAAATATGACCTTCAGCCTCAAAGATAGCTCCAGCTCTAGATATGATTTTTAAATTACATCTTTACTTTAAAAATGAGCCCCAAGTCACCATTTGGAGAGTAAAATAAGAGTTGAAGTTTAGAGAAAATATTTTAGTAAATTCTTGCTGCACATTCTTAGACTTCCCAGGAAACTGCACCTCACGAAGGGACAGAGGGGATAAGCCCTTTATGGAGAAATGAAGAGGGTTTCTTCTTCAACAGGAACAAGGAAACAATCCTCAGATGCAGTAGGGACAGAAGAATCCAGAAGGAGAGAGAGCAGAAACATTACTCTCCTGCTTAGCCACCTCTCCCGGTATTTCCATCTCTTTCAGCTCCTCTGCCATCTGACTTGCTAGAGTAAGCACAAGGAAAAATGGCAAAATGGCAAGAATAAAGAAAACTCTATATATTAATCCATTTTCACACTGCTATAAAGAACTGCCCGAGACTGGGTAATTTATAAAGGAAAGAGGTTTAATTAACTCACAGTTCCGCATGGCTGGGGAGGCCTCAGGAAACCTACAATCATGGCGGAAGGCAAAGGAGAAGCAAGTACCTTCTTCACAAGACAGCGAGCGTGAGAGAGAGAGAGTGAAGGGGGAACTGCCAAACACTTTTAAACCATCAGATCTTGTGAGAACTCCCTCACTATCACAAGAACAGCATGAGGGAAACCACTCCCATGATCCAATCGCCTCTCACCAGGTCCCTCCCTTGACACGTGGGGACTACAATTAGAGATGAGATTTGGGTGGGGACACAGAGCCAAACTATATCACTCTATAAAATATAGAATAAGCATCCATTATATGTCTTTCTAAGGCACACATTCAGGAACAAGTCATCTCAAAGATGCCTTTGAATAATTCAAAATTTTAAGCACAAGAAAACGCTTTGTCATCTTCTGTTCTCTAAATGAGATGGTTTTTTGCATATGTTTTATTTAAGAAAAGAAATACTAAAATGGAAAATGATCCAAGTGGGAAAGGAAGAGGTTGTCATGGAAGTGATCTTGGAATATAATTTGATGAGAGTAAAAGGAGTTTTGCTGTTCAGTAATTAGCAATATTTAAAAAAAGTTTTTACATGTGGAACTAGCAAAACATGTTGGAGGACTGATTATTCAAGCACAAAGAAGCCAACAAGACACTCAATTCACCAGTCATTTTAGATATTTTTCCTGTTTCTTCTGAGCTTAAACTATGATCTAAAGAGCCATTGATTTTGCTTTGTTACTGTAGTTAGTGTAATTTTTGTGTGATATGATTTGATACAATTCACCATGAGATAGATTTAATTCATTTATTAACATTTATAATATGTTAAATGGTCACAGCATCAAAAGCATTAAAGCCCAATGTGTTGATAAGCACCAATCCACTATTGAGTTAATAAGAATCATTGTAATTTACATAGCATTTTGGAAGCTGCTCTCCAAAAATTATAGAAACTGGATTAGAGAATATAACTATCTACAGTTATGCATTGCTTAATGAAGGGGATATGTTCTGAGAAATGTGTCGTTAGGTGATTTTGTCATCGTGTGAACACCATAGAATGTACTTATGCAAACCTAGTGGTATATTCTACTATACACCTAGGTTATATGGTGTAGCCTATTGCTCCTAAGCTACAAACCTGTACAGCATGTTACTTGCTAAATATTGTGGACAATTGTAACACAATGTTATTTATGTATCTAAACATATTGAAACATCATAGAAAAGGTGCAATAAAAATGTCATAATCTTATGGAACCACCTTCATATATGCAGTCCATTTTATGTGCAGTCCATTGTATATGCGGTCCATCATTGACTGAAATGTCATTATGTGGCACGTAACTGTATTCCTAAGGAGAAAGTATGGAAAAACTTGAAATGTAGTCATAAACTGTCTTCCTGTTTCCACTTAGCCATGTAAGAGCTGTGTTAACTGTATGACAACCCATGTGAGGATGTGAATGATACAGCATAATTCACTATTGTAGAATCAACAATCCACATTTTTTTCTGCCCTGTGCTGGGATTCTGTAAATAACAGATTCTGTAAATCCTACATAAGTCGCTGCCATGCTAAGCAAGTTAGAATTAATCCTGTAAGTGATAAGAGATAGTTAAAGGATTTTATGGCGGGAGGTGCCATGATCAATGTATGTTCCTAAAAGAGCCCTCTGGTGCATTTTGCTATTTGGGAAGGGGTCATTCAGAAGTTGGAAGAACAATTAAGAGTCTATTGCTATTGTTAATCTCCAAAACATATAAGAAACTTCTGCAACAAAGACGATTTTTGGAAATCATTGTTGTACAGTTGGTGTTTGAAACCATGGGAACAGATGAGATCAATTTGGAAATGAACTCCACAGGTGTTGTTTCAGTGAACTTTCTAATGCAATAATCTTTTCTTAATGAAGATGAAACTTCAGAAAGTACATAGAATTTCTCACAATGTAAGGCTGTTGTTCCTTTAACTTTGAAGTGGTGGATGACCACTACTGTCAGAGAAGAGAGATAGTTAACATTGCTGCAAGAAGAACATGGCCTTTTCCTTAACTGTGCTCAATCATTGCGAGTTTTTGTTTTTCTCTATTTCTAGAGAGATTATGGTCAGGATGCTTCTGGAGTGGCTTCTGAAAAGTAATTCCCACTGATGTATTCTTGGAATAATAATGTGGCTTTAGGCTGCCATGTGCAAGCACAGGTTGTATGATCTCTAATCCATGGAAAGCTACTGAGAAATGCCTTTCTATGCTGTATTTACCAGCTTTCTAAAAGTGTAAACCCTGGTTGTGTACCAGGTTCAACCTTACTCACATTCATAATGCCAGTCTGCCTGGGTGATTCATGAAGTCAAAGTGTTAAAGCCACATTGCAAAGGAAGAAAATAATCATCCAGACTTTCAGCACTAGATTGAGACTAATTTAGGCCAATGCAAATTAAGTTTCTGGGAGTTTAGAATATGGTAGTTAGAAATTTCTATATTTCTATAACTATTTAAAAATGTTTTTAATGAAAAAAATAGGTTATACTAGGGGAAACATGCAAAAATAAATATGATAGGTATAATTTGAACATTCAAATGTAAAGAGAATGACTGTAGATACATCAAATTAATATTCCTCTTCCACATAATAACTGACCAAAGAAGAGGAGCAAACCATTTGCACACAAGGAAGAATGAACACTAAGTCAGTATGCTTGGTAATAGCTACAGCAAAATACATTAAAGGCCATAGGAGATGTTCCTTCTTCCCTGTTGTATAAACAAATGTAAATATGGTAATAAAATCCAAGTTTGCAGGGCAGTAGAAAAAGAGGTGCAAGTAAGATTTTGCAAATTTGTAAAATCCATCTAGAGAACATTGGAAATGGAGGAAATACACATGATAGTACTTGGTGATCAATAATCCGACTTTGAAGGAATATACTTCAAATTAAACACTTCTAAATAAAAAATGTATTTTTTGTGCTCAGATGTTTTTAGCAAATTCTTCATTATATTAAAAAATTGGAAACAAAACTTAAGGGATAGATTAGAAAATTGTAGTCCTTATCTTGATAAATATGTGACCTATGTAGATATCTAGAAAATTATATAAAAAGTAGATTTAAATGAGAAAAGAACATAAATAACAATCATATAGATACCTACAATTTACATATATACATATAAAGATTGAAGCAGGTGACATAACCAGCTGTTTCAAAATTAAGGTGTAGAGGAAATTGTTCTTTAAATGAAAGAGTAATTAAAAATACTACGGTGGCTTATGCCTGTAATCCCAGCACTTTGGGAGGCCGAGGTGGGCGGATCACGAGGTCAGGAGATCGAGACTATCCTGGCTAACACGGTGAAACCTCATCTCTACTAAAAATACAAAAAAATTAGCCGGGCATGGTGGCGAGCACCTGTAGTCCCAGCTACTCGGGAGGCTGAGGCAGGAGAATGGCATGAACCCGGGAAGCGGAGCTTGCAGTGAGCCGAGATTGCGCGGCTGCACTCCAGCCTGGGCGACAGAGCGATACTGTCGCAAACAAAAAAAAAAAAAAAGAAAAAAAAATTGCTAATACAGAAGAAACAGATTTTAAAATCTTTATTAATAAGTGTAAATTTAAGTTCTTTTCAAATAAAATGTGATGGTCAATCAATCATTTATAAAGATCTGAGGGCAAGATAAAACTTAAAAGTAGATGTTCTACTTGACCAGATTCTAAGAGACTTGATGTCAAGGGTAAATGTACACTCTTTAAAATCCCAAGAAAACCTATAGCGTGATGGCATGTTTCTTTGGAAAGTCTTAATTAAGCCAATCTGTTTTTCCTTCTGCAATCATGTTAGTTAATCGTTTTACCCTCACCTTTTTCTCCAATAGATACTGACATTATTAGATAGCTGTTAAGTTTTTAGTTCTAACATTTATCGTGCCATCAAATATGACTTCCAAGTACAAGAAAACCTCATTAATTTTGACCTTCCTAAATTGAAATTTGCAATAATTTAGGCAAAATGTGTTTCATTTATCTACGTACTGCATCATACTAACTAGTTTTACTAGATCGGGCAAACTCTTCCTGACCCCTGGTAAGATTTGTCAGGGTCAACAGAGAGATTCTGAAGCCCATCCTTCCCTACCTCCCTTACCTCCTGCCTCTCCACATGAACTGTCCTGGTCAGAAATAATTTACCTTTGTCATGTAAGGCTTTGCTATCAATGAACATAAAATGTTCTCTCAACCAGAGGTCACAGTCTAGATATTGCCAAGAAGTTGTGTTTTGTTTAATCCCTACAGTGTTTAATTGTGCACACATACACACACCCCTGCTCCCACTGGAATTTGAAAGCCTTCAGACTGAGCGTATACTTTCCAGTTCACCACAGCCTTCGCCAGTCTTACATTCGGCTTCTTCATACGTTTGAGTTCACCACCTCATTAACTGTTAAGATACTCTCATAAAACCATTTCAAAACATTGCACACTTTGCATTTTTCTCCTTCCTTCCTTCCTTTCCTCCCTCCCTTCCTTCCTTTCCTCCCTCCCTCCCTTCTTTCCTTTCTTCCCTTCCTCCCTCCCCCTTCCCCCCTCCCTTCCCCTTCCTTCCCTTCCCCTTCCTTCCCCTCCCGTCCTCTCCCCTTTCCTTTCTTTTCGACAGGGTCTCAACTCTGTTCACTGCAGCTCTGACCTTCGAAGCTCAAGTGATCCTCCTACCTCAGCTTCTCGAATAGCTAGGACCACAAGCACATGCCACCATGCCCATGCCCGACTAGATTATTCTTTTTTCTTTTTTATTTTTTTGAGATGGAGTCTCACTCTCTCACCCAGGCTGGAGTGCAGTGGTGCGATCTTGGCTCACTGCAACCTCCACCTCCCAGGTTCAAGAGATTCTCCTGCCTCAGACTGCTGAGTAGCTGAGATTACAGGCACACACCACCACACCCGGCTAGTTTTTCTATTTTTTTTTAGTAGAGACGGGGTTTCACCATGTTGGCCAGGCTGGTCTTGAACTCCTGACCTCAAGTGATCCACCCACCTCGGTCTCCCAAAGTGTTGGGATTACAGGTGTGAGCCACTGCACCCAGCCTATTCATTGTTTTTGGAGAGACAGTGTGTCCTTATGTTGTCCAGGGTGGTTTCAAACTCCTGAGCTCAAGGCATCCTCCTTCCTCAGCCTCCCAAAGTGCTGGGATTACAGGTGTGAGCCATTGTGCCTGGCCTGCATTTTTTTCTTCAGTGATCTCTGGAATGCTATTTTTTGCTTTCTTTTTTTTGAGATGGAGTCTCACTCTGTTGCCCAGGCTGGAGTGCAGTGGTGCAATCTCAGCTCACTATAACCTCTGCTTCCCAGGTTCAAGCGATTCTCCTCCCTCAGACTCCTGAGTAGCTTGGATTACAAGTGCCTGACACTACACCCAGCTAATTTTTGTATTTTTGTATTTTTTTTTTAAAGTAAAGATGAGGTTTTGTCCTGTTGGCCAGGCTGGTCTCTAACTCCTGACCTCAAGTAATCTGCCCGCCTTGGCTTCCAAAAATGCTGGGATTACAGGCATGAGCCACCACCCCTGGCCTGGAATACTATTTATTTTCTGCTGCTTTGCTTATGTTTATTAACATTTCATGGACACAGCCTGGTTGCTTATGGGCAGAGATAGGTCTTAAATAGTGTTATGTCTCCACAGTGCCTAGTAGAATGTCCTTCATCTAGGTGTTCCATGACTGTTAAATAACTGGCTAATATGTAACTGAGGGTAAATAAAGATCTGAACATCATATAGAAGGATACTAGTCATGTTGCACTTTGAAGTTCAACAATCAAAAGCATATGGATTATGTCATTTGATCTTTTCAAACCCCCAACAGGAATGGCAGTTATGACAGAAAATAGAGCATGAATGCCTTGTGTCTTGAGAAAAGAGGTAGAAATTAGGATAGATAAGTATACATATGTTTATTCAAATACATTTCAAATTAGTGCTTTCACTTTGATCTTGAGTTTTAAGACCCAAATGTCTAATTACTGGTATGTTATGAGAGGCAGCATAATTGAGGGATGCAGATATCATTACTGCTAAACAATGCTTATGGCTCTATTCCTTCTAGACAGGATTGCTCTTACCTGCTCCTATGAAACTGGGCTTGGCCATGGGACTAGTTCTGACTGATGAGTGTGGGCAGGAGTGAGATGTATCATTTTCAAGCCAAAACATTTAATTGCCAGTTCAAGACATGTCATCCCTCTCCTTGCTTACAGCTGCTGTCTTGGTAGCACATGTTGCTGTGAAAGTGACATAAGATATAACACAGAATGTTTTGTCAACACATGGATAACCATGTCTTGAAGGGTTGCCTGAATCTGTAGTGGCTTTTGAGAGAGCAAGAAGTAATCTTTCGTGAAGCCACTGTTGTTAGGAGGCTCTTTACTGCAGTGGGACCTTGATTTTCCCAACTAACACAGCTATTGGGACCAGGGCCTACCATGTTGGAAGAACTCATATGGACTGATTCAACAGTGTAGCTGTAAAGAGTGTGATCCTACAGCCAGATTGCCTGAGTTCATATCCAAGCGCCATAGCTACTTGTCCAAGTTCCTTAACTTCTTTGTTCTTCAGTGTCCTTATCAATAAAGTGGGATAATAATGGCACCTACCTTATGGTGTTGATGTGTGAATGGATGAATTAATTCATGCAGAGCACTAACAAGAGTGCTTTAGAACAGTGCTCAGTGAGAGATAGCTATTATTAATGTTATCATTACTGGTCAGAAAGCATCCCGAGATGATAAATAAACTTAGTGTATTAGGTTTCTTACCACCAAGCCTGCTCTTCCTGTCTTGTGTTCTCTATCTTAGTGGCATTGACACGGACTGTTTGGTTAAAATAAAAGATGTGGAATCTTCTTATCACACCCAATAACCACACATATTCAGCCAGTTGCTCTATCCTGGTGATTTTACTTTGACTATACAAATAAATATAACTTTTATATCTCTCCAAAATATATTCCCTCTTATCTTTTCTTATTGTTACTACTATAATTCATTACCACTTTCCTAGAGCAATAACCTCCTAATTTGCCTGCCTGTATACAATATTTGGGAGACAGAATGATGATAGCAGAAATAGCACATATTTTGCCATGCATACTGACCTTGAACTCTGGCTCTATGTCTTGCCAGCTATAAGATTCTGGGAAAGTTACTTAATCTCTCAGTGTTGTTTTTCTTCATCGGTACAAGGGGATGCCAATATTCACTTTATAGGATTGTTGAGAGACTATATGAGATAATCAAGGTAAAGCACTCAGCATATAGTAGAGAATCAACCATTCTAAATTTTGTTCCTTTTTCCTCCATTAAATTTGGGTCAAACTATTGCCAATATTATTTTCCAAAGGCTTAGGCTAGATCAAATTCCCTTCTTCCTCCAGAACCCTATGGTATAAAATAAACATAGATTACATAGTATAAAATTCCATAGCCTCTAGAACGTGCTCCAATACTCTTCCACATTTGTGCTATCTCTTACTATTACTTGAAAGTCCCTGTGAACTTCTGTCCATGCCCTTCCTTCAGCTTGAAATGGTCTAACTCCTTCTCTCCCTATCAAAAGTCTACTTCTAAGTCCAGAACTGGTACCACATCCTTTGAGATGCAAGATTTCCCTCATCCTTCTGTGTATCTGTTAGGTAGTGTGATAAAATTGCTATACAACAAATCACCCTGAAACTCAGTGGCTTATAACACCAAATATTTATTCTTGCATATCTATAGGTTGGCTGAAAATGGTCTGGGCTCAGCTAGGGTGACTCAGCTTTGCGCTGCGTGGTCCCTTTTCCTCCTAGGACAAACAGGCTGCCCTGGACATGCTTTTTTCATGGCAGTGGCAGAGGTGTGAGTGCTGAAACAAAACAATGCAGGCATTTTGAGACCTGGATGTGGAACTGGCACTCCACCAATTCTACTTCATTTGGTTGGTTAAGTCATACTGCCCAATCTAAACTCAAAGTGTAGGGAGGTATGTCCCTTCCATTATCTGGGGGCCACTGCAGTGTTGCATGGCAAAGGTTGTGCTTATATGAAGAAATGAAGAATTGAGGGCAATAAAGCAGTTTCCACACTTTTGTTGGAATGAATGTTTAGAGGTATTAGAATTCTACTTCTATCTTTATTATAAGTGTTACATAGCTCTGTATTTTATCACCTGCTTCTCTTTTTACATACTGACTTCTTTTCTTTAGACTATGTATATATATATATAAATTTCTAGCTCTGCTAATAATTACTGCACTAATACCACTATCAGCAACAGACATACTGTCACTTAATATTTTATTTCAGTTCTCTTTGTCCTTAAGTTATTAGGAAACAGAGACATGGGAGTGTGGTCTCAAATTATCATCCAACAGATTACCTATTAACAAAAAAGGAAATGTACTTTCGTATTGAGAGATCCCTTAGACACTCCCATATCTGTGATCAAATTTGGAATCATCAGTAATGGGACAAACTGGCATTCCAGGCCTTCTGGTATGACGTGCCGGAGAAGTGTGCAATAACACCTTGCCAAAAAATGCTCATCCTTCGTCTATTCATGAGGAAAAACACACAGACACATTTAGAATATGAATATTCTGTGAGATTACTGGCCCTGACTATCCAAAAATGTCAATGTCATGGAAGACAAAATAAGGTGAAGGAACTATTCTAGATTAAAGGAGACTAAAGAGACAAATAACCAAATCTAATATGTGATAAAGGACATTTATGGAACAACTGTAAACTATGAATATTGATTTAAATAAAATTATGATATATGTATATTGAAAGATATGGGGATAGGACTAGGAAGAGTGCATGTGTGTGGCTCATTAGAGGTTTTTTTGTTTTTGTTTTTGGGGAAAGGGAGGCAAACCCTTATTTTCCACAGTGGTATATCAATTCATAATGAATGGACCAAAAAAATAAGAAGTAGCAATGTAAGTGTGCCATTTTGAGTTGCGAGAGTAAATGCCAAAAATTTCAATTAAAAAGGCTGAAAGGGGCCTTTAGGGAGTGAAAAATTGTGGTGTTGAGGGGATAAGGGGACTGCTGTTAAACTATTCAATTGTTTTAAACTCTTTACTTACATAGTTTTGATAAAACTAAAATATAAATTAAAAATAAACTAAACATCAATTTGAAAACAAAATTATAAATGAATGCATTTTATAAAGAGCTACAGAGGAGAGGTAAGTTGGGACCAGACTGAAGGAACCAGTGTGTCAACGGAGAATTTGAACTAAATCTGTTACTGTGGAGCCTGCTGAGAAGTTCAAGTAGGGTCATCATAATGCAGCTATTATAGAAGCATAGAAAATCCTTCTAGAAATACTTACTGACCTCATTCTTCAGGTCCTCTTACAAGTCATTCATTCATTGATTCATTGAGACACTGCTCTAGGTGTTGGGAATGTAGCAGTGAACAAAATAGGCCAGGCCCCTGCCCTTGTGGCGCTTACAGTACCCACCTCCCAGGGTACGTGGCCAGGGTCGATTGTGTGAATTTGGAACATGGGAGGAATAACCCCCCACCACCTCAGGTGGGGACCTCAGAATTCTCCAAAAGCACTAGAGGTGTGTGTGTATGTGTGTGTGTGCACACATGTATGTGTGTGTGCCCTAATGAAATCCACCCTAATTCACACAATTTCATATTAATTTCACATTTATTTTGTGAGACTCTTGCCTCGAGACATGAATGTCGCACACCCATGTTACTCCATGTTCTCTCAACAGATTGTCAACGTCTCCCAGTGGTCTCCTCTTTTCCCTCAACTTGGACAGATTTTTAAGCCGTTTTGTTCTCATTTCCTTTACTTGGGTTCCACAGAAGTTCTCTTGGCTGTCAGTGGGGAAGGGTGCAGGGTGCCAGGAGTGAGAGAGGGGTATATGTCTTTTCTAGAAGGGGGCAGAAGTCATTATCCATAAAAGCTACTCTAGAAGATAAAAGGACCCTCTGAAGGGGGGTAGGAAAAAGAAGTGATATTTCCCTGGGGATGATAACAGGAACTGTTCCAGGAGGAAAAGCCCACAGGAAAGGAGACAGATATTACATGGAAAAAGAGTATTGGAGTGCTGGATACATGGCTCACAAAAAAGCCTTTAAAAAATCAGAGAAAGGATGAAGTGACAAGGGAAAAGGGAACTAGTGAAAGGAGAGCTATAAAATTTATTTCCATTTTGTTTCCTCGTTTACATCACTATCCAACTGCCTCTGGCAAGAAGATGTTCCAAAATGCCTTGAGATAGAGATTGGGTCTCTCATTCATATTGTCCATAGTAAAAGAAATTAGGGTACATTTTTGAGAAACTCAAATAATGAAAGCAAAACAAAAGAAGAATATATGTCTTCTCTACATAATAATGGTGAGGCTAGAGACAGTTTTTTCCCAAGGTGTTTCCATGAGAAAAAAAAAAGCGGGGAGAAGACCTATTCGGATAGAAAAATTAAGATTCTGAAGAATTCTTTTTAAAAAACAGCTGGGTCAGATCCGGTGTTGTTGTATCTTTGCTATGTTGAAAGGGAAAAATACAATTAATAAGACAGTGCCAACTGTAACTGTGCTTAATAGGGGGTTATTTCCATTCAGGGTATGAATGATGCTAGAAATAACAAGTAAATTCTCCCTTTTCTTTAGTACAGAGAAAGCTTACTATCACATTGCATCCTATATTTCCTCCTTTCTAGGTTCAATCATTCTTCTCTCTGAAAGTCTTATTCATTACTCCTTTCTCTCTCTCCTCCTGCCCCTTTGATTAATTTCCAAAAGAAAAGGGCAGATTTAAGGGTCAGGTGTGGTGGCTCATGCCTGTAATCCCAGCACTTTGGGAGGCTGAGGCAGGTGGATCACGAGGTCAGGAGTTCGAGACCAGCCTGGCCAATATGGTGAAACCCCATCTCTACTAAAAATACAAAAATTAGCCAGGCATGGTGGCGTGTGCCTGTAGTCCCAGCTGCTTGGGAGGCTGAGGCAGGAGAATCGCTTGAACCCAGGAGGTGGGGTTGCAGTGAGCTGAGATCACGCCACTGCACTCCAGCCTGGCAACAGAGCAAGAGTCCGTCTCAAAAAAAAAAAAAAAAAGGCAGATTTAGATTAGTATTGAAGAAATGTTTCCATGAGAACACAATGTAAATGTCTAGAAGTGTATTATTACAGTGTATACAACAGGCTCAATAAAATGCCCTGCATAATGAATAATTTTTTCATTGTTGGAGGATAAGCAGGTCTTCAGACAAGGGGATGAGGGTTGTTTAACCCTCCTTTTGAAAAAGACTGTCTGAGTTGAATAATTAATATTATTATGATAAGAACAAAATAGAGATTCTTTTAAAAGAGTAATGATGGTAGAGGCAGGATCTTAGTATGCTTGTGCAAGTTATTAAAATTGAATGCTCTGCCTGTGTTTCCTGTACACTCCAGGAATTGCAAGCAAAAGAAGATGGATTGGATTAAGCAGAAAACATTAATATGCATGTTGTCAACTGAGCCTTTAATGATTACCTTTTCAAAGATAAAAATCATTCAAATATTTTATCTTTGAACTGAGAGGCAGACTGACTTTGAAACTAATACAGCTTCGGATTCATAGACTCTCACTTGGGCCCTTTCTAAGGTCTTGGGAGAAGCCCTAAAATGTGCCCAAATGTTTTGGTGAAATTTGCAAAAGTAGCATATTTTAATTGTAATCTATTATTATTATTATTATTATTTTATATTTGCCTCTTCGTCACTCAGGCTGAAGTGCAGTGGCAGGATGTCAGCTCACTGCAACCCCCGCCTGTTGGGTTCAAGTGATTCTCCTACTTCAGCCTCCCGAATAGCTGTAATTACAGGCGTGCTCCACCATACTTGACTAATTTTTGTATTTTTAGTAGAGATGAGATTTCACCCCATTGGCCAGGCTGGTCTCAAACTCCTGACCTCAAGTGATCCACCCGCCTCGGCCTCCCAAAGTGCTGGGATTACAGGTGTGAGCCACTATGCCAGGCCTTAATTGCAATCATTTAAAATTGCTCTTTCCATTCCAACTTTCCCTGTCAGATTTCCCCTCACACTTGGTGTCATTGGAGTGGTGGTGACCATTTTTGGGTTGAAGCTAAGGGAAAGCTGAACTGGAAACACGTTCATTTAGGCTTAGTGAGATATATCTCTACACCTTGCAATCAGTTCTCCATAGAGTTAAGTTATTGCTCGCTGTTCCTAATGAAGAAAAGGTTTCCAGGTGTGACAGAGGTGTTCTGTGGGTCATCCCGGTATTCTAGTTCAAGAAAAAGCTGCCTCTCCCTGACCACTTTGGTATTTTGTAACATTTTTTTCTCCTTCAGATTTGTCTCTCAAATGGAGAGTGTTTTAAACATATATGACAAGTTAGAATTTTCTTTAAAGAATCTAAGTGTAATGTTTACCCTTTGGAAGCTGCTCAAGCCTGTAATGTTACCAAAGGGGGGCAGGGAAATGCTGGGAAGGGAAGGGCGTGGTCCCCGGCTAGGGCTCCAACCCCATGCCTGTGCCCAGGGACCTAGATGAGGACAGGTATTTTTGTTTTCCTGCCCAAATGTTGCATTTCCCAAGACCACATAATGTTGCATTTCCCAAGTCATACCTAAACTAATTCTTTAAGATGAAAACAGAAATTTTAAATAGAGGTAATGAATAGACCCCTGGGAATGTTTGACAATCAAATTAATGAAGAGAAGTGAATCATATGAACATATTGGGGAAATATTTGTATTTTTGGCTTGTTCGAGACAAAATGCTGTCATTGATGAAGACAGTATAAGACTTATAATAAATTACAAACTAGTTAATGAATGTTATCAATTCAAGAGATATTTAAGATTAGTCACTGTACAAGAAAACTTGAAATCCTTGTAACCTTAGAGCTTATATATCAAAGAAATTTGATAAATGTCTTTCTAAATTTGACAACAACCCTTAGAAGTGTAAACTGTACTAATACCAATAAATAGGAATTTTTTCTAAATTATCTATAATGAAAAACAATTTTCAGTTATTTTTAAGAATAAATTGGATCCCAGATTATTTTTTTTGATTCTAGTATCTTCATAGAAAATTATACTTTAAATCACAATGTGAAGAGGTGCTCAAAGAGAATGGGGTAAAAAAAAAATACAAAAACAAATATTACAGAAATATGCAGTTAACTAAAGATTATTATTTAAATTTTTAATTTTTGTGGTGTTTATAACTACTAAAGAATTTTTAAATTGTTGTGATTTATTTTCTAAGTGGATATTCACTTTTGCAATTAATTTTTTATTCTTTCTCTTAAAGAGGGACTCTAAATTGTATAAACTTCAGGCTCCAGCCTTTGGTACCAGTGTTTGATCTGAAAGATGTTGCCAGATAAACATACTTTTTTTTTTGTTGTTGGCCAGGCAAGGCATAGGCTTTGCGTTTGCTGATTGGGCCATGAAAAAGAGTGTTTGCATCTTCTGGGAACCTCTCTTTGGGTTGAGTTGGCAGAATACCTCCAAAAGTGTCATTAGCAGCCTCAAGCAAGAGCTTCCCCTCAATAAGTAATGCTGTGAAACATGATGCAACATTTTGTCTCATTAGAATATTGTTTTCTGTGTTGCTGGACTAGGAGTTAGGAAATATATATTTGTGACACTAAGAAATGGTGTTTCAAATTTCATGAATCTGGGTAGTCCTTGAAATAGTTTTATTTTATTTTATTTTTTTGAAATGGAGTTTCGCTTTTGTTGGAGTGCTGGAGTGCAATGGCATGATCTCAGCTCACCGCAGCCTCTGCCTCCTGGGTTCAAGCGATTCTCTTGCCTCAGCCTCCCAAGTAGCTGGGATTACAGGCATGTGCCACCACGCCTGGCTAATTTTGTATTTTTAATAGAGACGGGGTTTCTCCATGTTGGTCAGGCTGGTCTTGAACTGCCGACCTCAGGTGATCCACCTGCCTTGGCCTCCCAAAGTGCTGGGATTACGGGTATGAGCCACCGCACCCGGCTGAAATAGTTTTATTGAGAGGCTTATGGTCCATGAAGGCAAAGGTTATTAGTGAGAAGAGCAAGTGACTGACAAGGAACCAGAAAAAAAGGAGACGAATCTTGGTTCCATTGATTAGTCAATGGGCAATGAATGCCATGGGCAAGGGATATTACTTTCCACTTCACAATCTGTGTGGTCCCTAGAATTAGCTATTTCAGAACCAGAAAAACTGCTTGATAAAGTGGCTTCAAATAGTCGTAAAAAATATTTATTGAACCTCTACTGCATGTCTGGAATTGAGCCAGGTACTGGGAATATATGGATGACTTAGGTTATGGTCTATCCCTTTAGGGAGCTAAACAACTAGTTAGGAAGACAGGAAATTGACACCAGAATACAATTTTAAGTTTAACTTTATGAAATTGCCTTTTTATTATATGTCAATAATGGTTATTTCATATGATTGGCAATTTCATATGACTGAATATCAATAGTCTCACATGGTTCAACATGAATAGCTACAGAGGTAATATTTTTCCCTATAGTGGGCCAGTACCTGGTTAATGAATGCAGGAAGTTATCACCCGGTCAGTTTGATAACTGATCAAGCAAACTCTTTCATACATTGCTGAATACAGAAAATGAAAGTGGAGGGGATGGTGGTGAGGTGTCATCTCTCATTTTAAAATCCTTGCAATTTTTACAGAAATCAGTTCAGGCTTGGTTGACTGAAAAATATCCCCAGAGGAGGTGGGACTTGAGCTGGAAACTGAAGAGGAGTGTGGACTCAATTAGGTGGAGGAAGTATGAGCGTTCAGTCTTCCCTGTACACTTGGAAAAGTGAACAGGGTGGAATGGAACTGCAACAGGGTTCAGGTAGGGAGGAAAAGGAAAGAAAATAGACAAGAATAGTATAATTTTGGTGAAGGGACTGAGGATAGGAAGGGGAACGTGGGCTATGAGCCAGAAATAGAAAATATAAAAATTTAAAAAGTAGATTCAAGGTCAACCCATGAAGATCCTTGAGTGAGCTTGGATGCTATTCTGAAGGTAATGGACCAGGTAACGGTAATTTTCCTGGAAAATTCAGGGAAGAGTGTTTCAGGAAATCTCTATTAGGTTCTTGTTTTCTGCATTCTATGCTCCTCTTGGAATCGGTGTTCTAACAACTGCAAATCTGCCCATAGGCAGGTGAACTTCAAAACCCTGGAGACAAATTATTAGAGGGGCTTGGGTTGGTTGTTGTGTATCAAGAGGGCACAGCAACTCTGGGGTGCTTCGACACTTCCCCAAAGTAGTGAAAGATCAGCTCTAACTCTTAGAAAAATAGAAAACCATTACTGAGAAGGAATAATTTGCATGTGAACACACTCTATTTGTGTTTTCACACAATGCTTATGTGTTCGCGTGTGTTAAATATGTTAGATTCAAAAATTAAGCCTGAGAAAAACCAGGAAACACAGAAGAATTACTGTAGTTCAGAAGTATGAGTAGTCTGGTCTACAGGACAGCAAAAACATATCTGATGGCTTCTACAGACTAAAGTTCCAAGCCACTAGGTATATCCACTTCACACAGCCTTCTCTCCTGTGCGTTTGTATGGCCGCTTGTCAGGAATGCTGGTGAGAAGACCATGATATAACCAATACGAAAATGTTCCACCACTGTAGTATTGTAGATATTTGAAAAGACAATGGATGAGAATGAAAATGATGCATATACAATAATATTAATGTTAAAAGTAAACAATACTACAGGTGGTGATAAGGGCTATTAAAATATAAAAGAGTTCAATAGGAAGAGAAATGAATGGATGTTTGCCTTTTCAAAGAGGGTGGGTTTGTAAATGCCAGGAAATCCAGTTTCCTTTGGGGATTATTCACCGGCCTCACCACCTTCTCTTCTCAAGGCATTTAAATAACAGGATCCACTTTAATAAAAAATATCAAACTCCTCACGCCTTCACTAGCAGCCAGAAAAGCATGCGTATGGTCTATACTACACAATTTAGCCACGAATGACACCTGCTTTGCTTTGTTTTCTATTGTGTTAGGCGTCAGCCTCGTGTGCTCAGATAGATCTTAAGCTCCTTGAAGGCAAGAAAGAACCCGGCCCCAGACTGCGTCCGACACACAGAATGCTCGTAGGAAGCACAGGCTGATTTATGGAAAATACAGCAAGGGTCTTCAATTTCGAACTACAGCTCCGCCTTGGAGATGCTTTCCGCAGCCCGCGGGCCGCCCACGGGGGGCACTGTCTAGCTCCCCTCGCCCCTCAGCCGCTCTCCCTCGGTGCTGTTCCCCGCTGCGGCCGGGAGGAGGCGCCACGGACTCGGGCTAAGCTTCTTCCCCCTTCCGTCCCCCTTCCTACCCCACTTCCCCAGCACATGACGTGGGAAGCTGCCTCCGCCAGAGTCTTAGCAAGAGGAGTGAGGGGGTGCAGGGGCTTGGGGGTGGGGTGGGGTGGGGGGTGTGGAGAAAGAGGACACGCGCGCTCACACCCGCCCCTGGGAGCAGAAGCAGTATCTTCCCCAGCTTCGTGGGTTTCTCCTCCCCCCGGAGTCAGGGTGTGAGAGGTAGGGGGGGTGTGTGTGTCTGTGTATGTGTGCGCGGCACGTTTTTGAGTGTGAGACCCAAATCCAGACCAGGCAACCTGCGCTCCCCGCGCCTCCCCCCGTCCCCGGTGATTAATACCCATTTTTCTGACGCTCCCCTCCTCCCCTCTTGCTCTCCCTCACCGGCTGCCGCGCGGTTGACTTGCACAGCCTGCCCCCGCCCGCTTCCCTTCCCCCGGCTCCGATCCTCACCAACTGGAATCTGGGCTCCTGCCTCTCCACCCCCACCTCTTTTTGAGAAAGGAAGGTTCCCCCCACCCCCTTTCAAAAACCACTTCCTCCGGCTTCTTCACCTCTAGGAAATCTCGGGGCTTCGCTCTATCGAGAGTGCTCGTCAAGGGTGATTCTTGATCACCACCATCCAGAAGTGCTGGCGTCCGAATGCATATCCTTTTGCCTTGCAAAGAAGAGTCGTGAACTTCAAAACCCCCGAGACGGATCATTAATCCTGCTTTGCAGGAAAGGAAAACCCTCCATTCCCAGCCACCGGCCACCCCTCTCCGCAGACTGCAACCGCGGAGGCGCTCGGAGCCGGTACGTAAAGATGGGCTTTGGAGTCTCTCCTTTCAATGTAGGGGTTTGGGGGTGTCAGGCAGATAAAGGGTCGAAGCCGTGAAATCGTGAACCAACCTGGCATGAGGTAAAGCTCTGAAATCCAGCAGAACCCGGCACTTGCTAATTTGGACGTGGCTTTTTTAAAGGTTTTTTTTTTTTTTTTTTTTTTTTTGTGGGGGAGGGGGTGCTGTGACCGGGTAGGGCTGTCTGTGGTCTTTTGGGGGGTTTCATCCCCTCACCTAGCAGAGGGGCAGGGCAGCGGCGCCCCGGGCCGGACCCACGCGCCGAGCCCATCCGTCCAATCGACACGTTGCAGGTGAAGCCCCGTGCGCTGCACCTCAGCGCGGCGGCAGCGTGAGTGTGCGCGGGGGTGAGTGTGCGCGGGGGTGAGTGTGAGTGCGCGCGGGGCGCGTGCGCGTCGGGGGCGTGTGTGCGCGCGTGTCAGTGTGCCCCTTCCAAGAAATGCCCAGTGTGCACCCCGTGCACAATCAGAACCCATTCAGCACAAGCCCGAGGTGGGAGGCGGCGCTGCTGCTGGAGACGATGGGGAGAGCGAGACAGACATGTCAGCAGCAATGCAGATGGGGCTGGGGGCCGCACTCGCTGGCGAGTTAAGTGGGAATTGTGTTTCTGCGTGTGTGTGAGTGTGTGTTGCTGTATGGTGCCGCTTCTCCCTCCCTTCCTCCTTCCTTCCCACTTCCCTCCTTCGCTCGCTCCCTCCCTCTCTCCTCTTCCATTCAGGTTGGCTTTCCCACCTCTCATCCGTGCCTGTCCCAGGAATGGTATAGCCAGACCTTTTCTGAATTATTTATAGACCGGTACCAGCTGTTTTCAATTCCTCTCGTGTGCACTCTGTGGGAAATGCGGGGTTTCCTCCCCCCTTTCCTTAAAACGAATTGATATCTTTTTCGGAATGCATTTTTCTCACCCTCCGGGGGACACGCGAATCAAGCCCTGACCGCCTCTTTTTCCCCCTTAGGAAGGGGACGCTTTGGGAATGACCATGCTCCACCGAGGGACGGAGCCGGCCCCCAGCTTCTCCACACAGAGCCTCCTCCACTAACGCTCCAAAAACCAAAAACCGTAATTGCCAGAAGAAGCGTTAAAAATCTATTCCAGCCACTAACCTCACATGCACACGGAATAATTACTCTGGATTCTGCATTGTGAGCTGCTCTCCATACCCTGAATTACCTTTGAATTAAATCTTTTTTTTTGAATTTGCATCTCTTCAAGACACAAGATTAAAACAAAATTTACGCTAAATTGGATTTTAAATTATCTTCCGTTCATTTATCCTTCGTCTTTCTTATGTGGATATGCAAGCGAGAAGAAGGGACTGGACATTCCCAACATGCTCACTCCCTTAATCTGTCCGTCTAGAGGTTTGGCTTCTACAAACCAAGGTAGGGCAAATTCTATTTTATTTTTTCCTTACCTGGGGTAGGGATTCCTCCTTTTATCTATCTCTTCGAGTCCCTCAAGTGGATCTTTTTGGAAGAAAAGGTCACAAGATATGAAAATAATGCTGTTTTGGGAAAAAGGCTTATTACAAAGAAGGAAATCTCCCATGTTTTTTCTTTTTCTTCTCTCATCAAACAGGTTTTGGGCTTTTGCGGGGCAGTGGGGGTGGATGTATGTAGGCACAAAAGATGTTGGATGGCATCAGGGGAATGTATCTATATCTATATCTATAGACATAGCCAGCCAGGAGACCTGTGTGATTTTCCAGTTAAATAGCATTTTATTCACCCAGAACTAAAGCTCCGATTTTTATGGGAATCTAGAAATCCTTTTTTTTTTTTTTTTCAGGTTGGCTTTATTCTCGTTGTCACCTTCATGCCTCTCTCCCTGTCTCCTGTCTTTACCTTCCTAGGCATCCTTTCTATGCCCTTTAAAACAGATAAAAATAATGATTGAGATTACTGTGATTGTTGCCCTGAAATCCACTTGCTGTCTAAAGGGTTGACACTGGGCCCAGAGATCCCGGGAGGCCTATTGCAGAGGGGTACGTCTAGGTGGGGATCGGGCTGGTCTCAGAACACCTGGAATTGAAGGATGCTTCAGGTTAAAGGACTTAAATCTTAAGCTTGGAAAGGAGGAATTCTGTCAATATTCTGCTTTTAATTTGTATTTTTTCCTGTGCTATTATTTTTGAGCTGTAAATTTCTCCTTCTGTCTACACATCTATTTATACCCACACATCCTCCAAGCAAACTGTTACTTCCATACTCTTGCAAAATGGCTATCTTGCAGAGTTCTAAAATGCTGTGCATGTGGAAGGGGTGCAGAATTTGACACGTGAGTCTTTGTGTTAAACAAAGAGATGTGCTGTTTGCATGTGTTAGTCTTGTACCCTCAAAAATGGAATTAATACTTTAACATTTTCCCTTTCATCAATTTTTACAATATGTGAAATGTGATTAGGCAGTATTTTAATGTACTTGAGAAGAGAAATAGCAGGAGAAATGGAAAAGACTTAGCTAATGACTCTTCAGCTAGTCACTCATGCAATCCAAGACAACTCTTGAGAGAATCAGATCATTCATGGGTTGGAAGGCCATGATGGTGAGTGGGCTGCTCCTTTCCTTGCTCCACTGACCATATGTCCCTGAACTCTGAAGGCGTCTAAATGCAGGGATCAGGTTGGGATAAAGATCTCCAAAAACATGTAGCAGAATCATTGGCATCATTATTTTTCCTAAAAGTATTACCACCCCCCCAACACACACACAATTTTTTTCCTGGCATTTTAAAACAACAATTCTTTGATAATCCAGAACACCAAAGGGATGTGGGGAAGAGGTGAAAGATCTTTGTCGCTCAACATGACAGTAGATGATAGTTCTTCATTGTCCAGAAAGGATAGATGTAATCCAAATTCAGTATCCCCCTTCTCTAGGTTTCATTCTTTTGAGTTTTACTGCTGAAATGCTACTTTGTAACCATGGTGTAATCAGAGTGAGAGGGTGGGATCCCACTTTGAACCATGTTCTCACCATGTCTACAAATAGCTGAGGTTTTCTGGTGTGTGCTCACCTTAGAGACACCTGAGCTCATTCTCCATCTGCTTCCACTCCAAGTAGGAGGATGAACTCTTAATTTGACTTCAAAATAGAAAACAGGTATGGGTGAGAAAGGCAGCTCCATGTGCAATGCTTTCATACATACAGATGGACAAGGAGAGGAGGGCATTGATGGGGCACAGGGCCCCTTTTGCATCCCCAGTGCCACAACACCAGTACTCTACACCCAGTAGGTCCTTTGGAATGTTTGTTTGTTGGTGATGGGTTTGACAAGGATGCTGTTTGACAGGATCTCAGCTACCTCATTTATCTTGAATGCCAATGGATGAAGCCAGGTTCCAGGCTATCATTAGTTGTCCCTAAGACTAGGTGCGGTTGAAAGGGGAGGGAGTTGAGGAAGAGAGGAAAAAGTGGGTGGGGAAGCTATAAAGGGAAAGGAGAGGTAATCCAACTGGAAATGGCTTGTTAAGATTCAAGGAGGAATCACCACAGGTGGTCTGTGCCTTTTCACCATGCAAAGCCATTTTGGAGACCCCGATGAGGAAGCAGGTGTTCCCCATCCTCGCGGGCAGTCTCTGTGAGGCTGTGACTCAGTGGTGCTCTGAGCCATCTCAGGGCCATTGTTCTTGCCCCCTTTTTTCCCCTCACAGCACAGAGCTGACTGGGTTCTATTTTGTCTTTTCTCCTTCTGCCAGCCCCCTTACAGTGTGGGTGACATGGGAAAGAAAGGTGGCGGCTGGTGGGAGGAAGAGCAAATTTAATTTCAATCGAGGAACCTCCATGATGTGCAATTAAGAAAAATAATAATAATGGGAAATGAAGACTTCCCAGGACACAGTTAAGGACATTAGGTGGATGATTTCAAGAGAAGCAGAACAACATGGTTATCTTCTATGTCTGTTTCAGGTGTGGCAGAGCATGGCGGATCTGTGAACACAGAGTGATGTGGCAGTTTAGAGTTAGGTGTTACATGTGAGGAGAGGAGCCGGGAGTACCACTGGATTGTCTAATTTTTCCTCTCCCATTGGTTCCATCCCTAGGAAGCCTGTCTGTCTGAAGATCCTTGCTTTGCTAATGTATATATGCAATTTTTGCCAGGGATGGACGCAGGCAGAGAGAATCAATAAGAAGGTGAAATGACAGGAAAGGAGGGGAAAGAGAAAAAATCCTCTGTTCAATACTTCGCACACCAAGTGCTTTTCCTTAAGGCTGATTGAGAAGAGCGACTTCCTCTGGAGAAGGGATGAACAGCAGGAACCTTGATTTTGTGTTCTTGGTTTACCTCCAGAAAGATAGCTTTGGAATCTTGACTGTCTTCCCTGACCTTCATGTACACGCACCCAGCTTTGTGTGGGGAGAGGCAGGGGGCACCTGGGAGGTGGGCAAATGGACTGAAATTGGCTGGGAATGAGGGGTGTTTGGGAGAAACAGGACTGAGCTGATGCATCCCTTGGCCACAATATTACCTTGTAAAACATTCTTCCAGTTCCTCCATGAATACAATAAACCCCGGGGGCAGGATTTTTTTTTTCTATATTCTTGTTTAAGAATCTGAAAACAAAGGTGACATATATAGTACTAACAGGTTAAAGTAAAAAAAATTGTTAATATTTATGGGCTATAAATAATATTGATGGACTATAAAAGGAGACGGGTGAAAGGACAAATTGTATGGGAAGAAATCATAATCCCAAATCAGCATGTAGAAGCTAGGGAAGAGAAAAAAGCCAGGGTTGAACTCACCATTCTAAAGATGGGAAAACTGTTATTCCAAACGATAGTCTTGTGTCTTTAATATTGAAGACTGGGGCCGACAAAACCACTCATCTTGTGTATTTTGTTGGAGTCAAAAGTGGCTGAGCTGGAAAAATGAAGCTCCTCCTTTTCCTCAGTGCCATTCTATCCCATCCTTAGGAATTCTAGAAATTTCTTCCCTTCAGTAAACTACATTTTCAGTCGCTGCTCCTGTGCACATGATTGGATGCCAGTATTGTCTCTCATTGTAAATAAATATAGATCAAAAGAGTTACTGGTCTAATGAATTGTTCGCATTTATTAAAGTGCATCTCCTCTTTGCAACCACAAGAAGAAGTCTCCAGGGAGAGTAGATTAGTGGTTGAATTGATATCTTCCAGAAGGAGGCCAAAGCTAGAACAGAATGCAGTCGGGATGAAAGAGCAGGCATAGCTCAGAGAAGGTGGGTTTTTGAGATTCACCTGCGGCTGTTAATGGTGCCTGTGGCCATTACACAGAATCCATTGTGCTGTGAACCTTTTCGGGGATTGTGAACCCAGCAAGGTGTGTTTATGGACCTTTGGTTGTTTTCTTGATGTTCTCCACCTTATTTTTGGTCTTTTCACTTCCTAGCACTTTCAGCAGAGGTTGGCAGAGAAGGGACCTCATGTACGTCTACTTGTCCCCTTGGTGAAACTCTCCATGGCTGCCCCAGGCTGTGGAATTGCCTTCCTTTCTGGTCTTCAGCAGCATGTGCTCATGCTTCTTAGTTTTTCCTGACTTTGTTTATATACCCTGTTTCCCTAAGTAGTTTGTGCACTCCTCAAGGGCAGGGAGAGATGTTTTATTCATCTTAGAATCATTTGTACTTAGTGTAGTGACTAGCACATAATAGATTATCAGAAAATGTTAAATAAATGAACAGAGAAAGGAAGTGAGATATTAATTAGTCGACGATGCTACCTGTTTGTTCTGTTGGGTTTAGGAAGGGTTAAAGTTATGTTGTTAGATGAGATCAAGAATATCAGAGCTATGTGACACTTTAGAAAGCATCTACTCTGAACTTCTCATTTAATAAAGAAACTGAGATCCAGGGACATTAAGTGATTTTCCTAAGGTTGTATAACTTCTTAGCACCAGTGCTTTGTACACCATGCCATTGGTTAGAGTGAAATGCAGAGTTATCTGTGGATTTTACATATCTACGTCAGTGCTTCTCTAACTTTATTGTATATTAAAATTATCTGGAGATTTTGTGAAACTGGGCTGGGGCTCCACATTTTGCATTTCTAATGAGCTATCAGTTGACGCCAGAGTTGCTGGACCACACATCACAGGTCTATACCATCCCTGCTTTTAATTACAGACCATGGTTAGTGGCCTTGGCCCCAGAACATTGGCAGTTGTGCTTGTATTCTACTTTTGGGATTCCAGCACTTCTTTTTTTTGTTTGTTTTGTTTTGTTTTTTAAATCAGAAAGAAACATGTATATTTAAGTTCACCCATCTCCTCTCTTCTTTCACTCTTTCCACCTATGCACATTTTTTGCCTGCTCTCTTTTCATTCTGTGCTCTCTTATTCTAGTGCTTCTCATAACTGATTCCTCTCTTTCTTTTTTTTTCTTATGTTCTCCTGCTTTTTAGTTTATCTTTTTATTAATGTCTCTTAGTCTCTTTTACACTATTCTGTTCTTTTAACTTCATTTATTTTCATGTCTTTTGCTTTGTTCAATTATTCAACAACATTTAAGAACATTGTGCTATGAAAAAGAATTAGCTCTGTCTGTACCTGCCAGTAGCCCAGGATCTAGTGGTGTGGACATGTATAAAGAGATAATTATATATTTAGGTAAGATCTAAAAAGGAGAGAAATCTGGGAGAGTGAGGAGGGCTTCATGGAGGTGTCAACATTTAAATTATGTCTTGAGGTAAAAATAGGATATTTGTAGGATACAGAAAGACAGGTCATTTTAGGAGGACAGAAAGCATATGAAGAGGAAAGTTGGTGTGAAAGGCAAGCCTCCCGCTCTTCCTTGCATCCCTTAACTCAAGGAAAAGAACAACACAGGAACTTGCTGCTTCTTTGATTAGGAATTTCAGATTACAAATGACAAGGTTAGAGAATAAAGCCAGGGTCATCTTAAAAGAAGGAAGAGGCTCTAACTTCTGCTTTCATGATTGTACAGTTAGTGAAATCCTAGCCTTGTTTATTAGACTTGCCTCTAGAATGAGCAAATGATACAGTTTTCATCTTAGACCACTGGATTGCAGCTGACTCTGTTGATGGCCATTACAAAGAAAGGGACAGCTGTTAGTTGGTTTGTGTCCAAACGGAAACCTGGATCCTAGCCCAGGACAAGCTACTCAGAATGAAGGACCAGCCAGCCCATGTGTTTCTGGAGTAGGGAGGTAAAAAGTTGCCATGCCCTTCAGACACCAGCTGCTTTCTGTAATGGCAAAGGGAGTGATGGATGAACAGGGATCCCATTATTCCTAGGGGATTCACAAAATGCTTTTTGGTAGTCTATTTGGAGTGGCTTGATATTTTAGAGGTTTTTACTCCTGGGGATGTCCAGGTGTGGAGATGCTGGGGAGACACCTTCAGTCACCTCTTGATTAAACTATAGCGTTGGTGCCTAAGGGAAGATAGGCTTGAAATGGATGATTCCCTAAATTTATTTTGTATCTTTTTCTGCTCCTTATCCTTTTACCATTTATCTGTACTTTCACCATTCTTTGTATGTTGTGGTTTGTATTTGTTTCATTAGCAGAAGAAACCTAAGCTCAGCCTGATGACTTATTAAAGATGCATTACATATTAAGAGAGTACCCTGGATCTGAAGATATGTGGGTGAGTAAATGCCCACCATTGACTGACCTAAGAGTCATGCATTCCAAGGGGACTTGAGAGGCAGAGCAGGGGAGGCACAGTGATAAGGCTGTGCCCAGGGTCCCTGAGAAGGCGGTGGAGGGGAAGCAGGGCCAGCTCTCTGGGAATGGCAGACCTGGAAGGAGAGAGAAGCTACAGGCTTTGGCCCTCCTTGGAGCCCAACTTGATGGGGAGCATAAAGTCTGTAGTAGAGGAGCTTCCTAGATTAAGACAATTAAAGTTTCAATGAATTAACCCTCTGAACTGCTCACTCAACTCACCAATGGCAAACTATGCTGTCCACACGCCATCCTCTGTGTCTTTCCTCACTGCCTCACTCAGACCGAAAATTTCTTTCTTTAGAAAGAAATGTCAAGCTTAAAGTTCCCATTAATCTTTATATAGACCCACTCAGGGCTTCAACTGCATAGAATTTCTTAGGAAATCAGATCTTGTTTCTTTTTAAGAGGGGGGACTTAAAAACAATGGCTGAATAAAAGCACTACATGGTTACAGGAAGGGAGAAGAAAGTCTTAGAAGAAGCCTGAAGCTCAGGTGAGGACACTCATTCTTTTTCCCATAGCTAATTGTACTCAGTGAAAATGGTCGACATTCTTAACTAATCCTCCCACCTTCCAGGGGCCGTAGTCTGGTCACACAGATGCCACAGCAGTTTGTACTTTGGATTCGAGATTAGTGTATTGAATATGTATCCAAATCCACACACACCCCACATACCTGTGCATATTAGACTTGCGTGTGGATGGATATGTTTGTACAGTGACTTACCTACCAAATGTAGTAGGCCCCAAAATCTTAAATGCATTAAATGTGTGCAATTTAGGGACACTAATGCATGTGGTCTGTGTGTGTGGCACAGGATAATAGAGCAATAATGCTGACAGTCACCTTGGAGGTTACCTGTCCTCCTCGACAACCACCCTTTAAAAACTGTGAAAATAGTCCTAAGGTTGGCCACGTGTCCTAAAGCCACAAAATGTGGTCAGCCATGTCCACTGACCCTCACTTCAGTACTTTCCTTTCCCATGCCCTGCCCCCACAAGCCCCCTTGGAATGCATGGCCCTAAATCAGCCAGTGGTGTGCATTTGCTCATCCACATGGCATCAGAGTCAGGAGTTCTCTCTTTATATGTAATGGGTCTTTAAAAATGTTAGGTTTTTCCAAGCTGTCCAGTAGCTGCCTATATGATAATGAAAGAGGTGGTGGTCTTAGGAGTCAGAAGCTTATATTTAATTCTGCTTGTGTTGCTTTATTCTGTGATCATGTACAAACCGTTGACTCTGGACCTCAATTTTCTAATTTCCATAAAGTGACAATAGTCTGAAGCAGTGATTTTGAACTCCACTTCAATAACAAAATCATCCACAGAGCTTAAACAAAAACAAATACAAAAAACTAAACAAGAATAACAACAAAGAAAAGAATGATGCCCATGCTCAGACCCTACCCCAAAGAGTTAAATTGAAATCTCTCAGGGAGGGATTCAGGAGATGGTCATTTAAAAAACTTCCCCTCAGGATTCTAATGCGAAGCCATATTTGAGAATGACTGGGCAAGATGATTGACAAGGCATCTGTTAGCTCTAAACATTATGTTATACTAGCATTTTAACATGAAGGTAAGACCTTGTCACTGTTAAACCGTTCTTTGATTAGTGGAGGGTCCCTGGGCCAGAAGTTAAAAAAAAAATGCTGTTGGGATATGACGGTACTTAGTCTACAGATTGCAGACAAGGGGTGGAACTGGGGATTGAATTAAGGGAAGCTCTCTCAACACTAACACTGGCCTGGTGTTGAAAGTTAGGAAACTTAGGGAGAATGCTTTCCTGACACCCTTAAAACAGGTGTGGCTGCAAAACAGGGCGAGCAGTTCTTGGTTTTGCAAACATCCTCTGTTCCACTTAGTCTTTATTGAGGGTGCCCCATTTCTTGTTTTGGAGAGAAAACCTCATTTCGGTCCTTTGTAACAGTGTAAATGTAGGAAAACTATTAATAAATGGGGCTGGCTAAGCAGACCCTGATTGACTGGTGAGGGGTGTGAATGGTGCAATTATCTGAGTGCTAGTTGGGATTCACTAGCCCTGTTGCCCTCCCTCTCAGTGCCTGAAGTAGAATATTAAAGGCACACAGAGGAGGAAGAGGGTAGGAGGCATCAAGATGTCATTCTTCTCTGACTGTAACTTTAATCACTGATTATTAGGCTGGCCGGGTTAATAGTTTTCTCACATCCTTCCTTTTTGGCTTACTCCCTTCCCTGTTTTAAAATAAATGTGAACCTAAATGTACAGAGGCAAGAAAAAACCCAGATTTATGAATCCGTGTCTTTAAAAAGACAAACCATAAAAGAGTAAAAACACTACTTCTCTTTTGGACAGCTGCTAATGGCCGTTAAAGATAAAAGAGAAAGGGTATGAGTGTGGTTTGGACTCAGTGGTGTTTGGTGTGCTGTGTGGTGGTGTGAGGCACTAAATATTTAGGAGAAAACTAAGACGCATACTCCTTGATTTGAATTTTTCAAATATCTACTGGCTGGCCCCACACAGGCAAAACATCCAAATCATGCAGCTACTGCAGCCTTTACCCTGGAATTTATTACCACGCAGATAGATCAGTTTCACCCGTGAGCTCTGTGGAGCCACAATTGCTGTCTTTGTGATTCGTGGTTCTTTCTCTCATCACCTTGTTAGAGGCTCCAGAATTGTTTCTGAGCTTGAGGGGGAATGGAGAATATTTCAGTTTTTATTTGATTTTGTTTACATCTGTATCCTGGTTTTTCCTTCAGTTCACATAGGAAGAAGGACTGCAGAAGAAATTCTACCCTGGCTAAATATAGGTGCTCAGATTCGAAAGATCGTTCCTGAGTAGGAGAATGCTACCCTGTGGATTTTTGAAGAAAGAAATACTGGATGTGTGTGTGTGTGTGTGTGTGTGTGTGTGTGTGTGTGTGTGTGTGTGTGTGTGTGTGTGTGTGTGTGTGTGTGTGTTTAGAGCCTGCATGTAGAAGAGAAATCACTTTTGTTTAAAAGTGATCAAACTTGTTAAAGTGATCAAATTTATTAATTTTTTATTTTCCCATGAGGACAAGATTTACGTGTTTGTCATTTTATGTCCTCAGTGGTTTGCAGAGTGCTCTCTGCACATGGTCAGTGCTCAGAAAATGTTGGTTGTTGGTAAAGATGATGATGGAAATGAATGTTCATTGAAGATAAAGCTGACATGTTTATACCTTTTATGTTTCCATTTCCTTGCCATCCAAACACCTCTTAATGCTTTGGGTGAGATTTACTAGAGTTGAATAGATGAAAGTATCTTTAGTGCCAGCTTTAGGCTAATGAAGTGAAAATATGCTCATTCCTTAGTGCCTCAGTTCTTTGAGCTTCCTTTCACATTGTGTTCGATATGGATATTTCTTCAAAAAGCTCTCTCTCATCACTAATTACGCTATTGCCCTTCCTTTCAAATTCCATGTAAATACTGTTCATTCCTCAAGGCTCATCTCAAAGGCAGGCTCCACCTTGTTCTAGTTGCTTGATTTCCCCAACTAGAAGTAAACTCTCCCTTGGGAGGTCGAGGCAGGTGGATCAAGAGGTCAGGAGTTCGAGACCAGCCTGGCCAAGATGGTGAAACCCTGTCTCTACTACAAATACAAAAATTAGCTGGGCATGGTGGCAGTTGCCTATAATCCCAGCTACTCGGGAGGCTGAGGCAGGAGAATTGCTTGAATCTGGGAGGCAGAGGTTGCAGTGAGCTGAGATTGTACCACTGCACTCCAGTCTGGACTGTCTGGAATAAATGGGATCATGGTTACCTTCTCAACCTCTCCTTTTTATTATGTACCCATTTACAAAGCTGCTTTGATTTCAACATAAAATTCAAGTTTGACACTGAAACTCACAAATGATCTTTCACTAACCATTGCAGGCAATCTAGTTTATTGATAAGTCTGCATTTACACAACTGAGACAGAGATTAGGAAAAGGAGTGAGAAGGTCCTGGAATTATGTAATCAGAATTTGTATATCATTTAAAGATAAGAAGTGGAATGAAAATGCTAAGAATTATTGCTGTCAGTCTAAATATAGTTATCTATAAGGAATTGCCTTGCCTTTGCTTGAGACAAATTTCTATTGAAAATTATATTCTAGATTATGCCAATTATATTCTAGATTATATTAATGCACATTACTCACTTAATCCTCACCACAAGGCTGACATTATTTCTGTTTCTCAGATAAACTGAGGATTAGAGAGCTGAATGTTACACAGCTATAAGGAGCAAGCCAGGATTCCAACTTACATCTTCTGATTCTAACCCCTGACTCTTTAAATTATATAGAGTTGCTTCCATGTTAAAAAAGATAAAGGTTTATGTTGCATGTAGTGGAACTCATAAACAGCATGTACTTGGAAACTTCAGCTAAAGTGATTTTCTTCTAGATCCCTTCTCTTGGGGCTTTGCTGTTGGTAAAAGGCAAAGTTGTTTTAAACTGGAAAAATGGATCCCTACAAAATAGTTGATTTCTGGACCTTAATTTAATTCAGTGAGGATGAAGGATGAGAAACTCATGGTACTGGCCATAAGCATCTCATTCATTTCACATATGGCTAATGTGAAATGGGCATCATCATCTTAGCCTACTCCTACCATTCTGTAAATATATTTCACCTCTGAACTTGAAGACTCTGGTTCCTCTAAGAGGGAAGGAACAAGCTACTTCTCTCTGATCATGTAATCTTGGACATTTTGAAGATTCTCCATTTTCTTGTATCTATTTCTTTCTCAAACCCATTTGCAAACTACTCCTTTGAATGGAGACTAATGGTTAAGTGCAAGAGAATGGCAGTCATAAGTATTGCTTTGTGCTTGGATTTTACTATTAACAGGGGTCATCATTGTTAAAGAGGAAATTCCAAAAAGGACATGAGTGAGCTAGTTTTGTTTCAAATATCTCTATCAACTATTAACTTGGAGGGCAGTTTTATAGAAAATAAATATAAAATACAAAGGTTAAATTCCCTATATCTTTTCTTTCTATTATGAAAGAGGATATATATTGGTGCCACATGGAGTGCCTTAACTTTACCACATGCATATTTTAAAAAGGCCTTTCAGTAATTTGAAGCAAGGTGGAATTGAGGAGAGAGGCACTGGTCTTTGGCCCTGTTGAGCAGATCCCATCTCGGCCCCACCCTGGCCAGCACTGTGTGACTCAGGCAAGCTATACAACCTTGCTGAACTCACTTCCTCGTCTGTAAAATGAGGTCTTTAGGGGAGCCAGTTATCGTGTTGACCCCTGTAAAGATGTCATTTTGTGGACTGAATGAGGAAATGTAAAAAATCTCCTCAACCATAAGTGTAATATATGCATGTGCTGTATGAAATAATAATTAATAACTGCATCCTGCTCCAAATAGCCAGTTTTCAATGTCTGATGTGGCCTTGAATTCAATACATCCACTCTCAGCGAACAAGAAAATGGAAAATATTTAATGGGCAAGACATGCCGTGAGTGGTGAGGTACGCAGCATTCTGAATGCAGAGTGGCACCTAGGCATTGTGACCTGCGGTTTTTAATCTTTGGTCTATGTCTCCTTCCCAGGTTCTCTTTCACAGTATTTTATTGAGAAAACTAGATAAAAACTTGTCAGAAAGGAGAGCAAAACTAATCTTTCTAGCCTTATGTGTGAAACTGTTTTTTCCAGGCTTATCTTTTATCTTTACATGATCCAAGAAGCGAAGAGATGGAGACGGTGACACAGGCGGGGGCAAGGGATACTGTGAAAGGCTGATTTACACTCCAGGCCTTTGCTCATGCCTCTTGCTCTGACTGCTGTACCTTCCCCACCTCCCCTCATGCCTACAAGTTTCAGCTCAGGGATCCTCAGCTCCAGGTCTTCCTGTCGCCCACAGACTGGAATCACTGGCCTCTTCCTGCTCCCATAGCCCACCCTGGGATGTGAAAGGACTGCTGTCGTGTCTCTATCCATCCCACCTCCCGATGTGAATTTCTCAAGGGGAGAAACAGCATCCACCCTCATGTCCTGGTGTGTGCCTAACAGAATGCTGGCACACCGTAGATGTTTAATGGATGGCTGCTACTTTGTTGTGAGCACCTACAGGTTCTGTGCTTAGTGCTTTCCATGAATTGACCAATTTAACCCTTTCAAACACCCATAGAGGTATATAAATTTATCTGCATTTCACAGATGAGGATACTAAGACATGAAGACGTTAAAAGCTTGCTTTGCTTAAATGGCACAACCAGGATTTGAACTGGGCATTTTGGCTCAAGTTCACACTCTTAAACTCTTTGCTCTAAGCTTTGTAGTAAATGTTTATGGTTGACTTGATGCTCAGAGACTTAAAAGAAACATACTGTGTGTCTGGTTCTACATAATGAAGAGAGTGGAGAAAGAGAAGGGTGCACGGCAGGATTCGAAAGGTGGTTAGGACCTGGACTTCTGTGAATGATTTGTGGACCTCTTTCTTCTGATGTGCTCATTAGCTATAGGACACAGCCAAGACAGTCTTCCAGAAATGCACAGGAGTGTAATTAATGTAATTGTTGAGTTATGCAGAAGGTGAAATGGGTTGTATTTTCAGCACTTGTACTTCCTCAGCTCCTTGCTGTCCTCTTGGGTTTTTTACATTTTCCCCGCTACTGTCTTCTCCACCTTTCTTTCTGCAGTGTAACATGGTGGCAGAGGCAGAAAACGGTGGTTTTTCTCCTGAGCAAGAACTCAGGAGTCATACTGCCAGGGTTTATGTTCTGACCCTTGTTCATTTATTGGGCAAATGTCTTTATTTCTCTGTACTATCAGATTCCTTATCCATCAAATGGAGTATTAATAATTCTGGGTTTTTAGAGTTATTGTGAGAATCAGGTGAGTTATTTCACTTTCAACAATACTTGTCACAGAGTAGGCATCGCATAAATATTAATTACTGGGACTTTCCCCGTTTCCAACCCACTAGGTATCCAATCAGAGCTAGTTTGGGTGGTGCACTGCCATGCTTAGTTGTCCCATGTAGAGGGCAAGCAGTCATTTCTGAATTAGAAGCTTCCAGATCAAGTCTGACTTCTTTGAGTATCTCATCAAATTACATCTGGCAAGAAAAGACAATCTGGCCACGAGGTGCCATGTTTCTAGACTATTTAGAGAACATGAATTTTTAGTACAAAAATGCAGAAGATACAAATGGAAACCAATTAATTGAGGATTTAAAGGTTCAAGTGAGCCTAGGACAAAGTCACCATGAACTGATCACACATGAAAAACTGTAAGGAAAACTAAAACAAGCCAAAACCTGAGAAAGAAAAGGAAGGTTTTCAATGAAGGAAGGCAACGGAGGAAAAGACAAACCAAATTGGATGTAATAACATCGATCACTTACATTTCTAAAGCTTGATAGTGTGTCAATAGCTTTCTCATATATACTGTCTTCCTCATACCTTATTTGGTCTTCCCAAGAACTCACCAGGAGGAAGTCTGGGCATGAACTATTAACCCTATTTTAAAAGTGAGGAAATTGAGGTACAAAGTACTCTAGTGATATAAAGTGCTCTAATGATTGCCCAAAATTATGCAGTCAAGAGGAAGAAAAAGCTAGAATTCAAGCTCAGCTTTTCTGAATCTCATGTCCGGGGCTCTTTCTCCTCTGCAGGTGCCTTGAGATAGTTTAGGAGATCAGCTTGCTCGCCTAGATGAGAAAGTCTAGAGGAATCCTGCTTGGATAAACAAAGGGCTTATTCTAAAAAGAAAGCCACTTCAGTGGGCAGGTAGGCATCTTCAGAAATGGTAAAGGTTGTGAAATCTGAGAAGGAAGACTGACATATCATGCAAAAGATTTAAGACTTTAGGAGCAACGGAATTATTACCATTTTACCTCTCTACTTTCCAAAATTTCCACAATAAAGCATGTCATTTTTATATTTAGAAAAGATGATTAGGAAATAAAAAATGAAAAACTTTAGTTATATGAGAAATTAAAGGGAAAGCAGTAAAAGCCATCTTCATAAGAACAAGAAGTATATCTTTAATTTCTTAGAAATATAATTGGGAACTGGTAACTAACATACAATCACACACACACATGTGTGTGTGTGTGTGTGTGTGTGTATGGTGTATAATCTGGATTCTAGCATGAGTTAGGGAACACAAGACCAATATAAAATTGGAGAGGATTTTAAAACATTAATTAAGGAGAATATGATAAATAACCCCAGGTCTTCATGACAGATTCTAAAATGTCTTTAACAAAGAAGTGGCCAGTGCAGGGCCAAAGGCTGCCATTTGGGAAAATCACAGAGGACTGGAAAGATCTCTGAGAGCCAGCATATAACCTGCTTTGAAAAAAGAGATGATGGCTAGAAATTACAAACTCATAAGCATAAATACTAGGTTGCAAAAAATATCAAACCTTTCAGTTACCTTAAAGAGACCAGGGCTAGGAACCCTCAAAATGACTTTTTAAAGAACAAATCCTATTAGATCTGGGGCTCTGAGAATTTCAGGCTTGGCAGGCTGCAGGAAACTGATATATGTAATTAAGGAAAAGTAAGAAAAGTTTAAGATCTGGCTTATCCTGAGATTCTACTTTCTAAACAGGGAAAATGGGGTGGGTTAAATAGATGGTGCTCAAAATGGAGTGACGGCCGTGGCTGCAAGCTAGGGCAATGCCAAAGATGCTATGTGGTTCTCACCTGGGGGAGCTTGGACCCAACCTATATTAACATTCTCAACAAAGGTGGGAACAGTTAAGTACTGTGCCTGCTTCTCAGGTCTGAACAAAGAAGGCTGAGCTCCTGCTGAGGAATGAGGTGTTCTGCGAGTCAGCTTTGCACCGCTGCTGACACAAACAGCCTGGCTTACAGCCTGTGAGGTCCTTGCTACCCTCCTTGACCCCCAAACCCGCTTCATCTCTGCTGCCTTCACACTTCTACTCTGACCTTTATTCCACACATTTAAGCAGCAATTCCCAAAATGAAGGTTCTGGATCCTCTTCCCTGAAAAATCTACTTTTGTGCCAATGCCTCAAATTCCACACGAAGTATTATTAGTGGACTTAGCATCCCTGAAGTCCATCTATGAATGGCAGGTTAAGAGCCCTTGCTCTGGACCATGTGTCCAGGGCACACCCTGGCAAATAGTCCTCCGGTTGCTTGTCTCTAGAAGGTGAAGACTTTGGAGAACAGCTTTTCCTTGCAATCCTGACTTTTTTGTCTTTCAAGATTAACCCGCTGCATGGTTTCATTTATAGGATGTTCATGAAGGTTTGTGGCCAAAGGCAGGGCCTCTTTGCTGTGGAATCAAATTTAATGCCTGTCCTCCAAGAGCTTGCACAAACCAGGAGCTGAGATTTGGGCAAAAATGTCTAGAGAAGAAGGCAGAATTGATGGTGTCTTTAAGGCGGTAGAAATAAAGTAATGTAGGAGCCCAGCTATCTGGCCCAGACACGAGTGAGCCAACATGACCACCCAGGGATAGGGGATGCAAGCACTTAGGAAGGGATGAATGTGATTCAGATAATATTGGAATAGAGGAATACTAGCTTTCTTTATAATTGTCTACTGTGTTAGCCACCTCCCAGTCCACCCTAATGGACTCTGACTCTTGTCTAAGGCTCTGAGAACAAATTCTAGCCACAGCCAGAGATTAAGTCTCCATCAGGACCCCAGGGTGAAGATTTCTTAAAATTTCTCGAAAGGTTCTCCTCCCCTCTCAAAGTTGATATTCAGTGGATTCTCTCTTTACCTTTCCCACCATGGGAGATTTGTCTCTTTTTTCTCCTGGGTGCCAAGCAGTGCCTTACAAGGACAGCTGAGTCCTCGCACCCTCAGGATCCTGGGCTGGTACTGCTGTGGCCTTTACACCAAGGCAAGCCTAGATCTTGAATATTCAACATCTAGAAGTAAAGATGGGAGCCCTAGTACCACTCCCCAGAGAGGCAGACCTTGGGAGTCAAAAGCTGGGTCTTTGATGTCAAAGGGACTTGAGTTCAGAATCCTGGAATTGCCACCGAGTGACTTTGGGTAAGACATTTCAACTTTTGACTGCCAGCTTTTCCTCTGCTGTAAAATGCAGGTTATGTGAAGGTTAGATGAGGTGAAGTATGTAAAGTGTCTGCAACTGAGCCCCCTGCCTCTCTTGTCCATATCCTGTGAGTAACGCTGCCTATTTCTCAGTAGGGTAGGAAAAAGCAAAAGGGATGGTCCTTGCTGGCCTTCTCCATCTTCTTTTGTTTTTCTTACATAAATGCCTACCCCAGCCTGTGCCTCAACGATCCTCCACTACAGCTGTCATGCTGCGGAGAATTGCAGAAGCTGGGTGCGTTCATTTCTGCTGATGAGGGAGATGGAGTAAAGTGTATGAAACCGAGTGCCTAGGAGAGCCTCAGGAAATTGGGAATGTTACAGAATAAGCCCAGAAATTAGGTGTGTCCAAGGGGGCAATCCAGAGAGACCTGGGGGCTGGGAGCCTTGGGTTATTAGAGAGAATGGCAGGAGCAAGAACAGAGGGAAGTTTTTAAAAAAGAGAGGGTGACACTGATGAAAACGAAGAAAGTGCCATAGCCAGGACCTGAACTTACATCAGCTTCTCTGCTTTTTCTCCACCTGTGTGTTAAGGAGGAAAAAACTAGGGAGGGAGAGAAAAAAGGAAAAGGAAGGATGAGAAAAACAGGGTAAAAGGAAGAGGTGGCGGATGAGGGGCTGAAAGGAGGTCTGCCTTCTCTGACAGCCAGGGGGAGACAGAGGGTCTGTCTAACTGCATTCTCCAGGGAGGGACAGTGCCTATCACCCTTCCTCCTTCCTTGCCTAGCGGACGACGAGGTGGCAGCAATTTTGGCACTCTTCTGGGGGAGAATCAGAAAGCGACAGCTGCTCTGCCTCCCTGGGAAGTTCTGTCTGGACTCCAGGGAGTTTTTGTGACCTCTTTGTGGAGGTCAGCCCGCCCACCTGCCAGCCTCCAAGGCTTGCTTGGGTGTTATGGTCACTGTGATAATCCAGTCCTCTGCCGGGCAGATATTTGCTTGGTGTACATCTCTTTGTCTCACTCCTGCCTGTAAATGGTGGCAAACAGACATTTTGGAAAGGAATTAAGCATTGTGAGTTCACAGAATGTCAAGCATTCAAATGGCAAATATAAATCAATTTCGAATTGTTTCTGGTTTTAGGTTATTTGTAGTATGGTGCCTACTTGTAGCATAGGCAATTCTGGGTTACTTTTATACAAAACGAATGCAATTTTCTAAAATCTGAATTGAATAACTGCAGGCTGGTGGAAATATTGATCTTTGTGAAGCCCTTCTGTTTCCATGGGAGAAAGGATGGTATATATTTAAGGCATTGGGTCTTGATCTCCCTTTGGTATTGGAATCAGGGGTGGGCATGAGGTAGGTGTGGAGACAAGAAGAGCGTGAGCCTCCCTCTGCTCCCGCCTGGTTCCTCAGTGCAGTTGGGTTCAAGCCCAGATGCAGCTGGAGGAAGAAGCAGCTGCCAAGCAAAGCCGTGCTCCCTGCCGCTCACTGTGTGGAAGAGCCAGTTTCGTGCGTGTGTGTGTGTGTGTGTGTGTGTGTGTGTATTGTGTGTGTATGTAAGAGAGAGAGAGAGAATCTGAGAATATGAATGAAAAGCCATTTCTTCACAGGGTATAAGAACTTTAGGGTATGTTCATAAGGGCACTGATTCTGATTTCTGTCTTAGGGACCAGCATATTTGAAATGCTGCCCAGGTGGGTCTAATGTACAGCCAAGTCTGAGAATTGCTCTTCCAGACCTTCCCACCACCTCTCTCATACCCGTTCCTTTGTCTCGTGTGTGCCTGAGCCGTGCTGCCTGCAACCTCCACTCTAAGGGAGGAAGACAGCCTCTGACTTCTTGGGACTCCAGCCATTCTTGTCTGCCATTCCGCTGGACCTACGTTTCTAGAAGATGTGGTGGGTTGATTAAATAAATGCTCTTAACCCTCTAATTTTATGCACACAGCTCCTCATGCTGTGGAAATAACTGCTCTTAGATTTTTCATTGTAAGTGGATTGCCCAGATTGCCCAGAGGGAAAGAACTTTGTCTAATTTTAATAAAACAAGGGTTTATTTAGTTATTCAGTTAAAATGGTCAACATGTTTGCACTTTGTTACATTTTCTCCTACATATTTCAAAATATACACTAAATTAACTTTTTTAATATGTTGGATTTATGGATTCTTGCACATTTCCATTGCAGATCAACCACTTACCGGCAAAAGTGTGCCCTCCAATTCTTCCACATTGCCTCTTTGTCCAGGTTTCCAGCAGCATTTCTTCCCTATGGTATCTCTCTCACCCCCTCCCATAAGATCTGGATCCTCTCTCCTTGTGACTTCAGGCTTTGCTTCCTCCACTTCACTTACATCACTGACCTTAGCTCTCAGTGTGGAATTCTCTAATGCTTCCTTCTCCTGGGCTTAGAATTCCTTGTTGCTTCCCTTCCTTCCCTCCCCTGCCACTCTGTTTCCTCGAACTGGAATTCAGCTTCACCAGTACTGACCCACCCACTTGCAGGCATATCTGCTTTTAGTGTTCTGTCACTCACACTACTAACGGCAGATTAAAAAAAAAAAAGTCCTCAGAATCCTTTCTTCCAGAGCCCATCATCATGAATGATGGCGTGACCAGCCTTTGCTCACAAGCACCCACCCCACTCTCAAAACATGGGCTCTCTGAGCATTCTCTCCTCCATAGTCCTGGTCTCAGTTGATGGTGTCATCACACTTTGCTGAGAAATCATCACTCTTTGATGTAAAGGTCCATAATCATTCTCTTTCCAGTGTAAACACTCATGTCTATCTTTTGTTTGCAGGATGCTTCAGAGGGGACTTTGTTTTGTCCTTTACAGCTACAACTGCCTTTGTCCTGACCCAATCTGTCTCTTCATTAGGGACTTTGCTGTCACACAATACTTTCTGTCTTCCCTGACATCAGGAAGGATGTCTTTTCTGCTTCTTCACTGCTGCTTTCAGTGTGGTCACCCTAAAACCTTTATTGATCCAAAACAAAATTCATTGTCTTCCCCCAGCCCCTCTCTCTGGGGTCCCTGTTTCTTAGGTAGTACGAGCCTTCTTTTAGTGCCTTAGGCCTGATGCTTTGGGGTCTCCTCCATGCCCCCAGGACCCTCTCCGCAGCCCCCCTGTGCTGTCTTCAAAGTGCTTTTGCATATGAATCCTCTTTCCACACAAAGGCAGTAGAGCCTTTTGGTAAAAAACATGGGCCTTGCAGTCAAATTGCCTGAAGCTGCCACTTTTTAGTGGTGGAAACTTTGAAAAATTACATCACTCCCGAGTCTTGGTTTCCTTATTTGGGAATAATGGAGAATAATAGTAATATAGTGCTTAAAAATATAGTTTTGAGAATTAAATACATTAATACCTATAAAGGACTTAGAACAGTGCCTGGCATATTATAAATGTCTAATAAATATCAATATTACCTCTAACCCATGGGTCTCTATTGGGGGCTGTTTTTCCTCTCAAAGGATATTTGCCAATGTCTGGAGACAGTTTTCATTGTCATGAGTGGGGAGCAGGGATAGAGGACTGGGATGCTGCTCAGCATCCTAGGATGCACGAGACAGCCCTTGAAAATGAAGAATGAGGCATCGCAAAATGTCAGCATTGCTAAGGCTTAAAAGCTCTGCCCCAATTATGCCGCCATTTTCTCAAGGCTCAATCAAGCGTCCATTCTGTTTTTTCTCCGTCCTGCACTCCCTTGAATGCTCGTTTTCTCACCTGGTTCCAGTTACAAACTGGTTTTGATCCTTCTGCAATCTACAGTTCCAGCATCCTGAATAATAATATCTCCAGTGGTGGATAGAAAAATCTCTCCCGGCATGTTCTCCCAATATTGGAAAATGGTGAAGACCAAAAAAAAAAAAAAAAAAAAAAAGAAAGAAACCCACTGTTCCTCTCCCTTCTCCCTTCATTCAATCGGCATCTCTTCGCCAACACATTTCTATGGTTGCCCATGGCACACTGTCCTGGCATCAGTTTCCACTGGCCCCCTGTCCAAAATCCCCCACCTCCACTCCACGCCAATGTCGGCCGGTTCTCCCTCCGCATGGTTTCCTTGGATCCTCATTTTCCATTTCCATGGCTACTGCTTAGTGCAGGACTCTAGCTGGCATCCCCCACCTGGACCTCGCCTCCTCTCTTCCACCCTCCACACAGCTGCTGGAATTGTCTTCATTAAACACTGTTTTCCTCTACTCATGAATCCACGGTGGCTCTCCATTACTGCTTATTAGCAAAAGGAAATTCCCCAGGAAGCCTTCTGCAGCCTGACCCCACTCTCCCTGCGGGCCCCACCCTGGTGGCTGCCTGCCTTTGTGTTACTCCTTCCCAGTCTCTGGGCATTCACCTATCGGAACTCCTCCCTGTCTGTCTCTACACCTTAGAGTGTTATAATTCCCCTTCCTGGAAAGCCTCCTTCTCTCCTTTTGCCAAACTGTGTCTGTCACCTCCTTTAAAATCTGGCTCAATTTTGAACTCCCCTGGGAAACTTTCCTGAATAACCCACCAGATGCTCTGTGTCCTATTACTCCGTCTCTCATTTTGGTCACAAGTATTTATTAGACTTGGCCTACATTAATTTACACTTGCTGATGTGTATGAAGAATCCCTTAGTATTTTTAGAGAATATCCAAATGTGTATGTTTCTTTCCCCCTCCCCCTCCTTTTTTTTCTTTTAAGCTAATTCCCGCGGTCCAAATCAAGTGCTCTGGACAGAGCAGGACTTCAATAAATGACGTCTCTATATTGTCTTTTTTCCCGTCTCTCAAAGCCAAGGAGGGACTTCAAGGGCATATTTTATGGGTGACTTTAAAATAACCTTCTCGTCTTTTTGTGGTTGTGTTGGTAGTGGGTGGGAGGAAGAGGAGGAGGATGAGGAGTAGGAGAAGGAGAAAGAGGAGGAGGAGAACACGGAGGAGGAAGAGTGGAGGGAGGAGGAGGAAGCAAATCTGGGCTTGCCAAACACAGGTAACAAAATGCCTCCGTCAGAGGTTGCCCACGGGATGAGAGATGTGGTATGAGAAAAATGCACCAGTGCCATGAGAACCTCCCTAGGGAAAAAGGAGACAGAAACATATTGTGTACTAACCTATAGGGGTAACACCCAGCTTTTGTTTAGCATTTGGCAGCAAGCTGGACACTTTTAAGTATATTTTAAATCTATGACCTCATTTGGCAAATGAGACAGAAGATGATGTTCCATTATGCAGCTGAGGAAGTGAAGGCTAGGGCAGCTCATGTGACTTGCCCCTGGGCATCAGGACTGTGCTGGCGTTTGGACTTAGTTCTTGTGAATTCCGGGGTCCCATGCTTTCCATTGAACCCTGTTGCCTTATCTTACTCTGTAAGGTAAAGCTTTAGTCCACTTCAGTGTCGTTATTTTTACAGATTGTGTTGTCATTATTAGTCCACTATTAGTAAAACTCAGCCTAGAATTAATCCTAATTAGTGCCCTTTTCACTTTATCACAAACACTACATTTTATTCCTAATCCAAGGTGCAAATAGACCTCTTCCCAACAGACTTGAGACCAGCGCTGTCCAATAAAACTTTCTACCGTGATGGAAATGTTCTCTAACTTTGCTGTCCAATGTGATAGCCACTAGCCACCTGTGACTAGTGAGAATGGAGAATTTCAGTTAATTTAAGTGCCAATAGTCATATGCGGCCAGTGGTTTCCTCCTTGGACATGTCAGCTCCAGATTCGTTATGTTCTTATATTTGTCAGAGTTAGTAATTTGCCTAATCTGGGTTTTCACATCTCCCTTCCCTTTTCATCCTCTGGGAGGTTACAGTAAACCACGAAGATTCAGAATGTGGGAGCTCACCCAAGATGGGCCTCCGCAGAGCCTGCATCGTCATCAAGGGAGGCAAGAGAGATGAGGGAGCCGACTGCTGTGCTGGGGAGTCGGCACTGGGTGGGAGGCATTTGTGGAGGAGAAACCGCCAGCTCCCGGGTGGGTCTCTTCCCTCCTAGCAGCCTTATAGGAGCTCAGCACTCATTCCTGTGTGGTTCTCGCCTCTTCCCACAGGAGACAGGTCATGAGAGGAAGCTGAACTGCTTCTTGGAGATTGGGGTGGAGGGGGCTCTAATATGTTATAGCATTAGCCTTCTCCATCTGGCCCAGTGGAAGGTTACCAATGAGATGAAGATGAGTTCATTGGGTGCTTCTGTCTTTAATTTCCACGGAGAGATACCTCAGTAGTGCTTTATGGTTGAAGCCTGTCTTTGCAGTCCTCTCTCTCTCTCTGTCTCAAGCTTGTGTGTGTACCCATACACATGTATATGGTATACACACCAAATGCCCTAAGTACCTTTCTTCCTGTATCCTGCATTACATCAAAAATACTAGTTACTATATTTACTGAGGCCGACCTCCCAGGAGAGGCTCCCAATGGCAGACTTGTTGCAGCCGAGCCGAGTCCAGTGGAAGCATCAGAAAATGACAGATCCCTAAGAGAACAGCTAATGGAAGCAATAGGTTGATGGTATGGCATGGTGTAGCCTGACCCTCTCTTTGCTGGTTTCTTTCTCTTTTCTTGTTCACTATTCTTCTCCACTTGAATTTTAATCTAATTTATTTTTTATGCCTATAAGAAAATAACCTGAACTCTCTTTAACCTGTGGGACATACAGCATTGGAATTCTCACCCTAGATAAATTGAGTCAGTTTATACACAGAAATTAAGTGTAGAGGACGAAAAAGAACTTTCCTTAGAAATTCAGAGTCTTTAATTGCGGGACTAGAGGGAGGATCTGAACTCTGACTCTCTGAGTCTAGACAAATCATGGAAGAAGTTAACCTCAGAGTTAACTGTTTAAGGGACATGGATGCTATTCATCCATGTAAAAATGTTCCATTGTGCTCTTCATTGCCGTGAATATGTTTACAGGGAAATGGAAGTTTTGTTCTGTGGCTCATGAGCTTACTGGTGAGTCCCCAGAAGACCCTCCAGGTTTGCTCGAGATGATGCGGCTCGTTGCTGGGCAGACAGATGTGAGCCCACACAGGGCACCCAGAGTCCATACGGAACGAACAGTTGGAGGAAACAACTTGGAGAAAAAGGCGCTTGTTTTCACACAGAGGCTTTTAGAACAGAATGAGGGTAGGAGCATTCAGGGCAGCTGTGACAGAGAGAAAGAGTTATTGCCCTGATAAGAGATTTTTGCAAAATTTTCTCTGAGGAATGTAGATTTTAAGAACATAACTGAAATTGCCACTAGTTGTCATTTAAATCAGAGATCTAATCATATCTGCCTCCTCGGAAGCCTTTAATGGCTCATTATTGCGTGCAGAATGAAGTCCTCGTTTTCCTCCACAGCGTGCCTGGGCGTCCGTGGTTCGTCTCTCACGGCCTTTGTTGCCTCCTGCCCACTGCATTGCTTCCTCCTCTTTCTGCTCCAGCTCATTCGTGCACTTAGTGCACACTTGACACACTTAGTGCCCTTGACACACTTCTTTGGCTTTGCTCAGGCCGTTCCTGCCTTCAGTCAGACATATCCCCTACTCCATCCCAGCACTGTCAAAATTCTGCAAGTAAGTTCTTCAAGGTGTCGCTGCAACCTCACCTCCTCTAGGAAGCCTTCCCATATCCTTCAAACAGGGGATGCATTTTTCTCTCCTGCATTCTTACGTATCACTCCGTATTCTCAACAGCCCTTGTCGCCCTTGTCTTATTTGTAAGTTATTAATATACATGTCTGGCGCCACCATGCAGCTGGGGCCCCCTGAAGAGCCAGGCTGCATCTTCTTGATCTTCACACTGCACGTACTCTAGAAAAGTGCATTGCATACAGCAGGCACATTAAATGGGATGGCTCTTTGTTTCTTAATTGAAACCACTGGCTGCTTACCTTTATCTCTTCATTTGCCTTTTATACTTGTTTTGTAGTTTCAAAGTATTGTATGCCATATATAGGCCCAAAGGTGGAATTGAGTTAAGTGAAGAAGCCGGCTCCAGTGTACGTGATGAATTCTGCTCATTTCATCTCAAAATTATTTGGATGCATAACTAACTTTAGCTGAGTAGAATAAGGACATTTTGCTTCAGTTAGAACCGGTTCAGCTGTTTCTTGCTCCTTGAAATCATCGAAGTGAAGTTTTGAATTTGAATGCCTCACAGGTTCTACCCTGTTCAAATAGAGCCAACATAATGATTTAGGCAAGATTCTATGTCTGCTGCAGATGTGTGGTGAGTCTTCTGTCCTTTCTGTTAATCTTTCAACATCTTTGATATTACTTTCAGATTTTGGTTTTGGATTCCCGTTTTGCCAACTTGTGTTTCTGAATAGTACTTAGGTTTATCTATAGGTCAGATCCTGCTACAAGAAATAGCATGAAAATCTCTCTGCTAACAAGGAATGCTAGATCTAAATAAATATGTAACCCATTTACCTCAAATAATATCCAATCAAATAGAATATTTGACCTTAAAATATGTGGTCACATTTGTTTATAGTTTATTATAATATTTTATTTACTTCAAATATCTTAAAAGATGTTTTGTTAAATGCATGATCAATTTTGTCAAATCTTCTTCTCCTGGAATAGAAAGGAGACAAAGGATGGGTACATTGGGTGAAGGCTCATTTATGTGCCTAAAAAAGGGCAACCACATGACCATGTCCCTGTTTCTATCAGCTCTATAATGAAAGCATTTCTCTAAAGCTATTCCTTGTGATGGTATAATTGGAGGGCTCAGTTGCACAGTTTTTCTTCCCTTTTGCGACAAATTATGTTCCTTTTGTGTCATAAGATTTTTTTTTGTCCCTTCAAAGAAGAAAAAGTTGTTCTTTTTTTTTTTTTTCTGAGACGGAGTCTCACTCTGTCACCCAGGCTAGAGTATAGTGGCAAGATCTCAGCTCACTGCAACCTCCACCTCCCAGGTTCAAGTGATTCTCCTGCTCCAGCCTCCAGAGTAGCTGGGATTACAGGCATGCACCATCGCACCCAGGTAATTTTTTATATTTTTGGTAGAGATGGTGTTTCACCATGTTGGCCAGGCTAGCCTTGAACTCCTGACCTCAAGTGATCTACCCGCCTCGGCCTCCCAAAGTGCTGGGATTACAGCACTTTCATATGAATGTCACCCAGTGGTTCCCCTGAACTTGGATGGGACTCAGTCTGCAGATGGCCAGATTTATTTGTAAGAGCCTGATGACCAATGCTGTCTTGCTTTTATCTAAAGCTGAGGAGGCAGAAGTGCTCTGAGCTCCCACACTAACCTGATGTGCTGGCCCCGTTCTTCCCGTCTCAACCTCAGGTGAAACGTCAGGGGCCAATTGTTGCAGTGGAGATGGCTCTAGTATCTCTAACCTGGCCAGCACCCTTTGTTGAATCACGTAGCAAATTACGTTTGTTTGTTTGTGCTGAGATATTTTTTAGTGCTGAGGTGAGATGTTCGGAATCAATGCCATTGTGGGTTAGGTCCAGACCTAGTAGGCAGATTATATCTGAAAGATAGAATCACAGAATGTTAGCACCAAAGAGGACAACTCAGTGTGTGGCTGAGGACACTAAGGCCGATGGGCTAAGCAAATACCAAAGTACGTAGCTATGCCGGGTCCAGGGCCAGAACTCAGGCAGCCTGACTCCCATTCCAAGGTTTTGAAACTATGTCAATGGTCTACATGCTTTTCAAATCCCACATTTTGATGAGTGAAACATTTGGGGGTTTTTATCCCTAGTCTGTGTATATTATTATTCAGTGAAGAAAACAGCTCATACTAGGTAATTCGAAAGGGAGAATTTAATGCTGGGAATCAGGGACAAAGGGATAAGAAGAGCTGAAAGCTAAATGGGGCATGGCCAACCCCATGTGCAACCCCAGATCAGCAAAGCAGGAAGCCAGTGTGAACCTTTGGGTCACAGGGAACAAGGTAGAACTTGTCCACTGAGAATGGAACAAGTGGTGGCTGCCTGGCAGAGAATGTCAGTCAGGGAGGAGATACAGCTCCTGGGAAGATGCTGACCAAAGCAGAGAGAAACGGGGAGATATAGTCTAGCTTCTCCTCTCTCCAGCACCCCCACCATCTCTTGGCAGTATCTCCATTGGTAAATCCTAGCCAGAATCTATTTGGCACAGGAGGCTCGGAAATGTGGTCTGCAAGGTTTTTGCTCTCTGCAATAAAGAGCAGTAAAGAGAAGGGATGGGGGACAGATCTCAGAGTGAATAGGCAAATTGGTGTAGATTATTTTCCAAAGGTAACTACAACAATCTCTCCCATCCCACATTCTCCTCTGCAATGTGACCTGGTCATTACTGCACATCATGGTGTAGAAAGTCTAGTCCCCTCCCCTTGTATCTGGGCAGCTTCATAATTGCATTGACTAATTGAGCATGGAGAGCATAGCTCTAGGTGACTTCTGAGGCCAGGTCAGAAAAGGCCATGCAGCGTCTATCTGGTTCCCTTGGTTCATTTGTCCTTTGGACATCCCTGCTGCCATGCTGTGAGAAGCCACACAGACAGGTCATGTGTAGGTACTCTGGTCAGTGGTCCTGGCTGAGCCCAGGTGTCAGCCATGTAAGTTGAGAAGTTTCAGATGATTCTAGCACGCATCCCTGGAGTCACTTCCCAGATGCTTGGGTCTTCTCAACTGAGGCTCCAAAAGTCATGGAAATGAATCAAACAATCCCAGCTGTGCCCTATCCAAACTCCTAACCCTCAGAATTTGTGAGCGTAATAAACTGGTTGTTATTTTATGCTACCAAGTTTTGGGGTGGTTTGTTATGCAGCCCTACAGAACTGGAATGCCAATGACCAGCGTGTTTATTTAGTATATAATTATATGTGTATACTGTCTAATATGTTGTGTTCATTATAAAGCATGCAAAAAAACAGAAATTAAAAATAGGTGAGATAAAAATAAATGTAAATAGAAGTTCTAACATTTTATTTTCATGCCCAGCTCCTGGGGGATTAAAAACCACATGCTATTATATACCTTAAATACATGGCCAGAAGAAGACAGACTTTGATAGTCAGGATCTTTTAAATAGTTTTCAACCATCTATGAAAAAGAAAGACGGGGGCAAGTGATAGGGGAAGTACAGATAGGGAGGTTCTCACCGGAGGAATGTAGGAAGGAGAGAGAGGAAACATAGGAGGAGAGGTTCCATGGGATAGAACACAGGGCTCCTAAACAGGGTGGAGATTTTCCTGAAGCAGTATTAGGCTTTCAGAGTATTTTAGTTTCATTTCTGTAATGCCATTCAGGAGGACCATTGCTAACTATATCCTAATTTGTGGATTCCTATGGACACTGTATAAAGGTGAGTGGGTAAGATGAGTTACAGTTTCATTAACACAACGGGGACTGTTATTGAGAGCTGATTCTAGAATCGAGTGCTTCAGAGATCTGAATATTTTTAGAAAGAGAATTGGGTTGAGTATTTTTTCTAATATCTCTCACTTCCTTTACGGAAGCTCTAACATATTCCGTGTGGGCACCTGACATGCACATATAGACACATCCTTAAGGTCCTTATATACATTTTTATTTTTATATCATCATATACATGTTGACTTCTTTCTTCACACCCCCAACCAAAAAAAAAAACCCAACAAAAATCTTTAATAATTTTCTCTCTTACTGCTATAAATACACAGATCCACTTTTGATATATCAAGTGTGCTTATGTATAAGACCTGTACAGATAAATGTATGTAATCTATTGCAAGCAATTAATAAGGATAGCTTTCTTTTTCTCCCCTCTTCTCTTTCTTGACTTATTACCAATAAAGTCTATTTATCCCCTTCTTCCTGTGAATTCTCTTACAGAAGCCACACAGGTTAATCAGCTACATAGTGTGGTGGCCATTTGCTATTAGGGCTGTGGTTTCACAGATAAATTAGATCTTGTCTCCACTCTTGAGAAGCTCACAGTCTAGAGAGAGAGATGGACAGATAAATTGGTAATCATATTTTGTGTGGTGAGTGCTGTGATGGAAGCAAATACAGTGTGTGTGGGAGCCTGTGGTATGGACGCTAAGTGTCCATGAAGTCTTCCTAGAGTTTTGACAAATGGGTGCAATTAAACAGCTCTACCAACCATGAATTGCATGTGCTTGGCTTTTGGATACTGTAAGCTTTCTACAAACAGACTGGATTATTTGACTTGAATATCCTGTTAACAAGACAAGCTAATTTGCCCAAGGGGACTTCTTCACCCTTACATTTAGGCTAAATGGTTTTTACATTGGATTTTCTTATTCAGGCTGCAGGGTTCCCATCCTTCCCTGGAATGAATGCTCTCTAGCTTGTCTACCAGGCAGAGACTGCTCAGGGATCACTCTGGGTTTTTTCAGTGTTTCTATTTCATTTCTGTCCTCAGTCAGTCTGCATACAGGAGGTTCCCGGTACTATATCTAGGGTTGTCAGATTTAGTGAATTAGACACTCAATTAAATTTGAATTTCAAATAAACAATAATTTTTTAGTAGAAGTATGTTTCAAGTATTGTAATATTTGCATACTTATACTAAAAATATTTGATATTTATCATTGAAGTTCAAATTCAACTGGGTGTCCTGTATTTTATCTGGCAGGCCATATCACTACTCTCTCTTGGCCTTGCTCTTCTTGGAATGTTCACAAGGAAGTGGGAGGTGTATGAAATTTTTATCTCTAGAAGCACCACTTCTGGATTGGAGATTTTGTCCTTCATTTTTCTCTTCCCTGGTCAAACTTAGCTTTTTTCTCTGTTGCAGGTGGCTAGGCCTGTCATTCCGTGTTGAATGTATTTCTGATAGGGATTCTGGCGGTATTAAAATTCTGGCCCTTGGTTAAACTGCTTTACCAAAGTAATATTTTACCTAAAACTTATTTTTCTCCACAAGCTTGAAATGGAAACTCTTTTTAAGGAATTGTGCCCAAAGCATGAGTCAGAGGCATGAGAGAAGGTTCAGGGAGCAAAGGGCATTTACTGTCGTGCAGGAATCTGAGGCATCTCAGCACTCCTTTTGTTTATTTCTTCATTGTTCATTGTGATCTGGCAAATGAGAACCCTAGGCCAGTAATTTTTAGATAGGCAAGGAGTCAAATATAAGAAACAATAATAGCAAGAATTTGAGCACGTCCTAGCAAGCTAAATGCTTTTCCATGTATGTTCTCACTTAATCCTCATAATAATTTAATGAGATAAGTACTCTTATCGTCCTTATTTTCCAAATAAGGAATAAACTTAAAGAGATGAAATAACTTGCCTTAGATTGTGTAGCCCATAAGTGACCAAACTGGGATTTGAAGGCACATAAATCTGACTATAGAGCTCCCACTTAAAACCCCAATGCTACAGTCCTTTGGGGCTGGGCCTGGGCTGGGGTCTCAGTAGACACTCTTGGGTTGATTCATCTACTCTGTTTAAATGATTTCTAACAAGGAGGAATACTTTATAACCTCTTTTGTAACTTCTAGTGTGTGATCCCCTATTTTGACTGGCTATTCTTCCATAGATTAATACAATGATTTTCCCTCTGTGTATAAAACCATTCCTTAGCCTCAGTAGACATAGCAAATTGATCAATATCTTCCCCTTAAAGTGGTAACTTTTCTTTTTCCTCTGGTTGTCTCTTATGTTTTCTTCTTAGGTTCTGTAATCGACATCATGATCAAAGGTAATTTAAGTGCCTGTTCTCTAATGTTTACTACTTTTTGTTGCTCTCTTTTGAGTTCCTCCTTAATGAATTTAGTATATTTTGGAGAATCACAGTGCTTATGTGCATAAAGTTCATAATAAACATAAATTTGATTGGTTTGGTTCTTGCAGGCTTCTGTACTGCAAACACAGTATGGCCTGGTACATATCTAAAAGTGGGTATTTTGCTGATTCCCTTTAGGCTGTATCCATCTCTGTCTCATGGCCCACCAATATACACTATATTGAATGCAACTTCTTGGCATCGTGGTTTGTGATATTCCTCTGTAATATTAGAACATGTATGTAAATGAAATGGTTTGTTAACAATGCTATGTCCACTATGTGATACCTGACACCCTCTTGTAGAGGCTAATGGCAGTGTAGATGTTATATTGATCATGAGGCCATAGATTCCCTCACAGTTGAAGCACCTTATGTCAGTGGCTTTTAGCTGATTGCTGAATGCCACGGTAGCTTTCACACTTAAAGGATTCCAGGAGGCCCTGTGGTCCCTCTGGTTGAGTGTTCAGATTAAGGGTCCTGGAAACCTGTAGCAGCCCTGGAGAGAAGAGGCAGGAAGAGGGAGAGGAAAGTTTCTGCTTTTGATCTCAGAGGGTCTGGAGGATGTGGGAGGGCCTAAGAGTTGGAAAGATTGGAAACTCTGTTTGATATGTCTCGGTAGCAACCAGAATCTTCTGGGATATCTCTAATAACTCTTTTACCTAGCTGAGGTTTGCTTGCTGTCCAGGCTGAAATGCAAACCAGCACCTCCCTTCTCCCCTCATTTCTGTCCAGGAACTATGGGTTCTTCAGGCAGTGGATTCAGCCCTGATTTAGATCTCTGGGCACTCTTAGGGTTGAAGCAAAGGTCTCTCCAAAGTCCGGCAACCACACAGATAATTCTGTTATCACCTGCCATAGGGACTAATAGCCTGCCCCTGCTGAGGACTTGAGATGCAGGGAAAGTGGCAGAACCTCTGGGAACACCCTCTTAAGACTGCTTTCCCTCCTTTCCCAAGAACTTAGTTCTTTCAGAGAAAAAGCGGTCTGCAGTAGTCTGGTGAGTTTGTGGTTCCTGGGTTTTCTGAGTGGCTGCCCATCAGTTTAGAGGGACCAAAGTGCCAGTGACTCTAAATGGCCCATCTGTCCATGGAATTCCCATTAGTCACCAGTTACCTTCCTTACATTCTGGATGTCGCAGCACCACAACTTTTGAGTCTTTACTCAAAAGTAAATCAAGATACACCATCCTTGGCATGCTGATGGGATTAATGTAACTTACATTTAGGGGAATTTCAGAAATTTTGTAATTAGAGGTACAGTTGCTCCTTGCAGAATCCAGGTCTCTTCTCTTCAGAAATGTGGCTTTTGAGTGAATAGTCTTTGTTAAGTCACCAGTGTTGGCTCTGCCACCACCAACTGTGTTGAAATCTTTGGCATCAGAGCAGAACCGGATGACTCTGGCAAAAATGAATTTGAGAGGATATATATAAAAAAATCTAAGACCCAAATCTGTGAGACTGTGCTTTATCTCTAGCAAAGAAAAATAGGACTTCCTTGCTATTTACAGTGCTCTTTCAGCAAGGCACACATCTCAGCATCTTTAGTCCCCCCAGAGGGCTAACAAAGGTTTGTTGTTCTTTCATCGCAGCCCATTTTTGAATTTAGCATTTAAACATATGGGGCAGGGTTGGATTGATCCTTATGAAAAGAAAGCATTTACCCCAAGGATCCCCCCTGGCAGAGACTTTCTTTAGGCTTTTTCTATGAGGCAATGTGGTTATACTTGCCCCTGAACCTTCTTTCTTGTAGCTATTAGACAACAAGTTGACATTTTGTATCATATTTATGCATGTGCTACTTTTAGATACCATCTTATCCTTCCCCAATGGCACTTTTTCTACAATTAACTGCAACATTGTTGGGATTTGAGTGAGTAAATACCATACTTTCAGGGCCTAGGTGGCAGTATGGTTACCTTTCCATATGTTTTCTTATGGAGAGGTCCTGAGGAGAGTGAAAGAACAATTTCAGTTTAAAAATGGACTGCTTCTCTGGTTCTGGGACAGGACAGTAAACCCAGAGGGTGGTAGGTTAAAGCCTACAGCGTGGTTTAACATTATGGAAGTGAGTTGGAGAACAACTCGTGCTTCATCCTCAGCTTTGCACTGTGTGTCAGTGATGGTTGCCATGGTGATAGCTTTGTGTCATCGCTGGAAGATTTGGGCTGCAGCTGGAAAATGAGCCACAGCCAAAGGTGGGGTTCTATCAGATCAACAGCTACTTTTGAGGCTAGGGTTTCAAGTTGAAAAGGAGAGGATGGAACAGATTATTGAAAATGTAAGAATATATACGAGGTAGAATACCCATGGGGATGTTGAAACATTCTGTTGCAAGATGTGGATAGGATTGCTACTGGATGTATGGGAAAACCACGTGTATGGGGTTGTGATTGTCTTTTTTTCCCTTTATGGGCCACATTTCTCCAGTGAGGTGAAGCATGACTGTCTGAGCTATGTTACAACTGCCCTGGCAAAGGCTGGTTCATGGGTTTTGCTGCTTGCTGGACCAAGCTGCTGACTCATCCCTATGGCAAGATAATGAGGAGAAGAAAGCAACATGCAGCCTACATTGCTATAATCCAAGGACAGTTCACATGGCGAGCCTCAGTTTTTTCCTATCAATGGTGATGTAGACAGTGAGGGGATACATACGTGCAACTTCATGGTTTATTAGCTACATTGACCAGACCACAGTCAGTGGGAGAAGCAACAGGTCTACAGTGTTTCAGAAGTTCTGCAACACAGCAACAAACTGGAGAACAGATACCTTTGTGAGTACATGAAGACTTTCAAAGCAGTATGAAGGCATGGATCATTTTAAGGGACTTGAGGTTCAGATCATCAGTTTCCTACTATATTCTTTCCTAAAATCCATCTGCTAGAGAAAGTGTCACCTCCCCTTTGATGGTGGCCCTTTTCTCTCCTTACCAAAGAAAATCACACCTCTCACCTACCCAGATTTTACTATATGCACCGCTCAAAGGTGAAAACACTGCTAAGGGTCACATAGAGGGATAATTGGAAATATTTGTGTTAGGAGAAGCATCCTTTCATCAAGAACCACAGACTATCTCTGTCTCCAGCTTATTAAAAGATACAGTCCTAATAATACATTTTTATATATTTTAAACTGTGGTAAAATACACATATTTTAAACTGTGGTAAAATACACGTATCATAAAATGTAATAAGATTTTATTATTTATGTTTAATACTTGTCTGTCAGAATTAATGTGGTTATTTTATTTTCACCAAATGTTTACAAATAATTATTGTAACACTATCTCAATCCAGAAAACAACACTTAAACACCTATGATTACAGGAAATAAAAAATAATTATAAACTTCCACACATATATATATTTTGGTTACAAAGAAGTATAATAGTGACCAGTAAAATACTTTCAAGCATCATGTATATAATGTAACCTATATATTACATTACAATAAAATTTTGTGGGGGAGATGGAAGAGAAATTCAATGTCAGGGAAAAGAAGGAATGATATCAAATGTATAACTTAAAAAAGAGTTAATCTTACATTTTAAAAATGGATGGTGGTAAGTTCCTGCACATTGCGCAAATGTACCATAAAACCTAAAGTATAATAATAATAATAATAATAATAAGAGAAAAAAAAATAAATAAAAGGGAAGAAATCAGTAATGCAATAAAACAGGCATTCAAGTTAAAAAAAAAATGGATGGTGGTAGATATAAAGTTACTATGGTCTTTATATTACATGGAATAATTTGAAAGAGTGGTGAAGTAATTTTATTTTAAAATGTTAGTATTTATTATATGCCAGAAATTATATACTTTATAACCATTTAGACTATGATGGACAAAATTAGGTATCAGCTTAAAACAAATTTTTAAGAATCCTTTTAGTGGGTAACTGAGCAAAGTTTGAAGACATTATTTACTCCCTCCACACACAGAATTTACATATTTATACTAACTTCAACACTGGACTGTCCTTGTTTCCTCTTTTGACCCATCAATATTTTCACCCATTATCTCTCCATGGGGTGGTCTACATCATACTCTGGAATTTCCCACAGAGCTGCTACTTCTGTTTCCAAATGAGGCTTGTTCTTCCATTTTCTTGCATTGTTATAATATGCACTGTTGTTATAACATGAGCAGTGGCTTGGCATCCTAGGCTGCCCTGTTTGGCATCTGTAGTCATTCCTTGGAATTAAATGTAGTAATAGATGGTTTACTTCCAAGTATGACTGCGTCAGACTCTATTGCCTCTGAAATCAATCAGGTGAAGAACTAGTTGTTTATGTTCCCATGTCTCACAGACTTCAGCTGGGGTTAGACTGACCTGCTTTAGCGACTGCCTTTGTACTGTTGCTTCTGAAGCCAAGAGATCACCGCTCATTGACTCTTAATACAGCCCATGTCACTGTAGGATTTGTACACACAGGTAGGTACTGGTGCTGCCCACTGTGCTCTATGAAAAGGCTAGCTCTGGAGAGGAAACAGTGGAAGTGGTCTATAGAAAATCTGCTGCCATCGTATTCACAGGAACTTATCACTGTTCTACCAGGTAAGACCAAGGTTCTTGTATCAGCAGCAGTAGGTAGCTCCTAAATAATCTTTCTCCAGGATCACACAGGCAGAGCCAGACTCAAGCAGTAACACCCTGCAGTGTAACAGGGATCTGGAGTGATATGGAAAACAAAGCCTTCAGAAGGAGGTGTAGGTTAGTTAAAACATTGTAACACCTCATAAAAATGCTTACCACCCTGCCACTTCTCACTCTTTCTAATGTCATAACAATGATACATTCAATGGATTAGGAATCTGGAACAAGAAGAGTAGCAGGTGCTTAGTTGCATTTTGCTTTGTGGGCCTGTATGTTTGCTTTGTGTTTTTCGTTTTTGGCCTGCCACAATTTGTTTAGACCCTGAACTTTTAGCCCCTATTTATGATTAGTGTCAACTGAGGAACTTCTATTGAACCACTCTATTCTTAAAAAGCACATCACCCTAGAAAAGCAGTTTATTTTTCTAGCTGTAGCCGTCTGAGAAGTGATTTATGATAAACAACTCATGGTTTACAGGAATCATACAAATTAACTTAACCAACAGTCCAGAACTTAAAAAATTAAAGCCATAAGCATGTAAGAAAATAGATAACTGAATCAATGGCCCATAGCTCTCCCTCTCAGCTGAGAACTTCCACATTTCTTCTGTGTTCTAGATTACCTGTCATGGTCTGAGACATATAGTCAATTGATGAAAAATACTTGATTAATTAGGTGAAAGCCTTTATATTTCTATGTTAAAACTATAAGAAATGTTTCTTTTTTGGACTCAAGTCAGTTATGGGTTCACGTCCCTGCCCCTAACTAACTTCGTGGCCTTGGGCAAGTTGTTGCACTTTTCTGATGCTCACTTTAATTGTTTGTAAAATGAGAAGTAGGAGGCCTACCATGCAGAGTTGGGAGGACTAGAGGAAGTAGATGTAAAATACAAAGATGCTGAATAACTGGAGCTGTTGTTACCATTTTCCTCAAAGGCAACTTAGTAAGTGTCTCTCTGTACGTGGAGCTTTGCAAGAACCTGGCTACAGAGCAAGAGGTGGACAACAGGCCAGCCAGCTGGGAGAAGCGTCTCAAGTAGACATATACACAGCTCTGCTTCTGTTGGGAAGCTACCTTGGGGCAGGGACAAGGATTCTATCTGTAGCAACACATAGGAGTCATTTGGTGATTTAGACTTGTGTGAAGTGTTGTGAAATGTTGGGTTGTATGACTGAGATAGTGGCTTTGAAATATTACCTCTCCTCAACAGTATGTGGTTAAAGAAGGGTTTTAGGAAATCATGGAAGGCACTTATAGGAAGGAAATGGTGGCAGTTCAAAACAGGATGTTTCAGATTTGGAGAATGATATAAGACCTAGACAGAAATGGATGAAATTAGATAAATTGGGTAACGAATAGGCCCATCCATATAAATCTGAGATTGTCTTTTCTAGATTTGTTTTACAAATGAAACTTAAAGTACCCAAATCTGGATATATTGATAAAGGGATTTATGCTTATTTATTTATTCATTAATTCAGTAGATATTTATTGAGCATCTACTACGTGCCATGAACTGTTCTAGTGCCTGGGATACATCAGTGAGCAGGCGAGACCAGGTCACTGCCTCCTGAAGCTTTCATCGTAATGGGAGAGATAATAAACAAAGAGATGCGAATATGATCATAGACGAGAGTGATGAGTACTGCGAATAAAAGGGACTATAGGTGAGGGGCTAGACAGTGATGGAAGTTTCTATTTTAGGTAGAGGGGCCAGGAAAGGCCTTTTGGATAAGGTGACATTGAGCAGAGGGGCATAAATGAAATGAAGAGGTGGGAATGTAGGTCTTTGGGATGAGAGCGTCCCAGGCTAAGGAAACAACAAATACAAACACCTTGGAGTAGAAATGTACATGTTTGTTAAAGAAAAAACAAGGAGGCCATGCTTAGGGCTTAGTGAATGGAGCAGAAGTGGGAGAGATGAGGTCACGGAGGTAGTCAAGGGCCAGTTCACGTAGGGCTTTGAAGACCACGGCAAAAGCTTGGATTTTATTCTAAATTCAATGGAGGAGTCAGAGGAGAATCTTGAGTAGGAGTGTGACATCATCTGACTTCAGGATCCTTTATATAAACAAATTATTGTCGGGAAAATAGCAAGCCTGATGGGTTGATTCCATTTCAGATGTGAAGTTATGACTCAGACAGCCTTGCGTTTGAATCCTGACTCTATTTCTTAAGGTTTTGTAACTGGGCAAAATGCTTAAATTTTGTACACTTCTCCTTTTTCATCCTTAAAATGGTGGAGTAATAAGAAGATCCACCTATGGGGCTGTTGTGAGGATTAAGTGAACTTTTCCTGAAGTGCTGTTGCACGGGCAGGCACATCTACTGAGAAGTGCCTGGGGGTGCACTCTCATCAGACGGGAGCAGTGGCTGCTCTAAGGCTAGAAGTCAGGTCCCCTCATTCCCTGTGGCATCCCTTGCTCCACCTCCACCCCCTACCACCTGCTAAAGAGATGCTTTTCTCCATGAACCGTGATGGGAGGGCCTCTGAGGGACCAGAGGGGTCAAGGATGTGATCGAAGTGCCAGCCAAGCAAGATAACTCTGACAGTGGCTTTCAGGATTTTCTGAAATTTATCCTCACAGGGAGACATGATAATGAGATTGTGCTGTGTCTCTCCCATATAGTGCTGCGTACCCAGCAGACTCTGGATAAATATTTGTTGAGGATGAGAATCCTTTAAAGTGATTATTGTCTCTACTGAAAGATACTGTATTCTAAACTCCCACTAATTTGAATTATTTAAATTTATATACATTTGTACTTTGTATGAATGAAGAGTTGGAAATAAGTAACTTACTTGGGAACTTTATAGAAAATAGATGATTACCTAACTTAGGCCTATTAGGATATCGTTAATTAATTTGCCTCATTTTATTTTACTTGTTCATATGTATCTTCTGTTAAAATGTTATTTGTACAGCAACTAAAAATCGTGAAATAATTATTTCCAAATGATTTGAGTTTTCATTAATTTTGAGAAGACATTCTAGCCCTTAACATTTGGAATGAATTACATTTAATTACATTATTCAGTTGTACAAGTTAGGTTCCCAAATAGTTAGTGCCTGTGCCTGAGGCTGAAGTATAGACATAGTATATAGTTGGATGAAGATTGTAGGAGGAATTTTTCTCAGACCCAGAATTGCCTAGAACAATTGCAGGGCAATAAACAGAAAAAGGGGGTTCTTGCTTAAAAAGTTGATCAGCTCTGAAGTTCTGTGCTGTCCTCCCCACCCCCTGTCATATCAGCTCTTCTGGCAAATGATGCTAATCCCTTTCCCACAATTACTTACGACCCCCAATGAAGTCTGTGATCTCAGAAGCCCTTGGTTCCAATGGAAAAAGTAACATGGTGGTGGTCATGGAGAGAGGTTTGCATGTGGAAGATGGTAAAAGCAGACCTTTTTTCAAAGGCTTGTATAAGAGTGGATTAAAGATTAACTGCTATGGGGCACACAAACTTGAACAAGTTATGACTCACACATTTGTACCGACTTTGACCTTTTGCCCAGGAGAGGGCAGTAACATGCTAACATTTAAGCTTTTCCAGTTGTCCTTAGCAGACACTGCGCTGCAGGAGCCAGCATAGAATTAGTCACAGTTGGGCCTCATTTTCATTCTCACTTGATCAGCGTTCAATCTTATGTTTAGTTGTTTTCAGCCTTCGGCTACCATGGTTTGCACACACGTAGATCTAGAAGTGACACTTTTCATTTGTCCTTACGACGCTAACAGACTGGAAATCTGCAGTGATGGTCCCCTGGGTTTGATGCTGTGAATGCTGCATGCCTTGGCCACCACTTCCCAGTGGGTCAAGTTTAAGGGCAGTTTATGCTGATCTACCTCAGCCACTGAAGTGGCTGTCCTGTCCCCAACTTCTCTAGACTAACAAGTCATGCTCCCCACAGTTTATATCCTCCATCCTACCCCACAGAACTTCACACCTCAGACTCAGTAACAAAAGGTCACACCCAATCTGGTGCCTCACCTGGCTTTGAAATCAGAGCATCGTTGTGATTTTTTTCTTGTCCCTTTGTCCATCTTCACAGCAGGAGGGTTTGGCAACCTGCCTCAGCCTTATCATGCATATGACTGAAATTGTCAGCTTTTCTTCTGGGACAACTTTCTGGCTGCAAGGTTTGTGGGGAGCTGTGTGCTAGTTATAGGCATTTTTAGCTTTTGACCAGGTTCAATGTGGGAACATAAAGGAGTATCAAAGTACTAAAAATAGAAGGCACTGAAATATAAGCTAATTCTCAATATCCAGCAGTACTGTTTTGGTCATTCTTGGTAACTGGCCCGTCTCTATCCATGGGCCACAGACAGTGTGAATCCCATGTCTACCCACCCTCCTATCTACCTCCTACCTACTGTGTGTGTGTGTGTGTGTGAACATATGTGTGTCTGCCTTCCCTGGGGAAGCTAGTGGGGCACTAGCATAAATAATAATGGTTAGTGAAAGAAAATGTGGGAAATGAAGGGAAATTGGAGAGAGGGTTAATGTGAATTAGAGCCCCAAAGTCCCTGTAAGGTGTGTGGAGAGTCCCCTAGTTTCAATCATCATGTTGGAAGGTGTGTGGAGAGCATGGGTGTTTGTGAGGTGTATGTCAGGGTGGGGCAGGGAGGGAGAGAGATAATACAGAGATGGAACTCTCATCCTTCACAGAATGGCTTATTTAGCAAAGTGGTTCCAGGATTTTAGTGAAATGTAAATTTCACCCCTGCTCCCTTTTTTTCTACCAGCCAGGCCACCTGTTATTTCCCATGGTTGACTGTTTAATGATTTCCAGCCATAGGGCTTCCCTGGCTTCTCCTGGGAGCTTGCTTCACACTCTGTTGAGTTGAAATGTTTCTTGATATTCAGCCTACACTTCCCTTTGCTCAATTTCACCCCATTATCTCCTAGTTACACCCCTTGTATTACCCTCATAAATCAATCTTTTCTCCCACTTCGTCATTTTGGTAGTTTGGAGACTTATCTGTTTGCATGCTTATGTGTGTGTGCGTGTGTGTGTGTGTGTGTGCCAAGGAGATGAGTTGGAGGACAAATGGCAAGGTAAGAAATAAAAACCCTGGGGAATAATGCCTTCAGGCTGAGCTATGTGAAATTCTTTAAAGGTGAGAAGGTTTCCTTATTCTGCTTTTCCATAAATCATAAAGCAGTCTGAGGTAAAGCCCATCAAAATGGATCTAAGTAACTGTAAATTGTATCGTTTTCCCAGATGCTGCGGGTGTAAGTGGCATCAGGGCACTGAGAGGTGAATGGGATGGAACAGACTCAAAAGGCAGGACCTACTGCAAAATATTTAAGTATTGGTTTCACTTATAATGGTGAAACTGTAAATATCTCAGTGGACTGGTAAAAATTAGCGATAGAATCTACAGATTGCAAACTCTTTTCTCCACATATTCATAAGCTTGCAATACAAATACTACCGGACCATGGACCTGCACTTACAGGTTTACAGGTCACTGTGCTTGCTTCCCAGCTCCTGCCTTGATGCTGTACCTAATGCACAGGCACACTCAACCCTTTCTAGTTTTGTATTCTGTGTACTTTCTGTGGGCTGGATATGTTTCTTGGATTAAAAATTGTATTAGTCCATTTTGTGTTGTTATAAAAGACATGAGACTGGGTAATTTATAAAGAAAATTTGGCTCATCGTTCTGCAGGCTGTACAAGAAGCATTTTAACCAGCCTGGGCAACACGGTGAAACCCTACCTCTACCAAAAATGATACAAAAATTAACTGGGCATGGTGGTGTGCACCCAGCTACTCAGGAGGCTGAATTGGGAGGATCGCTTGAGCCTAGGAGGAAGAGGTTGCAGTGAGCCAAAATTGCACTACTGCACTCTAGCCTGGGTGGCAGACTAAAACCTTGTCTCAAAAAGGAAAAAAAAAAAAAAAGCATGGTGCAGGCATCTGTCTTTCTGATGAGAGCCTCATGAAACCTTCAATCATAGTAGAAGGTGAAGGGGGAACAGGTGTGTTTTGTGGCAACAGAAGGAGCAAGAGAGAGGGAGGGGAGGTATACCATGTTCTTTTAAACAACCAGATCTCCTGTGAACTACAACAGTGAGAACTCACACATTATCTGGGGAAAGGCACCAAACCATTCATGAGGGATTCAGCCCCCTGACCCGAACACCTCCCATCAAGCCCCACCTCTAACACTGGGGATCACATTTCTACGAGATTTGGAGGGGATAAACATCCAAACCATACCAAGAATGTATTTTGTGTTTTTGAACTTCCCCGATCCACAGCAGAATTTTAAAAACTAGATTTTTAGATAACTAAACGCTACTGAAGATCGACAAAGTTGATTAGTAACAATAATAATGATATTGGATGGTAATTCAAAGACTACATTCAGAATAGACAAGGAGTAGGAAACAGTTAAATTTTTTCGAGGTGAGCTCCTATTTTGTTCTAATTCTCCATTTCTCTTTTCTTTCTTTCCTGAATGAGCATGAGTTGAAGTTTGATGCAATGGCAAAAAGAGAAGAGAAGCATTTAATTGTCTTTATTTTTTAAGAAATTAAATCAACTTTATTGAAGTAAAATTGCCACAAAAATTTAGGTATTTTAAGTGTACAGGTCCATGACTTTTGACAAACTTATGCAACTGTAATAGCTAGCACTCTGATGGAGAAGTAGAACATTTCCATCATCGAAGGAAGTTCTCTTGTGCCCTTTTGCAGTCAGTTTTACTCACCAGTTCCCTACCCAAGACAACTATCAGTCTGATCTGTATCCCCACAAATTAGCTTTGCTCTAGTATTTCATATAAATGGAATTACACACTATGTAATCTTTTGAATCTAGCTTTTTTTGCTTAGCCAACTGTCTGAGATTTGCCTATTTTATTGCACATGTCAGTAGTTTGTTCCTTTTTATTGAGTATTGAATTTATGAATATACCACAATTTATTTACTATTTATGGACAAGTGGATCATTTCCAGTTTTTGATTATTATGAATAAACCTACAAAGGACATTTACATTCAAATATTATTATGAACATATGTCAAAAAGTAGAATTGCTGGATCATGTAGTTGCAGGGTACAGCTTTTTCTATCCTTTTACTTTAACCCATATATTCCTTTATATTTAAAATGCTTTTCTTATAAATAACATATAGTTGGGTCTTGCTTTTTTTTCAGCATGACAATCTCTGCCTTTTAAGTGGAGGGTTGGTATATTTATATTTAATGTAATTATTGAAGTGGTTAGGCTAATGTCTATGTCTTGCTATTTGGATTTCATTTGTCATTTCTGATTTTCATTGCTTCTCTGTTACTTCTTTCCCGCCTTCTTTGGGGTAAATAAAATATTATTTCATATTTTCTATTTTATTTCCTCTGTTGTCTTCTTACTTATACCTCTACTTAGTATCTTTTTAGTGGTTGCTCTAGGGCTAAAAAATGCATTCTTAATTATGTTAGTCTATTTAGAGTCAGCAATGTATCTCTTCACACATGACGTATGACATTGCATACTTCCTGTTTCTCACTTCCTACCCATCACCTCCCAATTTTTATTTCCTGTTTTTTGATTCTCACTTCCCACTTCAGAAGTGTAATAACTTCACAGGAGGATAATTTCACATGACTGTCCACCTTGTCTTTAGTATGATTGTTGTCCTATCTTTTACTTCTATGTATACTATAAACCTCACCTTATAATTATTTTCGTTTTAATAAACAGTGTTATCTTCTGTAAATTATAAAAAGAATGATAACATGATCTTTTATATTTAGTCATTTATTTTCCATTTTCAGTACATCTTATTCTTCTTGTAGATCTGGGTTTTCATCTTGTATTGTTTCCCTTCAGCCCGAAGGCCATTCTGTCACTTAGCTTTTGTTTATCTTAAAATGCTTTTACTTTTCTCTCATTCTTGGGGAATAGAATTCTGGGTTGACAGTTGTTTCTTTTCTTTTTTTTTTTTTTTTTTTTGGCACTTTAGAGATATTATTCCATTGTCTTCTGGTCAGCAGTCATTTTTATTCTTGTTTCCCTGTACTTCATTTATTTTTCTTTCTTACTGGCTACTTTCAAGATCCTCTCTTTAGCCAGGTCTTCAGAAGTTTATGATGTAATTAGGTTTGATTCCCTTTATTTATCCTTCTTGGGTTTGCTGAGCTTCTTGGACCTGTAAATCAGTGAAAATTGAATTGGCATTTGGGAAATTTTTGGCTGCTATTTCTTCACATGCTTTTTTCTGCTTCAATCTCATTTTAAAAAAAATCTTTTGGGACTCCTCCAGTTATATATATATATGTTAGATTATTTAATATTGTGTCAAATATTAACATGCAGCTCTTTCATTTTTCTTCAATCTTTACCCCCCTCCTTTTTTATTTCTGTGCTGTGTTTGAACTCTCGGTCTTTACTGCAGTCAGGAAATTGTCTCTAGGCAGACAGCCAAGGTGAAAAAAATAAAAGAATAAGAATAGATCAATGATATTATTAATCTGTCTTCAAGTTCACCAACTCTCTGCCATCTCCAATTTGCTGTTAAGCCCATACAATGATTTTTTTTTTCATTTCAGTTAGTGTACTTTCTAGTTATAGAACTTTTATTTGCATCTTTTTTTTTTTGTAATTTTCTGCTTTTCTACTGAGATTTCCTGTCTGTTCACTCATTAGGGCCATATTTACCTTTAATTATTTGAGCATATTTTCTGTACTTTTTAAGACATATTGGTAATAGCTGCTAATAGCTGCCTTAAAGTTTCACATGCCAAGTCCAAAATCTGTGTCACATTTTCCATTTTCTTTGTATGTATAAGTATGTATTTTTAATTAAATACTGGGCATTTTGGATAATATGTTTTAGAGACACTGGATTCTGTTGTTTCCCTTAGAAAAGTATTAATTCTTGCAGCTTAAATACTGGCTGATCACCTTGAACTTTTGCATTCTTAATTTTAAGCTTTGTTATTACATATCTGTGGAAAACTCATGGCATTTTCCAAGTCCCTCTAACTTGGTAAGACTCAATCTTTAAACTGTTCCCTTGAGGATTTTGTTGTAGTTTGAATGTAGTCTTTATTAGGGTGAGACTATAGAAGGTCTTATTTTGGGGTACAGATCTTACTCCTACAGAGTGGCATTTCTGAAATCTCAGATTGATGCCACAGATGTTTTAACATATAAAGAAGCTGTTCTACTCTGGCAGGGCTGGAACTCCAATCAGCTCCAGCACTTCTCTTTCCCCACCAGTGCTCAACCTCTAGTAACTGCATTTTACCTTTAACACTGTAATGGGTACTGTCTAGAAAATCTTGGAAGTCTTTCCCTGAGCATGAATAACTCAGCCCTCAGCCATGAATTCATAGAGGACCTCATCTTGGACTCATGGGGCCCTCTTTGCACATGTGTCTCTGATAATCCACCCTGCAGATTCTAGCCTCTTTAGCTGCCACAAACTATGACCTCTGCCTCCTCAGCACAGTGCAGCCACTGTGTTATGCTTGGACTCTAGCTCTCTGTCAGGAAATTGTCTCTAGGCCAAAGAGCAAGGATGATTATGGGCTCATCTCATAAAGTTTTCATTTTCTGAGGAATCAAAGTCTTATGCCACTTATTGTCCACTGCCTGGAAATAGTTGCCTCACATCTTTTGTCCAGCTTTATAGTCGTTTCCAGTAGGAAACTGGCCTGAAATCAGGTATTTTATCATGGCAAAAAGCAGAAGCCTTCCACTTCTCTTTGTCTTTAATAATAGCTGGCATTTATTGAATATTTACTTTCTGCAGGGTACTCTTCTATTTGCTTTATATGTATGATTTAGTTTAATTCCCACAATAATGCCATGAAATAGGTACTATTTTTTATCACAGTTTTATAAGCGAGGAAACAGATGCGTAAGGGGCTAAGTAACTCATGGCAGGAAATCCAGCTAGTAAGTATCATAGTCTGAATTCCAACCCAGGCAGTTTGAATCAAGTTAATGCTTTTAAATCATATATTCCCTGACTTGACAATAGCCAGCGCTCTGGGAGTATCATTTAGTGTCATTGTTACCATGGAGAAAATGCTTTTCTCCTCTAAGGATGAGATGAAATGCTTCATAAATGCACATGTGATTATTGGTATGGGAATCCCAAAAGAAGGTGCGGTCATGTTATGTTCTGAGGTTGGTGTGAAGTTAAATAGTTTATTGAGTCCTGTTTTAGCATAGCAGTTTCTAACTATGGCTTGTATTCAAGATTTGTATGATACAGAGGGCTTATAATTTTTTACTGGTCACATATGCTAGCCTTTTGAATAGCTATGACGGGGTCAAGCTTACTTAGCTATGGCTCTTTAAAACCCTAAGTTAATCTTATGTTTCCACATACTTTTCTCATCTATGGACCAATTGTTCCTTCTATCTCTCTATCTTACAGTCCCAGGAGTTCCTGGCTATCTATTCTCAGAAAACTTGGGTCTTCTTTTAGAGGGAAATGGAAACAAGCATCTTATCCATTCAGGTGAACCAGGAACAGGAGAAATAAGACAACAAGCTGCTGCTTGTGATCGGATTTTTTAGATGGACCTAGAAGAGTACCAGAGCAGAGTGTTTTCTGGCTGCTGGTCATAGCTGCCTTGACAGATGATCAGAGGCTGAGGATGTATGAGCACACATGGCTTTGCTGACATCAGAACTTGGAGCCATGCTTTCCATATAGATTGTTGGTGAGCATCACTCCTGAGGAGTGAGTACAGCAGCAAGTGGAAGCCAGGCATCAGGACTCAGCATGTGGATTGGGGTCTTGGCTTCTTGCCAGTGATGTAGTTGTACATCATGGCCAGATGCCCTGTTACGGGCATCTCCCTGTGATGTTACACCCACTTGGTAGCCTGTGGAGAAAAGAGGGTATCAACCTGGGGTAGGAAGAGAGATGTGCTAACGGAGAAGCACTGTGGAGTAGCAGGCACAGACCTGGATTCTAATCTGAGTTAAAATCACTTACAAGCCCTGCAGTCTTGTGTAAGTTACTTAACCTCTCTGAGCTTTGGTTTCATTAATTCTGAAGTGGAAGTCACAATGTCTGTCACATCCTACCATTAAGGAATTTTGTGAAGAAAAGGAAATAATGTATATGTAAACTATAATATCTAACCCTGTTTCCAAATAGTTTCCTAAGGACAAGAGTCAATGGCATGCAACTTCTGGAAATTTAGTTATTGTGTAATTTTTGATTTTTGAATAAAACATACATGGAAACAGTTGGCTGGAGAGATTTGGACACAGAGGAAGAGCATGGGTAGACATGGGTTGTCAAGGAGTATTAGGATTTGAGTTTGTGAGAGTCACTGAAAAATCAGCTGCCAAGATGAGCTAGTGAATTAATCAACATTTTCTGAAGTTCTCTTGGTACTTAGCACTAGGCTGAATGCTACAGAAAACACAGCAGAAATAGAAGGCAGAATTCATGCCTCTATGTGCATATAGTCTCCTCAAGTGGTAGGACTTGGTGGTGGTAACAGATGTTTTAGGAGAATCAGCAATTTGAGTAGGTTGGTGGTGAGCAGAAGATATTGAAGGGTAAGAGGAAGGTTTGAGGAGGAGGAAAATATTCACTGTTACTGCTTCTAGCCCTGCTCACCTTCAGGCAGGGTGAACCACATTCCATTAGCTTAGACCTGTCCCCATCCCAAACCAGGCTTTACCACAGCAAGCAGCTCTACACCCTTCCACCTGTAGTGTCTGGCAACTTGGCCATGCACCTGCAGCTATCTCTTCAGTTCTTACAGTCTAGTTCTACCATGGACCTCTACTTTACTTTCTTGGTTTCCTTTCCAATTCCTCTGCAGGGCCACATGCTCATCTTTGAGTCTTAGCTGCTTTGGCTGGTACCTGATACCCTTCCAGCAGAGGTACCAGCAGCATCAGAGGCATCCTAGGGAATGGCTAGTGGGTTGCATTTGGGAAGGCAAGGTTAAGTGGAGAGTAAAAATAGAACAGAATTGTAAGTATAAAGATATTCAGGTAGGGCCGTATCAAGGAGATGTCTGGGGGAATGGTGATTCAATGGGTTATTAGCTAGAAACAGAGATTGTTGTTAAATTAATATACCAGTCTTGGAGTTCAAGTAGTGACCAAAACGGAGATATATAGCAGCCACATTAAATTGATTAGATAGAAAGTGCTGCCCCAGGGAAGGGTTTCATCTTTTGGGTCCTACCTGTGTTTCAATCGGGGTCCTGGCAGGGAGACAATGGCATACTCAAAGGGTTTAATTGAAGAGAGTTTGATAAAGGGACTATTTGCAGAGGTGTGGGAAGAAATAACAGACTTAGCATGAGCTGACGACTAACAGGCTGGAGACTAGCAACAGCTGGAAGCTGTGATCACCCCTGGTTGAATGGGCAAGGGGAAAGGAAACATGCCTCAGGGGCCTGGTGAGAGCTGTAAGCTGTAGCTATGGAAGAAAAGGTGCCCAACAGTAGCTGTGGTCATACACACAAACACACACACACACACACACACACACACACGACAAAGCCCTTTTCAGTGCAGACAATAGTTTACCATTATTTCGGAATACCAATGAAGAAATACCAATAGTTTTAGATGAAGTCTTTCTACTTACCTTATCCGGGAAAAGAATAGTATAGAAATTAGGCTTTCATAGTTAAGGGTTGGCTGCTTCCTACTTCATCCTGATTTCTGCGAAGTCTAAAATCAAGATTCTCCCAACCTTTTGGTTCTTGACTGAACATTTCTCTGGATCCTTCCCAGTTCTGGAAATCTCTCTCATCTAGTCTTAGTCTTTCCGGTATAAGCTTTAAGGTAGGCATTGTATAAAGGCCTCTCTGTGTTCTCTCCCTCAGGACTTCTCCTCCATGTTCCCATCCATTTGTTGAATGCTTAATACATCTGAAATAAAGACTTGACTGGGTGTGGTGGCTTACACCTGTAATACACAGATTAGTAGGCAGACATTTATTACTGCCAATTAAGTGGTAGGTATTGCTGTAGTCACTGGGAATGTAGTGATGAAGAAGATGGACAAAAGCCCTGTTGTAGAACTGACTTGTTAGTGAGGACATAAATATTAATCATGTAAAACATGATATAAATTTAGACAATGTTAAATCCCTTAAAAATATAGAGAGTTTAGGGTTCTTTTGGGTAACGTAGTCATGGAAGATCTATTGGAGCAGGTGGTATTTGTGCAGATACCTGATAGATCAAAGAGAGTGGGCCACTAGAGAACCAACAACCAGGACAAATGCCCCAAGACATGAGCGAGTTTGGTATGCTTGAGCAGTAGCTAGACAGTCAATGTGATTGGAATGTAGTGAGCCTAAGTGTATTAAAAAAAGGAATTTGAAAGATAGATAGGAACTGAATCATGAGGGCCTTCCAGGCTACAGCAAGAGGTTTGGATTTTTATTCTATAACGGAAAGTCATTTTATTCTAAGTGTGATGGAAAGAGGATGATTGGAGGATGTTGTCTTTTTATGTTTTAATCTAGCTAGAGAGTGAATAGTTTGTAAGGGAGAGAGACACTTAGGTGGCTGTTTCATCATTTAGGTGAGAAATGATGGGGATTAAGATCGCAGTTATGGAGGTGGTGGACAGTGTTAGATTCTAGATATATATTCATTGTGCAGCTGACTTAACTTGCAGAGGTTGCATATGGAGGGATGAAGGAAAGAGAGGAATTGCGGATGACTATGCAGTTGAATAAATGGTGCTGGTATTAGCTGAGATATGGAAGACTTAGGGAGAGGAAACTTTGGTGCAAGAAAACAGGAAGTGTATTTTGTCTGAATTAGTTTAAGGTATTTCTGATTTAGAAATCCATTTGAATCTTGAGGTTTGAAGAAGTCAGAACTAGACATATCAACTTGGGAGCTGTCAGCATAGAGATGGTATTTAACGCCATGGATATGGATGCAGTCATTTAGGGAGTGAGCCTAGTTAGATGGAAAAAAATGTCAGGTATCAATCCCTGGAGCATTCTACTTTTAGAGGGTGAGAAAAGGAGGAGAGACAGAGAGAGACAGAAAAGACTGACCACTGAAGTAGGAAGAAACCAGGATACTGAAGTGTTATTGAACCTAGAAAAGGAATCATTTCACAAATAAGAGGACAGTCAACATTGTTGAATGCAGATGACAGAGGAAGATGAGAGATCAAATTGACTATTGCATTTGGTGATATGGGGATTACTGGTGACGTCTATACCAGCAATTTCAGTAGAGGATTAAAGGGAGAATAGAGTGTGAGTAAATGATGTTCTGCAAGTATTAGGAAATAAATGCCACTGGGTCTTTCAAGTAGTATAATTTAAAATTTTTAGATTAAATATTTTTTTCTAGTCAAACCACCTCTATATGACCTCAAGTGCTTCTAGGTAATGCCTAGAACTGAACTGGTAGTCCACGTGTAACCTTTCCCACGTAGAACATATCAGGAAAATATTTTTCTTCATTCTGAGTATTCTATGTTTACAGTTGTAGCCTAAGAGAGATTGCATTGCTTTTTTTTTTTGACAATCACATTGAACTTATGATTGATATTATCATCTAAGAGCTTTAAATCTTGAACACACATGCTATTTCAAAGCAAATTCTCCACCCTGTTATTATATAGATGGGTTTTTTTTTGTTGGGGGGCTGTGGTTTGGACTGAAGTGCTGGACCTGGTGGTTGTCACTGTTGCACTTCATCTTGTTTGATTTGGCTTGCCAAGGTCTATTTTACATCCAAATTCTGTCACTCGGGGATTGATGTCATCCTTTTATAAGCAGCTCCCTCTGCCTTTATGCAAATCATTAATAAACATATTACCTGCTTCATACATTCTCTGGAAGTAGCTGGGTATAAATTATAAATTACTGATACATTAATACAAATGTAGACAAATCAAAAGGCCATTTTTAAACACAGGTTAATGGTGGGAAGGCCCCGCAACATCAGAGGGTCTGGTTTTTACTGGCTCAAGATCAGGGGCAGGTGGATGCTGCTGTTGCATGGGTGAGTTTGGACCGGTTCACAAAGGCTCCTTCTAAGCTGCATTCCCCTCATCTAGCTGTGAGCCTCCTTGATTGCACCATGAATCTGCCCACCGTTCTCTCTTATAGTCTCAAAGATCTCATAGGAAACTTGGCCAAATGCCCCCATTTAAATCAAGATCCCATGTATTTATATTTCTCTGAATCACCAGTCTAGTAATCCTATCAGCAAAGGTTATAATAAGATTCTATTAAAAATAAGGTTAATACCTTGTATTATTTATTTATTTATCTATTTATTTTGAGACGGAGTCTGGCTCTGTTGCCCAGGCTGGAGTGCAATGGCGCGATCTCAACTCACTGCAACCTCCACCTCCCGGGTTCAAGTGATTCTCCTGCCTCAGCCTCCCAAGTAGTTGGGACTGCAGGCATGCGCCACCATGCCCAGCTAATTTTTGTGTTGTTAGTAGAGATGGGGTTTCACCATTTTGGCCAGGATGGTTTCAATCTCTAGACCTCGTGATCCGCCCGCCTCAGCCTCCCAAAGTGCTGAGGTTACAGGCTTGAGCCACGGTGCCCAGCCAATAATTATTTATTTAGCATATTGTGGTGTTTGGAGTGCTTTAATATGTATCTCACTTAACCACTGCAGTGAACCATCACAGTAACCCAGTGTTACTGGGTTCTAGGGTGCTTTATTTTGCAGATGAAGAAATTATCAAGGAAGTGAAGTAGTTTACCCTAGGTTTCATGACTGCTTGTAAATGGTAAAGCTCAGATTCAAACCACTGACATGGAGTTTGGAAATTGGACCTAGGCAGGTCATTATGGCAGGCTGTTGTTCACAGATGATAGGATAGAGGAAAGCTGGATGCTCCATTAGACACTCAGGGCTTTGTTCAGGCCCAGCATAGTAACAGCAGATATACAGCAGAAGACAGTACAGATATCCAGCACTAATGGAAATCTTCTTTAGCATAACATAAGACCTGCCTTTCCCAAATTCAGGATTGGATCTGGGCTGAGACTATGTTGTTAGGGTTATTATTACTGGCAGCTGGGCAGGGCTAGTGCAGAAATGGACCAGTAATGAATCTATGCTGATTCCTGGTGATCACATACTGTAATTTTTTTAAAGCAACAGCACCATTTGTTTAACGGTTTGGTTTAGAGCTTTTCTGTGAATCTGTGCAAGATAGAACAGGTCATATTTTATGGATTTCACTGTTTTTTGTTTGTCTTAAAAATGACAACCCATGCCGGTCTCCCATTTAGGTATCTTTTCATTCTGCATAATTTCTTAAGGATTATTGACAATGATTCTTGAATGAATCTTCAGGTTATTTAAGTATCTATCAAAGCAAGACTTATGTGCTAGACACACTGAATTCAGGACCTAGCTCTATACTTACTAACTGGGAATTTGAACAGGTTTCTTAATATTTTAGTTATTCATCCATAAAATGGGAAAAATCATAATACACACTACATAATATTGTTGTGGGGACTAAATTAGTTAATGCTTATTAAATATTTAGCACAATGCCTGGCATCTCTTAAGAACTCAATAAACACTAGCCATTGTTGTTAAGTTATTGTCATTGTCCCGGGACAGTACCTGATGTGTATGTTTAAGTGACTGACTGCTTCTTAACCATTTCTTTTCCCATACAGGGTTTCAGTTTTATCTTAAACCATGTTTGCCTTACCCTTTGCAGTTTGAAGATCATTTTCCTTTGTGGAAGACATAAAAAGCAAGATAAAAGTTGAATACCTCTGCCTTCTCTTTGTCATCGTTTAAACTTCCATCATCACACAAAACTGTTTCTATCACTTCCTGGATCACTTTCTTTTGAACATAGCTTTAACAAGTCTTTTACCATTTTTTTCTAAGCTTTAGCCACTTTTCTTACAAGTTTATCCTTATACTTTTATAACTGTTCTGTTTTTATATATTATGAGTGCATCCTCATCTTCTATATATTTTGTTACATAATCTGATTTCATCACAGAACTTTTTAGGTAACCATATTATCTCCTTTAAATATCTTCTGAATTAGAATTGTTAGCTATTATATAGCCAGAATGAAATAATTTAAAGCAGTGAATCTCTTTTAAATCACATTGCCCTTTTAGATGTGTCCATAGACTCAAATTTATTATTTCTTTTTCTTTTTCTTTTTTTTTTTTTGAGATGAAGTCTTGCTCTGTCACCCAGGCTGGAGTGCAATGGCGCGATTTCAGCTCATCACAACCTCTACCTCCTGGGTTCAACCTGCCTCAGCCTCCCAAGTAGCTGGGATTGCAGGTGCGTGCCACCACGCCTGGCAAATTTTTGTATTTTTAGTAGAGCCAGGGTTTCACCATGTTGGCCAGCTGGTCTCGAACTCCTGACCTCAAGTGATCCACCCGCCTCAGCCTCCTAAAGTATCGGGATTACAGGTTGCGCCACTGAGCCTGGCCTCCAACTTTTTATTTTCTTTATCATCCTTTCCACAGCATCCCCCTTTCCCCCCCTTTTTTTTTTTTTTTTTTTGAGACAGGGTCTCGCTCTGTTTCCCAGGCTGGAGTGCAGTGGTGGGATCACAGCTCACTGCAGCCTTGGCTTCCCAGGCTCAAGTGATCCTCCTACCTCAGCCTCCTGAATAGCTACAGGCATGTACCAAAACACCCAGCTAATTTTTCTTTTTAATTTTTATTTTTTTGTAGAGATGGGGTCTCATTATGTAGCCCAGGCTGGTCTTGTACTCCTGGGCTCAAGCAATCCTCCCACCTCAGCCTCCCAAAGTGCTGGGATTACAGGTGTGAGCCACTGCATATGGCTGCACCCTCTCTGTTAGCTAATGTAAACACCAGTAGGGTGTGGTCATTTTCTCACTGAGACATCATTAGTTCCATATAACCATCTAGGGCAGGGATTGGCAAACTACAGTCTGCAGGCCAAATCTGGTCTATTTGTTTTTATAAATAAAGTTTTATTGGAACATAGCCGCATCTGCTTGCTTAGTAGTGTCTATGGCTGCTTTTGCACGACAAGGGCAAAGTTGAATAGCTATGACAGAGGCAGAGACCATATGGCCCACAAAGTGTAAAATATTTACTATCTGTCACTTTACAGAAAAAAGCATTTCTAGCCTGTTACTAAGGCTTCCTTGAGGTGGAAAATTAAACCCCGATAGCAGCTCTTCTCAAAGATTTCTTAACCGCCAGGGAAATACTGCTGTTAGAAGGAAAAATCAGATGCCCTGTTTTAAAAGAATTAAACTTCTAGCATGTCTAAATACTTGAAATCTTGTATCGCTATCATATCTTGTCTTTCTGCCAGTTTTGTGATTTCTTTCAGTAAATATTTTCAATATCCTCTTTCAGGCTAAGATGTTGGGTGGTCTCTGCTCTTACAGTGATATTATTATCTGTCTTATTTTATCTTTCACTCAAATGCTCTCAGCCATGTATCCTGGTTCCCGAATTTCCATACACATTTACATCCCCTTAAATGCTTTCCATACAAATTTGTCTTTTTTTTTTTGAGATGAAGTCGTGCTCTGTCCCCAGGCTGGAGTGCAGTGGCATGATCTTGGCTCACTGCAAGCTCCGCTTCCTGGGTTCACGCCATTCTCCTGTCTCAGCCTCCCAAGTAGCTGGGACTACAGGCACCTGCCACCATGCCCGGCTAATTTTCTGTATTTTTAGTAGAGACGGGGTTTCACCGTGTTAGCCAGGATAGTCTTGATCTCCTGACCTCATGATCCGCCCATCTTGGCCTCCCAAAGTGCTGGGATTACAGGCGTGAGCCACCACGCCCGGCCACAAATTTGTCTTTTTAAAAACGCAGGCAGAGCCAGGCAGGTGGTAAAGTCCTTGACTTTGCTCATTTGTAGACTCACTCTGCTCCTTCTGTAATTGTTGGGCATCCTTCCCGGCTCTCATCCAGGTTCCATCCATGAGGCAGGATGATGCTGGAGAAACTGGGGAAGGAGGGTTGTCATACAAGGTGGTCTCTGAGCATATGCTGTCAACTGGAGAAGGATAAAACCAATCAGGAGAGTAGCTGCTTCTGCTCTCAGGAGGAAAGCAATGCACATTGTTTAGGTGTGGATGGGCTTAAGGATACACACCAGGCAAGGGTCGATAGCCCCGGGATTCAATAAGGTACAGAACAAAAGCAGTGAACCTGGAAGTGACAAACGGGGGATAGATATAGCTTTTTGTCATTGGGTGTGTGTTGCCGAAGCTGGAGTGGCTTTTTAAAGATTCTGGATTCTAGTAGTTCCTTGGCCTGGTCATTCTGTCCATCTCCGACACCTCATTTTCTGCCTTCTGAATTTGCACCATTTCCCTTTCTTCTCCTTGGTCTAAGTGTTCCCCAGATGGATTTATTCCCTCTCTAACCCACAGTTTCATAGACACAGGACTTTTCCTTTACTTCAGATCTGGCATATTCTTGCCCGTTTCCATTGCCTCCTCTGATTGTCAGTTGCTAAAATGTATTCTTTCTGTGTACTTTAGTTTTCTTTATCTATGAACTCTTCAAATTGAAAGGAAGAAAATATTTTAGTCTGGAAAGAATGACGAGAAAAGAAGAGTTAATGGATTAATGTAAAAGCCCGTCACTCTGTATTTTAACAATAGGTCATTCGCAGTACTTATTGCAAAAACCATTAAAATCATCAACAGGTCATTAGTGCTGACTTTGAACTAGCTCATCAAAATTGCACTATTAGTAGCTTCAGTAGCTTTGAAATGCTTGAATTTTAATAGCTGGGAATGAAAGGTGGAGTAAGGTGACTATTGGGCTTGATTAGTTTTAAGGCTGTTAGGGAAGTGCGGGGTGTTTTGGGGGTCCTTCCTTAAGTGTGAGGCTAATGCCATAGGTGGTGGTGAATTCAGCTTGATCATAAAGCATCTGGTGCCACTGTCCAGGGAGAGATAAAGTGTAAGAAGTGCTGGTCTGACCTGCTAAGCCATAAACATGTTTCTTTTCAAAATGGTGGAAATCAGAAAAAGAAGCTGTGCTTTGAAGATTCTGTCAGTAAACATCTCAAAAATGACAGCTGTCCTACTTTCTTTTGCAGTCCTTTTGTGACATAACAGCTCTCCTTTTGTTGGAGTCTCTTCTGACATCACATTCCTAAATTACTCCTTAATTTCTTCCTGTTATTCCTGCTCTGTTATGCTTCATAAAATAGGATTTTGCAGAAACCAGGGTCGTGGGTCAAGTTTTTATAGGAAGCCTTGCACTTTGCCTGTAGTCAAAGACTGGGAGCTGCTGAGGGCTGTTTCTAAGGTGAAGCCAGGCTAAGTGGAGGTCAGTGCCATAGTCAAAGGCAACACTGGCGCTTCAGCCATTGTTTTTCATGGTCCTCTTAGTGTAGGGGTGGTTTTCGTTTCAGGTGTGCATTAAATGATACCTGGATTCTGGTTTTTATATATTGTTAAAGCACAGATTTTCTTTGTCCTTTGAGGTTTTGGAGGACAGTTAGCATTTCTACCATTGCCTTCATTTTTGTTTCATGATTATAGCCTTAAGGAAGGTTTTGTCCATGTCTGTGTCTGGGCATGGATAGTGGGAAATAGGAAAATACCACTTTTGCACCCTATGCTCTCGGGTGTAAAACTGTGAAAATAAAATAAAATGCAGATTACCATTTAGAGAGGATAAGGAGATCTCACACAGAAATAGAAGGGTTAAAAAAATTACACACTTTGGAGGAATATGTGAAAAGTTGCCATGGTGTGAGAAGTATAGATATCAGTGAAGATACAGATATTCTTCTTTTTGCTCCTCTAGATCCTCTTCCCATTCTTCTCACTCTGCTTTGACTACAATGAGACTGAACTCTGTAGACTGGATCAGTGGATTTCCTAAGGATCTGGTTAGCACTGGCCAGGAGAGAGCAGTCAGGAGGGTGAGGTTAGATGGCCCTTTCCCCAGTTCCCTCTATCCCTGCTGTGCTGTGGGCTGAGAATCCCTGCCTTCTTCTCCCAAAAGCCGGAACTCCTGTAGGGTGGCCACTCTTACACGTCCAGCTCCTGCTGGGTTCTGTTAGCAGCTCCCTCACCTTTCTTCTTTGGGGCACCTTTCTTCTTCAGGGGTGATAACAGCTCTCACAGTTGTCAGAACCTGGGTGTTTCACCAGTCCTTGTTGGTTCCCCTAGACTCTGCCCACACCTTTTAAAATAGTCCCTTCATTAAACTCTCCTCTATCTTCCCATTTGGAGTTGCCATCTGTTTTATGTTGGGACCCTGACTGATAGTATCCTAGATATCTTATCCATATACAATATACCTATTACTGTGTACTGCTTTTACATGCTGTGTGCAGTGTATACCTTGGGTCTTTTTAAAGCACCAACCAGAATGTGGCACTGACTAGTCCCCCCAGAGGCACAGGTTATAGATTCTGGGAAGAAAGAACAGTAAGAGTGTAGGATTCTCTGTTTCTTGTAGGGTAAGAAATGAATCTTGATTGTCTACAAAACTGAGAAGAAAATATTCATCCTTCCTTTTCAAATTTTCCTTACAAGAGAGTGGCCTTATTGGTTATTGTTGGAGTAGCTTTCTTATTTTGGCCCAAGAGCAATGTAGGTGAGTTGTCATGGAGAGAGTGTAGGGTGTTTGTTGAGTGGTAGAAACATCCATTGGGGGTGAGGGTAGACTGGCTTCACCCTTAGACTTTATTTCCTCTTTTGGTCCACAGTGGCTAAATTTTCTGTAATCAGCAAATATGGCCCTTAAACAAGGAGCTTCTTTTAGCCCCAAGCAAAGATGGCGGCATCCCTCCATGCTTTCTAGCCCAGAGAGCAGGGCTGTTGGAAAACAGCAAGTGTATTGTGAACATTCATCCCTTTACCCTGGATAACCTGATTCACTTTTAGTACACTTCTCTAAACTCCCTTGGATTTATTCTCTGCCTACTCTCTCTCTTTAAAGAAAATATGTACTTAGTAACTCAGACAATGTACCATAGAGGTCACTTACCATGGATGTATTTTGCTAATGTCTGATGTGTTGTACTTTATGCAATATAGAACTTTAATGGTATTTAAAAGTGCCTCATCTCATTGCAATTTCATATCTGATTCTCTGCCTTCACCTTAGTTCTAAGGTCAGGTGATTTGTTCCATTATGTGTGAATATTAGAATACATTTCTTTTTTTTCCAGAAAAATGTCATTGTGAATTGTTTCCAAGTTGAATCTAAACAATGTGATTTTAAAATAGACTGCTTTATCTATTGTGGTGTTTCTTACGCTAATGTCTGAAAAATATTTTGAGAATTGCTGAATGATCAGATAAACAGAACGCAACAGAAAGCATACCCTAAATTTAGTAGAAGCTGCATCTCCATTATTTGGGCCTTTTCTTGCTGCTCATATAAAATAACATTGCCTAATTTCAGGAAAAAAAAAGAAGTATATTAGATTTAAAGAAAAAGGAAAGGAAAAATGCCAGGTGCTTCCAAGTATGTAGGTAGCAGGAATTAATAATATTTTTTTCCTCAGAGATATGCTACTGGAATAAGTGATGCTAGATGGTTCAATGTCTTTGTATCAAAAAGTCTTTGTGATACTGTGCTTAGGATTAGAATTCCAGGAAGAGAGCATCCTTTTGGCCCAGCGTAGGTCACTTTCCCATCTTTTAGAAGGGAGGTTGGGGCAAGTTGTTTGACAATTCCATGGAGATTTTATCCACTGGAGGAGGGGTTGTTTCCCAAAGCACAGTTTTGGTGCTGTTACCACCAGTAGGAGATCAGGTGCCCAGCAGGCAAAGCCAACAGATATCCACTTTAGCACCTCTCTTTAGTTTTTTGTTTATCTCTTTTCCAGGTCATTAACTAAGATGTTAAATAAAACCGGACTTACCACGGGTGCCACAGGCTCCCCACCAGGCATTCCTCTGCCTGTGTGCATTATCGTTGATAATTATTCATTTGCCTTTAGTCAGATTTTAGCCTCTGTGATGAATTTTACAGTCTTGCCCATTTGAAATTTCATGCGCTGCTGTATCAGTTTCTTTTTTGGAGTCAAAATGTATTATTTCATTGACCGTGTGCTCCTCTCTACTAATCTTGTAATCCTAACCCAAATAACAATTCAGTTTGGAAGACTGCCATGTGGCCAAAACATGAGCTAGTTTTTTCTAGCCACCTTCCATTGTGGAAGCGGGGGTTTGAGCTCGGACACCCAGGGCACCCTGCTATCTGCCACTCTGGCTAATGAACTGGAGACACCATGTCTCAAATGATCCGCTGAAGCACTTTAGTGCTCTCTGAACCATTGAGGAAAGATTGAATTAGATTCAGTCTACTTGTTTAACCTAAGCATATTTTACACTACTCAAATCCAGTAAAAATTGGTAACGATAAATATTATATAGGAGAGCTTACTGTGTGCTAGACACCTTACTAGGTACTTTGCTTGTGCCACCTCTCAAACCTTCATTCCAACCCTAACAATCCTGAGAAATAGGTATAATAATGCTCATTTTCCTGATACAGAACCTAAGGCTTAGAGGCAAAATAACTTGGTCAAGGTTGCATATTTAACAACATATATTTCATATCATTTAACCTCTGTTGCCGCTTGTGCTTGGTACATACTTATCTGCCTATCCATCTATCCAGTGATTCTTCAATTCAGGGAATAACATATCTATCGCATGCCCACTGTGGGCCAGGGACTGTTGGAGATGCACAGTGCAGGGCATGAAGTTCATTAGACATGGTGTCTTCCCTGCCACCAAGGATCTGGCATTCTAGTAGGCTAAGAAAAGATTTATATGGGAACTCTGACTTAATTGAACCTGACTTGCTGTTCACAGAGAATGTACAGACTTTCAACCTCCCCAATACTGCTGTACCATCTGAAATCCCTTCTGAAACAGGAACACAAGAGAAACTTAGATAGACGTATAGAGAGAAAGATGTGCAGTGTGTTGCAAACTCTTCCATCAAGATACTCGAAATTACAGAGAAGGGTGGAAGCTCATCCTTCTGGTTGAGACTGCAATGTAAACTAGCCTTCTGCAAGAGTTATTTTCTCTTAGGTTTTATATTTTGTCCTAAAACTTTTTTTATTTTATTTTATTTTTGAGACACAGTCTTGCTCCTGTTGCCCAGGCTGGAGTATAGTGGCAGTGGCACAATCTAGGTTCATTGCAACTTCTGCCTCCCGGGTTCAAGCAATTCTCATGCCTCAGCCTCCCAAGCAGCTGGGACTACAGGTCCGCACCATCACACCTGGCTAATGTGTTGTATTTTTAGTAGAGATGGGGTTTCACCATATTGGCCAGGCTGATCTTGAACTCCTGGCCTCAAATTACCTGCCTGCCTCGGCCTCCCAAAGTGCTGGGATTACAGGTGTGAGCTACCATGCCTGGATCCTAAAACTTTATTTTAATATGCCCTTTCCCTATAATATTTCAGTGATTATTTCAATATAAAAATAAATTTCTAAAATTACATACTATTGAGTAAAATGGCTCAAGAATACGTACTGTGCTTTGTTAGGGTTTTACATATCCTTGGTGCTGTCAGGATTGGTACAAGTCCTCCAACTTGAGAACCATGGGGCAGACTAATGTATTAGTCAGGATTCACAGAAGCCACCTTGGGTATTTTGAAGAGGAAGTGATTTAATACAGGGAATTTGAGGTTTACACAATCTTTAGAAGGCTGGAGGAGTGGAGAACAGGAAAGCTTCATTCAGGAAAAATGTAAGTGAAGGGCTACAGTGAGGCAAGTGGGTGATTCTCAGGAGATGCCTGATGTCACTGGCAAAACTGTACCTTTGCCACAGGCCAACATCAAAGTGACTTCCTCCAGGTGCACCTGGAGCATAGCAGCTTCTTTTTCTCTTCCACCTTCCCCACCTCAGTCTGGAGCCTCTCACTGCTGGGATCTAACCAGGAACTTGCTAGCAAAAACATCCAGGAAAGGAAGGAAGTTTCTAGGCTTCATAAACCTGGAATGCAAAAGAGAGCTTAGAGATGTGAGAATGGTGCTAAGGATCAGCAGACAATATCCTGCACAATTACAAAATGATGTTTTTGCCTAGGATAAAGCAGTCTTATCCCATCTTTTCCTACTTCTGTTCGATTCCTTTGAATTTTTTCCTTGAGAAGTTAAAGTACCAATGAATGATGCTTCTGTGAGAAGCGTAAGTGAGTTGGGGAAATTTAATTCTGTTGACTCTCATTTTTTCACTTCACCTCCTACTCTCCACCCTCCTAGTTCTCCCAATCCCCATTTTTTTTTCTTGAGATGGGGTCTTGCTATGTTACCCAGGCTGGTCTCAAACTCCTGGGCTCAAGCGATCCTCCTGCCTCAGCCTCCTGAGTAGTTGGGATTATAGGTGTGAGCCACCGCACCCAGCTCTAATTCCTTTTTTTCAGTGAGGAGGAGGGCTCTTAGTCCCAGGATTGTGACTGAATTCCTCTGAGGGCTTTTTACCACCCTAGGCCTCTTCAGAGATAAGCTCTTTAGGGAAGACAGAAGGGAGAAAATCTGAATTGATGGCAAGGCTTTGTGGTGTATTCCTCTGCAGGAATGTGATCTTCCTCCTGTGGTAAAGGGCGTCAAATGCTCCAGCCAGTTCATCTGCATCGTCGCTGCTCTCATTTTCAAGGTGATTCTGATATGACCCCAAGAATGTCTGCTTTTTTTTGAGTTCCTGAGCTCCCACGTTCCCATCAGTGTTCAGAATGGAGGGCCATGGACCATTTCCAGGAAGGCCTTCCCCGCATCAGCTTCCAATTTTCAAGCAAGATCTTGGCCAACAGCTTTATAGGGTTCATTTGGATGCTTCCCTACCTTCTTATAAATGGATACTGTCATTTTCCACTAGTAAACCCAAAGACTTAGTTTAAGTTGATGGACGGTCTTAAAAGACTGCATCACGTGGCATTTGTTATTTTTAGAGATATTATTAAGCCCTTAAGAAAAAAACAAAAAGCCATATTGTCTCTACCTGGAATCTTTCATGTCATACAGGGCCACTATTTCTAAAACGTTGAGATCATTCCAAAAGTACATATTAGGGAATGTTAGTTTAGAAAAGAGTTTGAATTTTAGAAAAGTTGTGAGAGAAACAAATGATTCAATTTATGTGGGTGTTTCACTGGAATCATTATAATAGAATATTTGAAGAATAGGAGCTTTTAATCCCTAACTTGACTTTGTTGGCTTTTTACGTAGATGATATATGGGGACTCCTAGAACCATAAAGTATAAACTAGATTCAGAAGGTCTCTAAGAACCAAACTTTGAACATACACACTCTAACTCAGAAGACTGGAGGTTAAAGGAGGTCAGGTCAGTGTGCATATTTGTGGGAAGGTTTGGTTATATGCATGCTAATTATTGAAATCAGGCAGATAAATGTAGAGCTTTTGGAATTTGCATGTGGAGGAAAAGAAACAGGCCCACTGTGGGAATTTCCCAGAAAGGGGTGTGAATCTCTATTCTTAGCTGGAGTTAGAAGTCTCTATTTTTTTCTTTTTGAGAACAAGATAGGTATTAAATAAATGAAGTAAATGAAAATAAGTTAGTTGAACTGCTAATAGTTTTGAGTGGGTGGAAAGATTGAGAAGGATCCTAGACAAGAAAGCTGACTTTCAAGCTAATTGTTCCAAAAAGACATCACAGAAGTGAGGGACTAAGAAATCCATTTTCAGCTTTGTTTTGATAAAGCCATTCATTTTTGAAACTGCAACTACTGTATAAAAAAGAGACCTCAACTTCATAATGTGTAGTTTATGACTCAATCATCCACAGGATTTTAGGAGAGGAAGCAAATAACCATCCCTTTAATACATTTTCTTTTCTCCTAACCAATGTCTAATTGCAGAGCGTGCATTGAAAATGAAAGGGAACTGGGGTTGGTTGCTGCTATTTGTGACTGATAATTAGGCAAGGGATCAGAAAAAAGGGATTTTCAATTGCCATATGGCCATTTTTTTAACATGTCCAGATTTCAGAACATCAAACTCCTATTAATGCATAAATGCATGGTATTTGGTTGTCAAATTCAATTGAACTATGATTTGTTGAGTATTGACTATTTTCCGTATCCTTTTCTTTTTTTGAGACAGGGTCTTGCTATGTGATCCAGGCTGGAGTACAGTGGTGCAGTCATAGCTTGCTACAGCCTCAAATACCTGGGCCCAAGTTATCCTCCTGCCTTAGTCTCCTGAGTATTTAGGACTGCAGCCATGTGCCACCAAGTCTGGCTAACTTTCACTCACATCATTATATTAATCTTTGCAGAAATCTTGTGAGGTATTACTATTCCCATTTTACAGGTTAGAAAATTAAGGTCCAGAGGAGTTAAGAGACTTGTATGTTTAAATGCACTTAAGGAGAAAAGTGTGGAACTGGTACTGAAAGCTAAATCTGATGGATGTCTGATGGCAAGTCCAGGGCTTTTTTCACAGTGCTGCCCTACTTGGTTCCAGTTTCTGGGGACCTAAATTCTATCATTGATATTGCCAGCTGACCACTGTGATGTCTTTATTTGAGAAAATCCACCCAGTATGTCCAAAGAGCCTGGTGAGGTGACCTAATTTATCAGAGGATTAAAAAAAAACAAAAAACAAAAAACCCAAAACTCTACCAAAAATCTGATTTTTTCTAGCATATAGTATAATAAAAAAGAAAGAAACATTGTTGTATATTTTGAAATTGCCACTTTAAGTGAGATATTCCCACAATAATGGAACAAATGTTTTTCATCCAAAAATTATAGGCTGGTTTTGACTTTATACCTATCAGTGACATTACATCGTTTTCTGTGAATGTTCTAACTTCCTTCTGTACTTTGGGGTAAGTGTACCTCCTTAAAACTTGGTCTCCTTAAGCATGGCATAGAAGATTAATCTTAAGAATCTAATGGCATGCCAGGAAATTTTCCAGCTAGTCCACATTTACCCTGGTCACTGCTGCCCTCTTTTTCTTTCTTGTGCGTCACTCTATTGGACTGTACTTTATGGCTGCTTTTAGCCTCCTGACATTTCTCTCTTTACGTTAACTGTCATTTAGTGCCTCTTATTTAAGTACTGCAGCACTTCGCAATACAGCCGGCCCACCCAAAGGGTCTCCAGCTCCCACTGGAATTTTTGCATCACCATTGTATGGATAGTTGGCTACCTGCAGCAGCAGTGCGTGGTCTTTTCCAGGAAACAGCAAACACTATTCACATATATAGTGGGTTGCTAGGGCTTGTAAAATAAGCAGTTTTGATTAGCAGGGTTATGGGGTTTTATTAGTGGGACCCCATTTGGAGCTTTGTTATAATGGGATGTGACCCAGAGGGACATGATGTGCTTGGACTTGTTGCATAAATTTGGAAGAGGCTCAAGGGAGCCAGGAAGGACTGGCAGGAGTGACAGGCTTGAAAATAAAAATGGGGCCAGTATTCAGGCTTGCCTCTTAGTGTGGAATGCCCATTTCTTTGTTTGTGCTTTCCTTTCTTCCCATGTTCCTTTCCTGAAATGTAGCTTTCTCTTCCCCATCTTTGTCTGGCATATTTCTATTTGTTCTTTAAGTTGCAGCTCAAAGGATACCTCTTCGTAAAGCCTTTCTTGACTTTTCCCTGTGCCAGGTATTGCTCTATTCTCTGTGTTCCCAGATATCTTGTGTGCACCATGTACCATTTATAATAATTATTTGCTATAGCTTTGTCACTAACTGAACTTTGAGCCCATTGTCATCCTGGCACACAGTAAGGATTAAAATACATACACACACACACACACGTGTGTGTGCGTGTGTATATATATATATATATATGTATATATATGGAGAGCGAGAGAGATAGAGATGGGGTCTCGCTTTGCTGCCCAGGCTGGTCTCGAATCCTGGCTTCAAGAGATCCTCCTATCTTGACTTCCCAAAGAGCTGGAATTATAGGCGTGAGCCACCACGCCTGGCAAATAGATATTTATCAAATGAGTAGATCAGTTTTCCTTTCCATTCCCAACTTTTTCTTACTTGGACCAAGATTTTTGTTTTGTTTTTGTCTAGAGCAACTGGCTTAGAACCATTCACACAACACATTTAATGTTATGGAATGAAGGTCATGAAACCACACAAGACTCATGCCTTCCAAATGAGAGAATGAATCTGTTCTCTCTTAGGGCCAATCTCAGTTTGGCAAATATGATAATTTGTTTATGATCTCAAACCTAACAAACTTCCTGATTTAAAATGAAAGTTAACTTAATATTATTTATTGCTTCTTGGAATCTGATCTTGGCAAGATTAATGCAAAAAATATTGTGAGGTAAGGTATTCTTGTGGAATTTTTGACTGAGTGAAATGGAAATGTCAAAGATCTCATTTTCAAAAAGTCTCCCAGTTTCTTGCCCCTAATCTGCAGTCAGTGCACAGGCTTTTATTTCCTGGCCTCAAAGCTCTGGTTTTTGCTTAGGTGCCCCACAGCTCTATAGAGTAATCCCACTGCAGGAGGACCCTTCAGAGACCATTAGAAGCATAGGTCCAGTTTACGTACACTCCCCAAATACAGTGAACCAAAGGGAGATGTTGATTTTACCTGCATTTTAAAAAACAAATCATCCAGTTGCCTAGTGATTGAAGGGCACTGGAAATAGCCATTGAGTGATCTCATTTTCCTGCCTCATCACGCCAGCCTTGATGGAAGTAGCAAAATCCAAGTAAAGATGCCAGCCAGGTGCTTGGAAGGTTCAGATGTCTTGTCTGGAAGAGTGGCTTCAGTTGGACTTTGGCAACAACTGGAGGTGGTGCTAAGGCTGTGCTAGCCAATGCAGTGGCCACTAGTCATATGTGGCTATTTACATTTAAATTAATGAAAATTAAATAAAATAAAAATTCAGTTTCTCAGTTGCTAAGCCACATTTCAAGTGTCCAGTGGCTGCATGGGGCAGCTATAATGGACACTGTGGATATAAATTTCCATCACTGCAGACAGTCCTGTTTGAGCAGTGTTGTTACAAGGGGCCTGGAGCCTATAACATTGTATCTTCTGCAAGATCCTGACTTCCTGAATGGCCAGAAGCAGACCCAGGAGGCACAGCTTAAAATAGAGAGTGAGGTCAGCAAATGGTTTTGGCCTGCCTGTGGCCAGGGGTTGGGTGATGCCCATGGGTACAACTAGCAGGTTTGAAACATAGCTAGTGAAGAGGAAGGAAATGGAGTGGTTTAGACTCCAATTGGTATCTAAGTACAGTGTGACTAACGTATGCCAGGAACTATGTTGTTTGCTTTTGCCTTTGTTACCTTATTTCAACCTCTAAGATAAGATAATGGCCTACTAAAAAAATGGATACACAATAGATGTACATATTTTGGGGGTATATGTGATATTTTGATACATTCATATAATGCATAAAGATAAAATCAGAGTAAGTGGGATATCCATCACCTCTAATATTTATCTTTTCTTTATGCTGCGAACATTTGGATTCTTCTCTTCTAGTTATTTGAAAATATACAATAGATTATTGCTAACTGTGGAAACCCTACTGAACTGTTGAGCACTAGGTGTTTTTTTTTTAATCTAACTGTTTTTTTTTTTGTACCCATTAATTAACCTCTCTTTATCCCCTCTTTCCTCTACCCTTCCTGGCCTCTGGTAATAGATAATTCTCTATTTTCAAGAGATTTACTCTTTTAGCTCTCATATATGAGAGTGAGAACATGCAATATTTGTCTTTCTGTGCCTGGCTTATTTCACTCAACATAGTGATCTCCAGTTCCATCCATGTTGCTGCAAATGACAGGACTTCATTCTTTATGATTGATAGCATTCCATTGTATACATTATACCACACTTCCTTTATCTGTTCATCCATTGAAGGGCATTTAGGTTGATTCCAGATTTTGATTATTGTGAATCGTGCTACAATGAATACGGGAGTGCAGACATCTCTTTGATATGTTGACTTCCTTTCTTTGGGATGTATACCCACTAGTGGGATTCCTGGGTCATGCGGTAGTTCTATATCTAGTTTTTCTGAGAAACTCAATACTGTTTTCCATAGTGACTGTATTGATTTACATTCTCACCCACAGTGTGTGAGGGTTCCCATTTCTCCACATCCTCACTAGCATCTGTTATTCCCTACTTTTTTGATAAAAGCCATTTTAACTGGGGTGAGACGATATCTCCTTGTGTTGTGGTCCGCTTTTTACAGATGAAAAACCTGAGGTTAAGAGGCATTAAGTACCATGGAAAAGAGGGTGCAAGCTGGAACCTGATGCTTCTAACTCTTAAGTTCAGTGCTTTTTTGGCTTTAGGGGTGGGGAGGAGTGGGGAGGAGGTAGGCAGGGGACCAGTAGTGAAAAGGTGAGACAATTGATTTGAAGAAATTGACCTGGTTGCCCCAGGTCATTCATTCATCCCATAGAGCCTGGTTCATGCTCAACCACATTCTCAAAGTCTGTTGTTAAAAGCTGATGCCAAAGTAAATTTTTCTTCTATGGCAAGCTTAATGAATGGAATGAGGATCTGCTGAATCTAAGATCAAAGATGAAAATATAATTAATAATAATGATGATGATGATGTAGCAGGTGCTGTTCTATGTGCCAGACACTGTACTAAGCATTTTTCGTAAATTAACTTATTTAATCCTCTCAGCTACGCTATGAGGTAGATACTACTGTTACATCTATTTTATAGATGAGGAAACCGAGGTTTGAAGAGAGAAAGTAAGTTGTCTGAGGTCACACAGCAAGAAAGTGGTCCCTGAGAAACCATTATCTCCACTAAGCATTTACAGTGGAGATGGCCTTGGAGCAAGGTAGATGATGCAAATGCTAGAAGTCCCTGAGTGTGGGGCAATAGGGAGAGTTGGAGTATGTGCCTCGTCTAGTGTTTCATATTCACACTACACAACACAACAATTCAGTAACATCTCAATGAAGCCCAGACAAAACTCACCTGCAGGTGGCATATTGCAGACAAGCAGACAGTTTGTAACTATTCAATTTTCAGAGGTTGAACCAGAGGCCCAGAGGGATGAAGTGACTCACCTGGTGCCTCACAGACGGCAGCGCCAGCAGTTCAGTGCCATTTAGGATTCCTTTCCTGCCTCCAGCACCACAGTTTTAACCCCTCTTGGCACAGTTGGCTCTCAAAGGAGGCACTGCTTAGAGCCTTCTGGAGGCTCTAAAAAAACTCTCTTCTGTCATCTATTTCCCCATCAGCCATTCTACAAGTGTCTTGGGTTGTGTGTGAGTAGGGTGAGTACAGGAAGTGCATCAGGGGTGTTGAATGGAAGATTCTGGCCTCTAAAATCATACTTGAATGTTGTGCTTTCATGAGAGTTTTGTTTTAGGAAAGAAAAGGAAATATGGTAAGCATGGCTCCAACAGTACTAAAGATCTATGTGGGATCCTCCATCCAGGCCATGTGGACTCTGGGCATTGAGTTTCTATCCTTTTCACGTGGGATAGTAGCTTTCCACTGCCACTGTTACTCTCAACTCAGGTGGAAGGCTGGGGGACATGCTTGGGGAGCTCAGTCATTTCTTTCTGATGGGAGGACTAAGGAGTGACATGAGGAGTTACCAAACCCACTGAGGTATGGGACCACAATTCTAGCCTGCAGGACCAGGAGCCTGCCTACTTCGTTTTCTAAGCAGAGACCTTGAGGAGGGGACCCAGGGATTTTTTATGTGCATCCTGACCCCTCTTACCTTCCTGCCTCTGGTTTTTCCCACTGGGAGGCGCCAAAAGTGCACTTTACAAAATACACATGCATTCACTCCCCCGAAGAACTCCATGAAGGATATTCATCCTCCTTTTACAGATGAGGAAACTGAGACTCTTAAAAGTCTAGTCACACTGAAAAAAAAGTCATTTGAACCAACACCTCCAAATACTAAGGGCACACTCCTTCCATACTGCAGTGGCCTTGACTCTTGTGCATGGGACACTTCAGGTTCAGACAGAGCCAGGCTACATCCGCACCCTGTGCCCACAAGTACGAAGCTCCGAGCAGGAGGCTCAGGTGAGCCCATTGCTCTCTTAGACCGGCCATATTCCCTGAAACCCTAATGGTGGTTTAGTGCAGGTCATGTTCAATACGTAACTTCAATAGGAGTATTAATTCCTTTTAGCGTTGTTCACACATCATTTCCTTTAAATGCTAAACCTTTGGAAAGTGATTCACTTTCCCCTCTCACTTTGTTTCACTTACTTTCTCCTTTCTTCTTCTTTAACATCTGCTTGTTTCTCCTCTCTTTTGCTTCTCTCTCTCTGCTGATTCTCTGTGAGTGGCAAGGGACCCCAACTGGTTATTATTCACTGCACAGAGTTGTTAGATTGCACCCAGAGTGAATGTCAGCCTGTGACGGAAGAGCTACGCCATCAGCTCCATCTTAATGAGCGCCCCATGCTTCCTGGGGTGGGAAGCACTAAGGAACCGTCTACAGCAGAGTGCCCTTTCAGGGTAGCAGCTCCTCCCTGTGTAAGGTGCAGTTGCTAAGGGAAGAGGCAGTAGGCGAGTTCTGAGGGGCTTGGTTAATTTGTGCGCACTAGTCGCTCATTCCCTGGCCCCGAGTGTGGCTGCTTTCATCTCTGTCTCTCCGCACTGCACGCACAGTATGGCAAAGCTTTGCTGCACTGATGGCAGGGGCAATCAAGCCTGCCGTTTTCTTGCTAAATGCGTTCTTCGTAGAAGAAATAGTGTGAGGGGATGGAAAAAAACAGAGAAGGCAGAGAATGAAAGAGACTGAAGTGAGCAGGTATTTGAATACCTTCCCCTATGTGTCTGCGGTCATCCACCTTCTGCGAGGGCTGGACCACAGCACCCCTATGGAATCTTTCATGCCGCCTGGTCATTTTGAGAGTGCCTGTGTACGTACTGGGCTGGAGGGAGACCCTGAGGTCTAGATCATGATTCATGGAAAAGGGAGGGAGAAGAAATCTTTTTCCTTCAAAGCCATAGAAGAAAAGGGACCCACCAGAAAGACAGAAGACATGATTTTGATTTATTGCCTGGGGTAAACAGGTAGCCAAGGAGAACTATGTGAAGAATAATGAATATTGACACAAACTACAGAGGCTGGGGGTTGTTCCTGTTTGCCAAGTGGTGAGCTCAGAGCAGACTTCTGAGGCTCACTTGCTTTCATTGATGAGGCCTTCTTGTTGCTTACTTCTCCAGACCTCCACATCCTCGCCCCTGACTTCTAGCAAGGCTTGATGTGTACAGATCTGACATCTGATCCTTCTGTACAGTCCCCTCTGGCTGAAGCACCTATGTCATCATTCATTCATTTCTTATTCAAAACTATCATCTTATTCTGCTTGGCTCATTATCCTTTATTTTTTTTCTCTTGTAAATTCTGTGCTAAATGTTTGAGATACAAAAATGAATTAGGTACAGTCTTTTTTCCAAAGGAGTTCATGTCTAGTTGAGGAGATGATAAGACTTACTATGGTAGTAGGTGGGACAGTAGAGGTATCTAGGGGGTCCATAGGAGAAGAGAAAGGGCCTGGTCTAGGGGGATTCAGAAAGGGTTGGAAAATATCTTTTACATAAGGGTGATATGTAAACTGAAGTTTGATGGCTAGACAAGGAGAGAAGGAAAGGATACCCCAGACACCCATCAGTGTGAAAGAGGGGGTATGGAGATGCAAACAAGCCTGACAGATTTGGAAACCTTGAAGTAAAGGGCAATTGGTTTGGTATAAATGGGTTCCTGAGAGATGCCATGAGATGAAAGTAAAAATCTATGAAAGATGCAAACCACAGTGATCATTTTCAGTCATGCTAAAGGATTAATTTGAACTATATCCTCAGAGCTGCAGGAATCCACTGAAGAATATTTAAACAGAGGAATGACATAGTGAGGTTTATATTTTATAACAAAAAATTTCCTTGGGAAATGGTGTGCGGCAGTGTTGCTTAGAGCAATGTGAATTGGTGGCAGAGCTCATTTAGAGACCTTCGCAATAATCCTGGCCAGAAAAGATGAAGACCTTAGCCAAAGCAGTGGCAAAGAGAGGAGGAGGAAGGAGGACTTGCGTCAAAGGATTAGCTATGGCCAGGAGGGGCTGCACCTTCTTTGAAACCAGAGAGAAAGTGAGAGAAGGCTGCGTATTGCTAGCATAATCTTGTCCATGTGTTTTCCCCATTTCATCAAGCAAGTCTGGGTCAATTTTCATCCAGGAACCTAACACCAGGGCATTTTAGAGACATAGATTCTTGCAAATACTCTAAATATCCCCTGGAAGAAATCTGGGGGTGTTTATGTGTGTGTGTCCTATCAGTTTTATAAGACTCTAAGCTCTTCCAGGGAGGGCGCACACAACATATTCATCCATCTATAATGTGCATCATTCAGCACACCAGGGATACTTAATAAGTATTTAATAGTAATAAGATCTGAGCCCCAGGAACATTATTATATTTGTCAGTAATGAAATAACCAGGTTTGGAAGCAATTTGGCTAAGATTAAATTTTATAAGAAAATCTCAATTATTTGAACTTTTGAACGTAGTCAAACCCATTCCTGAAATATATAAGTGGCTTCTGCTCTTAGTTTGTCTAGGTAAATATTTTAGTTGGCTTAATTGGAGATTGTTTCTAAAACTATAGGAGGTAGTATTTCTTTGTTGTTCCATAATCTCTGATGACCTGTCTTTAGAAACAAGAACTTTTACAATGATGCTTAATATTTTCTAATTCAGGTCCCTCCTCTCTTTCCTGATACTTACATAAGTCGGGACAGCCACCACTCATTTGTCTGTGATTTACAGCACCCTTTTCTCTCTATTTACTTCCTCGTCACATTTACCTTTATTGCTGCTAGATATTCCTTCACACCTTAAGGCCCTTTCTTATCCTTTTTCTTCCCGAGTCTTTCTAGTCTTTGTCCCATTTTAAGGACAAGTGAAGTGTCAGCCATCAGGTCGCTGGATGCAATCTGCTTTCACAGTGCGTTAGTGCTGGGCACCAGACCATGTGGTGCCTGTGTCTGTTATGATACACCCAGTTGATATTTTTCCCTGAGACTTTGATAAGCCTGATCAGAAAGTTTCACTGGATTTAAGAACAATGCTCATTATTCCCTGCCCTCCCTGTACATTCAGGTTCTACATCACTAGGCCACACGGCCCTATCCCGAGGTACTAACCTGAAGGTGCTGTTATTACTGACCATTCAACATAAACAATAGACTTTTAAACACCCTGGGATGAATCCAGGTAGTCCTTACCAAAGACAAGCTCTCATGAATGGTAGCGTTCATCTTTCTTTGCTGTGGTTGTTCTCACAACCAGTCCTGGCTTAGCATATGATCTTTTATACATGTAAGCAGTAGTAAGTCAACCTTAAATGAAGCCCTCTGTAACATGGCCTGCCTGAGCTGTGGAATTTGGAGCTCCAAAATTTTGCCCTTTGTGCTGTTCGAGGATCATTGGCTTTGATGAGCTTGGGGGAAGGCAGAAGGAGAGAAGAAAGTATATTTATGTCATTTTTTTGGAGCCTGCGTTTGTTACAGAGTACAAGCCAGCAGCCATTTATAGTGAGCATGGTGGACACATAATCCCAGGACTCCTTCCTCGGGTCATTCCACTCTTTACCAAGCATTTCTAGATTCCATGAAAGTGGCTCTTCCCTTCTGGAGCAGTGCAGCAGTGTGCTTCGTGTTATGCACTTATCAGACCACTTTGAAATATGCTTTCTTCAATACCAGGCAATCACTGAATATACTGGTGTGTGTTTTTTGAGATGTCTCAAGCAAGGGGAGATGACTTGAAATGAGTTGTAGAAAAACCTGTTGAAGGAAGTAGTGTTATTTAACTTGCGTAGAGAGGTTCAGGGCAGGGCATGACAGTTGCCTTCATGTATTTGAAATGTTGTAGGGAAGGAGATTAACATTGTTCTATGTCTCCTCAAAGATCAGGTGCAAGGTAGAGGGAGAAAGAGTTCAACTCATTATAAGGAAGAACTTTAGGGTGTGATAGTTAAGAATTTTGCTCTGAGATCAGGCTTCCTGAATTTAAATCCATCATCTGCTAGTTACTAGCCGTATCAACTTGGGTACATTTTTAAAAACTCTTTTAATCTTTAGTTTCCTCATCTGTAATATGGGACAATATTAGTATCTAACTCATGAATTGTTATCATTAGCTGATGCCATACCGCTAGTTACATGCTCTTAGCATGATGCTCACAGGGATAATGCTGGCAACTATTAACAGTCTCAATTGTCTCAAGATAGTATACATGTTTAACAACAGTTTCCAGGATTTCCCATTATAACTGAGCACTATATGTTCTTTTCTGTTTTTTTTTTTCAAATATGTAGTTCATTGAAATATACATGTGTGGTTTTCTCATTTTTTTCTTGGATGATGGAGATTGTTGGAGGACTGAGAAGGCTTAGCTTTTAGAATAACTTGAATGGCATAGATATTCCTGTGATGTTTAGGAAAAAGTATACAGTGTAGAGCGTCAGGAGTTCAAAATAACTGGGGTATGGCATAGGATGGGTGAGGATGCCAATCTTCCCTGCTGAAAAGTTGAATTAGGACTTTTTAAAATAAAAAAAAATGCAGTTTTAGGATTTTAAAATACTGTATGCATTTCCAGTTAAGGCACTTAGGGCAGTAATAAGTAAAATGCCATTCATGGACACTCTTTTAAAGAAAAAGATGAATTATTTTATCCTGAATTTTAAGAAACATTGAAATAATTAAATCTGTAATTTTCCATTTCTTGAGCTCTTGTTCATATACTTTTTTTTTTTTTAAATTGAGGTATAACATACACACAGCAAACTTCACTCATCTCAAATATACAGCTTGATGAATTTTTTCATATGTATAACATCCATATAACCATTAAACAGATAAAGATATAAAACATTTCCAACAAATCAGTTTCTTCATGCCCATTTCCAGTCAATACCGTTCCCTGTTATGTTATAACCACTATTCAGACTTCTGTCAACCTGAGATAAATTTTGCCTGTTCTTGAACTTCATATAAAGGAATCAAGCAATAGTACAATAGTACTCTTGTGTCTAGAGGACTTTTTTTTTTTTTTTGTCTCCTGAGACAGAGTCTCACTCTGTTGCCTAGGCTGAGGTGCAGTGGAGTGATCTCAGCTCACTGCAACCTCTCTGCCTCACGGTCTCAAGCAATTCTTGTGTCTCAGCCTCCAGAGTAGCTGGGACTACAGGTGCACGCCACCATGCCCTGCTAATTTTTGTATTGTTAGTAGAGACAGGGTTTCACCATGTTGGCCAGACTGGTCTCGAACTCTGGACCTCAAGTGATCCATCCATCTTGGCCTCCCAAAGTATGGGGATTACAGGCATGAGCCACCACGCCCGGCCCTCTGGAGACTTTTTCTTAGCATCTTGCCTATGAGATTCTTTCATATTGTTGTATATAATGAGTTTATGCAAAAACTTCTTTTTTTCTAGATTGTTTTCCATTTAGAATGAATTATTTTACTACAAATAAATTTTTGGAAATTGTGAGGCTGGGAGGAATCTTACACAGCTTCATGTCCATGTCATTTGATTTATGTGAAACATCTGACACCAGAAGATATTAAGTAATCTGCATAGTTTGAACTAATGGCTAAGTAACCTAGTATGCTGTATCTTCATAGAGATAAATCTGTTGCAAACATTATTCTCAGTAAGAGTCATGCACATAGTGTCTGAATTATACATAGCAAATGTGAATTTTTATAAATTACATTATATTAAATACTAAAATTACAAATTCATATGATACAAATTAATCCTATTCACTAATGGCCTGGCTTCTTGGATTTTATACACATTTTGACAATGACATTGCTAGAGCAGTTTATTCTTGTTAAGGAAATCATTGTCGTCATGTTCATTAACATAAGACATGAAGCGCTGTGTATAACAAAATGGAATTGATTTTGCCTGATTAAATCTTAAACACTTACATTCTCTCTTTCTCTCTTTCATACACACACAAACATATTCATAAGCAGACATACATTACCTACATGAAATATGTGAAAACCACACATTTTCTAGGGTATAACCATTTATCTCTAGATCAAGTGAGACATTGTCTCTCTACAACCCTATTGTTATTGAAACTCAAAAAGTTGTTCTTGCAATTGATCGAATACAGCAAAACTATAAAATAAGGATATGAGAGGAGATGGAAAAGTGGTATAAGAATTGCCTTTTAGTGCTCAGTGTACTTTAAGCTTTGACATAGGAGGACAAGAGGTTAGGTCCTGACTACCCGTGGATTTATGGGTTTACTTGTAGTTAGGGGGCCAGGTACAAGATGGAGTATGTTAAGTGACAGAGGCGTAAAAAAGACCATTCATTTCTGAGAATATGGCTGTGTGGCTATTTAGCCCAACCCTCTGCTAAAAACAAATTAAAATGTCAATAAAAGGATGTCTGAAACCATCAAATTGCTATAAGAAGATAAGGCATCATGATGCTGAAATCCAAGAAAAGTATTGGGAGCTCTGTTTACCCAATGGTATTTGCTGATAATTAAGCTGTGCTTTTCATGGCCTGGCAGAAGAGGGCAGAAACAAATCTTGGGACTCAACCCAAGTGGGGAGCCTAGGGAAACCCTCCCATATTAAGCTGGACTCTCAGAACCAGAAATAACCTGTGATTATATGCACAGGCAATTTTATGGAGAGCATCCTTGAGGCTGAGCAGAACGGGGCTGGGGATGGGAAAGTGAAGAAAACAACAACAAAAAAACAAGACCCTATCCCTGAGAAGTTGCTGGCTCTCGGCTCATCAGAATACTTGTAAGCTATGTTTGCATAAATGAATGGTCAAGAACCCTCCAGCAGTGAATTTAGTTTGAGATGGTTCTTGGTCTGTAGTTCTTTTAAGCACCTGGCAGAAGCAAATGCAAAACTTCTTTAAGGAAGACGTCCTAGACTGCTGGGAACCACCTCCCCACTCCTTCATTTTCAAGGGTAGTGAACAGTATAGTCAAAGAAAACCAGAGGAAACAGCAGAGTGCAGAAACAGATCAGCACATTCTCCAGACTTTGGAATTATTGGCATATAGTATGAAACAACTATACTTACCACATTTAAATAAATAAAAGGGAAGCTTAAAAATATCTCCAGGAACCAGGAAAGTGCAAAAAGTATTTTTGAAGATTTGTAAAAGAGCCAACTATAACTTCTAGGAACAGAAAATAACTGAAAGTGTAATAAAAGCTCATCTGATTGATCTAGCAGCTGATTTGTATAGAGCTAAAGAGAGAATTAGTGAACTGGACTAGGGGTCTGAAGAATTTTCCAGAAGGCAGCAGGGAGAGACCTTCCCCACTGTCTTCCATGCATATAACCAGAGTGGTGAGAGAAAATAGGCAGAAAAAATATATCCGAAGAAATAATGCTGTAGAATTTTCCATGATCACATCCTGATGATAAAAAGTTTATTTTACCAGAACTATGTAACAATTTTGAATTTGTACATACTTAGAAACATGGCCTCAAAATATCTCTGTTTATCTACCTATAGTTTAAATGAACAGATCTACAAGAAAAAGTCAAATCTGCAGATTCAAAAGGCCCAATAAGAACTAAGAAACATAAATAAATGTATGTAACATTTATATCTCAAAATGGTTCTGCCTCAAAATTATATCGTAATATTACAGCAGAAAATCAGCTAAGTGGAGAATATCTTAAAAGAAGTTATAGAATAATAGAAGATTATTTTTGAGAAATGATAGGCAGACGAACTCCTGACCTCTCAAGAACAACAAAAGCCAAGACATTGTAGAAAATTTATTTGTCAAAATAAATAACTGACACCTTAGAATTTTATACCAGTGAAAATGTCCTTTAGAATGAAATAAAAGTTTTAAAGATTTGGAAAAATAAAAACTGGAATTTTGAACACCAGCAAACCTTCAGTAAAGGATATTCTAATGAACATGAGCCCAAGATGAAATGTCTGAGATGCAAGATGGAGTGAAGAGCAAGTGGAGTAGAAAATGGGAAGCTAAATGATTATTAGCCATTTGCAAAATATAAAGATGACTAATAGTGATGCAATTAAAAATGGGAAAAATAATGACAACAAAAGTGTATGTATAAATTAGGCAGGAAAGTTAATGGGGTTAAAGTGTCCTAAGATACTTGTATTTTCTGAAAGAAGGGTAATGATATGAATTAACTCTAAATTTTGGTAAATTAAGTAGACATATTTTAATTTCTAGAACAATCACTAAAACACTAGAAACCAAGTGTAGAATTTACAATTAGCAGATTGGAAATAAAAAATGATAAAATATTCAATCATTGTAAAGAAAGGAAAGAAAGAGAGAAAGAAGAAGAAACAGAGGAGGGGTGGAACAAATAGAAAATACAAAATAAGGTGATAAATTTAAGCCCAATAATTACATTAACTAAAAATGCTGAAATTACAAAATCATTTTCATATTGTATTAAAAATAATATTCTGTTTATAAGTGACATATCTAAAACATAGTGGTACTGAAAGAGTGACTATACAAAGTTGGAAAAACATATGCCATGCAAATATTAATCAAAATAACACTAATATAGCTATATTAACATCAGATAAAATAGACTTTAGACAGATTGGTCACTTCAATTGATTAAATATTTTAGATTATAATGTAAACATTTTAGATTATATGAACCTAGTAGCAAATCTCAAAGTATATAATATCAAAATTAACAGTTTTATAATGAGAAATAAAAATATTCATGATTATGATAGGAGGTTTTAAAAATACTTCTCTCAGTTACTGACATGGATATAGGAGATTTGATTAATATGATTAACAAACTTGACACTAAAAGGTAAATACAGAACACTCTAGTAAAAAGCTACCAAATATTACTTTTTTTTCAAACATATTAGAACATTTAGGAAATTGACCATTTATCAAAACTTAAATTACATCTCAGTGAATTTCAAAGGGACTGAAATTAAGGCCAGGAAGACCTTGTTCTTCCTGATCGAAGTGCAATTTAGCTATAAGTAAAAAGCAAAAGGACAACTAGAAAATCTCATATGTTTCGGATAAATAACTCGTGTTAAAGATGAAATCATAATAAAAGTTTAGAAACTATTTTGAATTGAACAATAACTAAAATGCTGCATATCATTATATGTAGGATGCAGATAAAACAATCCTTAAATTTATGGTCTTTATAGCTTATATTTTAAAAAAGAAAGACTGAAAAATAATAAACTAGACATCTGTCTCATGAAGTTAGGAGGAGAATAAAATAATCTAAAAGAGTACAAAAGGAAGGAAATGATCAAGATGAGAGTAAAAATAAAAGAAATGTATGATAAACATATATTGCAAAGTATTCACAAAACGTAAAGTTCTTTTTAAACTTATACATTTACAAATGTCTGGTAAGGCTGCTCAACACAAAAGAATATAAGGTACAAATGGTTTAAGGAAGAAAAATGGGGATATCACTAGAAGTGCTACATGAAATAAAGAGGTAAGAAATCATTATAAAATTTTATGTTGATGAATTAAAAAAATTAGTTGAAATAGAAAAATTGTTAGAAAGTATAACTCACCAATATTGATTTACAAATAAATAGAAAACTCAAAGATTATGATCATTTAAACATTTAATTATTAGTAATAGAAATCTTTCTAAAAAAGTGTGCCAGGCTTAGCTGGCTTCATTGGCAAGTCTTGTTAACCATTAAAGAAAGAAAAATTATTATTATTATTTTTATTATTATTTGAGATGGAGTCTTGCTCTTGTGGCCCAGGTTGGAGTGCAGTGGCTGATCTTGGCTCACTGCAACCTCAGCCTCCTGGGTTCAAGCGATTCTCCTGCCTCAGCCTTCTGAGTAGCTGAGATTACAGGTGCGGGCCACCATGGCTGGCTAATTTTTGTATTTTCAGTAGAGACGGGGTTTCACTAGGTTGGCCAGGCTGGTCTTGAATTCTCGACCTCAGGTGATCTGCCCACCTTGGCCTCCCAAAGTGCTAGGATTATTGGCATGAGCCACCATGCCCAGCGAAAAAGTATACTCTTACACAAACGCTTCAGAAAATGAAAAAAGAGATGATAATCCTTAGTTTTTTGTTTTGTTTTTTTGGTTCATTTTTTTAAATGTATCTGCAAAGACCAAAAAATAATGTAAAGCATTATAAATTGAAGTAGATGAAAGGAAATGCTATATTTACATATTGAAAGACTGCATTTTAAAATTATTAACTCGCCCCTCCAAATGATGTAAGATTCTATTTAATTGAAATTAATATGCGGCAGTTTTTTTTTTCAGAATTTAACAAATAGATTGTAAAATTAACTTGAAATTGCAAACAGCTAAGACACTTAAAGAGAAAGAATATGATGGGAAAAATTGCTTTACTAGATATCAAGATTTATTTTACATTACATTAACTAAAATTGCTCCACTTAAAAAATAATTATCAGATTAGATTATTTTAAAGCTGAATAGTACAACATTTTTGCAAGGGTATACAAATATATCAATGAAATGGAATGGAAAATTTCCAAAACAGAGCCCCACTTTTATAGTCACTTGATAAATAATAGAAGGGCATGGCAGATTGGTGGAAAAAGATAGACTTTTTAATAACTAATGCTGAAAAAATTTGATATCTGTATAAAAAATACATTTCTCACTTCACAGCATATACAAAAATCAATTTGAGATATAAATGTGAAAGGTAAAATACAGAGACTATAGGAATATTTCATGAACTTGAAGTTGGAGTAGGGAAATTTTTTGTGTATAAAGCAAAATACTTCTAAAAATAACAGATGAGATTGATAAATTCAACTATATTAAACTTAAAGTCTTTTATTTATCAAATTATACCAAAAGGATAATGAAAAGACAGATCACAGAGTGGGAAAATATATTTATAAGATACATAGCTGACAAAAGACTCATATTTACTATTATACTGTCTAACACAGTAGCCAGTATTACATATGCCTATTTAAATTAAATTAGGTTTAATTTAATTTAAAAAATGCTTCTTTATTCTCACTGGCCACATTTCAAATGCTCAATAGCCACATGTGGCTACCGGATACCATATTAGATAGACAACACTGATTTAGATCTTATAAAGAAATATATATCCAAATTATATACAGGGTATTTTCTTTAACTTATGTTCACTTATATCTGTTTGAAGTATCCATAATGTATAAAGAAATGAATATTCTTGTATAAATGAGTAATACTAAAAAAGATAAGTCAGTGGTAAAGTGGGCAAATAGGCCTTTCACAGAAGAAGATGTCTAAGTGGCCAATAAACATATGAAAAGATGTTCAACCTCATTAGGAAGCAAAGGAATGCAAATGAAAACCACTATAAATTGCCAATATATACTCAACTGATTGGTCAAAAACATTGTTTAAACTTGGCAATACTGAATGTTGGTGAGAATGTAGAAGAGGAATACTTCTACACTGCTTGTGGAAATTTAATTGGCCCAATTTAAAAAAATCATTTGGCATTATCTATTACATTTGAATCTTAGAGAACTTCAGTTATTATTGTACTAGGATTCTTGGACAAGAATAGACATGTCAGAATTGCCCCAAATTGGAATCAACCCAAAGGTCTTATCTACATTCTAATGTAGATAAAGAAGTTGAAGTATAACCATAAAGTGGAACAGTACATGGCAATTAAGGTAAATGAACCACAGCTGCCCCCAACAACATGGACAAATCTCAGAAGTATGCTATAGAGTAAAAGAAGCAAGAGGGGAAATAATACATATGGTATGATTCTAAGTGATTCTATCCACGTAATGTTCTAAAACAAACAACTGAACATACTGTTTAGGGATGTGTCATTATGTGAAAATTACAAAGAAAAGGAAGAATACGATGATAATACTGAGAATATGATTATAGTACTCAATGGGGGTTTCCTGCATTGGTGAGGGAGAAGGTTATAATATGGGAAGGGCACACAGGGACATTTTGGGACGCTTATGGATTCTTTAATCTGGGTGATAGTTATGGAAGTATTTGCTTCAGAATTTGGAACAATGTGCGTAAATGTTTTATTAACTTTTTTTTTTTTCGAGATGGAGTTTCACTCTTGTTGCCCAGGCTGGAGTGCAATGGCGTGATCTCTGCTCACTGCAACCTCCGCTTCCTGGGTTCAAGTGATTCTCCTGCCTCAGCCTCCTGAGTAGCTGGGATTACAGGCATCCACCACCATGACCAGCTAATTTTTTGTATTTTTAGTTGAGACGGGGTTTCTCCACGTTGGTCAGGCTGGTCTCGAACTCCTGACCTCAGGTGATCCACCCTCCTTGACCTCCTAAAGTGCTGGGATTACAGGCATGAGCCACCGTGCCCGGACTTATTAACTTTTTATATGTATATTCCACAATATTGAAGAAGGGAAGCTCTAAGCTGCTTATATTTTCTTGAGTTGATTTGAAAAGAAGTTGTAGAGGAAGGATATTTGAGAGTGTTCTTGAAATATGAATAGATTTAACAAATAGAGAAAGAGAAAGATCATCCTAGGATGGAAACATCATGAAAACCACATGGGAGTGGTAAAATATGCCTGTTTGGATCCTATGAATAATATGTGGGTGTCCTTTAGGGGAGTTGGTAGGATATAAGGCTGTTATACAGCTTAGAGATATAGCATGTGAGATCACCATAGACTCAAAGACTATGGTGAAATTATTCCTCAATTTAAAAAAAATTGTACATATATTGTCTTCTATAAAGCACATCTGTGGATTTCTCTAAAAAAAGCATGGCCATAGCTACGTCTTCATAGGTTTTAGTATCAGACAAAATAAGAAAAGTTTCCAACATCTTAACGTGCTCTTCTTTGTGTATGCTAGCTAACAGGAAGTGGATAGTTGGCAATTCCCCCTTTGACTTATTTAATTACAATGAATTATTTGGTTTAAATTATTATTTTGACATAGGAAATAATCAAATTTAATGTTAATAGGTTCCTTAATGTGTGTCAGTTACTTTTTACTCCTATGCTGTGTGCCTAGCAAAAATGCACGGGCCAAGAGGAGACAACACCCCTCTGGACATTGCTGCCTATTTTCATTTTCATTTGGGTTGAACATGGCTTATGTAAAGTACCTCCCTGATTGCCCTACGATTAAACACTCTTCAACTTGACACTGACCCACTTCCTTTTGCCAGATCATAGTGTCTTGTCTTATTTTTATTGAACATTATTCAGTCTTTTTTTTTTCCTTTAAGGGTTGTTTTTCCAATTTAAAGAAGCTGTGTGCTTTGTTTTCTTTCTTTCGTTTGTTTGTTTTTGTTTCTGTTTTGGTTTCAAAAGAATAGGGGGCTTTGCACAAGTTAGTCTCCTATGTTAATTTAATTAATGTGGTCTTGATTCCAGAATTCAAATCTTTCATAGTATATTTTGAGTTGTGTAAGACAGTGTTAGGTTCTAAATTTATCTCCGGTTTATAAGCTAGATTGACCTAACTTATTGGCCTCTTAGAATTTCAAGTTTTCTTATCTGTAAAATGGGGAAAATAATTCTTATGTAAACCAAGCACAGTATCTGACAAAACATAATTCTCAGTAATTGGTAGTGGTAGTAGTTGTAATAGTGGTAGTAGTAATAGTTGTTGCTATTATTATTATTTTTGAGACGGAGTTTTGCTCTTGTTGCCCATGCTGGAGTGCAATGGCACAATCTCGGCTCACTGCAACCTCTGCCTCCTGGGTTCAAGCAATTCTCCTGCCTCAGCCTCCTGAGTAGCTGGGATTACAGGCATGTGCTGCCACGCCTGGCTAATTTTGTATTTTTAGTAGAGATGGGGTTTCTCCATGTTGGTCAGGCTGGTCTCAAACTCCTGATCTCAGGTGATACACCCGCCTCGGCCTCCTAAAGTGCTGGGATTACAGGTGTGAGCCACCATGCCCAGCACAGTTGTTGTTATTTTTTGCACTAGAGAATATGCCAGGAAACGTAACAGGCAAACAAGGAAGAACCACATTTATGTTCTTCCTCTTGCATTCTCCCACATCCAGCAAGTGGGATGATCTGGCCACATAGTGGTCATACAATGTCAACTAAGAGAAGTGCCTGTGGTTAAAAGTACCAGCCTGAGAATCAGGCAAGCCTGGGTTCAAATCCTTACTCTGCCATTTATTAGTTGTGTGGTCTTTGGCTAGTAACTTATCTCTGCTTTGATTATTAAATGCAATTATATGTGTAAATCACACAGCATAGTGGCTGGCACATACTTAAATACTCAATAAATGACATTATTATTTCCCTAGTTCTATTAATCAATAATATAAGAAGCTAGATAGAAATAATGACTTGGAAAATCCCTCCAGATCAGTGTCAGACCCTAATAGTTCCCATTTGCAGCCTGTGGATTTGTTTTGCTTAGAAAGGAGAAGAGAGTAACACACTTAACTCCTGTGTATATTCACTGTCATTGTTTCTTTTCCACCTGTCTTTTTCTCATTAACAATAAGCCTTGTTGATAGAGCTAGTGCTGGTTAAAGGTAGCCCTTTCTTTATTATGAAAATGGCAGTGGGAAGTCGGAGGGTAGACAATAAGGACCAAGTTATTAAGATAATCTGGGCCCAGGATATAAAATTTTCTAGTAGAATCAAATCATTGAGTCATTCAATTATTATGACTTTCCCAATAAAAACATGCTTTCATTATATATCTGTCATCTATTTATCATTATCTAAATATCTATTCATCCGTCTCTTTCTGCTTTATTGATGTAATTTTTAAAATGATATTTAAAGATTCATCGGATGTTATTTCCAGAAAAGACCTTTAAGATTACCTAATACAACATTCTTATTTTCTAGCAGGGAATCCCAGGGCCCAGAGGGATAAGTGTCCTGCCTGAGATCTCATAGCTAGTTACTTCTAAGAGTCTAAGGGCTCTTGACTCATTGGGAGAACCCACATTTTCTATAGATGAAATAGAATGTGGAAGGCTTAGGAGACCTTTCTTTAGGTAAAGGGGTAAATCTGTACTCTGTCAAATATGGAGGATTTGGGAGTCTCTCTAAGCTGATGCTTTTCTGGTGCTCTTTATCACACAATGGGATTTCTCTCCCCGGAGCCTGCTCATTCGTAGATTTTGGCTTTACCGGTGAAGCAGGGGCAGGGCTGGGGAGTCTTTTGTTTAGAGTGTGCTAATGGAGTAAGTGATGGGGTAATGTGGACAGGCCCTGCAGTGGGGCTCTAGCTAGGCTGGGCCCTAGTCTCCCTGCGTGAGTGAGGCTGACTGAATTGAGAAGTTCTGAGGAAAATATGCTGAGTTGGTGAGAAACTTTTCTAACACATCAGGCTTTTCCTAGTTCTTGTCCATTTATCGATGTGTTGCAAGTAGGAGGGGGAGTGGCAGAACGATGCTTCCTTTTAGGGTAATTGAAAAGGGCGAGAGAAGGAGGATTTTGAATGTTTGCAATATTTTAAGTAACATCCTCATCATAATCATTATCATAACTAGTATCTATTATGGGGCAGATGTTCCAGGCGTCTTTCTGAGTGCTTTACATACATTATCTCATTTAATTCTCACAAGAGTTCTGCAAGGTGGGTATTATTCTTACCATTTTACAGATGAGAATACTGTGGCTTAGAAAGTTTAAACAGCTTACTCAAGGTCACCCAGCTAGTGCATGTGACCCACACTAGCTCTGTCTGTAGTGCTTGCTACATAGTGAACTGTATTGCATATAATTAAGTTGCTCATAATACAATAATATTCTTCATGTTTAAATACCCGAATGCCCTCTCCAATCCCCCAACACATTTTGTATTCTGAACTTTTCTTTTTCAAGGACTTTACTGTCCACAGAGCTGTGAGATCATAATATGAGTATTATTTTAAAAAATGGAATGGAGTTTTGTAGTGACTTAAGGAGATCATTGCCATGTAGTTGTACATTACATTCATTTTGGAGACGTGTTTCAAATGTTACAGGCACCACTATGGCCTTAATGATCATTCCCTTTAATCGTCCATTTTTTGCTTTCTTTGGATGCTTTGCATGCCCTCACTGGCCAGTGGTAATACTGCAGACCTTCTGAAGGACTAACCCATCGCTTTACTCTTTTCAGTGGACACCCTATCCTCTTCTTGAGTCTATTCCAAATGGCTGTCTTGATCTTTAATTACAATCCTCCGTGGACTTGTCATAGCCAAGCTCATCCTGCACCTTCGCTTTGTCAGCTCTGCACTCCTGTCCCCATCTTCCTCACTATTACTCATTTCCCCTGGCGTGATCCTGCTGTTCTCAGCTTTGAGTTTATTGCCAGTTAAAGGAGCCTCCTCATTGGTAGAGCCTTCTGTTAAACCTAATCTCTTCTCTGAAATCACACTGTGATCCTCTGTGTACTTTATTTTCTATTTTGTTATCAACATTGAGTTACTATATGTAGAAAATATTTTCATAGTGAATTTGTTGAAATAGTATAGATTAATATAGAATATATATGATATACTATCGTATGCACACATATATTTGGTAAAAGCCCATCGGATATAAAGGGAGTTTAGTTGTTCTGCAAAGTGTTTTAAGTCATGACTTAATCTCTGCCACATACCATAGTACCATGATTAATAGGCACAGGACTCTTAAAACAGAGCCAACACACACCTCATTAGACCTTGAAGTTAGAGGAACTCACATAGCATGAAAAGATCTAAAGATCTACATTCTAAAACTTTTTCTAAAGCCCTAGATAATAAGCTTAATAAGTCACCTTGAAAAACTTTACATATGCTAATCACAGCAAGCAAGAATTGCAAAGCAGGGATAGCTAGCCTAATGTTGTACAAGAACAGTAAAATATTTATTATCTGGAGAGTTCCGTTTACATTATTAACCCACTTTTCTGTCATTTCTCAAGAACTTCTGAAATTCTTAGCCTTTCAAACTTTGGAAAGAGCTGTTTTGATCTTAAAACACTAACAAAACAGAAGTGCTTTGGCCTCTACTTTCAGTTTATTCTGCTAATTGAGATATTAGTGACTACCAGGACAGTCACATACATATCTAAGGTCTCAGCCACACACTTCTAACTGCTTTTTCAAGTCCGTTTAATGAAGGAACATACAAAATGGTTAAAGTGAAAGTTCCTGGGTAGGGTAAGAGTTGGATGTTACTGCAACTGTATCTCAATTTTCCAGCTTCTTACAGTCATAATGCTGGGTGTAAATGTGGCAATATAAATTAGTGGAAAACCTCTGGATTGGCTTTGCTACTGGCCAGCCAAGTGATCCTGAGCGAGTTCTTTGACCTCATGATTTCTTTGGACCTCAGTTTCTTCATCGGTTGAGGGAGGAGGTTGAACTGAATCAAACCATTCAAGTCTTAGTTGCTCTAATATTCATGCATATATATTTACACAATGTGCACACATTCACAAAAATTACACAAAGTACATATGCCTTTATATACACACAAATGAGGGTGCAGCACTTTAAATAAATGTGATAACTCAAAATTAGATCATGACTCTTACTTTACAGAAATGATTCTTTCCAAAATGATTCATTGTATGGTTCCTTTCAGTCAAGACTGGGAAATATGTGACCCTAGAGAGATTTAGGCACTTAATTTTATCCAACCAATGGAGTAAATATTTCATATGCTAGTAATTGCTAAATTACAACACAGCCTTAAACATTTAGTGGCATTACCTAAAAGGAGACAGGAAGTGGTTGATTCTCCATTAATCTGTTTCTCTGTCTCATTTCAGTTGTATTATTCTTCCTTTGTCTATCGACTGGTATATATACTTAAGCAATGTTTAACATATAACTTTAATTTTTTCTGATTATAAAAATAACATAAGTTCATTGTGGGATATTTGGGAAAAAAAATGGAAAAGTTGACAGAAAAAGAGTCACTCAAATTCTAACAAAGACAATTGCTGCTAATGTTCTGTTATTTCCTTCCAGCATTTTTCTATGCATTTTAAAATAGATGAAATCACACCAATTTTTTGGTGCTCTTTTTAAAATTTAACATCACAGCATACAGATTTTTCTATGTTATTGAAAACTCTTGGTAAACATAATTTTTTTAGGCTATTTAGCATTCTGTCATAAAGCTATAGTATAATTTACTTAACCACCTTCTTACTGTCAGCCATTTAATTACTTTCCATTTTTCACTATTATAAATGATGCTGCAGTGAACATTTTGGTGTATAAAGCTTTTTCTGTCTGTATTTTACATTATTTCTTTAGGAAAGATTCCCAGAAATTGAATTACGGGGTCAAAGGTATGCACATTTTTAAGGCTCTTGATCTCTAATGCCAAATGGCTTTTCTAAAATGGTTTGTATCAATTTATATTCACTGTAGTAATATGTGAGAGTGCTGTGTTTCACCATGTCCTTGGCCACCCCCCTCTAAAATCTAAATAAAAAATCTTTATGATTTGGTGGGTAAAAATTACACTCCATTGCTGTGTTTTTATTTCTGTAATTATGAGTAATATTGGACAATTTTCCAGGTTTCTTCATTGTGGTTTCTCTTCTGTGAATTTTCTGCTCGTATCTACAGTATATTTTAAATTCTTTGTTATAGTTGTGAACATAATTCTGTGTCATCCATTTATAAATCAAATAAATGCAAGCCCCCTTCTTTTTTTAAGAAAAGTCACTTTAAGTTGCCTTTTTTGTTCATTCTTGGCTGATTTTATTTTCCTATATCAGTTCTTCAAAATCATTGTTTAAAATAGTAAGTTATGTGCTTTTGAGTAGATGGCTTTCAAATATCTGTGAAATACATTTATAGACTTGAGTTTTATGTTTAGCTTTTGAGGCACATATCTATTAAATAAAAGTGAGATTCGCATTTGTCTGTCTTTTCACAGATTTCCAGGTCGCTGTGGGGTCTGAAATCTTAAGTTTTTCTGATTTGGCATTAGTTAATAATGATTAAACGAATAATTTATGAATGTTTATCATCCAATATTTTGGTATATTTCTTCTTACGTTTGTATGTGGATTATTTGATTTGGAATCATAATTTTTCATGTTCTTTTCCTTTGACATCACAATTTAAGGATTTTTCTATTTTATTAAAACCTGTTTTGGAAGTATTAGTTTTTAATGTTTTCTGCTACCCCTTCCCCTCCACCATCTGTCTTCTGCATCATTTTTCACCAGCACAGGAAAAATAGGAACACATGCTTCTTAGTATTTGGCCATATGATTAGAAATCAATGTGTACGCAAGCCCTATGAATATTTTATTGATAACAGTGGTGAAATAGAGTGTGTTTACTATTTTAAAATATGGCTGTTTAGATGTAATTCAAAGGCTGTTCAAAACAATTTAATCAAATTTACTTAGATATGGGCCAAGTGCTAGTCATTGATCAATGCTGAGCAAGTCAATTTGAATACTGAACAAAATCTAGAGCTAACTAAATGATTCTCAAGGGGTCACAGGGATGGTTTTGGTTAGGTCATCATTCAGTTCTGACTTCAGGTTCTCAACCCTGATGACTGCTTACTCTGTGCTTTGAACCCACTGGTTCCGTGAAAGAGAATGTTCTTTCAGGTAGTCAGGTGAATTCACGTTTAGAACAAGCTTTATAGGATTCATTCTCTACAGTTTCATCAATCTTATATCTTCCTAGGAGGCTAAGTAGATAACCTTCACTCTCTCAAAGTCCTCAAGAGAACAATATGACTTATGTGGGCTGCAGTTAGCTCTTGGGACTCTTGTTGGTAGTTTAGGGCCCCGTGTTATTCTCATATACCACAAAGCTTAGGAGAGTGTTTTGTACTTACAAGGAGAGGTGTCTTTCTCCAAGGTGGCAGTCTTTGCCTCACCTCCACCACTTCTGCAAAGCTAAGTGGAATAAGCAAGCTGTTGGAGATTAGAGACAATGGGAGTTTAGTTTCATTCTGGCCTGCGCCCTGTTTAAGCTTATGGTGTCCAGGAATCTTGGGTGCTCACTGGCCCCCTGGATCACTTAGGGAATCTCATTTATTCCAGTCCCAGCATAGGGAGGATAAATCTAGCCTGTGTGATATTTCATCATGAGAATTTGAAATAGTTTTAAAAAATCATATTCTTTATAAAAGGACAAAGACTGGAAAACTGTAAGGACATAATATTGGATTTGACATATAAGCATAAAATACAAATTAGAACTCGGCCATTGGGAGATGAGACTTCTGTTTTTTTTCTTCCCCTCTGTCATTATAGCCCTGAATGAAAACCTATTATGAGAAGGTTTTAATTTAAGGATCGCACCTTGGTTCTTTGGGACAGTTGTGTTTCACCTGTGAAATTTCAATTCATTTCACTTCAACAGCTATTTATTCATGAGTCACTAGGGTGGTTTCTTTGAATTTAGCCTCCATTATTTATTAAGTGTAGAATCCTGGGCAAGTATGATGGTCATGAGGATCAAATGACATGTCCCAGGCTGAGTGATGAGCATGGTACCTGGTGTAAAAGAAGTGCTAAGGCAATATTAGTTATTGCCATTATTTTTATTAGATGCATGCTTCTAAAGGGCAAGGCTTGTCTTATGTTTATATTTAAGACAACTTAGAAGAGTGCCTTGTACATAGTAGGTAAATAATTTTTGACTTTGATTGGCTTCTTCAGTAGCTTCTTCTGGGTCTGAGCACCTCTTGGGCTTTTTGTGGCTTTGGTGTTGATGATGGTGATCATAATGGTGATGGTGCAGGCAGCATTTGTAAGATACATACAATTCATCATTCTAAGGCTAAATAGAGGATTCAATTTTGCAGTTGCCAGTCTGACACCTTTTGCCAGCACCATTGTAAATTTCACTTTAAAAAGCTTTGTAAACTGCATTTTTTTTTCATTAGAAAGGTTGTGTGGCCACATCTGTACAGTAGGTGAGAACATTTAAATTTAGAATTACTAAGCAGACTGTCAGATTCCATGAGGTTAAGAATAAAATTCCAAATTGGCAGTTAGATGGTGTGAACCTCATTGCATTAGTGGCATATCTATAGATATGCACTAAACAATGCCTTACAATGACCATTATAGGTTTAAATGGAATTCAGTGGAGCCTGTAATTTTTTCAGGGCTTTGAAGCTTAGTGAAGTTACAAGCTGGTCAGGACCTTGAAGGGAGGAGGGGGAGAACATTGATGCAGGGGGATGCAAGGAAGATGTTCTTCCTTCTTGAATAGGAATCACAGTCCCATTAAAAGAAAAATGCCAGAGTCTTGGCAGAAAACACAGATTTGCATATTATTCACATGCATTTGCATATTGAGTTCAAGAGGCTCTATCTTCAAGTATATAAAATAAATAGTGTAATCTGCTGCAATTGTGTTCCAATCCAGTATCCAGGGCATTGCACAAATGAAATACACAACATATTTAAAAATCACATTTCAGAAGATGAAAGATGGCAATCAGCTGAACGTGGCTCTGCATCAGTAATACTGATAGGGAGCGGAGATTGTCTGGCTTGGTTAATGTATAAGATTGGAAAAGCCATTGCCTTAAGAGGCCTCATCTGCAGAGGAAACCTGCTCAGATGGGTTCCGGGCCCACTAGAGTTTGCAGCCTCAAAGTTGTGATACCCAGGGCACTACCTGTCTCCCAGGGTGGTAAGTCTGCATGGTGCTCAAAGGACTCTGCCTTCTCTGAAACTGAGCAGGAGTCACACTGTTTCCAGACTGCAGACCAGGAATTTCATTTCATGGGCCATTCCATGTTCAATCCTAGAGACCTAAGTGCCTAAGCTGGTTCAGGGGACAGCAATAAGATAAGGGGTGTTGTGGGAGAAACATATAATCCCATACTGTCAACAAGCCTTCATGAAGCACCCCTTCTTCTCAAGAAATATATACACTAAGTAAAAATAGTGTGAGCTATGGAAATGCTACTCTATACCAAGTCCCCTGGTTTTCTTCTCCAACCAGATTGCTGCCACTGAACCTCTCCTGAATAGAAATTTCAGTGCTGCCACTGGGCACATGGGGTAGTGGAGGTACCTGTCCTCCAGTCCTCCGCAAATGATCAGATTTTGAGATGCTGTTTAGGCTCTGCAGCTTACACATCCCCAATATGGCTTTCAGAACCTATAGAGCGATCAGTAAGAGATTTAGATTTGAGGAGTTCCTGATGTAGTTTGCTTACTAGGGGTGGTAGATAGGTGGGCAGACTTCACAGTATGTTAAAACCAAAAAGAACAGACAGATAGGGCAAGAGAAAATTACTGGAGAGGGCAGTGTTTTTGTAAGGAGTGGCAAAACATCCAGGAAAGGACACCCATTCTTCATCTGTGTTGAAACAACGTCCTGAATGTTTATTGTCCATGAAACGAGACAGGCCAGCCATATAGTCAGAGTCAGCCCAGCAGGGGCTGAAAGGAAGGCTGACGTCTTGTGGACAGCAGGGACTCACATCCTCTCAGTACAGGGAGGACAAAATTAGAGCGGGAAGACAGTTTCGATCCTCACTAACTGGAGGGTGCCAGCCTATTGTTTTGACCGGGCTTTTCTTAGAAGTCTAGGCAAGATGAAATCCTCTGAGCAGCAAGGCTGGAGAATGACGGTCACTGATGGGGAGCATCCTTTCCCTGATTGTACATCTCTGTACCTGTTACCATTGAGCGTGTTAGCTTCCTGGGCTCAGATCTACTTGTGAAAATTGTACTGCTTTTTGTCATTTGAATGAAAGACAGGTGTATGCCAATTTTGCCAGTGTGAAAATCCATCCTTGCTGCCATTCCATAATGCCAGGAGGTTGAGAGCATGATAGTTTTGGGGGAAAATGAGTTTGGCGTGGTCTTGGGGAACAGAAATATTTTACTGCAGTTCACGTTCTGATTCCACGTGCTAGCCTTTTTCTTCATTTTAAGATAAGTCACTTAACCTCTTGCTCGTGATTTGTCCATTTACAAAATGGGTATTTAATACATGCATACCTTGCAGAGGTTTTGTGAAAATTAATTAGGTAAAGGTTATAAAATAGTTGGCAGATGAAGCACTAACTGTTATTAAGCTGGGTAATTATATTGTGCTTACTTAAAACTTCTTCAGTAGACTCAGATATAAAAGCATTTTGTATGCCCTATCTCAAGCTTAATCAGTAGATGGCAAAATTGTTTTATGTGCCTAGATATGTAATGTACAATCATGTGCTGCTGCATAATGATGTTTTTGTCAATGATGGACCACGTGTACAATGGACCACATACATGATGGTGGTCCCATAAGATGATAATGGAGCTAAGAAATTCCTATTGCCTAGTGATGTCTTAATAATTTTGATTCTGTGTAGAACCAGCCTAATGTATATGTTTGTGTCTCAGTTATTGACAAAAAATCTGAAAGCCAAAACAAATAATTTTTAAAATAGAAAAAGGCTTATAGAATGAGGATATACAGAAAGAAAATATTTTCTATAGCTGTCTTACAAAAGAGACAAAAGTTAAGCAATTTTAGAAGTTTATAAAGTAAAAAAGTTATAGTAAGCTAATTTATTACTGAAGAAACTCTTAAAAATAAATTTAGTGTATCCTAAGTATTCAATGTTTATGAAGTCTACAGTAGTGTACAGTAATGTCACATGCCTTCACATTCACTCACTCACTGACTCACTCAGAGCAACTTTCAGTCCCTGCAGGCACCATTCGTGGTAAGTGCCCTATACCATTTTTTATGTTTTATACCTTTTTAAAAAATCTTTTATACTGTATATGATTTTTCTTTTCTTTTTTTTTTTGAGATGGAGTCTTGCTCCCTCTCCCAAGCTGGAATGCAGTGGTGCGATCTCGGCTCTCTACAACCTCCACCTCCCGAGTTCAAGTGATTCTCCTGCCTCAGCCTCCCAAGTAGCTGGGATCACAGGAGTGCACCACCACACCCGGCTAATTTTTGTATTTTTAGTAGAGATGGGTTTTCACCACATTGGCCAGGCTGATCTTGAACTCCTGACCTCCGGTGATCCACACACCTCCGTCTCCCAAAGTGCTGGGATTACAGGTGTGAGCCACCACACCTAGCCCTTTTTTTTTTTTTTTATCTTTTATGCTGTATTTATACTGCACCTTTTTAATGTTTAGAGGTGTTTAGATTTACAAATACTTACCATCGTGTTACAAGTGCCTACAGCATTCAGCACAGTAACAGGCTATACACGTTCGTAGCCGAGGAGCAATAGGCTATACCACAGAGCCTAGGTATGTAGTAAGCTATACCAACTTGGCTTGTGGAAGTGCACTCTGTGATGTTCACACAATGATGAAATTGCTTAACAACACATTTCTCGGGATGTGTCCCCGTTGTTAAGCAATACATGGTCGTATATTGATTTTTTTTGGTTAAACGAAATTGTTTCTTTTTACATTCTATCTATTACACTCATTCTCTTTCCCTTTCTCATTTCTCTGCCTTCTCTTTCTGATACCAATTCAGCTGTTTTATTGTTTGCTCAGCTGACTTGGAATTAGGACAGAGGAGCCAACAGCCTTGTAGAAGTGGCTGAAGGTGGACTGTGCACTGCGTCAGTCCTGGGGCTAAGTCTACAGCCACTAAGATAGAGCCATTGTCACCATATATTTGAGGACATGACACAGTTTTCTTCCCATTTTAGAGGGCAAACGCTATGTAAATGTAATACCTGGCCGCAAAGCAAGCTTCAGAAGTAAATGCTTAAGAGCTACTCGCCCATGGAGGCAACAATTGTCCCTCTCTTCTTTTCGAGATGGCTCCAAAGAAATAAAATACATGAGATCCACAAACCACCAGTCTTCATTACTCACTTTCCATAATTATTACTTGTCCTGGATGAGTGGGTAAGTATAAGTAAGACTGAAATAAATCCCCAAAGCATTCTAAAAGCAGGTCACTTTGACTAAGAATTGATTCATTCTGTTAGAAGTTTAGATTTCTTTTTATTTATTTATTTTTCTACTTCCATTCATGCTATCTTTTGCCGATCCTTTTGTATGAGTTCTGTTGAATTCTGTGCCTTGTAATCCCATGCCTATGTATTAGTCTTTTGGGTTTTGTTCAGTTTTGAGGATAGAGAAAACTTTTTTTTCCTGTGAAGATTTTACTGCACTTCATAATTACAAAAGTATTGAAAAACATGAATGGTGGGTTTTAAAATAGAAATTCACTGAGCTGCATGTACATTTATATTGTATGTATTTATATGGTTGTACTTGCCTGTATAAATACTACAAATTATTAAAATGTTTTAAGAAGTCCCTTATTCAAATCTGTACTTTAAAAAAAAATTTGTGTCTTTGTTTCTCCTGTATCATTGAATGGTTTTTCCAAAGCATTGCAGCTTATTTTTGTAATTATTTTTGGTTTGAAATCTAATTTGTTTTCCTGTGTTGACATCTGAGAGGATATATAGGGTAGTGAGCACATGCATTAGAGATAACTGCCTCGGTTTGTATCCTAGCTCCTCCATTTAGTAGCGATGTAACCTTGGGTTAGTTACTTAAGTTTTCTGTACTTCAGTTTATTTGTCTGTTAAATAGGGCTAATAGAGCTAATAATAGCATCTACCCCATAGGGTTGTTTGAAGATTAAGTGAATTACTATATACAAAGCACTTGGAGTGTGCATGTGACATGAGTACTGTATAAGTGTTTATGGGTGAGGATTTATTCTGTGAACCTCTATTGTAGAAGCATCATACTCTAAACATGTGGTTAAGAAACACTGATACCCCTGGAGCTGGCTTGCATTAGAAGGTTTATTATAGAGGAAGGAGTATGGCCCTCAAGAGGAACTGGGGAGGGTGGTGGGTGAGTATTGGGCAGGCTGCAGGAACCAGGCAGCTGCTCTCCTTGTCTCCTTTCCCTGCTGGCTGCGGGAACTCAATGCTGCTTCTCATTCTTTGCTTCTCAGATGGTGCTATTTCTGTTTCTCTTTGCCACCTGGCCCTTCCTGCTTGCTCATCAATACTCCTCTGTTCAAAATCCATCACCCCAAATGATAGTCTCAACCCGGCAGTTTAGTCAGCCTCAAAAGTCCATTGCCCACAGCTAACTTATTTAGCTTCTAGGCATTCATGTTCCAGTTTTCCTAAATGGTTGAGCTTCATCAAGCACCCAGCCCTAGTTCGAAGCAGAGTGTGTGGGGTGATATGGAACTGTGGGAGCAGATGATGTATAGGATGCTTCTTCAGAGGCAGTTTCTATATGAACTATATGAACCATGGCTTTTAAAACATTTCCAATTAAGAAATACGTTTAACATCAAACCAGTACATACACCGGTAAATATTAAACTGAAAATAATCTTTGCCTTTACAACATGATGTGAACTGATCTGGTCTATTTCATTCCCTTAAAAAATGCTAGTTATGAGCATATTTGGAAAAACACTGCTCTGAGACTTGTGTGTACTTGCTGCATTGGGTTGGGGGACAACTGGCTTTTTTGCACTCTTCTAATCAGGGCTTCTCTCTCTTTAGTGCACAACAGTGTCATCTGGGGCACTTGTGGAAAATGTAGATTTCCAAATTTATCTCCAGGTATTCCGCATCACCTGGCCTGGGATCAGGCCTAAATATTGGCCAATTTTGCCAAGTTCTCAGGTGTTTCTGACGCAGGTTGCTTGCAGATCTTATTTTGAGAAACACTGCATTAGATATGTGCTCTCAACTAAGCTATATACCGTTACCACCTTTATTTCCTTCTGTGCATCAATACTTTGTCTAACGAACAAGTTGTATTCTGAAAGTCAGTTTCTGAGACTCCTATTTAAAAACTTCAGAATACTACTTGTTTTAGGAAGCTTGGTAGATTCCTAAACCAATACATAAAAGCCTAGTTAAGTGCTCCTGTAGATCTTGTTACCAGTGCTTCTCAGACCTGATTGCTGGTAGCACTGGGTTGAGTGACAGAGGGACCAGGATTTGGATTATAGGCAGGGGCAGTGAGGGAAGAACACAGGGGAAGAACATTTATGTGGAGGATGAAGTGGACATGAAAGATGAAAGAGTGAAATCTTTCACATTAATGGGGAGAAAAGGTTCCTCTTAGAGGGCTTCTAACCACACCCAGCTAGAGAGGAAGATCTCTTAGGAATGTATACTTGCACTCTCAATTTAGAGATAGATTTCATTCTTGTAATGTCTTCATTTAGTTGACACTTAAGTCAGATTTTTCACCCTAACTGCTCTTTTTTTGTGGTTTAGTATTTGTCTTTCATTATCTATAGGACCTTCTACATTTTTATGTACTGCTAAAATCTGGAAATTGATATAAAATACACAGAACTTATTTTCTACATTGTCTCCCACCACTAACTTCTCCAAAATTTTGGTGTAGGGAACAATTTTGCACAATTTTCCTCTCCAACTTTTTTCAGATCTTGCTGTGTTTTACCCCTCATCAATTTCAAATCTATTATCTTCTCTGTAGCATTTTTTTTATGGCCTGATTATATTCTACACGAATAGCTATAACCTCTTTGGGAGGTTTCTTACTTTCTGTGATCCTTCATTCAATCTCTCAAACTCTAACCAAAATAACCACTACATGTGCTAATTTAAGTGCTCCACTCCCTTCTCAAGTCTCTACTTTTTGAGCAGCCAAGTTCATAGAACGAATCTTGAAGCAAGAGTGGAAAGAAATATTTCTTGTAAAGGAAAAAGACAAACATATGTATATATACACACACACACATATTCATGATTTAAAAAATTTCATCAAACTAGAAATGGAAAGGAACTTCCTCAGCTTGACAAAGGTATGAAAACCCTACAGGTAATATCCTATTTAATGCTGAAAAACTGAATATGCTACCCCTAAGATAAGGAAGAAGATAAGGATGTTCTCTGTTACTAGTTCTATAAAAATTTTTATTGGAGGTCCTAGCCAGTGTTATTGGACTAGAAAAAGAAGAGGAAGGAGAAAAAAAATTATCATTACTCCCAGGCAACATGACTGTCTATGTAGAAAGCAGCAAAAAATACACACAAAAAAACCTACTAAAATAAATGTTAGTTTAGTAAGGTCAGAGGATACAAGGTCATACAAAAATTAATTGTATATATATTATCAATGAACAACTAAAAATTGAAATTTAAGAAATTTGTAGTAACATCAAAAACATGATATTCTTAGGTATAAATTTTATAAAATATCTGACTCAATATTGTTGAGGTGTCTACGTTTCTTAAATTTTTGTAGATTCAACAAAAACACAGTCAAACTCCCAGTAGGATTTTTTTTTGTAGAAATTAACAGCTGATTCTAAAATTTACATGGCAAAACAAAAAAGCCAAAACAATTCTGGAATTAAAAAGTTGCAGGACATACACTGCCTGTCTATAAGACTCAAAAGCACAGTAATCAAGACAGTGTGGTAATAGCATAAAAGAGTCCACAAGTAGATTTTTGACAAATGTGTCAAGGTGGTGGAGGAAGGGCAGTCTTTCCAGAAAATGATGCTGAAACAATTGTACATCCATATGCAAAACATACATACACCCATAAATGAACCTCGACTCATACCTTGTGACATGTAAAGTGATTAATAAACTGAAAATGTATCATAGAACTATAATTATACAACTCTCAAGTTAAAAAACTTTTAGAGGAAAACAGGAGAAAATCTTTATATCCTTTGTTTAGGCAAAGACTTCCTAGATATACAAAATGTATGAGCCATAAAAGAAAAAATTAATACACTGGACTTCATAAAAACAAAAACGTCTTTTTTTGAAAGGCACTGTTAAGAAAATGATAAGCCACAAAATGGGAGAAAATATTTATAAAATACATATTTTATATAAAGCACATATCTAGAATATGTGTAGAACTCTCACAACTCAATAGCAAGAAAACTCAAGAAGTGGACAGAAGATGTGAACAAGCACTACTAAAGAAGAGATAAGATGGTAAATAAACATTGAAAAAAATTTTCACGTCATTAGTTGGCAGGAGATTCAACTCAAAACTACAATGAGCTACCACTGAACACCAAGTAAAATGAATGAAATTTAACAAAAAGAAAGAAGGACCAAAGGCAGGTAAGAAGGAAGGAAGAAAAGAACATTCACAAGACTTTGAAAAGAATAGGTTGGTTGGAATGGTAAGAATGTAGAGAAACTGCTGGTGGGAATGCAAAATGGGATAGTCACTTTGGAAAAGTTTAGCAATTAAATATAAATGTTAAAGTACTCTAACCAATAACTCAGCAATCCCACTGTCAGGTACCTACTTAAGAAAAGTGAAAAAATATATCCACACTACAGACCATATGTGAACGTTATAGCAGCTTTATTCATGATCACCAAAAGTGGAAACACCCCTTAATGTCCGTCAACAGTGAATCAATAAACATATTGTGATAAGTCTATACAAAGGAATATTACTCAGCAATAAAAAGGATGAAGTTCTGATACACACAACAATATTGAGGAATTTCCAAAGCTATTATGTCAGGTGAAGGAGGTCAGACACAAAAGGCTGCATAGAGTATTATTCCATTTATAGGATGTCTGGGAGAAGCAAAATTATAGAAATCACATCAGTGATTGTCACATACAGGAGAGGGCTAAGGGATTGATTATAAAGGAACACAGAAATATTGGGGTGATGGAAATATTTTATATCTTGGTTATGGTGGTGGTTATATACTGTATATATTTGTCAAAAACCTATAGAACTGTAAACTTAAAAGCGTGAATTTTAATGTACACAAATTGTACCTCAGTAAACTGGATCTTAAAAGATTTTCATAAATTAAAATTTACATACTGATGTATACATAAATGAATAATGTCTTTGTCAGGCCCATTTAGTAATAACAAGCTTCCACATTTGCATAGTATCTTTCAACTTTTAAACTGCTTTCATACCCATTTTCTCATGTAAGTCTCACAACGCTGTGAAAGAGGCATTGTTGCTTATATTTTAGAGATGAGCCTCTCTGAGGTTCAGAGAGGCTAAATGATGTGCTTAAGTTCACGTAGTAAATCTTTCTCAAATCCAGGGATTTTCCACTATTTCTCAATGCCTCTTTAAAAAATCATATTTGCCAATTTTGAAAAAAAAAGTTTTTTATTTGTTTGTTATGGCTTACTTGGCTTCTCTTTCCTCCTCTTGATTGACTGGGAATTCCTGCTTTGGTGCCTTCCATTTATCCAGACAAATTCCAGAGAGCTTCCAAGCACTTCACTAGTCCTCTGCCAGAGTTCCATTTTGTCCAAAGGACAGATCTCTTGGGAAAGCTCTCCTGATAAACTCAGAATCTCCTACCCTTCAAGAGCATGCTAGGTCAGGAACTGTGTCCCTTCCTCTTGGCAAATGAGACACATACTATATTTGTATCTTATGTCACTAGTTTATCTCTGTTATTTCTTCATCTATCTCTGGGAGGTTTGTGTAAGAAAGACTCATATTGATTCTGGGGTGAGGAGACAGATGGCAATTTAGAGAGTTGGTGTAGGAATGAATATATGCACAGGATGATAGAAGAATGAGTAAATTTTAAGGTGTAGATGATTAATGAGATGCAGAGGTAAAGGCTTAGTGATTCCCTCATTAAACTCTGCAGAGCTCAGACTGAATCAGGTATGTTCCTGTCAAGCCACATCACTATCTCTCTATGTAGATTCTTAAAGGAAGAGGAGAATAGGAGAGAAGATGTCAGGTTTTAGAGGAAGGAAAGTGTAGTATGGCAAGCAGGAGAAAATGATTCTGATGGAGATATTTTGATGTAGAATGAGAGGAGAAGCCAGAGAAAAGATGGTTGTTGGAAAACATTAGGATATTGCTCAGGTGATGAAGAAAGAATTTGGTGCTAAAGTAGAGAAAATAGCAGGGTTTGACTTAGGCCTGAATATATATTAGACAAAGGAAAATGACAAGGGCATGTGAAGAGCTTGTGAAAATGTTTCAGATGGGTCAACCTTGCAGTGAGGCCAGGCAACTAGGCAGATGGATAAAAGTGTGAAACCAGGCCTTACTTCTAGTTAAGGAAGAGTAACTTTTGAGTCACTGACTCAGTTGGGGGACAGGGGATTGGGGGGTCATGGTTATATCCTGGTATAGAAATGAAACCCGCTGAAGAGACAGTTTGAAGAACAAGAGAGAATGGCCCAGGCAAGGTAAGAGAGTAGAGGAAGAGGTGTCGAAGGAGACCGCCAGGTGCGAGTGGACCAAGGAAATGTGGAGAGTTTAAGTGTTGAGGTGGATGGTGCAATGGGGGAAGAAACAGATGACAAATCTTGTAAAGGACAGCCAGCGAAAATTAGAACAGCAGAAAAAAAGAGGCAAGTGGAGTTGTTCATGAACATATTTTAAGAATAGAGAAGACAGATTTAAGACACAAGGTGAGGAATAGAACAAAGAGGATGGAGTAGGAGAGGCAAAATGAATAGAAATAAAGTTCTCTTTTTTATACATACTCTCATGTGCGCACATGTGCATGCACACCTGTGCGCGCATACACACACACAACCTTATACTCCTTCGTCAGCCAAAGCAAGGCAAGAGAGAATTTGAAAACTGAAACAAAGCTGCCTCCAGATGCGAGGTCTCAAAGAGGCTGTGGAACAACCTTTGCACGGCATGAGAGTGAACACAACAAACAGGAAGGCAAGAGCTGAAGGAAAAGACTTGGGCTAGAGACGAGGGAAGAGAGGCATCTGTACACGGGGGCAGTTGCAGGTAGTAGCCCAGGGTCATTGTACTTAGGTTCATGTGAGCAGAGGGAAGTTTTTGTGTAGAGAAGAAAACTGTTTCCATGAATATTATTTCAATTGAAAACACTTCAGTGAATGTTATTTTGTAAGTGCTTCAGTTTCTTAATCATTATAAAACTGGGGTCTTCACTTCTCAACAGTGGCAGCTTATTTGCTATTTTTGGGAGGCAGGAAAGGAATTTCCATGCTGTAATAAGCCAGCCTAGTTGATTGCCTAAACAGCTCTCGGAGGCAGCTGTGGTTTCAGTCACCTTGGAAGTTGAGGATAAACTGGATTTAGCGATGGGAGATCTGTTCCTCTTCCTCCCGATCTTCCATTGTTTTTGGTTGCATCTCTAGTGTTAAGTCCGAGCGCCAGCTGAGCATCTCCAATTCCTTGGCTTGCCTTTTCAGCTTTTCTCCAAACTCTCCTTCTGTGGGCTCTTGCTCCTGGCCAGGCCACGCTGTTCTCATTCCCCAATATGTTTTGTGTCTCACTTGTTTTCTGACTTAAGGCAGCCTCATTTTTTTATTTTGGCTCCTTTCCTCAGATACCCTCGGTGCTCTTTAGTCCAGCTCAAAAGCTGCTTCCTAATAAAGGCATCTCCAGGACCCAAGGCCAGGGCAGTCCCTGTGCCCTTGTCTTTATACTGCCTTAGCTGTCTCTGCGGCCCTGACAGTCCTGTGTTGGGGAGTGTGTGCGCTTTTCTGTGCAGGGGTGTCAGGTCCTTGTGGCTGAATTCTGACTCCTTAACACACTTTACAGTGACTCACAGATGGGCACACAATAAGGACATGCTGGTTCATTGGACTTTTGAGGACAGGGGGTAGAAGCTGGTGTGTAAAGTCGTAAGTCAAGTTTTCGGCTTTCAACATTTAATTTAAGGTGGGAGAGTTGCAAACATCCTGATTGTACTCCCTTTATCTGATTTTGGAGAATTCTGCCCATGGATTCTGGCCTGGCCTGCAGCTGTGTCCGGCATGTCAGTGAGGAGCTCCATTTGGCCTCAGCGGGGCATGGACAAGGAGGCACTGACTGTACCGGCCTATCCCCCTTGCCATTCCTATGGCGATGGTGGACATGGTCATTCAGGCCTGATATATGTGCTGTTCTAGCAGGGTCAAGAGGCTGGATTCAGAGAAAGCAGCTACTTGCTTTCAAAAACAGTATGAAATGTGAAGGGTGACCAAATTGCAACTATATTATTACTATTACAGGAAAAGATTCACAAACAGTTCTCATTTTTTCTTTTACTAATTCTAATTTCTTTTCTGCATATTAAGGAAAACCACAAAGTTAACTGTTATATATTTCTTTGCAATATCACCTTTTTATTTTCCTGTGTTGTTATACAGTCATGTGCCCTATAATGACAGTGGTTCTGTAAGATTATAATACAGTATCGTTACCGCACGTCTTCTATGTTAGATGTATTTAGATGCAAAAATCCTTACCACTGTGTTACAACTGCCTATAGTATCCAGTACAGTAACATGCTGTACAGATTTGTAGCCTAGGAGTAATAGGCTATCCCATATGGCTTAGGTGTGCAATAGCTGTACCATCGAGCTTTGTGTAAATACACTCCATAGTGTTTGCACCATGATGAAGTCGCCTAATGATGCATTTCTTAGAACATAACTCTGTCATTAAGCCACACATGATTATATTTCCTTATACTTTGGTTTCTAATTTGTATAGTCAGTAAAAATTGATTCTAAAACTCAATTTTTTTCATGAATCAGATTCTGACCAAATCAAAGAGAAGAATAAAAAGTTAGGGCTTCATTAACCAGTTTGTTTCTTCAGCAAAGTCCCATTTAAAGACCACATTTTCCCTGAGTGAAAATGCACTGGCTTTCCCTGAATTTTATTTTGTAGTCATTCTAATAATTGCTTGCTGTATTTTTCCGACTCCCAGTGCTTTTACATTTCTCATTCTCAAAATGCTGGCTCCTGATGGTTGTTCTCTTGAAATAGTCTTCAGGTGTTTATCTGTTCTTTGCTGAGGACCAGGCACCTGGAGACCATTGCTGCTTATGATTCTGCTCACCAGGGCCTGAAGATAAGCAGGGAGCAGCATCAGGACAGGCCATACTCAACTCAGTGGTGGTGGTAGAATTCAGGTCTTGCTTTCGCCACTTTGAATCAAAGAAAGCCTCATAGGTATTATTGTGGAACTCAGGAGGAATCTGCATCATTTATAGTCAGAGCAGAACACAGAAGCCACACTCAATTTGTTTAATTTGAAGAGAGTTCAGTAAAAGGGCTATTTACCAAGGTGTGGACAGTGCGCAGAAACCACAAGAAATGGTCTGGCATCCTGGAGCTAGTAGCAGCTGGGTGTAGCTACCACCACCTGTGGCCCCGAAGGAGGAAGGTGGGAGCAATTTCTGAAGTCTGGAAGTAGGCTGTATGGAGCCAGTCCTGGGGAGAGGTTTGCTCAGTGGAAGCTGTGACCTTCAGTCAAGTGATACAACCAGCCCACAGTGAGCGGCAGAAAGGGAAGTGGGTCGGGGGAGTGGATAGCCCTGTCTTGGTCTTGTTCCCACCCATTTCCTGCTTGTGTTGTCTGTTGGCGAAACCCACCTGGAAACCAGACGACTGGGAAGTTTACCATATAGTCCAAACAGGTCTGCTTCCCCGGGCTTAGCACAGAGCAGAGTAGACAGTAGATTTTTTTTTTTTTTTTTTGAGACAGAGTCTTTCTCTGTCACCCAGGCTGCAGTGCAGTGGTGTGATCTCAGCTCATTGGAACCTCTGCCTCCCAGGTTCAAGCAATTCTTCTGCCTCAGCCTCCTGAATAGCTGGGACTACAGGTGTGTGCCACTACCCCCAGCTAATTTTTTGTATTCTTAGTAGAGAGGCAGTTTCACCATGTTAGCCTGGATGGTCTCAATCTCCTGACCTCAAGTGAGCTGCCTGCCTCCGCCTCCCAAAATGCTGGGATTATGGGTGTGAGCCACCGCGCCCGGCCTGAGAGTAGATCTTGAGTGGTGAGTGGAAAACCAGAATGCATAGAATTTTAAAGCTGGAAGAGACTTCAACAATCAGTCCGTTTCTCTTATTTCACAGATCAGGAAATAGAGCCACAGGCTTGTTAGTGGCAGAACTGTGACAAGGCCTAACAATTTCCTCAGTCTGTGTGCCTCCTGCCTCACTATTCTACTCATCCTGTAATTCGGGAGAAAGGAGAGAGAGGAGGAAGGGCAAGAACAACTGAAGAGTAAAGCTTCAACTTATCATAAATGCTTCGAATAGGTGCTCAGTTACACAGGTAACGTTAGAGGGATTTTAATGAGTTCACAATTCGGTTATGCTTAGTTGTGTGGCTAACTATGTATATTGGTGGGAATAATGATGGAAATTTATATTAGGAAATGTGTGATTGCACCTATAGTTGGCCTGATAACCAGGAAGCTGAAATAATGCGGCTTTTGTTCCCTATTGACACTGGCCTAGCTACAGGGCTCTCTTTGAGATATGGTCTCAAAAGCTTGTTTTAAACCTTGGCTCTGAGGTGAAGTCTGAGTCATACTTGGGTGCCATGTTCCATCAGCAGAACCACCTATAGCTCAGAGACCAAGGGAAAGAGGGCTAATTTGAGCTCACACACATGCAACTCTCATATAAACATTGATTTGCACATACAAATATACATCCAGATACATAGGCAATTACCAACTAACAACATTGACCTAGAAATGATCCCTATATATCAAGAAGTTGGAAATGGTATTGGTGTATTGTATTGCCCTTCTGTTATAATAACCCTTGAGAAATGAAAGACCTAGAACAGTGCCTTTGTTTATGGTCAGTGGAGTTAGAGAGTTGCAACTCATTATTGGTCTGGTTCATTCATTAATGTCATTAACAAATGTTCATTGTGCACCTACCATATGCCACATGCTTTGCCAAGTACTGGAGATAGATAAATAAGACATAGTCCCTGCCTCATTTCATAAGGGTTTGCAAGAAAAGCCTTGTTACTAGCAAAAGCAGTGAGTGTGAGTTCTGCCTTTCCTGTATTTCTATACTCCTTTCCAGTACTCTTTGTGATTGAAGATATTGATTCCAAATCTGAAGTGTGACTATTCTGATGTCAGCAATATGATAGTTGTATAAAATTTGGTGGCTATTTGGTGGCTGGTAGGAGGGAGGGAGCAAGGAAGTAGGTGCTGGCTCTCCCTGGGATTAGAATTTAAGTATTGTTTACATTAGCCATGAGATTGTCACTTACAGACTTTTTAAAACAACCTATTTCTAAGATCAGAAGAAATTGTGCTAAAGCCAGGGAAGGAGGTGGGAGGGAAGAAGCTCTTTGACTCCTTTCTAAGTAATTGGAGTCAACAGAAGCTCCTTATCTGCCTCTGAACAGAATATATTCACATTCAATGAATAAATATCAGGTAACTGCATTGTGCTAGATGCTTTCAAGTAAATTGTTTAATATTCACAACAACTCTGTAAGGTGAGGATAATAATTCCCATTTTATAGAGAAGAAAATGAGGTCTAGGTAATTTAAGTTACTCTCTTCCTTCCCCCGCCAAGATAAGTGTCAAAGCCAGGTTTCAATTCTAGCGCTTTTTGACTTCAGGTCCTTGTTTTCTTCACAAGATCATAAGGATCTTCTAAATGATATTTTATTACTTTTGTAATTTCAATCTGCCGTTTTCACTACTATTTCCTACTTATCTGTTCGTCCTTAGCTCATTACTCTCCCGATCTCTCAGGTAGCACTGGGCGTGCTCTGTCACAGTCCTCTCACATGATACTGTAATTTCCTGTTTATTTGTTTGTCTTGGCCACTGGTCTAATGGCTGCTTGGAGATAGGATCCCATTCCCATTCTATGTTGGATCCTGTCTCCTAGCAGTTCCCTGGCCCATGGAAAATGTTCAACAAACATTTATCAAATGAATCGATCTTCACAGTGATTCTGTGAAGGCAGTAGTTATCTCACATTTTGCAGATAAAGGACTTACAGTTAGAGAGGTAAAGATCACACAGCAAATTAAGAATAAATGTTAAAAGTGAGTCCATTAACTCTAAAGCTTTGCTCTCTCCATTACAAAACAACATGATTATTATTGCAAAAGAGGCTTTGTGGAGGGATGCGGTAGCTTGGAATATGTCTAGGCTACAGAGCAGATTGTTTTGGGGGTTGGGGCTTGGAAATAGCCTTCTTCAACACCTACATTTTATTTTATTTTTTCCTTTTTTTTTTTTGAGACAGAGTCTCGCTCTGTCACCAGGCTGGAGTGCAGTGGCGCCATCTCAGCTCACTGCAACCTTTGCCTCCTGGGTTCAAGCGATTCTCCTGCCTCAGCTTCCCAAGTAGCTGGGACTACAGGCGCTCACCACCATGCCCGGCTAATTTTTGTATTTTTAGTATTTTGTATTTTGTATTTTTAGTAGAGACGGGGTTTCACCATGTTAGCCAGGATGGTCTCGATCTCTTGACCTCGTGATCCACCCACCTTGGCCTCTCAAAGTGCTGGGATTACTAAAGGTGTGAGCCACGGTGCCCGGCCATTTTATTTTATTTTTTTTCTTCAACTTTTAAGTTCTGGGGTACATGTGCAGGAAGTGCAAGTTTGTTACATAGGTAAACTTATAAATGGGAGCTGAACGATGAGAACACATGGATACGTGGATGGGGGAAAATACACAATGGGGCCTGTGGGGTGGGGAGGGAGTGGGGGAGAGAGAGCATCAGGAAGAATAGCTAATGGATGCTGGGCTTAATACCAAGGTGATGGGTTGATCTGTGCAGCAAACTACTATGGCAGATGTTTACCTATGTAACTCCTACTTTTAAATCTCCTCTACTGCAGGCTGTTCATCTGCAGCTCAGAACACCACTGTTTTCTGGATAGATGCCTATAGGTTTGGTGGTCTGTCCCCTATTCCCTGCTCTCTGTAGTCCTTCCAGTATCTTCCTTTGACTCCTTCCCAGTTGAGATTTTCCTGCTGCCCTGCTCCTGTGCTTCTCCATTTATCATCTGCTCATTTTCACTGCCCGTCCCCCTCTTAATAGATAGCGACAAGCCAATAATTTTTATTAACACTTGAAAATGCTATTTTGCTGTTAAACCAATACACACAATTGCCCTAATCTGCTGCCAAATGGTAATAATCAGAATCAGGTTTCAAAAGGTTTGGATTTCAGCAGTGCCCACACTGTCCTTGGAGGCCTATAAATTAATTATAATTAAGAACTGTGTGCAGATATTAGGAGAGGAACTTTGAGCAATTTTGAAGTCTGCTCTTGCAGCATATTAAGGAAAAAAGAAAAACCCATGAGTGTCTGCTGCTGGTGAGAGTACTGATAATCATCTACGTTTGTATTACAAATTTCTATTAAAATGCACACATGTAAAGTGATTTATAATCCTTTATTAGTTATCTGTACAAACCTTGTATCAAGAATCTGGGTGACAGTAGAAGTGATACTTCTGCTTTGTGCATACAGCAGGAAAGAACAGCTCAGATAGGAAAACCTGGCTTGAGCCACTGGAAGTTTTGTAAGGACAAGAAGGAGCCCAGGTGACAGGTCTGGTTGAACTAAGAATGAGAAGGCTCTTACTCGGGAGAGGTTCTAGGAAAGATTTAGCAGAAATATTGCTGCCAGGAAATCCAATATCACCTTTGCTTTTGGCAGTGATAGGGCCATCTTCTCCTAGGGGTCTTGCAGGAGCTGGGGGTCTTAGGATGGGCATCCTTACATGCATTATGTAAGAGGACTTGATGGTTCATCTGCTGGCTCAAAGATTTGGATAATCAAAGCCTGTATCTTTTCCCTCTCTCCCATCTGTCCTGCTCTTCTCTGATCAAATATTTTCCAAGAAACAGCTTTAATGAAGGTTTTGATTTTCTGTTTCCATTATTTGTGTGGCTGTGATATGTTGAAACTGATTTGGGGTTAATTCCCTGCAGGACTATATTTAGGTGAGTAAATATCCCAACTCCAGGACCAAGGATCCCTGTTTATTGTCATGTGGGTCACTCAATGACAAATGAATTGGGCATGTATCTAGCATGTCCAGGGAGATATTTCTTTCTCCACTGGTTTCATAGGGGCACAGTCTCAGCCCCTGCCTCCATGCCCCAGACTCTCAGGATTTCTTACTTTGCTCCTTTCTGAAGAAAGAGCAGGGCAAGGGAGCTCAAAAGCTTGAAAAGAGTAACGGATGATGGTAATAGTGTGAGAGGGAGGAAAATAACAGAACGCAGAAGTGTAGGTTCCAAGTCAGTTGAAATCAAAGATTGGTGACTTTTATGTGTTATTTCTACAGACTTGGATGATATTTAGTAGTTTAGCAGACACTAAGTGCATTTAGAGGACTGAACTTGGATTTTCAAATGCCCTGAATATATAGATGCCATTTGACAAAAATAGATATTGGTCTTCTACTTAATAGTGATATTGAAAAGTAGATGTTTGTCATCTGTGATACTCACATTTCCTACCTCAGATGGTTGATGAATGCATGTATTGCCTAAGCTAAGCATTCTGACTCAAGATCACTTCTTTGGTTCAACATTTGCCCTGCTTCTCTAGATTTAAATTTAGAAGGTATAACTTAAAACTTTAATTGGCTTGGAACTTACAATTCTTAAAAATGTATTAATTAAAAATTATTTTGGATCTGTTCTGCAGAATTGAGTCAACCATACTTCTTAGTTCATAGCACACTTTCATTATAGGTTCAGATAAGGACATTGTGTTTAATAGTTCTTTGGGTACTTTTATCCTTTCTTATACATTTTAGAATAAATTTATAGCATTTCTTTTAAAATCTTACTATTATTTTGATAAGAATTGGCTTGAAATGATAGAAAATAGAACTTAAAATACTGTGATATCACATTCATGAATGTGGTATATGGTTACATTGTTTGGGTCGTCTTTCAAATCTTTTAATAAAGTTTTCAAATTTTTGCTGTAGAGGTCTTGTTAAGACTTTTGTTAATTCCTACATAGATTACAGTTATTGGATGTACCCACCAGGTAAAACCTGACGATCTCTTGATTTCCTATTATCAAAGAGTTATTTTTTATTTGTTTTAAACACAATTTAACATTTCTGTCATATATATTTCCCTTAGTCAAGTGTGTTATCTGCATTTTTTTGAGATATTCATGTAAATATCTCATTTAGTTCTTTAATGTGGTGAATTATTTTGATACATATTCTGAAGTTAAGCCATTCTTGCATTTCAGGTATAAACCACAATTGATCATGGTGATGATGATTACTATTTAAAAAATATACTGTGTTTTAGTTAGCACTATTTTTTTTTTTTTTTTTTTGAGTCGGAGCCTTGCTCTGTTGCCAGGCTGGAGTACAGTGGCATGATCTCAGCTCACTGCAAGCTCTGACTCCATTGTTCAAGGGATTCTCCTGCCTCAGCCTCCCGAGTAGCTGGGATTACAGGCACGCACCACCACGCCCAGCTAATTTTTTGTATTTTTAGTATTTTTAGTGATCTGCTCAGTTTGGCCTCCCAAAGTGCTAGGATTACAGGTGTGAGCCACTGTGCCTGGCCACTAATTTTTAAGGTTTTTTTTTTCCTTTATGTCCATAAGTGGAAGGGATTTATAATCTTTTCTTATAATTATCTGAATCTAGAATCAAGCTTTCCTTCTTTTTCTTTTTGTTCCACTTTTATGAGCAAGGCTTGTTTCTTCCTTAAAAGTTTGATATACTTAATCTATAAAACCATCTGTACCACTTTTGCTTCTTTTTATTTTGGCAGAGGTGGGGTGGGCTGGTGGGATGATTGGGTGGGGAGTGGGGGACTAGGGTAGGGAGTACTTTTGTCGAATTAGGGGTGTGGGCTTTAATAACAATTTCTAAAATTTCTAAAACTTAATTCAAATGTTCTATATTCTTTTAAGCCCCTTTCCCTATTTGCCATTTTTATTATATATTACAGATTAAATGGAAAAGTAACTAGTTTTCATAAGATTCATTATTTCAAAATTTCTATTATATATGTTATTTTGTCTTTCATTCACATTTTCTCTACCTTTTTCTTGATTCATCTTGTCAGGATTTTATGTCTTTTAAAAGATCAGTTTTGTTTTTTGCTTTTCTTTGTCTTGTGTTTCAGTCATTTGTTATTTTCTTGTTTATTAGGGTTGACTGTTAAGTTTTTAATGCAGTAAGTGAAAACTTAATTATAATTAATCATATTTTATTTTCTTGGCTTCTTATAAATGTATTTAAAAGTGTATTTTCTCTCTAAATGCTTTAATTGTGCTCTAGAAATTCTGACATTTAGTATTTTTATTGTTATTCTTTTCAAAGGAATTTTAGTTTCCCTTCCGATTTCCTTTTTAACCTTATAGTTATTTAATCACAAGTTTTTTTTTTTTTAAGATTTTGGATATGTAGTATTTTTAGTACCTTTAAAATGTACTTTTAATTTAATCACATTATACAAAAATGACAATTGATTTCATATTGATTTTTTTAATCTATTGATGTATTTTTGTAGATTAATATTTTTCATGTATGTACTTAAAAAGAACATCTATTCTCTGTTCTATATGCATTTCTAGGTATCTGAACTAGTTCGAACTTATAACTCATGCTTTAAAAAAATCTTTTATGTCTTAGTTAATAAGCTCTTTTGTCAGTTGGATTTGTCTGTTTCTCCCCATGTAAATTTTAGTTGTTGCCTTATACATGAAAAGTCTATATTTTAGCCTCATATGTGTTCATGATTGCTTCTTCCTGGTACCTATATGTTATACCACTTAATGTCCCTTTTGATATTTTTTGCCTTTGAATTTTATTTTGTATTGATATTAAAATTTCGATAGATACTACCACTTTGACCTCCAAAAAGGTTATACTCGTTTATACTCTTCTTGACTTCCATTGTATAAGAATTATTGTTTCCCCACTGTCTAATGTGACACATTTTAAGCCTGTGTCTCCTAACTTTCTGTCTTTATTTGTAGCTTGGAAAACTGGACCTGATACATAGTTCTGGCATTTTAATCTTAACTTCACTCACTGCCTGTCATATTCCAGTCATAGTCTCCTTAATTGAATCACTCCAAATAATGTCCTGACTGCATTAAGGGATGGTGCTTGGAATATTTTTGACTTAATTATTGATTAAGTCACATTTTATCCTTCCAGTTGCGGTTGCCTCAGGACTCAGTTTTCTAAGGACAGGGTTGGCCTGGCTTCTCACCCAGATGTGTCTTCCCTTTGAGCCTGCTCTGAGCAAAGTGTAGACTGTTTCCTGCTATAGTTACCCTGTACCAGTTACCAGCATGAAGATAAGCTCCTGTGGCCTTTTGTTTGCTATGGATCTCGGGATCACTTAGCCCAAGCTTCAAGGAGGCAAAGAGCCAAATGAGTGAACAGTCAACTCTCTAATCCTGCTGCTTCGTTGCTAGTCCTGCTGGTGCACCCTGGTTTCTGAATTCATGGCATGATTTCGATATGCTGAGCTCCACTGATTCCCAATACTGATCCTGGCCTGAGTGATTATTGAATTCATCTACATGACTAGTAAGCTGTCAGTGGAGGTAGCTGCTACCCCGAGGCCATTATGGGACATCTTCAGGGAGTTATATCGCTCAGGGAACTAACATCTTTTGCACCATGCGCGGTTCCTCTTAACATTCCTTTCAGCCTCTGTCTGCCATTCTTTCACCCTCACCTCCCACACGCTCACTTTGTGCTATCATAAATAGCTAGGCTCCTTGAACAGCTTCTATAGAAGCTTAAACGTAATATCCTTTGCATCTGTAGAGTATTTTAGATTCTTCAAAGTACTTCCATATACATATTTTCATTTGATCTTCACAAAAATCTTTCAGGTATGTAGGTTAGGTGTATTATCCTGGTTTCACCGATGATAGCATAGAGATGGTAATTAGGTGACTCGCCCATCCTCAGGCACTGTGTTAACACAGAACTGGTATTAAAACGCCAGTTGGTTTTGGTTGGGGATTTCATTCATTCATTCATTCACTCAACACTCATATTATACTGAGAGGCCCCAGAAGGGAAAGAGCAAGGGCTTTGGAGCCAGACAAACTTGGGTTCGAAAATTGATGCCATCCCTTATTAGCTGTGTAATCTTGGTCATGTACTTAACCCTCAGTTTTCTCATTTGTAATAAAGGGAAAGTATGACTTACAATGTTTTTGTGAGTATCTAATAATGCATGAAAATTACCTGGCAATAATAATATCTGGTACCCAGCAGGTTGAACTATTTGACCAGCAGGTCAAAAATGGTCAAATATTAACAATTTTATATGGTTCAACCTAATGGTAGAAACTCAGTATTGGCCACCATTTATTGAGTCCTTCCTTATTGCATATGAGGCACTGTTAGAGCTCAAGAATATGAATAAAAGTGAGGAAACATTTTCTTTATGTGTCTATGTCTGTATCTTCTGCTAGACCATGGTCCTGAAGGATAGAATCTGTATCTGTTGCATCCTCACCACCAAAAAAAAAAAAAAAAAAAAAAAAGAAAAAAGTTCACTAGGTTATAAGTGCTTAATAAATAATTACTGAATTTAAAAACTCCCTGCTCACAAGGAGGTTATCAACTAGTTAAAGTAGGTGGACACATCATCATATATTGATAATAAAAGTTTATGTATATTTAGATAGATACGTGCAGGCTATGGTGAGAGCCCAAAGGAAGCAATGCTCAATTCTACAAGGGGAGCAAGACTTCCTACAGCAGGTGCATCAAGATTTATCATGGTCTCTGTGAGGAGGGAGCAAAGCCACTCTGCTTATCTTGGACTACATGCTTTCTCTCAATGAATCCCCTTTTAATGTTAGAAATTGAGTTTGTATTCAAAGTAGCCTCTTTGTCTCACAACCCCTCTGCTACTGTTATCTCCCATAATGTATTGCTTTGTAAAGTGCTTTGCTGTATCCTGAGTATAAATGAGATGCTCTGTAAAACCAGATGCTATTCTTTGGGTGTCACAACTAGCCACTGCATAGCCAAATATAATATATTGTGTGAGACAAGAGAGAGGAACACGAGATATTTTAGAGAGAGCAAATAAAACATCAAAGTGGGAAAGGAGTGCATTAAAGTTAATAAACTGTCATGGCAGAGTGGGCCACTTTTAAATGTGAAGGAAACTAACTTAGTGACTTGTAACTGTAGGATTAGAATACCATTGGAATGAAGTTAGCTTATAATTTTGCCAAATGGTAAATCTTTTGGCTTTCCTTGAGAAACAGTCATTGGAATTGAACAGTGTGTGTGTGTGTGTGTGTGTGTGTGTACGTACTTTGTCCACAGCTCTTTGTGGTGTTAAACCCCTTCTGTCTTCCTCTGAATATCAGTACTACTCAATTGCCTATCTAGTGTTTCTTTCCTTTAAGTTCTGGGAGGAGGAATTCAGGCCCTGGTTCTCCTGCTAAATTGTGTATAGCCCATCAGCAAAGGTTTCCAGGGCTCATGGAGTCATTCCCTGTTTTCACAGAGACACTGAGATCAAAAAACTGTCAGGAGTAAACTTTGCTCAGGCATGAACCACTGAGCTACTCATCTTATTTGCAAGAGAGAGACAAGGCAATCAATACAGGTCTCCTCCTTGGCAGTGTTGAAGGATGACTATACCAGTAAAAGTTCCAAAATGTTTTCTGCCAAGAACTGGATTGGATTTTGTGCTTCTTCAGCCACAAAATGTCCCCAGCATCTTGCTCCCAAATCATTAATGCCCTTTGCAGTCAAGACTGACTGCTCAGCTAGAACACTTCCTTATCTTTCTTTATTCAATACCGTCATGATTTTTTAAATTAGCTAATCTCTCAACATTTTTAGATTTTTAATCTCTCACCTTTTTTTTTTGAAACAAGCAGGAGATCTGAAGCAGCATTTTCATCCTTGATTGCATGCTCTCTCTCTCTTTGAAGAAGAATGAGAATCTGGTTTTGGTTCTGGGTGCAGTTTGTAGAGTACTGCCTTGGAGTGTTAAAATGCTGTGTTTATGTATTGGCATGCTGGTGTTATAATGCCATTGACCTTGGATAATTACATATCTGTGTTGAGCTTCTGTATTTCTATTTGAGAAATGGGAATAAAATGTCTAATTTATAGGGTGTCCATGAAGATCAGAGAGATTATATATGAGGAAATGCCTAACACAGTGTGCAGCATATGAAAGATGTACAATAAATGATTCTTTTTAATTTTTTATGGATTCGGGCAGTACATATGTGCTTTTATTACATGGATATATTGTATAGTGGTGAAATCTGGGCTTTTTAGTGTAGCCATCACTTGAATAGTGAACACTGATTATTTAAAATAAAGCAACATAAGCAGAACTAGTTATATTAAAATAAGAGGAGCTCTTGGAGAATAATGAGAAGCATAGAGAGAGATGGCCAAGGCTTGTATTCTATAGAGCGTTATGTCCTTAGTTTGGTGCATAGAGTAAGATTTATGGTCATATGTGGAAGTAAAAAGGAAGGAGTTCTTTGTAGGTAAAAGGTGGCAAATGATATGAAAATATGGTATCAGTCATTTTAGGGAAGTCACGACTATAGGATGGCATCAGAAAAAAAAAGGAACATTTTTCAAATGTGGTGCTAACATTACTTCAGCTGCTAATGGTATTTGTTTAAGTTTCTGTATTTTGGTGCATAAATAGATTGGAGTAATATGTGTTCCTTATAATAATTTGTTATATGAGAGGCAGTTCCACGTAGTGTAATAGAACACATACTGGAATACAAAAGTCAGAAGATCTGGGTTCAGGTTTGTTTCACTTAATTGATGGGTTCATGGTCTTAGAACACTTAGCTTCTCTGAACCTTGGGGTCAATGTTTATAAAAATGGGGATAATAATGTTTTATTTTATTCCCTACTGGGTCATTGTAAGGATCAATTGAGGCAATGTTTTAAAAATACTAGTCATGTATCAGTTGTTCTTGTAATTTAATATTAAGAGCCAGATACTAACAAGATTACTAAAGAATTTTCTGGCTGTTGTCCTCATTGAGGCAAACATAAGGTGAAGGCAGCAAGAATGCAGGGCTTGTGTACTCACAGCCCCCCACATCCAGTTTATCCAGCCCATGTTCTGTTGCTCACCTCTGCCGAGCACGTTTTTCTGCTCACTTTGTCTGGCCTTGCTTTCCCTCAGCCCAAGAACAGTACAAAGGTGGGCTGTAACAAGAGGGCCAGATTTGTGTACGCATACTCGCATGGCTACCTGGACCACTCACAACCTCTTTTCCTCCTTTGTCTCTGCCTGTAGCTGCCAATGACTATAGCAATAGCACCTTTTATTGCCTTGCTCAAGGATTTCTGAGGCTTTTGAAAGTTTCATTTTCTCTCATTCTGCAGAGCAAATACCAGAGATAAGAGAGTAGGCTGGTAGATGGAGTTGGGTTTGGTGCTCAATGAAAGGAGATAAGGTCCTTGAATTGCAGTATCTAGCCTCTTCTAAGACAGGTTACGTGGTGTGGGTCCTATTTTAACATGCTCTTTCTTTGTGTTTGCAGGGAGTCGACGAGTTGAAGATGAAGCCCAGAGCGGAGTGCTGTTCTCCCAAGTTCTGGTTGGTGTTGGCCGTCCTGGCCGTGTCAGGCAGCAGAGCTCGTTCTCAGAAGAGCCCCCCCAGCATTGGCATTGCTGTCATCCTCGTGGGCACTTCCGACGAGGTGGCCATCAAGGATGCCCACGAGAAAGATGATTTCCACCATCTCTCCGTGGTGCCCCGGGTGGAACTGGTAGCCATGAATGAGACCGACCCAAAGAGCATCATCACCCGCATCTGTGATCTCATGTCTGACCGGAAGATCCAGGGGGTGGTGTTTGCTGATGACACTGACCAGGAAGCCATCGCCCAGATCCTCGATTTCATTTCAGCACAGACTCTCACCCCCATCCTGGGCATCCACGGGGGCTCCTCTATGATAATGGCAGATAAGGTAAAAAGGGGCTGCAGGGAGAAGGGCCTGAGGGTTTGTACTGAGGACTAAACCATGCATTTGTTTTCCTGTAAAACTTGGTTGTTAATGATGGAAGGTAACCAGATTGCATTGACAGCGTGGGTAGGCCAGCAATTAATCCTTTTTTTTGTTTGTTTGTTTTCTCTTTGAGACAGAGTTTTGCTCTTGTCAGCCAGGCTGGAGTGCAATGATGCCATCTCGGCTCACTGCAATCTCCGCCTCCCAGGTTCAAGTGATTCTCCTGCCTCAGCCTCCCGAGTAGCTGGGATTACAGGCGCCTGCCACCATGCCCAGCTAATTTTTGTATTTTTAGTGGAGACAGGGCTTCAGCATGTTGACCAGATTGGTCTCAAACTCCTTACCTCAGGTGATCCACCTGCCTCAGCCTCCCAAAACGCTGGGATTACAGGCGTGAGCCACCGTGCGTGCTCAGCAATCTTTTAAAGATGAAAGTGAGGGAAAGGTGCTGGTATCTAGAAACTCCTATAGTTTTGAAAAGGTTTTTGTGTCCACTTGTTTGTAAATGGACTTACTGAGATGACTAAGGGATGTTGACGCTTGTAGCTCTGGAATACCTTTTCTTCAAATAGGTATATGAAAGGCATACTCTGTTATTCTTTGGCAATACATGTTCTCCCCCATACTGTTTTCAAGACTATAAAAAGAAAAATCCCTCAAGGCAGGTGATTTCTCTCCTTGAAGATACAAATGTCATAGGGAAATAATTCTTGCCAAAGTATTAACACTCATCACACACATTGATCTGCACATCCAAATGGATTTTAATCCTTGGAACCTGTAGCAACACATTTTCCCCGTGCTTAGATTTGAAGGCAATTGGGTGCACATTAAAATCACCTGAAGAGCTTTCAACACTGCTGATGCCTGAGTCCCACCCCTCGGTATTCCGATTATTGGCCTGGGCTTCGGGAGTCTTAAAAGCTCCCCAGGTGATTCTAGTGTGCAGTTAAGATTGACAACCACTGCTTTAAATCTCCAACAAATCCTAGCCTCTCCTGCATTAATGTTAGGTTAATTGTCATATGACTAATTGCCACGTGACACTGGAGCTTATTCCCTAACTGCAGAAAAAAGCGTTTTATTCTGCTTTGGGTTGTTTTGTTTTTACATACTATCAGTTATTCAGTTATTTTCCTTGCTTTACTGATTATTGTTCGCTGCTTAGATACAGCACTTAGTACATATGCACTGTCCTTTGCAGCCAGCCATTCACGTCTCAGAATAGTTTGTTTCACCACAAGTGCTACGTTTATCATTTTTAATCACTTTGGGTTTCTACTATTGTCATTGTCATTCTTTTTATCACCACATTCAAACTTGGCTTTAGTTTTGTACTTAAAAGACATGCTTTCGGGTTAATAATGTTTGTAAACACCTTAAAACCTAGCACAGACACCACAAGCATGCTGCCTGGCTAGTTGAGAACCTCCGCAGTGGAGCAGCTGAGCCGAGACTAAAAGAACCTTGCATGACCGCTACCGCCACCTGTCGGCAGCAGGCAGCGATGACTAGCTTCTGCTTCAGAGCTTCCCTTCAGTCTAGGAAAGGTCAAGTTGAAAGTGTTAAGTGAAGACATTCCAGTATCATATGAGAAACATATTCTTCCATTTACGTGGGTGCAGGTACAGATGTTAGAAAATAGGCACTAGCACAAATAGCTCATGCTAAGGGAAGTGGGAAAAATAAGCAAAATGGAAAATGTAGACTGCCGTGGCAGAACCCATTGAGTTGTGCTTCGGTAGATTTTTTTTTTTTCATACATGATTGTCCTTAGCAAATTATATTTTATTCTAACAGTGGCAATTTGAGGGCACAATTTTGCTTTGAAAGAATTCTGATATGGTTAAGAGCGAATTTTAAAATTACCATGAATAAGTACATACTTACTTTGAGAGCACAACAGGTAAAAATGATTTTTTTTTCTCATGTGGGCTATTGTGCAACCTATATTATTTCTCCCTGGTAGAAAATGTTATGCCTAAACTAGCTGATTGCTTCTCTCTGGTACCTTTTACAAATCCACAACATCATTATACAAATATGAGGTAAGATGCAGAGCATGCAGAGAGACTGAACTCTTTTTTTCACTGATGTATCTTAGGGGCTTTGAGAGTGTTCCCCATATGCTAGGCGCTTAGTGCTGTGTATGCACTATCTTATTTAATACTCTTAACTACTTAGCGACCTAAGTGGTATTGTTTAATCTTTATCTTACAGATGGGGAAACTGATGCTCGGAGAGGTTAAATAAGATATCCAAAATGCTATAGCTCTTCAGTGGAAGCCAGGATTTTAACATTGGTTGCTGGCTTCAGAGGCTATGTACTCTCTTGCCTCTCAAGAAAATGACTGGTTAAGGTCTCATATATCTTACTACCCTTCACTTTTTCCCTTGTTAGATGGCATTGTGGGGGATGTCATCTGACTGAAAGTGATCTATTACATGATTTATAATCAGGCAATACTGGAGTCTAACTACAAGAGAACATAACAAGAGTATGAAATGGTGGAGCGCTTAAGTGTAGCACAATTCCATAGAGGACCCACTGGCTACTGCCCTCCAGGAGTAAATAGGAGAACTGACACCAGTAAAGTGAATTCTTCTAGGCCACTGTAATGAGACCTCCTCTCATCACTTTCCCTTGCTCCTGCGTTCATTGCTACCACACCCAAATATTCCATCATGTCTTTCTCTCCGCCAAATAAGGAGGTGGGCAATGACTTTTGGATGCTTTTCTAAAATAGCATAAATATCTGACTTTTGACCTGGAAAGAATGGTTTCTAAAAGGTAAGCAGCAAGAGAGAAAAGAAGAAAGAAAAATATCCAATAATGGAGATCCTGGAAAGTTGGAGGCTCAGCCCCAGGCGTTCGATGCTGAATGGGTGGTGGCAGGAGCTACCTGGAGAGAGAGTGCCAGCAGCAAACTTCCCAGCAGCCATGCGGAGGAATGTTTGGGGGCTTAACGGATTTGCATAAAGGCAAATAAAAAGAGTCCTCAAATCTCAGAGAAAAAAGCCTTTGGGACAAGTTTCAAAAATAAAACACCTCAAAACTAAGGCCAGGTTTTTTTTTGTTGTTGTTGTTAATAGAAGTTTATTTTTAAGTACCATGACCATGTTTTACAAACATAGAATGGGGACACACAGTTGGACAACTATTAATCAACAACAGGGGAATAGGACAAAACATTTGAAAGTAGAACTGATGCAGAAAATCTAAGACATGTAGCTTGGCCACATCGAAGGCTCATAGTAATCATCGGAAGGATGATCAATAAGCCTTCTATTTTGTTCTCCCCTTCTCGGAGACAGGTAATTGTCAGTCTGTTTTAACTTAAGTTTTTGTTGTTAGTTTATTTCCAATAAAACCCACTTAGTAAGTGCTCTTGTGGACGATTGCATTACAGGGATGAAGTTTGTATTCAAGAAGTTTTTGATGCTGGAAGGACAGCATTCTTCTGAAGACTTTTGACAACAGCACAGACACAGTTCAGCAGTTCAGCACCTTGTCAAATAGCATGTGCTCACTTTTTTGCATATGCTAATGAATCAGTAAGAACATTAATTAGCACTCTGCTTTCCCAAAGAGGAAATGAGCTTTATATTACGGCGGAAAGAAGCATGGGGGCTAGCTGAGTAGGGCTATTAAAAAATCAGAATTTAGAGTCCAAGCTGGATTCAGGCATCACTTCCTAAATGTTGGAATCAGGACATCACCAATCTCTGACTCTCAACGTGGGTTTCTTGCCTGTATAATGGGGATAATAATATGTTGATTACAGGGTTGTTGAGGATTAAATGAGGTGATACATGGCAAGTGCTTCACTAAAGTGTCCAGCCTAACATTCAGCAGGTGAAGCCGAAGGCTATGTGGAGCAGTTTGAAGGGAGTGAGAGTGTATCATGATGCAGGAAAAGAATGGGAATAGAAAAGCAGCATGGACAATTGTAGAAAAAACTCTAAATTGGAGACCACCTAAGAAGGGCATATGGTTGAAAGGTGAAAATCTGGGGGAAGGCTCTGAAGTGTGAGGTGGGAGTCTTGGTCTCACCCCACCAGGGAAGCTGAGGCTCACAAGTAGTATGGAAGCCTGCTGCAGCCACACAGGGTCCCTTAAAGAAAATCTCTGACCTGGAAAGAACTGCTAGGTGCTTGTAACAGAGACTGTTTCTAATAGTAATGGAGAATGTTTAAAAATGTATGAGGTGCTTTTTGGCAGTTCCCCACCTGAGTATAAAGAGCCTATTTTATTTTGCCTTGTTATAATTGCTTTTATTCTCCCTGAGATCCTGGATTTAAGATGCCCATCTGAATCCAAATAATGAACTGAAGCTAGATGTATTTCCATTTCTTTCTAGGAGGTTTTTCTACTGATTGTCTGAAATCTTCCCTGGGTTTTCAGATTTTAGCTTAGAAAGGTTAAGTAACTAATCCAGGATATTCACAGCACACTATTAGCAATGGGACTAGAATTCAAATCTCAGGAATACCTATTTTGAAACCTATGCTTTCTATTATACAATTCTGCATCATAAGACACTAAACTAAGAATTATACATCCCTGAGTTTTAGTCTCCATTCTGATGAGCTTTGAAAATGTGGGCAAACACATTACTTATACTACATGATACTCAGTTTATAGTTTATGAGATATAAATTTTGTGTTCTGCCCTATACACCTTACATTTTGAAGATGAAATGAAATAAAATATGTGGAAGATTTTAGAGCAGTACTGTGGCAAACAGACACTTTAGGTGAGGGAAATAAGGAGTAGTGATAGGGAATGACAGAGTCAATGACACCTGTTTTGTCCTTGGCATTAGGACTAATGAAAATGGCTTGGGCAGAAGGTAGGAAGGAAAATAGGTAGAAGTTACAGTAGGAACAGGCAAAAGGATTCAAGATCCAACTTCGAATGCTCCAAGAATGGGAAAGAAAAGGGTATGTTGAGTAAAGGGTCAGGATCTGGAAATAGACGTGTTGATCAGGGTGTAGCATGATAGCTAAAACGTGCATCACATTCTGGATCTGATTCTTCCTTAGATGACATGCAAAAATATTCTTACTGTGGAGTCTATTGCTATGATTCTTTCCTTTCTAAATTGCTTCTTTGGGGGCCAGGCACGGTGGCTCGTGCCTGTAATCCCAGCACTTTGGAGGCTGAGGCAGGCAGATCACCCTAAGTAAGGAGTTCAAGACCAGCCTGGCCAACATGGCGAAACCCCGTGTCTACTAAAAATACAAAAATTGGGCATGGTGACACATACCTGTAATCACAGCTACTTGGGAGGTTTACGTAGGAGAATTGCTTGAACCTGGGAGATGGAGGTTGCAGTGAGCCGAGATTGCACCACTGCACTCCAGCCTGAGTGACAGAGTGAGACTCTGTCTCAAAAATAAAATAAAATAAATAATAAATTGCTTCTTTGGGAATGGATGCTTTCAGTAGCGCTTTTCATTTTCTGTACTGAGAGCCACATTTTGGAATCTAATTTGGAATCTAATTGGGGATAGGAAGATGGCCCTACTCTTCTTTGGCTTTATCCTCTCCCCCTCTTTCCCTATCCTGTACCCCACTTGCTTAATGACAGTGGGTTTGGAGAGAGTAGATGGGCTGGCAGTGGTGTGTGACACTGGGAATAGACTATTGCCTTCCCGTGGCTCATATGAATTTGCATATCCAACATAATCTTGAAACTAAGATGGCTACATGTTACTCATGCTTTACCCTACGCTTCACTAATTTCTGGTGTCTGTTAGATTGTTACCTTGCTTTTAGTTTTCTGTGATATAATATTCGTTGGGACAGAATACTTTGGGAGCAAACTGTAGTGTTATGGCATATCTTGGATGAAGGGTATTAAGACATAGAGGTAGGAAAAGTGAGAGGAAAAAAACTAACATAATATGTCAACTTTGAACCAGGCATGATGTTAATGAGCATTTTAATTCTTATGCAATCCCATGAGGGAAGTAGTAGTAGTTCTTCTTTCTTGATGGGGAAACTAAATCAGAGAACGTTTATGTATGTTGGCCAAAGTCACACATCTACAACAATAGTGGGACTGAAATCTGAATTCAGACATGCTGGACTTTAAGACTTTTTCCCAGTGCACACAATGAGGAAGTAAGAAAAAAAAGCCAGGATAAAATTACCTGGAGTTCAGTTTCTTCTCTCCAATTTTCCCTACTTGAACTATATTTTGGGGAAAGATGGGTAGGCAGTGCTCTCTAAGGCACTGGAAACTTTGTAGTGATGTAGCTCTGTCTGTCTGGCTCTTTCCACCCGCTTCTGTGAAATGTGTTTCTTGTTGGCCAGCACATCCTGTCTTTAAAAATTGGAGCTAGGATTTTCTTTAGATGCAGTGCTAATGCTTGTAACAATTGAAGCCCAGAAATTTCTTCGACATTCGTAGAAATACAGGCACTTGGTGCTGGAAAGTAACACACCAGCCATCACTTGTCATACATTTTCCAGGGACGTGATGGTGTCTAAAAGAAGGTACCAGCACAAGGAGAGAATGCAGACTTTGGAGTCAATGGGCTTGAGCTCTACTCATTCTCAGCCATGTGACCTTAGCTGGACTCTTCAGACTCTCTGAGCCTCAAAATCTCCTTCTGTGAAGTGGAAACAAAAATAACACCCAGCTCATAGAGGGTAGCAAGCCTTATGACACAATGTACCCAGTGCATGGTAGACAGTTGGCGCTTAATATATGCCATCTTGCATTCTGAAAAACCAGACTTGTCCTAAATCATTTGAGGAAAATGGATTCTAATTTTTCCTATTAACAGAAATAGAAGATTTGGGGATGTTAACCTGCTTCCATTTAGACATGGTGGATAAACAACAGCTCAGTAGGTTCCACCTCTTTGGTGATGCAATTACTGATATTGACTTGATCGGAACTTATCAGGATTTTCAAAGCAGAGACATAAAGTGATTTCAACAAACTGATACACATAGGATATAAGCATTAAAGACAAGTCAAGATCATTTTCTAAAAACATAGTGGAATAAAATAGTGTTTGAATCAGAGTCACTCATAGATTTGGAAGGGTTAATATGTTAAAAAAGTGAATTATTACATGAAGGAAATATTAATGGTACTAGGTGAGAAGTAGTAAAATGTTATAGATACAAGAAAACATAAATTTACTAAATATTGCCAGCAAATTTTTACATCACATTGATATTGCTGAAAAAAACTCCCTAAATTATGATTTCTATACAAAGAGTATATTTTTAGTCCCCTTTCTGAGACTTCTGTGATTCTTTTTGTCTTATTATTAGATCTACATTTTATTCAAAATTGTATTTTGATTCTGTAGTTTAAAGGTCTAGCATGCTGGAGAATAACATTAAAGGTGGTTATTTTTATTCTACCTTTCTGAGTACAATAAAGGTTTATTGCTATAATTCTATTTTACACGGACAAAGAAGATCTAATTATTGTAAGTTATTTTGAGGTTATGATGAGAAAGACTGACACTGATCATTTATTTTTTGTCAAACTCTGAGCTAGTCACTTTATATGAGCTAGTCATCTTATATATTTTATCTCATTTAATGTTTTCATTGAATTTAGAAAGCATATGTTTTATCTTTATTTTAGAGACAAGGAAACTATAGATCAGAGAGGTTAACTATGTTGCCCAATACCTTTAGGTAGTGATTTGCTCAATGTAGCTTAAACAAATGAGTCTGTGGGTGTCTCAGAACAAAGAGTCTAGAGACAGAGGCTGCTGGGGGTGGTTCACTGGCTCAGTGATGTCAGTGCTGACATCTGGGGTTCGCCTGGCATTTTGTCATGGTTGGAAGGTGGCTGCCCCAGCGTTAGTCATCCATCATGCTCATACTTAATGAAGGAAGAAGAAGTGGGTTGATATTGGATTAGAAAAAGTCTTCCCCACATCCTTGATTTCATGAGCCCAAACAGTGTCACATGGGCAACCCTGTGGACGTTGCAAGTCTCTCTGGTGGAGGTGACAAGGGGGGAAAGGAGTGGGAATGGCTTTGGGGCTAGTCAACAGACAGTGTAGTACACTGTGTCTCAAAGGAAGTGACATCCTGGGAATTCAACCAATGACTGTATGAATCAAAGCCCAAACATCGTGCATTTCCCTTGTCTCACGCCAAACCCTCTTCTGTGTCTTTAGTCTAGTCTTCTCCAGAACTAGGATCTTGGTTCATCAGTCATTTTCTTTTTTCTTAACGATCAACTTATTCCTCTCTACTGGTATCTTCCCTTTTAGGGTTTCTTAGAAGATGTTTGGGAATGTATGAGGGTGATTTCTGGATATCATAATAACTGGTGTGTGTGAGACAGTGTGTGTGTGTGTGTGTGTGTATGCGCGCGCGCGCCGCAGGCACTGAGAAGTTAGAGAACCGGCATGTTAAGTGGCCTGTAATATATGTGTTAGTGTCCCACTGTCAAGAATAGTCTTACCCAAAATATCAATTGTGCAACCAAAATATCAATTATCACTGTGGCCCATAAATGTGCTCAAATCACTCTCACCTTATTAAACAAACATGAAAGCTTTCCTTGATGCTCATTCTCCCTCCCTGTCTCCTCCTTTTCACAGTTCAGCTCCTTAAAGGGTAGTCTGAAATTGCCTTTTGCACTTCCTCATCTCTCACTTCTCCAAGGTGCCAAATCCAATGGAGTTTTCGAGTTGTTCTTGACCTTCTGCAGCACTGAATACTGTTGACCCTTTTAGTGCTAGTCACAAAAATTATGATGACAAGAGTAATTAGATTTGTCACAGATTTGGTGACAGCGGCAATGAGAATGTATAGAATTTAGAACATGGGTGGGTCATATAGGTGGAAATGTCTAGTAAGCACTTGGATTTGGGCCTGGAGGTAGAGTGAATGATTTGGGCTGGACATGTAGCTATACGCCTCATTTGCAGGGACAGGATAGCTGAAACCGTGAGAGTGGGTGAGATGGCTCAGAGTGAACAGTGGAAAGGGGAGAGAAGTGGGTCAAGGGCAGAACCCTGGGTGCACCACCATTTGAGGGATGGCCAGGGGAGGTGCAAGGTGCAGATGATAAAGGATCTAAGACAAAATTATCAGAGAGATAAGAAGAGAACAAGAAGAGCAAGGAAGGAGAAGCATTATAGAAACCAACAGTTCTAAAAAGGGAGTTATTTCTCAGTCTGGAAATCAACTTAGAGCCCTCCCTTCCCCTCCAACGGTAATGGTACCTTGATAGTTCCACCTTCTTAGGTAGCTCCAATTTGTCCCCTCAACTCCATACACACTGCAGTGACCCAAGGGCTGGCACTCATTCTCTCTTGTCTGTGCTGCCACATGGAAGCTTACCTATGATTCTTTAGAAACTCAGATCTGATTATTACTTTTTTGCTTAAAACCGCCCTGGCTTCCTTCAGCTTAGAATGAAGCGTCCTCTTTAATCTGGTCCCAGGCCACCTCTCCAGGATTTCTTTTAACCTCCCTGCCCTTGAGCAGCAATGTCAAGCCACACTAAATTATTTACAGCTCCCCAAATGGTTCTGACTGTTTTACATCTCTGTGCTTTTGTCTTTGCCACCTCCTCTTCTTAGAATGTCCTCTTCCTTGCCCACCCCTTGTCCACTTTATAGGAGAATTCATGATGTTTCTTCTGTGCACACTTTCCTGACTCCCACCTTCACAGAATTTGCCATTTCTTGTCTTGTGCTTCACCTGTGCCCTCTTCATGCTTTTATTATAACCTGTCTTGTTAACACATTTGTCTCTCTCGCTGTAGAGTAGGCTCATTGTGGGCCAGGGCTATGCTTTAGTAATTTTGTCTTCCTAGCACACAGTGTCAGGTGCATAGTAACAGCTAACTTCGATTAAGCAATTAACACTCATTAAACTGTGCACTCTATACACACTGCATTGGGTAGCATGGTGATCCTCCAAAAGATAGGTCCATGTCTTAACCCTTGGAACCATAAATGTGACCTTATTTGGATAAAGGGTCTTTGCAGATGTAATTAACTTGAAGATGTCATGATGAGATCATCTTGAATTATTTGGGTGGGCCCTAAATTCAATGACAAATGTCCTTATAAGAGACAGAAGAGGAGAAGACACAGACACAGAGGAGAAGCCCATATAAAGAGAAACAGAGGTGGTAGTTGTTGAGCTACATGCTAGGAAAGCCACCAGAAGCTGGAAGAGGCAAGGAAGGAATCTCCCCTAGAGCCTTAGAGTGTGAGACTCCCAACACCTTGATTTTAGGTTTCTGGCCTTCAGAACCGTGAGAGAATACATTTCTGTTGTTTTAAGCCCCCGAGTCTTCTGCAGCCTTAGGAAATGAATACACACACCACAGTTAAGTGAGGGAGTTCTGGAATCTCACTGCCTTGGCTGTTTCCTGGTTCTATCACCACTTACTGTGTGACCTTTAGAAAATTCCTTCACTTCTCTGAGCCTTAGTTTCCTCTATAAAATAGTGATACAAATATACCTTTTGCTCTCTCACTCTCTCTCTGTCTCTCTTTTCTTTTCTTTCTTTCAACAGGGTCTCACTCTGTCACCCAGCCTGGAGTGCAGTGGTATATGATCTTGGCTCACCGAAGCCTTTGCCTCCCAGGTTCAAGTGATTCTGCTGCCTCAGCCTCCTGAGTAGCTGGGATTACAGGCGTGCACCACCATGCCAGGCTTTTTTTTTTTTTTTTTTTTTTTTTTTTTTAGTAGAGATGGGGTTTCACCAGGTTGGCCAGGCAGGTCTCAAACTTGACCTCAGATGGTCCACCCACCTTAGCCTTCCAAAGTGCTGGGATTATAGGTGTGAGCCACTGTGCCTGGCCTAGACCCTATTTCTTAAGGTTATTAAGTAAGGTTGTTCAAAGTACCTAGAAAGGGCCTTGAAAATGGTAGGAATCAGCAAGTATGGGTCTATGAGAGCTATTTGGTAAGTCTCCATTGAATAAATGAATGAAGTAAACAGAAACACAAACCATCAACAGTATGATCTTGAACTCACCTAGCTCTGTGGTCATTGGACATGCAGTTTGGGTGTTCTCTCCAAAGGTGATGCTCTTTCTGGTTCACTCCAGGCCTGGGACAATGCTGAAAGGGTTAAGTGTCAGTGTTCCCTTTAGCTGTTCCACTATTGAGGCCCTTGGTGGGACTCGCAAGGTGAAGTTCGTCTTTTAGCACTAGTGTTTCACTTTCTGCACGCCTCTCTCCTTGTTTTGTTTTTGCTTTTTGCTTCTTGTTTTGTTTTGTTTTGAGATGGAGTCTCACCCTGTCACCCAGCCTGGAGTGCAATGGTGCTATCTCGGCTCACTGCAACTTCTGCCTCCTGGGTTCGAATGATTCTCCTGCCTCAGCCTCCCTCGTAGCTGGGATTACAGGCACCCGCCACCACACCGAGTTATTTTTTGTGTTTTTAGTAGAGACGGGGTTTCACCATGTTGGCCAGGCTGGTCTCGAACTCCTGACCTCGTGATCTGCCCACCTTGGCCTCCTAAAGTGCTGGGATTACAGGCGTGAGCCACTGCTTCCGGCATGCTTCTTGTTTCATGTGCATGTGCATGTGTGTGTTTAAGTGTGGTGCTGATATTTTTCTATTTTCCAGGGCCCAAGTGGTACATCTCGTCTAGGGCTGTACTCCTCACCCAAGGTCCTCATGCCCTCAGATATTTTTTCTTCTCTACCATCAGTTCAAAACTCCAGTTTCTTTTCCCTTTATTTCTTTTCATTTCATACATAGTCCATATCACAACTGTAAGTAATGGTAGTAGTTTTTTTAGTTCTCTGTCCTGCTAGACTACAGACTTTGCAAGGGCAAGGACTAGGTCTTTATCATTTTTGTATCACCAGAACCTAACATATAGCTTGGCACAGAGTAAGCCCTTAATACATATTTATTAAATGTATGGATGAATTAATTATTTTGGGGCAGCAAATGTCAGTTGAAATTAAGAGAAAAGTATTTTAAGCCCAAATGAAAATGGCTGATAGGTTAATCTCTGTGGTTACTGGCAGATACATTCCTATGTCTCTCTGGGCTGCTAGCTCCATCACCTTTCCCTTCCTCACAGATATGAGGGCCAGATACCAGCAATCAGCAACCTGGCACTTCCAGCTGGAGTTATCACATTTGTGTCCACTTTATTTTTAGCAGACAGACATGGCAAAAGGCCTGCTTCAGGTTAGGGGTGCCATCTGAGGTAGCAGAGCAAGACTTTTATCATGAAAACTTTTAAGTGCCAGTGATAGCCCTGACTTTATTAGTGCTCTTTCAAAAGAGGGAGCAGAAAGAAATAAACAGTTTTAAACGTTTTGGAAAATAAACATACGCAATTCATATTATATGCTAATTGTCAAGGTATCACCCAACTATATTTAATCAATGCAATTAACTTTTCAAAGGTACTAGCTTCCTCTCCAAACAACATACTTTCTCAGTTATTTATTCACAAAGTATCTTTTATCTACTGGGTATTAAGAACTATTTGAGGTCCTGGAGATGTGATCAGTAAGAGAGACGTGTCCTCATGGAGCACTGACTGACAGTAAACAGACACATCAATTAAACAATATTATTTTGGATAGTGGTGAATGCTTAATGAAAATAGCAGAAAGAGGTATTGTGAGCTATTTTAGTTAGAGTTGTCAGGGAAGGCCGCAGAGGAGGTAGCCCTTGAGATTTGCCTAATGAGAAGGATCAAGACGCGTGAAGATCTGAGGGGCAGCGTTTTGGCGGAGAGAACAGCAGGTGTGAAGGCCTTCAAGTGGGAAAGTGTTTTGGTTGCTGTTGTTTCTTGATGAGTAATAGGAGGGTCACTATAGCTGAGGCTGAGGAGGTGCTCTGGAGTTGGCTGATACAGGGTCTGAGGTCTTGGCAGGGAGCTATTTTTTTATTCATTCTGGGTGTAAGTATGGGGCCATGTTACCTGATATAGTGTCTTTTCAGATGGCGGCAGTATAGTATTGTGGATGGAGCATATGCCATGGTGCCATTTTGAGTTCTGGTTCCACCTTTCAGAGCCCGGTGATGTCTTGCCATATGTGATTTTGGCGATCTGTTTTGTTTTTTTTTTTTCTCTTATCTCTCTGTTGTGGTTAATACTCTTCCACCTCAAAGAACTATTATGAAGATTAAATGAAATAACCTTTTAAGTCACTCATTACTCTGCCAGGTACACACCTGGTTTTGAATAAATGGCTTCTGTTATCTACTAGTATTGAAAGATAAATTCCTCTTAAAAGAAAAGGCATACTTTTCTTTTGATAGATGCATTATGCAGGTTTGGTTTTGTTTTGTTATTTTTACAAAAGTTGTTTACAGGCTTGCAAACAGATGAGCAAAACAATGGAGGAAGTTAGATACATTATAATTGGCTTTCCTCTAACTAAATGGCTGCTTCTCCTTTTGAGTTTTTGGAGTTTCCATGCACTAGTGTCCCTTGACTACTCCTGGATTTGTCTACCTAGTTGCAGCTGAATATCATTTCCTCTCTTCCCAAAGTGGGGGTGGTGGCACTGAGAAGAGAATCACAGGGAATGCCGCGTCTGGGGTGAGCTTTTGAGTTATGGGTTGAGAGTGGAAGGTAGCACAATGGTGCAGCCAGCCAGGGTAGCCTGTCTTGAACTGAGGATTCCTGGCATACCCCCAAGTCCTCATGGCCTGCCACCATGTGTCTTGGATGCCTTCTGTTGCCTTGGCAACATGTAATCCAGAGTAGTAGGGAGCAGCAGCCTTTAACCTTTCAGCATCACGTTGCTAGGGCAACAGGCTTCCCAGGAAGCCAGGCTGCACTGTGGTTTCTGCTTGCTGCTTCCGCCCACCCACCCTCCTCCTCCTCTGCCTACTCTTATTTCTGCTGTCTTCCATCTGCATCGCTCCACTTCTTTTGCCTTCATAGATCTGCTGTCTGCATACTCCTTCCATCTCCTTCCAACCTCTTTGCCTTTTATTCTTACCATTCCTGTATTCTCATTGCTTATATCAAAGCAAATATTGTAAATTCTCAAAAATAAAACAGTTTGACATAATCAGCTGAGAGGATGGTGAGAACGAAGGAGTTAAAAAATAGGAAGAAAGAGAGAAAGGAGCTTGGTAGAATTTATAGTTTATTTTAGTGTATGGTAGTGGTTGACTTTGAAATCAACAGGGGAGATTTTATTATTATTATTTTAATATAGATTCTCTGGCCTCATACCCAAGGCTTCCGATTTAATAGGTTTAGAGCAAAGCCCTACTAATTACTGTTTTTATAAACTTCCCAGTTTGAGAACCACTGGTGAGTAGAACATGTCATGTTGTTTGGGTTATAAAGTCTGTGACAGGTCAGGCTCTATTTGTTGAGATTTCTCATCATGGTTTCCAGTGCAATGTCATTGAGTGAATGCTTCATAAAGATGAAGAAGGAGAAAGAAGAGTTGGAGAAAAATGAAAAGAAGCTAATGGAGATGAGGAAAGGAAAGGAAAACAGAAGGGAGGAAACATCATGAAAATGACAAAGGAAGTCAGTGGAATTAGAGACGATGAAATCCACCATCAGATGTCAGTTCAACAGCTCTCTTGTCTCTGATATTCAGTGGGAGTGCAGGCTGTTAAGGGTCTTAACCTAGAATTGATTAACATACTCTTTTGGTATGTTTTGAATCCTAGATTTGCCCTGGTTGGAAGGAGAGTGGGGTGGGCCAAATTTGGAGTTTCGGAAGAGGTCAGCTTCATTTTATTCCCCCTTTAGAAAAACCAAATGCCTGCTGCATTTCTGGTACCACTTTTTATATGAAATGGTGCTTTTCCTGTACTGAGCCAATTTAACCTTCAAAGGAGACCTAGGATTTAGGCAGTAGTATTATTCTCCTTCTTTTACAGATGAAGAAAGACAATCAGAAAGGAAAGCAACTGGCCCTCACTATTAATGGCAGTGTAGAAACTAGAACACTTATCTAAATGACAGTGAAGCCCATGGATTTCACCAGTATGCTTCACTTTATTTTGAACACTTTTATTTATTCAGCCCTCCTGGGACATCAAGCATTTAGCCTTGGAGTAATAGGATATCCCAGCTATTGCAACAGGGGCTAACTGGAGCCTGGCAAAGTTGACTTCCTCCCTTTCCCTGTTGACCTTGATTAAGACCTAAATATTCAGAATAAGGGAATAGCAAAGGGAGAGACAAGAGTGGGATGAAAGACAAGAAGTAGAAAGGGAAAGAGAATTAGAGAAGAAAGGATGTAGGGGTGGGCAAAGCTGTCAGGTCCACCCCCAGTCTGATGGGGCCTGGGAGCTGCAGCTGTATGGGAATTCCAATTCTCTCCAAACTCTAGACTCTGGTCAAGAGTGAACTTGAGACCTTCAAGCCCAGAATACTTTCAACTGGATGCCCCAGGATTTGATCCTGGATCAGCTGAAACTCTTCAGTAACCCTGGGGATTGTAATTTTTTTCTGTACCATGGTGTGTGTGAGGAGAAAATAAAATTGAGTGCACATCAGTCTAAGGTCTAGGATTCCATCTCAGTAGATGAGAAGTTGACAAGGAAGAGAGTATCCTTTTCTCACTATCCTGGATGGCAATAGGTCTTGGAGCAATCTTTTCCTTCTTACTTGTTGAATAGTCTTAGAGAATCAGCTGTAATTGCTGTTACCTCAGACCAAAATCTTTACCAGTCAGTGGTGGTGTTGCCCAAAGGCTGCTTCCATTGTCCCCCTCAGCACCCTCCCATAGTTCCTCCCATTGCTGGGTCTTCAGCATCTGTTGTCCCTATTATTTTCCCAGGATAATCAGAGGCTTGCTTATCTGCAAGAGGGGTATTCAGGTGTTTGGAAGGTATCTGTGTGAGCATGATGGGGCAGATATCTAGGTGGGCTCAGGCAATGCATGAGAGAAGTAAATTTATCACACAGTGTGCAAGCCCTTTCTAGAGAAAGAGAGCCCCTTGGTTTCCACCCCTCATGATTGGGACAACACAGAGCACATGAGGTGTACTCAGTATGTATTTGTTGGTAATGATAGTTTCTTTGAAATCAGATGGGAACAGGCCATATACTCTTGGAAAAGGGCCTACATTACAAGGTGGGATGGATGAGTGAGATGTGTTTTTGCAAGTTCTTTTCATCTCTAACATCTGTGATCCTGTGAATAATTCTCTTCCCCTAGGCCCCAGCTGGCTGCTTGCCTGGAGTCTCTGCCAGAACATTTCCCCCATCGCCCCTCTGAAAGGAGATCATAGAGAGTCTTCTGTTCTGGATGGATGGCTCTAGAAGCCAGAGTTGATACAGAAAACAGGAAATAAGGTCTGAAGCCTGGAGTCAGAGCCCAGGAAGAGAGGAATTGGGGCAGGAAGTGTGAGTGCAACAATTCCCAGAACCAAGCAGGAGAGAAGTAGGGGAACTGATGGCTCAGACCAACATTACCTGAAGTTGTCCAACGGCTGTGACAGCTGTAGGTCCAGTTACACTCATATAGGCCACGGAAGCTTTGCTCTGGCCAAATACAGGGACTAGCTGAGTAGCAGGACTCAAGACTGGGCTGCTCTGCAGGGTAGAAAGAGAGCAGCCAGAGTCCCAGTTCTTGTCCTGCTTGCCTGCCTGACTGCCAAGTCATTTTTTCCAGACATCTAACCAGCACGTCTGTATCAGAAGAGGCTGATACAGACATGAATGCCCTGGTCTCTCATCACTGTTGTTCTCCAAGAACAAATTGGTGACTAATTTTATTGAGAAAAGTACTATTTGGGGTCATGGAACTTCACCCATTTGGCCCTGCAGTTTCTGTGCCCAAGGAGAAGTCTCACTGGTCAATGAAAGGGAAGACTTGGTAACCCAGCAAGTTGTTACTGGTGTCATTTCAGTTCTTCCAGAAGGGAAACCAGTTCAGTGGTTGTTATGAAAACTACTCAGCAAAGCAGAGAGGGGGATAAGGACACCGTTCAGCTTTCTAGATGCTCTGGGAGAAGAGCACTTTCTCTCACGTTGGTGTATTCCACTCTTGTGCTCTGTTGGATTCAAGAAGGAGGCTAACTAGTCATTGTAGTGGGGGCTTCTGATGCTGTTAAGAGTTGGAAGTATCTGGCGCTGGCTTTTTGTCTGTGGGAGGAAGCATTAGGGCTTGAAAACAGTGTTTTTGTGTGTTTCTGGAACTTCCAAGTAGCAATCATGGCCATTTTGTCATCTTGATCTTGATGGTCAGTTCAGGGAAAAGTTAGGCAATTGGAAAAGAATGTACTTTTAACCATTTCTTCCTTCCTTTTCCATGTTCTTTTCTCTCATTTGCCAGCTCCTACCTCCAATTCTCCAGTGCCTTTTTTCTGCCCTTTGCCTGCCCAGAGGACTCTCTTCCTGCTTCCCTCTGCTCCCGGCACTGCTGGGGTTTCTCCAGGAAGTACTGTTTGATTCAGTCCTGGGTCTGTCCTCCACGTGCCCCCAGAATTTCCTCCTTACAGTCTATAACACTAAGTCCTTGCCAGGGTCCAAATAGACAAGAGCAACTAATGGGTTTCCCTCCCTAGGGGCATTTGTATTCTAACTTAGTGGAAGAAGTTTGTAATAGTGGAATTTCAGATACCCCATTGGACCATAAGGGAAATATGTATTTTAAACAGAAGGTACTTTCCTGACGGCCACAGATCCCGCCACTTGTGGGGAGCCTCTCTGATCCTAGCATGAGGGGTGGCTCTGCTGGGATACCTTGCTGCAAACAGAAACCCTGAAGGGGAGCTGCTTGAGGAGGGTGTCAGTTGTCCTCAGCTGAGCAGGGGACAGTCCATACCTGCTCTGGAGCCTGGAGAGAATTTTGTCTATTAAGGCAGAAGGACTTCAGGACCTGCTCTGGGAAGTAGAAGAGAATCAGGCAGAGGAGGGAAGTCCACATAAATTGGTGAACTCTGACGATTTCTGGACTGTTTTAACCATCCACACTACAGAGAGGGCTTAACTCTACTTTGTGCACTAAGAACCCTCAGCTGCCTTTCCCTGCCCTCATGGACTCATCTCAGCCTGCCTGTGCATGCATCCTTCTTTGTTTCTTCCCCTCTTGGCTTCTCTGATTGCTCCTTCTCTCTGTCCTCCTTTCCCTCCTTGCTCTGCTCCCTGCTCTCCATCATTGCATCTCTGGTTCGTGTCTCTCTGCCCTTCTCCCACCTTGTCCTCTCCCCCATCTCCTGTGATCCACTGTTCCACACGGCTTCTACCTTATGTGGTACACGCAGCCATCGTCGTGCTTCATCCTGTCAGTGCCGAGGCCCCTCCGTGGCCTACCTTTGGACCTGGCATAGTTAAAAGTTCCCAGGTGGTCTGCTCTTGACTTTTGGAGCTATCAAACATTAGCTTTATTGTCTGTGGCCAGTTGGTTCAGTTGTTTAGAACTTAGCATGTAATGAGGCCACCCAAAGACATAATGCCCTATCTCTGTGGGACCTTGTAGTGCTCTTCCATCCCACGGCAGAGATGCCTTCCAGCAGCCACCCTCTCCATCCGTATGCTTGGTCATAGTGGGGGTCTGGGTGAGGAGCTGTAGCTAATTTATTGATAAGGGATATCAGGAAGAATAATATAAATTTTTTAGATTAAACATTTTGTTGTGAGATCATCGTAGATTCACATTTTGTAATTTTAAAAATTGAAAAAGAGTTTGAGCTCAATATAATAGATAGAATTCAGGCCCAGACAGACCTGGACTGATTCTGGCTCTCCCTTATTAGTTTTATGTTCTTAGCCTACTTAACTCTTCTCTGCCTCAGTTTCCTTAGCTTTGCAATAAGGAAAATAATAGCAACCGCGACACGTGTTTGGCCTCTTTTAACCTTCCTCTGCCTACACTCCTTTCTCTTTCTCTCTCGCTCCTGGGTCTATTTTGTTATACTGCTTTCTTTCTTAATTGTTTTTTATTTTTACCAATGTTCCTAGGAATCCTCCCCTCCTTTCTCCCAATTTTATGCTTCTCTTTCCATTTTCCCAACTCTTAACCATTTCCTTATTTTCACTCTCCAACTTTCTCATTTATCACCACCTCACTGAATTTTTACTGCCTTCGCAAAAATATGTTTCCTCATTCACTCCCCCCTGTCATTCACTGTTTCTGGGCCCTTCGTGGCTTCCGGGGGAATGTGCAATTCTTAATTATTTATAAGCATGGGAGAACAATTACAGGAATGATTTAATTACTTTTTCACATAGATCCTACAGCATTGACTGAGCTAAATGGTGGTGGAGTCGAATATCAGCAGGCAGTCTCAATACAAGAAAAAGATTGGTTTGGGTGGATTTGAGGTAGAGATGCAGCAATAAAGTCTATAGAAGTCTCAACCTCATTTGTCAAAGCAACTGGAAAAAATAGGCAATTATTCACAACTAGGATTATATAAAATGGAAGGTATATGTCACCAATATTTGAAATAGAGGGAAAGAGAGTAGGGCTAATTACTATTTTAAAAAATAATTTAAGTCTTATGGGCAATGTAGTGGATGGTATGCTGCTACTCGCTTTTTAGGGCTTTATTCTTCTTTGGAGTACTCCATAGGGTTGAATGGAAATATTCATTGCATGGTGTAGATATTAGAGTGGAAAGAGCCTAAACTAAACTACCAAATCAAGAGGTCTGGTTCTCATCTTTGCTTTATAATCCATATAGCTGTTTGACTCTGGGCAAGTCCCTTAATCTTTCTTTGTTCTTCATCTGAAAATAAAGGGGTTGGGATTTACAATCTATTCAAGAAGTTTCTGGTATGATGTCCATGAGAAGAGAATGTTGAGTGAAGGAAAGGTGAGTGAATAAATAGGTGGAAAGCCACCAAAAATGCACAGGGTTCAGGGTGAGTAGATTAAAAGTAAACAAAGGAAATGAGCAGTGGTGGCAAAATCTGAAGATGTGTGATCAAATTATGAGTTTTTAAACTGCATCCTTGCTGATAGATTTTAAGATTTGGCACATAAAAGGTTGCAAAGAGAATGTTGAAGCTCTTTACATGCAGTAGGGAAAGGAAAGGGAATTCCTGATAAGGCACACTCTATTTTCATCCCCACTCCACTCTATTCCTCACCCCTCCACAAAAATCCAGATGAACATGTTATCTTACTACATGGTATCAAAGACCATCAAGGTTGGAAGGGATCTTAGAGACTAGTCTCATGCCCTTATTTTACAATAGAGGACACTGAGGCCAAGAAAGATTAAGTGACTTGCCTGAGGCCACATCTCAATTCTCTCCTGGAGCTGGCCTACTTTTCCAGATTACCAGATCAGTTCTAGTAGAACTTTAAAGTCAACAAAATACCAATCCTCTCTAATAGTTCATAGTCTACAGATAATATGATGTAATGAATTGCTATCTCTTCTCTCTCCTGATTAGAGGTGAGGACAAGGGCAAGTTGAAATTAGGACTAGGGTAGGGAGGGAGGATATGATATTTTAATGTGGTTTGAGATAATTGATTGAAAGTATATTAATATATTGATATTGATAAAAGTTAATATTAATGACATTTGGGGCTGTATATAGTAGAAAGCCTATATATTAGAGATTATATGAACTTCTGGTAATCATAGGCAGACAGATGGAAAGAAAATTTGGATAATGTAAATTCTATTTGGGTGAGACTCTTCAATGATCAAAGAAAACTCCAGAAACTGGTGTGTCCCAACTACTCACAGGCCATAGATAGTTCTTTTATTTCCTCCAAATGTGGCACCCTGAGGTCAGCCCTTTCACTCCTCATCTTGAAGCATTCTTCTAATGAGTTACTTAGGAAAGAAGTGCTCAAGTATGCAGAGAAATTTGTGTACAGCAGAAATTCATACTGGAAAAGCAGGGAGTCTTTCAGAAAGAAAGGAGAGGAAAATTGGAAGAGAGAACAGGAAGGAACACTCCAGTACATGTGGCTGGAGGTAGGAGATAAAAATAACAAAATATTACATTTCATGATGTTTTACAGTTTTCAAAGTAAATTTATATACTTTACCTTAATTTGATACTCATAACGATTGTGCAGTATGGGAAACTGCATCTCAAATTCTCTCTCTGAAAAGTGAAGATAGCTATTGTCACTATCCCCATCATCACCATAAGTCTCTGAATAGTTAAATGATATGTCAAAGATGGAGAAATATTAAGTGGCAAGGCTAGGACTAGAATGTAGGTCTTCTGGACCCTAAGTTAATGGCTACAAGACAAGAGTACCATGTAAGCTACACTGAAGAGTGCTGAATGGCTATGAGTGATGGGTGGTGCCATGTCAGCACAGGGGAGTCAAATGGAATGCAGAGGATTTGGCCACAGAATTCTTTGTAGACCTTGGCTGATGGTTTTCTGCTAAATGAATAGCTTTGGTGGGACTAGAGAGGATGAAGAAGTTACTTAAAGGGAAGAAAAAGAAGCTATGGGTATGTTAACAGTGCATGCTTAAGGGCCTAGACATTGATTGGAAAGGTTGGGCAGGTATCTAGAATGAGGAATTCGTAGGCCCATACAGAGGAATAGACCCATACAGAGGAATTTTAAAATGAGGACAAGGATTAAACCTCAGTTTAGTGAACAAAAGGCAAAACCATTCAAGCCAAACATGACAAAGTTAAGTCTACAGCCTCTCACCTTATCCGTCCCCTCTTGGGGAAGAAAAAGAGCCACTATTAAAGCTTTTTACCAGAGTACTCTTAAATCTGTTCTGAATAAAGCTCTAAATGGGCTGGGACGGTTTTCCTTAATTAACACTTCATTAAGCTTTGTCAGATATAAGCCTCCTAGCCAGATCCTGGCAAGGGACTCTCGCTGAGGTGATAATGAGGAGAAAAGGTTTTGGCCTACTCCAGAGCTGTTGAATGTAGGCTAAAATATATTTTGATAACATTGGTATTAAAATGAGTATTAAACATCATTTTACCCTGGGTGGTGTAAATAGAATACATAGGCACAAACAGAAAGAGACAAGCATGCCAATATAACATGACACATTTCAAAGAGATTTGGTGATTGGCTGGAAACAAATTGTTAAAATCTAAGTCATGTTGGACTTCATAAATGATGGGATCTTGATAGATTTGCAACGTGTACCTAATATTTTTAAAAACGCCTCTTTCAAAAACAGACATAGTAATCCTACATGACTCTTAGAATGTTGGTGCTTCTAGCCCTAAATTGTCTTCTGACTGTTTAATATTTATCAACTACCAGGTGTTCTTAGAATTAAGTTGTGCTCATCTTCTAGTAGTAGCTTACCTATGCTACTAAAAGAGCTGTCACACTGATTTAATATCCTGTGAAAGCCTGAAGGTGCAGACATTTTAAGAAAAAAAGGTATATTTAATCTTTACTTTGAAGAAGCTTCTGATTTGGCCTCATGGAAAAATTATGTAATTTTATGAAAATATTATAAAAATACAAAAATTATAAAAATATTAACACAGAATCAAATGTGAATGGCCCCTAGGGGTATTTGATGCAGACACAGTTGTCTGGAAGATCACACTCATAGTAATCAGCAATCAGATGTCAACCAAAATTTGGAAAGTGAGTATTTGTGTGTGTGTCTGTGTGAGTGTGTGTGTGTGGTGTGTATGGGGATTCAGGAGAACATAAGAAAAGCCAAAATGGTCTTTTTGAGGTGATGTTCCTGGGCCCAGTGTTGATATTATTGTTTTTAAAAAGCAGTGTTTTTTTTTCCCCTCCCCAATGTAACAAGCCTACACATTCTGCACATGTATCCTGGAACTTAAAATAAAATATAAATAAATAAATAAATAATAAAAATTTTTAAAAAGTAAAAAATAAAGCAAAAAACAACAAAAAATTAAAAAGCAGTGTTTTGAAAACAATAAGATTTTCTAAAAAAAAAAAAAAAGAAAGAAAAACCAATCTCCCCAACATTCCAATGAGCAAGTAATCAGAAAAGGAGTTGTAAAAGGAAGACTATTAATGTATGGAGCCCTTGCTATGTATAAGAGCTTTATATGAATTATCTCATTATAATTCTCCTAATTAATTTTGCCATCACTTCGCTAGACCCCATTTTCACCCTATTTCCATAATGAACTGTAGAAGTTAGCCTACTTTTCAGGTTTATTTTTACACAAGAGGTCAACATTTTGATAATTTCATCAAATTATCTAATGATTAGCTTTTTGGAAAGTGGTCTAGGATTAGTTTACTCATTCAGAACATCCACTATGTGTTAGATGTGGTGCAAATCACTGAGGGTATGGTGAAGTTGGAGAAATAGATGAACATGCATAGTGTTTTAATCAATAGTGGTATGCAGAATGCATCGCTAAAGGAGAAAATGGCACAGAAATTAGATGAGGAAGATTGAATTTGAGCAACCAAGATCTGGGGGACGATCATGAAAAGTTTGTGGCAGTGAGCTACAAAAGCCAGGTATGGTATACCTTGGACATTTTAAGGGCTTATCTCATAGGACTAAGAAAAATAATGCATAGCATAACTGCTGGTGATGTTGACACCTAGTAGGTCGTTACCCACCTACGTTAATTGAAGTAAAAAATGAAAGCAAAGAATTTAAAACAGAAGTCTGAACTATAACATAATGAAACCCCTATGTGGCTGAATTCACAAGATACTTGAGTGGAGAGTGTCATATTGAGATATGGTTATATGAAGCTCCCTGATGTCCCATGACCCATACTGGCAGTGACAGTCCCTTCATCAAGCCTCCTTTTTGGCCAAGAGGGAACCAGTCTTGGTGGGGACTTTGCTCCTTCCAGGCACACAGCCTCTATTACCAGTTGCTTAGAGGAGAGGTTTCTGATTTCTCAATTTGCAGACTAATTATTTTATAATGATAGTGGCAGTGGTGGCATGATGTAGCATGATGAATCATTACTTTTCCAATTTCAACTTTTAAAAAATAGTCCTATACCACATTTTTTTTTAAAAAAAACAAAGGATATGGTACTACAAACAAAACTAAGAAATATATGATCTCAGAATAAAGAACAGTCCTTTAAACTGAATACATCTAGCTGTGTCAACAACCCAATACATTGTTTTTATTTTTCTCATTTTTCTGTGGGCCAGTGATAACTTTATCATGGATTGTCATTGATCCATGGGCTAGTGTTTGGGAAGCACCGGTGTAGATATTGTTGCTAGAGGCAGTGTTTCCAAGGAAATTGCTTCTAAGAGCTGTGGATTGAGATGCGTCCCCTGAACTGTTAGGCTAGAGCCTGACAGGTAAGGGCTTTGCTCGTGTCTTGTTTCTCTGACAGAAATTACAGCACAACGAAGAGTGTGGCACTGAGGTCCTATGGGGTATCATCATCTCCAGCAGTGACAGACTGATGAGGTTCTGGGATTGGGCGGGGGAGAAGTGATCAATGTACTGTGTCTTGACTTTAGCAAGCCTTTTATTTCTGTCCCATGTGACATATTAATCAATAATCTGAGAAAATGGAATCTACACAACTTTCTGGTTGGAAGGTTATTTCAAAAGTGTGGTACGGAGGTAGGAGGGCTTATCTGAGAGTTAGAAACACTGGGTTAGAGTTTAGGCTCCGGCATGGCTAGCTGCGTGATCGTGAGCAAATCATTCATTAGGTCTTGGCTTCTTCAGCCATACAATGAGAATTGCATCTCCTGGGGCTCATCGAGTTATCTTTAGTGTTACAAAACCCAACATAACTTTACATTTATCTACAACTAGGCTGCTTAGGCTAAGAAAAATATGTTTCTTTGCTTTGAGTTAATATTATGTCATATCATTGATATACAGGAATCTCATGCTGCTCCAATATATATTTGTAAAAAGAGGAAAACTATGATTACTTAATAAACACATGGCTATAGGGCGTTATTCATACCCATAGTGAGGAACAATTTTTCTTTACTTCTTGTTTCTGCCCTCTGGAGAATGGAGCTGAAGGAGTTCTTATATTTTTAGGAATATGTAAAAAATGATAGGACAAACAATTCAAAGCTCAGAGCACCACCACCATCACCACCAACAACAAAAAACTCAGAGAATGTAGCATACGAAAGGTAAAAGTCAGCTATGTAGTATTATTTTTGGAACCAACCAATAAAGAAACATCCAGTGATTTTTAGACGTGTAAAAGGTAGAAAGTAACCTAACTGGAACTGATCGGGTACTTTGCTGTGTGCTTTATTTTTTATTTTATTACAGTGGCTATATTATTTAATTGCATTATATTAATTAACATATGACATTAATGATCTTGTTTTTATTTTTCTATAATCCTGTGAGGTAATTATTATTACTCCCATTTTATATACAAGAAAACTGGGGCCCAGAGATGTTGAGTGGTTGTCAACATTGTCCAGCAGGTAAGAGGGGCAGCCAGGATCTAAATCAGGTATCTTTGTCTACGAATCACAAGGTCTCCTGCACTGATACATTCATTTACTGCCACCTCCGAATGCACAGTAAGCATCCAAGGCACTTTTCTCAGCCTTGGAATTTTTACCTATTTTATTCTGCTGTTTTTCCTTTCAACAAAATGACCTTGAATTCCTTTCCAGCTCCATGTTTCTAGAATGCTTGGATCCCTACCGAATGAACAAAATCCAGAGGGAGTGAAGTTGGCCCCAGTGATACGGAGGGCTGGGTGGGGCAGAACTGAGAGGCACAGGCTGAAATGGAGCAGTATGTTACACACTGTGGTGGCATGCATAATGCCCTTTTAGAGATGGAGCGAAACACACCTCACCGTTTGAGTTACAAGTGGTTTGATCCCTCACTCTAAGGTAAACTCACTTGTTCTCCTTCTAGCTAGGTGGGAGAAACATTACATTTTATTCCAAAAGATTCAAGTATAAAAATATCCTATGGTTTCTATATAGGATAAATATACATGTATATGCGTATTTTCTATTATGGAGATTTTTTTATGTCCATTGAATAAGCTTACTGGGCCATTCAATACAATCAAAGCTTTGACCTGGTTATGAGTCACTAAAGAAGCTGAATTTTTAAGTCAATTGATGCTGTTGGATGGCTTTAGTACACACATTTTTCTCGGTTCTTTGGGCCTTTCTTGTTCCTGTCCTTGTTTCTCTGAGCACTGTGGACCATGGTGGCATCAATCTGAGGCATGCAGTCACAAGACCTTTGTCTGACACCTGGGGCTTCCGTTTGGCTCTGCCTCTTGCCAGCTGCATGACCTTGGGCAGATCACTGAACCTCTCTGAGCCAAAGCTGCTTTGTCCATAAAATAATGGATGATGTAATGACTGAAATGAGATACATGAGAGTGCTTCGTTGAGCTATAAGCACTGCACAATCATTAGGTATTGTTCATATTCTGGCTAGAGGGAGCTGAAAAACATCTCAGGGATTTTCACGATGACGATTGTATGTGTGGTTACATTTCACTGATTGAACCACTTTCAAATTTTCTCCATCTGGAAAAGATTCTAGCCCAACATCTCCTATGTGTAAGTAATCATGGTAAAGCCGCTTCTGGGATCTATCACTCTCATTCAGTTACTCCTTAGCCCTGATCCAACCTGTCTCTCTTGTTCTGTGGATGTCTCTGCATGTTATACCCTATAATTAATTTTAGGTGATAGAAAATCAGCCTGCCAGGCTACTGTAGAGATCACGGATTCTTTGCTGTAGCTTCATTTGCCTTTCTGCACATGTATGCTTCACAGTGCCAGAGCTGACTTAACCTCAGAGTGTGATCAGTAGGTGTTATAAACAGAAGAGTCCTTGGTGGCACCTCTTTTGCCATGTGTTGGCAGAGTGAATGGGTGAATATGCTGGCAAAAAAAGTGGTTCAGGCACTGGGGGCCTTGCTAAATGACTGCTGATCTGATGAGCTCCCCAGTGGAGTGCTTCCAGGAGGGGCAGTTGTCAGTGAACACGAGTATGTGAATACTGGAGTGCCTGGAATAATATGTAAGAGGGGAAGAGGCAGGTTTATGCTGCTTCGCATCAGCAGGGCACTGGGAGCAAGCTGGTAGTTTCCTCTACACACCACCCTGAAATACAGGTATTTCTTGGGCAAGACATCTGGCTTCTCCATCCACTCCCCTTCCTCGCCCTTTCTATTAGATTGCTTCCAGGCCATGTTAGAAATTCTCCTGTGCCACACCTGAGCATCAGTGACTGCTGATGGAATGAGTGTTTTCACCCTATTAATCCTTGAAGAGGTGACAGGAGAGGGAATAGATAAGATTGGGGGGTGGTGGGGAGAAAAGACAGACAGGAAGAGACAAATATTATAGGAAGTGGAGGCCAGAAGGTTGGCACTGTAATCAGAAGAGGCCATTGAAGTAATTGATGAAGCAATGCATGGATAATTCAATTATTTTTAAAATGCAGGTTATTCAACTGAGGAAAGGAGAGAGAACTAGGAAGGTAAGAAAGGTTGCACTGAAGGACTGGGGTGCTTCGGATATGGACCTTTGTGTTTTCAGGATCAAATGGATTTAGACTAGGGTTTTTTCCTCAGAGAATGAAGCATCCAAGGGAATATCAGGGGCTTTAAGGGTGGAAAATGAACCACGCAGGTGCTTTGGGCCGAGGCTGACTGTACTTCAGGCTTTGTCTTGAGGAGAATTTTAAATAGTGTTTGTTAAACACTTCTTGTTTTCCTTTCTCATTTTCCCATTTGCTATTTACCTCTTATTCTTTCCTGTCCTCATCCCTCCGATATGTAGCCTTTTGCACATTTAATTTTGGTAAAAATGGATGGTTTTGCATTTCCTCTTGTAACTCTTTTCTAAGTCTTCACATCCCTTGGTAATTCATGGAGATCCAACTAGAGAAAAAGCAAAATTGCAGTCAAAGAATGCATTGTATTTTCTATTCAACAAATATTTGATATTTATTTGCATTTGTTAGAAACGCAGTGTGCCCACAGCCGCTCCTAGGGAGGCAGGGAGCTAGGAGCTTCTAGCTGTTCACAGGTTTCCATCAGCTATAACCCCTTCCTCTCCCCACACCATAGCAGCCATCCCAAATAAATACACGTGTTGAATGTAGATGTGTTTGCTATGTGGTGCTGCCTCAGCACAGCTGCTGAGCCCTGCCTTTCGAACAGATAGCCCACCCCAAGCCCTTCTATTTGGACATCCCGCATCACCATCGAGAGGAAGGCCATGGTTAAGGACAGTGAATTTGAAAGTCAAAATTGGTTTTGCTGGTTCCTGTCTGTGTGAACTTAGGCAGTGACTTAACCTTTTGGAACTTCAGGCTCCTCACTGTTAAAACAGGAATAATGCCAGCCATGTATGGTTAACATAGAAGGAAATGCCTTACCTCACTAAACACTCTGTCCAGTGCTTGGCTGAGAAGGGCGCCCTTCTGATTGCCAGCCTGCAAATGGGCCAGGCACCATGCCTCCCTCCCCCACAGATATTTTATGCACGCCTCCCAACAATCCTGTGAGGTAGAGATTGTTGTACAAGTGCAGAAATGCAGGACTCAGGGGGACTGGGGTTTGGGCCAGGACATGTGTGTGTGAAGTGGTGGAGGAGGACGTGTCTCAGAGAAAGATCTGCTCTTGGTTGGAGGAGATAGGGCCAAGAGAGGGTATTTTTTGTGGGAGAGGTGTGATTTCCTTTAGCTAGGGATATAGTGAAGCCCCCTAAAGACCTTGAGGCCTCTGCCTTGAGTCAGGGCCATACGGGACAGATAAGATGGACTCATTCTGGGTTGTGGGATGTTTATGGAATGGAAAGTTTCAGAGAGAGCACAGCAGAGCAAGTGGAAATTTCAGTTTTGTGTGCTAAGAATAAATCTATAGAGAAAATGATTTGATGTAAGCCAATGAACAAAAAGAAAGAGCAAGCCCGGGGATAGCAGTGCACCCATCTGCTTCTATTATTATTGTTGTTGTTAAGCTAAGAGGAGGATGCATTCTCCATTCCCCGGGCCATACGGGGCTCATCAGGTTACCTGGACACCTATGACACACACCACTTCTTGCAGTGGCATCTGAGTGTGCCATGAGGCACGGGACCATTTGCTTCTCCTTCTCAGCTTCTGGCTTGGCCCTCACCTGCTGGAGCTGCTCAGCTCACAGGGCTCTGTCAGAAGATCTCCAGGTCCTAACAGAAGAGAAAAGGGGAAAGGCAGAGCAGGCAAACAGGCCAGAAGGACTAGGGGAGAGACTTCTGAAAGGAAAAAGAGACCAAGTAATGTGGAAGGCAATGTGATTGAGAACTAGTTGCAGGGTGAAATGAATGCTGAACATTAAGTGCATAATTTGAGTAATTAATGTTCCAGATGGAAGAACAGTTTTATATTCTTATTCCTATTTTCCAAAGGTTCAGAGCCACGCAGGAAACTCTTCCCTGAATTGCCGGCATCACTGGCTTGATCCCAAGGGACGACACATGGCATAACTTCATTTAGGCATGGTTTCCAGGTGGCTTTTACATTTTTTGAATAAATAAGATGTTTTTTCTTCCCCCTTAGGCCGGAATTCCTAACCAGTGTTTCATGCATGGTTACAGGTGTGGCCGAATAATTGCTGTGTCCAGCCCTCAGGACTGCTGGGTTCACTTCCCCGACGGCACAAGATCACATGCCCGTCAAGGCTCCTGGGAAAGGCCTGAGCATGGCAGGCAGGTTTGCTGTGGGGCTGGCAGCCCTGAGGACAGTCCTGGAAAAGAGGATGAGGAGTACTGGGCTGGCAGCTGTGAGGCTTTGGGAGAATCTTTCTGAAGATACAGGTTAACTACATACAAATGCAGTCCCCAACCTGCCCAGATCAGAGAGAAAAGATACAGTTTAGGACTTGCAGCTTCGCTGTATGAAATTTCTCTTGGAGAATGGCCGGGCCTTGGGCAGTCTTTCCCTCTGGCCCTCAGCAGGCTTCAGGGCTCTTCTTCCTCTCTCAACCCTCCGTCACACTCTTCTTTCTTCTTCTTCAAAGTTGAACTGTTTAACATGATGTTTAAAGGCATGCCTGGCTGCCTTGTGGAGATTCAGAGTTGCCATGGCAATGTGGCCTGTTTCTCCAAATTAGGACATATTCCTGCTGCCTTTTTTTTTTTTTTAATGTGCTATGTTTTCTCTCTCATACAACTCCTTTGCCTCTTTACATCCATCCCTGCCTTTCTCCCTGAGAATGCTAATTTAAGTACCTGTCCCCAGAACTGGAGAGGCCTGAAGGCTAAAGGGGTTGCCTTCCTGATGTTCTCTCTAAGCTCATCCTTTTCCCCGTTGCACGTGGGTCTATGTCTGGTGGGGCTGCCATTTCCATGGCCTTCAGAGAGCCCTTTCTGTGAGGTTTGCTTCTGATGCCTGTTTTTTTTTCTGGGTTGGGCTGGTAGCAAATGAATTTCTGTTTTACATAAAACCCTTTTGTGAATGGAAAGAGGTAAGGAAGAGACAACTGTGGCTTGGATTTTAAATATTATTTCCCAGAAACTTCTTCCCAGGCATGTGCTCCCTTTAGGGGATGCTCACAAGATAGACAGGATTCAGGATAAATGAGGGTGCGTGCGCCTCGGCTTTTTCTGTATCACTCATTTTAGGATCCCAGGAAAATATGAACTTCAAATCAAGAAAGCTCTGTAATCTGAGGGTAAGGACAAAAACTGGTCAATGTTTTAAAAAAAGAAAAAGAGAAGGCTGTGGGATGGAGGCGTTTCTTTCCTTCAGGATTATTTCTGCTCCATAGATTGTAGATAGCTCTTTGAGCCAGTTGAATTACTGTCTGTTATAAAAATGGGGAAAGAAAGAGAATGAGAAAAGCAAGACCGATTTAACTCTCCTGTTTCTTATTTTAATTGCTGGTGCTCTGTCCTTGGCACATGAAGGCCAATTAGAAAAGGTTCCTTGGCCCACACTTAGAGCAGAGATGCGCAAACTTGGCTGCACTTTGGAATTGCCTGGGGAGTTTAAAAAAATACAGATGCCTGGGTCGCCCCCATAAAGAGTCTGATATACTTGTTTCAGGGTGCAGCTTGGGCATTAGAATTATTTTTAAATGCTCTCCAGTTGATTCTAATATACAGAAGTTGAGATTTACTGGCTTAGATTGTGATTGCTTTTGGAAGACAGAAATCATGGCTTCCAAATGTTTGGCTATAAAGTGTCTATCTCTGAAATCCTTGGACAAAAGGCACAAAATTCTCAGATTTAATTCATTCAAACCTTCCCCTCTGTTCCCTGCATATTCACCTGTGAAAGGGCCGAAGGGAGAGCACCAAGACAATTAGCCAGGTAAACAAGACAAGAGCTGACCCAGGGACGAGGTCCACTGCAGCCAGACAGTGACAAGATGGGAACCCAAGCAGTGTCAGGGCTGCTGATGTGCGGGCTCAGAGTGGGAAATAACACTGGTGCAGTCACATGTAGGTCGAAGATGACACCCTGCATTGTGAATGAAACATGACGTGGCCCTTTGATGTGTTGCTGGAGCTTGACCTAAAGCTGCTGGTGGAACTTCCTGTGGACAGCCTCTTCTAATTCTAGAAGTTAGCTAAGAGGGCCGGGCACGGTGGCTCATGCCTGTAGTCACAGCACTTTGGGAGGCCGAGGCGGGTGGATCACGAGGTCAGGAGATCCAGACCATCCTGGCTAACACAGTGAAACCCCATCTCTACTAAAAGAAAAAAAAAAAATTAGCTGGGCGTGGTGGCAGGCACCTGTAGTCCCAGCTACTCAGGACGCTGAGGCAGGAGAATGGCATGAACCCGGGAGGCAGAGCTTGCAGTGAGCCGAGATCGCACCACTGCACTCCAGCCTGGGAGACAGTGCGAGACTCCATCTCAGGAAAAAAAAAAAAAAAGAAGTTAGCAAAGAGACAACTGTGTTTTCACCTTGCACCTTTTCTCTAGGCAGTGGGCATGTGTACAGCAAGAGGCAGCAAGCTTTCAAATGACACACTTTTGACCACATTCAGAAAGCGTCACTGGAATGACCTTCATTTTTTTTTTCATCTGTAGTCTTCATTAGGGAGGAATCCTGGGGTAGTAGGAAGGACCTGTGATACCTGCTGTGCCATTAGCAATCCGTGGTACTGTGGAAAAGTCCGTTATGCTCTGGGGACTTCATTTCTGCATCTGTAAAATGGGGTAGTAATGGGAGTGAAGTGGGGGCTGTTGAGCCTCTTCAGTTGCAAGGATGTTGTTTGTTTCTATCAGTCCCATGTTTGTACCTGCTGTTTGTTAAAAGTTACCTATCAGGTGGCAACATGATGACAGCCTCATTTTAGGTCAGGGTGGGAGATAAGCCAGATAGTGGGAATTCAAGATGTGGAGTATCTTGGGCTCAGAGGGCATTCAGGAAAACTAATGAGAACACACCTGAATTTGTAACAGAACACATTCTCAGTTAACTTAAAGAACCAGACTTGGGAATCAGGGAAGGGCTGGAGAGCAAAACTGGAATAAGCAAAAGGCCAATATGCAGAGGAGATGGAGAGGAAGAAGGTTCCGAGGCCCATTGTGACTGTCCTAAGCCAGGTTCTAGGGTATTCATCTCCTCGTGAGGGCCAGGCCTGGACAATGGACCTAGCAGTTCTCCTGTTTGAGTATCTACCTCTGAATGGAAGGATTGAAATTGTGAGATGTTTTAGTGATCAGGCATCTTTCTAGTTCAGGTTGATGATATGCCCATGAGTTAATACAAGTCTACATCCTCTGTCTACTTTGAATTCAGGGGATGATAATTTTCAATACCATATCATATGTCATGCACTGTGCTAGACACTGTTCTCAAGAAGCTTCCAACACCATAATAACTACTTTAACAATGAACATTTGTATATCATCCAGTATACAGAGCCATTTTTATATGATCCCCTTTGTTCCTCCATACTATTTATTCACGATATATTTTATCCATCAGAATGACAATTTTTTAAATTAAAATATATAGTGTTGGTGTGAGTGCAGGGAAATAGAGACTTCAATAATTTCACGGTAAACGTATAAATTGGAGTGACCTTTGTCAAAGACAGTTTGGCAATAAAAGCCTCAAAATATGTATACCCATTACTGCTATTCAACTTATAGAAACTGATCCTATGACAATGCAAAAATATTTACTTGAAAGGTGGTCATCATAGCATTAGTTATCACTGAGTAATTTGAAACATTTTGCATGTTCAGTGATGAAGGGCTGGTTAAATTATGGTATGAATGACAAGCAACCATTAAAAAATCATGTTATAGAAGAGATGAATAATGAAATAGGAAAATGTCATTTCTATAAATACATGAGAAAGGAAGGTTAAAATTATAATCAACAAATATTTATTGAGTGCCTGCTGTGTTCAGGACACTATACTAGACACTGAGAATAGAGTGGCAAATCAGACAGACAGACTCTAGACTCCAAACTCCCATCCAGTGGGCATGAGGGGTCTATACTCTGGGAGGTTTTATCCAGTAGTAGTGTGGAGGGTGTACACTCTCGAATACTATGTTTGATGTGGTGTATTTCAGAGGATAAGGGTGAGATGAGGAGGAATACATGTTTGTACTATGAAGATGTGAGCATTTAAAGCAGATTACATATAGACACCAAAATAATGTTATATCTGAATGAAAAGTAGCACAGATGATGTAAATGTTCTTTATCTTTTTAATAATTCTTTGATTTATGAGCATGCTTTATAATGTTCTTGTAATAAGAATAAATACGTGTAAGAAGAAACATAGTTCTTAGAAAGTTGCTAAATTTTCATGGACTCTATTTTCATTTGTAAACACCACCTTTCTTTAAATTTATCCTTCTACTTCTATTGGCCAGCACCAATAAATAAAAATAAACTTACAAAAACATACCAGCCTGCCCCCACTGCCCTTCGCCACCAGGGGAAGAAAGAAAAGCCCATCTATATGTGGAAGCCTGTGTTTTGGAACAGACATATGAAAGTGTTTCTTCCAAAGGCACATTCCCCTGAAAAGATGATAGAACACTAATGAAACACAGAGTACTGCTTATTGTATTTATTTGGGGCCTGCTGATTTGTTTCTCTTAAGAACAGTCAGATTAATTTTTGTTTCTGGATATGTCAGCACACAGTGTTTATAAGGCTGAATAAGAAAAGAGACTAAAAACCTTTCACCAAGGAGGCGGCCAGGTCTGGCCTGGTGCAGACAAGGGGCCTATGACATTGGTCTAGAGGGAATTGTGGGTGGCAGTCACCAGGCTCCCCCACATGAGCCTCTTTTTCTTCTTCTACTGTCCTTGCCTATTCCTAACGTGTTCCCTTTCTCCTACTCAATTTCAGTCCCTTTCAATCCATCACATTTATTGAGTGTTGCTTGGTCTGGCATTATGCTAATCTCCCTCTCTATAGCCCTTGGTTTTAGTAACCTCTTCTGTGACTTCATGCCTGTTGGGCCTGAGCTGGCATCTTCTAGGGGATCCTAGAAGAGAGGATCACCAGCAATTAATAAACACTGAGAATTCTCCCAGCTCTGTCATTGTCATTTGGGGCAACTTAGAATTTACTTGTACTGGTTCTGTAGAGAATCACAAAATTAACTTGCCTGCTGTCTTAGTTCATTTATGTTGCTATAAAGGAGTACCTGAGGCTAAGTAATTTATAAAGAAAAAGGATTATTTGGCTTACACTTCTGCAGGCTGTACATGAAGCATGGCACCAGCATCTGCTTCTAGTGAGGGCTTCATGCTGCTTCCTCTGAAGGTGGAAGGTGAAGGGGAGCTGGTGTGTCCAGAGACCACGAGGTGGGAGAGTGGAAGCAGGAAGGTGCAAGACTCTTTTTAACAACCTGCTCTTAGGGGGACTTTCACAACAGCTGATAGATTGACAACACACTCATTGCCTTGAGGAGGGCACCAAGCCATTCATGAGAGATCCACCTCCATGACCCAAACACCTCCCATTAGGCCCCACCTCCAACATTGGGGATCAAATTTCAACAAAGGTTTGGAGGGTCAAACTACAGCACCTGCATTTTTCCATATGTACCTGTGATAAGGCATGGCAGATGACCACGATGTTATATGCATTGAGATTTTTCCTGCTAGGCCTTATTTCCTCTTCTCTTGCAGAAAAAAGATTCTTTAAGGAATATTCAGGCAGAAATGTTGCCCGTGAATTAAGCCTGCTTTAACAGGGCTTTTGATCTGTATGTATGCCTGATGCTATCTTGTGGCTTAGTTTCTTATTTGAGGAGGGTGTACATATATCTAAAATGTAATATAGAACAGATACATATTTTGTGTGTGAATATATATACACACATACATTTGGCCTTCTTCCTCTGATAAGATCTTTGAAAGATAAGCTAATATGTGTGAAAGAAAAGCTAATGCTTGTGTTTGCTCCAGAGAATATTAGGACATTTGTTTTTTTCTCCTACTATGTTTTCTATAGTTTCTCTATGATTCTCATGTTCATTAAGAAATGAAAGAAATGGTATCTCTGGGTATTTCTGCAGGATCATAAATCTTGAAGTCATGTGTTGAAAAAGACTTATTTCTCAAAGTAGAAGCATGAGTACATTAACCTTATTTGTTTCAGTTTTTGCAGTACTGATAGTTTTCTTATCTGAAAGAGTCTATGTACTAACAGGTTATAATACAATTCACAAAAACCATATTATTCAATCATAACAAAAAGTATAAGAATGAGTTTACTAACTGTGCCCTGCTTTTGTTTTGGGTTGCTCCCCAAGTTATAATCCCTGACCTTAGATACATCCTTCTTTAAAGTCCCCTGCTTTTGTCAAATATCTCCTATATTCAGCTTGTTAATAGAACTCATTTTTGATGACACAGTGACAGACTATCTCTGCCTTTCAGATAGTGGATCTCAGGTGCTTTAAAGAGTGGATTAGAACTGCCACACAGACTCTTGTCCCATCCTCCCAGCCCCTCCTACCCCTACTGCCTTACCTGCCAGCTCACTTTACCATTTCACTCCTTTATCTTCTCACAACATGTTGGGAAGAAGAAGGAGAAGACTCTTTGAGGCAGGTCCTTTCCTTAAGTCAGAGAGCTGTCGTAGGGACTCCATAGTATAAGCACGGAGCAACTGCTTTGATAAAAGTCATCTTTCTATCCTTCTCTCTGAACTCAGGAATATCTTCATCTGAGAAAGGAAAAGAAAGGTTTTCTGAACTTAAACAGGTGGACTTCCCAGGACTTCCCTTCCCCCCCACATCACCCTCTTAGAAATGGACATTGAAGAGGATTCCAATTTTAATTTGGATAAAGATAAATCCCAAATACTCAACCAAGACTTAGTAAACCTGCATTATCATTGGGTCTTCTCAAATTAGCTGTTAGGCCAGGGCTGCAGATGATAAAGCAGGAGTGGGAGCAAAGAAAGAACAATTAGAAAGACAGGGAAGCAGCAACGTTAAGGGCTCAATTCCCGCACCATCTTTTCTTTTCAATCTAGGTCACAAGCCTATCTCTATGTTCTGAATTTTCATTAAAAATAAACAATATGTAACTCAACAAATATTGAGTACCTAGTATATGCAGACACTCTTCTAGGTGGTGGATATTCAGGGGTAAATAGACATATCTTAGATCTAATGGAATTTACATCTTCTGCTCTGGGAGTGGTCAGATAAAACACATCAGTAAACAATTATTTTAGACAGTAGTAATTTCTATTAAGAAAATAAAATGGGATCTTTTAGTGAAAGGTGATTGGATGAGTAGCTAGTTTGTATTGTGTGTTCAGTGAAGCCATTACTGAGAAGGTAAAGTTTGAACTGAGGTTAAATGACAAGAGGATGCCCCCATGTGATGGCCTCTTCTATGGTAGAAGTACCCTAGGAAGGGTTAACAGCAAGGTGAAGGGCTCCAGTATGGAAGTGTAGAGCAGAAAGGAAGCAAATGTGGCTACAATATAGTGAGCAAGGGAAGATTGATAGAAATCAAGGTCAGAAAAAAAGACAGGCACCAGATAATGTGTATCTTTCTTTAGAGGCCATGGTAAAGACTGGATTTAATTTCATGTGTAATATGAAGCCACTGAAGGTTTATAAGCAGGAACTATATGATCTGATTTGAACATTAGAAACAAAAATTGTGATACTTTCACTTCCAGCCATGAGGGAGTGTGGCAATCTGAAATTACCCTCCCACCATAAATAACTAGAAAATTGGAAGGGGGAAAAGAAAATGGCTACTTTTAGACACTGGACAATGGGCAGCACAGGATTATTGTTCCTGAGAAAAGAAAAGTTAGGTTTTTCTAAGCTGTTTACCTGGAGATAATTCCAGGACTGAGGTTCAATGAGGAGTAACCCAAGCAGATTTCAGCAATTTCACTGAGTTGAGGAGACAGAGATCAGCATTTGGGGAGGATAAGGCATGAGAGTTTTGTGGGATGTAATTCCTAAGGTTAGAAGGAGCTCTGGTAATATGCGCTGGGTTCCTTTTGAGTTTTTGCTCAAATCTTTGCATATTATAGGTGAAATTCCATGTCTGGACAAGGTTACTTTCTGGGGAGAAAAACAATTATCAAGGAGCCATAAGAAGAACAATTCCCAGAATTCCCACTGGGCCAGAGGCCATTCTAGTTCTCTTAAGCTAGAGTAGAAAGAACTCAGTGAGAGTTAATAGAGATCTCAGAAGAGCCATATCTTAGAGGCAGGGATAAATAAGTGCTAAAATAAAGGTTATTCGATAATGCCATAAAAAGGAACAAACTAACCTGAATGCTACTTCCTGTCAAAAAGGTCTCACATTTTAAACAGGAGTTTCAAAAATTATTACACACATGAATATGTGCACATGTACATACACACATATACAGTAAGAAATATGACCCATAAACAAGAAAAAAACAGAAACATGCAGAAATAACAAAGATATTCACAATATTAGTAAAGAATATTAAAAGACCTATTATAGGCTGGGTGCAGTGGCTCGCGCCTGTAATCCCAGCACTTTGGGAGGCTGAGGTGGGCAGATCACGAGGTCAGGAGTTCGAGACCAGCCTGGCCAATATAGGGAAACCTCGTCTCTACTAAAAATACAAAAATTAGCCGGGAGTGGTGGCATGCGCCTGTAGTTCCAGCTACTTGGGAAGCTGAGGCAGGAGAATCACTTGAACCCAGGAGGTGGAGGTTGCAGTGAGCCAAGATTGCACCACTGCACTCCACCCTGGGCGACAGAGTGAAACTCTTTCCCCCGACACCCAAAAAAAGACCTGTTATAAATATGTTCAGAGATATAAAGGAAGACACGAACATGATGAAGAAGAAAAATGAAAGACATCTTTTAAATGACTCAGTGGAACTTAAAGAAAAAATATTTGAACTAAAAATGAACTAGATGAGATTAATGGTAGATTAGGCATTGTAATAAAATATGAAGGATCTAGAATATAGCAAAAGAAAATGAAGCACAGAGAGTAAAAAGAACAATATGAACCATTTTAGAGACTCATAGGAAATTATCTCTCAGTCCACATGTGTATAATTGGAGACCCAGAAGGGAAAAGCAAAGAAAAAATATTGGAAGAATTAATGCATAAAAATAGAATTCCACATTTGATTAAAACTATATGAAATTATTTGGTGAAAACAATTTATAAAAACTATAAGTCAACAGATTTAAGAAGTTCAATAAATCCCAAACTAAAAAAAAAAAAAGAAAACAACAATAAGGCACATTATAAACAGAATTGCTGAAAACTAGCGATAAAGAGAAAAATATTTAAAACAGCCAGAAGGAAAAAATGACATACAGTATTCAAACTAGCAAAGGTTAAAATGGCAGGAGACTTCTCATCATAAAATATGCAAGTCAGGAGAAATGGACTGATGTCCTTAAAATACTGAAAAACATTAAAAAAAAAAAAACTCTCAACAAAGAACTCTACACCTAGCAAAAATATCTTTTAAATGTAAAGGCAAAATAAAGGCTTTCAGAGGAAAAAAAAGCTGAGGTAATTAGTCAATGGTACATTTGTACTTCAGAATTATTAAAGTTTTTCAGGCAAAAGAAAAGTGGTATCAGATATAAATTTAGAACTACAAAATGGATTGAAGAACATCAGACATAGTAAATTGGTGGGAATTTATAAACATTATTAAAAATCCTGAAAAAATAACTAGCCATGTAAAGCAAAAAACTAAACAATGTTTAGTGGGGTTTATCATGTATATTGAAGTAAAACATATGATAAGTTCAGTAAATCCCAAACCAAAAAAAAGAAAACAACAATAAGGCACATTATAAATAAAACTGCTGAAAATTAGCAATAAAGAGAAAAATATTAAAAACAGCCATAAGTAGCCCTAAGAATGAGGGGAGGGGTGAAATTTACTGTTGGAAGTGTCCTATACTATCTATTTAGTGCCAAAATATTATTTAATATTATTTTATTTTTTTGAGATGAAGTTTCACTGGTTGCCCGGGCTGAAGTGCAATAGCATGATCTCGGCTCACCACAACCTGCGCCTCCTGGGTTCAAGCGATTCTCCTGCCTCAGCCTCCAGAGTAGCTGAGATTACAGGCATGCACCACCACGCCCGGCTAATTTTTGTGTTTTTGTTAGAGACAGGGTTTCTCTGTGTTGGTCAGAATGGTCTCGAACTCCCAACCTCAAGTGATCCGCCCACCTCGGCCTCCCAAAGTGCTGGGATTACAGGAGTGAGCCACTGTGCCTGGCCTGGTGTAATACTATTTGAAGAAGGAGTGTAGCAGTTTCAAGAAGCACATTGTTAGTCCTAGAGAAACCATCAAAACAATGGCAAGGAGTATAGCTAATAAGGGTGGAAGTAATACAGAACTCTAAAAAAAACAGTCAATTCAAGAAAAGGCAAGAAAAAGAAGAAACAAAGACTAGATAAAAAAGAAAACAACTAGCAAAATGATTTAGAGCCAAACATATTAATAATAATATTAAATGTAAATGGCCTAAATATGCCACTGAAAGGCATATATTGACAGATTGGATACAAAGCAAGACCCAACTATATGCTATCTATGACAAATCCATGTTAAATATAAATACGTAGATAGGTTAAAAGAGATTAATTGGCCGGGTGCGGTGGCTCATGCCTGTAATCCCAGCACTTTGGGAGGCTGAGGTGGGCAGATCACCTGAGGTCAAGAGGTGGAGACCATCCTGGCCAATGTGGTGAAACCCCCTCTCTACTAAAAACACAAAAATTAGCTGGGCGTGGTAGTGCATGCCTGTAGTCCCAGCTACTCAGGAGGCAGAGGCAGGAGAATCGCTTGAACCCAGGAAGTGGAGGTTGCAGTGAGCTGAGATCGGGCCATTGCACTCTAGCCTGGGCTACAAGAGCAAAACTCCATCACACACACACACACAAAAATATATATATATATATATATATAATATCTATGTATATATATATTTTATATCTATGTATATATATATTTTGTATATATATATATTTTATATATATATATAAAATCTACCAGCTTGACCAAATTGACCTTTCTAGAATATTGCATCAAACAACAGGAGAGAGAATATACATTCTTTTCTAGCTTATATGTTATATTTACCAAGGTAGACAATGTTCTATCAAATAAGTCTTATTCTATCAAATGAGTCTTATCAAGTGTAAGTTGATTGAAATTATACAAAATGTGTTCTGTGACCACATTAGAATTAAAGAGAACTATAGCTAGAAAATACCTAAATGTTGGAAATTAAACATTAAACTTCTAAGTAATGCATGAGTCAAAAAAGAAATCACAAAGGCCTTCAGGATATATTTTGGACTGAATTAAAAAAACAACATAGTAAAATTTGTACAATATGGCTAATGCAGCACTTCAAGGGACATTTATAAAATTAAATGATTATATTAGAAAAGAAGGAAGATGTACAATCAGTGATCTGAAGCTTCTACCTTAGGAATCTAGAAAAAGAAGAGTAATATAAACAGAATAAACAGAAGGAAAACAAATGAAGAGGGGAAATCAATGAAGTAGAGTATACAGAAATTAAAGAAAATCAGTAAAGCCTAAAGCTGGATTTTTCTTTTCTTTTTTTTTTTTTTGAGATGGAGTCTTGCTCTGTCACCCAGGCTGGAGTGCAGTGGCGCAATCTCGGCTCACTGCAACCTCCGCCTCCCAGGTTCAAGCAATTCTCCTGCCTCAGCCTCCCAAGTAGCTGAGATTACAGGCATGTGCCACCACACCTGGCTAATTTTTTTTAAATATTTTTAGTAGAGACGGGGTTTCATCATGTTGGCCAGGCTGGTCTCAAACTCCTGACCTTGTGATCCACCTGCCTCGGCCTCCCAAAGTGCAGGGATTACAGGCGTGAGCCACTGCGCCCGGCCTAAAGCTGAATTTTTGAAAAGATCAATAACATTGATAGATCTCTAGCAAGACTGGCTCAGAACTGAGGAGATAAAACATAAATTAACAACATCAGGCAAGAAAGGGGGATATCACTATAGATCATATCAAAATTAAAAGGCTAAAAAAAGAATATTATAACCATCTTTATGTCAATAAATTTGACAACTTGGGTAAATAGACAAACACCTTGAGAGATAGAAAACTACGAAAGTTAACTCAAGAAAAAAATAATAAGTCATTCTTTATATATCAAAGAAACTGAATTCCTGGTAAAATCTTTTCTTGTAAAGATAATGCCAAGCCCAAATGGCTTCACTGGTGAATTCTACCAAACGTATAAAGAAAGAACAATACCAATTCTACACAAACTCTTCCAGGAAATAGAAGGGGAGGGAACATTTTCTAACTCCTTATCAGTATTCTTTTCCTACCAATAAGTGACAAGATACTATAAGAAAACTATATACCAATATTTCTCATGAACATAGGAGCAAAAATCTTCAAAAAACATTAGTTAATGGAAATCCAGCAAGATATAAAAAGGATAATACATCATATCTAAGAGGTGTTTATCCCAGTAACACTATGTTGGTTTAACATTTGAAAATTAATGTAATTCATTATATTAATATGAAAAAATATATATGATCACTTCAATAATGCAGGGAACAGTTTGAAAAAATTGAACACTCATTCATGTTGAGAATTCTCAATAAACTAAATGTAGAACATCTTCCTCAACCTGATAAAGATATGTATGGAAAACCTATAGCGACATCATACTCAATAGTGAAAAAGTGAATATATTTTCCCCAAGGTTGGGAAAAGGCAAGGATGTTTGCCTTTACTGCTTCCACTCAGCCTTATACAAAGGGTTGTAGCATATGGAATAAAGTACGAAAAAGAAATAGAATATTGATGAGAAAGGAAAGAGTAAAACCATCTTCCTTCACAAATGACATGATTTTCTATGCAGAAAATTCTAAGGAATTTACAAAAAATCACCAGAACTTAGATGAATTTAGGAAGATTACAAGATACAAAGTTAATATACAAAAATCAATTGTATTTTTATATACTACTGGAGAATTATCAATTTAAAAATTTAAAATACTATTTATGGTAGCATCAAAACCATGGAAAAAATTATACATATATATCAACATATTCAAGACCCCTACACTGAAAACTATGAAGCATTGCTGAGAAAAATTGAAGACTTAAATAAATGGAAAGCTATACTGTGCTTATGGATCAAAAGAATCAGTATTTTAAGATTTCAGCTCTCTTTACCTTCATCTTTAGACTCATCTCCATCCTAGTAAAAAGCCCAGTGGGGTTTTTTCAGGGTGGGAGTAGAAATTGATGTCATTATAAAAAATTTATGGAAATACAAAGGACCTAGAATAGTCAATACAATTTTGAAGAATAACAAAGTTGGGGGACTTACATTACCTTAAAACTTGCTATAAAGGACAATGTGGTATTGGCATAAGAACAGATATACAAATCAATGGAACAGAATGGGGCTCAGAAATGGACCTATACTTAGGTATTCAATTGGTTTTCAATAAAAATGCCAGAGTAATTTAATGGAAAAAGAAGGCTTTTCGATAAATGATATTGAAATATTTGGCTGTCCAAATGGAATAAAGAAATGATCCTCAACCCTTAGAAGTATCTTTAAGGAATTACAACTAGGATTGGGTGTCATTTATGTAAGAAAGATTGGAATGCCAGTCATCAAATCAGTGATCAAAAGAAGGCTTTGTTCCTATATCAAAAGACTGGCAGATGTATGCACATTTATATATTTTGACTTAAAATACGTAAAGAGTAAATGTTCGTTGCTTAACCAAAGTTTCTTGTTTGTCCTGATCTTGTCAGGTAAGAAAACTTTTTATCACTGTGTTTTTGTATGGCTTTATGAGACTTAATAGAGGTGTTGTAAAGTACTTGACATGTAGAATCTTCTCAATAAACAGTTTTTAGTACTACCCCATACCTTCATCTCTTAACTGTTCCTCATCTCTTTACCCTTTGTCTTATTCTACCATATTTGCCTTTCTTCATTGGCACACTGCATCTTACCAAATAGATTGTAAGTGCATAGACTGTTTTTTATACTTCTAACCCTCACAACTACATTTTGTACTTCTAACCCTCACAACTACATACAATGTGCCCGATTGATTATGTTTAGATCTTTTACTACTGCCTAACTGAGAGGGTGGACCTACCTTACAGATACCTTTCAGAATCTGTTATATTGTTCAGCTTCTCTTGACCTAATATATTAGAAGAGTGGTAACATTATTTTTAACCAAATATATTAAAAGTGTGATTCCATCATTTTTTCATAGAGGTATTGTCTCCTTCTCTTTTTGCACATCCAAATTCCCTTTGAAGCTCTTGTGCTAAAAATTCCATAAGACTTTAGGCCCAGCCCTTTAGGAAATACTTATAGTTCAGAAGGCAGAATAGAAAAGCAGAGGAAATTAAATTGTCTTCAACATCATTCTCTGATTTTGATTTGACCTGATACCTTATATATATTAGAATTAGGACATATTTCATGGCTGAGATCGAGAATATTTATGGCAGGCTTCTTACAGCTTCATTGCTTCCCATATTTATTCTGTGTAATAGAGAAAGTAATGTTTAGAAGTCTGAAAAACTTCAAGGAATATATTTTCTTCGCTTTAAGTTTGGTTGGTGAAAGAATATCTGGTCCTGGATAGAATGATGGCTTGAAATTCTTGTGAATTCAATAGTTCACTAGATTGTAAGCTGTTTGAGAATAGTGGACATATCTTTGTCAATCATATATGGCTCCAAAAGAACATTGCACAGTGCCTGGTGCTACAATTTTTCTAAATGACCAAATGATCAAGATTACCACACAGAGCCAGGATTGATCCCAGACAAATGGTGAAATAAGGAAAGTTTGTTTTATGCTACCTCTTTTTATGTAGCACTTTTCTTCCTTTCTGTCTTCTGCCTTCTTCCTAATACCAGTCCCATTCTATTGCTCACTTGGCCATTAACTAAACCCTGATAAGATGGAAGGGATCATCAGGTTAGCCTTTGCATATGAGGCATCTTTCAGACATTTGCATATTAGCAACTGCCTCTTAAAGGCAGAGGGAATGCATTACACAGTTCAGATTTGGGGCCAAGAATTAGCTCCTCTGAGCTGCATGGTATGTGTAAGTGTGTGTGAACAGAGCCCTCTGTCCTGGGATCCACCTTTACTCTATTGCTTGGTTTCAGAGGATGAAGATGACTGCCTGAGGAAATAGAGAAACTCTATGTAAGAAATGACACTTGAGCTAGGCCCTGAAAAATACTTGAGTTTTTCAGGTTGGGAGGTGGTTTTGGGTAGGGGACAGAGCAGGAAGAGAGAAATAGTAGGAAAGCATTCGAGAAAAATGGAACAGCATGAGCAGAGGTACAGAGATGGAAGAGCAGAGGGTATTTTAGGCACATCGAGTGGTTCTCGGTAACTGGGGCAAACTTTGTATGGTAGCAAGTAGAAGGAAATTGGAAAATAAGAAAAAAACAAGTTGGGGCAGACTGTGAAGGGCCATGTATGTTATTCAAAGGAGTTTAATCATTCTGTGGGCAGTAGAATTCAAAATGGGGAAGAATCAAATTCCTATTATAGAAAGCTCTTCTTGGTAGCAGTGTAGAGGGTGGATTTTGTGGGCAGGGAGACTGGTTACCAGGCTGTTAAAGCAATTCAGCCAAGAGATAGCAAAGGCTCAGCAGTGGGGAAAAGGAGGAAGGATTTCCTTTCAGATAGTTAAAAGAGAAAATGGATAGCATTTAGCAACCAGGTTTGCCCTCATCCCAGTTCATTTATTCATTAATTCAATCAACATTTATCTAGCTCCCTAATGTAGGCCAAGCATTGTGCTATATGCTTGAAAAATAAATAGAACATGGTTGCTTCCCATAACAAGCTCAAAGTTTAGTAAGGAAAGCTGACATTTAACAATTAGAATGAATTGACTACTATAACAGGGGTGAACAATGTGTGCTGTCAGAATACAGAGAAAAACAATTTCTAAGAAGCTCCATGAGGGTAAATTCAGTGTTTTACTCACTGTTGTATCTCTAGTTCTTAGTTGATTTGGGGAAACTAATAGGTGCTTAACAAATATTTATTGAATAAATATATGAGCTTGGGTAGGTGGCTATATATGGTCAGAGAAATGACAACTTCTTCTCCACTTTACTGTAGACCAGAGAAGTACCAAATATATAGGGTTGTGTCCCTAGGTGGTGGAGACTAGGATGACATTGGTATTTGGCCATTGATCTAGTCTCTTCTCTTGGGGGCTCATGTGGGCTCCATGGGGACTGTAAGCCTCTGAGAGTTAGCTAGCAAGAGTAAGGTCAGCATGGCTGTTTGTTTCCTCTTTGGCATTTCTTGGAATTTGGTACAATCTTTTGGAAAATCTTAGCTTAGATGATCAGAGATAAGGGAAACTAAGGGAGAGGTTTTGTCTAAACTTGGGTCAGACAGAGATTCAAGGAGAGCAAGACCCACCTCGGGTCAGGAACCAAGTGGGAGAATCCTATGAGGAAAATGAAACCGCTGTGCAGGAAGTTTAGGTTGTTTATTGGTTGCTCCTGTTCACTGGAAGTCTCCATTTATGTATGGATCCTGGACCTTCTGGATTTCATTTTATTAAGGGAAGTTGACCAAGTCCACAGTCTCTTAATTGCCACTCTGAAATCCAGCAGGTTCAGAAATGCAAATAATTTTTTTGTAGTTTATTTAGCATTAAAATATGAACTAATGTGAATTCATTTGGCAGCAAAATCTGACATACAGTGCTGTAAAACTGTTTGTAGTCTTAATTTAATCTTAAAAGTGCTCATATTTTTGTGTTTTGTGGGAGAAACGTTTATGTGTTTGATTATAGCATCTTGCCCCAGACACCCCTAGGATAGTGCTAGGTAGTATTTGGTAAATACACCCTATTACCTTTTTAAAATCTGAAAATTTTTGAACTAGGAAACACATCCTGTTCCTAGGATCTTAAAGAAGTGGAGATTTATTATATATTTCCTTTCAGGGATTAGTAAGGGTTTTTGGACAAGATGAGTGTAGCTGAGTCTTGAAGATGCATAGAACCTTGTTTTGGTTCTCAGCTGGAGGTGGTATTGTCCCTGTTTTAGTTTTCTAGGGCCCCGGTAACAAAATACCACAGACTTGGTGGTGCAAACAACAGGAATATATTTTCTCAAAGTTTGGAAGGCTAGAAGTGCAAGATCAAGGTGTCAGGAGGTTTGGTTTCTCCTGAGGCCTCTCCTTGGCTTGTAGATGGCCACCTTCTCTCTCACTCACATGGTCTTTCTTCTAAATGGCTGTGTCCTGGTGTCTTCTTGTGTGTTCCAATTTCCTCTTTTTATAAAGACACTTGTCAGATTGGATTAGGATTAACAGCCTCACTTTAACTTAATCACCCCCTAAAGACCCTATCTTCAAATACCGTCACATTCTTAGGTCCTGGTGGTTAGGCCTTCAACATATAAACATTGGAGGGACACAGTTGAGCTTATAAAGCTCTCATAGGTGTTGGAAATTTGTGAATGTATTCTTTAGAGGTTATGTGGCTGTAGAGTGTTACTCTCTCTTCATGGGCAGGGCTAGGGTTGCTAAACAGCTTTTAGTATGAAAGAGACCCCTGTATGATGATTTGTCTGCCACAAAAGGCCATCAACATCTCTGGTGTGAAACACTCATGAAGGCTCCAAAGAAAGTGTTGGACCAGTCTCTGGGACAGGCTCTGTCATGATGGTTCTGTCTTTGATGGAAAGTTGAGGGCTAGTAATCTTAAGAGAATGGATGTTCTCTTCTTAAAACTACTTTCTGTTCTCTCTTTTTTTTTTTTTTTTTTTTTTTTTTTTTATTGTTCTCTCTTTTTTACTCACTTTTTAGTTGGTTCTTTCGAGCAGCATTCCCGAACTTTGTGAAACAGGTATAATAAACAAATAGATTTAACTATATGAAGTTTGACTTGGAGCTTTGGCTTCTCTATCTCTAAGAATAATGAGAAATATATACTTTCTGTGTTTCTCCAACTTACCTGTGAGTCTTAGACTGAAATAACATCCCTTCTTAAAAATAAATCCTGCCTTGCCTCTAGGCTTGCAGTGGTATGAAATAAAATTGCATGCAGAGCTTAGCACAAGTGTTCAAACAACCAGGGCATGAATTAGTACCCAGAGATATGCCTGTGGCATGTGTGGGCTCTGACTTCTTCTTGGAATGGCCTTTGGTTCCAATATGTCCCCTTTTCTTTCCCACTGGGTCGCTGGCTCCTTCCTGCCCTTTGGTTAAAATAAAGGGAGTGGGACGATTCAGTTCTTTTCATGTTTAGAATATTGAAATGCCTTGCAAATATTATTGCATTCATTAGTGCCATCATAGGTTGTTATTAAATTATAAATCAACATATCATACAAATGTTAAAAATAACAATAAAATGAGTCTATTTCGTAGGCATTCACTGCCCAGACAGTACTCCATTTATGATTTCTTGAGTCATGCTGAATTATTCAGTCCTCTTTTTACAATCTCAATATATAGGAGAAACAAAAAACTATAACAAATGCCACTACAATACATAAATAAAAATGAATAATTCAGAACTCCCATCTTATTTTACTCCCCATTGTCTAACTCTGACTGATCCCAGCTTTGCTTTCCATTTCACAGTACTCAGCAAGGTAGACAGAGGAGAATTTTCAGGTATAGAAATAATGACAGAGCATTTTAGTTGTTTGACCCAGAAGAACCATTCCTGAGCGGTTGGAAACCCATGGCCTGACTTGAAATGTCTTTGCCTATATATGTGGGCTCTCCTTAGTCTTTACTCATCATTGAGTTATTCTGGGGACATTTAAAAAATAATAACCATTCTCCAATCAGCAAATTTTTGAAACTTCCCTTTATTAAGTTTCCTCTCAACAATTTGACCAGCAACTGTAGCAACAGATTCTTCTCAGGTATAATGCTTTTGTGCATTTTTGCATTCCACATGTGCTAGAATTAATGTCCCAAGTTTATTTTATCAGGTGGAGAAGAGTTGAAAACAGGAATGGGATTTCAAGGGTTCTAGCTACAATCCTGTGGCTCGTGTGTGGACCGTGCTGCTGGGCCAAGAGCCTTTCTGATATGCCCTGTCGAGTTCCCGAGCATCTGCTGACTAACAGGCTTCCTGACCTTTGGTTTGCTCTCAGTCAGTGGGCATTGCTCCAGCCCAGCTAGAGTACTTGCTGTGGAGCCAGATTCTGGACCACTGCACCGCTGTCTGACTGTCATTTACCCCCTTGGAGACATCAGAGAAGGAGGCATGAGGGCTACAAAGCTAGCTAAAGAGCCCATGCTTCTTTCTGTTGGACTTTTCTGATTATAGAAACCATTTCCAAACTTTTATTCTTCTTGAGAAATTATGACCAAGGGATAGAAATTGAGGAAAAAAAATTCTGCACCAAACCTTCAATGATAAAGATAGGGAAGAGCCTCTCCTTGGCTCTAACAGTTAATCGAATCCTTTGTATTTGTATGCTGGCATCCAGGCAGACAAAAGAAAATAAAAGAACCCAATGCATGGGATTAGTAGGCCCATCTCTTTAATATACTGCTTGACAAGATTTGTATTTTTCCAATTTCAAGTGTAGGGTTTTTGACTTAGGTTTAGATTGCTTAGGTTTTTATTTTTCTCTTCTTTACCAGCCCGTTCCCCAATAAAAGAGGAAGAAACATCTGAATTTTAAAATCATCTTTGAAGGACATTAATGTACACACACGTAACACATATAATGTATATTATCTTGTTAGGACCCCACTTTCTCAAGACATTCTTTAATCATTTGTGAGGGGGTTGGGGGCATGTGATATGGAGGTGGGTATTGGAGCGATGCTTTAGTTTCAGAAGGCCTGGAGGCACAGAGTCACAGAGAGCTGTTTCCATGGCAGTGCTATGGAAACCAGGTCTGCTGCTCACTCCTTCCCAGAGTGGAATTTCCATGCTTCTTATAGCATGGGCTCCAAAAAAGCCTGCTGGTATCTTATCCAAACTGTGACTTTATCATTGAAATCTCATTGTAACCTATTATTCTGGCCTCTTTTAAGTAGGGGAAAATGGGGGAAAAAAAGAAGTTCAAAACACTGGTAGAAAGTCTGAACCTTAGATTTTCTGTACATTTTCCAGAAGGATGGGGAGAATATTAGTTTTGTTGTCTTATCAATTGTCATTTCCATAACCATCTACTTTTCTAGGTCCTGTTTTATAGCATTGTTAAGTCCTATAGTACTGTCGGTGATAGGTCCTTGTACCTATTTTTTAATCCGTTGAACTAGAGGTGCAAGATCTGTCCCTTTAGAGACCTGTCATCTCTAATATCTAGCCACATAGGGTGGTCTCACCCTTCATATGACTTGTCCATGTGTGCTGTTTTTCACACATGTGGACCAGATGAAAGGTCACAGATGAGTCACTGTAAATTCTTTTTCACTCTGCAAATGCCTCTCAAGTATATGTCTTGCTAGCAGTAGGTTTGTGGCATCATTTCATACCTGAGGGACTGCAGGGAGTGTGTGTGTGTGCGTATGTGCATGTATTTGGTTCTCTTGACATGAGATGTTGCTTTACACTTAAGTTATCACCTACTTGTGTTCTTTTAATGGAAAGATTGTTGTGTAAGGAATGACGTCAAATGAAGACCATGAATATAAGTACAAGAAGAAGAAATGTGAAAGTATACAAGCACATTTTTAGAATGGGAGAAAGAAAATACATGAGTATTTTAACCCCACCTTTTCACTTCAAAGTTAGGCATAATGAGCTTCCATGAACACCACCAGGCAAGGTTGTCTGCAGCAACAGCTTATTTTGTTAGACTAAAAACCAGCAATCTTTACTTTAAACTTCTCTGATTCTCTTATTACATAGAAATACTCCACAAAGTCCTTTATCAGAATGTTCATACATTTTTTCTATAGTCTCTTCAAGTTTTTCTAGCACATATCTCCAAATCTCCCATCTCTAATGATTCCATTTCCATCCTCAATAAACAACCCACTCTTTATTACTTTAAATCATTTTCTGCTCAAGGAATTTGTGAATTTCTCGATACTCTGTGATTGTTTTATTGTTATGGTGTCAGAAATTCCTATATGTCTTTTTTTTCTTGTCTGTTCTGAATGATGCCTTTACTGAATTCAGGACTGAAACATTCTCAGAGGTTTTTGCTTCATGGCTGAATCTCAATACCAATACATTGAATTCATCTGAGGAAAAGTACCCTGAGTATTGCTCAAATGTCTGCTGCCTATCTGACTTTGTCACTCATTTATTCAACCAATATTTAGTCATCTATTCTTTCATTTATTCGGCCACTGATGGTTCCTATGTGTATAGCATTGTGCTACATCTAGGTCATATTGAAGAAGCCTATGATACATTATATAAAGTTGAATCATAGAAGATTGCTGATATTGTACCGTTTATGACCTATAAAAGGTGAATTTTACATATCTTAAGACAAAGATACAGTATAAACAAAATCTAGAAAAACGAGATCAACGTTTAATGATAGGTTTAAAAAATCAAAGAGATGAAACTTAAGGGAAGAGTTGAAAATAACATTCATAGACAAGAAGAACTAGAAAATAAGAATCTAGGACCTCTCAATGCTCTGAAGTTCCTGTAGTGACCAGTACAGTAGCCACTAGCCACATGTGGCTATTTAGATTTCAATTTAAATTAGTTAAAATTAAATAAATTTAAAATAAAATTCTCAACAGTATGAGCTTCATTTCAAATGCTCCATAGTCACATGAGACCATTGGCTATCACACTGGACAACACAGATGTAAAACATTTCTATCATCACTGGAAGTTCTGTTGGACAGTGCTACAAGGCTGTTCATGTCCATAACTTGATAATGGAGGAAAAAATAGGTTAAGGGAAATTAAATTTCCTTGTGAAAATCTGTAATGGTAGAGAAAAGGTTTTGTTACTTGGAGGCAATTCTCATTATTCACTGAAATTCATTGGTTTTCTTCTTAGGTACTGAGCTGATTTGTAGGTTGTTTTGTAACTGTTAGTGGCCCAGTGAAATTTGTCATAAGTCCCAAAACATATAAAATAAGCATTACACTAAAACAAACACACAAAACCTTGCTTTTTAATGACTCTCTCCTTTGCTGGTCATCCAGCCAACGCTAATGGCTAAACATAGCATGTGAGATCTGGCCTGGCTCTTCGCTCTCTTCATGGTCCCTCTAGCTGAGAATTAGTACACACTGAGGAATACTCTAACATGGAAAGCAATTATTTGCCAGCCTTCACATCTTTTGCAAGAGTTTTGTACCTTAGGCATTAAGTTCCTAAATCTAAACACTTTGCAGATTCCCTGGAAACCTGAACATTTAATCCCAACTCTAAATCTCCACTACTTCCTTTCTGATGACTTTTTGTCTATGGTAACTTTCCTATTTCCCCCAGAAGGAATCAGTTTTGGGAATCCTCAAGTGGTGACACATTTATCATTTTCACCTCTGAGTCATTGCCCATGTTGATCTGAAGAATCCACTGATGATGCATGAGAATACATGTGCACAGAAGCATACAGACTATTAGTCTTGTGATTTTCAAATATCTCCAAAGGTAAGGCTGTTCAACTTAATGAAAAGCAAGGAAAAAAGAAAACAACTCAAGACGGGTAATTTTATTACTTGTTTTGTGAGAGTGGACACACCCCTATTGACATGTATGGACTCAATTCAAAAAAGGAATGAATTCAAAATTGTTCACTACTTTTAGCCTATATCATATTGAATGAATTAGCATTTTGACATTTAGGCAGGCTTAGGTCTAAGTCCTGTATAAATGACCTCTGGCAAGTGCCTTCATCTTTCTGACCTCGGCTTCCTCATCTGCTGTAGAATCTTGTAGAGTGGTTATTAGGATGCAGTGAGAATATGTGTAAGGCACTGGAACATAGTAGGGGCTCATTAATGCTAGCTATTATTATTACTGTTATTTGGATATTCCTGCACTGCTTTTGTTGTTATTGCTGCCACCAAACATTTTCTCCTCATCCTGTTTCCAGTTCTTTGTACCCAGCATCCCAGAAGTGTAGTAATGTTTGGAATTTACAACACATTCACATACTTCCTTTGCCATCTGGTTCTGATTTTTGCCTCACTCTTATTCTGCCCTTATATCATAATTCTGATATTTAGCATCCAAATGGATGACTCTAAATAGCTTTATTGCTTGGTCTTTACTTTTTTTGATTTCCAGTTTTATATAAAATTTCCCAGGCCGGGCACGGTGGCTCATGCCTGTAATCCCAGCACTTTGGGAGGCCGAGGTGGGCGGATCACAACGTCAGGAGTTCCAGACCAGCCTGGCCAATATGGTGAAACCCTGTCTCTACTAAAAATACAAAAATTAGCCGGGAGTGGTGGTGGACATCTGCAGTCCCAGCTACTCGGGAGGCTGAGGCAGAAGAATCGCTTGAACCCGGGAGGCAGAGGTTGTAGTGAGACGAGATCGAGATTGGACCACTGCACTCCAGCCTGGAGACAGAGCGATACTCTGTCTCAAAAAAAAAAAAAAAAAAATTCCCAAAACTTCCCAATTACTTACCTTGTTGCAAGTAATAATATCTGGTTACAAGTTTGCCATGATTCATGAAATGCCTCTACAGATGTCTACAATTGTTACATTAAGGACAAGTCCATTATTTCTCCATTTCCAATGCAAAGAGTTTCATGGTTTTAAACACCTTGTGTCTATAATAAACATCCTGAATCAACATATCTGATCTTACGGTTCATTTTCTTGGTTCTCTTCCTCACTTCCATTTCTTTCAGACGTTATGCTCTAATCTCTTACAGCTTCCTCAGACTTAATAGATTAAAAAAACTGAATTCTTAATTTATATCATTTGCAGTGTTCATTTGTTGAATATCGTACTAATATTTCTTTAGTGAATGCAAAGTAGTGTAGCAGAATTTTGCTCATGGAAAATGTCTACAGTTGAAATAGGTTTAGTTGAACATGAGAAGAGGAAAAATGAAAAAAAAAGATATATACAGATCAAAACAGAGATTGGGGAGAATACATAGTGGGAAATGATAATGTAATAAACAAATAAAATTCAGTCCAAATGCATGATCCCAGAAGTTATTTCAGGGCTGGGTATGGTGGCTTATGCCTGTAAACCCAGAAGTTATTTCAGTCAACATTTTGCTAAGAATTTTGTTCCCATGTAGAAGAAAAGAATCCTGACTTTTTTTGCAGTTTCTTCTGTTGGGCATACACCTAAAAGTGGGGCTGCACAGTGTCTTTTATATAATTTGGGGCTTAGCACATATTTGTTCAATCGATTTTTATGGAGGTTGGAGGGGTTGATCAACTCAAAACTTTAACCCTGCCTGTGAACACCAGTATGTCTTCAGAATACAGAATATATTACTTTTTTTCTTTTGAGACTTCTATAAAAGATTGGCCACGAGTCACGGAGAACTTTGAGAATCTAATGAAAACTATAGACCCCTTTTCTGGAAAAGTATCCACTTACCAAATGCTGCATGCAGTTTCAGGGAATTCAAGGATCCCTTGAGGCCCATTCATAAACCCCAAGCTTTGTATGTTTACTACATGTTCATACATTTCTCTTAATGTCTCCTCCATTCCTTATCTCCATTAAAAGATGACCTCTGTGCCTAATTCCAAACTAGAAGCCTTTTATCACTCTCCACTCTCCAGTCAGGCTTGTGTGTTAGTTGCCTGATCCCACAGCTTCATATATTAAGCCTGGAGTGTTCTACTTTATGAGGGGAAATGCAGGAAATGCCTGTTGCAACCCTCAGGTAAGTAATAGAGTCCAGAATGTCATTGCACTGGCATAGGGAGGACTCTTCTTGATGTTTCTGTGGCAATAGTGACCATATTTATTTATTTAAAAGACACGGTCTCACTGTGTCACCCAGGCTGAGTGCAGTGGCGCTTTAATGGCACACTGCAGCCTCGACCTTCTAGGCTCAAGTGATCCTCCTGCCTCAGTCTCCCAAGTAGCTGAAAATGCAGGTGTATGCCACTGTGCCCAGCTAATTTTTTGTTTTGTAGAGTTGAGGTCTCTCTATGTTGCATATGCTGGTCTTTAACTCTTGAACTCAAGTGACCCTCCCAGCTCAGCTTCCTAAAGTAAACCAAAACCAAAAAAAACCAAAACCTGGGATTACAGGCATGAGTCATCATGTTCAGCTGAGTGATCACATTCTTTACAAGACTAGGTCATTTCTGAATAACACCTGACCCTTACCAAATGAGAACAGGAGGAGAGAGTGTTTGGTTTTCATACTGCTGACTCTATTTTGGCATTTTTCTTATCCCCTTCCTGAACACTTATAAATGCCTGATGTCCATTTCACTGAAGTGAGGCCTCTGTTTTTGGCCAGTTGCCATAGGTGGCAGTGGCTAATGATCAGATAAATGAATCTCACTACTGGACCTAATAAATTAATCCTTCTCAATGTGACATGTAGCTAATGTTTTATTGCTCATTGGCACCTTAATTCAATTCAGAGAGTGAGACTTTCAGACCAGGTGGTAGATGGTTATTTGTGGAGATGTATTAGGGGTATTGAAAGGAGAAGAAGGTTTTCTGTGACCCTCTTCTGATACAGTATGAGTAACTGGCCCAAGATTTGAATGTGTTGACAGTAGCAAAGATTAGTATTTCTTGTTCTCTGATTCATCTGACAGTTAAGAGAAATCAACATTTTTGCCAGACACTGTATAGGCATTAGAAGTGCAATAACTATTAAGAAGAAGGACATAGAATCTGCCTTCAGGTTCAGTTTGGAGTGGGATATAGACGTACAAACTGATTGTTCATTCACTAGTAATGGGATTATTCCATTTCACAGGGACCTGTACGAAGGGAGGCAGGCTGCTGGAAAAAATATACAGGCTCCGCTCACAAATAATAAAGCCCTTTAGAATGACCACATGGTCATAAGCATATCACACAACTACACCCAATCAACAAATATTTCCTGAGTGCCCATTATAGGATAGACCTTGAAGCTACTGAGTAGACACAGTAGAATCCCTGCTTTAATGAAACTTTTTAGTAGAGGACACAGATGGAAAACCAAATGCGCACACACACACACACACACACAAATATCCCAGCTACTCAGGAGGCTGAGGCATGAGAATCGCTTGAACCTGGGAGTCAGAGGTTACAGTAAGCCAAGATCATGCCATTGCACTCCAGCCTGGGCAACAGAGCAAGACTCTGTCTCGAAAAAAAAAAAGATTTGAGACAGAATTAAGTACTATGCAGAAAGTAAGTAACTGTAAGAGGATAAAAAATATTGGAGGTTGGTGGGGGAGGGGCGGGGTTTCATTTAAACAGGATGGTAGAGAAGGTCTCTCGGAAGCGATGGTGTCTGAGCAAAAACGCGAAAGGTAGGAAAGAATGGGGAGCTCTCTGGGTTCAGAACAGCAAGCAGAGAAGCCCTGAGCAGGAATGATTCTGGAAGTTCAAGGCAGAGCAAGAAGATCTCCTGACTAGAGCAGAAAGACTGGGGAGAGAGGCACAAGATGAGGCAGACTGGACCCCACAGACCAGCCTAACATTTCTGGGTCATGTTCTAAGTGTGTAGAAAAAAATTGGAGAGCTTCTGTTTACAAAAGAGTACTCTGATTGCTGGATGAAGATTAGATAGTGGGGGCAGGGGAACAAAAGTGAGACAAAAGGCCAATTCAGATAGGTTTATCCATTTATTCAGTATTCATTTAGTACTGCTAGTTATAACTTATTCGTGCCTTTGAGGAACTCATCTTCTAGTGGGTGTTGCTGATTTCTTTTTTTCCTCCTTATACCCTTTTAAGACAAATTGTCATGGTGACCATCTCTCAGGCTAATATTTTACTTTATGAGTTCTATCTTTGGCAAGTGGTTCTCTGTCTTAGATTAACATTTTAGGATTTTGAGTGATATAACAACCATTATTTTAAAATATCTCCTATATAAGCAGCACCAGACATACATTATTTTCTCTTTTAATCCTCTTAAAAGTCCAGCAATGGGGTTATTATTGTTCTCATTTTACAAATGAGGATATGAAATCTCATAGAGATGAACTGCCTTAGTTATGTCCACATGCTTAGTACAAAGTGGCTGGGACTTGATCATAGGCCTCTTGGCCACTAAACCTCCTGGTCTTCCTACCACACCTTGTTGTCTCATAAAGAGCTGAAGTGTATAATGAGCTTATTTGGGAAATTAGGAAATTGGTTTTTCTGAGACTGGTAATATTCAAGAGCAGTTGTTCTTGATGAGGTAACTTTGCTCCCAGAAGACATTTGGCAAGTTGGGGTGGAGTTGATACTGGCATCTATAGGGTAGAGGTCAGGGATGCTGCCAAACGTCTTACAATGCACAGGACAGGCCCCTACATCAAAGAATTGTCTTGCCTGAAGTGTTGATAGTGCCATGGTTGAGAAATTCTATTACACCTCCACTGTACTCTAGGTCATCACTCTGGTTATGTTTCTTTGCTCTTGTTCTAAGCAGATGTTTGGGTCCAACTAAAGAGGATAGAATCTGTTATTAAGCTGTTTTTGGTTTTGTTTTGTTTTTGTCGTGACTGGTTTTCTCCTAGCGTTGTTTTATCTATTGGCTCATGATAGCCTGAGCTCTGAACTCTATAGAGCTCGGGAACCCCCTCAGTCATTCTTTTTTTATATGTATATACATATTTTTTATTATACTTTAAGTTCTAGGGTACACGTGCACAATGTGCAGGTTTGTTACATATGTATACATGTGCCGTGTTGGTGTGCTGCACCCATTAACTCATCGTTTACATTAGGTATATCTCCTTATGCTGTCCCTCCCCCCTTCCCCCACCCCACAACAGGCCCTGGTGTGTGATGTTCCCCTTCCTGTGTCCAAGTGTTCTCATTGTTCAATTCCCACCTATGAGTGAAGTTCATGTCCTTTGTAGGGACATGGATGAAGCTGGAAACCATCATTCTCAGCAAACTATCGCAAGGCCTCTCAGGCATTCTGAGCCATTCTGATCTTGTGCTGGGGATCTGCCCTGAATTGCTCCGTTGCTCTGTACTGGGCTTCCTCTGGACTGGTGTAAGTTGGGCTATTAGAGCCCTTCTACCAGAAAGTTGTGTGAATTGGGATCAGGTAATACTTAACTCTGTTCTTACTAGCAAACTCAAAGTGGCCCTAGAAGCTCTGAGATTTAGAACATGGGCTAGGAAGCAAATTGCCCATTGTTAGCACCCCTTAAATGTTTAAAAATGCTGATGCACACTGATGGGAAAGAGAGAATGTCCCCTATTGTCCCCCACCCCCAAGAGCACTCATGCAATCTTTATGGCTTTCTCAGTCTAGACACTAACATAATTCAGAGCTGCCAGAGTATATGGCCTTAGAAAGGCAGCAGATGCCCCACACATTTGCATTTAACTTTACAGTGCATAATGTCATCTAGAATCATCCTTTGTCTCTAGGTCAAAAGCCTCATTCCATTACTAAAAGCATAACAGATTATGGATTATCTTTCCGCTTCTGCTTAAACTTCCCTTCAGAGGAGCCATCCTAAGCGGGGTGGGTTGGTTGAGGTTCCTGATTCTATGACAGTCCTGCTCTGTGAGACTGACTCAGAAGCAGACTGATAGTCCTTGACTTGGTGCCCTTTTTTAAGAAGCCTCTTGCTACCTTTACTTTTCCTGCGACTTGCCTGACTACAAAAAAAAAAAAAAAAAAAAGGCTTCTGCTTAATAAACGTCTGCTTGTAATATTCTGAAACAAGGAGGCTAATCAAAGGCCCTGTTCTGCAGAACAGGGACACTAAATGACAAGATTAATTTCCGTAATCAAGCAGCTTAATTTGGACAGTTTTCCCGTCTCTGTTGCTGATTGAAATTGAGGCAAATTTCGCTGTGGTGAGATGCTGTCTTTGCCTAGGAAAGCTTACTTACTGGTACTAGAAGAGGGGAGGCAAGGTGAATGTGGTCAGAGAGATGCAGGGAGGTGAGAAGGAGAAGGGCATTATGTGAAGTGAAATGTGAACGAGAGAGCTAGTACACAAAGTCATGGGAATTTTTCTAGGCCTTCTTATATGAAGTGGTGTGAAGGACTTTATGCAATTGTCCACACAGCGACTACTCACAGTCCTGAAATATTTCCATCAGGAGAATCAGAGCACGGTTGTCACTTAGACTCATACAGCCGTGGCAGGTTTGGGCAGAAGGGCACCATAGAAATCATCTAATCCAACTACCTTTTTTTCATAAAGCATTCCCAAAAACATTAAAGAACTTGCATGCTGCTCATTAACACCAAGCAAAATTTCAAGACGAAATGGCTAAGCAATCTAATGAGATTTGCAGGAAAATAAACAGTAACATTGGGATGGACCTTATGTCTATATAAAGTGTTATAATTTACAAGGCACTTTGAGTAATTTTTTTTTTTGAGATGGAGTCTTGCCTTGTCGTGGCACTTTGAGTAATTTTAAGTGGCAGACTATATTACTCAAATTAGAATTTAAATGGATTTTTTAACCCTTATATACAAAAATCAAATCAAATGGATTAAAGACTTAAACATAAGACCAGAAACTGTAAAAATACTAGGGAAACCAATGGGAAAGAGCTTTATAACATTGATTTGGGCAAATATTTTTTAAAAATATGATCCCCAAAGCATAAGCAACACAAGTAACAATAGACAAATGGGATTGCATCAAACTAGAAAGCATCTGCACAGCAAAGGAAACAAGCGACAGAGTGAAGAGACAAACCTACAGAATCAGAGAAAATGTTTGCAAATCATACATCTAATAAACGTTAATATTAAAAATACATAACTCAAGCAACTCAATAGCAAGAATAACCTGACTTAAAAATGGGCAACAGACCCGAAAAGACATTTCTCAAAGGAAGACATACAAAAAGCCAACAGGTATATGGAAAAATGCTCAACATCACTAATCATCAGGGAAATGCAAATCAAAATCACAATGTGATATCATCTCATAGCTGTCAAAATGGCTATTATGAAAAATACAAGAGATAAAAAGTGTTGATGAGGAGATGGATGAGAACATAACTTGCACACTGTGGGTGAGAATGTGAATTATTACAATCATTATGGAAAACAATTTGGAGGTTCCTCAAGAAACTAAGAATAGAATTACCAAATGACCCCAGCAATCCCACTTTTGGGCATCTCAAAGGAAATGCAACCAGTATGTCAGATATAGCTGCACTCCCATGTTCATTGCATCATTATTCACAGTAGCCAAGATACGGAGTCAACCTAAGTGTCCATCAGTTGATGAACAGATAAAGAAAATGTGGTGTGTATATACAATGAAATACTATTCAGTGTTAAAAAAGAAGTAAGTTGTGTCATTTACAACAACATGGATGAATCTGGAGGACATTTTGCTAAGTGAAGTAAGCAAGACACAGAAAGACAAACACTGTATGATCTCACTTCTATATGAAATCTAAAACCAGTTGAACTGATAGAGCAGACAATAGGATGGTAGTTACCATTGGGAGTTGAAGGAGTTGGGGTATGTTGATCAAAGGATACAAAATTCCAGTTAGACCAAGTGAATAAATTCAGGAGATTTACTGTACAAGATGGCGACTATAGTTAATAACAATGTATTATATACTTGAAAATTGAAAATTGTTAAGAGCAGACTTTAAATGTTTTCACCACAGAAAAATGATAAGTATGTGTGGTAATGTATATGTTAATTAGCTTGATTTAGACATTCCACAATGTAAGCATATATCAAAACATCATGTAGTACACTATAAATACATACAATTTTTATTTGTCATTTAATAATGCAAATAATTTGAATTCAATATTTGTAGACTTTTAATAACATAAATAATAATAGCCTGCCAGCTTATTGTTTCTTAGAAAGATGAAACACCTCACCATGGGGATTTAAGAATCTTCTTTTTTTCTTGTGCTGTAGTTAGCACTGAAGAACACCACTTTCAAGGAAAACAACAATACCATCTTGTAGTTTTGGATAACTATTTGAAATTTTGACCTTCAGGCTTTTCTAGATCTAACTTTGTTTAGATTATCTTATGCAGATCCATGAACTCTGGTTTCTGGTAGGAAATACGGTGAGGTAGGTTAATCTGTGGGCAAGAAGCTAGGTAGCTATAGGTTTTATTATTAACTTTGTCTTTAACCTTAGTGAGTCATTGCACCTTTCTGTGCTTTGGTTTCTTAATTGTAAAATAGAGATGACAATACAGATCTACTTCACAGAAGAATAACTAATCAATGATTGAAAAGCTCTTTTCAAACATAAAGTACTAAGTAAATACTAAAAAATGAAATACATTGACTTCTAAATAAAATGGGGAAAATTAAATCAAGGCTAGACCAGACTGAAACTAATAGTAAAAGCAACAAGGCTTTATGTATGTCTGTGTATTGGGAATATGACAGGGGAAAACATAATGGCCAGTAAATCCATGAACCCTGGGTTAGCACAGTGAGGTATACATGGATCAAGATGCCACTGCGCACACTAACCCAAGCCCTCATGAGCAGGATGTTAGAGAAACCTGGTTGGTCCATTTTCCCATTCATTCAAAAAATACTTAGTAAGTGCCTATTATGGGCAAGGCATTATTGCTATAAGACACTCTTCTAGACCTCATGGAGTTCAGAATGTATTGGAGGAGACAAGAAATAACCCAATGTATATAATATAAATCTCTATGAGAAACACTGCAGGAACTGTAAAAACTAACTGTTATATAGGAAATCAGAAGTTTTAATTAGTATGACCAGAGAAAGCACACTGGAGAAGATGATATTTGAATTCTGTAGGTTCCCCTGGGCACTGACAAGGCAAAGAGGGTGCAGTCAAGGTGGAGGGACCAGGACAACCAAATATGAAAGTGTTATAATTTTTTAAAATGAAGGGGTTCAGATATCTTACATTTGGATTTGCGTTGAACAGATGGAAGAGACAGGACTAAAAATAGACGAGGTTGATCATAGTGAACCCTAAATGATTGTGGAGAACCTAAAAGGCATAAGACTATATGAAAGTAAAAACTTTAGGAATAGCAATCTAAAACACTAACAAACTACTGATCTCCCTGGGATGTGAGAAGAGCAGAGAGTGAAAATCAATTTAATAAAATGTAAGTAATGCAGTGTAGGGTGAAAAAAAAAAGTCCACAGAGGATTAAAGCAGCATTTAAAAGATTTCTTATCTAAAAATAATATCTCACTAACAAAAAAAAAAAAAAAAAAGAGAGCTGCAGAAACGACAAGATACAGTGAGATCAGAAAGGAGAGGCAAAAGTTGGCGGGTTTATACTTGATCACCCAGGAATGCATATTCTGGTGAAAAGATATAATTTGGCAATTTCAGAGAAAGATGAAAATGGGTAAATGGTGAATAAAGCACTTAGTGAAGTGGCAATTCATACTGAGCACAATATCATTCTTTGTCCTGTACTTTAAATAGAAACAGAGGGGCATAAAATGGCTGGTTGGGACAAACAGAACTGCAGGTTCACAGGCAGAAAGGCAAATGCCCATCTGGGTTGACTCGCTACATCAGCTCAGACTTGGCTGCGGGTATCCCCATGTGAATTGTCGTTTCCACATGTGTGTTGCTTCATTTTTTGCTCTCCATTGTCCCCATCACCTTCCCATCTCACCATAGGGTTTAGGATATTTTGCTGTGTGTTCAAATAGAATGTGAAAAGAAGCCTTTTAAAAGTATTTCTGTGCCTATTCACGATCTCCTAAACTTTGTTATAGTTTTTACATTGGTTTAGAAAGTATTTTGGTTTGATTTATATGGAAAACTTCTTTTTTAACATTATAGTAACATAGATTTTTAAAAAATGAAATTCTAGGGAACAAATATTGTAGACTAGTTAGATGGCAAGGGAAACAGGAGTTTTAGAACTAACTTTTAATCTCTCTAGGTACTAGTGTCTGGCCTAGCTGAGTCATTTCATCTCAGTAATACTTGGCAGTGCTGTGAATAACAGATCTTGCATGCACAGAACACAGCCCAATACCTGGCACATGACAGGCACTTTATTTTCTGTTAAAGTTAAGTACAGTTGACCCTTGAACAATGTGGGGGTTAGGGGAACCAACCTCCCACACAGTAAAAAATCCGTGTGTAACTTTTGACTCCCCAAAACTTAACTACTAACAGCCTACTGTTTACTGGAAGCCTTGCTGATAACATAAACAGTCAATTAGCATATATTTTATATGCTGCATGTATTATTATACTGTATCCCTACAATAAAGTAAGCTACTGAAAACAAAATGTTATTAAGAAAATTATAAGGAAGAGAAAATACATTTACTATTCATTAAGTGGAAGTGGATAATCATAGAGGTCTTCATCATGTCATACTCAAATTGAGTAGGCTGAGGAGGAGGAGGAAGAGAAGAAGTCGTTCTTGCTGTTTCAGGAGTGGCAGAGGTGGAAGAAAATCTGTGTGTAAGTGGACCCTGCACAGTTCAAACCTGTGTGTTCCCGAGTTAACTGTATCACTTTAATAATTTTTCTTGTTACAAAAGCAATGCATGAACATTTGAGAAAAACTAGAAGAGAAGGAAAAAGTTAATCAGATAGTTAATCTCACCAGATAGTAGTTAGCATTCTGAACATCTCTCAATGTGCAATATATAAAATAAAAATAAAGTCATACTGTACGTACTGTTTTGTATTAGTCCTTTTCTATTTATGTAAAAAATTTAAACTTATTTGTGTTCATATATGAATATCCTTTCCCATCAAGAAACATCTTTCTACATAATTTCTTATGGCTTCATGGAATTCTGCAATTTAACCAATTCTCTATTCAGTATTTTATATTATTTTTAAATTGGGAGATTTTACAAATGATAGAACAATAGACATCCTTGTAGATAAATCTTTTTGTCTATCCTAAATTATTTCTTCAGCATAAATTTTCAGAACTGGACTTGCTTGGTCAAATAGTATCAACATCTTGTGGCTTTGAATATTTATTATCAAATTATTGTCCATTAATTTTAAACTAGTATGTGTGTTTATCAATAGTATATGAGAATATCCACTTCCCCCGCCTTTGCAATATGGAAAAAAAAATTTGTGTTTAAATTTCTACTTAGTTGATTTACTAGTGAAGTTGAACTTTTCAAATATACTTATTAGCCACTTGATTTTAATTTTGCCTTTGTGAATAGTATGTTATTCTGGTTGGTACTTTCAAATGGAAGCTGTCTTTTCCCCTGTGTCTATCTTCATGATTTCATTTAGTAAAGTATTATTCTTTGTTCACATTTGTTTATTTGGCTAGACTTCAGACTCCTTCAGGGCAGGATTATATGTTATTCTTTTTTGTATCTTGAGCACCCAAGCACGGAAGAAGGACTCAGTAAGCATCTGGTGGGTATGTGAATGGAGGGGTACCAAACAAACAGAAGGAAGGGTGAACCAAGGTAAGTGTCCCTGTCTGCTCACCCAGACAGTGAAGTCACTGGAGTGTAGGTAACTCATCTTGTCTAAACCAAGTGTATAGACCTCAGAGCATTTCCCAGGGAACAGACAGAAGTGCTTAGTCCAACAAGAGATGGATGACATGTAAGACAGTGAGTAAATGAAGACAGAAATGAGCTGAGTGGTCTCCAAAAGTTCAGATGAAGGCTGAATGCAGGACAGCTCCATGACACAGGGCTGCTTTTCTTTGGTTTTGTTAAGATTTTTCCTGAGTGACACCTTAGGATCGTTAGGTCTGATTTCCTCGTTGATCATCTCACCCGGAAAGAATTCTTGGGAGTATCAATTAAGGGTCCTTGCTGTATTTCTTATTGAGAAGGTCATTTTTGTTTGGCCAAGACTTTGTTTTCATATTAGATGGTGAAGCCATTTCTACAGGCCCCACTGGGACAGTACAAGTTTCTCTGTCCTTCTCTGTTCTGGGCCTGTGGTGTTGTACCTCCTAGATGTACTCTCTTGACTTCTTGCTCTCCTTCTTTGAAATTCTTATCTTTTGAGCTCCTGATATTTGTAGAGAAAGATATAGGGATGAAAAAAAGGAAGGGAATTGACACTAGATAATAAATCATTGATCAGTTTTTTATATAGGGGTCACAAACTGTGATCTGAACATGTGGCAGAGTGTTTTACACAGCCAATGTATGTTTGTAACATTTGCACAATACATTCCACATAGTGCGCTTAATGATCACGTACTGTCCTCATTATATAGAACTTAATTTTAAGTCAGTATTTACAATCAATAAGTATATGTTGGTATGGCAGGTTTTGGTTTATTACAAATTGTACGTATTGTTTGCCTTCTGTTCTTGCAGTAGGGACAGACAGTTTTATAAATCTCCTGCGTATTAGGCATTCAGCCAGAAACAAAAGAAAGAGAAGATAAATCCCCTTGAGGAATTTATTCTTAATTTGTATAAACTGTTAATATTTCCTGATCTACTACAATCTTCTTTTCAGGTAAATAACATATATAGACCTAGCATCTTACATCATTTATATCATTTTCTTATGTATTTACATCAGAATATAGCATAGCATGACATTTAAGACATCTCTATACAATAGAAAGTGAATTTTTGACACATATTTGGTTAATTAGATCATTGTGAACATCCAAATCATGACTTACATTCATAGTAAATGTGTTAGCCTGTGACATCCAGTTTGGTCCTCCATAGAAGCAAAATTAATCAGGCAATGAAAGACTATTATTTTCACTGTAACATGTTTCCATGTTCATTTGTCTCGTAATTTCTGTGCTTGGGAGTTCAGAGATGTTGATACTATATGGAAGCCCCAAGGGGTGACAGTTTAGACAATTAATGGAGATTTAAACCATGGTTAATAACCAAATTTAAGTAAATTTGTGCATGCAGAAAAAAATCAGGAGAGACATTAATAACTATGAAGCCGCTTTAGCAAAGAGTGATAAAAATGGTCAGGAGTTTGGATAATGTCAGTTAAACTAAGTTTAACAAACTGTCAGTGAAGAAGAGGCTGGGAGATGAAAATGAATGTGATTGTGCTATACAACTGAGGGAACATTGATAGGAGGGCTTTGATAGGAGAAGGCAAGTGGAGGCTAAGAAACGCTATGCCCAAACTTAGCAAAGACACCAGAGACTGGGATAGGTCCTTAACGTCAAAATTGAGCACAGCTGTAGGTTAGTCATCTGGTTCTAAGACTGCTGCACTAGAGAATGGTCTTTAAGGGAATGTGACATAGCCCTCCCATGGGGTGAATTATCAGTGATTCCAGGAGGAAAATGGCACACATCGGTTGGGTTTGAGGGAGCTGCTTTGTGTTCCCATTATTAGAGCTCTTTCTATTCTGGTGCTGATCTTTCATCAACACTGAAGAATGGCTGGTATTGTTCAGTAGGGTCCCCTGGGAGAAATAGAGTAATATGGAGCAGTTTCTTCCAGGCAGGCAGCAAGGTTTTAGGTCTGGCAGATCTTCGTATTAGGATCCTGAGTTCTCTCCTTGGCCCTGCCTAGCAGATTCTCCTGATGCATTCTCTCCCTCACTCTCACCCCGGGTGGCATCCTTAACTTACTTGTACCCCCTGCCATCTTTTGACAGTCAATTTTTCTCAGAAACAATCCACCATGCTCCTGACCACCCCCAGTCCTCCTTCCCTGCTCCTCCTTTCCCCCCCTCCCTCCTGCTGATTTGTTATTATGTACTGCAGCTGCCCGGAGGATTTTAAATAGACCCATAATGGCACAGCAGCGCCTCTTGGAAGTTTAAATATAACCTTCTTGTTAATCTTGTCTGTGGCGGCAGCAGAAACAGCACCTGGAGAAGGCAATGGGCAAGAGATGCCCTGGGGTTCTACCCTGAGATCAGGTCTAGCAATCTTTCAGGTGTCCTGTGATCTGAAAGTATTTGGTCTCAGCCTCATGGGTGACTGTGCCTCAGCCTTAAGTGGATTTGGTGCCAGATTGACAGTCCCTAGAAATGTGAGCACAGTGGAATACCAGGGCAAAAGAGACTGAGGGAACCACAAGGAAAGTTTAAAATTCCTCTCCACCTTCTGCTAAAACATGTCACTCATCCTTTGCCACTCTCAGAGGCAGAATGTGTTTAGTCCTATTTAGCCTTTGGCCCTGTGTGGGGACCTGCAGGGGGAAGGGCTAATTAGTGTCAGTTACATCAGTGTCCATGATTCTTAAGGAACAGGTGTACAAATAATAAGCACTTCCAAGCCACAAAATAAAGGCCTCAGATCAGCTTCCAGGGGATGCAATGGGTGGTTGCTCTGACCCAGAGCAATGAAATTGTTTGTGAAGGAAAGATGCCTATAAATTGTAGCCCCAGTACCCAAACTCGTCAGTATTTTCTTGGATTTAGCAAATGTCGAACACTAACATTAATTAATTCATTCAATGAATATATGTTGAATACTAGTGGTTGTAGGAAATGTTCTCAGATCAATGGAATAAAAGAACAACAGGGAAAGGAGGCACCTTTTTGAATGTAAGGAGGCCTTCAATGCTGGAATGACAGACCCTTCAGAACAGAGATCGTCATGAGGACATGTTCTAAGATCCATCTAGTTTGGGTTTCTTCCTGTTGAAATGTTCTAGAATGAACTGATTGTCCAAGCGTGGGAATAAAAGAGATTAGACATTTAATGAAAAAGAATTTAAATTCTGTAGAGTGTAAAGAAGTATTTTAAATGCTTAGTTTTGGTGGAAGGGATACAGGTGGTGTCATTTGTTATCTTAAGGCAGATTAAAATATAAGAGAGGAACCTGAACAAATAATAAATACATATGATAATAAGCATATCAAACATTTTATAGTATATTTTGGGTTATGTTGTAAGTTTACATATATAATTCTGTATTGTACTCATACTACCCTATATGGTGAACATTGTTATCTTCATTTTATATAAGAAAAAATTAGCAGAAACTGATTAGATGGTTTATCCAAGGTTAATGGGCTAGTTAGTTGTGGGACCAAGACATCTAACTCCAAATATGATTGTGTGTTATTCATACTTGAATCCCTAGGGGCTGGTATGATGCATTGCAACACTGACTTTTTTTTTTTTTTTTTTTTAGTAAATGAATGAATGATACCATTTCCTTGTTTCATAACTCTACAATCATATATTCATTTTTAAATAAACACACAAAAGCCATTTCAAACATTTTAGTATTTTAGTAGAGAGGTTACTGAGGAAGGAGAATGGGTCAGGAATGGTTCTAATGGATCCGTATAGTTGATCATGGGATACATTCTAGAGTTTTGCTAATCAAAATATGGTCTAAAGGCCAGCAGCATCAATGTTATCTGGGACTTGTTAGAGATGCAGAATCTTAGGCTTTGCTTCAGACCTTCAGAATCATAGTTGTGACTTAAAGATTGACTTTGAGCAGGTAGAAAGCCTTCTTACAAACTGAAATCTGCAAGTGATTATAGGTAGGAGATGTGTGATGGTAGAGAATTAAATATTACTAGAATATCACTGTAATAAGAGCAGAAAGTAAGTGGGGAGAGAAAGGATCACCGAAGGGCTTCTATCCAGCCTGTGTTTTCATGAGGGAGAACAGCTGAACCATCCAAGTTAGACAACGTTATTTTATAAGATTTCTAAGGATAAAGATTATGTAAAGTCTGTTTATAGAGTTTTAAGTCCATCAAACAAGAATATTACCTCCACCTCATAGATCATGAAACTCTTGCTGAATTTTGTTTATTTAATAGCTTTTAATCCTATAAGGAAATGGAGACCAGTTGGTTGTTACATTAGTCAAAACAGTATGTAGTTTCCTACCTATTTGCATGAAAGTAGACCTATTTGAAAATGGCAAAGCAGGTCCTACCCACATTCTGAGAACCATTAGGGATTCTTCAAAACTATAAGCAGGTCTGATGTGAGTGAAACAGAATAAAACAATCCCTGCCCAAATGGGAACGGATTTCTCCACTTTCCATTATCATTTTAGTAAAAGTGCAACTTATAGTATTTGCTATCGTCTGAATGTTTGTGGCCCCTCAAAATTCATATGTTGAAATCCTAACCCCCAAGGTGATGGCGTATTAGGGGGTGGAGCCTTTGGGAGGTGATTAGCTCATGGGGGCAGAGTCTTCATGAGTGGGACCTTATAAAACAGACCCAAGAGAGACCTTTTGCCCCTTCGATCACGTGAGGAAGGCATCATCTGTAAACCAGGAAATGGGTTCTCATAAGACATTGATTCTGCTAGTATTTTGATCTTGGACTTCCAAGCCTCCAGAACTGTGAGAAATAAATTTCTGTTCCTTGTAAGTTACCCAGTCAATGGGTATTTTGTTATAGCAGCTTGAATGGACTAAAATAGTATTTTTAATCATCTATTTATTGCTTTGAGTGAGAAGTACAAAAGCTGGATATTTTAGCCTCCTTTAAGGGCTCACAATCTAAATAGATAGAGGTAGAGGAATCATATTCCTTGTCAAATAAAATCTTTGAGGTGAGAATGAACAAGGCAGTCATGACAGGTAATTAGGAAAACTAGGATCTGGTACCAGTTTTGCCACCGAATTTGTGTTCTTAGAAAACATCTGATTTCTTTAGGTCTCAATTTCCCATCTGTCAAAATGAGAAGTTTGGATTGGATGGACTTTCAGGTCTTTCAGTTCATGCTCCCAAGCCTGCAGGGGAATGGCAGATCAAGTGTTAGAGTGATGGATGGAAAGGTTTCGCTGGCCAGATGGAAGACACTAGATATGCAGCATAAAGTCTGTTTATCTCACAAAGGTTTTTTAAATGAGTTGATCATTTTCTTTTTCCTTTATAAGATGGTTTAATATTTGCATTACTCATTGTCTGCTTTCAAAGTTAATGGACATTTCCATTTCAAATGGCCCTAAAATCTTCTCTGAATTGGGGAAGGGCTTGTCTGGTGATTTGTAAACCCAAGCCATAGTTGATTGTGCCTGTGCCTTGTGGTCCCAATTATGCTGCCCTCTGGCCTTCTTCCCTCCACTCGCAAAGTGAGGCTAAAAAGAAAGATATCCAAGGAGTCTGGCTGATGACCCAGCTGGAGCCTCAGAGACTGGGGTGGGGGCCCAAAATCAGAGGGTCTGATCCTCAGCTTTGTGGGTCTGCAGTTGGTCAAGTTTTCAGGAGAGGCCATATTTTACAACATTAAAAATGTGTGGTGTTCTCCAAAAACCTTCTACATTTTCATTCATGTTTCTTTGGTTATATCAGAAATAGATGTTCCATTCATAGCCATGTGTATTGAACTCTTATTGCATGCCATATACCGGAAAGCTGTTTCTTTTTTTTTTTTTAATTATACTTTAAGTTCTAGGGTACATGTGTACAACATGCAGGTTTGTTACATATGTATATATGTGCTGTGTTGGTTTGCTTCACCCATAAACTCGTCATTTACATTAGGTTTTTCTCCTAATGTTATCCCTCCCCCATCCCCTCACCCCACGACAGACCCCGGTATGTGATGTTCCCTGCCCTTTGTCCATTTGTTCTCATTGTTCAATTCCCACCTGTGAGTTAGAACACATGATGTTTGGTTTTCTCTCCTTGTGATAGTTTGCTCAGAATGATGGTTTCCAGCTTCATCCATGTCCCTACAAAGGACGTGAACTCATCCTTTTTTATGACTGCATAGTATTCCATGGTGTATATGAGCCACATTTTCTTAATCCAGGCTATCACTGATGGACATTTGGGTTGGTTCCAAGTCTTTGCTATTGTGAATAGTGCCGCAATAAACATACGTGTGCACATGTCTTTATGTAGTGTGATTTATAATCCTTTGGGTGTATACACAGTAATGGGATCGCTGGGTCAAATGGTATTTCTATGCATTAACTAGTTGAATTCTTACAACATATTCAACAGTAAAGTTATGCATTATCAATATACCCATCTTACAGGGGAGAAAACAGAAGTTCAGAGAGTTTAATGCCAAGCAGCATAGTGGAAGTGCATGGCAAGATCAAATTCAGTTCTTCCAATTGTAAAACCTTTTTTTTTTTTTTTTTTTTTTTTTTTTTTTTTTTTTTTTGCCGCTGCGTCAACCTGACTTCCTTCTCTAGAAAGATCTCAGCCATGTTTTAATAACTGCCTTCTTATATCTACCTTGCCACCTAAAATTTAGATACACTGATGTATTAACTTTTTTTCTATCTTATTATAGTATTAACTCAGTTAGCTTATTATCCACTAAATGTTGTTAGATATTTTTTCTCTACCCAATATCGATGGACACAGCTTATTTTTACTAAGCTCATTTGTTCTTGTTAAACTTTTTTTTGTTTGGTTCTAATAATGTCATGATTATGTATCCCAGTCATTCTGAATTCTCAAGAGTGAGCAGAGCTGGGCTTTAATTGCTCCTTTAAGTCTCGAAACATCGAATGGCCCAAAGAATCGTAGGGCTCTGGCCTTATCCAGCCATCCCAGGAGCTGGCTCTAGGCATGTGGCAGCTCCTCTCATGGTGAGGCTTGCTGGCAATAGAAAAATGGAACTGAATTTCAGCACACACCTGCAGTGCAGTCTGGCTTCGATGCCCAGGACAATGAGGTAGCTTGGTGTCCATCTGGACTCACTGATCACCTCCTGGGAGGACAAAACCTGAATTAGATTGTCATGGCTGAACAGAGAGGGGCACTGTGCATTCTGAGGCTTGGCGAGTAGAGAAGCACTTGCCAGCATTTTGCTGAGTTATATCTTCCCATTCCATGGCTGATGTTATTTATTTTTAGTCTCATTTCTTCTGATTACTCAATTGACTTGAACAAGTTCATGAGAAAAATGATGTCTCTATCAGACAACTGTAGAGGGATTTCTTGCTGGAGATATATTGACGTAAAAATATTTTATTTTCTTGGATGCCACTGGATCTTTGTGACATCTTGGGTATTTTGGGTCCGGGGGGAGGTTAGTGGGGAGTGGGTCACAGTAATGGATGTGGCTGAGGCATGATAGTGGGTTCTGGTGATAGCTCATTCTAGTTGGACATTTAATTTAGTAGAGCAGTGCCTTTGCAAATGCATTGAAATGGATCTGCTGCTGGAGAATACTGGCATCTTGCCATAGGAATGGAGGTGGTTCTGACTCAAGAATGTAGACGTGGGGAAACTACTCTGCTTTCCTTTGCTTTAACTTTTTTTATGCTTTCTTTTTCTTGATTTTTCTTTTTCTTTTTTTTTTTTTGAGACAGAGTCTCACTCTATTGCCCAGGCTGCAGTGCAATGAAGTGATCTTGGCTCACTGCAACCTCCACCTCCCAAGCTCAAGCGATCCTCCTGTCTCAGCCTCCCACAGGCACATGCTACTACACCTGGATAATTTTTTTTTTTTTTTTGTAGAGATGGGATTTCGCCATGTTGCCCAGGCAGTTCTCTAACTCCTGAGCTCAAGCAATCTGCCTGTCTTGGCCTCCCAAAGTGCTGGGATTACAGGTGTGAGCCACTGCACTAGGCCCTTTTTATCCACTTTCATGAAGGACTCGAAGACACAGATTTTAAAGGATTTAAAAACCTAACCCTCTCCCACTTCCTTCTTCCAAAAAGTCTGATTTTGAAGATATGACTTACTGATTGTGCTCAGAGGCTAAGACAGAGTGTGAAGAATCCTCCTTGAACACACCATTCAGGTAAGGGGTCAGAATAGGGAGAACGCAGCTGGAACAGCAATAGCCAGAAAGCCTTTTCTAACTTGTAGCCAGCGGGAAAAGTGCTAAGGATAGGTTACTAGAGCCCCTTGGGAACTGATGAGGAGTGGATTCAACTTAGGAATCATAGGCCAAAGAACAGTGGTAGAAAAACAGAATCACAATTGGCATGGCCATTAGGGCTGACTTCATTCTGTTCAGAAAGAAGGAAGGGTACTGAACACATCTTTGGTTAGAGAATAAGCACATCCTGAAATTTTCTTGAGAACTAAGGATTTGTGAGTTGAATAACCTTTTTTTTTTTTGAGACAGAGTCTCACTTTGTTGCCCAGGTTGGAGTGCAGTGGCACAATCTTAGCTCACTGCAACCTCTGCCTCCCAGGTTCAAGAAATGCTCATGCTTCAGCCTCCCGAGTAGATGGAACTATAGGTATGCACCACCACGCCTGGCTAATTTTTGGATCTTTAGTAGAGACTGGGTTTCAACATGTTGGCCAGGCTGGTCTCGAGCTCCCGGCCTCATGCCATCTGCTCGCCTCGGCCTCCCAAAGTGCTGGGATTACAGGCATGAGCCACTGTGCCTGCCCTGAGTTGAATAACTTTATCCAGCACATTCAGGCTTGCTTTTGGTTCATCTGAATTACAGACGTGACAAATGTAGTTGGAAATATTACGAGTAACACAGACTTCCCCAGGCTGCACCGCTTTGTGAGTGTATAATATTACTAAGAGTCCAGATCTCATTGATTCTTGCTTCTTCCTACTCATTTAAGACCACAACCCCCCACAAAGTCACCAGTCCCTGATGTGCTGTGGGGAGTTCTCAGGAGGGCCTATTACAGATTCACAGACAGTTCAAGTGCAATATCTGCTGAGAATGGCTGCCACTTTTTGTGTGTTTCCTGGTTTTTCCTTGGTGCTGCCAATGTTTCCTGTTGTTCTAATTGCAGTGGGGACCACTATCTGTGTTAGGCATGGCTGCTGCTTCTGTCAGGTGCCACAGCATCTGCCTTGCACCATGGCCTCTTTCAGACCCTGCTGTCTTCTCCCATTGAGAGCACAGACCCCTGTGGATACTAGTTTCCCTCTAGTCACCTTCCTCAGGTACTCTGAAGACTTCATAAAGTTAAAGCTTCAACAGGGTCTGGGGTGAGGTATTTGAGAGAGATTCTTATCCCCAATTATGTTAGGCACCAAAGCTGGATGGTCATGTCACAATATCTCCTAAAGGTTTTAATGAAAAAGCTCCTTTGATTTTTACTTACATCTTCTCCTTTCTTATTCCCTGAGGACCCACAGGCCAGGCTGGGAGAGCTTCAAGGGATAGCCATCATGGTGGTTTCTAAACTGCTTCTCTCATCCTATGACTATAGCTTTGTTAATTGATTGAGCTTGTTTGATTCGTTCCTTTCCTTAAAGTAAGTTCTCCTCTAAGGAGCTCCTCTGTTTCTCATGAAAATAGACTTCTGCAGAGCCCATCCCTTTAGTTTCTTAGACTTGCCCAAGCACTCAAAATGCTGGCACTGGCTTATGCTGGGGCATGCCCTTCACGGGTCCAAGGTCAATGGCTGCCCTTGAGGAAGTGAGATGCTGCCATCAGTGATGGCAGACAGTTGAGGCTTATGTTAAGTGAAACAACCAAGCACAGAAAGACAAATATGGCATGTTCTCATCCATCTGTGGGAGCTAAAACGTGGATTTCATGAAGCTAGAGAATAGATTAGTGGTGACCAGAGGCCGGGAAGGGTAGGGGAGAGGGAGTACAAAGAGAAGATAATTATTGGGTACAAATATCTAATTAAGAAGAAGAAATGAGACTTGATGTTCGATAGATCAGCAGGGTGACTACAGTTAACACTAACCATTTTCAGATTTCAAAATAACTAGAAGAGAATAATTCGAATGTTCTTAGCTTAAAGAAGAGATAAATACTAAATGTGATGGATACACTAATTACTTTGATTTCGTTATATGAATGTATCACCTGTACCCTTAAAATATGTACATATAATACATATTAATAAAGAATTATTTAGTTAATTTTAAAAATTCCTACCTCATAAGGCTATTGAGAAAATGAAAAAGCTAACAGAGGTGTTTATTCATGTGGTTAACTCAGAATATTGTAGGAAAATTATAGATACCCCAATAAGAAACAGAGTGCAACATACGGTCCATGGTGCAATCTGTGGTTCTTTCTGTCATTAAAAATTCTGTGAGCCTTTCGCAGGACATGGAATTTTTTTTTTTTTTTTTTTTTGAGACGGAGTCTTGCTCTGTCACCCAGGCTGGAGTGCAGTGGTGCGATCTCGGCTCACTGCAAGCTCCGCCTCCCGGGTTCACACCATTCTCCTGCCTCAGCCTCTCCGAGTAGCTGGGACTACAGGTGCCCGCCACCATGCCCGGCTAATTTTTTTGTGTTTTTAGTAGATACGGGGTTTCACCGTGGTCTCTATCTCCTGACCTTGTGATCCGCCCGCCTTGGCCTCCCAAAGTGCTGGGATTACAAGCGTGAGCCACCGCGCCCGGCCAGGACATGGAATGTTAACCCTGTTGTCATAAACATATTCTATTTCAGCTCCTTAATTCTCTGTGTACTGTCATTTTTTTTTTTGTAGCTATGATATTATAACCTATGCTAAATTAGGTGAAGGCCACCCTAAGGGCTGCCCCAAGCCACCTTCTCCTTTCCCTGATGCCAAGCACAGGCTGTGACCCCTGTGTCCCTTCTGGACCCTAGTTCTGTGTCTGCAGGGAAGGGTTCCAGCCTCATCACTCCCACTGGAACAGCAGCCTCTGGACTTGTTCTGCTTCTCACTCTTGGCCCCGCTCTCTGGGTCCTTATTTCAACCTCAGTCTTGCCCAAACCAAACTGCCTTCCTTAGGTCTTGCTTTCATCAGTCCTGGCATAGGTCCTCATAATGGTCCTAATTTCACTTTAACAGCTTCGTCAACAAGAGTGGGCCTCCTTTCTAGGTCTGAAGTTCCTACTGTGTATTTTATAAAATCACTGCTCAGCACCAATGAACAATGACCATGCCCCTTCAAAACAATTGAAAGAAAAGAAATGATTCTCCACAGAGGATTCATGGGAGATGACTATTATAAAACGCAATTACCCCAAAAGTTATGGAAAACATAATGAGGGACCTCTGCAGACCTCATGTCACTGTGTTTAACTTGTACATATCTATTTGGGTCTCTCAAAAGGGGAAGTGAAAACATTTTCATCTGGGTCAGGTGGATTTATGATTAGAGAACAATGTTTTTAAAAATTAAGCTTGTTTGTTTCTATTAAATGTGTCTACACATTCAAGGAAAGTAGAGATAATAAGAGAGGTGACTTAAATTAGAAGGGTTTGGGGATGTGTGGGACAAGAAAGTCTGAAGAGCCAGGATTGGAGGGGACGAGAGGACACAGGAGAGTGGAAGGTCAGTGCAGAAAGATGGGGTGCTGTGAAGGAGGGAGGTTCCTGCAGGGATATTGAAAGAGGGACCAATGTCCTGCAGGCCGAAGGCTTAGAGATTTACCACAAAGGGACTGTGTCTGTGATGGATAGGCAGATGCAGGCCAGGAGAGGAGAGGATAAATCCAGGCCTGTACTGAAAGATATTTGCATCCCCCAGTTCCATGGGAGATCAGAACTGAGAAAGTGGGCAGTTGTCTCAAAGGAGGAGGATTTCTCAGCTGATACCTCAAGTATCTGGGGCTATGTAGGAAGAGTAAGGATGCTTTCAACTCATGCCAAGCTAAGTAACATGAAAATCTACTTCCAATTCACCTCACCTCTATAGTCATGCCTGTTCCGGGGCCCTTGCACATTTTAGTAAAGATGCTAGAGGAGCAAAATATTGCTTCTCCCACTCACAGTGTCTCCCAATTTTACTTCTGGGTGATAGTAACAGCAAGTTAATTTCAATTGATACCAGTGGTGATGGGGGACTCTGCAAGGCATTCTATTTAGAATTAGATTTTCTTAAAAAAATGGCAAGTAACATATATTGAGCACTTGTACACCTCACTTTACCCAACTCTGATGCATAGCCCTGAAACGCTTAATCCTTCCAACAATTCTTATATGAGCATAATTATTATCACCAGTTTATAGTTGAAAAAACTAAAGCTAGTAGTGCTTAGATAATTTCTCCAAATATTCAGAGCGACTAAAAAAAAACCGATCTTGGACTGACAGGTCTTACGCTAGGGTATTTGCCATTAAAATATTCTTCCTTTTAGGGTCTCTTGTGATTTAAGGAAAACTTGCCCAGGGGTTGCAGGGGAGTGAGGCATCCTAAGCTAGAAGCATCCTTTTCCCTCATCCAAGTCCTTTAAGCTGCAGCCATCTTCTGAAACCTTTTTGCTGGAATGTGGAAGGCACGCGCACTTAGTTTAATGGTAACATGCTTTTGCAGTTATTGCCTCTTAAGATCTCAGTTGTTAATGGGATACCATTATTGCACCGTTGCCAGTGGTTTTTCATTTTATTCTGATACTCTGGCATGGATCCTACAGAGGCTGTTGTTGAGTATAAGAGTTTATAACCTCTGACATGCAAGGCTATGGATAAAACACTATTTGAGTTTTAAAAACATTCTCTCTTGTTTAATGAGGTTTTTAAGTGTGTATAGGAATAAAACAACAACCAGGACTCTTTAAGAAGCCTTTGGCAAGAAGCTCCAGAGGTTTAGCTAGAGCTGACTTGAAATGTGGAGACCAGCCATTAATCAGATGGTCAGCAAATTAAGTGAGTTCAACATTTGCTGGAGCTTTATATCTCCATTGCCAGTTTCATGTTCCACTTGCTTGCAGTCAGCCAGTGCAGAGGGAAGGTAATGATGCTCAGGCCAAGGAAGGTCTTCCTTGGAGAAAAAGGGAAGTGGTCTCTCCTAGCAGCAAAGATAGTTCTAGCAGAGTCCCCAGAGTTCAAAGGGAGATGCTTGGGCTGAAACTATTAACACCTTCCCTCAGCAAAACAACCATTTTGGCTGCAAGCAGGTTTAACTGTCACATGAAACATCAATACACAGAAATTAAGGGTTCCTCGAAAAGGAAAGAAGGGAAACCAAAGTTTATATAAGAGGCACGTGAAATTGTTTTCCCAGTGGGCACCAGGTGATTTCTGTGTCTAAGTAACAGGAAACCACTTAATTTTTCCTTCCCTTGGTAACCTCATTTTTAAAATGAAGTTGGGTGGCTGACTTCCAAGGCTCTCTTGTGAGCAAGCACTCTATGGTTCTAGCAAATGCTTGGTAAGAGTTGAGTATATTAATGAGGTCTTTATGCCTAGATTTTTAGAATTTTTCTCTGATTGACATTAGTATCAGTAATGGTTATAATCAGTAGAAATGAGAGAAATGTGTTATTTTAATGGTTATATTTGCTGGAAACTTAGTCCATTCTGTTGAACACTATACGTGTTCGCTATAGTGGCCCCTCTAATGTTCTGAGAGTCCAGTTCTGCCCCGTAATTCAGCATCTTTTCTTTGGAACAAAGTGGAAAGCTTCATCACACATAATCTCTCTTCTAATATCTACCTGACTTTGGGAGAAAAATTATATATTTCGACCTCTCCCACTTGAGCCTCCCTCTACCTGCCACAGAAGCTATTCAGATGGAACCTGACATTTTATCCTTCCTTCCTCTTCCTTGCCTCTGAGATGACAGGATATCAGTCCCAAAAGGTCTTAAGGTTCATGAGGGCTCCATTGGCTTATGGCCCAGAGAGGCGTGGGTCTGCTATGAAGAATCTTCCTGGTGTATTTGAGATAAGTTGGTATTTGCAGGCTGGTCTGGGGTTGCAATCCCCATTTATTACATTGGATCAATGGGAGAATGCTTTTGGATTTCTAAACAACTAGCTTAAGGATGAATTTTTGGAATGTGATGTATTTATGGATTGGGGATCTATCAGCCTAATCAGTGAGATAAAGAAGTTGAGATCCTTATTCTTAAAAATGTGAGTTCCATGAAAGATGGCTCCCACTAGCCTAAATTGTATCTTCACAATTGTCTATGAGTTCGTTACATGGATTGGAATCTTAGTTACAGGCTTAAACAACCATAATAGGATGTATGAAATCCTTAGATAATCTGCATATTTTCTGAACACTCAAATTTCTTGCTTTTTTTCTTCCCCCCATGAGATCTTTTTCTAGCTGAATTGGCAATTCTTTGTGTTTCAATTCTCTGGTACAGCTTGCCCTTTTGCAGAAGTGCTAATAAGCTATCATATTGCACAGGGAGAGGCGCTGGGGGTTAAGTCACCTGAAATAATGCAGATGTTTCTGGCAGGCAGGTGTTTCTGGCAGGTATAGTCCTAGAATTTGAATAGTACTTTTTCTATTTCAGACCATTGGTAGCAGCCAAGTCCCATTGTACTTACCATTTCCTTTCTCTCTCCTAGACTGTATGAAATAGAATCTTCACCTTTTCTGATGATACGTGTCAGATAAGCAATGAATGGCTGAAGAGTTGGGGAATTCCACTGAAGTTCATCCTATTTTATGTAGGGGCCTCTCATAAACTTAAGACAGCTTTTCAAATAATATTCAGTGGCCACTTCTCCCAGCCTAGGTTAGACATGATCCTGCATTTCATCTAGTTAACAGTTATGCCTATTTTAATAGGCCTTAAGAAAAAACAATTTTTAAAAGATATTTCTTAGATGAATTGGAGTTTTGGGGGGTAGAAGCTGAACAGAAAGCAGCAGGTACGAACTGTCTATCAAAGGTTCCTTGGAGGAGGTGGATTGCACTACATACTTTTTTTTTTCTCCTTTGAAGCCTGTATTTATTGTCCCTCTTTTGTGTAGAGTCTCAAACCGGGAGGACTAAGTGCTCTTGAACAGGCCCTTTTGCCTGCTCCCTCCCAGCCCCCACCTGCTGCGCAGCCTGCATGGACAAAGAAAGGGAATGGACAACAGGCACAGCGGCAAAACAAGCTGTGTCAGTTTCCCTTTCTTCCCCTTTGAGTTTGTAAAAGAGCTATTTCCAAGCTTACATGGTTCACCTGGGTTTCAATTCAATCGGGGATTTTTTCTTTTCCTTTTTTTTTTTTTTTTGTTTTTTTTTGTTTGTTTGTTTTCCCTCAGCCCTGATACCTGTGGGAAAAATCTGGTATATTCCTGGTTCACCAGGCCTTTCTCAGCCCCTAGCCTCCGGACCCTGATCACCGTGGCCAATGGCAGGTCTGCTTTCTTAAGTATGTAAGTGTGTCCGCCAGGACTCAGGACTGCCTTGGTTGACATTTTATGTAATTAAAATGGTGTGCAGTTCTTGAAAAGCAAATAAGTTCAGCTATGTGGCAGTCTTTGAGAGACAAGTGCATAAAGTAGGATAGAATGAGATTAACATGTTTAAGGCATCGGTGGTCCCAGCAGAATTGAATACAATTAGGTATATAGGACATTTAGTTCAGTTGTATATTAACAGGGTTACTGGGTGGAATTTTTCTGACATTTGAATCAAATTAAACCCCAAATTATTTTAATTTGGTTTTAGACTTAATTTCTCCCTCTAGCCTTGGGACCCTTGGCTGAATAACTATGGATGATTAAAGCAGTAAGAGAAAATGAAATGTACCTGCTTAGTTTAGTCGAGGCGTTCTTTACTGAAAAAGTGGGCAAAGGCAAAACTCTCAAGCTTTGCCAGAGAGACCAGTCAGCAATTATCCTTTCCTGGGCAGCAGAAAATTAGCATAAGATTGAGGGAATCAAAATATTTTGATTCATGATGTAGTACTGCTGGTGACTCTGTGACCTTGGGCAAGTCATTTAACTACTTTGTGGCTTAGTTTAGTTTATTTCCATAAATATGGAAAGTTCAAATGAAAACATTACTTAGCACAGCACATTGGCTCCTAGAGTCCTAGATTCAAATTTTAGCTCTGCCTCTTAGTAGATATTTGACAGTGGATTAACCTTTTGAGTCTCAGTTTGCCCATATATTACATATGGAAAATAGTAATCATAACTATTTTGTTATCTGTTGCTATATTTGTTACATCACAGGATTGATGTGATGATTAAAAGAGAATGCACATAGAGTGCTTAACAGAGTGATAGCTCATAGTACACACTTAATATTGTCATTGGTGTTTTTACATTCTTTTCGTTACATGAAGATACAGTGGAGAATTAGGATACCTTTTTAGAATTGGAGGCTTTGAATGAGACTTTGGTGGGAGATTGCAAGCACATGAAACAAGCTGAATAAAAATATGAAGATGAGAGAGTAGGAGACATGCTTGGTAAAGGGTGGAGGCAGACTGGGGTGGCTGGGACATAAGGCATGTGGGAGTTGTGGTGTGAGACCAGCCTGGAAAAGGGTGTTTGGGCAAAAATGTCAGAGATGGAATTGGCCATCTGAGTAGTTCACACTTCATTCTGTACGTGATAGGAAAGGTCTAAACTTTTTAAGGAGGGGAGTGATATGATCACACCCATGTTTTATCAAGATAACCCTTACATATTATGCAGATGGGGTTAAAACAAGGATGGATGCCAGGGGAACATCTAGGGACTGATTTTAATGGAAAAATTAAGAAATAAATGAGGAATTTATTAAGTAGTAGCAAGTAGTGGGAACAGGGAAATGACACATGCAGACATAATTGAATTAATGATAAGGATTCCTTTTGCGTTTTCTTTTGAATTGAATTGTCAGAAGCTAAAACAGATCATAAACATTTAAAAACAAGGTCAGTAATGAAGAACATAAAACATAAAAGCAACATTTTATGGGGTGTGTTAGTTTGCTGTTGTTATATAATGAAATATACAAAACTTACTGGCTTAAAATAACAACCATGTGTCATTTCTCATAAGGTTAGCCGTCAACTGGATAGTTCCTCTAGTCTCAACTGGACTCACTCCTGCATCTGTGGTCAGCTTTGGTTGGTAGGCTTCTTTGCTCATCCTGGTTGGGTTGCCCCACGTTTCAGTGTTGGCTGGTTACAGGCTGGTCCAGGATAACCTCAGTTGGGACAGCTGGGCTCTTAGCCACGTGGTCTCTCATCTTCCAGCAGGCTAGCCAGACTTATTCTCCTATCATGGCAGGCTTCCAAGGGAGAAAGCAGAAGTATGCAAAGCCTCTGGAGGCCTAAGCTGGGAACTAGCACACTGACACTTCTATCATACCATATTGGCCAAGATGAGTCTTTAGGCCAGCTCATTTCAAGGGGGCAGCAGGGTGGAAATTGACTATAGCTCTCAGTGGGGAGTCAGCAAAGTCACATTGCAAAAAGGTGGACACAGGGAGGCCATCATTAGTGGGACAGCTATCACCTGGGGACAGCTCAAATTGTCATGTGGGGACTCCTGAAATTGAGCTATTGTGCCCACATAACAAATACATATTCAGCACTTGCCATATTTTAGTTACTCCTCTAGGTCGTTCCTGACTTCAGGAAGCTTCCTATTTAGCAGGGAGACAGACACCTGCATAGATAGCTATGACAGCAAAGGGATATGTCTTTTGGTTTTTTTTTTGTTTTTTGTTTTTTTTTTTTGAGATGAAGTCTCGCTCTGTCGCCCGGGCTGGAGTGCAGTGGCGCGATCTCGGCTCACTGCAAGCTCTGCCTCCTGGGTTCACTCCATTCTCCTGACTCAGCCTCCTGAGTAGCTGGGACTACAGGCGCCCGCCACCATGCCCGGCTAATTTTTTGTATTTCTTAGTAGAGACGGGGTTTCACCATATTAGTCAGGATGGTCTCGATCTCCTGACCTCGTGATCCACCCACCTCGGCCTCCCAAAGTGCTGGGATTGCAGGCATGAGCCACTGCGCCTGGCCAGGATATGTTTTTTTATTAGGTATACATTCAATTTTGCCTTTCCCTGACCTGCTAAGGTGCACATTCTGAAAACACTGAACTCTCAGGCTCAGCCCCTTCTAGTTCCTCAGCTAATCTACACCAAGTCTGGCCAGCAGGTAGATTGTAGAGTTCTGCTGCTTAGAGCAGGCCTCTTTGTTTATTTAAAAGAATTTCATGACACTCTTTTCCTCTGATCATTTGACATTCCTTTTCCTTCATTACAATGAAACATACTTTTATCCCGTTGAAGAGCCTAAAGACCTTCATCAATTTCTCTGGGTATTCACAGACTTCAGTCAGCTCTCTTTGTCCATGTGCCCCAGATTCTTGTGCCAAGATCATCGCGTCTTATTACTGCAGTGTTTTAGCTTTTGAAATATGTCTCTGTTGACACCTACCTAACTCTGCCTATTGCTTGGAACAAAGGGAGCATTTCACGCAGCTGACTATCTGTAGTTTTCAAAAAACAAAACAAAACAAAACAAAACCTATTTCCATTACCAATTCTCTTGTCCTATATTTTGGAGATCAATAGAATGTCTGTAACTCATTACATAGGGAATTCTGTTGCCTATAAGCGGAAAGTAGATGTTGTACATGGAATCACTAACTTACTCTTTTCTTTATCCCTGGTGTATGAGGTGTTTTATTTTTGTGTGTGTGTGTCTTTTCAGTGTCCTGCCCTTGGTAATTGGGGTGGGAAAGAGATGAATTCATCTGGAAGAGAGTTGAATGAATTTTCAGTAAAGACATTGAGTAAAGTGAAGTTTTTGCTATTTTTTGGTAGTATATTATAAAATTGACCTTTATATTATTTAAATTTAACATTAAGTATATAAATTATAGTTTTTTAATAATAACATTTAAAACATTTCACAGTCTTTGGAAAGTCTAGGTTTTTTTGGGGGAAGGACAGTAACTTTAAGTCACTGGCATCCTCTAAATGTGGAAGAGCTCCAGGTGTTTACACAGTGTATCCCCATTCCCATGAAGACTAGATAGATCCGTTTTCCCCATCTGCATAAGCTAGTGGGTGGACTCTTTCCATATATGTACTTTCAGAGTCCCTGGCCCACTGCTGGGCTGCAGCTTTGACCTTTGGTGCAGAGGTAAGATGTGGCAAGGAGTGTGATGGGGAGATAAAAATATGTGGGTGAGCTGGGTCTAGAGCAAACAGCCTCTCAAAGTTTGATTCACCCGAGTGAAAGAGAGCTTAAGGATGAACATAGCAGAACTATAAAGTAGTGAGAGTTATATTCTCAAATCTGCAAGAAACATGTCTCATTACATTACTGTCAGAAGGAGAACGATGTTGAATCATTGGTCTTAAAACAAGAGCTGAGAGATAATCTAGAATTCTTTCTGTATTTTATTGTAGTTTCAACTCAAAGACAAGCATGATATCTTACAATCTGAGAAATTTGTCCGTTGAGAAGAGCAAAAGTATAATACTGTTCTTAACCTCAGTGGCAAAGATCATCTGGATATTAAAGAGGAGGGTTTGCTCACAAGCTGCTGAGAAATGCTGAGAGTCACAGAAGCCTGGTCTTGGGCTGTTAGCAGAAGAGAGATATATATATAGAGAGAGAGGGAGTGGGAAGAGAGAGAGAGTGTGTGTGTATCCTGAGTGACCCCCTTTTTTCCTTTCCCCTGTGTGACCCCCATAGTCAGGAGAACTGAAAACTATTCATTTTTCTCTGTAGCCTTCCTGCTGACTGACATATGCTTTCTAATTATGGAAAAAGTGAAGCCTAGAACATCAACTTGAATAAATTCTGACACTGTTTTACATTCAACCTCACTAGCTCAAAGTCTAGCCGATAACTCTGTTGACATAATTGATCTACAGACACAGAAGAGCTAAGGTTTGTCGCTAGTAATCACACACATACTCTGTGATGGAGCTATGTGTATGTAATGACCTCACATTCACGTTATCATGTCAGACAGAACTGACTCAATTTGCTTATATTTTACTACATAAATACCATATTAAGAGTCTTAGAAGGAACCTTAAGGATCATTTAGTTCAACATCTCACTAAGTGAAGGAATCCCTGGCAGTTGACCCCGTGACTCTTTTTCTTCGAACATTTCTTGTGGCAGAGAACTCACTTGGATGATGAGGAGAATCCATTCCATTCAGATTGCGAGAGATTTTCCTTATACTGAGTTAAAAATCTACTGTGCTATAATTGGCATTTTGGGGGTCATATTCTACTCTTTGGAGTTATTTTTAACAATTTTTTTCATGTGATTGCCTCTGGGTGCATTATACATCTCAGGCAGTGTCTGAGTATTTTCTTCTTCAAACTAAGCAGCTTAAATTTCTTCAGCTGGCTTTCAAATTAAATGACTTTTTAGATATTTCATGCTGGAAACTTGATCAAGCTACCAATGATCAGTTTATCAGTGTGTTCTGCTTACAGTCAAATACAATAGAATTATCATCTCCCTTGTTTGGTGTGCTATCTTTTTATTAAAGTAGTTTAAGATCATATTAGCTGTTTTGACAGCCAGGTTTCCCAAATTTACAATAATCTAATATCCAAAGTAAGCCAAGCATTCTCATGTGTTCTTTATGAAGTTGGTTTCACATTTAACCCAAACGAATATCATTTGATTATGTTGATCTCAACTTTCATGCCTACCCATATATTTTTGAAGTTTGATTCTTGCCAACTGACACCTTCGTTATTCTTTCTACCATCTGGCCATGTGCATATTTTTTAAATTAGTATAAATATTCTTCCCCAAGTTATTGATTAAAATGCTGAATAAAACAGGACTCAGTAAGTTTCCTTTGGTTATCTATCAGGGATTTCTCTCCATGTTATTTTTTTATTTTTTCTACCAGAACTACATAAGGAACTTTGTTGAGTGTCCTGCTGAAATATTGGTCTACATCTGTGATTAAAAAATATTTCTCCTTAAGAAAAATAAAATAAAATATAGTTTCTATCAAGTTTCTTCCATTTTTTCCCCTTTTTTGCAAGTTTTATAAACCATGCCACTTAACTATGCAAACATCTCTGTAAAGGCATTTTTTTTTGGCAAAACCTGCCCTTACAATACCTTTTCTGGGCCTTGAAAAGAATCCATTTTTTTCTCCACAAGTAATGTCATACTATCTAGTTCTGCAAATATTTTTGTTCTTAGATTATTTCTGACTCTTGACATTTGACTTTCATCTTTGTAAATTCTCCTGCCACGTCATGTTATAAACCCTTGCTGTCTGTTAACAATTTGGCTCTTGATAAGACTGGATTCTTTACATTCCCTTCCCACTATCTACCTCCAGCCCTTAATTCCCAACTCTCCAGTCATTAATGTTCCCATTTCTTTTGGAATCTACAAGACCGTTTTTAAAGGAATTTTGGGAAACATAGTGCATCTGCTATTCTTTGTGGTTGAAATGAAGCCATGGTTAGGGATGGATATGACACCTGCTTAAAGGCCACACAAATAACATTCTGCAATATTTGGGAGGGTAAATTATAATGAACGTATTTCTCTGGCTGAACCTTCATGAAATACTGGCTAGAATTCAGGCACAGAGCTTGAAGTTGCTTATGTAAATGAAGAGACTTTTTTTTTTTTTTAAATAGCTCTATGGTAAATAAGGATGCATGCAATAGGTAAATAAAAATTGCACTTCTCACTGTCCTGTACTTGGGCTATGGTTGGGTGAGTTTACTTTTGTGTTACTTTTGGTCCCTCTAGGCCAGGAAAGGTATCATCTAGTTAGTAAAGGTATGGTACTGTTCTAGGTAATTATTTCTCCAACTGAGAAAAAGCAGTGGCTGAGAGATGAGTTTCTAGAGAGAGAATTTTCCTGATATGGTGTCACCCATTCTTTTGTATATTCAATAAAAAGTTGGAACAATAGATAGTAGTATTGGGAGAAGAAATAGCAAAATAATGATCGTTTGATAATAACAGCTGACATTTATTGACGTTTTATTCTGTTTCAGGAATTGTGCCTTCTTACTAAATTATAAACATCTTATGACGTGTGTTCTATCATTATTACCGTTTGACAGATGGGGCAACTGAGTCACAGAGAGGTTATTTACCCGAACTTGAGCAGCTAAGAAGTGGTGGAGCTATAAGTAGCTGGACTAGGTCGTTTGGCTCTGACTGCAGTGTTCAGTATGGTAGCCATGAGCCACATTTGGCAACTGAGCACTTGAAATGTGGCTAGTCTGAACTAAGATGTGTTGTAAACACAAAATACACACTGGGAATTAAAGGGTTTATATGAACAGAAGCACATGAATTACCTCATTAATAATTTTTATATTGATTTCACATTGAATTAATATTTTAGATATATTGAGTTAAGTGAAATGTATTATTAAAATGTGTTTACCTATTTCATTTTATTTATTTTAATATATCTACCAGGCTATTTAAAATTACATGTGTGGCTTGCATTATATTTCTGTTGGATAGTGCCATTCTAGAGCTTAATTCTGAAGGATTGCTGTTTGGCAAAATACCAAAAACAAAACAAAACCAAAAAACATCTATAAAGATAAGGAGGAACAGGCCAGGCACAGTGGCTCACACCTGTAATCCCAGCACTTTGGGAGGCTGAGGCAGATGGATCACCAGAGATCAGGAGTTCAAGACTAGCCCGGACAACGTGGTGAAACTCTGTCTCTACTAAAAATACAAAAATTAGCTGGGCGTGGTGGTGTGCACCTGTAATCCCAGCTACTTGGGAGGCTGAGGCAGGAGACGCACTTGAAGCCAGGAGGCGGCAGTTGCAGTGGGAGTGCACCACTGCACTCCAGCCTGGGTGAGCAAGACTCAGTCTCAAATAAATCAAATAAAATAAAATAAAGAGGAACAATGCAAGTTACGGAGCAGGGATTGGGTCATGTTAAGGAAAGGAAGCTGGTTATGGGATGTATTATATCTGTAACCTAGAAAGCCTACAGAGGCAATTCTGGGTCACTTTGAAGGGGTTAATTTCTCCCTCAAATTAAAGAAAAATATTTGATCAAGAATGGATTGATTTCCTAGAAACCAAAAAATCTCAGCACTGGTCTTGGACCAAAATATAAAACCAAGAGTGAACGATCAAGTTAGGGACAGGATTACTTAAAAGTATGGGTTTCAGGTGATTTGACAACAAGGAAGACTGGGGAGAGATGGAAAAATATTTTTGGCCAAATAAAATGGAATCAAGTAAGATCGTTCTTGATGAGCCACTTGATTAAAGTTTAGCTGGTAGGCACTCATGTGGTTGTGCAGTTGTTAAGATAAGGAACTCTCTATACTAGTTAGTAAATGGCAGCTGCTCTGAGGCCTCTGGGTGCCCTGTTATTCCCCCAGACTTTCTTGTAAGTCAGCACCTAAAGGGCAAATGCCTGGCAGAATAGGAGCCACAAGACCCTGTCCCCTCCCTAAGGCTGGCTTCTGTTCTGGTTGGCTGTTAAAGGTGCCGTGCTTATGGGGAAATGTAACTTGTAACTTCTCTAATTTTATATGATTTGCACCGCCATGTAATATGATCAAAGAAAGTTGTGTTCTCCAGAATACCTTTCAGAGAATGTAATACATTCTTCAGAAGAAACAACTTGAAAAATCCACCTGGGGTAGAAGCTGAGAGTTTGAGAGGATTCAGAGTGGGAGAAGCTGTTCTTGATATAGAGAATTACATGAATAAGATAAAAATTAAAAAAAAAACATATATCTAATCTTCAAGAATGGGAGGACAATTGAGGAAGAAGGGAGCAGGGGCAGAGGTGTGGAACAACCCTGGAGATAGGGAAAGTCCACTCTATCAACAACATGGTTGTTCTTCCCCAAGTTATTGATTAAAATGCTGAATAAAACAGGACTCAGTAAGTTTCCTTTGGTTATCTATCAGGGATCTCTCTCTCCATGTTATTTTTTTATTTTTTCTGCCAGAACTACATAGGAACTTTGTTGAGTGTCCTGCTGAAATATTGGTCTACATCTGTGATCAGAAAATATTTCTCCTTAAGAAAAATAAAATAAAATATAGTTTCATACTACATCTACAAAATTGCTTCCATTTTTTTTCCTTTTTTGCAAGTTTTATAAACCATGCCACTTAACTATGCAAACATCTCTGTAAAGGCATTGTTTTTGGCAAAACCTGCCCTTACAATACCTTTTCTGGGCCTTGAAAAGAATCCATTTTTTTCTCCACAAGTAATGTCATACTATCTAGTTCTGCAAATATTTTTGTTCTTAGATTATTTCTGACTCTTGACATTTGACTTTCATCTTTGTAAATTCTCCTGCCACGTCATGTTATAAACCCTTGCTGTCTGTTAACAATTTGGCTCTTGATAAGACTGGATTCTTTACATTCCCTTCCCACTATCTACCTCCAGCCCTTAATTCCCAACTCTCCAGTCATTAATGTTCCCATTTCTTTTGGAATCTACAAGACCGAGAGAAAGATCCCTGGGTCTATCCAAGTCTGCAAGATTACTAAGCTCGCAGAATGGATGCAACAGGTAGATTTTTTTCCCCTTTATGTAGAAACCAGTTAAGGCTTGACTTTGAATTTCAATTGTTTTAGGTAGAACCATAGCAGACAATCAAGGCAGACATAGGAAATTGGAAAGAGACTGAGAAAAAGTAGACCACAGATATTGTAAAAAATTTAGGAGACATTGTGCTAGCCTCAGAGTTGATGTTTGGACCAAAACCAATAAGACTGCCCAAGAAGAGGGAGGAGCACCTGTAGCTTGTGAGCTGCAGGCAAATACTTAGCACCGTTAATATGTGATGCATCTATTCTGAATATCAGTGTTCTTTAGGGAAGGAGAACAAAGGAGAAAGGCTAAGGAATCCTAAGACTTTGGAGGAGAAATCACCCATGTTCTCCAGGAGCCAGTGATGGAAAGGCACCAAGTGTTAGGCACCTTCTCTTGTTTAGGGGCCTTGAATCCCAGCCATTGTGGATCTTGCAGCCACTGCTGCAGCCCTGCCTCCTCTCAGGTCCTTGTTCTGAAGATGGGTATTGCGGAATACTTCAGTGCAGTGTGGATAGTGACCTCCTTTAACTCTTCCTTCTGCCTCTTTCCCTTTTCCCAACTTGCCTTTCCTGCAGATTCCTGGCACAGGTGAGGTGGACTGAAATTGACATGGAAAAGAAGAGGTCTAGAGGAGTCTGGAAACTATTGAGTGGTCAGGATGTAGATGAGAGTTTGGCCAGGTGATCACTTTTGAGGAAAAGAAGCTTTTCCAAGAAGTTGGTGAGAGGAAGCAGCTTTTGGTGTCAATTCATGCCCATTCCTGGCCCTATTTTTAACTCTTTATTTCCTGTGTGGCCCTTCCATTTCTAGTACCAGGAGGGCACATTCCAAAGGGGATGTGAGCTGAAACATCCATATTCAGAAGCGATTCTTACTTAGATTCTTCTTGTTCACCTCAGGTCCAGATAGAGAGGGAGCCACTAGGTTAATGGGATAGGGCTTGGGATTCCCTTGGCTCTGAGAACTTGCACCTTAGGGACACCCATTAGTGTCCCCTTGCTCTGCCCTGCTGTATTATTAATTTCTCCTGCCTGCATTATTGCTCATTGTGCAGCACAAGCAGCACAGCCAAGGCTACACTTTTCTAAGTATAGAGGTAGGAGATGAAAGGCTATAAAATAATAAATGTATTGATTTTAAGAAGTTTTGGGGGCTCGTGTCTCCTCTCCTCCCTTTCTTTGCCTCGCTTTGATACTCATGTTCCTCTCACTGTCTTTCCTTTTTTCTTTATTTTGTTACCTGTATTCATCTTTTTATCTGAGAGGTTTTCTGCTTATTCTCTTGTCTCTGCTCTAATTCTCACTAATTCCTGCTCCCAAAATCCCACACACTTGCTTTAGTATTAATCTTGTTTATTTCTGTTTTTTCCCTAAAATATGATAAGAAATGAACTAGCACATCTGTGCTGTCGTATGAGATTATATTAATTTGTTCTCCTCAGTAATTTTCAAGGACTATATCTTTCCTGACTCTTTAAGTGCAAAGAGAAATTCTGTAACCAAAATTTCCAAAATTCCTAAAATTCAGAATTTCCCAATTTATAAAATGGGAATTTTTTTTTTATTTAACTTTTATTTTAAGTTCAAGGGTACATGTGCAGGTTTGTTACGTAGGTGAACGTGTGCCATGGTGGTTTGCTGCACAGATCATCCCATCACCTAGGTATTAAGCCCAGCATCCATTAGCTACTCTTCCTGATGCTCTCCCCTGACCAACCCCTGACAAGCCCTAGTGTGTGTTATTTCCCCCAATGTGTCCATGTGTTCTCATAATTCAGCTCCTACTTATAAGTGAGAACATGTGGTATTTGGTTTCTGTTCCTGCATTAGTTTTCTGAGGATAACCACTTCCATCTCCATCCATGTCCTTGCCAAGAACATGATCTCATTCCTTTTTACGGCTGTATAGTATTCCATGCTGTATATATACCACATTTTCTTTATCCAGTCTATCATTGATGAGCATTTAGGTTGATTCCATGTGTTTGCTATTGTGAATAGTGCTGCAGTGAACATACCTGTACGTGTGTCTTTATAATAGAATGATTTATATTCCTTTGGGTGTATATTCAGTAATGGAACTGCTGGGTTGAATGGTACTTCTGTTGTTAGGTCTTTGAGGAATTGCCACACTGGGGAAGACTATTTTTGTGAGGGAAAATATATGTGACTAATGAACATGAAAAATATTTAGCCTCCCTGTAATCCTATAGAAATTAAAACAACAATGACATATCATATTTTACCTACCAAATTAGTGAAAATTTAAAAGAATTTATTAACTATGGGGCATGGTACACTTTTCATATACTGCTTATGAGAGTGGGAAATGATGCATTTTTTTGAATACAATGTATACAAATGTATTAATGACTTTTGAAAAGTTAATATGTTTGGCTGATTCTTCCCTAATTCTATTTCTAAGAAACTATCTTCCTCCTGACGTCAGATAGGCCGACAGAGAAGTGCAAACAAATATGTGCCTCCCAGTACTATTTCCTAAGCACTTACTTGGTGCCCAGCACTATGCTAAGTGCTTCCCGGGTACCATCTCATTTACCCGGAGAGGCAGGTGCATTCCTAACTCACTTCACAGTTAAGGAAAACCATTGGAAGAGAGGCTAACTTGCCTAAAATAAACAGCCTGTAGATGAGGGAGTCTGGTCCGTACCTGGACAATCTACCACAGAGCTCTTACTCGCAAGCCCCACCTGTAATGCAGTATAGTTATTACCTATTATGTTATCTTCTATTTATCTTTTGCTTCTCTGCTAGACCTTCAAAGCTTAAGTAGGAGGCTCTTGTCTCCATCCTCAGCCTTTAACCCAGTGTTTGGCGTTTATTAGGTACTTGATAGATATCTGCCGAAGGGACAGCGTAATTGAACCTTTACTGTCCTCAGAACCAACTCGTCACTTCTGTTTAAACTGTTCCCACTGTTAGAATTGGCCTCTAATCCCATTAACGCCTGGTAATAATCATCACTAGCAGCAGCAGCAGCAGCAGCACCACCACCACCACCAGCATCATCATCATCATCATCATCTTACCTCTCCTGCATCAGAACTTTCCTGATTCATGATCACATGTGATCTCTTCCTTTCCTATGCTGCATATATTTGTTTTCATTCATTTTGTGATAATTACATTTCACTTTACATTAGTGTCACTTGTATTTTCTGGGTGTAAAAACTGTAAACTCTATTTGATCAAGGATAATTTCCCATTACTTTTGGTAATCTTTGTGCCTAGGAAAGGGCCTTTTATATGGTAAGTGCTCAGGAAAGATTGAACGCATGTTATGCATTTAAAAGGAAATACATAAAGCTAAGCTATTTGCCAGACATGTCCCTCAATGACAACTCTTGATAAAATGTCTTTACCAAAGGCACTGCACATGTTATGGCACCATTTAAAAATGATATTTACTCTTACTTTGTACACTTGATTTTGCAAGATTAGTAATCCGGTGGATAGTAATCCCTTCTACTATAACCCTGTCCTCAATTGAGGCCTGTAAAATTATTAAATGCCTCTTCTAGACTCAACACTATTCCCATTCATATTATTCCTAGTTTCTGTCCCAGGGATGAGCTTTTTCTGATGACATTGACTTGAAGTCACATTGGTTTCCATGTATTAGGAAAATGAGCCACAGTTCACCATCTGGATGCTCACCTTTTACCACATTACACTTCTATTTTTTCACTTTTTGATAAAAACCCACTAGCAAAATTATCTAAATTAGACTAAAGTGGTTCTATCTTTATCTTTTGCGTAAGCAATTTTGCACCCATTTGTACTGGTTATCAGCTGGGGTATAAAGAGAAATCACATCCCTTATTTTAAAATTTACTACTAAAACTCCTTTCTGCTCATATTAACAGAAAAGCAGTTTTCCCTTCTGAAGTTCTCTCTAGTATCCACACCAGATTCTTCAAGAGCACTAGGAGTTTACTCAGGCCATGGGTCAGCCTGCTTCTAGACCTCAGATGAAGAGAGAACTGGACAGTCTGAGTGGTCCAGTACTAGACACTGTTATACTTACTTTTCTGGTTTGTCTTAGGCTTGCAATATTTTAAGTTAGTTCATTTGCTCACCCAGTGTTCCCAAGGCAGGACCACTGTTCTAGGGTGTGTATGTCTGGAAGGACTTCCAGATTCAGCCTTACCCTGTGTGAAACTAGTTCCCCTCTATGTACCTCTAGTCTCTTATGTCAAGCTGGATTCTTTCTCAAATTCCCCACTGTCTCATGGAATGTTCCACCATTTTTCTTTGCTGTCCATGGTCTCAGTCTGAACTGTATCAAGCTACAGAAGAATTTCTAGTAATGTTGAAGGGGGTTGGAGTATCAGTCTCTCTTTTCTCAACAGAATCCTTGGCTCCTTATTGCTTTTCTCCACTTCTTCTCCAGAGATCAGTGTGCCCATACCAAGAAGAATAGTTTCGTCATACCCCAAAAGTCTTCTTTTACTCCTCCCGAGAAAAAAGAGGCATTTGCTTGCCTTTGAGCACTTTTGGGAAGATGTAGACTTCTGTTCCAAGGTGATTCTCTGTGTTCACCTTAAAGAAGAAGCAGACAACTGCTTTTACGACAAAGTTAGGTGCCATGGCACCGTGATCCACCTCATGTGTATTTGACAGATGCGTAGCTCTGCATGTACAGATCTGAGATGACTCATTTCTGCATTTTGGTACATAAACACTCAATATTGTGCAGGTGTGTGCATGAACACACTCAACTAAGGACATGCTAGCTACTTTAGACCAAAAAAATTAGACTTCGGGGGAAATATAGGCCTCCAAATAGAGGATATTTTGTCTCTTTCATAAAGACTCGTGGTTCCTTTATTGCTGGATGGGTAGGAACTTGCCAAGTACATGTCTGTGAGTCACTAGATGGGTACCTGGAAACACTGGTCACTTTTGCAGTTCTAACTGTCCCCTCCAACCCATCACCCCATTGGTCTGGGACTGCTCAAGAGTTCTTCCTATGATTGTGTTGGAGTGTGAAATCCACCCATCTGTAGTCCATGATATCTCTGGGCCCTCCCAGAGAATGGACCTTAGAGCATTTACTTCACCTTTGAGGGTGTGGGTGAGAATGGAGGCTGAGACTTTGTTAAATGATAATACATTTGCTATAGAGCAGGGGGTGGCTTTGATCCTGAGAAATAGCAATGGAAAGTGTGATTATTTTATAGTCCTGTGAAGATATTTAGAAATTGGTTGATTTGTAAAAGAAAAAAAAAAAACCTGTTACAAGGTTGCAAAGTTGCCTGTGATAGAATTGTGTCTTAAGTGATTCAGATATTCAGAATTTCAAATTTTACTTCCGCCTTACCTCTTCTTGCTCTTAGTTCAGGTATTTACTCTGTGCAGACATGATTTAAATACTACTTCTTTATCAGTAGGAATTACTTTGCATTATTTTATGTGTGTGCTTAGAGAATTTTATATTGTAAAATTATGATGTGCTGATATTAAATTGATACTTCGGCGAGTACACTGTAGCTGATGAATCATCCCAAAGAATCAGGGCAAGTGGGTGGAGCTTGTGGACAGAGCAGGGGGCATGAATGGGAGTGAGAAGTGGGTGGTTTAGCTTTTCTTTATGCTCAGAGCAAACCAGTCTGCAGATGAGACAAAAAGCTGGTGGCATTCCTCAGACTGGGGAAGAACTCAGATTGGACAAGCCTAGAAGAAATCTAGATGTTCACATGGGAAGAAAGAGGTAGTTTTCCTTAAGATAGTGAAGTGGAATTGTGTCTGGCAAAGGAAGGTAACCTGATGGTAAAAGAGCCATCAGTGGCACAAACCAAACCTCCCCAGAGGGAGCTGATCCATCTGAGACCGGGTGGTAGCTGGGAATAATAGCTGAAGAACATGACTTTTATGGAACAGTGGAATCAGTATCCTCAATGGGTTGTTGAACATTCTTCAGACGTCTGACTATACAGTAAGAAGCAGGAAAGAGGCAAAGTATTTCTCTTGGGCCAGAAATCATAGCAATCATCCAGCTGAGTGAATGACCTAAAGTCATGGGAAAAATCAGTGGGACCCACACCAGGCCCTGAGGAGGTGTGGAGTGTTCTGACATATTCAGAAGGGACTACTCAGGAGCCCATGCTGTTCTAGGTTACATTGACGGACCGGTCAAACTCGGAAGCTGTGTTTTTGATCAGATATGACTGACGCTTAGATGATGAGGACAATGAAAGTGATGATGAATTTAACAACGTAACCAGTTTGTAAACCAGTATGAAATGAAACTCATCCTCACTTATATTCTTGGCTATAATATGTGGTCAATAGATTCACACTTAATGAACCAGGGAAATTACTGTGTGCTAGGCACTGTACTGAGCACTTTCTTATGTAGTGTTTCATTTAATCCTCTTTACAGTTCTATGAGCTAAGAATTAGCGCTTTTATTTTCTGGAGGAAAATGAGGTTTGGATATGGTAAATAACTTTTCAAAGATCACACAGCTAAGTATTCAGATTTGAATCTAAATTTCTGATTTCAAATCCAGTTCTTTTTTTTTTTTTATAGCAGCAATATGCTTCTGTTCTGTTTTGAACTTATTGCTTTGTTACCTTGGCTACTTACTAAATCTTTCTTTGTAAAACTGTGTAGGTTTATCAAGATGAAAGTCTAAATTTTAGATTTTTACTGTATTGTCTAATCTCATGTTGTTAATAAAGACATACCCAAGACTGATTAATATATAAAGGAAAGAGGTTTAATTGACTCACAGTTCCACATGGCTGGGGAGGCCTCACAGTCATGGCGGAAGGTGAAGGGGAAGCAAGGCATGTCTTACATGGCAGTAGACGAGATAACTTATATAGGGGAACTCCGCTTTATAAAACCATCAGATCTCATGAGACTTATTCACTATCACAAGACCAGCACAGGAAAGATCCACCCCCATGATTAAATTCCCTCCCACTGGGTCCCTCCTACGACATATGGGAATTTTGGGAGCTACAATTCAAGATGAGATTTGGGTGGGGACAGAGCCAAACCATATCAGTCACTTATGAGCCATTGTGAAGTGGTGGCTACAGAAACCAGTTGTCAAAATCATTCAGAAAGTTGAGGCACCTAGGGAAGAAATACGGGGAGTAAAACTTAGTAGGGGTTTCTGGAGGCTGGTGCCCTGGTTCTTGTCAGATAGAATCCATTACAGAATATCTTTAGTTCCTCACAGCTTTCCAACTCTCTGCACATATATCCTCATAATAAATTGCCTGAGGATGATGGCTTCCAGCTTCTCACTCATAAGTGGGAGCTGAGCAATGAGAACACATGGACACAGGGAGGGGAACAACACACACCAGGGCCTGTCCATTACAGAATGCCTTTAGACCATTATTCTCAGGAATAAATAGCACCTATCTACCTCTCTTTGCAGCTTGTGTTGAGATGCTAATACCAAGGGCTAAATTGATGTTTATTTGACTTTTAAATCTGTGCTAACAGGTAACTCTGTAACCTTCTTTCACACACCACATTTCTGTGAAGCCTATTAAATATTTCAGAAACTAGTCTTTCTGACAACCGCTTAACCACCATTTTACAGAGGGTAAACTTAATATCTTACCTTGTCATATTCTGATACATTCAAAGTGAATCAGACTTGGTCAGTGTCAATGAACATTAAATTCTTTTGAAGTGATCATGGATACTTCATAGGCCAGTGTGAAACACCCAATGATTTGGAAGAAACAAAGCTGTAACCTTGATGGTCAGAGCCAGTTCTTTCATCCTAAATTCTTAAGGATGTGGGGGAATGATGTGATTTGAACAAAGTGCAGATCAGCCTTATGTGCAATGAGGAAAAGCTGAATACTGGTGAATTTGGCCTTTGTTCAGGACCCACTGATAAGGTACTTGAGAGAGCACAGCAAGATAGGAGAAATTTCATTTCTTGCAGCTGCAGAGAACTGGATGTAGTGAAAATTTTAGAAACCAAGAGCCATATAAAGATGAGCAGAAACTCAAACAAAATAGAAGTTCAAATAAAATAAATAGCTAACTTTCCGCATAGTTTAATATCTGCTTGATATTGCACAAAGAACCTTCCTCAAGGCCTAATGGAGGTTTGTGTGAGTCCCAGTGGCTTCAGACACGTGGAGCAGCCACCACATTCCAGGGTTTCATGCAGCTTCACTCATCTTTGATTATCCTCACACAATCTGGGATACCAGCCCCCATCTACCTGCTTATTTATTATTTGGGGGGGCACGTTTGTAAGCAACTTCTGATTAACCCTTGCTATGCCTGTGAAGGCAATATGGTTTTGTTAGCATCTATTACTCAGCTTGCTGATGCAAACAGTATTTAATCTCCAAGCAAACTATAAATCTTCAAGTGCATGATATGACTTTATCGCCAAGTAAATTGTCCCTGCTTGCTATGCCCAATTCTCTGTTAGCCATGAGCTGCATACTGAATAAACACCAGTGGCTGGATAGATGAAAGAACAGATGGAGAAATGCTGCAAATGTATACCCTTACAGCTCCAGAGACGTGCCTGGGAACTTGGGAGCACATGCACGAAGCGCTGGGTATGAATGCGGCAAGCTTGCCATCCATCTTGAGAACCGTGTGACAAAAAAAAAAGCCACACTTGAATGAATATTACAACAAGACAGGGATGAAAACAGAATGGGAAATAAGAAAAGGGCCTTGGGGGGGTGGGAGGGTTCTTGTGTGAGTGACCTTGCATTACTGAGGGCACTCTGTCCCCTGTCTCAGGCCAGGGGACTAAACCTGACTCTCACCTTAGCTCTGCTCTGTTGCATTCTGAGCAAGGTAAACGTCATGGAGGCAGATGTTTGCCTCGTGAAAATGGGAAACTGTAGAATAAATTCCAAGAATGATACTGTAAAACAAGGAAATAGTAACTAGCGGTGGCCTTTATACCTGTTTATTTTATTTTATTTATTTATTTTTTGAGACGGAGTGTTACTCTGTTGCCCAGGCTGGAGTACAGTGGTGTGATCTCGGCTCACTGCAAGCTCCACCTCCCGGGTTCACACCATTCTCCTGCCTCAGTCTCCCGAGTAGCTGGGGCTACAGGCGCCCGCCACCACGCCCGGCTAATTGTTTGTATTTTTAGTAGAGATGGTGTTTCACCATGTTAGCCAGGATGGTCTCAATCTCCTGACCTCATGATCCTCCCGCCTTGGCCTCCCAAAGTGCTGGGATTACAGGCGTGAGCCACCGCGCCAGCCACCTGCTTATTTTTAATTAGGCTCTTTTAATTAGCAGGAGCAAAGACTAAGTAAGTTGTTGCACAACAACCAACAAAATAAAAACAAAATACCAGGCAATTTACTGTGAGGATATTTGTGCCTAGAGTTGGAAAGCTGAGAAGAACTAAGACCACTCCCCGGCTGGCTCCCTACTGGGTCTTCCTCAAGGACATATGGTCTGTATTTTGAAGATCTTGGGTTCTTTGCTTTCCACTTGCATCTGAGCCACTTCCCTTTCTACTGCAGGCCTCCCCTGCTATCCCATAGTTTCTGCTTCCTCATTACTTCACAGTGCCCACGACCTTGGTTGTCATGACCCTTACTCTGTTTCATGTTATAGGTGAAAGACTTGCCATTCTTTCAAGATTTTTTGGTTCAGACTCCTGAGAGAGACAGAGGGTCTGTTGGTTCTGGCTCATTTTTCTAGCCAGGCCCAGACTGCAGGCAGTGGGCAGCTGCAAGATGGTCTGCTTCGGCCAGGTACCCACCTCTGATTAACAATACTTAATGTTGTGCAAACAAGAGCTGAAGCTGTGAACCAGGGCAGGTAATCTAAAAGGAATATTGGGCATGATGGATATGATGACTTGACATATCAAAGAAGGAAGCTTAACTAATTCTGACTCTAGAAGGCATTCACTGAGCAAAGTGAAAATCCTCTTTTAGTGCATATTTAATAAATAAGGCCAATTAGGTAGCTGAAGAGTTTTATTGTGGTGAAACTTTGCCTTTCTGTGAAGGAACAGAGAGGGGAATCTGAGGTTATTCTACCTTACATTAGGAAAGGACTAAGAAGTTGAGAGAATTAAGGAGAGACAAACTTACCCTTCGTCACCGAAGATTTCAATATTAATTACTTACTGTAACTAGGTTACTGATACTATGGAGTTTCTTGATGAGAGGTCTTTTGGGGACTCTTGTGAAAATTTTGATAACCTGTGCACCTTCATGGAACTCAAAAATATGAACAAAAGAGGACATTTTCCTATGAACAAAGATATCTTTCATCTGTGTGAAGCTAGCTTGCAAACTTAACCCATGATCTAGTAACTCTGTTGGTAAATTGTTACATATATAACCAAAATAACCATCAACATACAGACAAAAACATTGTGCCTTACTCTATTTGCACCTGGAAGTACCTCTAGCTCAGATCATATGCTGTTTTTTGGCAAAAGTTGAGAAACTATGTTGCTGTTTATACAGTTAATACACATGGGCGCCATTGCTAGTATATATCCACTTAATGTCATCATGCCAAGAATAAAAGCAGCCTTTAAAATATACTCTTGATTGATCAGTAAGAAAATTAGAAAAAAAATTACATTTCTTTAATAGACATGGAGGCAGTTTTGAGAACTGATAGCATTTAGGTAGTCATCTATGTCTTTTTAAATGAATGGAGCACAGGGACTAGTCAGTTGAACTGGAGAAGGAAAATTTGGCATTAGGCTACTTTTTTTTTTTTTTGAGATGGAGTCTGTACTTTCGCACAGGCTGGGGTGCAGCAGTGCGATCTCCGCTCACTGCAAGCTCCACCTCCCGGCTTCACGCCGTTCTCCTGCCTCAGCCTCCCTAGTAGCTGGTACTACAGGTGCCCGCCACCACGCCTGGCTAATTTTTTTTTGTATTTTTTTAGTAGAGACGGAGTTTCACGGTGTTAGCCAGGATGGTCTCGTTCTCCTGACCTCGTGATCCACCCGCCTCGGCCTCCCAAAGTGTTGGGATTACAGGCATGAGCCACAGTGTCCGGCCAACATTAGGTTACTTGTGTGAGTTGCTTGGATTTAAATTTGAAAGCCCACATCATTTCTACAGTAGGAACACTGAAATAATGATTGATTTCCTGACCAGTGTGTATAATTATTAAAACTGTCGGAAGCCTAGAGGAAAAAGGCCAGTGTAAAGAAATCAAATACACGAGAGAAGAGAAGAGATGAGGAATTATCATTCCCCCAGCTTTTCTGGAGAATAAAAATCTTAACAAAATCAATTTGCAATCATTTGAAGAGAAAAAGGTTTTTTAACTGGGTAGCCTGACTTCATAAAGGACAAGTCCTGTCATACTAATCTAATCTTCTGAGATGAAAATGAAAGGCTGGGTAGATCATGGAAAAAGATACATGTATAATTCATTTAGACTGTAGCTATGATTTGGGCGTGATACTCTATGGTATGCCCATTAGCTGAGACAGTAGATATCAGAGGCTCATTGTCCACTTGAGGACAAATACAAGGAATAGTTCATTCAAAGCCCAGTGTTTATTATGTTTCTCATCATAGTCTGGCATTTGGATTGAAATGCACATGGATGTTTACTCTGCTCACTGCACAAAACTAGTGGGAGAACTGGGAAAAAGAGGGATAAGTAGAAAGAAGCTTGAAAAATAGAGTTATCCAGACATAGTGCCCTCTCTTCTCACCATTCTTAGGATACTTATATTCTAAACTTCATGCTGGCATTTAAGGAACATCATCAATAATTTTATATATTTTTATCTTCCAATTAGCTTGCCTGAGGATGATGATGGTTTATACTTCATTTCTACTTCCTACAGCACCTGATAAGCATTTAATAAATATGTGATTGATTAGCAAACAATGACGTTACAAGGAATCAGTTGTATGCATGTCCAGTAGAAGAACACTGCAGAGTAATAATGTGTACCAAGTCCATCACCAGTTAGCAGTGCCAGTGGATAGATGCATGGGATTGAAGCTTAAGGAATTCATGAACATAATCTCTGTAATATACTAGGCAGAGGTTAGACTTTTACTAGACTACTGTAATCACTCTGTGCTTCCTAATGAAACAAGGATGTGTAGACAGTTCAGATGAGAGCTACAGAGATGAATAAAAGAAGCTTGAGAATGTGTGCTGCAGTGGTTGGTGGGTGCACCCTGAGCCAGATCTACACAGGTTCTCTTTCCAGCGGTTACCTTGGGCAAGTCCCTTCATGTCTCTGAAGCTCAATTTCTCTATTGGTAAAATGGAGAAAATATCAGGGCCTGCTGCAATGGAATATGAGAATATATTCACATACTGCATGGACAGCAGGGAGCCTGCTATAAGCACTCAATGAATATTGTCATAAGAACTATAAGAAATGAATTAGAAAGGGAGATTGTTTAGGCTCAGGAAGAAAAGGCTGAGAGTGGGCTTAGTAATAATCTTTACATACAAGGTAATGACAAACCATCATCCATCTTGACATCAGTTTTGTTCATACTGACAATATTTTTGAGGGCTTATCATGTGCCTTCCACCAAGGAGAGCATGAGAGCCAAAGAGCTGAATCTGTAGCATGATGAACTTAAGACAGACAAAGGGATGAATTTCTGAAAGTCAGGTTTCTGGACTCACCAGCTTAGGTAACTGAAGAAAATTGTGGATTTTTCTTTGAAAACTTGGAAAATAATCTAGTTTCACCTCATGTTCTACAAAACCGGTTTAGTTGTGGTCCTACTATGAGCTGGACTAATGTGTTCTCGGGGTACTCTGGTTAGTGTCTGTTCTTTGAGATCTTGGGCTGGCATTTAACAGAGGGTTTCATCTGTGCTTATAAAAGATGAGCAGATCGGCACCTTTAGGCAGTACCGAATTAACATCAAAATGTCATTGCTGAGCCATAAGGATGCCCCCGTTTTGTTTTGTTAGCATGGATCAGAATTCACAATTGGCTGATGTGAGCCTGATAGCTTCAGGTGAGTTGATTTACTGCCAGTTCTAAAGATAACGAGACTGCATGTTGCACTCATACTTATCTGGGATGATTCATTTATAGGCAGAGGCCCCATTGTGAAGGATTCAGATTAGCCTTTAATAAGTACTAGTATCTGATTATAATAGTATCTGATTATAATCTGATTATAAACCGTGTACTTCAGAGTCTGATGAGGAGGGGGACAAGAATAAGCCCCGAGTTTCCTTCTGTTTGAAATAACAAATGGCATTTTCTTTCGAAGACCTCTTTCTCTTCTTGTCAACTTTCATTAGAGGAAAAGTATCCAGGTGAAATGCCATCAACAACAGAAATGTTGGAGACCACTGAATGTGATTTGAAAGCAAACAAGTAAACAAATTTCAAAATAAAAATGAGTAAATAGGCCATTCTTTTACTTGCCAAGTTCTTATTTCTAGGAAAGATTTATTCTTATTTCCATTGACGTTGGTACCTCCCATGAGTGATTTCTGCTGCTTGTCCCGGCTTGCTCCATCTCCCAGAGTCAAGTTGAGATAGCAATAGCATTTCAGCTACCCAAGGTCCCACAGGGGAGAATGGCAACACTTGCTGGGCTAACGGTGTTAGCTGGTTAGAGCATTCTGTTGGGGTCTTTATTTGTGGAATTAGGACTGTGGAAAAAGGGAGGCAAAGAAGGAAGAGGTCACAGCCTGGGCTGCAGTGCTGATTGCAGCAAGGAGGGACAAGATGGGCTCCAGGAATGTTGACAAGGTTAGTACTGGTAAGTCAGAGGGGATGGGCTGGGCCAGAGAGAGTGTCTCTTGACTGTGTTGGCATCTGGATCCTTAGCATTCTGTACCTTCTAAACTAATATCCTTTTTTTTGTATGGATAGAGAAAAGGATAGGCTGTTTTCTAGGGCTGTGGACACAATTATGTGGTTAGAAGAGTAGTTTTCATGTGTTTCTCCCTGTATCAGGATAGGAGATGGGCATCCATCCTAGTGGACTGTGTTGCACTCTCAATGAAACTTCACATGTCCATTCCCAGGAGAGTTAGAGATCAAGAAAATGAAGGTAAGCAGTTAGAACCTCGGAAGTCTTAAACATCCATTTTTAGTGCTAATAACCAGCAGCCATAAATGAGCCATAGTAAAAGAAAGAGTTGAATAATTCTGGAAAAGGAGAGCAATTTTCAGTGTAAAGCAAACAAAGAAAAATCTCAAATAAACTTGGATGCAACCAATCAAACACTGAACACAATTTGTATTACAGGCCACGGTCTAGGGAGGGTCAGAAAGCTGGGAAAGATTGGACTTAACCCTGCCATGGGGTTGCCTGCCACAGGGTGGAGGTCAGCAAGCTCTGAGTCCCTATTTAAGAACAGATAACCCCCTTGGTGGGATTCAGGCTAGTGTGGGTATGCAGGAGTTTGACATAGTAATGGAAAAGGCAACACAGATGTGTTGACACTAATAATGCCCTAATCATCTCGTATAGAACAGGAAACAGTAGATGTGTCAGACCCCAGCTGGCATCTGTAGATACAGGAAGCCTAGCATCAAGGATTTAGGCAGCTTCTCATGGACTGTCCAATGTAGTCGGAGGCTCTGAATAAGGCTCCTCATCCACGGGAGACTGGAATAAAAATCAGAACATGAGGAAGTGATTTAGTCCTTTGGATTGGGTACGTGGGAGGCACATGAAAAGACAGGCTTCATCTGGGTGGCCATGTCTGAACCCAGCCAGGCTCACAATCAGTGCACCAATTCCTGGGCGTAAAAGCAGCCCAGCCAGCTTTAGAAGATGGTGTTGGTGAGGACAGTACTTGGCCCATCCTGGTTTAAAGATCAGAAGGCAGTACTTGGTGACTAAAGTCCAAAGTCTTATAGTTGAATGAAGCTGGGACATGCAGGTGCTGACAAGTGGTTGAAGATTTTTTTTTTTCTTAATCTGCCTCTGTGCAATTTTATTTTCATTTCTGGAGCCCTTCAAAATGCATTGCCTCTTTTAGATGGAGGACCAAATTGGTTTGGGAGATGTGAATAAATTCAAAGCTTCTTTGATTGTGAACAGCCGTACTTTGCTATATGTGAGGAAGTAGTGATCAGTTTTCCAATCTAGAGACCTAGAAAAACACATCACTGGATGTTTGGTGGGAAAAAAAAAAAAAAAAAAAAACTTTCTCAGAAAACTTCTTTCTGGATTTAGCCTTTGGAGACAATGGCTTGTTAATCTGTGGCCAAACAAGCATGACTGATCCACATTTTAAACTCAGCCATGCCTGATCTCTCACTCCATATGGAGCTGGGACAGAAGGGCAAAGAGCCCTTTGTTTCCCAGGGATCACTTGAAGAGACCCATGTGTACAAGCGAGATCACTGTATCTAGAACCAGTGCGTGTGTTATTTTCAACAACATATGAGGTACTAGCACTCATAGCTTAATCAAATATAAAATGCCTTTTCTACCCTTCCGCTTCTCTGCTCCCCTTGGTATATGAACGTGATGTTCTGATCAAATGTGTTTGAAGAGATGGGAATGTTAATTTATTTGAGACAAATGTCAACATCTTTACTCTGAAAAATGCTGCTAGTACGTCAAGTGCCATCACTGGCTTGCACTTAACTCTGCTCTTTAGTAATAATCACAGTTCTTTTGTAGATGCTGTCCTTTCGGCTTAAGTTAAACAAGATGATTTTGATGAGATAAGGCAATTTTGGATTTAGTATTTCATACCTAATAAGAAATGATGGCTGGGCGCAGTGGCTCATGCCTGTAATCTCAGCACTTTGGGAGGCTGAGGTGGGCGGATCATGAGGTCAGGAGATTGAGACCATCCTGGCTAACACGATGAAACCCTGTCTCTACTAAAAATACAGAAAATTAGCCAGTCGTGGTGGCGGGTGCCGGTAGTCCCAGCTACTCAGGAGGCTAAGGCAGGAGAATCACTTGAACCTGGGAGGTGGAGGTTGCAGTGAGCCGAGATTGCGCCACTGCACTCCAGCCTGGGTGACAGAGCTAGACTCCCTTCCAGAAAAAGAAAAAGATTCATCTTCCCTTTCGTTATTAGGTTTAGTTTTATGATGCCTTTCATTTTATTCTATAAATGCTCAGACCTATATTTGTGTTGACCACACTTGAGTTTATAAATTTAGTGTGATATTGATAACCCTACTACTTAATTAACACTTAGTTTAATATGTACACACCTTTTCTCTATTCATTTCATTTTTTTCCAAACTTTCCTATTTTCCTGCCTTCTTCCCTTGTGTTTATTTAAAAGTACATTTATTCAGTCACAGAACCTGATTGTTGCTGAACTTGTCAGCTTGCTCTTTTATAGAAAGGCACCTCTTAATAAAAATACAAGTCAGTCCATCTGAGAGTAGGTTTGATTGCTTTTAGGAAAGGAATTTTACTTTAAGATGAAATGAGACAGTCTTGTTAAGATTTTAGTGGTCCCGATACCTTACAAAGGGGCACAAACACATTCTCGAAGTGCTCTTACTATCCTGCAGGACCTTTGCTCCCTTACTTTAATTCTGTAATTCATTTAGGTATCTTAGTGATGGGGAATCTGCCTGTTCCTTCTTCTCCTCTTATTACACTTTCTGTTGTTTTCTTCTGGCTATAAAATTGTCTCTGTGGCCTAGAATATCAAGAATCTTGTAGACATTCTCAAAGTGAATGAATACCTTTAGTTTGTTTCTCTACGGTGGCTTAAATTTGGTGATTAAAGCACATCCAAAGAGACTCAGTCAGGGAGGAAAATGGGGCCAAATTCAAGTAGAAAGGACAATTATCTTCTGAAAGAACAAATAATAAAAAGAATGCTGGCTTCTGCGGAAGTTGTTTAGTTATCCAGAGTGGCTCTTAAACTTGCCAGATCTGCTTGAATTTCTTTGAAAACTCAGAATGTTCTCCTTTGTGTGCAAGGGTTTGAAGAAAAGAATGGGTCTGGCATTTAACAGGCAGGAAAGATCATGATTCTCTATCAATATGCTTCCATTGTGTGTTTCAGTCATGATATTTTTGATAAATGGTGAGGCTGGAGAACATCGGAAATTTTCCCTATCTTTCAAGACACTGCTCGCAAAACTCTGACACTATTCAAAGCCATGCTAAGGAGCTAACTCCAGCCTTAGTCACCAGAAAAAAAATGATGGTGTGGTATCAGAATTTCTAGTCATCAAAGGAGATGATCATTTAGGATTTGGTGAGTAGAGGAAAGTATTTCCCCTTATTTTGGGAGGAGAAAGAGATTTTTTGTCTCCCATATTCTGCTTCTACTCTGTGCTAAATGTGGAAGGAGTGAAGACGGAGTACTCAGAACTTCTCAAGACAGCTGGGTAACCCTGGCCTCTTAGCCCATCATTTCTACATTCGCCTTAATCTGATGGAGAAAGTCTCAGGGAAAGCCTACCAGTTCTAGAGTTTTTCAGACACAGATCCTCCTCAAGAACTGAATTTAGAAGAACAGAAGGAGAATTTTCTTTATTAATATAATAGGAAAGAGACTAGAGGAAAATCAGATTGATTTAATCTGAAACTATACTAGTGTCCTAACAGGACTATAATCCCTATGATATTATACAGTACTAAGATTTGAATAATGTGAAAGACTTTAAGATGCTGGAAAAATATAATCACAGTTGGATAGCCAACAAACATAAGTTAGATTTGAGAATATCTGGTTGCAGCATCCATGACCCCATTTAAAAAAATTCAAATATTTACTGAGAGCACCCTATGGGCCAGACCTCAATTCTAGGTGCTGGGTTATAGCAATGAACAAACACATACCGATCCCTGCCCTCCTGGTGCTCACATTTAATTGGGAAGAGGCAGGTGAGTTCATAATAAACCTGTCAAATAAGTAATCATGTAGTCCATCTGATGGTGAGAGATGCTATGGGAAAAAGAAAAAGCAAAGCTGGACAAGGGGATCAGATATGCCTATGAAAAGTGAGGACAGGCTTCAGCATTCCGTGGTGTGGTCAGGATTGAGAGCACTTTGTTGGGAAAGCAAGATTTTAGCAAAGACGTGGAAGAGGTGCATGTGTGATACCTGGATAGCTGGAGAAAAAGTGTTTCAGGCAGGGGAAATAGCTACAGCAAAGGCCTGGGGCAAGAATGTGTGAGTGTGTTCAATACAGATCGGAGTGCATGGAGCAGAGTGAGGGCCTGGGACCCGAGGGCCAATAGGGGGTCCAAATCAAGGGTGCTGGCTGTTTCTTTGTAGTACATTGGGGAGTCTTTGAGGGTTTGGGGTATAGAATAACATCTTAAGTTTACAAAAGTTCATCCTTCTTTGTTGAGCATTAGACTAGGGGGTCGAGACAGAGCCAGTGGTACCATCGAGCAGGCTCTTGCAGGGATTGGATGAAGAACATCAAATGTTGCTGGTAGATAAGGAGGACTGCAAGTGGACATTGGCGTTGTCAATATCAAAGTCACCTGCCTTTTACAAGAGGAGTTTCAGTGAAGTGGTGGGGTTGAAAGTCTAATTGGATTCAGTTTGTGAGAATGGGAGAAGAGGAATTAGGAGAAGTGAGTATAGATGATGCTTTTAAGGAGTTTGCTACAAAGGGATGTAAATAAGTGACGATAGCATTTTCTGCCCCTCTGGCTGGCTACAACAGGGATCCCCTCACATTTTGTAAAGCACAGTTTATGTATAACTTTTTAGGTGTGCCTTATTTCTATGAGGTAGATATGTGCCATCAGCATAAAAATTTGAAACTAGGCTGGGCGTGGTGGCTCACGCCTGTAATCTCAGCACTTTGGGAGGCTGAGGTGGACGGGTCACCAGGTCAGGAGATGGAGACCATCCTGGCCAACATGGTGAAACCCCATCTCTACTAAAAATACAAAAAAAATTAGCTGGGTGTGGTGGCATGCACCTGTAGTCCCAGCTACTCAGGAGGCTGAGGCATGAGAATTGCTTGAACCTGAGAGACAGAGGTTACAGTGAACCAAGATCATGCCACTGCCCTCCAGCCTGGCAACAGAGTGAGACTTCGTCTCAAAAAAAAAAAAAAAATTGAACTAGATGGCATGAACTAGATATCAAAAAATATTGAACTAGATATCAAATTCATTTCAGTTACTTTCCCACCCAGTAAACAAAACATCTACAATATTAATACAATGAACACTAGAAAAATGTTTCATGTGTCAGCTAGGGATCTAGAGATGAACAAGGTATAGTTTATACTCTTGAGAAACATTTTTAGTCAGATAAGGCAAGTATGCATGTTTACTGTGTAAGTATGATGACGGAGGCATGTACAAGATGTGGTAAAAGCAAAGGGGAGCTAGAACTAAGTTGACCAGGGCAAGTTAGAAAAGATGACATACGTAACAGACCTGACATTTGAATTGGGTCTTAAGGATAATCATAAAATTTTCCAGCCCATGTACTGGCAAAAATCCCTCTGTTAGATAATAATCCAGCTCTTGTTTGAATGCTTACAGTGACAGAGAGCTCACTACCTTAGGAGACCCATTCCATTTTAAGAACCTATAATTTTTGCAAATGCATTTCTTATATTGAGCCCAATAATGCCTTTTAATACTTCTACTCATTGTTCCCAGTTCTCGTCTCCTCTGAATTTAATGAGCAAAGATTTGTCTTTCTACCAAATAAGTCATTTCAGTATTTGAAAATAGATATGTTCTCTTTGAAGCAATTTCTTTTTGGTGTTGAAGAGGGGGAAATGGGTAGAGTCAGGTTCCCAGGAAAGCAGACTCTGAGCCTGAGGTTAGTGTGCAGAGGGTTTATTAGGGGGTGCTTTTGAGATCAGCACCGTGAGTGGGAAGGGAAGATTGGACAAGGCTGGACAGGAGAAGTGCAGGTGTGATGCAATTTTAATGGAAGCTTCAGAAATCCTGTGGGGGAATTCTGAAGATAAACTGACCCTTTGGAGTTGTCCAGAGTTAGGGCAAGAAGATTAGGTCTTTACACCTGTAACAGCCAGTCATTCAGTCCCACTTACCCCAGGAAAGGGATATGGCTTTGGGGAAGTGGGCTTTTTTAGCTGAGGCAGTCCCCAAAGGTGTTGAGTGGAAGCCCTATTGCCAGGGGCACTACCAGCCGCTGGGGCACTTAATCCTTTATTTCTGAAGTGGATCGATAAGGGATCTGGATGACACAGAAGAGAAATCTTAGGTACTGCTGATTTTTTAGGCAATTATTTTCCAAGGCAGATAATAAGATGAAAAAAGCACCTCTTTTTGTTTATTCTTATTAGCAAATAAACACCACAAACATCAAAATGCTGGGGGCCCCACATTATGGTTCTAGACTGTTAGGGTCTAGTGTACAATTCTCCCTTCCCTGTGCTGCTTATTTATCTCTGTTAGGATGGCCCTTTATATAGGAATATGTTAAAGATGCTCTTGAGGTGAGTTGAGGAAGTACACTCAGGTAATAAATTTGACTGGGATTATTCTCTAGGAGGAGACTGCTCCAAGGACCCCTGCATGCCAACATTTTGTAACGACAGTAGGAGATAAACATGTAAGTGGGGAAGCATAGTGAGCTACAAACAGAATTATATCTCTGTCCCTCATCCTCGATGACTTGTGGTAATCACAGTGCATTCTGGGTGCCTGCAAAGATGGATGTGTGGCCACCAGTCCTTTCTACTCGATGCACACATGAAGATTGCCCTTTGATTTGTGGCTATGGCCATAATTTGCAAAGCCTGTCACCATTTGCGACTTACAGCTAGACTAGAACTTTACTGAAAAAGAGCTGTCCCATTCCTGATCACTGTACACTATATTGATGTGTCAACTAAGTAAATAATAACTGGACTACTCATTATACCAGGAAACATTGGCCCAAGCTATTATTCTGTTTCTTGACTTCTGTTTGGCTTCATTAGCCTCCTTTGGGTGCCAGATAAAATGGTCATATAAAGCATCCTTATTTAATAAGGGCTTGGCAAAATAAAATGGTTGAGCTGGGCATTGATCGGGGCAGAGGATTCAGGAAAAGGATCAGATTGTGGAGAACAGTAGAACTAGAAGGTACGGTAAGGACGTAGTGGGGGATGATGGAGCCATATCAATTTTTCTCATTTCTCACTCTCATTATGCATTGGCTTCCTTCACACAGTAGCTAGCAGTGTCTTTACAAACCACTTGCAATTGGGGGAGAGAGAGTATTAAGAGAAGCCTAACAGAGGGGCGGGCCAAGTTGGTATTTAATAGATTGGTTTTCTTCTAAATTCAATCTAATTAACAAAGCCCATTTACTATGGACCCCCATGGCTTTTGTACCTCTTGCTATGTATTTGAGCCAGCTGTGGTTTCATAGCACATGAACTTTGCATCTATTCAAGAGCCTTCTTGTGATAAGATCTGTTCATTTATCACAGAATAGGTAGACCTGCTTTGTTTGCCGCTGGGATCCTTTTCATCCCAAGCTTGTACATCTTAAAACATATTGGAAAGTTTCTTCACTTTGCTATAACCACTGGGCTTGTAGAAGCTCATGTGATAATATTTCTCGTTTCGGAATCCCCCAGTTTTTCTTTAGCTGGAAGCATGACAGGAAAAACAAATGGGTGTCTCTTTAAAGTGACAGCTATTCTAGGGGTGTCACCTTGCCACTGGCCTTCCTTTCCTGTCGTTGTCCTGTAGGCCACTGACAATTCTTAGAATAAAATTGTATTACCCCAGATTCCCACTTGTCTCAGTCCTTTCAGGCTACTTATAAACTGAGTAACTTATAAAGAACAGAAATTTGGATGGGCGCAGTAGCTCACGCCTGTAATCCCAGCACTTTGGGAAGCTGAGGCAGGTGGATCACGAAGTTAGGAGTTCAAGACCAGCCCGGCCAAGATGGTGAAACCCCTTCTCTACTAAAAATACAAAAATTAGCCTGGCATGGTGGTGGGCGCCTGTAATCCCAGCTACTCGGGAGGCTGAGGCAGAGAATTGCTTGAACCCAGGAGGTGGAGGTTGCAGTGAGCCGAGATTGTGCCACTGCACTCTAGCCTGGGTGACAGAGTGAGACTCTGGGGGGAAAAAAGAACAGAAATTTATTTTTCACTTTTCTGGAGTCTGGGAAGTTCAAGATCAAGGTGCCAGTAGATTTGGTGCTTGGTGAGGGCTCAAGCCCTGACTCATAGAGAGTACCTTCTTGCTCTGTCCTCACAGGCTGGAAGGAGCAAGGCAGCTCTCTGGGGCTTCTTTAATAAGGGCACTAATTTCATTTATGAGGGCCTCACTCATCTCTTGATACCATCAGATACCATCACCTTGGGAGTCAGGATTTCAACGTATGAATTTGAGGAGGACGCAAACATTCTGACCAAAGTCCCACTGTGTTATTTAACCTAACAACAAGGTCAGCTTTGCCTAAGAGTTATACTCATGTAGTAGGAGAAGTCTAGGATAAGGGACTGGCCAGGGTTTGGAATAGATACACATGATATAATTATTCTATTTTGAATTCATTCCCTTTTTTCTACTCACCCATTCTTGGTGCCTCACCCTCCCTGCTTTTCTGAATTACATGATCCTATGAAGCCCCTCTTCAACTGTATCTTTAAGTCCAGAGAAGAGAGCGCTGGTGAGCACCATTTCACCCTTACCAGGAAAAATTACTCCTATATGACCAAGCATCCAGGGTTTCATTCTGGGTAGCCTGTGGAAAATGTGAAAAGTTCAAGCTGCGAGAACAAACAGCCCAGGCAGAGCCAGGGGCTGGCAGCTCTCATTGCCGAATCAGGATTTCTGGATACCAGCTGGATATTTCCCAATCTGTATTTTTTTCAATAAGGGGTGCCGAAGAAATGCTCAGCAATTTCTCAGCTGCACAACAATATGTTCCTGAACTAAGAAACCACTATGTAATTTTGTTTAAAAGCCCAGGTCTCTTGTAACTGTACTTTGAAGCTCTCATTGGGGGATAAGAAGGAACTGCCCCTTAGAAAACACACAGTTTTGTTAGCCTGGATTGCTGTAAAATGGAGATGAGCCATGGGATAGAAGATAGGGGGCACAGAGCAAGAAAAGACATACCATTACCCAAGAGGAAATCAGGGGAAATAGGAGGACAAGACTGAGAGGGTGTTCATTTTGTGTTTTCGGACTTATCTAGCTAAAGGTAGAGAGAAAATGCAGGACTTGATATCTCAGAACAGCAGGTGAAACACAGCTTAAAATGGGAGACATTTAAAATGGCTTCTCCCTGGAAAGGAAGGAGAAATCAGAAGACGCTCAAAATTGACAGAGGAGGGTGTGTGCAATACCCAGGTCAAACCAAGACCTGTGGTGTCCTGTAGGTCAGAGAAAGAGCATATCTTCTATATGTCTGAAGTAAAGCTTAATCAGATATGAGTTCAAATGACAATAATTTTAACTTGCAGCTTAGACATACTGTTTGAGCCTTATTCTGTTCTGCATATATTATTATCAGAGTAGAAGTTAGAGAGCAAACTAAATGTGATATTAATTTAACATTTATATGTTTATAGAACATATAGTGATCCAATTTCATACTACATATACTTCTCCCTGATATCTGTACCCGAGTACCATTCACCTTCTGGACCACTGAGCTTATCTCACCTCCATAGATAGGTTTATGTGTAGATCAATGACATTTTTGGATTATGCACTCTGTGACTGAGTGATACACATTCACAAGCAAGAAATCCAAAAGCCTTGAAAAATGGAAAGTATGTATGTGTGTGTATGTCTGTGTGGGCACGTGCATTTGTGTTTGTATAGCTCATTTGACAACAAAACCTGACCTGAACTGGCGTGAGGCCGTTTAGAGCCTTTATTCTACGCTATGTGACTCTTCATATGTTTTGCTATAGAAATATTAACATATTTGATTTTAGGGAGCTTCCCTAGGCTCTGGCAGTAACCCCAAGGATTTCAGACAAGGCAAGTATAGACATAGGCTGATTTTCTGTAAAGTCTAGGAGACAATTTTAGGAAGAAAGGTATTACAAATGTCTGCAATTTAAATATTTAAAAATATTTATTGTAAATACAAACTTGTAAGGCATTATATAAAAATAAGTAATGAATACAAATCTTTGTACCCACTTGGTTCAAAATCTCCATTACCATCTTTGGTTTGATTTTTTTCTCTCTTCCTTTTTTTTGTCCTGTTCTTTTTCTAGGATGAATCCTCCATGTTCTTCCAGTTTGGCCCATCAATTGAACAGCAAGCTTCCGTAATGCTCAACATCATGGAAGAATATGACTGGTACATCTTTTCTATCGTCACCACCTATTTCCCTGGCTACCAGGACTTTGTAAACAAGATCCGCAGCACCATTGAGAATAGCTTTGTGGGCTGGGAGCTAGAGGAAGTCCTCCTACTGGACATGTCCCTGGACGATGGAGATTCTAAGATCCAGAATCAGCTCAAGAAACTTCAAAGCCCCATCATTCTTCTTTACTGTACCAAGGAAGAAGCCACCTACATCTTTGAAGTGGCCAACTCAGTAGGGCTGACTGGCTACGGCTACACGTGGATCGTGCCCAGTCTGGTGGCAGGGGATACAGACACAGTGCCTGCGGAGTTCCCCACTGGGCTCATCTCTGTATCATATGATGAATGGGACTATGGCCTCCCTGCCAGAGTGAGAGATGGAATTGCCATAATCACCACTGCTGCTTCTGACATGCTGTCCGAGCACAGCTTCATCCCTGAGCCCAAAAGCAGTTGTTACAACACCCATGAGAAGAGAATCTACCAGTCCAATATGCTAAATAGGTGAGTGTGGAACAGAGGGCACATTGATGGTGGAGATGAGAGGGGAGCTTCAAAGACTGGGGTTGGAAGTTCAGAAACTGCAGGAAGAACAGTTCAAGATGGTAGCAGGTTGAAGCCTGGCCTTGGGCATGGCAATTGGTCATGATTGGGGAAGTGTTTTGGATCCAACCTTGCCAAAACAACTTTCATTTATTGAGCACTTATTATGTGTTAGATGTTACTCTAAGGGTTTTGCATGTTTGGTTTCATTTGATCCTCAAAATAACTCTATAAGTCAGGTTTTAACAATTGTTTCTATTTTACAATATGAAAGAATAGGCTTGGAGGCGTAAATTATACAAAGTCATGTTGCAAGTGAATGGTCAGTTTGGAGTTGAACCTAGGCCTCTCTGATCTGTAAGTACTACTTGATCACAAAGAAAGATGCAGGAGACTTAGAAATAAGGGAGGACCAGTCCACTTACCTTTGGAATGTTGCCATATTGTAGTAAGATTGAAGAACAGGTTATGTGGATCTGTAGTCATATGAAGGATATTCTTCCCTTAAAGAAACAGGCTTGGTTTTTGTCTCTTGCTTCTCCAGCCTCTGCCTTTAAGGGTGAGGATGCTGCTATAGAGGTGGCTTTTATAGTTACTCTTAGTCTGGTTTGTTTAGCAAGCCCTCACCTTGCATAACCCAGCCATGACTGCAGTACATCCTCCGTGGGGTATTAAATGACTATGTGGGGTAGAAGATTCTATACTATACTTTCGTGGTTTTATTGTTTGTATAAAACTTATATGTAAGTACATTATAAAAATTCAAACTAAATAGAATATAAAGAAGTGTGTTTTAAAAATAAAAGTGATCTTAAATCCAACTAATTGGAGATAATCATTGTAGAAATAATTCGTGAACAGCTTTCTAGATATCTGTCTGTGCATGTACATTTAAATGGATATAAATATACAATGTTACATATATGGAAATATAAGTATACTTGCTGTTCAATAGCTTGATTTCTTTCATTCAACAATGTTTTGGACATCCATTTGAAATTATTTTTAATTGTATTAAGACGTACAGAAAGGTATTCAGAAAAACTTAATGCATACTCAGGTACTCACTATCTAGCTTAATAAATAAAATATTAAAAGGTGTACTTGGGATGTTAAAAAACATATAGTGGAGGTTGAGTGGGTAACTTCTAGCAGGGAGCTGGACTGCAGTCTGTAGAGTACAGCTTCAATTCAGGGTTGAAACTCAAACCAAGTTCACAGTAGTTATATCTGTGATCCAATCTTGATATTCTTCCACCATCAACTCTCTAGAGGTTCCTCTTTCCATCATCCCTAGGTATTGCCCTTGCTTGGTACAGATTGTCTTGGTTTTTCTTCTACCTCTCTGGTTTCCTTCTATTCCAGTTCCATCTGGGGCTCCTTAGCACAGTCCTGTTTTATGCATCCCTTAAATATGGGCACTTCTTGGGGTTCTGTCCTAGACCCTCTTCCTTTCTCATCCATTCCCAAGGATACAATTAATGTCTGTATATTTTCCAAAGTGACATCTCTGGTTGCAACTTCTCCCTTGAGCTCTAAATTTGTATTCTTAGTTGTGGCCAGATATGTTTCTTTGGATTCCATGGGCACTTCGAACTCACAGTATCCAAAGCTGAACTTCTGTCTCTTCTCCCACTAGTCTCCCACCCTCTCCTAGCCAAATCTGTACTGCTTGTCAATGATGTCTTCTATTACAAAGTTACCTAAAATAAAAATTTCCTAGATGCCCTTGGTTCCATATCCCTGACACCTCATAGTCAATCATACTGTTTGCCCTGGATTTTAGTCTCCCCATACCTCTGGAATGCCGTTCTTGTTTTCGTCTCTCCTACATCATCCCAGTCCATTTTTTCTCACGTGCATTACTGTAGGGCTTCTTACATGATCTTCCTCCTCCAAGTTCTGCTGCTTTTCAATTTACATTGCAGCCAGGGTGATCAAAATTAAAAATGTGATTTCATCATTCTCTTGCTTAATACCTTGCAGAGGCTTTTCATTGCTCCTTTAATGAGGTCCATTCTCCTTAATATGGTTTATAAAGACTTCAGCCTCATGGGACCTGCCTATCTTTCCAAAATTCTCTCATGCTCTTCTCTGCCTTGCATGCTACCTTCCTGCAACACTGAACTTAGTTCTTCAAAAACACCACGCTCTGTCTTGCTTCCAGCTCTTTCCTCTGTCTGTCTTAAACTTACTCTCCAGCTTGCCCCTTCCCACCAAACACAGGTGCCGATGTTCCCTTACCTGCCTCATGCTCTTCATTTGTCAGATTCCTCAGGCTTCAGTCTTGGCATTACTTCTGCTGGGAAGTCTTTCCTGAGCTTCGGAATAAGATTACTGTATTATATGCCTTCACTACATCTTGTACTTTTCCGATAAAGCCACTCTTCAAACTGTGGCAATTGCATGCTGTATTATCTCCCTTCCCTGTGAGCTCTGTGAGAGTAGTGACCTTCCCATAGCACTCATTTCTCTGACCCCATTTCCTGCACAATGCATGGCACAGGGAAGTGAATGACGCCCTCCAAGACTCAGTGCACACCTGCTCTGCAGGAGCCTTCCCGTTCTGCTCTGTTCTTGCAAGATAATAAAGATTCCCTTGAAAAATGTACTGTTGATTCAGTTCTGTAGCTTTGGTTTTCCTCCCACTGCTTTTCGTGTTAAATTCAAATCTGATTCAGATTATTTTCCCAAATGTTTGCTAATTAAAACCAAAGCTAACAATGAAGGACTACTGAGACTAAAACATCTGCCCAACAACACGAAGAAATCAAGTGAATGTTACCTTAAAGCTCATAAATATGGCCCAGGAATGCCTACTTTTAACTTAAAACTTCTGCTGGGTAAACATTGATCTGCAGATATTATTATTTCCTGCTTGGCTTATGTTACATTACAATGTAAATATCATCTCTGAAGCCTGATTTCTAACCACATATCTCTGAAATCGCAATTGGTTTTAACCTTTGTTGCCATCTCTCTGAGGCCTGAGATGCTCCCTTGTGGCCACCCAGGAAGGTGGCCCTACTCAGTCCTAGAGGCCCACATCCGTCTTTTCCAGTGTAGCAATCCTACAGGGAATAAGGATTATTATTCATCAATTCCTCAGGCACCAGTGTAGAGCAGAGAGACTGAGAGAGAGAGGGAGTCCAGCTTCACTTGATTTCCCAAATGTACTGCTTAAGAAGTGTCTTCAGATTTACCTACCTACTTCTCCACTAAAGCATTTCCTCTGCAAACTGCCCCAGTTCCCTGCCTTTACTTGGGTTCTGCATCTGCCTGCCCGCTGGACATCTCTTGGATGTCTCCTTTGTCCATACACCTGCATTCTTCCCTTATCTCCATTGTCTTTCTTTTCCTTCCTCTCCATCCAAATACATCTTCTTCTGGTTCTTGAATGTAACCCCTGCCTGTCTTGAGAATATTTTAGTATAGTTTCCTATCAGGATCCAGAAAGGATTGGGGTTGACTAACAGGGTTTATAGAGTTAGACCCAAGTCTGCAGTTTTATCACCAGGCACAGCACGCTCAAAAGCAGCAGTGGAATCAATTAGGCACATTCAGTTCAAGCTCCTCCTACTTACCCTGCTCTGAAATCAGACTCTCCACCCCCTTCAGAGCTCTGGTCTCACTAGGGTCACTCTTTTAAATAACAAACCAAGCAGCCACACCATTTAGCCACAGCAGGAAATCTTTGCAAATAAAATTGCTGCAAATGGCTGGTTGTTTTATAAGGATGACTTTTCCTTCGGCCTGCTGTTCTCCTCTCAGCAACTGCAGTAGGGAGGAAGGCTCTCTGGGAGATTTCTGGGAGTGGTCCAGCCCCAGGATGACACTAGGGATGTAGGGTTAGGAAAGTGGCTTCTCCTCTCACCTTCTGAAAAGGCAGTAGCATCCATAGGCCCCTTTTCCTGCTAGAAGCATTGTAGGGGGAGGTACAGCTCTCATGCACACCTATCCACATTGCAGCTTTCTTTCTATGTGGGGAAAGTTCCTAAGTCTACACTTAGGGGATGGAGAGAAGAGGTTATATGATATACCTGAATCCCAAAGAGAGACATGTATTTGAAGTGATTCACTTGTTAGTTACCAAAGGAAGAATATATTTTTATGGCATAAAATCCTTCTCCGGGAGGATCCTTAAATGCGCTATTTCAATTCACTATCAAATGAACATTACTTATCAGGTGTTAATCCAAATTCCTCACTGATAACTTCTTAACTCCTTGAAGCTTGGCCTGTTATAGACTTAGTGATTATCTCAGATAGCTTCTGGGTTGCCTGGAGGAGGCATTTTGCCAGGGTTGCAAGAAAAATACTTAAGCCAAGTTAAATTTGAATTTCAGATAAAAAATGAATAATTTTGTTAGCACAAGTCAATACTAAATATTGCATGGGACATATTTATACCAAATGAATATTTGTTATTTATCTGAAATTCAGTTTTCATGGGGCTCTTGTAGTTTTATTTGCTAAATCTGGCAACCCTACTTTGAATACATATAAAAATTAATTTTCTGTTGGGACTTCATAGCATTCATTTGTGCCTTATTAATAAATATAGTACAATGCCCTATACTATAGCCCAAGACATGCTAAGAGAGTTTTATTCCAATTGATAACTTTATTTGATTGAAAGAGCTGGAGAATTTCTTATGCTATATATTCTCTAAGGGAAGAATTTTCTTGGTTCTTGAGAAAAGTCTAAAAACCTTTTGGTACCAGATGATCTGAAAATGTTTAGAAAATGATTAGGTAAGTTTTCCAAACCCATCTTCATTCCCCTGAGCTGGGAAGAAATTGTGAGTTATTAGGAGGCACCTGTCTACATTTTTCATTTATCATTTCTCCAAGGAGCAGTTAGTGGTTATTTTCCTTCTCTATGTACTCTGTAATCTCTGATGGTCTGTTTCTGTCACTCACGTGATGGTACACCTGCCATGTACCTCTGTGCTCTCTTTCTGTCCTGAGAGCCCGCTGCTTCTCTTCATACAGAGCTACTTTTGGAACTTGTAGAAAGAACGGATGCTATTTGAGATAGATGGATCTTAATATAGCAAACCCCTTATGAATCTTGCCTAATTACTTTTCCCCAGGGTCTTTAGTTTTTCTACTCAACATTTGTTTCCTCCTTCCCTAAATTCTTCTTTCCCAGTGAAAGTTGCCATCTCAAAAGCCTGGGTTGTCCTGGCCCAGCCTTTGAGGGATGGGGAAGAGTGACTTTGAATAACTGATGTGAAAAAAAGTACTTTGTTAGGTTCTTAATGAAAGAGCTGTGATAAGCTCAATCTTCCTACAACCTTGAGGCAAATTCCCCATCTCTGGAACCAATGTATGAGCCAGATTGTTCCCATGGGATCCTTATTTGACTTTTGGCCTGGAAAGTGCTGAAAGGTTAAAAAATAAATGAGGAATTGAGTCAATTAGTTTTTAGGCATTATGGGCAAGAGCTGCTTGTTCATTACCCATCTTTTATTTGTTATTAAATGTTCGATGAGTGCCAGCACAGGAAGATTTATGGTAACGCAAACATATGTTATAGGTTCACTTCACTTAATCTAATTTATAGTGAAACAACCAAAAGGTTACATGAATGCATAGTAATAAGCGGTATAGCTGGCACAGTGGCCTTTCATCTTATTAAAGAAGTGCACCAGAGTCTAAGGAAAGCTACATTTTTATGTATATGCACAAAAATGCACATTTTAATGCAAAATATTTAGTAAAATGACACACACCTGTAAATAGAGGGAGGGAATGACTTTATCTGCTCAGTAGTGTAAAAGGATATATAAGTTGGGAAAAATAATTGAAGAACCTAATAATTATCCTAAAAGATACATTCAATGCTTATTGTAGTTCAGGCATAACAACGCATGTGTTAGGTGTGTACGGAACAATCATTGAATGGGAGGACGATTCAAACTCTTCTGTTTTCCTCTAGTCTTTCACATTCCTCAGATCAGACATATAGACGGTCATTTCAGTAAGTGTTTGTTGCTTCTTCTCCCTGAACTCAAACTTGTGAAAGGCATTTTCAAGTATTTTTAACACTAAGACCCCCTACAGTATTCTTTCCTTAATCACTATTTAATTCTGTGGCTGACTTCTAAGATTTAAAACTCACCCGTAATATAGGTGGTGGTTTTTTTTCTTTGTCTCTTTTTTGTTATTCTTCCTCTTCCTCTTTCTCCCCCCTTTTATTTTTCTCTTCGCCTTCCTCCTTTTTGCATTTCCATAAAGTCCAAAATGGATTCCTATAGTCCATTCTGCATTGCTCTAAAGGAATACTAAAGGCTGGGTAATTTATAAAGAAGTTTATTTGGCTCACAGTTTTGCAGGCTGTACAAGAGGCATGGTGCCAACATCTGCTTCTGGTCAGGGCCTCAGGAAACTTCCACTCATGGTGGAAGGTGGAGGGAGGCAGGCATGTCACATGGTGAGAGAGAAAGCAAGAGAGTGAAGGGAGGAAGTGCCAGTCTCTTCAAATAACCAGCTCTCACGTGAATTAATAGAGTGAGAACTCACTCATGACCATGGGCAGGGCATCAAGCCATTCATGAGGGATCCACGTCTGTGACACAAACACCTCCCACTGGCTCAATCTCCAGCACTGGGGTCACATTTCAACATGAGATTTGGCGGGGACAAACATCCAAACTATATCACTCCTTTAAAAAATTAGTATGATTTGGAGGAGAGGGCAGGGGATACAGAGGGTGAGTGAGTGGGAAAGAGTTACATTTAACCGAGGACAGTGAGTGGGGTGGAGAATGCATATCTGTGCAGGGGAACAAGATACAGATGGAATATGGTCTATGGGAAGGAATAGGATGGTCTTGAAGGCAGAAGCAAACCCGAGAAGGGCAATGGCTCTCAGTGGAGAAAGCAGACAAGCCTCCTTCTGAAAACAGATTCTGCCTCAGAAAGGACGTGGGTTGGTGACAATGGCACGGGTTAAAAAGCGGGTCATAGGTATATATTTAAATCAGCCCCAGTTGTCAGCCAGGCTGCGAAAGTTATGAACTCCAACATTAGTTGCCTTTTTGAGTACTTACTGCATCCCCAGCGCTGTGCAGTTACCTAATTTGATCCCTGCAAAAATCCTGATGCAAATGTCCTCGAGAGATATTCCCTGATTACCCTGTTTAAAAGGGCAACTTGTATTCCCCACCCTCCCAAGCACTCTCTGTCTCTTTCTCCTGCTTTATTTTTTGACATAGCACTTATCTGATATACTGTATAAATTGTATTTTAAAATATTTTGTTGTCTCCCTCCTCCCAGTAGAAATCATGCTCAATGAGAGCAAGGTGTTTTTTTTAACCTTTGTATTCTCAGCACAGTGCCTGATATGTAGGCAATTGATAAATATTTATCAGATAAAAAAGCAGGAATGAAAAAACAGGAATCATTATTCTCATTTTATATGTTTTTAAGGAACCCGAGGCCCAGGGATCCCCAGCTCAGGCTGTGTGATGCCAGACTGGCCTGATCTGCCTTGGGGGTCCTGGATTTCAGCTCCTCACTGTGCAGCACATTAAGGAAGCTTTAAAGAAAGCTCAGCTTTCCTTAGCATCAGAGCATTAGAGCTGGAAGAGTCTTTAGTGCTCATCTAATCCAACCCTTTCAATGCATGTCTTCTTAATGAATAGATGGTAGGATGGAATTTACATATGTGAAAACAGAGTCTCAGAGCGGTCACTCCTCTGTTGGAGGCTGGGCAGGCACAGAAGCCAGGTGTCCTGATGGCAGGAGCAGTGCTCTTTGCTAGAGCATGCTGCCTCTCCACTGCTTGGCCATGTCCTTAGAAGGGCTGGCAGGCAGCCAGGGCTTTGCTGTTAACCTTTGCCCTGGCCTGCCAACGTCCCCACGGCTCTTGCTCCCTTGGTTCTTACCTAGACAAGGATGTGAATTCACAGTTAATGGGAATTGAAGCTGATATTATTTAGGAATTGAGTGGGAGTTGTTTCTCCATCTGCTCTCTCTTCCCACCAGAGGATAAAGGCTGCCTGGGTGGGGATAAGGATGGGGATGAGTTGCCAGAAAGCTGGAGTGCTGTCATTTCTGGTTACAGACATGGACTGGAAGCCTGAGTGAGGGCTGGACCACAGCTGTGCAAGGTCAACTTAACTAACATGAGCTTCCCGAGAGCAGAGATGGTTGTGTGGCTTTTATATCTACATGAGATCTTGCACAATTTAAATAGATAATGGTTTGAGTCTTTCTCTTTGTTTCCTCTCAAATGATGCTGTCAGGGATGCATAGGTGGTCATGTTCTGGAGAAAATTCTCCAGGATCTGATGTGGCCAATAAGGATTTGGAAGCAGCAGGGCATTTAGGATGACTGCCGATAAGGATTTGGAAGCAGCAGGGCATTTAGGATGACTGCTGAGGGATCTGAATAGCACTCTAGATAGGGCAGGGGAGAAGCCAAGGAAGATATGTGGCAGGAGCTAGCAAGAGAAACTTCCCTCGGCTTTCAGAAATTTTTGGTGGCGCGTCCTCTTCCGGGAGGACATGGTGGGGTTAGCTCGCCCAGACTGGCACCAGTCTCCAAGCTGAGCTGGCTGGTCACACATGAAGGAACTGCTGCTGACAGATTAGGGCTTCCCGCTGCTGAAATCTGTTCCCTCTTGTCCAGCTTCCAGCAGCAGCAGCCGGCCGGGGGCTGCCTACAGCTTCCCTCAATGCCCAGGCCTTTTCTTTTCCTCATTCATTACTTCTCCACACCCCACCCTCTGTCTTTCTTTATTCTTTTCTGTCTCTTTCTCTATTGGGTGTTTTGTTCATTGATCTTTTGCTGCCCCTCTCTTCTTTAGCCAGCTTTCATTTAAAGCTTTTAAAGCCTTTCTTGCCTTTACCTTTCTATGTTCATAAATGACCGTCTGTGGAAATCTTGCACGCACACACTCGTATTCATGTGTGCATGTATTCCTCATCCAGACAGCACCTATTTACGTATATTTGCATTTGTCAGGTGAACAGAGAATTAAGAAAACTGGATAAAACACTTTTATATGTTACATTTCTCTAATTCTTTCTATTGCTGAGACTATTTAGATCATTACATGGGAAGGGTTGAATATCGGATAGAAGTTGGGAGGAATTCTTAAAAAATGGCTTGCCTGGAATTAGCTCTGATTAATATCAAGTAAATATTTCCTTCCAATCTGATTCCGTTGTTAAAGTCTTGATGGCTGTAAGGATGGTCACTAAATATCCCTAGTACATTTATTGTTTGGGCAAAGGAGGGAAACTTAGTAGTCAAGTGGTTTCATATATTTTTGATGAGCTTATGAATGAATCTTCTTTTTCTAAAGTTAAGTTCTCCCCTGACAAGCAACAGGAATAGCCATGGAAACCACCCTGTGACAATATGATATTCATTGTAAGTGGTCCTTTTCACAATTTTCCAAAAGAGATTATAGATAGGGTCCAGATGGAGATAGGTGTCAAAATACATTTAGTGTTAGACAAAAAACCCAATGATCAAAAATTTTGTTGTTCATCATCATGGCTAATAATGATGATGATAAAAGTGAGGATTTTCATACAGATAATCTTCTTGTATATCGTCTCACTAAATCATTATAACAAACATGAAGGCATCTTTTATTCACTGCAAGGATTGGCTGCGGACATCAACAGAGAAACCTCACATACTTGCTTCCTTTTTGTTTTCTCAGAGGTATTTCCAGACACTCTCACTGACTTTCTTCTTCCCCTGCTTGAAAAAAAATCTTTCAGGCACTTTTGTTTAGGCAAAAACAGCACAACAGAGCATTATTATATTATAGTTCACTATTACACAGATCTTAATAATGTGTCAAATTTCCCTCATTATTGACTATAGAGGACAAGGTGTGCGTGTATGTGTGTGCATATTAGAGACTATGACTCAAAATAGTGGACTCCACAGGCTACACGGGGACATTGTCCTCACTTCTGTCACATGTGCTCACATGTGTTCACATGGAGACTTGGCTCTTTTACCTAAAGGACAGGAGGTCACATATTCAACAACCTGACGTATCTAGAACATAACCAACAGTCATGAAGAAAGCAGAAAAGGGCTCTGAGCTAAAATCCCTGACGCAAAACTCTTGCCCTAAAATGACTGCTGTTTCTTGTCATACAGAGTGTCGCTCAAAGCACATTCACTTTAATTTTACACATACTTCTAAGAAGCCTGTGGGCAGTTGGGTTATCTATGGTGTGGAGTCCCAGTAACCCAGTTTAAATGAGATACGTGAGCAAAGTTAGGTGGTCTGTCCAGAGCTGGGATGACAGCTGCATGTCATCAGGACCCAGATGCCTGCTAGCTTTCCACTCTTTCATCCACTGGGTATGTCCTTCATCTCCGTGCCTAAGATGGTTGCTGGAACTCCAGTTTCAAGCAGCAGCTTGAAGTTAGAAAGGAAGGAAGGTAAATCCTTTCCCTGTTTAGGAAATTCCCCTGAAGTCCCACACTTTGCTTATAGTCTACTGGTTGGAAATCAGTCAATGGCCACTGCTAGCAATGAGGAAAATTGGGAAATATAGCTTAGTTTAGTTTTTAACCTGGGCAGTAATGTGCCCAGTTAAAAATCAAAGTTCTAAGCTGGGCGCAGTGGCTCATGCCTCTAATCCCAGCACTTTGGGAGGCTGAGGCAGGCAGATTACCGGAGGTCAGGGGGTTGAGACCAGCCTGGCCAACACAGTGAAACTCCATCTCTACTAAAAATACAAAAATTAACCAGGTATGGTGGTGTACATCTGTAATCCTAGCTACTTGAGAGGCTGAGGTAGGAGAATCACTTGAACCTGGGAGGTGGAGGTTTCAGTGAGCCAAGATCATGCCACTGTACTCCACCCTCGGCAACAGGGCGAGACTCTGTCTCAAAAACAAAAAAACAAAACAAAAAAAAACAAAGTTCTGTTAACTAGTGAGAGAGGGCCGAGGCCATATCTTTGGTAGACAACTTTGAGATATTTGTTTATATGATTTCCTAGATAACAACAGCTTAGGTATAACAGACATGATGATGGGGATCAGATAGGCAAACCAACAGCATTAATAAATAACAGAATGGAAAAGAGTAGAAGATATTAGAAAAATCCAGCAGAAAACCTTGAAAAGCAGAGTTGTCTAACACCATTTGGGGAGAACTGTCATCTATACCCCAGAAAGCGTATACCCCACATAAACAGGAAGGGGATCATCACACTCTGGGGACTGTTGTGGGGTTGGGGGAGGGGGGAGGGATGGCATTGGGAGATATACCTAATGCTAGATGACGAGTTAGTGGGTGCAGTGCACCAGCATGGCACATGTATACATATGTAACTAACCTGCACATTGTGCACATGTACCCTAAAACCTAAAGTATAATAATAATAAATTTAAAAAAAATCCCTGTATAGCAAAAAAGCATAGTCATTGTTAAGTCATCAATAAGAGCTTAAATTATATTGATTATCTTAGGTATAAAAAGTCAGAGAACTCTGTAATGCCCTTCTGAAATTTTCCATTAAAATGCTTCCTATAATCAAGAAAAAGCCTGTACTTTAAAATACTAAGCTTCAGCAATTTAGAAAATTTATTTTTAAAAAAGATTATTGAGTGAATACTATGTGCCAAGGGCTTTATATAGCATAATTTAAGCTTAAAAGTATTGTACAGGGATGTGATTGCCTCCAATTTTTAGATAAAGCAACTGAGATTGCCCGAGTGAGGTAGCTCACACCTGTAATTTCAGCACTTTGGGAGGCTGAGGCAGGTAGATCACTTGAGACTAGCTTGGACAACATGGCAAAAACCCCGTCTTTATAAAATACAGAAATATTAAATTAGCCAGGCATGGTGGCATGCACCTGTAGTCCCAGCAACCTGGGAAGCTTAGGTGAGAATCACTTGGGCCCAGGAAGATAGAGGCTGCAGTGAGCCATGATCATGCCACTGCACTCCAGCCTGGGTGAAAGAGCAAGACCCTGTCTCAAAAAAATAAAAAGCAACAACAAAAAACCCCAAACCCCTTGAGATCCAGAAAGATTAAGTCTTTTGCTTACTTTGGGTTTCAAACTCAAATTTTTATGAATTCCAGGCGTACTTTGCCCCATGTTGTCCATCTGTCTATGTCCTTTGCTGAAGAGGTTGAATGAATTAGGCATGACTCACATGTATATAAACATATCATTAACCTGTGGGACAGGGTGGTTTGGTAATAAAGAGTTTCCTGGCTGGGCAAGGTGGCTCACGCCTGTAATCCCAGCACTTTGGGAGGCCAAGGTGGGTGGATCATGAGGTCAGGAGTTCAAGACCAGTCTGGACAAGATAGTGAAACCCTGTCTCTACTAAAAATACAAAAAAAATTAGCCGGGCGTGGTGGTGGATGCCTGTAATCCCAGCTACTTGGGAGGCTGAGGCAGAGAATTGCTTGAACCCGGGAGGTGGAGGTTGCAGTGAGCTGAGATCACGCCACTGCACTCCAGTCTGGGCGACAGAGTGAGACTCCATCACAATAAAATAAAATAAAATAAAATAAATAAAATAAGAGTTTACTTTCTTGGATTCTCTGCTATTTCTTGCCCTAAAGACTAGACCATGATAAATCCAGAATCAGCCTGGGAGTGGCATCCAGGACACACATGGTAAAGACTTCCCACACTGAACCTGCTCATCTCACTCTCTGTCCTGAAGTGTGCCCATCTCTACTTGCTGGTCTTGCTCTGATCTTGCTGATACCTCCCTTTTCCTAATGGGAAGGAGGATTATTTTTTCTTGTCCTATTTGCAAATCCTTTAACCCATAGGGGAAAAAACAACAACTTGTAGTCTTTGCATACCTGAAAAATCCTTGGAACTGAAGCGGGTGGAGACTTTCTGGTCTACAACCTGCCAAGGTTCAGGGAGATTATAGATGCATTGAAAGTACTGTCAGGGACATGCAATAGAACAAAACAAGACCTTGGCCTCTGCCATGAGTTACACATGTCCTCCAGTACCACTCTTCATTTTTGACAGTTCAGATAAGTTTGGATTTGTTTAAACCTTGTATTCAGCTGGAGATTGGAGAAAAGTTAAAAAAAAAGAAAAAGAAAATGCTATTAGAAATGAAAGAAATGGGACATGTGGGGCCCACTTTTCTTCACTTCACAAAATTACATTCATTCTTAATTCACTGAGTGACACATCCAGTAGGAATGTGGACTCCCCTATTCTGTATGTACTAAACCCTGTGCCGGATGCTGGGGATACAGGCAATACATAGCATTCATCTGATAGTCTTCACAAGGGGTGGAGAGTCCACAGATGCTTTTAGTTTGCTGTTTAGACTTCTTTTTCTTGAAATACAAAGTGAATTGCCTAAAAGGCTAGCAGAATGAGCTTCAGGAACAAAGAATTTCAGAATGTCAGTGAAAACCATCACGAATTTCCTGGTACCTCTGATCCAAGGCCATGGAGGATCCTTTCTGATAGACACTAGGAGAGTGGAATTCAAGAGAAGGGAACCATTCCAATACAGCTGATTCTAGTTTGATTCTCTAATCTCATTGTCTCAGTTTATTGGCCACCTGCAAACTCAAAACTTCATGAAAGAATATTCTTTGGGAATAGACCAGAGTCCCCTTCCCCCACGTGCATACACCCGCACTTTGTGGGCTCACTCACTAAGTTTAAAAATAGGAACCATGGTGTTGCCATGACTCCCAGTGCTACTCAGCAGCGTTCCTTTTCCCTTTGATGTGATTCCACTTCATAGCATGGTTTAGTGAGAATCTGGCTCAGAGCGGCCTCTAGTGGCTCAATCCTTAGGGACGCACTTCCTTCCCCGAACATTCAGCCCAGTTCCAAAATTAACCACCTTAGCCAAGTTGAACACTTGTGTGTTTAGAACCATTCTCCATGCGATCAACTATTTTTTTTTCAGAATCTGTCTTTCTCATCAGCCACAAGTATTACACCGGGGAGTACCTACTGAGTGCTCAGAACTGTGGGGAACAGCCCAGGTGTTCACCATCTCGCTGGCCAGGAAAGACTTGCATTCCCCAAGCATTTGGTGAACAGTAGAGAGCAGTGGCAGGGAAGCTATGTGGTAGAGGCAGTAATGATGAATAAAGTAATCCCAGTAAAATAGGTTGGTTAGGATCATCAGAAGTCAGCTTTTTTTTTTCTTTTCTTTTTTTCTTTTTCTTTTTTTTTTTTTTTTTGAGATGCAGTTTCACTCTTGTTGCCCAGGCTGGAGTGCAATGTTGCAATCTCAGCTCACCACAACCTCCGCCTCCTAGGTTCAGCGATTCTCCTGCCTCAGCCTCCCAAGTAGCTGGGTAGCATGTGCCACCATGCCCGACTAATTTTGTATTTTTAGTAGAGACAGGGTTTTTCCATGTTGGTTAGGCTGGTCTGGAACTCCTGACCTCAGGTGATCTGCCTGTCTTGGCCTCCCAAAGTGCTGGGATTACAGGCGTGAGCCACCACACCCAGCCACATTTTTCTTTTTCAGATACAAGAGTCTTCTAAAATGTATCACCTGATACTGACTCAACAGCCTCAGGGATGTATTGACGTGCTGACTTCCTCCCGTGCTGTCTTCACCATGTTTTCAGTTTTCTGTGTTTTGAGTTCCTTGTGTCAGTGCTTCTCAGTCATGACTGCATGTTAAAATTTCCTGGGAAGCTTTAAGAAACCGTATACAGACCCCAAGGCCCCACCCAGCACACATTCTGATGTAGCTGCACTGGAAGAGGGTAAGGGCCCGGGAACAGACGTGTATTAAAAGCGTCCAAGTTGATTCTTAAGGGCAGCCAGGAGTTGTAAATCACTGTTCTCCACTCTCCTGTCATTTTTTTTTTTTTTGACCTCAGTTATCAGAATAGGGTAAAATGCAATGATAGCTTTCACATGCATTTGAACTTGGTGCTCTTGAAAGAATTCCTTCCTTTCATTCTTTCCTGACTAGTCTGAAAATTGTGATTTCTATTGGTGCTATGAACTTCAAACTTTGGAAAGGGTACAGGATATGAATATTTCACCATGGTGATCCTCTTGCAGGTGGTCATGATTTCCTAATTTGGTTTCTGTTCCTGTTGCTGGTACTTCATGAGTCTATTTTATGCAGAGGGATGAGTTTTCATCAGTAAAACTGGCAACATGAGCATCAAAACAAATTTGACTTTAAACAGCATTTCAATTCCTCTGTACATAGATTATAAACCCAAAAGAAACAGAACTTTGAAGTTTCAAATTTGATGTGTCTGCTGGCCTTGATGAGAAATTGATGCTTTGCTAAATTTTGGAGTACACAAATGGTTTTAAAAATGAAAGTTATTAGCACTAGAAAGTGATGTTCTTTGTATTACTACACTGTTATTATATTTAATGAAATGGCTTTCTAAAGTACTGCAGATAAAAGGAAAAGCAGTGTTTAGAATAAGACACAGGGTAAGTGCCAAGATAAGAAAAGAAATGGTGGGCTGTCTTTATCTTAGTGTTTCTCCTGGAGGCTGGGAGAGTCCTCCTTCAGGGCAGCCAGTTGAGATGGGCTTGATGATGTTCTGGAAAGGGTTTGTAGGTGGATTCATAATGTGTGGCATTTTTGTGGTTCTGACCGAGCCCAATCTTGGCAATGTCTACTGTGGACAAGCTAGGCCAAGGCATAGCTTTGAAACTGTATTAAGAAAGAACATAATTTTTCAGAATTATGGGTAGGGTAATGTAATCTATCTGATTAAACACTTGGAAACTTTATGTTTGTCTAAAGGAATAAGAAGAAGATGAGAAAGAAATGCTTATTACTATTGTTAAAGCACTGTATGATTTCTGAGAAAAGAACCATGGCAGAACCTCCATGTACACTTACCAAGTAGGAGACTATTAGGTAATTTTTATCATTGGCTTCAATCCCTTTCTTCCACTCATCCAGCCATCTCTCTAGCATTGATCAAAAAGGTGCCTGGATGAACAGACACCATTTTGCATCACGTCCTTAAGGTCATCGGACTTGAATTTTGTGGAATGAGCAGGAAGAAATCAATCTAGAGTGCCTGTTCTCCAAACTTCAGATTTCACATTTAAGATATTATATGAACTTTCAGCCGGGCACAGTGGCTCAAGCCTGTAATCCCAGCACTTTGGGAGGCCAAGGCAGGCAGATCACAAGGTCAGGAGATTGAGGCCATCCTGGCTAACACAGTGAAACCCCATCTCTACTAAAAATACAAAAAATTAGCCAGGGGTGGTGGCAGGTACCTGTAGTCCCAGCTACTCAGGAGGCTGAGGCAGGAGAATGGTGTGAACCCGGGAGGCGGAGCTTGCAGTGAGCCGAGATAGCGCCACTGCACTCCAGCCTGGGCAATAGAGAGAGACTCCATCTCAAAAAAAAAAAAAAAAAAAAAAAGATATTATATGAGCTTTCTGGAGTCTCTTCCCCATAAGTATAATATGAGGGAAGAACTAATCACTATTAAGAAGCATTTATTAATTGCCACATAATGCATGTTCCTCTTTTGGGCTTGACAACGAATTTATTATATTGTGTGTTGCATGTTCTTTTTCTTCTTTTTTTTTTTTTTTGAGATGGAGTTTCTCTCTTGTTGCCCAAGCTGGAGTGCAATGGTGCAATCTCTGCTCATTGTAACCTCCGCCTCCCAGGTCCAAGCTATTCTCCTGCCTCAGCCTCCCAAGTAGCTGGGATTATAGGTGCTACAGGCATGCACCACCACTCCTGGCTAATTTTTTGCATTTTTAGTAGAAACGGGATTTCACCATGTTAGCCAGGATGGTCTTGAACTCCTGACCTCAGGTGATCCACCCGTCTTGGCCTCCCAAAGTGCTGGGATTACAGGTATGATCGGCCCGGCCATATATTGCATGTTCTAATATTGACCTGGCTTCTCAAGGTTTGATTGCAAATATCTTACGTAGGCAGCTAAATCCTTATTTTCCATATGAACAATGACTGATACTGTAAGTGGGATTATGTGTTTAGCTGGTTTTTTTTTTTCTTTGAAAATAAATAGAGGTTTTTCTGGGTTTCATATCATGGACATACAAAGCAATACTGAGTTCTGCATTTGAGGTCAAGGATGGGTGAAATGAGATGTAGCTACTACATTGCATCCTCAAACAATTTAAGACCTGGGAATTTTAGTGGGCAAGAGTCTGTGTCCATTATTAACGTCCTTGCACTTGACAGGGGTTTTCTTTCCTTGATTGTCATTGTTTCCATCTTGCCTGAAGTGATGTCTACCTCATTTCATCCTGGCTATTTGGTGTTGTCTTGAGAACCAGAAAGGGAGAGGAAGAGGCACCGTAGTTAATCTGCCCAGTGTGCCTGACTGCACTGGCTGCCATACTTTAAGGGTGACCTAGAAATGCCATATGCTGTCCTGGAGGAGCAGAGGAGCTGAGGGTACATCCAGGAGTTAAGTGGCCACCTGTTTATTCCACCCCCACCCCCCCGCTTTTCTATGGGAGAGGATAGTTCATGTTTTTCAGTGTCAAGGAAACTGAGAAATGTTTCTTTTTCTATTTCTATTGCAAAGGTAAAAGTGAGAAGTGGGAAAAGCAAGCAAGCCCAGCATTCAATTCAGCCTTGGAAATCTTTTGAATCCCGTGTAAAGGACACACATGCTATGTCTGTCAGCCCTGGCAGTGACACGTGCTTCAGATTGAGGTTATTTTTTTCCAAAAAAAAAAAAAAAATTCCTGTCTTCCATTCCTTCCGAACCCTGGGAAAGGATCCTACTTCTCCACACTTGGTTGTACCAGCTGTCGTATCAGTCATTCTGATTATTGATAAGCAGCAGGGAAATATGTCTATAAGAAATTGACAGGAGACATAAAGGAACAGGACATATCTGATGAGAAGGAGGGATTTCGGAAATAAATAAGATTAGGGCATGATCCTGTAATGCCCAGGTGCTTAGTCCCCTGAGCAGAGCCCTGTTGGTCCAGCCTGCATTGCATTGGCCCATTCTGATGCTATTGAGATTCTGCTGAAAAAGCAGCAGCATCATGACAGGAGAGCAGTCTGTCTTAACATAGCAGCATTATGCCATGAGACAATGAAAACCCTGCTTTTATGAATTTAATTCAGGGAAAAGGAGGTTGACTCCTTGTAGAAGTATATGCTTAAAATTTCTCAAATACAGTATGCTTTCCTTCACAAAGGAATGGGACCCAAGGCTTGACCAGATATCAATTTCAAAGGCATGACAAAGACCCCAACAAGCATTTTCCAGGAAGCTTATGTCTAGTCATTGCATTGGCTGATAAAAAACCCATCACCTTCGTGTCTGCACTTTTTTAGGTGGAGACATTATCATTGAAGACTTCAAAGTGGCTATAGTAGTCTTTCTCAAATCAAGTTGGGTATGAGAAAGGAGTTGTAACCATGTTTTATTGGCTCAAATAAGATTTCCGTGTGCTGCAAATAATAAAGAATTGGATATCTAGAGCAGAAACCTAATTTTCCCACAAATCTCTGATGGCTTATTTTATCCACTGGATGTGGTCCACATTTCTTGGCAAGCCATAAAAGACCTTTGAATATCTGGCCTTAACCTTCATAATTGGGCTTATCTTATTTAACTACCCTCTCCTCCAACTCCCCACCTTATGCCAACATACACTGCTTGTGATCTCACAACATCAAATAACATGACTGGCCACTCTCTTAGTATGGCAGTCTTTTACCCCTCCATGCATTTGCATAGGCTGTTCCTTGTGATGCTCCTCTCTTTCAATTTCCCTGGAAGGACATAGGTGTCCTTTAAGATCTGACTCAAGTGTTGCCTCCTCTCTGAAGCCTTCTCTGATGATTCCAGGCAGAATTAGTCATTCCTCTCTTTGTGCTCCCATAGCCCTTTGTTCATACCTATGGCATAGCACATAGATGTGCAAACAGTTCACATTAAAAATTCATTATGGTATCCACCCTAGGATTCATGGCACAGTAGACACAAACATTTTCTATTGAATGAAAATGTGAATGAATCCATAAAGAAATAAAAGGTGGGGTTTGTGCACGTGGAGTACAAAACCTGATTATTATTTTTAAAGATTAAATATGCAGTCTTCATGTGTGAAAATGACTCTTTGGATTCATTGGCAGAAGCAGGTAGGCTTTGAACTAGTTTTCAGCATTTGCTTTGTGCACATAAAGCTTTCCCATGGTCTCGGGGTTTATAATCAGTAACGTACTTGGAAGAGATTCCTCACTGCTCTTTATTCCTTTTCTGTCTGCATCAGTCAGACTCCCATCACCCTGCACAGTGCCCCTAAGTTAAGTCATCCTTTCTTGCCACCTGCAGAGTCACTCTCCTCATTAGCTTGTATCTAGATTTCTGTAACAAGCTGCTCTATTTCTCATATCTTGAATATCACAAAATCATCTTATCTACTATGAATTTTGTATTTTTCAAGTATCATTTCGGTCATTTTACTCATGTGATTAAGTACCTATGGGGGCTTCATTTAGCAAATTGAAACTTAGAATGGAAATTATCCTCCCTAGATATCATCAACTTGATCTCAAATTACTTTCCCAAAGGAACTGTTCTCTAGGCAGACCCTTCTCTTTTCCCTCCAGACTGTATGGTATAGTGGAAAGAAGCAAGAGAGCATGGTTCTGTTCCCAGCTTTGTCACTAATTTGCTGTGTTACTGTAGGCAGGCAAGTCATTTTACCTTTTCAGACTTTGATTGGTTTTCTCCTCTGTAAAATAATGTCTTAGGAGAGATGCTTACTTGGAAAGAAATAATTTAGAAGAGGTGAGCCCTACGTTCCTTCTGATTCCAAAGTTTTTTGTTTTTTGATTATATGAGGTATTGAACTTCTATGTTCCTTTCCAACCCTGTGATCAATGAAGAGGCTTGAAGAGATTTTAATCCACAACGCTGGCCTCATTTATACCACAATATTATACAGCAGCCAACAATGTCTCAGAGGGGGAGTGAAGATTAAGAGCCTCTATTCAAGCCTACCTCTTGCATGGATGTATACAACACCAGGAGCCATCCTCTTTTAGATTGGTTTTAGTTTTTCATTTAGCCAAGCTTTTGATTCACTTGATAAAGAGAAATAAATAGGCCAGATTTTATTTTCTTTGATTGAAAAGATTTATTTTATATTGTCCTTGCCTCAGCAAACACTAACCTACCCAGTTAGTTTAATTACCCAATGCTGGGCTGTCGGAGTCCTTGATTCTGCTTTCCTCTTCTCAGGCCTACTTGGTAAAGCTTTTACTTTTGGGGAAGTGTAGGGTGTTTATGACAATGAATAGGGTAAAGGTCAAAAAAAGAAACTTCAAATCATTTTGGGTCAACTTCTTTAATCTAATAAGTTCTGCTAATGGAATTGTTCAGCATGCCCAAGGTTGAGTTTTCCTGATATACCCCCATAAACCTTGTCCTCCACTAGTTTTCTCCAGCTCAGGGGAATGGCATGGTCATCCTTCCTGTTGCACGTACCAGAAATTCACAAGTTATTTTTTATTCTTTCCTAGTCCTCACTCCTTTCCTTTAATCATGTATCCCAAATCTGTTCGCTTCTTTCCATGTTCTCTGCAGTCCTGGTTAAACTTTTAATATATGTGTGTGTTCCTCTAACTAGACTGTTAGCTCCACGTTGGCAGGGATGTGTCTGTTTCACTCACCATTGCATTTTAATGCTTAGCACTTTAATGAGCTCAGTGCAGGCACTCATTATATACTTGTCAAATGAGTGAATTAACTTAAGCTAATTGTAAAACTAAGCTTGATTTATCTATGGACTTGATTTTCTCTGGGCTCTTGGATTACCTATTTAAGATTTTGTTTCAGATTCTATTTTTAGATTCTTTATATTTTCAACAAACAGTAAAGTACCTACTTTGCAAAGAGCTGTACTCACAGTGAAGGATAACACAATAGAAAAGACATGATCCAGCTCACTTAAGAAGTTGAGTTTAGTCAAGAAGTGAAGTTCCCATACACAAAAATGTTGAGTAAACATGAAATAATATGATTACATGTCTCACATTGGTATAGTACAATTCAAATGCTATAGTAGAGGGATATTGTGTAGGTCAGCTGAAGTTACAGCCTTGACACATCTTGAAGGGGCTGGAGTGGCACTTGACCTGGATTTCAAAGAATGTAGAATACAGAGGTCCGAGGGAAGGGGGAGTTTCTTCAAATGGGAATAATAGCATGAACAAAGATTTGGACTTGACACTGAATGTTTATGTGAGGGTTATATTGGAATCAACTTGACCTGAATGGAATTGTAAACAAGTCGTGGGAGATAAATGTGGTGTTTACAAGTGGAACAGAGTTGTTCTTTTGAAAGTCAACAAGCTATCATCAGAAAGGTACCATATTGGGAGTTGGCATGGAAATATGTGATCTTAATTAAGTCATTTATTTTCTCCAGATCTGTTTTCTCATCCAAAAAAAAAAAAATAGTGTGGTAATGAGCATGCGATAGTAAAGGGTTGCATTACATTAAATTTTAGCTCTTATATGCTCTCATTCTGTAAATGAGTTCAACTAGGCACCATTAGTGTATTTTTGTTTTAAATCCTTTCTCTATGAAACAGCCTAGTTAGTTCTTGAATCTCTACCCAGGGCTGAATGAGTGTTACTATTAACCAATAGGTCATGGAGAACCCTGAAAGCTAGATTAATGTCATTTAACTTTACTCTGGAAGGTAATCATAAAAAACACTTGATGAAATGGTTATGATAAATGGTTATTTTAAGAAAATTAATCTCATTATTACTATATGAGAGAATGGGGCAAGAGTAAATTAAGATGGGGAGGCAAGTCAGGCCTTTTTCAAATTCCCCAAATGTGAAGTGATGAGGGCCAGAATTTTGGTGGCCATTGGGATTGCAGGATAATTTTGAAGGACACTTCTTTAGGATCCAGTAATGTCCTCTGTAGAGCTAATACAGGGGACAAAATAGTCAGAGCTGGCTTTTTTGTTTTGTTTTGTTTTGTTTTTGTTTGTTTGTTTGTTTTTCGAGACGGAGTCTCGCTCTGTCACCAAGGCTGGAGTGCAGTGGTGCGATCTCGGCTCACTGCAAGCTCCACCTCCCGAGTTCATGCCATTCTGCTGCCTCAGCCTCCCAAGTAGCTGGGACTACAGGTGCCCACCACCACGCCCAGCTAATTTTTTTGTATTTTTAGTGGACACGGGGTTTCACCGTGTTAGCCATGATGGTCTCAATCTCCTGACCTCGTGATCCACCCGTCTCAGCCTCCCAAAGTGCTGGGATTACAGGTGTGATGGCTTTTGGATTTTAAGATTGGAGAGATGATGATAGATTGGTGGAAACTGAGAAGTTGGAGTGGGAACTTGCTTTTCACAGAAGCTGCATCAAATTCTGAAATGAGGGCTGGACACATTAGTGAGGATGTCTTGTAGTGCCTACAGCTATGCGGTCTGGAACGTGGAATTACAGATTTAAAATTTATCAGCATAGGGTGGATACAACCGTCAGTGGCCCAGTTGAGAAAAGCTGAGTTGTCTCGGGAGAAGAGTATCTAGAGAAAAGTGAGCTCTGGACTGAGCCTTGAACATCAGCTATAGTTCCAGGGCAGGAGGAGCCGCAGTATTCAGTGAAGGGCACAGGCCTGTTGGAGACAGGGAAGGAGGAGTGTGGTGGTCAGCTGTACAGGTGCACATGTTATTAAAGCCAAAAGAAATAACCATTTTAAGAAAGGAAAGGGGTTCAGTCATGTCAAATGTGGTAGAGAGGGCAGGCATTTGTGGGCCGACCTTACCTTTTATTTCCCTTTTTTTGTACACTTAACTACCATTCATCAGAGATTAATTATTTAGTTTTTTAATTATTCTGCTCAGTTGCCTAATGTTTGATCATTTTATAAACAGCATAAGGAAGAAATTTAAGGGAAGGGAAAGATTCAAGCCATTTTCACCCTATTACGAGGTGTAGGAAAAATTTGGTGGGGAAGAAACTTAACACTATCGCCTACAATGAGATTTGGGGCCCTTGGCACATGATTAGATGCCAGGGGTCTCTCAACATCCTGGCCCATATACTTGTTAGCTGAATGACCACGGCCAGGTCCCTAACCTCTCTGGGCTTGCTTCTTCATCTGTAAAAACGGAGGCAACACTAAAGGCTTTGTATTGTTTTTGTGCTCATTAAATGAGAATGTATACAAAGTGCTTAGCAGGGGACCTGGAACAAAGACAGTACCAAAATACAGTCAGTTTTTTGGTTATTAGTATCTAATTTTGCTTGTTTTATTGGGCTATCCCTGCTTATATTGACATTAATTATTGATAATTGAATAAAACATTGTATTTGGAAAGTGTAATCATTAAAAATTGTATTTTCTTTTTCTCATTTTTTGAAGACGAACGGATTTCTTCCATTATAGTTTTATAAGATATAAATCTATATGAAATCTGAGCAATTCCTTGTTCCTGAATTTTCCCTGCCAAGGGACCCCAGCCTGGGGATGGCGCCTTTATGAGGAACAGTGAGGAAGTGGCCTGGGGATGCTTCATGATAGGAGGAAGGAAATTATCTGAGTCTCTCAGTCTGAAGTGTTTTACTGATGTTGGAATGGGGAATCATCCTGAAATTAAGAAAAAAAAAAGGTGTGTATTTCTCAGAGCAAAGATACATGTGCTGACAATTTAGATTTTTTGCCCAGAGATGCTGGCATTTTGTTTCTGGGGGCGGTTCTTATGTTTCCAACAGTGTTCCCACTGCATGCCATGTTCTCTCCTCCTCGCCCTTATCCTCCCACCCCCCTCCCCATATGGCTTCCTCTTTGTCTCGCCCACCCTACTCCTGGTTTCTTTCTGTCTCTCTCTTCTCCTGTAGTTATTTCCTTTCGGCAGCAAAATGAATCCTTCACAGAACAGAGTATGACTTTCCTCAAACCCATTCTCCATCTCTTTCAGCTATTTCTTTTCTGGAAGTTCTCGAATGAGCAAGATATCTGGGAGACAGTCTTTCCTACATATTCTATTGCACTTCTCCAGTGATTCTCTTTCCTCTGGTGATTCATTTGGCTCCATTCTCTGCCTCCATCTTCCCCAAGCTTTCTCCCTAATGACTTCCTTCCACCCTCCTCCAAGACTGTCTCTCCATGAACAGGCTACTCCCAGCCCAAGACTTATCTGGCCTTGAAAATCTTCATCATACAAAAGCTAAGACAGACAAAGAGCTACATAAAAACAGGAGAGACAGAAGGAAGAAAGAACTCTGAGAATGAGTTTGGACATGACTAAAGAGGACCCAAACAGCTGGGTGCAGCTGTGGGAATGGCAGTGCATTATTTGTGATAAAGAGTTATGATTGATAGCGCGGTACACAAGGACTTATCTACATTAACCTCCTCCCTGCCACTCCCATGCTGGGAATAAATGTTAAGTTATTGTTAGCATATTTTGCTTTCTTTGTTTAAAGCACAGGATAGCTAGTGCTAAGTAAGAAAAAAACAGAAAAATAAAACATCCCTCTTAGACCCTAACTCTGTCTCTGACTTCATCTCTTACTCAGATGGAGACACAATACCCTAAGTGAGAATATCATTGTATTATGTTGTGTGATTTGTGTGAGAAGATACTTGTGTATGTAGAGAGTTTTACTGATGCATGCTGAGGAAGGTAAGGGTTTCTTTTGAATAATTTAATAAAGAACAGAAAATAAGTGAATATTAGTTCTGTGTGAAGAAGAGTCCAGAGGAAATTAATGAGTAATAAAGTGATTATCAAACTGGTAGGTTATTTGGGTATTCTGACCAGAGTTAAACAACTTACAGGTGACTCTTGGTAATGCCGGCAATAGCAAATTACATTCCCTCTGTGCATCCATCCACCCACCAATCCTTCCACCCATCCATCTAATTTTTACTGAGCATTGGCTGTGTGTACAGCCAGTGATAGATGCTGTGGGAGATCTATCAAGTTTACACCTGGTTCCCGCCATTAAGGAATCTTTGATATTGAAGCACACATAAAGAGGGTGTGAATTGCCATCTCCCGTCTTTGGCCTTTTTCTCCATCCTTTCTCTCTTCCAGGCTTAAAAATCATCTCTGAAGCCCCAAACTGCAGCTCTCTCTATATCTCCTTAGGTATCAGATTACCTACAAAACAAATTTCTTATTTTTAAAACATATATAAGGAAAATATTCTGATGAATAGGGAGTTGTGGGCATCCTTTTGTGGCTGGATGATGAAATATTAAAGAACTACTAAACAGTGGTTCTCTAAAACTGGTTGAAAAACATTTCTACCCTTCAATATTCTTTTTCTTTCTCCCTAAAAATTTATTGGTTCCCATACTCCAAAGTTAGTCCTACCCAACACACAATCCTGGGAGGACTACTCAGTGCATGAACCTGAGTCGTGGGCTGCTGAATGAAAGCAAAGTGATTGCAATCTGAAGAGGTTGTAAAATCATGCATTCATTCATTATTCAACCACCATTTCCTGAGTGCCAACCATGTTACTGGCTTTGTAAATACAGAGATAAAAGACAAGGGTTTCTGCCCTTGAGGGGCCCACAATCTCCAACAATGGAGGTGGCTGGGAAAACAGCCAAAATACCAAATGTGATCAGTTTTACATAAGCTTTACTCACAATGCTACAGTAAGAGCTACAGTGAAAGGGTCAATGATGCATGCTATCCATGCCCAGGAGAAGGGGTGCATGCAGAGGTAGGTTTCCATGACTCACAGTTTTTCCTTTATTGACAGATTTACATTTTACCTCACAGAGCTATTATCCAGAGCTGTTAATAAGTAGGAACATGGTTTGCATAAGTAGGAACATGGTTTGCATTTCCTAGCTTTTACTCACAGCCTTCCCTCTTCCCAGCAGTGATCACAGCATCAGGTCCTCCCATCTTGAGAAACAATGACCATCTGAGTCTCTATCCTTGTCGCCATTTCACAAACTCTGCAGAAATAATGGGTAAAACATTGTGCTTTTAACAGGACTAATCATCATCATTGTTGTAATAACAGGATTTATATATTTCTTACAATTTGCAGGTCCCCTCAGCTATAACAACTAGATTTCCCAGAGAGTTAAAGAACAAGCTGTGTCACATCTAATAAGGGAAGAGCTAGCATTTGGATCACCCAATGCTAAAGCCCCAAATGACCAGGTGTAAATCCTTACAATCTCAAGTGCTTTTTCTATACAGCCTTGAGAAAATGAAGATCCTTTGTGAAATTGTAAATCTGCAGATCAATTCAATAACTCATGGGAACCACCAGAAAACATAGACTAGAGGTGAGAACTGTTGTCTGGAACCAAGGCTGTGTTGTATAGCAACAAAAACATTAAACTGGAAATCAGAAGACTTGCATGGCAGTCCACACCCTACCTTGTCGTGGCAGATGTCACTTAGTTTCTTTGTGTCTTACAAAGTTCTTACACAACTTGATTAAATGACTAGTTATTTAATCTTGTTGAGCCTCAGTTTCCTCAACTGAAAAAATGGAGATAATAACTGTTCTGTGAAAGGATTGCTCTGATAATTAGTTAATAGTTTTACTCAGGAATGGAAAACCAAACGGTATGTTCTCATTTATAAGTGGGAGCTAAGCTATGAGGATGCAAAGGCATAAGAATGACACAATGGACTTTTGTGGACTTGGGGAAAGGGTGGGGGGCAGGTAAGGGATAAAAGACTACACATTGAGTACAGGGTACATTGCTCAGGTGATGGGTGCACCAAAATCTCAGAAATCGCTACTAAAGAACTTATTTATGTAACCAAATACCATGTGTTCCCCAAAAACCTATTGAAATAAAAAAGTAAATTTAAAAAAATACATGAAATTATAAAAAAAAAGAAAAAATTAGTTAATAGAAATAGTATGTGGCTTGAGTAAATGTTATATAATATACATATATATATATTTCTTTTTTTTGACAGAGTCTTGCCCTTTTGTCCAGGCTGGAGTGCAGTGGCATGATCTTGGCTCACTGTAACCTCCACCTCCTGAGTTCAAGTGATTCTCCTGCTTCAGCCTCCCAAGTAGCTGGGATTACAGGTGGCTGCCACCATGCCTGGCTAATTTTTGTATTTTTAGTAGAGACAAGGTTTCACCATGTTGGCCAGGCTGGTCTCAAACTCCTGGCCTCAGGTGATCTGCCTGCCTCAGCCTCCCAAAGTGCTGGGATTACAGGCATGAACCAATGTGCTCGTCAATTGTTTAATTAAAAAAAAAATATTGGCCCCTTCACCTCTAGGCTATTATGAGTCTTTGAAGCTTTGATATTACTGGAAGTGGAGAAAGAATATAAAATTTACAAAGTAGCTAGTTTAAAGAAAAATGCTGAAATGGCAAAGAGGTATGACTACTTCAGCAGGAAACTCAAGAAAGGATACAGTGGAATAAGAAATTAGCAATTTCATGGGTGTAGGTAGAAATTCATGGGTAGAAATCTCAGTAGGGAAGCAGAGGGAAGTGATGTAATGCTCTGGACCTTCCAGAAATAAAGCAGAGCAGGTGAAGATCTGCAAGAAACTCCAGTCTGGTTAAATCTCCAGGAGAGTCATTGTGAAGTTCATTTTGCAGTTAACCCCATGCGCTCACCTCTCTGCCCATCCCTGTGTCCTGCTCTGATTTCTGGGCTCCTTCATTCTGGTAGCATCAGAACTTAGGGTTCACTGAAGTTGGGATTTCTCCTCACAAAACCCTGGGCCCTCTTCCCTGGAAATTGCTCCATGTATACTTGTTTGGTTACCATTTCTTGTTAAGCAGAGGGAAAATGAAAATATTCTAGCTGTCTGCATTCTATAATAGTTTTGTGATGCTTTTCCATAAATTGGTATAAACAAATAAATACAAGCTATAAGAAGGCAGAAGTGTAAAGAGTCTGTGTATCCGATCTGCTTGGTTTCCCTCATTCTTGATCAAGTCCTGTGTCTTGCTCATGCTGTGGCCCAACCTGTAACTTCTAGCTGCTAATTTAGCTGAAGAATCAGTTGTTTAAAACAGGGACCATATGCCTTAGCTTCCCCATCTGTATGACTAGGAGAACACCTTGCAAATGTATTGTGATGCTGAGATAAAATAAAATGTGTGAACTCACCAAATACAGTCCTGCCACCCTACTGCCTGACTCCTCATCTTCCCTCTTAACCTGCACATCCTCCTCCACCCCTCCTCTTCCTCTTTCTTTCCTCTCATTCTTCTTTTCTTCCTTGTATTCAAAATGACACAATCTGGTGACTAATTCCTGATCTGCTCTTTGATTTCTCCAGAGGAAGAACTGATCCCTCCAGGGGACACTATTATCCTGAGGCTAGATATTGACAATGGTGTGCTGAGAAATAAAGAGCAGAGATTTGCCCAAAGAAGAGTGGTTTCAGGAGGGGTTTTTGGTAGGCACAGAGCACAAGAGTTTGCAATTGCTATACAAGTGTTATTGCTCTGTCTCAAGAAGTGTTTGCCTTTCACTGACGTCTGAATTTACTGTTTCAGATGAAGGGGGAAGAAAAGCAGGAGGAAATTATCTGCTGGGGACCTGCTATGTCCTAGACACTATAATAGAATGCATCTGGCAATAATTTTTGGAGGTAGTGGTAGGGCCCTGTGCAGTCTCAGGATTATTTAGCTTGCCTAGAATTTCTACTTCTTAGAAGCAGCCTGTCTTAGCCTTTGTGCAAGGAGTTTATATGGGAAACAATCTTAGGGAGCAGAAATTAGGGAGTAGGAGAGTGAATGTGGAAGGGGGGAAAGCCAATGATAGGAGCCTTATTGAGCTGAAACCCTGTGAGTGACAGGTGCTGGATCCCACAAGGGCATCCTAGGAGAGCCTTCAGAAATGCATCTTAGGACAGAGTCAGGTAATCAATTTTCAGTCTCACATAATATTAATACCTCCATTTTAACATTCCCACCTTCTTAATCTTCTGATCTCTTTTTCAATATTTTGCCAAAGTCATCCCATCATTTATCACCTCATCCCCTAGGCCATCAACCCAGGAGTACATTAGGAATGTCTCTAGGCATCTCTGCAAGGAATTTGAATATCATTTCACAAGAAAGTGTTGCTGTGCCAGTAAATTCTCTATCCCATTCTACCTCCAGTCTAACTTCCTCAAAGTTCACTCCTACATGTGCTTCCTGAATTCTGCAAACCTGTAATTGGCCGGGCCTTTCCATTGCAATTCCTTCAGTATGTAAACTATTTCCTCCTAGATATTCATCCCTTCTAGGGACTGTATTTTCCAGCTGTAGTTGTGCTATGACCTGACTCTAGTTATTGGCCTGTAGGGACTACAGAGAGATGGGGTCACATATTGAGGACAGGAGTCAGAATGAGAGGCACCTGCCTCAGGTGTGTTCTTTACAGTGTTTTTAAAGGCAGATTTATTTCCTTTGGCAAGAGTGGAGGAGCTTTTCTTGCCTTCTAAGAGGTTTCAGGAAAATCCTCTCTTACTGTCCTCCTAAGTGTACCATGTGGGTCTCCGGGTCCCATTCTTTTCCTATTGGAATTTCCTATTAGAATTTCCACAAAGGAGGAATTCCAAGGTTATGCATTTAGTCTCTTTGGTAGCATTGTCACCATTAGTTTTTTTTTTCTCTGGATCTGATTTTCAGCAGGATTTCCTGAGTTGATAGTCAGTTCATTTGATTCTTCCAGTTTATTTTTTTAAGACTTGAAAATGTATTGACAAAGCCAACCAACTGCTCATATATTTTTCAAATACCGGAGCCACCACATAACCCAATACATTACCCTCTACCTCTAGCTTATCCCAATCCACCACAGGTGAGAGTGTTAGTATTTGTGATGCTAAAGAATGAACATACTAGGAATTAATACTACTTCACTCACCCGTAGCAGTGGGGTCTTCATTGAATTCCACAATCCCTTATTGAGGAGCTGATTTCTAAAGCCACTCCTAATGCCAGTTATCTTACCTGAGTTCTTTTGATGGCAGAGAATGAGGCACTAGCTTATACACAAGTTTTTTTTTTAAGTAATTCTAGGGAGCAGGGGTTAGGGACCAGAACAGTGAGACAGGGAAGGAGAGAAAATTGATACAAGGATACATTATCTGGTTGAGCATTGCTGACAGCAAGTGGTCATTCATCCTACAAGAAATGCTCTAAGAAGCCTTAAGAAATGTGTCTTAGAACTGTATACTAAAAAGCAAAAGGTGGGGGGCTAGGGGAAGGATAGCATTAGGAGAAATACCTAATGTAGATGATGGGTTGATGGGTGCAGCAAACCACCATGGCATGTGTATACCTATGTAACAAACCTGCACATTCTGCACATGTATCCCAGAACTTAAAGTATAATAATAAAAAACAAACAAAAAACAAAAGGCGTAAGCATTTATTCAGAGGCTCCCTTTCACTCCCCTGTATCTCCGGGTTGCATATATGCACGTCTCCAGCAGTTCCTTCATTAGTGTCCTGCTTCCTGGACACTAGTGAAGCAGAAACCCCAGGGCAAGAAGCTATAGCTGGACAGTAGCTACAGATGAGGTGCTCCATGAAGTTGGCTGAAGCCAGAGCAGAAGCGATCACCAAATCCATCCCTGGAAGAGCAGGTGTGGTGAGACAATTTGAAGAGGTGCACAGTGGTGCCTGATGAATGGCCTCAGTTAAACAAACTGCTCATTTCTTGCTGGTCTGGAAGCAATCAAGCAACTCCAGTTTATTTTCCGAACTGGAAAAACACAACCATGATGATGAAGCCACGGATCTCATATTGTCACTCGAGTCAGCCCAGCACTCCGGCTACATTCCTTACTATGTTAACTTTCTCCCAGTTCAAAATAACTTCACACTCTCTCTTGTCACTCTGAACCTATTACATATCCTCTTTTCTATAAGTAGCACTCTTTGCTGCTAAGTCTGCCTCATAATTCATTGAGAAAATTGAGTTATTCTGCCAGGAACTTTCTCATTTTTATACTACCAAAGTTACCAGCTTACCTGCATCAGTACCCCATGCCCTCTGTCTTCGCTCTGGCTACTGTGGATGAAGAATCCCCGCTTCTACTAGAGACCAGTTCTTACAAATAGCAAAGTCCTTGAGAAAGCAAAAGATCTTGAATTTAGCTTTTTCGAACGCTTAAATTTTGGATCTCAGCCTTTTTCCTTTTCAAGGACTTTGCTATTTCTCCTTCTCCACTGTATTATTTCAAGTACCCACAAGTAAGTTCTAGTACATTCTATATATAAAAAAACCCCTGAAATCCTTGACCACACATCTGCTTTTGCCTATTTCCTTGTTTTTCTGTTCTTCTTAATAGCAAAACATCTTGAAAGAGTTGTCTATAACTGCTTTCTCTACTTCCTCACCTCTTTCACCCTCCTTAACCCATTTCTTTCAGATGTCCATTCATACCGTGTTAATGGAATGGTTCTTGTGGCTCTTGCCAAAGTCACCAGTGGTCACTATGTTACCAAATCCAATAGTCAGTCTACTATCATCTTGTCCCCTCTGCAGCATTCACTGAAATGACAGATTCCTTACTGAAAGATTTTCTTGATATTCATGAAGCTACACTCTTGTGATTTTACTCTCATCTTATTGGACAGTTTTTCAATCTTCCTTGCTAGCTCTGTTCTTTTCTACCCACCACTAAATGTTCGCTGTCCAAAGAGCTCTGCTTGAGCTCCTTTATTTATTTATTTATTTGTTGAATTTACATAACTTTCCTAGATGACTTCATCTGGTCTATGGCTTTTACATATCCTTTACAGGTAATGACTCTCAAATACACATCTACAACTTGGACCACTCCTCAGAACTCTAGAGTAGACTCTCTAGTTACCTACTAGACATTTCCACACAGTGTCTGTGAGGCACCTAAAGCTTAACATGGTGAAAATAGTAACTTTTTTCCTTTTTCGAATTGCTCCTTTTCTAGTCTTCCCCAACTCAGTAAATGGTGAACTAAGGTCACCAAGGCAGGTTTTCCTTACTTATTTTTCTTACACCCATATCCAACACATAAGTCCATGCTATTGAGCCTGTCTTTTCATCATCTCATCTGCTCTCCTTTCTGCCAATCACCCTAATCCTTTTCCAGGATTCCTGCAAGAGTCTCCCAGTTGCCCTCCCCACACAACAACCAGAATAAATTTTTTTTTAAGGAAATCAGATGATCACATCAAAATTTTTCAATGGCCTCCTGTCACACTTAGAATAAAATCCAACACCTTCCCTGCCTTACTTTTTCTATTCCCCTTTTTCCTTGGCTGTTGTCTTCTGACTCCATCAGCTTCTTTCCTTTTCTTCAAATGTGCCAAGCTTCTTCCTGCCTCAGGATTCTTGAACATGCTTCCCTCTCTCCTTGGCATGTTTTTCATATTGCCAGCTCACTCTTGCCACTTAGGTCTCAGTTTAACTACTATTTGCTCAGAATGGCCTTTCCTGCCTACTCAATACCAAGCAGCTGCTTGGTCATTATCTATTGTATGGTACTAATTAATTCTCTAAATAGCTGCTACCATTAGTTAATATTTTTATTGCCTCAGTCTTGTGGTTGTAGTTTATTATCTCTCTCTCCCTTTAGACATGAGTATCATGAGTCCAAGATCTGTGTCTAATTTGTTCATATAAGTTTCTAAAGTGCTTATCCCAGTATATAGTAGGTAGTATATGTTAAAGGAACTAATTAGTAAACACCGTACTTACCCTACAAGAGCAGCTCCAAGATGTTTCCTTTAGTCTTGCCCCTTACAACAGGTTTCTGCCTCACACCTCCACCCAGGCTCTTTCTATATAGAAATTCTGGAAGCCCCTCCTATAAATAAGGTGTCTGTTTAGTACTTTACCAAACATGGAGAGGGCAATAGAGGGACTTTCAAGAGCAGTGATAGGATTGCCATAAGATTGAGGCTTACTCTAGACTTTTCTAGCCCTTTAGAAATCTGCTGGTAGAAGGAAGCCAATCAGGGACTTTAGTTCATGTTTTTCAACAGACTAGACTTTGCTTTTTGAACCTTAGCTTAATGCACTGTTGGTGAACAGTCACAAGTACATAAATCTGCCACTGAATTAAATGCTTTCATTAAAGACCTTCAAGATGACATCTGACCCTAGCCAGTTTTATGTCTCAAGTACATTAATGCTACCCCCTTTCCATCACGGTAAGTCCTGTGCACTGGTGTAGACAATCTGACACAATGCTAGAAAGGGCGTGCCATTTTGTATTGGGGATGTAAGAAAAAGACTGCTTGGTTGAATATGCCAGAACTGAGGAGCCAGACACCCTGTGACAGATGCCAGGCCACAGGTACCTGGGAAGTGACACAAGCCAGGGGATTATCCACATGAGAAGCTTATTTTTTAATTAGACAAAGCCAGGCTGACTCGACATTCCCTACGTCTCCATTAGCCCAGGGAACTGAGACTCTGGTTTGCCGTTTTGTTTCTATCATGCTCCCCTCACACTGTAAGTGCACCATGCCATCCCTGGGGCCAACTTTTTCCCAGCCTTCAACAGGTCCCATGGTTTGGGATAGTTGTTCCTTCTGTCTATTTAAAGGCTTGCAAGGTAGTTGGACTGGAAGTTTTTCACAATCATGCAGTACTGTTGTGATAAACCAGTTTTGGTATTTGCAAGCAGAGGCTCCAGAATTTTAATGGACAAAAGCACCAAGTAACAAGAGTGATTGCCCTAAAAAATTGCCTTCCATTTCTCCGAAATAATGAAAGAATTTCCTCCTGACCCTGTGGCCTTAAGACAGCTATACTTCCAAAGGGACAAGTTAGCATAAGAATGGTTTTCTGAAACAGACACAATGTAAAGATGCAAAAAGTAGCTATGTGAATTTGATATCTACATTTTGGGCTTATCACAAGTTTCATGTTCAGTGAACAGAAATGTTGGCATGGCTTTACAAGAATCCCTGCACATTGTACTGTGATGGTCTCCTATTCAGGTACCACCATGTAGCTTCTCATGGTGGTAATCAGTGTTACCACCATTTTGGTTGTTAAGGTGGACTTCTCTTGTTTGGAGTTTCATACCACAATAAATGTTTGTTGAAATTTATTGGAGACTTTAGACTTTTTTTTTTAAGTGATCATGCTTTAGAACTTATAGCAGAGTACAAGGGATGATTTATCTAATTAATAAATCTGATTAATGTGGATGAGTGAATTAAGGAATAGGTTTACACTTGAGTGTTTATTCAACTGGGAAAAAGCCAACAAGAATGAGTGACTGAATGCACTGTACATATATTTATAGAGGAGACTGATTCCAGGAGCAAGTGGCTCACTGTGCAGGAGAGAAAGTAGTGGTGTTGAACTTGCGGGAGTGGCAGTCTACTCTATTGGATACCAGGTGTAGGTTAGCCCCTGGCCCCTGGAGATGGAAGAGAGTGAGTGGTGATGAGTTAACTGAGTGCGATTTCAGTGTATGAGGAGCTGTTGGGGAGAATTCTTGTTACAGCAGGCATGTGGGTGGGTGGATGATGGCATCTGACCCACGCTGTGAGTGGTTGAGACTTAGCATGTGTCTCTTAGCAAAGTAGGTAGGTCAGTGCTTTGGTATATTTTGGCATGAAGTGTTGGTCTACAAAGGGCATCTTTAGTCCCTGTGCAAGTGGTGAGTTGGAGAGAGGTTGCTCATTGATGCATATCTTCTCTGTGTTTCTACTTACAGCATGAAGGGAGCCAGTCATTATACCCCCTTTTAAACTAAAACACAAAAGTCACATAACCAGTGATAGCCCTGTGGTGCATTAACTTTGTCATCTCTGCTAAGTTCAACCTTATGTGACAGAGTTTGCTCACCAGGGATATCATGTGATTGTCTAGAGGGCCTCCAGATCCTCTTTAGAAGCTGCTGTGCAAGGCAACATTATAGTTTCTCTTATTTACATTTTTCTCACCTCCAGTCCCATAGGAATTTCCTAGAGAAGCTTTCCAACGCCATAAAAATGCTGTAGGGCAAAGCACGCAATTTACACTTGGGTGTAAGCCAGTAACAACTCTGGCTTCTCCTCACCCCACCCCTTCATCTTTGGAACTGTCTCGGTCCAGTCCGGGTCTTGGCTCTTTTTTTTCCTTGGTACTTCCTCCACAGCACTTGAAACTATGTGTGAACTTTCACAGCTACGAATCTCTCCTTAAATACTCCTGGTTAAGTTTCTTGACTGATCAGGCTGAGATCTTTGTCTCCTCACCTTGAAGGAGGGAAAAGGAGGAAGAAGAGCAGCATGTATGTGGCATGCAGGCCACTGAGATGTTCTTGAAACTGAAACTCACATGTTCTTCTGGAGAATTATATGGGAGCTGCAGCAGCCAAAGCATGCTCCAGGTTAGAGACGAGTGAGTGTGGCACTGGGGGAGGATGTCTCAGAATGGGAGACTAGGGTTACCATGTCAAGCATAATCATTGTCTGTGAGAGGCAAAGACTTCCCTTCCATAAGGAGATGCAGGGAATGAATCATCATTATAGATCCAAGAGACAAAGGAGGTCATGGAGGAGAACGAAGAGGAAAGACATTTAAGAAAAAATGGGAGAAAATGCCTGACGGAGCATCCTCAGTGTCTGACCTTAATCCCCCATGTTTCTTTTGGGATTTGTTTTCCTTTTCTTCTTCTAAGGGTGGCTATAAGGGAAGCCACCTCAGTAGACAAACAGAAAAAGGTATTGTGATTTGCGGCAAAAGAATGAGTCCATTTTCCATTTTGGATCCCCCAGACTGTGCCTCTACTTCCACCTCCAGTGTTTTGTATTTTTTTACTTTTGATTTATGACAGTGAAGGTATAGGTAGTGTGATCTCTGGGGGTGGGGAAGGGATAGGTAATCCTTAAAAATAAGACAACCATCTGTTATGATTTTGTGAGTTCTTGTGGGTTCTCGCACGTCTACTGCGTTATCATTCAACAAATATTTACTGAATGCCTACTCGGTACTGATTCTGTGCCAGGAACCCTATATATATTGTATAGGCTACTGGGTTAGGCACATCAAAGATTAGCATATCTAGTTCATACTGCTGTGTTGTCGGGTAGGTCTTAGGCCATTTAACAGAGGAGAAACTGCGGCTAATGGAAAGTAATTTGTTTAAGGGTTGATGATAGAGATAGTATTCCAAGCGGGGCTGGGTTTAATTCTAATGATCTTTTTGTATTATTCTGCATTGCCTTGCTTTTATTTTAAATCAGAATTTTTTTTTTATTACTCAGAATTGCCTGTTTTCTGAGCTGCAGTATATTTTAGAGTCAGCCAGACCTAGTTATGAATCCCAAGTCTCCTGGGATTCATAACCACTTAGTAGCTCTTTAACTTGTGTAAAACTGTCCATACCTCAGCTTTATTTACCACTGTAAAAGGAGATATGAACTCCAAAATTTAAGGGTCCCTGTAATGATGGAGTGAATACACACACACACACACACACACACACACACACACGCATATGGCATGATATAATGCAAACATATTTATTACATAGGAAATGCTAGTAACTTTCCCTCATTTCCCCTTCTCATGAGAACTGACCATTCTTATTTTCTGGGTTTGCAGAAAATTTAGTAGTTTTCTATAGTTCTTGCATTAGGTCAAAGAACTAAGTCCTTGCATATTTAGTCACATCAGGGTAGTCACCTTAGGCAGAGGTGTGAATCAGAAGGACTTTCTCAGTCACAAAGACCAAAGATTATGAAACTAACACTACTATATGTGGACAGGACAGGAATGGAATGATAGGAACATCTGGCAGTGCTAAATGCCCTCTATTTTGTGTTTTCCTAAAGATCATCATATGACATTAACTCTCAGAGGACAGATTAATCCTTCAACTGGAAATGTGGGAAAGAAGAATTTCTTTCATTGAAAGCATTTCTTTCCTTCTTTCTTTCTCACCTTCATTCCATATCCCTGTCTTCCATCTTTCTTGAAAAATTCAGCATCAATCTCATATTTCACTTGCCATCATCCACTGTGACAATGAAATGCATGACCCATTTAGGTAGGGTTCTTCTCAACAGTAAGATATTCAAAGTCAGAAATACCCTGTATAAGGTGCCACTGTGAGATTGCTCCGCACCCTTAGAGCCTACTGCTTTTTCATTTTAGATGCTTAGATTACTACTGGCTCATAACACAGCCACTTATTTCAATATATTATTTAAGTCTGTCATCCTCCATGAAGTCTGTTCTGACTTCACCTCCCTACACTATACTCTCCTGTCTCTAAATTTGCACAGTATTTATTTCCTATTGCATCACCCTAGTCCCATTTCTGCATTTAATCAATGGACATTTATTAAGAGGCTGTTTTATGCAGAACGTACTATTAAGTTTGTCGTAGATACAGAGGTATTATAAATTGGGGATATTCTTATCCCCAAGGAGTTTTCAACCTGGTGATGTTTAGGTCACCAACTATCCATTGAGACTTTCTTTGTAGGCTTCTAAAAAATCCTATAGAAAGGATTGTGTGGCTGTTAGCTCAGTGATTTTTGGACTCAGATCATGAAGGACAGGATAATGATTTGTAAATAGATATTATGGGAGATGTAAGCCAATGCTGGAAGAAACATACCTCCATCACCACATTCCATAGAGATAAAATTCTACTGCTTCTACAGATCTTCTGGTTAAAATTCTGTGGAAATTGACATGAAAAATTACAATGACCTAGAAAAGGACTTGCTCTTATGACATCATCATGACTAGTTTATTTTGTTTTATTATCAAGGGGTTATATTTTACAGTAAGCTTCTGAAGCACATGTACAGTAATCTTAAAATACTCATTTGAAAGATCAGAGTTTAGGTTCTCTGAGATCATTCTTTCAGAGGATAAGCCCCAGATTTCTTACGATGTGATTTTTACCTGCACAATCAGTAACTGTTCTAAAAAGTAGAGAGATATAGTTCAATTAGCCACTTACCCACTCTTTTGTGTATTTATCCATTTACCCACTCAATTATTTACCCACTCAATTATTCACTTACCCACTCTTTTGTGTATTTATCCATTTATTCATCCAATCATGCATGCATTCATTCAAAATGTTGCTAAGTGTTTATTGCATGTTACTTTTCCTAAGAGTTAGGAACAGAGACAACTTTTTACCTTCAGTGCGAGACTATTCCTGAAAAGCCTTATATTGTTAAGAACTTTTATAGTTATCATTTTATTCTTGCCAGAAAGAAAAACATTTCTCAATCTAATGGTGCAACAAGTTTAATTTGAATGTTACTAACCAGACTCCTGGAATTCACTTTCTGCCATGTCTGCACTATTCTAGGAGAACTGAATATGATATGGAGGATGATAACGGAGAGGCTTCAGAAAAGTGAATGAAGGAATACATACATAATAATTATTCCCAGAATAATTCACCCTGTCAGGTCATTTTTAAATTTGGCTTCATCTTGTTAGTGAACATCATCGTCTTCTTCATTACGTCATACATCATCGTCATAACTATCACCACCACCACCATCCATCAATGTTTAGCACCGTAAGACCCATAATACTCCAGCAATCTGCTAAGAACTACAAGAAGCAATCTTTTACTGAAAAGATTGGCCCACTCTCTTCAGGTGGTTGGCACCTAATTTTATCTGAATAATGAAGGGATAGTACATAAACACATATTTCCCAGAGTTTTGAAATTTCTTGAGAAACTCTTTACTTTGGTATATGACGAGAAAAGAGTTAATGGAGGCAACATATGTTATTCGGGTGATAGATACCCTAAAAGCCCTAACTTGACCACTACACAATCTGTGCATGTATCAAAACTGCACATGTACCCCTTAAACTTGTGCAAACAATAATAAAAAAATTAGGTGCTTTGTGTTACAAAATATATTCTCAGAACATTTGACCTTCTCAGGCTTTCTTATCCTTTTTGGCTTAGGTGGAAGGCTGGGTAACCAACCAGAGTTCCCCCTTTGGGCTTAAGATTAAGAGGTAGCATCAATATAATTTATCAGAGTTCTGAACCCACAAAATGCTTAGGACTCAGCAAGACTCTGTGGGATGGGGGCATTTTACAGGGGAGATATGACCTCCTTTTTAAGAAGCTTGGAGTCTGGGTCAGCTTTAAATCCTAAGCATAAAAATACAATATTTCTTAGAATCCTCAAATCCCTAGGGAAACTATTTCTCTCCAGCTTTCCTAAAGAAAGAACTGTTCTTTGTCTAAAAGTCTCCTCCATATCAAGCCTCTGTCATGGACTATTTTTTCCCCGCTGTATCAGAGGAAGTATCTTACTGAATAGATCTGCTTTCCTCCTGTTTGCTGAGACTTATTAAAAGAGCTGACTGCAAACAGATTTTTACTGCCTCAATGTGGACCTACATCAGGTAGCACCCAATAAGACTTGACAAGCTGACATATCCAATCCATCAGGAGTGGTGGGTCGCGGGGGGGAGGACAGGAAGGAGAGAATCTTATGCCCTCCCACTTCCTGAGAGACAGACTTTGGTTGAGTGATGTAGGGTCCATCTTTAGAAATCTATTTAATTTCCGAATTGGAGTTTCAGGGATTTTGCTTTTAGAATATAGGGCTAGAAAAAATACTCATCTTGTCTATGCTAAACAGAAACTGAAAATTACACACCCTTAAGGTCACAAAGGAGCAAAGTCCTTAGGAGTAAGAAAAAAAAAATCTTTACAAAACACTGGTAACAGAGCATCTTAAACACTCTGCATTGTTCTCCAGCCAGGCAGACTAAAAGCTCTAAGTGGTTGGTAATAATGGCAAGCTTTTGTTCAGAAGAAGGAAACATCTTGTAGACACAGATTTCTAAATATGCAAGCTTTATTGTCCCAACTTTTGCCCCACTCTCTACGTACTTTTCTTTCTTAAGCATTAGTGACCCTGATAGCAAGAAAAAAAAACAGGCAAAAATAACAACCAGATTCTGAGTTGTTCCCTTATAGAATTTTTGTTCACATGTGGAATGACGTATTGGTTCATGTGACTTCTTGTTCTATTAAGAACGTCTTACCAACACTGATGGCTCATTGCTATGGAAGTATTTCATGGCTGCTGTTTTATTGGATGAATATAGGTACTGATTTCTGCTTAAATAATTTTCAGAATAATTAGATTCTGTGATTCATTTGAAAAGAAGTTGGTGCCTCTTTAAAGGGAGTCATACTGCCTGTCTTCGTAAGATGGGGACCTCTTGAATATGGGAGGCTTAAGCCACTAAGCTCAGTGTTCTTTCACGATCACTTGCTAAAATTATTAGGGCTAGTAGGAATGGAGATTTGGTGGAATGAAATCATCAGTGTCTGCTAATTATGTCTGCTAGGAGCATAAAAGGAGAGCATCAAATGGACCAAGAGTAGGGGAAAAAGTCATGTTGTTAACTTAAAATGGTTTCAACCAAGGAAGTTAAAAGAAATTACCTAACGTTTCTTAAATGTTCTGTAAATGTTTCATATCTTGTTGATTGTGTATTACACTCTTTAAAATTACTTCTATCCTGCCTATATTTTAATTCTTTGGTATCTCATCTTATGCTTGGTGGCAAGCGTATTGAAGGAGGGACTAAATGCTATCTATCTTGGATTTCTTGCATCACTTAGCACCTTGCCTTGTATATAGTTATGCTCGGTAATATTTACTGAAGTGAACTAAATTGAGATCAAGAAACATTTTCACTGTCACATATTCTGAATATAAATTAACACCAAGAGAAGCTATGTCCAAGAACTGTTTGAAGATGTGGGGGTACCTAGAAACTTGGGAGAGAGATATTGACCATATTAACTTAGGGTTTAAAATTTTGAAATTAGAAAACATACGCTCTATACTTTATAGCAATATATTTCAAAAGTTGATAGAAAAAATTGGCTTTCCCTGATAGTCAGAGACTTTATAATATTCTCCAAAGATAAAATTCTAATGAAAACAAAGCACACTAGGTATCTCAACATTTATCTTAGGTGCCTATTCAGTGAGCTTTCACAAATGGCTTCATGGGTGTAACCCACACCTCTATCAGTATACGGAACATTTTTATCGCCAGTTGTGTCTCATGCCCCTTCCCAGTCAATCGTTGTCCTCTTCCCGCTCCCAATACACATGTATACACAAAGGCAACCACTGTTTTGTTTTCTTTGACCATAGATTAATTTCGCTTTTTTCTTTTATTAATAATATATTTTATTTATTTATTTTTTTATTATACTTTAAGTTTTAGGGTACATGTCCACAACGTGCAGGTTTGTTACATATGTATACATGTGCCATGTTGGTGTGCTGCACCCATTAACTCGTCATTTAACATTAGGTATATCTCCTAATGCTATCCCTCCCCCCTTCCCCCAACCCCACAACAGGCCCTGGTGTGTGATGTTCCCCTTCGTGTGTCCATGTGTTCTCATTGTTCAATTCCCACCTGTGAGTGAGAACATGTGGTGTTTGTTTTTTTTTGTCCTTGCAATAGTTTGCTGAGAATGATGATTTCCAATTTCATCCATGTCCCTACAAAGGACATGAACTCATCATTTTTTATGGCTGCATAGTATTCCATGGTATATATGTGCCACATTTTCTTAATCCAGTCTATCATTGTTGGACATTTGGCTTGGTTCCAAGTCTTTGCTATTGTGAGTAGTGCCGCAATAAACGTACATGTGCATGTGTCTTTATAGCAGTATGATTTATAATCCTTTGGGTATATACCCAGTAATGGGATGGCTGGGTCAAATGGTATTTCTAGTTCTAGATCCCTGAGGAATCGCCACACTGACTTCCACAATGGTTGAACTAGTTTACAGTTCCACCAACAGTGTAAAAGTGTTCCAATTTTCCACATCCTCTCCAGCACCTGTTGTTTCCTGACTTTTTAATGATCGCCATTCTAACTGGTGTGAGATGGTATCTCATTGTGGTTTTGATTTGCATTTCTCTGATGACCATTGATGAGGAGCATTTTTTTAATGTGTCTTTTGGCTGCATAAATGTCTTCTTTTGAGAAGTGTCTGTTCATATCCTTTGCCCACTTTTTGATGGGGTTGTTTGTTTTTTTTCTTGTAAATTTGTTTGAGTTCATTGTAGATTCTGGATATTAGCCCTTTGTCAGATGAGTAGATTGCAAAAATTTTCTCCCATTCTGTAGGTTGCCTGTTCACTCTGATGGTAGTTTCTTTTGCTGTGCAGAAGCTCTTTAGTTTAATTAGATCCCATTTGTGAATTTTGGCTTTTGTTGCCATTGCTTTTGGTGTTTTAGACATGAAGTCCTTGCCCATGCCTATGTCCTGAATGGTATTGCCTAGGTTTTCCTCTAGGATTTTTATGGTTTTAGGTCTAACATGTAAGTCTTTAATCCATCTTGAATTAATTTTTGTAGAAGGTGTAAGGAAGGGATCCAGTTTCAGCTTTCTACATATGGCTAGCCAGTTTTCCCAGCACCATTTATTAAATAGGGGATCATTTCTCCATTTCTTGTTTTTGTCAGATTTGTCAAAGATCAGATGGTTGTAGATATGCGGCATTATTTCTGAGGGCTCTGTTCTGTTCCATTGGTCTATATCTCTGTTTTGGTAGCAGTACCATGCTGTTTTGGTTACTGTAGCCTTGTAGTATAGTTTGAAGTCAGGTAGCATGATGCCTCCAGCTTTGTTCTTTTGGCTTAGGATTGACTTGGCAATGCGGACTCTTTTTTGGTTCCATATGAACTTTAAAGTAGTTTTTTTTTTTTTAATTCTGTAAAGAAAGTCATTGGTAGCTTGATTGGGATGGCATTGAATCTATAAATTACCTTGGGCAATATGGCCATTTTCACGGTATTGATTCTTCCTACCCATGAGCATGGAATGTTCTTCCATTTGTTTGTATCCTCTTTTATTTCATTGAGCAGTGGTTTGTAATTCTCCTTGAAGAGGTCCTTCACGTCCCTTGTAACTTCGATTCCTAGGTATTTTATTTTCTTTGAAGCAATTGTGAATGGGAGTTCACTCAAGATTTGGCTCTCTGTTTATCTGTTATTGGTGTATAAGAATGCTTGTGATATTTGCACATTGATTTTGTATCCTGAGACTTTGCCGAAGTTGCCTATCAGCTTAAGGAAGTTTTGGGCTGAGATGATGGGGTTTTCTAGATATACAATCATGTCATCTGCAAACAGAGACAATTTGACTTCCTCTTTTCCTAATTGAATACCCTTTATTTCCTTCTCCTGCCTGATTGCCCTGGCCAGAACTTCCAACACTATGTTGAATAGGAGTGGTGAGAGAGGGCATCCCTGTCTTGTGCCAGTTTTCAAAGGGAATGCTTCCAGTTTTTGCACATTCAGTATGATATTGGCTGTGGGTTTGTCACAGGTAGCTCTTATTATTTTGAGATACGTCCCATCAATACCTAGAACTTCATATAAATTCAGTCATAAAATATATTTTACTGTATGTCTGGCTTCCTTTGCTCAATATGATGTTTTGAGATTCACTCATGTTGTTGCATTTATCAACAGTATGCTCCTTTTTAAAGCTGAGTAATATACCATTTTATGGATATAACAGAATTTATTGTTTTCTGTTGATGAACATTTGGGCTGTTTCTAGTTTTTGGCTGTTGTGAATAAAAATGCTCTGAACATTTTTGTTTATATGCTTTCGTGGACATATATTTTTATTTCTCTTGGGTGTATACCCAGGAGCTGAATAATTTGTTATAGGATAGGTATATGTTTAACCTTTTCAGATATGGCCAACCATTTTTCAAAGCGGTAGTATCATTTTACATTCTCACCAGAAATATATGAATGTTTGTCAACAGTGGGAATGTAATATAGGAAATCCGACAGCTGGAAGAATGAAAAGGGAATACGGAGAAATAATACCTGCCGGGACTTAGTTTTAGAGCTGGGGTTGTGGTTACTGGAATTTAGAAGCTCAGAGGTAGTGACCCGTGGATCTCGTGCAGTACTTAGAGCCTCAAGGAGAAGGCACTGCTCAGCTGTACTTGTTACCTTTAAGTTCACTGACTCTTTCCTCTATTACTAACATTTTGGTCACTGAGTTCCATCCAGCAGGTATTTTTTATATTAACCATTATATTGTTTCATTTCTAAAATTTCTGTTTGGTTCTTCTTTCTATCTTCTGTGTCTTTGCTGACGCTTTCGATTTTAACTTTTGTTTAAAGCATGTTCATGATTGCTTGTTTGAGTATTTTTATAATAGCTGCTTTAAAATCTTAGTCAGATAATTTGAACATTTGTGTCATCACAATGTTGGGGGCCTGTCAGTTGTTTTTTTTTTTGTACAAGTTGACATGTTATGGTTCTTTGTATGCTGAGTAATTTTGGATTCTGTTTTGGATATTTTAAATATTATGTTATGATTTTCTGAGCCTTATTTAAAGCCACTCAGTTTGGTGACACTTTGAATTCTGGTGTTCTTCTCAATCTGCCTGTTGATATTTTATTATTAGAGACCTCAGATAGGTGTGCCATGCATTTTATCAAGGTTTTGTAGTTGTGTTAAATAGAAGAGAAAAATTGGCATGTGTTCACTCCATCTTATCTGGAACCAGAACCAGTAAGTTTGGATTTTGAAGCCATACTTCACAAGATGAAAGAAAAAGCACTTCTTTATTTATGTAAACCTGGGTTTCTCATTTATTGTCTATTACCACCATTAGAATTTAAGCTTTACAATACCTGTCTATCCCAGGTACTGGGAACAGAGTCTGGAACTAAATAAATATCGGAAGCACTCAATAAATATTTTAGAATGAATGAAAAAGCTAATAAACAAAGAAAACACTAGTGTACACTGAACAGTACTGCAAGAAGATAGTTAGAATTACCAATACCTGTCACCTTGGACAAGTTGATTAACCTCTCTGTGTATGTACCAGTTTTTTTCTTGTATGTAATAGGAAAATGATATTTATTTAGGGAGAAATGATATATGTAAAGTATTTAGCATAAATAAGTGCTCAAAAAACCCCACAAATTCAGTGTCTCCTCTCCTCTTCAAATGTCGAAATAATAAAGACAACTTTTAAAATGTGGAGCAAGAATAACCAAAGGACGGACTTATTTCATGGGGCAGTTGGTCTTATGTAAACAGATGATAAATGAAATCAGAAATAGTCCACCTCTATTTTAATTACATCTTCTCTATTAAGAAAAATGATCTTCATATGGAAAAAGGGACTTCATACATAGGCTTTGACGTTAGAGTGGCCTCACTGGTGACTTTTCTTAATCTCTCAGGTCGAACTCAATTCTCTCTGTAAAATGGAAATAACAATGCCTACTCTCACAAAGTTGTTTTAAGTGTGACAGAATAAAACTTACTGGAAGCATGGGGGAAGGAGAGGGCATAGACTCTTCTCATTACCCAGCCTCAAAGAGAATCTTATAATTGCCAGCTCATTTCCAAAACCAATTCTATTGGGAAGTGGTAAATTGACAACCTTCATTAGTTTCGCTGCTGTTGACCTTTTGGTCTGGGATAGCTGGACTAAGTTCAACACAAGTCTGTACCTGCTGAGTCACAGCCCACTCTGCCTTATTGCCTGTAACTCCCCTGTTCCTTAAAGAACAAACTCTACATGTATCAGGCTTCTAGCCTTGCTTAGACCTTCAGCTTGGGTCCAGCAGATCAGCTCTCTACCAGAGCTCTGTGGGAGACCTAGGAGCCTGTGCCTGTCTCTCTCACAGTGATTGCCCAGTAACCTTGCTGTATATTTTACGTGTTACAAATTCTCAAAGAGATTTGTTGCTTTCATTCCTTCTTTTCAGGCATTGAATAGAAATATTCCAATAGGATTTACAAAAATTTAAATTAATTTTTTTTCAATTTTACTGTCCACAAAGCAGCCGTGTTTTGTATATCTGCACATTCTCCACCTATCTCAAGCCCTGCACCGAATAGGTGCTAAGTGAAAATTTCAGACTTTATAACTGCTGTGCACTGGTGCAAGAGATCTGCTAAGTGTTCAAAAAATGCATTGATTTCCCTGATTTAATTGTTTATTGATATAATACTGTTTAACTTTTCTTTAGATAACCACAACATTCCAAAAACCCCAAGAAAATAATGTTAATGTTTTGGAAACTACATAAACGTATAGCGAATGGGCATCTCTATGAGTATCTAGCTCTGTTTATAATTCTTTGGCATTTAGCTATTGAATTCAGGAAGAAGATATAGTGATTAATATCACTGAAAGGGGATCAGAGGCTTCTTCTCCTGAGTCACAGGCCATCTTTCATAAAATATCCATTAAAGAGTTGCAGGAGACCTACTTGTTTGGGCGTTGTCCCCTATGAGATCTTCTGAGATGCCACCTGATGCTGGTGTAGATCTATTGTTCTCCCTTGAATGAATTGCTGGAGTGAAAGAGAGACTACAAGGCCTTCATTAATAGAGTAAGAGCTGACAGAATTGACATTTGGTAGGCTCTTGATTCAGGAATAAAAGCAAAGTGAGATTTTCACTTTAATTACGATCTTGTGTTTTTTAACATTCATGCTCATAGATTAAGAATAAGACCTTTAAACAGAAAGGAGTTTACATGCTGACCCTCATGAGCAGCGAGAAGTGAAGGGTTGGAAAACCTCATTGCCTCTCTATAACCAGGCTTGGGCAAAGAGATTTTTACAAGGGATAATAGATGGGGTGGCTGTTCCTAAGAGGAGGAGGAAGGAGACTGTGTCTGACAGCCTGCATCAAAGGGAAAGAAGAGAACCATGGGAGCTCTCCGGGCCTGGGAAGATGCCTTGGGACAAGGCAGACCAAAATGTCTCCTACTCTGATTGACTTTGTGAGAGCTTTGTCCCTGTAGCTGTGTGGAGCTGAGGCAAACAGGACTCACACAGTTCTGACATTCCAGTTTAGGAGATTCGATAAATCTTCCTAGGGCAGGTGGCATCTGAGCTTGGGCTTTCAAGGTGATTAGGGCTTTGATGCTCAGACACGGGGAGGTTGGGAATTCCATGTTCAGGCTAGAGGAGGAAACGTGCGAGATTAATTCGGGGACTACTGCTACCCATACAGCAACATGGCATAAAGCTGGGGCTTTAGATCTGTGGGAGGCATGTCGGTGTCCTGGAAAATATGATTAAATAGTGAGTCTACTTTGACCTTTTTATTTTCTCTGCTGATTGAGTTCTCCTTAGGTTGCTGGAAGATACTTTATTTTATTTCGAACCATTTAGTCTCCCACTGGGAAAGTATGAGTTTATGCATTTTTCTTTTGATCTTAACAGAGTTAGAATATGATCATATTGAAGAATGGCATTTCTTATGTCTATTCAGTGCTTAATTCTCCCACTAATCCCTGCTGTTTTCCAGCCTTATTGAGCCTCAGTGTTTTGCCAGTTCCAGTGTATTTCTGTGACCCATGAGATACCAATAAGCACTGTAAGAGACTCATCAAATCAAATAGGTGGAGGGGACCTCTAGAGGTCTTGGTGCCGTAGCTAGATGATTACCAAAGCCTGCCAAGGTAGAGAATTGTTTACTGCCTCCTTGAAGCACTCCAGAGATGAGGATGACAGTCTCTCTCAAGGACTTTATTGTACTAATTAATCAGCCGGGAGGTTCTTTCTTATGTCTAATTGAAATCTTTCCTGATGTAATTTAATTTGTTTGCTCCTGTGTTGTCTACTGTGGGCATGGATAGCAACTGATTACTACCTCGCTAATAACAACTCTTCATGAATGTGAAGACAAACTCCCGTCACCTTTCTGCCCCTGCTGTCTAGACTAAACAACTGCAGTTTCTTGCACTGTTCATCAAAGGGTTTATTTTAATGTCTTTAGACATCTTGATTAAAGTTCTCTGAACTCTTGAGTATCTCCACATTATTTAAAAATAATTATTATAGTAAAGAGAAATCTAGACTAAATTCAAAATAACTGTTTTGGAGATCTCATCAATGACTTTCAATGTGGGGAAGCTTGTGGACTATTTTTGGTGAAAATAAAAATGACTGGTGTTACAGCCAGGTCGTTAGACAGGGCCGTTGGTGATACAGTGCATTTTTTGTTGTTCATTAATGTGTTAACAGACATAATCCCTTTGTGGTATACAAACACATTTTGGGAATCCTTATGAACATATATTTGTGTGCCTCCTGCCATGAAAGTTCAAAATATAGTATACTTTTGAACTATAAATCTAGAGAATACAAGACACTATGCCTTATATCATCCATGCCTTTCTAATCTGATCATCTGGGATTATTTCCTCTAGTGTCTCTTAGAGTGCCTTGTCCAAAGAATTTGAAATAATAGACATGATGATTACTACAAGTAACTGTGAGATTATATGGCATTTATTTCCTCATAAAATGGCTTTGTGGTTTATGGAGAAGTTAGGGAGATAATGGGTAATAGGGATAAGCTAAGGCAAGAGAGCAGGGGAATCAAATTCAACATTTGTTAAATACCTCCTATGTGTAAAGCACCTGCTAGGGATGGTGGATATATGAAAATGAGTATGCACAGCAAATCACTATCAGGGGGAAGGAAAAAAGAATGGATAGGACTGTCAAATCCAGGTATGCTTATGTGATGACACAAAGGTACCTGGGAATTGGAGAAGGGGCTACCTAAGGATGTATCAGTTGTGAAGATAGTCCACTGAAATCAGTCATGTGGCATTGATATTTTAGGCAGAAAGAAACCGATTCCTCCAAATTAGGGCTCAGTAAAAAATGAGGAATAAAAGTATCAGTGACATGTGTTTTATTTACAAATGAGAAATCATTGTAATAATGGTTAACATTTTTGAGCTTTGACAATGCCTCAGGCAAAGGACTTAGAAGTCCTTTTACCTGTATTAATTTGTTTAGCTCTCACAACAATGCTGTGAGGCAGACGCTGTTTTATCGCATTTAACATAGATGCAGCCATGGGGAGAAGAAATCTCATGGAATTACGTGGAGTGCTGGGTCTAACTGGCAAGGAAGGAGTTCACTTGGAGATGGTGCCAATAGGATTTGGGGGGCACTAGATTAGGTGGGTATGTGGGTGTCTCCTAGAGATTGGGATGGCACTGGGGGATGGTGTGATGACCAAGAAGAACTGTAATGCTGTGGGTGTTATTTCAGCATATTCTGAAAATAGATGAATGCAGAGTTAGAGAAATCTGTTGGTGTGTCAGGATTTGGTTTGAGTCATTAAAAGATGCTGGGTAAAATGCATGTTCAAGGATTGGCCATTCAAGCAGTGTGTTTCACAGGGATCAAATCCTTCTTCCTTTCATCAGCTCATGCCCTTCTCCTCCATCCTTTCCCTTTCTCATTGAGAGTTTTCCTGCAAGCCCTGGCATTGGCTCTGCATGGTGGTGGTATAGCCCCCATCTGGCTAAGTCCTCCTCATGCATCCTACCCTTGAGCATCCATGTCACTGTCAGCCTCCCGGTCTCAGCATCAGACTTTTCCTAATTGATGACTTTGATACCTTCTTCTCAAAACTGGAGATGCCACCCTCATGACCACATTACTACTTTCTTATCTTTCTGACACATCCCTGACTAATTTTCATTTCTCCCCAACCTTCAGAACTCCTCTGCTATTCTGTCCCTATCTTCATGCAGCCTTAGCCTTATCCTAGCCTCTTCCTCTCTTTTGATGACAGAGACAAGTGAATGTATGAGGAATCTGTATATTGGATGTATTTCTGTATGGGTTGAGTTTGAATCTGCATGTCATTGTGAGTGAAAGTGACTATGTGAGATTACATTTGCTGTACATATTTTTCTGTTTCCCAAGTGGGAAGAGGCAGTTGGGAATAAATGGATTGAAGTTAAAAGGATCCCATGGTGGTCAACCTTACTTAAAATAAGGAAAAGGTTTATTGCACAAAGATATGCCTATGAGAGTGATTATCCAGTTTTTGTGAATTGAAAACATCCTAAATTTTCATGAAGAGGGGGTTGATTAAATTTTGGTTAATAATTCAATGAAAGATTATGAATTTTTAAAAATACATTGCATATTTGTGTGTGTATGTGTAGAGACAGAGATTAAAGTATTGAATGAAAATAAAACATTACAGCAGTTATGTATAATTGATATATATTTCTGTTGTATTTGCATATTGATGCCTAGATGTTTTCATCTGGGAAAGTTGCTAAAATAATAATATGGGTTGTCTCTACAAAGTGAAATTATTATTATTTTTCTTAACTGCATTTTTTCATTTGCTCTAATGAACATATAGCATGTGAGTGATAAAAAATATAAAGTTGTGAGCTGACAATAGTATTTCAGGAATAACACAAATATGAAGAGTGGGCATCAGCAAGAGGTTTCTCATTATGCCCAAATAAGGGAGGGGTTTAAAGACCTGTTATCTTTTATTTCCCTCCTTCTCCAGCTGGCCTTATGGGAGTGAAATCACTTAAAGAAAAGCCCAACTATTGCAAACAATCTCTTTCTAAAAACCCTCCCCAATTAGAAATATATTTGAGGTAATAAACAAGTATCCCTGGGAGCATAAAAATGTAGTGGTGATTCACAAAACAGTTTAGCCCACATGGCACCTTCGCACAAATTTTTTAAAGTATCCATTCCTCCAAACACTTTCCTGCCATGTGCTGGGAAATTGACATCATAAAAACACTATGACTGATGTTCATGTTATGATGACCCTCTTCTAAGTTTGTGCAGTGCCCTTTCTATACAAACTTGTAAACAATGAGTTAATTTGGAATGCATAGATTTATTTCTTCCTAGTCTGACTGAGACCTTAGCTCTAAGGAATGGGAATTTGACAAGCACATAAACACATGGTATGACAGGAAGGGAGAGCAAATGATAAATTTGAAACACGTTGCTTAAGGTGTCTGCTAGAGCTCTGAATTTGGGAACTTTGGACAGGCAGAAACAACATGAGGGCATGAAACTAAGGAAAAAGAGGGGGTTTGGAAGCCAGGGCATGACAGAACAGAAGGGAAAGAAATAAGAATCCAAAAGCTGTACTTAAAAATTTTTTTTTTATTGTTATACTTTAGATTAAAATTTTTAATGCTGGCCTGGGGTCTCCTGTTTGCATGAGAGCCCTGGAAAGCCAGTCTTTAACTCTTGTGGGGTCCTTCTTTATGGGGTATTTGGAAGTGAGTTAAATCCCTGGTTATCATGGAGCTGGCTCTCAGGGATGCATAGACTTTCACTAATTGTGTATGGAACCCCCTGGAGGGCAGATTAATGGAATCTATTCCTGTGTTCAAATCATAATGCTCATTTAACTGCTGTGCTTCTTGGTTTAGTTTATAGCCACTTATCGCAGTTTCAATCCTAGATCTTTTCATTTATCACTGATACAGAGACATTCCCTAGTCTACTGAAGTCAAGAGCATAAGGCCAGACCAGAAAACCAATCTCTGAGCAAACGGATGCCATGTGCATGCTCTGACTGCTATGTTCTGTTATGAAGTCCTCCTTGGATCTAGGTAGCACATAAAGTTATCAAATAAAAATTAAATACCTTGAGATTCCGTCTTTAAGGGAAAGATCCTGGTGAACATATTTTTAATCAGTAAACTTATAAATATTTTAACAATTATAATTCTGTTACTCTGGATGTGATGGTAGTAGCTTGGAAGGAACCAAGCTAAGGTCCTATGGGAAATACTTTCTGAGAACGATAATGGAAGAACAATTATGTACATGAAAGAGATCCATAAATTATAAAACACTTATACAAATCTTAATTAATGTGATTATTTGTCGGCAAATTGCTGAAGTTCTGTTATTGCTGAGATTATTCAAATGTAAAAAGAAAAGACTTCTTGGAGTTTGAATTGACCAATACTGATTTGTATAGCAAAGACTCAACTTACTTGGTAGAGGAGTTACATATGAATTTTTCAACAGGCCTTCAAGGATTCTTCTCACAGCTCTTCTGAACCTCTGCTTTGCTTTGTGTTTGTCTTTTATCCAAAGAACACTGAAGTAAGGCTGTGTTCAGGAGGACAGGTGGAGTTCTTGTCTGGATCTTTGAGTGCTATGCTTGAAGCAAGCCAAGCTGAACTGACAGCAGTTTAACATACATTGTAATGCATAGTCCTGGGCTTCTTGTGCTAGTCATCCAGTCTTCATCATCAAAACAAAACCTTCCATTGTGATCTTACCTGGATGGTGCAGTTGTAGTTAATTCAGTTAGAGCAGGCACTGTTGCAGTTGGAGGGATGAACTTAGACATCTACTAGACCAAGAACACTGTGGTGGCAGGAACTGTCTGTATTTTTTTTTTTTTTTTTTTTTTGCCACTGAATCCCTACTGCTTCACACATAATAGTTGCTTGGTAAGTATTAGTTAAATGAATTTTTTGAATATGTTACAGAGGGAGACCAATGTGGTACTTTAGGCAGAAGTCAAACAAAAAGTATTGCTTTGACAGGATTATGATACCCCATGAATTTTTAGTCTTTCAATCTCAATTTCATAAGTTTCCTAGAGTTGGTCAGAATCAAGGCAATAACTAATCTGATATGGTTAGGCTTTGTGTCCCCACCCAAATCTCGCCTTGAATTGTAATCCCCATAATCCTCATAATCCTCATGTGTCAAGGGAGAGGCCAGGTGGAGGTAACTGAATCATTGGGGTGGTTACCTGGATGCTGTTCTTGTGACAGTGAGTGAGTTCTCATGAGATCCGATGTTTCATAAGTGTATGTTAGTTCTTCCTGTGTGCACTTCTTCTTCCTGCTGCCTTGTGAAGTAGGTGCCTTGTTTCCCCTTCACCTTCTGCCATGGTTGTAAGTTTCCTGAGGCCTCCCCAGCCTTGCTGAATTGTGAGTCGATTAAACCTTTTTCTTTAAAAATTACCCAGTCTCGGGAAGTTCTTTGTAGCAGTATGAAAACAGATTAATACACCTCACCAAACTCATCAAAGACTGAAATGTAAACCAGTTATCAGTTAGTTACACAGTTTCCATTGTGGATTGTTCCATAGCAAATCACCTCCAAACTTATTAAGTTAACAACAGTTATTCATCTGCTAACGATTTCACAGTTTAGGAAGGACCCAACAGGGACAGCCTATTTTAGCTCCAAGTGGCATTAGTTAGAGTGTTTGACCAGGGCTGGAGGATCCACTCCCAAGGTAGGGTACTCATATGCCTGGCAAACTGGTACTAGCTGTCACCTGGGAGTCACCAGGACTCAATTCTCTTCCATGTGGGCCTTTCCACTTGGCCACTTGGGGTTCCTCAAACATTGTGACTAGTGCTGCCTGGCAAGTATCACTTCTGCTGTGTTCTCTTGGTCAAAGCAGTTACAGCCCAATCCAGATTTAAGGGTAGTGGGGGTATGAGGGAAGATAGAAGTAGACTACCTCTTGATGGAGGAAGTGATAGAGAAATTGCAGTCATTTTTAATGAACTCCAAAAATTCACTGAAAAATATCTATTAAAAAGATTTGTCAGTCACCTCAAGTTGGTTTTTCGTTATGTTCTCATTCTAGTAGAAAAATTCCACAGTTAGCGAAATTACATAGGCAAAGAGGAGGGGGATGGTATTTGACCTCCTTAAAATTGCCATCAGTTCCTCTTTCAAATCCTGGAAAATAGGAATACAATGAGAATAAAACCAGTATACTTACTGTGCAGATGGTGTCTCAAGAAAAGTCCCAGGGTACTGACATCGCCCATCCCACCTCCCCACAGACAGAAGCGTATTATTGCCCTTCAGTCCTCTTTTGTTGAAATTCAGGAGCTGCTTCTGCCCAGTTACAATAAAACGATTCCCTGGTAAGTTTAGAAACAGAAAAAGGAGTGAATTACGTGGTCTGAGGGTCTGGTGTCACTGAAGTTATAATCTTTCCGTCTCAGCTAGATTGTTATCTGCCAAAGGTATTTATTTAGACAAAAAAAAAAATTAGGCTGGGCATGATGGCTCATGCCTGTAATCCCAGCACTTCGGGAGGCTGAGGTGGGTGGATCGCAGGGTCAGGAGTTCAAGACCAGCCTGGCCAATATGGTGAAACCCCGTCTCTACTAAAAATACAAAAATTAGCTGGGCGTGGTGGCAGACACCTGTAGTCCCAGCTACTCGGGAGGCTGAGGCAGGAGAAATCTCTTGAACCCAGGAGGCGGAGGTTGCAGTGAGCTGAGATAATGCTACTTCACTCCGGCCTGGCAACAGAGCAAGACTCCATCTAAAAAAAAAAAATTATTTTTTTCCTTTCAGGTGGATTTCTCCTCTCCAGGGTGCTAGAAAAGTCACTTTTTTATACATTAATTCTTCTTTTGTAGGTTTTCAATAGACAAGTTTCCTTTGCCAACCCTATCTTTTTTCAGAGATCCCTGTTAAACAAGTGATACATGTTAATTCTTGTGATTCTTTTGCAGATTTCTTATACTATTTGTAATACCTTGATAAAAGTTCCAAACTTGCTTACCGTACTTCCATTTAGGAGACCCTAGTGGCCACCATTTATTAGTTATCTATTAGTTCCAGAGAGTGTATATGTCCTACTTTGTAGCACAACAATGCACTGCAGGTATTGGGGAGATGGGACCCCAGAGAAGCCAACTTTCCCAAGGCATATAATACATAGCAGCAATACAAAAATCAGAACAGAAGAAAGTTCACTGATATTCCCACCATCCTAAGTATTTTAATTTACTGTAGCCTTTGCCCTTATGCGTGCTTACTTTTATATAGTTGTCATCACAGCATGTGCCTAATTTTTATTCTGCTTTTTTAGACAATGTTTCAATGGATGGTCACCTTCCCAAGTTTCTACATACTACAATAATAATTTTGATTTGGCCGGGTGCGGTGGCTCATGCCTGTAATCCCAGCATTTTGGGAGGCTGAGGCAGGTGGATCACCTGAGGTCAGGAGTTCGAGACCAGCCTGAGCAACATGGTAAAACCCCATCTCTACTAAAAATAGAAAAGTTAGCCTGGCATGGTGGTGCATGCCTGTAGTCCCAGCTGCTCAGGAGCCTGAGGTAGGATAGTTACTTGAACCCGGGAGGCAGAGGTTGCAGTGAGCCAGGATTGTGCCACTGCAATGCAGCCTGGGTGACAGAGAGAAACTGTGTGTCAAAAAAATAAAAATAATTTTGATTTGTTATGTAGTACTGTATGCAGATGATCAAAGTAGATCTTCTTTGGTTTTTAAAATATATTTTTTCTGTATATAAAAGTAATATATGTATACACATTGTGGAAATATTTGAAACAATTATATAATACACTGATTTTTATCACACACAAAGATGTAATACTGTTATATTTTTTGAATATTTTCTACCAGGCTTTTCAAAATCTGTTATAAATATATTTTGTTTATTCAGACACAAGTCATTTTATCGTATACAAAATTGAAATTATACTATCAAAGCAACTTCAACTAATATTTACTTGTCTCCACAAAAGGAACATTTTGAGAAATTCCCTACTGTCTTGCTTTCCTATAGGGGCTCTCCTTGTGGAGGGTTTCATTGTTTCAATAAGGCAGGGATTTGCTGGGATTTGGAGACGTTCCTAAATGTAAAATTATTCCGCTCCCCGCGCCCCCCGTCCCCAACTCCACCGCATGGTATTGCATCAGTATAGAACAGCATGCACGCGCATCCCTCAGCAGCGTGTGTTATCCACTCATTGCCTCATCAACCATGGAGCACGGCCTGATAATGATGTGGGGAGGTGACCTCCAGCTGAATGCCGAAACTGGAAGAAATAGTGCTGTTCTGTGCAATGGTGGTTACATCTGAATAATGTCCCAGCTTCTCATTTAAGAAATGCTACCCAATGGAGAAGAGCAGGTGGGGTCTATTTATCATCCTACATGTCAGATGCAAAAGTGATCTTATCTGTGACTTTGGTGCACCTTGCAGTGTCACATGTTGAATTGAGCAAAATGCACTCTCAGGATCAACATTCTCTGCTTAAATAGTGAACCAGTAGTGTTGGTGCAGGTTAACTGTTTTTTTGTGTTTTATACAGTGAAACATTTTTAATGTGAAATTCTCGAAATGCACACAAAAGTACAGAAAATACTAACTTGGATACCATGTTTTCACTGCACAGATTTAATGGATGAGATTATATTGCTTCTGATCTCTTTAAAAGGCTCTATTTCATTGGTAGGGATATAGTCCCTAAGTGCAACCTTGGACAAAATGTTTGAGATGAGGAACATGGAGTAGAGCCTCTTTGCTGAGGCTCCTTCCAGCCCCCCACTCTAGTTCCTGCTTTTGGAATGTCACTGTCAAATAAGAAGTCTCCTTCTAGTGACTGTAGCCCCTACATAAGAGAGAACAGGGGATAAGAATACAAGGGGAGATAAAATCAGGTGTTCCCAAAAGCTAGTAGGGTGACAAGGGAGAAATGGGGTAGGGATACGGACTCAGCTAGATGTTAATTGCACCATCTGTGAGTGTGTCAGAAGCCCTGATAGACTCAATAGACTGTTCTGTTTTTTTTTTTTTTTTCTAATCACATTTAGAGACAAGCTGCTTCCTGAATTGAATGAATTTTAAGGTTATGGTTGCACATTTAAAAAGTGAAAATTGAGGCTTTTCCCATTCTTTGCCTCTCTCCTGAGTTGTGGGAGTAATTCATGGCAACTCAGAATTTACATCTTAGAGCAAACTTGCTGGGTGATTTGTCTTCATTGCATTTGGGGGGTGGGGGAATAAACCTCATCAAGCAGGGCCTGATTTTCCAAGAGCCCATCATTCAGGCACTTATTACCCACTTTGGGCAGTTTCTAGATCTTTTGCTTTTCACCCTTTCCCCTCCTGCTGGGTTTTGGTCATTTTGCTGCTTGTTAGGACTTCCACCAGCTGATGTGGAGAAGCACAAAGAATGGCTAAAGCATTATTAAGTTCTGCTTCATGATAGGAGCTCTGCAAAGGGCTTGGTGGGGGAGAATTTTGAACGCTTTGACTACAATAAATTTTGGAGTTATCTGTTGATTTTGGTTAAGTATGCCCTCCCTGTCCTCCATTAGTACTGATAATGAAGAGCTCACTTACAGGAAAACAGGATGAAAGAGGATGGCAAAGTACAGCTGAGAATCGCAGTGAGCCATGACTTAAACATGTTCCTGTAATATGATGCCGTAATGAGAGGAAGCCCAAGTACATGTGAGTTCATTGAAGTGTCAAATTGGTGTGCAACCTTTCTTCTCATTCAGCATAGGTCTGGCACATATTAGAGTAGAAGTTTTTAGTAGGGGTGAGACTGCATGGTGCAGGTAGATTCTAGCAACTTTTTTTTTCCTGGGGAAACTTTTTCAACTGATATGCACCGACATCTCTGAGATTTGAGAGGATGTCAGGGTGTGGACTTTGGAATAATTACTGAAGCAATCATCTTATATCCCACCATGTAAAAGAAATGTTGGTGATTTTGAGAAGGCTGAACAAGAACAATGAAGATAGTTAAAGAACTCCAAGCTAGTATTCTCATGTCTGAAGATAGGAGGGCTCCCAAGGTAGTTACACACCTTTTGTTACATATATAAAAGTTTACTTGTGGGATGCTGTTTCCCTCACATCATTCTGTGTACTCATACTAGCCCAGTCTTCCAGTGTGCAACATGATTATGCTGCACCCCTTCTTGATCTTCATTAATGCTCCAGGCTTCCTTTCCTTCTTGACTCCCAAGCATTTCTTCTTCCTCTGCCAATTTTAATAAGAACTAGTCAGCTCACCATTGACCTTGAAGTCCTAAGGAGGTTGTAGTAATAGTAAGAAAGATCATAAATGCAAGGCGTCATACCTTGAGAGTGTCCTGCAGAGGTCAGAGCTATACTTATTCTCCCTGCAGTCACAGGGAGCAATTGATACATTTAAATCCACTACATTTCACATGTCACATCCACCCACTCTTCACAATGGTCTCAGATTATTCTCCAGCATGCAATCACCATTTCCATTACTGCGGTTCAGATTTGCATTTGTTTCTCTTATCTACACTATGAGCCCCTTAACTTGTCTTTACGCCAACCATTATTTTTCTTAATAACAATGAAAAACTTAATTAGAAAAATTAATTGAATCACTTATCTGCCCTGTTTGAAAACTGTTCTCGGGTACTTATTTATAGGAATACAGCATCCTGTTCAAAAGCTTCACAATTGGCCCTGTTTTCAGCCTTATTCCTTCCATTGCTTCTGCCCACCCTGACCCCGTTATTCTCTTTCCTCCCTCCTGTCCTGCAGCTATACCTTCATCATTCTCACACTCTTCTTTGTACCTGACACACTCTCTGGACTCTTCATTCTTCTCTTCTTTGCCAAGTAGACTACTCGCTCTTTCAGACCCAGCTAAAATAATTCCCCTGGTGAAGCCTGAAGCTTGCTCCCCACCAGCTTCTTATGTTCTTACTTCTTTATAAAACCAGCATGGTCTTTAAACCATTGTTTTCATGGGGTTTTCCTCTCCTCAGCTTTGCTGACTTGACTCAGTTATTGCTATGTCATACACCTGAGAGATATGACAGTGGCGGGCCAGTGTTTGGCAAGGTAGAAGGGAAGGAAGGGGATAGGTGAGCGAAAGATGTAGGCTTTATGCGTTTGTTTCCTATCCTGTCTGTGTTCTATATGATGGTTAGGATACACCCCAAAATACAAATTCTTTTATTTTCTTGACAAAGGCTTCTTTCATGTCAGTTTTCTCTCTTTGGTTAATTGAGTGGGACAATGTAGAAAGCTTAGAGATCCCTTTGCAGCTTTCCATAGAACAGCAAACTCCTTGTTCCTTGTCATTGACACCACTTTAAATCCTCTTAATTCTTCAGAGCCTGCCACTTCTAAAGTAGGAGGCACACATAGCCTCAAGTCTTATGAAGAGGGAATAATGAAAGAAAAGGCAAATAAAGACCATAAAAAACATTGTAATCCTTTACTTCATTCACAGAGACTTTTCTTCACTTTCCCCAGTCCTGGAAAAAGTAACATGAGTAGTGTCTCATCTCTTCTCAGAAGACACATTCTTTTTCTGTCTCATCATATTTCCATGTATCCTTGGTGCCTGTTTGAGGATTAAAATAGAGGAGAAGACTGGATATGTGGTGACCAATATTTTTATATATATATATATATATATATATATATATATATATTTGACATTTTCTTGCACAATAGGCTGGGAAGGAGCTACTGTAGTGGACTTAATGAAGTATAATTTGGGGGTGAACCTCAATTTTAATTCCAGTCTGTCACTTACTAGCTGTCTGACTTCAACAAAATAAGTCACCTTCTGATCCTTAGTTTCCTCTTCTGTAACATGGGATTATATTAGGTAACATACATAAGACACCTGTAACACAATCAGTACTTGAGAATGATGACTTTTCTTACTTATCTCCATGTTCACAGTGCCTGACACATCATAGGGTTCAATGAGCATTTGCTGCATAAACTTGACACTGCCTTTGTCAGATGCCTCACCTGGTGAATTTCACTTTTTATACAATTATTTGGTTTTGGAAGAGCTTCTCCAAATGTACAGTTGTATAAATCTAAACCAGAAAATGATGGTGTTCTCAAACAGTACGAGAGCCGAGTGTTGAGCTATGTGGTGTTCAAGGGCTCTTTTGACTTATCTTTAATTTTTCTGGCAAGGCTATGATGTAGGGAAGTACTTCTGTGCATGGACAGGAGAAAAACGTGTGTTTATTTCTCATTCAAAATTTGGCTGTTTATTGTACCTTAAGACCTAACTACTCTCCCTTGCTGACTCGGTCCTCTGGTGGAACCTAGGTCCTCTTTCTTCCTAGTTCCCCTCTATCCCTTCTGCCCAGAATTTATAGGAGAGTGCATCTGAGAGCAAACTCCTCTAGATGGTAGTAGTTGGTGACCAGAACTGGTCTAACTCATTTTTCAGTGCAGAAGGACACTTTTCTGGCCTCATAAGTGCCCTGGGAACAGTTCTCTAACAGGTGTGATGACCTGCCATTCCGGAGGCAAGGAAAGGGTTCCTCACCACTGCATGGCAAGGCAGAGAGTAGGGGAGTCACCGGAGAAGGGGAAGGAGGGATGTAGGCTTCTTCTGATGGTTTCCATGCCCGTCTACGCAAGACAACCACCCAGGGAGCTTAAAAATGCATACTATGAAGCAGGGATATTGAATCCCTGTCTTTCAAGTGTGGCCCAGGAATCCATATTTTTAACAGGCTCTCCAGGCCAATGTCAGGGACCCAGCTCAGCCTCTGGATGTAAACCTGTGAGAAGCAGCCCTGGGTTGCATGCTATCATGGGCTCTCCACTAGTGCTGCTGGAAGGCATAAAAATACCGGAGAGCTTGCGGTTCTTATATGTGATGACCTAAAGGTGTAGAGGAAGGGCTATAAGGTATATGCCATGCTTTATAGTTTTTCCTTCACATATATACATATTTTGGTATTTAAATATAAAATATATAAATGTGTATTTAGTTTAGTTTATATTTGCTGGGTAATTTTAAGTGTCCCAAGAAACATGCAATAAGTCTTCACTTAACTTCATTGATAGGGTCTTGGAAACTGCAACCTTAAGCGAAATGATGTAGAATGAAACCAATTTGACCATCAGCTAATTGGTATAAAGACTTAAGTTCCTATAGTATCTCTCTGGTCACAAAAACATCATCAAACTTCTAAATAAAGACCTAACACACTTCTAAAATTAAACATTAAGATAAATGTGAGCTATATGTATACTTAAGAAAGATTAGAGGCTGGGTGCAGTGGCTCATGCCTGTAATCCTAGCACTCTGGGAGGCCTAGGCAGGCAGATCACCTGAGGTTGGGAGTTTGGGACCAGCCTGACCAACATGGAGAAACCCCATCTCTACTAAAAATACAAAATTAGCTGGGTGTGGTGGCAGGTGCCTGTAATCCCAGCTACTCGGGAGGCTGAGGCAGGAGAATCACTTGAACCCAGGAAGTGGATGTTGCAGTGAGCCGAGATGGCGCCATTGCACTCCAGCCTGGGCAACAAGAGCAAAACTCTGCCTCAAAAAAAAAAAAAAAAAAAAAAAAAAAAGTAAAAAGAAAAGAAAGATTAATGAAAATAAGTAATGGTTACTACCCAACTATTCCAGTTCAGGGTCTCGGGTAGCCAGAGACTACCCTAACAGCTGAGGGTCAAGGTGAACACTGACCTAGGACAGGATGGCATCCCATCACAGCACACACTCACACATACCCTACTTGCTCACGCTGGCACCATGTAGACACGGCAGTTCACCTAACGAGCACAGCTTTGAGATGTGGGAGGAAACCAGAGTAACTGGAGAAAACCCACACAGACGTGGGGAAAATGTGCAAACTCCACACAGACAGCGGCCCCGCCCAGCCAGAAATCCGTTTTTTTCTCATCAATGTAAGGAAACAAGTTGAACAAAAATATGTCATTGGAGGACCTGCTGTATGTATTCTGAGCACCTATATTCTCTAGGGACATCTTGACTATATTTTTAATAGGATTCTCCCTGTGTTACGGGGATAGATTTCACCAATGGACAGCCTGGCTCCCTAATGTATGAACTTGGTACCTATCTTTATAGTTTCCATTTTACCTGCCCAATAATGTTTTCATCAACTTTGTTACCACTCCTGAAGCCACCTGGAAAATAAAAAAGTATATTCCTTCTGTGCAAATTGCTGAAAAAACTTGGGAAAGTGAGTTAATTGCTACAGAGAAATTATTTACTTCACTTATTTTTCTCTTGGCTTCAATCAGGGGCTTTTAAAGCCTCATTCATGTCATCCTGAGACCTTCCTGAATGATCTGGATTTGGCAGCCTCGACACTTTAGACACATTCTCACTCAAACTAGAGCTTTGGGTGTGGTTAGAAAAACAAATGGGAAGAAGGGTTAAATTCACAAAGATAATTCATCTCCTCTAGGTGGTTTTTGCCCATTGCTGAATGCTTGTCTTCTCTTTCCACCAACACCTACTTGCTTGGATCTTGACTTATTTTGGCAGTTCTCTGTACATGTAATGTGGTTGCCATGGAGACGTTATCCAGCATGCTGCATGGTGTTTCATCTCCTCTCCATCTCTTCATTTCTCTCTAGTGTGTGCTTGTTCTCTCACATTTCTATCTCTTCTACACTCACCCCAACCCCCTTTGTAATTGAAGACATCAAACACTGTATTTCTTCAAGCTATTTTGCTTCCTTTCCCCAATCATATCAAATGTGTTTTTAACTTAAAATAATCAGAGCAACCTGGTAGTGACTGGAAAAGGGGGTAAAGAAATTGACTGAAATGCTAAATTCCTGTAGGTTATGCTAGGATGCCCAAGAATTTGGGGGAATTCAAGCAAGTGGTAATCAAATTAACTTCCTTTGCTTTCACAGGGATTAAGTCTTTACTGTGGTTCAGAGAGACTTATTCATAATACCTTTCTGATTTCCACCTGGACTACTTCATCATGTCCTGGTGTTATCTACAAACAAGAAATTTCTGAACTATCCTCAACTCTTAATTTCCCAACCATGGAATATTCACTTCGGGCATTATTTGCATGGACCCACAGGGCCTCTCTGAAGATATTGACATCCTGGGTTATTAAGAGTTGGGCCAAATGTAGAGAAGATCTTAGTGTGAATATCAACTATTCACCCTCACCTTGCTGTGATGTGTGTAGGGAGTGAGGAGTGGGAAGGAGTGAGAACGGGATTTTGTAGTTATGTGCACCTAACCATGTGAAGATTGAGAAAAAGTTTATTTCTCTCCTCCACTGAGGATATTTTAATTTTTCTCAAAAATTGAAAAGTACTAGAAAAAAAATGAATAAATGTCGCTTTTGTTTTTCTGGTTTCTCTTAAAAGACCTCCTCATCTCAATGTTATAAGTAAGATGAATTTGATTTCATTTCTTTCCAAACTGACAAAATGATTTACGTTAGTAAAGAATATTCAAATATTAATTTTAACATATATTTCAGATTCCCCCAATGCTTTGAGTTTCTAAACTAAAAAAACATAGCAACCGCAATATCAATAAATTTTATTTATTTTTCTTTCTTACAGAATAAAATATTTCAGGAACAAAGAGAAATCGCTTTTGATTTCTCTACCGATCATTAATTATGTTCACTTCTGTGTCAGCTCTCTCCAAGGGCACAATACCGTGGAGAGAATAAGGATTTGGGTAGATTATATGATTCTCACAGGCAGATCTATGTTTTTATGGACAGTGTAATGAGAAAAACATTAAAAGGGAGAAGTTTAAAAAGAGTCTGGGCAAGAATGAAGTCAATCCAAACTTTCATCTCATTCTTTAGAAAAGAAAGATTGTATATATATATATATATATTCTTTAGAATTTATTCTTTTTTAAAATTAATAATTGGAGGAATTACTTTCTTCCACAGGGAACCAGTACTCAATGCCAGTTGCATCTGTGTGTGTGTGTGTGTGTGTGTGTGTGAGAGAGAGAGAGGCAAAAAAAGTATTTGTAAATAGATTGTGTGTGTGTGTGTGTGTGTGGTGTGACATAGAAGTGGTGTGGGTGGGAGTGAGAAGTGAGAAAGTAGCATGGGAGGATTTCAACATTAGACTTCTGCAAGTGCAAAACAAATCAGTAAGTATTACTGAATACTTACCACAAGCAAGACACTAGTTTGGGTTCTGCAAAGGATAACAGAAGGACGAGATTTGATTTTTACCTTTAAATAGTATGTTGTCTATCATGGAAGACAAGATACAGACAAGTAAAAAGTTAAGTAATAAAAGGGAACAGAATAAGTCAGGTGAACAATAAATGAAATGTTGAAATGTGGACTGGAGGCAAGATAAGAGGAGAGAAGAGGGGAGAAGGCCTCAGATTGATAGGAAAGTGTAGAGAGAGGATAAGATTTGATCTGAGTCCATAAGCATGAGCAAGATCTGGATTATGCTCAATTGAGAGAAAATGGAAGAGGCAGAAAGTGTAAATAATGTTTGTCAGGGGACAGCAAAGATGGTTCTTGGCTTCAGCAAGAGTTCATGTAAAGAAGATGAACTCTATACCCTTCGCCAAGAGCAGACTTTGGCTCTAGGCAGTGCGGAGCCATTGGAGATGTTTGAGCAAGTAGTGATGTGGCACTAAGAAATCTCATGGTAAGATTAAATAGGGATAGTATTGGGGAGGGTGGCAATGATATAAGGCAAAGGGCCCAGGAGGAGGCTGTTGCAAGTATCTGGGTATCAGTGGATATATGCCTGGTCCAGGGTAAACAGTTAGGGAGTAGAAAAGAAGGGAGTAGAAAAGAAAGGGAAGTTTTGGAGGATGGATTGGGCATGGGAAATTAAAAGACAAATGTTGGAGACAGCTGGAAGATTTCAAGACTAAAGGAATAAGGCTAATTAATATTTACTGAGTGACTACTATGTGCCAGGCACCTTTCCAAGTGCTTCGTAAGTTTTAACTCATTGAGCGAGAGGAAGAATTGAAAGTCAGCTATTTTGAGAGCAAAGATAAAGCCAATCAATTTCAGGCACTAAGAGTTTGTAATAGGGATAAATGCAAGTGTGGATGACTGGCAAGGGATGGAAATGGGGAATAAGATGTCAGACCTGGAGGAGAAGAACTGGACTAATCCACTTAGAAGAATAATTTGTGCCATGGGAATGGCTGATATCTGCATAAAATGAGAAATAAACAGCCTGTTTTGAATTTCCTTTAAAAAGTAAAATAAGAGAAAAGATAAAGGCATCCAGTAAAGAAGGAGAAATCACAGATGAAGGAGGAGAACTAAGATAACATAGCATGGTAGTATCTAGACAGAAAGCAATTGCAAAGGAAGGAGCTATTCTACAGTGTGAATCTATGGAGAGATCAAACAGGGTAAGTACTGAGACTAATTTATGTATTTGATTGTCCAGATCATAAGTGAAGATCAGCCTGTCCTATTGAGGGCAATTGAGAGTTGACTATAGCTCCAAAGAAATACTTTAATATTGTATTTTTAAGTCCAGAGAGAATTTGGATATTCTGTGCCAAACCAGGGTAAGTTTTTGTCACTCTTAACGAAACAAATAAATATTCTAGCTCTTATTGTCTGCCTTTAACAAGAACTCCAAGAATTTAGCCTTAGACTTTCATAACTGACTTCCTTCCAGAGCACAATCTAAGAATTAATTCTTCTATAAGTCCAGTCAAGCTTACTGCTGTGTGGTTTTTCTCCTGTTTTCTTATAAGGCAAATTCATTCAATTTCTTCACTTTTTTGGGTTAGTGCTTGTGAAATATGACAGATTGACAGCCCTTAGAGACTGGGGTTCTCTAATTATCCTATGAACATAGCTCCTTACCAGCAATGTGCCTCTGGTCTCTCTTAGGGCTGTAAAAAGCCTGTGTGTTTAGTTGACTTTCCTGTAGACCTTTTTATGATGATGGCATCAGGGACAATTTAAAACAACTGATGGACTGCTGGTTGGTAGTATAAATCATAATCAAGAACCCAGGGCTTGGAGCCATTCAGATCTGGATTTGAATTTTAGTTCTACCATCTTAGAAGGTTGTGGCTTCTTTCTTTTCTTCTCTACTTACCATTGCTTCTCTTGACAACATTCTTCTTAGTGTGGGGCAATGGAAGGAAAATGGGCTTTAGAATCATTCAGAAGTGGATGGATTCAACTCCCAGTGCTCCCAACCTTGGGCCTTCATTACAGTATTTACCTATTATTTTATATAATTGATGTGAGAATGTAAAATGATGTAAAGCACCCAAAACAAGGCTAGGCATGTGCTCAATAAATGGTAGCATTGTTGGATTTTTTAAAAAATTGATCAGCCAGAGCAGAAATAAGACTTCCAAGCAACTTCACTTATAGATCAGAAAGCTATGAGATTCATTTACCTTGTGGAGACAAAGTTCTGAAACTATGTGCTGAAGAGGGAAAAATGTCAGTCAGCATATTTTGTACATGAAGCTAAACTACAGTTGACTTTTAATTGATTTGATTCATCCTGGGAATCCAGTGCCTAAGAGCAGCCAGCTAATTCTTCTTTTCATTCATGTGTTAAAGATGAAATTATAACAGAAAGAGAGAAGACAAAGCTGTAACAGTTTTAAAGCTGTAAGCGTGGTGGTCTCATTGTCTAAAGACATAGGGGAACCTGGCTTGGACTTGGTCATGTTAAGTTTGATCTGAGCATTCAAGTAGAACATTCCAATCAGAAATATTGAGCTGAAGGTCAGGGAATTGGTGGAACCTATGATAGGGATTTTGGAGACCTTGGCATGATTGTTGATGTTATGGCTGTGAATGCATCTCAGAGGGAGACAATGTGGGCTCAAAATTGAATCTTGGCATACCCCCAGATTGGGGAGTTTCAAGTCAAAGTGGAGAAAAAATGGAGAGATGACTAGCTTGAGATGTATAAGGAGAACCAAGATATTATCCTGCTTTAAATAATAAAGTACAAAAAGGGGACTTGCTAAAAAAAACTGGGAGTATCACTTTTAGAGACTATAGAACACTTAGGAGAATGATGATAGAGCAAAGCCTACTGATTTTATTTTTGTTGATCTTCGTCTTAGTTTATTTTGTGTTGCTATAAAGAAAACTCAAGACTGGTAATTTGTAAAGGAAAAAGGTTTACTTTTTGATGATGCTGATGGCTGGAAAGTTCAATATTGGGCATCTGCCTCTGATGGGGGCCTCAGGCTGCTTCTAATCATGGGGGAAGGTGAAAGGGACACTGCATGTTGAAAGATCACATGGCAAGAGAAGAAGCAAGGTCGGGGAGGGGGGTGCCAGACTCTTTTTAACAACTGGTTCTCATGGGACCTGATAAAAAAGGAACTCATCCCCAAGGGAGGGCATTAATCTTTTCACGACCCAAACAGCTTCCATTAGGCTCCATCTCCAATACTGGGGTTCAAATTTCAACATGAGGTTTGGAGGGGACACACATCCTTGCTTGGATGGACAGACAGCCAAATCATATCAACCTTGTTTGATTATTGATAATTTTGCAGCTGTAATAGTTTCAGTAGAAAAGAGAGGCAAAAGCAAAGATTACAATGGTTAAGGAGTGAAGTCTGGGGAGGAAATAGGGTCATCAGGTGCGAATGACTTTTTTTAAAAGTTCCCAGTAAGAAGAGATAGAAAATAAAATTACTTTTCTTAGGGGCTGAAAAATCTCTTTGTGATTTGCCCTGGTCAAAAAAGAGTTAATGGTATAAATGCACAGTAATTTCAGAAGCATTAAAGAGCATGTTTCCATGGAAACATCAACCTACAGAGGGAGAGAAAGAGCTAGGATCCCCTGACAAAGAAGGAACAGCAGAGTTCTAGCCCCCACACAGTACAGCAGGGAGAGATGATTACACGTTTCTTTCAGCTTCCAAGTGAAGATGCAATTGGGGTTCATGGTGCTGTCCTCTTGAGGATGAGAAAAGAGGGAAGTGGGGTTTGGTTTAAAGAAACTCTTGGCCTCATCTTGCTTGAAATTCTGACCCAAGGGTCAATCTCGTTTTAGAATATTGGAAAAGATCAATGGGTGTCTTTAACTAACTAACTAACTAAATTTGATCTTCCCCAACCTCTTTATTCTAACCTGGTCTAGAAACAGTGCCATAATATACTGCGTTAGAGTGAAACTTAAAGAAACTCTAGAAATATAAGATGTAGGTTTGGCTGATAAATTTTGACCAGCGCTTTTGCATTATGGTTTTTCTCATCTAGATGTATTTTCTTTGGTTATGTATACATTTGGCTTCACAGTTTTCAGATCCATAATATCCCTTTCACTGCCATCTAGTACAAATTTCCCGTACCCTTAAAACCAACCCTACTGTTAGAGATTGTTCATCTCACTGAACTGTAGCCCAGAAAGCTGTTCTCCAGAATGTGCTACAGGAACCACATTAACAAGCTCCTTATTGCAAACAAATCTTCCTGTCAGTTCACTTTCTCCATTCCCAGATTATATTCCACTTTGCATCTCTTTCATTACTCTGGTCTTTCCTTGGGAGAAATTATTTCGTTCCCTATGTGAAAGGATTTTATCTGTATGGTAGGTGTGGCTTATAACTAGGTTTTCTGAAGTCAGAGATATGTTTTTGAATGAGTCAACAGCTTCCACCACTCTCTCTGTCTCACATACATAGCATGACATGCCTGTCTCCCCTAAAGACATAATCTTCACCCAGGCATCTTGAGTCTTCTGTCTGTTGGAAATGTCCCCCTGACCCTGGAAGATCCTCCCTCCTTTGACCCTCTCCTCCTCCCAATTCAACATAATTGTTTCTATAAATCTTCACTTGAAGAACTCTGCCAACCATTACTGCAAAACTAAATTATAACCTTCTTTTTCCATGAGTGACAATTCCTCATAACTTCCACTCTCCAGCCCTGTAAGTGAAGCCATCACCAACTCATCATATATTCATCTACCTTTTTTGCCCCCTTCGGTAGAGCTGTTAGAGGGAATTGTGAAGTCAAAAATATGGTAGCTACAGAGGGGGCAGGAACTGTGTGTATGGAGATATTTCCTGTGTGTTGATTTTGTTGACTACCCAATGTGTAAGAGGAAGTAGAGAGAGGCTACAGAAAGGACAAATTGAGGAAATGGAGAAAGATCAAAAGGGAGAGAAAAGCCTTCTTATTCTTTTCCCTTGATATCATACCTAGGTCACTTTAGGTTCTTACCCAAGGGCTTCTTGAGTACATATGCTCAGGGTTTCTTTCAGTAGGCCTGAAAGTTCACAGGAAGGAAAGTCTTCCTGCCATAGTTGAATGTCCTAGAGAAATCTTTGCCAGTCATTGTTTACATAGCCCCTGAATAGTTTTGCCAGCCTGTGAGCTAAAATGGATGTCAGAAAGACAAGCCTTCACCTTAAAATTATTAATAGTCACAAAAAAGAGATAACGTAGTCAGTGATCAGCTAGCCTTTGATCTGCCTTGGTATTTTCTCTGGGAAGGTCTCACCACTTAGTTTTGATAGCCTACCTATTCTGGGCTGCATTCCAACATACTGAACACCTAATCTCTGGAAGAAGAAAGGAATTTTATTCAGTGTTTTAAGAAAGTGATTTTAACTTATATACAGCATGGAAATATGAACTAAAAGGAAAAATAATCCAGTGACAGTAACATTATGCAGAAAAGCTACTTGGTTTCTTCTCTCTGGGGATTTCTACCTTTTTAACAATGTCTAATAAGTTTGGCTTTCCTGCAGCACCTTACCAGGTCTCACCTACAGTAGAGGTGACTAAGAGTCCTGAGCATGAGCATAAGGAGGAATTTTATTTTTCATCGCTGAGTTCTGTGCACAGAGCTAAATGAGAAGCAACTTTGGTATTCTGCACATTTGATTAATTGGCATCAAAAGGCAGCCTCACTAGTTCCCTAAGGAAGTGTGGTACCTTCACACATAATCAAGAATGTGTTCTCTCCAAAGGGATTTTAAAGAGAATTACATAGTGTTCAAAGCAGGGATCTGGGAGGTCAGAAGGGGGAACATTTTGAGGAATCACTTATTCTAGACTAAAATTATGGAGGTATGAGCACATCTTTTGCCTTCCTTGGAAAGTGAACTTTATATTGAAGTGGTATGATTTAGTGACTGCCCACTGCAAAAAACCTCACAGGGGTAACTAATCATAGTAAGAACAAAACAAATATTCCCAAGCCTTAATAGTTTTGGATGTTATAGGAATGAGAGAGAATATACTAAACTGGTAGTATTATGGAAAAACAGAGATCCAGGAATTAGGAGACCCAGACTCAACTAAATGGGCCAAAGCATGACATCATTTTCCCAAGCTTCAGAGTGTTCAGCTCTAAATATGAACAGTTAGACTGTGATCCAAAAGTCCCTTCAAATGCTAACTCCCCTGACATCCAGGCAATGTAAAAAAAATAGGTAATAATAATAACAACTATTACATAATGCTTACTCTGTGATAGGGAGAATTCTAAGTCCTTTATATATGTTGAGAGCTTATTTGGAGGTTCTAGAATGGAAGCCCAGCTACTCACATACCCTTGACCGAAGACTGGTCCTCCTTTATCGGGAACAGTCATCCTCTTCCACTGAGCCTGCCGCTTAGGGACGGATGCACATGGAGTAGTGAGGGAGGAAGCGGACACCCGCCTAGCCAGCCAGATCAGCTGAATCAACGCTGGCAATCGATGGGGTGACAGATGCTGCCGCCAGATCACCCTCACATCCCCTTTATATATATTGAAACACAACAATCCTATGAGATAGGTACTATTATTATTCATATTTTTTATGGTGAAGAAAATGAGGAAAGAGAGGTTAAATAACTTGCAAGACCACACGGCTTCAGAACTGGTGGGTGCAGGATTTGAGTGGAGACTGTGACTGTTACACTGTTTAAGAACTGTGCTCTTGTTCTTAAACACCTCGCTACACTGCCTGTTGCAGTATGAGTGTGTACGTGTGTTATACACACTGTATTCTTTCCCTCTTTACTTATTGCTTCTCCCCTTTATTTTCTTTTTATTCACCTCTCACCACTAAGCATTTTGGGGCATTGTCCAGATTTTTTTCATTCATTTGAATGAGAATACCTTACTAATGAGAATGAGTTCCTCCATTTCATCCCAGATGGACCCGTAGGTAAGTCTAGAGAGCATTGTTCCCTAGCCATGGCCTGTCACATTGACCCTGCTTGGTGAAAGGTGGCATAGATAGGAGGTTATCACAGCTGGTGACAGAACTCCTTAAAATTCTCATTGCTTTGATAATTGGTCAAAGATAGCATCTTTCTGGAGGGAGGTTAATGTTCTCTACCTTCTTATACCAGTCCTCCTCTGTTTTCTTTCATTGCAGATTAAACTAATTCATGGTATTCAGTTGTGAAACAGAATCCAGGTAATAGCTCTCTGAAATTTTTTATTGTTAGGCCAAGGGGGCTGAAAATACTTTTTCTTCATAATAGATGGTGAATTTACACATTGCCACTTACACCTCTAATGAATTCAGTTCAGCCCAAACTACTAAGGAGCTAAAGCACATTTCTCACCACCAGTAGGAGATAAGAGGTATATTAAATTTGTATCAATCACTGTTCAAGATACTTTAATATCTCATTACCTTAACACCACTAATTTAGAATTTAAGATACTTTAATATCTCATTAACTTAACACCACTAATTTAGAATTTAAATAACACTGATATGAACTAGCCCAAACTTGAACATTTTATGATTTGTGAAGAATGGTTTGCAAAATAAATTAATGGTATAAACACCATTTCAGAGAAAATGTGTAATTCACTGGAAGACAAATTATTTTTAACCCATCTCAAGTAATCATAAACTAATATTACAGTCTGCTCTTTAAATTAGTTATTCCTGAGCTTCTCTACAAGGTATCATTTTGCGTAAAAGAAAAGAACAGCTTAGGAAACTGACATTTCTAATTGTATTGTCCAACCACAGAGTTTAATATTTTTATATATGACATATCTCAAAGGAATCATTTAAAACTTCTTCAAATCCTTCTTCCTTAAAAAGAGGACATTGTTGACCAGATTGTAATAATCTTGCCGGCCATGTTGACCACACTAAACTGGATTAATCATTTTGGATTTATTTTGATAATTATGAATTTCTTAGCTGGGAAAAATTCAGAAATTTCTATTTAGTCTGTCTAAACTAGAACACTGAAAATCTAATTTTTAAATATCTTTGCCTCTTTTCTCCAATACCAGCCTGTAATTAGGTAGCTTTTAAAAGTTTTTAAGTCCACTATTTCTAATCCTTTGGGAAATTGTTTCTACTATTTCTAGAGGTACTGTGTATAAATAATCGTAATTTCCAAAAAGAAACTCTAGTCTTTCAAAAGAATTGTGTTTTTTCCATTCACATGGTAGAGAGTAATAACAGCAGCTAATAATAACAGAATTATAGCAATATTAATAAGAACAGTATTAATCAGATGAAATGCGAGGTGATAGATAAGTTAATTTGCTTCACTAAAGTAATCTTTTTTACTATCTATATGTATCCCATAAAATCATGTTGGATACCTTACATATACACACTAAAAACTATTTTTAAAAAAGAAGAAAAGAAATATAAACAACAGGTCAAAGGATCCTCCCTGTAGCTTCTCACATCAGACAAGTAAGATGGTATGAACCACCTGTTTTATAGATGAGGAAGCTGAAGGCTTTAGAAGGTGACACATGAATGATACAAAGTTACAGAGTTACAGCTTTTCAGAGCCAGAAAATTACAAAAAAGAGGGGGTCAAGAATTTGTCTCTTGCCTGGAACTGTGTTCCTTTATCACTTTACTTTTAATAGCTAGAGAATGAAAATGAGAGATATGAAAAACTGCCACTTTTTAAAAGCATGGTGGCACATGGAAAGAACACCGGACTATGGGTTAGGACACCTGGGTCCTATTCTCAGCCTTGTCATCTAATCACAAAAGCCCTGCTGGACTTTGTCTGTTTCATCTGAAGATGAAAAGATTGGATGAAATGAGATGCTATCTCTTCTCTTATTGACACATTAGCAGATATTAATTTTTAAAAATCTAGTGCTTGTAAAGACATACAGGGTAAAGTAAGTATTATAGTTCTAGGGCTGTTGGTTGGCTGGGAAAATTCTGGTAGAGCTCCTTCGAGTGCCTCCCACTCAGGGTATGCTGCTAAATCATTGCTGTGGGTATCAACGTGGTGCAGTAGATGAGCTTGGCGTGGCATGGCCAAAGTCAGAGAGGCAGAAGGGCTCTTTAACCTTAGCCTGATCCCATTAAGCTCACTGTGGTGTGACTTTGGCCATATAAAGCAAATGTATTGGCTCTGAGCCCACCAGGATTCTGAGGCTCTTTCTCAACAAGCAGGCAAGCAGGTAGATTAATCATCTAAGATAGACTTTGTTTTATGCAGTCTGTATTAGGGATCTATATAGTCCAGGATGTGCCATGTGATTCAAGAATGCTAAAATGCACATCTGGAGTTCTGTGGAACTGATTTTACTTCACTTGGTGATCATGGAAAGACCCTGAGCTGAGAGTCAGAAGACTTAAGCTCCAGTCCTGAACAGGCAGGTCACCTTGGGAAAGTTGTTTTGCATCTTGGGACCTATTTTCTCCCCTCTAAAATGAAGGTTCTCGATGGATAATTTCTAAGTTCTCTCCTAGTTTTAGCAATGTGAGACTCTGTGTAATATTAGAACTGTATGAGGCATACCATCTGGTTTCTTAAGGTTCAAACTACATTCTAGAGACAAATCAAGCAATTTAAAATACATACACACACACACACACACACACACACACACACAAACTTGATGGGACTTCCAGGGGATTTGAGTCTCGTGGGCAGAACTTCTGCATTTGGCTGCCACGTGAAGCAAAGCTTTTTGACTGTGTACTTGAGGATGACATGTTTGGAGAGAAATAGAATAGCTATGGCATCTCTTAATCTTAATTATAATTTAATCCTTTACCCAGGATTCACACATGAACATTTTGAGGTTCTAATTAATATTAAAAATCAACAAAGTACAGCCAGGGTAGTTGGATATTTTCAGGTCTTATGGAAAGTTAAACTGATTAATATAGCCATTTGATCTAGTTTAGCCTCCATATGTGGAAGCCAATCTCCATTTTTCAGATGTATTTCATTGATAATTGAGTCTTGTTAAAATGTAGTTATCACACTTATTCACTGAGGTTTAAAATCAAGCAACTTTCTTGCCTTTAGACACTCAAATTATGCTAATATATTCTTTTTCTGATTTTTTCCTATTAAATAACCTTATATTTGTATCATATTTTATATAGTTTTCCTATCCACTCTTTCATTTGATCATCACAACAGACTTCTCTGATAAGCTGGAAGTAAAATGATGTCTCCCTTTTAGAGAAGAATAGCTGAGATTCAGGTGCCAAGATCACATGTCTAGAAGTGACCACACCCCCAATTATTTTTTCACACTTTTCATTACCAATGAATGGATGGGTTTGTTCTGCTATTCAAAGGGCATCTTGCTCAAGGCTGGTGTATATTTGCAAGCTCCTCACTAATGGCTAAATGTTCTCACACCACAAGAAATTACTCATGAAAACACAGTGTGAATGATTAATCTATATGCTGCTGACAGATATGAATGATGAAAGGATACTTTGGAGAAGAATATTTTGTATATTGTCATAAAATTTTACTAATGTTTTTGATAAGTGTAAAACATATGAGGAGTGCTTAGGTAGATAAAATGAACTTAGAGCTGGAAGAGGAGGAGCACCCCAGAAAGAGAACAATTTCTAAGGAAAATCAGAAGGCGCTGGAACAGGAATAGCCAGAAAAATTTACAGACCAATTACATTGCTCATGAGTGTGATTTATTTTCTGCAAGTTCAAATTTCTCAACTTGTACACCTAATTCAATGCTGTCCCCTTCAAAGAAGTCATCTTGAGAGGCTATATAGTTATTCCATTGATGTTGCTTATTAATTGAATTATTTTTGGAACTTCTCTTTTATAATTGCCTTCTGAAATAGATACTTTCCTTTAAATATTCTTAATGGTGTTTTAGATAAAGGCAGAATTATTCAGCACAGTGTCTGATGAAAAGCTGGATGCTTAAACCAGATAATTTATTTCCCTCCTATCCTTCTTCTTCCTTACCCCTCTCTCCTCCATCTCTCTCTTCCTTCCTCCCACTTTTCCTCTTTCTTTCCTTCCTCTTTCCTTTTCTTCCTTTTTCCTTCTTTCCTTCCTCCTTTCAAAATAGATGAGACCAAATTGTTTTACATGTCTCATAAACTTTATTTGAAGACTCCAGAAATTATTCAGTGTCTTTGTAGTAAGAATACATTTTCAAGTGTATTATATTGTTGCTTACATTCTAGTTTGTTGGTTTAAAATATCCTGTCTTGTGGTTTTGTAATTATATTCTCTGCAATGAATTCTTCAGGGCCTTTGGTTGGAGTGTTAGAGTCATTGCAAACTATAGGAGACCTGAATGTTACCTTCACACTAATGATGGCCTTGGGTGAGCAGCTCTGGGCTGAGAGCTGAGGAGCAGGGCAAGAAGTGGAGCAGATTGAGCACTGAGTTGTGTTGGGGATGCTACATGTCACTGACTGGAGGTGTCTGGAGAGAACAGCCAAGGTGGGATGGTAGAAAACGCAAAGCCATGGCATATGAGGAATATGTAAAGGCCTTGGGATGCTAAGTCTGATGTTGTATATGAGAATCAGGCTGGTGTCAGGAAAGGACATGAAACTGGACATATTGCTTAAAATGTTACTTCTGCTCCCAATTAGCTGTGTAACTGTCATACTGGACCCTTGTTGACTCCGATAGCGATGGTACCATATCTGAAAGGCCTAAGAAGAGACCCAGAGATAATGAATGAGACATAGGATTTACTGGGGAAACTTACATACAAGGACAATCCAGTGGCGGTGGGCTGGGCAGGAGAACTGCTACCATTTGTAAAATGCATGCAGTTTATATAGCATTTTCACTTAGCAATGTTCACCTAAACGTTCATTTAACCCAAAATAAAGGGCTCTGATCCCCTGTATGGCCTGCATTCCAACAGATGAACTGGGGGTTTAGATGTCCTTCATAGATAAAAAGTGAATCTCTGGGTTGGCTATTCCCAGATTTCTTAGCTTAGGACTCCGAACATTTTTTTTAGACAGTAGGGTCATTCTCAGGGTATGCATAAGTTATTGCTGTCAGGTGCGTCTGCCATACAATAACATTGGACAAATAATTTAACCTCCTTGTGCTTGTTTTTTAATCCATCAAGTTAAAATTATAGAACTAAAAGAGTTTAACAGGTCTTTAAAGAGTAAAATTGATTTCATAAGGGATGTATGATAAATGTCTTCAAATACTTGAGAAACTCTCATGTAGAAGAAGGATTAGACTAAGACTGTAGAATCTCTAAAGAGGAAACAGGTATCAAAGGGTTGCAGGGCAGGAGGTTTCAGCTTTAAGTAAGAAAGAACTAAGTAGCCAACACTGAGATGGCTACCTTGAGCCCAGAAGGTGCCATTAAAAGTTCCCCATCAGTAAAAGAATTCAAGAAGAGCTGAGAAGACCAATTTTATGATATGGAAGGGAAGCATAAACTGTAAGAAGTGGTAGGCTAGTTGATTGTGAAAATCTCTTTCAGTTCTAAGATTCAAGGAATCGCTACTCCTTTGGGATCTTCTGTGTTCTTGATTGCATTTGTGAAGCTACACAGGACCAGGGAATGACAGGCTTAAACATCCCAGGTAGTTCTGGAAATGAGAAGTGATCCATGAGGGTTTGGTTCATGCTGCATAAGCATCATTAGAATCACCAGAAGCATATGCATCCTAGCAACCTTGTTGTTTAACCTAATGTTACCTGGAAGAATCAAAGAAGACCTCTCAGTTTCATTGAATGAGAAGAGTTAAAAAAAAGAGTCTTTAAGCTGCCTCCTTTAGCATCCTCACTGCAATTACAAGATACCCCTTTTGCTTCTTAGCAGGGATATGGTCTCACAAGCAACATTAAGCCCAAGGCTCCAGAGTAACATGTCATGTGAACACAGAGCTAATCATTATTGATTACTTGGGCCATTATGGTAAAAGGACATTAATTACCATCAGTGCAGTTGCACTAATGCAGTTGTAATAAGCATGCCTTTGGAAATTCCCAGTGAAGGGACTGCTCATCAGATGACAGCAGCCAGAGGGGAAAAGGGTGGGCTAAGGTGAAGGTGTCCAGGAGGAAGACAGTTTCATTGGTCTGACTCTAGTTACCTCCAGAGTTTCTGCTAATCTATGCACAAGTAACCAGAGCACTCTGTGAAATCTCTTTCCCACCTTTTCCCATTCCTTGGTATTTTCTGTTCCCTATACATAGCGTAATAGCCCTGGTTTCCAGATGCATCCTGTCATATCAGATCCCTGCTTACTGTACTCATCTCACAACTCTTAGAAGTATGAGCTTGGCAAGACCTTAGCAAGAGTTAAAGAATATGTGCATATCTCTGGGATAGAGGGAGACTCTAGGCTCCTACATGCCACCTTTCTTAGCAGAAAGTTGTCTTGGTACACTCCTACTTTCATTTCTTATCTCTACCACCTCCAAACTTTAATCTACCTTTGTTTTTCAATAGCAATTGTTAGCACTTAATGAGACTCTACTATGCACCAGGCCACATGGTAAGTGGTTAACCTAAGTTATCCCCTTTAAGCCTTACAAACCTAATGAAGTAGGTTCCTTTATTAACCTAGTTTTTGCTGATAGGGAAAAACACAGAGGCTCAAAAAGGCTGAGTAATTTGCTCAAAGTCATACCTCTAGACTGAACTGAAACCAAACACCTTTTTAAAAATTTTTATTTTTAATTTTAAGTTCTGGGGTACATGTGCAGGATGTGCAGGTTCATTTTATAGGTAAACTTGTGCCATGGTGATTTGCTGCACCTATCAACCCATCACCTAAATATTAAGCCCAGCATGCATTTGCTGTTTTTCCTGATGCTCTCCCTCTCCCCACTTCCCTGCCTACAGGCCCCAGTGTGCCTTGTTCCCCTCCCTGTGTCTATGTGTTCACATTGTTCAGCTCCCACTTGTAAGTGAGAACATGCAGTGACCAAACATCTTTTATTTAAAATTTTTATATTACTTTTTCATGTGATTCCTACTATGTGAAAACTTGGATGACTCTATTGCATAATCAAATGGGAGTTCAAGGAGTACCAAATTTGATAATGGTATCTGTATTTCTATTTACTTGTCTGTCTCCAGCCAGCTTTCTCTCTATATACCTGACTGCCTTGTTCATGGTATACCCTCTTCATACTTTTAATCTTCCTTTTATTTTATCTTTACAGGTATCTGATCAACGTCACTTTTGAGGGGAGGAATTTGTCCTTCAGTGAAGATGGTTACCAGATGCACCCGAAACTGGTGATAATTCTTCTGAACAAGGAGAGGAAGTGGGAAAGGGTAAGACATGTCTTTGACAATTCTTGAGCAAAGTAGAGTAGAAATGTGAAATTTTGCAACACAATGAAGGAAAGTAGTCCTTTGGCTTTTGTCCCTAGACCTGTGGAGCAAGGGATCAATACCTTGATACACAGGAGAAGCCATTTCTCAAACTTGCATCTTCATTTACTTGCTATTTTGGTTAATCAAGAGATTGTTTTCTTTATGTATTACCATTTATTGTTGATAATTGCATTGCTGTCTGAATCTTGACTTTGTTTTTGTGGAAGAGTATGTGTGTGCAATATAACATAATTTGGTGAAGAAACTGAATTAGTGGTATAGTTCAGGAGTTGTGTCCTAGAGAGCATCTGGGAAGCTTATAAAGAAGAATTTATGAGAAGAAAGGTTTAGACTTATTGTGATTGAAGGATTCCCATGCAAGGCTCTGCTCAGAATCTCTCCCACTGCCAGTTGATCACAGTGTTTGAAATTCTACCATCAGAAATTAATTTCTGTGGGCACCAGACTGTCTAGGTCCAATTCCCAGCTCTATGTAGGATCTTAGACAAATTTCTTCACTACTTGGTGCCTCAGTTTTCTCATCCATAGAAGGAAAATAATAATAATAGTACCAACAGGTATAAGGATTAAGTATACGTAAAGTATTTAGAAAGGTGCCTGGTTCATAGTAAGCACTCAATTAGTATTATAATTTTTGTTATTCCAGATTCCCAGTTGAATACAAATATTCGTGAGAGTAATGTCATCACTGATTTTTCTCCAAATATGTTCCGCAGTGCTCTTGTCTCTCGAGACATTTTGCTGAAAAATAGTTTTACAGATATATAAGGTTGGGAGATACTACCTACTGTTTCTCACTCTAGGAGAGTCTTAGAACATACTAACCTTGGAAGTTCAGAGTGTCTTATAGCAAAGAAACATCTTTAATTTTACTTAGAATGGAATTTCCCAAAATTATTCTACCTCGAGACCCCTTTGTTCATGATATTCATATTCTGTGAAAACATATTGGGAAACTGATTTAAGACAACTTCCACAGATTCCATGGACCAATTGGCTGAGAATGGGCTTCAAAATGTTAGCATAGTTCTGCCTAGAATGGAAATCCAGCTATATATTTCTAGAGAGAGTTACCAGAAAATAAGGCCAGAGATAAACTTCTTGAAATTCACAACCTCATCACAGAGAGCCCTGGACAGCTAGTTATGTGAATGTGTGAATGCTCACCCGAGAAACTAGGCATGTGTGGCTCAGGCAGTAGAATCCAGGATCTAATTCTTCAAGTTGAAAGACCTCAATCTATCTTGCATTTTCTCTTATCAGATAGGGCACAATTATAAGGCTTAAATTATGCCAGCTTTTTATTTAATCTTATTCTTTTGAGACAGGGTCTCATTCTGTCACTCAGACTAGAGTGCGGTGGTGCTGTCATAGCTCACTGCAACCTCAAAATCCTGGGCTCAACCTGTCCTTCCAGCTCAGCCTCCCAAGTAGCTGGGACTATAGGTGTGCACCACCATGCCTGGCCAACTTTCAAATTTTTGGTAGAAATGAGGTCTCACTATGTTGCCCAGGCTGGTCTTGAACTCCTGGCCTCAAGTGATCCTTCTGCCTCAGCCTCCCAAAGCACTGGAATTAGAGGTGTGTGCCACTGCACTTGGCCTGCCTGATGTTCTTGATTAAAGTTGCCCTCCCTCCACTGAATTATCATTTGTTCAGAAATGGTTGTTCCCTGGGCTTCTGCTTTTCACTACAATCAAGCTGCTTTCACTGCTGCTGTAGAGACGTCATAATTTAAGAAATGTTCTGGGCTCTTCATGTATAACAGGCACTTCTGTCTGTCTCTAGAAGAGGAGCTATTAATAACTGAGGCTTCACAGGTAGCTCATAAGATATACAGAGGGGGCAGCTTTTTTTGCAGTAGGCTCACAATTACTGTCTCAAGCAGGAGGAGGCATCTCACAACTGCCTTTTCTTAAAGAGACACCACTCACCATCAGGTCACATTGACCCCCCTTCTTGAGTCCAGAATCTGAGGCCTGCATCCCCTACCCCTTTCTAGAACTAGACCCTCCTTCCTAGGGTTTGGATCCCTACCCTCACCAATTCTACTTTTTTTCTAGCTCTTGAATTTATTCTTTACTTTATATATGATCCAGGGACTGTGTGATAATTTTTTAAATGGGCCTCCTTGTCCCTGGTACCTGCCTTTACTCCTTCAGATTAGTCCAAAATACGGCTGCCAGAATGAGCTTCCTAAAGCACAACTCTGACTGTGATGTTCTTTCTCTGCCCAAAGCCCACTTGAGCCTTCTATGGTTTATGGACTGGGGCTAGACTTGATCTGTTCTTGCATTCAAGGCTCTGGTCTCCCTTCCAAGCCTTTCGTCTCCTCCTCATGATTTCTTGTCTCACAATTAAGCTACCCTGGGCTTCTTCTTGTTCTGAGAATGTGCCTTTGTAGATCCTGTCCCCTGTACGTGTCATGATGTTTCTTCCTAGAATGAATTATCCAATTATATAATCATAACCATCCTTTGAAACCCAATTAAAATGTTGTAGCTTCCTTTCCTCATCTTTGACTGAGATAAAATCTCACACTCCCTTGTCACCTATAGATTTTGTCCATACGTCTGAGGTAGCACCCATCACATCTGCCTCTTGTTAGAGTTGTCCATATGCAAGTTTCCAAAGGGCAGAGGCTGTGTCTTTAGCTCAAGTGTGTCCTCACAGCAACCTGTAAGAGCGTATTTCATAGAGCAGTTCAATAAATATTTGTAGCATGTATGAGAATCATTACATAATAAAAGAATCCCAAAATCTACCATTAAGAATCCAAGTTTATGTTGTTGCCCTTGATACGGTAGCTGTTGTTTCATGGGGAGGGGCAGGAGAAAATCTTTGTATAGATTGAGTTTTTGTAGCTCATACTTTACATGTACTAAAGGAATTTGCTGTTTAAAGGAATTCTGTGGTTAATCTTTTTGTAAGGCATTTGGGAGGGGTTGAGATAATAGAGTAGGACATTTTCATATCGACTCAATTAAATCAGGGAACACTTTGGAAGATAGATGTCTATTCTATCTAGTGTTCATTGAGGTCATAGAGCCATGTAGCTCTGCAACTTGAAGGCTCCTATTAGGGCTCACCTGTGGGCAGGGAGGATGGCAGGAGCCAGGTGTGGCTCCAGAGAATGGCTGGGTTGTGGTGAGATTGCATCATGGAAAGTTGTGTTGGTCCTTCCACTGTTATCCTCATCCCCAGGACATCATCCTCAAGATGCCTAATGCTGCTTCAGAAGGTCCCCTTGGTCCAGGGAGGATTTAGTGTCAGTGGACTCCAGGGACGCAGGCACCAGGGTGAAGATTCTATAGGGAGGAGTTGAACACTGGACAGATAAGCAGGGGAGGAATGTGGGTTTGTGGAAGAAATATGGGCTAGAGATAGGACTCTCAGCCACTGGTCAGGCCACTAACTAGCCATGGGACCTGCTTTTTTCACTTTTCTACATTTTTCTTTTCTCATCTCTAAAATGATGGCATGGGACTAAGAAGACTTCTTGGGTCCTTTCTAGTGCTAACTTCTGGGACTGCAAAATCTCCTTGTAAATAAATAGCAGATTGGAAAAGAAATTGGGTGAGGGATGGAACACACAGGAACCTGAGCTTGTTTTGAAGGGCATAGCTCCTAGGACATATTTGTCATTCTTATCATTGAAGTAAATATTTCCCCAGAAAGGCCCTCCTAATGACCCACGATGAGGTAGTCACCCCGTCACGCTGTGTAACAGTAGATTTTTAATTTTCCTCGGTACACTTATTATCTGGTGTTTTGCTTACTTGCTTGCTTGTTTGTTTATTGCCTGCCTCTTCACACCAGGATGGATGCTTCCTGGGGGCAAGGACCTTGCTCACCTCTGTAATTCTGACCCTTCAGAAGAGTGCTTGCCTTCAGTGTCTGGACCACTCAAAAGATAATTGCTAAATAAATGAAGAATCCGTATGCTTGGGAGAACTAGAATATTGACAAGCTATTTCACTTCTACCCCAAAAATCTCCCATTTAGACATAGAAGTTTACTGGAGACAGTATGGGAACAGGTAACTTCCCCTCCTCTGGAGTGAGCACCCCAGTGCCAGGGAAAGGCTTGGGGGGAATTGTCAGGGAGGCCCAACTCCCAGTGGAGTCATACATGCGTGACCAGCTTTTAACAAGGCATCTCAGGTCAAGGAAGATTAAGTTGTTGGTGTGAACCATGTGATAAGACTTCCCAATGTTCCTTTAGGTTCCTAAAAGTAGTCCCAATGCTACAGTCTTACACATTTTGTTCCCTTGGGAAGACTTGAAGTCAACACAACATAGTCTATGGTTTTGGAAGTCAGAACTGAGTTCAGTTCTCCATGTTGCCATTTATCAGCTAGTGATGGATACTACCTGAGTTTGTAACATAGGGTTTTACATAAGGCTGTTGTAAAGATTCAAAGAGGTTTTATAGTCAAACATCAGTGAATAGTCACTGAAACAGTCAGTGTCCAACAAATGTCAATTGGTAGTCAATACCCTTCTTGTGTAATTTTTAAGGTAATATTTGCACATGGTAAAAAATCAAATGGCACAAAAGAGTACCCAGTAAAAAGAAAGTCCTCTTCTCATCTATGACCCTTTGCTTCCCTCTCCAGAGCAATGCTGTTCCCAGTCTCTGGAATCCTCCCCAGAGCAATTGTTGTTGCCAATTTCTTACAAACTCCTCTGAAAATACTCCAAACATTTACAGATTTGATACATTTATCCAACTACTTTAATAAAAAAAAATGAACAGTATCTGCTCTTGTGAACCTTTAATGGGATCCTATGTAAGGAACCTCTAGGAGGCTTAGGGGGCTAGAATAGCAAAGAGATCTCTGGATCAGAATGATTCACAGAAAGCCAAGAACATCTCCCTGGTATGTAGGAATGTGGAGAAGGACATTTAAAAAGAAATATTTTACACAAACATATGCATGCAGACATAGCATGGTGAGTTGGAAAGGGTAGAAATGGTGAAAAAAAATCATTGTGTGCAGACTGGGCTCAATTGTAAGGCTCCTAAGTGGGGGACAGCTGCATAAACTTGCTTTAAAAATAGTCTGGCACAGAGATGCAGTTCCAACAAGCTTTAAGGCTTCTGTCTCTATCAGAGCCTCTCATGATTTGCTTCATTGCTACTGCTCTCTGCTTCCATTTAATCGTTCCTAAAATGGTGATAATAAAAATGAAATGCAGTGGGGGTGTGCTCTGAGTAATGACTTCAAGAAATGATGATGGTGCATTTTTAGGCTCTGAGATGTAAACAGACCTTAAAGGGACTGTCTGGGTCAGAATTAAAGGAGAATATGTAAGATTTGCATCTCTGCTTATCTTTTTCAGAAAGAGACAAGAGGGTGTTTTATAAGCCCACTCCCTCTTCCCTGCCTCCACCTACCAGAAACTCCCTTCCTTATGGAGATTCAAAACATTTTCAGTTTGTGTAGATCGTTCTCTGGACTCCCCAAACCTGTTTCCCTCTGTGGCTTTCAACTCCGAGATGTCACAGCCACATCCACCAGTAAAGGAGAGACTAGAAATGAAAGTGCCTGACACACAGTTTTGGACCCATGATAGTACTCAGGAATTAGTGGATGGATCAACTGGAGGGAAGGAGTGCAACCAAACTGAGAAAAGGGAGGCCCCCCCAAGAGCTGAAGCAACGAAAATGTAGTAAGACAGAATTCTCTGCCAGTATCTGCAGCCTGGAATAAATAAGACAGGCTAAGGGACATTGTGTCTCTGGTGACCTCGTGTCCAGGAGGTAGCACCAACTCCAGAGTGCGGGGACTCTGTGATCCTAGCCCCTAAGGACTATGGTGATCATAGTCCGCAATGATCAAATCAGTGTTTATACAATAGAGGTCAATCACTACCTCTATTGATATTACTTTAAAGTTTTTGACTGTCAAAACAGCTCTTCCATCCCTGCTCATGCACATTCACTCACTCAGAACAAACTGGCACATCTGTGTGCCTCTCCACTATACCTCTGTGCCTAGCATGGTGTGAGACATCACTGAGCAGGCCAGTAAATGCAGTGTTGGTGACTGCCTGGGCATAGCTGGACAGACTTTGTTCCACCTCCCAGCCTCAGAGGAGAGGCCAGGGGATATTCATGCTTTCTCCAGGCTCTACAGAGGGCATCTAAGGGGGTGAAACAGAAGCTCCTCATGGCAAGCGTGTTTGTTCAGGATCTCCTGATACCACCATTTGACAACATGCTATTGTTACTGACTTTGAACTGAGTACTAATATGCATCATTGGATTAAGGGATTAGAAGACAGGATCCACGGAGAAAGGCTATGGGAATTGGGGTTGTTAAGGGAAAGAAAAAAAAAGGCAATGAGGTGATGACTTATTCTCTTTAAATGTATGACGAATAATTGTACCAAGTGTGGAGATCAGCTGTTCACTTTCTCCTCTGAGACACAACCAGAGTGAGTGGGCTTAAGATCAAGCAGAGAGGGTTTATATTAGCTATAGGGAGAATTTCTTAATAGAGAGAAGTGTTGCGTACTGGAACTGTTAACAACACCAGGGGATGACTTTGAAAGTCCTCAAAATTGTATATGTCTTTGTCTCTCTGTAATGTACAGTCCTGTGCAAGCAACAATGCGTGAACTAAATGGCTTATCCTCCCTATCTCCCCACCTCCCCTCCCCTCCCCACCTCCCCTCCCTCCCCTCTCTACCTCCTCTCCCTCCCCTCCCAACCTCCCCTCCCTTCCTTTTTCCTTCCCCTTATTTCTCTTTCCTTTTCCTTCTTCATTCCTTCTTTCCTTCTCACATATAATTATTAAGCACCTACCATGAGCCAAGGACTGCCCCCACAAATTTGTATCGTAGCTTTCCTGGTGGCTGGGAAAAACAAAACAAGTACATTGCAATAAAAAAAGGTGCTTGTTGTGACGTTTAACATTTCTATAAACTAAGGTGATTTTTAAATCTTACTATTTGATACCGTCTAACATTAGGTTGATGTTCATTAGTAAAGACTCCACTAATGTGTATTTTACTTATGACAATGACGTGGGGCCACTGGATTACATATTTTGTTGTGTTTTTCTGAGTTGTGATTGGTGCAGACCCTCACATCCAGATGTTTCCTTGTTCACTGAACTCCAAGAGCTCTGGCCCATCCTGTTTGACTACACCATTCTCCAGGGTTCCAGAAAGAGATTACAGGGGGCAGCCATGGAGAGGAGGAGGTAGAGGTGTGCTGTTAATCCCTAAAGTCTCAACACTGCTGTAGGCTCAGTCCAAAATGTCAAGCTGCTACTCCCATGCACATTTATGAAATAATTCAAAGAGAAGAGCAGGATGTATTGGGGGAATAGACTTTGGAATATCATTTCAGAAAGGCTGGTTGTCTTCCAGTGCTTGTCGTCAGCCACTGAATGAAAAGGATAAAAGAACAAGATAACCTTGGTTGACTTTACTTTTGAAACCTGTACATGCTGATGGAGAGAGAAAGCAGAACTGAACTCAGAGACTGAAGAAGTGCTGGCCTAACCTTGGCTTCAGGAAAAACAGTGAAAAGGAAAGCGTCCCCAAAGCCAAAAGATGGCTTTCATCCATCTCGTTTAAATGTTATTGAGATTTTTGTTTCATGGCAGTTATCTGTGGTTGGTCCCTGAGTCCTCTAAAGAATTTTTTCCAATTTTTATGTTATAATGCTTTTCTAATACTGGTGTTGAAGAAGAAAGAGTGGTAGAGAGATGAGAAAATTCTATGTTTATATCCAGGTTAAAAACAACATTTATGATTTTCTTATTATGTAGGTAGTTAATGTTTATTAAAGACATTTGAGGGGATAAAATAAAATTTACCCATATCTGCACCTACAAAGAATTAGCAGTTATATTTTAAAATTTCTTTCCAGTGTTTTTTTTCTGCATATTCTGTGTGTACACTATAATACAATACAGAATAATACAACAGAATTGGGATCTTAATGTATGGATAATTTGCAATCTACTTTTTTCTCTTCCTAGGATATTGTGGACATTTTCCCTTTTTATTAAATGTTTTTCAAAAGCATGAAACTTAATGCTGAATATTACACTGTAGGAATATAACATGCTTCTTCAAACTGGTTCCCTATGATTACACATTCATATGCATGTTAAATAGAAACTCTGGTTCTCATATGAAAATAATTTCAGAGTTGGTGGTCTAACTTTGATGCCATAAGATTGCTTTTTAAGGTGAGAAGATTTGGCCTCTTTTTTTCTTATCCAATGTCCCTAAATGTTAAAAATGAAAAACCTTAATTTGGGAATTCGTTTGTTTGTATCGATTCTGCAACAACCAAGGGACACATATGCAGTCTGGTGGAAGGCTCTCCTTTGTTATTTCAGGTCTGCTAGGAGTCCCAGAGGTTCTCTTTTTGATCTTCTCATACAGTGTGCTGCCTTCTAACTTTGTTGAGATGTGTATTTCTTATCTTTGGTAGTTGCATCACAGAGAATGGGGTTGTCCATGTGTTCCATGTCTGTCTGCATTTTTCATCATATTGGTTTCATTTTCTTGAAAGTTGAAGGCTTGTAAAATTCAGACTCACGTTCCCAAGGAGTCATATGACTACTGCTCAGTATGAGACCCTTTCCAGTGCTGTTTCTATTCTCTGGTTCCTACATGACCCAGAAGGGAGAGAGCAATGCCCTTCTTTCACCAGGAGGGATAGAACATACCTGACTTGCTGTTATAGCAGTATACTATAAAAATACCTTTACATATTTTTCACCAAACAAGCTACTTTGTGCCTACATTAATAGCATATTGACTTTAGCTAAGACCTGAAGTTTGGCATTAAAGCTGTAATATCTGATTGTCCTTCATATGCAAGCGTGCCTTTATTGATCTAGCACCCGAAGATCTTATGCGTTGAGTTTTTCCTACAGTGATGATGGATTTGTACCAGCCATGCACAGGCTGTATCCCCACAATACCTATTTATGAGAGCTGGCCAGAAACAGGGTAGAAATAATTCATGTATACAGGAAGAGACGCTCTGACCTTGGCATGTTAACTCTGCCAAGCAGCCTGTGGTACAAACATTTTAAAGGAAGTAATAGCCAACAACAACAAAAAAATAAAATTTAAAAATAATAAAAGCTATTAATAAAAACCATGAACATAAATTTCCCACAGCAGCCATAGCATTCAGATTATTCAGGGTGATTTTATAATTTTCTCTATTAGGGTTATTTCTGCTCATAATTTGGTGGACCTTTTAGTTTATTCTGACAGAGATGTCTTAAGGTGGCTTGCTTAGGAGCTTTTCTACTTTCCTTCCACCCTCCCTCTCTGTTCTGTGGCCAGGTGTCCTTCACTGTCATATAGGTGGCCCATTGCTGGTTTTACAGGCATTCCAGGTCTTAGTTCTGTCAGCTAACTGTTCTGAAGGTTTAAACTTAAAGCAAATCTGTGCCAGGGGGATGGTGAGAAAGAAAGTATGATCCTGGAAGGAGAAGAATGCACATAGAAGGCAGTCACTGGGGAGGGAGTGATGGATCTCGAGGGGAACGAAGCCCGTTCTCCACTGCCCTATTCTCCAGGTGCACACCACATTCCTGCTCACACCAAACTTCTGGTGGATGCCTTTCCACGTTTTTCTAGCTCAAGCGTTTGCTGTCAGATGTCTTCTGAGGTCATCATCTTTGACTCTTCCTGAAATAATATGTACTCGTTTTTCTTCATCCATCCCATAGGAAAGGAAGTTTGCTGGCAAAGGAACAGAATATTCCCTTTGAGGTAAAATTCATAGTGAATATTTAAGGCACCTCAGCATTCTCTTTATAGAAAAGTGAACACAAAATTCCATTTTCCCTATAGGATCTGGGAAAGACATATAAATGATCAGACAGTCTAGCCTGGAATTAAGGGACATTAGGAAGATTTGACTATGAATACATCTGACTTTTACGTAACACATTATTAGCAATGTTGTTAATGGATACATTTAGCATATATGATCCCATTTTGATTCCTATTAAAACGTTGAGAAATACTTGTACATGTAAGTAAATTGAGGATAAGAGAGGTCACATGATTTTCCCAAAGTCACATAGCTAAGGAGTGGCAGAGCTGGGTGTAGACATTTACATCCAGCTCCATTTGTGTCCAGTGTGCTTTTTGCCTCAATACATGGAGTATAAGAGTACAATTAGACTAACGGAATCCAAATGTAGCAATGTCAGTGGGGATAAATTCATAGACGAGAGGACAAGTCACACTATAGAAATATGCAGACCCTGCTACTTGAGTTTTAAAACTACGTGTTAAGAAATGGTCCAGCATCTGGGGTGGAGCTGGAGGTATGGAGGCTGGTTAGCCCAGACTGTGACTGGCTATTTCAGTGTAACATTTTTCTGTGATTAGCAAAAATAGAAGGAAGAAAGGAAGGAAAGGAGAGAGGGAAAGAAAAAGGGGAGAGAAAACTTTCTTGTATCTTTCTATACTTATAATTCCTGTTATCACACACACACACACACACACACACACACACAAACACACACACACCCTCTCTTTTCAGTTAGGAACTCAGAACCTATCTCCTCAAACTGTGAGGAAAGAACATGTTTCTTTGAATTACAAAGGCCATAACGACCTACAGAAACAGCTGTCTAGGTCCTCATTGCATGGAAGGGATTTTCGAGGAAATAGTCATCTTCTGAATTAAAAGCTCTTCTAAAATCAACCATCATGGCAGTGGCACTGTATCCCTGCAGCCCCATTGATCAGACATCTGTTGGAGGTGCAGAGAAATGTCAAAACACTGAGGGGAATTTAAAATAGCTGACCTACAAAAACAGCTTTTAAATCTTAGTAGGACAGTAACATGAAAATTTAACTGCTTTATTTGAAACACAAGCAACCAAATATTTTATGAACTCAACTAGCTAAGGGAGAGGAGTTTTGAGATCTTACATAAAATGAGATAAATTAAACTCAATTAAGTTAAAAAATACATGTATAAGAAAGAAAAAGTAGGAATAAAATTCAACAATAAGAACACTGATCTTCAAATTCATCATTGCTGCATCAGTGTTTCCTCATATGTGGCTGTGAATTTCAACTGTAGTATTTGAGTTAATTCAGGAGGGATGAGTATTTTTTTTGTTTAAATAATCATCTATTTTTATAGTTATCTTCTACTTTTGGCAAGTGGCACAACTTACATTTATAGTAATGATACGAATTTTTTGATACATATATTCTTAAAGATTATTTCAAAAATTAGTATAGGTGGTATACAGATGTGGCAAAATTATTACAGTACTACTTGAATGAATGAAATTTGGGAAACATTTCCACAGGGCAAAGTGTTCTCCTCCCCCACCCCAGCCCCCAAATCATGGTGTTTGAGGTTGACCCACCTTCCCTTCCTTTTCCCTCCTCACCTCTCTGCATTCAGCCTCCATGCCCCATAATTGCAACTAACTATTCTCCAGCACCTCTTGTGCTTTTATGCCTTAAGCCCTGTCTTATGCTTTTCTCTTGACCTTGGATTCTTGAACTTGTCTTTTGACACACGGTTTAAAAACCAAGAGGCACCATATTTTGGTCACCTCTGCCCAGTGCAGTGATTTATCCAAATAAATTTAAATAAATATTGTTCCCCCTTTCTGTGCCTTTGTTTCTTCATCTGTAAAATGGGGATTATAATAGCACCTACCTCAAACTGTAAAGTTTTAATTTTGTTAAAACTAAAATTATAATTCATGTAAAATTCTTAGCACAATATCTGACATGTAGCAAGTGCTGCTCTCGTGTTCACTATCATTTTACTTGAACACGTTTTAAACCAATGATAATACAAATGAAATTAGATTCTAGAAAACAGGAAAATGAAAAAATTGACCATACTTAACTACACAAAGACACACACAAACTAGTTGGGTTTTGACCTTAGTCACTAACAGGAAGAAACTAGAAAACAGTATATAGATTTTTGATGTGCCTAGTTATAAATTTGAAATGAGCAAGCTTTTTTCCTTCATTCTAAAATGGCTTTTTGCACAGGGATTTTTAAAAGGTGAGTCTTAATTAATAATAAAATACTGACAAAGTCTACAGCATAGCACAGCAGCCCATGCTGGGCCTATCACTCAGAAATCAGATGATTAGAAACCCCTCAGTTTTGATTTAGCACATTGTGGATTCTCAGTAACCATTAAATTACAACCAAAACACATTAAGCAATAATCACAGTTTATGAAACCTTGTAGTGTGTCCTTGTGCTATTTGATCTACTCGGGTGTTGTTTCACTGTAATAAACTACCATGTTGTGGTTGATCTTAAAGAATTGCCAATTTTCCCTTTATGTCTTCCTTATTCTGCAGCAGATAGATTAGCTCATAACAATTAAAAAAATTCCTTCTACAAGGGAAAGTGGTTTAATGGCAAAAGACATGCCCATAGTCAGGGTTAGTCGTGGTTGAACATAAAGGGGATGGCGGTGAAATGGTAGGTGGGGGGAGTGGTAAATGGTCTTAACAATAGACAACTGAATAGCATTTCACAGTTTACATCAGAGGTTCTCAAAGTGTGGCCCCTGGACCAACAGCATCAGCATCACCAGGGAACTTACTAGAAGTACAGATTCTCAGCTTCTGCACCAGAAGCTCTAGGGATGAGGCCCAGTAATCTGAGTTTTGACCTATAAAACATAAAGGTCACTGATCACAGACATTTCCTTTTCACAAGGAGAAGCATCTGCTTAATAGATATTTAAGGCTGCCACTCTGTCATTGTTCTCTGTTCTCATTTTATTTTCCAGCCATTAATTTTATAATAAAACTGAATCTTTATCCTTTCATAAAGTGGAGGACAGAGCCAGTAGCCCAGTAAGAAAAAGTTAAAGCCTGTCCTACTCACTCCAGAAGATTCTTAATTACCTGATATCTTCATGCAGTTGCTAAAGACATTCCCTGACAGGAGGCCGATTGGGTTTATGCATTTGGCGAATATTTTCCCGAGCCCCTACTAAGAGCTGGGCACTATTCTAGGTGCTGGGGAAACAGTATTGAACAAGACCAACAAGTTCCCTTCCTCAAGGAGCCTGTGTCTTGGTGAGTGGGGCCAGACAACAAACATATAAACAAATCAATACATATGATCATTTCAGATGGTGCCATATACCCTTAAGGTGGTAAGACAGGGTACAGTGGCTCTCAGACACTTAAGGCCAGTCTCAAAGGGGCTTTTGATAGATTTATCATTTTAAATAAGTTGCTAGTTAAATTTCTTCAGAGTATGTTCAGCAGCTGTCATAAGAAATTTCACTAGCAACTTATTTAAGAACTTTCCAAATTATGTCCACAAGTCCTCTGCCTAAATTGCATACAGATTCTGTGTTGAGGCTACAGGCCCACTTCGAGGCCACAGGAGAAATGTGAGTAGCATTTTATCTCCCATTTTTTTCTCACTGCTAGATTTTAGAGAATGGGTATGGATTTATATAATCTGTCACATCAGGCTATGAACAGTACAATATTTATGCTTGATTTTTCCAAAAAATCAAGAAGTGTTAACCTTCATTGTTTAATAAGAACTGCATTTAGTGAGTTACCTACTCTAGCCTACTGTTCTAAGTGAGCATGGCATCTTTTGGCTTTCTTTCACAGCTGTTATGGAAATTATTTCACTTCCTTGTCTCCAGTTGACCCTGTACCATCGAATGTGACACAACATGGGACCTGGTGAGGGTGTATAGAAAAGGTCATAAACTGGTAGTCAACAGACTACTTTTGGGCCATCGACATGTTCTATACGGCCTAAAAGGTATATTTAAAGATTAAATTGGTTTCTAAAATTTAAAAATTCAGATTCCCATAGAACTCCAGATTCTGGATTTCCTGAAAAATCAGAAGATGGGCAACACTGGGTTCACATTCTGCTGGGCCGACTTTGGATGGAATACATGCTGTCCAGTTCATCTCAGCCCCCTGCAAGTGTCCCACCTCTTTCATTAATTATCTACCTAGCCCCTGCAGACACTGGAGTTTGCAACTCCCAGAACACGGATGAGTTCGAAAAAGAGTCATTCCCTGCTTAAAATCTAAAATGGATACCTTAGAAATGGGTAGATTTAGGATTAAGGGATTGGGCATTTATGGAGCTGACACAGCCTTTTGATTGCTCCTGCAGTTTACCTTGGAGTCTCTAGGGGGCAGCTGCGAATTCTGAGCACTGCCTTGGAAATGCAAGCACACAGAGCAATTCCAGTTCTGTATTGCACGGAATCTCCAGACGAACCCTGGAAGTGTAGAAGGCCAAAGGCACTACTTGTCTGAAGGGGGTTTTCTGTTTGTCAGACAATGAAATACAGAAATATCGACTTTTAATGCATTAAAAGGTTTTAGGCACATAAGGAGTGTGCATTTGTCTTTTTTCTTGGCAGAGTAACAAGTAATCCTAACTGAAGGAATACCCAGAATGGCTTCATAGGCATGAGCTTTACAGGGAATTTGAGTGATCCAAGGGCATTTACCTAGCAAAGAAAGGAAGGCTTCAACAGAGGAAAAGCTCAGCTAGAGGACTAGGAGAATGAAGGAAAGGGGCTGGGTAAATGAAACAGATGCGAATATAGGAAAAACTGAAATTAGAAATGAACGCAGGGCCAGAATGTTGCATCTTAAATGTAAGAATGGAAAACTGACAGCAATTAAAAACAGAGTGATATAGTCTAAGTGTAGAGAGAAAGCATGATGATTTTAAGTCATGCTATACTGATTAAACTATGGAGAGAGAGAGAGGAGGAAAAGCAGAGTCAAGAAAAGATGAGGTTGAAGTTGTCAAGGCAGAAGAGCCATACTCATGAGGCTTTGAACAGTCTGGCTAGAAGCAAGGGGAAGTTAATAATGACAATAATTACACGTATCTTTATATTGTGCAAGTGCTAAATAAGGATGTAAAGGAAGTGCTTAGTCTCTTTTTGCCCTGAACACATGGTATTTTAGATTTTAGATCCCTTCACCCCACCCCAGAAGTTAGAAACACTTCATCTCAGAATGGAATTTCCTAATATTCATAGAACAACATTGACCATATAGCATTTTTCTACTCCACAAAGCTCTAGTGAACCTCTTCTCTGATCTCCAGTGGTGTTTCTGCTTTTCACGTGAAAGCAGATTCTCAAAGTCCACGAGAAGGAGGCATTGCTTTTGCTGCCTGTATCCAGAGTTAGCACTTTTATCAATCAGTTAGCTTCAGTTCAATTCAACAAACCTAAACTGAAGGGCTCCTCTATGAAGGACTCTGTGCTGGGTGCTAAGAGGAAAATATAAAGGTAAATAATAGACACCCTGTTCTCAAGAAATGTACCCTTTTAACAGAGGGGATAAGAAAATTACACAGGTATGATGTGGTAGGCAGCCACTAAGATGACCCCCAAAGGCTGTACTTCATGTTATTCATGCCTGTGTGTGGTCCTCTCCCCCAGTTATGGGCTAAATTTAGCAACTTGATTATTAGGAATAGAATAGTGAAGTGATGAGATGTCAGTTTTGAGATGTGCCCATGAAAGGACTAGCTTCTGTATTGGGGCCCTCTCTCTTGCATCCCTTGCTCTAAGGGAAGCCAGCCACCTCGCTGTGAGCAACCCTGCCCAAGTGGCAAGGAACTGATGTCCCTGAGTAGCAACAGATGAGGACTGGGGCCTGCCCACTGCCATACAGCCCTGTATACAGCCCTGAGCCACAGGACCCAGCTAAAGCTTGTCTGGATTCCTGACCGACAGAAACTGTGGGATAATCAATATTTGTGCTTTATACCACTAAGTTTTATAACTTTTTACACAGCAATAGATAACTAATAAATGATAAGACAAAGGGGCTTATAAAAAGAAATTACATATCTGGTTAAGGGAATCAGGAAGAGTTTTGAGAAGAACATGATTTTATTGATAGGCTTTAAATAATAGGGAAGGTTTTAGAGGTGAGTAATATTGGAACTGAGGATGATATTTCAGGCAGAGGGAGTAACAGGTGAAGTACAATATTTGTTTATTGAATAATAGTTTTTAAAAAAAATTTGTCCAGGTGATAGGTACAAATAAGGGGGTAGAGAGACATCTTTAAGGAATGATTGAGCTTAAAGAGCATTAGAAGCAAAGATGGTTTGAATTAACTCAAGAAGCAATCGGAAGCCATGAAATGTTTGTGAGTGGGAGAATGATGTGATTATGACTTCTCTTCAAAAAATTCATCCAGCAGCTGTGATGGTGTGTAGGAACTTAGGTGCCTGCAGGAATGCCGCAGTCATCTTGGGCCTGAATGAATGTGGACAATCATGGGGCCGAGGTGGCTGCAAGAGTGATGGCAGAGGTGGAATAAATCTGTAACCTACTGGGAAAGATGAGACAATGACCACTGAAGAATTGAACTTCAGGAAATGGGACATTTATGGGACACTGGGACATCAAAACAAGGAACAAAATTAGTGACGGGGAAGCAGTTTCATGGGTTCAATTTTAGGATTTCTAATTCTGAGTTACTGTTGAGTCAGGAGGGAAGCAGAAATGTCAATTTGTGGTTCTGGTGTGAAGATACCACTAAGAATGCAGACTGAGGGATGTTCTCCACGGAGGGGGTAATTGAAGGCTAGTGAGAAGATGAGTTTCTAATGAGAGCAGAAGGAGAGGGAAGAAGACCAAGGACATGGGCTACAGGACATGCCTCTGGGTGGGTGCAGGGTAAGAGGAGAGAGTGGAATCAGCAAAGGAAAGGCAGAAGTAGTCATCACCCAAGAGGTTGGTAGAGCCAGGAGAGCATGACAGTAAGGTGAGGGAAGGCGACTTTAAGGAGGAGAGGAGGGAATGAAGCCTGACTTCTCAGTGGTTCTCATTCATGCATCATTGGGAAGAAATGCTTCACAAGACCCCACCCCATCAAAAGCAGACCATTCCAGGCAATCACAGAACAAGGTAGCTCTGTTCTTTTACTCATTGTTTAAAACTCAGGCATTAGGGTTTTTCTTGACAATTTAAGGAATAGATGGACACAAATATTTTTGCCCAAATATAAATTCTTATTGTTCTTCAGTGATGGACCTCTGCTCTTCAAAATCTATGTTTTTATTCTCCAGCTGAATTATTGGCTACTTAAAAGACTCTTCTTAAGTGTAAGATCCTAAAGAAGGAAAATACCTTAAACCGTGGTCTTAAATGTATTCCATCTAATTATGAGGATCTCTTTTTCAGAACCTGAGGAATCCTGTTTCATTTTCATTTCTCTTTTATGTAACAATATTTTGTTTTTTGTGTCTGATGTCAAAAGTATAGCAATCGTTCATTAAGGAAAAGTTAATTAGAGAAAAGCATGAAGAAAATAAAATCCACCCCAAATTCAACCACCCAGAGATAATTTGTTTATATTTTGATTTATATCATTTTAGTCCTTTTACCTTTATATTATAAATGTGTGGGTTGTTTTTTTTTTTTTTTTTTTTTTTTTTTAGATGGAGTTTTGCTCTTGTTGCCCAGGCTGGAGTGCAATGGCACAATCTCAGCTCACTGCAACCTCAGCCTCCCGGGCTCAAGCGCATCTCCTGCCTCAGCCTCCCGAGTAGCTGGGGGGATTACAGGCATGTACCACCACACCCAGCTAATTTTGTATTTTTAGTAGAGACAGGGTGTCTCCATGTTGGTCAGGCTGGTCTCAAACTCCGACCTCAGGTGATCCGACTGCCTTGGCCTCCTAAAGGGCTAGGATTACAGGCGTAAGCCACTGTGCCCAGCCTATAAATGTGTTTTATAAAAACATGGGAATATTTTTATAAAATTGAGATAGTATTATACATCTTGTTTTATAATCTATAATCACAATATGCTGTGAATGATGTCATAAATATATTAAATCGTATAAACTAACCATTTATCTACTATTAAAATATATGAAATATCTAATCTCTGTCCATTATCTATTTAGATTCACGTATTTATCACATGATTTTTAAATTTCTGCCCCTCTGTACTCCCTTCTTCCCTGCCCCCCAACACAAGGGGCAAATCTTGGTCATGGCTTATTGGTCTGAACGTGTTGTATTGATAGTAGGAAGATCTGGCATTTGTTGGCTTTGCCTTCTGCATCACTCACTTTTCAGTGAACTACTGAAGAGCACACCAACAGGTGTCAGGGAACACCAAACACCTGCCTGTGTTGGCGCTTCCCATATGGCTAACATGAACTCTGCTCCTTCTCTAAGCAAGCACTGCCCTCCTGGGACTGGCGTTGCAGCTGCAAATCTGTCTCCTGGTGCTTTCTCTTAAATGCCTTTTTAAACATGCTTGATAATAGATGAGCACCTGGGCCCTTCTTCATGAAGGGGAGCTCTAGCAGCTTTTAGAACATGGAAAAGCTATTTGGCCCTTAAAAGCTGATTCTTGGAACATCCCCAATTCCCCAGGACACCATTCAGTAACCACGTGCTCCAAGACAGGAAGTGGTTTTCCTAGTGGGTTTTGTTGCTCCACTTCCCCTTCACCTTACTTTTTCAATTCTGAACACAACTTTTACTGAATCTTTGCAGTCAGTCAGCTGACTGGCAGCAAAGCAACTCCCAGGCCCCTCTCCTGCTCTCCTTCTGTACTCTGGCAATCCCCTGCTGTGTGACTCAAGCAGGACATCTATACTTGACTTGGTGTGATTGATCCATTTTCTGAGTCCTAGTATCCCAGAAAGAAGTGAGTCCCTTCCCCTTGGATTATCATGTCTTGGCTTTGCCATCCATCTAGTGGGTGACCTTGGACAAGTCACAAAATGTCCCTGGGCTTCAGTTTCCATCCATATCTATAAAACAAGAGGGTTGGATTAAATTCTTATGGTAAATCTAGTTCAAACAATCTGTAGTTTTAAGTACACGTTTAGATTTTCCAGTGTTCTGACTATGGCATATTTTTAGTGACATCTATTTATTCATTAGTTATAAGAATAGCTTATTTTTAGAACTTCATTTCTTAGATGGGGCAGCTCAGTCACTTGGTTCCATGGTCTTTGTTAACAGCTACCTTCCTGGGAAGGATGCTTGGAAGGGAGGTTGAATTTTTCCACTGTCCTCTTTCTTCTGCCTTTTTAGTAAAATTTAGTAAAATTCTCAGTATTAACAATCTAGAGCAGACTTCTTCAGAACCCTGAGACCAGCGATCAGAGAACAACCTTTGACTCTCTTTGCCTTGTGCAGTTGACTTATTTGTGTCTCCTTCCCGAAAGAAACATTGGTGATTTGAGTCAGGCCGAACTGCCTGCACATTGGTGTGTCATGGTTGCGTGCACACAGAACACCACCAGTGTTCCCTACCCCACTGCAAAACAGTCTCCTTTTGTTTGTTTGTTTTATTCTGTGATCCTAGATACTGTTTTACGTGTGACCATTTGTCTCTTTCTCTGTAAGCTTTTCCTTCAAAATTAGAAACAATTTATAGGGCACAGTGATGCTTTTTTTTCCTTTTTATATTTTGAAATTATTATTGTATTCAGGAACTGAATCATATGTTCATGCTTCGATTGATCATTCATTCAACAAATCTTTAATACGTTACTACAGTGTGCTAGATTCTGTTCTCCAAGGAAGGAGATTGAGGAAGATGAGTGGAGAGAACTAACAGGTAGAGAAGCAAGAGAACGGAGAGGGAAAGGTAAAGAAAAACACTACAGGAGAAGCTAGAAGGGAGTGGAGGTGGAGTTTTCTCAAAAGAGATAAGGAACAGCACAGACTCCATCTAGGGCAGAAGGCAGAGGAAATGAAAGTAAGGAATCGGAAAATTTAGGGAGTGTCAGCCAATCCTTCTTGTAAAGACGATTCTCTCAAGCAATTGGAGCCCTGATTGACAGATAACAAAGTGTTAGTAATAGCTAACACTATAATATGTCTACAGTATGTCAGTATTTATAGGTCAGGCACTGTTCTAAGCAGATCACTTACATTAACTCATACAAATCCTCACAACATTGCTATGGAGTCAATATTTACTATGACAAAAACAAATATAGGCCAACAACATGAGGCCCAGAGAGGTTTAGTGACTTTCTGAAGGACAGAGCTAGTCAATGGAAGAGCCAGGCATTGGACCATGCAGTCGAATTCCAGAGACTATGCTGACCTCCCATGCACCACTGAATGTAACACAGAGAAAGGTCTGGTCCCATTCTCATTTTATTAAGGATGCAGTGGGGATTAATCTGCAGTAGCTTCCAAGCGTCCTAATGCCCATTTTCCTTCTCAGTCAATTCTTACTGCTGTAAAATTCAAGACTCCTGCTCTATGTTTGCTGACAGCAAGAATCTGGCCAGCATTTTTGCTTTAGCCTCAGGGATGGCTTGAGTATCATTGTGACTGGTTGGGCTGGGTGGGTCTATTCTGGGATGAGGTAGGTTAGGAGAACAAGCTTGAAAAGATGTGGCTTTTGACCCACTGGTTTGCTTGTGCATGGAAAGAAGTATAAGAATTTTGAGGCTTTTGAATGCCTTTGGGTAATCTTGTGCTCGGTGGGTTTTTTGGTTGAATGTTGATTCTCTCCAAATGATATGCAACTACCACCCTACTAAGTCTTAACTTCTCTGGATTTCTCAAAAGTGTTACACTGGCCCAAATTCTGAGTTACACAGTAACTCAGAATTACTAATTCAGTTCTTTTACTCATAGGGAGAAGGCTGTGGAAGACTGACATTTTTCAATTCCATTTTTTCCGTTGAAATATTGTTTTTTGTTCTCCTGGGTTCCTATCCTCTCTAACAGGTGTAAGCCTGTTTCTCCTGCTTGTAAAACCTTCAGTGAAGTAGCCAGAACCTGAGACAGAATATTATCCTCACCCTGAGAGCTGTTCTGAAACCTTAGAATGGGCTTTGCAGAACTGGAGGCAAATCTAGCTTTTCCTCATTGTAATTGCCATTGTAACAGGTGAACAGAGATGCCAGGACCTGAGTTATCTGGACAATACCACCTGAGAAGAGCAAAACACACCAGCAGGATAGCCAGAACTGGACTTCGGAGCTTTTAGCAGTTTCACCTATGAAAGAAAAACAGAGTCAGCACTTGTTGTATACAGGAACTCAGCAAAAGTAAACTGTTGGAAACAGAACCATTTGACGCATTGGCAGCCAGCAGTTTGGGGGAGCCAGTCCTAAGAATGTTCTGTATATCATTGCATTGGCATTAACCTGTAAGGCTATTATCTGAAGGTTTAAGCAGAGACCATCAGAGTCAGCAATGGGTTTCTTAAAAGATGTGCTTCATGTCAAGATTTTCACTTTGGTTTTTCATATACAAACAAGCAAACAGAATTAGTTAACCATTGTTGGGGTCTTTCATTCTTCTGTTTCCTGCCTACTTCTCAACATGCACACATTTTCAAATATTTTCCTAGAGCTTCTTTGCAAAGAGCCCAGGGAAGCTTTTCTTTCCCTTGCCACCTCCTCCCTTTTCTTCCTATCTGGCCCTGCAGTGAGCTTCTCATTACACCTCTTATCATAATAATTCCAGAAATAACATCTACCTTGCTGTCATGCCATTCATCGGAGGATTCCCATTGAGCCACACTAGCAGTGAGGGCTATTCTGCAGCCCACCCCTGGCACAGCATTCCTCTGCTTTTGGGTCACAGACAGAAAATACTTGGAAGCATAGGTACAGCCTTTTTGGTTTTTGAGAGTCAGAGGGGAGTGCAGAAAGGAGGTAGCAGAGTTGTATAACCTTTTTTTGTGATTTTTGACAAAAATCAGATACTTAGTCCTATGACTGGCTCAACAAATAGAAATTTTAGTGTGAACCATAGGCCTGTACTGCAGAAAAGAGGAAAGATGGACAACTAATGTTACCAATTAGTGGTTATAGATGAAACATGCCTACTGAAAATGGGTGGAGACATACTTATTTGAAATAGTGGATGTAAAGCCGTGGTGTTAGGTAAGCTCCCACCATATACACTTGAAGAGAATGAAAGTTGCCCACTGAGTTAATATTGTACTGTGTGCTTCCATTATAATTGCCCTTTCTGATGCCATTTGTGATTTCTTATATGTCAGTTTGTTAACTTACTGACATCTCTCTGACATTTGATACTGGGGACCCCTCTCTCCTTCTTGCAACTCCTTCTTTTTTCTGTTTAAGTCTCTCCTTTCTCTGCTGGCTTTTTTTCTCACTCCCCCTCCCCTTACCTTCCATCTTTACTCCCACTCTGCTTTCCCTTATTTATTGATGTACTCCAGGGTACCGTTTTTCATCTTCTCATCTTCTCAGAGACCCATCTACATAGACTTTATGAACAATGCCTGTCTAAAAGTAATGACTTTCAAATCTGCATAGCCAGATTTTTCTCCTGAACCCAACTTAGATGCCCAACCCCCTTCTTTTAAGCCTTAACTTTTATGTCTCGCAGAGACCCCAAGCCCACCAAACTCAAAAGTTAATGCCCCATTTTCTCCCCTCTCTTTCCAACATGCTTCTCCTCTTATATTGATGTTGGCATCACAATCTACCTAACTCTCCAAGGTAGAAAGCTGGGACTTGCTAAGTGATTCCTCTTCCTCATCTATCCATCTCTTTGATCTACCATCTCTTCCTTATTTTCTCTTTTATTGCCTTTGTCATTGATTGCATGAATTACTGCAATTTCCTTCTTTCCTTGACTCTAATTTAGCCCTTTTCTTTTTACTTTTTTTTATTTTATTATTATTATTATTATTATTATTATTATTATTATTATTATTATTATTATACTTTAGGCTCTATGGTACTGGGAAAACTGGCTAGCCATATGTAGAAAGCTGAAACTGGATCCCTTCCTTACACCTGATACAAAAATCAATTCAAGATGGATTAAAGACTTAAATGTTAGACCTAAAACCATAAAAACCCTAGAAGAAAACCTAGGCATTACCATTCAGGACATAGGCATGGGCAAGGACTTCATGTCTAAAACACCAAAAGCAATGGCAACAAAAGCCAAAATTGACAAATGGGATCTAATCAAACTAAAGAGCTTCTGCACAGCAAAGCCCTTTTCTAATCTATCCTTCACACAGTGTCAGATGGATCCTCCTAAAACATAAAATTATTCACGTCAGTTCCCTGACTAAAACTCTGCAATAGTGCTCCAGTGACATCAAGATGAAAACTCAAAGCCCCGCTAAGGAGCTTCCATTTCTATTTTCTTTGTTAACAGCTACCTTGCTGGGAAGGATGCTTGGAAAGGAAGTTGAATTTTTCCACTGTCTTCTTTCTTCAGCCTTTTTAGTAATTCTCAGTGATAACAATCTAGAGCAGCTTTCCTCAGAACCTTGCTACTGAGTGATCAGAGAAAGACCTTTGACTCTCTTTGCCTTGTGCAGTTGAACCATTTGTGTCTCCTCTCTGAAAGAGACATTGGTGATTGGAGTTAGGCCGCCTGCACATTGGTGTGTCTTGCTTGCCTCTTCCTTCTCTTTTTCCATAATTTCTTAACTTATACCCATGCATAAGAAATTGATTGTGGTTCTTTGAATCTACCATACCCTCCTCACCTCCTTGCACTGCATGTGGTTTCTGCTTTGTCTAGAAGGGCCAATATTCCTCCTCCTATATCAGACTGTTAGCACTTGGCTAACTCTTCACAATTCTTGAAGGCTCAGTTCAAATGTTGCCTTCTCTGGCAAGCTTTTCCTGACCTCTCTGCAGCCTCCATTAGAAACAGATTAGGTGTTTCCAAACTAACCAACACACTTCATCCATACATTTATTGCACTGTATTGCAATACAAATCCTCTCCAGAGGATACAGAAAGCCTCTCCACAGAGGCTGCAGAGAGGTCAGGAAAAGCTTGTCAGAGAAGGGAGCATTTGAAGTGAACCTTCAAGAGTAATGAAGAGTTAGCCAAGTGCTAAAGTCTGAGGTAGGAGAAGGAAAAGTGGCCCCTCTAGACAAAGCAGAAACCATATGTAGTGCAAGGAGGTGAAAAGGGTATGGTAGATTCAGAGAACCATAATAAATTTCTTACGGATGGGTATAAGTTCCCTAGAGTGGAAACTGACTCTTTAGTCTCTAGATTCCTAGTGCACAATGCAGCCTGGAACATAGTAAATGCTCAATAAATGTTAAATGGATGAACAGATCAAATCCTGTTCTCATTTAATTCTCATAATACCTTACTGGATAAATATTATCCCAGTTTTATAGATGAGGAAACCAAGATCTGGAGAGGTTAGATAACTTTTTCAGGATTACACAAATATCAAGTCATAGAGAAACGTGGATCTGTTCAAACCTCATGGACATTTTGCATAGACCACTGGATTAATTTCTGTTTACTGGCACTAGAAAACAACTTCTGATATAGGCTGTTTTCTAGCTTAGTTATGAGACAGGTAGAGAAGAGTTCATATTAAGGAGTTAGGGTTAGAGTTACACTGAGTGGGAAAAATCAGCAATGGATTCTAAGCCCAGTAAAATGGATGGACATTATACTTGCCACTATTTCAGTTCCAGAATTTCTACAAATGCCTATAAAATCAAAACCAGCCAATCAATCAGCTAACATTCATTGAGCCACCGTTTTATGCTGAATATAAAGTAGTGGTGCTATTGTTTGACAAAGTTTACACTGAGATATTTTTCTTTCCCCTCTCATCTCTGTTTCTTTTCCCAAAATAATTAAACTTCTTTCTAGATTCTTGTCCCCACTGGGCTGGGGACAGATGTTGGAGGCCCCCTTGTCTACACATGGTTGCTGGCTAATTTTATTGACCACATGCCTGGTTTTAATGCAGGAGAGACTCCACTATCAAAGACCATTCCTGGGCCCACATTGCCCTTGTAATTTCTTCTCTTTTCTATCATAGGCCATCCCTGCCTGAGATACTAGATCTTGGGAAGATATAAGCCATCTTAGGCCTTGGCTTTTGAGACAATCACATGTATTCTTACTATCTCTCTTGCCCCTTTTCTTCTAGCACTGGCAGGTATGCTTCAAATTGGACTTCCCTCTCATTTAGTGGAAAGATCCCAGCACAGATTTGCAAGGTAGAAGAGCAGAGAGTAAGAGGCCATATGAAGTCCTTTAGGTTAAATGGTATTCTCTAACTCAGCTTTGACCAGAGAGTTCTGCATTCATTTATTTACTTAAAAAAGATTTGTTCAGCACCTACTATGCACCAGGCACTAATCTACTACTCGAGCACTAGGGTTCAGTAACAAAAAAGACAAAAATGTATGCCTTCATGGAGTATTCATTCAGCAGGAAAGATAGAAAATGTTGGGACTAAGTAAATTATACAATATAATTAAACATCATAGAATTTGTTAGATAGAGATAAGCATTGAAGAGATAAAGCAAGGGAGGAGGTCTGAAATGTTGCAGGGAGTGTGTTGACATTTTAAGTAAGGCAGACCTCATTGAGAAGATGGATTAGGAGTTACTGAACTGAATGAGGTGGGACTTTTTTCCCCCATTTGCCAATTGATGTTTATGGGATATAATTTCTTGTTCAGAACTCCAGCAGAAAGAAAGGGTGGCTGGTGGACCTGAATCTCTACCTTTTAAGATTTCATGGGAAAGGTAAATCAACACACATGTAAAGGGGATTTTCTATCATTTTAGTGAGAAGACACACACTATGGTCTGCTGAATTGTAAGTGAGTGAGAGAAGGTCCCTACTATGGGGACAGGGCAGACTTCCTGTGATCTCATCGGTGTCCTGAAAGAAGAAGGGAATTTACATTGACAGAGGGGAGGAAGGGGACAGGTTGCAGGCAAGATAATGCTGCGAAGGAAGGAGGGAAGCACATGACTGGGCATGTGGAGAAGGCATGTAGAATACCTTCATATGAAGGGAGTGTCCACATGGAGGAGAGGAAGGAGTGAAAGCCCAAGGTTGGCATAGTTATTGGGAGATGAAGAATATCAAATGCCTAGACTCTGGAGGGCCTTGACTACCAAGCCAAAGAGATTTCTTCCTCTTTCTGCTTTGTTCATAAGGCAAACTCTTCCAGGAACCATCAATCGAAGGAGCCTGGGCAGTGCAGGGCATCTACCACACAGCATGGTGCAGAGTGGCTGCTCACTGAACACCTCCAAAGCTTCTGTTGAAATGAATTGCTGGTTCTCTAGAAGGAACATAGTAATGTGTATAGTTTTCAAATTCTTAATCATGTAGTTTATGCTCACCTAGAAATGTTAAACTGTTAGCGCTAGAAGGGTACTTAGAATATGTATCTTCATCCTTTTATTTTGCACATGAGAAAACCAGGGGGCCAGAGGTGTGAATGATTTAGTGCAAGGTCATACCACTTAGTTATGCAGAAGACGGGGCTCATCTTCCAGATTATTTTCCCAGCAGCTTCTTCTGCGGACATTTTCCCAAACAGTCTGGTGTCCACTGGTATGATATCTTGATGTAACTATCAACTTGTATTCAATGGACCCTGACCCCATGTGATCTACAATGAAAAACTGGTTTCTATTAAGTTAACTTGGGAAATGCTATTATATTATCATCTTGAAGAGTTAAAATGCACATTAAAAAATATAGGCTCTAAGATTCCTATAGTAAAAAAAGTTGCTCAATTTCACTGTAGCATTTATCCAAACATATTTTACTATGATTTAATTTTTTTCCCTAAATACCTGTAATCTTGTGGAAGTGCTCATAGGAACCAATTGTAAGCTGTTCTCAGCACCAGTTGACCTCTTGCTAAAAGGAAAGAAGAAGGTATATAACAGAGAAGCTTCAGCAGAAAACCTAAAACACTCAAGGAAAATAAGGCAGTAGAGAAGAGCAAGTCCCTCCCACTTCTATCTTCTGTCTTCTCTCCCTGCCTGCCTTTGTTCCTTCCTTTGATAAATTACTTTTGAGCATCTACTAGATGCAAATCCTCATGCTACCGGCTTCACATACATTATCTTGCTTATTCCTAACAACCCCCTGGCAAGGTCAGTAATATCCCCTCCAAATGAGGAAGCTGAGCTCAGAGGTAGCAGGGAATTTCTCAAGGTTGCACAATCACACTAGTGGCAGGGCCCAGATTCAAACCAGTGTGTGATTAAAGCCAGTATTTTTGTCTATTGTGCTATTTTTTCCCAGGCTATTTCTTCTTATCCCTCTTTCTTCTCCTTCTCTCCCTTGTGATGTTAACCACGCATAGCTCATATGTTAAAACCAACATCCTAATAAGTTAAAGAAAGTACTGGACCCTCAAGGAGATGTAACAATAAGGCTCCTACAGCTCCTATGCCTCTTAGGTATTTAATTTAGCATGTAATTTAGTATTCCTTAACTAGATCACAAGATCCTCCAGGGCAGAGATTTGTTAGACTTATTCTAAATCCTCACTCCACACTCCCTGTGAATGCCTTCTGCTTGGAAGGTGGAGATGATAAAATCCAGAAATGTTCATTGAACTCATGGTCCTTTCAACTGGACCCTGCCTATTGTCAAAGGAGCTAACTGCGATAAGGTCTTTCATCAAAGGAGAAACTGCTTTCTCTGTGGCAGTGGGAGGAAATTTTAAATCCTAGGACTTCTTATAGCAAGTGACACCTTGCCCCTTCAGCTTTTCACACCTGCCGCCTGGTCTTCCAGGTGATTTAGTGTCACCTACTTGGCTGTGTTAAAGCCAGTGCCAGCTGTGCCCTTCACCATTGCTTGCTCCAAAGAGGCTAATTCCAAATGTCTGTAAGGTTGTTTAGTTATTAATGTTTATACTTCTCTGTCCTACTGGATTAGATACTCTAGGAGGGTGAGAGCTATGTCTAACTCACCCTGTGTTTCCCTCACAGCACTCATCCCTGGGCCTGGCATGGAATAAGCTCTCAACTGTCCGTTGAGCTTTTTCTGAAACTGTGCTTTAGAAATTCAGCAATATGATAGACTAGATAGAGCTAGGGTTTATACTACTCCGTATGTGCTCTGATGTAATTTGGCATGTCAATATTTTGATACACCTAGTTTATTACTGTTCTAGTGATTTAACTGGCCCATATAAAATACAGTCCAATTTGGTCCAACAGCAGACAGGTCCAGCCAAGCCTCACCAATGAATTTTCAGCCTTTATAATCCACATCAAACAGACAGCCCCTAAGATATCTGAACCAATGCTCTCTGACTCGTCAAGCTCAAAGTCATCCCACTGCCAGCGTCCTTTCATCCAACTGAAACCAATAGTATTGAAGAGAAGCTGCGGGATTCATTAACCCAGAGCATGGAACCTTATTCATAGGCCCTAGGCTTCTGCCTCTGGGGTATTCCTGGTGAGAGGCTCATTATTTGTGATCCTCAGAGCTTTTTCCTAGGTGGAGCAGTTCTCTCTTGGAGGACATTCACTGAATTCCCCTTTTGAGTGGGTGTGGACCTCTCTTCAGTGCTAGTCAGGCTACCCCTCTATTCTATTCAGCCCCTTTCCTCTCCTCCTCTCTGCTTTTTCAGGGGTAAGAGGTGGGCAGCATTCCTTAACACGATGGCCAGGGAGGAGGGCATGGGGAGAGGAACAGACTACTTTAGTTATTTTTAACTTTAAGACCATATACATTATGGGTTCAAAATCACCAGAAGTCATATTGTAATGCATACATAGTTATATTCAGTCAACAATGGCAGTTAATGAGAAGAGAATTGTGGAAAAGCAACATGGTGGACTGGACAGCATTTAACCTTTGGGCTTCAGGAGGACTCAAGTTTAAGTATGAGTCCTGTTGCTTTATGGGTTGTGTGACCTTGAACAAACTTACTTAAATTATCAAAAGCTCACATACTTAAGTTCTCCAAAGCTTGATTTCCTCTTCTATTAAAAAGAGATAACAATTGTATTAATTTTCTATTGCTGCATAATAAATTTCCATCAACCCAGTGGCTTAAACAGCACGTACTTCTTATATCACAGTTTCTGGGGGTCAAAACTCCAGGCATGTCTTTAACTGGATCTTCTACTCAGGGTCTCACAAGATGCAACCAAAGTGTCAGCCCTGCTGTGTTCTCATCTGGAGGCTTGAGTGAGGAAGATGCTACTTCTAAGTGTCTGCTGCTCATTGGCAGAATTCATTTGCTTGTGGCTATTTGGCTGAGGTTCTTACTGGGTATTGCCTGGAGACAACCCTTAGCTTTTAGAAACCACTCACAGCTCACAGCTCCTAGCCATGCGACCCTCTTCATAGGTAGTTGACAAATGGCTGTTTACTTCCTCAAGGCCAAGAGGAGAATCTCTGCCTCAAGTGTGTTAAGAAGAAATTTTGTGACTGGGTGCAGTGGCTCACACCTGTAATCCCAGCACTTTGGGAGCTGAGGCAGGAGGATAGTCTGAGCCCAGGAGTTTGAGACCAGCCTGGATGACATGGTGAAACCCTGTCTCTAAAAAAATGAAAATAAATACAGAAATAAGAGAAGAAGAAGAAAAAGGAGAAGGAGAAGAGGAGGAGGAGGAAGAAGAAGAGGAGGAGGAAGAAGAGGAAGAAGAAGAAGAAGAAATCGAAAGCTTATATAACATGACATAATTATGGGAGTGACATTATATCACCTTTGCCATTAAAACATAACCTAATTAAGGGAGTGACATTGTGTCACTTTTCTATATTCTATTGTTTAAAAGAAAGTCACAGGGAGGGGATTACACAGGGCAGTAACCCAGTGTGGTCCCGTTTGGGTGTATCCACAATAATATCTACCACTTTTTATTACAGTGAGGATTTAAACAGCTGATGTATGTAAAACATAAAAGGAATGTCAGTGCCTTTATTCCTGTATATGAGAGACACACTAAGTCAGGTATTCTTAAAGAAGAGGAGTCAAAGACAGTAGATAGAGCTGGAGGAAGAGAAATGGGTAATAAAAGAGCTTAGCAAGGAGAGGGCAGATGCTTCTATTCCAAAGCTTGTCATTAGAAATGTTGCATATATGTCTTTGAATTACTTTTTGTAAATCAGGGAGAGAAACTTCCTATCACTGCCTCTCATATCTGCTGCTGTATCCAGCTCTTCGTTTTTGTTCTAGGTAGCAGCTGTTATAGACTACTTCCTTACCAGTGAACACTGGTCTGGGAGTTAAGAAAGAAAAATTTTCAGTGTCCAAGGTGAATGACTAGAAGAATATAAATTTCTGTGGTGAAATGATGCCTTTGAGTTTCTTCTAATCATTCCTCTCAAATTTACCTCTTTCTCTTTACTTTTCCCCAGATTCCACAACTAGGTCTTTAGAGTCACCTCCTTCTCTTTCTGTTATTTAAACATTTATTTATGTAGAACTTGCCTTGAGGGAAAATGCAAGTGAATCAGAGAAATCAGTGAATTGGACAGGAGAAATGCTGAAGGAGGTCAGGGAAGGGAGCTGTTGACATCATTCCTTCCACCTAGAGGCCTAATCCCATATCAAGTGGGAAAGAAAATGAAAAACTAGGGTTTGGAGAGAAAAAAAAAAAGGAAGAGGAGGAGGAGAAAGAAATTGTTTATTTCTCTGAGGAAATTAGCACAGGCACACCTGGTTTTATTGTGCTTCACTTTATTGCACCTCACAGACACTGTGTTTTTTACAAAGTGAGCATTTGTGGCAGTCCTGGGCAGAGCAAGTCTACAGCTGCCATTTTCCCAACAGCATGTACTCACTTCATGTCTCTGTGTCACATCTTGGTAATTCTCACAATATTTCAAACTTTTGCATTATTATTATATCCGTTACGGTGATCAGTGATCTTTGATGTTACTACTGTAATTGTTTTGGGGTGCCATCAACCACACCCAGATAAGAGCAAACTTAATTGATAAACATCTTATGTACTCTGACTGCTCCAGCAACTGGCCTTTCTCCCATCTCTCTTCCTCTCCTTGGATCTTCTTATTCCCTAAGACACCACAACATTGAAATTAGTCCAGTTAATCACCCTACAACGGCCTCTAAGTGTTCAAGTGAAAAGAAGATTTGCACATCTATCATTTAAAATCAGAAGCTAGAAATGATTAAGCTTAGTGAGGAAGCCTCACGGAAAACCTAGAAAGGCTGAAAGCTAGGTCTCTTGTACAAAACAATTAGCCAAGTTGTGAATGAAAAGAAAAGGTTATTGAAGGAAGCCGAAAGTGCTACTCCAATGAACACACATATGATAAGAAAGCAAAGCAGCCTGATTGCTGACACGAAGAAAGTTTTAGTGGTCTAGATAGAAGATCAAATCAGCCACAGCATTCCTTTAAGCCAAAGCCTAATTCAGAGGAAGGCCCTAATTCTCTTCAATTCTTTGAAGGCTGAGAGAGGTGAGGAAGCTGTAAAGAAAAGTTAGAAGCTAGCAGAGGTTGCTTCATGAGGTTTAAGGAAAGAAGCCATGTTCATAACAGAAAAGTACAAGGTGAAGCAGCAAGTGCTGCTTCTAAAAAGAATTTAGAATATTACATAAACTTAGTTGATAAAGCAGTAGCAGGGTTTGAGAGGATTGCCTCCAATTTTGAAGGAAGTTCTGTTTTGGGTAAAATGCTATCAAATAACGTAGCATTCTACAGAGAAATCTTTCATGAAAGGAAGAGTCAATTGTTGTGGCAAACTTCATTGTTTTATTTTAAGAAATCACCATAGTCACCCCATTCTTCAGCAAATACTACCCTGATCAGTCAGCAGCCATCAACATGGAGGCAAGATCCTCCTCCAGCAAAAAGATCACAACTCACTGGAGGCTCAGATGATCCTTAGCATTTTCTAGCAACGAAGTATTTTTAAATTAAGGTATATGCATTGTGATTTTAGACACAATGCTATCGCACACTTAACAGACTACAGTATAGTATAAATATAACTTTTATATGCACTTTGTGTGACTTTTTTGTCATAATATTTGCTTTATTGTGGTGGTCTAGAACCAAACCTGTAATATCTCTTAGGTACACCTGGTACTAAGAATTTGACTTTTTCAAAATTATTCTTTTTCAGACTCAGATTCAAGTATCTTTTAGAAAATAGCCTTTATATATTTCCTAAAGAAAATTATTTACACATTTCCAGTGTAAGAAATTTTAGAATAACTTTTCTCTTCACAGACTAAGTTGATGGTCATTCATCATTGAAAAAGAGACAGTTCTCTATTGTGTGGTGAGGGCTTTTAATTGGTTGCTGCTATAATTGATGGTGTATTCTTTTGTGGCATATACTGAGTTTGAAGAATAAGCTAGGTAGCCGTGCAGTCATAGCATAATGGAAAGATTTCAGAACTCTATGTCCCAAAACCCAAAGTCAAGCCCCAACTCTGCCAAAGCCAGCTCCATGGCCCTGAGCCGTCACTAAACCAGTCTGGGCTTCAGTTTCCTCATTTTTCAAGTGAGAATTCTGAAATATCATATCAGTAGATGGGGACCTCATGAGAAAATAACAGTTATCAGAGTATCTCACACACAACCAGCATTCAAATATTTGAGCATGCATGGAGAAGGAATGCATAAGCAAATAAACACACATTTCTGGCAAATGAATTCTAGACAATATGCAAAGCTAGTCTAACTTTTATTTCTTAAATGTGTTTGAAGTTGTAATCTTGTATGTAAGTGTCATGGGAATGCTTATAATCAAAGTATACATGTAATAATTAGCCACTGAGAATAATTAGCCCTTAAGAGAGAGTCATAGCTTCTTGGATCTGGAAGGCACATTTGATGAAGATAAGGTCTGGGCTGAGAAAGGTTTGGTGACTCACCCAAGATCATACGCTGAATAGCAGAGATGGAACTAGAAGCCAGCACCTTGCCTCCTACTCAGCGCTCCTTCAGCAAGGCAGAGTGTGCCCACAAGTGATTCTCAGGGAAGAATGGTGAAAATAGGTACTGACTTTCATAATCAAAATAATGGGTTGGTTTTTTTTTTAAGTTACATTTTAGTTTAGTTAGCTAGTTTGTTTGTTTGTTTATTTATTTTGAGACAGAGTCTCACTCTTGTCTCCCAGGCTGGAGTGCAGTGGTGTGATCTCGGCTCACTGCAACATCTGCTTCTGGATTAAAGCAATTCTTGTGCCTCAGCCTCCCGAGTAGCTGAAATTACAGGTGTGTGCTACCATGCCCAGCTAATTTTTTGTATTTTTAATAGAGACAGGGTTTCATCACATCGGCCAGGCTGGTCTCGAACTCCTGACCTCAGGTGATCCACCTGCCTTTGCCTCCCAAAGTTCTGGGATTACAGGCGTGAGCCATCACGCCTGACCTTAAGGTTACATTTTGAGAATGACTTTGATTAATTAAATTTCACTTGTTTAGAAATACAGCCTTGAATTGCCAAAAATGTTAAAAATTCTAGCCAAGTAATTCCAGATGCTGAAGAAGGAGGCCTATATTTTCTAAACTGAACTTCATTAAAGCACCTGCCTATACATTTCCTCTAATGAGTAAACACTAAAAATGGTGCTGCACAGGGCTCAGTCCTGGATTCATTTCTAGTTAAGATGATCATCCATGACTTTGTTACCGAAACAGTATACTCATTAAGTTCATAGATGAGACTGAATTTAAAGTGTAGGCCAAAGCCTTGGGGGATGCAATTAGAATTGAAAATGACCTCAACAAATTGGACAAGTAATCAGAAACTAACAGGATGAAGTTTAATAAAGACAAGGGCAAAAGGAATTCAAGAACTCAGAGAAAATAAAGACAGAGAAGTATAAGACATGGAAATGGCAAGTCAGGCTGAGAGCTACCCAAAGATACGTGGGTTACCATGAACTTCAAATTAACATGATACAAGGCTGGGCCCAGTGGCTCACACCTGTAATCCCAGCACTGTGGGAGGCTGAGGTGGGAGGATCACTTGAGGTCAGGAGTTCAAAACCAGCCTGGCCAACATGGTGAAACCCCAGTCTCTACTAAAAATACAAAAATTAGCTGGGTGTGGTGGCAGGCACGTGTAACCCCAGCTACTCAGGAGGCTGAGGCAGGAGAATCACTTGAACCCAGGAGATGGAGGTTGCAGTGAGCCGAGATTGTGCCACTGTCTGGGTGACAGAGCAAGACTCCATCTAATAATAATAATAATAATAATAATAATAATAATAAACATGATACAATTAAGTAGCAGGGTTTAGCTTATATTCAGAGTTCTATGTTTTCTGGAAAGGAAAACTATGATTCCAAAGTTTTTATGGAAGGTTTACGCCCTAAATGGTTCTTCTCACAACAGAGTTGTGTCCACCAATAAGTAACCTGGTGTAACAACTAATGGTTACTATTGCTCACAAATTTTTAAAAACTTCAAATTTTTTTTAAACCTCATTATCTTCTGGTTACCTGAGTAGGTAATGAGTTCTGTCCTTACCTACTCGACCTAGGCTCCATCTCAATCACACATTTGGTTCCTGGAGGTATAGGGAAATTTGGCTGTTCCTTGGCCCTAAGCTTCTCATGCATAATAGATAGTTCAGAATGGTTCAAAGTATTTAATAGTGTTGTTATTACATTTTTTAGAATCAGCCATCACTGTGATGCTTGAACGTTTTGTCAACATGCAACATTCTGTAATGTCTAGTTATTTCTACTTAAGGCCAGATTTGGAATAAAGGAGCATAGAACATGAGGAGAATCCAGTCAAAGACAAACTATAAAATAGAGAGGGGGAATGAATTGGATGCTGAGCCAGGACCAGAGACAACAGCTATGGGGAATAACAGACAGAAGGCAAGATCAATGTGTGAGACAAGATAGGCTTAACAATAGCAGGGCAAGGGGCAGTATGGAAGCAGGGGTTTTGCCTATCACTTATGAATGTCCTACTTCCAAATAAAGTCCTAAACTGAATCTACACAGGTTATCTCATTTAATATTCAGATCTACATATAAATATAGTTGATATCTACATTTTTTTATTTTTGGTTTTTTTAGAGACAGGGTCTTGCTCTGTCATCCAGGCTGGAATACAGTGGCATGATCATAGCTTACTGCAGCCTCAAACTCCTGGGCTCAAGCAATCCTCCCACCTCAGCCTCCCAAGTAGCTGGGACTACAATCATGCACCACCATGCCTGGCCTGGTATCTACATTTTACATCTACCAGGGCCTGGTATCCCTCTTCCTCAAGGAAGGGCAGAATAGTTATTTTTCCAAGGATACCATAAGTGGAAAAACTAGCATTTGAACCAGGTTTATGTGACTTCAACATCTCTATTTTTTCAACTCAACTGATTTGCCTCTAAAAGTGTAAAAGAAGAAGAGAAAGTGAAGAGTAAGAGGTGGAGGAAGTGAAAGAAAAGAACATGGGAAATTTAATAAGGGAAAGGGATGGAGAGAGAAAAAGATAAAAAAGAAAATGAGTAGAGGAAGGAGAGAAGAAAAGACAAAAGAAGCAACAATAGGATAAACAGGTAAGAAGGAGAGGAAATAAAGGCTGCAGTGAAATGGAAGAAAAGAAGTGTGGAATCCCAGCAGAGGGTGCAGTATGCTTCTGATAAGAGCATTCTGAGTGCTGATCAGGTCATGTCTCTTCTGGGGCACATTGTGCTTTTCCAATCTTCCTTGAGTACTGGGTCCTGTTGAGAACTGCAGAATTTTCAGGAGATAAAAAGAACCTTGTGAATGTCTATTGGAAATCAAGAGAATGATTATAAGGGCAGTAAATGGAACACGTGTGGGAACGTAAAAGGAGATGGGACATTGAACATTGAAAAGTGACCTATTAATGGCCTTCAGGTATGAAAAAGCTATTAACACAGGGACTGCCGAAAACTGCAGGATTTATCTGGCATTAGAACTGACCTCTTCAGTGTCTATGAACACTGTGACTGCTTTTACTGCCTCTACCACTGCAGAATCTTTGTATTTTTATGACCCATCCAAGCGCTATCTGGCACTAGGGTCTGCTGCTGACTGGTTGCCACAGTCTATGAATCAAGGAGCATTGCTCCTGAAATTCTGCTGGGATCTTTAGTAGAATGGGCATGATCTAAACCAGACTACCTTGCCTGGAAAGAATATGGCTTTGGCAGAGACAATTGGGTTTGATGTTTTGACACTGCAACTCATTAGCCCAATGACCTTGGGTAACTCAACTTTTCTCCCTCCTCAGTGAAACGGAGAAAACTTAACTTAGCTCACTGTGTATGTAGGCCTTCCTCAGGGCTTGAGAGAGAGGAAGCATTCCATAAATGTTATTTTTCATTTCCTTTTTCCTTCCTCTGAGGTACAACAAAGATGCAGAGAGGGGCTCATCTTCACCATGGGTTGTCATAATTAGGGAACCAGGAATAGGGTAATTGGGGTAAGAAATGGGGTAATGTTCAGAAAATTCAGACCTTTCCATTTCCATAGATGGAGTAGGATGGAATTTGCCATGCTGAGGTCACCAGGAATACACAGTTCTCTGGGTAACAGGACTTCTTGGAAGCTTCCGCCGACCTTATTTTCCAAGCAGTTTTTTAGTGTCAAGGGCTGACATCTGTGCCCTAATACTTACATTTTTAAGACAGAACCATTTTGAAATGAGAGTTCAAACAGAGATGGACTCATATACCTCCAGAGGTACATTGAATTTGCAAGTGAAAAAGATCCTTTCTTGTGTTTTGAGTACCAGATCGAAAACTGAAGCCCAGCTTTTGCCTGTCTTTGGAAAGCATGACTTTTCCCTAGTGATACTTTCTACAGTCCATGGTCAGTGCTAAGGGCTGCCTCTGCCAATAACCCCCTTCTGCTTGCATGGACATTTCCATTCACTTTCATTCAGTAGGTACTTATGCATTCACGTGGACATATCTTGGTTTTGGTTTACTTCTTGCAAAAACAAAAATCACTGAGCTCAAAATCCTTTAACTATATGATTGTTATTTCCAGGTATTGTAGGGACTAGTCTCTTATATGACTTTTCTTTCAGTAACCTTGTGAACAATAGTGTGAAAAACAGGGTCAAGGGAGGTGCCCTTGTCTGAGAAGTTGTCTCTTGTGTACTTAAAGCCATTGGAAATGAGCTTTTGCCCAGTTTCTTTGAGCAGCCCTTGTTTGTCTCTTTGTTTTCTCTTATGTAGTCTTTGGCTCAGGTCAAGGAGTACATAACTCTCACCATCTGGGACAGCAGAAAGATGACAGCAGGTCTTTCTGAAAAGTAGAAACCTTCCTTTCCACTTGAGTGAGAAATCTAATCTCGTTTCTTTTAAATCCCCTTTGCCACCCAGACACATAACACTTATTTGCAGGTCAGTAACAGCATTTTGGCCTAGACTCTTAACCAAGCTCTGTTTGAGTTGGTGAAACAATTCACTGATTGTTAGTAAATAAGTAAAGCCTGGGCCTTACTTATATGGTACACAAAGTAGACAGTAAAGGGAGAAGAATGCTGAAATAGTAGGTGGATGGTTTGAATAAGTTTCTTGATAGATGTAGTTTCTCTCTATATTCTAAGGGTATAGTGCCCTAAATAGAGAAGAAAACTAGTAAATCTTTTCATCAGGGTCCTGCTTACTATTAGGTTATGAATGATAATAATTTGTTAGCTTAGGTAAGGCCCTGTGTCGTGATTATCGTTATCATTTTGAGAAAATTCTCACTACTCCATGGACTATTTTTTGCTGCAAGTGCAAACTATATGGAAATTGTGACATTTCCATTCACTGGTTGGTGCCAAAACCTTTACTGGTGATGGAATATCTCACTTAAGAAGACAACTGATATTTTTCTTGAGGAAATGTACGCAGGTGCATAATTAATTTTCACATTGTCCTTTTCTGTACTTACATTTTTTAACCTACTCAACATGGGCCATGAGTGTTATGATTAAAAACATACAAAGGGGAATAGTGAGCATAATAACCAATGGAGGTTCATCCTTCAGGTTTCCACTGAAACATCAGTTACCTACATCTAGATTCATTCCTCTTCTCGCATACTACCCTGCAACTCTGCCTATTTTCGTTTTAGCTCTCAAAACTCATATAATTTCTCATCTATTGCCTGAATTTGGCCAGTGAGTACAAGATTATAAAATCCAGTCTTTCAACTTGCAAAATATTCTAAATGTCAATGTTTCTCAAATTTGTATCATCAGTTTTGAAGCCCAGACTCTTATGCCCACCTGCTCATTAATATTTCTACTGAGATATATGATAGGAATCTCAAACTTACCTCGTCCCAATACAAACTCTTGATTTTCTCTGTGAGTCTGTTTCACACCCTCTATGTTCCTCATTTTAGGCAATATTTATTGAGAGTTTCCTTTACTCTAGATGCTGCTCTAAGTGCTTTACAGGTATTAACTTGTTTAATCTTCATAGCAACCCTGTGATTTAGGTATTATTAACATCTCCATTTCACAGAGGATGAAGCTGAGATGCAGAGAGAGAGATACAGAGGCCATACAGTTCATCACTAGCAGACCTGGGCTTTGATTCGAAGCTGTCTGGTATCAATAACTGTATTGGCCACAGCCTAATCACTGTTCTGCCCAGGATCTGCCTCAGTAAATGGCACCACCATTCACCCAGTGGCTTGGGCCCAAAACCTCAGAGTTATCTTCGATTTCTCTCTTTCTCTCCACCCAATATCAAATTCATTAGCAAATCCTCTTATCTCCACCTTTCAAGCATATCCATAAAGTGACCACTTCACACTCCCTCTATTGCCATCATCACAGTCATGTCCCCATCACCTGTTCCCTTGTCTTTTGCATCCACTCTTGCTCCCCTTAGTCAATTCCTGTGTAGCAACCAAGGTGCTTCTTTCAAAATGTAATAGTTTGTATCTGCTATTTGCTCAAAACCCTGCTGTGGCTTTCCACCACATACAGAATATCCAAAGCCTTACTATGGCTGCAGGCCCAGCATGGTCTGTGTCCTCCCTATCTCACCAGACTTATTTTCTGCCACTCTTCCCTTGGTTCCTCAAGGTTCTCCAGCTATGCTAGCCAACTTGCTATTCCTTAGACACTCCAAGCAAAGTCCTGTCAAAAGATCTTTGCCCTCGCAGAGTCTTCTGCCTGAAATCCTCTTTCTTCAGATAGTCACATGACACTCACTTTATTCAAGCCTCTGCTCAGATGTCACCTCTTTAGAAGACTTTTCTGAATATCCTGTCTAACTCCCATCACACACCATCCTCTTTCCCACCTTTAATTATCTCAATAGCTCTCTCTAGCTGATATTTTGCTATATATTTGTTTATTGTCTTTCTCCCTCACTAGAATGTTCTGGAGGGCAGGGACTAGTTTATCATCACTGTCCTCAGCACCTAGAAAATTCCTGACTCCTGATTGTTGTGAAATAATACCTGCTGAACAAACGAAAGAAGAACTTATATTCTAATTACACGTGTGAATACAGGCAACTTCTGCCTGAGCTTAGGTCTCCATCATAAAATCTGTGAGGTATAAAATACCTTTCCCAGCATAATGTAGAGGAAACTCCAATACACGCTCATTTCTTCACTGCCACTAACTGCCTAAATGAAACAGAATGCCTTGCTTAAAACAAGCAAATGGCTAGATTCAGAGCACCAAGTTAGAGAGCCCAGGTTTACATGCGTGCTAATCCTTCTGTGCTTGTACTCTACCTTTTGATTGCTACTTATGTCTGCTGTTTCCAACAGAGACTGCAGACACTGGGTGTCTGTTGATTCCAATTAGAAAATTGTCTTCATTGCAAAGCAGCAGGGGGTTGTAGTCCAGATGTGTGCGGCATTTCCATCTTCCTCTGCTCCTCCCAGGACCCTAAGCTAGTAACATGGTGTCTGGAAAAGTGATGGAAGAGTAGTGAGAGGGAGAAATGAGATAAGTATCCATTCTCCACCCAGAGGAGCATTTAAAGCCATCTATCGATTTCCCTTCCTGTAGAAAACAGGAAAACATCAAAAGGCCCCCTCTCCATTTCCAGCTGACTTGGTTTCACCATCTCCCCTTCTCAGTGTGAAGAGGTTTCCCCCCATTTTCCTCCACAGTCTACGTTTCTCAGCCTCCTCTCAGCATTAATATTCCATCAGACCCCAGAATGAACACTCCGAGTAAAGCAGTTTCTGTCCTGCCTTACTGGACCCTCTGTTGGCCCAGGCACCTGAATGAAATCTATCACTCTCTGGGCAGTGCCAGCACGAAAGTGATTTCCATGGATTGGCACTAACCAGTGAAGTATTGACTAAATAGAAGAACACAAAGAAGTTAAAGATGCATCATTTGAAGATTGTTACCCCTCTCTTGCTGAATTTTTTCATAGCCTCCCAATAATGCTCATCCTTGGAATGGGCTATACTGCCCAGTCTTCCGTAAAACTCTAGGAAAAATCAAGAAAGTAGCAGCGAGTTCAGATAACAGGATCCTAACTATAGCAGGATCTTCAGAAGTTACTGTGATAGTGAGAAACAATGAAACAACACATGTGTAAATAAATAAAACTGTCCCCCAGCCACACACACCTTCCCCAACCATGCCCAGTATGGCAGAAACTGTTGGGTATTTAACAAAATGTGTTTGTTCACCTTTCTGGGTATACAGATGGACTCTGTTTCCCATTTATGGTGAGGTGTGGCCATGTGGTGGACCCGTAGTCAACACAATGTGGGCAGAAGTGATGGGTGTCACTTCAAAGCTTAGCCCATAAAACCCTCCCCTGAAAGCTCAACTACGCTCCTTTTGTCTCTCGCTAGTTGGAATGCAGACACCTCCTAGGGACTTTGGAAGCCTCCTGTTGAAGATGACAGAGTCTCCATTGGCTTGGGTTCCCAAATCACTGCTTAGAAAAGGTTGCCCTGCCAACCTCAATGTGGTTACACGAGCTAGAAATGAAATTCTATTGTGTTGGAATTATAATACATTTCACAGACTATTTGTTACGGCAGTTAGCCTACCATAGTTAATACACTGGATGTTATAACGTCTTTCTCAATAAGTGTATTTCTCTTTCCTCAGTTTCATTACAAGCTCCTTGAAAGCAGAATCTGTGTATCCCCTACCGTATCCCCTGCAGGATCTCATACAGAGACTGGCGCAGGACACATAATTAGTAAATACGTTGGTCAGAGAGATTATGTCTACCTTTTATTCTGGAACATGAGTAGGAACATGGCCAAATCATATGGGTTTTTCATTTTGCTTTGAAATCCATCTTAGGTATGAAGGATCTTTTATGTATGTATAGCAGCTTAGGACTGGCATGGTCAACGAAGTGTGACACACATTTTTTATTATCCATAAATGGATTATCTGCTGTGACCCAGCTCTTCCATCATTCCGGCACATTCCTCCTGTCAGCAGCTGTGTCGTAGGCGCTGAGAGGGACCCTGAGCCAAGGGAGAATCAGAAACAGGTGGGGTGGGTTTGGGGGTGGGAGCTGGTGTTACTGACTGGGTATGAGTTGTGAATACATCTGCAAGTCAAATAAAATGTTGATTATCTTTTCACTATTATATGCATCTTCTTATTAACTATTATGAGACATAATCAAGAGTTGACAATAGAAAGATATAAGTTAAGACCAGGTAGGAGCAAATGAAACTTTTTCAAGTCAGGAATGTATTACTTTGGCATGAGATCTCTTTGAGGAAACAAGAGACATTTTATTTCTACCAGCTGGCTGCAGGTCAGTCAGGCGATACCTGGTAAATATTAAAATCCTTGTCGTAGAAGGGGATGAGTTTTACCCTGCATCCTTGATTACTCCAAAGTAAACTGCCAGACTTTATCCTTAGTGGCAGAGGCCAGTGTCCTCATGAACACCCCTACCACCATTACCTCCTACTTTTCTCCCTGTCTCCAAAGACTCATTTTTGGAAAATGGTTGTGTAAACCAGCAGTTCTCAAACATTAGCATGCGTGAGGCTTTGTTAAAACCACATTGCTGGGTTCTGCCCACAGTTGCCAATTCAGTAGTTCTGGAGAGATGCCTGAGAATGTGCATGTCAAATGATGCCCATGCTGCCGGTCTTGGGGCCACACTTTGACCTTCACTGGTCTAAACCCCTCAACCTCATTCTACATCAGTGAAGGAATCTACAAACATGCACGAGTGCAACAGCCTTACAAGGTGAAGGATCCCAGCACCTGGGAGTGACTTTATGCGATTTCCCTTTCCCATGAAGCCAGATTGAGGCTGTGAAGGAGGAGTGGAGTTCTCAGGGCAGCTCAGTGAAATGTCACCTGACACCAGGGACCCACACAGTCTCTCTTTTGCTTCTCCAAATGTGTTCCCTCATTTTCCCACTAGGAAAATGAATAGGTTGCCACAGATGTGTGGGTCTCAATTCCGGTGCCCATTAGAGTCACCTGGGGGAGATTTTAAATACTATTATTATATATCCTGCTTAGCGATTCCAATATAATTGGTCTGAGATAGGTCCTGGGAATCAGCATTTTAATCATATTACAGGTGATTCTAATATACACCCTGGTTGAAAACCACTGACGTTTTCTAGGTCACTTCCAGATCTACCAGTCTTCCTGCACACCCTCCCTCCCCATGGAATCCCACCTTGTCTACCTTTGCTCAGCCCTCAAGCCTCCAGCCTAGCTGAACTCTTTGCCCTTACCTCTCTCCATGTACATTATATTCCATTCACCCTGGGACACAAAGTTGCTTCAAACCTCATTAACTTCCCTGCTTAGGCAGAGGATGAGTCCCAAACAACTGCAGAAGTTCACTGATAAAAATATAGACAACAAAATAGGAGCACTTCTAGAACCCCTGTGAAAAGTTAACTGTGGAAGCAGTGGGGGAACCCATTCCTGGAAAGTAACTTTTACTCATAAAGTCACACCAGAGCCCGAAGAGTACACACTACACTTAATAGTGGCTCCATATCATCTATTCTCCCGGGCTGGCCCAACCCCATTTTGTGGTGATTTCTGCAGACTGACGTGTACTTTCTATTTACAAGTGACTCATGTGATAACATTTCTGCAAAGGTGGTAACTTTTGCCTGATAGGAATTCAAGTGCTACCTTAATTTTCTGTTTTACTTATCTTGGTACAGACATGAACTTACCTACTGTTAGCCTAACTTACTTTCATTTCATTCTCTTTTGTAAACTAAACTGGAAGCACTGGAACCTTCTTTTCTGAATTTCACTTGAAGCTTTGGTTGGTGGAGATTTTCCAGTTGAGTTGTCATTTTTAATAAGGTTATTGTTTGGGGTTTTGTTTTCTTTCAAATGGCTTAAGTTGGAGGGGAAGTCTAGTAATTTAATTCTTCCATGTGGTCTGGCCATGAACCCAAGGCCTGAGGACTGGTGCCTTTCTGCTAATTAATTCTCGATGTCAGACATCTGGAAACCCGCCTTTTCTGCCTCATCTGAGTTGACTAATTAATTAAGCTATGTTTGTAAACAGGCGTTTTCTCCCCAGCACTTCTTTCATCATCTGTTTCTTTAGCCACAAGCTGGCGACCCCATTTAATGGTAGACTACCTGGCCAATAATTCTGTTCTTGCACAGGCTGTGGAGGTTCCTTTAGGAGGCCACTTAGCACTGTTCAAGAAGCCCAGGCTTTGGAATGAGGCAAATCACTCAACTGAATCCAGTTGAGCCATTTATTAATTATGTGACCACAGGAAAATTACCTGGCATCTTAACATGTCAGTTTCCCCATTTTCTCCCTGCAAAACCTACCACTTAGCCCAGTGTCTGGCACATCATTTGGTACTCTCTAAACACTGAGTATTTTTCTTTTTTTTCTTTTTGGCTGGATGGGAGCATTCTTGCCACCTTCCTTGCCTTTGTCCAGGGAGTAGCTAGTTTCAAGGCACGTCCACAAATATCTTCACCTTTGTTTCTCTCAAACCTATATGAGGGTATTTTGGCAAATGTTTTTACCCTCATATTTTACAGTTAGAGAATCGGTCTCTGCAAGTTTATGTGCCAATGTCCCATGGGCAGTCACAGACAGGGCCTGGCCAGGTCTTCATGCTCTTGGCTAAAAGCTCTTGCTTTGAGACCAGATATCCCCCTGCCCTTCAGTGGAGGATGTGAGACTAGATTATAAACACTGGGAGGAAAAAGTTACACAAGATATACTGAGAGCACCTGATATGGTTTGGCTCTGCATTGCCAACCAAATCTCATCTCAAATTGTAATCCCCATGTGTTGGGGGGGGACCTGGTGGGAGGTGATTGGATCATGGGGGTGGCTTCCCATGCTGTTCTCATGATGGTGAGGGAGTTCTCATGAAATCTGGTGGTAAAAGTGTTTGACAGTTCCCCCCTCCTGATCTCTCTCTCCTCCTGCCACGTAAGATGTGCCTTACTTCCCCTTCGCTTTCCACCATGATTTTGAGTTTCCTGGGGCCTCCTCAGCCATGCAGAATTATGAATCAATTAAACCTCCTTTCTTTATAAATTACCCAGTGTAAGGTAGTACTTTTTAGCAGTGTGAGAATGGACTAATACAGTACCTTATAAAACAAAGTGATGAGATAACACTGATACTTAAGGTGTTGAAATGCCTAGTAGAGAAACATTATCTGATACATGGAATACGCCAACAGTCTAACTGCTGGATTTCCCATTCTATAGCATAGACTATATAGATTCCCTCATTGTCCCACCAGTTCTGGTTGGTTTGTGGGTCAGCTGTTAGTCATTGTTGTGTCCCAAAGTTATTAACCAATTTCAATAACATTAATACTTACATGTGGGTGATTTGATGTATGTTCGAGTCTCCCACCAGCCCTGTGAGATTGGAAGTAGAATACACACACACACACACACACACACACTACACATATATATCTTCCTGCTTTGCTCATAAAGAAACTTAGAATCCAAGAGTTCAAATGACTTGTCACATTCATAGGGCTTATCAGCGGTAGGGCCGGGCCAGAGATCTAGGACTTCCAACTGTGTGTTTGGTACTATTTCAGCAATGCTACCATTAAGAAGGACTTACATCAGCACTGTACTTATTTATATTAAAGCACTCTAAAGAACGTTGTGCTGGTTTGTCTTTTATTTCTATCCATGCTTGTCTTTCTTCTTTCTTATTGTATTCTTTGATTTTGCCTGATATATATATCTTTTTCCCAAGGTAGATATATTGCAGTTAACCTTTGCTGTGTAACAACCACCTGGAAACTTAGTGGCCTGAAACAGCCATCATTTTATTACTCAGCCTTCTTTGGGTCAGCAGTTTGAATTAGAATAAGTTTGAATTAGTGGTTTTTGGGTTGGTCTCCAAGGGGTCACTTATCTGATGAGTCTACCAAGGCTGAACCATCCAAAATGGCCTAATTCATGGGTCTAGCATTGGTATGTGATCGGATGAGCCTCATTCTACATTTGCTTGTCCTCAAGGAGGCTGGCCCAAGTTTTTTCAGCATTGTCAGCAACATTCCAAGAGGACAAGACAAGACCCACTGACTATCGCTCATCCAAGTCTCTGCATGTGTCACATTTTTCGATATCCTATTGGGCAAAGCAAGTCACAAATCTAAACTCAGAGTCAGCGTGAGAAACGATTGCACAAGGGCATGAATACTGGGATATCTGATTCATTTAGTTACCACTAATATAATAATCTACCATAAATGGATATAAAAATAATATCTACCTTATAAGACTATTCTGAAAATTAAATTTCATACTGCATGTGTTTTGCTCAGCATCACCTCCGACATACTAAATGCTCAATAAATATTAGCTAGTAGTATTGGTAGAATCATCATTATCCATTATTAGCTGCCAGGAGCAGGTTCCCCTTTTGAAATCTTGCTGCTATGTGTTTAGCTAACATTTATTTAGTGCTTACTGTGGTAATCTTCCCTATGCTAGGTATTGGGGATACAAATGATAATATTCAGTCCCTGCCATTGAGGAACTCATAATCTACTGGAGGAGACCAGACACGTAAGCAGTTAGATATAAGATATCATGGCAAGTTGTGAGGCTGAGATATGCACACGGTATTTTGGCAGTACAGAGGAAGGATACCTAACCCCTTAGTCCAGCCAAGGGGTGTGGTAAGGAAGCACTTCTTGGCATAGATGCTACTGAGCCGAATCCTAAGGGAAGAGCTGTGGCATTCAGAAGACCAGGGGTTTAAAATAGAGGATTTTGGCATGAGTAAAGACATTCAGATAAGAAAGAGCATTCCGTGTTATCAAATGAAATTAAAAGGATAGGAATCCTGAAGAGATAAGCCAAAAAAGAAACAAAGGCAAGGAGGCGAGAGAGAGAGGAAAAGAGAGAGGGAGAGAAAGGTAAAGAAAGAGGAGAAGAAGGAGCAAGAGGAGGGAAGGAGGGAAAAAGGAAGGGGAAAGAGAAAGGGTGAAACGTGGGGAATAAATGTGTCCTTTTCCAAAGTTAGATATTATTCTATAGGTGAATGAGGAGGCCCTGACAGGCTTTGAGAAGGGTAAGGATGCAGTCAGATGTGCAGTTTAGAGCGATTACTCTGAGGGCCAAGTGGAGCATGAATGGAGGTAGGGAAACCATTAGGAGTAATGCAGAAATCCAGGCAAGAGGCAGAATATCTGTGAATGGAATTCAAGGTAGGATCCTTTCTATTTCTACCCTCCACAGCTGAAGAAAAGCATTTCCATGAGAGATGCAGTGACCTTGGATATCCTAGTTTGGGAGCCTATAGTCTAGAATATCTGACAAAAAACTATTTTCTTCATTCTTTACCAATATTCTTATTTACCAAATTGACCTTTATTGTCTAGGAAGAGTGGTCGACCCGGGGCAATCTTAGAGTGACTGTTATTGTTAAGTATTTAGTCTTGTTTTGGATGGCCCTGGTGAGGTGTGAGGAAACTGTTCTATGAATTTGACAGGTCACCTTAGAGAGAACAGTAAGTACATTCTTAGACACAGATCCTTCAAGCCTTTTTTTTTCTTTGTGGTCTAGGCTTCTAAAATTATAATGTATTTTAAATGACTTTGACCTCTTCCATTTGTGCTCCCTCATTGCCTCAGTAATTCTTATGTGTCTCTTTAATGTTTATGCCTTGTTTCTTTTCATATGTATTCACAACCTTATGTCTTGGATTTCCTGGATGATCACACTTTCAACTACATTGCTTCATTGTCCCAGAAAGCACATTCATAATTATCAGTGTTTACATTCAGATTTGTGATCTGGAAAATATTGTCATTATACTTATGCAATATGTCCCTTTTCCAGAATGCTTCTCATTACTTTCTTTCTGATACTTGTGTATGGGCACCCTGCAGTGATAAAAGCAGCTCTCTGCAGTCTCATCTGATGATGTCCTGCTCCAGTCCAGCTACATGTTCTAGCTCCAAAAAAATTTGCTTGAGAACCAGTTTTGCTTGTTTGATTGGTTTACTAAATGTGCAATGATTTGCATCACTTTTCATTCGTGTCCTGAGCTATATCTGAGAGGGGTTAGTTTAGTATGTCTAAGATCTATCAGTAGATTCCTGCATATTTTCAAGTAAACTTTTCTTTAAACATATTGAAAACACTTGAAATTCAGAGAAGGATCATGAAGAGGGTGTAATGAGACTGATCAGGAGGCAAGGGGTAGAGCAAGCTGGGGACCAGTCCAGTAAGCCTCATTTGAAGAGCAGTATAATCATTTCTGACTCCCAGGGGTCTTCTGCAACAACCTGGTGCCTTCTGCATGGTGGCGCTGTTTCCACTCAGTGTCTTTCATCCTCCTGTTTCTCTGGGCCCCTAGACCATCTAATGCTATGGCAGGCCCAAGGCACACAGAACTGCTAAGGAGAATAGGACAGGCAGGTATTCTAGATCAGCATCATTTATTAGACATTATTACGACATTCCGGATACTGTTCTCTGCATTTTATGTGCCTTGTGGCACATAATGTTAATATTTGTGGCATAGAGGAGTGGTAAAAAACAAAGGCTTTGGTGTCAGACTGCTTGTGTTCAAATCCTGTTTCTGCCACTTACTTGGTTTGGGGAACCCCTAAGTGGGGGGTCTTAAAGGACCCTTCTAGTTATGAACTCTTAATCTTGGGAAGGGACTTGTAGAAGGAGTGCATACGGAAGGTATGCAAATGACTGCACCTGGCAGCAGGGTCTGGCACATGGGCCAGGTGATAAGAGATGCCAAGTGACCTGCTGAGTGCGTTTGGCTGTGACTGTAGACTCTGTGGCTGTCCAAGCACCCCCACAAGGCCTGAGGGCCAGGAAGAGAATGCAGCCACAGGTCACTAACCAAACAACAGGAACTCTAGCCGAATGGCCCTGCCTGAATGCAAGACTCAAAGAGCTTGAGTGGAGGCCCCCAACTGCTTCTTCCTTTGGAGAGACACTTGTCTGGGAATGGCTGAGGAATCTGCCTGTCACTTGCAACCCAACTTACTTCTTGGCTCCTGAGATGTTGACAGAAATTGGCGATCATAAATGTCACTACTGCCACCACAACCACTGTCATTTACTCAGGGCTCACCATGCTCCAGGCACTTTGCAAAGCACTTTATGTACATTATTTATTTAATTTTCATCAGAACCCCACAAAGATAGTTATATTGCCATTTATGAATGAAATACACAGTACATTATGAGAACTGTTTTGATTATAAGGAATAGACACACAATTTGAACCAGCTTAAGCAAAAGACAACTATATTATAGGATACTGGATCATCTCAACAGAACTCACAATGGGAATGTGGTTGAGCCCCCAGAATAGCCATAAACTGAGACTCTGATGCTGTCATATATCTTGCTCATACTCTCACTTGTATTTACTTTTCAGTAGCTTCTGCCTTCATTCTTCTCTCCTTCCATAGGTCAGTTTCTCCATAGGTTACAAAACATGGCTGCCCAGGGCTTCTGAATTTTACATATTATAGCTTATGCCACTAGAATGAGACTGACCTAACATTCTCCTGGGTCCTACCAAAAATCCCAAGGATTTGACCCAGCCAGTCAGGTGCCCCACCCTTCAACCTCTCAGCTGTGGCTGGGTCAGTGGGTAGACCAGGAGGTGGAATAAAATGGCAACCTCCACAGGACCACATGGTTGGAGTTGAGGAAGGGGCAGTTCAAAGAGGAGGAGGTAAAGAGCTACGGTGAGGGGTGAGAGGGGAGAGTGAGTCAGAAGGAGAGGCAGGGATGGCTGGTTGGTAGCTCAACAGTAGCCATCCACAACACAGGGTTAAAAAGATTAAGGAACTCATCCAGAGTCACATGCAACCAATGACGGAAAAGCAAGGATTCAAATTGGGCATTTCTGACTTCAAAGTCTATGTTCCTTACTAATATGACAAATTAGAATAAAGTAGGGTGAATGAATGAGTTGACATACACATACACACATATTTGCCTAAGTACTAATGAAGACCTTGCCAAGTCAGTGCTCAAATCCAGAGAGTCACAGTTCAGAATCATCCAGCATTACACACTTTTGCTTTACCCTCACAACTGTCATTTGAGAATAAAGGTAGAGAGTAATGACAAGGTAACCTGATGACAAGCAGTGTCAGTGATTGCAGCCTGTGGCCTAGTTCCCAAAAGCAGATTATAACAGCATCCCTAGAACCCACCCATCATTTCTCAGTCAGCAGGTCAGCATCACTGCTGAGCTATGTTCTGGAGCAAGCCAAAGCCTTGGGCATGGTGCACACATGTCCAGGAGGAAGCTGATTTAGAGGGAGTGGTCTGTTTGAGTGGTTCCTCACTGTGTCCTGCATGTCCCAGAAGATGGTTTGGGACCCAGTTTTGTTGTTCCAGAAGACAGGTCTTCATTGGAAGAAGGCACATCAAAGGAGAAGGTAGAGCTCAGTTCTCACTAATTGAGCTCCTATAAGTCTAAGAATAGGACTATGAGGATTATGGCTTCCCAAGGATGGAGAGTTGTGGCTTGGGAGTTTTTGAGCCCTTGAGCCAAGAGGCATTAGATACTTCAGGAAATCCTGTTGAATCTTTCCACCTATTTAAGCCTGTTTAGCAAACTGTTTACAAAATTCTCTGACCTAAAAGAATTAATGCTCTTTTCTAAAATGGCATCTTGTCCCAGGGAGGGGTTTATGATGAGGCACCACCTCGCTCAGTGGGACTCTTTGGATTCAAGACCTTTGGTAAATTCAGAAGGGTACTGGCATTTTTATTCCTGTGATTTCTGTTTTTATTTGCACGTGAATGAAAATAGTGAATGAAACCAAAAGAACCTCATAGAGTTTGCCCTGATGTTTGGAAAAAATTGAGTTAAAAGCTTGGGAAGTAGAATTTGTTCAGTATTTCCCCCTTGACAATTGCAAGCCACTTGCACAAAAAATTATGTTTCTGGGAGGAAGTCACATTAAGGATCTGCACTGATGTTTTCAATTGTAGTAGTAATAGTTATAATGAGAAGGAGGAGAAAAAATAGCAAATACTTGCAGAAAACTAATGAGCCCGGCACAGAGAGATTAAATAATTCATGCAAGGTCACACAGCTTGTCAGTGACCTGCCTCCCACTGCCACCTATCACCATTCTGCCTATCTGGCCCCCATTATGAACTTCAGTTGCCACTTGCCATGAATCCTTTAGACACAACCATCAGGGATCTTGGGAGATTAGGATGAGCTGAAACAGACTCTTCTACTCTCTTAGATCACAGTAAGTTTGCAAGGAATATAGAGGTCATAAATATTCTCTTGGTAACATAGCATGGTGAAAAAAATATGAGCTGCTAGAGTCAAACAAATCAGAGATAAAATTCTGGTCCCTCAATGAGCCTTGGGTTTTTGGTCTATATTGTAGGCAATTAATAATATCCACCTTTTTTAGTGGCAATGAATTGATAGACCTCCACAAGGAGTGCCTGGCCCTCGGCCTGGTCCCTAATGGCTCTAATTATTCTAATATGATCACGTCTCTATCTGTGGTGTTATCTGAAATGACCATAACAGCTCTCTGGTGCTGAGGGAATCAACAACTTCTATTCCTGGCGGGTAAGTCTGCTCTACCTCCCCCATTTTCCCATTCCTTCACTCTCCAGAGTAGGAAAGATGGAAGGAGGGATAAGCAGAGAACAAGAGTCACTCAGAGGGCAGTGCCCAGCAGCAACAATGGGTACACACAGCACTGAGGGGGCCTGGGCTCTCTTGGAGAGGCAGGGCTCAGCCAGGGATAGCATCTGAGGCCCGAGATGTCAATGGATGTCTCAGTGTCCCTGGGAGAGCCATGCAGGTGCCAGACAGGATTGGCTGGATGGGCTTTCCTTCAGCATGTGTACCCAGAGCCACCGGTCCCCAGCTTAGTAAGTGATGAGGCAGTCATAGGCCAAAGGCAGTCATGGATCACATTTAAATATGGAAATTATTTCCAAGCACGCTTTTCAAAAACTGGATTTCTAAACCTAGATGTCACTGAATATGCAAATAATTAGGAGAAGAAGCATCAAAGCCATGCCAGTGGCCTTTTTAGATACTGCAGCAGATTTTGCCATTGCACTTAGAGCAATTCACATAGAACTGAGTCTGTCCAGGGTAACTTTATAATCAGGAAGGCTGAAGAGAAACAGAATGAAGCAGGCTTTACATCTTACATCCTTTTCATGGAAGAAAGAACACTGGAGGGAGATCTAGTGGAGGCTTTGTGGAGGGTGTGTGCAGTGACATCAGTCAATAATTTACTGAGAACATAGTTGTTATTCATGCCAGTACAAGGGACAAAAAGAGGCAATCTAATATAGTCCCTGCCCTCGAAGGGCTTAAGGACCAGTTCAGAGACATGAATTTTGAAATACAGCTAACATTTTAATATGATAGCCAAAGGGAGAGGTTGACCCACAAAATTATTACAGGAGATCAAATAAGAAAGCTCTTTCTCTGGGCTGGGGTGATCAGGGACAGTATCATGGCAGTGGAGAGGTCTGAAAAGGGCCAAGGAGAAAGCAGAACATTCCTGAAACATGGAAAGGGGACAGACCTGCAGGCAGGGGAAGGCCATGTGCAACAACAGAAAGCAAAACGGCATCTCTGTCACATGTAGTATAGGAAAAGCTACATGCAAAAGTATACTAAGATCAAAGAAGAACACTTTGGGAGTGAGGTAGATTGTTTTACAAGTCAGATAGGAAACCAAACCCTCCATTTAAAAAGACATATTATGTTTTACTGCAAAAGAAAAACAGTAAAATTTTGTGTACAGAAAAAAGACCAGTCAGAAGACAAATCTCAGAGTGGGAACAATATTTCAAGCATACCTGAGAGATGAAGGGTTACTATCATACCACACCAGGAGCTCTTCTCTATGAATAGATAAGAAAGACAAACAACTCAATAGAAAATGGATAAAAGATGTGACTAGAGGGTAAAAGAGGAAAATTTAAATGGCTAAGAGATGTGGAAAGGTGCTTGCACTCACTGTGAGGCAAGGAGATGAAAATTAGAGCAGGAAGATATGTTTCATTCCTCAGATTGGCAAGCATTTAGTAGTGATAAAAACTTAGTGCTGGTGAGAGTGTGAGTAGGATGCACTCTTGTGCTTTGCTGATAGGAATTTCAATTGTTGCAAACTGTTGTATTCTGGCACCATTGAGAACATTTAAAAACATACATATCCTTTTGTTCCGCCTTTTCATTACTGGGATTTGATGCCTTAGAAATACCAAGATATGTATTATGTCTTCTGGTTAATTTTTTGGACATATCATAAATATTTATCAATAGGGCTATGCTTGAATAAATCAAGGCACATTCATTGTTAGAGGCTACCATGCAGTTCTTAAAAGGAGTTAGATCTACTGTTGGAAGAAATTCCACACTGAAGTGGGAAAAGTAAGTGGCAGAGAAATGTGTGTATCATGATTTGATTTAGGAAACACACATATACATACCAAGTCACACAAATCCCCTTCTTTGTATATGTGTAGATGTATTTTGAATGGATACAGATAATGCAGGGCCATACAGTGTTAGAATGTTCACTTGGTTACAAAGAAATGAGGGGGAGAGGTAGTGCTGTAGTTTGAATGTGTCCCCCAAAGTTCATGTGTTGGAAACTTAATCTACAATGCAACGTTGTTGAGAGGTGGGACATTTTAGAGGCGATTAGGTCCTGAGGCTCTGCCCTCATGAATGAATGAATGACATTATCACGGTAGTGGGTTGGTTATTGAGAGAGTGAATTTGTTATAAAAGTGAGCTTGGCCCTCTCCTGCTCTCTCTCTCTCACACATACTCTCCTGCCCTTCTGCCTTCTGCATGGGATGATGCAGCAAGAAGGCCCTTGCCAGATGCCAGCACCTTTATATTGGACTTCCCAGCCTCTAGAAGTGTGAGGGATACATTAAAAAAAAAAAAAATTACCCAGTCTGTGGTTTTGTTTTTTTTTTTATAGTAGTGGAAAACAAACTAAAGATAGGTAAATAGAGAAAAATAAAGATTGAGCAAAATGAAGTATTATCATGTACTCAAACATTAAAAATCCTCAGAGTTAAGATGTATAGCTTTGGGGGTGGGGAAGTGAGGGTGTCCTCCTGTCCTCGGATTTCTGCTCTATTCGGAGTCTGAGGCCTGCCCTGGGGCTGCAGGACAGAAGGGGATGCAGAATTTGGGCTGCCTTGCAGAGACTCTGCCTCTTCCTTTAGCTTGCTCAGGGAAATAGCATGTAGCTTTAAGTTTCACATTTTAAAAGTCAGATGAAGGCTTAAAATAAGCAGCAAGTGTTTCATGTTACATCCAGATGTCATCTCAAGCAAAAAACAAAAACGCTTTGATTTTTGAAAAATAACCTTTGACGCCTAAAGAGGCTCTAATAAGTGTTTTTGTTCCAGAATCTTAAAAAATGACTTTCTATGCAGACAAGAGAGGCAGCCCGAGGAGACCGATGTCCTTTGCTAATCTGTGCAAGGACTGCACCGGCCTCAATACCCTGCCCTGGTCCCCTCTCCCTTCTTCACAATGACACATTCGCCCTTCTGCTCACATCAACTGTTCATGGTGGAGGGACAAACGCGGGGGTTTTCAGAGAGGAACACAGTCTCTGTGGTCTTTTTTAATGTGTGGCCTTGTCAGGGTGCTAATTGGTGCCAATTTCACTGGCAGTAATGGAGGAATCTGTTAGCAGAAGGAAGAGTTTGAAGTCTAAAAGCATTACAGATTAGTTCCCTAGATTTTTCCTAAGGGAAGCCTTATGAGCCAAGTCCACTCGAAGGTACCACAGGTTTGTAAGGTAGACTTCCTTCCAAGGAGAAATTCCCAGCTATTCAGGTGTTCAGCCTGTACCAAGAGAACCAAACCAGAAACTCTAAAACATCACTGTTTTTCTGAAAAAAAAAAAATGAAAAAACAAACAAACAAAAAAACCAAAAAAAAAACAACTAGGCAATTTTTTTTTTCTCTTGAGAAAGGTGATTTTGGTCCTTGAGATCTTTTTAAATGTTAGAATGGCAGATAGCTGAATTTTTTGTAGACAGATGTTGTGAAATGTGCTTGTGGTAATGATGTTTGTTTAGTTACCTCAAAGGAATTCTGAGTGCTTTACAGTCATTCTCTTCATTATTTCTTAAGGTTTTTTATTTTCCTGATCATATTTTAATCTCAAGCATAAATTCTTCATTCAGTTCTTCTCGCTACATTGTCTCTGAAATATCTCCTGTTAGCCTCATGTTCTACTGCTGTCTGCACTTCCAGGATTGTAGACTCACACCACTTCGGACATCCTAGATGCACTTTCAAGATGTTTGCTTGGTGTCTCCGGCTTCTCTTTCTCTATTTACTATTTTTCATTGCTCTTTCAAACTTTTCCATTTATATTTTTCAACATACTTTCTCCCCCTTGAGAGAAGGTTGAGAGAAGGATTGCTTGAAATACACCTTGTTCTTCTACATAATTTTTGTTTCCTTTTTTGTTAATTTTAGTGGTTTACTCATTTGTAAACTGCCTTTGCTCCATAAAGAATTGGCAGTGAGTATCTAAACATGTTCTTTAACATGAACCCTGTTTGTTGGAATTGGGACTCTGATATTCACAGATTTTTTTTTTTCCAAAAAATTTCACCTTTCAGTACTCAAGGAATTTAACTTTCCTTCTCATTTATTTTTTTCGTTTCCTTGAAGAAATGAAAAAAAAAAAACGACTTTAAGGCAAGCTCATATTTTGTAGAAACAAATCAGATACTGCCATCCCTTCAAAAAGTAACCTCTAAAAGCACCTCTTCATTGGGCTTTAATTTGTAGGATGTAGAGAGCCCCTGTCCTAAAGAAATTATGATCATGAAATTATGTGGAAGGCACCTCACAATGCCATACACCTATTTTTATAGATGCAGAAACTGAGGCTCACAGTGTTTTAGAAATGTGTTTACAGTCTCAGAAATACTCAGAGACATGTTTAGAATTAATTTAATTAAGACAACTCACCTGGAACATTTAAAAAATCATTAAAGAAGGTAGTAGATAGCATGAAATGATGAATGATTGGGTTCTGGGCAGTGGTGGGAGCTGGTAGATGTTTAACAACAGGGGCCGGGGCTGGACAGAGGGAGCCTGATTGATAGTGTTTGCCAACTGCATGGTGCCCATGCCAGTTTCAAGCTACCAGCCTGACACCCTTGAACAAGGAGTTGGGAAGAGATGAGCACAATCCAGTCAGCTCTCAAGAGTGGCAGAGATCATCTGGCTACAGTGAGCAGGCCCGTAAGGAAGAGAACTGTGCTAGACAGTTGCTCCCCATGCCTCAGACCTTACAGCTGTGAAAAATAATCCATTTTCATTTAGCCTCTGCACCACTCTGTTCCTTCACTCTTGCTCTTGCCTTGGCAGATAAATAACTCTTACCTCCTCAGCTATCATTTACGTTTCAAGCCCCAGCTCAAAATGAGGGTCTCTGTGAGATTTCTTCTGATTCTTTTAGAAATCATCACTTCTACTCTGAATGCCGGAGTACTTTATTTATACCTTTTATTACAGTAATTACCAAAGCCTAACTTGTCAATGGATAGTGAATATTAGAGTAATTACCAAAGCCTATTATTGTCGATGGATAGTGTCTTTTCCCTCTAGACTGTCCTTGGAGGAAAAGGAACATGTCTTACTCCTTCATTATGAGAGAAGCAGTGCAGTGTGGTGGGTAGGAGTCCAAGCTCTGGAGTCAGACTGCTCAGCTTCAAGTCACTTACCATGGGACCTTGGGCAAGTCATCAAACCCCTCTGTAGCCATCCGTAAAATGAAACATTAAATGTGAGTCTCAATCTCACAGGCTCACTGTGATATAATGAGATTACTAGATATGGTCAGTGCCTAGCACATCTATGCCCTCAATAAATGCTACCTGGTATTGTTACCTCTAGCACATAGCCCAGTGCCTGGCACAGAATTGGTGTGCAGTTGTTGGTGGTTGAAATGAATGGACTTGAAGTAAGGATATGACCCAGCTAACTTGGTAGGAAGTTGGGAAAGGGTGTGATAGAGGGAACTACATGAACAAACTATTGTTGGGGAAATGAGAATGATATATTTAATAAAAATCAGTAGATTATAGAATTACAGGATCAGAACCCAGTTTTCCAGCTGTGGTATGATGAACACAGAGCAGGGTAGGATCATTCATACCTTCCCTTCACCCCATATGCTAGATGATGTATGTCTGTAAATATACCATTGTTATTACAATAGCTTTTGTAGACCGCTGATTGAACTATCTCATTTTTGATACTGTGCAATTGCTTTTTAAAACATCAAAATGCTAGATTTTGAGTACAAATACTGTTACATTTCATTCAATTTGGTTCAGTCCATCATTCCAACTAATTCATATCTCCTCCAAACTTGATTCTGCAATGCAATTTATCTTTCCTCCTATCTAGTTTTCTGTTGTCTGCAATTTTGTAAGCATGACTTCTATTTTGTTTTTTAAAAGACTATCCAGCCCGCTTCTAAGAACAGAGTCCCCTGATATGACACTAGTGACTTTTTTCTATGTTGGCAGTCATTCATTATACAATCTCTTTTTTCCTTTTTGGGTACAGATTTTAAACTCCTTTCAAATCTATCAAAGTGTGCAATATACATATTGTTCACAATAGTATCTGAGAAACTCTGCCAAAATGTTATGTCTGTAGCATTTTTTCCTACAGATATAGTAAGTCTATTAGAAAAGAAAATGCAGCTAGTTTGCAAAGTGTTCCTGATTAATCCATGTTAGCTCTTGATACCAACAACTTTTCCAAGCTGAACTAAGGATTCATGATGTAAAATAGTGAAGTTAACTGTATCAAGGTAGGCTAGACTCAATGTACAGAACTTGACTGTCTAGGTGAGAAATTTGGGCACAATTCTGAGGACAGTGAGAGATTGTTGAAATTTTTGAATCAGGATTATATGACAAAATTGTGCTTTAAGGAAGCCATCTGGCAGCAGCGTCCACAATGGACTCTGGGGGGACCCTTAGCGAGGTTTGAAATTTCCTGCAAAAATGTCAGAATGGGCCGCTGGGCTATAACAGGCTAGGCTAGTAGCAATAAAGATGGGAAGGAATGAATTTGGATTTAAGAGAAAACAAATCAAAAGGGACTGTTGAGGGAAGATGATAGGAAATAAATAAATAAATAAATAAATAAATAAATAAATAAGTACTTTAGGGCTTCTCAACCTTTTACACATTATTGAAGGTGCAGAATATCAACCAGTTTGGCCACTAGGGTAAATAGGCCTACTTGGGGAGGAGGTGACCAATGTCCTGGGCCCCCAGGACTGAGTCTCTCCTCTCCCAATTCCTACCTGCCCCAGCTGGCAGAGGACATTAATATCTCCACTGGCTGGAGAGCCATTTGGAAATTTCTGTTTTAGAAATAAGTAGTCTTAGCAATATGAGAAAAAACAGACATGTACTAAAATCAGGATCAACAGTTCAGAGAAGTCTATACACATGAAGGAAAGCAAACGTTTGGTTCAGGGCATGATTCTGAACAAAGAAGCAAGACATCATTTATACCCTTTGAAGAAAACCAACCAGCATCAGCCAAACAAGGACTGTGTAGGTACCAAATAAGATAGCCCATGCCACCAAGCCACTGCCTGCATTATAGTGATGCAGTAACACAAGGGCAGTGGCTATGCAGGCTACTGGACAAAGAAACCAAGAAGGAGGGAGTCTGGGTTTTGCATTAATATGGAAATCCAAGCTGATTTGCTTGAAAATTTATGAAGTCCTACCAACTTGTTGCTTCTTATTGATTTCTGTAGTTAATAAATTAAGTAGTTCTGTAGTTCCTGGTGTCTCACCTGTTCTACTAATTTGCATTGCTGCATGGTGGAAATAATAGATTGAGAAAATGCAGGTGCTTGCAATCCATAATTCCTTATGATAATTGAAGATGCTCAGTTATAGAAAATAAACAAGTGTTCCCTCTTTCTCCATTAAACTCAATGAGACAGAGAGTGAGAACCCCCCAACAAAGCCATGTTGATTCCCTTATAAATAGGAATGAGTGGCTTTTCTGAAAAATAATGGAACACATACATTTCTCAGGATGGTTGCCAGCAGGCGGCTATGTTCATGATTCAGGGGCACTGGCCTTTCACATTGGAGCCCATGTGGATGGTGCTCCGTGGTGTTGGGGCACTCAGCCTGTGTGGCCATAGGTGGTGGCTCACAGAGAGACATATCTGATTCATCCCAGGGCTTCCACCCAGCCCAGGAGGTGCACATCTGCATTGACCCATGTTCATCCCCAGCCTAACTGTGCTCCCTTCCCAAACGGTGTTGGTATTCTTTAATCCCAATTTGTAATTTTATTCCAATTCAGATCCACCTAGCTCTCCCCACTGATCACTTCTACAGCCAAAACACATCCTTTTGGCTCATTTGCTCCCATCGTTCTGTTGACCTTTCCAAAGCTATCTGCTCCTCTCACCATCATGCTCCTTGTTACAGTTAAATAGAAAAAACTGGCAGCCACAGATAATGCAGGGAACTCCAGCATCCTCACAGCACTTACTACACAGTGCTGCAAGATATTTGTTTACATATCTGACTCCACTCACTGTGAGCTTCATGAAGGATAGAATGATGCTTCTTTGAGCCCTGGGTCTTAGCAGGGTGCCAGCACATAGTAGGTTCTCATTTAATGTCTGGTAAGTGAGTGATAAATGAATGTATTGCCTTTCTTACATTTGGACACAGTAGTCTCATTTGGGGCATATGATTTAAAAAGTATTCCTATCTCTAGTATGTACAATGTTGGCACTTGTTGGGTTTTGTTCAACTGCTTCCTGGGATTGTTCAGACAATACTGGGACAGGCTGTTATGTTGTGGCCAGTGGTTTCTGATTCTTGTGTTCATCCTTGTGCAGGTGGGGAAGTGGAAAGACAAGTCCCTGCAGATGAAGTACTATGTGTGGCCCCGAATGTGTCCAGAGACTGAAGAGCAGGAGGATGACCATCTGAGCATTGTGACCCTGGAGGAGGCACCATTTGTCATTGTGGAAAGTGTGGACCCTCTGAGTGGAACCTGCATGAGGAACACAGTCCCCTGCCAAAAACGCATAGTCACTGAGTATGGCATCCTCTCAATGACTTTGGGTGGCATGGGAAAGTCAGCTTTGATGCACCTGTTAGCACTTGGCTGGCCTGAGACCTGAGGCATGAGAATTGGGCACTGTGTCTGATTTCTAGTTGCTTTTGAGCCGTGGGATTCCTGGCAACCCTCTGGTCTGATGTCTCATTCCGTTCAGATGGTGGCCTGGGAAAATGATGGCTAACTTCCTATGCTAGAGTTTCTTTGGTCTTGCTTGGCCTCAATGATCAGGACCTCAAGTTTATGGAGATTTAAATTTACTTCTGGTGTTCAAATATGTTTTCCTGGGCCAGCATGTCCCAAAATCTTGAGATTTAGAACCATTTTTTGAAAAATATAACACTAATCTATGCTTTTAAAAGTCAGGATAATGGTTCTCCTTGGTGTGAAGTGCCTAGAGTGGGAAACAAGAGGCCTCTCAGGTGCTGGTAACTTTTCTGTATCTGGATCCGGGTGCTGATTAATAAGAGTTCAGTCTGAAAATTCATTGAACTGAAGCCTTCAAATATGCACCCTTTTCTTATGTATTTTGTACTTCAAAGGAGAATTAAAATTAAGAGGAAACATATCTCAATGCGACGAGATAATGAGAATATTGCAGGTCTGTTGTCTGTTTTATTTCTTCACTTGAGTCTAGTATAAATTGTGCTGAGCTGTGAAGGGGGCCTGCTTTGGGATTGGAGGTTTTTTAATGGCAAAGGGTAATAAATGTTGGCTTTTTGTACAAAGCCTTTTTGGTTTGTTTGTTTTTGTTTCTTTAATTGGCTAGGAATAAAACAGACGAGGAGCCGGGTTATATCAAAAAATGCTGCAAGGGGTTCTGTATCGACATCCTTAAGAAAATTTCTAAATCTGTGAAGTTCACCTATGACCTTTACCTGGTTACCAATGGCAAGCATGGGAAGAAAATCAATGGAACCTGGAATGGTATGATTGGAGAGGTGAGTGTTCACAAGGGCTGTTTCCATTTCCATTTTCATTTATTTTCCTTCTTTTAAATATATGTTTAAAACATGCTCACTTTATGCATTTCAGAAAATATAAAATGGCAAATAAGATGTATTGTTCCCACTATACAAAGAAAACCACTGCTAGGCTGTATTTTCCTCATGGTGGTCCCTTGCCCTCCTGAATGTTTTAATTGGAGCATTGCACCTTTCTTTTAGGTGGTCATGAAAAGGGCCTACATGGCGGTGGGCTCGCTCACCATCAATGAGGAACGATCGGAGGTGGTCGACTTCTCTGTGCCCTTCATAGAGACAGGCATCAGTGTCATGGTGTCACGCAGCAATGGGACTGTCTCACCTTCTGCCTTCTTAGGTAAATGATGGGTTTGCTGGTGGAAGGAAATGGACATATGGATGGGGAAGTGAAATAAGGAACAAAGAAGGAGCACATGGCCAGGCTCTTCCAGCTAGAAGGTAGTTTGCTAGGAGCTCAACTCAGCCAGGGACTTCACTTAGGGGACTTCAAAATTAATTACTCTCAAACACCAAAGCTGATGAACATCCAGAAAAATAGGAAAGCATAATGCCGTCTAAGAAAGTAGTACTGGGCTGGTCCTCAGAGGGCTTTACTATAGTCCCATTCCTGCCATTTAGTCAGCATGTGACCTTGAGCAAATTTACTCTATCTGGGGACTCGGTTTCCTCATCCACAGGAGAAGTCATTTCAGCCAGGCTGATCTCTGAGGCTGCTTCCTGCCATAATAATTTCTAATTCTGGATATCATTGAAATATCTATTTATTTTTAATTATCTGCAAGAATTGTGCTCAGTGCTACCAAAAAAGGTTTTTTGTTTCCACGCAAATTTTCTGAGGCTTTGCCAGATAGAGCTGATCTGATTCTTCCTCCCACCCCACTGCACCCCTCCCCATACCATCCTCTCCAGCATCACTTAAATGTCAAAAATCTCAGACGTGATATAAAACTGGGTGAGATGAGGCCAAGATTTCAATTAGATGAGGTCTTTTGTGAGCTCATACCCCATATTTTTTGCAGGGGCCGTGGAATGAGGGGTTGGAAAATAAAACATCACGTTGAAAATAGAACACTCGGCTAGCAGAAAGGAGACTGGGTTTGGCATAAACAAGCCATAAGCCCCTGGACGAGTCACCATCTCTCTAAAGGACATCAACATTTTTTAAATGGGGCTATTACAGTAGACAGTGACTAACATTTCTTTAAGCTCTAACCATAGGGAATTAAGTCAATTAATGCATTGCAAAGTGGAGTTATAGGCTCCGTAGAATTTTTCTATAAATTACTCAAATTTCTTAGCTAATCTTACTCACAGTGAAGCAAATTCCAGCCTTGCCAATTTTATGTGAAATGTGATTAGATGGTACACACTGTATGCAGTAATTCTCATAGCTGCTGTACGTATTTTATTTGCTTTTTTTTTTCCTGTGCAAAGATAATTGGAACATTAAGAGATACAAAACCACATTCTAATTCTAACCTTGTCAGTACAGCACTACCTTAACTTCTGAACTGGCAGAGCCAGTGGTACATTAATATATCCCTGGAATAGCATAGAAATGTCAGGCACAGTGTATTTACATCTGTGTTCAGAAGAGCAGTTAGTTATAGGGATAAGAGAAGCCAACATTTATTGAGCACCTACTATGTAATGTGCCAGGCATCATTGTACATCCTTTGGTTATATTAACTCATAAAATGTTATTATACCCATTTTATAGCTTAGGAAACTGAATCTTAGACATATTAAGCCATTTTCCAGCAGTCTCTTAACTGATAACTGGAAGCTCTAGGATTGAAATCCAGCTATGTTAGCCTTCAGAACCTGTGTTCTAGTACAAATAAGGCCGTTTCAGAGTTCAGCCCCTAACCCAGGAACCAGCGTTGGGGACAAAGAGCAATGTAATACAATGAAAAAACACAGACTTTTTGGCTCAGTTTGTAACCTGACCCTGAAGCTTTCTGAGTATGAATTGGAAAGAACCTTGACCTCTCTCAGTCCTAGTCTACTCCTCCATAAAATAGATAAGGTAATCCCTAATGAAAGGGCCATTAGAAGGATTATATGTATAGTATGTGGTAAAATAGTTTCTAAATTGTAAAGACCAAAACAGACGATGTATTTTGTGTATAGAAAGTTTCCCTGGGCCTAGTGGGAGGAAAAGACCGTAGAGGTGGTGCTTTTACTCAGTTATTCCCCAATCTTAGACAAAAGGGAAATCCGGGTAGAATTTGCAATCAATTAGAGTCAAGCGTGCAGAGGTTTCCTCCGCACCTCTGGAGAGAGCCTTTGAATTGTACCTCTTACGCTCCCATCTCTAGCTGCCATTGAAAGGTTTTGCATTTCACAGTTGGTGTGTTAAGCACTGGGGCTTTAGCAAGATCTTTTTAAAATTGATTAAGTGACCAGGCTTTTACAATTCCTTTGGGAGTTCAATAATAAAGTAGGTTTCAGAGTAAGAAATATATTTTCTAATTTTCAGCCAATTTTTCTTCTTTTTAAACTTCATCTTTATTAATGATTTGGAAGATGGAGAAAACAGCATGTTAATTCACTTAGTTATGAGTTTACAATGTGCTGTGACAGCTAAAAAGGCCAGAACTATTTTGAGACACAATTGAGGGAGCATTGTATCATGGGACAGAATAGTGATTGTCCCTTTTTATAGGCCTTCACAGAGATGGCTTCTGGAATATAGTATCTAGTTTCTGGACACCTCCAAGCCAGAGAGATATTTAGCTCAATTGGAAAGGATTCAGCACACATGATTAAAGATATTAAAGAAAGCATGTGTGGAACATTCTTGCTGCCTTGCCCAGTCTTGTCCCATCAACCCTATCACTTGGTAACGGGGGATAGATTGTAGTTGGTTTGTGAATTACAGCTTAGGCATGTTCCCTTGTCGCTTGTTAAATTCCTACTGTTGCAGATAATAATATTTAACATGGAAGGATTCTTTAACATTGACTTATATTCTCATACCCTAATGATGTGTAATAACATACAATACATCAAAGTAGGTTGAAAAAGTGAATCTAGGCTAGGAAGTTTAGGAGAAATGATACAACGGGGAAAGGGGGCTGGTTATTTATTGTACATAATTATTCCTGAACAAATTCAACTCTAAAATAGTAGGTAGGTCTGTTGAGAAAGACTGTATCTGCAAGATTCAGAAGCACTGGAGAAGGCATTTCCAGACCTCCATTACATGGTGTGGGCATATAGATGAGAACATAAATTGAGTCAGTCCAATACAACTCACTCACTTCATAGCTAGTGCTTCTTCCAATTGCACCATTTACTGAAATACCCAGATATTGGTCCAATAATGGCAGAAACTGCCTCTACAACCTAAAAGGCTCACGGGCATGAAGCTGTCCTTCTCATGTATTTGAAGGAAGGCAATCCTTGACCTTTAAGAAAATAGTTCAGTACAATCTAACCTAGGCCCTGGCTTCCTGAAGGCAGACAACACATTGTGGTTTGTTCCCCACCCCCTAAAATATGAAATGAATATGTGAATTAATTTGAATTCTTTTGCTCTCTGTTCTAACCCTGAGCACTGCTTTTTTCCCTTCCCCAGAGCCATTCAGTGCTGACGTATGGGTGATGATGTTTGTGATGCTGCTCATCGTCTCAGCCGTGGCTGTCTTTGTCTTTGAGTACTTCAGCCCTGTGGGTTATAACAGGTGCCTCGCTGATGGCAGAGGTAAGGCCAGCTGGAACCCCTGCATTTCCCCAGTTTTTTTCTCCTTATTTTCAAATCTCTGGACTCCTCATTTGTTATCTGCATTTTCCCTAGCATATCCATTTCTGAAAAGGAACCCTCAGGTGAACATTTCTAAGTCACCAGCTTGGCGTCTCTTTAGAAATACCCCAGTTAAGATGTTAGTTTGAATCTATAGGTCTGCTTTATGCCTGGCCCCAAGCCTAGTTTCACTCCCAAGTAAAGGAGAGGAAAAACTGTTGGTAGATATGGGTATAGCATAAACATGTCATAGGAAACTATTTTGATAACCTTAGGCTGTGGGCAGTCTGTTGGAACAGATGTCGCTAACAAGGCAGATTGTACACACATGTTAAGAACAAGAAGAAATGGATTGCCCCAGGGTATATGCAGGTGGTTGTGGCTGGTTGAGTTCCCCAGTGCCAAAGGATCACAACTGAGGTACCACATCTCCAAAGCATATGCCCCTGGTTCAACCCCCTTGCCAGAGAGTATAAAAGTTGGGTGTTGGAAATAAAATGAGTGGGAAAGACCAATTCTCACTCATAGCTATTATTGGGTATGGTCCAGTTTCCTGGGTAGGTAGACCCAGAGATGTGAGGGCTACCCATGTGTTTGAGGCATTTATGACAGTTTTTAAAAGTTCACATGATTTCTAAAGAGGACCATGGGATCCTTGTAAATAACTCCTCTAAAACTTCCTGAGAACCCCAGGATTAAGAAATATTCTGCCTTCTCTGAGTCTTCTCCATTCCAGAATGTGAGCTCTATCCTAGAATTATACCTCCAAGAGGAAAGATTCTTAATCCTGGCTACACATAAGAATGATCTATGGGGCATCTAAAAGACACAGGTGCTTGGACCTCATTTTCTGATTCACTAAGTCTAGATTGGGGCTTAGACCACTGTATGTTTCAAAATAGTGTTTCTCTATCTTGGTTGCATGTTAAAATAGCCAGCCCCACCCTACACCAATTTAATAAGAATCTCTGAGTATAGGGTTTCAGGCAGCAGTATTTTATAAAATCTTCCTCATGCTTCTGTTGGATTCACAGTCCAAGCTGTGAAACACCACTTTACTGAAGTATTTCCAAGTGTAGACCTACCTTTTAATTTGGTTTGTGTATTCTGAGGTGGGAGTTGGGGTGTCTCCACGGCATGGTGCAATCAGGGGCCTTCCACCTGTGCTTCATCCAGAAGCCATGGCCTATATCCCAGCCTGTGTGGCACCAGTAAGAAGTGGAACATCTGGGAATCACATGAGTATATACTTAGGTTGGCAATGTCAAGAGCTAAAGTCAGTGTGCGTTGCCTCTCTCCCTTGAAAAAATAACAGGAGCCGAAAATCCAGATTTGCAAAGAAAGCTCAGAGCGAGGGCTTACAATTACTCACTTTACCGAAGGATGTTTGTCTTCACAGAGGAATTCAACGTGGGGCCACTTTAAATATCAAGTCTCCTTAGAGCATTTTACAATTTATAAAGCTTTGATTTGTAAACAACTTTTTAGTTACACATCTGTTGCATGAAATAAGGTTCACATGCACAGATGTGTGTGCACAGTTAGATATCAGGTTCAACATGAGTTGTCCCTGATGATTTATTTGGCTGAGCAGATGCTATCAGGATCACAGATTACATCATAAGACCTGTGCAAATATGCTGTAAAACTGTGCAGGCAGATGTTCATTTCTGCAGTGGAGGGGCCACGTGGAGATTCAGACAACAGGCAAGATTTTACCATCAGCAAATAGAGATTGCAGTGAGGTCACGATACATACATGGGCAGAAGCCCAAGCACTGTCTGTGAAAGGTTAGGTGGGGGGAAATCAAAGTCAAAAGCAGCTTCCTGTCTCCCCTTAGATGCATGTAGCTAGGCCAGGATTCTATGACTTCCCCTTTGGCCGTCCTGATATTCTTTTTTTTTTTTTTTTTTTGAGACGGAGTCTTGCTCTGTTGCCAGGCTGGAGTGCAATGGCGTGATCTCAGCTCACTGCAAGCTCCGCCTCCCGGGTTCACGCCATTCTCCTGCCTCAGCCTCCCGAATAGCTGGGACTACAGGCGCCCGCCACCACGCCGGGCTAATTTTTTGTATTTTTAGTAGAGACGGGGTTTCACCGTGTTAGCCAGGATGGTCTCGATCTCCTGACCTCGTGATCCGCCCACCTCAGCCTCCCAAAGTGCTGGGATTACAGGCGTGAGCCACCACGCCTGGCCCCTGATATTCTTTTACACACAAGCTTCTATGGCAGGAAACCAGCTGGGAAGTGTTGGCATCGGAGTGGGATCAGGGTTGTCTTTGAAACATTGAGTGCTAAGTGCTAGAAGCTAAAGAAAAATCAGGAAAAAGTGCATTCTAAGCCATCTAGCGTCAGTGTAAACAGACTTGGAGAGGGTTTATGAATGGTAGAAAAAAATCTTACACAATTCTTGCTGATGTTTTTGGAAGTTAAAATGCATTCTTGGTAGATACAAATATAAAATTTAGGAAAAAATGACAGTCATGACCCAAGTGTGACCATAGTGACATAGTCGGCCTGTTTTACTCAGTTTTGATGTAATCTTGAGGGGGTCTTGTATATGGGGGCAGGTTGATGGCTCCTCCAGAGGAGAGTCATGACTGTTAGTTCAAGAAAGACCATCCCACACACACCCCAGGATTTTCTGGTTTTTCTCCTAAGGAACCCTCTGCAGCCCTCCTGAGAGTCCCTGGAAAAGACAGATACACACTCTCAAATTTAAAAGCCGTTTATAAAAGGGCTTGGTTTTAGTGGAAGGGTTTCCTGCTCTGAGCAGGGACTCGCCGTGTGTATTTGTAGCTTTCAATAGAACCAGCCACAATGGCTTAACTTTCGTCCTTGTCTTTCTGTCATGCCAGAGCCTGGTGGCCCCTCTTTCACCATCGGCAAAGCTATTTGGTTGCTCTGGGGTCTGGTGTTTAACAACTCCGTACCTGTGCAGAACCCAAAGGGGACCACCTCCAAGATCATGGTGTCAGTGTGGGCCTTCTTTGCTGTCATCTTCCTGGCCAGCTACACTGCCAACTTAGCTGCCTTCATGATCCAAGAGGAATATGTGGACCAGGTTTCTGGCCTGAGCGACAAAAAGGTAAGAGACTCATTTGAAATCTCCCATCTTTCCCTCAGTCCTGTTCTCAGCCATACTCAAAGTTCTCATGTACCTGCTTGTCTTCTAAATTTTTGGAATTGACCGTTCTTTCTTATGTTTCCTTGTATTGGAACATGGGAGTAGAAGTCAGTTTCCCTACTGAAATCATATGACTTCATGTTGGCCTCCTGATTAGTGAAAAGTTATCACTAGTACACCCTAGGCTGCAAATAAGGGGCTTGGTATGTTAGCGGCTTTCTGAGTGTGTGGTACCTCCTGTTGGATGTGGTTGTGTGGCCTATCTGCACAGGGCTGCCAGTGTGGGGTGTTATTAGAGGACCGCCGCCGTGTACCCACACTGAGGAGATGGGTGCATGATGGCCTCCTTTTCTTCCCAGTGGTGTTTGGCTGTGGGCTCTCCCTTTGTTCCACTGCACACTCATTGTTTCTGGGGCTGAGCAGGAAGAAGCATTGTGTCTTGAAGAGAAGTAACTGCTGTTTAACTGGATGATTTGGATGACTGCCCCTGTGTGGTGCTGATGAATGGGCTGCCCCCTTACTAATTGCAGGCCTCCTGCGGACCTATGCAGTTGAGAGAGAAGGGAAAGTGTCTGCTGTTTTCCATCACTGCTGGATGAGGATGTACAAAACCCATTCTAATTACATCTGACCCTCCAGTCTGCCTGAAGCATCACATTTTCCATGGGAGATCTGTCTCCTGAAACTATGTAACCAAGACTAGGGATGGGAGCCACTTTCATGGAGTGTCCCATAAAGCTTATGGCCAAAATAATTTTGGAGACTTGCGCTCACAACAAATTTTCTACTCTATTTCCTTAAGATTTAGGAAATGTGATATTTTTCCACTCCCACCCCCACCCCCCCAGGATGAAGCCATGAGCTGCAGACAGGTGTGTCTTCAGACCAAATAGTACTTTGCACATGGATTAGATTTTCCCAACCTAAAACCCTACACACTTAAGCAAATGGTCTGAGAAGAATGAAAAGGAGGAGATATTCTCTTCAGGGGCTCAGATTCTCATTTTTCCTTCTGCATCTCTACTTATCAAGAACATTCAAAAGCATGTGGAGAAGATAAATAGTATCTTGAGAAAATGTATATATTTATTATATATATTTGATATATTCTATATAATATATATTTATTATATATATTTTATACATTCTATATAATATATATTTATTATATATATTTTATACATTCTATATAATATATATTTATTATATATATTTTATACATTCTATATAATATATATTTATTATATATTTTATACATTCTATATAATATATATTTATTATATACATTTTACATATTCTATATAATATATATTATATACATTTTATATATTCTATATAATATATATTACATACATTTTATATATTCTATATAATATATATTACATACATTTTATATATTCTATATAATATATATTATATACATTTTATATATTCTATATAATATATAATATACATTTTATATATTCTATATAATATATAATATACATTTTATATATTCTATATAATATATAATATACATTTTATATATTCTATATAATATATAATATACATTTTATATATTCTATATAATATATATTATATACATTTTATATATTCTATATAATATATATTTATTATATATATTTTATATATTATATAATATATATTTATTATATATAATATATATTTATTATATTTATTATATATAAGATATATTTATTATATATATTTTATATATTTTTTTTTAGTGCATGGTACCTCCTGTTGGATGTGGTTGGGTGGCCTATATGCACAGGGCTGCCAGCGTGGGGTGCTACTACAGGGCTGCCGCTGTGTACACACACTGAGGAGATGGGTGCATCATGGCCCGTGGAAAATATATACTCCACTGTGTTTACCCCTTTGTGTTATCTGTTTCTCTGATTTGTCTTCCTTTTTGCTTTATTTTTCTTCCTTATTTAAAAAAAATTCTCTCTCTTTTTTTCTCTCTTATTTGGAAGCTTTTATTTACTTATCTCATGATTTATGATACATTTATGTATATATCATCCATGTATTAATCCATTTTTAAACTTCTCTCTCATTGTTCCTTCATCAACATCTTTCAGCACAACCCTAACTAAAATTTGAGTTGGACACCTCCTTTTCCCCCCATTTGCAGCCACTACCACAATCACCTTTTGGTGACTGTTTCTGTAACCTGGATAGTAATAGGGTGGAGAACAACCTCAGAGCTCAATACTTGGATGTGGCTTAGGGTAAGATGGACCACGCCTACCTCCTATTGTTTGGATGTCTGATCCCTTTAAATCTCATGTTGAAATTTGATCCCCAGTGTTGAAGGTGGGGCCTAATGGGCAGTGTTTGGGTCACAGGGGTGGATCTCTCATGAATGGATTAGTGGCTCCCTTGGGAGGGGTGGGACTGCGTGAGTTTTTGCTTTGTTAGTTCCCATGAGAATTCCCCCAACAGCTGATTGTTAAAAAGAGCCTGGCACCTCCCCTGTCTCTTGCTTCCTCTCTTGCCATATGATCTCCGCACATGCTGGCTCCCCTGCCCCTTCCACCATGAGTGGAAGCAGCCTGAGGATGTCACCATATGCCCAAACTTGAACTTTTCCAGACATCAGAATTGTGAGCCAACTGAATCTTTCTTTTCCTTTATAAATTACCTAGTCTCAGGTATTCCTCTACAGCAACACAAAATGCACTAAGGCACCACCCTAAAACATGGATGTTGCAGAAACTTGATGGGCCATGCCCCATGTGTAGACTTGTCAGAGGTATGGCAGACCATGTCTTCACATGAGGCTGTGGCAGAGATGTAGTAGACTATGTACCACACAGAGTATAGCAGGGCCATGTTACCATGCATGACATGGCAGGGGTGTAGTGTTTCATGTCCTATGCATGGTTATAGCACTGTATGGTGAGATCATGTCACTGTGCATCAATATGGCAGAGATGAGGTAGGTCGCAGACCTTCTTGGCTGTTAAGTGGAGGATCTGCATGGGTATCAAAATGCTTCCTTCAAATGTCTCAAAAATTACTTGGCATACTGCACTTATCTTTCTCTTACCCTCATGGACCTCGCAGTAACAACTGCGAATGTTTTTCTGTTTGAACTAAGCATAACTGAGATGGAGGAAGATAGTTTTCTTTTCCATGATTTTGAAGTAAGTATCATTTCTAGGCTTCTTAAAGCAGACAGGATATTCACATGTCTGTCCTGCATACCATGCTGATTATGTTCTAAAAGTTGGAGCCCATCAGTTTGTTTTATAGAATGAAGACAGGGGTGTGTGTGTGTGTGTGTGAGAGAGAGAGAGAGAGAGAGAGAGACTTTCAAGACCTTTGCAAATAATTTCCACTGTGACCCCAGCTCTGCAGTCTCATTGGCCAATGCTTGGGTTCCTGCATCTGATATCCTCACAACTGTTCATCTTTTTCAACCATACGTCTATCTATGCATCTGCCTAGGAGGCTTTTTTCCCCACTTTTTCACTCATCAAACTCCTACTGAAACTTCAAAACCTAGATTAGAGATCCCTTTATTTGTGGAACTTTCCCTAGCTCATCTGGGAAATTAGTCATTCTGTGCTCTATTATGGCAACTATTCAAATCTTTATTATAACATGTATCTTCCACATTCTGTTACAATAATCTATAGGCCTATACCTGACCACCTATTCCTCTGTCTGACCATGAACTCCACAAAGTCAATGACCATAAGTTGGTCATCATTAAGACAAAAAAAAAAAAAAGTCTGTGGGGAGAGAGGAAGAGAGGTTGTATTTACTTAAGAGCCCCTGGCAAAAACAACGGACCCAGCATCACAGGCAAAGAAAGCAACAAGTCAGCAAGTGCCCCTTAACAGCTGTCTACTTTGTAAATGGTTATCTGATACATTTCAGAACTTCGCAGATGACAAAACAGTAAAGTGTAAACACCCTACCAGAATCTGTCAACATGATTTACATAATTATAAAAAACATTTAAGTAACTAATGACTGCATATCAGTGTCAGAGACAGTTATATAAATCAGAAAGAGAGTTTCCTGAAAATATACTTAAAATGTTAAAATTCTTATAGTCTTACTTACTTACAGTCTAACACCTAAAGAAAACAAATTATTGGGACAGGGTATGGTAATGCATGAGAGGAAGTATATTCTGTGAATTTAGAAAAAGAATAAAGACATTCAAACAATAATGTTGAGAAAAGGAATGAGGTGATTTTGAAGATGGTTTTTCAATGTGATTAGATTTTCATCAAGGAAGTAACATTTAAAATGGAGAAGGGTTCCTAAACTTGTTTTGACTATTACAGATGATATATCTTCCGTATAACTCAGATCAAGTGATAAATATCTTGGAGTGATAATGGAAAGATATTTGTAGCCATTTGATTTATAGTTTTTTTTAAAATTATCTTCAGCTTTTTTGCAGAAAAAATATGTACTCAGATTTCATTTGTGTTAAGGTAGAAAACCAGAGTTAAATTTCCATGAAAACCTATTTTTGTACTCCTTTATACTGGAAGGCTTCCATTTTGCGGTAGCACATTACAGTGAATTCAGAATTATTCCACTACATGCTGTACCTAAATATGGGTGCAAGTTCGAACATTCAGCAACCCGACTGTACATTCCATCAGCTCCCCCAGTGGGAGGAGGGTGTAAGGGAGCTAGTGACATCTTTCTTCTCTTAACAAAGAGCCAACAATGCATTCTCATATTTCTCACCCATCCAGATGGATTTCTCATTTTGCAGTCTGCCAACCATAGTATGAAGGAAAAAGAGCTTGGCCAGTGAGGGAGTGGGACATATTTTCTGGGCACTAGGTACATTTTGTATGCTCCGTGTATGCTATTTGGATAATCTTCATACAGGTATGATTATTCTCATTTTACAAATAGGAACACCGAGACTCTGGAAAACTAGTAACTTCCCCAAAGTTATACATTACCAAGTGACAGAGCCAAAATTTGAGTCCCTGTGTATTTGGCTCTAAAATCACTCTGCCAGGGTGTTTCTCTTGTAGCTAATCTCAGGGAAAGCTGTGACATAGATAAGGATTGGAATTGACACCCCTGCCCCCACTTTCCTATTTAATTCCCTATCCTTTAATGTAATGCCTTGATTCTACTTAACAGGGCACTTTTACACCACCACTACTATTACTACTAATAATAATGATTATCATTGTTATTATTATTATTAATATAACTTCAGCGATAATATCCCAGCTAAGATTTTTTTCAGCTCTTACAAGCCAGGCATCATGCCAAATATATTTCATAGATTATCTTATATAATGGTGCTATTAATATCTTTATTTGTAGATGAGGCAACTGAAGCTTGGAGAGGTTAAATAATTTGCCCTTATGGTGTTCCTGGCTCACTATAGCCCCTGAACAGTGTGCCACCCTGTTTAGACCCTGATGCTATTTGATGTTTTTTCCAGTTACTCACTTTTCTTCCTACATTCCCATCTACCTTATCAAAGCCTAACAAGTTAGATCTTTTCCCCCTACTAACATGTAGCTATCTAATTAATTGAGCCATAATAATTAGATAGTATAGTAACATTTGCACTTTATTTAATAAGCCTTTCAGAGACATTATTTTAAATAGAGAATAATGGTGATTTCCAGTACTTGGGCAGGCTAATGGCCCTCAAATTGACTTTAACCTGTGTATAGAGTGACCCTTAGCTTTAAGCTACTGTTGGATGGTGGAGAACGGTGGCACCAGGAGTGAGAAGGGACAGTTAGGGGGTCAGTGGGGTCTGGGGTCAGACTGAAGGAAGCCCACAGGGAGGTGGAGGCTGCTAAAGTCACAGAAGGTTGGCGTTTGACCATTGGGCTCTCAAGGGTACCTGGCTGCAAACGATTTCACACATGCCTGCCACCATTGTGACACATGCCTGAAATATGTGTTGCAGCTCTTTTCCTCAAGGAACTAGAGGAGTTTTATTAACTTTCAAATGTCAAAAATGTGCTCATCTGCTTACTGAGGGTAGCTATCTTTGTCTGCAACACTGGAGGTACAATCAGGATGGCCACGTAACACCTAAATGAATAATGAGTCTTCTGTGTTTCCAAGAAGTTCCATGGGGGTCTGGAAGTCACTTCACATTCTTTTGGGATATAGGAAGGGCATGGCTTTTAAATCAATATGCAGGCAAATAAATAAATATGCGTTCTGGAACAAACTCAGCCTGGTGATAAGCAAATTTACTCCACAACTACCCTGAAGTGTTGGGTGGTTGTTGAGCACGTGTGAGGAAATGGGGCCATGCCTTCCACTGCACAAATTTATTTTCCTGCCCTATTAACTTTAGGCTGGAAGCCAGCAGGAGACAGCCAACCTCCAGCCCGATCTGTCACACCCTTTTCCTGGCCCAGATCATTTCGCTCAGACCGTGGAATACTGGGCTAAAAATAACTTAATTGAGAAAGTAGCAGTCATGACCAACTAGCCAGGGAGCTAGTAATGAGGGCCTGGGTTGGACCTCTAGGTACTGAGCAAAATGTAAGGGTATGATTCATGCGTGGGAGTCCTCAGGGCCTGTCAGGCAACTATTCCTCTTGGAGCTACTAATCAAGAGCAGGTCTGGAAAATGTAAAACTCCCCAAATCCTGGGAGTATCTGAGGTACAGAATGCACATGAGAGGGGGAAGGACACCTGCCTTTTGTTCTCTTAATTGGCAGAGCCAGTCTGACCCTTTCCATGGACTGCTGTCCCAAGCGCTGAGCCTCCTTCATTCCTGCCAGGATGACCTCCATCCAAATGGGACCAGAACAGATCCCTGGGGCTTGGCTAGCCCCAGGTCTGTCCATCAGGGTTGGCTACCCTCACTTCTCCTCTGGCATTATTTAAGAATGGGTCTGCTATGTCCCCCAACAGGTACCCGCAAGCCCTAATTCCTGAATCCATCTTTACTGAGACAAGAGATCCCTAACTTCAGTTCAACATCCTGTGGCTTAGTAGTGGTCACCCTCCAAGTCCTGGGGGGCAGATGACCCAGAGTTGATGACTGAGTTTCTAGCAAGCCTTCACAGTTGCCTTTTACTTCTTCCTCTTTTGTGGTCCCCTTCTCCTTGAACGGCCCTCTTTCCCTTGAACGACCACTTGCTTCTTGCCTTCCTATGACTTCTAACACTGTATTCCTCACCTCTAAGCTCTACTACCTTGTTGGGGCCTGAAGTGGGTTGAATTGTATCCTCCCAAAGATATAGCCACATCCTAACCCCTAGAACCTACAAACATTGACCTTGTTTGGAAAAAAAAAAATCTTTGCAAATGTAATTAAGTTAAAGATCTCAAGATGAGATCATCCTGGAGTATCCAGGTAGACACTAAATCCAAAGACAATTGTTCTTATAAGAAAAAGGCAGACACAGATTTGACATAGAAGGGGAGAAAACACACAGATGAGAAGACCATTTGAGGATGGAAGCAGACACTGGAGTGATGCAGCCACAGGAACACATGCAGCCACCAGAAGCCGAAAGAGGCAAGATATGGATTCTCCCCTAGAACCTTTGGAAGAAGTACAGCCCAGCTAACACCTTGTTTTGGAACTTCTGGCCTTCAGAACTATGTGAGAATAAGTTTCTGTTTGTGGCTATTTTTTATGGCTGCCACAGGGACCTAATACAAGGCCTTCACGACTTCCGTAATCTGCACTTTGAGCTCATTGCATCCTTTAGACTTCAGTGCTTCTCCCAGACTTCTTTGTCCCAATTTGCATTGTCAGTCTCCCAGCCCCATCTTTTCAAAGTGAGTATTTCTTACAGTGGGATCAGATTCAGTTCCCCTCTCCTTTGCCTGGAAGAATGAATCCAGTTTGCACTGAAGCTTTGCAGAGACATGCTTTATGGGCAGTCTTCTCCTTGCTGGTTAATTTTAGGGAGACAATACAAAACCTGAGTGTCATTGTGTGCTCCCTTTTGCTGTGTCCTTGAGCCAGATTAATGTTAGTTTCTCACAATACATACTACACTGCTTATGTGCACACTTCCCCACTACCTTCTATGAGGCCTTTTAGTAGTGATGTCCTTATCAAAGGGAATTGAGGACATGTTTCTGTGAGATGTATCATTTTCACAATTCCTTTGTGCAGAAAAACACTAATGCACTCTTCTCATATTCTAGACTGTGCCAAATCACAGAACTGGAAGATAGTTTATTTGATCATCTGGCACAGGGAACTCTTTTCTCATCAAAAGCAAGCAGGTGTCCTCTCTCTTCTTGTAGCCTTATCCTCCTTGTTACACAGGAAGGTACACACACACACACACACACACACACACACCCCTACCCTCCAAGACTACATAAAGGTACCAAGATAACTGGATAAATAGTAACTTAGCACTCACAAAGCTGCACAAGGAACACAGGTTTCCCATGTGCATAGAAGATTTACTAAATGGATATCAGAAAGTTTGTCTTTCTTACCTGGGTAAAGAATTTGGCTTTGTCTCATTCTGCTGATATTAGTAGACTCATCTTTTTGTGAAACACAAAAATGAAATGAAATGAAATGAAGGAAGAAGAAGGATGGAGACAGATGGAGAGAGTATGAGGGGAAAGAGGAAGGAAGGAAGGGAGGAAGGGAGGGAGGGAGGTAATCAGAAGCCAATGCTGTCCTAGATCTGCTCTGTATTACCTTTCTTAGAAAGGTATCCCTATGCAAGATATTAGAGGACCAGAGGCTTCCTGGAACTACAATTTTTTTAATGCAACTATGCAAACTAGCATGAGTATGAATTCACAGTTTTGTCACCTGCATTGAATTGAACTAGGCCCAAAATTAAAGCCAAAAATAGGCAACAAACAATTTTAATTAACAAAAATCAAAGTACACAGCATGGGATGTTATCTTTTCAGATCTGGATGTTCTGGATGTGGGAGAGGCTAGTGAGCACTTCTTTTAACTGTTGGAATCATTGAATTTGTCTGTAGCTTCCCTATGGGGCCTCTCCCAGTCAGACTGACTCTCCCAGGTGGGGAGGAGCAAGTGGCTCTGAGGATTCCCACCAAATTTCAAATCTATTTACAGCCAAGTCTCTGTTTCTATAAGAGAGCTATTCTATTTAGCTAACTGTTGAAGGCAGTTGCTTTATTCCAAAGTTTATTTACATAAAATAGGAGAGTTCCCCGACATTCTTTTCTGATTAAAAACAAAAAATTATCAATGTTTTAGTACAGGGAGGGCTAATCTTTTATAAGTTCACTAAATTGCGGGTTGTGGGTTGAGAATTTATTAACAATTAATGTTTCACTTCTGAACAACTAAGTTCGAGTCCTTTGAGACAATGCAGCATGGAAATTTATATGTGGCCAAAAGCATCAAACCTAGAATGAGTCAGGTTTTAAAGATGTCAGAATTATATTCACAATGAAAATTGTGGCCAGGGCTGCTCTGGGCTTTTATGTTTCAGGCTTGTTGACTCCAGCTGTAATGGTGGCAAGAGTGGAAAAGGTGTGCAGCCTGCTATATTTTTGGAACTTTTCAGCCTAGCTGGGCATATGCTAGGGCTGATGGGGGCCTGAGACTCCCTGAGGCTAGGGAAGCCCAACCATTTAGATTACGATTCCACATCGAGATTTCCTGTCCAGCATGGGTCACAGAGAGCCATTTAAAGACCAAGTGGCTGACACTCTGAAAACACTATAGTCTCGGATGTTTCCTCTCCTACTTTACTCCAGTGCCACTCAGGTGATGGCTTTGATCGAGAGCATCAGGAGCATTGGCTTCAGGCCAACATGATGCTGAGAATGGCCAGAGTGGAAAAAAGAAAACGAGCAGGCAAGCCGACTCCCTCAGCACGGAGCAGCTTGGATTGTCAGCCATCACTCCAGGAGGAAGTCAGGAAGAGGAGGCTCAACGCCTTGGGTCCTCACTTTAAAAAGTACGTGGCTAGTCAGTATGAGAAGTTGTTTCTGTTTGGGAGTGCACAGGAAGGAGTAGCTGCCAGGGAAGTGGTATGGTAGAACAGTGCATTGATATCAAAATTATTTGGAGAACCCTTTCAAACCAAGTAGGACTCTGTCCAACCGGCTGGAAATAAAAATACAGGTGCCAAAAGCTCCCACCTTTGTGGCACTACTCTGCCAAGGAGGTAGCCAGGAAATCAAAAGTAAGAAAAGGATTGTGAGAGAAAACTACTTTGGGGTGGTGGAGGGGGTGGGGTAGCTGTTGGAGGGCTGCGGAATTCTTTTTTCTGTACCTTTTAACCTACTGAAGCTGCTTTGAGGGGGTCATCTAGAGAGCTTGGTATCCACCCCCTGCAGTTAGAATGGAGAAGGGCTGGCATTTGACCCATACCTGAGAAGACTGAAGGTGACAGGTCTTGGTGAGAACTGGTCCCTGCCTGGTGGGCCATATTCCCCGCAATGGCCAGATAGATCTGTTTCTCAAGACCAGATGAGGCCATATGGGAAGGAGGGAGGCAGTCTGGGCCTGAGGTTGCAGGAGATGTTTTTCAAGGCTCCCTGCCCAAAGGGCTTTCTTCCCAAGATAAGGCAACTGCAACAGAAAGAGTCAGGAGGGGTGCCGTCCAATGGAGAAACTGAAGGGACTGATGTGAGTGACCAGCTGCACTGAGGTTGGTCCAATGTTCTTCCTGAGAGCATCTCTGGGGAGCCCAGAACTTGCCTGGCAAGGAGGACATCTGCCATGCCTAGGGAGTGGCAATGCCAGACCACTGCGGTGCCAGCCAAGGAAGTGCTTTCCTGCCTCTGCAGCTCCTCCTTTCCCTGACACCACCGCCTTCCACCCCACCCTAGAGTGGGAGGAGAACAACTAGAATGAATGCAGGATCTGTAAGAGCTGGCATCACGTTGAGTTTTATTTCTTGGCTAGATGATAGCCACTGGGATTCCTGGGGCCAAACCTGCCTATTTCTCTCTGCCCTTATTATTGAACTATGTAATGAACATATATTATGTACCAAGCCTACTATTAAACTCTTCACATATGGTTCTACTGTTACTGATGGAGGGTCTTGACCAGAAGTTGTCCAGGTCCTTGGTATTTTGAACAAAGAATTGAACAAAGCACACAAACAAAGTAACCGAGTAATGAAACACAGAAATGAAGCAGCAAAAGCAGGAATTTATGAAAGCGTGAAAGCACTCTGCCTGGTGGGAGTGGGCCCGAGCAAGTGGCTCAAGGGCCTGGTTACAAAGTTTTCTGGGTTTTAAGTACCCCATTTGAGGTTCCTATTGGCTACCCCTTGTCTGGATGAAGGATTTGGTCTGTGGCTAATTAAAGGCTGAAGTGAATTGGTGCCCTATGCAGATAAAGGGATGGTCCCTGCTTGGCCCACGGCCAATCCAAGGCACTCTCCCTTTTCCATCTGAGACTTGGTGGAAGGAGGAGGTTGGTAGGGAGAATAGCCTTTGATCCTTTGCTACTGGGAATGGGAGATAGGGTTTTTCCTTTTGGTTTAGCTTCAGGAAGTTTGCGTTAATTGGCTTTAGGTTCCCTGCCCCCAGGCCCAGGTTTTTTTCTTTTTGATCCAGCTTTGGGAAGTCAGTGCAAATTGGCCTTAGATTCCCTGCCCCCAGACCTTGATGTTTTTCCTTGATTCAGCAGGAGTTGGCCTTAAGTTCCCTTCCTCCAGACCCTAGTCTCCTGCCTCACTACTTTTAATCTTTCTGCCCACCCTTTGAGATCGCCATTATTAACATCATTTTACAGATGAGGAGAGTCATCTAAGGATTAAGCAAATTGACCTAAGTCACACAACTAGAAAGTGAGGGTTCCAGGATTTGATCCAGAGAGCTGACCCCACAGCCTGCATCTTCCCCTGTGATACTGCACTGCCAGAGCCCTGTGTCTTCTTTGTGTGGACATAGGAAAGTGGGGCATGCTTCTAGAGGCATTGGCCTGAGGCAACAGAATCTAATAAAGCCTCTGTCCTGGGGACCTTCTCTGGCCTGGCTTCTTGGATTCTCAAAGGAGTGATAATAGGGCTCCAGCCAGAGACCACTCATTATACAGCTGTGAGTGCACAGGAACCTTGAAGAGACCTTGTTCATTCTAACCAAAAGTATTTCCAGCGAAGTTTGTTTTCTTCATTTGTGCACATATAGCCCCTTGCACATTTAAGAACCACTTATATAATGAGAGTTGACTGGATGAATGAATCAAAAAGACATCGAATATTATTGGGTGTCATGTTTTCTCTCTGCTAGGCAGTAACCAGTGTGTTTACTTAATCCAGCTACAAAGGAAAAGATCCCACTCTCAGCAACCTTCCATTTAAGGGAAAAGTAAAAAAGGCAGAGAGGGAAGAAATAGAGTGGAGGGAAGGACACCCTACTTCATCCCTCCAACCTCATCTCAGAAGGGAAATAGAGCAAGAGCAGTATTTAGTTTCTGAAGTACTTGTGACAAGGAGACCATGAGTAGCTTAAGGCTATAAACCACCTTGATATTCATTTCCTAAATGCTTAATTCTATGAAACTCCTCTATACATCTCCCAGCTTATCACTAGCACCACAGTTTTCTCAGTAAAGTATTAGCCAGCTGTGTTTCTTGCAAGAACTGATTGCCAACAGACCCTGAGACAGCTGGGACTCCACCTTTTTTGGACTGGGTACAAAAGAGATGTTGAGCTGGGTGTTATCCTGGTACTGAAGAAAGAATACTGTGATTTCTAATGATGTCTCCAAGTGGCCTCAAATACAAATTGAACTAGATAGGGCCTCAAATACAAATTGAACAAGATGGCTAACAGCATTGTGTCATGAAGGACTTTGCAGCTGAGGACCTCTGGGATTCAGGAACCTCTGGGAAGTGAGCCTTTTTTTTTTTTTTTTTTTTTTTTTTTTTGCTTACAGAAAAAAAAAATGCACTTGAACACACAAGGTTATTAACTCACATGCCTTTACATGACACACCCACCCATCCCTGCAAACACACCAGCACATACACCACATAGGGTACAGATGTGGTTTTGACTTGGAGCACTGAGCAATTTTCTGCTATTCTTTTTATCCTTTTAAAAGTGCACCAAATTAATTGTGGCCAACTACCTATAAATCCCTTTCTCTCTGCCAATCAGGGCTGCCTGAACAGGCAAGAGGCTCTCTCACCTGCTTCGTTATGCAAATTGTATTCAAATGCTGAAGAACAATGCAGCCTTCAGCACTGCAATGATTCCAGGTTGCTAATGAGGAGAGGCTGCTGCTAGAGGAGTTGTTTTAACCCTCTGATGCTGAGGCAAGAAGGCTGAGAAGGCATCAAGTGGAGATGGAGGCAGAGTCAAAGTCAATGCCAGTTCTCAGCACCAGACAGGGTGCTCCCAGAGCACCATTACCTGGTGCAACTTGGCCCCTGATATAAAGGTCACCCCCGGGTCTGACATAATTTGGGACAATTTGGAGTCCAAACAGTGTGGACAGAATAGCTTGATTTCTTAAATATCCCTGTGGTCTGACAACTATAAGTACATTTTTCAGGATATGGTGGACATCTGCAAGCACAGGGTCTGGCATGGTCATAAATGTATCTATCCTCAGAATACCTGTAGTCAAGGGCAGGCAGGATCCACCAGGCAAAGGGCATGAGAACGATCAACACACACACAGAGGAAGAAATCAATGGACACTAAGACCTCACATCATGAGATTAATTTGAAAAAGACCTGTACCATTCAGCCATTCATTCATTCAGGACCTGCTCTATGTGGAGCAAGAATTATTTTATTCTCCAGTAATCACAGTTGTCAGGACTTATTTCTCTCTTGACTGCCTCACCCTGTTACCTTGCCCCAACATTTCAGAATCTCCTCTTGAATTGGAATTTCAATCTCACCTCTCAAACCCAGGTAATCAAAAAGGGGCTTTTAACACAATTATGTAATTGTCATGCTGGGACTCTGTGTGAGCCAGACAGTTTATGCAGTAGTAAGGGGCGTTTCTGCTAGGCAGCTGTGGTAGCATTGCCTTGGAATGGGGCAAAAAGGAGTTTGGTGTTGGGAAGCACAGCAGTTCTCCAGCTCCTTTTGAAGAAAGTCTTTATAATGCAACTTCAACTCTCAGTTGGAAATGCCCTGAAATCACACGTTATCCAATACACCCATGTTCCAAGATGAGTTTCCCCAGGTTACAGATGGCCTAGACAAGCAGCCACTCCACTTCTGCCCTTCCACTTGGCAGTACTGGCACCTCCATGTGAGCTGCTTTTTTTTTTTTTTTAATACTTTAAGTTCTAGGGTACATGTGCAGAATGTGCGGGTTTGTTACATAGATATACATGTGCCATGGTGGTTTGCTGCACCCATCAACCTGTCATCTACATTAGGTATTTCTCCTAATGCTATCCTTCCACTAGCCCCCCCACCCCCTTACAGGCCCCAGTGTGTGATGTTCCCCTCCCGGTGTCCGTGTGTTCTCATTGCTCAACTCCCACTTATGAATGAGAACATGTGATATTTGGTTTTCTGTTCTTGTGTTAGTTTGCTGCGAATGATGGTTTCCAGCTTCATCCTTCATCCATGTCCCTGCAAAGGACATGAACTGATCCTTTTTTATGGCTGCATAGTATTCCATGGTATATATGTGCCACATTTTCTTAATCCAGTCTATCATTGATGGGCATTTGGGTCAGTTCCAGGTCTTTGCTATTGTGAACAGTGCCATAATAAACATAGGTGTGCATGTGTCTTTATAGTAGAATGATTTATAATCCTTTGGGTATTTACCCAGTAATGTGATTGCTGGGTCAAATGGTATTTCCAGTTCTAGATCCTTGAGGAATTGCCACACTGTCTTCCACAGTGGTTGAACTAATTTACAGTCCCACCAACAGTGTAAAAGCCTTCCGATTTCTCCACATCCTCTCCAGCATCTGTTGTTTCCTGACTTTTTAATAATCACCATTCTAACTGGCACGAGATGGTATCTCATTGTGGTTTTGATTTGCATTTCTCTAATGACCAGTGATGATGAGCTTTTTTTCATAAGTTTGTTGTCTGCATAAATGTCTTCTTTTAAGAAGTGTCTGTTCATATCCTTCACCCACTTTTTGATGGTGTTGTTTGTTTTCTTGTAAATTTAAGTTCTTTGTAGATTCTGGATATTAGGTCTTTGTCAGATGGATAGATTGCAAAAATTTTCCCCATTCTGTAGGTTGCCAGTTCACTCTGATGATAGTTTATTTTGCTGTGCAGAAGCTCTTTAGTTTAATCAGATCCCATTTGTCAATTTTGGCTTTTGGTGTTTTAGTCATGAAGTCTTTGCCCATGCCTGTGTTCTGAGCGGTATTGCCTAGGTTTTCTTCTAGGGTTTTTATGCTTTTGGGTCTTACATTTAAGTTGTTATTCCATCTTGAGTTAATTTTTGTGTAAGGTATAAGGAAGGGATCCAGTTTCAGCTTTCTGCATATGGCTAGCCAGTTTTCCCAACACCATTTATTAAATAGGGAATCCTTTCCCCATTGCTTGTTTTTGTCAGGTTTGTCAAATATCAGATGGTTGTAGATGTGTGGCATTATTTCTGAGGCCTCTGTTCTGTTCCATTGGTCTATATATCTGTTTTGGTACCAGTACCATGCTGTTTTTGTTACTGTAGGCTTGTAGTATAGTTTGAAGTCAGGTAGTATGATGCCTCCAGCTTTGTTCTTTTTGCTTAGGATTGTTTTGGCTATGTGGGCTCTTTTTTGGTTCCATATGAAATTTAAAGTAGTTTTTTCCAGTTCTGTGAAGAAAGTCAATGGTAGCTTGATCAGGATAGCACTGAATGTATTAATTACTTTGGACAGAATGGCCATTTTGATGATATTGATTCTTCCTATCCACATTATCCTTACAGCATCTGAAAAATTAGTGGTTCAGTAAAGAAGTAGGAATGACTTAAAGAAAATAGTTCCCAAGGCAATCTGTAAACTGGGCCAAATGGCCTTCATGACCACTACATTTTTTTGGCATGCTTTTATGTATTTAAACTTCCAGTTTAACCCTTTATATAAAAAACAAAAACAATTTTGGGGAAGTTGGATGCTTGTTTAATCACACATCAGTAAGACATTGTTTTCAAATTATCTTCCTTTTAACACCTAGATGTCATCCCTTAGACAGAAAGAACAGGGCTTTTGATTTTGTGGATGTGAAAATAGGGGGTGTCAGGCTTGGATGCCCCAAAAGGAGGTTAGGAAAGCACCAGAGCTCAGCAAGTGGAGTACAGGTATAGATAAATGAAGTATGGGGGCCAGCTCTGAACCCAAGCGAAGGCAATTCATTTTCCTTTCCTCCAGTACTTCATTACCCATTTCTGGCCTTTGTCACCCCCATGTCATGGGTGCAACTGGCTAGGGCTACATCACAGGTGGTAAAAGAATTTACCAAGACAGTTGTGGGTAAAGAAAGGCAGATTTATTAGAGAAACTAAGAAAGGTACATTGCAAGAGTGCAACAGGCAGTACAGCAGAGAGAAGGCTGTCTGCCAAGATGCAGGGGATGGAGGGGAGTTTTATAGGGTCATGCTGGAAAGGCTACTGCAGATAGGTTCATGCTGCTGGGGCTATGTTTGGAAGGAGGTATTTGGGAACAGGATGTTTGTGGTTAGCCATTTCTTAGAACAATAGCTTGTTAGCCACTTCTTAGAACAATGGCTCTCTCCTACCCTCATTTGTGTTCCTGCCAGCAAGGGCCTGTTTCTTGTTTCTATCAACTTATCAAGACTCCACACCACAGACACCCACTCCTGTCCTCCTACAATGGCCCAAGCACACCCGTCACCCTCCACTAGAATCATTGAGCAAGTGCTCATTTCCTTCACTGAATCATAAGCTCCTTGAGGCAAGAGACATGCTTTCAATAATTATGTCTTTTCAGCTCCTGAGACAGTACCTGGTACATTGTAGAAGTTTGTTAAATGAGTAAATGTTCCAAGAACATAAGCTAATAATATTAACACAAAAGTTCTGTTCTCTTTTGGATTAAATTGGCTTTAATGAGCTAACCACTTATAGTATTGTTTCTTGGGGGCAGCATATTTCTGTTTGTGAGCAGCTAATTTATAAATGAACTATTGAGGACAGTGTGTTCATAGGTTGGAGTCTGCCTATTGAAAATTGCAGTCCAAAGCCAAAAATGTATTAACCTTTGTATTATGTGTTCTTTTGCAATATTAGCAACCATGGCCCTCATTCATGGTAATCACATGAAACCATATCAATAGTTACAGTCTCAGAGAGCATACCTGTCATTAGTGACTGCTGGGTGGCATTCTCCAGGCTAGATGCTTTACATTCTTTGACTCATTTGCCATCTCCCACTTTTAGGTAGATGCTACCTCTACTGTGCAGTAGAGAAAACTAAGACAAGAAGCTATGTGATCGGGCTAGGTTCCTAAACCCTTCTCATGCCTCAGTTTCCTAATGTGTAGAATGGGGATTAAAATGTTACCTACTTTATAGCTGCTGTGCTGATGAAAGAGTTACTCTTTGTAAAGCTTAGAAGAGTGCCTCAAGCATACTAAATCCTCAATAAATATTAGTGGTCACATCCTACATCCACCCAGGGTTCGCTTCTAAACCCAGCTCACAAAGCTCATGCTGTTTCTAGCAGATGATTAACGTGTGCCCTGAAAGCCACAAACTGCTACAAATACACCCAAGAGCCCACCACTCAGCCCTCCTTCCACCCTGCTTGCCCCAGGCACTCAGTTGTTTCAATGAGATTTTGAGGTGGGAGTAGGATGGCTGGTGGAGGGAAGGTCAAATGTCAGGGCTAAAAAAGATGTGAAAGGGGCAGCAGGCGAGTTGCAGTGCTTAGACCCCTTGAAACTAGCTCCGGCTCCGAGGATGCCTAGATGAAGAGCATCTTCATGGCCCTCTCGGACAAGAGGTGCCTGGTACCTCTTTGCAGCCAACCTTGTGGGTCTTTTGAAAGCATACTCCCAGCATCCTCCTAGGCACATAGTAAGGGCTCAGTGAGCATTTCTGAATCTGTGTCTTTTGCCCATCTCTGTGATAGAAAACAATGACTTCAAGAGTGAGCTTCAACTATGAGTCCGCCTGACTACTGGGCTCTACCCCAAGGAAATGGTTTCTCACAGGAGTGGGCAAATTATAAAACTGGTCATTACCCAGCAATTCCATTGCTGGGTATATGCCCAAAGGATTATAAATCATTGTACTATAAAGGCACATGCACACGTATGTGTATTGCAGCACTATTTACAATAGCAAAGACTTGGAACCAACCTAAATGCCCATCAATGATAGACTGGATAAAGAAAATGTACTTATACACCATGGAATACTATGCAGCCATAAAAAAGAATGAGTTCATGTCCTTTGCAGGGACATGGATAAAGCTGGAAGCCATCATTCTCAACAAACTAGTGAGAAACTAACACAGGAACAGAAAACCAAACACCACGTGTTCTCACTCATAAGTAGGAATTAAACAGTGAGAACACATGGACACACGGAGGGGTACATCACACACCAGTGCCTGTCGGGGGGTGGGGGGCTAGGGGAGGGAGAGCATTAGGACAAATACCTAATGCATGCGGGGCTTAAAACCTAGATGGCGAATTGATAGGTGGAGCAAACCACCATGGCACGTGTATACCTATGTAACAAACCTGCATGTTCTACATATGTATCCCAGAACTTAAAATAAAATAAATAAATAAAAATTTAAAAACTAGGTCTTTCTTAAGGCCTTCCCTGCTTGCATGGCATATATTGCCAAAGAATTTTCTGTTCTTTCAGACACTCAGGAAAAGTAAACCTAATTTATTCTACTTCAAGCTCTCTCAGAGACTTAGAGAAGAGCCTTAGTTTCATTGCAAATTATTGATGCAGCCAGATAATTTATAACATTTCTAAGTTTTTAATTAATACCCATTTTGACTACTGTATTTAGCAATAAAAGTTGTTTTTATTGCCATAGTTGATAGTCTATCATAATCTGTCCACTACTGAAGGAAATACTGACTCTCTCTGAAGGCCCCTTGCCATTTGGAAAATTCATAGTAATTTCAAGTTAGATATGAGTTTGGGAGAGGCTGAGTCCCAGTGGTTTTAGTTCCTGAAGCTCCTCTTCTCCATTCCCAGCCCAGAGAGCTCGTCTTCCAACCTCTATACCACATAGGGTTTTTCCTGGCAAATTCATTCTTAAAGCATACTAGCTATTAATGTGACTTATCCTGTGTATCTGTAAGTTGCAACTAGAGTGTAATGATGTTCTCTAAATGAGGGATACAAGTCAGTTTCATTGCTTTTCAGTCTCACCGCCTACTTTTCATTTATTCATTCATCAGATAGATTCTAAATATCTACTACATAGCACTTACTGGAACAGAGTATAGGAAAATCAGAACAGCTCCGCATAAACATAATCTCTGATCTTTTTGTTGGTACTAAGGTTAGTGTCCAACTACCTAGTCTATCTCAGGAGTCCTTAGCATCTGCCAGACTGCTCATAGCTAAGGCCTAGAGGCCCTCAGCATAGAAAAGATCAATAGCTCTGTTTTGTCATCTCAAAGTCCCTAGAAACTGCCACCCTCAATCACCTTGTAAGCCCCTTGTTCAACTTGGATTCTACCTGTTACCAAAATCCTGCTCCTGTCCTCATTTCTTTGAATTAACTAAAGTCTCTGTTCTATCATCTACCTGGCTTTTAAAAGTTTCTATATCCTCTGCATTTACAATAATACCTAGTATATAACAACAATTAGCTTAATCGTTATTGAATAGTTACTAGTTAACCTTTGAATAGAACTAACAGATTTAGCAAATAAGAATACAGGACACCGAGTTAAATGTGAATTTCAGGTAAATTGTGAATATGATTTTAGTATAAGTATGTCCCAAAATGTCATGGAAACCCTACCTTGTGAGATGTTGGAGATATGCTGAAACAGCCCTACTCTCAGAGTCTAGTGAGGGAGGCAGACACTTCATTCTTAAAAAATAGGATGGTAAATACAACAGAGAAATTTCCTCTTTTGCTCCTTTCAAGGCTAAATATAGTCTTAATCTTTTACAAGAAGACTTGCTCCCCTCACTTTTAATCATTTCTGAACCTTCTGCTGTGAGTTATAGAAGAGAACACACTGTGGTCAGAAGCCCTCCTACTGGTGTATAAGCCCTCCTACTGGTGTATAAGGCAGCCTGACCACATCCATTCCACATATTGCTCTTTAGCGTCCAGTGATAGGCTCTTTATTTTAAAAAAGCAGCACTGCATTATGTATGCATGCAGTATGTGGTCAGGTAGAACTCCATGATTTTTCTTGAGCATGCATTTGACAAAGTCTGTTCCTGTCCCTTCTAGTTCTAGTGCAGTGTGGTTTTACATCCTGTAAGAATTATTTTGTATGCTTCCTAATTTAACTTCATCCTTTTAATATCTTCTTTTGTCAGGCCAGACTTACTGTTTTGATGTTTAATTCTATTTCTCAAGTAGCCAGCCATCCAATCCAATTTGATGCCTACAGCGGTTTAAAGAGCAGGTTTTCCATCTTGTCACTTAAGTTATTAAAGAAAACAAGACCCTTCCCTGTGTGTTTAATAAGTTGCCCCACACTCCCAACAACTGGTCATGTCTATCCTTTCACTAAATATCTCACCTGCCTAGTGATGGAGCCTCTTATTGGAAAAAGAGAAACGTTTCATTTTACAGCATTCTTTGCTGTGGGCTAGAAACATTTTCCATTTGTTAATTAGCTCCTGCCTTGGAATTTCAAGAATTTTGAAGTAGGCTACCTTCTCTGTAATCCATTGACAAAGAGAACATGAGATGCACCTTTCAGACCATGAAAAGGATTAGGTGGCCTGGTCTCATGATAGAATTATCATGGAGTTCAATAAGACCATTTGTGAGTAACTTCCCACTAGGTAGGTAAGGAAGTATCCCAATTAGTGAGTCTGTTTCCCTGTAATTAGCATGTTTAAACTATAGTAAGGCTGGTGCAAAAGTAATCGCGGTTTTTGCCATTCGGTTTTGCCATTAAAAAGTAATTACTTTTAATGGCAAAAACCACAATTACTTTTGCACCAACCAAACAGGTGTGAAATTGACTCATCTAGATTATTTTCCCAAATATCTGTTACAAATCAAAGGCAAGCTATTCTACCAGTAATCCTATTTCTTCAGCCCATTTGCTTACTCTAGAAAAAGTGTCTGCTCCAAGCCTGGGATGAAACAGGACTTCTGATTTTAAGTGGAAAAAACAAATGTTAATATGTTTTTCTGATGTAAACTCTAAGTTGTTTTTCTGAAAATTCAGCTGGGTGTGGTGGCTCATGCCTATAATCCCAGCACTTTGGGAGGTTGAGGTGAGAGGATCACTTGAGCCCAGGAGTTTGAGACCAGGCTGGGCAACAAGACAAAAATCTGTCTTTACAAAAAAATTAAAAATTAGCTGGGCATGGTGGAACGCACCTATAGTCCCAGCTACTTGGGAGGCTGAGGTGGGAAGATCGCTTGAGCCCAGGTTGAGGCTTCAGTGAGCTGTGATTGTGCCACTGCACTCCAGCCTGGGCAACAGAGCAAGACCCTATCTCAAAAACAAAAACAATACAAAAAAAAAGAAAAGGAAAGAAAATGTACATCAGGCTAGTGGGGCTAGATTCAGAGAGGAAGATGCTTACAAGTGGTATATTGTTAAAGACAAGGGTTTCCAGGGAATGACCATCTAAGTTCAGGCCACCAGATGAGTATCTGATCTAAAATTTGGAAGAGGATCTAAAGAAAGTTTACTCTTCTCTGTCCTTCCATCTTTTTATACATTAATGTAATTTATATGTTGTATGGTGTGATATATTAATATTTAACATATTTATAATATTTAATTGTCTCTTCATACTAGACTGTAAACTCAATGAAGGCAAGAATTTGTCTGTTTTGTTCACTAATGGATCTGCAGTAATTAAAATAGGGTCTCGTACATACAGGTGCTCACATATTAATATATGAATTAATTAACCAACTAATCAATGAATGAATGAATAAGAAGACAGTTATGTAATTCATATAGTGTCCACAGCATAAGGCAGTACTTTTCACTCTTTATCAGCCATGTGAATTTGAGAAACAGTGAAAGATAGTTTCATAACCAATGGTTGAGGAGGAAGGAAGAGAGGGTAATGTAGATAAGAAATATTTGACATTTAGAATCCCAGATAGAATTTCCTCACCTTGTGGTTTCTTTGCCTGTCAAACCATCTAAATTGGGCAGGTATTTCAGAAGAGAACTGAGTAAGTGAGGTCTCCAACTGTGCTGCTATGTGGCTTGTCGGATCTTAAATTATAAAGTTCTTTCAGGACCTATTTGGCAATGACTTCTTCAAAGCCCCTGATTATTCCTTGGCTCCTGTGTGAGACAGGCACAGGAATCCCCTCCTTGTATGCATGTGTTAAGCCTGCCCTGTTCTTTGAATGGTGAGGCATTGGCTTCCCAATCAGCCAAGTGTTTGCTGAGTACTTTCTATTTTCATAGGAAAATATCACTTCTTTAACAAAAAGTAACCAACCCTAAAATAACTATAACCCTTGCCACTTTTAGAGGGGAAAAGATATAATGATAACAAAGAAAGCTTATATAAAGAAATTATTAAAAGTAATGATAGTTTCTAGGATTTTCCTGGAATAAGTACATAGTAAACATAATGTCCCAAACCGTCTATGGTCTTTTGTGTCTTAATTTCTGTATATCATTTACCTCCCTGTATCATGACACATAGCAGATGCTCACTGAGTATGTTTGAATGACTATAGTTTAGAATGATTTTCATCAAAAGGGTTGAAAGTAAAAGTTTTTTGGCTTAACCCTTAGTCAACTGGAAAAATTGAACTTCATTTTTCTACCAACATGGTTATTGATATTTTACTTTTGTAGCAGTCACCCTATAATAATTATGTTTGCATTATAATTGGAGGTCCATTAAGGACAACTGAAGTACACTGGCCTCCCATTAGTCCTAAAAGCCTGAGACATGGAAATGTCTGCCGTATCTTGCTGTTGACTGTTCAGGGCAGCTCCTGGTGCAGAGTAGGTACTCAACACATGCATGGAGACTAAATAAAAAAAAAAGAGATGGAGACAGAAGCAGACAATGGCTGTTTGGTCTTGGATAGGTAATGAATTTCCCAGGCCTCTGTTTCCTCCTCTGTACAGGCAGAAAGTTGCTCAATTGGCATTTCTCAAACTGTTTCATAGCCTATGAGTGTTCTGGGAAACATAATGGCTATTCTTTAGAAAAAGAAATCCATGGGAAAATAAGTTTGGGGAAATGCTGTGTCAGGGTTAAATAAGTTTCTTTACCAAAGGACTGTTTGAGTCCTCTCCCGTGATGGTCCATTGTGAACCCCGAAGGGCATGCAGTGTGCGTGGTGGGATCGCCAGGCTGCATCCCAATACTAACATTCCATAAGCCGGAGTGTCCCTCGCATAGGGCTGACTTTATTGACCAAAGGAAGAAACTCTACTGGGCTGTAAGTGGGTCACAATGTGACAGTAAGTACACATGCTGGCATTTCCATGCCTCAATTTGAGCTGACAGATCTGATTGATTGCCAGGAGGGCAGAGACACACCTGTCCCCCTGCCTTGCCTGTCACTGGATCCTCACTCACCCTGGCCTCCGCCTGGCAGAGGTCTTTGACATTTCCTCCCCACCCCAGCTTCATGACTCTGAAGATGTTGATACCATATTAGAACCTCAGGTGATTGTGCTAATAACTGGAGAACCCTAAATTCATTGGGGCATCTTGCATGTGGAAATCTTGGTAGTAACCTTCTTTATCTCCTCCAAAATTTTATGAGCTGCTGAAGCTCCTGGTACAACTTCAGAATCCCAGTTTCCATGGTGAATCCATCTGTCTCCTTTACTTGAAAGCTTCTTTAAAGGCCATTTCTCTTTGCTAGCACCCACAGCTTTTATAAAATATCTGGAACAATCCCTTGTACCCTCCCAGGTTGGTCTGTGAGGTAGAGTGCAGTGGACAGTAATAACACCTCTTTGTAACAATCTTGTGTTAAGAATAGTTTGAAGGAGCTCAACGAAGGCCACCTGTCACACACAGGATGATTTAAGGATAAAACTCAAATGCCTCTGTCCTTATGCCTCTGTTTCACTTCATCTCCGTGTTGTCATAATCATCTCTAACTCTGTCACATTTTTGGTGCCAAAGAAATATTCATATGCATTGTCAAGTCCTAAATCTGACAAGCTCTTGCGGGATTTCAGATCTGATATATTTTGTGAAGGAAAAATGGAGAAAGTGCCAGGAAAGATGTCCTTGACTGGCATTAGGACACATTAACTCCTTATTCACCAGAGATGCTAGGCTAGCCCTAGATCTGAGGAATGTTAATGCTCAACTGTGTGTTGCATGATAATGTATCAATGGCTGAAGAGTGCACTTTGAATGGAGTTTTTCATATAATAAATATATCCACATGTGCAATTCAATTCATTCATTCTTTAAATCACTCATTCATTCATATTGAGAGCTTACTAAGTTTTGGATGCTTTTCTAGGCACTAGAGATACAGCAGTGATCAAAACAGACCAAAACTGTGTCCATTATATTACATTCTAAGGAGGAAAGGGCAGAAAATAAAAAGGCAATTAAGTCTGGCCCGAAGTTAGTGAGGGATCAATATATGTGGATATCCAGGGCTTTTGGGGCAGAGAAGAGCATGTGAGGGTAGGAGCTTGCCTGGTGAGTTTTAGAAACTGCAAGGAAGCCAATGTGGCTCCTGAGGAGTGAGTGAGGGAGGAGAGTGGGAGAGGAGGTGGTGGGGACAAGGCTGACTCTGCCGCTTCCTCTCCTTCGTTCTTCTGAATGTATAGGCAGACTTGGATTCAGTCAAGGCTTCCACTCTAATGTCTTTTTCATTTATCCCTCCCATTATTTTCCCTTTGAAAATAGTCCAGGCTCTTAGTAGTTTTCCAGTAAACGTCCCTTCTCCAACCTCTCTGTTCTTCGAGCCATGCTGCTTTAGCTGAACGATAGCTACACCTGAGCACTGTGGGATTCACAGTGTCCTTCCTCAGTCTGACCATTCGGTGTGCCCCATGGGATGGTTTCTATCTAGGCACCAAACATTCCTCCCAAGGTCAGTGCAGATGCCATGCTCACGTCCCAGTGCTTCTTTGCTCATGCCATTTCGCTTGCCCCATCACCCTCCCCAGACCTCTTGCCTGGATAAACTTGGCCAATCTGGAGGAGTTGGCTCCATCTCTGCCTGCTCTGTGCAGCCTCCCCAACCGTAACCTTTTGTAATGATTTTCACTCCCTCTAAACTTCTGTAGCCCTCCCTTTCCTTACCTCCCATTGGATAGGCATACTCATTCAGGCACTGGATTCCTTAATCTGTACATTTTCTGAGCATCCATTCTATTTGCATAGAGCCCTGTGGTGTGTTTTACAGTTAAATATGAGTACCCTGCATTTGAATCCTTGCTCTGATAGTTTCTAGCTGTATGGCCTTATTCAAATTACTTACTATCTGTGCATTCGTTTCCCTGTCCATTAAATGGAGATAATAATGCCTACCTCATAGCATCAATGAGAGGATCAATGAGTTACTATACGTAAATTGTGTGACACATAGAAAGTGCCGTAGAAGCGTTAGCTGCTGCTGGAATTATATAATTATCATCATTATTATTTCCAGCTAAACTGTAATGGTAGGGATTGTATCTGTTGCCTCATTTTATTTTCAGAGCTCAGTGGCTTATATGTGGTTTATGCCCATTAAATGTGTGCTACTGATGTGGTATTTTATGGCCAGACACAAGACTTTGCCAAACACCTAAAACCTCAAGGTGCAGGTTATGATATGTTAAAGTTAATATAGTTAATATAGGAATAAACCCACTTTCTTGGCTCTGCTAACTCAGGGAGCAAGCCTCAGCTAGCTAGCATGCCATAATCTGGTTTTATGAAATATTTCAGGAAATATTAAGGCTTATATATCCAAATTTTATAAAATACAAAAGAAATGACTGCCTTATTGCATTAAAACCATCCTTGCGAGGAAAACTGGTAATTAACTAAATTCCAGGAATCTGAAGAACTGGTGTTTTATTTGCTGCAAGCTTTTGTTTCGGCCCCAGCAGGAGGGTGATGACAGGAGAATAAGTTCCAGTCCCCACCACCCCCACCCTTCTAAGGCCTATTATAGAACCCCAGATCCACGCTGAGCTCAGAGAGGCACAAAGTTCCTTCCCCAGCAGCACAGCATCCAGAGCTGTGAAGATACAGCCTCGAATGACAGCACAGCCAGAGGCAGGAGAAAGGCCACTTACCAGCCTTCTCACATCCAAGTGCAGGTCTCTTCACATGTAAACTTAAGGGTGTTTGCCACTGTAGGCAATTATAGCACTAATGTTAATAATAAGAGGAAAACAAGCAGAAACAATTAAGGTGTTGAATGCTTGTTATATGCCAACTCCCTTTCTGGCAGTAGCAAAATGTCATCAGATTCATCAGGGGCCCAGGAAGAGAACAGAGTTAATTTGGGCAATTTTCCTATATACCGGTAGCTTCTAACTACATTCTGTAATGTTATTGTTTCCATAATTCAGCCAAGCCTTTTGAATGAATTTAAACAATATTCTCTCCAATGAATACTTTATAATGAAATATAACAATAATTATTTATTCCTCTTACCTCCATTCCAGATTCTTTCATGAAGGTGAAGGGTTTAACTTTCTAATCTGTCACCATATCCACAGCCAGTTTGTTTTAGGGGTAGGGTCTTGGCGGGGGGGCCACTCCAGGCCCCATGTTTTGAAATGGAAGATTTGTAGTGAGATGCTATACCTTATTTCTCCTCTTGGAACATTGTTAAAATTCAGTTTCAAAGCTAAGTGGCTTGTTTATTGAGTCACACAGTTAATAAGTGGTAGAGCTCAGATTTGAACTTAGATCTTTGAGCCCATAACCCATGTGTTTACTTACTGTTTTGTCACTAAATTGTCTTTTTTTTTTTTTTTTTTTTTTTGAGACAGAGTCTCACTCTGTCACCCAGGGTGGAGTGCAATGACATGATTTTGGCTCTCTGCAACCTCTGAATCCTGAGTTCAAGCAATCCTCCTGCCTCAGCCTCCCAAGTAGCTGGGACTACAGGCGTGTGCCACCACAACTGGCTAATTTTTGTATTTTTAGTAAAGACAGGATTTTGCCATGTTGTCCAGGCTGGTCTCAAACTCCTGACTTCAGGTGATCCACCTACCTCAGCTTCCCAAAGTATTGGGATTACAGGCGTGAGCCACCGTGCCTGGCTAAAATTGTCTTTTCAATATAAGCACAGATTACCTCCTTTTCACATCTGTCCCAAGCACCTATGGGCCATGGAACAGTGAAGGAGCTCATGCTCTCAGAAAGTCTACTCCTTGTGTGGTCACCTGACCACCTTCTTCCCCCATTGGGCCCAACAAGGGATTATGGTAGAAGAGGAGAGAGGGTGCTTCCTGCAGACACTTCCTCCCCTCTTCAGATGCTGCCCAGAATCTGGAGTCACACATACATATCCCTTCACCCTAATTGGGCCATAGAGTATTATTATGGAAGATTTAGTGATGGGCAGCACGGTTTGATGCAACACCCCTCGGCTAAGGAAGATAATATCAGTTGCTGTACTTGCTTGATAGTTCCTGGAAAAACTGAGAAGATCAAAAGATAGAAGAGCTGTAAAAAGACTTTGGGAGCATAGGGCATGTGACTCGTCACTCCCACTCCTGAATATTTACCTTAGAGAAATGAAAACATGTTCACTCAAAAGCCTGTACATGAATGTTTATAGCTGCTCTACTCATAATTACCTGAAAGTAACTCAAATGTCCTTCAATAGATAAATGGATCAACTGGTGCATTCACATAATGGAATACTACTCAACAATAAGAAGGAAAGACCTACAGATACATGCAAAGCCCTGGAGATGAATCTCAAAGGCATTATCATAAGTAAAAAAGCCAGTCTCAAAAGGTTATGTACTATAGGATTCCATTTATATGACATTTTAGAAAAGGCAAAACTATGGGATAGAGTGGCTGGAGGTTAAGAGCAAAGGGAGTGTGTGACTTGAAAGGAGTGGCACCAGGGAGCTTTTTGAGTAATGGAATTGTTTTGTGTCTTGATTGTGGTGGTGACTGCAGGATTCCATACGTGGTTAAAATTCATGACAATAAAAGTCAATAATTTAAAACTACTATTAAAATATAAAATAGGGTAATGACAATAATAATAATAAACAGGAGGGTGCTGAGTAGGTAAAAATGTGGTGTCTTCAGAATTCTGATATGCTGCCACCTCCTCATAATTAGCCCAGGCCCAAAGCCATTCACATCTCCTAAGCCTTTCCCACCTTTTCTCTTGGGTGCCTGGAAGGGCTGAGTGGCATTTGGGCATTGATTCTTTTTGTGATGCAAATGTAAAATCAGAAGTAATGGAATGAATATTTATGTGTAGGATTGTCAAGCTTTGAAGACAAAAGCCCCCAGATTCTATATCTCATATGGATGGACCCCTGCAAATAGGATGTCCAATATCTGCCTCTGCAAGGTCACAGCACTGGTTTGTCCTAATCTGCATATGCTGATTGGACACAGACTGAATGAGCAGAGCCATTTTTCAGGGAAGCCAACTACCCAAGAAGGCAGTTCCTCACCATCCTCTTCATTTTAACAGAGCTGCTTTCATTTGTGTGCTGTCATTCACCGGATCTGACTCTGATTATTGTCCTTGGGACTGGGTGACAGCTGATCAGGAGATGGCCTTGACTGGTGGTCAGAACGACCACTGCTTGGACACCATCAGTATTTAGGACATTCTTGGTTTTATTTTCAGAACCTGCTCCTCTCCTGGTGCCAGGACCTCAAAGACTTCTCAACAAGTATGTTTCTTCATTCTCACCCTGGAAACTAACCAAGTTGGAGGAGTCTTAAAGCAGAGAGTTCCTCTGGTGTAAATTGATGTTAACACCCCATCGCCACCCTTCCAAAGCCAATCCATCCTCCCTGCCAGCTTCAATTCAGCCTCCTTCTAGAAGCCTTTCAGGAAATTTATATGTCAATGGCGTGCACCTCTGTGGTCTTGTATGTTAGCTAGTAGTGTAGGGAAATATCTGACAATGCGTCTGTTCCTTATCCGACTGTAGCACCCATACCCTCACCAGAGCTCAGGGCCTCCTCAGCTCTTGTCTCTCCATCTTACTCCTTTCAACCTGTTCTGCACACCAGCACCTGGTGACTTTTTCTAACACAAAAACCCAATCTTGTCATCCTGGCAGAGTTCTTCAGTTGCTTCCAATGGCGATGATGAAGATGATGACGATGATGATGATGATAGTAATAATAATGATAATAACAATAGCTAACATAGTGTATTTATCAACCAGGGACTGTGTCAATACTTTGCCCAGATTGACTGGTTGAATAGTTAAACTTTATGAGGTAGGTGCTATTAGCAGCCCATTGTACAAATGTAGAAACTGGGGCACAGATAAGTGAGTTGATCAAGGTCACACAGCTATCAAGTGGCATAGCTGGGATCTGAATCAGGCAGCTTAACTCCAGAAGCTCTGCTGTTTCTCATCCCTTATATTATGAACTCTAAACTCCTTTGCACAGAATTCAACTTTCTTTGTTATCCAGGCCCTGCTTCCTTCTTCAGCTGTGTCAACCTCCTGTCACCATGGCCATACCTGCTAGGTTCTGGCAACAATAAGCTGCTTGTTGTTTCTGATCATGCCCAATCTCTCTCACCACCTTGTGTCTTTGAAGACACTCGTCTCTATCTAGAAACCATTTTGCTCCTTTTGTTTAAATGGTTAAGTCTTAGCCCCAGTGCACAGGCTCTGGGACACCATTGAGAAAGCCCCCTTGTTCTGTTCTCTCACTGCTGCATGGGCACAGCTGCTCATAGCACCCGCCACATTATTTATAGCCCCTGGTCACACCAAGCTTGTTCCCCCATGTCAGGACCTTTGCATTTGCTGTTTCCTGAGCCTGATACATTTTCCCCCTTGTCTTTGTATGCCTGGTTCTTTCTTATTATTCAGGTCTCAGTTCAGATGCCACCTTCTCAGAGAGGCCTTTTCGGGACAGCCAGTCTAAACTTGTTCTCCCACCAATCACTCTTTATCCTATTATGCTGTTTCAATTTCTTCCTAGCACTTCATTTTCACTATTTGAAATCATCTGAGTTTCCGTCACCTATTGCTACACAGCAAACTAGCCCAACACTTAGTGGCTTAAAGCAAGAGTATTTTATTATATTTTACTGGTTTGTGGGTCAGATATTTGGGTAGGGCTTGCCTCAGTGATTCTTCTACTTCATGTAGCATGACTGATATTCAGTGGGAGGCTGGGCTGGGCTGGAGAGTCCATAATGGCTTTACTCTAATGCCTGGCTCTGACTGGAATGGGTAGAAGTCCAGGGCTCAGCTAGGACTGGAGATGGGAGCACCTATGGGTGGAATCTCCAGCATGGTGGCCTCAGGGTTGTTGGACTTCTGACATGGTGCACCGATTCCCTCAGAGTGAGGTTCCCAAAGGCCAAGGTGGAAGCTGCAAAGCTTCTTATGCCCTTGCCTCAGAAATCCCACAGTGTTACTTCTGCCACCTTCTACTGGTTGAGCAAGTCACCTAGGTCAGCTCAGAATCAAGGTGGGGAGGGGACATGGACCTGTTTGTCATAGAGTGGCAAATAATTTCTGTCAGACTTTAGTCAACCGTATGGGAGGCTGAGGTGGGAGGATTGCTTGAGGCTGGGAGTTTAATACCAACCTTTACAACATGGAGAGACCCTATCTCTACAAAAGATTGTTTAGAAATTTAAAAAATAAAAAACAGGCTATTTGCCTCTCTTCTTTATAATGTAAACTCCTTGAAGGCAAGATAATACTCTTCTGCAATACTGCATCTTCAGCACCAGCATCTCCTCTGTTCATGATAAACACCAACAAATACTTGCTGAATGCTTATATAAATGAATGAAATCAATAAATACACATGAAATGAAAAAGTAAATGAATGAAAAACTGAATGAATGTTTATGTTTCTGACTCTCTGTAATGCAAACTCCTTGAAAACTGGGTCTGATTTTTTTCATCTTTGTATCTCTGTTCCTAATACAGTCTCCTGCCCTAATAGATGCTTGGCAAATATTTGCCAAATGAATGGATGCATTTTAATTATCATAGTTAAAGGAGATAATGTAACTTATACCCAGTACATACATAGGTATTGAATAAGAGTGGCAATTATTGATGACTTACAATGCCTAATACATAGGAAAATCAATTTATATATTAAAAATGGACCACATCCGTACTTCCCTTACTTGCTACCCTCTTCCTTTCTTTCTCCAGCAGGCTGTATGAGAAGCTCTCTAGCGGGGAGGTGGCAGCCAAAACAGCCCAGGACCCTAGTGTCTGCTCATCTCTGGGTGGGGGCCTTGACTCCTGGCCCTTGAGCACCTTTCTCCTTGCATGGCTGCTGAGACTAATTCACTTTGAGGTCATTAAGATGGAGGCTGAGATGATCTGAACAGCTCAGAGGGCTGAATTCTGATTCCCTGCTGCTCTCCAGGAGGATCAAATGAGATTACAGTTCTTTTAACCTTCTGGCATTGTTTTGCCCTTGTGCAAGTGTGTGCTCACAGCAATTGCTGGAAGCCCTGTGTTAAATGCAGTGGGAATGATGGGAATTGGCATTTGATTTGCCACAAAAGGAAGGATACTCTCACTATGTGGCGTCACTTACAGTGTGGGGCTTCACTCCCTAGTAGGCAGCGGTAGGACTGTTCAGCTAGCATTTCAGCTGGCAAAAGTAAGGCCATACTCAGGGATCAAGTCTCAGCTTGTCCTCCCTCTACACTGTGTCTGCTTGAACAACTTGATCTCTTCAGGGCTTCGGTTTCCTCATCTACGAAATGGGGCCCTTCCTGTCTGTATTATTTTCCTATCCAAATCTACGTGTTGATAATTCCAATCTGGGTGACTCCTAGAAAAAGATTCCACATTGAAGGAAGCTCTATGACCAAAGGTGATTAATAAAGAGTACTGGGCCCAGCATGGTGGCTCTCGCCTGTAATCCTAGCACCTTGGGAGGCCGAGCAGAGCGGATCGCTTGAGGCCAGGAGTTGGAAACCAGCCTGGCCAACATGGCAAAACCCTGTCTCTACTAAAAGTACAAAAATTAGCCAGGTGTGGTTGCTCACATCTGTAGTCCCAGTTACCCGGGAGGCTGAAGTGGGAGGATCATCTGAGCCTGGGAGGTTGAAGTTGAGGTTTCAGTAAGCCAAGATCGCGACACTGCACTCCAGCCTGGGTGACAGAGTGAGACTCTGTTTCAAAAAAAAAGAAAATAAAGAGTACTATACACATTTCCCTACTTTGAAATCAGATTGAGTTTTTTAATTCAATTACTGAGCTCCCTGATATATTAGGCTTTTAAATTTGTTTAAAAATTATTTTTTCAGGGTCCTCCCTGTTCTATTAATGTTAAGACATTCTGGTTCTTGACAGCGGTAAATTTTTCTCCTTCCCAAATTGCCACTCAGGCTAAACAAGTGTCATATAATGTCTTACAGCTTGGGGTAAGTTTTATTATAAGGGCATTTATTGGAAGCATCAGGATATTTGGAAGATTATTTTTCCTTCTTCCCCACGGGCCTCCCTAAACAGTTCTCCATGAATGTGAATTTTAGTACAGTTCAAGTTCCAATGACAGCATTAAAAATCTCTGTTTTATGTAAACTTCACAGATCTCACCAAGCTGAGACAAGAATTTTCAAAAGAAAAGGCAAACTCACTGCTTTGGCTAATTCTGAGGCAATGTTCTCTCCCTGTTGGCCTCCAGACTGGAGTTTAGGACCAAATTAGAGAATAAGAATTTTCAATGTGGCACATATATGCCATGGAATACTATGCAGCCCTAAAAAATGATGAGTTCATGTCCTTTGTAGGGACATGGATGAAGTTGGAAATCATTCTCAGTAAACTATCGCAAGAACAAAAAACCAAACACCGCATGTTCTCACTCATAGGTAGGAATTGAACAATGAGAACACATGGACACAGGAAGGGGAACATCACGCTCTGGGAACTGTTGTGGGGTGGGGGGAGGGGGGAGGGATAGCATTGGGAGATATACCTAATGCTAGATGACGAGTTAGTGGGTGCAGTGCACCAGCATGGCACATGTATACATATGTAACTAACCTGCACATTTACCCTAAAACTTAAAGTATAATAATAATAAATAAAAATAAAATTAAAAAAAAAAATTTTCAAACTTAGGGAACATTGCCTTATATAGGACAATTTTAAATGTTAGAACTTCATCTCCATAGAAGCAACTAAGAATTTTAAGAATCCATCATGTGCCAGGTATTAAGTATTTGTTTTACATATTATCTTATTCATTAAAATAATACTTCCAGAAAAGAGGGTAGGTCCATAAATTTAAGTAACTTGCCCGTGTTCATGCAGCTGGCCGGAGACAAAGCTGAAATCCAAATCCAAATTCTCTGCCTCCAAAACCAGCACTTCCCTTATTCCCAGTACTGACTGCTTGGTTTTTCTGATTATTTTGATGATTATTATTATTTATTATTTTTTTTTTGGAGACAGGGTCTTGCTCTGTCACCTAGGCTGAAGTGCAGTGGCACAATCTTGACTTACTGCAACCTCTACCTCCTGGGCTCAAGCAATCCTCACACCTCAGCCTCCAAGGTAGCTGGGACTAGAAGCGCATGCCACCAGGCATGGCTAATTTTTATATTTTTGGTAGAGATGGGATTTCACCATGTTGCCCAGGCTGGCCTCAAACTCCTGAGCTCAAGCGATCCACCCACTTTGGCTTTCCAAAGTGCTGGGATTACAGGCGTGAGCCACTGCACCCGGCCCGGTTATTTTCATTTGAAGGATGCCTTAACTGTGTAAGTCTTGCTATGTTATTATCTAATTCCTTTAGTGTTTTAATAGCTTTAATTTATTTTCAAATACTTCTTCCCAGTCGGTGGCTTATCTTTTTTATGATTTTAACTGCATCTTTCAAAAAGAAGTTCTTATTTTTATGAACTCCAATTTATCGTTTACCTTTTTTTGGTGGATTGTGCTTTTGGTGTTGTTGCTAAGAAATCTCTGTCTAACTCGAGATTACAAATATTTTCTGCTGTATTTTCTATAAGTTTTATAATTCTAGCATTTACATTTTAGATATATGATCCACTTTAAGTTCTGTGTATCTTATGAGGTGTGAAAAGAAGTTCTTTTTTAGCAAACAGATGTCTGATTATTCCAACACCATTTGTTAAAGGCCATCCTATCTCCACTGAATTGCCCTTGCACCATATATGTGTGGCTCTGTTAGTGGGCACTCTATCCTGTTCCAATGATCTGACTCTATGCTAATGCCACACTCTCATGATTACTGTAGCTTTATAATGAATCTTAAAGTCAGGCAGTATAAATCCTTTAACTTTTTTTTTCCTTTTTCAAAGTTATCTTGGCTATTCTAGACCCTTTATCATTTCTTCAGCTTTTATTTATTCAGGGATACAATTACAAAACAGGATTTAGAAATCTAAAAATAATTTAAAATTAAAAATTACTATATAAAGAGCTGTATGAAAACTACCTATAATGTAGCTTCATCAGGAAGTGAGGCCCTCTGGGCACTGGATTCCATTTAGTTACCATAAAATTGTTGCATATACCTTGCATGGATTGCCATTTTTTCAGAAAAATTAAAGTATAATCATTTATACCAGAATTGTATTGGACATGATTGCAATTTTCACTGATGTTTCAGAAAATACCTTGGGCCCTGGAGTATCTTAGTCATTATAAACATCAGTTGTCATTGTCCTAGTATTGTGGGGAATTACTGATTAAAGGAAGTTAATTAGTTGTATTGCTGTCTACCATAGTTATTTACTCTACTTTTGATTTGAGGAATATCTTTCTTCAAACATCTGAAGTGTTGTATTTGATGGTGATATGCAAAGAATTCTGGTTTCTGTCTCTTCCAATAAAGCATATCCCTATTTACTTTAAGCTTGCTATCTGCTGGAGACAGTGAGGAGTGACTATTAATTAGGCGAATTTAGCTCTGATCTGTTAGCTATCAATGCCACTGTGTGATGTGGAGCAAATTACTTACCCTCTTTGGGTTTCATCATTTGTAAAATGAAAGGTTTGGGCTAGTTAACCCTGAGTGGCCCATTTGGCTGTAGATTTTTCTTACTCTTTTGTAGTGTCTTTATCCACTTAAAAATTATAACCCCTTTCAAAATAATCAAACAAAAACTTTTAATGTCAAAAAGCCCTGTGATGAGTCAGAGGGGGAGCTTCTCAGTCAGGAAGTATCTGTTTGGTATCAGTCAGGAAAATCTGTTTGGTGCATCACAGATTGCCTAACACCACTGCATGACTCTAGTTTTAACCATGGCCAGCACTGAGCAATTAAGATGGCATTTATGGCTCCTGGTGCTGAGATATTTTGTGGCCCATGGAACTCCCATATTCTAAGAAGAAAAAGAATTGCTTCTAATCCCAGGCAATCCCAAAGCTTCAGAGTTCTCCCGAGGTGGCAGGTTAGATTTTCAAATGTATCTCCAAAGTAAATGGTACTATTACTTGAAACCAAGAGGACTTCAAATATCTTCATTGTTGTTCCGATGCCAAAGCACAGCACAGCTACAATGATCATTGCTGTATAATAGAATAAGAAGCTTGGAGAGCAGGTTTACTAGGAAATGCAGAATAGAGATACAAATTAAAAATAGTATAAGAGAACATTTATTGGGCACTTACTGTGTGCCAGGTGCTGTGCCAAGTACTTTTTTTTTTTTTGAGATGGAGTCTCGCTGTGTAGCAGCCCAGGCTGGAGTGCAGTGGCATGATCTCGGCTCACTGCCAGCTCCGCCTCCCGGGTTCATGCCATTCTCCTGCCTCAGCCTCCGGAGTAGCTGGGACTACAGGCGCCCACCACCACGCCCGGCTAATTTTTTGTATTTTTAGTAGAGACAGGGTTTCACCATGTTAGCCAGGATGGTCTCGATCTCCTGACCTCGTGATCCGCCCGCCTTGGCTTCCCAAAGTGCTGGGATTACAGGCATGAGCCACCGTGCCCGGCCGCAAAGCACTTCTTATGCATTATATTAGTTAATCTTCACAATAATCTTGAAAACTAGGCATTATCATCTCCTTCTTACAAATGAGGACAGGATACACAGAGCGTTTATGCTACTTGCCCAAGGTTACACAGTGGTAAGTGGCGGAGCTGGTCTTCAATCCGTATCTGTTTCAATCTAGGGTTTAAACTCTTAATGATGACATCAGAGACTAGCACATTTAGAGAGTAATTGCATGTGTAGGATTACAGTGATCTAAACAAAGAATAACAGGTTCCAATGGGTCACTTTGGGGTAGACTTGATGGAAGAAAGAATTCACAGAAGATTTCTTGAAGAAATTGTTTTGAGTTTTATTTTGAAATGGATATAAATTGGCCTAGAGAGACAGATGAGTTGGCACTGAGGAGATGGACTATATGAGGCTGTGAAGATACAAATGAACAAATTTTGTGTTCAGGAAGCAACATAAAGACTTACGCATTGCAGGGTGATAGCCAGAAATAAAGCTGATGTCATAGGGATGAAAATCCAAGAGGTTTCTCTTTATTATAATGGGCACTGGAGATGTACTCTCAGTCTCAAGCAAGAAAAGGAACATAATTAAAATTGTCTTTGATTGTACAGTTTATCCTACAACTCATGTGGGATAAATATGAGCTTTCAGTGCATCAGGAAAGGTCAAAAGAAAATTTCTTAGCAAAACATATTTGATACTCAACAAATTATCTTCAGGAGTACCACATAGCTCACCTCACTAAGGCCCTATGGACAAAATAGTGCAATGACTGTGTATTTAGGCCTTTAAGAGGCCTGAATACAGATTTTACATAATTTTTTAGAAAAAAAGGTGACTAGTCCACCACAGTTAAGCCACCAGCACATTCCTTTGGCCCATCAACACTGGTATTGTGTAGTGTACATAAAAGGAACATAGAAAGGTTATAGATTAAAGTCAGGGTTGGGCAAATAGAAATCTCTCAACAATATGTACTAAATTGGATTGAAGTCTGCTTTCAGATAGCAATTGCTGCTCTTGAGTGAGGGCTAATGTATTTGGTGAATTATAGTTGGGTCCCTTCCATTATAAATCCACTAATGCTAACTTACTTAATGTCTCTTCACATTTTCTAAAATGACTTTTCTCTCTCTCTCTCCCTCCATCTCCCACTCTGTCTCTATCTGTCTTTCTCTCTCCAGTTCCAGAGACCTAATGACTTCTCACCCCCTTTCCGCTTTGGGACCGTGCCCAACGGCAGCACAGAGAGAAATATTCGCAATAACTATGCAGAAATGCATGCCTACATGGGAAAGTTCAACCAGAGGGGTGTAGATGATGCATTGCTCTCCCTGAAAACAGGGTAAGAACTGCTTCCAAGCTCAGAGTTCTTGATCTGTTTCTCACATTTATTAAGCATACTATTGAATCACATGCACCAGGCATACCATGCTTGGTATCATAAAATGTTAAAGAAGACTTCATTTGCTCTTTATGGATTTCCAAGTTAAATTTGATCGTATCATTTAGACCAGTGTACAAAGATTCCTATGCTATTACATCTATGTATTTTTTTTACAAATTATTTTCTAGTTGCACTAATGTAACCATGAAATAAGAGTGAAATAAATGTAGAAGTAGGAGGGTAGAGTGAAGGATAAGGTATTTGTGCCGTGTATGAAATAAAGACCTGTTGTCTAAGAGGTGAAAATTATGGTTCTGGTGTCTTATGGACAAGGGAGAAATAAAAGGGGGAAAGTGTAAATGTTTTTAGATAATTAACAGTAAGAATGTGTTGACTGATCTCCAGTGCCAGCTTGTGTTAACATACTCTGTCCTCTAGGGAGTGTTTGTCCATTCATAGGAGTTCATGACCTACACATGTGTTGGCTTGCACAGTCCCAGCCACACTGGTCCCTTTGTTCATTTGGCCTCTGCAAGCCACAGCTATGGAAGATAATGGAGCATTATAGATGTTGGGATTTGGAGGCCAAGGGGTCTCATAGCTGATTTTCATTGTTGTATGATGACTAACAGCACTTGGACCTTGTCTCAATACCCTTGTAGCTCCAGGTCTGGAAAAGGCACCTAGATACATGGTTACTTAAAACACTGTTAGATTCTATTTTATCACCATAAATACAGTCACAGAAGATTTCAGAAGATGGAATTTGAGCTTGAAGGTAGGGCCACTTTGGGTAGTCTGACCACTGCTACACCCGCTGTTCTCATTCATATCAGGGCTTTGGGTTTTTGGTGTTCCCCTTTCTATTGGGTACCTAACAAGGTGACTTAACTAATAAAAATGAAGGGAATAATGGTGTTGCTTTTCTTTCTTGCAGACCTCTCTATTGCCTGTAAGGCTATATCTAAATTTCTTCCTCTACCTTTGATATGTTTAAATGTTGGTTTTAAATATTGATTCATGCCTTCCTGCCCCTACGCCTGGTCTTATTCCCTTTTTTATGTATTTCTGCCTTGCAAAGCACAGTACATAAAATGAAGTTCTTATATGTTTAGGAACTATATGCTGTAATTTATGTATTTGAGAGATCTGAATTCTTCTGTATTTTGCCTTCTCTTGTAGTTTCACTCATCTGCTCTTACACAAGCCTGTACTGCCACCACCTCAACCGCTCACCTCTATCCTTATGCTGCACAACAGAATACTGGAACCTTCCTGACCACAAAAATAGCATTGCACATCTATTGAAACACAAACACCTACACTTATCCCCACTCCAGACTGTAATGAACTGAGAAATGAAAAATGTTATATAAATCTAACCCCATGCTATTTGTTGCTCGTTGCGGTGGTTACTTTTCATTATTTCTGTTATTATTTTTATTGATCCCTTTTTACTCCTTCTTCCTTTCAGACACAGTTTATGAGTTGGCTTCAGGCCCAACTTACATTCTTATCATTCCCAGTGGGAAGGAAAGACCTCCTTTCAACCCACAAGCACATAAAGAACAGCCTGGGATTTAGGCTTTAGATTCTGGCAGAGTTCCAATTTAAACCTTACTTTGAACCAATTCTCCACATAGTTTTCTGGAACCCTACTGCTTCATATTAATGGCCCCACAGGTAGTTTTGTTCTAAAATTCCTCCATTGGATTTGTCTGCTTTTTTCCTGTACAGGAAACTGGATGCCTTCATCTATGATGCAGCAGTGCTGAACTATATGGCAGGCAGAGATGAAGGCTGCAAGCTGGTGACCATTGGCAGTGGGAAGGTCTTTGCTTCCACTGGCTATGGCATTGCCATCCAAAAAGATTCTGGGTGGAAGCGCCAGGTGGACCTTGCTATCCTGCAGCTCTTTGGAGATGGTGAGTTCAAGAAAGGGAAAGTGCCCATTTGCCCTCTACTGATGGCCAGTCCAAAACATCAACCTTTCCTTTTCCTCCATTTCTTTAACCTGTGCATTTCCGGAAAAGCATTCCACAGTATATTGTGTAGTTTTCGGGTATATATTAGTTTCCTATTGCTGCCATAACAAAGTGCCATGCACTGAGTGGCTTAAACAACAGAAATGTCTTGTCTCACATTTCCAGAGACTAGATGTCTGAAATCACAGTGCCATCAGGGTCAGTCTCTTCTGGGGTCTGCAAGGCAGAATCTGTTTCATGCCTCTCCTGTAGTATCTGGTGGTTTGCTGATAATTTTGGCATTCCTTATCTTGTAGAAGCATACCCCCGATCTCTGATTCATGTTCACATGGTGTTTTACCAGTGTGCATGTTTTCCCTCTGCACATGTCTGTGTCTGAATTTTCCTTTTTCTTAAGAATGCCAGTCATATTAGATTAGGGGTTCACCCTACTCTGGGATGATCTCAGCTTAATTATGATTGCAATGACTCTATTTCCAAATAAAGTCACATCCCAAGGTATTGGGGGTTAGGACTTCAACATACATATTTTAGGGGGATGCTGTAACATCTTTCAACCCATAACAAGCTGAAAGATGGCAGGGAGAGGATTGAAGCAGTTTGTCAAGGAGGTTTGTTTCTGGGTTGCAGGCTATAATCAAACCTTCAGGGATAAAGTAGGAGAACTGATATTAGATGTTTCATCCAGTCATCTCACATGTGGCCAAAATAATAGATGGAACTGTGGAAGGTCTCTGCTCTTTATGTGCCCAGAGGTAGGGCAGAGAAATAAACTTGCGGCCATCTCTTCATTCTTCCTGCTCTCCCATCTTGCTCTTTCAGCTGGAAGAGGCAGGAGGCAGGATTAGGGTCCTCAGAGGCAGACACCATCAGCCACTCCCCAGTATCATCCTGGCAGCAGACTGAGCCACCAACTTGAGTTGAAAAAAATCTCATCTTCTGTTTCATTATATTCCTGTCTTCTGCATCCCTCTTTACTGTACAAAGAAACTACTGTTTCTGTTAGCATCACAGAAACTAACTCAGTTATGGATGAGCAGGCAGACCCCACTTGGCTTCACTAGCCACCAGCCAAGTGGCTATCTCAATTATGTCTGCAGAAGCTTTGCTGTTAAGGATGAGATCATAAGCAGAAGACCACAGGTGGATTTTTAGAATACACGTGAAGTTGTCTGCTCCGCTAGTTAGGAGAATCATAGTTTGATCAAAAAAATAAGGGAAAAGTGATTTGATTAACATTGGAAATAGGAGGATGTTTTAGCTGGAGGGTTACCAAGCCATTTTGGTATAAGAGCTTCTGTAATTTTAGTGTAGCTGTCACTCAAAGGCAATAATGGAGACTGTATCCATGAGAAAGAGATGATTTGCAAAACTCGCCAAAACTTTAGTCAGATTATGCAAGCAAAGTTCAATTTTTTAGCCAAACTAGAACTATGGGAATAGGCAATTTTCTCCATGAGACTTCCAGAATTTTGCTTGTCTAGAATTAGATGCATTCTAGGGCACATGGTTTCTTTTACTTTCCTTTTGTCTGGAACCTCTTTTTCCTTTTTTCTGGAACCTCTTCCTACTTCCTCCTACTTCCTAGCATCTGGTGAAGTGGAAAAAGGTCATTGAAATCTGACATGAATTAAAGTGATCAAAGCACCATTAAACAATGTGTAAAGAAGGCAAGTCTGAATTTGGGGGTCTTATTTTATCCAAGCTTACTCCTCTTTGCTCTTTATTTTCTTCAACAAGAGATCAGTAATTTATTTTCTTCAACAAGAGATCAGTAAATCTGAGGGGCCCTAGGGAATCAATCAATCTCTCTGCCCATCTCTTTCTGCCTCTCTTCTCCCTACCCAATCTGCTTTGCACAATTTTAAGGGCAATTCTCTGAATCACTCGTTCGATTATGTTATTCATCACTGTCTATAATATAAAGTACAGAATGCTTAATCTGATACTCAGATCTTCAGCACTCTTACATCAATCTTTTTTATTCAGCTTCTTTTGCCTACTATATCTTTTTCTGTTTGAACTGTTCAGCATGCCTTTCCTTAAACAAGCCTTGTGTGTTCCCACCAATTATACTATTCCTGCTGCCTGGAGTGCCTTTTCGTACAATGTAAATTAAAATTCATCCATCCAGCATGCCCACTTCCAACTCCTACTTACTTCACGAAAACCCACTGGCCATGCCATCCACAGAATTACTGTCACCAATTTGAACTCTTGTTACCCGCAGACAGCTTGTCATTGTGATTATTTATATGCCAATTTATAAAGACTAGATAATGGAGAGCAGGAGCAACATCTCATGTGTTCATATCACCTGCAGTACTCACGTGAAATTTTTATTGAATGCTTACTAAGTACGTTGATGAATTAATATGTAATGGCATTAATAAGATTACTGTTAACTTTATTCATTTCCTTTTTGTCTCCTTGTCTCTTTTTCTCTCACGTATCTTCCTCTTTCTTGCTCAATACCCCTCTTTTTCCCTTTTCTCTACTCCTTTCCTGTCTCCTCTTTTTATCTGTTTTCCTTCTCTGTCCTTTCCCCAGGGGAGATGGAAGAACTGGAAGCTCTCTGGCTCACTGGCATTTGTCACAATGAGAAGAATGAGGTCATGAGCAGCCAGCTGGACATTGACAACATGGCAGGGGTCTTCTACATGTTGGGGGCAGCCATGGCTCTCAGCCTCATCACCTTCATCTGCGAACACCTTTTCTATTGGCAGTTCCGACATTGCTTTATGGGTGTCTGTTCTGGCAAGCCTGGCATGGTCTTCTCCATCAGCAGAGTAAGTGTTTTGATTTAAATGCCTACAGCTTGGTAGGGACAGCTTAGCCTAGCACTGTGCAAAGCAGAGAGAACCAAGAGGACACTATCTCCACCCCCATGTTGCTCAAGCAAGAAACCACATCATGTATGTTTTCTCAGGAGTTTGTGTGATATGATTGCACGTGGCTCAGAAAAGTGGGTGATACTATATTTCCTTCAAGAAACAGCTTTCTGTGTGGGATTTGGGCAGTTGGTTCTAAGAACTGACAGAGCTGTCAAAATGGAAAATTTGGCTTTTTACCAAATGCCTTTCATCACCATTAGTTCGTTCTGTATAAATTATATTAACTATCTAATCCTTTAAAAGTGTACATTTCTATTTAAATAATCATATGTAACATATCTCTCTTATTTTAACATACAAAGGTATATTATTAGTTGTTTCACTCTATGTTTTAACCATGTGTTGGTTATGGAGAGTTGAAGAGCTTAACAGAACCTTTAGAAATAAGCTCTGACTCATAAGAAATTTACATTCCAGAAACTTCCCTAGTTGGAGCAAGAGTAAAACTCTTAGGTCATTCTTTATTTAGGTCTCCTCTTCATTCCTAGTCCAAAATGAGACACTAAGAAGACAGTTTTATGTATGAACAGGTCACAGGGAGAAGTTTTTTTAAAAAGTGACCTTCTTTTGGTTTTGTTAATAAAGTGGAGAGACTAATTCATGAGAGGTGAACTCAAATGTCCTTTTAGAATGAAGGTCTAGGTTCCAGATATGGCCAACCAACTTTGACTCAAATGGAGTTTTGTATTAATGAGAAAATTGATTTCTCATTAAATTATTTCATCTTTTCATCATTTTCCTATAGTATTTTACTGATAGAGAACAATTTCTCCATTTCCTCTCTGGCTGTGAGTTAATGCAGGCCATCGAGTGAGCTCAGAACAGGAAGATGGAACTTGGGGTGCTGATGATCCCTGAGCCATGTTGCTTCCTTGGTAGCCCTTCCCTAAGATCTCAGATAGGGGAACACTGGAAGCCACGGGAGCTGGTGATGTGTAATAAAAACCCCATTTATAATCCTTTGACACGATCAATGCCTCTATAGAGGAAAAAAGACTTGGAATTTTCTCTTGAGCTTAATCAGGAAGGGTTAGAAGAACTGGGAAAGTGGAATAACCTTACCTTGAAGATCTTCCATCTTGCTGATGCCCTGTGGGACAATGAGACTTACCTTGTCTAAACCTTTCTTCTTTCCCATTTGGCTACGATTCTTCTAACCCTCTCCCCTCTCATTCCCATCCACGGAGACAACTTCCCTTTCCAAATTAGTCCCATTTGTTTGAATTGTGTCATTATAACAACCTCTTTTCAAATGCTTTCCCTAGCCAGGGAGAAAAGTTCCAAGTTTGTCCACCTTTCCAGGCAGGGAACAAGATATGAGCAGGAGGTTGGCTTGACTTTAGAATCAAACATACTGAGCCCTCCAGGAACCCAGCCCATTGCCTCTCCTGCACGGTGTCCTTCAAAGCCCTGTACAAAAAGCTGTACACATGGAGCTCTCGATCAATGCTAATTTGTTAAGATGTTAATAATTGATGATAATATTAAGTGAGTGAGAAAGTATAAGAAGGAAAACAGGAGCTAAAGAGAGAATAAATGAGAGAATTCAACAAGGGAGTTATTTATTCCTATTTAGTACTGGCTGTTTGTCCCAATTCTTCTCTCCCACAGTGTAGAACACAGCAGGAGAAAAATCCTTCTTTGACCCCAGGGCTTCCTAATTCTCTCTTTCTGTGAATTTTGTTCATGCTTGGCTCAAGAAGAGAATTGCTCAGCTGTTATTTGGTGACCAAAATTCTAAAGCTGCTTAAAATTTGTCAAAGCTAGAAAAGAGTGACAGTTGTGAGCTACTGAGCTCCCCTGTGCTTTACTGTCCGCCACGTGTGGCCAGCCACGGCAGAGCAACTTCAGTGTCCATAGAACATGGCCGTTTATTTCCAGGAGGCTGAAGATATTTTTTGCTATGGGTTGATATCATGGCCTCATTTTTAAGATGTGAAAATCTAGGCATAGAAAACCACGGTAACTCAACAGTGAAGTTGAGGCAAAAATGCCATATCTTATGATTCCAGTCCCTTTGCTCAAGTTACTGGGTGTGGCCATGCCCACCCTCTGATGGCCAGGTCACTGACCTCAGCTCACCACATGACAGTCACCAAATTTAGGGGTATAAATTAGGCAAACTTCTAGCCACATCTAATAGTATATTTGACTATTCGCTTCATGCTTTCCCTTTTTCTTATCCCGTTGGGGCAATTATTGGTGGGAGAGTGTTTTTTTGTGGTCATTTCTAGCCTCTCTGGGGATCTAATCTGTCCCTCCATTCTTGCTTCAGGGTATCTACAGCTGCATCCATGGGGTGGCGATCGAGGAGCGCCAATCTGTAATGAACTCCCCCACCGCAACCATGAACAACACACACTCCAACATCCTGCGCCTGCTGCGCACGGCCAAGAACATGGCTAACCTGTCTGGTGTGAACGGCTCCCCGCAGAGCGCCCTGGACTTCATCCGACGGGAGTCATCCGTCTATGACATCTCAGAGCACCGCCGCAGCTTCACGCATTCTGACTGCAAATCCTACAACAACCCGCCCTGTGAGGAGAACCTCTTCAGTGACTACATCAGTGAGGTAGAGAGAACATTCGGGAACCTGCAGCTGAAGGACAGCAACGTGTACCAAGATCACTACCACCATCACCACCGGCCCCATAGCATTGGCAGTGCCAGCTCCATCGATGGGCTCTACGACTGTGACAACCCACCCTTCACCACCCAGTCCAGGTCCATCAGCAAGAAGCCCCTGGACATCGGCCTCCCCTCCTCCAAGCACAGCCAGCTCAGTGACCTGTACGGCAAATTCTCCTTCAAGAGCGACCGCTACAGTGGCCACGACGACTTGATCCGCTCTGATGTCTCTGACATCTCAACCCACACCGTCACCTATGGGAACATCGAGGGCAATGCCGCCAAGAGGCGTAAGCAGCAATATAAGGACAGCCTGAAGAAGCGGCCTGCCTCAGCCAAGTCCCGCAGGGAGTTTGACGAGATCGAGCTGGCCTACCGTCGCCGACCGCCCCGCTCCCCTGACCACAAGCGCTACTTCAGGGACAAGGAAGGGCTACGGGACTTCTACCTGGACCAGTTCCGCACAAAGGAGAACTCACCCCACTGGGAGCACGTGGACCTGACCGACATCTACAAGGAGCGGAGTGATGACTTTAAGCGCGACTCCGTCAGCGGAGGAGGGCCCTGTACCAACAGGTCTCACATCAAGCACGGGACGGGCGACAAACACGGCGTGGTCAGCGGGGTACCTGCACCTTGGGAGAAGAACCTGACCAACGTGGAGTGGGAGGACCGGTCCGGGGGCAACTTCTGCCGCAGCTGTCCCTCCAAGCTGCACAACTACTCCACGACGGTGACGGGTCAGAACTCGGGCAGGCAGGCGTGCATCCGGTGTGAGGCTTGCAAGAAAGCAGGCAACCTGTATGACATCAGCGAGGACAACTCCCTGCAGGAACTGGACCAGCCGGCTGCCCCAGTGGCGGTGACGTCAAACGCCTCCACCACTAAGTACCCTCAGAGCCCGACTAATTCCAAGGCCCAGAAGAAGAACCGGAACAAACTGCGCCGGCAGCACTCCTACGACACCTTCGTGGACCTGCAGAAGGAAGAAGCCGCCCTGGCCCCGCGCAGCGTAAGCCTGAAAGACAAGGGCCGATTCATGGATGGGAGCCCCTACGCCCACATGTTTGAGATGTCAGCTGGCGAGAGCACCTTTGCCAACAACAAGTCCTCAGTGCCCACTGCCGGACATCACCACCACAACAACCCCGGCGGCGGCTACATGCTCAGCAAGTCGCTCTACCCTGACCGGGTCACGCAAAACCCTTTCATCCCCACTTTTGGGGACGACCAGTGCTTGCTCCATGGCAGCAAATCCTACTTCTTCAGGCAGCCCACGGTGGCGGGGGCGTCGAAAGCCAGGCCGGACTTCCGGGCCCTTGTCACCAACAAGCCAGTGGTCTCGGCCCTTCATGGGGCCGTGCCAGCCCGTTTCCAGAAGGACATCTGTATAGGGAACCAGTCCAACCCCTGTGTGCCTAACAACAAAAACCCCAGGGCTTTCAATGGCTCCAGCAATGGGCATGTTTATGAGAAACTTTCTAGTATTGAGTCTGATGTCTGAGTGAGGGAACAGAGAGGTTAAGGTGGGTACGGGAGGGTAAGGCTGTGGGTCGTGTGATGCGCATGTCACGGAGGGTGACGGGGGTGAACTTGGTTCCCATTTGCTCCTTTCTTGTTGTTTTAATTTATTTATGGGATCCTGGAGTTCTGGTTCCTACTGAGGGCAACCCCGGTGACCAGCACCATCTCTCCTCCTTTTCACAGTTCTCTCCTTCTTCCCCCTCTGTCAGCCATTCCTGTTCCCATGAGATGATGCCATGGGCCCTCTCAGCAGGGGAGGGTAGAGCGGAGAAAGGAAGGGCTGCATGCGAGCTTCCTCCTGGTGTGGAAGAGCTCCTTGATATCCTCTTTGAGTGAAGCTGGGAGAACCAAAAAGATGCTATGTGAGCACAAAGGTAGCTTTTCCCAAACTGATCTTTTCATTTAGGTGAGGAAGCAAAAGCATCTATGTGAGACCATTTAGCACACTGCTTGTGAAAGGAAAGAGGCTCTGGCTAAATTCATGCTGCTTAGATGACATCTGTCTAGGAATCATGTGCCAAGCAGAGGTTGGGAGGCCATTTGTGTTTATATATAAGCCAAAAAATGCTTGCTTCAACCCCATGAGACTCGATAATGGTGGTGAACAGAACAAAAGGTCATTGGTGGCGGAGTGGATTCTTGAACAAACTGGAAAGTACCTTATGATAGTGTCCCACGGTGCCTTGGGGACCAGAGCAGGTGGATTGTGCATGCATGTGTGTTCATGCACACTTGCACCCACATGTAGTCAGGTGCCTCAAGAGAAGGCAACCTTGACTCTTTCTATTGTTTCTTTCAATATCCCCAAGCAGTGTGATTGTTTGGCTTATATACAGACAGAGATGGCCATGTGTAACCTGAATTTTGGCTGTGTCTCCCTTCATCCTTCTTGAATAAGGAGAATGAAAATTCTTGATAAAGAAGATTCTGTGATCTAGACAAAAAACGGTGGTGAGCAATCCCGCAAGAGCAAGGTACATAAACAAGTCCTCAGTGGTTGGCAATTGTTTCAACCAGTTTGAACCAAGAACTTTCCAGGAAGGCTAAAGGGAAACAGAATTTTCACAGCCATGATTCTTTTGCCTACACTTGAGAGCAAAATTGAGCATTTAGACTCTCGACTGGCCAAGGTTTGGGGAGGAACGAAGCCACCTTTGAAGAAGTAAGGAGTCGTGTATGGTAGGGTAAGTGAGAGAGGGGGATGTTTCCAATGCTTTGATCCCTTCTTACTTAACCTGAAGCTAGAAGAGCAGGCTTCTTCCCCCCAAAACTGATTACAACTGCTACAGAGCAGACGGTTAAGAGAAATGAGCTTGACGATTAAGAGAAATGAGCTGCACTCCATGAGTGCAGCTCAGGAGATACGAAGAGAGGGGAAGAGACTTGGAAATGGGAGAGGGGGGCAGAGAGGGACCCTCCACCACCTCTTTGGGCCTGGCTTCCTGGGAATGTGACTTGAGCCCAGAGTGAACACTCTTGGTAGAAGCCCTTCTACCTTCCTGCAACACCTTGTTTCCCTCTCAGATTGTACCATTGAGGAATAAAAAAAGATATACATGTATAAAACTCCAGGGATGAGGGTACCGGCAGAACTGATACTCCCTTCACTTAACATTGGAAAATTGAGAAGGGAAATGAATATGTGTCACTGCCGGTCCTGAAACTTGCGGTAGGGCTATTCTATGGGTCAGTTCCACTGTCCTGCCATCCTCCCCTACACAGGGTGGCATCCAGAGAGCCCCAGGTCTGTGTGGAAGCTTGACTGCAGGATCGCCATGTTGCACACAGGACACATAAACCAGAAAGGTGCTCATCCTCCTCTGGAAGGAAGCTGCCATGTCTCTTCAAGTCACTCCCTCCAGGGCTGCTCTTTGCCCCTGTTTGCCCTCACTCGCGACCCTTCCTCATCCCGCCCTTGACTGCTGTCCCTAACCCTCCTCCTTGATTTTTACCTCAGTATCTTTCATTTTAAAGCCAACTGAAGGCCTTGTAAGGCTTTGTTTTCTTTCTAAAATGAACATGGGGTCAAGGGGCTGAACCTCTCACAGATTTGGAGAGAGGAGCACGGAGTGCTTTACCTTAGATAACAGGAAAGACTGAGAGAGGACAGAGGGCGTGAGGCACCTCCAGGAGGAAGAAGGCAAAGGGCCACATAAACACCGCTTCGCCCTGACTCTGTCCAGGGGTCAGGGACTCATCCCCTCATCTTCCTCTTACCTCACCCCTTTCAAACAAAAAAACCAAACCAACTAACCTAGCGAACAGCAATCTAGAACCAAGGGAGCTCTTTCAGTCTCCGCTGGCAACAGAAATCAAGATGGTGTTTATTTCATATGTAAATATTTTGTTTTCTAATTAATTTTGTATAGATAAAGTGTTCTTCTTGTGAGTATTCAGGGTGTTGGGCTGGAGGGAGTGGGGTGGGGATGGGAATGAGAGGGAAAAAGTGTTTTGTTATGGGTTTTCATTTTCCATTGGGGGAATTGTTTTGTATGGCTTTTGCTTCAGGGTGTCTGGAAAAAGTGAATGCCCATGGAGGCCACTATGGTGAAAAAGCCAGGGGAAAGTAATTTGTGTCCATCCCCCCCAGAAAACCAGTCTTCTTACTGGTTTGTGAGAAATGTTCATGCACTTTGGCCAGGGTTTTACATAGAGTTCAATTTGGCTCTACACAAACCCCAGGTCTGACTCCTATCTTCTAGGTAGACCCTAGGTTACCACATTCCACACAAAGACAGGCTGGTGGCACCATATTTCCTCTGTCAGTACCTAGGGTAGGAAAGATTCCCAAAAGGGCTTAAACAGAATTAAGGTCAAATTAACTTCCCATTCTTGGTGTGACTGAAAGATTTCAGGAAGCTCAATCCTGAGAAATCTCCCAGTGGCCTCCTCTGATGCTGAAACAATCATCTCAGTCATCTGAGTCTTTTCTTCCTTAGGACCTGGGCGCTGACTCACTCCCTGCCCCACCTCCACCCTCAGAAATCAGCCTGGCAAACACACGTGGAAAAATCTCCACTAACTCTACTTTTTGAAGCATGTGATATCTGGTCACAGAGAGGTAGTGCTGGATATGTGTCTTACAAATTTGCATGCTTTTCTAGAAAAGATGATGGGATCCACTAAAAACTCGGTGGTGAGATGATTCAGCAAGATTGCTGAAGTTAGGTTTAGACGTGGGAGGGTGGGTATGTGAGCAATGGTGCCAATAGCGGCTCTTTATTTGCCTTGTCCTCATTACTGCCATCAGGAAGGTGCTACTGGCCTAGAGCCAGGTGTTCATAATCTGGCCTTGGATTAACCAGACAAATAGAACTTCTTTTCCTAGACTGTTGGCTTTGTGGAGGTTGGCAGCCTCTCTCTATCACAGGATAAAATTTCCAAATCCATTTACCCAGTATATTCACTACATTTTTTCCTATCCTCCCATCATGAAAGCTGTTAGCTGGATAATTTTATCTTTCTAAACTCCTTATTTGGCCCCAATTGGTCGCTTTTCTTCAACTGGATATTTGCATTGGGACTAAGTTACTCATGGTCTGCTCAAGAAAGCTTAAAGAAAGGAAGGCTGGGCATTGTTAAAATCTAGATGTTACTTAATTCCAGAATAACAAGCAAGTAAAATGCATGAGGAAGAATTCAGCTATAAGCCCAATCTATATCACAGATGGGTATGAAACAACACCCAATCCATCCAAAACTGTGAGATTCCGCAGATACCCTCAGGAGCACCTAATATTCCCATGTTCTTCAGAATCCATGCTTTCTCTCTTTGTACCCTCTATCATTCCCTTCCATTGCAGAAGTGGTTGGTGAGTGTGGTCCTGTATGAACTCCTTTCAGTGGCAATGCTTAAATCTCAGCATTTCCACTGACAATAATCTGACCCTTGAATTTGCCTGAGTCAAGAATGTGCACATCCTTCAAAGTGATGCATGTACAGTGGACTTTGTTATTTCAAAATCCGTCACTGTGTATCCTCAGCCAGAACTTGGGAAACATCCTTCATGTGTATTCCCCTGCACTGGCCACAGCCATGTTGTGATTGAGGGGAGAATCCCAAATGATTCCATTAAATGTTGCTGGTGTCAGTAATGCCAAAAACGCATGTATGACGTGATACAGTAGGAGCTGTCTATACAGTTAAGTGACTATCACCCACCCGGTCTTCCGTGGCCATCGGGAGTTGCCCAAGGGAGAATTCTCTGCAGAGTGCTGGTCACCTGCACATGTCACTAAGAACTAGGTTTCTTTGGTTCATTTTTTGTTTTTTTTTTTTTTGGTCAGTTTTTAGTTAGTTAGTTCAAGATTTAGAAACAGAATAACCAGATTGTTTGGGCAATAAGCTCTTGGAAAAACTATTCCAGAACTCACTTTATTCTTTCAATCATCATCTCTCTAAAAAGGCCCTGTCATTGCTTGACACCCTGTGAATGTCTGTTTTTGTATGTTAGGAATGATTCAGATGTGTGCATAAATGATGTCACTGCAGTGATATTGATGAATGCATTTAGCATTTCCAGGGATTGTGGCCATACCTTATGTGCTCGCTGAGCCCAAAGCCATATAGGAAACATATGCTCAGTAGGCTGCTACACACTACAGCAGAGCTTTTGCTTTCTTCACTTGGGTGTCAGAGACTTTTCCTCCTGTTTAAGGAGCTCTTCGTGGAGGAGAAGCAGCTGAAGATGAATAGTCACACTGGGATGGGTCTGGCCTTATGTATGCTATGTGGTCCATGGTGTGTTGAAGGTCCTGAAAAGGTCTTTTTCATTTCCCACGCCACTCCAACTACTGCCTTCCCACACAGATTTGTTGCTTTAGCACTGAGCTGAGCTGCCTGTCATTCAAATGAAAGTAATCCCAGGAAAGGTGACATATTAAGCCATATTAGGGATGTATACATTTAATCACCTAATTTACATTAGGAATCTCACTCCTTTTCCTGGGAATAAGTTATGATACAAGAGAAGAGGAAGGGAGCAGAGAGCACTGAGAGCAATAGAGTAGGGAACAAGGACACAGGTCCTACATGGCAAAGACATTTAAACCATATTTTATCCTCCACCTGCTTTTATTTAAGCCTCATGTGACACCTAAATAGGACTCCTGGTTAGGAATTATTTTCAATACACAATCATATGAGTGTATAATTTATGAATTTCTAAATTCAGTATCTTGTAGGGCAGGTTGAGAACTATGATTCTTTCTATAGAAAATAGAAGAGTGATGCTTCTCCTCCATTACATGTTACTGAGTAGGCAGCTAGAAAAATCAAATTGAATTAATGATACAAAAAAGTTACTGTCATTGTCTGGTTTCTGTCCCAGTTTAATCTTCCAATTAGCTAAGTTGGTCTATATCCTATACTTTCCACCTCCATACGGGGTGCCCTGTTATCTGGTAAAAGAGCCACTTATGACCTCCGGTGCTACTTAACCTGGGGGGCAATTGTTTCTTAGGCCTATCAGATGTTTTGGATGACACTAAAATGGCAGATTAGTCAGTCTGAGAATGTCTAATATTGATCTGGATCTAGGATTCTATTCTAGTTTGGGGGGTGGGGTTGCAGTATTGTATAAAATCATAGGATATCTGAGAACATCCCACCCTCAACTCATTCAAACCACATTGATTGATTCAGTCACACAGTGGCCCTGTGAGTTCTATGACTTAGAAAAGATAGCCTATCTATTCCCATGACAAAGGCCCTCACCCAAAACCTTAAATTGAAAGGCAGTGCTGCTACTTTCATGCCTTGGAGAGATCTGTGAAGTTTAGGGCTTCTCATTTACAATATTGAAGCAAGAAAAAAGAATTTTGTTCAGGGTAATGGGTTAGAATAGCAGTACTGGGAATAAGTGGGGAAAGTTAGAAATCTTCCACATTTCTCTCTACATCTCTCAGAGCTCCGTACAGTGAGTTTCTGGAGCTGCTTCATGCTTTGAATATAATTGCTGAGGTGATTATGTGGTTAAGGGCTCCTGAAAGAACTGAAGGTGAAAAGCAGAGTAGATGAGTAGAATTCCTCAGAGCCTTGGCACTCTGGTGTGTAGAATCTGTGTTTCGGAAAAGGTAAAAGAACTCAGTGCAAGAATTAAGGTGCAATTAAAAAGCACAACACTAAGCCCAATTTAAACTGTTATTTTAAAGATTAGGTTTCCACACTTTAAACCTGAACTCTTTCATCGGTAATTATTTTAATGTTGTGATTTAGGGGGTAGAGCAGATTCTAGTACTATGCAGGAGAAAAAAATAAAAGCTCTCTGGTTAAATATGTGAGTTTAATTAAACCACGTCTATTGTGCACGTACTATGTCCCTAGGCTAGTTCTGTGAATGATATAAAAGGTTTCAAAATGGAGTATATTGTACTCACGTAGAATATATGAATGCATAAGTATAAAATATGTAAATGTATGTATAAATAGGTATGCATACATTTGTATGATTATACATGCAAGTTTAATATTTTCTGGTTTCAGGGTAGGAGTCAAAGGTATCCATTATGTTATTTGAAAAAACATTGCAGAGATTCAGCTTCCCATGTCATGGCCAGGCCTGGACTTCTTTTGAAATTATTACACCTCCCAGAGCTAAAGCTCTGGGACTTCCTCTCTAACCACACCTTGCCTTTTCTATATCTTCCTTCCTTCAAGACCCCTCTGTTGTTCTGGTCCATAAATCCATCTGGCCTCATTGACTTCCCTCTTCGGTCTAACCCTGTATTTACCCACATTAGCAATATTCTCACTGGCAATTCCTTTTTCCTCTTGCCATCTCACTACACCAACCATGCTTAGCTAACTGCATCCCATCCCCTTGTCATTCATTGCATCTCCAAGAAGAGCAAGTCTTAAACCTATGCTGAAGAGCACAAATTCAATCAATTTAACGTCACCTGAAGCCTACTCAATTGGACTTTTTAATTTCGCCAATGTTGACTCAGTGTCACATTCTGTGCTTGATAAATTTGTTTTATTTTCCTTTCATGTTCATGTCCTGTCTTTCAACAGGCAATCTTTCCTACAGTGTTCACAAGAAAATCTGATTGAATCCTCACATACGCTGTCCTCTCTGCCTTTAGATTTCTCTTGTCTTTCACACATCTTTTCCATCCTTTCTCCCAACCAAGTGCTCCTCTTCCCTATGCTCTGACCTCTTCTGAGGTGCTCTCCAGCCAATTGTACTTCTCTCTTTTGCATCTTTAATTCCTTCCACACATCTACCTGCAACTATCTCAAAAACACCAATCCCACAACTATCTCTAAAGACAAATCTCTCAATCTAATTTGACTCTTGAATTTCTGTCCTATCTCTGTTTATCTTTTCACTTCCCAACTTCTCAAAAGGGTAGTCTGTCTTTCTCCACTTCCTCTCCTTATGCTCATGGCTTCATCAATGGGCTACACCCTACCACTCTTCTGAAACTGCTCTCAGGCAACGTTCCAATGAAGTTCTTGTTACAAAAGTCAATAGCCTTTTTTCTTTACTTTCCCTGCTCTTCAACCTCATTGACAATTATCATTGGGAGGCAATACATTCTGGTTTTAATCTTAGTTCTCCGGTCCTGTTACCTCATTGGTTCCTGCTCTTCCCCTTATCTCCTTAGCATTGACTTGCCATGATATATCTGAGCTTGACCCTCTTCTCCTTATCTTAATGCTTCTGTAGCAATCTTTCTGTCTTCTATGATTTCAGTAACTCTTTGAATGAAGATGAATCCCAAATCTTCACTTTTAGCCCCTACCTTTTGCTTTTCCTTCATACACATACTTCCAGTCACCTTCTGAACACTCAACTTCATCTTGACTCAAATATCCAAGACCATTGCTGCAAACCAACATAATCACCAAGTTCCTCCTTTTGCTTAATGGTATCACCATGTCTTCCGTCACCAAATTCAAGCTTTTCAGGCACTTTTGCCTCCTCCATTTTCTTCATCCTGCATATCTAAAAATTTGAAAAGCCTACTAATTCTTCCCCCTAAGGTTTCCAGTCTTTCCTTTTCATTCAGACCCTTCCTTCTAGTCTGGATTATTTCAGCATCTTTTAGCATTGTTCCAATATTTTATATTTGAATCTACTCTTGTCAGTACTCACTTCCTACATATAAATCAGATGTCATTCTTCAGATCAAGAAACAACCTTCAGTGGGCTTCACTTGCCGTAGTCTGCCAGCAATAATTTCTTGTTACTTGACTATGTGTGTGCCCCATAATCCAGACAAGCTGAGTAACATTTGTTTCACCTTTCCCTACCAGCTTGTTTTCCCACTTGTGTCTTCCCTTAAACTGTTCCCTTTGTCCAAAATACTCTCCTTCCTATCTCCCATCTCACTCCCTTCTTGAATAATATCCATTCCCTCTATATAAGTCTTCAAAGACCAGAACAACTTCTTCATCTTCCATCCAGAAAATAATTTTAGGCATTTTATGAATGCCCATAACACTTTTGTTGTGTCTCCTTAGTGGCAGCTATCATGGGCCATCTTATTTCATAGGTATTTGGTTATACATCTCATCTCTCCTGCTACAGCATAAGCTCCCTGTGTTATGCTACAGCATAAGCTCCTGTAGCACTAAACAGAGTGCCTTGTATATGAAAGGCATTAGTAAATATTTGATTGTAAATGATAATTGAGAAGGAGTCACTTTATTTTGCCCATTTGTATCTGCAGTAGCACCTAAGGATGAATCCCCCCAGTTTCTATATATATACATATCTGCACACACAATCACGTGTATATGCTACATGTATACAGCTCATTATTTCAAATGAAATCTGGATTTTTCTAAGTGCTTTTTCCTTTTTCTAAGTGCTTTGTCCTTTGAAGTTGTTTTGGACTGTTTTATGGTTAGGAAAGTGTACTTGGAACACTACATGTACTCAAGTAAGTGACAGAGAGAGAAACTATGAAGGATATTAATCAAATTTTAGGTATCAACTTTTCAGATGCTTTGGGTAGAGCTTGTATCCAGACACTTTACTACCAAGACTGAGTCTCTAACAACCTGATCCATGCTGGGATTTATCTGTGATCTAATATTTAGCTTCTTTTTTAACACTTACAACACCAAAAGAACCTTTTCACAGTTCTGGCTCACTAATCACACAGCCTTGTAGACCCCAGGTGGTGGTCCAATAGGACCAGTGTATTTCACTACACGCTACTTCCACATTTGTGGCCTTGGGGGAACTGTCTGTGCTGGTCACAACCTTGTCTTTATATTTCTTTCCTGGGTTCTGTGGCTTCTCACCCTTTCTGAGGCTTTGTCTACAGGATCACTTCTCCCAAAGGGAGGATAAGAGTTGAGGTAATTGAGCACTTTACCTCTTATCTGTATATTTCCAATGAAAGTAAGTTAGGATTTGAATGAGCTGGCTCAGAGAGAATTCTAGTCTCTAAACTACTCCTTTCTCTGTAAATATAAAGGGATTCATTACCTCAGGGGGAGACAACATCACTTCTGACCTTATGGCCCTCCCTTATCCTCTGGTCCCTGTATTCTTGAAGCCCTGTTAGCCCTTCCTCCTCCTCTCTTGGCTCTACTTAGCAATCTATCGTTCTTTCTAGCCAGTGTCAGTCTCTGTCCCTCTGAAGAAACTCTTGGAGTTGCTCTGGTAACCAATAATGTTTCCTTTCCTTCTCCTGGCCAGCCTTCTCTGTAAACCTCATTATGCCATTGGCCATGAATTATTCCCCTTTGGGAGGCATCTTCTGCCACTGTGTACTAATTTAAAGCATACTATAGATAACTGAACTCAAATAAGTTACAGGCAGTGACAAGTCTCTTTTTTAAAAAAAGGTGAATAAAGTCCATTCTTCACTGAGACAGGAGTGGGTAGGACAATTATTATTGGCAAGGTAGGGCAAAACTTGCGACAACTTGGGAGATACCTAGTGAAAATTAAAATATAAGTCTAGAGAGATAATTTTGCTTTTAAAAAGTCCTATTGGATCTAGATAGTCTTGCTCCTGAAAATGAGAATAGTTAATATTTTAGAGCAAAACCCATTTCATTATACTATGAGACTTTTTTAGCTGATGAAACAAATATTCTGGTAAACAGCTGGTGGGAGGGTAGGAAGACAGCCATCCTCATGAAGGACATTCATTAATCTCATTTGGGCCAATAAATGGACCAAAATTCTAGGCATTTTAGCCATGAAGTGTTCATGTCAATTATTTTGCCTACAAATACCCATAAAAGGAAAAGGAGGATATGAGGAAGGAAAAGAACAGGAAGTCTACACTGGAGCTTCCCTTTGTGTCACCAATAAAGCCAGGAGCTGACATGTAAGGCCCATGGTTCCCCCTTGGTTACTGGCTTCAATGATAGCTTCGGAAAGTAGGGAACCTTGAAAGAGCAAGGACCAAAGCTGAGATGAGTGAGGAACCTGAATGCAACCTTATCTGTGAGGTCCTGATATCCACATGGAATCTGGCCCCATGTCATTCCTGCCCAGGTCCTTCAGATTACAGCACCCAAGGAGCCCTTGATCATCACTCTGGGCAGAGGGAGTGACTTGTCACACCACCCTTACCCACAGAATTTAGGCCACCAGGCTGTGACTCCATTTGTCCCCCTTGCAGTAAGAGATTCATAGTCTCTGAAATCTGACAGGAGAACAGCGTCAGGTGAAGAGGCCACAGGAATGCAAATTTGCTGAGCTGCCTGCTCCTCTAGGATAAGTATATTACCTGTTTCCAGAGGGGATTTTTTTTTTCTCAAAATGAAACAAAACATCCCTGCCTAAAACTTCAGCCCTATTCAGAACAGTCTTGCAGTTAACTGTCATTGTCACATTTTAATTGTAATTGATTTTCTTTTGAAATCAATGGCTATTTTAATGCTCCCTTTGGCCATAAGAACCCTCTGCAAACCAGAGACCTGGCCATTAGGTTGCCTCTGGCTGAGTTATTACTCGCAGTAGTTCATACTTTGCTCTCAGATATTCACCTGAACAGCACAACTACACAGAATTTGATCTCTTTGCCTTGAGCATTCTGATGCCTATGCACCTCCCTAATGCACACACACAATCTTAACAAATAGATCCAAATTTCCAATGTCAATCATGTTATGGTAGATGAAAGTGTTCATTTAGAATGGGATAAAGAGACATATCATGATTTATGCAGCTAGTGTTTTCTCTTTTGCTCTACCTGGCTTGTGGATCATTGATCCCTCAAGGTTTGACAGAAATATTGAGGCTTCATGTGAAGGCAACATGTTCTTTGTGATGGAACAACCTAGTTATCCTCTTCATTTTCCCATTTTACCCTATGGAATCCATGTGGCCTTCTAAGGTCCTGTTGATGGATTGGTACTAAGGATGGAGAAGCAGAAGCCAGTCCCCTGAGAACAGACAGTCCTGTTGCTTAGACACATACATATTCACACATGTGCCCACATCTCTTCTTGGAAACATCATGAGCAGAGGTGGAGAGGTCTGTTCTCAATGCGAGGAATAGGGATAAGAGAATTCCTTGAGAATCCCTATTCTCATGGAATAGGGATAAATGCCTTCGTGGATTCGATAATTTATCTGTTCTCTCTCTCCCAGGGTCAGGAGCAAGAAAAATATCAAGGTTTCACGTAGGCAGGAAGCAAGGAGGATAGTGAAGCATCCAGGTAGAACTCTTACTGAGAAAAACATGAAGTAGTAAAATCACCGTTTCTTTGATATAAATGCATTTGGAAGTCAACGAGGGCACTTACAGCTGTGTTTCCCTTCATTAACTTTTCATCTCTTGCATTCTTTACTTCTCTTTCTCAATTTATTCGTCTTGAGGTATACTTATCCTGGGTTGACTGAGCAGCCCACCCTCAAAACACAAACAATGTTAGGATGAGAAGTTGAGTGAGCACAGAGCTCGAACACATGCATGGTACTTAATGTTTCCAAACCCGAGCCCAATCAGTCTAGCACAGTCAATCCCACTGCATTTTAATGACTAGGATGGGGCCTGCTGTACATAGCTGGACATCTTGGATTACAGAAAAGAGGCTTTATGTGAAGGCAGCATTTTCTTTGTGATAGAGCAACTTAGTTATCCTGCTAACTGTCCTATTTTACCTGGTGGAATCCATAAGTTCCTGTTGATGGGCTGGTTCTAAGAGGATGGAGAAGCAGAAGTCATTCTACCAAGAACAGACAGTCCTGTTGCTTAGATACATTCATATTTTTTATGACAGGATTCCTCCTGAGACTCTTGCACACCTTCAGTGATCGGTACATTCACTTTGGTTATTTCTTGGTAACAGGCACGAGAAATGGGTCACATAGAAATCTGAAGAGTCATTTCTTGAGCATTTTTAGCTTATTCCCATGTAAAGAGGCACTGAGCTCCTGCAGTTCTAGCCTGCCTCTGCTCCCCTCCTTGGGGAATGGTAGAGTTTCTAGGATAACCAGCAATCCATTAGGCTCCACCACACTTTAGCCTATGGTACATTCTGAGTAAATCACAGTAGTTGGTATGTGAATACAGGAGAATTTACCATAACCACTTCTCCAGATAACCTCCTTTGACTTGGAAATAAGATCATCTTTCAATTTTACAGATGAGAAGTCAAAGCACAAAATTGGATAATTAGCCAAAAGTAAGATTATACAGAAAATTCTTGACAGAACCAAAACTTGGCTGAACCAAAACTTGTCCAAATTTCTAACTCTCAGTCTAGCTCAGCGAGTAATGCTGCCTGAATTGTCTGCCCCCACTGTAGGTTTTCAGCATCTAGCACTGGAAAAAAGTCATGAAATCTAGGCAGCTGATTTAGCCAAATCTTTTCTATGAAATTTCCCTTTGCAGACACACACACACACACACACACTCCACATACATCTAGAGACAAGTCAAAAAGAGCAAGAAGAAAGCAAAACTTTGAAAATCAGAAAGGATAGAGAGGTTTCCATGGTGAAGAAAACTTGGTCAAATAAAAATGTTTTTGAATTCTATGGGGTAAGATACTGTGAATAATTTTTTATTATTAAAATTTTTTTATGTAGCATGTAATCCACATAAATAAAAAGCTCAAGAAAAAACTGGGACAGAGGATTTCTTCCAGAGTGCTACATGGCAAAAGAGCCTTCGGGAACGTGTGCAGGGCAGTCATGATACTCCGAAGGTGTCAGTAGTTTTGGTCAGCCCACAGTGAGCAGGGCAGCCTCAAGGGAGAGCCCCTTACATCCTCTTCTGGGCACCTCTGTCTAATTAAGTTCAAACATAAAGCCTGATTCTAGGATTAAGGCATAAGTTAGTTCTGAACAGAAAAATATAAGGCAGTTCACATACACAATGAATTCTTGAAGAAAGAACCTATAGCCCCCAGACCGATAATAAATAATTATTGCCTGCCTAAATCCTGAGGAAAGGGAAGCATGGGTGCTCCAAAGATTAATAGTCTCCTGAGAATACTTATGAGACCTTGATTTTGTCACAAGGTTGCAATGGTGAATTATTTATTAAGCACCCGCAGATCAGAGAATCTTGCAACAACCTTCTCTTACAACCCACCTGTTCACTTATGAATGATATCAAGCTCAGGATATAGTCCATCTTTCCAAAGATTTTAGTATCTTTAGTTTGTGCTGCAGAAGAAATTTTGGCTCACAGCATTATGCTTATACCAAAAACAGTGAAAGAGCTCTAGTGTCCTGCTTAATGTAGAGTAACTTTTTTTTTTTTTTATGAGTCCTTCCTAGCCCTAGAGGGAAGATAGGAGAGGAGGTAGGAAGATGGAAAAGTCCTTAGATGAATGAGTGAGGAGTCTTCTATACCATCAACTTCAGAGTGTACTGATCCCCGGAGCCTGGTTCAGGAGGCTGGTTTCAGATGATCGGAGCAAACGGAGGAGGTAGCTTTTATTCCCATGCATGAAGATGAGGGGAGAAGGTGGGCACTAGACTAATTTTTTAAGCTAAAAAAAAAATCAAGCCTATTACAAATCTCATTTTTCCCTTGTCCTTTTGCCTCCCAATAATTCACATAAAATCGTGTTATCATAGTAAGCTAAGAGAGAGGGGCAGTAGCTATTTCTACCTTGACTCCGTGGTGACTTCATCTTTTTCATGAGTGTCATTACAGATACCTGGATCATGATGATCCTGAAAAACAGGTCACAGGACCAACAGCTGATGAGTATTTGGAGCATCTTATTCCCCCAAGATGACCACTCCCTGTCTTCTGCTACACCTATATTCATCAGGGGGAGGTGGAAAAATAGCAGGATTCTTGGGGACTCTGAGGGCATGAATGGAGAATTATTTGATTGAAACCACAGAGCTCTTGTGCTTAGTATTAAATATTAAAATAGAAATGAAAAGTTCAGCTTTTCTGAGCTGTACCATAGCGGCCAGTGGAGGAAGTCTTACAAAGAAAATCTATATCTGCACAAGACTGAAGCCACTAAACCGAGTATACACAAAATAAAGACATCTTCCTATTTCAAGTATCCCTTAGGGAGCATGGGTGCTTAGCTATCCTATGAAAGACAGAGAAGATAAGCTCAATTTTAGAGCCCAGAACTTGCTCCTGAGCAGCAAGATCCACATGAACTTAAACTCTTTCTCACTGAGCCTAGGGGTGGAATGTAATTCCTCTGATGGTTTTGATTTATTTCCAAGCTAGACTTCTCCATTTGATCATTGGCACCTTGGCAGCTCACACATCCCTGTGGTCTCTTCTGTAGCTTTCAGAAAAAAAAAAAATATATATATATATATATACACATACATACATACATATACATAACCCTGTTTGGGTAAGGCCTGTTGACAGAAGCCAGATATCTGGGTGGAAGTTAGCAGATGGGCAAGGAATTCTTATCTCAGAGTTTCAACACTGCAACGATGTGGAGAGAAGTCTCCTGGGAAAATGCATATGCCCAATAACTTCCAAACAAATCAGGGAAGTTGGAGTATTTTTGAGATTTACAGTGTCTTTACTTCAGTAAAACAAGCCATAGCAACATTATGCTCTGCAGAGTCTTCTGTTCCCCCTTGGATGGACAAGAGCTGCTTCTCCTAGGGAGACAAATAAGACCAAGAACAAAACTCCCATCTCCTAGGCCAATTATTGTTTTCTCCTTTCCTTTCTTTTTCATTCTCTTTGTTACATAATGGTGAAATCTACCTGGCCATTGCCAGTCAAACATTCTAATTGCTAAATATCATATAGAAATTCATGAAAAAAGAGTAGAATCAGCAGATTTCATTTAATCCCAAGGGTATTTGCAGTTTTCATCCTCTGCCTCAAAGTTATCTCTTCTTTGAGGCACATGATCACCCCTTTCCTCTTCTGGGTGGCCATGATTCCAAAATGAATTTCAGTGGTTGGTGCTTCACAAAAGGAAAGACAGCTATAATATAAAATAGACCAAAATACTTATATTTTTAGCCACTGCAAAGTGGGTTTTATCGTTGAGGACAACCTTCCAAGCTCCTCACCTGGAAACCCTTCCTCACCTCCCAACCTCCTGGCAGCTCTCCTGGTTCCCCATCATGTTTTTGGCTTCCCTCCCCGACTTTCTTTTCCTATGAAAACGGGATATATCCCTTAAACTGCATTCTTATCTAAACTATCAGACTGTTAAAAGAAACCCTTGATAGTAATTTTTCATGGTTTTCTCATCATTTTTTAACTTAGGAAGTTGGAGAAAGAATGACGAGCAGGCAAATGAGGTCTTGTTCCTGAGTGCTCAAGGTCAAGTGCTGCGATAGTGAGTGCCTCTTAGTGGAGAGGGATGTGCTCTGGAATATTAAGCCACCTCTGAGCATGTGCCCTGGTGCTTTGGTCGAGATGCCTGCTGTGTATGTGGAGGTATTTTGTGGCTTTTCTTGTTCTCTCTTTTTAAATTTATTTCAGGGCACAAGCCCTTTGTGATGGAGGATGTCTAGCTTGAACATGCTGGTAATGTGTGACACTATCCTCAGCTCCCCCTGGCCCTGGGTTCATAGGAGGCAAGTGTTTCTAAATTTCTCACCCAGTGAGTTGTTGCATGTTATTTTTAACCATTAATATTGTGTGTCTATTGGAATGAGAAAGAGAAGGTTGAATGGGAAACAGATTCAGTGACAAGCAGAAAAAAAGCTTGGTTCTGAAAAATGTTCTTCACTGAGTTGAAAAAAAAATAATCTAGAAACAAAGAAGAGGGAAATTGGGGTAGAATGGTTTGGTGGTGAAGAGACTATGACACCCACATCCAGATGCTCTCGTGTATTCCCTCAGAGATTTGTTTGTCATTCCCTGTGAGCTCTGGCAGAAGGAGAGGCTGTGCTGCCATTGATGGCTCAGAAATGGTGACAGGCTGGCTTTAGAAAGAGACGTAGGCTTTCTTCCAGGCAGACATTGATAAGCATTGTAGCTCGATTCTTCAAAACCTTGTCTACAAACCTTTAGGTCAGCCCCTTTCCAATGATATCCATTCTCCAGTCAAGAAGATTCTGAGTGGAAGAGCCTTGTGTGCATTGTGATTACATTGACTTAAATTGGGAAGCCAAGGGGCACTGAGAACTGAATATATCAGGGGAATGGAGTTAGCTGAACCTTTTTTTTCAATATTGGAATGATTTTGGATCACAAAGTTAGGTCACCTCTGAGAGAGAAAGTCTGTTAAATAAAATTATATCTTCCCATCTCCAGTGAAATCACTAGGTTGCTAATGTGATTACTGTTTACTTCAGGAAGAAAATTGCTAGATTCGATTACAAATAGGCATTTTACAGATTGATTTAATCCTGAGTCTTACACATATTAACATGGAATTTACTGACTCAGACATGATCTTCTAAGCTATAAAATATTACTGGCGGGTAGTAGATCATATGTTCTAAGCAAACCAGGAAAGCTAAAACGTTGAGTAATCCTCCCAAATATTCAGCGTCTGTGTATTTCACTATAGCTGTAGGGGATTTGGGAGTTAGGCCGCAGGGGAGAGGAGGGACAGAGTGCCTCAGAGTAACTTTTTTCTTACCTATTAAAAAATAATAATTAACCCAAGGACAATTCTCAAACCAGAAACAAGCATGAAAAGTGAGCTCTGCACTTGCCATTGGTTAAAATTTAGAAACACTTAGAATAAATATCCAGGTTTTGGGGGAAGAGTTGTTTCTTTGCTTGCATTGTTTTGTTTACTGGAGCTCTTATTTTGGGGATATTTGGTCTGTGGCTTCAGAGCATGTTTTGGATAAATGACTTACCCATGCATTGATATTTATTGAGTGGAAACTCATGCCAGGCTGTTCTAGGTGCTGGAATATAAGAACGAACCACACAAAGTCCATACCCTCTTGAAGTTTGTATGTTGATGAGAGGAAATGGACAAAAAAGCAAATCAATAGATCTCATGTCAGATAGTACAAAGTGTCATGCAGAAAAATGAGGCATATTAAGGGGGATAGATGATAGGATGGGTGTGTGGTTGCTACTTTTGAGTAAGCAAAGGTGACATTTAAGTAAAGGTTTAGAGGAAATGAGGGAGTGAGACTTGGGGCTTTCTATGCAAAGCCAAAGAGAAAGCAATTGCAAAGGCCCTGCTGTCAAACCAAATGCTTGGCAAACTTGAGGAAGAGCCGGGAGGCCAATGAGGGAGGAGGACAGTATGAGAGGTGAGGTCAGAGAGGGGGCAGTAACGCAAGTCAGGTAGGGCCCTGTAGGACACTGTCAGGATTTGGCTTTTAGCAAGAGCAAGATGAGAAGTTGCTAGAAGGTTCTGAGCATAGAGTGATATGATCTGACTTCAGTTGAAGAGGAAGCTTTGGGACTGCTCTGTTGAGAGTATACTGTGAGAGGGCAGACAATGGAAGCTGCTGAAAGACCGGTTAGGAAGCTCTTGCAATAATCCTGATAAGAGATCATCGTTGCTTGGGCCATGGTGTTAGCAGGGGAGGTGATAAGAAGCAGTTGGATTCCGGAAATGTTTTAAAGAATCGATATCACACAGTTTGCTGATGAATTAGACATTGAATAAGAGAAAGAAAAATCTTAAGAATAACCTTAGCATGTTTGGCCTGAGCTATTGAAAGTTTGGAGTTGCTATCAGTGTAAGACAGGAATCCTGCAGGTGAGGCTGACTGGGAAGGAAAGCCTTATAGTTTAAGGTGTCTACAGATGTACCAAGTAGAAATGATGATTAGGCAATTAGATATATGGACCTGGAGTTCAGGGAAAAGGTATAGCCTGAAGATACATATTTAGAATTTGTATGCGTTTGGATGGTATTTGAAGCCATGATACTGGAACTAGAGAATGAGTAGCGACAGAAGAGAATTCTCTAGACTGAGGCCCAGGGTGGAGGATTGTTCAAAGCTCCAGGAGATGAGAAGGGACCAGCAATGGGACAAGTGGTTAATGGGTAAAGCAAGTACTACTATTGAGTAGGATAAGACTATCTGGAAACATGGAGGTCATCCCATTGATGACCTGGAAAAAAGCTGTTTCAGTGGACTGGTGGGGGCAAAAGCATGATGAGGTAGATTCAAGAAAGAGGGGAAGGAGAAGAGGTAGAGACAACAGGAATAGGCAATGCTTTAGGAGTTTGGCTGTAAAGAGGACATGGAAATAGCAGATCATAGAGAATGTGACGCCCAGGGAGGGACTTCTTTTTTTAAGACGGGAAAAAATAAGAGCCCATTATATGTTGACCAGACTAATCCAGGAGAAAGGAAAAATTGATGATGCCTAGGGAGAGAGGACAATTGCTGGAGTAATGTCTTTGATGAAGTGAGAGGGCCTGGGATTCAATACATACATAGAGGGACTGGCTTCAGGGGACTAACCAGGTTTGTTTGTATTAATAGCAGGGAGAGAGTGCATTTGGGCACAGATGCAAGTGGGCTGGTAAATGGGATAATGGGAGTATGCTTTTTCTGATTGATTTTTAGTAAACTATGAAAGGAGTTCATCAGTTAAGAGTGAGTATAGGGGAAGAGTATTGGAGGTTTTGGAAGGAAGAAAGCATGAATGAGTCATATAGCCATCCGGCAGGAAGAGTGAGAACAAAAATGTCAGAGACACCAAAAATATAGGAGACATGCTAGGTGGCTCAAAGGACTTATTTGAGTTCTTATAATCATGAGTTTAAAGAAATTTGTTTTCTTCAGTCACCTTCAGCTGCTTAAACAGGGTGGCAAGTTAGATTGGAACAGGGTTGGGGTATAACCAGGTGAATATAATGAAAGCAACAACAGATGTGGAGTCAAGGGCAACTGCAGTGTATTAACTATAATGTTTGGTCATGGAATCTAAGCTGGGTGTAGAGGAAAGAGGATTTTTAGGGAAGGAGAAACAATGAAGCATATTAGAGACAGAGGATTGAGATTCAAGCTGGGATCACTCAATTAGTGAGTCAGGGGTCTCAGAAGCAATAATCTAGAAATTAGGAGCTGGGTTGGAGAGGTGGATGCTTGAGGTTATGGAGGGCTTGCAGTTATTGGTGGTTTGGGGTCTGTTGTTCGGGTGGTGGGCTGAGATAAGATAGAGAAAAAGGTTATAGAAGGAGCAGGGGTCAAGGAACAAAATGTTGACTTCCATATGATAGGAATGTAAATTATGACAGGAATGAGGGAGAGTGATTCAAGAACATTTCAATCATTGCATCAAGTAAGGGGTTCAGCTAGCCTAGTCTGATGTGCATCAAAGCTGGATTTTACTGTTGTTGCATGGTATTTTTTTTAAAAAAGGAGGGAGGATGGTCTGGAATGGCAATGAGGGGCAAGGAGGGCATCTCCACCTCCAGGCCCCAGGGCATGAGGAAGGTGCAAGTGGAAATGCTCACCACCTGGGAGTGATTCAGGGTCCTCAAAGAGGAGCCAGGTTTCTGTGAGAGCAAGAGGAAAGGAATTGCCAGGGTTGTGGCTGGTGATGAACCACTGATTCCTAGGCAGGATTTGGTAGTTGGTAAAGTAAGGGATATGGGCTGAGATGGGAGATGTGCATGGGTATCTGGGGATGAAAATCCAAGTGATAAGAGGGACTGGGGGTCTTGGGCTTCTCGTGGTGATTGCCCTAAGTGAGGATGTGGGCATTTGGGGTTGGCCCTAATGGTCTCTATGTCAGATTGAGGTGGTGATGCTGCAAGTGCCCGGAGCAGGGACTTGATGGCAGCACATGGAACTCTGGTACCTCTTCCTCAGTCCTGATATTTGTTTTTTTAACTTCCACTAAAAACCCCACTGCTAACTGTGATAGGCCACAACATGTTTTTATAGATGTCAACAAATGTTATCCTAGATTGAGACCACATTTTGACTATTTATCCTGGAAAGTACACATTTTCACAGGAAATCTTGTCCTTTCTAAGGTTCCCAACTAAGCTAGTCTCTTTGGGGGGATCATAATTCTTTGTTCTTACTTACCTTATCCCTTGTTCATCTTTAAAAAAAAAAATCAAATAAAAAGGATTGGAAAGCAACTTTGCTTCTGCCCAATTCTGCTAAATGAAAGTTTTCTCTGACAGATCATTTTGATTTTGTATTTTCTTTTGTGACACAGAGAAACAGTGGGACAGGAGCATGGAAATGAATGAAAGTCTTTAAAAGCCTTGAGAGAGAGTTTTCAAGGATCAGGAGAGGGCTTAGAAAGAAAAGGACTCTGAGTGGGGCTGCATGAAAAGGGGGTAAGTGAGGACTCTTGGGGAGGGTCTGAAAAAAACTAGTAGTTTGGTAAGGAGAGCAGAAAAATAAAAATCCACTGTGTAGGCATTTGGAGATTTAGCAAGAGCAACCTAGAGTCTGCCCCCAGAGACATTGCGCATTATTTCTGACACAGAGGATGCGCTAATTCTATTTCCTGTGCCACTTGAAAAAATCATAATTTGAGAAGAGAAACTGTTAGGCCATTTCTAGTGAACTGTTTTTCCAAACCCTCACGGAACCCTGAACAGGGTGTAAATGAGATCACAACCACTGCTGCTGCTGGTTCAGCCTCTCTGTCCACTAGTAAAGGCAAACCCTTCAGCACGGTCATATCCTGCCAGCCGTTTTCCCCCAAAAGATTAAATTGTGTTCATCTTGGCTCATCTAATGCCACATCTTGAGTTCTTAAGGTATCACAGCCAACTCAGAGTCATACCTTACTTTATGCACTGAGTACACATTGAACTCTATTTAGGAAGGAAGAGGGAAGGAAGAGGGAAGGAAGAGGGACGCAAAGGAAGCCAGGGATGGTTTCGTCATGACCTCTCTTTGCTTTCTGACCTCCCGGAATCCACTCTTTGGAAGATGAGCAGAAAAAAATGTGACTTCCATTTACCCTGCCTCAGATCTCCCCTCCTTCAGGCTGGCTCCCACCCCTGGTTAATGCGGTAAATTGGGTACACCTATTTGTTAAAGGAATTTGTGGGAAGTGAGGGGCAAAATTGTTGGAGCAGAGGGAATAGATTTATGGGAGCTTTGTTACCCAGTGACTATCCCAGCATTAATACTTCAGAGTAGCCCTGACGCTTGTGGAAACATTTCAAGGGAGCTAGAGGCAATGTTACAGTGGAGATCAGAGAAGGGATGGGGCAGTGAGCTCTTGTCCCTAGGGGAAATCTCTTTTCCTCCATGTGACAGGAGCCAGTGCTCCAACAGCATCATAATTACACTTAGCCACAATGACTGATGCGTGTGTGTGCCTGTGCACGTGTGTGAGCGTGCGTGTGTGTGTGCGCGCACGTGTGTAAGGGGGTGATGATGGAAACAAGATACGCATCCACTGTGGGGTTGCATTGCAAATTCACAGCTGCACCCCTCCCAAAGTCACATGGCGGAGGGGAAATAGTCATAGCTTTCCCGTGTGATGTCCTCTCCAGGGAGCACCGACGACTCAGGCTTGCCTCAACTCTGCGAGGCCCAGACTCCACACTCCTCCCTGGGGCCGGCTCTCCTTCCTCTTGACTCTCAGATCCCCAGCCCATCCACCTCCAAGTTCTTTTTTTGTTTATTTGTTTTGCTTCTGTTTTCTGTAAATATCTATTTCTTATTTTGGACATGCAGGGATCAATTGAGATTCTGGAGTGGGGGGAGGGGCGGATGACTGGGTCTTTTTATTTTTTCCTTTCTCTCTTGGATTTTGGTGTTTGAACTTGAAAAAAAATAATTACAAGTATATATATAAGCAAATGACTTACCTTTAAACAAAAGAAATAAGTTGATTTCATTCTTTTGATTTATCTTGTTTCTCATTGGGGTCGGGTGGGGGTGGGGGGTCTTTTGGGTGGAGGGCTTTTTTGTGAGCTGTATAGATTTCCAGTTTGGACTTGTTCAAATGATGCAGGAACAAAAATTAAAACGAATTAAAAAAAAGACAACATAAAAAAACAAGAAAAACTTTGTGATGTATAAAAGCTGTAAATAGTCAAAGATTCTTTCTCTTTTCTAATGGCAAATTATTTCTGTCACTTTATATTCAAAAAATAAAGAAACCTACCACAAATTATCAGGGTTAAAAAAAAAATCCAGAATCAGAGTTTTTTTCTTGGTCTTTGTGCCTTCTTTACTGTGATTCCAAAAAGATTGTTAAAAGTGCTGTTTGGGAAAAACCCCTTGCCCAGTTGGTTTCCGATCGTTGGTAGGAGTCTGGACTGGCAAATCTAGTTGGGTTAGGATCTGTTTCTACTATAGCTGGTGCTGGAGCCCTTGGTTACACTCAGCTCCCCCTCATGTATTATTCTGAAGCAAATCCCATAATTATATCATTTCATCTGTAAACATTACAGTATATATCTCTTTTACTAAGGACTCTTTTTTAGTGTAACCACAATACCATTGTGACATCATAAGGTAGCCATAATTCCTTGATAAGAAATATCCAGTGTTCACTAATTGTCTCAAATGTAGTACTGTTTTATGGGGTGGTGGTGGGTTTATTTTTTTCCCCATAAGTCAAATAAGGTCCATACAATTAGTTGCTATTTCTCAAATGTATTTTAAATCTAAAGATTTGCTTTCTAACTTTTTCTTGACATATACTTGTTAAAGAAATAGAGCACTTTATCCTTTAGAGGTTCCCACAGTTGGATTTTGCTGGTTCTTCCCAATATTAATGAAGACAATGTAAATTGGTAACTGTTTTACTCTTTAATGCATACTTCCATTGCTTGGAAGTGTCAGAAAAGCAAACCAGCCCTTGTTTTGCTGATTGTTTCCCACCCCACCCCCAGTCCCAGTCCTGTTACTGGCTTTATATATGGATTCTAAATGATCTCTCTTTCTATACCTTGATTGCTAAATTATCCAAGTTAAATAATTGTATCTCCCCCTTAGCTATTTCTGGTAAGAAACTAGCATAGACATATTTAGCTTTTCATATGCCAATCATGAGGCACATTTCAACATCACTTTATTAAAAGCCACGTGCTCCTCCTATAGTCCAAGTACTGGAAAGGACCTTCTAGAGACCATTTAGAAGAACTCTGTCTCATGGCCAAGGAGCCTGGGTGAGCTCATGTATGGCAGCCCTGGCTGGAAGCCAGCAGGGCTAATCCCTAGTTCTGGGAATCTCCCAGGATAATGTATTGTTATCTCTTTGAAGTTATTGTCTCAGAGAGATTATCTATGAGGGTTTCTCTTGTACTTTCCTTTGTACTGAACAAAAATTCTTGTTTCTCCCTGAACATTCCAGAAAGTAGCAAGCTCTAACATAAAGCTAGATTCTTCCCAGATATAGTGATTCTCTTTACTGCTGGAGGTACTTCCTTAAACTCCAAATTTTTTTTGGACAACAGAACTGCTTTAACAAGAATCTGAAAATTATACAGTAAGTTTGATTTGAAAATCTGAGATTTGATTAAAAAAAAAGTTAGGGGAAGACAAGTCTTGAAATCTTGACTCTGATTTTTCTGTTGTTTTTGTTTTTTTGTTTGTTTTGTTTTGTTTTTTTAAGAGGGTCTTGCTCTGTCATCCAGGCTGGAGTGGAGTGGTATGATTACAGCTCACTGCAGCCTTGACCTCCCAGGCTCAAGTGATTCTCCCACCTCTGCCTCCTGTGTAGCTGGGTACTACTGGTGCATACCACCACACTGGGCTGATTTGGTATTTTTTGTAGAGATGGGGTTTCACCATGTTGCCCAGGCTGATCTTGAACTCCTGGGCTCAAGTGATCTGCCTACCTCAGCTTCCTACGATGCTAGGATTACAGGTGTGAGCCACTGTGCCCATCTTGGCTCTAGTTTTAAATAAGGAAGCCTGAGAGTACTTATCTGGGTTCTGGTGGTGACCTCCAGTAAGATATCATGAAAGCTTTGATCATGATCACAACACCTTCAATAAAACAAAGACTCCAATGACAAGGGTGAGTGCCAGAACTTTCTGAGACTGTGCCAAGTGTCTGTTCTTTATACAGCCTGCCTCACCCACACCTGGAATCTCTTAAATGGATTAGCTCAGAGCACCTGTGTCCTACATGCCCTTGTGCCACCCTTGCAGTCCACTGCAAGGAACTATCAGCAAGACCAGTCTAATGAAAGGCTGAGGGAGCACCCGGTTGTATCCCCATCAGCCAACTGTCCCGGAAAGATGAGCCTCCTTGGCTGTCCCAGGATTAACACTCTTCCCCTGCATACATCTCTAGGAAGGTAGAACCTACCCTGAACACTTGATTTGAATATTTCTATTCCCCTATTCTTTTACAAATGCAAACTAATTCATTCAAAAATATAAATGATCCTGAAAGAAATTTCTTGTGGAATTCTGGAATGACCAAGAAGATGGGAAGAGACCACCAGAAAAGTGGTTCTGAGAGTCTGCAGGGCCTGTCAAAAAAATTATGCCAAAGCTATCATTTGTGGCCTGCATCAAATCATCTAGAATTCCGTTTTCTTACCTTGAAACCCAGATGTTGGTCTGCCCTCCCCGTCAAAGGTTACCTGGAGCAGTAGTCCTCAATTTTACATAGTGGAGTCATCTGAATATTTCTGAAATGCTGATGCCTGAGTCTCATCCCCTAGAGAGTCTCATTCAATTGTCCCGGGTGGCTGGGGGGATTGGGGGTTGAAAACCTGCCCAGGTGATTTTAATATACAGCCAGAATGAGAACAACTATATATGTGCATCTGGGGAAAGCGGGCCTCCTATTTACTTCTAATTCCATTATACGTGGCAGCTATTTGTTGTCACTCTCCCCTCACCATGGACAACTACTCACAGCACGGACAGTCACCCTTTGGAACTCCAGGACCTCTTTTCTCTTCCATTTGGAGCTGCAGAATGGACATAACGGAGGCACCATTTTATGATTACAGCCTCGTTCTCTAATTCTGCCTATTCCCAGCATACATGGCTAGATATAGACACACTGCAAAGCTCCTCTATGTAAAGGAAATTCTACACATAAAATTTAAACTTGAAATCGATCTTAAATATGACTATTCTCATGATTATGGGAAGAAAATTAAAACTATAAACTTACTCCACAAGGTTGGCTCATGGCTATAATTCCTGGACTTACTCCCCAATTTAAAATCTATGATCTTCTAAAAAGACACCTCTTTTTTCAGCTCTCCATAGCCTGGGTCTTGATTCTCTAACCCCCTCAGTTAGGGAAACCTATCCACATTGATGTTCTTTGCCTGGAAATTAGTCACTTCCCCTCTTCCAGGCAAACTCTAGGACACTGTAGTTCCCTCAAGCACACGCCCCATAGTCGGAATAATTGTCTGACATCACAGGGGGTTTCATCAGGACAACAAAAGGTGGGCTTTGCTCCTCCACATCCAATCTTCTTTTAGATGCGCCCACAAGAGCAGGGGGTATATTTTTTCCTGGTTGACCAGTGGACACCTCTGGTATTATTCCACAAATAAGGGATTCTAAATCAAGGGTCAAAAACTGGTGTCCTGAAGACTGATTCTGACCTCAAAATCAGAATCAGGCTTTGTGGGACGGGCACTGCTTTTTGAATATTCAGATTTGAGTGCCTCCAGAGAGTATCTGCTCTCTAGTTCAGGGCAGCCCCTACCATTTCTTATGACCTGTCTCACCTCAGGAAGCAAGTGAGTCTGCAGTAACTTCCCCCTTTCCCACCACTGGCCCTCAACACACCCACGTACACAGGTCCCTTCTCCTAGCTGCAGCAACAGACTCTTCAAAGCTGTATTTATAGCAGAGAAATAGTATTTCTTCTTTCAGAGCAAAGCAGTGCCAATTTTTTTGTTTTTCCTTCTGCTGTCAGTCTAGGTACTGAGGTCCCTCAGATGAGTAATAAAACAGCCACCACGCGGGGGCTATTTTATTAGTCATTGATGGGACCTCAGTACCTCAGTACCGTGGGGCTACTTACATGGTGTCTACACTGCTTAGCTATACACACTTTCGAAAGCTTTGAACGTCAAGATTGTTCTTTTTCTCTTTTGCCTTTTCTTGAAATTAATGTTTGTATAGATTTTTCTCTAATCCCACTGCACACAGCAGTGTGATTATTTATCCTATCCAAGAAACCTGTTATCAGAGAAATATTTTTCTTTCAAGTTACATCCAAAATAACTATCATTTAACGTGCACCTACCATATTCTAGTCCCTTTCATTCATTATCTCATGTGATCCTCTTAATACCTCATTTTACAAATGTTATTACAGTATTGAGGTTTGGAGAGATTTGTCAACTTGCTCAAAGTCATACAGCTATTAAGTGAAAGATCAGCAGTTCAAAACCAGTGAGGCACATTTCTGAGCTCTTATCACTCAAACCACCTCACAGATCTACTGTGAAGAGTAAACTAGACAATGAACATGAAGCTATTCTGCAAACTGTAAAGTGCTGAGGATAAATGTAATGTGGTATCATTCTGTCTAGCAACACCTTGATCATTGACTTGCCCCTTTCTGATGCTCAACAATTAGTTCCTTACACTTACTTAGGCACCAATCTTGGCAGATCTTGTCCCCTTGTAACTCTTTGTGTTGGAGGGTTTTTGCTTCGTTCAGAGTGTCACATTGGGTAGCCATTCTGAGAAAGTCATGAAGAAATGGTCTTTGCAAGAGAGAATCACCACTACCACCGTCAACATAAACATTAACTATTGGATACTTAATAATGGCCAGCACTGCACTAAACATTTTACATATATTGTCACATGTGCTGTTTATAATAACTCTGGGGAAAATGTATTTCCCAACTCCTCATTTTACAAAGAAGGAAATCAAGGTGCAGTGATGTTACTTAGCCAGCCTGGAGTTGCACAGTGGAACAGATCTATCTTAACCCAGAATTTTTCTGTTATGGAGCCTTTGAAGGCCACAGTGCTCCTAAAAATGTCATTTCTGAGGCAGCTTTATTTCTTGTCAACGTCTAGTCCAGAGGTTTTCAGCTCTGGCTGCATATTAGCGTTACCTAAGGAGATTTTGAAGTTGCAGATGCTAAATACTCAGTAATTTGTAAAAACTCTTTGGGTGGTGCTCAGCTGGAGCCAGGGCTAGAAACAAGTGGTCTCAGTTAATGCCAGAAAAAATCAATCAGGGCCAGAAGGGAAAGAGGCTGGTGCAAATACCTACAGCCAGAGGGAATGCACAGAGGGTTCACAGTCAGAATATAGGAAACCCAGAAATATTATTTACTCAATATGTCCTTTAGGGTGTGTCAGTTACTAATCTGGGGCTTCCACATTCACCCGTGTCCTTCTTGCCCTACTTTGTGATCCTGGTGGTCTCTGTAAGCTACAGCTCTCCTTTGCCAGCCTCTCTATGCTAGGCTCTGCCAATAGAGGGCGCCAGAGGGAGACTGGGAGACTGGTGGAGGAAAGGTTTTTTGTTTTGTTTTGTTCAGTTAGCAAGCCAGCCCCTCTGTGGGCATCTGGCCCCGGACGTCTCCCTCACTCTCGTGGGCAGTTCCCCCATCCCAGGATGGCTTTCTGCCCGTTTCTTTCTTGTGCAGCAGCCATGCCCTTGCCATGGTATTAGTCTTGAATTTCAGCCTTGCAGAGCCCCCCTCTCAGCAGAAAGTCCCTTCCTTGTTCACGTTCCCTCTATCCCAGGGTGGAAGTCATTCTCTGCAGTTGATACTCACATTACAACTCAGGGTTCTCTTTCACCCTCTCACAAAACAATTATGCAGTTAACAATTCTTTAGCTTTTTCCTGTTCAAATTCTTGCTTTGGTCAGTTGCCTCAACTGGACCATGGCAGGTATACTGGAACACTCTTTATAACTCTGCTGTCAGATCACAAAGTGAGATGAAGGAAAAGTTTGCACAGGCTCCCCTCGTGAAGCCTGGGAGAGCATGCCCCTTTAAGGAATGGGATCCGTTTCAATGATTCTGGTTAAGAAAAGGCTGCATGAGCTACTGGCGTATTTATTCTGTAACCAACCGCTAATGCCAGACTTTTTCTTTGCTTTCATTGCTATATCACAATGGTAAAAGAATTCACTTAATTAATTTGCAGCCTGTACATAATGAGAAGAATATTTCCTGACAGCTTTATAGAGAGGATTATATTTACATAACATTAGTTACATAATATATAATTTATAATTTATTTTCTATATAACTCATTTAATAATAATATCACTTATATAAGTAGATGCTTGTATATCTATCTGCTTTATATTTATTCTGGTGGTTGTGGTGGCAGTGGAGGAGAAAACGATATCTTCATTATTTTGTCTGTGTAGCTTTTTTCTTAGGATAAACCTACTGGCAGATTTTGATAAAGCTGTTCTGATCTAAGTTAACAATGATCACAAAGGTTATGTGGGGACTGTGGAGATGATTATGGTGCAGGGCCTATGAGAAAATTCTAGGGGAAGAGCAGGTCTGCCAGTGCTTCTACTCATTTGCATTCACCCATTCATCCGAATATTTATTGAGTGAGCATGCAATGTCTGCTATGTGCCAGGCATTGTTCTAGGAGTTAAAGATCTAGCAGCTTGCGAAAGAGACCAGCAGTCCTGCCCTCAGGAATATACATGCCAGTGCTTCCTTGGGCAAAGTCTTGGAAAGCCATATATGGCCCTGACAAACTTGGGTTTGTCCCAAGTGGGAGGCTACTTGTGCCCACTGCATTTGGTCCTGCAGAGCCTTAAGGATGTAGGTCTGATTACTCATCATGGGAAGTGCTACCTGTGCATGTGGTACCAGCTTCAGTGGAGGAGCCTTTGAGTCTGGGGTGGAAGCATGAAATCCTCTTTAGAGAAGGGGATACTCTTCCAGAAGACTCATTTTGAAAGAGTATCTTCACAGCAGATTAGGAAAGCCACACCTGAATTGAAGTGAAAAATAGACACAGGCATATATAAAAGTATAGAAAACTCTAGACTTGGGGGTATGGGAGGGGAGAGATTGAAAAGGGCAGGTGACTCAGGAAGAGACTTTGCTTCCACACATTGGTCTTTTTGAGTCTCACCACAGCCTTGACAGGTAGGTAGGCAGGCAGCATTATCATCATGTTACAGATGAGGAAACTAGGGGAAGTGACTTTTCCAAGGCCACACAGTCAGAAGTGGACCCCAGGTTTCCCAAGTCCAGTGCACTCTCCATTGTACCATGCTACTCTCATGATGATTGGCATGGATAATTGCAGGAATTTATGAGAGGAAAAATGTAACCTACGGTGATGAGAATGATGCAGCAGAAGCGAAGGTAAAATGGAACCAAATATACAGACAGAAGCATACCCTTCCTCATAACTTTGATCTAGTCACTGTTATAAAACCGTCACATGAAGAAAACAACTTGGCAGATCCTTTCTAAACATTTACCAGCAAGAAATGGATTGCATGAACCCACAAAACTTGCCCTGGCTCTCCTTACCTCACCATAACAGTGTCATGGTGCTGACATCTTATTGCACAGACATGCCTGAGGAAATACCAAAGTGAGAGCTGAATGTAGTCACGTTTCTGCTACTCTACAATTTGATCTCCCCCCTCTGCTTGCACTGTGTCCCTCCCCAGTCTCCCTATGAAATCAACAAGTACACAATTTTTCCTAGGGACAGGAAAATGTACCAGATTCTTGGCGAAGTCATTGCCTCCTGGTATTTCAGGCTCTAAATTATCTCTACGTCATCCTGTAGTGTCTGTAAGGTGGCCATCCCCTCTCTCCCATGTCACTCCACAAGTCACTGCCATTTCTACTTAATCGGAAAAGAAAAAATGAGGGAGGGAGTCTCTAGGCTGCTACATAGCCACTAGAGGAATTCATGTCACCCTCCCCCAAACCAGCCTTGGCCATTGGGAAGCTCTCATGCCATATTGAATCCCAAGTGCTTGGACCCTTATTATCAGAAGATGAAGCTCCCAGATTCACCCAGCATCACTGATCTTGTGCCCTGCAGTGGGCCCTGAGCCATAGTGGCTTTTACCTTCAAGGGCGAACATCAGGGAAGTGGGATTCAAAGGAGAGATTGCAAAGCAATTGAGGGGAAACGAAAGGCAAAGGCAACAACTCACTTGGGGAGAAAGGCCTTCTCAAGAGAGTTTGGAAAAAGGATTGAATGTTTCACTATATGATTTTGTGAGGACCGGCAGAAGGGAGGGTACAATGAAACCAAATATAGACGCAGATATCCCTCCTTCCCTATGATTAAGTCACCCATCCCAGTAGCAAAACAAAACAAAACAAAAACATAGAATGCCAAATCTTCCTCTCCTTTTCCACATGGAGGTGAATGTCAGACATGGGTCAGGTCTCTATTTTTAATTCAAAGCTTTGTCTTCCTACTTAGTTTTCTTATTTAACCTACTTCAGGCCTTAACTTCATCACCCTGGCATGAGAATCCCTAGGAAGGAAGATGACAGGATTCTCCAAATTGGCAGGATCAGACAGACACCATGACCTCAAGGGAATGCATTCCAGGTTAGGGCAGGCTGTCCCCCAGGCCTGCCTTCAAGGAAGCCCTCCCAGCTCTCCTCTCTAACTTCTCATCCTAACAATGTCGGCTCAAAAAGCAGAAGGGGTCACACCGTGGGCCTGGAGACTGTGTCAGTGCGCTGATGCTTCTGGATAGATCACAGGCATCTCTTGTACCAGCTTCTCCCCCTGCAAAGCCTGGACCCAGGTTCTCCTTTAATCTACATGAACTCCTTTAGCCACTCTGCCCATTAGATTAGAGCCCTGCTTTTCAGGGAAAGGGGCACAAAATGCCTCCAGTCTTTCACCATCTCCATAGCAAAGAGCGAAAAGCTTTACTGCCTTGCATCTTGTGGGAAAGTAATAGGCACTGTACTCTTAGCTTCCATTTCACAGCAGTGACTGCATTCACATGGGGCCTGGGCTCTGCAGGCCACCTTCAACCCATTATAATTTCCTGTTCTTTTCCCAATTACCCCAAGTCAATAGGTCCAACGCAGACTCAAAGCTTAGCCTTTGCAATTTAGATCCCACAGGTAGCTTCGTGTTTGGATGGTAGAGAAAGGAAAAATAATAACCTTGCCTTACTCAGGCCCCTGCCATGTCCCAGTGTCCTGGAGCGGTGCAGCTGTGTCTCTTGGACCCACTTAGTGGCCTTTGTCTCCTCTCACAAGTGCAACTTCTTCCCCGGTAGAGGCTGGCAAGAGTGAAACCATCTGCGTATAACAGAGCAGAGCTGCTGAGAGCCAACAGCGAGAAGGGAGGGGTGCACAAGAAACCAGAAGGGCAGCGGAGGAAGGCTCACAGGGAGAGGGTAATTCCATTAGCTGGAATCTGGCCTGATCCAACATAACCCCACCTCCACCCCACCTTACCTTATGAATAGCTCGGCAGGACCTTAATTACACTCCTAACATAAGTACTTTATGCGGATGGACCAACTGTGTTTCCATCACAGTCCCTTTTAGGCCAGGAGTTCAATGTACATAACAAACTTTGTTTGCCATTAGACTTTTATGCTGCAGAGCAGGCTGGTGAATATCAACATTACCCAATTCCAACAGAAAGGAGAAACTGAGGGACCCATTGGTTCAGGCACTTGCCTAAGGTAAGTCAGAATTCGGAAGCACTAAGAAGGTCTTTTGATGTCGAAATCGATGTTCTGTTGCCCAGCACATCACCGCATAGCCCGTTGTGTGTAGCTCTAAGTCTCAGATGTTCTAAAAGATTACAGAAAAGATGGACAAAGTGGGAACAGTTGCTTACTTTAACATCTTAGTCCTAGGGCTTCCTACTCAAAATGAGGGTGAACCAGTGGGTGCACCCACATGGTCTCTGCAAATTCTCCCTCCTTATATGCCTTTTCCCTTCTCCCATGCCGAGGCTCAAAGTCTGGGTCAGCTTTGATTCTTTGACTCTCCTTGTCCCCACTACAATATGCATCAGTTTCCAAGTCCTGTCAAATCTGCTTCTGAAATACATCTAAATGCTCTCCTTCCATCTGAATTAGGCCCTCTGTCTCTCCCTAAGGAATGAACGCAATGAAGTCCTGAAGGATCCGCTCCCCTCAGAGTCCCTCACATCCTTCAAATCTGCTCAGATGACCTTCTTATGACAGAAAACAGTCCTGGCCATTTGGCTCCCCAGGCCATCTATGGCTTCCCACTGCCTGTGAATGAGCATGAACACTTCCCCGACATCGTGGGCTTGTTTCCCCTTCTGGCCTTCTTGTCTGGGGTTCCCTCACACACCAGGAGCTGAAGCTCACTTAGTCTATTTACTATTCTCCAGTCACATCACATCCTTCCCTACTTTCATGCAGATACTCCCATTTGCACTCCCAATACCCCATGAAACACCATCTCAAATGTCACCTCCTCCTTGCAGCCTTTTCCAGTCACCCCAGCAATGCGGGCTCCTCTTCCTTTGATGCTCACATCTCTTTTATGCCACTTGTTTTCTACCTGATCTCAAGAACACAGCCTGACTGGAGGGTCCTGAGTGACAGATACCTGCACTAATGCCTCTCTGCACTCAAGGGTGTTAGCAGGGGCTCTGCATAGAGTACAAGGTTAAACAATGTAAGATTGGAAGCTCTTAGGCAAAAAATGTAACTTTGCCTTTTTTATTGTTTTCCCTTTCTATCCCCTCCTTTCCTTCCTTCCAACAAGTATCTGAGCATCTACTATATGCCAGGTAAATTCTTGTGACTGATGGTACAGCAGTGATCAGATCTGACAAAAATCCCTTCCTTAGTGAAGTGTGAGATCTGGTGAGCAGAGGCAAATAAAAAACAAACATGTAAGATGTTTACTGTGTCAAAGAGTATTCAATGCTATGGAGAAGAGTAAAGAGAAAGAAGTGGGGAGAGTCCAGGGTGAGTGGTCAAGGAGGCCTCCCTGACAAGGTTCCACATGAGCAGAGCAGGAGGGAGCCGTGAAGGATTATAGGTGAAGAGCATTCTATGTAGAAGGAACGGCCAGTACAAAGGCTCTGTGAAAGGGATAATGTGGGGGTGTGTTGGGGAAACAGGTGAGAGGAGGAATCGTATGTATAACATTCTCTTTTTCTCTTTTACCTTTGCTGACTTCTAAGATTGGTGCACCATCAGGGCAGACAGAATTGATATTACTCAGGCTAATGGCTTAGATTGGTTAAACCCAAAGTTGGAGTGAAAAACCCAAATTTAGAGTGGAGAAACCAAAGGGAGTGGCAGAAACCCCTGTAGCCTAGCGAAGGGCAGTGAGCACACCCCTACATGTAAGAGGGTGGTGTAGCTGTGTCTACAGAAGAGGGATGACCATGCTAGCAACAACCAGGCTGTTTGGAGATGCTACTGCTGGATTCCTATGTTAACATCTGTCAGGGGCTAAATTTGGGTTCCTTTTTGACATTATGAGGAAATATCTTACTGATGGCCTGTCCTGCCTGTGTTCCTTCCTGGCCTTTGACTTGTCTGGATGTATCTTTATTCTCAACTTCTTCCATGCTGACAGTTTTGGCACAAAACCCTACATCACTGCTTAGGCAGGCCCAGTCTGCACAAAACTGAGAATTGTCTTCAGAACTCCGTGCTACTGGGTCAGTCTATCTCAGGTCTCTAAGTTAGCCCTGGAAGTGACGGCTGGAATGCAAACAACCCTACTGGAAGTTTAAGGCACACACTGTCTTTTGGTTTAAGCATTTTCATATTCAACGTAGAACACACTTCAGTTTTCCATCTCACTGCAGCATCTAGTACCAGAACTTCTCACCCCACCAAGATTTCTGTCCTGATGGAAAAGTAGACCTGGAGCATTTTCATGTTTACCTTCATAAGTGCAAAAGTCAAAATAACCACAAAGATGTGACACTGCATATTTATGCTATTGTTACTCCCATTTTATAGGTTAGAAATTGTTAAGTAAATTACCATGTAATATTCTGTGAGTCTTTGTGTTTGTCATTTTAAGGTAAGTATTAAATGATTGTATGCTTAGGGACTATTGAGATAAGAAAAACAAATATCGCCGGTGCAGTGGCTCTCAGGCCTGTAATCCCAGCACTTTGGGAGGCCGAGTCAGGTGGATCATTTGAGGTCAGGAGTTTGAGACCAGCCTGGCCAACATGGTGAAACCCCGTCTCTGCTAAAAATATAAAAGTTAGCTGGGTGTGGTGGTGGGTACCTGTAATCCCAGCTACTTGGGAGGCTGAGGCAGGAGAATCGCTTGAACCCAGGAGGTGAAGGTTGCAGTGAGCCAGGATCATGCCACTGCACTCCAGCTGGGCAGCAGAATGAGACTCCTCTCAAAAACAAAACAAAACAAAACAAAAGAAAAACAAATATTTATGGAGCACTTAGTGTGTGCCAGGCAGTGGAATTGATAGTTTCCATTTTCAGGTTTAATGTTTCCATAACACCATGAAGGGAGTAGCATTCTCATGTTCACAATGAAGGAAACAAGGGCTCAGAAAAGCTGAGGAACTTTACCAAAGCTACACAGCTAGTTGGTGAAGAGGGGATTTAGATCTATATTAGCTCCATAGTTAGTGTGGTCTTGTAACACCCACAGCTCTTGAGTCTGGGGAAGGAAGAGACTTTAAAATGTGGGAAGCACTGAAATCATAGGTTGATGTGAAAAAGAGAGTGCTGGGACATGTGGGTAAATGGTCACCCTAGTAATGGGGCTGCTGCCTCTGGCGTGGGCCAACAGCACGCTGAGGGGCTAATCCCCTGGGTGGTCAAAGCAGTCTGGATCTAGAAATAGGCAATAAGAAGATGGTGAAGATACAGGAATAGGGGAGGTTGTGAGCACGACCATTTTGTTTCACCCAATTGAGGCTCTGGACGATGTGGTAAGTGTGAGGTGCGACTGCCCACCTAATGGGAACGCACAGGCCCTATCATCTCCTCCAGGCTCTCATGCCATGGATTAGATTTCTCCTTGACTTGACTCACACTTCCCACGTACATAATTAAGCCAGACCTCTCCCATCATGAAAAATGTCCTCCCTGAATCCTGGTTTCACTTTTAGCCATTATCAGATCTCTTTTAATTACCATTATAGGCATGTCTCTGAAAAAGTAGCCCACAGTCTACTTAACTTAGTTAACATTTATTGAGAGATAATTAGGAGCAGACACTGGGCCAAGTGGTTTATGTTACTTTTCTGTTTCTCACAACTACCCAGTGACAGAGCTACTATTGCCATACCATTTTATGGACTGGTAAACAAAGACCAACTAAGATTAAAGAATTTCCCAAGGCTACACAGAAGGAAGTGGCACAATTGGTATTCATTTCCAGGTCATTTGAGAATGTAAGTAAGCTTTATAAGGGAAGGGATTTTCATCTTCTCTCATTCACTGATGTATCCCTAGGACTGAGACAAATGCCCCAAACAGAGTGGGTATTCAATCACTATTAGCTGAACAAATGAACCTGTGATGGTATCTCCACTTACTCATGATGCCAGGCTGCCCGCTGATCCTGCAGCCTTCCCCTCTGCTGAATTTTCCACAGCTGCATGACTGTTTTCCTCTTCTGCAGTCCCATTTTCCTCTGTGGGAGTCCCATGTCTCTCTAATGCATTCTCCTTCCCCTTTGCTGCATTCCATTTCCCACTCCTGCATTCCCACCTCCCACTCCTGCATTCCATCTCCCTCTGCTGCACTCCATTTCCCTCTGCTGCATTCCATCTCCCTCTGCTGCATTCCATTTCCCTCTGCTGCATTCCATCTCTCTCTGCTGCATTCCATTTCCTTCTGCTGCATTCCCATCTCCCACTCCTGCATTCCATCTCCCTCTGCTTCATTCCATTTCCCTCTGCTGCAATCCCATTTACCATTCCAGCATTCCCATTTCCCACTGCTGCATTCCATCTCCCTCTGCTTCATCTTCCCATTTCTGACTCCTGAATTCCATCTCCCTCTGCTGCAATCCCTATCCCACTGCTGCATTCCATCTCCCTCTGCTGCATTCCCATTTCCCACTCCTGCATTCCATCTCCCTCTGCTGCAATCCCATTCCCCTCTGCTGGATTCCCATTTTCCACATCTTTATTCCATCTCCCACTCCTGCATTTCCATTTCCCATGCCTGCGTTCCATCTGCCTCTGCTGCATTTACATTTCCCTCTGCTGCAATCCCATTTACCATTCCAGCATTCCCATTTCCCACTGCTGAATTCCATCTCCCTCTGCTGCAATCCCATTTTCCACTCCTGCATTTCCTCTCTCTCTGCTGTATTCCCATTTCCCATTCCTGCATTCCATCTGTCTCTGCTGCAAACCCATTTTTCTCTGCTGTATTCCCATTTCCCGTTCCTGCATTCCATCTCTCTCTGCTGCAAACCCATTTTTCTCTGCTGCATTCCATCTCCCTCTGCTGCATTCCCATTCCCCACTCCTGCATTCCCATTTCCAACTCCTGAATTCCATCTCCCTCTGCCTCATTCCCATTTCCCACTCCTGCACTCCATCTCCCTCTGCTGCAATCCTATCTACCACTGCTGCACTCCCATTTCCCACTGCTGCATTCCATTTTCTTATGCTGCAATCCCCTCTGTGCATTCCCTTGTTTTCCACTTCTGCAACCCCATTTTCCTCTGTTGTATTCCCATGTCCCTCTACTACATTCTCAATTTCCTTTGCTGCATTTCCATTTCCCTTTGCTACACTCCCCTCTGCTGCATTTCCATTTTCCACTCATGCATTCCTATTATCTTCTGCTGCATTCCCATTTTCCATCCCTCCATTTCCCCCTGATGAATTCCCATTTCTCTCTACTACATTTTCTCCATTGCCTTTCCCAGTGCTGCATTCCCCTTTCTCCATTTCTGTTCTCCTCTGCCTCATTCCCATTTCCCACTGCTCCATTCCCATTTTCCATTGATACATTTCCCTCTGCTGCATTCTCATTTCCCACTGCTGCATTTCCATTTTCCAGTGATGCATTTCCCTCTGCCACATTCCCCTTTGCTGCATGTTTCACTGCTGCAATGATAGGCTGTTCATTCTTGCAATCCAGCTTTCTCCCCACCTCCCTATGCTTTCCCCACCCCTAAACTTGGCTCTGATCAAGCCAGTGAACACTGCAGGCTTTCTCTGTTATTTGATACTGTTGAAAATTCCTGGTTGAAATTTTCTTTCCTTTGTGGTATCCATAATGACAATGATTCCCAATTATCTTCCTGCCTCTTGAGCTGATATGTACAGGGATTTTTTTTCCTATCTTAATACATTACTCCTCTTCAGCTCACCTCCTACAAATAGGCAGGCTCCTTCTAATTTAGCGCTCTTATTTTTATTGCACACACACACTCATTTAGATCTAATGCTCTAACTACCAACTATAACCTATAAGCTCCAAATCTGTACCTGTAACCAGATCCATGTCTGAACTCCAGAGTAATATTTCTGCCTTCCTGTTGTAATTTACACCTGAAATCTCTTGGTGGCCTCAGATGCAACCTCCATACAATAGAATGTATTAGTTTGTCCCCCATACCTGCTCATTCTCCTGCAGCCCTTGTCTTGGCAAATCACACCACCACCTGCCTGGCCCTCCAAAGCAGACTCCAAGTGCCATTGTCCACACTGAATAGACACTAACTCCAGTCTCTTCTACTGCCTGTCTCTCTCAAACCTGGCCCTTGTCTTCAATCCACTTCCAGGATGGTTCACCCTTTGTCATCCCCTGGCCTATACAACACTATTGCTCTCTTTCCAAAACGCTGCACTGTCCATCATTCAGCTGCCAAACATTTGTTCATAGCTCCTTGTCACCTATAGAATAAAGTCAAAACTACTTGTATATCATGAAGATCTTCATAATCAATCCCCATTCACCTTTCCTGCCTCATGTCTCATGAGTACCACATGCTCCACTATAGCTGCATTTTCCTGGACTTACCAGGATCAGTTACTTGGAATGTTCTCTCCCTGCCTCCCAGCCCTACCCTGACTTCTCCAGCTTCTCCTTCCATGTGAAATCCTGATCACTCCAAGGTGCGTTGCCAGCATCATCCCCTCTTTGATGTCTTTCCTGACCCCTTTCCCTTCAGGCACAATGAAGAGCCCCCTCCCTTAGTCCTCCCACAGTGCCTGAGTCATTTTTCCCTTTCAGTGCTATGACACTGAATTTTAAACTGCAGGCAGTGCCCATCGTGAAAACTAAGCACGGTCCTTAGCTCTCACTTTTAATGGATCTTTTATAAATAAATGAGTTGGTAAGTAACTAAATGAAAGCATGAATAAGAAAAACTGAATTCAGGGTTCTACCTACCAAAGAGTTGCTCAATCAGTGTGATGTAAATGAGAACAGATCTTCTGGTAGGAGAGTGATTTGCTTCGGAGACAGTTGACTTCTCTGAACTTAATTATATTTCTTTTTCAATTAGAATTGTCTTAACTAATCCTCCAGCAATTCTGTAGCTGAGTTACTTGTAACTCAGAAGGGAATATGTCATTTAACTTATGTTCAACACTGTGTAATTACAGCAGCTTCAGTGCATGTTATTTCCCATGTACACCAGTTAGGATACTTCTTTCTTAAAGAAATGAAACTTGATCCAGTGGTTTAGGAGAATTACAGGAGAATTGTGAATCACTCATTGATTCAAGCAAGGGAAAACAGTAAAAGCATTGGTGAGGGCATCTTTTTCCTGCCTATGAGTCTTAACCTGTATGTAAGTTGTAAAATCAATTTAGGGAGTTCCATTTAGCATTTAAAATGAAACAGAATAAAATCAAACGGGAAGTACCAAAGTATATTGCATATAGTAAAGGTAAGTATTAATTTGTGAAATTTTAATTTCAGATGCACATGTGTGTGTATGTCTTTGTCATGGGCTGTAGTGTAATATTCTTACCGTGTGTCATAATCAAAAAGTTAGAAAACAGTTGTTAAAAGCATTTATTGAATTTTATTGATAATTAGGTCTGCTGCCAACTCCCTCTGTGACTTTGAACAATTGTTTAACCTTAAACAGGAATAATAACACTCACTTGTTAATGCTATTATAGTGCTTAGTGATTATCACAAAGTATTATATGAGATTTACTATTATATTATAATTGTATATTATATTTACATAATTATTAATTAACAGTGATATATTATATATATTACTATTATGGTCTATATTAATAACTGGACTGGTCTCAAACTATTAACCTCACAAAGAAGTGAGAATAGATTTGCTGTAGTGCTGGTTCATAGATATATGAGTCTAATGTGGAAAATATAAAATGATATTTCCTAATGTGTTGAGTTCACCAATTCAATTCAATAGATGTTTACTGAGCATCTACTACACAGTTTCTATACTTAGGAAATTAGAATCTATATTTTTCCTGTTTCTACTGGCAGGAAGGCACTAGGCCAAGCCTGGACCAGAATACCAAGTTGCAGGGTTATACTTCTTGCCCTTGAGCACTTAAGACCTAGTAAAGTATCTAAGACACAAAAACAAATGTCTCATTAAAAGGCAATATATAATATATGAAGAGTAAAAACGGTGCCACAAGAGAACAAAGGAAATAACTTCTGGCTAAAGACATCACAGTATGGGAAGATGGGGTAACAAAGGTGGTTCTATTTGAGGAAGGACATGAAGAATGGGTACTATTCAAATGAGAGAAGACAGGAGAAAATGTATCCTGAGCAAGGCGAGGACATCACATAAAGTATGGTGATGGGAGACTGCAATGCTTATTTAAAGAAGGAGCACGAAGTCTATCATGAGAATTATAAGACGTAAGAATGGAAACAGCAAACTGGGTTTTATGCCTTTGCCTTCGTTGACACTGATAACTGCATCTTCTCCAAAATTTTTTTCCCAGCATCTGAGCACCATCTCCCATCCTTTCCGCTCAACTTCTTGTTGAGTGCTTTGACCTAGAATAGCCTTCCAGCCCACTGAGGCTGCCATTTCCCCCATTGCCCCCACACATCTTCACTGTCCTATCTCCAGCCAAGCAACATCATCATATTCATTCCCTCACAAGCATCATGAACATCTTTGCCCTCTTCTCTGTCCAGGAACTTGCCAGGCAATGCCAAAGCCTGGTTAAACAAAACTGTGTGGCTATTCTGAGCCTCCTCTGTAACTGGTGAACTCTGAAGAAAAGTTTATACTGGGCTGTTTTGCCTTAAATTCATGAACACACATTTTAAATGGCATTCAAAATTGATGAATGGCAATCCTATAACACTTCCATAGTATCTCAACTCTCACAATCTTTGAAACTACTATTTCACATTTAGTCGCTGGAGACAGTTCAAACAATTGTTCTGTCACTTACTAGCTATGTGAATTTAATCTCAATGTGCCTTAGTTTCTTCATATGTAAATATGTACATATATGGTTTCCTCATATGGGGAACCACTATATAGGATTGTTATGAAAATTAAATGGGTTAATAGATGTAAAACATTTGTATACTACCCAGAACATGGTAAGTTCTATAAAACTATTTGTTATAATTATTGTTCTTCTCTCTCTTCAAAGTCCCCTATTTCTTTTTCCCTTTCCACTTAATTATTGACCTTATCTCCTACTTTATTTGGAAGTAAGAACAATTGAAGCCAGGTATAGTGTGCATGCCTGTAGTCCCAGCTACTTGGGAGGCTGAAGTGGGAGGATTGTTTGAGCCCAGAAGTTCAAGGCCAGCCTCAGCAACATAGTGAGAACTGTTTCTAATAAATAAATAATAAAAAATAAAAACAACTGGGAGACGACTCTGGAAAGATGAAGGAGTGGGAAGCACCAAGAATCTGTCTCCCACCTAGACAACGATAGCACAAAAGAATTCTGGAGTCTTTTGAAGGCTTTCAGCTTCCAGGGAAAGGCTTGCATAGTAAATTGCAATCAATTGTGGTCAATTTCATTTGTTAGTGTAACAGTAGCTGCCCATCTCCTACTCCCAGCCCTGTGGCAGGCAATCGTGCACATGTTCCCAGAGCATCCTGCATGTAGCTTGCAGGAGCCAGAGTGGGCAAAAAGGACCCTGTCCTTTAAATATCAGGGATGTATGCCCTGACCACTGATTGCTGCTTCTGATAACAAAGTACAGATACAGAAGCAGTTGGCCATTTTTGTTACACCTTCCTCTATTGTTACAAGTCCTTCCCCCACTGACTCAAGTAACTTCCAGGGGATTTAATGAGAACAAAGAGACAGTGTACCAGAATCTCTGGGACACAGCTAAAGCAGTGTTAAGAGGGAAATTTATAGCACTAAATGCCCACATCAAAACCAACAACCTAACATCACAACTAAAAGAAGTAGAGAATCAAGAGCAAATAAACCCCAATGCTAGCAGAAGACAAGAAATAACCAAGATCAGAGTGGAACTGAAGGAAATAGAGACATGAAAAACCCTTCAAAAAATCAACAAATTTGGGAGTTGGTTTTTTTGAAAAAATTAATAAAATAGACCACTAGCTAGACTAATAAAGTAGAAAAGAGAGAAGAATCAAATAAACGTAACCGGAAGTTCTGGTTCTGGGGGATATCACCAGTGACCCTACAGAAATACAACCATCAGAGAATACTATAAACATCTCTATGCACATAAACTAGAAAATCTAGAAGAAATGGATAAATTTCTGAACACATACACCCTCCCAAGACTGAAATAAGAAGAAACTGAATCCATGAATACACCAACAAGTTCTGAAATTGAGGCAATAACAAATAGCCTACCAGCCAAAAAAAGCCCAGGACCATACAAATTTACAGGTGAATTCTATCAGAGATACAAAGAAGAGCTGGTACCATTTCTACTGAAACATTTCCAAAAAACTGAAAAGGAGGGACTCCTCCCTAACTCATTCTATGGGGCCAGCATCATCCTGATACCAAAGCCTGGCAGAAATATGACAAAAAAAGAAAACTTCAGGCCAATACCCTTGATGAACATTGATGCAAAAATCCTTAATAAAATACTGGCAAACTGAATCCAGCAACACATCAAAAAACTTATTTACCACAATCAAGTTGGCTTCATCCCCAGGATGCAAGGTTTATTCAACATACACAAATCAATAAATGTAACTCATCATATAAACAGATATAAAGACAAAAACCACATGATTATCTCAACAGACACAGAAAAGGCCTTTGATAATATTCAACATCCTTTCATGTTAAAAACTCTCCATAAACTAGGTATTGAAGGAACATACCTCAAAATAATAAGAACCATATATGACAAACCCTCAGCCAATATCATACCGAATGGGAAAAAGCTGGAAGCATTCCCCTTGAAAACCAGCACAAGACAAGGATGCCCTCTCTCACCATCCCTATTCAGCATAGTATTGGAACTTCTGGCCAGGGAAATCAGGCAAGAGAAAGAAAGTATTCAAATAGGAAGAGAGGAAGTTGAATTACCTTTATTTGCAGATGACATGATTCTATATCTAGAAAACCCCGTCATCTCAGCCCAAAAGCTTCTTAAGCTGATGAACAAATTCAGCAAAGTCTTAGGGTATAAAATCGATGTACAAAAATCGCTAGCATGCCTATACACCAACAACAGCCAAGCAGAGAGCCAAATCATCAGTGCACTCCTGTTCACAATTACTACAAGAAGAATAAATACCTAGGAATATAGCTAACAAGGGAAGTGAAGGACTTCTTTAAGGAGAACTATAAACCACTGCTCAAGGAAATCAGAGAGGACACAAACAAATGGAAAAACATTCCATTTTCATCAATAGGAAGAATCAATATTGTGAAAATGGCCATACTGCCCCAAATAAGTTATAGATTCAATGCAATTCTCATTAAACTACCATTGACATTCTTTATAGAATTAGAGGAAACTATTTTAAAATTCATATGGAACCCAAAAAGAGCCTGAATAGCCAAGACAATCCTAAGCAAAAAAGAACTAAGCTGGGGGCATAACACTAGTGGACTTCAAACTATTCTACAAAGCTACAGTAACCAAAACAGCATGGTACTGGTACAAAAGTAGATATATAGACCAATGGAATCGAATAGAGAACTCAGAGATAAAGTTGTACATCTATGACCATCTGATCTTCAACAAACCTGAAAAAAATGAGCAATGTGGAAAGGATTCCCTACTTAATAAATGATGCTGGGAGAACTGACTAGTCATACGCAGAAAACTGAAACTAGACGCCTTCCTTATGCCTTGTACAAACATTAACTCAAGATGAATTAAAGACTTAAATATAAAACCCAAAACTATAAAAAAAAAAGTAGAAGAAAATCTAAGCAATGCCATTCAAGACATAGGCACAGGTAAAGATTTCATGACAAAAATGCCAAAAGCAGTAGCAACAAAAGCAAAAATTGGCAAATGGGATCTAATTAAACTAAAGAGCTTCTGCACAGCAAAAGAAACCATCATCAGAGTGAACAGACAACCTACAGAACGAAATCAAATTTTTGCTATCTATCTATCTGACAAAGGTCTACTATCCAGAGGCTACAAGGAACTAAAGCAAATTTATGAGGGAAAAAAAAACCATTAAAAAGTGGTCAAAGGACATGTCTTCTCTAAAGAAGACATCCAAGTGGCCAAAAAACACATGAAAAAAAGCTCAACATAACTGATTATTAGAGAAATGCAAATTAAAACCACAATGAGATACCATCTCATGCCAGTCAGAATGATGATTATTAAAAAGTCCAAAAACAACTAGTGGTGAGGTTGTGAAGAAAAAGGAATGCTTTTACACTGTTGGTGGGAATATAAATTAGTTCAACCATTGTGGAAGAAAGTTTGGCAATTCCTCAAAGATCTAGAGACAGAAACACCATTTGACCCAGCAACCCCCTTACTTGGGTATATACCCAAAGGAATATAAATCATTCTATTATAAAGTTGCATGCATGTGTATATTCATTGCAGCACTGTTCACAATAGCTAAGACATGGAATCAACCCAAATGCCCATCAATGATGGACTGGATAAAGACAATGTGGTACATATACAGCATGGAATACTATGCAGCCATGAAAAGTAATGAGATCGTGTCTTTGCAGGGTCATGGATGGAGCTGAAAGCTGTCATCCTCAGCAACCTAATGCAGGAACAGAAAACCAAATATCACATGTTCTCACTTATAAGTGGGAGATGAATTATGAGAACACATGAACACAGTGGGGAAACAACACTCACTGGGACCTGCCAGGGGTCGGGGGAGAGCATCAGGAAGAATAGCTAATGGATGCTAGGCTTAATACCTAGGTGATGGGATGATCTGTACAACGAACCACCAGGGCACACATTTACCTATGTAACAAACCTGCACATCATGCACTTGTACCCTGAAATGTAAAATAAAAGTTGAGGAGAAAAAAAGTTCAGAAAATTTATGAAAAACAAAACCACTTCAGGCCAGGCATAGGTAGCTCACGCCTGTAATCTTAGCACTTTGGGAGGCCATGGTGAGCAGATCACTTGAGGTCAGGAGTTGGAGACCAGCCTGGCCAACATAGCAAAACGCTGTTCTACTAAAATTACAAAAACTAGGCAGGCATGGTAGTCCATACCTGTAGTCCCAGCTACTCAGGAGGCTGAGGCACAAGAATCGCTTGAACCGGGGAGGCGGAGGTTGCAGTGAGCCAAGATCTTGCCCCTCACTCCAGCATGGGTAACTAAATGAGACTCTGTCTCAAAAACAAAAAAACAAAAAAAATACCCTTCAATATTTCTTAATTATAGTGGTCATAGGGAACACTCATATGAACATTCTGAAATCAGGGAAAAATAAAGGCTTAGTTATTTTGTGAAAGCAAAAAAAGCCAGCACCCTTTCTTTTTTCCCTTTTGGGAGATAAACAGTAACCTTTAGGACATGCAAAAATAACTGCAACTATGGGGAAAATTAGAAAGTAACCATGCATACTCAGGAAACGGGCAGGCTCAGAAGACCTTAAGTTTATACCACAGGCTGATCCTTGGTACTGAGAGACATCATCTACAACAATAAAAATAAAACCAATAACAAAAAACAGCAAACTTTGGGGAAGAAGGAAAATCTGAATTCCAGAATTACCACATTTTTAGGTCCTAATGTTCAGTTTTCAATAAAGAACATCCCAAGGCATATGAAGAAACAGAGAAGTATGACCCAAAGAAAAAAAATAAATCAACAGAAATTGTCCCTGAAAAATATCTGATGGCAAACGTGCTAGACAAATAATTTTAAACAATTGTTTTAAAAATGCTCAAAAAACTAAACAAAGACATGGAGAAAGTCAAGAAAATGATATAGGAACAAAATGAAAATATAAATAAAGAGACTGTATTACTCTGCTCTCACACTGCTATAAAGATACTACCCGAGACTGGGTAATTTTTAAAGGAAAGAGGTTTAATTGACTCACAGTTCCACATAACTGGGGAGGCCTCGGGAAACTTACAATCATGGTGGAAGGTGAAAGGGAAGCAAGGACCTTCTTCCCATGGCAGCAGGAGAGAAAGACCCCTTATAAAACCATCAGATCTCATGAGAACTAACTCACTATCATGAGAAGAGCATGGGGGAAACCACTCCCTGATTCAATCATCTTCCTCCCTCGACATGTGGGGATTATATGTCTCTCCTTTGACATATGGGGATTACAATTTAAGATGAGATTTGGGTGGAGACACAGAGCCAAACAATATTGAGATAGACAACCTAAAAAAAATCTGTAAAACACAAGAACAAAACTGAAATGAAAAATCTATTAGAGGGATTCAAAGGCAGATTTAAGCAGGCAGAAAAATCAGCAAACTTGAAGATAGGATAACAGAAGTTATCAAGTCTGGAACAGAAATAAAAAACATTAAAGAAAAGTGAATAGAGCCTATGGGACCTGTGGAACACCATCAAGTGAACCAACACACACGTTGTGGGAGACCCAGCAGCAGAAAAGAGAGAACATGTGAAGAAATAATGGCTTCAAACTTCCCGAATTTGGTGAAAGGCATGAATATAAACATTCAGGAATATCAATGAAAGTCAAGAAGGATGAATTTTAAAAGATTCACGCTGAGACACATTACAATCAAACTGTGAAAATCCAAAAACAAAGAGAAAATATTGAAAGCAGCAAGAGAGAAGAGAGAAACATATAAAGGATTCTTAATATGATTATCAGCAGGTTTCTCATCAGAAACTTTGGAAACCAGGAGGCAGGGCAGTGGGCCCATATATTCAAAGTGCTAAAAGGAAATAATCTGTTACCAAGAATTCTATATCTAGCAAAATTGTCTTTTAAAAGTAAGGGAGAAATTAAGATAGTCCCAAATAAACAACAGCTGAGAGAATTTATTATCGTTAGACCTGCCCTGTGAGAAATGCTCATTTTCATTTCACTCTTAACAAAGTCCTGCAGGGTGAAATGAAAAAACACTAGACAGTAACTTGAAGCCATATGAAGAAATACAGATCTGAATAAAGGTAAGTACATGGCCAATTATAAAAGCAAATATTATTATAACAAATGTTCATAATGTGACTTTTTGTTTTCTAGAATATTAGAAACTAATACTTTTTTTAAACACACAATTACTAGTCTAAAAGCTAATATTATTATAGCCATGGTTTGTAACTCTACATTCTGTTTTCACTTAATTGACTAATGAATTTAAAATCATTATTTGACATAATATAATTCTGTTTCAAGGCACACAATGTATTAAGATGTAATTTTGTGACATCAACAGCTGAAAGAGGTGGGTCTAGCTCTATAAAAACCAGAGGTTTTGCATGTTACTGAAGTTATACTAGTAAAATTCAAATTAGAGTGTTATAACTTTAGGTCATTAAATGTAATCCCCATTGTAGCCACAAAGAATATAGCTATGGGATATAGGCAAAACGAAATGAGAAAGGAATTTAAACACTTCACTACTAAAAAAAATCAAACACAAAAGAAGACAGTAATGCACAAAGTAAGGGACAAAAAGAGCTGTAAAGCCATAGAAAACAAATAGCAAAATACAGAAACAGATGCTCCCTTATTGGTAACTGGCTATTTTAAATGTAAACTCTTTTGTAAACTTTGATAGAGAATTAAACTCTATATCAAAATGCAGAAATTGACAGAATGGATAACAGCAAATGATCCAACTATATGCTGTCTGTAAGAGAATCACTTCAGATTCAAAGACACAAATAGATTTAAAGTGAAAAAAATAGAAAAAGATATTCCATGCAAATAGTAACCAAGAGATGGCAGGGGTGGTTATCCTAATATGAGAATAAGTGGACTTTAAATTAAAAAAAAAGAGTTATAGGAGACAAATAACATTATATGTTAATATAAGTTTCAATATAGCAAGAATATATAAAAATTATAACCATATATGTACCTAATAACAAACCATAAAAATATATGAAGCAAAAACTGATGGAATTGAAGAAAAACATAGTTTTACTAATAATAGTTGGATACTTTAATATTCCCCTCTGAATAATGGGTAGAACAACTGCACAGAAGACAAGTAAAGAAACAGAAGACTTAAAGGACACATAAAACCAACTAGATCTAACAGACATATACTGAACACTTTACCCAACAGCAATAGCATACATATTTCTCTTGAGACATTTGTGATATTTTCCAGTATAGACCATATTTAGGCCACAAATTAAGTATCAGTACATTTTAAAAGATAGATTTCATACAGGGGACCCTCTCTGACTATAATGGGATGAAGTTAGAAATCTGTAAGAGAAGTAAAGCCAGAAAAATTCAAAAATTTGTGGAAATTATACAATGTACTCTTAAACAATGGATCAAAGAAAAAAATCACAAAGGAAATTGAAAAATATTGACAAATTTAAATGAAAACACAACATAACAAAACTTATGGGACATAGCAAAAGCAGTGCTAAGGAGAAAACGCATAGCTATAAATATATTAAAAACCTAGAAAGATCTCAAATCAACAACCTAACTTTAAAACTTAAGGAACTAGAAACAAACTAACTAACTAAACCCAAAGCTAGCAGAAGGAAGGAAATAATAATTAGAGATAAATAAAATAGAAAATAGAAAAATAATAGAGAAAGTAAATGAAACCAAAAGTTGGTTTTTTGAAAAGATCAACAAAATTGACAAACCTTTATTTAGATGGACTAAAAAGAAAGACTCAAATTATTACAATGATAATTGAGAGTAGAGAGTTTACAAAGTATATAGAAATAAAAAAGTTTATAAGGGAGCACTATGAATTACTGTATACCAACAAATTGGATAAGATAGATAAAATGGACAAATTCATAGAAACACAAAACCTATGAAGACTAAATTATAAAGATATAAAACACCTGAATAGGCCTATAACTAGTAAGGCAATTGAATCAATAATTTAAAATCTCCCAGTGAAGAAAAGTCCTGTACGTGATGGCTTTGCTGGTGAATTCTACCAAACACTTAAAAAAGCTAACACTAATCCTTCTCAAATTTTTGCAGAGAATTGAAGAAGAAGGAGGATTTCCTAACTTATTCTATGATGCCAGCATGACTTTGACACCAAAGCCAGATAAAAACACTATAAGGTGAAAAACTACAGATGAATATACCTTATAAGCATTGACACAAAAATCATCAACAAAATTCAGCAGCCTATCAAAAGGATTATATCAATGACCAAGTGGGATTTATTTCTGAAATGCAAGGATGGTTCAATATATGAAAATCAATTAATGTAATACATCATATTAACACAATTAAGGGAGTAAAACACATGATAATCTCAACTGGTACAGAAAAAAAGCATTTGACAAAATTCAACACTTTTTCATGGTTAAAACACTCAACAAACTAGGAATAGAAGAAAACTACCTCAACATAATAAAAACCATATATGAAAAACCAACAGCAAACATCATCCTCAATGGTAAAAGACTGAAATATTTCCTTCTAAGATCAGGAACAAGGAAAAGATGCCCCCTTTCACCACTTCTATTTAATATAGTATTGGAAGTTCTAGCCAGAGAAATTAGGTGATAAAAAGGAATAAAAGACATCCAAATTATAAAGAAGTAAAATTATCTGTTTGCAGACGATATGCTCTTTTATAGTATATAGAAAATTCTAAAGATTCCACCATGAAATAATTAGGACTAATATATGAATTCAGCAAAGTAGCAGGATACAAAGTTGACAAAAATCAGTTGCATTTCTATGCACTGACAATGAACAATCTGAAAAGAGAATTATGAAAACAATTTCATTTACAATCACACCAAAAAGAATAAAATACTTAGGAATTAACTAAAAAATTCAAAGAATTATACAACAAAAACTATAACACATTGCTGAAAGAAATTAGAGAAGACATAAATAAATGAAAACACATCCCAAGTTCATGAATTGAAAGACTTATTATAAAAAATGTCAATACTAACCCAAGGAGATCACAGATCCAATGCAGTTCCTACCTATCCAAATTTCAATGACTTTTTATCATTGCAGAAATAGAAAAACTCATGCTAAAATTTATATAAAATCTCAGGGGACCTCAAAGAGCCAAAGCAGTCTTGAAAAAAGAGAACAAAGCTGGAAGACTCACACTTCCTGATTTTAAGACTTACCATAAAGCTATAGTAATCAAAAGGCTGTGATGCTGGCATAAAAATAAACTAATGGAATAGACAATAAAGCCCAGAAATTAACTCTTGCATTACGGTCAAATGATTTTTGACAAGTATGTCAAAACCATTCAATGAGAAAAAGATAGTCTTTTCAACAAATGGCACTGAGAAAACTGGATATCCAGGTGGAAAGGAATGAAGCTGGACCCTTACCTAACACCATTTTCAAATTAACTGAAAATGGATCAAAAAACTTACATGTAAGTACTAAAATACATTTTTTAGAAGAAAATGTAAGACAAAATCTTAACAACATTGGATTTGGCAGTGATTTCTTGGATATGAAGCCAAAGGCATAGGCAACAAAAGAAAAACATAGACAAATTGAGCCTCATGAAAATTTAAAAATTGTGTGCATCAACACTATCAAAATGGGGGAGGTTAGGCATGTGTGGGAGCAGGGGACATATGGGAAATCTCTGTACCCTCCTGATTTTGCTGTGAACCTAAAACTTTTCTTTTAAATAAATATTTTTAAAAACCATCAAAATAACAGCAACAACAACAAAAAAGACACTATCAACAGAGTAAAAAGGCAACCCACAGAATGGGAGAAAATATTTGCAAATCATTTATCTGGCAAGAGATTAATATCCAGAATATACAGAGAACTTCTAAAACTCAACAATAACCAATAAACTAAATTCACAAATAGTCAAAATACTTGAATAGACATTTCTTTAAAGAAGATATATAAATGACCGATAAGCATATAAAAAGATGCTCACTGTCATTAATCATTAGGGAAACACAAATCAAAGCTATAGTGAGATATCACCTCAACCAATTAGGATGGCTACTATCAAAAAACAGAAAATAACACATGTTGATGAGGTTGGAGAAGTTGAAACCACGGTGCACTCTTAGTAGGTATATAAAATGATACAGCTGCTGTGGAAAGCAATAGGGCAGTTTCTCAAAAAATTAAAAATAGAATTATCATATAATCCGGCAATTACACTTCTAGGTATATACCCAAAATAATTGAATGCAGGGTCTTAAAGAGATATTTGTACACCCATGTTCATGGTCAGCATTTTTCACAATAGCTAAAATGTGGAAGCCACCCAAGTGTTCATCAACGAATGCATAAGAAAAATGTGGTATATGTATACACTGGAATATTATTCAGCCTTAAAAGGAAGGAGATTCTGCAATATGCTTTAACATGGACGGACCTTGAAGACATTAATGCTAAGTAAAATAAGCCAGTAGCAAAAACACAAATACTGTACAATTATGTATTACATAAGGTGCTTAGAAGAGTCAAAATCTTTCCATTGTTAATGGGAACAAAGTTTCAATTTTACAAAAAAAAGTGATAGTCGCACAACATTATGAATGTATTTAATACCACTAAAATGCACACTTAAAAACTGGTAAGATTGTAAATTTTATGTTACATGTATTTTAAGATAATTTATAATTTTTTAAAAGGAGCAATTAGAGAGCAACTCCATCTTTCTTCCACCAAGTCTACCATCCTTTTGGTATTGGTGCCCATGCGTCCACGCTGTCTCCTGCTTTTATCCAGAGCCAGCTCTTCCTTCAAGCTCTGAACCCATCTGCTCTCACCTTCATGGACTTCAGTACTGCAACTCACCCTGCCCTCTTCTGCATTAATTGCCCCCTCCTCTCTACTACACAAACAAGCTCTAGTATTATTTAATTTTGAAATAAAACTTTCTCTTGCCCACCAAAGCCTCTTTTTTTTCTCACTTTTATAGCAAAACTTCTTCAGCTTCCTAATGTCACTTTCTCTATTTCCTGTCCTTTCCTGTCCTGTATTCTTTCTTCAAACCCACCCCTGTTAGGCTTCCAGTCCTAATGCTGCACTGAGACTACATTGGCCTGATGATTTTCATGTTGCTAGATCCAATAGTCTGTTCTCATATTACTCCCCCTCTCAGCATCCCACACAGTTGATCACTTTCTTCATCCCAAAATACTTTCTTTTCTTGGCTTTCATGATACCTTATTCCCCTGATCCTTCTCTTTCCTCACTGGTCACTTCTTCACAGACAACTGTGTCAACACTTCCTCTTCTACAATTCAAAATATTGCTAAGCCAAAGACCTTGGTGCCAGGCTCCCATCTCTATTCTACTTACACACTCCTTCCAGGTGACTACATCCGGCCTTGTGGCATTAACTACATTCCATATCCACTTTATTCTAAATTTTTATTGCTATCATGAACTTTTCCCTAGCCTAGATGCTTACATTCAAATACTTACATTCATTCACTTCACCCTTCAACTGGGAAGTTTAATAATTATCTAAAACATAACATGATAAGAAGATAACTACAGATAACCTATCCCCGTTACCCTGCTGCTTTTGAAACTTTCCCTCTTCAATAAGTAGCCCCTAGTGTCTCACACCAAAAATCCATAAAGTAGCCTTGATTTCTCCCTATCATTCACCACAATATATAAAACATCATCAAATCTTCTCAGTTCCATCATCAAAATATATTCAAACCAACTCACTATCCTGCATCTCTACTGCTTCCACTCTAACAGAAGTCAATATCATTCTTACCCTTTTTGCCCTGCTTACAGTTTATTCACCACAGAGTGGCCACAATTATTTTTAAATGCACAAATCACTTCATGTTACACCCCTTTGAAAACTCCTCCCACTGTTTTTTATGCTATCTGGAATAAAGGATACACTAAGTCCTTAGCCTGACTTCGAATTCCCTAAGTAATCTGGCCTCTGCCTCCCCCTCCAACCTCACCTGAGACCACTGTTCCCCCCAGTATCCTCTACCTGCACCAGCTTTCCTTTGGTTTCTCAGATTTTCAAGCTCATGGCCACCTTTGCCCTTGCTGCTCCTCTGCCTGGGATGCTGTTGCAGCAATCATCACAAGGCTGGTTCCTTCTTCTTCAGATCTCAGCTTAAATGCCACATTCGTGGTAAGGCAGTTTGTGGCTACATCTAAATTAGGCATTAGATGCTCTATCATTTCACTTCAGTATAATCCTCTGCATGGCACTTTAATGTATTCTTTTTGTGTGATTATGCTCTCCTCTCCTACCCACTAGAAAGTGAGCTCTGTCCAAGCTTTTCTGACCATTCACCACTGACTATACCACGTGTGCCTACAACTGGCGCATTCTAGAGATTAAGTAAATTTCTTGTTGAATGAGAAATGAGCTAAGATAGCTTTTGGGCTTCATAATTTAGCTATGAGGGGCCAGTGATGTGGTTAAAGGGGTATCATTTTCCACCCCCTCAGAAGGCCAGCCTCACCTCTTAATAGAACCCCAGTCCTTCATTCCACTGCATGTCCTCCCTTCTCTCCCAGCACTTCTCACCTGCACTGCTTCAATCGCCTTCTGATAACACTCCCTGTCCTCTTTCTTTCCCTGATCCAATCCATTCTACACATCACCACCAGAACTCTTGAAATTCTTCTGTCACCATATTGCTTTCCTGCCCTAAATCTTCACAGGTTTTCCACGGCTTACAGAATAAAGTTCAAAATCTTCTGCCTGAATCAAAGAATCTTTTACAATGACTGTGAAAGCTGCCTGTGGATATAAAAGAAATACCAAATGTGTGTGGTCCAGCAGGTGGGACACTCTGAGCTGAGTTATGTCTCCCTTCCCTTCATAACTCAAGTGATTTTTTAATGATCATAGCTGAAATTCAATGTCAAATGACCCCAGATAGTAGCCACTGCCCTGCCCCCAACCCACAATACCTGAGCAAGGCTCCACGGTAAGTATCACTACAGGTATCTGAGCTGAAGCCAAGCACACATGCCATCAAAATGCTTTTGAGAGTTTCACAAACACAAGGTTCTTCCCAAATCAATTTGGAAGGTTTACCAAGGCTCTATGATCATTTCTTTAGTAAAAGGCTTAGGTGGTTTTTGATGAGTGGTCTAGTATGTCTACACTCCTTCTTATATTCTTTTGATTCAAACCAGTATGGACCAGTTGTTCTGAATACTAAATGCACATTAGAATAATATGGGAAGCTTTAAAAAGAATACCAATGCTGGAGCCCCACTGCAACTGAACTGAATCAGTGTCTCTGGGCTGAGACTCAAGCATCCAGGTTTACAACCACCGTAAATCTATGACCCACTAATTGAGACATAAAATAGAATGAACTTGCAGGAAGGACAACTCCAGGGAATCCTAGCACTTCCTAAAATATTAAGAATCAAAGTTTAAAAAACTACATCGGCCAAGGGGAGGGCAAGAGAAGTGGGGGGGATAGGGAGAGGACTAAGATAATTAGCATAGTAGCTAATATTTGATAACATATGATGCCAGTCACTGCTCAAAGTGCACTAACTTACTTATCTTCACTGCAATCCTATGAGGAAAGTATTATTGCTTATCCCCATTTTACAGATGAAGAATCCGAGGCATAGAGAGAAGGTTAAGTAATTGCCCAAGGTCAGCAAGGTAAAGCTGTGTCCTGAACCCAAGAAAGCTGACTTCAGAACCCTACCTTATCTGCCACTAATAGCAGCAGCATGCATTTACTTAGGCCTTATTGAGTACAAGGTGCTCTTCTGAGTGTTTTATACATATTATCTCACAAGACGGTTGTAAAGATTAATGAGATAATATGTGTAAAATACCTAGAACAGCACCTTGTACTATTAGTCTATTATCTCCAGTTTACACGTAAGGACACTGAGGCACATGTGGGTTAAGCCACTCGACCAAGCACTCTACCAGGAATGGGAACTGGGAACATCCTTTGCTGCCCTCCTGGAGCTCCATGCTGCAGCTGTTCTCCTGGGGATAAGGCAGGTGCACTCACAATTTGCCTGTTCTCAAGAAAATTATTGACAGCTTCTTGGTGCTACCACATTCATTCTTTATTTTAATTTTAAAAGCCTGAAAGCCTGCTTATGAAGGTGTTAGGGAGCCCACAGCAGATGTTTCATTAGTAGTACACATGGGGTTGATGGGAGCAGGGTCCCCTCAGCCCCTCATAGAGGCAGAATTCCCTAGCAGGGAATTCTGAAGTGGATCTTTCTACAAGAAGCCAGACGGCATATGTATCAGACAAAAATCGCAGGCCCTCACCAAGTCCCCTCCTGTGGTTCCTTGGTCCCTCCCCATCCTGTGTGCCAAGTCCTCATGTGCCTCATGTGCCTAGGACAGGCTGCTTATAATGCTCATCAGAGTTCCTCGAACCCTCCTCCTCCTTCCATTAATATGTACCTTCTTTTCTATTCTAAAACTGCTCAAATGGATCAAGAAAGTATAATTTTAAAATGTCCAACCTCTGTCCAGGAGAGTCTTTTTTTTTTTTTTTTCCACCTAGGCGAGAATTCAGTGGCACCATCAAGGATCACTGCAGCCTTTACCTCCCGGACTCCTGGACTCAAGCAATACTCCCATCTCAGCTTCCTGAGTAGCTGGGTCTACAAGCGCCATGGTTTTGAAGGAAAGACAGGCATTAATAATGGAAATTATAGGTACCTTGGTCAAGTGGAGAAGTTTATATTCAGTTGTACAGGCAAGAGGGAGCCATTGCTGGTTTTGAGCAGAACAAAGTCATGGGTCCTACTTTAGAAAATCCATCTGGCAGTGATATGTAGAATGAATTGGAGCAGAGAAAAGAACAGTTGGTTGGAACATGGTGCTGTGAAGCCAAAGGCTTGGGAACGTTGGCACAGATCATGTGGATTCATCAGTACAAGCCATTCTTGCTGCTAAAAAGCCGGTCAAAGAGCACATCTAACTGATGGATTTGTATTAGGAGGACAGCACTTAAAATATGTGTCTACTCTGAGCTGCTTTTATCTTCAGATACCATATTAGGAAAAAGCTTCCATACCTCTGTCATTACTGAGTTACTAGCCTCCTTGGTGCATTAAATCTTCTGTTTTCAGACCTGAATGTCCTGGGCAAGTAACTCTATTTCATAAGGATGGGGATGCTATTTCATCTCTCTTTATGTGATGCAGGGCTGGATCCAGGCAGAACTTTCTGCAGAACCCTTCTGTTACCACCTCCCCCATGATTTGTCCCTTTCCTCTCCTTGCTTACTTTATCCATCTCTGACCCCAATCCAGGACACTCTATCCAGCAGAAGAACCATCCTCTCTCCCTGCCCATCCCCCTCCATTGTGGCTGACATCTCCCACCTTCACCCAAGCATTCACTTGGGTGACATCAGCTGTACTTTGATCTCTGATTCTGGCACAGTGACCAACAAATTTAGGGGAAAATAATTTCAGAAGCAAAGAACAAAAATTCTTTGGCTGTGTTTATGAGTCACTGTGGCTGCAGGAATCTTCAGCTCTGCAGAATTCTGTATTTCCAGTGTTGTATTTCCAGTGTTTTTTTTCTAAATTTGAATAAAGCCAGGTTAGGCTACTATGTTCTAGTTCATGAACTTCTCCCATCAGACAGGCTTGGTAGAGAGAAGAGAAATCAGGGGATCTTGTTCCTATGAGAGGGAATTTTCTGACCCCTTGGCCAAGTTTTGCCATGATCTCTGCTGTCGAACGTAGTGTTAATCATTCTCATGGCCTGGTTATGTTTTGATCTGGGTCCTGAGTTTACACATATTCTTTCGCAGACACACAAGGGTAGGAGGACCTCAATCAAATCCTGCCAAATTGTGGCTACTGTGTATTGTTATAGAAAGCAGTACAGGTTACAATCAATAGTTTGGGCAACTCAGATTTTCTTAATGATTTGGGGGATAAAATTACTGACTCATTATTCAGACTGCAACCTCCCTTCCACTGTTACCCCAAGAGCAGTGAACTGGGCTTTCAGAATTTTCCTCTGCCAACTGCGCACGTCAAGAAGGCTCTGAGAGTCACTTTTTCCTTCCAATTCTTTTTGTTTTTCTTTGCTGCAAATCACCCTGTTTCTCTTCCTTTCTTTAACTTGCTGACTTCTCACCCTCAAAACACTCCGTTCCTTTTAGAGTATCCCCTATCTCAGCCAATGGTAGCATCATTTACCCAGGAACCCAAGGTAAAATCCTGGAAGTTATCCTAGACTAGTGGTTCTCAAACTTGAGCTTGCATCAGAACCAGCAGGGCTTGTTAACACACATACTGCTGGACTCCAGCTTCAGTGTTTCTGATTCAGTAACTGGTTCACAAGGTCTGGGGTTGCCCCCAAATTTGCATTTCTAATACATTCCTATGTGATGTTGCTGCTGCTGCTCCACCTATCACACTTTAAGAACCACTGTTCTAGAAACCTGCTCTTCTCCCCTTTCTTCCTATACCACAAATAACTAATCAGGTTCCATTGATTTATGTCTCCAACTTAGTCTATCTTCTCCCTGGCACTGCTGTCCTAGGTCAGGCCTTTGCTATTCTTTCTTAAGCTCTTGAAATCACCTGTAAGCCACACCTCTCTACCTCCAGTCTTGCCTCTTATATATAGCTAGTGAAACGATCTCTCTGAAACACAGGTCAGGCCCCATTTTTTCCCTAATGACAACCCTTCAGTGGCTTTTATGCTACCGACAGAACAATGGTTAATTTCTTCAGCATGGCAGGCAATGCCCCTTGTGACCTGGCCCTGTTTACTTCTGCATTCTCATTTTGGCACTACCCCTGTGCTAACCAAGTGCTAAACGTCCCCAGCATGCAGCACGCAGTTTCTTGTTCTCTTGGATGCTGCCATTTTGTCTAGACCTGTCTTCCTGTCTGTACATCTTGGCTATTAGCTCAGCCTTCCTTTTTCCAGATACCCTTCCTTTATAATCCCCATGGTGACTGCAGTGACCCCATGCAGCTCTCCCAGGGTCCCCTAGCACATCTCTACACTGTTTCTGAGCACATTATATTGAAATTTCCTGTTTGCATGTCCTCTTGTGGCAGGAAATTTATTGAGTTTTATCTCTAGCACCTAGCTCAATGAATGCTTGCTGAACTGAATTTCCTCACCAAAATTCCTTCTCCCCTTCTCCTGGTACTGGGCCTGGCTCTGGTTTTCCCCTACACACACTGCCCTCTTGATCTTCACAGAAGAGATCAAAGATCTCAGAAGGGCCGGTGATGGCTGAGATTCAGCCCACCGGCAGCATTTCTTAGTCACTCTGTGAAGTCTAGTTATATTTTCTCATGCATCCTTAATAAAACAACAGCTCTACTTTGCACAAAATCAGCCTTTCTCTTCAAAGACTTTGGGGAGCTTTACAGCTCTGGCTATGATATCCTAAGTGGAACACTGTGTGGTAAGGAGAGGCCAAAAAGAGATGAAAGTGGCACATTTAAAGGCCAAAACCCAAATCAAATACATTTCTTGAGCTGTGTTTATGAGTCACTGTGGTTACAGAAATCTTTAGCTCTGCAGAATCCTGTATTTCTAGTGTTTCATTTCTAAACTTGAATAAAGCCAGGCTAGGCTAGTGTGATGTTCCAGTTTCTGAGTTTCTGACCTCAGACAGGCTGGGTAGAGATAATAGAAATCAGGCACAGTCCCAAATGAGAAAATGTTTCATTTGCCTCCCCTTCCTTGGGTTTTGTTTTAGCTTTCTGAGTAGGAAATTACACATTCAGAGAAAGATGCCCCTAACTTCTTAGCCATCTATATGATGTTAATAGATGAAAATTTTGATCCTAAAAATGTGAATGGGAGAAATTGCTAAGATTGAGTAGAGGCTAATGTAATATTCGGGATTAAAGTTTTTAAGTAGGCAAGATGAATAAATTTTGGAAATTAATCAAACAACTAACAATGTTTCACCAAAGTATTTTATGTGTTTAATATACACTGTGCACATTCTCCTACAGGCATATGCAAATGTATAAACTTAACATATTAAATAGCAGACTAGGGGATGAGAAGCACTTTAGGTGTATAAAATATTATTTTCATTATTGTTATAGCAAACTTGAACACTCTTTACTGGAATCATTATTTGCTTGGAGAAATTTGCTGAGTTTGGCAATTTTCCACTGTCATTATGAATTTCTCTTTGTCAGGCAGCAGGGCCTCTGGAAGGGAGAAGGGTAAGTAATTCAGACAACTGGTTAGAAAAGAATCCTGTTTTTTATCAGTTTCTTTGGCCTGAATGCTGAATCTTTTGGCCATGAATTGTCTGAACCACCTGTCCCTCACCGTCCATTTCTGAGAAATAGTCACTGCATTCTTCTCTAGGTTGTCAGATGCTGGGAGGACAACAAAATGGAGATACCCAAGGATTCTTTCCACCAAGAACTGTCTTGATCTATAGGCATCAGAGATAAGAGAAGCCCTGGGTGCTTTGTTCTAACATGCTACTGAGGAATGATTGTGGGTGCTGACCTTGAAATGCTGATGGAAACTCAACTCAAGATGTGACAGAGCAGCCTGCTTAACCAGCAGAGCAGAGCATTTCTCTAGCACTCTTTCAAGAGGACTGTTAGTTGCATCCTGGTGTGCAGACTCAACCAACAGGAGGAAGAATAGACAAACAGTTCTTGATCATTGCTGTTTTGGGGGCCCTTTTGAGTTAAGCTTAGTTTTGTTTTCTTAATGTCAAACCTGGCTGCCACACTTTTGTATATGGTCATCTCACTTTCTAATTCTAGGTTTGCAAACATGAATGAGAAACTATCCAGCCAAGTATTTGGTGCTATCTGGCTTAGGAGCCATTGACCCAAATAACTGGTATCTCACAATGTGGATGACAAGGACCATAAACTAGCAGCACCCAATCCACTTGGTAAGGGTTTTTAAACAATGGGGTATAGTTATTTTTACTAATGAATATTTTACAAATAAAAACATTTGTGCTGACCTAGTTCAAATTTGGCAGATGTGACTGTTCCAAACTCAGCAAAGGGATATTAAAAATAATGAATTCAATAAAGGAGTGTTACTTTCTTAATTCAAAATTGTTTATTAACTTTATTGGTATTTAATTTTTTTCCTTTTAAAATTAATTCCATTTAGTTGAAAGGTCAGAATTATGGTTCTGTGTATATTGGGGCATATCACCCTCACCAAATCACAGACACACAGGTTAGGCCACAATTGGGTAGTCTTTCTTGCTTGAACTGTAAGAGGCACGGAAATTAACACCATTGTATTCATGAGAAGAAGCAGAAGAAGAGGGAAAGAACGTTTGTTTGGAGTAACAGTTACATTAAAAAATCTGAAGCTCCATAAATCACAGAACATTTAACAAAGAATCTGTGACTTTTCACTGCTTTACCACTCCCCTTAACTCCATCTATTTCCTTTCTGGATTCTAAATTAGGATGTATTCCAACAGTTATCATAATAGCTCTCATTTATGCACCCCTTGCATTGCACTACTTATTTTATATATATTTACCTCTTAAAGCCATACAATAATCCTATGAAATATATCGTGTTTTAGCCCCATTTTACATAAAACTGAGGCACAGAGAAGCTGAAAAACTTGCGCAATATCACAAAGCTAATAAGTGAAGGAGTCAAGACTTGAATCTAGGTAGTTTGGCCAAAAAGGGATTAACAAAGTGCCACTATTTTCCTAGTCATAGTGCAGTATCTCCGTTGGCCTAAGGAAAAGGGGGAAATTTGGATCCCCCAGATAGGATTAAATAGTGGAATTGGTCAGGTTCCCAGACCCTGGGGGCTGTGGCCATAAGTGGTCTCTCTGCTACCCCATGCTCAGAAAAAGGAAATGACCAGTCAAGCCAAGAAATGCTTGATTCTAATAGGGTGTGGTAGTCCCTTCAAGACGGTCCTCTGAAACCCCCACCTCCTGGTAGTCACACTCTCATGCAGTCTGTTCCATTTGGTGGCAGGGTTGGTCTGGGACCAACAGCAAATGGCAGAAGGGATGGTATGTCACTCTCAAGGTAGATTACAATGGACCACGGCTTCTGTGTAGGTTGTTCTCTTGTGTGTGCTCAGATTGTGGGCTTTGGGAAGCCAGCAGCTGTATCATAAGGACATTCAGGAGTCTATGGAGTCACTAGCCTGAGGAGGAGATGCAATCTGCAGCCAATAGCTAGTGAGGATCTGAGGTCTGCTGACAACCACGTGAGGGAGCTCAGAAGCAGATTTTCCAGCCCCAGTCAAGCCTAGAAATGATTGCAGCCTGGCTGACAACTTGATTAGTCAGAAGCACTTAGCTAAGACACTTCTGGATTCCTGACCCTCAGAAACTGTGAGATAATAAATGTTATTTAAGCTGACAAATTCTGTAATAATTTTGTTATTCAGCAATAGATAGCTAATACATAAGGTGTGAAGAAGCAGCTATATAAGTTAGTATGCCAGTGCTAGGGGAAAGGAGGACCACTGTGATCTGAGGGAGGAAATGGGTGTCCAAATGCAGGAGTGTGGCCCCACTGTTTAGAAGTTGCATCTGTGTGAGTCTGTGATCAAGAACGAAGGTGGACTGGGATGCTTTCTGCAAATCAGCATTGATGAGAAAGGGTGAGATAAAATCTGCCATGGGAAATAAGGTATAGAACTCAGTAAGCAGCCAGCTAAGACACATGGTGAATTGTGCAGGTGCCTCTCAGTTTTTCCTCATTCGCAGGATGTGCTGTATTGAGGTGGGAATGAGCTAAGCTGTGACTAGGAAGGCCTGTCTGTGATCCCTGGAGAAAGCACTATTGACTTACCAGCCTCTGCAGTCCCTCAGTTAAAACAGAAGCTTCAGAACAGCAGGGACAGCTGAAGGGGTTCTGGGCCACACCCAGAGAAAGCAGTCTCAAATAAGATCACCCAGCGCTCACTTTACTCCAGAGGAAGAGTGGAGGAAGCATGGGCACCTTCGTCCACCTTGCAGAAAGCACTGACCTGGATTCTGAGGTGCGGCCCTGATCCCAGGAGTATTTGTTTCCCTGGACAGCTGTAACAAAGGATCACAAACCTGATGGCTTAACACAACACAGATTTACTCTCTTGCAGCTCTGGAGGCCACAATTCCAAAGGCATAGAGTCAGCAGGGCCATACTCCTTCAAGGATGCTAGGAAAGAATCCTCGCTTGGCTCTTTCAGCTTCCGGTGGTTGCCTGCAACCAGGGGCTCTCCTTCCCTCGAAGCTGCATCACTCCAATTTCTGCCTCTGTCTTCATGTGATGTTCTCTTCCTGTGTCTGTGTCTCTGTGTCCAAACTGCCCTACTCTTAAAATGTTACCAGTTGTATAGCATTTGGTACCTACCATATCTTTTTTTTTTTTTTTTTTTTTTTGGAGACAGAGTCTTGCTTTGTCACCCAGGCTGTAGTGCAGTGGCGCAATCTCAGCTCACTGCAAGCTCCGCCTCCTGGGTTCACACCATTCTCCTGCCTCGGCCTCCCGAGTACCTGGGACTACAGGCGCCTGCCACCATGCCCGGCTAATTTTTTGTATTTTTAGTAGAGACGGGGTTTCACTGTGTTAGCCAGGGTGGTGTCGATCTCTTGATACCTATTCGTATGTTAATGTGATTATGTCTGCAAAGGTCACATCCACAGGTTCAGGTGGAGATGAATTTCGGAGAGACACTAACGACACTGACGTGATCGGTTCTCAAATATACCTACTCCTTGTCATTGATTCCTGGCAACTGTGGTCCTGGCAATTTCTTCCCTGGCTCCTTCCACAGACTCAGCTTCCATTTCTCTGATCTCTGCTTACCTGCCTTCCCAGACTCCCTCTGCCCATCTCTCTACGCAGCCAGAGGTGCAGAGCAGACAGTCAACATAGCTCTGGTCTAGAATTGAGGAGAACAAGGATATCTCTTTGGGCTCTGTTGTTATGGTGTGATTTTAACTTCCTGGGTGATCAGATTTTCTGTCTATAAGATGGTTAGGTATCTGTGCTATGTCTGCTATGACTAAGCAGTATGTTGGCTACACACAGTCCCTGAGCTCCATGCCACCAGTATTATTGGAGAAACTGGCTGTCATCATTCAGTATTAGCCTCTTCTTTCCCTTCAACAGATTAATATTGCTAAGCTATTGCCTCTGTTTTAGATCTTCCTATCTTTCCTCCTGTTTAGCCAGATCCTGGTAAGCACACACAGGTTCCTGGCAGAGAAGTGACCCCAACATCACCACAACCTCCCACATAGGGAGACTAGAGCCTCTGGTCCAGCATCTTTCACCTCACAGAAAAGCATGGCCTCCACATTGAGGGAGGATTCAAATGTCTCCCAATTCTTCCAAACCCTGGCTTATGGACTCACGTTTCCTTTCTGAAAGGCTCTGAGCTCCTGGCTTCCCACTGGCCCTTTTAGCCATTCCCTGTCTTCTTCCACCAACCCTCTTTGCCACCCTCCTTACAGAGTATTCTGTCTCTGAGCAGAGCCTGCCAAGGCTGAGCAGGCTTGAAGGAAGCTCACCATAGCCCAGCCATGGATGCGGAGCATGGGGAGGGTTGTGCAGCCCAGCCTGGCCTGTGCAGGCTATGTGGCTGCACGGCTGAGAGTTCCTTGCCTGCAACCTTCTCTCAGCAGGCTCCGTCTGTGAGAAGCTCCTGACAATGTGTTCCCATTAGAGCCAGGTGTGAACCTGAGCTCTGAATTCCAGCCCCGAAGCCTCAGGGAAGCAGGGAGAGCAGTGGCCTGTTCGTTTGGGAGGCCACACACTGCTGTATTTCCGGTTTTATTTCTGGTGTCTGGTCATTCCAGGTAACACTAGGATGGGAGGATATCACACAGCTGACAGTTCACCTCCTCGAGGAGTAGCATCTCCACCCAGCACAGGCTCAAAGGGCCAAGGTCAGACAACACCATTTCTAGAAGCGTCAAGGAAAGAGAGCCAGGGACGCGCCTGGACTGAGTGCCCACAGCACTTCACCTCACAGCCTTCACTGTCAGTCCTAACTGGAAATGGCAGGTTATTCTCTAGTGAGGCAAGGAGGAGAGCATTTTGTTCACCTTCTGTGGAAAAAAGAGAGGAAACATCTGAGAGGAAAAGAGAATGATTTGCCGAGTCATTTGCCTGAGGAGGAAGTGGAGCTTGACAAGATGCAAAAATCCATCCTTGCTCCTTTAGTGTCACTTGTGGAGAGTGTGTCCCTGACTGCGCAACTGTGGGTCCCAGCACTGCAGTCTGGGAATGCTTCGAGTGGTGGTGAGGCAGCCAGGAAGGACACTCTGAGGGAGGTACAGGCTCCAGGGTGTTCTGAAGGGGAGACAAAGATGTAACCAGTCCACGTGACTGATGAGAGACTCAAAATTACGGTACAGGGAATAGGAGGTGGGGACTGAGTCCAAACCTCCCCTCAGGATACAGGGCTTGGTCTGAAGACTCGCTGGTGACCTGTGTCTGGACCAGGAGCCTGTCTAGCAATAGCCAAGGGGACAACACACTGCTAGGGATGAGCCAGGCTGATGCACCTTCCAGCTGGGAGGCACTGAAAGACAGAGATGCCACTCATCCCTCTCAGTTCTGCTTCCCCCCATGGACCTTACCAGGGACTCTGTATGTATAGCACAGCATGCAGTTTACCTGTTTGTGTGTGATCTGCCTCCCCCAACCATAGTGAAAACTCCACAAGGCCAAGTTTTTTGGTCCATATTGTGTCGGCACCTGGCACACAGCAACACTCAATAAATATCTTTGGAATGTATTAATAAAGGAGGCCTATAATTGCGAGACACGAGAAATCATCTTTTTGAGCAAAACATAAATAAGGATTGCATACCATTTTATTTCTTTACAAACTCACTAGTATCTGGTGTTGAAGGCAAAAAGCTGTTTAAAAAGAGAAATCCAGAAATCCAGAAAAAAATAAAAGAGAGAGCCAGAAATCCAGATTATAACTGCGTTTCTCAGTGCCCAGAGTAAGTAACTAAATTCAGCCTTTACTCTGAAACTTGAAGAGTCATTTTGCTTCGCAGAGCACCACTTCTAGAAGCACGAGGCATTTGATATCACTGTCTCTGCTTCCAAGGATTTATAACTGAGAATTTCCTATGTTAAACCATATAGATAAGCTTGATCAACAGCATCATTGGAATCCAATGATCCGTAGTTCATTGGTTCTAGTCACACTTTTTTTTTCATATTTTACAACATCTAAAACCAGATTGCTTCTTACCAACATGGTATATTAGAACCTCAGGAGGCTGGCAGGCCTGGTGACATTGTTATCATTCTTTGTTTAGTGCAAAGTTCCTGTCAGCTATTTGTGTCATTCCTACTTCAGCTGTTTATTTGTTACTCTTTGTGCTACACTGTTAAGTCTAAATGCTCTTTAAAATATCTTCACAAAGAGTACATTGTGATTTAGCTTTGAAACATAGAGTTATTGTGTATACCCAGAAAGATACAAAAACAGTGGGGCAGACAATTGGTAATACTGAAGTAAATGTTTGATATTGGAGGAGTAACCAGTTTTTAAAATTTTCTTGTAAAGCAACAACCAAGCACCTTACAAAACATAGGAAGGATGATGCCTAATAGTAGATGAAGCTTTGTTATGTCCGTTCATTGATAAATGCGCAAAAAAGACACAATAAACAAGAAAGCACCGTCTTCAAAATTTGCAGAAAGATTTCAACAGTGTAGGATAAAATCCCGAAAGAAAAGTGTTAGAGAAATTCTGCATCCCAGGGCTCCTGATGGTGCAGAAGCTGAGACTGTGTGCAAAAACACAGATGTTGATAACTCTGAGTTGAAAACAATTCACAAAGATCAAATTATTGATATGCAACAGTTTTAGGAACTCCTTAACCAATTTATTTGGCTTATATTTTCTATGTATGCAGATGAGTAATAAAAGGAAGTTATGTTTGAATAAGCTAAAAGAGCTCCTTTAAAAGTCTTTTAAAAATTCAATGTGATAATACATTATGTCATAATTTAATTGGCAGCATCTTTTCTGGTCCATGGAATATATGTCTTAAAATTTATAGTATGCTAGATTTGATGCAATATGGTACATATTTTGTACTCTCATCACACCTATTTTGTCTCACTTATTTCTTCAATAAAGTGTTTAGATTCTTAAACAATATCCACAGTCATTGTTCATGCATTTATATTTCACAAACACAATTAATAGCCTCAGAAATTAGCATAGAGCTATGGTCAACTGCCTCAATACTAATTTTAGAAATTTCTATGGCTGTGAAATTGGCTCGTATGTGGAGTTCATGATGAAATCCTAGGATTTTTAACTCTTGAGTAAATAAAACATAATATTTTAATGGTAAAAAACACCCCCCCCCAAAGAAATTACACATCCTGGCTACAAGAGAGAATTGCTGCACATTTCAAACATCAAAGGAACAGCTCCAGTATAAATAGCTCCAGTTTGCAGCATATAAGCACTGAATTCCCAGCTACTTAACAGAACCTACCAAATTTCTTCCTCCAAAAACCAGCATTTACTAGAAAACATGTCCAATGTCAGCTAGGATAATCCTATTTGATTCATCACTATGTACTTTACCTGGCACAGTGCCTGGCACTTAACAGGCAGTCAATAGTATTTTTTAATAAAGGAAGGAAAATCTCCCCTGCCCAAGCACCAGGGGATTGTACACTAATCCTCAGTTCTTAGACAGTGTGGGATAGTGAAAAGAGCATGGATTTTGGAAGAAGACAGATTTGCTTTCTGGCCACTGGTTGACAGTAATAGAGCATACTCACTGAGTTGGTGGGAAGAGTAATAGATGTAATACCTATAGATTACTGAGTATGAGGGATGGGTATGCAGAATGTGCTAACAAATTATAAATATAATTATTACTATTATAAAATGTGACAAGTACTCTTTTAGAAAAACAATCTAGGCAAAATGTACTTATTGCCACAGACTAAGACCAGACTCATCCACCAGAGAGGATGGTGGTCTTTACATATACTTAGGCATGGTTTGGCTCTCATGGCTCAGGGACTGGGAAGAGGGAGCTTGTAGGGCTCAAAGTCAAGGCAGCTAGAAAAAGACAGTCACATACTTAGTGGTATAACTAAAGATATAGATAATTCTGAAGACTTATGCTGGCCAATATGGTAGTCTCTAGCAATTTGTGCCTATTGAAATTAAAATTAAAATTTTATATTCAGTTCCTCAGCCAAACTAGCCATATTTCAAGTGCTAGTGACCACAGATGGCTAGTGACCATCATACTGGGCAGTGCAGCTATGGAACATTTTCATCATTGCAGACATTTCTATTGGGCAGCATTGCTTTGGACAATAGTCTCTAAAAAGGCTTGTTACCCATGGAAATTGTTACAGAGCATTCATAAAGAATGTTTGTAGAATTTCCTGATTCCATCATCTCTGGGGAAGTAGTTCTAGCCTCTAAGTAACACTATTTGGCAGTAAGAGGCAGTGCAATGTGGTGAAAAGAGCGCTACTGGGGACACAAGATCCGGGTTTTAGTTCTGGCTCTAACTTGAACAATAACCTGGGCAATTTGCATACGCCCAAGTCACTCTATTTCTTCCTTCCTCAGTTCCCTTATCTTCAAGTGCATGAATTGAGCTAGTTATCTAAGTCACTGCCAGCTCTTATGCTTGGTAATTTCAATACACAACTGCTGGCTCCATGCTATCTGTCATTTTGCAGCTCCGCCTGCACAGCTCTGACACTGTAAAGGAAGACAGTCATGGCAAAGCATCAACAACCTGGATTGGAAAAATCAATATTGTTAAAATATTCATACTACCTAAAGCAGTTTACAGATTCAATGCAATCCCCATCAAAATACCAATGACATTCTTCACTGAAATAGAAAAAATAATCCTAAGATTTACATGGAACCACAAAAGACTCAGAATAGCCAAAGCTATCTTAAGCAAGAAGAACAAAACTGGAGGAATCACATTACCTGACTTCAAATTATGCTACAGAGCTATAGTAACCAAAACAGCATTGTACTAGCATAAAAACAGACACATAGACCAATGGAACAGAATAGAAAACCCAGAAACAAATCCACACACCTACAGTGAACTCATTGAACTCATTTTTGACAAAGGTGCCAAGAACATACACTGTGGAAAAGACAATCTCTTCAATAAATGATGCTGGGAAAACTGGAAATCCATATGCAAAAAAGTGAAACTAGACCCCTATCTCTTGCCATATATAAAAATCAAATTAAAATGGATTAAAGACTTAAATCTAAGACCTCAAACTATGAAACTACTGCAAGAAAATGTTGGGGAAAATCTCCAGGACACTGGTCTGGGCAAAGATTTCTTGAGCAATTCCCCACAAGCACAGGCAACCAAAGCAATCGTGGACAAATGGGATCACATCATGTTAAAAAGCTTCTGCACAGAGAGGAATACAATCAAGAAAGTGAAGAGACAACCCACAGAATGGGACAAAATATTTGCAAACTACCCTTCTGACAAGGGATTAATGAGCAGAATATATAAGGAGCTCAAACAATTATACAGGAAAAAATCTGATCAAAAAATGGGCAAAAGATTTGACTAGACATTTCTCAAAAGAAGACATACAAATGGCAAACAAGCATATGAAAAGATGCTCAATATCATTTATCATCAGAGAAATGCAAATCAAAACTACGATGAAATATCATCTCATCCCAGTTAAAATGGCTTACATCCAAAAGACAGACAATAACAAATGATAGTGAGAATATAGAGAAAAGGGAACCTTTGTATACCGTTGGTTGAAACGTAAGCTAGTAAAATCACTATGGAGAATAGTTTGGAGGTTCCTCAAAAAACTAAAAGTAGAGTTACCATGTGATCTAGCAATCCCACTGCTTAGTACCCAATTTGTTGTGTACCTAAGTTTGTTGTAGCACTGTTTACAATAGCTAAGGTTCAGAAGCAATCTAAGTGTCCATCAACAGATGAATGAAGAAAATGTGGTACATATATACAGTGGAGTACTATTTAGCCATAAAAAAGAATGAGATCCAATCATTTGCAACAACATGGATGGAACTAGAGATCCTTATATTAAGTAAAATAGGCCAAGTGCAGAAAGACAGACATTGCATGTTCTCACATATTTGTGGGATCTAAAAATCAAATAAATTGAACCCATGAACATAGAAAGTAGAAGGATGGTTTCCAGAGTCTGGAAAGGGTAGTGGAGGGATTGGGGCAAAGGGGGGAGTTGGGGATGGTTAATGGGCACAAAAAAAATACAAAGAATGAATAAGACCTACTATTTGATTGCACAATAGGGTGACTATAGTCAATAACAACTTAGTTGTATATCTAAAAATAACTTAGAGAATGTAATTGGATTGTTTATAACTCAAAGGATAAATGCTTGAGGGTATGAATACTTCATTCTTCATGACGTGCTTATTTCACATAGTGTGCCTGTATTAAAACATCTCATGTACCCCATAAATATATATATTTATGTATCCACAGAAGTTTTTTTTTAATTTTTTTTAAAGTATCAACAACAAACAATGACTTTGTTCTATCATGATGTACTCTAGCAAGCTCAGAAATCTCTACCATCAACCCCTCCTGGGTGATCCCATGTATTTTTCACCCATCTCCCTTGGTTCTTATTTCACTGCACTTAATTATCACTCTGTAGATTATGAGTTTCTTTAAGGTGGACACCTGGTTTTTTTAACTCAAAATGTTTGTGGATGTCTAAATAAAGATGGATCAATTCTTGACCTGCTTGTGTGCCTTCATGAATAAAGTATCCTGTAATGGATCCCAGAAGTTAACTTGCTTAAGTTAGGTAGAAGATCTGGAATCCAGGACCAAGTTAAGCTGACTTCGAAACACATCTTCTCTTCACTCTTCCAGATCGCTTTGTAGAAATTCCTGTGCTATTGTGATGTCAATTATCTGTTTTCTTTCTGGTTGTTGATTCTAAGAACTTTAGGCCTGACATTTTGTCTGGTCTTTCTTTTTCTTTAAATTCCTTAGACGCATTGCTTGCTGAACTCAGACTGTCATGTTCTACATTCATATTCCAGATGTCTTTTGAACCCCAAGTCCAATCTAATCCCCAAAATAACTACTGAGGCAAAACCATTTAAAATCTGTGGCTTTAGTAAGAATATAATCGTTGTTCCCATGTGCCGTGGTATATATGCATTTCTCCTTCTTCCTGCCATTTCCAAAGTTTATAGTCAGAGTCAAAGGCTTTCTGCTTACAAAAGAAATGTGTCTACTCTTTTCCCCTGAGAGATGAGAGAATGGGCAGCTCTAGGAAATGAAAAGAAAATTTAAGGGCATATATGGCAGAAGAAGGGCTCTGACCCACTGCTACTTCATTCTCTATGACTTTCCCATTTCTGGGATCCTTTTGAGGCATTTGAGTTTGTGTAGCGTATCTGCTTTCAGCACGCCTGAAATCCAGGTGCATCTTAATACTCTACTGCTTACATACCTGTCATGGTGTGTGGTAAAGAGGAACAAATTTCCTAAATTCTTTCCTAAAATCAGGAGCAACAGAGTCTGGCTACTTTAAGAGAAATTCTTAGGGGAAAAGAATTATAAACAGAAAATGGTACTTTTTGAATTAATATAAATTTGTTAATTTCTATAATTATGAGAAATGGTTTTTTGTTTCAGCTAACATCTAAATACACATGAGCTGCATTGGCATAGCCTCAGGGCACCTCAGTTTCATGAGGTTTGTTTGGGCCAGATGGTAAAAATAATCAAACCCAAGGCGATTCAGATTGGCACAGCTTCCATACCAGGTGGGCCCCTCATGCTTCTCTGCCTGTCTGCACCATCTCAGCAACGTGCTACCTTTTTACTCCACCACTGGTGTGCCTTCCGTATTCAATCAATAGCCACAAGGATTCCATCCTAACAGCACTGATCTCACAAATGTCTTCCTCACATCTTTTCCCATCTATACAGCTCTCTAGTCATGCTTGTGATGTGATCTCCCTGTGCCATTAGACTGAAGAATTTTCCCAGCTGATCATTTAAGCTGTTCTCCTTCAGCATCACTGATTATTTTAAGCTAGCCTTTCTCTTTTAGTCTCTTCTCTCCCCATTTTCCTGTCTCTTCCCTCTAACAAGTGCTATCAGTGCCCAGTGCTTCAATGTCCAGTGCTATCTTTCCTTGAAGAGCTTTCTTCTTTAAATATCTTTAAATATGTTTCTTTTTTATTGAATAAGAGTTTCCTCTAGTTTTTATTTTCAGAGTAGAGATGCCTAAACTACCATGTGCATAAAGTCTAATCAGACCTTCCTAGGAACCAGGATTTCTTTGATGCCTTATCCAGGGGTGCTCTTGCAGAATATCCCACCAAAGGAGGAAGCTCACTAGGAAAATCCCTGTTCACTCTACAGGTGGCATTTCTCATCATTTACTGAATTATGATCATTTGGGATTTAAAATAGAACTTCATGGCCCTCCCCTGAGGATTAATATTTAACTTATAAAGTATTTACGGAGCAACTATACATCTTGGTACTGTAAAGAACTACAAGAATAACTAATACTGCTATTTGCCTTAAGAGGGTTTATTGTCTAATCAGAGAGGTAAAACATATACAGAAATAACTGTATTATGCAATAGAAAGTAGTAAGTCCTATAAATGAGACACAATTTGCTAAGGGATCCCAGAAGAGCAGGAGTGCCTGTCCACTTGCAGGAGTCAGGAAAGTTTGATCATTTGAACCTGTGCTTTAAAATGGCTGGATTTCAACATGGTGTAATCAGGGCAAAGACACTCCACACAAAGGTAACATCCCAAGTCAAGACATGATCATCTGAGGGTCACTGTGAGCCTTCACACTGGGCCGGAACATACGTGTAGTGAGAAAGTGGGAAGAGGATATTGAAGGCAGAGCTCACAGTTTCTTGCAAGCCAGATATTTGGGTTTTCTGTTTCTGGGTAATGATGAACAGCTGATGGCTTTTGATTAGGGGATAATCTGGCCTGTGATTTAAGATTACCCTGGCAAGAGTGTATAGAGAGAATTAGAGGAGGAAGAGACTGTGTGTATTGGTCAAATTGAACCAAATAACCAAACAAACAAAACTCAAATCTTAGGGACTTAAACAAGCATAGTTTACTTCTCACCCCCATACACATCCATCCACATCACATTGGCAGGTACATCATTGGTACAGGCTCCACCATAGGAGAAAGAGGGCGGGAGACACAGTTCATTTCTGCTCATGTGCCATTGGCCAGAGCAAGGTGTGTCCATGCCTTGCCTTACTTCAAGGAGGCCAGAAGTACAGGGAAGCATGATTCTGCTGAATGATATTAATGTTTCCCACTCTCAGGGAGAAGGAGATAAGTCAGGAGCCTGATACCACTGTCCAAGATGGAAGTAATGGGGGCCTGGATTAGAATGGTGACAGAGGGGGGTGGGTGGAAAAAGGAAGGAAAGAAAATAACTGAGAAGGTCAATGGGATTTGGAAGCATAGAGCCAAGAGGGAAAATCACTGGAGCTACTGGTGAGTTTTTCTTTATTATTATTATTATTTTATTATACTTTAGGCTCTATGGTACATGTGCGCAACGTGCAGGTAAGTTACATATGTATACATGTGCCATGCTGGTGCGCTGCACCCACCAACTCGTCATCTAGCATTAGGTATATCTCCCAATGCTATCCCTCCCCCCTCCCCCCACCCCACAACAGTCCCCGAAGTGTGATGTTCCCCTTCCTGTGTCCATGTGTTCTCATTGTTCAATTCCCACCTATGAGTGAGAATATGCGGTGTTTGGTTTTTTGTTCTTGCGATAGTTTACTGAGAATGATGATTTCCAATTTCATCCATGTCCCTACAAAGGACGTGAACTCATCATTTTTTATGGCTGCATAGTATTCCATGGTGTATATGTGCCACATTTTCTTAATCCAGTCTATCATTGTTGGATATTTGGGGTGGTTCCAAGTCTTTGCTATTGTGAATAATGCTGCAATAAACATACGTGTGCATGTGTCTTTATAGCAGCATGATTTATAGTCCTTTGGGTATATACCCAGTAATGGGATGGCTGGGTCAAATGGAATTTCTAGTTCTAGATCCCTGAGGAATCGCCACACTGACTTCCACAAGGGTTGAACTAGTTTACAGTCCCACCTCAATGTGTTGATTACGAGTTCTGGACAAAGAATAAGAAAGTGTGAAAACTGCCCTAGGAGCCTCTGTATTTCTCACCAAAGAGAATAGGGGCCTTTTTTTTTTTTTTTATCAGAAAGGTGTTTATTTTATGTATTCACCAAAGGCCAATGAAGCTTTCAACAATTTCACTCAGGAGCAAAACAATTTAATTTTGGAGTACTGAAGGTCATAATCAAACATAAGTTTACAATGGGAAAGCATAATACTTTGCCAGAAATACAGATACTACTCAACTTACACTGGGGTCACATCCTGATAAACCCATCATAAGTTGGAAATACTGTAAGTTAAAAATGCATTCAATACACCTAACCTACCAAACATAACTTAGCCTAGCCTACCTTAAATGTGCCCAGAACACTTACATTAGCCTGCAGATGTGCAAAATCATTCAACACAAAGCCTATTTTATAATAAAGTGTTGACTATCTCATGTAATTTATTAAATACTCTACTGAAAGTATAAAAGCAATGGTTGCATGGGTACTCACCATTAATATCCACAGCCAAAAGTACATGGGGCCTGGAGAAGCACTGAACTAAATTAAAGTTAATTGCTGAATGATGGGGATGCTGCAGAAATAGGGTCATCAATTTCTCTCTCTTCTGATGAGGCTCAAGAATAGAAGGCAACAAGGCATTGACACTTATTGATGGTTTAGTAGGCATAGTGTTCTTTAGGAAGCTATCAAGTATGGGCTGTTTACCCTAGTGATCGCCTGGCTGACCGGGAGCTGCAGTTCACTGCCACTGCCCGGCATAGCAAGAGAATATTGAACTACATATTGCTAGCCCAGGAGAAGATCAAAATTCAAAATCCAAAGTACACTTTCTACTGAATGCACGTTGCTTTTGCACCATCGTAAAGTTGAAAAATCATAAGTTGAACCATCATAAGTTAGGCACCATCCATAATCATATACTTTCAGCTCCTATCTTTATTAATAGAGGGATGTAATAATTACTAAACAGATTTGATATTCTTAAAATTGTATTTCAATTAATAAAGAGCAGCTGATATTGTAGGGCCAGAATAACTATACTGCCTACCCGGTAATAAAGGGAATTGTAAGGAGCCAACTCAAGAAGTACTGAGAAGTTCACAGGTATATGTATTTTGTTTGCTTGGTTTTTTTTTCTTTTTTTTTTTTTTTTTTTTTTTTGAGACAGTGTCTCACTCTATTACCCAGGCTGGAGTGCAGTGGCATGATCTCAGCTCACTGCAACCTCCACCTCCCAGTTTTAAGCCTCAGCCTCCTGAGTAGCTAAGACTACAGGTGGACACCACCATGCCCAGCTAATTTTTTGTATTTTTTAATAGAGACGGGGTTTTGCCATGTTGGCCAGGCTGATATCTGTACTTTGGCTTTACATTTCATGCTGAGATTATGTCACTTCTACAACTAATGCCGAGTATCATCCCAGGATAAATGATTCATATATTTTGGTATGTTGGGGTTTTTTAATACCTCTCCTAAATTGAATATGAATTTGGATGGGGTTCAAGATATTCTTAAAGTCTGGTAAACAACAAAAACAATGAAAAGTTGTCATAACCTGTTTGGGTAAGATAGCATCATCTAGGCAATATTTTCCATGAGAACTCGTATAACCTCCTAGTGAGCAGTCAAGTATGAATACCATTATGAGATTGATCCCTTTTCCTTTTGTTTCCCTGGGATTTCTGAACTAAATCCAAATTTCCAGGCTACATGTCTTAGTTTGTTCAGGCTGCTATAACACAGAGACCAAAAATTGGGTGGTTTATGAACAGCAAATATGTATTTCTCACAGTTCAGAACACTGGAAAGTCCAAGATCAAGACACTGGCAGATTTGGTGTCTGGAGAGGGCCCGTTTATTGTGACCTCACATGGTGGAAGGAACTAGCTATCTCTCTGCTACCTCTCTACTGTCTCTTCCATAAAGGTACTAATCCTACTTATAGGGGCTCTGCTCTTGTGATCTGCTCATCTCCAAAAGTCCCCACCTCTTAGTACTATCACCTTGGGGATTCGGCTTCAGCATATGAATTTTGGGGGAACACAAACAGATCACAGCACTACACCAAAGTGGATGCGGTCAGTGATGCTATTTTCTGGGAAAAAACTTCATTGCATGTGTTACTAGTCACCTTATGTAGAGCTCTCTTCTAACTCACCTGGCTTCAGGTATGACCTTTAGTTCCAGGACGTTCTTCTCTATGGGTGATACCCTGGGGGAATGGAGCCCAAGAAATAAACTGTGTTCTTAGAAAAATGGAAGCCACCACTCCTGCCACCCACCTTTCCAGACTTAGCAAGTAGGACATTTGCCTCATTGTGTAGCTAAATGGCCTACATCCTCCACCCCCAGCTTATGCCGTGAGGGAGTCTCCTTTAAGTGCTCCTATTCCAAATAGAAGGCCTCCTGGAAAGCTGCCTAGCTACACAATCAGGTTGTGTGTGGGCCGTGGGCCTTGACCTTTTCTATGTCTTCACCTGAACAGAGCTGCCAATAAGAATCGGAGACAAACACCACCTTTAATTGCCCTTTCTCAGGGCCTGCTTTTTCCCTAGTGACAGACACTGCTGAGGCGTTTTTGAGCTGGGTCCAGCAGACCCAGAAAATACGGCAAATGAGAAAGCCAGATTTTCTGGCAGGAAAAAGGTAACCAGCTTTTATGCTCAATGAGGGGCCGATCACAAATGAAGTCCAAGTGCATCATGCCATAGCTGAGAAAACGCCAAGCTGGTTGGAACCCATGGCCCGCTTTCTAGAACATCAACAAAGATAGAAGTACTGTCAGAGTGCCCTCAGCCTTCGTCATCAAGGCTGACCTAAGCAGAGAGGTCCTCCAACTCAGGCTAAGGTGGGCAGGGACTCAAGGAGTTAACAGGTAAGGGACAAGGACACATTCAAGAAGAGAAAGGCTCATATACACTTTGTCAGCTTATAAATGCACCTGCTATCACCAAGGCAAAACAAGCAGATCAGTCCCTGCTCCAATCACTTTCTGCCTCATCTGCCATTTTGTCACTTCAGAGCCTTTTACAGCCTATCCTTTATGGTCGTGTGTATCTTACTGTTATCAACATAGAAATGTTGGGTACTAGGGATGAGCATTCAGGATAATGTGTCCAGGGTCCAGGACCACTCCAGAAAGACTGGCTGCACATCCACTAGAGTTGGTGACATGAGAGAAGTAGACTGAAACACATTACCCAACTCACCAGTTCAAAGTCACTTCACCTCTTTGTGGCAATATTTGCCCAAAAGGGCAGTCACTCTTAGTTGCTGAGAGGTCTTTGCAAAATTATTGTGGCCCCACGGAGATATCAGCTAGATGTTTGGGCATTGGTTTGGTGCTCCATGAACCAGCTTGGGGTTGGCAAGTCTGAGAAGTATTTTGAAAATGTGTGCGTATGAGCTGTAGAGGCTGGCAACAGTGCCCAGAAGGTCTATTTCTTTAAATAGCTTCTTCATATTTTAACCCTTTTAAGAAAACTTCTCCTTTAAAAATTATTGAATTCAAATCTATCAATTTCTTGCAGCTCCTTATCAATAACTTTAATCCAGTAGTTTTCCTAGTAGTTAAAAGAAGTTTTTATTGGGATTGGCAGGTTTGGCCTAGTAGGACATGCCTAGGCAGATTATCTGAAGATATCCAAAGTCACAAGACAGTACCGAGTACTGGTGTTGGGTTGTTGAGGGGAGAAAAGGAAATTACCAATGTCAGACTTTGCCTGCTTTTCAGTTTCATCTAGTTTAAATTCTGATGCTTCTATGGGATTGTAGCCCCTTATTTTGCTGTTTGTTTATAACCCCTACAAATATTGTTTGGTCTACTAGGAAGAAGTATTATAGCTCTTGCCTCTCAAAAATGCTACCAGAAGCTTTGCAGTATTTTTCTGCAAGCTTCATAAAGGGTACTTTGTTATATGAGATATCCATGCCCTAGTGACTAAAGCATGTATCAGGTCAAGAATCATAACTTTGGAAATAACCATAACTAAGTGACTGCATTTCTGGTAGAAGCCACTCAGAATATTCCAAGTCTTCTTGTAGAATATTTTGTCTGCTGCCGTCAAATGACCCTCTGAAGACTTTTCTTCCCTTGATCATCAGAGATGCCAGACATGCTAAGCCATTTACACTGTAGGGAATCAGGGCATCTCTTAACCTTGGAAGAAAATATTTCTGAGGTTCCTGTTTCTTGGGATGGACTTCTCTTATTCTATCCTTGAAGCTCTCTGTTAGCAAAGTACCAAAGTTAGGTGCATTGAGGTAGGGACTCATCTTTTTCCCATTTTTCAGATGAGGAAACAGAGGAACAAGGAGGTCAAATAACTTGCCTAAGGTCATGCAGCTAGAAGACTGTCAAGCCAGAATTTGAATTGGGCAGATTAACTCCTGAACACATGCCCTCAGCTGCAGTGTTACCTCCCACAGTGCCAGGTTTGACTTTGACAGTGTTGAAGCCCATTTTTCCAAGTTATCTAAATGTCTGGAATATTTGCACCAGCACTCTCTGAACAAATCTGCCGAAACTATTTTCTGTTTACTTTCCCTCAGCCCTAGGCCACAATGCCTTCACTTATTACAGCTTCATAATCTATTAAGATTATTGTATCTGGTTTCCTGAAAACCAAATTCTCTACTCACCAGCACAGGCAGGGACACACATTGTGTCCTCCACATTTATGCAAACAAGACACAAGTCAAGCAGTGTATTTTTAAAAGAAAAACTTGAGAGATACCATAAAATAAGTTCAGATAGAACTCCATCCCTACAGCCCCACCACTTATCTCCATCTATGTTAATATGCCACTGAGTCAATGAAAAATTGGAATAACAACCATAACACATTTTCAAAAGCTAAAAGGAACATTCCAGTAAATGATGGTCTTGTTATCTATATTGCTACTATTATAAAGGACTTATATTTGGCATAGTTTTATAATAAGTAGTTTCAAAATGATCTTTTTCATTTCAAAACTGGCAATCCATTACGTGTATGGTAACTATTGATCAGAATATTAAATTATAATAATACATTTAAGTGGTAACACTAACAGAGAATTTTATATAACTTGATAATATCTTTCATAATTGATGACTATAAGATAGTATTCAGAGTAAAAGTATGTGAATTTTACTGACCAGGGTCAGTGTGAAAGAGAGGTTGAAAGCCAAACTTTTGGCCAGGCACGGTGGCTCACGCCTGTAATCCCAGCACATTGGGAGGCCAAGGTGGGTGGATCATTTGAGGTCAGGAGTTCAAGACCAGCCTGGCCAATATGGTGAAACCCCACCTCTACTAAAAATACAAAAATCAGCCAGGTGTGGTGGCGGGCACCTGTAGTCCCAGCTACTTGGGAGGCTGAGACAGGAGAATTGCTTGAACCCAGGAGGTGGAGGTTGCAGTGAGCCAAGATCCTGCCATTAGACTCCAGCCTGGGTGACAGAGCAAGACTCTGTCTCAAAAAAAAAAAAAAAAAAAAAAAAGCCAAACTTCGGGGTGAGGAAGATGGTTCTATTATCCTGGCTCATGTCTACTTACTGTTTGACACTGGCATGCTGCTTAACCTCTCTGAGCCTGTTTCCTAATCTGCAATATAGTGCCTACCTCATAAAGTTTTGTGAGAATTAAACGAGGCTACCGCATTTAGCACAATGCCTGGCACACGTATAAATATCCAGTATAAATATCCAAGCACAAGACATTATTATTTTAAGAACAGTAAAGAGAAATATTTTCCTTTGGGCCACACACTCATATTTGGTATCTTTGCTGGAATATTTAATTCAGTATACCTAAGAATATAAATTATACTGAAATGATGTGTCCTAATATATTCTCTGTAGCCTCACAAGCAAATTTCCTCCAACTTGTTATCTTGAAAAATTTCAAACCTACAAAATAATTGAGAGAATATTACAATGAAGATGCATTTTTTTCACTCTGATTCACCAATTAACATTTTGCCACATGCAATTGCTTTCTCAAAGCTCCTGCCTTTCTCTCCACCTTCACCAAATCATTTGAAAGTAAACTACAGACATCATGACAATTTGCCCCAAATACTTCAGCAGGTGTCTCCTAAGAGCACCGTGATAATTGTCAAGAAAGTTGACATTGATACAAGAATGTTTTCTAATTTATAGCTCATATTCGATTTTCTCAATTCTCCCTATAATGTCTTATGTGGCTTTTCTCATTTGATCCATAATCCAGTCAAAGCCTATGCACTTTATTTAGTTAATATATCTCCATAATCTCTTTTAGTCTTGAGCAGTCCTTGTTTTTATTAAAAAAAAAAAAAAGCCAAAAACACAACATTGAAATTTTCAAGGGTCAGGCCAATTATTTTGTACATAGTCCTATAATTTAGATTTGTCTGATTGTTTTCTCATGATTACACTGAGATTAAAGATTTTTTGCCAAGAATACTACACAGGTGGCTCTCGGCTTTCGGCTCGGAGGAGGCCAAGGTGCAACTTTCTTCGGTCGTCCCGAATCCGGGTTCATCCGACACCAGCCGCCTCCACCATGCCGCCGAAGTTCGACCCCAACGAGATCAAAGTCGTATACCTGAGGTGCACCGGAGGTGAAGTCGGTGCCACTTCTGCCCTGGCCCCCAAGATCGGCCCCCTGGGTCTGTCTCCAAAAAAGGTTTGTGATGACATTGCCAAGGCAACAGGTAACTGGAAGGGCCTGAGGATTACAGTGAAACTGACCATTCAGAACAGACAGGCCCAGATTGAGGTGGTGCCTTCTGCCTCTGCCCTGATCATCAAAGCCCTCAAGGAACCACCAAGAGACAGAAAGAAACAGAAAAACATTAAACACAGTGGGAATATCACTTTTGATGAGATCGTCAACATTGCTGGACAGATGCGGCACCGATCCTTAGCCAGAGAACTCTCTGGAACCATTAAAGAGATCTTGGGGACTGCCCAGTCTGTGGGCTGTAATGTTGATGGCCGCCACCCTCATGACATCATAGATGACATCAATAGTGGTGCTGTGGAATGCCCAGCCAGTTAAACACAAAGGAAAATATTTCAATAAAGGATCATTTGACAACTGGTGGAAAAAAAAAAAAAAAAGAATACTACACAGGTGATATTGTGACCTTCTTAGTACATCAAATCAGAAGACACAGAATGTCAGTTTTTCCCATTATTGGCGATGCTGAATGTGTTCAATTGACTAAGGAAGTGACCTCCAGATTTCTCCATTGCAATGTGTCACATGTTTTCTTTGTAATTAATATATAACCTGTGGGGTGATTCTCTGAGGCTGTTTATCCTGTTCCTATGTTTCCCTCAGTGGTTTTAATATCCATAGATGATACTTGCCTAAATTATTTGAGTGATTATAAAATCGGTTACATTATATCATTCATCTATATCTGTTAGCTGGCATTCTTTCTTAAGAAGAGCCCACTCTCCACCTTTTTATAGTACTATTATGGACTCAGGGATTATTTGTTTTATTAAGCATGTTATTATAATCCATTGTCATTATTATTCTTGATACTCAAATTTTACCAAATTTGGGGGATTGTGGCCCTAAGTTGCCTCTTATGTTCTTTGAACACATTTGCATCAGTTTTTAGGCACTTCCTTGCTTTCTGGAATTGATATTCCAGAATCACGTTGAACTTTCCATGCCCCAGATCTAAAATCAATCACCATTATTCCATGGTGCCCTGGTTTCTTCCTGCAACAAGTGTTTTGTCTTACAAGTACTCAGGACTAGTGAATACAAATTTATCTGTGTGTATGTGTATAACAATCTAGACAAAAGAAAGTCTTTTTTTGGCCATTACATTCTGGGAATTGGACTTCACACTAGGATCTCTCTGTTGGGTTGTATTTTTTGTTTAGTGGAATATATCTAGGGGAATGTAGAACAAGGTCAATGGCAAGATCTTTTTGGCTGATCAGATACAATAATTTGAAACATTACCTGGTGGGCTTTGCCTCAACGGCAAATCAAAGCCTTGAGGCCAAAATAGGGCTGGGTGCGTTGGCTCATGTCTGTAATCCCAGCACTTTAGGAGGCTGATGCAGGCAGATCACTTGAGGCCAGGAGTTCAAGACCAGCCTAGGCAACATGGCAAAACCCTGTCTCTACTAAAAATGCAGAAATTAGCCAGCAAGGTGGCACGTGCCTGTAATCCCAGCTATTTGGGAGGCTAAGGCAGGAGAATCGCTTGAACCCAGGAGGCAGAGGTTGCAGTGAGCCAAGATACATTGTGCCACTGCACTCTAGCCTGGGTGAGAGAACAAAACCCTGTCTCAAAAAAAAAAAAAAAAAAAGCCTCAAGCCCCAAATTGCCATAAGCTGTGTGTATGTGTGCATTATATATATTCTTAATCATATGTATATATAATCAAATATATATACAATAATCACTTAATATGGAAACTGAGAATCCTTCCAGGCACTCTCACTCTTTTAAATTCCAACCAAAGTCCAAGGCCAAGAGAAGCAGAGCTTCTTCTTTAGGGGGTCTTCCTGTCTCAGCAACCCATCCAAGGCTTTGTGGAACACCACTTCCAGAGTCCGAGTCACTCTGCTTTCCATCTTGCCAGCTCAGCTAAATGTCTTTCTGTCACCTCCCAGATATTTGCTTTGGGCATCTTCTTTTGGGTTCTTAATGCTCACTTGATTTCCCTGCAGTAGGCAACTGGCATTCAGCCTATGCTTAATCTTAGAGGACAGCTGGGGGTAAATGTTCTTCTATCTGGTCCAGTAGTGAAGTTTTTTTTCCCCTTCTCTCCCTGAGGCTAGGAGCAGATCTCCTCTGTCTCATAGGATCTTCATCACTATTTGCCAATATTATTCTCAGCTAACATTTTTCTCTACATGTATAACTGAGAATTTTTTTAATCTTTGGAGAGTATTTAATCATTAAGTTTAGATTAAAATTATTAGCTCTCAAGTCTCTAGTATGTGTTTTAGCTGACTATGGAATTTATATGCAGCATTGAACTCTAGCATCCCTAATGACCTTGGTCATTTCCAAAAAGTTATACCTGCTATTTCTATGACCCATTTTTGGGACTTGTGTGGCCTTCTGTTTATAGTAATAATAGATTTGACTAAATATAAAATAAAGAGTTTCCTGGTCTTTTCCATCTACAACTAATTCTTATTTTTCTCTGGAATTTCACCAGATAAATTTGTGGGGACCCAGAACAGCCTTCAGCACACACCCTTACAGTCCTACTGAGCCTTGGAAATCTGTCTTAAGACTTAAGGCTGCCCATGTGCCATGTATAAGGCCTCTTCTCAGAAATCTGGGGAAGGTCCCCTCTACTTCCATGAGATGTTTCTGCTTCCATCTGTCAGGGGGAAACACAGCTCTATCACTGCACATTCCTCATTTCACCAATCAGTAAATCAGCCTGGGATTCCTTGTTTCAAACAATAAGGCAAGTTACCTTAGGAAACCTCCAAGCACCTCACCTGCCCCAGCTGCCTCCTGAGGCTTGACAATTAAAGTTCTCAGGTGGTGTTAGCAGAAAGCGTCCCATTGTGACCCTTGAATTACAGGCTGTGGAGTCTTTCCCTGTGAATTGAAATGTGTGGTTGGGAACACAGTGTGACTTCGTAAGGTACTGAATTAGCAATGTGCAAGCCCCATGACAAAGATATGGCTTCCTGAGAGCAAGGTCTCATTTGATTTGTCGTGAATACAAGGGCATTCCACGGTGTGTGAGCATGTACTGCCACAAAAGGCAGAGATACACATTATTTAAGGTCTGAACAGTCTTAGTGGAAGGAACTCTGTATGGATCTGGCTACTGCAAAGAACAAACCAGTAAACAGATATGGAGTGGCCATTGGCTTGGTGACATGCTAGGCAGCATCACCACACTGCGCAGGAAAGAGCAGAGCAGGTAAACAAAAGAGTCCCGCTTGTAGACTTGTATTCTCACACAACTTGGCAGAATTAACATAAGAGAGAGGAACCTCAAATTTCTGAGGGGATTTTCTGGGGGTGAGAACGAGTCTGGAAAAATAGACCTAGGTTAGGGATTGCACGCAGATCATCCTCCTACCCAGTAGTGGGGGTCGCCAGAGGATGGACTCCTGGGTGGAACAGGCACAGGCATGGTGCCTGTCATAGAGAAGGAATGATAGTTGACAGAATGCCTTACACACTTATGCCTGAGGTTGCAATCAGACCTTGGAAATGACCTCGAACAGTAGGCTATAAATAATTCCCACATGCTTAGCGTTCCAATAATGGAACACTAGGCATAAATGGGTTAAAACTCAGATAAAAAATGTATTGAGTCCTACTGAGTGACTGGCTTTGCCCAGTGATGATATAGAGTCAGCTTGTGGGGTGAGGGGATAATATGGTTAGGCTTTGTGTCCCCACCCAAATCTCATCTTGAATTATAATCCCCATAATCCCCACATGTCAAGAGAGAGGCCAGGCGGGAGGTAATTGGATCATGGGGGCAGTTTCCCCTCTGCTGTTCTTTTGATAGTGAGTTCTCAGGAGATCTGATGGTTTTATAAGGGGCTCTTTCCCCTTCACTCGGCACTTCTGTGAAGAAGGTGCCTTGCTTCCCCTTTGCCTTCCACCATGATTGTAAGTTTCCTGAGGCCTCCCCAGCCATGCTGAACTGTGAGTCTATTAAACCTCTTTCTTTTATAAATGACCCAGTGTCAGGAAGTTCTTTATAGCAGTATGAAAATGGACTAATACAGTGGGCCACTGGAGACTTATGCTACACCAAATCACTTTACAAAATCCTTCCCCCTCAGCATCTTCCACTATCTGTGGAGGAACCTGGGATGAATGATTTGTTGAGGCAAAGAACTCCCACTTTTCTTATGGAAAAATGTTACAGATTTTTTAAATGAAAGGATGATTATGTTTTATTAACTAAAACATGAGAACTGGATGTATATCATAAATAAAATGGAACCAAAGCGCATATATATAATTGGGTAAGTGTGAATCCCGCACAGGCACAGTGTATTCTGGTTCTTCTTATGCTATGCTCTCTATGATAATTGGTCTGTCTTCAATTTCCAAGGCTAAGACAAATTAGGCTCCAATGTGGCTTTGAAAGCCTTGGAGAGGAGGCACTCTGCAGCCTCGGGTTTGTGGTCTGTTCTTTCCAGAATTCTTCCTGTGTTTCATAATAGGTAATATGTCTCTCCTGAATGTGACTACTCTTTCTGAATGCGAAAATTTCTGTGATTATACACATAACGTTTATAATGACAAATATGCTGATAAGAGCTCCTTTTGGCTGATGACAGTAAAGAGTGAATACACTGTAATTACAATATAAAGTGGCATTACGGAAATTTCATAATATTGGCTAGAATCCATTTCCAGATGCTGATGCGCCTATGTCCCCTCAACCGTTTCAAGTAAAGGTTACTGCTCTACATTGCACCCTGGGATCAAGCCCATTTCCCTTGAACAACGTGGTAAGGGGAGGGGTTGCAGCCAGTCCCACTGCAGATCACGTATAAGGCACAGGGCTCTGATGATTGGGAACCCAAAGCCCAGCTTGGCTCTTGCACTGATGAGGAATCAGTGAATCTGCCTGCTAGAAAGCCAGCTTTGTGTACCCCTCTACCAGACTGAGACTGTGCACTCCCAGAGAGTGAGGACAACACCCATCTCGTTCACATGTGTAACTGGCTTACAAGGCTGACAAACAGCTTCTCTATGAATGCTTGCTGAATACCTTTTGAGTGCAAGTGAATGAAGAGATGACTGATCTGGGAGGCCACAAGAAGGGGCTGCCCTGAGTAGATGGTAGCACATGGCCCTGGACACCACCACCTCCCATTTACACATGGTTCCCTCTCCTGGCTCTAGAACTCGCAGGGCATACTGTATGTTCAAGAACCTTGGGCCATTACTCAGTTGACGGTCAATAAATCTCTTTGACGTGTTAGCTGATAACAGGGCATAACATCTAAGCCTTCTGGGAGAATCTTGAATGTCAAAGGAATGGATATATTTATGGTGCTGGGACTTCCGTGATCACCATGTGGGTTTGACCCTCCAATCAGTCACATCATGTGGGTGTCACCATTTTGACTTCTTAGGATGCTCACCTGAACCTGTAACCTAATCTCCCTGAGACTCAGTTTATTGCTTTCTTTTCTCTAAATGTGGGGATCATTATATGCGGAGAGTAGCTCCTTTTCAAATGGTTGTGGGCCATTTGTGCATCCTTGCAGAATACTTATGCAAGCCTTTTACTCATTTTTCTGGCAAATAGTTATTTTAATGATTATTGATTTGTAGGGGTCTTTTAGTTATCTCGGAGATATAAAATATATTCTAAATATGTTATCCCACTTCTGTAATTTACGTTTTCTCTTAATAGTATTTTAAATAAATGAAAGTTCTTAATTTTTACTAATTCCTATTTATCATTTTCCCCTTTATGGTTGTGCTTTTTGTTCTCCATCTGATAAATTGTTCCCTGTGCCAAGATTTTGCAGGCATTTTCCTATGTCTTCTTCTAGATGTTCTGTAGTTTTTCCTTGTGTGTTTAGATCTGCAATTCACCAGGAATTGATTTTTGTGTATGGTGTAAGGTAGGGTAAAATTCATTTTTTACCATTTAGATATCCAATTAACTCAGCACCATTTACTAAAAGGTTATCTTCTCACTGCACTTCATCATCTCTTTTGCAATACATCAAATGACCTCATATGTGTGGTCTATTTCTGGACTGTATTCTGTTCCATTTGTCTGTTTGTATACCCTTGTGTCAATACCACAGTGTCTTAATTACTGTTACTTTTTAATAAGCTTTCATATCAGTAATGTAATGGCTCCAGCTTCATTCTTCTTCAAGAATGGCTTGCCTTTCCGCATCCTTTTACATAGCCATGTAAATTTTAGAATCAGCTTACGCATTTACACACATACACACAACCCTGATGGAATTCTGATTATTATTATGTTGAATTTATAGACCAATTTAGTGAGAATTTACATCTTTATAATATTTCAATATGTGAACATAGTGTATATCCCTTCGTTCATTTAGGTCTCTTAATTTACCTCAACAATGTTTTATAGTCTGAGGTATAGTGGAATTACATAATTTGGAAAGATTGTTTCATGGGTAGTTTATGGGGTTTTTTATTTGTTTCTTTTTTGAGATGGAGTCTCACTCTCTTGCCCAGGCTGGAGTGCAGTGGCGCAATCTTGGCTCACTGCAACCTCCACCTCCCGGGTTCAAGTGATTCTCCTGCCTCAGCCTCCTGAGTAGCTGGGATTACAGGCACCCACCACCACACCACTCTGTATTTTTGGTAGAGATGAGGTTTCACCATCTTGGCCAGGTTGGTATTTTATGGTTTTGATGCCTTTTAAATTTATTTCGGTTTTTAACCATTTATAATGGTTAAAAATATTTTAGCTAAAAAAATTGCAAAGATATAAAATATAAATCTTATCTTCATTATGAATCCAGCATTCTTGCTAGCTTTATTTATCAATGCAAATAGATTATCTGTATAGCTTTTGGATTTTCTACATAAGCTGTTTTATGCCACATGCACATAATGATAGCTTTTTCTATTCCCTTTTGATCTTTATTTCTTTTTAAATCTTTGAGACAGGGTCTCGCTATGTTGTCCAGGTTGGTCTCAAACTCCTGGGCTCAAGCAATCCTCCAATCTCAGCCTCCCAAAGTACTGGGATTACAGACATGAGCCACCATACCCAGCCCCTTCTCAACCTTCATGCTTTCTTTTCTTGTCTTATTGCCCTAGCTGGGACCTGCAATGCAATGTTGATGATAAATGGGGATGGTGGTTGTTGCTGTTTACTTCCAGTGTCAGAGAACCTGGACAGAATTTCTAACCAATAATCTGCGATAAAGCAAGCCCTCCCCTCTTCTCAGGTCAATAAAACTGGTCTTTTAATATGCTTTGAAATTGGGGTTTGGGGGAGTTTTTCTCAGCAGAAACTGAAAGGGAAAAAAACCTACAAAATAAATGTCAGAACTGCCATGCCTGTATGTGTCCACCTGCAGTACAATTGGTGTGTCTATGTGCTGAGGTCTGTGGTGTTGGGAGAGGAGATGGAGTCTTATCACCAGGAAATAAGGACATGCCGGTCCACATAAGACCCTTAATCTCCAGCCCCAACTGGGGAAGAATCTGACTGGCTCAACCGAATCACCAAATCATAGGCTTGGGAAACACCTCATTCAATCTTCTACCCATGCCACAAGTCCCTGAGAATATCTCGAAGAGCCTGGAGTTGGAGGACAATTTTGGTTACCTTCACACCCAAGAGCACTTCTTCAGTAACATCCTACCAGCCCTTTCATGGCCCTGGCTGGCCCCTTTCTGCAGATTCTGACCCCACAGTTTCCTGCCCCCAACCCTTTAGCAAGATGGAGGTGGGTCTCACACCCCATTGGTACCTTTGCTGCTTCTGCAGGCACTCACGGAGTTCCGAGTGGGCAGGCCATTAGTGAGCTGAGCCCTGTCCCTGGTTTTAGTGAGCTCTGGAGGGACCCTCCTCCAGGCAGCTTGGGTGGTGAAGACCCAATCTACCACAGGAAGAAAATCTAGATACTGGCAGAGCAACTTCTACTGGGCTCCCGCTCCTCTGTCACTACTTCTTAGATGAACTGGAAGGTATCCAACCCTGATCTGCATTGCCTGCATTTCTCCAAGTCCTTGTTCTTTTTCCTGGTCAGATCCGGTGACGAGTTTATAGGGTGAGATGCTCCCACCCTGCCTCCGCTTCTGATTTTTCACTGTACTTCCTCCCCAGGAGAGATGTCCACCAGAGATATCTGTACCCTTGGACTTAGTCTCCGGAGGACAGGAAAAGCAAAGTCCCAGGGCAGGGTCTGAGTTCTGTCACATGGGGACTATGTGGCACTGGCTCTGGGCAGCTCCATCACCTTCCCCCAGAGCCCACTGTTGGATTCAGAGAACAGAATCCTTTAGCCCGCACACTCCCTGTGGCAAGAAGCATAAGGAACATGCTGCCAGAAGAATTCTTAGATTCCCCTGTCAGTGAGAATGCTTCTTCTTGAAAGAAAAAGAGATTTAATGGGAATGACAGATCACAAGTTCACCCTCTCCATTTGTGCCTTGTTTCTCTTCTCTTACCTCTCTCAGCCCCATCTATGACTGCTTTCAATTTTTCAGACCCTGAAGGAGGAGAAAAAAGCAGTGACCTGCGGGACTGCAGAGAACAAGCAGCTACTGCGAGGGAGGGAGATGCAGCAGGGGGCTTTGCGTGAATGGAGAGGGGGGCTACACAGCAGGAGCCTCGGGAGGGTGGTAGAGCCAGCCTGGGCAGTGCCATGGGCCAGCTCCTCCCCATGCCTCATATGCATTCCTCACACTGCCACCGGGACTGAGGCATGAGCTGTGCATAATTAATTTTTATTGAAAGAGTTTTTTTGTCTGCAGACATTGTGTTCTGCTTTTACCATGACGATAAAGTCTCCAGTACAATTTTGGATTTAATTATAGCCCTATTTCGAGGGAATAAAAAAAACCTCCTATGTCAGAGGCACAGATAATTGGTGATGCCAGGTGGAACTGAGACATGGGTTCTGGGGCGCAGAGCAGTTGCTTCCGGCTGATTCAGATCTCATGATCCATTCAGCTGGGCTTTGGTTGGGTTCTGGCCTCCCTCCCCTCTATTCCTATCGCCGGAACCAATGCGAAACTGGTGCCCGACAGGACAGAGACAGGACTAAGTCATGCATACACACCAGCTCTTAACCCTTCTTCCCAACCCCTGCCACCGCCCTGTATTCCAGTGACCTTAAGCCAGGCCAGGATTTTTCACTCTGGTTTTATTAGTAGATTAACATATTAGTAGATTAGTAGATTAACTTAGGCCTGGAGGGGACCCTGGAATCTATGTTTCAGACATGTTATCTGTGATTCTTGTGATGAGGCATGTTTGAGAAACCCTTCAGCAGGCAAAGGGGCTTGGTTTCTGTGGATGAGCCTGATCCTTCTGAATAAGTCACTGAAGTGAGACTTAGGCAGCGGCAGATGAGAATGTAGGATTGGCTTTGGGCAGCTGGTCCAGCAACATGATGTCTCATGGATAGGGACAGAGAGGAAAGTGGCAGAAAGGTCAGCAGGAAAGAGGGATCAGAAGGAAAAGGATGTTCTCCCAGGCAGCACTTGAAACCAGAAGAGGTTCAGAGTGGTCCTCATTAGGATGGTGAGCAGCAGGCTGGACATGGAAGCAGGATAAAGAAATCATTTGATTGGCTAAAGCTAGGCATTTGCCATATTTGGATGTGACTTGGTGGAAAGCCCCAACTTAGAGCTTAGTGGCAGTTTCTGATTGGTTATGCCTAAGTTTTGTTTTACTGTTTACATTGGGCTTCAGTTTGCTTGCACAGGAGCCCAAGACACTGGAGCCATCTCAGCCGACTGGCCTCCCAGTTAAAAAACTTTTAACAGTGTTTAGAGCAAGAATCCTGGGCAGGCTATGCCAGGACAGCATCATGGACCACAGCAGTGGAGACAGACTGCAGTTATAGGTGTGGCCCAGCTTTGGAAAACACAATATTCACATGGATAAACTCAGAACTTAGATGGTCAGAGGTTAAGAGGGGTTTCATGCTGTAGCACTTAGTGAACAATCTTAGACTATTTTAACTATTTCACGTATATTTTGTCTTCTCAATGTATTTATAAGCAATTCCAGGATTGGGCTCTACTATGTAAAGTTTCTTCAGTTATATTTTCCATATATGACTAAGAAAGCTTGAGTTTAAAAAAGCGCATTACAAAAACAATTGGTTCAATGCTTAAGGACCAAAGAAATGCAGTGTCTTAATAAAATCAATTTTCCTGCAGGAATTTCAAAAGCAACGCCTTTTTTATAGCTATAAGTGGGTAGCTATAAAATCCAAACATCACTGAGCAAATCCAGCTTCTGATTATATAGAGTTTTGCAAGAAGAAATGTCCTCCTTTTTCCTTTCGTCAGCCACATTCACCTTGACACAGGCTTCATGCATGTCCTTGTCACTGTGATTATCTGTGTTCTCCTCCAGCACCTTGCAGTACCAGCCCTAGGGCAGGTACAACAGGTATCAGTCCATGTGGCACCATTTCTAGGATCCAGGAAATAGACTTCTTGCTCCTTAAAATAATCCTCCCCCATCTTCCTCCTCTCCCCAGAGAGTACCTAAAATTTCTTCTTGACAATGTGTTCTGTTCCTTACTTTGAGATAGAGCTTAACAAATAAAAACACCAAGAGAAGTAAGACATTGGCCCATACTGAGACTAAAGAACAAACAGGTGATAGTTTTGTCACATAGGAAGTGGAAAGGTGACATGATAACCAGGCAGCCCAATCTATACCAATGGAGAGACTGTGCCTGGGCTCCTTGGTCATCTCTGGGAATCATCTCTTTTCATACCATGTCCCCCACTTTGGTAAACTCATACTTAAAATCCAGCTTTTTATATTAGGTGCTGTCCCCTCATAGGTTTGAGTGCCCCTCCTCTGTGCTCTCATTGGCTCCTGATGTTTGCAATATCCCATTGAACTAATTTTCCATGGCACATCTCCCCCAGCATAATGTGAGCTACACAGAAGCAGGCATTGAGCATCCTTCTTTATGTTTCCTGGCTCTAAGCACAGTGTCTTGTACACAGTGGGCACTTCATAACCTAAATTTAACAGTGGTACAATGGAATGAGTATTGACTTGGGAGTCAAGAGTATCTTTGATGGTCTCAGAATTTGCCAGATTTTTGACCTTGAGCAAATAGTTCTGAGCCTCATCTGTAAAAATGGGCATAATAAAATGAACTTGCGTGGTTGAAAAGATTTCATGAGATAATGCAGATGCTTCAGTCAGCACAGAAATTCACTGCTTGTTTGTAATACGAAAGGGAAACCTATGGTGAAAGCTTACGATGAATCATCATCCCTGAAAGGATGTGTGCTGTACACGCAGCTATTTCTATAACCCCTGAAGCACATCTCTCCACATATGCTTGAGAAAGTAAAGAGACAAGGGAAAATGACTATCAGTCAAAAATCAGAAATGAGATTCAAATATGGCCATCTTGGGGGAAGTCTCCATTTTACCACATAAAAACTGCCTTCCGATCTCCTTTTCTCTTCCCTCAGTAGCATCTTGGGTTGGGTTTCATCATTGCAGGTTTAAACAATCACTTGAGCTTCAAACTTAGATCTCAACATCTAATGTTGATTTTAACGTCATTATTCCCTCCTCTCTGCCCAGGAGATTTAGGTGAGATGAGATGAGGGAGGTTGAGGGATTCTACCCTTGGTGTCTGGCATTTTTCATGTGCAATTCCAGGCAGCCCAATCTATACCAATGGAGGGAAAGAATCTAACCAGGGAACGGGCCCACTCCACCTCTGTCTTTAAAGTCTAGCTCCTCCAGGGTTCTAGTGGGCTGGGGGCTCAGAAAGGAGGTAGCAGTGCCACAGATGGTGTTATAACTGACAAGTCGGTGGGAGGGCTGTCCTTGATGATTATTTGAAATGCTTGTGCTAAAACCCTGAATGTGTCTTCCACGCCAGTAATGCTTTTGGTACATGTGACAGGGTAGTAGTCCAGACAGAAGAAATAGCATATGCAAAGGCGCAGGGGCCCAGGAGAGACTACCTAGCTCTCAGGCAAAGAACTTGGGAATGGCCCGACAGGGACTTGGGTAATGGATGGACTAGTAAAGCAGGCAAATGTCAGATCAGGAAAAAGTCCTGTCCTGCCAGGCAAAACAAGCTGGGTTTTACCCAGTGGATGATGGGGAAACGTTGAAGCACATTTAGGCAGACTTGTGGCCTGTTGGGAAAATCTTCCAGGTAGAGCTTCACGGGTGGGTTGGAGAGGACAAGGCTGGAGGGCAGGACATTCATTTGAGGCTCAGCTGAGGAGCTCAGCTCCGGGCCCTTGCTGCGCACTCTGCCTCCCATGATGCTCTCTGCCAGGTATTCAGGCCAAGGCCTCACCCACTAAGCTCCAGCTCATTTCCTCCTGCCCTGCTTCCTGGGTCCTCCTTTCCAAAGCTGCCCAAGTGCAGATGGGCTAGGGAAACTGTCAGACTCATTGCTCAAGGCAGCACTTGCTGCCAGTAGGAGAAGGAGGCCTTCCTTTTATGGAAGGCCTGGGATTCTTCCTTGACAACAGCTCTTAGATCCTTGCTTAGTAACGGAAGATTCCCCCCCTCCTGCCTTTCAAGTTCTCCCATCAGTGGCTCCCACGCAGGCCCCACCAACTCTCAGCCTGTGGATGGCACCCCCTGCTGAAGCTGAGGAAGAGACTCTCGGCCAGGTCTGAGGGCGCATTTGAGTTTCCCCGCCACACACACACACACACACGTGCTCATGCACAAGGAATGACCTTGACTTTGCCAATGGAGGGAAGTATATTTTGGCAGGCCAGGAAACTACACTCGACCCAGTGTGATGAAAAGTAGTAGTCTAGTGACAATGGAGCCACACAAAACCACGCAGAATTAGGGAATACTAGAGTCCCACTCTGCCTCGGAATTGGGCAGATTAACTTCTTTAATCCTCAGTTCCCCGAACTGTAAAATACAAACAATCCCTACCTTTTGGGGTTGTTTTGAGAATTAGTGTTTGTAATGTGCCTTACATAGAGATCTGTAATCAGTAAATAACTATTAATGTTATTAACAAGCCTGTGCATATCAACATTTGAGTCCTCCTAAGAATACTCCCTACCCCAGCTCCTGTTCTAAGAGCTTTTAATCAGTTTCATTTATTACACTTATTGAAACCCTACTAAGTTCAGAGCACGGTCATAAATAATTATAAGAGATAAATTATATAACAATCCTATCTTTGGATTGTTTGCAAAAGATGCAGAATGAAAATTTCACTGAAATGTTAGACTTTAATAATAGTAAGTTTCATGTATATCTCCCTTACCGTCTGCTTGAACTTGATTTTTAGAGCCTGTAGTCCCCTGTGAAGAAAGAAAAGAAGAAATGTATTGTTCAGCTTAACCCTAAGCCAGATATTCTCAATACTAATGCTTTGGTGATTTTTAAAAGTGTGTGTGCATGTGCCTCTGAATGCATATGTGAGAACGAAAGAGAGGTTAAAATTATGAAATTGAACTGTGTGGTGTAGTGGGAAGAGCCCCACCTCCTTGGGACATAAGAAGACAATTACTGAACACAGAGCCTTGGACACACCTTCTCTGAAATGCTGGTCATAATCTCCTCTCAAATCACAGAAAAGTCACTGAATCAAATAAAACAGTCATAAATATTTCACAAAAGAAAACGTTAAATCTCTAGCAAAGGTGCTAAAGTAGTTGAACATAAGCCAAACCACGTATGGGTGAAGGCTGGAGGACTGACTGGTATGTGAGATGAGGAAGGCGTTTCCAGCTACAGAACTTGGCAAGTGGTCCCTCCTCCTGGCATATAGTAGGAGTTCAGAATTGACATCCCAAGGCTTTTATAGAGAGGAGGAGGGCAGAAGACATGGTTTATTTCCCGCAAGTCCATCCCTCCTCCAGTACTCAGTGACTGCTTCTTGCCATTTCTCCCCAGGTCTTCCCACCATGGTCTTTCTTCCTTGTCACTGGCATTGTCGATTACCTGTAGCTTGACTCTGCAGGCTGCTTGTTGGTCTTCACCTCTTCCATCATCATCCTATACACTAGGACCTTTTAAAAAGTGGTGGATACTCATTTAAAGCTCACAATCAGAGCTCTTATCCTTGGAGTCCTAGATTTTGTAACCCATCAGAATGTTACGACAATAATTTTTTAAATGATTGAGGGGCTACTATATTCCAGCCCTTTTGCTAAGCACTTTATATATATATTACCTCATTTATACTCTATAACCATCTTGCAAGAGAAGTTCTATTATTATCCTTACTTTACTGATGAGGAAACAGGTATTAAGATTGAATAACTTACACAGTTAGTAACCAGAATACTCCAGTCTGACACCAAAGCCCATGCTCTTAACCACTCTATTCTACTGACAATGAACTTGGAACCAGGTGTGAAATTCCCTTTACCTGAAGGTTATCTTGAGGTCATTGGGGGATTTAGACAGTGCTCTGGAAAGATGACATCAGAGGGAAAAGTAAACTGAATCTTCTTGGTTTCATATATGAGTAAGAGGACTGAAGTCAACTGGCATGGAAGACAGAGCGATGTCTTTGTGGGCACCATGGTAAAATGAGCACTGGACTGAACTAGCAGACACTCTTCTGTCACCAGCCTGCTGGGTCACCTTGGGCAGGACCACCCTCTGGGCCTTATTCTTACCTTCCGAAATACAAAGGAGTTGGGAAAGACGCTGTTATGATCTCACCCCTCCAATTAAGCTAGAAAAGGATGTGATTTGGGGGACATCATTCTCAGGAAACCTATGCAGGTCCCTCCTCTTGGAGAAAGATCTTCAATAATTTCTTTTTCATTTCTTTGGCTTTTGGGTCCAAAATACAGAGTTGACAGTTGTCATTAACCATAAGAATATGGCAGACAGAGGATAAGGAAAAGGAAGAAAAATCTAGAAGCTTCTTTTTGCTTTTTTTTTTTTTAACTTTTTCTTCTGGCAGCCAAATAACACATCTTGTCTTAGAGAGGCTTTCATGGTGTATAATTTAAGACCTATAAATAGATGGCTGTTATTAACAAACACACACACACACACACACACACACATTTTTCTCTCTATTCAGACATCAGCAGAAATATTACAGATAGAGATATGTGCAGTTTTAAATGGGAGGCACCTTTTTCTCTCCTCCACCAGCTGGAGGGCTGCATCTGTCTCTTCCTCCGCCTTTCCCTCTCAACTCTTTCTATTCTTCTGGGTTTTATTTCCATCTCTGTCCCCTCTGCTGCTCAACCCCACCCTCCACATTCTTGCTTTGATCTTTCTTTCAACTCTCCCCTCTAACTCTTTATGCCTTAGTCTTTTCCTCATTAATGATCAGTCCTCCTCCCCCTTTCCAAAGGCAGTTTAAAACCTTATTAGACTTCCCTAAAATTCCACAGGACACACAGGCATGGATACAACCACATTGGTAGAAAGAACTACACAGTAAGAGTTAAACAGGTTCAAATAAAAAAGAAGCCAGGCCAAGAAAGGTGGAGCTGGTAATAAAATGTGTCTGACAGATGCTATTTATTACAGGAAAATTAAAAGAGGGTCAGACCTGGCATAAGTATGATGGATTCATTGATGATTATTAAAATGTACATTTATATAACAGGGAATCCAAAGAGCTCTTCAGTACATGATTTCAATTGATCCTCAAATCAATAAAGCAGAGAGCAGAGGAGACAATGAAGGTTAGGAGGCTTGATCCTCGTAAGATACTACAGCCAGTGAGTGGCAAATCTAGGACCAACTCTGAGTTTTGTGCCACCCTCAGGAGGCATTAAGGCATATGTCTTATCACCATCTTAATATTTATCACACCAATTTATAAGGTCTGTTTACTTGTTTTTCTTCTCCCCTCTTCTATAAGTTCTTTGATTGCATCCCCAGTGCTAGGAAAATGCCCAACACAGGGAAGGGTAATAAATGTTTCTTCAATGAATTAATAAATGAAAAGAAGAATGCATGCATGCACCTTCCCCAAAAAGCCAACCTTAAACTAAGTGGTAAACAAGGTAAAGTTTGACATGGGACACTTTGTGTCGTTTCACACCATGTTTGTTTCTGGGGCACCCGCTTCAGCACATCAGGATCCACATTCTCCATTCAACCATCATGGCCTCAATCCTTTAAAGCACCCTCTCCTGTCCATCCAGACAATCTCAGCTCATTTATATCCCACCTCTAGCTGCATTCCGCCTGGTCTTATAATCCGGCACCGCCATGACTTCCCTCCTGCATATACTTTAAGCTTTCTAAGTAGCCGTGTCTTATTCAATTCCTTCATCTATTAATTGCAAGAGGATAACTAATACTAATTTAAGGTCTACTATATGCCCGATACTATCATAACCTCAGGAGAGCTACGCTTTAATTTTTATTTTATTGATGAGGAAACTGAGTCTCCAAAAGCTTAATTTACAACTCCTCATAGGAGGTTAATACATATTTCTTTAATGAAGGAAGGAAAAATGGTGCAAAGAGTAAGTGATTCAGAATTCAAAGTCAAGCTTTTCTAAACCCAAAACCCAAGATTTCTCCAGTAGATTAACCTCTTCCAATTCTAATTCCAGTTGGAATGTCCCTTCCAATTTTAAGACAACAGCAAGAACTTATTAAATTGTCAATGAATTGAAAATCAATCCCTAGTCTCCAGGCACATGTAATCATCATCATAATTCTTTGAAACTGTTTTAATCTTTTCTTCTTAACAGCATAAGGAATAGTATACATAATGCTTATCACTGATGAGGCTTTATTTATACACAAGGGAACCTGTTATTAATTCCATTTTTCAGGCTAAGGCATAAAACAATATTTCCTTTGTGACCCCAGCTTACGAAGTAAGTGAGAGGTGGATGTGGGGGTAAGAGGCTGATTCCCCTGACAGGATGCAAATACCCCGGTGCTTTCACTAGCCCAATAAGAAAGTTCTGGCATTCTCACTAGGTTTCTATTTTTTAACTTTGAAAAAGTACATTCAGGACGGGCCCAGTGGCTCACGCCTGTAATCCCAGCACTTTGGGAGGCTGAGGCGGGCAGATCACAAGGTCAAGAGATCAAGACCATCCTGGCTGACACGGTGAAACCCCGTCTCTACTAAAAACACAAAAAATTAGCCAGGCATTGTGGCACGCACCTGTAGTCCCAGCTACTTAGGAGGCTGAGGCAGGAGAATCACTCAAACCCAGGAGGTGGAGGTTGCAGTGAGCCAAGATCATGTCACTGCACTCCATCCTGGGTGACAGAGCAAGACTCCATCTCAAAAAAAAAAAAAAAAAAAAAATCATTCTCATGTCTCTAAAAGGAGACCTGAGAACTGAAATGAAAGCTGTCAACACTGTTCTGTCACCTGGTACACTCCTAATTGATGCTTCTGCACACTGCCCATCGTGATCTAGAAGGATCCTGGATTTCTGTAAAGACATCTGAGCAGGCAAAGAAAGATTAAATTATTCTTTTTTTTTTTTTGATAAGAACTATGCATTTATTCTCACTTCTCTGCCATTCTTGTTTTTCCTCCCTCAAACCCAGGTAAATCCTGCTGGTGCTTCAAAGCCCTGGAATATCTTAACTACTCTGGAAAATCATCTCAGATCACAACTCTCTCCTTGATTGCTGTCTTGTCTGAATCCCAATTTCTTTCCTGGTCAGGGCTTCTTAATTGTTTCTCATGTTTTAAACTGTTTACCATACACACACACACACACATATATATGTGACACCCAGGCTGGAGTGCAGTGGTGCGATTCGGCTCACTGCAACTTCCACCCCCCAGGTTTAAGGGATTCTCCTGCCTCAGCTCCCCGAGTATCTGGGATTACAGGCACCCACCATCATGCCCAGCTAATTTTTGTATTTTTAGTAGAGACAGGGTTTCATCATGTTGGCCAGGCTGGTCTCGAACCCCTGACCTCAGGTGATCCACCTACCTTGGCCTCCCAAAGTGCTGGGATTACAGGCATGAGCCACCACACCCGGCCAAGTTTTAAACATCTTAAGATACAGACCTAAGCACTAGAAATGCAGTAAGTGCATAGGAAATACATTTCAATCCCTTCAAAACTGGAAATATACAAGTTCTATATATGATAAACCTCTATTAATCTAAATTAACCAGAAAGGACTTTCTATTGCTCTAACTTCACAGACGTCAAAGACTTTCGGTCTCCTGCCAAGTGGGCTGGTGCATCTTTGGAAACATGCAGTGGGGACAGGAGGTCAAGCCCTGTGAGGACCTTGATCTGACACCAGGAGCAAGTGAATCCTGCTGGGACACTGGTGTCCATGTCTGCCCCCAGCAGCACACGGCTTCTAAAGCCATGAGAAAATGGGGCCGGAGGCTGACTCAGAGCTGCGACTATATTCAGTGTCGGGGCAGCACACGCTGAATCGTATCACAGCAAATTTAGGCCTGTGCTGAACAAGGCAGGGAGCTCAGCACCTCCTCCTTCTCCACAGCCTGCCCATCTCCTGACATCTGGGCTACAGCCCATCTCCAGAGCTGTTCCTCAGTCTGGAAAAGGACACGTCCCTTGGACAATTGGTTCCCAGTAGAGGGGGTTATGAATGCTGTGAGCACCAAGGAAGGTGGTGTATTTGGAGACCGGGGCTTTGACAAAATTTTCTTAAGGCCAGGACGCATTTCGTGGGCTGGATTATTTTTCCCTTTTCTTCTTGTTCAGATTCTGTTGGACACCAGTGGCCGACAGCATCGCACAGTTATAAGCCTAAGCTGTCCTCTTGGGTTTTTGAATTTTAATGTAGAAAATTATGTATTTGCTAAAAATAACATTTTAATCAAATGTCCTCTAGAACCAAGCTCAGTGGGGCTGTAACATTACAAAAGAAAGGGAAGTCAAGATCCAGAATTCAAAGTCAGTGAGAACCTCCAGGTTTCTGCTTTTCAAAGCTGTAGGGAACCTCTGTCGCTATGTGTCTTACAACAAGACTATCAGATTGCAGCAGACACTGCTTCTGACCTGCTGTTTAGGAGAACAAAAACTTTCTTCGGATCTGTCCTTTCCAAACCCGGCTTTCAGGTGGAGGTTGAATTAACCACCAAGGACCAGCACTGATTAGCAAATTTATAGATAATTCCTATGTCTGTTCCCAAGCTAATGTGTTTTATTATTTTTTGTTTTTTCTCTCTGCATGTGTACAATTCAATAGATAACTGCTGAGCCTAGAAAAGTGAGCAACTGTGCCTCTATTTACTCATCTGGTTTTTTCATAGCTGATTTTTAAAAACACTCTTTTGAAATGCTAAGAGGCTCTGAAATATTTAAGTAAACAGACTATTAGGCTGAGAACCTAAGTGTCAAACAATAAAGAAACAATGTAGCAATTTGCTATTTGGTAGACAGAATAGGGAGCTACCTTGCAGAAGACAAAATATAAAAAATAAACTCTAATAAACTCTGCCTGACAACAGAGCTAACCAAGCAGATCCTGTAAAAGGACTGAGTTAAAACAACAAACAACAAAAACATAATTTCCTCATTTGAGACAAGCTTTTCCATTGGAAACACCTTTCGCAGACACTAATCTCATTTCCATCCCATAATCACTGAGGCAGGCAGAGGTTATCATCCTCATTTTACAGGTGAGAAAATTGAGTCTCAGAGAGGTTCCATAGCTTGCCTAAGGTCACATAGCTAAGTAGTGATTGAACCAATGCTAAAACCACATCTTTTTACTTTAAACTCTTTGCTATTTTCAGGAGACTGCGATGAAAGGAGAAGGCATTACATAGCACTAGTCATCCTCTGTTTCCAGGTAAACCTGGGAGTGCATCTCCTGTGGCCTTTTTTCCTGCTGCCTCAGCCTGGATTACACTTACAGGATTATTATTGCTGTTGCTCTATTGCTAACAACTCTATTGAGCAGGCCCTTATGAAAACCTTTCTGCTAAGGATGTCAAAGCAATTCTACCAAAGGGAAAATCCAGCCCTGAAAGGCTAAACCACTTTATTCCAGTCCACCTAGTAATGCTACAAGAAGAGCAGAGTGTCTTCATCTTCCTCTGTCAGCCTTTAATAAATCCCGGACTAGGGGTCAGCAGTCCATGACAGAGATCTCCTGCTACTGCTGTGTATGGCATGTGTCAATCCTACTCAAAATCCCTAGTCAGAGCTCTCTCCTCCTTAAACCAAATATTTGTGGAAAAGTTTAAAAATGGCAAAATGCTGTATAAATGTAAAGTATTATCACCTTTATATTTTGTGGGCTCAACAGAAATACTTTTTATCTAACTTCCCCACATCCTGCCTTCTACGTCTGCCAGCTGAGCACACGTTTGGCTTATAGCAGGTACTCAGTAAAAATGTGTTGATATTAATACTGATTTGAACCCCTTAAGAATATCCCTTCCAGGAATACTCTGTGACTCTTAAAGCTGTAAAGACCTTCTAGATTTAATTAATCCATCATTGCAGCATTCCAGGGATAGATGAGGTTCAAACAATAAACCTTCAACACAGGATAAAAGGTCAGCTCTGCATATGCTAAAGAGCACTCCAGACATCTAGACCTGTTGTTTCTAGCATGCACCTGCTATTTCTTGTTTATCCTCATGCAGTTCCCTTCTCCTGGACTATCCTTCACTACTCTGCCTGGCAGTTGTCCTCTAAAACAGAGCTAAGGTGTCTTCTCTTCTGGGAAGACATCTCTGCCCTTAGACTAGCCTGCACCCTACTATAATCATTGGTTTCCTCCTTCATCTTTTCTATGGGTGGTAAACTCTGAAGGCCAAGTATTATTGCATTCTGCATCCCCGGTGCCTAGCACAGGTTGCTGGCACACTAATGGTGCTCAGTTGATGTGTGTTAAGTGACTGCTCAGGGCCAAGGCTTGTTGCAAGAGAAGCTGAAACAATGAACAGAAAATTCCTTCTCAAGTCCTTCTTTCCAAAAGTCTTAGACTCGGTGTCCTTGGCTCCCAGATGGACTGCTCTGGGTTTTTTTTTTTTTTTTTTTTTTTTCTTCCACGTATTCTTCAAAGTTTACCACAACTTCTGTGGATCAAGTATCTTCCACAGCCGTTAGCAGATGGACACTGCCATCCAGGGATGATAATTTAATCTTCCCCTATCCTTTTAACAAAGTTATGATATATGAGTATATGTGCAAAAAAGTACACAAAACACATATGCAGTTTAACAAATAAATAAAATACAGAGGACACCCACATGTCCACCAGCCAGGCCAAAAAGGAACCTTCACCATAGAAGGTCATGTATGTCCCTTTACTGATTACTACTTTACCATTTCCTCTCAGAGGTCACTAAAACATTGACTTTTGTAATTGTCATTTCTTTGCTTTTTATGGTTTTACCACTAATGATGCAACTCTAAAGTCTTGTTCCCTGTTTTGGAAATATATATAAAGGGATTCATTCTGTATTATTTGAATCTCATTTCTTTCATTAGATACTGTGTTTGAGATTTGCATGTACTGTGGAGCTGGGGCACTATTATTGCTGTACGGTATTTCATTGTGTGAATATACTACAAAGTATAATTCATCTATTCCGTTTATGGGTATCTAGATTGTATCAATGCTAGAGTTATTACCAACAGTGCTGCAGTGCTGCCATGCACATGCTTGTAAAGGTTGATTGGTACACATATGCACAAAATTGCTAGGATGCATACCCAGGATTATATTTCTGGGTGTGTATATTTAGAAGCAATATACTAAGTAATGCCAAACTGATTTCCAAGTAGTTGCACCAACTTATACTCTCACCAGCAGTGGAGGAGCTTCCAATTTTCTACTACCTTTTCATGGGCAGAACTTCCTGGCTTTTGCCCATGAAGTAAGTATGTAAGAAATCTCTTTATGACTATATTTGATTTACTGATTAATCTTATATTTAGTTCCATTTGCATTTCCTTTTTGTACAGCATCTGTTTAAGCCTTTTACTCATTTGTCCCACTGAGTAAAATGGGAAAATTGGTTTGCCTTTTCCTTAGTGATTTGGAGGAATTCATTAAATGTTTCTGATACTACTCTGCTGTTTGTTATAGAAGCTAAAAATATTTTCTCCAACTCTGTGGTTTATTTTTTTTTTCTGATGTCATATCTTTTGTAATTGATTTTTCTTCCACCCATAGTCTTTAATCCACTGAAACTGACTTTTGTAGTATATGGTATGAGGTAAAGGTCACACTTTTTTCCCATGTGGGTACCTAATTGCTTCAGTAATTTGTTGAAAAATCCTTGCTTTTCCCACTAATCTTGATATATGATACAGCTAGTGAGTTCTACTTCAAGAGTATCTTACATATTCTAACTTTTTGCATATTCATATAAATTTTAAAATCAGCCTGCCAAGTTAAAGAAAAAATACAAATTCATGAAGTTTTGTTTGGGTTTGTGTGGAACTTAGAATTCAAGTGACATTTTTACAAAAATCAACTATTCTGATTATAAACTTACTATACAATCCACTTATTTTGTTTTCTTTTTTAATGCCTCAATAAGACTTTTAATTTTCTTGGGAGAAGTCTTAAACAGAAATATTTTGTTAGTTTTATTCCCAAGGATATCATCTTGTTTTATGCTATTATAAACGGTAGCACTTTTATTTCATTTTCAATTTCGTGCTTGATTATATGAATTAAATTTATTGTTTGAGTATTGAATGTGAATGCTATAACCATGTCAAACTCTCAAATTAATTATAATAATTTTCCTATGAATTCCTTTGGATTTTCTACAGATCTCATCTATGAATAATGGCAGTTACTCTTCCCCACTTTTCAATTCTCACACCTTTTATTTCTTTTTGTTATTTTACTGAGCCAGCAAGGAACTCCAGAACAAAATTGAATAGAAGGAACAATAGTGGGAATTCTTGTCTTGTTTCAAATTTCAAAAGTATTCTCAAAGTTTCAACATTAAACGTGATATTTGCAATAAGACTGTAGTAGATACTATTCTAATCCTGTTTTGGTAAGAGTTTTATGAATGAATGTTGACTTTTACCAAGTAATCTCCCTAAGTCTGTGATAATCACATCATTTTTCTTTTTTGTTAATGTGGTGAGTTGCATGGATTGCTTTTCCAAAGTCACGCTAATCTTGGGTTCCTAAGAAAAACCCAAATTAGTCATGATATATACATTTTTTATATATTCCTGATTTCAGTTTACTGATTGTACTTTACATTTTATATTACATTCATGAATAAGATTGGGCTCTAATTTTTCTTTCTCATTTTGCCTTTGTTGAGTGTTACAATCAAAATTACATATAGCCTCATAAAACATAATGAAGTGCCCTATTATCCTGTTGTCTGAAGAAATGTGTATGAACTAGAAATATTTCTCTCTCAGACATTTATAGAACTTACTGATAAAATCATCTGGGCCTAGAGTGTTCTAGATAAGATTTTTTTCTAATAATTAAAGAACAATTCAGGATTCTTATTTCTTCATGAATAAGATTTTGGCAAGTTACATTTTTCCAAGGATGTATATATTTCATATTTATTTTCAAATATATTGGCATTAAGCTTTTCATGTATCCTATTATCTTAATGTGTACTGCATCTGTAGTAATGTTCACTTTTTCATTCCTAATATTATTTGTACATTTCTTCACCTTCTTAGTCAATTTCACCAGAGGTTTGTCAATTTTAGTCATAGTTTTAAAGAAATAAGTTTTGATTTTGTTTAATCTCTATTTTATATAATATTTTTCTATTTCATTAATTTATCTTGTTTCTTTTAATCTACATTCTTCGGATTTATATTGCTTTGTTTTTCCTAATTTTGAAGTTGAAACTTCTTATCTTTTTTCCAATCCATGCCTTTGAGGCTATACATTTCCCTCTATCTCATGTTCTAACTGCTTTCCATGGTTTTGTGGTAACTAGCTTGTAAAAATATTAAAAAGGAAAAGGAAAAAAGGCCTGATTTGTAGCATGCCAATTTCATATCTGTCTTGTAAATACTCCACCATGACCAATTTCAAGCTACAAATTGTTTAACAACCTGTTGGAAAATTTTCTGAATATTTAACATTTAATATTGCAAGCTAATATGAGCCAGCTCTAGCACACTCAAATTTTCAGTAGTATTTTCACAATTCCTTAATTCAAAATATGTCCTAATAAACACTATACTTTGTTATCTGTCCACACGTCTTTGACTATTAAGAAGTGTGTTCAAATTTGCCATTTTATGGGAATATTGTATTTGTTAATTTCTTGTTTAATTGCTTTTATTAGAAATCATGCTAGATACAATTTCAATCCAGTAAAATTTATTGAGATTGACTCAAAGTCCAGAAATAATCGATTTTTATAAATATTATTTGTGTGCCTGAAAGAAATGTTTTCTGTAATTTTTTGGTACAATGTTCTATATCCATTCAACAGGTCAGATTTTTAATCTGGTTTAAATCTTCTGTGTCATTATTCTTTTTCTGCAAGATATATCTGTGACAGAAGTATATTAAAATCTCCTATTCTGTGCTCACTTCTGCAGCACATATACAAAAATTGGAACAACACAGAGAAGATTAGCATGGCCCTTGCACAAAGATGACATGCAGGTACGTAAAGCATTTCATATAATAAAAATCTTCTATTATGCTTTTTTCCTCATGCAATTCTTTGTTTATTTGGCTTTCGGGGACAGCATACCTTGTTCAATTCTATAAATTTTTTCATATATATTACAAGGCTTTATTTTATGTTCTTACATATCAAGTTGTAATAATTGTGTTAATTAAAACATTTTCCTTGTGAATTTATACTTCTCTAATAATGTTTAGAGTGTATTTTGTTTTATATTAGTGTATTCTTCTAAGATGTCTACTGATTACTATTTTCCAGCTATATTTTTTCCATCCTTTTATATGTCACCTTTTTGTATGCTTACATTTTAGACATGTCTCTTGAAAATATTATACACAGGAATGTATGTGTGCATATTTATAAGTGCATATATACAAAAATATGAGTATTTATACAATATAGTACTCTTTCATGTTAATTTATTTTTCTATGATGTCATGTGTATATGTATTTACTACAGCTTGAAAATCTTTGTGTTTTCTGGAGAACTTAATCCATTTAAAATTTTTAAATTTCTAATATTTGGGGGTTAAAATTTTGTTCTGTTTTTATATTTGCCTTGCTTCTTTTATTACCTTCTTTTGGGTTTGTCTATTTTTATTATTTCTGTTTTCCTTCTGCTAGGGAGTTATACTGTTTGTATTATTTTAATATTTACCCTCAACATTGAAACATACATAACTTCTAATATTTTAAACTTACACAATATATTTATGCTCATTACAGGTAGTATAAAGATCTTAAAACACTTAACTTCACTTTTCCCCAACTTATATTCTTATTGAATGTTTTGTTTTTTAATCTGATAAGACAAAATTCTCAGGTTTCCAACTGACAAGTACACTTATATTGGCATACCTATTTATCATTTTGTCCTTCCTTTCTTCTTGCCTGAGAACATGTGTGTCATAAAGACTGGAAACCCAGGTCCAAGATGGTAAGACAGGTTTTATGGTGGGCATCAGCAGCTTGGCCTGATGAAGCCAGATTTGAGGGGATATCTAAGAGCTGATGGTCAAGCCATACAAGGGGTCAAAAGTTAGGTGAGAAGAGAGTAGTCAGGCAAGTCTAGCCACGCAGGGACCTGGATCTTAGGCAAGGAGCTGGAAACCAGGGATTTGGGCAAGACAGGACCCAGCAAGCTGTCCTGACTACAGATATGAGGCATCACAACCAGGACACCTGTACATTGAGGCGCCTCCCAGCACCATCAGGGAGCATCTTATGTTTCTTTTGCTGAGAGGGGCACAAGCCCACAGGTGTGGTCAGTAAGTCTGTCAGGGAGGTGGAGGCTGAAAGGAAATGGAGTCAAATAAGAACAGATCATACTGCAACCATTGACACGGTTCTGTTCAAAGTATTGATCTCCAGAGCATAGCTCAGTGCCCAACACTTAATAGGCACTCAATCAATATATATTTGTTGACTTATTTACTGATCCATATTGAAAAATGGGAATATGCCAGGCTTCAGAATGATAAAAAACATGAATTGGATATATTTTCTAATCTCCAAGTACTTATATCTAGGGGCTGAAGTCAATGTAATTAAAATATAAGGCATGGTATAAGTACTAATGAGAAGTTAAAATGGAGCCATTAGTGCTACCTGAGATTATCAGGATGGCTTCATGGAGGAGGTAGCAGGCTTGTTGGGAAGGTCAACTAGGGGGCATCTTCAGGACACAGATGGTCAAAGGGAACATTGCTATTATTCTGGACCTGTGCTTCCTGAGTTATTAGCACTAAGGTCAGGGCAAGGCCTTGCTCCATGGTGGGCAGTATTTCTGGTGAAAACCTGGCCAGCAGGGAAGACTCCTTCTACCCTGTCCCACCTCCCCACCACCAGCCAACTGGGAGTGCTATTGTTTCTGCTTCTTTAAAGTTTCCTGCCCAAGATGTTGAATAGCAGCCATCTGGTGATGTGTGTCTCACTCCACCTCGCAGTCCAGATGTATGAATCCTACGGCGTTCTAAGTTTCTGAGGATGAGATCCAGGTCAGCTTCATTCCCATGTTCATTTTCCGTATGGTTCTGCCAACCCCAATCAGATACTAGAAAAAGTCTTGGATTTAAAGAGTAATCAGTTAATGGGGCCAAGTACAGTGGCTCATGCCTATAATCCCAACACTTTGGGAGGCCAAGGCAGGAGGACTGCTTGAGGCCAGGGGTTCAAGACCAGCCTGGGCAACATAGTGAGACCCCATCTCTACAAAACATTAAAAAATTAGCTGGTTGTACTGGTAGATACCAGTGGTCTCAGCTATTCTGGAGGCTGAGGCAAGAGGATCACTTGAGCCCAGGAGTTCAAAGCGGCAGTGAGCTATGATCACATCACTGCACTCAAGCCTAGGTGACAGGAGGAGACCCTGTCCCTTAAAAAAAAAAAAAAAAAAAGTAATCAGTTAATAAGTATTGGATAAATGCTAGAATGAATGCCTAATTTTAAAAATGGGGGAAATAAATGAAGCATAGGAAAAAGCACAAGTAGATCTGTTAGGCAGGTTACCAAAACAGAGCCGAGTGAGAAAAGAAAAGAGCATTCAAATGTTTGGGTATCATTTGGCCATATAAAAGCATATCAAAATTCTGAGTGCTTGGGGGACAAGATGGGGCAAGGTAAAGAGACTAGGAAAGGGACCAAGGCATATTCTTGAGGATCCTCAAAGCCCTTTAGGATCCTAAAGACCATCACTGGGATTCAGCTCTAGGTTGAAGGACAACCATGGCCTACATCACTTTCTATTATCAGCCCAGACTCCCCCAGCCAGGGGAGTTTTTATTGCAGCAATGCAAGCAAGAAAGAGGCATGTTGTGTAGCTTCCACATTCCATACACATGAACCCCCCCAGACTGCTGATGCTCAACTTTCCCACAATCCCCTGTAAGCACCAGAGAAGTCTCCAGAAAGGGAAGCAAAACATAGAACCTACCTAGGATTCCCTTAACTATGATGACCTGCCTGTCCACAGCATCCCAGGACCACAGACTGAGGACCTGCTCTGACCTCCAAGGCTACTTAGACAAGGTAGCATAGGCAGGCAGAGTCAAGATTATTAGTGGGGTCTCCTATGCTGTCCAGAGGGAGATAACCACTACCTGAGCCACTTCACAAGCCCACCATCTCCTCCACAGAGCCCTCCCTGTGATAGCTCTTTTCTTGTCACTTGTCATTCTGAATCTGTTTAGCACCTATGTTATCCTGCCTTACAGGTACACATAGAGTTTATGTGTTGTCATGCACAAAGATTAGAAGAGTCTTGACAGTAAAACCATATCACGTTTGTATCATCACAGGGTCTAGTATAGTGTCATTCATCAGGGGTCCAACAGTGAGTCAGTCAACAAAGACCTACAGTTCAATGTTCTTTTAAATACCAGGCTACACTCAGAGAAGATGTTCTATGGGAAGCAGGTTGATGTTGAGATTTGATTTGTGTGGTGGTTTTCCAGGGGCTGCCATGCAGTGGGTGGCTTAGAACAACAGAAATTGATTGTCTCACAGTTCTGGAGGTTGGAAGTTGAAGTCAAGGTGTCAACAGGGTTGGTTCCTTCTGAGGGCTGTGAGACAGAATCTGTTTCAGGCGTCTTTCCCAGCTTCTGGTAGCCTCACACGTTCTTTGGCTCATAGATGATGTTCTCCCTGTGTCTTCACATCATCTTTCTTCTATGCACAGCTGTCTTTATCTCCAAATTTCCCTTTTTCATGAGGACACCAGTCATATTGTGTTAGGGCCTGTCCTAATGACTTCATCTAAATGTGAGCATTTGCAAAGACTCAATTTCCAATAAGGTCATGGTGACAGGTACTGGGGGTTAGGACTTGAGCATTTTTTGGTGCATATAATTCAACCCATAACAATTGTATTTGTATATTTACAGATTCAGAGAAAGGGCATTTCAGGCTGTAGATAGGAAATAAGCTAAGGCATGGAGATAAGAAGGGTGGGATTTGCGTGTTTGAGAGAGTACATGGTCTCCTTTGGTTCTGTGATTGGAATAATATAACGAATATAAGTACATCTGAATAGTATATCCATGTACATGAAATTTGTTTGTATATAAAGTTCTCCGTATAGACTCTGACTCACTTTTTATGTCTCTGGTTCTAGATTTGCCTCATGTGTGTTTCAAGAGGTTACAGTTGGCTTAAAATACTGCCTTGGTATGTTTAGCACCCTTTCTAGTTTCACATAGGTGAGACACCACCTGATGTAATAGGATGCCCTTTGTGACAGGTTGGTAGGAACTTTGATCAGGAAGAGAAATCAGCACAGATGGGCTCTCAGAAAAGGAGATTGACACCTCAACCATCAACTCCCCCTAAAACATTATGTAAACCAGGCTCATTTCCCATTCTGCAAGCATCATGCTCTGTCCTGGATTGACAGCTCCCAGGAGAGTGGCATGTGCAGCCTGCTCAAAGCTAAGAGTAGAGTTTGTCAATCTCATCTTCATTCAAGCACCACCTAATCCTTCAGCATGCCGTAGCTGTGACCCAAGTACCACTTCTGAGAAGTGCCACAGGGCCACATGTAAACAGATGCTTCACAGTGTTTTTTGGTGTTGACAGTGGTGATGGTAGAGGTGATTCTGGCAGAGCTCTGACAGTGGTGGTTACGGTTCTAGTGACAGTAATGGTGGGAAACGTAATGTGTTAAGCCATTACTTCAGTGAGTATCACATGCCTGAAGCTTGGCGAGAAATGGAATGAGGCTGCAGAACTTTTTATATCCTTCCCAATGCCTAGCTCTAGAGTTTTCCTACAGTGGATGCTAAGGCTAAGTCAATACTTGTTAATTAGATAAATTATTATTCAGTGTGATTCTTATTGAGTTCACAGTTCCATGCTCAGGAATTGAATCCTCACTCTGCAATTTATTAACTCTTTGATCCTACAGAATTTACAGCAACAAACGTTGATACTTGATCTGGATATAGTGAGCCTTCAGTTAATGGACTCTTAGTATTATTATCCTCATTTGGGATTTACTAAAAAAACAACTTAGAGCTCTAACAGGCTAGTCATAGAGGCTGGGAACCTCTTTGCCCACTTTAAACACCAGTATAGCAGTGGGTGAACTGAAGGGGCACTACCATATCTCTACAATTGATACCCATCTGCCACTGCCCCTACACAATGCTAGCTGTGGGTTTGCAGTGAAGTTTATAAATGACCAACATGCCAATAAAATGACTCCACAATAAAGGACTGAAATTGGTGTTATTGATTCATTTAATCAAACCTCATTAGCTGTGACTAATATCTCTATGCCCTGTGTCTTAGGGAAGGAGGGGCTAAGGAGTTGACTCAGGCATCACCTTCCTTTCCCCATTGCAGCATTTCTCAGAGAAGTCAAACAAGGCAGCACAGGGAAGGGCCAGCGCCTCATCAACAAACAGGTTCTGCATCAGCTTGGACTGGATTGCCTTTTGGATAGTGTATTAGTCCGTCTTCACACTGCTAATAAAGACATACATACCCAAGACTGGGTAATTTATAAATAAAAAGAGGTTTAATGGACTCACAGTTCTGCGTGGCTGGGGAGGCCTCACAATCATGGTGAAAAGCAAAAGGCATGACTTACATGGTGACAGACAAGAGAGAATGAGAAGGAAGTGAAAGGGGAAACCCCTTTTAAAATAATCAGATCTCATGAGACTTATTCACTACCACGAGAACAGTATGGGGGAAACTGCCCCCATGATTCAATTATCTCCCACCAGGTCCCTCCCACAACACGTGAGAATTATGGGAACTACAATTCAAGATGAGATTTGGGTGGGGACACAGCCAAACCATATCAGATTGTTTTTTTATCAACTTCTTTCTTTTCTACTGATTGCCTACCCCTTTATATCCTCTCCCCATTCCCTCAGCGAGGTATTAAATTAACTCATCTAGTTTCCACCCAAATAAGAACAGGAGCCATATTCAGGAAAAGGCCAATATCCATTTACAGTGACTTATATATGAAGATATTGCATATCTTTCAAGAAAGTTGTAAGTAGCAAGCTTAGAGAGGAGATATGTCCCTCTCTCTTCCTCCCTCCCTCTCTCACTGAGGCCTTCAGATTTTAAACATGCACACACACACACATACACTTATAAGCAGCTCTTGAGGGTGAAGTGACGCCTTAGAAGAGGAGGCAGGTGCATAGGCAGAGAGCTCATGTCCCACGCAGGGTGATCAGCCCTGATGGAGGTACAAACAATTTGCTGTGAAAACCTGAATGAGTCCAGCTGGGAGGATTGGAGAAGTCAGCTGCAGCCCATTTCAATCAGGGCTTTGTTTTTCCCAGCTTTGTTAGTAGCTGATTGTCTCAATTTTGGTTAGATCTGAATCAGCTGTTAGCATTGTGGACTGATCCAGAACAGCTATGCTTCCATGTTTCTTAACAATAGCTCACATTTATTTAGTGCAGCTTTTCCACAACCTCCACCATATATTATTTTATCCTCCTATGATCCCTATGAGCTAGCTCTGGCAGAAACCAAGGGTGGCCAATGCTGAGCTCAATGCTGCCACCCAGCAGGGGGAACTCAATGTGTGGGATTGGCTGAATGGGATTGGCTGGCCATGTGGATGAAGGAAAGCACTTATTTAGGTCAGTGGCTTTCTTAAAATGTCAGTGGTCTTTAATACCAGACTGGAAACAGAATCCAGCCTTTCAATGTTTTTGTCCACTTCTCTCACTCCATCTTTATGTGGATGGAGGGAAGGGGGAGAGCATATAAAGGGGTAGGCAATCAGTAGAAAAGAAAGAAGTTGATAAAAGAATCTGATATGGTTTGGCTGTGTCCCTACCCAAATCTCATCTTGAATTGTAGTTCCCATAATTCCCACCTGTTGTGGGAGGGATGCGGTGGGAGATAATTGAGTCATGGGGGCAGTTTCCCCCATACTCCATCCACATAGTCAGGAATCAGCCATTCACAAGGTGGGACTGGTGTTCTTCCCCAAAATTCCCAACCTTACTGGAGTTGACTTATTTTTCATAGGACCTCATGGTTATTTTCAGTCTCCACATTAATCTGCAGATTTCAGTAGAACAATGAAGAAAACATATTTTGATTGTCAGTATCATCACCTCCATTATCAAAATTCATGTGGAAAGGCTATGAGCTACATAAGCATTTGCATTGATGAAAGTCACCTTTTTGCACTTCTGTTCCGTTGCCAGACAGACTTCTTATGACTTGTGGCCCCAAGGTTGCAAGCAAAAATTATTTATGTGTTTGTATATTACTCAAATGTATACTTAACTTTTTATACAGAAGATGATATAGTCACAACCTTAAAGACATAGAAGAAAACCACTTAAAAACTCTTACAGCATTAATACCAGGTTCATTTATTCATGTCACCTTCCCAGATCTGTCATACTGCATAGTGACAATTACAATGATAGTTTTGGACTATTTTTGTAAATCTTATTTCATCAGTTACTAGTCTATCAAAAATATTTTCCGTATTGTTCCATAGACATTACAGTAATAATTATCATTTTAATAATATATTATTCCATCAGAGTGATCAATCATCATTTACTGACTCTTGAGCCCCTCATGGTTAGTCATTATTTCCAGTTATTTGTTCTCATAGATAACACGGCAGTGAAGATATTTTAATCACAGACCACAGTGGTTTTATTTTGATGCCTATGACTCATGCTGATGCCCAGGGGTTTCATTTGTAGAATTCAGCAATGTTCATTATATAGTTACTACGTGCTGAATGTTATGTTATGAATACTAGAATATTATACAATTCTTTCCTTCAAGAAATGTCGAGCTTTGTTGGGAATGAGATAAAGGCACATGAGGCCACAGGAAGCTGTATGAGAAAGCACACTACGACATCCTCATACTGGACAGACACCAGGGGCTCTGAGCTCTTTGAAAAATGTGCGCGTCAAAGGGGATGGTTGGAAGGTACACAGAGGACAAAGCACAGCATCCACTTTGTCACTGCTCAAGACGCCCCTGGGGGGGCTGGTGCCTGCTCTCATCATCTCTCAGAGCAAGACTACACTTCACCTACATGCTGACGGATTGCCAAGGCCAAAGATATTAGTGATGGGGAACAGGGGAGCCCCAAACCATCAGGAGAAGGAACAGGACGAGGGGGTCAAGAGACAGAGACAACTCACAGAATTAGCTCTCAGGCTCAGGGATGGCATCGTGTTTGTGAGGTTGGCGGGAGTGGGAACGGGGTTCACCAGGTGCCTCTGGTGCTGAAGCCTGCACTACATAAGACAGAAAACTCCCTCAGGGTCAGGGCCAGGGCCAAGATACCTCAGGGGGACCAGACATCTGTGTCTGTGTAGAAAACCTGTCAGGAAGCACATTAATTCCCCATAGAACACTATGATGGTATTTCATTCAGATACCCATTTGACAAATATTTATTAGACAGCTACAGGGCTTCTGTGTTCCGGGAACCGAGTTAAACTTTGGAGCCATAAATCTGAATAATATGTGGCTAATTTCAAGGATCTTACAATCTACTGAAGGAGACAGGCTTACCAACAACTACCTACCTTATCTATAAGAGCAGAATAAAATGAGCTCTACAACTAGAGAAAGGTGTGGTGCATTTTGAGTGGAGCATCCAAGGAAGGATGGAGTAGATGTGGCATTTGAATAGGGCTTGGAAGGAGAGGATTCCCATAATCCCAGAATGGGACAGGCAGTAGGGAGGGCATCCAGCTTAGGCAATCTCAGGGGCACAAATGGGCAGTGAGCCTGAGTAACCATGAATGGGCAGTTCAGGGGGAACAGAGTCTGCACCTGGAGATGTGCTGGATGCTGAGACTAGAAAAGTGGGTGGGGCCAGATCCATTGATGCCAAAAAATGTGATCTGAGTTCTCCATCCATGGAGAGCTCCCAAAGGAACCTATGAAGTTCCTTCACTCTTTGGAAGCCCTGGACTTAGCTTGGACTCATCCGCAGCTCCTTGTTACCCACCAATGTGCCATCAGACTATGATTCTCACCAGGGCCCTGGCATGTCCTGGAGCAACTGCAACCTTTGGCTCTGGCACCCAGCTAGCCACCCTTTGCCCTTACACATGAGGCTGGAGCACCTGTTCAAGCTTTGCTGTGCACCCACCTCCTGGCTCCCAGCCTTGCTTTGCCAGCCGAATATTGGAGCAGAGAGCTCCAGATGACTGAACCCACCAGCCTCTAGGGGAGGGTAGAATAAACCCTACATACACTAGGTCACCAAGAAACCAAGCCACCACAGTGGCTCTGAAACAGCATAGTTCCAGGAGTACGAAGTCAGGATGCTGCTTAAGGAGCCTCGTTGGCCCTTTGCATTGCCTTCTCCAATCCATGAGGAATTGGGCATCATGCCCAGGACAAAAAGAACATGGTAGTGAAAAGGCCAGAGGCTTTTTGACAATGAGAAGCAAAGAACAGGAAAAAAAAAAATGTTTTCTAGTTCTAAATTCTAAGCCTCAGGGGGGCATCATTTACATGGTATCTCTGGGAGATTTGTTCACTCAGCTAAATTAATTGAGTAATTAGTATTTGCACAGCATTTTATTGAAGGTTAGTTTAGATGCAGAGATGAACCTGATAGACCTTTCTCTCAGGAACATAGAGTTTTTAACACAAAATGAGACATAGCCTTAAGAGAATGCATGGGAAGGGCCATAACCTGTAAGGAGGAATTGATTTCTTCCAGCTTGGAGAGAGAAAGAGGCGAGGCAGAAGAAAGCTTCAGAAAGAAGGTGATATTTGAACTGGGGAAAGCAGGGCATTGAAACACAAGTGGAATTTGGGCAGAGGCAGATGGGGGTGGGGTGAAGAGAGCCATCCAGGCAGTGGGGACAGAGAGGTTTACAAGCCCAGCAGCCGCTTGAGCTCAGACATGCCACCTTTCATTTCAGTATCCTCCATGCCTTGCCCAGAAGTTCAATATCTAGTGAGTCAATGAATGAGGGAGTGATAAAGAAAAAGTAGTTTGATTTAGTTGAAACATAGGGAACATGAAAAGAGTAATGAGAAATAATGTTGCAAAGGCCACACCTTGAATGAATGTGTCTTTTATTCTGCAGGGAAGAGAAGAGCCATTGAGAGGTGTTTAGCAGGGTTGGGACATGATGAAAGCAGTGCTTCAGGCAGATTAACCTGATACGTAAGACTGATTTGAGGGAGGTAGAGAGACCATTGGGAAGGTTACTGCTGCAGTCCAAGCAAGAGGTAATAAGCACCTGAATTAGGGCAGCAGCAATGAGAACAGAGGAGGGGACAGGTGAGGGAGAGAACAGGGAGGCAACATTGACAGCAGATGGGCTGTTGTGGGGGAGGGAGAAGCAGGGAGATTTTGAGCCTGGGTGGCAGGGAGGATGGTGATACCATTAACAAAAACAGGCAGCACAGGAGGTGGCGCTGGCTGGAGAGGGAAGATGACGAGCTCTGTTTGGCACATACTGAGATGTGGAGATACGTTCTTTTCTACCTGAACATGAATCAACTCTATATCAGGAAAATACATTAGAGAGGTGTAGGGGCTCTGCAGGCCAAGCAGCAGTGTTGCTCCATTTTTATGGACTAGGTCAAGACCCAAGCCATTTCCCGAATGCTGATTTTACAGACAACTCTGTGCTTTACACAGAGAATATTTTTGGAAAAAAAAAAATGTTGTTTTAATAATGACTTGAGATAAAAACCTGCCGGTGTTCTTCCTTTTCCTCATCATTAATGGATTAGGAGATACTCAAAACCCAATAAGGAAAAAAAAGCACATAAAAGACTCATAAGCATTCTTCAGATCTTCTTTGCCAGTCGGTCACTTTCATTTTATAAAGCTAGAATTTCCAGTTTTTAAACATTACATAACAGCAGTAGTTGACTATAGTTTTAACAGTATTTCAACAATAACAAGAAAAATGTTAAATAAGCACTCTCTATGGAGTTGTACCATATGAGGCACGACAAAAACTGTGATGAAAAGAGGAAAAGAAAAGGTTTCCACCCTCCAGGAGGCCACAGTCTAGTAGAGGGGATAAACAAAACAATAAGTACATACAGCATGTGATATGTACCATAATAGAGATATAAGCAGGAGAGCAATGGTATTTGAGAATTATTTATTCTGTCTTCAGAGAAGTGATCTGGAAGACTTCGCAGAAGAGGGGACATTTGACAATGGATATGGAGGATTATGTTGGAACAATAATGGGAATATAACTTCTAAGCAAACATAGAAGGTAAAAAGCAAATGAAGATGATTTGGGATTTGAGGGGAAGGAAGGACAGTAACAAGAGAGAATTAGGGGCCAGATCATGAAGGGCCATTCTATACGTCACCTACTGAGAGAAACAGCTTTTAATTTCGATGAGGTGTTCAGGTTCGCACTCTAGATGAGCCACCATGGCAGCTTTCTGGAGAATGTCTTTGAGGGGTGTGAGATGGGGCCAGGACAGTGGCCAGGGGCCTTGCCACAGCCCAGGTGACAGATAGCAAAGGTGAGAGGAGATGAAGTGGCAAGAATAACATAAAAAATGGTTTTAGGAAATACAAATCAATGGACTTGTTGATTAATTAGAGAGAAGGGTCTAGGATACATCTCAGATTTCTGGATGATGTTCCCACCTATAGAGAAAGAAAATACTGGAGTGGAAATAGTTTGAGACAAGGGTTTCATGTTCAGATTTGGAAATGTTGAATTAAAGATATTTGGAGTCATCCAAGTGTAGCTATCCAATAGGTACCTGTGTGTGTGTATGTCTGACACAGGGGGCGAGGGAAGACAGGAAGCACAGGACTGTGATCCTTGAGCGTAGGGAAATACACATAGGGCAACATGTGGTATCTTATAGTTTGGCATCAGAAGTCACATGGAGTCTATTCACTTTGCTGCCACACAAGTCTGCTCAGGTTCAAGTAGTTTTTTACTTGATAGAAAAGAGGAACATTAGGAAAAAAAAAAAAAAAAGCAGCATGTAGGACTGAAGACATCCTTGTGGCCAGATTTGGAAAGTACAATCTGCCCCACCTACCTTATGATCTAACAATCCCACGTCAAGGTATTTATCGAAGAGAACTGAAAGTATATGTCCACAAAAATACATACACAAATGTGTATATCATGATTCATAGCATCCACATTCAACTCAAATATTCACCAACAGGAAAATGGATAAACAATCAAGGTATATTCATACAAGAGAATGCAACTCAGCAAGAAAAAGAAATGGATTACTGATACACAATAACATGGATGATTCTTACATTATTCTAAGCTAAAGAATAAAAGAGTCTATATTCCATTTAAATGAAGTGCTAGAGGAAGCAAAACTAATCTTTGGTGAAAAAAAAATCAGAAAAAAACAGTTTCCTCTGGAGGGTGGCAGTGTTGACTGGGAAAAAGCATGAGAGAATTTTCTGGAGTGATGGATATATATTTTGATAGGGGTATGTGTTACATAGACATATGCATTTGTCAGCCTTGATGAATTATATACTTAAGATCTGTGCATTTACATGATTTTTCCAGAAAAAAAAAAGTTATAACCAAAGTTGAACTCTGGCTAATTTTAGTTTTGGTTTTAGCAGTGATATGGATTAAGAATTCTGAAACTTTTCTGTTACCCTAGGTTTGAGAAAATGAGTAAATACATTGACAATAATGAGAGCCAATTTTCTAACTGCTAGAGAGAGTTGTCACACAAAAAGGGGAGAAAAAAGTGTGTCCTCTAGAACACATAATTTTACTATGTATACATTAATCACCTTTCTATTATATATGTACATAATCTGTCTCCAAGAAAGCCTAGAAACAATAATATACAGTAGCACTAAGTGTGCACAGAATCCAGATTATAATTTCTAAATACCATTCTCCATTAAAAGGGACCCAGATTCCTTGGAAAAAAAGGCTGATTCCAGGCAAAGAAAGGATAAGATGAACCTGAAACATCTTGTTGCACAAGAAAGGAAGAAAATTCTCAAAAAATGATGGGGACACGTCAAAAGGACACAAAGTCAGATTGAAAGAGCTCATACTGGCCAAATCAGAGTAATTTGAACATCAAAAGAAATAATAACTAACTTATTATAACTCATTGAATAACATAAGAATCTATTTAAAAACAAATCTCTTGAAAAACTAGCAATAGAAGGAAATTGCCTCAATATAGTATAGGCTACATATGAAAAACCCACAGAAAACATCATATTTTATGGTTAAAAAAAATTTTCCATCTAAGGAATAAGGCAAGGATGCCCACTTGCATTTCTATTCAATGTAACACTGAAAGTCCTAGCCAGAAAAATTAGACAAGAAAAATAAATAAAAGGCATCCAAGGCATTCAGAACAATTTTACTTCTTCCTGCTTACAGATAACATGAATTTACATATAGAAAATGCTAAAGATTCCATTAAAAAGACTGTTAGAACTAATAAATGAATTCAGTACAGTTTCAGGACACAAAAATCAACATACATAAGTTGATTACATTTGTATACACTAACAATGAACTATGAAAAGGAAATTAAGAAAGCAATCCCATTTATAATAGCACCAAGAAGAATAAAAATATGAAAAAGCTAAGGAGGTAAAGATTTATACTGACAACAAAATACTAATGAAAGAAATTAAACAAGATACAAACAAAGACATTCCATTTTTATAGATTGGAAAATTTAATATTGTTAAAATGTTCATACCACCCAAAGCAATCTACAAATTTAATGTAATCTCTATCAAAATCCCAATGACATCTTTTACAGAAATAGAAAAAAAAATTCTAAAATTCATATGGGATCGCAAGAGACTATGAATAGCCAAAACAATCTTAAGAACAACAAAGCTGGAGATATCATACTTTCTGATTTCAAAATATATCACAAAGCTACAGTAATTAAAATGGTATGATATTGGCAGAAAGACAGACATATAGACCAATGGGACAGAACAGAGCTCAGAAATAAATCCGTGCATATTTGGTCAACTAATCTTTGACAAGCATGCCAAAAACATACAATGGAAAAAAAGACACTCTCTTAAACAAGTGGTTTGGGGGAAACTGGATATCTACACGAAAAAGAAAAAATGAAACTAGATCATTATCTTATATCATACGTGAAAATTAACTCAAAATGGATTAAAGACTTAAATATAAACTGCACCGAAACTGTAAAACTCTCAGAAAAAAATACAACATGGGGAAAAGCTTCATAACATTTGTCTTGGTGATGATTTCATGGATATAATACCAAAAACACAGCCAACTGAGACAAAAATAAACAAATGAGACTACATCAAACTAAAAAGCTTCTGCATAGCAAAGAAAACAATCAAGAATTAAGACAACCTGCAAGATGGAATAAAATATGTGCAAGACATATCTGATAAGAGGTTAATCTCCAAAATATATCAGAAACTCAATAGTAAAAAAAGTGAAACAAACCCAATTAAAAATGGGCTAAGGGCTTGAATAGATATTTCTCTAAACAAGACACTCAAATGGCCAATAGGTATATGAAGAAAATGTTCAATGTCACTAATCATGAATGAAATGCAAATCAAAACTACAATGAGATATCACCTTACCTTTGTCAGGATGACTACTATCACAAAAAAAAAAAAGTAAATAAAAGACAAGTGTTGGTGAGGATGTGGAGAAATTAGAACCCATACACACTGTTGATGGAAATGCAAAATGGTGTAGATACTACAGAAAACAATACGGTGGTTCCTCAAAAAATTAAAAATAGAACTACCATATGATCTGGTAATCCCATTTCTGGGTATTTGTCTAAAAGAATTGAAATCAGGATCTCAAAGAGATATTAGTACTCATGTGTTCACTGCAGAGCTATCTACAATAGCCAAGCTGTGGGAACAACCTGAAATGTCCACTCACAAATGATCAGATAAAGAAAATGTGGTATATACATGAATGAAATACTACCAGCCTAGGCTGGGCATGGTGGCTCATGCCTGTAATCCCAGCACTTTGGGAGGCTGAGGTGGGAGGATCACCTGAGGTCAGGAGTTCAAGACCAGTCTGGCCAATGTGGTGAAACCCTGTCTCACTAAAAATACAAAAATTATCCAGGCATGGTGGCAGGTGCCTGTAATCATAGCTACTTGGGAGGCTGAGGCAGAAGAATCACTTGAACCCGGGAGGCAGAGGCTGCATTGAGCCGAGATCACACCATTGCACTCCAAAAAAAAAAAAAAAAAAAAAAAAGAGGTGGGGGGTCGGAATACTACCAGACCTTAAAAAGGGAAGGCTATTCTGCAATATGTGACAATATGAATGAACTTTGTGGGCATTATGCTAAGCGAAACCAGTCACAGGAAGACAAACATTGCATAATTCCACTTATATGAGATATCTAAAACAGCCAAACTCATAAAATCACAAAGTGGAATAGTGGTTGCGGGGAGAGGGATATGGGAAGTTACTATTCAATGGAAATAAAGTTTCAGTTAAGCAAGATAAATAAATTTTAGAGGTTTGCTTAACACATTATATCTATAGTTAGCAATAATGCATTGCACACTTAAAAATTTAAGAGGGTAGATCTCATGTTGAGTGCCGTTATCACAATAAAATTTTTAAAATTATAAGTTCTTACAGATATAAATAAATTAATAGATTAAATGTATTTAAAAAGCCCAACAAGTAAATATGGAAGCAATGAAGGACTTGGAAAGTCATCAACGGGTGTTAAAACTAGTAACAGAAAGTCTCTTGAAAGACAGGATATCTCTTATCCTGAAACTGTTTTTTCATACATTACTTATTAATTATAAAAGAAGAAAATGTGACTTAACAGAAGTGAAAACTGGCAGAAGCTACCTTACTCAAATAAGCAAAGTTAACATCACCAATATTGGGACAAACTGACATTATGAGCCTGCCAAATGATATTTCTGCCAAGAATTTCCAGCCTGAATGTACTCCTGAGGAAATATCAAACTCTGCAGAGCCAGCAGCCCCTCCCAGGCCACTATGGAGGGGAAACAGCTGGGAATCAGCTTAGTCTGCCTGACCACTGTGCTGCTCCAAACCCTTCATTGGCTCCCACTTGCCCTGGGAAAAAGACACGAGCTTGCTTATCAGCATTAATTACAGTTACATGTCATTGAGACTCTCTGTGTGCCTGGTAGTATGAGAAAAATTCAAGGGTATTGCGGCATTTCACGGTATTATATGTGCCCACTTTACAAACAGGGAAGTGGAATGCTTTTGCCAACAACTCTCCCAGCAGAGAGATCTGTGAGCTTTGGTGTGTGGTCCTCTTTTCTGTCCTCTATGGCATCTGGCCTTTGTTGAAGAACCAGTAAGGATTTAGGACTAGAATGCTGGCATTGGCATCTTTCTAGATAGGTAAACTGGCCAAAGTCTTCAAGCTTCATTTTGCTTATCTGTCAAGTAGCAATGACAACACTTTCCCTATTTGAGTGGCAGGAGGATTAAGGAGCATAATAATTGCAAAGCAAAAAGTGGGCTGGGAGGATAGCAAGCATTCCTAGCTTGGTCCCTGGCACACAGCAGGCATCAGTAAAGGCTGGAACAGCAAAGCAGTGTTTATGTTATTAAAAATATGAAAAGGACCAAATGTCCAGTTTTAGAGGATTGGTTAAATAAACAGAGTACATTTTCACAATGGCAAAAAACAAAAGACAAGCACCTCTGATTTTGGATTTCAATATTAACAGCATTTACTAGGCCTCACTGTTTGTTCTGAGGTCTGAACCCAGGATTCTCCCCTTAAGGAGGGCACGTGCACACAGATGACCAGAGGCCTCCCCTCTCACCTCTTTCCAGTTTGTACTTCTCCCTATAACAAATGCACACGCCAGGTTTCCTCTACCTAGAATGCCACCCCTTGTCCCTAGCTAATTCCCACTTGTTTTCTGCCTTACCTCACTTCTTCCAGGAAGACTTTCCCGATTTCCCTTTCTTTGCCTCTAGCCAATCTGGACTCTCAACAACCCCACCCAAGGGAATGTTACTGCTCTATTTAAAAGAAAAAAGGAAATAGTGGACAAACCCAGTACTGTGACTTTCTACAAAATAACTAGCCAGTACTCTGAAAAAATATCAAGGTCAAGAAAGCCAAAAAGCAGTGGAACTGTTTCAAATTAAAGAAACTAAAGAGGCATGACAACTAAATGCAAAATATAATGCTGGGTAAACCTTGAACTAGAAAAATATTATAAAAATATTGAGAAAATGGATAATATTTGAATACGTGAATTAACTACAACTATAATATCAATGTCAAATTTCCTGATTTTGATTATTATACTGGGGTTATGTAAGAGAATATTCTTGTTCTTTCTTTGGAAATACACAGTGAAGGGTCAAGTTGTAAAGCGGGGTGATGCCTCCACTTACTCACCAATGGTTTAGAGAACATAACCATATACATACAGGGAAAGAGAGATGAGGAGGGAGAAATGGAAAGAGAAGGGGAAGAAAATGATAAAACAGTTTTGGTGCAGGGCATGTGGCAACTTTTCTTTGGAGTTTGCATGTAAACTTTTCTGTAAAGTTTATATACAAATAAGTCTAAATCAAGACTGGGAAGAAAAAGGAAGTAAGTTCTAGAAAGGTGTAAGAGTGGATGGAACAGAGTATGAAAAATAATTGAATGATTGGAGTACTCCTAGGTTTCTAATAGGAAAGCCAGGTGAATGTGAGGTTCTAATGGAAGAGGATCCACCAGATGAGGAAGGTGAAAGGGAGTAAGATAATTAGGTCACTGGAAACAGTATTGAATTTGATTGCTAGCAGAGCATTCAGGTTGAGCTATGCAGCAGGCAGGTGGATGGGTTGGTCTGGGGCTCTTTCATACAGAAACACTATGCCCACTTAACTCCTGAGGGTGGGAAGAAGAGAGAAGCCCCAGTTCACACACTTGTTTTACTCCAATCACTGCCTAAACATGCCTGACTTGGTCATTCCAGGCCATGGTCCTGAGAGTCTTCTGTGATCCTGGGCCTCTGTATCTAGTAATTACTTTTTGAAATCAGGAAGAGTTTGAAGAAGATAAGGACTTGAGTGACGGGAGAGGAGTGGGTGCTGGTTCTTACAACAGATGCAGGGAGGAGCACGTTTCCCCAGGATGTAGCAACATGCCCTCTCCCAGCACAGCCATGCCAGGGAGACCTCCCGTCCCAACCTACCCATTCCCCCACTAAACCCCAAAATATTAGATAACTTAAGAGCTCAAAGTCCTTCAGAGCAACCAAGAGATTCTGACCAGCAATAGTTTTTTTCAGATCCCCTGAACTTCAAAAAACTTCACAGAACTCCACTCACCTGAAGAACTCCACTCACCAAAGGCTTTTATCCTCACCATCTATACCCAACTCACTTATGTTGAGCCCCACTTAGTTGCTGAATTAGCCTCAGAAGTGTCACACCAACATACACTGCCTCCAATTCAACATTTATTGTTTTTTTGTTTGTTTTTTTTACTACCTACCAACACACAGGCTATTTTTCAGCTAATTGTTTACTTAGCTCCTGGGTCAGGTCCAGAACTCAGCAACACTGCCTAGCTCCAACCCGTTCTAGTGCTCTTAAAAAGCATTAGGAAATACTTCCAAGGTACAAAAATTATATAAAGAATAAGATTGTTGTCTAAAGCCATACCACCCTGAATATGCCTGATCTCGTCTGACCTGGGAAGGTTAGCAGGGTTCAGCCCTGGTTAGTACTTGGATGGGAGACAAAGAATAACATCGTTTCTACATACATTAGTTCTATATTGCCGCATGACGAAGTTCCAAAAACTTAGCAGTTTAGAACAATACTTGTTTACTAGCTCACAATTCTGTGCATCAGGAGTTCAAGCCCGGTGTGATTGGGTTCTCTGTTCAGGGAAACACACAAATCCAAGTATTGGCCAGACTTACTCACTGTTCATCTCATCGGTGGCTCAGGGTCCTTTTCCAGGCTTGTTTGGGTTAACAGAATTCAGTTCTTTGCTGTTGTAGGACCAAGGTCCCTGTTTCCTTGCTGGCTGTCAACTGGGACTACTCTCAGCTTACAGAGGCCACTCTCAGCTCCCTGCAACATGGACCCCTTCATTCCAGCAAGAAACAAAAACTCTCCTTCACAGAATCCCTCGCATGCTTCAAATCTCTCTCACCAGGAAAAGTCCCACCCCTTTTAAAAGGGCTCAGCTGATTGTGTTAGGCCCATCTAGGATAATCTTATCTTAAGGCCTATCTTTTGGAACCTTAATTACATCTGCAAAATCCCTTCACAGCAGAAGCTCCACCAGTATTGACTGAATAACTGGGAGAAGCTGTGAGTACCCCAGGTGTGAGAATCTTGAGGACCCTCTTAGAAATCTGCCTACTGCTCCCTATGTACCCACCATTCAGCTTGTGAAAGGAAATATTCTAACAACCTGTGTCCCTAGGTAGCCTCCCTTTGCCATCATGGGGCATTTATCATCACGCATTCATATGGTTTGGCTCTGTGTCCCCACCCAATCTCATCTCAAATTGTAATCCTCACGTGCTGAGGGAGGGACTTGGTGGGAGGTGATTGGATCATGGGGGTGGTTTCCCTTATGTTGTTCTTATGATAGTGAGGGAGTTCTCACAAGAGCTGATGGTTTTAAGTAGGGCACATCCTCCCTATCTCTCTCTCTCTCTCCTGCCACCTTCTGAAGTAGGTACTTGCTTTTCCCTTGCCTTCCACCATGATTGTAAGTTTCCTGAGGCCTCCCCAGCCACGCAGAACTGTGAGTCAAATAAACTGCTTTCCTTTATAAATCACCCAGCCTCAGGGAGTATCTCTATAGCAGTGTGATAATGGACTCATACATGAAATTGGTACCAGGATAGTGGGGTACCACTATAAAAATAACCTGAAAATGTGGAAGTGACTTTGGAACTGGATAACAGGCAGAGGTTGGAACTGTTTGGAGGGCTCAGAAGATAGGAAGATGTGGGAAAGTTTGCAACTTCCTAGAGACTTGTTGAATGGTTTTGACCAAAATGCTGATAGTGATATGGCCAGTGAAGTCCTGGCTGAGGTGGTCCCAGATGGAGATGAGGAGCTTACAGGGAGCTGGAGTAAAGGTCACTCAAGTTATGCTTTAGCAAAGAGACTGGCAGCATTTTGCCCCTGCCCTAGAGATCTGTGGAGCTTTGAACTTGAGAGAGATGATTTAGTGTATCTGTGTAAGAAGTTTCTAAGCAGCAGAGCATTTAAGAGGTGACTTGGCTTATTCTGAAAGTGTTCAGTTAAATGCATTCACAAAAAGATGGTTTGAATTGGGAACTTATGTTTAAAAGGGAAGCAGAGCATAAAGGTTTGAAAAATGTGCAGCCTGATCATGTGGTAGAAAAGAAAACCCATTTTCTGGGGAGGAAGTCAAGCTGTCTGCAGAAATTTGCATAAGTAATGAGGAGCTTATGTCTTTGTTAATAGCCAAGAAAATGGGGAAAATGTCTCCAATGCACGTCAGAGACCTTCACCACAGACCCTCCCTCACAGGCCCAAAGGTCTAGGTGGGAAAAATGGTTTCATGGGCCAGGCCCAGGGCCCCACTGCTCTGTACAGCTTTGGGACTTGGTGCCCTGCATCCCAGCTGCTCCAGCTTCAGCTGTAGCTAAAAGGGGCCAACATACAGCTTGGGCCATTGCTTCAGAGAGTGCAAGCCCCAAGCCTTGGCAGATTCCACATGGCTTTGGGCCTGTAGGTGTGCAGAAGACAAGAGTTGAGCTTCAGGAACATCTGCCTAGATTTCAGAGGGTGTGTGGAAATGCCTGGATGTCCAGGCAGAAGTCTGCTGCAGGGGCAGGGCCCTACTGAAGAGCCTCTGCTAGGACAGTATGGAAGGGAAATGTGGGGTTGGAGCCCCCACACAGAGTCCCCACTGGGGTACTACCTAGGGGAGCTGTGAGAAGAGGGCCACCATCCTTCAGACCCCAGAAAGGTAGATCCACCAACAGCTTGCACCCTGTGCCTGGAAAAGCCTCAGGCACTCGACATCAGCCCGTGAAAGCAGCTGCAGGTGCTGTGCCCTGAACAGTCACAGGGGCGGAGCTGCCCAAAGCCGTGTCAGCCCACCCCTTGCATCAGCATGCCCTGGATGCGAGACATGGAGTCAAAGGAGATTTTGGAGCTTTAGGATTTAATGAGTACCTAGCTGTGTTTCCACTATCTGCCCTCAGAATTATATTCATGAGATTTATCTATGTTCATCTGTGCAGCTTTATTTCATTTATTTTCACTGAGGTATAGTATTTCCTTGTATGACTATGTAATTATCTATTCATTCTCCTATTAATGAATATATAGATTGTTTTCAACTTCTTGTGATTACAAATGATGCCGATACAAACATTTCCATATATGTTTCTTATGTGTATACCTAGGAGAAGAGTTGATGGGCCACAGGGTATGAACATCTTCAATTTTACTGGTATCACCAAGTTGCTCTCCAAAGTAGTTGCACCAATTTACACACCCATGCCAGCTGCTATTTATTAGTAATATAAATGGTCAACTTATGCATTCATTATGCACCAAATAATAACTTCTGTACATACATTATTGTATTTCATTATCACAAAATTATGAGTGAGGGATGATTGTTATCCCTATTTTACAGATGAGAACACCGAGACTTAGAAGAAGTATCTTTCCCAAAGTCACAAAGTTAGTGACAGAGCCGGGATTTGAATCCATCAACTTGAATCCAGAGAAAATGTTTTGCATCACTGCACAACACTGACTTCTTTTTCTCCTTTGAAAACAAGGCAAGATGCAAGAGGAAAAGGAAAGACTGGGTGGAAATCAGATGTGTGCCCCTCCCCCTCTTCCCCCCTCCCCCCTCAAAGCTTTTCTCATCTGGACATTCTTGGGACTCCATCTACTGGAAGATGAGGTATAAAATCTTATTGTGTAGGAAGAAAATTTCAAATATGGGACTGTTTGGTGTAAATGGAGCTACTGACCAGAGTCACGCCTACAAAAACACATGATGCACTATTCTGAAGTCAAGTCAATCTCAATTTGAATTTATACTCCGCTGCTAGCCAGATGATTTTTTCAGAAAGTCCTTTACGTGGTCCAATCCTCAGTTTCCTCATCTATAAAACAGGATAATGATGATACCTGCTGAACAATATGAGAGTCAGTTGAAATAAATGAAGACATCTTGCACTGAGCCTGGCATCTGATGGGCACTCAGTAAATGTTGGCAAGCTGAATCCTTGGAAGTGGGAGACTTCAGAACCTTAAATGTTCTATTCAGCCTTTGAGATCTGAAGAACCCAAGCATCAAGGTTGTGGGTGGCCATTCACAGAAGGAATGGTCCCAGCACCGTCAGCAGGTCCCAGGGGGGTTATCATGAGGCTCCAGGCAGCAGTTACATAATTCGGGGAAAGTGTGAGTCAGTCATATGGCACATGTGGCTATGGAACTCTGGGCAAGGAGGTGAAATACCATGTGCTGTTAGCCCCAATCTGTGATCCACATCACTCTGGCACAAAGAGACCAGATCCTCCAACACAGGAGAAAAGCCATGGATGTGGTTGTGCCTTATCAGTGGATGTGGTTGTGCCTTATCAGGGGGGAAGGGATTAAAAAGCAGCAAGAGCCAAAAGATAAAGTCATTGACATTTACTTTAGCCAAAGTCAGAGATATGCCGACAGCATCCACGAGGCAGGCAGAGTTCAACTTACAAGGTGGATTCTGAAAGACATGACTCAGAAATGCACACATGCAGCTTTGTCCACTTACTCTGCCAACAACCTCTCCTAAAAGTCAGGGTAGGCTGGGGGCTAGATCAGGCTAACTCCCCTGCAGCAGTTCTGTGCTTAGTGCCACCAAGTCCAAGATAACCAAGCCTTGATCCTGGCTCTCGGGGACCTTGGCTCCGGCTCTGTCCGGCTTCCTCTGCAATGGCATTCCACGGCTGTGTGCTCCTTGCTCCAGTACCCTGGGTCTATTTATTCCCCAGGACCCCTCTCCCTCCTGGAAGAGTCGAATCTCAGAAATAAATCCCTCTGAACCTGCAAGATAAATGGCCCATTATCTTATCCTATCTAAACTGTGTCCCCTCATTAAGGATAGCCACTAACACTGAGAAATTCAAGTAATCAAGGGAGATGAGGTTGGTGAGATAATCTCTTGGCACATCTCCAAGCATGCAGTGGAGCCCTGACAACTGCCAGGCTGGAGAATAAGCAGGTGTGTCATTTTTATACATTATATTTCCAAAAGGGAAAGGCCCAGAACTGAACAGCATCCTCAGCCTAATGCCACTGTAGGTTTTAGATGAAGTTGGCCTCATCTGGAAAAAGCTGGCTCTGGGAGGAGTCAAAACTAGAAAGGAGGCTCCAAATGCCCCATACCCTGTTGAGGGGATGACAGCTAAGAGCATGGAGTGGTGCCCTAGCCAGAAGTCCAACAGTGAGAAAGGACTGGATCAGTTAGATGCCTAAGTCATGGGGATCATGGGAAAGGCACACATCTCATTCCGGCAGTCCAATGCTCTTGAAAACCCTGAAAACCGCCAGTGAAGTTTTAAGCTGCATGAGCCATTAAAGATATTGAGAAAGGGAGATGGAGGAGAAGAAGTGGGGAAGGGCAGAGGGAGTTGGGGGGAAAGGGGAAAGGGGAGAAAGAGGAGAGAAGAGGAGGAGGAGGAGGAAAAGATCTTGCCTCTTACACACAAGCCCAAGGAGCTGAATCTTATAGGAAGGAAATCTTGCTTATTCATTTGACCTGTTTTGAATGAGAATAGAGAAATAGGGCTTGCTGTTTCCAAGCTGCAAGTACTAGAACTTTTCCTGCTGGGATTGTGCTGGAAGAAAAATCAAACCGCGGCACGGCTTTTTAGACAGAGGAGGTTGCCTTCAACACCAGCCTGGGGGAAAATAGATCCTAGTAATAAGCTAACTTGGGGATTAAGCACCCTGTGGCTGAGGGTGAGTCACTTCCCAGAGCATTTCAGTCTCCCATCTGCAAAATGCAGTAACAGTCCTAGACCTGAGCATGGGGAGGGGAGGGGCAGAGAGAGTCTGGAGAGAGTGGATACAACTTCAGATGCAGCTTGGCTTCTAGAAGTAAGGCACCAATTCTTTTATTTGGGTGAGAAGTATTTGCATCTATATCAGGTGACAGATTTTGCCCCAGCTCCACCTAACTCTAATTTCCTTCCAGGGCTGAGCTCCATAAAACGCCTGGCCTGTGTGTGAAGGGTAGCAGAGTTTAGAAATGTGTTCCCTCCCAATAGCCTCCCAGGGCCTGTCATGAATATATGCCTCAGCAAAAGAAAAAATTAGCATGATATCACCCTTTGGGGTCTCTGGAAAAGGGTCAAAACTACAAAAATATCGACAATGTTTATGGAATTTTTGTCATTATGAACGTGATATGTGCACATTTATAAATATTAAATGTTCAAAACCTATAAAGAGAGTAATAAAAATGAACCATAAACAACTGTTAATATTCTGGTGTATTTCCTTCCAATCTCTCTATATGTAAATAAGATAATGGGATCACATTATGTGAATCCAATTTTACATCTTTCATTTCATGCTTTACACTATACTGTGGGCATTTTCCAAAGTCATTAAATATTCTTCAGAAACATGATTTGTAATGGTTTCATAAAATTTCCTCCTATGAGTACAATATAATTTATTTAACCTTCATCCATTTAAGGACATTTATATAGGCTGTTTCCCATTTTTCTTTCTTACAAATAATGATATACTTAAATTTTTTGATGAATTTATGATTATTTCATTAGGATATAGCCTTAGAAGTGAAATAACTGGGTGAAAGGCTGAAGAACAGGCTTTCGGTGGCAAATAGCAAAAAGCCAAACTCAAACCAGGATGGCCACCAGCCACCATCATGGCTGTAGATGTCCTCAGGCACATCCAATGGGAAAGTGTACACTTCTGTCTCTGTCTTCCAAACAGCAGTCTTAAGATTCACCCTGATTGGGATATAGGTCTGTGCCCATCCATAAAATAAACACTTTGGACCAGAAGTTTAAAAGTTCTAATTGCCTAAGCCAATCAGAGACATCCATGTTAGTTGGGATGTCAACTGCCCCTAAGGCACATGGTCTCTTGGAGAAGGATGGATATCCAGATAAAAACCTAACCAGTATTAGGAAGGAAAAAGGCAAAAATGAGGGCTGAATAAACACCCACAAATATTAGCTGCAAGAATGAACTTTTTAAAGAGATTGATACGAATGTTCAAATTACTTCCCATAAGGATTGTACCAATGTAGAATCAGCAGTGTGTTAGAAGGCCTAAGTGTGCCCTCACCAGCGTCCATTATTTTATTTTAAAGGAAGTTTAAATTACCCAATTCCAATTTGATGGGTCTAAATAGAGATTGCATCCCAATTTAAATTTCTTTTCTTTGATTATTTATGTGCTTGTGGACATTTAGGATTTCAAAACCTTAAAAGTTAAACATTGATGATAAATATTCTAAAGACTGGTAGCCTCAGGCTGATCTACTCCATCCCTGACCATTGAGAAACAAATATTGTAATATTTGGGGCCCTATCTCTATCAGTGATTAGAGTCCATGTTTAGCCTTTAGCCCTTAACTGAATGTTCCCTTAGTGAGTGCCTGAGCACCCCTAACGTCCTCTGTGCTTCTGGGAAGACAATTCTTGCCTAGTCCCAGCTCCAGTTCCCAGTTTGCCCTCCAGGGCAAAGTTCCAGGATTGGCACTTTGATATTTTGTTCCAAATGAAAGGGGTGGCTGGCTGAACCTTAGCCCCTGATTTCTAGCTGCAGTCCTGTGTTTTGCATAAGCAGGAAAGGAGGATCCTGCCACTGTAACTTGTTCTTGGGGATTGAACCTCTTTAAGTGCCATCTCAGCATCTCAGGCCGGACTAGTACTTATAGTATAATTTGACTGCTTGCAAAGCCAGTCCTACAGCCAGGTCAATCTCTCCAGAACTGGCCCTCATGACTCTTGTTGGGCCATCCACCTCCAGCCCATCACTAACATCTCACCCTGCCTCTCTGCCACGGTTGGCTTAATACTCCCAATGACATGGAAGTCTCCTCCTTCACCAAAAACCGCTGCTCGGCCTGTTTTGAAACCCTGCACTACTTGGCTTCACCTTCCTGGGGGTTGGCATTAGAAAAGAGGAAAAGATATATGTTATTCAAAGATATAAATAGACTTAAGATTACATCTACCTTCCAGATAAAGCTCTAGCAAAAATTCAACAGGAAGGGAGGTCTCATCAAACAGGTTGTGGGGTTAGCAATAACAATATATGGTGTGCTGAGCTTGGACCTAGGCTTTCAAAAGGGAAAAGGGAGTTCACAGGTATTTTTCTAGAAAAAATCCCCCTGGATGATACTGGTTCAACATGCTGAAAATCTTGGACTAGCTTTTTTTTTTTCTTTTTTTCTTTTCTTTTCTTTTTTTTTTTTTTTTTGAGACAGGGTCTCCATCTGTCATCCAGGCTGAAGTGTAGTGGCATGATTATAGTTCACTGCAACCTTAAACTACTGGGCTCAAGCAATCCTCCTGCCTTAGCCTCCCAAGTAGATAGGACTATGAGGCGTATGCTACAATGCCCAACTAATTTTTTAAAACATAGTTTGTAGACACCGCATGTTCTCACTCATAAATGGGAGTTGAACAATGGGAACATACGGGCACAGGGAGGGGAACATCACACACCGGGGCCTGTCGGGGGGTAGGGGGCAAGGGGAGGGATGGCATTAGGAGAAATACCTGATGTAGATGACAGGTTGATGGGTGCAGCAAACCACCATGGCACGTGTGTACCTATGTAACAAACCTGCACGTTCTGCACATGTATCCCAGAACTTAAAATATAATTCAAAAAAAAAGAAAGTATCAATAAGGTATAATTATATTCTAAATTTAAAAAAATAATAAAAATGTTTTGTAGAGATGGGGTCTTGCTATATTGCCCAGACTGGTCTTAAATTCCTGGCCTTAAGTAATCCTCCTGCCTTGGACTCCCAAATTGCTGTGCTCACAGATAGGTGTAAGCTGCTGTGCTCACAGATAGGTTTAAGCTACTGTGCCTCATCAAGGACTAGCTTCTTAATGCATGGAATGCTTTAGTTAGCAGGAACTTTAGAGATCACTTCCATTCATTCCAGTTTTCAGCCAAAAGTGCCAGCCCTGGGCTAGTTGCTGGAGATATAAACAGGAATCAGATATGGCCTCTACCCTCAAAACTAGAAAAGCCAGGACAAATAAGTACATGCAAAAAAAAAAAAAAAGTGACACTGGTGCTGTTACAGCCATTTATTCAGCTGGGGCACAAATAAAGAAGGGTTCAGACTGGCTCCACAGAAGAGGTACTTTTGGACTGAGTTTTAAAAGTGAACAAGAGTTCTCCAGCTGCACAAAATAGAGTGGGGTGTGCTAAGTATGGAGAAAAATTGAGGGAAAGCTAGAAAGTATGAAACATCCTAGTATGTTCTGAAGAACTACAGGTAATTCAGCATTTCTAGGTCATGAGGACAGAAGGACAAGAGATGGTTTATACGAACTGATCAAACAGGTAAAAGAGTTTGATGTTTATACCACGGGCTAGAAAAGAAAGGACATAGATATTTATTTCTGATATCCTTATAAAAATTTAATGAAGCACCATACTGAAGGCAAGATCATTGTCATAGTCCAGGTATAAGATAGAAGAAGGAAGGCGTATGAGAGTTGGTGAAAAATAGAATGCTTTAAAATTAAAATTAGAACCAGACTTCGTTACCAGTTGGATGTAGAGACTGGGGGATAATGAGCAGTAGAGGAAGGCTCTTAAATCCTCATTCACACATTCATGCACGCATTCAATCACTTATCCATTCAATATCTATTTGAGTACCTGCTTATTGCCAGATAGGCTTGAGGAATACAAACTACTCATCCCTGTATTTATAGAACTTACAGATAATTAAACAAATGGTAACAATAAGAATGACTGATGTTATGATAAGGGATGTACAGAGAGATTAAGGGCAATAATTAATCTTGTCTAAAGGAGAGATAGAACCAAGCTGAGAGAATGATATTTACACAGATATATGAAGGATGAGCTGAAGTTAGCCAGGTAAAGGCAAGAGTGCAAAACAAAGTATTCTGCATAGAGAAAAATAATTCACAAAGACCCAGAGGAAAAGAGCATGGCATATCTGGAAATTGAAAGAGGAGAAATATGGCTGTCATGTTAAAAAAAGAAAAGAAAAGAAAAAAAGAGGGAGAAGGGCAGGGCATGAGGCCAAAAACAAGACTGGATCCAGAAAACAAATGCCAGGTAAGCTGTGTTGCCGTTTATATCTGATCCTAAAGGCCCGCTGAGCCCCGTTGCAGAGTTGAGAACATAATATAAGTTCTCTAAACCCTGCAATGTGGCTTATCAGGTGAGTGGCATGATTAGATATACATTTGGTAAAGATTATCCTATCTGCATTGCAGAGAATGGTTTGAAGAGGAGCAAGACTTGAGGCAGGAAGACTCGATAGGAGGTCCATGACATCAAAAGCAAATTAAGGGGAGGCAGCTGGGTAGTGCCTGGGGTGTCCATCTATGAAGGGAAGTGAATTCTCACTAAGTTTCTAAAACATCAATGGAATTGAACAAGAAGGCGACAATTGTATATTCCGGATGTCTTGCCAAGCAGAAACATTGCATGTGATTGGAAAAAATGCTTGATAAGCCACTGTGGTTGTGTGGGACACCTTGCTGCCTCGACCACCCCACCAACTCTACCAAGGGGCATGGTAGACCTACAGCAGATGATTTCTAAATTATACAATGAGGAAGGATGCAAGTGCAAAGCCAGAGCTGAGTTGTTCAGGGCAATATAACAGAGGTCAGCAAACTTTTTAAATAAAGAGCCAGACAGTAAATAGGTTTTGTAGGCCAGATTCTGTTTGTCACAACTACTCTACTCTGCCATTATTGCATGAAAGCAGCCAAGTACAATGCAGGAACAAATGGGTATGGCCGTGTTCCAAAAACCTTTATTTATAAAACAGGTGGTCAGCTCACCGGCCTTCATTTGCCAACCTCTGCAATAAAAGATAATTTGATTGCTCCTTCCATGGATGTTGCTTTTCTACAATTTCCCTCTAAATAAATGATGAATATACACTTCAACAATATTGTTGTGAAGGTGTGTCAAGAAACTAGTAAGCCAGGAGAGCCCACACATGTTGCATCCCTGCCCCTTGAATGATAGATGGCTGTCATCTTGACTGAGGCAGTGGGAAAGAGAAGTGAATGGAGCTGAGGTCTATGTAGATGTTGGCGTTATTAGGACTCAGTGATTGGTTGGATGTGGCATTAGGTAGACGATGGAGTTAAGAAAGACTTCTGCATTTCTGGTCTTGCCAGCTGGTAGACTATGGGGGCAAGAGAGGAGAGGGAGCTGTTTTGGGGAGTGGGAATGAATAGAGCACTTTAGATGTTTTCTATTTAAAGTATCCACATGACATACAGATGGAGTGATCTCTCTAGTAAGAAGTGGGATTTCTGAGCCTGGAGCTCAAGACACACTTCCTGGCTGGAAATATAGGTTTGAAAGTCATCAGTAAGGATATGAATGAAAGAGCCCAGAAAGAAAGAACAGCAGAGGGCTAAGAACAAGCCCTGAGAGATGCCAGCATTTAAGGGACAGGTAGACTAACACAGAAACAGAAAACCAAACACTGCATGTTCTCACTTATCAGTGGGAGCTAAACAACGGGTACACATGGACATAAAGATAAAAAGAATGTACAGTATGGACTCAAAAAGCATGGAGGTGCAGGGATGGGGCTGAGCTGAAAAACTACCTATTGGATATTATGTTCACTATTTTGGTAATGGGCTCACTGAAAGCCCAAGCCCCATCATTATGCAATATACTCATGTAACAAACCTGCACATCTACCCACTGAACCTATAATAATAATAAAATAAATAGGAGAATTCCCTTTTCCTGCTAGGACCCCTCAGCATATCCATCTTCTTCTTTCTTTCTGGGGGCACAGGACATCATGGCAAGCCCAGGCTGGTGTCTCTGCCGCCCCCGCATGCACCCTACAATTCCTTGCCATCTCCTCCTCCAATGCCTCTTCTTCTAGGCTACAACCATCTCCAAAATCACCAAAGATGGGCATGTCAAGGCAGACCAACAAGAACCATCTAGTGCATCAGAGAACCAGGAAAATAACTCTAATTCCATCCCCTGTAAGTTGAAGAAAAGGAAAGTTTGTGTTGAGGAGGCCCTGGCTGAGCAGCCCTCCCTGTCCTGGAAGACAGGTAGTGCTAATCGGAGCAGTGAGCCCCTACTGAGACCCAGTAGGATGAACATAACTGACTTCCCAACCTGCCAAGACTCTTCTCTCCCTGTCTCCATGAGGAAAAATGATAGAAATCCTTGGTGCCCATTCACCCCAGAAAATCAGCTCACAGCGAACACCCTCTTGGGACTCTGCAGACAGGGCAGCTCAGTGAGATATCCTGGGAAAGAAGAGAAAGCCCATCGCCTCAGAAGAATGTGACAGAGGCCACTGGGAATTGACTATGATAGAGATCTTTGTGGGTCTGCAGCTTCTGGTGCTGATCTAGATGTGAAGGCAAGACACGAAAAGGGGTCTTCCCTCTAAGCTGCCTGCAAAGCAGCTCTTTCACTGAAGGAGTTCTGTTATTGCCCTTGGAGCACTCTCAGACTTCAGTGATTTATGGTCCCCAGAGCTCATTGTCAAACATCAGATTTAATCACAGAACATTCACGGTTAGACCATTTAGAACTACCCCTGGCTCTAAGTCTATAAACTGGGGAAGCTACAGGACTGTGTTTTACCTATGTTGTCATGGTAATCAGCATGCAGCCTGAGAGTAATCCTGGCCAAATTCCCAAGCATCTGGTGGGCAGAGGATGTGTGAATCTGTATGTAACCAGTTTATTGAGCAGTCTGAACTTGGTGGGGTGTATGCGTAAAATAATTGTATCTTTTTCCATCATGGCTTTCATCTCTGCTCTGTAGAACCTCCCTTTCCTAATACATAGCACATTGCTCAATAAGATCTTGGGCAGATTCCATAAATTTCTGGTCATGCTTAGCTCTTCAAGTGCAGCCCAGGTTAAAGTTTTGATCTGTAATGCACTTAAATCACATCTCCCTCTCTTCCCTCCTGCACAGCTTTGAGCTATGTATTCGTTTTCTCGGGCTGCCATAACAAAGTACAACACATCGGGGAGCTTAAGACAACAAAATTTATCATCTGAGTTCTGGAGAAAAGAAGTTCAAAATCAGGGCTGTGATCCCTCTGAAAGCAGTGGGGAAGGATCCTTCCTTGCCTCTGCCAGCTTCTGGTGGCCCCAGACACCCCTTGGCTTGTGGCAGCATAATTCCAATCTTCATATGAAGTTCTCCTGATGTCTATTCTCGTGTCTTCCCTCTGTACATGACTTTTGCCAAATTTCCCCCTTTTATAAGGACACCAGTCACAATGGATTAGGGCCTACCCTAATGATCACATTTTAACCTTCTGCAAGGCCTTCTTTCCAAATAAGATCACATTCTGATGTACTGGGGATTGGAAAGCCAATCTATCATTTTGTGGAGGACACATTCATCCCCTAATAAGCTGAAATCCGGGACTGTGATCTGACTCTGAGCCACTTCCTGCACTCGAACCCCGCCAATCCTGATTCTCCCAGTGATGTTGGTGGGGGACGGGAGGGGTGGTGGACACATGCCTCTGAGTGGCTGGCCACTGTCCGTCCTGTCTCTCTCTCTCTGCTGACTATGGCAGCATCTCTAGTTTACCCAGACTGGCCATTGGAACCCTCCATGCAGCAGGCCTCCAATTGTGGGCTGTCTCTCCTCAGACACACATGCGAGTTCTTTAGAGTACCTGTGAGCCTCCCTGCAGCACAACCCTTTGATGTAAAGGATTCACCTCCAGCTTGACCTTTTCCACCCGTCTGTCCTCCAGCTCCCAGACCTGTGAACCACCTCCCAGCTGTCCAGCCTCCTGCCACAGAGGTCCTGACACTTGGCAGGCTTTGTGCCCCAGTTACCAATCGCAGAGCAACAGGAAACATTTCACTCACCATCCTGTGTGTGTGTATATGTGTACGTCTATGTACACACCCACACACACATATACACACATACACATACATCATACAACAGAGACATCGCTCACACAAACAAATAGCAAGCAAATTAATGTCTTGAACAATGTAGAAAACTTAATAAGTTGATTATCAGCCCAGAATTATTGATACTATCTATGGAACAAATTGTGCTTGCCTTTACTTTTTTTCCTAAAGCTAATGATTGGTTTTAAAAAACATTTTCATAAATTCTCTCTCACAGAGATAGTTGAAGAAATAATATTTACAATTTGCTGATTACTGATGGACATCAGTAAAAAGGAGAACACATAATGATTGCTACTGCTTATTGATTACTTTCCACATGCCCGGCACTGAGTTAAATGCTTTTATATGCATAACCTAATTTCTCTCCAAGACCTGTGAACTAGAAACTATTATTACCTCTATTTTATAGGAAACTGCTCAGAGCTGTTAAGGGCCGTGCCCCAGATTAGGCCACTAGTGAGATATGGAGTTGGCAGTTGAACACCGGCAGCCTGACACAAGTTCCGACCCTGACTGCTGTAGCCTCCTACCTTCCCTGGAATCCACACCATACACCCACCGCCACTGAATCCTGCTGACTTAGGGGACTCCCCTAGATTGTTTCTCAAATTTGCCCCCTCTCCCACCCATGTAACTCTACCCCAAGTACACAAGACATTCATATAAATGCTCGGTGTCATCTGTCCTCCGTATATGATCCTTCGCACCTCACTGCCTCTGGCCTCTCAGGAACCCTGTGGATTTGAACCCACCTGTACTGAACTGAGCTGTAGCTGTACTAATAAATGCTGAGCTTGAGGTGGAGCTCATCAATATTTTAGGTTTAAATAAGGGCGCAGGGGACAGGGAATAAAAATAGGCACAGACAGGGAGGGGAAGAATGTTCCCCTCAATAGAAACTGAAGAGAGAGGGGGAAGGGAGGGAACTGTGATCACACCCATTCTTTTTACCTCTCAGAGGTCAATTTGAAATATTCAGGCTAGAAGAAATCTATGTAATATAACAAAATTCTTGTGCAATTATAATTAGCTCTGGCAGTATTTTTGTTGTGTTCAAAGCATCTTTGAATATGAAATTGGGAAAGGCAATGGAATGGAAAAGAGAGAACAGGAAGCCGACAGAAGGGAAGAAGGAGAAAGTCCAGATTGAGGCCAAGTGGGAAGAGGGTGAGAATTTGTGTTCAAGTTCCTCTGGCATTTTTCTCAGCAGAGTGTCACCTGTCACGTGAGGACAGCCATTGTCAAAGGCTCCAGCAAAGCTTCTAGTAAATGTCTGACCACAGTGCAAGGTGATTTATAAATGAGGGAAAACAACAGTAGAGAGTAAGGCAAGGGAGAGTTGGCAAAGTGAAATATAATGTACTCAAGTCCATGGTTTCCATTCCTGGTGTATGTGTATGGAAAAGATAACTCATAATTCACAATAAGCAATGAAGCCGGGTCCTCTTGTAAGGAAGAGTGAGGAAGCACATTTTCCCATGAATGGAAAGAGGGCTGACACAACCACAGGAAATGCACACACACCATCTCCTCTCACTCACTCTCATTGCTTACTGCTAGTGGCACCTCATTTCCTGACATTCACAGTTTAATATTCACTGAAGATCCACTGAGTCATTAGCCACTGGGAATGCAGGAGGCATAATAGATTGAGTTTGTGCCCTAAGAATGGTCAATAGGTGGTTAGTATCAAGGCTCCAAGAAATAGAAGATTTGCTCGAGTCGTGTTACAAGGAGAGAAATTTTATATGGAGGCCTGGATCACTGTATTAGTGAAGGGAAAGGAAAAGGAATAAAATCTCCAACATAGATTGCTTTCATTTTTCAAGCACTTTCAGACCTCTACCACTCACATCTTTTTGACAATCTTAGCTCAGGATCTATCAGCCTTTATTGCCAAAACAGCTTTCTCATATCCAATCTAAGTCCACCTTATCAGAGCCTAAATATATGTCCCAATAATGCAGTGACCATTCACAGATATGAAGGCTATTTCAAAAGTCACCCCCTTACATTTTACCTCTATTTTTCAATCTCTTAATCATCTTCATGACTAGATACTGAAAAAGTTTTCCTGCTCCATTGTAACTTTACTGCACTACCAAAGGCCTCCATCAGTTTATTTATTAAGTACTTACCAGTGTATCAGACCTTGTAAGGGATACACACGCAGGGGTACAATACACATTCCCTACCCTTCAGAAGCTCCTAACCTATGACCTCTAATTGTTAAATCACAGTATTATAAAAATGTTGAGTTACAAGAGAACCTGTAGTATGCTTAACACACCATGACCATACACATTATTGCTAATGATATTCATATGAGCTACAGATGTTGGTGGGCATGCCATGGGCTGGGAGTTATGTCCAATTGCCAGGTAAGGTACCTTTCAGGTAAATTACCTTTCTCACTCTATGAACCATATCTAAATGCAAGTCATCAAATACAAAATTACTATTTTGATAAATCTGATGTTCTTTGATTTATTAGCATAAAAAAGGCAAATAGTTTATAAACTTCTATACTTTGTTTCCATTAGTAATGCTTTTCTTGAAAACACCATAGTTGAACAATCCTTTATCTGGCCCAATTTTTCACCGAGTTTATGGGGTTTTCTGTGACATCCCTGACATGGTCATCCACTCTTTGGTGAAAAAGTCCTAGGAACAGAGGGTTCCTTGACTGCGTACACCCCCCCGCTTCATGATCTTTTCTTAATCCTTCCCACCTCGACCTCTGCAATTCAATCCCCCCTCAACCACCAACACTGTTGAATAAAGCCTCTCCTTCCTTTGAGTAATATACCCTGTCCCAGCTCTGCTCTGATTGTGTTTATCCCATCTTAGTTGATCTAATTTGCCAACTCTAAATGTGATTGTAGCCTAAGGTTTGAATTTCTGCCTCTGTCTCTTCTCTCTTCATACTTTCTCTTTCGAGGACATCTACTTTCACTAAGCCCTCTTGAACGTGCATTCCCCTTCCTGGGCTTTAATTCTACATTTGCCTTTGTCCTCTCTACATTTCTATGTGGAAGTCTCTCCGTAACCCTGAGTTCCTTGCACATAAGTTGAAGTTATACTTCCCTTCCCATACAACCGAATCTAAAGTACCCTCTTCTGATTCCTAAACTTCTCTATATAATATTGTCTATTATCTCTAGAAGATACCGGGCACTCTAAAATTGCTTATTGAATATTGTTATCCCACTTTGACTGTAAAAATTTAAAGTCACGGGTCCTGTCTTCCGTATTTTGTATTTTTAACATCTAAGGCAGTCTCTCGCTAATAGCAAGTACTCAATAAATGAACGTGTGTGTGTGTGCAGGTAAGTAGGTGTCACTGAATTCTTTTGCAATCCAGGCTGGAAACATTCAAAACCTTTGTTTGACCCATTTCTCTCTTCAACTCCATCTTCACCCAGCCACAAACACTTGTGATTGTTCCTTTGCAGTTTACCTTTATGTGTCTACCTACATCCAACTGGGAACGGCCACCACTTCCGATAATAGCTCCTTCTATCCTGTGCTTGCACCTCCGAAGTAGCCTCTCACACAACCACTCTTTTCAAAGCTTTTCTTTTCTTTTCCTTTTTTTTTTTTTTTTTTTAGATGGAGTTTCATTCTTGTTGCCCAGGCTGGAGTGCAATGGCGTGATCTCGGCTCGCCACAACCTCGGCTCACCGCAACCTCCAACTCCCAGGTTCAAGCAATTCTCCTGCCTCAGCCTCCCAAATTAGCTGGGATTACAGGCACGTGCCACCACGCCCGGCTAATTTTTTGTATTTTTAGTAGAGATGGGGTTTCTCCATGTTAGTCAAAGCTTTTCTTTACCCTGCTGCCAGACAAATTCTAAAACATCATGCCCGCATGCAAAATATTTAGTGGTTCTTCATTGCAGGAACAGTGATATATAAACTCAATAGTCTAGCTTTCATTGTCTTCATGACGTGGTCTTAATCCTTCTCCACAGTTTTATCTCTAACCATTCAGTTTTCTAATTTTCTATCTGTTCTTAGCCAGTCTGGCTCACTTATTTTCCTCGGACACATTTTCCTCTGTGTCCTGCCCTACCTGTACTCTTTTGTTTATGTCAGTCTCCATTCTGCTTCCCTGATAGTGTTTCCCATCATCTTCTTAGCCAATCCCATCCATCCTTCTAACTCATGTGGAGGCCCTGTGTCTTCTGAGAAGCCTTCCCAACCCACCTCCTTGGAGCTCCTACAGCCATGATTATCAATATCATTCATCGGGTAATTAATCACATAACGTCTATGACATCTCCTGTGCTGCTGTCATCTTAAGCTGCTATTTATCCCTCATAACGTTATATAACTTTTCACTAATTTATATCATGTTTCTACAACAAGATTATAAACTTGGCAGGGGTAGGCACCTTGTCTTATAATCTTTGTATCCCCCATAGTATTTAGTAGGATATCTTTTCACAGTAGGCACTCAATAAATATGCTGATTTATTCTCCCCCATCCTTCAAAGACTAGTTAAATTCCACCTCATCTAGGAACCCTTCCCTTAAAACTCCAGCACACATTTATTTTCCTCTCCTACCCCCCAAGTTCCATTGTACTTACTGTCTGTCCTGCTCAATACACACAGTATGGAGTATAATCCTATTTATGGTATCTTGTGTATAAATTGTGTTCATCCCATTGAACAGTCTGTTTCTTAAGAAAAAAGGCTGTTGTCTTTAAACAGTCTGTTTCTTAAGAACAAGGCCATTATCTTTATATTCTTCTCAGGGTTAGAGACTGGATAAGTTCTAAATAAATATTTATTCATTAATCTAGAATAATTTTCAAATTGTTATTAGGTATAATCTAACAAGATAGAAATTAAGCAAGATACCTCAATAAGACTTGATTTGGATGTGAATATTTGTCATCACAGCTCGCTATACGTTACTTATAAATAAGGCCCTACAATATGGCATGTGATTTCTGTGTCTGGGTTTCAACTGTGATAAAGAAATATCATGTCACTTGCCTGAAATCTACTTGACAAGTTAGAACTAGACCGAAGCAAACATACACAATCATAGATGCCTTACTCAACCTGTGGTTGGCTTGTGGGGCTTTTTACTTGCTGGCAATTGTTTCTTTAGACATGGTATATTCAAACAGCAGCCATAATGGCTATTATGAAATAATGTCTAATCCTCAAGTCCTTTGCATTTTATTTGATAATAGACTTATTCATTGATTCATCCACTACAGAGACTATGTTAGCATTGATTGTACAAAAGTGAACAAAGAAGAAATGGCCCTTGCTTTATAGGAAGAGAATTTACTAAATAAGAAACCACAAGCAAATAGTGACAAATATTCTGAATAAAATAACCAAAAGTTTTGGTGTGGGTAATGTCAGTCTGTTCAGGCTCTATAATGAAATACCATAAACTGGGTAGCTTATAAATAACGAAAATTTATTTTTCACAGTTCTGGAGCTGGGAAGTCCAAGATCAAGGTGTCAATAGATTTGGTGTCTGGTGAGAGCCCAACCATTTCCTGGTTCATAGATGGTGACTTCTTGCTGTGTCCTCACATGGTTGAAAGGACAAACAAGCTCTTTCTGGTATATGTTACAGGGGCACTAATCCCATTAGTGACCTAATCACCTCCCCAGGGCCTCACCTCTTAAGACTATCACACTGGGGATTAGGTTTCAACATAAGAATTTGAGGGACACAGACATTCAGATACGGCAGATGGGAAGGGATGGATTCTCAAGAAAGCACATTTAAGCTGAGGCTTGAAGGATGGAAGGAAGGGAGTCAGTCAAGGGAAGAACTGGGCAAAAAGCATTTCAGAGAATCACATGTGCAAAATCCCTGAGATAGATTTGAAGAACTGAAGGAAGGGCAGTATACCTAGAGTATAGCAAACGAAGTGGCTTCCATAAGTGTATACATTTAAGACATTAAAGACATTACTCCGTTTCATCCTTGCTAATGCCAGACTCCAAGCCTTCCTCGGCTATACTCTAGGAGGGCAGAGTACTGTGGATTGTGGTTGATAACGCAGGAAGCTGGAGGCAGAGGAAAGACACCGAGCTGTGCGATGCAAACCCAAGTCGACTTACCAATTCTACTCCTAAATAACTGTGTGACCTTGGACGATTCCTTTCACCTCTCTGGCCCTTTCTGTTGTTTGAAATAAGTTACATGTTCATTCATTCAACTCGACAACTATATACCAAGTACCTGTTATGTACCAGGGCATATTCTAAATACAGGGAACATATAGTGAGAAAAGCAAAGGACAAAATCCCTACTGTCATGGACTTGTACATTCTAGTGGGAGCAGGCAAACTGTATTTTCTTGCACACACACTCTCTGTCACACACATACATACACACACACACACATACACACACTGTTAACAGCCAGTAAAGCAAGGAAGAAGTCAGTGGGACTGGGGAATAGTCAGTGAAGAGACTCATGAAGATGACCTTTGAGCAAAAACTTGAAATAGATGAGGGTGCAGGCCAAGTGAAAATCTGGGAGGAGAGTGTTCCAGGCATAGGAAAGAGCAGCAAAGTCCGGCAGCAGGAGTGTCCCCATTGCATTCATGGAACAGCACAGAAGCAGCATGGCTGAAGCAGTGTGAGGAAGAAAATGAGAGCAATTATATTGATCTTCAAGTTATCTTTCCCTACAAAATTCAGGGGTTCATGCTAATCTGCCAGGGGATTGTCCACAGATGAATGATTGAAACTGACATACGGAAGTAACACGTAGGACAAGGTGAGAGTCACAGGCTCCCTTGGTTCCAATGAGCAATTAGTCTAACCCAGGAGCAGGTGGTTAAAGGGGGAATAGAGTGTGATGATGAGATGTGGACCTAGGCCATCATTAGTGTGAGGATCCACAGCGGGAACGTCGGAGACACAGGGAGTGAGAGCAGAGGAGGGCAAGGCACAGGGCGGGGTGGGGGTTAAAATGTACAATGCATGGAAGAGAGGTGGCCCAGGGGAGACCACCATTAAGGCCCAGAGTGGCAACTCCTTGCAAACAGTGAAAATAACTGACTTCAGCCAGTGCGACTTCAAGGAAGAAAGTTTAGAGACTTCATAAATGTTTTCTAAAATGAAACAAATGAAGAGAAGCAAAGATGTTCTCGACAAAGAAAACTTGCCAGGAAAATGAACCAACATGGAGACTAAGTCTAGGCCTAACTGAGGTTCCCTAAATACTGCCTGAGTGCCCAAGACTCTGCTTGCTGGTTTAAAGATATGATTTCATTTAATCTTAAGACAGACCTATGAAATAGGCATTATTTCCCCCTTTTTACAGGTGAGAATGTCTTCCTGGTCTGCGTGTAATGGCACGTGGTATGCATTGGGTAGATTCAGGATATAGTAAAACGTTGCCCCTTCAGCTACTGGGAAGCCAGGGCCCTGGGAAGTGTCCCAGCCATGGGCAGCACCTTCAGTCGGTCATTATCACTTTTATCATGTAACATGAAAAAGGCTGGGATTTGTTTTAAGGTTCTTTTAAAAGGAGAGAAAAGGTGTAGTTAATATGACATAATATTAAGGTTGGTGCAAAAGCAATTGCGGTTTTTCCCATTAAAAGTAATTACTTTTAAATTTTGCCATTAAAATGAAATTACTTTTTTTTTTTTTTTTTTTTTGAGATGGAGTCTTGCTCAGTCACCCAGGCTGGAGTGCAGTGGCGTGATCTCGGCTCACTGCAAGCTCTGCCTCCCAGGTTCATGCCATTCTCCTCCCTCAGCCTCCTGAGTAGCTGGGACTACAGGTGCCTGCCACCACGCCCAGCTAATTTTTTTTTTTTTTTTTTTTTTTTTTTGTATTTTTAGTAGAGACGGGTTTTCACCATGTTAGCCAGGATGGTCTTGATCTCCTGACCTCATGATCCACCCGCCTCAGCCTCCCAAAGTGCTGGGATTACAGGCGTGAGCCACCACACCCAGCCAAAAAGAAATTACTTTTAAACCACAATTTTCTTCGCACCAACCTAAATAACAAATAGCTGAATTCCTTGTGTTTTCCAAGGTAAGGAGCCAGGATGAGGGGGAGAGAAGTTTTGTTTTCAGAGTACCTGACGGCTTCAGGTTTACAAGTTTGGAGGACCTAGGTCCAAGCAAGGAGGAAGTGGACAGTGGTTTAGAGGCCTGCAGGGAAGGGGGAGATATGGAAAGTGAGGAAGACAGAAGTTCACCCAGTGAGTGAGCCTGGGAACTGTGAAGCAAAGAGAGGAAGAAGAGAAGCTGTCAATCAGCAGGGAGATGGAAAGACTTGGGAGAGGGGACCGTTCATGGGAGCTCAGCAGGTTTTACTGTGGAGGTCTACAGTGTAAAACCCTCCTGCATTTCTGTACAAAATCTTTAGTAAGCTTGACATGGCTCTAGAATACTTGTGGCATGGGTGGCCCCACTGGAAGGGCAGAAAGAGGTGCTGAATCCTACTGGCTGAGTTGAGAAAATGTCAGCCTACACAGACAAGTGGGACTAGGAATCTGCCTTCTTGCAGATGGGAGAACAGGCTCAAAGCCTGTAGGCTGCTTCCCGGGGCCACATGGCAGCAAGTTGCTGAGATCTTTCAGCTTCCAAAGCCAAAGTTCTTCCCACTCCAGTGCCCTTGGTCCATTTTGGTTGGCACCTCAGCAGCGACTTCAAAAATTTCAGCCTTAAAATGTTTTGTGTGTTTTTTCCACCAACTGGACCACTAGATAAATGCTTCATCTTCACATCCTTTTTTTTTCCTCTGTTCAAACACAAAATGAGTTGAAAACAACATGAGAGAAAAAAAGAAACAAGCAAACGGAAAGTTCTGTAAGAATGAATATAATTGGAGCTAGGTCAAACACTGAAGAAATCATGGACAAATGAAAAAGCCAGGATGCTCGATTTTACTAGAAATCACAGGAGAGTGACCAAATGCAGCCTTCCTTAGTCTTTCAGTTCAATAATGAGGAAAGCAGAAGTGGTTCTCCATGATAGACAGTTCTGAGGAGTTGGGAAAGAACAACCATGGTAAATCAGAAAACATGTACTTCCAGGGTGGCATGCTTAGTGATATAAACAAATTTTTGTTGTTGTTTTAATTTTAAAGTTGGCTTCCCTAAAATAATGCCTGAAGGCTGGGGAGGTAGAGAAATGAATCAGAACCTGGAGACTGAATGCTTTTTGGTGTGCTCCTATCCTCGAGCTTCGGCTCAGACAGGGCATATGCATCATTTGAGGAGCAAATAGCTCACCTGGGAGAGCAGTTTCTGCAGCTCCTGGCCAATACTATTTTTCTGAATTGCTTATGCAGAAGTGCAAGAAAGTATTAGAATTGATCAGAAGAGCTGGTATCTTCTGCAGTGTCTTTTAACTTTTTTCTGGACTTAAAGACCTAAAACAAGCAAAAGACCTTCCTTATCATGTAATGGCACAGAGGCACCCACAGATAAAGTTTGCATTTAAGTTGTCAGGGAGCAGAGATGGAAGGATGGGGATGGCAGGGCATGGAACTCCTAAGACCTCCTAGGCAGGTTTCTCAGAGTGAGGTACCTAGACAACCCGCATTCAAGAGACCCAGGATGCAAATTAAAAACACACACAGGCTCTGGGACTTCCAGATTCCAGTATCTGCATTTTATCCCACTCTTCAGGTGATTCTTATGTACACTAAAGTTTGAGAACCTTGTCCTAGCATGTCTGTGAAGCCAGGTTTAAAACTCCTGATTTAGAACCACCTAAGAGTGCTTATTTAAAATGCAGATTTATATTCAGAAACTGTGGTGGAGCAGGTCTAAAATGGGATTCAGAAATCTACATCTTAATCACCTGGGTGATTCTGGTGTGGGAATTCCAACACCACACTTGGAGCAATGGCCTGAAAGAACAACTCAGGAGAATTTAGCATGGGAGTTTTTTGCCTAGTTTTGGTGTCCTCCATGAGCCTAGTGCTAGAGCCAACTCTCCATTACCCAGGCTTCTTCCATTATAGCTTCCCATTTTTTTTTAGAGCTAGCAATTACTTTTTTATTAGAAAAATTAGACTAGACTCATTTTAAAACATTTAATCCATATGTTGTCATGAATATGCAAAAGTACAAGTTGCTTATGCAAAAGGTATAAATTTTGTTACTCCTGTCACCAAAAATAAAGATGGGCTCGAAAGCAGTTACTTTTCTCCACTTTCAGAAGTACATTCTGTTTGTATTCCTGAAGGATTGAGTTTACCAGGTGGACTCATTTTGCATGCTTTGGAGTAGTATTATTCTGAACACAATGCGTTTCATTTTCATAATACTTTGTCACCAGCAATGCAACTGAAATTATTGTCTCTCCAGTTATTTGTGCAGTATCTTGGATCACTTAAATTATTCGCTGCATATTTAAGAAACCCACAACTAAATGTAGAATTTCAAACATCTACTTGAGTGTAGATTACTCTCAATTGTGCAATTTGATGAGTTCTAAACTGCCCTAGTCAATTTTTGCATTTCTCTGAAGATTTTAAAGTGGCATCCTTTTGCAGAAAACAAAATATATGACTTCACTTCTATGAAATTAGAAGACTACAGTGTGGTCCTTCAGGCATTGAGGGTATGGCTTGAACGTGTGTGCTTACCACTTATTTTCCTGATAGGCTAACAAATACTTAGAGAAATTAAGAGACTTGACAAGAGTCCCACGCACAGAACATGCTTCAGTGATGTTTATGCTCTTTGTTGCTAAAAGAGTCATGATGTGAAGATCTTCACTGTGAATTGCACTGTAGAGCCTATCTTCATTCCCTAGGCTTTAAATACCATCTATATGCTAATGACTTCCAAATTTATATCTCTCACACCACCCTCTTCCCTGAGCTCGAGACTTATATATCCAACCTGCTATTAACAGCTCCCTTCAGAAATCTCATTGGCATCTCAATACTGGCATGCCCCAGCCTTCACCATCTCAGTCAAAGAAACCACAAGGCACCCAGCTGCTGATACAAAAATCCCAGAGGCCTCTTCCCTTTCTCTGACCCCCACATCTCATAGAGACCCCCATGAATTATCCAGTAGGATATATTTTAAAGTTAAAACTGAAGTTATTTCATTGCTAACTTTAAGACCTATCCTAAATCTAACTTCCCATCACAGTCCAAATGACTAACATCTGTCACTTTCACCACTGCAATTGCCTCTGGGCTGGCCTTTCTATTGACTATATGGCAGAATATTCTGTATTTTCCCCCTTTTATATGAAGTTTTTAATTTAATTTTTAATTGATGCATAACAGATGCACATAGTTTCAAAGTACATGTGATACTCTAATATAATCATATAATTTGTAAAAATCAAAACCGTGTACTTGGGATATTCATCACCCTAAATATTTGTCTTTTCTTTATGGTAGAACCATTCCAATTCTTCTGTTCTAGCTATTTTGAAATATACAATAAATTATTGTAAACTAGAGTCACCCAACTGATCTATCTATTAATGGGTCTTAATTCCTCTATCAAACTGTATATTTGTATCCACTAATCAACTTCTCTTCTTCCCCACTCTTTCCTAGACTCTGGTAATCACCAGCTTACTCTATATTTGGGAGATAAACTTTTTTAGTTTCACATATGAGTTGAAGATGTAATATTTGTCTTTCTGTGCCTGGTTTATTTCACTTAATATAATGACCTCCAGTTTCATCCATGTTATTGCAAATGACAAGATTTCAATCTTTCATGGCTTAATAATATTCCATTGTATACGTATACCATATTTTCTTCCATTCATCCATTGATGGGCACTTAAGCTGATTCCATATTTTGGCTATGGTTAATAGTGCTGCAATAAACATGAAAGTGCAGATGTCTTTTCAATATACCAATTTCCTTTCTTTTGGATATATACCCAGTAGTAGAATTGCTAGATCATATGATAGTTCTACTTTTTGTTTTTTGAGGAACCTCTATACTGTTCTCCATAGTAGCTATACCAATTTATATTCCCACCAACAATGTACCAGCGTTCCCCTTTCTCCACATCCTTGCCAGCATCCATTATTGCCTATCTTTTTGGTAAAAGCCGTTTTAACTGGGTGAGATGATATCTCATTGTAGTTTTCATTTGTATTTGTCTGATGATTGGTGATGTTGAGCATTTTTTTTTATAAACCTGCTGGTCATATGTATATCTTCTTTTGAGAATGCTCCTTCAGATCTTTTGCCCATTTTTAATCAGATTGTTTTGGAGGTTTACTATTGAGTTGTTTTGCCTTTTCATATATTCTGGTTATTAAGCCCTTGTCAGATGGATGGTTTGCAAATACTTTCTCACATTCTGGGGGTTGTCCCTTCACTTTGTTCATTGATTCCTTTGTTGTGCAGAAGCCTTTTAGCTTGATGTAATTCCAATTGTATATTTTTGCTCTAGTTGCCTGTACTTTTGAGGTCTTACACAAAAAATCCTTGCCCAGACCAATGTCCTGGAGCATTTCTCCAACGTTTTTGTCTGGTAGTTTCATAGTTTCAGGTCGTAGATTTAAGTCTTTAATCCATTTGACTTCATTTTTGTATACAGTGAGAGAGAAGAATCTAGTTTTATTCTTCTGTATATGGATATCCAGTTTTCTCAGCAACATTTATTGAAGAGGTTGTCCTTTCCCCAATGTATATTCTTGGTGCCTTTGTCAAAGATGAGTTGGTTGTATATGCATGGGTTTACATCTGGGTTCTGTATTCTGTTCCATTGGTCTATATGTCTGTTTTTATGCCCCTACTATGCTTATTTGATTACTATAGCTTTGTAGTAAATTTTGAATTCAGGTGGTGTGATACCTCCAGCTTTGTTCTTTTTGCTCAGGATAGCTTTGGCAACTTGGGGTCTTTCACAGGTCCACATAAATTTTAGGATTATTTTTCTATTTCTGTGGTGAATTGTCATTTTGATAGGAATTACATTGAATCTGTACATTGCTTTGAGTAGTATTGTCATTTTAACGGTATTAATTCTTACAGGTCCATGAACATGAAATATCATGGTTTCCATTTTTTGTGTTCTCTTCAATTGCTTTAATAAGTGTTTTATAGTTTTCCTTGTACAGATCTTTCAATTCTTTGGTTAAACTGATTCCTAGGTATTTTGTATTCTTTATAGCTATTGTAAATGGAATGCTTTCTTGATTTCTTTTTCAGATTGTTTGCTATTGGTGTATATTAATGCTACTGATTTTTGTATGTTGATTTTGTATCCTGCAACTTTATTGAACTTATTTATCAGTTCTAACTTTTTTGGTGGAGTCTTTAGGTTTTTCTAAGCACAAGATCATGTCATCTGCAAATAAGACTAATTTGACTGCTTCCTCTCCAATTTGGATGCCCTTTCTTTCTCTTGTCTCAAGAACTTCCAGAACTATATTGAATAAAACTGGTGAAAGTGGGCATCCATGTCTTGTTCCAGCTCTTAAAAGAAAGGCCTTCAAATTTTCCCCATTCAGTATGATGTTACTGTGGGTTTGTCACACATGGCCTTTATTATTTTGGGATATATTCGTTCTATACCCAGTTTGATAGAGGGTTCTTTATCATAAAGAGATGTTAAATTTTTTTAAATGCTATTTTGGCATATATTGAAATAATCATATGGGTTTTGTTCTTGGTTCTGTCAATATGATATATCACATTTATTTATTTGCATATATTGAACCATCCTTGCATCCCTGAGATGAATCTCACTTGATCATGGTAAGTGATTTTTTTAATGTATTGTTGAATTCAATTTGCTAGTATTTTGTTGGGAATTTTGGCCTCTATGTTCATCTATGATACTGGCCTGTAGTTTTCTTTTTTGTTGTGTCTTTGTCTTGTTTTGATATTAGAGTAATGCTGGCCTTGTGGAATGAGTTTGGAAATATTCCCTCCTCTTCAGTTTTTTTGAAGAGTTTCAGTAGAATTGGTATTAGTTCTTTAAATGTTCAGTAGAACTCAGAAGTGAAGCCATCAAGTCCTGGGCTTTCCTTTGATAAGAGATTTTTTTATTACAGCTTCAGTCTCATTACTTGTTATTGGTTTTTGGAGGTGCTCTATTTCTTCATGGTTCACTCTTGGTAGGCTGTGTCTAGGAATTTATCCATTTTGTCTAGGTTTTTCAGTTTGTTGACATATAGTTGTTCATTGTAGTCTTTAATTATTCTTTTTATTTCTGTGGTCTCATTTGTTATGTCTCTTTTTTTGTTTCTAATTTATTTAAGTCTTCTCTCTTTTTTTCTTGGTTAGTCTAGCCAAAGGTTAGTCAATTTTATCTTTTCAAAAAACCACCTCTTCATTTCATTGATCTTCTGTTATTCTTTTAGCCTCAATTATATTTCTTTTTGCTCTGACTTTTATTATTTCTTCCATTCTACTAGTTTTGGGTTTGGTTTATTTTTGCTTTTCTAGTTTCTTGAGGTGCATCATTAGGTTGTTTATTTGAAGTCTTTCTGCTTTTTGATACACACGTTTATTGCTATAAACTTTCCTCTTACTATTGCTTTTGCTGTATCCCATAGATTTTAGTGTGTTTTATTTCAATTTTCATTCATTTTAATAAATTAAATTTCCTTCTTAATTTCTTCATTGACCCATTGGTCATTCAGGAGAATGTGGTTTAATTTCCAAGTGTTTGTGAAGTTTCCAAGGTTTCTCTTTTATTGATTTCTAGTTTTATTCCCTTGTGGTCAGAAAAGATAGTTGGTATGATTTCTACTTTTTTTTGAATTAGTTCAGACTTTAAGATATGGTCTATTTTGGAGAATGTTCCATGTGCTTATGAAAAGAATGCATATTCTGTACCAATTGGGTGAAATGTTCTGTAAATGTCAGTTAGGCCTAATAGGTCTCATGTGTATTTTAACTCCGCTGCTTCTTTGTTGATTTTCTGTCTGGATGATCTGTCCACTTCTGAGAGTACAGTATTGAAGTCCCCCACAATTATTGTATTGCAGTCTGTCTCTTCATCATATTTATTAATGTTTGCTTTCTATACTTGGGAGCTCCAGTATTGAGTGCATAGATATTTATAATTGTTTCCTCTTGCCAAATTCACCCCTTTATCATTATATAGTGATTTTCTTTATCTCTTTTTATGAGCTTTGATTTGTAGTCTGTTTTATCTGTTATAAGTGTAGCTACTCTTGCTCTTTTTTGATTTCCAGTTGCATGGAATATCTTTATCCATCCCTTCACTTTCAGTCAATATATGTCTTTATAGGTGAAGTGTTTTATAGGTGAAGAAGCTGCATATAGTTGGGTCTTATTTCTTTATCCAGTCTGCCACATTATGCCTTTTAAGTGGATAATTGAGTATATTAACATTCAGTTTTATTATTGATGAGTAAAGACTTACTACTGCCATTTTGTTTTTTGTTTTCTGGTTGTTTCATAACTCCTCTCTTTCTTCCTTTTTTACTGCCTTCCTTTGTGGTTAAGTGATTTTCTCTGGTAATATGTTTTAATTCATGGGTTTTTTTTTAATTTTCAGTGACTCTATTGTACGTTTTTGCATTATGGTTACCATGAGGATTGCAAAAAATGTCTTATAGATGTAAGAGTTTATTTTAAAGATACAACAGATCACAAAGAAAAGAATAAACAAAAAATGAAAAAAAAAACTAGCGTTTAACATTCTCCCCCTCGTACACATTTTGACTTTTATTTGTCTCAAGTTACATATTTTTATATTACCTATCTCTTAAAAAGTTGTAGGTATCATTGTTTTGACAGATTTGTTATTTGAGCTCCATACTAGAGATATGAGTGGATTGCACACCACAATTACAGTATTAGAGTATTCTGGGTCTGTCCATGTACTTAATTTTTACTGTGGGTTTTATACCTTCAAACGTTTTTGTTTGTTTGTTTTTGTTTTTGTTTTCATGTTAGTGTTTCTTTGTTTCAGATTGAAGAGCTTCCTTTAACATTTCTCATAAGACAGGTCTGGTAGTGGTAAATTCTCTCAGCTCCTGTTTGTCTGGGAAAGATTGTATCTCTCCTTCATATGTGAAGGATAACTTTGCTGGATACAATATTCTTGGATGGCAGTTTTTTTCTTGGATGGCAGTTTTTTTCTTTCAGTGCTTTGAAAAATGTCATTCTATTCCCTCCTGGCCTGTACGGTTTCCATCAAGAAATCTGTTGCCAGATTAATTAGAGTTTTTTCATGTGTTATTTTTTTTTTTTTCTCTTGCTGCTTTTAGAATTCTCTCTTTGTCCTTGACCTTTGAGAGTTTGATTCTTATATGCCTTGGAGTAGTCTCATTTGTGTCAAATCTGTTGGGTGTTCTCTGACCTTCCTCTACCTGGATATTTATATCTTTCTCACATTTTGGAAAATGTTATTATTATTTATTTGAAAACATTTTTCTACCCTTGCTCTTGCTCAAATCCTTCTTGAAAACCAATGATTCTTAGATTTGGTATTTTGAGGTAATTTTACATGTTTTGTAGATGTTCTTCTTTGCTTTTCATTCTTTTTACTTTTCTTTCCTCTAACCATGTAATTTCAAATAGCTTGTCTTTGAGCTCACTGACCTCCTTGTTAAATTTCTCTGTTAAATTCTGAATTGCTCATCTATGTTAATGTAGAAACTGCTAAGTTTCTTTAAAACTACTATTTTTGTGCTCCTGGTCAGAGAGTTCACATGTCACCATTTAGTTAGGGTCAGTTATTGTTTCCTTGTTTTGTCTGTTTGGGGAGACTATGGTTGCCTGTTTGCTGTTGCTGCTTGTGGATGTACATCTATGTCTTTGCACTAAAGGATTACTTATTCCAGTCTTCTTTGGTGTGTTTTGGTTTTTATTGGATATATTTGCTTAGAGATTCTTTACTGCTTGTTTACTGTCTCCTTTTTCGCTCTGGGTGGTGCCTTAAGCTTCACCTTAGCTCTAGTAAACAATCAGAGTGCTGCCCTTCCTGAATGTGGGGAATCCCAAAGGGGATACCCTGGCAATATAAGAAGGCTGGCTAGGGGTTCATGCCCAGGGGACCTCTAGGATGAACCTCCTACAGCATAGGGCTTCTAAACAGCCACTCTGAATTGGCATTTCCTTTGGCCAATTTAAAGAGCAGAGTTTCCAGGGCTGGGAATGGTAGTCCCACCTCCCTCCTTTGTCTCTGCCCTTCCTCAAAAATATTTCTCTCTTCCAGAGCTCTCCATACTTCTCACGGGTTAAGGCAGAGACAAGTCTCTTGCCAGAGAACCCAACATGGTGGGGAAGCTGGTTATCCATCTCCATCTCACTTTTTCTAGTATAGAAACAGTGAGTTGCAGGAATATTTTCTATGCACTGGTGTTGGGCAGAATGGGGGAAGAGGCATTGAAGATATGGAAGTCTGATTCTTTTACCATCTACTCAGAGCTTTTTCACTTCTCTGTGCCCACCCCCTCCCCCCAAGAACTGTCTTACTTTCTTTTTCTTTTTTTTTTTTTTTTTTTTTTTGAGACGGGGTCTTATTCTGTCACCCTATGGTCTAATCATAGCTCACTTCAGCCTTGTACTCTTGGGCTCAAGAGATCCTCCTGCCTCAGCCTCTCAAGTTGCTAGGACTTCAGTCATGTACCACCATGCATGGCTAATTTTTCTTTTACTGTTTGTAGAGATGGGGTCTCACAATGTTGCCCAAACTGGTCTTGAAATCCTGGCTTCAAGCAATTATCCTGCTTCAGCCTCCCAAAGCACTGGGATTACAGATGTAAGCCACAGCCACAAAGCCCAGCCTGTCTCATTTTCATATTTGAGATCTGTGTATTCATAGTAATAACCTTGGTGTTGTATATTTGTTTTTGCTTTTCTGTGAGGCCTGAGTCAACCCAGCTTGCTTCTATGCCATCATTTTAGAACCAAAATTGTATATCTTCTCACATAACCCACCCAGGAAAAGTACCTGTTTCTTATGTCATTCTCTGATAGTCCAACCCAGCCAAGGGTAATACTGACTTGAAAAAGGTTAAAGTTTTGTCATGCCAGGTAATTTAATTTCAAATACATTTATATTTCTCAGGGTCCTCTGATCTCTCAAGTCCTAGTAGGGACCAACAGTGAGGGGTTGTTTTGTTTTGTTTTGTTTTTATTTTTTTGAGAGAACAAAGATGGATGATCTGTCTGTTAAGTCCTGCAGTTCTACCAGCAGCAGCCTTGAAGCCATCTGAGGGTGCAGGCTATGGCTCCTTTGGCTTTAAGTGGGCATCTCTGACATAAGCCTTTGAACATAATCATAGCTCAATAATTGTGATTTCATCCTCAGATTCACTGAGCATGAGTGGGTACCCACCCATGCCATTGGCCTACTTTTGTTAGACCCTTCTATAGAGTTCTGCACTTCACTATGTCTGGGGAAGAAGATCTGGGTGATCAAAATCTTGCCCAAAGTAGACCTTATGCTTTTTTCCAAACCCAGGTAACAATTTAGTCTCCGGTGTTACAGAAGGGAGCAGTTCTCAATGATGTAGTTCTCTTTCTACTTCTTTCCCTCAAGGAAAGGAAGATTGTTGAAAGTAAAAATATATAAATGCTACCACCATGAACAATTCTAAGAACCAAATAAATGGTCTGACAGGTTTGTGTGCTCCAAAGTGAGTAGCTGGAAGGACTGCAATAGAGAAGACAGTTTCAGAAAAGCGATTGGTCTCAAGAAAGTTTCCTTGAAAACTTAGTTTAAATTGGCTTGGATAGGAACCCGGCATCACTGATTAAACAATGGCTGAAAGACCATAGGGTAATGATAAATTGCCAAGGGGCCCATTTGAGGGTAAGTGTCTAATTGGTGCCATGGGGTTTAGGGTAAGAACCTGTCTTCCTTCACGGCTTTATTAATGATCCAGAAGTGGCTGAAAATGGTATATGCATGCTCAGTTGGGAGCTTATATAAGCAAGAGAACAGTAGAATAATGATACAAATAGACTAAGCAAAGTGGAAAATAGCCCCATGACATTCAACTTAGAAAAATAAACTTTAATATTTTTTAATAGGGGGATAAAGGGAGCCAAGAGAATTGGAAAGAAAATACTTAATGGATATAGCAAAGCTAGAAATACTCAGGTACAATAGCAAGTGTGCAAGCCCTTTGGAGTGTTGGACAGCCAGAGGTCAGGAAGAGTCCATGAAGGAAGGAAGAAACAGGTCAAAGCCACCCTCTACCCACATAGTACCAAAGCTGGCCCTAGCAATACTGTTCACTCTTGGTGGAACTTCTGTGTGTGCTCCAGAAGAAGCAACGTGAAGACAGCTTTGTGGCTGGGATGTGAGTTCCTGATATTCACAAGTTAAGGGACAGGAGAGCTGGGAGATCAATACCTGGTTGGTGCTCAAGGAAGACACTAGCTGAAGCCAAAGTGTCCTGGACATAGTGAGAAAACGGAGCTGGACTTGGCACCCATGTGTCATTGAAGGGACCTGGTGGGAAGTAATTGACTCATGGGGGCTGGTTTTTCCCATGCTGTTTTCGTAATAATGAATAAGTCTCATGAGATCTGATGATTTTATAAAGAGCAGTTTCCCTGCACATGCTCTCTTGCCTGCTACCATGTAAGATGTGGCTTTGTTCCCTCTTCGCCTTCCACCATGATTGTGAGGCCTCCCCAGCCATGCAGACCTGTGAGTCCATTAAACATCTTTTTCTTTATAAATTACCCAGTCTTGGGCATTTCTTCATAGCAGTATAAAATACAGTGACCATATTTGGAAATAGGGTTTTTGCAGATATAATTAGTTAAGATGAGGTCAAAATGGATTATAGGGGGCCCCAATCCAATGACTGGTGACCTATTAAGAAGAGAAAACAGAGACACAGACACACAGGGAGAATATCTTGTGAAAACAGAGGCAGAGACTGGACTGATCTATCTCCAGGCAAAGGATTGCCAAAAATTGCTGACAACTACCAGAAACCGGAAAAGGCAAGAAAGGATTCTTTCCTAGAGCCTTCAGAGAAAGCATGCCCCTGCTTCATCTTGACTTCAGGCTTTTAATCTCCAGAACTGTGAGAGGATAAATTTCTGTTGTTTAAACCATCCAGTTTATGGTACTTTGAGATGGCAGCACTAGCAAATAAATACAGAAGGTGATCAATTGCATCCATACCAACGGTACTTGAGACTAAAGACAGTGAAGAACGCTCCATCCTGGCAGGCCAACAGGTCATGGGGAAGGTCCAAACTGGAAACTTGGGTTTGTGGCTGAGAACACTGCTTCTGCTAGAAGCGAGAAAACTCAGAGAAGAGGGAAACTCTTAGTCAAAGACATTTATGTTAGCAGCAGAATAGAAGTAATAATATTTTATTAAACTCTAAATAAACCCTAATTAGTAAATTCCCAAATCACAAACACATAGTCTGACATTAATTTTTTTTAATTTGGGAATTATTTAAATGAAAGCCTTCAGTGATATAAATTAAATTATACATTTTCATTAAATATATATTTAATCCCTTCTGTCAAAATAATAGTTATATTAACACATTGTGGTCCAAGAAAATCTAGGTGTTGGAAATCAATCTTTCTGTGGTCCAAGGCATTGAATCAGGTTAAGTACCTACTATGTGACAGGTACCCTGATAAGGGTGGAATACAATTGTTGAAGCCATCAGGTGGGACGGAACAATCTTTCCTGAATTCCAACACAGTCTCCTAAAATTCCACCACATAGTAAAGTTTTGCCTCCCAGCAGTTCCCTGCTAAAACATAAACACTGTGTCCCTGAAGAGAGTTACTATAAGTCATTAAAGTCTTAGCAGCCGATCTTGAAAGCAAGTGGGCAAGGAATGAACTGAGGAGTGCGGGTAAGGGTGGGAGGAGGACTTAGGGGTGAAGGCAGACGGACTATTGCGAAGGTATCCATGGTGAGAAGCTCTGAGTATCTGGGTCCCAGATAAGGACACAAACATCTAAGAGAGGCAACACAAAGAGAGGAGAAGAAGTAAAGGAGAAGTTTGAGGATATCAAAGCACACTTCGCCAGTTGCACAATTCTGCCATCTGGAGCTCTGAAATTTCAGGTGCATGTTAATTTTGAGAATCACGGCAAAGCTGGAGTGTTGTCACCAGAATGTCTGTCTTGCCTTGTTTTACTTACTAAGCTATTTGTCTCAGAACAACAGCAGGCTGTGAACACTGCAAGTTATTTATATATTTTTTAATTACTTTTCCCCTGTTACCTGCAGTCTGTTCTTCTCTCATTTTTGTTTAAAAATCCAACAAGAACAACAATCCTCTCCCTATCTTGCCATGGCAGGTGCACCCCTGGTCACACCTCCCAGCCCAGAGTTGGGTGGTCTGAGCTTAAACTGCCTGGTTGTTGGAATTCTGAAAGGGCCTTTGGGTTTGGATCCCAGTTCCAGAGCCCAGTCTGGATGGACTCAAACAATCAAGGCTCAGAGATGCAGCTCAGCCATCCAGATACAAAGCAGAGAGGTGGGCAGGGTCCACCATGCGAGACAGTTCAGTGTCACACTATAGACAGTGCTTTCCACACTGATCATGATTCTCAATCATGAGCTTCAACCAAGATGCTTATTTACATGGTAAATTCTAGGGCTGCATCCCCAACCTGCTGAATTAGAATCTCAGAGGGAGGGGCCTATGCATCTGGCAACCATGTCAGCTGAGTTGTTGCTCAGGGAAGCCCTGAGACCACTTCCATGGGCAACTGGGCGCCAGGGAGGATTTTAGGCAGCTGTGAAAGGAGATCAGGTTTGTGATTTCTAAGCATCATTCTGGAGGGTGGGAGGAGATGGATTAGAAGGTGATGAGACCACAGGTGGGGAGACCATTTAGAGGGCTGTTTCAATAATGCAGGAGAAAAAAAGATGAGAGTCTGAACGAAGGCAAAAACCAGTAGGAGCTGGAGGCACATACAGGCATTAGAATCAACAGAACTTAGTAAATGAGCAGGCAGCTCTCAGAGGTCCACCAACTCACGCTGAGCACTCCTCAAGGAAAAGTCTTGATTGACTGGGTTCATTAAAATAAGAACCTGTGGGAAGCAGGAGGTTTCATGGTACTCTGCTGAACGTCTAAATGTGCTGAAACATGTTCTTTAACTTTCTGACCCATTTCCTGTCAGCCACTCTCTTTGGTTTTCATTCAGAACGGTGTTTTCTCCATAGTAACCCCTGCAAGTCTCTAAGCTTCCTTTGACTCCAGCCTTAAGCTCCCTCACGCTGCCTTATAGGCTGCTGTTTCTGCTCCTCCATACAACATCCCTCATCTCCGTGGTCAGGACTCTGAGTGGACCAGGGCATAAGGTTGTGAGAATTCATTGGTGCTCCCCTGGTGCCCAGAGGCTGCTCTGAGGATATATGCAGATCCCATTCTTCAGCCCACCCATTCCCTCTGTTCAGGGACACTCATGCTTCCTGACAGCTTCTTCCTTGTGCTCTCTCATCAACTCCTGCACTTTCCAATCGTCCCATGCATTTCTTTTCTCCAGTGCCCATGCCTCACAATTTTTTGTTGCTTCTATTGTTGACTTTGTGACTGAATGTTTTAACTAAATCACCACAAAATGCCTTTGTGAAGTTGTTTTCCTTAAATTTCACATTCACTGGCCACCACCTGTGTCACTTAACCCTTGCAGCACTCCATGCAGCCTCCAAAGGTAGCTCGACCAAGGGAATGTGGGTTTCGCTTTGGCTCGCTCTGCTATGATCCTGCCAGGTGGGGTTATCTCGGGTACATACCTGGCTTCTGCACAGAAGGCAGAGAGGTATGAACTCCATCTCACATCACAGAGGTGGAGCATGGAGACAGCGGGCAGGGGAGACTCTTTCTCCACTGCCTCTTCTCTGTAACTTGCTTTTCTCACTCTTGTTGCTTTTGCTATCATTCTCCCTTTTCTGTTAACTCCAATCTGACAGCTGTGTGGAGAATGCATGGGGGACTATTTCAGTGTTTGGAGAGCACGAACAAGGATTAACTTCCCAGTACTTGGAAAAGAATGGGGTGGGACGGTGTGGGGGCCAGTCTGGGCAGGGGACAGTGGACAGTCGCAGGAAGGCAGGACAGAAAAGGGAGGTGTCCTCTCTATTCCCTCTGGAGGATGGGAGCAAAGCAGCTGTGTTGTTAGTCCCATGGCAGGAAACCTGTCCTAGAAGGTGGAATCTAAGAGCGCATTCCATGCCATGGTGTGGCCACTGAGGTGCATCCCATTGCTGCCTCATTTTGGGGCTGTGCCTGGCTTTCCTGGAACCCACCAAGGCACTGAGAGCTGTCACAGCCACGTGCCAGGTCCCTCCCAGCATATTCAGGCCTCCTCTTGCTATGGGCAAAATTTGGCAGTGACTTTTTTTCCTATAAACTAAACAAAAAGTCTCCTTTTTTTCATTTACAAAATGAGAGATAAGGGCTTTCTCCCTGTGTCATCTTCCCATTCATCTTCCTTCCATGTCTCAGATAAGAGAGGAGGAGTTGTTTTAATTATGTTTGCAGTGTGAGAATACAGACTCTTCCTTTATGCAATGCCCAGAGTTCCTTTTGGGGCTGCTGGGCTTTTCTCATGGGTCTGTTTTCTTGGAAAGAAAAGAGGCAGCTTCTCTGTCACTGGGAATGATGCATCCAGCCTCATTCAAAGGTCTGCATCGAAGCCTAAGGGGTCCCAGGAATGAGGCAAGGGCTAGTGGTTAGTGCCCAATGCTATTTATGAAAGAAGATTCTTAATTGCTTATGGAAATTCTGATCTCCTAAAACTCAAACCTGAGGCCGAGCGTGGTGGCTCACATCTGTAATCCCAGCACTTTGGGAGGCTGAGGCAGGTGGATCACCTGAGGTCAGGAGTTCGAGACCAGCCTGGTCAACATGGTGAAACCCCGTCTCCGCTAAAAATACAAAAATTATCCAGGCATGGTGGCACACACCTGTAGTCCCACCTACTCGGGAGGCTGAGGCAGGAGAATCGCTTGAACCCAGGAGGTAGAGGTTGCAGTGAGCCGAGATTGCACCACTGCACTCCAGCCTGGGCGACAGAGCTAGATTACATCAAAAAAAAAAAAAAAAAAAAAAACCTCAAACCTGAGCCTGTGTCCAAATAAATATTAATGGGATGAAACTCCATTGTGGAGTGTCTATGGGCCCTAGGACTGCTGGTCTTGCCAGCATTATACTAATCACTACACTGTATTTGTACAACCTTCTCACCTGTCAAAGCACCTTCATACCCACGATCTCCAGTGAGCCTCCTTGGGCATTTCTGTGAGATAGGAGGGCAAGCATAGTTATCCCTGTTATACAGGGGGTCACAGAGAGATAAAGTGACACTCCCACCCCCCACACATGTATGCACATGCACACACACTCACCAAGGAACAGTGAGTGACCCACTAAACAAGGCCTGACTCAAACCTAGCCTTCCAAGTCCCTGCCCACTCAGCAGCCACTACATCTGAGGGCTACATACCAAGTCTTTGGCTTGAAATCTTTGAGTTTCTCCTCCTGCTTCTCTTTCTTCCCCACTGTCAGGTCCTGCTGATGTTACCTTTGTACTGCCTTTCTCACTCTTCAATTGGTTATATAAGGTAAGGGAGGCAGAGTTGTTTTCTAGACCCCCAGTACCTCAACATTTGGGATAATGTCCTAATTGCTTTTTCTACATCTGGGATCCCCTTGTCTTGAATTTGTCCACAGCACAGCTGCCAGATTCATATTCCTGTTTGCTTATGTTCAATGGCTTTTCTTTCCTTCAAGAGTAAATGCCCAAATCCCATCACCCACTGTTCAAGGCGGTCACTGCTGGGCCCTCCTGCGTTCCCAGCCTGGTTCCCAGTTAGTTGCTCTGTTAGACCAAACTTCCCTTCCACTGAACCACCTGCCTGTCTTGATTTCCTTCCAACATGTGCTCCTCCCTGCTCCTGGGTCATTGTTCTAATGTGCTCGTTAAAAGTACAAGAACCTGGGTTTGCATCCCAGCTCTGCCTCTTGATTGTCACGTAAGTTGGGTTACTTAGTATATCAGTCTGTTCTCGTATTGCTCTAAAGAAATGCCTGAGACTGGATAATTTATAAAGAAAAGAGGTTTTGTTGGCTTATGGTTCCACAGGCTGTACAGGAAGCATAGCAGCATCTACTGGGCTTCTAGGGAGGCCTCAGGAAACTTACAATCGTTGTGGAAGGCAAATGAGGGGCCAGCATTTCACATGGCTGGAGAAGGTGGAAGAGAGAGGGAGGGAGGTGCTACAGACTTTCAAGCAACCAGATCTCTTGAGAACTCACTATACTGTACCAAGCGGGATGGTGCTAAACCATTCATGAGAACTCCACCCCCATGATGCAATCACTTCCCATCAGGCCCCTCCTCCAACACTGGGGATTACAATTCAACATGAGATTGGACAGGAACAAAGATCCAGGCTGGAGTGCAGTGGCATGATCTCGGCTTACTGCAAGCTCCCCCTCCTGGGTTCACACCATTCTCCTGCCTCAGCCTCCCAAGTAGCTGGGACTACAGGCGCCCGCCACCATGCCCAGCTAATTTTTTGTATTTTTAGTAGAGATGGGGTTTCACTGTGTTAGCCAGGATGGTCTCGATCTCCTGACCTCGTGATCTGCCCACCTCGGCCTCCCAATGTACTGGGATTACAGGCGTCAGGCACCGCGCCCAGCCTAGCACTTAGCCTTTCTAAGCCTCAGTGTCTGCACTTATAAAGTGGGGCTAATATTACTACTTGCTCACAGTGTTATAAAAGCAGGTGCCTATCACGATGCCTACCTATAGGAAGTGATTCATAACTATTAGTTATTTTTATAATCCTCTCTAACTTTCCTTCCTCGAAGCCCACTTTGTTTCTGAAATCTTCCCTGAAAGTTCAGTAATATCAATAACAATAAGGATAATAGACAATAACTAACACATAGATGGCCTTTCTCTTCTGCCAGGCATTATGATGTGCTTTGCAAATATTAACTCATTCATTCTTCAAATCAACCTTGACGTCATTATATCCATTGTAATGTAAGGAAATGGGAGTTCAGAAATTAAATAACTTTCCCAGTTGACCCAAGTATGAAATGACAGAGGCTGGGTAGGCTCCATCCTGGGAACTCCAGAGCCTTGCTAAGCACCTGACTCACACCATGTCTTCCTGGACTTATGGAGGGCAAGGACCAGCCCCCAGCACATCACCTTTTACCTGGCAGGTGCTCAGGGATGTTTTTGCTGGGGATGATGGTGTGACTCCCAGCATCTTTCCCCTCCCCCGCTCTAGGCAGGATATGGATTCATTTCCAACTCCTGCTGTGACAAATTACCGCAAACTTAGTGGTGTAAAACAATACAGATTTATTATCTTACATTCTGTACATTTGAAGTCCAATTGGACCTCGCTGGCAAAGATCAAGGTGTCAGCAGGGCTATATTTCTTCCTGGAGGCTCTAGGGGAGAACCTACTTCTTGCCTTTTCCAGCTTCCAGAGGCTGCCGCCTTCCTTGGCTCAGTGCCCCTTTCTCTGTCTTCAAAGCCAGCAAGGACAGGCTGAGCCCTCATACCGCATTGCTCTGACCTTGTCTCCTGCCCTTCTCTTCCACTTTTGAGAACATATGTGATTACACTGCGCTCACCTGGAGGATTCAGGGGCATCTCCTTACTTTAAGGTTAGCTGATCTGCAGCCCTAATTCTATTTGCGCTTTCATTACCCTTTACTACGAGACATTCACAGTTTCCAGGGATTAGGATGTGGACATCTTTGGGGGCCATTTTCCTGTCTACCACAATCTCACGTGGAATTCAAAATAAAAGCAATATCTCATCATAAAATAAAGAATCTCATCATAAAATAAGAAATCTAGGCAACACAGGGTGGCTCACGCCTGTAATCCCAACACTTTGGGAAGCTGAGGCAGGTGGATCACTTGAGGTCAGGAGTTTGAGACCAGCCTGGCCAACATGGTGAAACCCCATCTCTACTAAAAACACAAAACTTATCAAGGCATGCTGGCGCATGTCTGTAATGGCAGCTACTCAGGAGGCTGAGGTGGATGGATCACTTGAACCCGAGAGGCAGAGGTTGCAGTGAGCCAACATCATACCACTGCATTCCAGCCTGGGCAACAGAGTGAGACTCTGTCTAAAAAAATAAAATAAAAAAAAAAGAAAGAAATCTAACAACATGCTTGGTTTTTCCTAAAATTACCACATCATTGGCTTTTAAAATAAAACATATTTGTTTCCAAAACTACCTCTTTGGCCAGCCCCCATTTTGTGGAGGCCTATGTGTGTGTCTCCTCTGGCTGCTGGATGCCCATCCCTGACAGTAGAGAGAGTGGCTGAAGGTAGGCGGACATGGCCACATCCAGCCTTGACCCACTCTCTCCCACCTCCCATGGCTGGCCCTCAAGGAAAAGAAGAGGAGATATTCAAAGTAAAGTGGAGGAGAAAAATAATGCAATGACCATCCAGAAAGGAATGGATGGATTTCTGCTGGCAAAAAAAGGTGGTGAGTGGACTTCACACCTCCATGTGGGCTGGTGCGGCAGTGAAGCCCAGGCTTGTGGGAACCATTGGAGCCAGGGCACGGAGTTGTAATAAGCCAGTGACAGCCGGGAGAGAGTGATCGCTGGGATGAGCACATGGAGGAGATAAAGCCAGGGTCCTACTCATAGTAAATGCTTTTCAGTTTTTATCATAATTAAATGTTTTAAAAATGTTAATGGAATAAATTGAACTTGACTTCCCCATTTTCTCCAGATCTTGCAATTATGCTCAAGGCCTGTCTTGAAAGGATGCCAGAGGGTGATGGATTAACTCTAAAATAAATCAAATTTCCCTTGCTACAGAGTTAGGACGATACAATAAGCGTTTCATCCTGCCTCTGATGATGGAGGAGTTGCATCGCCTTTTCCCTGGCCATTCCATTCAGCTAGGAACAGCCTGAGGCATAAGCTTACTAATGTAGTGTCATAAACCAAACTCCATCAGAGCAATCACCCTCTGTTGCCACAGCGCAGTGGGTGAATGGGCCTGGGCAGCATTTCTACTGAGCTGCCACCTCCTTGCCAAGGCTCCCTCCCAGCAAATATCTAGCTAGCAAGCTCTTGGAAATGAGCTGGGCGTGATGCCAGCCAGACTTCCAGCTTGCCAGCATGGGCGGTGCAGAGGGCCAGGCACCTGCTCCCTCTGCTCTTGCTGGTGGGGCTTTCGTGCAGGGCTTTGCTGACGAGGGGATCTCTGGGTGGGATCCAGGAGGGCCAGCGCTCCAACAGCTCCCAGGACTGAGTCAGCAGCAGAAACTCCCGCCTATGCCTGGAAATACTAAATCCAGGACCTGGGCAGGGAAAGAGGCCAAATGGAGCACTGGGCCTCTCCTTAGGATCACTAAATGTGGGATCATCCGAGTTTATTGAAAGTGGGAATCTTCCTTCCACCTCCCGAATTTGGGGCAGGCAAGTAGAAATGAATACGGGTTTCCGACACTTAAAATTCCCAATTGACATTCATCCTCCTGTCTTCACACCCTCTATCTGCTTCTAAAATCTTTTCGCTTCCATCCTTCATTCACATTTATGGATAATTTACTGCTATCACTTCCAGAGGCATTTGAATAGGACAGGAATCAAAGCCTTAGGCTATAGGGACAAAAAGCTAATGGTAACGTTTCAGGCAAAGGCCAGGAAAGATTTTTCTAATCATTAAGGCCTTTCAGGAGTTTCTGAAACCAAACTGAGCATAGAGTTTCCTATTCCAGCTACAAATGAGGACCTTTCTGACAATATCCACATTTGCTATGTGTTCTTTTGACTTCTCTTTGGTTCCATTGTGGTGTTGGGATTAGTTTGAAGCCAGCATTCCATCTCTAGTGAGTTTCCTTTATATGGAGCCCTAACCTGGGCCTCTAGAGCAGCCATCCCCAACCTTTCTGGCACCGGGTACTGGTTTCATGGAAGACAATTTTTCCATGGACCAGGGTGGTGAGATGGTTTCAGGATGATTCAAGCACATTACATTTATTGTGTACTTTATTTCTATTATTATTACATTGTAATCTATAATGAAATAATTATACAACTCATGATAATGTAGAACCAGTGGGAGTCCTGAGCTTATTTTCCTGCAATTAGACAGACCTATCTGGGGGTGATGGGAGACAGTGACAGATCATCAAGCATTAGATTCTCTTTTTTTGTTTTTTTTGTTTTGTTTTGTTTTGTTTTTTGAGACAGAGTCTTGCTCTGTATGCCTAGGCTGGAGTGCAATGGCGCAATCTTGGCTCACCACAACCTCTGCCTCCCGGGTTCAAGCAATTATCCTGTCTCAGCCTCCCTAGTAGCTGGGATTACGGGCATGCACCACCACGCCCGGCTATTTTGTATTTTTAGTAGAGACATTTCTCCATGTTGATCAAGCTGGTCTCGAACACCTGATCTCAGGTGATTCACCCGCCTTGGCCTCCCAAAGTGCTGGGATTACAGGCATGAGCCACCGTGCCCGGCCCTAGATGCTCATAAGGAGAGCAGAACCTAGATCCCGCACATGCGCAGCTCACAGTAGGGTTTGAGCTCTTATGAGAATCTAATGCCACGCTGATCTGACAAGAGGTGGATCTCAGGTGGTAATGCGAGTGATGGGGAGCAGCAGTCAATATAGATGACACTTCGCTGGCTTGTCCGCTGCTCAACTCCTGCTGTGCGGCCCTGTTCCAATACTGGGGACCCCCGGGCTAGCGCTTTCTCACATATATCCTCATTCCATCTGTGAGGATGCTGTGGCAGTCTAAGACAGACTGTAGACATTAAAGCTGTCTCTCTTGTGACTCCTGAAATTACTCATCTCCATTTCTTCCATCTTCCTCTTTGAGAATGTTTTAGGTTATTTTTATTAAACAGCTTCTCACCTCCATTCCAGCCTGTTCCAGAGTCTTAATGTGATGTCCAAAACTAGGAAGTCAAAATTCCTAATGATAGAAGTACACTGTAGAATGGAAGATCACCTCCTCAGTTGCAGACTTTACTTCTATTATTATAACCCATGATCCAAGTAGCATTACAGGAGACTTCACAACACAATTGTACATTTTGTTGATGCAGACTACTAAGCCTTTTCACATGAGCTAATGCTAAGCCACATTCTCTTTCTTATAGCATGCAATGAGGCACATTTTGCTGAATATTATCTTGTGCAATTCCACTCTTGAATCCAGCCTTTCAAAAATCTATCTATCTGTGTGTGTATAGAGAAAGACAGTTTTACTCAGTTCCTATCTTCTGAAAATCTATATTTCCATTCAAGTCATAGATAATACATTTGAATAAAGCAGAAGAAAAGGAGAGATTCTAAGCCAGACAATTACAGATCATTTTTCTCCACATTCATTAAGCAATACTTCTGGTGCCCAAATGTTCACCTTGTTACCAATATGCCTATACGTCTCTGCATCCAATCCATGTGTTTCTCTTATCCACAACTAGATATCGAGTCCATGTCATTCAGCAGCTGATGTCCACATGTTCCATGTGATGTAACTGTTCTTGATTTACTGGTCTAATGAGACCTTGTCGGAGAAAGAACTGTGGTTAGCCTGTTCCAATTTGCCCTCAGTAGATTCATGCTGGATCCAAGTGACCCTAGTGTCTTTTTCTAGATGCTTCTAAACAAAGCCTTCAATAACCTGGTGGAATTTTGACTGTGTTTTAACATCGAGCTCACAGTCTGTAGTTTGTAGAATCTGCTTTTTTGGACATTTTGAAAATCAGAGTCCTGTCTAGGGACAGAGGTTACTGAAAGGACTGGTGCATGCTCCCATCGCTCGAAGCTGCTGCCTGTGCTACAGTTAATTAAAGACTGACAAACACCGTTCGAGCAGACTGTTGATTGCTTCTTATCCTCTTTACTTTGAAGCCCACTGCCTTTTCCAACATACGTCTGATCTTTCCTTGGGAGTCAACACTAACTCCAAGTTGTGTGTTAGCCTTCAGCTGCCTAAATGAGCCCCCTAAACCCCAACAAGCTTCAGTGAGGCACACGCTACGGGGAAAGGTAAGGTTGTGCCCATCAGTTGTCCTCAGGGGTCCCAGGGCTTACCCCTGGACTTTGGTATGCTTGGTGCAATGGGTGAAAGGCAAAGTGGAATTCCAGGAGCCTGCAGGGTAGCGTTTTCCATCCCCTATGGGAGAGTTCTACCATCTTCCCTGTCTTGAGCCAATGCTCACCTTGGCTCCCTCTTCTGAGGGCTTGAGTTAATGTCCCCAGCAATATCCTTGCTTATTCAGGTCACATGTTAGGAATGTGAACCCCTAAGAAGGGAATGAGGTGGGGCAAAGCTCATGAAATAATGGGGAAAAGATAAAAGGAACTGTCTACCCCAGAAACAAACAACTCTTGAACCTTACTAGGTTCGGACTCAGATGGGGACAATAATACCTGTTCTACCTCCCTCATAGAAAAATGAGTCAATGTTTGTACACAAGAAATTGAGGGCTATTATTGGATGGGTGGGGGAGAGTGGGGAGAGTCATTCCTAGAGTTTTAAAGCAATGGAGCAATTATCTTACTGCTTTAGAGAAACAGCTTGGGGAGAAAGAGGCAGAGGACAAAGGAACTCGCCAGTTGCTTCTGCAAAAAACAAAAACAGAAAAAAATCTAAATGAGTTCTCCTGCAGGTAGGAAAATCTGTCCCTGTTACTCTTTTCTGCACTTCCCTTTGTGGGACCAACTGCTGTATTTCCTGACCCTTTGTGGTCAGAAGAATCCTTGGGGGTTTGTGTTAAAAGCAGAGGTCCATAGGCAGGCTTTCTCTACCTTGGTTGTACAGTAGAATCACCCAGGGAGCTTTTAAAACTCTGATTCCTAAGCCACACCCCAGGCCAATTAAACCAGACTCTCTGGGGCTGAGACCCAGGTATTAGTAATCTTTAAAGCTCCCCAGGTGACTTCAGTGTTCAGCCAAGGCTGAGAAGCACTGTTCCTGCATCTCCACCCAACCAAAAGAATCAGGCTGTCCAGGCATAGGGCCTAGAAATTAGTATTTTTAACAAGTGCCCCAGTGATTATAATAATTAAGTAAGCTGAGGAACACAGTCCTTTGAAACCTCTTTCTCCTTTTAAGGCTGCTCACCCTTTGTTTCATTTGCCAAAAAATAGGGGTAGAAAGGGCTGAGTGCCTCTTTCTACATATTGGGAGGGGCTGTGACGACTGTGGCTGATGGACGCCTCTGGAATTCTGTAAGGGTAATTACTTGGGAGTCTGACAAACTGACAAATGAAGCAATTTCCATTTCAAACAGAAAATGGAGAGAGATCAGATGCATTTCCTGGCTACTGGAGTAGGCAGCACAATTACAGCTGCTCCAAGGACCAAACCATCGGCCTATCCCTGAGAATTGCAGGGCCTGGGGAGAAGGAACAAGGAAGGTTGTAGGCCCATGGCCCACACTTCTCTTCCTGCCCCCATGGTCCACTCTATACCATGCAGGGCCACAGACATGTGGCTGTGGTTTTAAAGTCAGGGAGTCATTATCTTACCATTTTAAGGGACACCCCGGCCTTCAAACAGCCATGTCTCCAGCCCAGATGCACACTCCAGTAGTACGGTCTACCCTTGAGAGGACACACCCCTGAAAGAGGTCAGCAAAAGCTCTGGAATGGGTATGAGACCATTTGAGCCGCAAATTCTGGGTCTTGGGTATACAACATGACAGAGCACAGTGGTCTAGAAAAGGGTGGTAGGTGTTGGCTCCAGGTGGGAACATCCTTCAGCCCAGTGAAAGATGGGCTGAAGTCCATGAGGAAAGACAAAACTAGAGGAGGGCTAGAGTAGGGCCTTGGAAATCACAGGGCCCAGGACAAGGACCCAGTGGTTCAGGTCATAGGACGACCCTGCCAATGCATGCAAAGAAAGGAAGTCTCTGTGCCCAAAGACTCAACCCACTCTCCTGGAGGGGCCAGAGCTTTCCACCAAGTACTTGAACTTCTTTCTGGTAGACCTCATTCTCGGGCAGGAGGTCCATGCAAGAGCTGCAAGTCTTTACCACCCAAGCCTCAGAAGGGACCAAGACCCAGCTCCTCTTGTCTTCTCCTTACCAATGGATGGATCAAGTTTTCTCCCTCTCATTCTGAATTCGCTTGACAATATCCTCTAGATGCTTCTAATCCCCTGCTGTGCCCTGATCCAGGTGGCCCCACACCCCACCTGATTTCCTTTGCAAACTGCCTGTCTCTTCCTCAGCTGGGCTATTTCCTACAACAGACCTCTTCCTGCCTGACAGTGTCCTTCATCCTTCAAAGGTAACTATGTGCTGGGCACAGTGGCTCATGCTTGTAATACCAGCACTTTGGGAGGCCAAGGTGGGCAGATCACCTGAAGTCAGGAGTTCGAGACCAGCCTGGCCAACATGGTGAAACCCCATCTCTACTAAAAATACAAAAATTAGCCAGGCGTGGTGGTGTGCACCTGTAATCTCAGCTGCTCGAGAGGCTGAGGCATGAGAATCACTTGAACCCAGAGGCAGAGGTTGCAGTGAGCCAAGATCATGCCACTGCACTCTAGCCTGGGCAACAGAGTGAGACTCCATCTCAAAAGAAAAAAAAAAAAAGTAAATATGCACCTCAAGCTTCTTAGACAAGCCTACTCTCCCTTAATCATTTTTTACTAATATAACGGCCTCATCTCCACTGCCTTGACCTTCTCACTTTACCTTTCCTCCCATCATGTAAGAAGAGGCTACTAGACAATGTGCCTGATGTCTCTTATAAACAAAACCAGAACTCACACTTTCAGATAATTGCTATTTTCAAGCTAGTGATCTGGGAAAAGGGTGCGCTTATTTCAATAACACTCTTATTTCCCCAGTTGTCACTGCAGCCTCTCTTTTGAAATTGCCTCTGGAGACTGCAATATGTGCTTTTGATTATGCTAGTCCTAACCAGGCTCCATTCTCTGCTCTCGGGTCCACTGTTTGGAAGCAGCCCTCTCTTTCCTTTGGAGGAGAGTTGGTAAATGAAGGATGCGCTGGGTAATCAAATTAAGAATTTTTAAAATGAAGGATGAGTTCTAGGAATTCCTAGGGAAATGATCGTCAATGTATGAAAAAAATTTAGTAAAGCGAATCTCCAGAACAGTTTTTAAAAAGATGCATCCAACATACAATGGAATATGTGTAGCCATCCATGTGATATTGCGAAAGGCCATGTAAAGCCATGGGAATGTAAAGGAGAGGGTGGGTAGGCTGGAGGGCATGGTTCTAAAAGGAAACACGGGATCCTGATGGAGCTGCTCAGTGTATGAATGTGGTGGTAGATACATGATCTACATATGTGATAAAATTATAGACCACTAATTATAGACTACTTGCACACACAAGTGAACACAAATAAAACTAGGAAAATCAGAAAAAAAACTATGGATTTTCTCAATGTCAATATTCTGGTTTTTATATTATACTACAGTTTTGTAAAATGTTACCATTGGAGGAAACTGAGTAAAAAATAAAGGAGTCTCTCTGTACCATTTTATAAAACTGTATGTAACTTATAATTATCTCAGTAAAAACTGCACTTAAAAAAACACATTTAGACCAACAGAGCATGATTTAACTGTCATTATATAAACACCATTTCTTTAACTTCAGGAAAAAATCAAATAAACTCATCCATAGAGAGATACAAATAAATGATTTAACATAATAAGTTTTAGGGACTCATTTATATTTTCATAGCAATTAGACCCTCATTTTTCTAAAGCTGACAGCATAAGTTTCTTTTGAAGCAGAGGCAGGACAAGGATAAGGCCAGGGAAGCGGGGTGCAGGACCCTGAGAGTGATTGGCTCCTTGAATTTTGTACCCTAGGAGCCTCTCTTCCCTTACCATAGTGTAAATGCCCAACAGGTTTGTCCTGCCCACTGCACAGACAAAACCAATTCACTGTGACTGTGCTATTGTAATAGAGAAAGAATTTCATTAATACATGGCCACCAAGTGGAAAGACTGGAGTTATCACTCAAATCAGCCTCCCTAAGAACTCAGAGGCTAGCATTTTTATGGATAATTTGGTGGGCAGGTCTGGGGAATGGGTGCTGCTAATTGGTTAGGGATGAAGTCATAGGGGTGTGGAAAATGGTTCTCATGCACTGAGTTTGCCTCTGGGTGGAGCCCCAGGACGAGATGAGTCATGAGTCATGGGTCCAGGTGAGGCCAGACAGTTGCCAGAATGCAAAGGTCTGAAACATATCTCAAAAGACTAATCTTAGGTTCTATAATAGTGACGTTATCTGTAGAAGCAATTGGGGAAGTCACAATCTTGTGACCTCTGGCCACATAGCTCCTGAGCAGTAAGTGATTACTGAAGCTATGCCTACATTTTAGCAGAATTCAGGCCCTAATCTCATGGCCATTCATTAGTTTTCAGTCCCTGAGCAAGGAGGGAGTTAGTTTTGGGGAAGGATTTTTATCATCCTTGCCTTTAAGTTAAATTACAAACTAAATTTATCCTGTGGTTGGCTTGGTCTACACGAGAGAATGAGTGAACACAGGCAGCCTGTGAGGCTAGGAGCAAGATGGAGTTAGCCATGTCAGATTTCTCTCACCATCATAATCTTTGCAAAGGCAGTTTCACTAGTCCCAGCCCTGTTGCAAAATTTCACTTTTTAGTGAGCTAGGGATACAGAGTGTAAAAGGAATATACACTCTCCTTACCTCAAACTCACTAAGCCTAAAGGAAAAGTTAAGCTTGGAAACTGAGTCATACAAAAAAACTGCCTTTCTATGTGTTTCTAAACAGATATCTCCCCACCATGTAAATTAACAGCTTATCTTCATGGGTATGGGACAAAAGGAGAGTAGAAATCATCCCTCCACCCACCCCAAGGAAATACATATTTGACTTTTCCCTCTATTCTACGTTTATCTTATATAAGGGGCAGGTTTACTGAGAGCAAGATGAATACGTAATGGATGGTTCCTCTACTCCTCCTTTCACATGCAACATGTGGACTCAGTGAGCACTAATCAAAGCCTCAAAAGAATGTAGCCGCCATCCTATTTGTGTACCCTGCTCTTTTTTTTCCTCTTTTCCTCTTTTCCCTCCTGCTCACTTTTTCCACTTTAAATACAGAAGCCCTCAAAACCTGCTTTGAAAAAAGTGTGAGCCACAGATCCTACTGTGGCTTGTGTCTCTTTTGCCTGAGCACATCCTCAACCTTGGCAAAATAAAACTTGAAATTGAGACCTGTCTTAGATACTTTTCTGATTTATAAGAGGCTGCTTGGGGAAGCAGGCAGCTCCTGGCCTCTGACTCTGAAGATCACGTAGACTCTGCTACGGATTTTCTCACTGGCTTTATAGAGGAGAAGTTATCCCTGGTATAGGTATTCTTCAAGAGAGTAACAAATATGGCATTTTAAAACTCTGCTGAAATGTTTCTGTTTCAACCATTCATGGTATTCTTTACGTGCCGGGAATTTGCTAGATGTGCGGAAGACAGCAGGGAACAACAGTCTCTTCCCTCATGAAGCTTGAATCTCTTCATTTTGAGACTCTGTAATTCAATACAGAAAGTCCCTAACCTAAATGAGTTGTAGGCTGAAACAAAGCTTCTGACTTTAGGCAATTGTTTAATATCTGCTTTTTAATCTCATTTTGTCCAAGTTGACAGACTTTGACGTGTGGACCATCAGCAGGATTGAAAAGTGTTAACAGATGGAGAGGAAGGACAGGAGTGGACAGAGCTTCCCTCCCAGATGGAGTGATTGATTGATATTAACCACACGGAGTTATAGAGCAGTAGATCACCATGGGATGACAGCCTAGAGCTTTGGCAGCAAGTCGACTTTGGTGTAAGTCCTGGCTCTGCCTCTTAACAGTTTCCATAGGATTTAGTTTTCTCATATGTAACCTGGGCACAAGACTACACGCCAGCCGAGGTAGTTGTGACAGTCAAATCACAGGTGTACAGGTAAATCACAGACCAAAGCATTCCGCACAGTTATGGCCATGGTAGGCGGTAAATGGATTATAGCTGTTATTATTACACTGAATCCCCTTAGGGTTGCAAAGCACCCTTTCACAATTGATATCCTGATACATTGAGGAGCAGAGAACTCGTGTATTTGTCCATGATTATGCGCAGTTAGGTGGTAAAATAATTGGAAGGACCTTAAAGATAAGTACAACTCTTAAATCTCTGATATTTTTCTCAAGTACCTCCTTCTAGGGTCTAAGCAGAACAGGGAGTTCAATAAACACTTGCGAATTTAAATTCAATTCAAAAAGATTCATAGACCCCAAGCCTGTGCACTGAGCTATTGGGGCAGAGGGTTGGGAGATCTCTGGACCCAAAGAACTGTACTGCTTTACAGTTCTCTTCGGGTCCAAAAGAATTAGACTGTGAACAACTAACAGTCCCTCATAGAATAATAAAATACATGTCAATATAGATCCATGAAATGAGTTGTGAAAACCATCACCAATTTTCTAATCCACCAATTAAACACACACTAGACTAGTAGTAGCTTATTGAATGTGTATGATGTACCAGGCACTGTACTAGACAATGGGCTTTCAAAAATAAACATTGAGGTAGTATATTACTTCACAGAACAGCAAGAGAGACAAATGAATCATATAAGTCTAGTATAAATAGGTACAGTGAGAGAAATACATACACGGCACATGAGTAAGAGGAATGAGTTAGGAAGACTTCGTACATGAGGTTTAAAAGATAAGTAGGAGTTTCACAGATGAAGAGGGCAGGGGCACAGCGGGCAGACATAGCTGCATGTGCTAAGTGAGAGGTGTGCCCAACAGCTTGGACCTTTGGAAGAGGAGCAGGCAGATCACTATGGCTTCATCTCAGTCTGAAAAGCAGAGAATGGTGAAATATGAGGTGGAGATGGAGGGAGGATAGAGATTATGGGCGCCCTATCGTGCCATGCTTAGGAACTTATGCTTTATCCTGTGATCAATAAGGATCACTGAAGGGCTTTAAGGAGTGACAATCAAATTTGCCTTTTAAAAAGACGTGGAGGGTGATTTGGACATGGGAGAGAAGATGAACTAGAGATGGAGAGACCAGGTTTCTGACTCTCCTGGAGCTATTGCCGTGGTGATGGTAAGAGCTTGAACTAAGGCAATTGTAGTAAAGACGGAAGGAAACAAGAGAGGAAGGGAGGGAGGGAAGGGAAAGAAAGGCAGGGCAAGGAAGAAGAAAGAAAGGAAAGTAAGAAGAACTGGAGAAAGGAAAGGGAACGGAAGGGAAGAGAAAATAAGGGAAGGGAAGGGAAGGGAAGGAAGGAAAGGGAAAGGAAGAGAGGAAATTAAGAGATGTTTAAAAGTTGGGATTCCAAGGGCTCAGTGACTGATAGGATGTGGGCAGTGGGAAACTTGAGAATGATCTTGATTGAAGGTGTGAAAGAAGGCCACAGACAAACTAGCATGGATTATAGAAGGCAGTGGAGCAGAGAAGGAGAAAACGGCTGTGGGGCAAAGAAGCATATGTGTTGTATGGAGGGTAAGAAGACCTGGGAGAAAGGTGTGCAGGTGTTTGGGATGAATGCTGTCTCCATCATGGGTGCATAAACTGCCCCAGGACCTGTTTTGTGCAGTCACATGAGTGTGGGCACCTGTAAGAGCTTATCTTGGGTACAGGCAGGGCACAGTCACACTGTGTGTGCATGGCTCTCTTCCCTCTCTCTGTCACGCTTTCTAAAGACTCTCATAAGAACCCACTGTTGGCAGAGCCGCATTCAGAAGTCAAACTTGGTAATTGATACTGTAATCCCCTGGATTCCCTCATTAGCAGCTACTAATGGCTGGTGTGTTAACCATTCAATTAGGGCTCTAATAGGCCCATTGTAAACTGCATCCATTTGAAGGGAACAGAAGAGCTAGGAGAGAAGACTGAAGATCCCTGACAACAGCAGAGGCCTCCCACTGTCTCTGACTGGGGTGCCCTAGGTCTGGATTAAGCCAGAAGGCCTCTCCAGAAGGCCAGCACAGTGGCCAGATATTGGACTTCACAGAGAAAAAAGTGGGCCTGGGATGGCCTCCAGCCAAAAATATGGAGACTTTCTCTGCTGCAAAAAGAGGCTCCCTAGGTCTGGACATCCTGTAGTGACTTACCCTCTCCCAAACCTGTACCTATAAATTCTGTTTTTACCTCTACCCCACCCAGCACCCAAACTCAAAGGAATATTCAGAGCATCTGATTCAGAGAGATTGCTAGTGCAGCCACCTCCTCCAGCATCTGCCCTAGAGTCCTGGCCCATTTCCATCTCTCCACCACCTTTTCCCTCCAAGATATTCTTTTTGAAGAAGAGACAGTTTGAGATGTGGACCTTGCAGAGTTATTTAGTGGGGTGAGGGTGTTGCCAATGCTGACCTTACACAATTCAAGAGACCCCGGGGAAAGCTCTACATGTGGCCCCCTTCTTGTGGTTTATGGCTCTATCTCCAGAGAGATCTGACTTATTAGAACCAAATTCCTCACCAGCAAAACTGGGATATCACTGGTAGCAGACATCCCTCACTTGAGGCCAGCATATATTTTCCAGGACTCACTGGAATAGAAGTAATTGCAAAGATTCTTAACCAGCCCCTTAGTTGGTCAGTGGAAATGCAGGGAGGTGGGATTTACTCAAAAAATTGGTTCTGCATCAACCTCAAGACTACCCGGGTGCTCTATGTGTCACATTATTTCTTTTATCCTTTATTGTTTTAATTCTCACTTCTGAAAAAATAATCAGACAACATATATGCAAATATTCCATAAAGCATAAAATATCCTCTCTCTTATCTACCTGCCTTTTCAGGTCCTGTCCCCAGAAACCCTCCACAAGCCTTGGAGCCTCCAGTCTCACATACAGACCTTGATCTGACCTTGGGATCCACATTGCAAAGCCAAACCCATTTTCACACATACACACACACACACACACACACAACCAAAAAAAACCAGAAACCAGGGAACTTAACCATACCACTTGCTGCTCTCCTCATCTTTTCAAGCCCTGCCTGTCTTCTCACCTCCATTATCTTCTACAGCTAGTGGGAGGCAGCTTCTCTGGGGTGCTCTATCAGACTCTGTCAGCATGATGCCTTAACTAGGTAATTTCTCATACTTCCTAGGCCTAGATAATGTAGCCAGCAATCCTACCTGCTGGGCCAGGGTCAGGAAACAAACTGAAGACACTGTGGAAGGCTTTTCTGAGATCACCTAGAAGCCAGGGCAAAGAATGAACAGAGAAACCAGCTGACTCTAGTATTGAATGTGAGTAGCAGAAAGAACACCGAACTAAGAGCTCCAGCTAGTTCTGCTAGTCAGCTTTGGTTAAATACTGTCTCCCCTCTGGAGTCATCTACAAAGGGAGAAGATTGTTCCAATCGTCATTTTGTGAGTGCCACCAGAGGAACAGAGACCTCCCCCCGCCCCCCGCCTTTTCTGATAGCCCCAGATTTCAGGCCTGCCTCCTACCTTCCTATGTGTGGACAGAAATAGCCTGTAGGGAGGGCTAAGGCTGGGAACACCCCCTACAGAGTCTAATACCTGCTTTTCCTCACAAACCATGTTAAATTAGAAATAATGCATAATCAGGCTGTTTTATCCTACCCAGAAGCTAGCAGAGAGAATTTGGCAAAAGCTGTTAGGAGGTCATAGGAGAGAACCATGTTACCATTGTTCTCAGAGGCCTCAAGAGAAGGTGATGTGTTCTAGAGTTAGTTGTAACTATGCAAATATGGTAGGCAGATTTCTAAGCAGGCCCCCATGCCATTAACCCTCTGATGTCATTCCTATGATTATGCTGTATTGCATGTCAAAAGGGATTTGCAGATGTAATTAAGGTTACTAATCAGTTGACTTTGCAATAGGGAGATTGTCCAGATGGGTGTAACCTAACAAGCTATAGAGCTTTCTTTAGCTAGTGGCAGAAGGGGAAGTGAGAGATAAATAAAATATGAGAGGGATTTGATGAGAAAGAGGTTCTCTATTGGTAGCATGGAGGTAGTTATAGAGAATGACCTCAAGAGAGCAGTATCCAGAAGCCAGGAGTGACCAAGAGTCAATAACCAGCAAAAATCAGGAATTGCAGTCCTTCAACCACAAGGAACTGAACTGAACTGAACTCTGCTAACAACTTGAATAAGCTTGGAAGTGGATTCTTCCCGGAGCCTCCAGACTACAGCCTAGCTCAGCCAACACCTTGATTTCAGCCCTGTGAGACACTGAGCAAAGAACCCAGCATGAGCCCACCCAGACTATAGACATCTGAGATCATACTAAGTAGGTGTTGTTTTAGCCACGATGTTTGTAGTAATTGTTAGGCTCCCTAAGTGTGGCTGCACTATCGCCAGGCCATTATGAACTCTGTGACCAACATGTACACCTCCAGAAGTGAACTCTGTGACTGGCACGTATACCTCCAGATAGCTCCCTGGAACAAAGAGGCCCAAAGCAACGAAAGAATGACCACAAAGAAGAAAAACAGCAAGTTCCTGTTCCAGCTGGTTAACCAACCCTCCAAATCTATAACAACCAACCCCCAGCTGTAACCTTCTGTAACTTTCCACTTGCTACCCTAGCCTATAAAACCCCCTCTGCCTCATTCCTCAATGCTGACTCTCTTTTCAGACTCAGCCCGCTCACACCCAAGTGAATAAACAAGCCTTATTGCTCACACTTAGCCTGCTTGGGTTGTCTTGTCAATTAAACGTGTGCTTAACAGTTATTTGTTACACAGAAATCAAAATGTTAATATAACAAGTAACTCTGACCCTTCTGCCATTCTGCCTTTGCTGGGCATCTTGAATCTGCAGCTGGTTCAAGGGCTGGTATCTCAAAAGAGAAAAATCACTTGTGATGGTTAATCTTTTGTGTCAACTTGACTGGGCTAAGGGAAGCCCAGGTAGCTGGTAAAACATTATTTCTGGGTGTGGCTGTGAGGGTGTTTCCAAAAGAGATTAGCATTTGAATCAATGTGCTTAGTAAAGAGATCATCCTCACCAATGCGGGTAGGCCTCATTCAATCCATTGCAGACTTGAATAGAACTAAAAGGAAGAGGAAGGGCAAATTTGTTGGCTGCTTGAGCTGGGATATTCATCTTTCTCCTGACCCTGGACATCAGAACTCCTGATTCTCAAGCCTTTGGGTTTGGACTGGGGGCACCAGCTTTCCTGGGCCTCCAGCTTGCAGATGGCATATCATGGAACTTCTTAGTGTCAGGCCTCTGAGCCCAAGCCAAGCCATCGCATCCCCTGTGACTTGCACGTATATGCTCAGATGGCCTGAAGTAACTGAAGAATCACAAAAGAAATGAAAAGGCCCTGCCCCGCCTTAACTGATGACATTGCACCATTGTGATTTGTTCCTGCCCCACCTTAACTGAGTGATTAACCCTGTGAATTTCCTTCTCCTGGCTCAGAAGCTCCCCCACTGAGCACGTTGTGAGCCCCGCCCCTGCCCAACAGAGAACAACCCCCTTTGACTCTAATTTTTCATTACCTTCCCAAATCCTATAAAACGGCCCCACCCCTATCTCCCTTTGCTAACTCTCTTTTCGGACTCAGCCCGCCTGCACCCAGGTGAAATAAACAGCCATGTTGCTCACACAAAGCCTGTTTGGTGGTCTCCTCACACGGACTCGAGTGAAACTTAGCCTCCAAATTCATGTGAGCCAATCCTTTATTATTTGTATATTATGGTATATTCATTGTATTATATCTATCTAACCTCCTATTGGTTCTGTTTCTCTAGAGAACTCTAATACACCAGTACAATGGAAAGATTCCTAAATTCAAAAGCCAGAAGGCTGGGTTCCTGTTCCCATCGTGCCTTTTACCTTCTGTGTGGTCCTGATGAAGACACTTCATGCTCCACTATTTACTTACCTCTGAAATGAAGGGCTGACCCAGATCAGTTGTTCTCTGATTGCTTCGAGGGACTCAGAGGCTGTGGAGGTGAGTGGGAAACAGGACAGGTTCCAGGCCCACACTTCAAAGAGACAAGGTCTGCTTTGGACTGTTTCACACACAGGGCTTCTGAGTTTTAGATTTCATTAGAAGTGTTTCTGTTGCCAAATGAAATTTGAAAGCCCCTGAGCTGGGTGATTATTAGGACCCGTTCCAGCTCTCACATTCTTCCAGCATGAAAATCAAGTTCAGCAGTGCAGCAGCTGGAGCTGTGGAAAGAGGTGGTGTGAGTTTGGGCTTGGGTTAGTGGACATGGTAGCCAAATCAGAGATCCCTTTCTCATTCAAGTCATCTATTGCTACCTCTTTGCTCTGGAGGTCTGAACTTCTAGGAGATAAAGGTTTAAACTGACAGACTTCAGTTCAAATAATGACTCCACATTCGTATCCTGACATTGGGTAAATAAATAAATCTCTTAAATTCCCAGAGCTGCAGGTTCCTAGCCTATAAATTGATGACATCACCTACTTTGCCCAGTTGTTGTATATATTAGTTAACATGGTCTAAACTGTGCCAACTGGAAGACCCAAAATGCAATGCCTTGAGAAGAGTAGAAGGTTTTTTCTCTTTCATGTAAATAGTCTAGAACGGCCAGGTGGTGGGCCTTCTACTCCAAGCATCCTTCAAGGAACCCAGGAGATACTGGTTCTATTATTTTCAGCACGTTGCTCACAAGGTTACTGCAAGGTTGGTATTCCAGCCAAGCAGGAAGGTGGGGTGGGGTGGGGTGGTGTGGAGGAGCCTATGAGCCAAGTTTCACAGTCAGGTCTGGAAGTGGTTCACATCACTTCCACTCACATTCTATTGCTGAGAGCTTAGCCATACAACCACACTGAGTTCCAAAAGGAGCCAGAAACTAGTCCCTGGCTGGATAATTCCCTCCCAGTTAAAATTCTATTACCTTTGGTGTGCTGAAAAGTCTGGGGTGGTTTCCACCATATTATATATAGAAAAGTGCTTAACACCTAGGAGCCTGGGGCTCAGCATCTCCACATAGGCCCAGCTCTGCTGATTAAGCGTGTTTCCATGTGGGCATATGTGGAGGTGGCCAGCACTATTCCATATTCTCGTTTCAGGATTTTTCATAGCTCCTTTCAATCTACTTCTCCTAAATGACTCTCTTTGGCTACACCTCATTTTCCTAGAGTGAATATTTCTATCAGTTGATGCCCTTCTCAGGCCTCAATCTCCCCTGGTTTACAGACTGTGGCCCTCCCTGGCCTCTCTGGAATCTGGCCATTTGAATCCTGTCAGCCCTGTTCTCCATCACCAAAGGACTCCGGGGGAACTGTGCCAAGCAGGCTGTCAGCCACAGGCAAGCTTTCTGAAAAAGACGTGCCAGCTGCAGCCACAGAAAGTCCATTCCCTTGAATAACTTTGTTAATATTTGAAAATTAGTTCCCTTGCTCCTGATTGTGCTACTGGGTATTTGGATATAAGAGCAAGGATGAGGGTAATAGAAAATTAAAATCATGTTCTACTCATATAAACTGCACAGATATGGAAGGGTAGGTCCTATTACCTATAATCCTGGGATTTTTAGACTCTCACTTTCATTGGACCAGAGTTGCCTTAGGGATAGTAAAAACACAAAATGCTGGGTATTGTTTTCATCAAGCAACTACTGATAGTGCACATTTAAATCAAAATTCTTCTAATCTCAAACCCAGCAAACAGATGCTGTAAGCTTAGTTCTGCCCCTCTGGCTTCAGATTTTCCCCTACTGGATGTGCCCAATTCTGAAATGACAAGAAGCTTCCAGCTTCCACATGGTTGCAATTCGGCTGTAGAACTGGCATGAAAGCACGTCACTGTGTCAGCACCTGGGCCACCAGATGAATAACCTATGAACAACAGCTTTGGACTAAAATATGAAGGGGTTGTTTCCCTTCGATCTCCCCCTACCCTCCTCAGAACCTGCTACAAGGAAAGATTTATAGACTTGAAAGCGTCAATGACTGATTAGACCCATATGATTGCTCCTGCAGTTTCTGATATTTTAAAAAATTGTCTTATAAAGAGATAAAAATAAATAATCAATGGAAAAACTTTTGGCATGGGTGAGACATTTAGGAAAAGAAGTCATTTCAGCCTCCCCCAACACACACATGCACACACACATACAGCCTGTATCACACAATGGAGGTGAGGACCCACTCTATCTAGGCTCAGGACTGGCTTCATGGGACAGATGGGTGGGACAAGTCATCCCGCTGCAGTCAGGTAGCAGCGAGCACTGAGGAGACTAAGATGACAGAGACAAAATAACTAGAGAAAAGATACAGGAGCTGAGGGGAGAGGGTTGAGGTTTGATGAAGCTCTCTCTTCTCAGTGGGGGAGAGTTGGAAGCCACAGATGTAGTTACAGCCCCTTGTTTTCCAGAGGAGGAAACAGGTGCTGTGATGTTAAGAGCCCCCAGTAGTGGTCCATGTAGCCAGTGGCCTATGTAAGCTGGGCTGTTACTCTCATGTGAGAGATGCCACCTTCAAATGTCTGAGATCCACTGACCTTCTTTGAATAATAGCAACTGAAGTAAGAAAACACCATGAAAAGCCCATGCCTCTTTAGCGCCATTTTCATATTGATTTTCCGTCTTCCTCCATGCAGTCAAACGGCAACATTTTCTCTGCAACTTCCCACTCTTGCCTGATGCAAATAAAATGTGCTGCTCTTGCCCTTTCCTCCTTTTCCCCTTAGTATTCTTGATTTTCCCCTAGATACGCAAGTAATGCCCAGGTCTCAGGAATGTATAATCTCTTGCTTATCTCTAGCAACAGATTTGGGAATGAGGATTCATTCCCTGGAAGAGTCAGAGCGCTCGTAGACACATTCTGCTGGGTTGCACGAGCTCCTCCCCTGGGAAATCCACTAAGACTAGAGGAAAGAATTGCTGGGAGGATTCAGAGGCTGAAGAGTGGACAGAGGGCTTTAATTGAGAAAAAGAAGCAGAAAATATTGAGGAAGATGTGAGGCGTCAATGCCAGCAGACAACATGTGACAGGTGCTAGCCACATGGATCACACTAAATTTCTGTCATTTATATAGATAAAAAAGAATTTCCAAAGAGCTCCTCCATAATTCAGCATTAGCCAGCTTTAAATCACCACCTTTCTTTACCTTTTCAAAGCACGTTTATCTAGCTAGCTTTCATTTTCAGAGTGGCCAATTCAGGTGAGGATTCTCAATCCTGTTCTGCAGCTGAGGAACTCATGCTCAAAAGGGCTAAGAGTTTATTCTCCTACGTCCAAATATCTTGCTTTTCCAAATCTTGTGCTCACTTTACCTACACATTTTGATTTTTCCGGGATGACAACAAGTTAGACATGCAGACTCCTCAGGCTCATTCATAATCTGTATAGATATTACAGGTCATGCAAATTTAAGAAAAGGCTAAAAGGTGCCCGTTTGCACCCAACATGTTGGATAATGACCCAGTAAAATGCAACATCAGTTTCCACAGCCTCGCTCTATAAGTTTCCTTGGAATTGCAAAAGCATAGGACTCTGCCTCATACTTATTTCTACACGGCAATGAGGATATAGAAGAGCAGACCGAAAGGAGAAAGGAATTTTAAAAGCCATGGAAAGCTGCCCTAAATGTGGTTGGATATAGAGAGGAGAGTGCTGAAGGCAAACAGCTGTGCCCTCTTTGCCTTTTTGCTGAGGAAGGGGATTTAAGCCAAAAGAACACACGTAAACGTGGATTTCTTAAAGTTCTCAGTGTAATTATGTAGGCTTGGGAGATGAGGAATTGTGAAGTAGAGGCTGGCTTAAACAAATGATAAATGCTTGAGGTGATGGGCACCCTACTTACCCTGATGTGATTATTACACATAGCATTCCTGTATCAAAATATCCCGTGTAACCCATAAATATATACACCTACCAGTATATTTCTGAGGCTAATCTGAAAGCCACCTGCACCCTTGTGAAGACACCCACATGGACTTCTGCTTCCCCTCCTACCCTCTGGCCTCAAGAGCTCCCTGGGCTCTCCTGTTGCAGGAGGGAGAAGCAGAGCTTCTTTAGGTTCCTGGTAAGGATCGCTGAAGACAATTCCTTAGGCTTGGATAATTCCCAGACATTTGCTAAAAAGCAGCATCCTCCAAAGCTTTAATTTGGATCACAGGAAAATGATGCTCCCACCTCATATTCAAACACAGTTTTATCTCACACTGCAAGCTCCCTGGCACGGGTAAAGTCCTCAATGCCTTTCCTGGTGGTTTCCAACATCAAGGACATTTGTTCCTCCTCCTAGCTCTCTCCCTCAGCCAAGTCCTTCCTTACAATGAATTGTCCTGCAGAACTCTCTCTTAAGCTTGGCTTCTGGGGTGGAAAACCTACTTTCTGAAAGGGCGTGGGGACCGTCAGAGCATGAACTGGACTCAAGCTCCCAATTACAGAGCAGACACAGGGCTCTGCCCGCACCAGGCCATCCCTGGTTCCTCGCAGCTCCAGGACTCTCTTCCGGCATCTAGATCCAGCTACTCTCATTCCAGCTTTGTGTCCTGTTTGATACAAAATCTTTATTCCTTCCTGTTTCAATCCCTGTCGCATATTCTGTGTGACAAAGCAACAAGCTGGAAATCGAGTTCTGAGTTTTATACCCAGCTCTGCTACAAATGTGCCATGACCTTGAACAAGTCACATGACTTATCTGGACCTGGAATCTCTCATCTGTAAAAAGAGGAAGCTGAGCTATACTACTTTTAAAATGTCTCCAGCTTTAATTTTATTAGAATATCAGCTGCTTCCTCCTCTGGTTTCTCATGGCAGGTTGTGCATTCTTCTCTGAAGACATCATATTTCATTGGAGTGTCTCTCCTTACAAATGTATTTCCCCACTAGATTGGCCCCTCAAGAACAAGGATTGTATTTTAGTTACCTCTGTTATCTCTGTACCTGGGGAGGAGGGAGAAAAGGAGAGCAGGAAAGGGAATGGTACAGTACCAACATTTGTTGAGCTTCTATTAAGAGGAATTTTCTATGCTACACATTGTACATAAAGTATGTATGATTCACAGTATAAACATTATAATCTGGAATCGACCTAAATGTTCATCAGCAGATGAATGGATAAAGAAAATGTGGTATATAGACGCAACACAACACTATACAGCCATAAAAAAAAAAAAAAGAATGAAATCTTGTCATTCATGGCAGCATGGATGAGCCTGGAGGACATTATGTTAAGTGAAAAAAGTCAGGAACAGAAACACAAATGCCACATGTCCTCATTCATATATGGGAAATTTTAAAAAGTTACTCTCATAGAAGTAGAGAGTAAATAGAGGCTACTAGAGGCTGGGAAGTGTAGAGGGGCAAGGGTCATAGGGAAAAGAGAGTTAATGGATACAAATTACAGCTAGAAAGATGGGAAGAGTAAATTCCAGTGTTCTATAGCAGGGTAGGTGACTACAGTTAATAATAATTTATTTTCTACTTATTGTATATTATTGTATATTTTCAAATATTGTATATTTTCAAAGAGGACTCTGAATGTTCCCAACACAACAAAATAATAAATATTTGAGGTGATGGATATGCTAAGGACCTTGATTTGATCATTACACATTGAATACGTGTATTAAAATATCACTCTGTACCCCATAGATATGCTCAATTATTTTGTGTCAATTAAAATGATAAAAAAATTATAATCTCATATCTGCTGATGAAGCAACTGGGAAATTAATTTAGCCAGGTCACACAGCTGGATCAGAAATAAAATCCAGGTTTGCCTGGCTTTGCCTACCGTCCCAAGGACCTGGCCTGGAGCAAGAGGGCTCTACCAAAATTCTCCAAATATCTAGTAGGTGCTCAGTAAATACTCATTAAATGGATGTGACATATATTCTCTTATTTGGCTTTTGGTCAGACTTGGATGTGTCTTTGATCCTTATCTACACTGAGATGGGAGGGGAGCAGAACTGGGGCAGGAGATGAGAGCCCCGAACATAATTTTATTTCAAGGACTTCTGAATTCTTTAATTAAGAAGGGGCAGGGCAGAGCTCTTACTGGGTATTAGGAAATAATGATGAAATATTATCAAGGTAACTCAAGGTCTCAGGTGCTTCACCCTGAAGAATATGCTAAAGCCCTAATTTGCCTCATCACTCAACCTACAAATTCATAGAGGACACAATTGTTTTCACAGCCCCTGAAGGTCACATTATTCTTTCTTGCTCTAATGCCCCTCACAATTATATACAGGTGAGCAAGCAGAGAAATCTATATTAAAGCCTCAAAGTGTGAGGGGCTCCCAGCTCCAGAAGCCTGCAAGGTACTTGGCCCGAGTACTGTGGCAAACTCTGTGAGCTCCCAGCATGTGGCCTGAAAGGCAGTGATATTGGAATTGAAATGGATTGCTGTCTTCAGGGCACTCTAGCCTGGTACCAACACCTGAGAAAGGCTCTTTGGTTCTTGTTCATTTATCTTAAGCACGAATAAATTCTAAGAGCCAGCTGAGCTGATATTTGCCTAAGGGAGAAAGGAAAAAGAAAAGTGATCATCTGTTTCTAAGGGTGCCTCAGGATTGTGCCTGGAGCTCCTAACCCATTCAGGGTCCACATAAATCTCTCACTGGAGTGTCTGATATTGTTTCAGCAAGGAATGCAGTCCAGTAGAGAGAAGAATGTTCATTTCTGTCTAGTGGTGAGTTAATGCCCGTCTGCAGGCAAAGATTCAAATAAACAGCACACTGCATGTATTTCTTTTTAAATAGAGTATTGCTTTAATAGCTGTTGGAGGTGGGGATGTTTGATATTCCTTTATGAAACAAACATATCCTAACACTTCAGAGAGGTAGACTATTCTGTAAGGTGTCCTATCATTCCAAAACACCATATAGTGGCCCCAAACTCTGACTGGCCTTTTCTGCTTAATCATATATTGTGGTTTGAATGTGTCCCCTCCAAAATTTAGGCATTAAAATTTAATGGCCATTGTGATGGTATTAAGAGGTAAGGACTTTAAGAAGTGATTAGGCCAAGAGGGCTTCTCCCTGGTGAATGGGATTAAGGTTCTTTTATAAGTGGTTTCATGAAGCATTCAGGGAGCCTGAGCTTCTGTTGTGTGAGGACACAGCGCTCCTGCCTCCAGAGGACATAACAGCAGGTGCCATCTTGGAAACAGAGATCAGGCCCTCGCCTTCCAGTGCTTTCACCTTGGACTTTCAGCCTCCAGAATGTGAGGAATCCATTTTAGTTCTTCATAGATTACCCAGTCTTGGGTAATTTTGTTACAACAGCACAAAATTGACTAAAACACTACATAATGGATTTAGGACATTCATTCACTCAAAAAATCCTTATTGAGTGCTTGCCATTAGAGAGAGAACAACAGATTAGTTTAGCCACTTATTAACTACATGACTTTGGGCAACTTGCTTACATTCTCTGTGCTTCATTTACCTTATCTGTGAAATGGAGATAATAATAGTGCTAATGTCAGAGTTGTGAGGATTAAATTAACTAATGTGTAAAGCACTTAGAGCACCTCTCAGACATAGCAAGTGCTGTGTAAGTGTTACTACTGCCTGCCAAGTACTGGAGCCAAACCTCTCACTCAGGCTATTAACACCCATAGGATGAAGAGACACTTACTGACTAGAGTGGATTTCTTGCCTGGGTGAAAAGGGCAAGAGGCACCTACACAGGCTGCCTGCCTGCCTCATGCCCTTGGCTGCCCCTCCCTGCACCCAGTCCTTGGCAAGGCCAGAGAGGCTGCCACCACCACCCAGTGAAAATGGGGTGAAGGGAAGCTGAAAAGTGGGTCCTGAGGAAGAGCTCACTGTGCTCTCAAGGGAAGCGGCGACAAGATAGTGGCACCAAGGGTGAGATGGAGGCTGATTCACTCTGCTTGTCATACAAGGCCAGGCTGCTGCCTTTCTAAAGTGACCGTTCCGCACTTGACCCTCACCTTCATGATGGCTTGCACCACTTCAGGCCTGCTGCTCACAAAGACCATGGTGTCCCAGGGAGCGGAGTCCCGGCCATCCTGGCATCCTGTCTTCTTGGAAGGAGCAGGCCCGAGCACTGGAGCGCAGTGTAAATATGCCTGCCAGGGAACAGGATTCTGCGTCGGGCACTCATCCCAGCAGCTTCAGGCTCTCGGTTGTCACTGTTTTTACACCTGTGACAAATGACATGGGACATGGCCAGTCACACTATAGTGTCTGAAGAAACCTCTGTAGAGGAGTAGGATGCAGCAGACATGCTGTGGCCCAGACAGCAGCTGCCAAGCAGATGGAGCCTGCACCCCCACAATTTGGCCAAAGACATACCGATACTCTCCATGAAAAAGATTTCCAGAAGCTGTGTGTCAATAACAAAGTCTTAACAAAAGACACAACCACAAAAACAACACAAAGTCACCAACACTAAAGATTATTCTTGAGTCTGATTTGAAAACTAGGGTCAAATTCTGCAGAGGCATTCAACTGGCAGGCTACCACCCTAACAGCCAGATCTATAGGTCCTCTCATCATGCCAGGGAAAATGCTCTATTCACCACTCCTCAGCTTCCGGTTCTGGCTTCAGAGTTCTGTCTATACTGGAGGGGTTTTAAAGTCAGAGGGGTCTTTACCTACTTACTCTTATTCACAGATCTGAATATGGAAGTCAAGAGGGGAAAGCGACATGTCCTTAGAGTCCACAAGAAAACAAGACAAACAGCGACTGAGCCCCTAGTGTATACTGGGCATTGGCGAGCTACTGGGGACAGGGAGACGAAGAAAACCTAGTTCCTTTTCTAAGGAGCTTAATCTAGCAAGGGAGACAGACTCTTTGCAGACTGGACCAGGCTTCCCTGCAGCAGAAGGAAACTTGAAATCAGGGTAATGAGCCTCAGCAGGGACGGGCCAGCACGCTGCTCTGAAAGGATCGTGTGTGGACACAGGGCTACGGCATGGCCCTGCTTCGACCTGCTAGCTGTGCTGTAGGGCCAGGTGGGGCCTGGAGTGGCCTGAGCTAGGGGCTGCCGTGAACTCTTTCCACTCCCCCAAGGCATCACATAAGTAATGACACTTTCTATTTGCCCAGCAAAATCAAGGACACAGTTTTCTAGAACACGGGATGGGGTGCTTCCCCTTCCCCCAGTCCATTGGATAGTGTAATCTGGTTGGTGGGCCTTTGTTCATTTCCCACGAGCCACTGGCAACTGCAGGCAGAACTGCAAAGCCCCCAGGAGCCTCAGAGGGCCTGCTGCCTGCCACGACATGCCTACTCAGCTGCTGCTGGCCCACCTGTGGGCAGCAGCCCTAGTGATGTACAGAATCCCGGGACTAGTGCCAGCAAATCTATGAATACCCTGTGTGATCTGGGCATGCACTGTTGTGGTGGCCTCTGCGGTCAGGAGGCAACATGTGGGGAGAAGAAGGGAGGAGCCGACCCAAAAGGATTTGGTCTAGGGTGAGGTCCACAGAAAGGCCAGAGCCAAGATGTGGCCAGCAAATATCTCAGGCCAGTGGTGGCCTCATGTTGCCCGTGCCGGAGGCCAGTTCTTGATGGCTCCGAACCCTCTGCTTGAGGGTTCTAAATGAAATGAGCAGGTCATCCCGTCAGGATCTAGGTGAACTTCTGAAAAAAGCACAAAAAAGCAAGCCTCCTGAGCTTCCCCCAGTGATGGATACAAGGCACATCCCACACGCTTCACAGCACAGTGGAGAAGAACTGCACCAGGAACATGTGATGGGGCCTCAGCGGGAGCCCGCGGAGAAGGACGCCTACTGCCTGGATCTCAGCCAGAGACTTGGCAAGGTCCACAAAAACTGGAACCGCGTGTGTCAGACCCGCGACCGCTACAAGATGTCCCAAGACCTGGCCCAGGAATTAAAGAAAGAGACTTCCAGTTTTCAGAGGGAAATCCTCTTCCATGAGAAAACGGCCCGGGTAGGCTGGATGGCTGCTTGCTGTGTCCACTGAGAGAGTGCTCCAGGCACTCCGGAAAGAATGATTATAGCAGGCAGAAGCCAGCTGATTACGAGGCCAAGTTCCAGCCTTTCCTGAGGGGCCCTTTGGCTCCTGAGGCTCGGCCCTCAGCCCACAGGGCCCCAGAAGTGCTAGGAGGACCTTGAGACACCAGGGCCCCCAGGAGAGGGGAAGGTCATGATGTGAGAGCTTGGGTCCAAGCACCTGTCAGGTTCTGTTTTCCCAGTAGCCGGGTTCTGAATGCCTAGAGACTTGGCAGAACATCAGCCGGTGCTGCTCCCTTTAAAGCACTTCTGGTTGATCTCTTGTTAGTTGAGCTACTGTTCATTAGTTGACCCTGAAATTGCTCTTATTGAAGTTTGATAGATAGTGTTAGGATTGTAAGGTACTGTTTTTCAAATAAAGATTGTTTAATCTAAAAAAAAAGAAAAATATATCTAACACATTAAATCTTTTATTTAGGGATATTTTTACTTGGGGCCTGGTAAAGAAAGAAAAAAGAAATGCTTAAGTTGATTTAAAAAGAGAACTTCTACATTTCCATAGGATAATGGCAGTTGCCTGAATCTAAATTTCTCATACACCCTCCAAAACCAAATAGACAAGTGGAACAAATACAGCTAAAACCTGTGCCCACAGTAGCATAACTAGGAGACAGATTATAGTCTATTAAATGATTAATGTTCAGCAACTATTCATTCTCTCCTTCCCACCTAAGAATCTCAACCACCACCTCTGATATTAAGAGTGGGAACGTGAATTGCTTTGGCCAGTGGCATATTGAGAACTCATGCAGGCAAAAACTTGAAATGTGTCTGCATAGCTGAGCAAGTTCTTTTGTACTCCTGTCTTTTGCCATGAGAAGAGTATGGTATGCCTCATTTAGCAAACCTTACAAGCTAGATGAGCTAAATCCCAGTCAACGTGCAAAAACATAAGTGAAAGATGAAGGTTTATTGTTTTATGCACCTGAGTTTTGTTTTGCAGCAATGGCTGACAGATACAGAAATTAGCACCAGAAGTGAGATGCTGCTATAAAACTTAAACTATTTGGTATTAATTTGGGGACTGAGATGTTTGCAATGAGGAGATTGTCATATAAGAATGAAAAATAACAATCTATCTTATGCAGTGCCAAATTATTTGGGAAAATATGGCCTGCAATATCTTAGAAGTAAGAATATTTACCTAATAAACATTAGTGTTGGTTGAGGAAGTTTTGAGGCAAATCATTGAAAGTGTGAGCTGATCGCTAGTAGCTGCATTTGATAAGGTACTACATGAAAGAGATTCAATCAGAAAAATACTAACTGGTTTGCAAGCAATATTTAAAGGAATATTATAGGCTTGGAAAATAAAAGTGCTAATTACTAAATCAAAGGTGTTGCCATTATGACCACAACCTCAGTCAGAGAAAAGGCCAAACCCAGGGTGCTTCCAATAAAACATGACCTCAGGATAAAGATCAAATAAAAGGCACAGCTATAATACTTGCTTATACCTCTAAAGAGATGAAGGTAACATCTGCAGACCTTTTTAACTAAATAAAGGGACAACTAGAAAGCTTGAACATGATTCCATAAAAGCATATTTTGTCCAAATTTGCTGCAATTTAAGTCTAGAAGGACACAGGCCTGTATCAAAAAATATGTGTATGTGACTTTTGGCACTGGTGTTGATAGAAATCAAATAAAAAACCAAGAAGGAACTTTCAAAGGGTAGAGCCAAAAAGAGTGAGGAATGATGGATTTAGGATTACTTCCACAGACATCATCAGAGCCTAATGAAGAAACATTCTTACCACCAGTGTAGTGGAATCTGATATTTGCCCACCAGGATTTCATAATTTCTAAGAACCAGTATCTATGTGCTATGTGATGACAGTTCTTGCCCTTTTTAAATTAGAATGTTTATTGAGGCCGGGCGCCATGGCTCACACCTGTAATCCCAGAATTTTGGGAGGCTAAGGCGGGTGTGTCACCTGAGGTCAGGAGCTCAAGACCAGCCTGACCAACATGGAGAAACTCTGTCTCTACTAAAAATACAAAATTAGCCGGGCGTGGTGGTACATGCCTGTAATCCCAGCTACTCGGGAGGCTGAGGCAGGAGAATGGCATGAACCCGGGAGGCAGAGGTTGCAGTGAGCCGAGATCGCGCCATTGCACTCCAGCCTGGGCAACAAGAGCGAAACTCCGTCTCAAAAACAAACAAACAAACAAACAAAAAATGAAACAAAGAATTTTTACTGAAGTTAACCTGTTTCTCTTCCACCATTATATATTTGGATATGTGCAGACTGGCGGTAGATAACAACTTGCCTTCTCGGTTCAAAAGTCTCTGTATCAAGAGGAGTTGCATATTTGATGTAGATCCTAAGATCCTAGATTTCAAGCGTTATGCCATGATTTGGTAAGACTTTGAGAACTCTTGGGATGGAAGTGAGAATATTTTGAGTATGGGAGATATGTAGATATTTATAGATAGAAAGGAAATCTATGGCAAATTATTGTTCAGCCAATATTCACTTTCTGTCTCTTCCAACTTCTATGGGGAAAACACATTTTTCTGTCTCGTTGTTGAACTTGGTCATATACCTTTGGTCTATGGAATGTTTTGTAAATAGACATTTGAAATGTATTCTTATAGAGGGACTTATTTTCTTACACTCTTGTCTTTTGCTATGAATATAGCATGCATGGAGTAGCCACTAAAAGGGAAAGATGAGGGGCTTGTAGACTTGGACCCAACCCACAGTTTGTAACCAAGCCCAGCCTAGATCAGCCAAATCTCAGCAGACCCGAAGATGGATAACCAAGAAATGAATGCTTATTTCTACATGCCACTTAAGTGGTGTTTTTGCACAGTAATAGACAAACAAAGCTACACACTTTATTTTTCAGATAAGTGGGAAAATACACATCTGAAACCAGCAGAGCCACAACTGTAGTTCATTCCAGAGCAGAGTCAGGGGTTACAATAAGAAAGGGAGAGTACAATGTTTTTGAGATGGCATCATACATACAAATTTACCTCCAGAGAGGATCCCATCCTGAGTTGAAAAATACTGAGAAAATATCTGAGACAGTAAATAAGACTACTGACAACTGGGAATTGAAAAAAGGGTGCTTGAGAGGGTACAGCTTCAAATGTGGCAGCATTGGGAAGGCACTGTTTCTGGGCGAGAAGAAGACAACCTGCAAAACAAGGACTCTGTACCACTTATCAGCTTATTGTCTCCCAGCTCTGAACCTACCCTTTCCTATGCAGCTTTGTAATACTGAAGCCAGACCCTATAGACATTTCTCCTTTGCCAGCTGGCACACAAGGCTTTATCAACAGAGGGTGCTGACATTACACTTCAAGGTGATCACCACATGAACACACTTCTCTTCCAGGTTCTAGCCCACCATTTTTTATTCATCATTGCAGCCTAGTGGCCCTCATGGACCAGCTCTGGCTGTGCCCTCAGGCTACTCTGTCCCCACCTAGTGGCCACTTGTGACACAGTCAATGGGCTCCTTCCTTAGAAACTCCAGCTGCGCCTTTAACATATTCTACATGCCTGGCAGCTGATGCTTGGTGGTTCCCATGAGCCACAGCAGCTCCAGCTATAGCAGGCAACTGGATCCCCACTTGACCCAGGCCTTCCAGCAAGCTTTGTCATTATAGGTAGGCTGTATGTTCCTCTTTACAAAGGTCTAAATCTCAGGCTTGTGAGGATGAAGGTGCTTTTCCAAGTTCTTTGTTTCTTTATTGCCACTTTCCCTCAGCCCAGAAGTAGTAGCTGGGTTTTTTTTTTAACATACTACTTTTCGATCTCTGAGAGTCCTGTTTAATCTTTTTAAATATTCAACTATTACTAGTTAAGAATTCTTTATATTAGGCTTTCAATTTCTAATCACTGTTGCATTCTTTAGTTTTCTGACTGGACCCTGACCGATGTAGTGTCCTTTAGTGTGGCTTGGGAGTGAAGGGAAAGTAGGAAGGAAGTAGTTTAAAATAAAATTTCTACTGAAGTAATAGAAGACACAATCAGAAAACCAGGACCCTTCCTCTCCCCAAAGAGACATTATTTATTCAAGAAAGTATACTGCACTATAGAAAAGAAAAGAGACTTATCTCCTCTCACATCTTTATATAAACATCTGTTGTTGCTTCTCTGGAAAAATCCCAAGGCATTTTAACGTAAATGGAAAATATCAAGAGACATCCAAGCAAAGCTAATATAAGAAGAAAATGGACAGTGAACATAAAAACATCTCATTAAAAAAAAAAAAACCCCTTCCAAAATATCAACTAGGAAGCAGAGGAAAACTGTATGTAACACAATGCTCCAACATGAATTAAATAACATTAAAGTAGCATTTGTAGGAGAAAGGTACCCTTCAACCAGAAATTTAAAACTTGTAATAGAAATTGGCAAAACTCAAAATGACATAAGATGAGAACTGGCTGAACTTGGGGTAAGAAAACCAAAGAAAAGGACAGTTTTCTGAGAAATGAAGACTAGATTAGAAAGCACTCAAGTGAAAATAGATTTTATTGAAAATATATCACATAAAATTGAGAAGGGAAAACAACCAAGAAAATGAAAATAAAATAAAGAATTAGGTAAAATATATTAGAGAGAAAGTGATACGTAGAAGATAATAAAGGAAGACCCAATGTATGTATAATGGAGGCTTCAAAGAAGAAAAATAAGACAGTAGACCAGAATAAAATTTTAAAACTATAATGCCAGAAAACTTTCTAGAAATATGAAAGAATTAAATTTATATATTGAAGGAACCTACGGTGTACCTTGAAAATTTTGACCCCAAATGGCTACCACTAGGACAAACCTAGCAGAATTATTAAAACACTGAATTTAATTTTTTAAAACATCTGGGACTCCAGACAAAAAGATGTGGTCATTTAAAATTAATAGATACCAAATTAGCTTCCAACTTCTCAAAAGCAATATACAAACTAACTCAACAGTGAAATAGCATTTCAGATTACTCAGGAAACATAACATTGGTGAATTCTATTACAAGTAAACTTTATCTCAAGACACCAAATTTTCTCCCCCACCCCAAAAAAATATAATTAAAAGAAAAGGTTAGTAAAAGATTCTGGGAGGATCAGAAGACAACAACAGCATGTTGTTTCAATCTTCCTGAATCTTCACACTAAAAGAAAACAAATAGTAAAGCCAAACATTAATGGAGAACATGAGGAGAACCCCAAATAACCACAAGCATTAATCAGAAAGCTTGGCACACCAATTTGAGAACAGCAGCTAAAACTGGGAGTGATTTTCCCCTCCCTAATCATGGATGAGTACAAGTGAACTACAGTAAGATCCCAAGAGAACTGAAAAGGCTACCTTTTATAAACTCTCAAAACTGGCTAGGTAAGAATCCCTTCCAGGAGAGGACCTCAGACTAAAGATAAACTCCTGGAATGGAAGTAAAATTGAGCAGGATAGAAAGAATAGAAGCAAATAGGGAAAAAAATATCTAGATGAAATTAGAAAACATTAACAGCCAGGAGACCTCAGAAAGCAAACTGCTATTTTTTTTTAACACTATACAAAAGCACAGAAGAGGGAGCTTTGTGAATTTAGAAAACCTATCTTGACTTGAGCACAGCTTTTTTCTAAAATTTCTGGGAAATGAATTTTATATAAATAAGAGTATGAGAAAAGGACAGAGGTTAAATCCCACATGAAGTAATTATTAGAAAAAATAAGAATATAAAACAGAATAACACCTTTTCCAGAAAAACATGCACATAAACAGATAAAAACTTGTAACCCTCTATTTCTAAACTAACTAAAACACACTTAAAACATGAAACAAAGAAACGAAAGAATAACATAAATGAAAACTGCAAAAAACTTAGAAATCAGGTCACAGAACACAGGAAAAAATTACACATAAAAAAATCTCAGAAATGAGAACTAAACAAGAAAGAACACATGGGTGAATAAATACAATAGGTAATTCTTCAAGAGAAAGTGAAAATAAGGAGAATGTTTAAAACAGAAATGAAGAAAGACAAAAAAATGAGATAAAGAGAGAAATACTGAAAATAAACAAAGAAAATACAGCACACAGATATGGGCATCCCTGAAGAAGGAAACCAAAGCAAACAAAGGGAACATAAAAAATACAAAATAAATTATAATCTAAGGAAACTTCCCTGTAATTAAAAAATACTAACTACATATCAAAGGAACACAATGCATATCTGAAAATAGCAATTCAGCATAACCACAGACGACACATATTCATACAATTACTTGACTTTAAAAGAGAAAAAATTATTTGAGCATTAAGTACGCAGAAAAAGCAAATAACTTGTAAAGGAAAGAAAATTAGATTGTCAACTTTTTGCAAGCAATGCTGTATGACAGACAAAAAGACCATATCACTTACAATGAATGGATTCCAAGTTACCCTCCATCTTCTCACATAAAACAACATACAAAGTGACACAATAATGAAGCAACCTTTCTAATACATTCAGGAAGCTGGAAACTGATGGATTTTATTGCACATACATTATACCTCAATAAATCTATTTTTTAACTTGTTTTTAAGTTAGTAGAAGACAATGGAGAAGCACTAATAATACAGTCAAAGAAAGAAAACATAACCCAAAGATTTCATATCAAACAAAACTAACCTCTAAGTGTTCTAACTAGAGCACGAATATTTAGCAACATACAAGAACCCAGGGAATATTGTTCTGATGAACATTTCCTGAGAAATCTACAAAACAAATTTTAGACAACTAAAATGTCTAGACATACTTCTGTACACAGATTGGAACAGTAAATATATAATTACTGGAATGCCTATGACTAAATAAGTCCTGAGAAAGAAAAAATAGAGTATGAAATGGCTTTAACTCGACAATATAGATATAACTACAGAAAAATGAAAATGAAGGGGCAAGAACAGGGAGTACATATACAAAACAATTTCAACCCCTCTTAGAAATTATTTTGACGGTAACATTTATATTAAGTGTTTAGGTCACCCTTCAGAGACGGGATGGATCCCCCTCCCAATTAATAGGTCAAATGTTGAGACGGGTGATGCCACACACACATCAAATCGGTATGAAACGGTTTCTTACATCACGAGGCTTTCTGTGCTATGCGAGGCAGGCTCCCAGCAGTTCCAAAACTGTCTTGAGGAAGGAAGGAGGGGAACTAGCTTGGAGTTTTATTGTGGTTGGGGGTGAGGCTGAGATGAGGATTCCCATGTGTGGTCTGGGGCTTACGTGGTTTGAACTTTCCACTAGTGTCAAGAGAGGGAGTATGCAAGCTTTGTTATCAGTTTGCCCAGACGTGAGGCAAAAGGAAAAGACAGAAGAAAGGGCTTAAAAGCTGTCTGCAGCCAAACATCAAAAGTAGAGTCAGGCTCATTATTGCACTGAGATTGGTGTATGTGTAATGTGAGAAAAAGAAAATAAGTAACATGAGATTTTCCAATTCTGGTATTTCCTATGTCCTTAGGAAACAAAATTCTCAATGTAGAAGAAAGGAAGTCTGTAACATAGAAAAGGTTAAGCAGACTCTATAGTCCTGAATTTGAATTGGAAGTATCAGTATGAATTCATGTGATATTTGTAAATTTATATTTTTAAACATGTAACAGAATTTATTTATTTCCTAACTCTATCCACAGAAAATGCCTGCAAACTATGACCAATACTATAACAATAAACCTCCTTAATGCCCAGATTATGGTCTTAAAATATCACTTTTCACTTAGAGGAACAGAGCTTTTGGAGAAATAGTAGATTCTAAGTCTGAGGCAGGAAATCACAAGATAATCTTGTAATATTTTTCGTTCCAGATAGCAAGAAAACTATCAAACACTGCTAGGGTCATAGCAAAAGAACTCAGGAGCCAAACCAAGTAAGTTCCAGTGGGCCAAAGATAGAACATTTTGAGCTTTATTAAATGTAATAGTTGTAATAGATGTAAATCCTTCAAATATGTTTAAATCTATGAATTTATCATAGTAAGAAGAAATTAGTTACTTGCAAAGAATGAAATAATAGAATTAGAATATCATCACTGTAGATTGGCTAATGAATGAATGGATTTAAGCTTTGAGGTCGACAGATACTACGTGACTCCTCTCGCTGAAAGAATTCAACCATACCTAATAGTTTTGTCAAATGGATTGAGCTTGTGTCTATCAAGCCTCTGGATCCAATTGCTAATTTACAGAAAATATGGAGGACAGAAGAACATGTTGAACTGTACTGTGAGCATACGATCAGCAAAATCCAGACTGAGCAAACCTCCACAAGACAAACAGCCAAGATCTATAGCAAGTAAATTGCAAGTAAAAGAAAAAGATGGAGAGAGATCCTGTAGATTAAAAAATACTTAAAAGACATATCATATTTTTATAAGGAACAACTCTAAACTACAGGATTCAGAAATGTACATTGGGGTAATAAAACTATAATGAAATGCAAGGGAAAAAACTAAAATGACACATCCAAAAATCAAAAGAGTGGTTGCTTGTAGGAGAACGGAGGGGTTCTGTTTGATAGAGGGCACATGAACGGGGTTCAGAGGTGGGTAGCAAAGTTCTGTTTCTTGCCCTGGCTGGTAATCACCAAGGTGTTTGCCTCCATTCATCCCTATGTGTGTTTCTGGAGTTTTCTGTATCTCTGTTTTATCTTTTAGTAAAATTTTTTTTAAAGCGGGGGGCAGGGTGAGTTAAACAGTTATTTAATAGATAATTACTCAGGTGGCAGCTGAATTTGGCAAAAGTTATGAAGGTACTTGGCTGACCAGGATTCAAAAAGACACTAGAATAATGTTGAAGAGCTTGGGCTCTGGAAAGCTGCAGAGGTCTGTTCACATTCCCATTCTATTGACTATCGGCTGTGTGATCTCTAAGCCTCAGTGTCCTTATCTATAGAATCAGTATCATGATAGTAACAACCTCAGGGTGGTTGTGTAGCATAAATGAGATAATCCATATAAAGCACTCGCAAGGTGCATGTCACATAGTAATCACTCAGTACCTGTTGTTGTTAGGAATATTAGAGGCTTCTAATTGTCTAGACATCTTTTTCAGGGACCACTAGGGACTTCTGCGAGGGCCTCTTTCCACTTCCATTACAGCTCTCCGAGTTATTTTTCTTTGCTGCTCCAATTATAGTCCTGAGAAAATTCTGACTTCATTTCTTTAAACACTAAGAGCTTTGGGATACATAGGGAAATGAAAAGTGTTATAGATTTCCAAATTATATTAAACCAATTTAACTTGCTGCCCAGCTGCCACAGGAACCAGCACGGCAGTAACTGCTAGGGACCAGAGAATTTTTGAGAACTCAGTTAGCCTGTGGCTGGTACACCTACCACCTCCCCAGGTATTCAGAGACGACAGTTATGCTAATCCTCCAGCTTGAGTGCATATTTGGAGATGTAGCCTCTGAAGCAATTATCCTTCTCAGCATACTTACCACTGATATATGTGTCCATATATATATATACACGTATATATATGTAAACTTTATGGTCTGTCTGAATTCATCAGCCAGCAGCTCCAATGAATGCCAATTTCTTACTGACCTGTCCCACATCATTGCCTTTTACGCAATTCTAGCAGCAGGCAGGGAGATGCCCTCTGGAATGGAGTGCTTCGAATTAGTTTTAGTGCCCTTTAGCCTAAGGTATATGTTGAGCAGGGAGTAGAAATGTTCCTCTACTTTCCAAGCATCTCCTCCCTCCGTGCCCCCACCAGTCGGGGCTTAAACATTCTATTCATATTTCTCTTACCTGAATTTTCACAGCCAATGAAACTCACCCGTTTTATTTCAGACATCTTGCTTTGCTTTTAAAATCTGCATAGTGCTTTCACCCTCATCATTTCAACCGTCAGACAAGTGTTATTAACCTCTTTTGGTTTTTACAAGGAACCTGATCTCCTAGTGAGATCACATACAGCACAACTTGCCCAGAGCCCCACATGTCCGAGCTGAGACAGGAACAGGCTTCTCCCCATTACATGTGCCATGTCTGCAGTTTCTTTCCATGATGTCCTAAAGACACTGCCTTCTCCTATGGGAAAGGCATATTTGTCGTATGTGATATATTTTACTTATATATAAAAAATATGTGATATGTTTTACTTATATATTTGTCTGCTTATGAATGTATGTATGTTTTTGTTGGTTTATTTTATATAAATTAGGATGCTATTTCTTATATGTGTTTGAGAGAGAATAAGTATATAATTAAATACAACAGTCTAAAATAATTATGAGTTAGTCGAGTTTTTAACAAGTGATACAACGAGATTTGCAAGAAAATGTCATTACAGAAAAAAATGGAGATTTACCTCTAAAATCTACTATCAAGTATGCTGACTTTTTTCATCTCTTCTTAGGACAGCTTTCATTCCATTTTTAAATCCATTTGTAATGACATATTTTTAAATTTATTTCAAATGTTCAGAAAAGTATGAAGGCTAATATCATGAACATTTGTGCACTGGCTATCCAAATGTTAACTTTTTCTTCATGTTTGCTTCAGAACTTTTTCTTTTTTGAAATAAAATATTTCAGAAAAGATTGGAGTTTCCTGTTTTCTTTTGTCTCATTCCTCTCCTTCTAACCCCAGAACAGAGCAAACCACTATCCTGAAGGTGTTTTGGTTTGGTTTTGTTTTGTTTTGTTTTGTTTTGTTTTGTTTTGTTTTGTTTTGTTGAGACAGGATCTTGCTCTGTCTCCCAGGCTGGAGTACAGTGGTGTGAGCATAGCCCACTGTAGCCTCAAACTTCTGGACTCAAGCGGTCCTCCTGCCTCAGCCTCCCAGTAGCAGGGACTACAGGTGTGCACCACAGTGCATGGCTAGTCTTTTGCTCTTTTTGTAGAGATGGGGTCTCCCATATTGCCTAAGCTGGTCTCAAACTCCTGGCCTCAAGCAATCCTCCTGCCTCAGCCTCCAGCAATCCTCCTGCCTCAGCCTCCCAAATCATGGGGATTACAGAAGTAAGCCACTGCACCTGGCTCTATCTTTTCTTTTAATGTTTTAAAATATTCACTGTACATGTATTTATCCATAATCAACATTCATTCAAAAATAAATAATACACAGATATACGTGATAATGGATAATGTTTTAATCTTTGCACAAATGATGTTATTATCCTATATATATATATAACTATACATCTTGCTTTTTTTGCCCAACATCATGTTTTTGAGATCAATAATAGATGAGTTTAATCTGTTTTCATGTGTTGTGTTTACTGACATATTTGAACTTGTTTCTATTTTATTTTGTGTCTTTTGTTTTCCGTACTTTTCTGCTTAATTTTATCCCTTTCCTTGACTTTCATCAAACTAATATATTTGTCTATAGTCCTACTTTTCTTCATTTGCTGGTTTGGAACTGTAGATTATTTTTCTACTCTTCTGATATTCCAAAAATTTTAACAATCATATTTAATTGTACATTTTTAATGAAGTCTAAAGTTATTATTTTTATCCTAGATTATTTTTCTACTCTTCTGATATTCCAAAAATTTTAACAATCATATTTAATTGTATATTTCTAATAAACTCTAAAGTTATTATTTTTATCCTTCTTAATAAGACAAAGATTTTACCATGCTTTAACTAACTACTAAAAATCCTCCACCACCACCAATTAGTCACAGATATAAAATTTCAGTTACACAAAATGGGAAATTTCAGGCCAAAGTGGCATTGAAAATTGATTCTTTGAAGCCTCCCTTTTCTACACATGGGAAATTCTAAAAAGAGACAATTTCAAAGGCAAAGCAATTTCAAATTCAAGTCCTAGAGATTTATTGTACAACAGAGTACCTATAGCTAACACAAAATACTATATTGTATCTTAAAAATTTGCCAAGAGTAAGGAATACTTGTGTTTTTATCACACAAATTAATAATAATAAAGAGGACAGGAGGAAACTTTTGGAAGTGATGAATATGTTCATGGCATAAATTGTGGTGTTGGTTTCATGGCTATATACTGATCTCCAAACTTGCTATGTTGTATACATTAAATATGTACAGCTTTTTGTATGTCCATCACACCTCAAGCAGATTTTACAAAAATATCCCCATTGCCAAATTTATTTCCACCTTTTTTACAAGCATTATTAATGTTTTGTAATAACTCATAGTCAATTTGATTAACCAATATATTGTACCAGTTTCTGAGTTCATACTGTTTCTTGTCTTTCTAGCTAAGAGTTTCTCAACAGTGACACTATTCACATTTTAAACAAGATAATTCTTATGGTGGAGTGTCCTATGCACTGTAGGATTTTAGTGGTATCCCTCACCTCTACCCACTAGATAAAAATAACATCTCCCAAATCATGACAATCAGAAATGTCAAGTGTCTCCTGAGGGATAATTTTTTCTCAGTTAAGAACCACAATTCTGGCCAGGTGCAGTGGCTCACGCCTGTAATCCCAGCACTTTGGGAGGCCGAGGCAGGTGGATCACCTGAGATCAAGAGTTCGAGACCAGCCTGCCCAACATGGTAAAACCCCATCTCTACTAAAAATACAAAAAATTAGCCAGGTGTCATGGTGTGCACCTGTTATCCCAGCTACTCAGGAGGCTAAGGCAGGAGAATCACTTGAATCCTGGAGGCAGAGGTTGCAGTGAGCCAAAATCGCACCACTGTACTTCAGCCTGAGCAACAAGAGCGAAATTCCATCTCAAAAAAAAAAAAAAAAAAAAAAAACACCACAGTTCTAGATGGCATAGGCCTTTGGTAGTAGTTCTACTAGCAAGGGCCGGGGACTGGGGGCAGGTATGAGGAGCATAAGCTCAGTTAGTTGTCCTCAATGTTGAACATTTTTATACCTAGATTTTTAAAAATTTATTGAATCTTCATTTTTTTCCTCAGAACATTGAAGATATTATTATCGCTGACTTTTTTATTGTTAATGAGTGGTCTGCTAACCATGTAAGAATATTCCTTCTTTGTGAAGTGATCTGGATTTCCTTTTTTTTTGTCTCTGGTAGATCTAAAGACGTCCTTTATATGCCCATTATGTGCATTTTCAGTGTGAGGACCCATGTTTTCTCAATTCTGGAAAATTGTTAGCTATCTCATCTTTTTCAATGTGGGCTCTCTGTTATTTCCTCTGCTGTCTTTTGGAATTCCTATTACAAATGCTATTATCCACAGCTCTTAACTGCACTTTTATATTTTTATTTGCTCTAATTTGGATGGCTTCTTTCCTAATATCTTCTAATTGGCTAATTCTCTCTTTGGGTCCAATATAGGATTTATCTTGTCTGTTGAGATTTCTCCATTTCAATTATCATTTTTTTACTTCTAGGAGTTCTGATTTTGTCATTTTTTTGCTCTTTTTGCTTTATTTCTGGCTCTATTGTGCCATAATTTACTGTTTTTCTAAGGATATTTTCTTTCTATCTCTCTAAAGATTCTGAGCACACATGCCTTAAAGTTGTCCTTAGATCACTCTATTGTTTTTATTTCATTGGGATAAATTTATCTCCAAATTGTGGATTTTGTTGTCTCCTTTTCTTAGCGTTACTTTCCCTTTATGTTTTGGAAATTTCGGTTCCCAGCGTTTTTTGGGGTTTTTTTTCAATTCCTATAGATGAATTAAAATCACTTTACATAATCACTTATTAAATAACTTCTAAATTTTGTAAACCTGACCAGTCACATTTATCCCACATATATCATAGGGCATTATGACTATAGGAACCAGAAATAAGAATGGAACAGCATATATAAAATCAAAGAACACAATCTTTATTTAATATATGCCTTAAAAACTTCCTCTTAAAAAGAGGCTATAACTCAAATGTCCACAGGGATTAAGGAAGCTGACGCTGCTCAGCTTCAATAGACCAGCACTGTCATCAAAGGGGCAGGCTGGTAGATCTCCTAAGTTTTCAAGAAAGGCAGCCAGGTGCAGTGGCTCACACCTGTAATCCTAACACTTTGGGAGGTTGAGGTAGGAAGATCGCTTGAGGCCAAGAGGTTAAGACCAGCCTGGGCAACACAGAAAGACCCCATCTCTACTAATTTTGAAAAGAAAAAAAATGTTTATATATATACATATTAAAAGGCTACAAAGTCTTAATTCTTAAATGTTGGCAATCCATTTACTTTTTTTGGTAAAAAAATAGTAATAATAATAATCATAGACTGGACACTGTGGCTCACACCTGTAATCCCAGCATTTTGGGAGGCCAAGGCAGGCAGATCACTTGAGGTCAAGAGTTCGATACCAACCTGGCTAACATGGCAAAACCCCATCTGTACCAAAAATACAAAAAAATTTGCTGGACTTTGTGATGCATGCCTGTAGTCCCAGCTACTCAGGAGGCTGAGGCATGAGAATCACTTGAATCGAGGAGGTGGAGGTTGTAGTGAGTAGAGACTGTGCCACTGCCAGTTTGCAATCTTATATTGATAATTTATTCTCTCTGTCTCTCTTCCTCCTTTTCTCCTCCTTCCTACTTTCTTCTCCCAGCATCCTAGCAGTCTTGTGGTTGCCTCCATGCAACCTTCTGAGGCTCCCAGTATAAAACTAGAACTCCTATTGCAGGTCCTGGCCCAGATATTCCTGGCTTTGGCCCAGGTGAAGGCCTGGGTTAGTTCCTCCCACCTTGATATAAACCAGAGCCCCAGTAAACAGTCAACTGACATCTTGTTAGCCTCTTTTGTGGGTAATGTTCCCCACCCCCACCCCCCACAGTTTCTGACTCCTTACCTGGAATGCGGCCCTTTTTTGTCCATGTTACCCTGCAATACCCAAAACTCCTGGCTATCTCTCTGCCTATTTCTAGACCCAAAGCTCAGCAAGTCCCAGTTTCAACCCATCTTACAATTTTTTTGTTTTATTTATGCTGCACAGAGGTGCTTATTTTGTGTTTAACATAGCTTTGCCTTTGAATTTGTATCTTTTTAAAATGTCCTATGTGTAGAAAAGGACGGCATCAAAGAGTCAACTTTCAATGGCATCTTGTCCAGAAATTTCCTAAACCCCTTTCTAGCCTAGATCAACTTATCAACTTTATCTCAGGTCTTATTGCCCAGAATGAATATAACTAGCCTTTCCACGTAGGTTAAGCCCTCCTATTTATTTATCTCTGAACACCCTCAGCTTCTCTGCTCTGCTGGATTCTATGGGGTCAGTTGAACAGCTAACTTTCCCCACTATTAGCTAGTGGGGAAAGTCAGACTACTGTGCTGATACACTAGCCTCTCTTCACTTCTTAACAGTTCTACCCATGAAATAATCCATTCTGCTTGTCAAACCCTTGCTCTTTAGTGTCCCTTTTCCATTGAGATTCCCAGCTCCACCCCAGACACAGTTGCACCTTTGAAACCATGCCCTCAAAGAGCTAGAGAAGCCAATGACGAATAGAAATTCTTGAGTTTGCAGGATGGCAGATTTGAACAAAAGAAACAACTTGTTGAAACATTGAAACTCCCTCTGCTTCTGAGACAAAAAAAAAAAAAAAAACTGGCTGAAATAAGTTGGAACCAATATGGCCTACTGCAGTCTCCACAGAACAAGTTTGCTGAAGTCACAGCCTGAATTTCCACAACATGTTTCCTGCTAACTCCCCTTAATTTGCACATGGGACCCATGAGATAGCATGAAGAGATAACTACGCATGCCCAAGGGCTTTCCAAACCTCCTCTTTCCTTCCACCAATCACCTGCTAATTTCAGAATCCACCACCTGGTGGATCTAACTTTCCTAATAAAAATACTGCTTTGAAGCCAGCACAGGGAGACAGATTTGAACTTGACACTCCTGTTTCCTTGGGAGTTGACTTTCAATATAAAGCTTTTCTTTTCTCTAAAAGCTAGTGTCATACTATTGGCTTCTAGCGCATCAGGCAGATAGCCCCTTTTACTCAATAGCGCCTTCTTAGTTCACTAAAGCCCCTGAAGGATCTTTTTCTTTTCTACTTGGGTCTACACTACATTCTTGATGGCCTCCAAATCCTCATTGAAATTTCTTAGAATCTTGACTTTAAGGTGCTTTTTCCTGATGGCATCACAGACTTTTATGAACCCCAGCATGATCCAATCACAATGCTCTGTTCCATCATGGAGCTCCAACACCTCCCCACCCTAGATAGGCTTCATGATTAATTCCCTTTCCATGAAGCAGAGACTCCTTTCTAGCATTCCAGATTCCTCCCCTCCCTCTTTGCCTATCCTCATCCCCATGTCATGTTCAAAACTTGTTTTCTTTGTTGTGTGTATTTTCATTGGTTCAACAGTTCATTAATTTAAGACACATAAAAATCCTGATATGTTCTAGGTTTACATTAGGCTCTAGGGTAAGAAAAATACAGCAATGATTCAGATGCCAAGCATATTCTGAAAACACTTCTAACCTAAAATAGGAGATGATGCATATACAGAAATAATTATAATACCCTCTAGGGAGTTGGAGGAGGGAGAAGCTTCATGAAAGAGGCATTATTGGAAAAGGGTCTTGAAGACCCTCTTGAATAATTCTTGAAGAATCTAGATGAGGAGATTAGGGGAAGAGAATCCAGGTCAAGGGAAGAACATTAAATTATCATTTGCCTTCTCAACTACAGTTTCTATTCCTTAGGGATAGGAACCATATGTTTTATTTTTGTAGCCTTCACAGTGCTTCGCACAGGTCTATGTATAAAAGAGCTTGATATATACTGAGTGAATAATGTTATTAAACATGGTATGAAATGTTTTTCCACAGCTTGATCTCTGTCTTGCTGCTCAGTGAATGAGTTACCATTTATTAGTTTACTGAGGAACCGTTATTAGTGCCTACTGTGTGTCAAGGGTAATGGTGGAGAGATGAGCAAGCTGGGCATTCCCAGCAAAGACTCAATCTTTGGCAGCCCCTCTGCCTTGAGGCCAGAAGAGCACCAGAGATTCAGCATTGAGGTCCTTCCATGTATAGCAAGTAAGGGCTTCAATCAAGCAATTCCATGAGTCTGAGTTCACAGTCCCCACAGCCCTGGTGCTTCCCACTTACTCTGAAGAGTCTTATGTTACAAATACAAGGGATTCTCCAATGAGAAAACAGCCTGGGTGCACATTCACGCCAGGCCTTCTCCTAGTAGACCTCACTCAAGGAACTGATGGGATGAACTCCTTCTGGAGAAAGAGCCTGGGGGCAGCCCTGGAGCCAGGGGCTTTGTCTGGAATCAACAACCACCTATGCTCTCCTGACACTCTCTCTTTTCCTTTGTTTGAACCCTCCGTTCTCACAGGTCATCTTTCTCCCACGCAGCCAAATAGGTTATTCAGTTACAAAGAGTGTGTGTGTGTGTGTGTGTGTGTATGTGTGTCTGTGTGTGTTTTTGTTGTTGTTTCTCTAGTCTAAATTCAAAAAAAAAAAAATAGCACCATCTATAAACACCACTCCTCCTGTTTTCTACCAGAATTTAGCTACATATATTCACAAGTTCTTAGCTTAGAAGAACTCCTTGTCCATTGACTACATTATATTTTAATTCTGAACATCCCCCACCAAAATTAGATTGTATTAAACCTTTTGGCAACCCACCATAATCACCAAAAAGCAAGCTTAGGGTCAAGAATGGTAAGTTTTTGTAGAACAGAGAAGTGAAGGCACAATTGGGAATCAAGCAACCGAGTCTGAATTCTGACTGTGCAACTTTTAGCAACTGTATAACCTAAATGCAGACTTAAACTCTAGACTTGTGTCTGCATCTATAAAATAGGAATAATGATGCCACAATGCTTATGGGATCATTGTGAAGGTGAAACCTATGCCTGGCAAACCCTCACTAATGGGTGACAATTTTATTTTTATTATGATAATTACTACAAATGTCCAGTGCCCAGACTCAGTGGCTGTCTGAGCTGTTTGTTCACTCCCACTCTCCATCTGCTTCCATCAGGAGCAGGGAAGGAGAGCCTCAGGAAAGACAGCCTCAGGGCTGGGGTACAGTCAGTGGTGGTGATGAAGCAACACAGCCTTGTCTGCCCCTAATTGATGCATTGGCTCTGTCAGCCAAAAGGCACATGCAGGGCACAAATTTGGGCTATGATATCTACCTCACCACACCAGATACCTTCAGCAGTACAGAGCGATTTTGATCAGCAAGCTGTAATGTAACCAAGTTACTGCAGTAAGATCTTCAGTTTCACAGTTTAGAAAAGCTCTCCCTGGGTCTATGTACGAGTGATGCAACCGTGACTCACTCAGAAGCTCACAGTCCCCACTTCCAGACAACTGTGTGCCATGTCACCGTGGAACCCACCACCCTCCCACCCTATGGGGGTGGAATATGCTCACCAGGCAGTGGGAGGGCACCCAGGGAAGGAGTGGTTCTCTCCTAACCAGCCCCTCCCTAGGTGGAGCTAGTCACAGATGGGGTGCACCTTCTGTCTGCCGCAGTCTGGACACCACGTTCTCAACAAACTCAGTGTTAATTAACAACAGGCTTGGCTTACATGACTCTTGTTTGGAAAATGTGTGCTCATTCATTGCTCTAACCATCTTTCCACTCCCACGCTTAACCCCTGTCTCCCCATCTCAGGCATCTTCACAGCCTGCCAGATTTGAGTGAGAAAAACCCACAAGATGGCCATGTGAGCACCTGAAAAACATCTGTCTGCCATCACGTGATGGTTGCAGGTGGTGCTGGGGGGAGAGACTTAATAATACTAATGAATACACCTAATTAATTATTAAGCACTATTAGCCTGGCAATAATACCACCTTGGAATTCTGCCAATCCCTGGGACTTAGTTACAGGGCATTCTTCTTTCTTATTTTAGTGGGAAACAGGGAATGCAGGACAGATCAGAGTGTCTGAATCAGAAAATTTCAGGAGACTCAGGATACCAACAGTGATGTATGTGTGGAATACAGATATTTAAAATCTATAAACCAATTACATTCCCAAGGATTCTGAAGTACCCAGGCAGACTGAACTTTATCATGAAGTAAACTTATCCTCCAAACTTCATAGTAATAACCATCAACCACTGCTCCCAGGGGTGGGAAGCTGGGTGATAGACAAGGAGTTGTAGTTTGGACCTGAAACAAACCCCAATGTTTGGCCCTCACTTTCCCTCATAAAAGTAGAAATTCAGAAAATAAATATCAAAGAAAAACAATCAGACTAAGGAGTATATGCTATGTATATGCGGAGGGTACCCTGGTAGTGTTTTGAGGGAGGAAAGCATTATTACATCATATATTCTTTTAACAAATTTTTTTGAGGGTCTATTACTATCCAGGCACTATGCTAGGTACTGGAGGTAGGCATATTTTGTTTCTCAAAGAGCTCATAGTCTAGGAAGGGGAGACACATACGTGTAAAACCCAATTTCCTGCAATATGACTGTTTAGATAACCTGAAAGCGCCCTTCTGCTACCAAACAGCTAGAAACTAGACACAAAACACTTTATATTGTATTACTGGACTCACAAGAAATCTCCAAGACTTATTCACACCCACCCTCCCCACTGTCCCCAAAAAAGTGAGCTGGGTGCAGAGAGGGAAGAGCTATAAGCAAATGGGAAGATGGGGAGGCCTTAAGGGAAAATCTTAATAATACAGTGCTATTAGGATATTGATATTAGGCCAGCAGCAATGGAGGAAATTAAATCTGAGACACCTGCACGTCCTTGAAGGGAGCTAACATGGTCACAGGTCACTAGGAGATCCTGCCTCCCGGCAGAAGTAGATGCAGATTCTCTCTGGAGAGAAATATCCCTGATTGAAGGCTTCAGGATTTACACTGATTAAGAGCAAGCAAAAGTGAGCTCACAAAGCAGCCATCATGACTGAGAATCACAGTCACATAGAACAAGAGTCAAACACACCCTTTTGCTGTCATCCATGCAAGCTGGAACTATCGATACAAGGGCAGCAAGAGCATGAGCTCCCCAGGCTCTTCATATTCCAAAGACAAGCATGCTTGGGCCAAGGCAAAGCTAGATTCACTGCAGGTCTGCAATACTATTTGCTGCTTTCCCTTTTTTTGCAGGGAAGGGGAGAGTATTCAAAAAAAAAAAAAAAAGCCTTATCCATAGTGGTATAAGAATTTTGGGAAAGAATGGAATTGGAATGTTCCTAACACAAAGAAATTATCAGTGCTTGAGGTAATAGATGCCCCAATTACGAGTTGATCAATACACACTGTGTGCTTGTGTGGAAATATCGTATGTACCCTGCAAATACGTAAACTATTATATATCCATAATAATTAAAAATAAATTTAAAAGAAGAATTTTGGACTCAAGTGCCAAGCAGTCAAGTGGTGAAGTTAAGGAGCTCTCTGTTTAGGGCAGTGCTGAGAAACGTCAGTACCTAGTACCTGCAAACCTGAGGGCTCATCAGTTTCTGAAAAGTTTAATTTCAGTGGAACATCTCTGAATTGAGAACATTTCAGGGGAATAAGTAACCCCTGGTCCCAAGGGAAGCTGTAGCCCTTCTGGCCAGGCGAAGGGGAGTCACTGGTCCCTTCTACCTCGTTGCTAGACAAATCAGAGAATCTAGGGTCATTCACAGGCAATCTTACTTGTCATTCCACCTTTAGCTGAAACAAAAAATAACAGATTTAGACCCCAGAGACTTCCAATACAGAACTGTCAGATACTGAATATGAAATAGCTATGCATGAAATGTTTATAGAAATAAAGGATGGGATCACAGAAGAATCAAATAGAACTTCAGACATGAAAAATACCATTGTTGAAAAAAAAAATCTTAAAAGGCTCATAGGAATCATACACAGTAGATTATACACCTCTAAGTACAATATAAGTAAACTATAAATAAGAAAGGATTATCCATAAAATACCATATAGAGTTAAGGAAATGAAAAATATGAGAGGTTCAGTGATGTAGAAAAGAGACAAGAACATTTACTATCCGCCTGATCAGAGCCCAAAAGAGAGAGAATAGAGAGAATGAAAGAGAGGCATTATTTGAAGAGCTAATGCCTGGAGATTTTCCAGAACTGTTAAAAAGCATAAATCCACAGATTCAGGAAGTAAAATGCACCCTAAACAAGATAAACAAAAATAAATCCACATCCTACATGTCCTAATGAAACTGCAGAACACCAAAGACAAATTTTAAAATCTTAGATATTATAATATAAGTGTTCATAATAGTGAATTCTTATTTTTGTTTCTTTTGGACCTTAGGTACAGAGTCTCTACTTGTTATTATCCCTGTCCTTGCAAGGGCTTGCCATCGATTGGTTGATTGGTTTGTCCATTTTTTCATGTATTTATCCTCTATATCTTTATACCACATTTGCCATTCTTCTCTCTGCCTCATAGACAACCATTTTAAAGTGTATGCTTTTTCTTTATGCATGTTCTTGCAAAATACGTGTTGTTACTCTGTGTGCATGTATTTTTAATTCAAATAAATGGTACTGAATTACAAATCACAATCTACTTCTTACCTTTTTTTTTTTTTTTTTTTTGTACCAAGGACTATGTTCTTAAAATCTATCCATGTTATACAGACGTGATTTTCAAGTTGTGGGTCATGATCCATTAGTGGTTCATGAAACCAATTTGGTAGGACCTAGCAGCATTTTTGAATAAAATAAAACAGAATGAAAAATAAAATTTATCACAAGTTATAAAGGTTGATATTATTTCCTAATACTCATACCTCTATATATGTGTATACATATAAACATACATACATATACACATTTATACATATAATGTATATATGTTATTTGTGCTCTGCATTGTGATGTCAAGTTTATCCCTTGGACACAAAAAGAATTTTTAAGTTGCTATTCTGTAAGATGCAGCAGATGCACAAAGAAGGCAGCTGTCAGGACTTGGGTAATATGACCCTGACTTTGGGGAATACAGGATGACAGCCAAAGTTTTGTAGTGTAGGTGATATAGGTGTCAATTGTTCAAAGGCAGAGAAGGCTTTTTTAGGCTAATAACAGGAAGAGTAGACCAGATTTTGAGGGAAGAACGACAAAAATAGGCATGAAGCCATGAGAATGGGATTTTTGAAGGCAATCTTAGGTTACTTAAATTTGATGCAGCATAGGGTGTAGTAAGGAAGTCATAGCTGGAGATAAAAGTTTGGCAGGAGCCCCACTATGAAGAACTACATAGGCCATCCTGAGGAGTTGGGACTGAATCCCATGAGCAAGGGACAGGTACTAAAGGGTTTTAGGCAAGGATATTCTATGAGTCATTGTATGAATCAGAGAGACAATTCTGGCAGCATCCTGGGGAAAATGTGATTGAGTGGATGCTGGTGCTGTTCACCCAAATCAGAGTGAAGGTAGAGATAGCTTGGAGGAGGAAGCAGATGAGTTATTTAGGATAGTTTAAGTTTCCAATATGTGATAGATTGTATTACAACCAAATTATTTGCTGCTTCTCACCCAGAATGTCCACCACGCTTGGTCATGTGCCTTTGTTTTGGCTGATGAAACGTGAGCGAACATGGGGGAAGTTTCAACAGCTGGCTTACACTTAGCCAAGATCTCTCTTTTCTTTACTCTGAGGTTTTCAGTGTTCCACCCAGAGGCTTCTCTGTTGGCCTGGGCCCTAGAGTACAGATGGTTTGGAGCATATCATCGTCAATCTGTGGTGAGCAAGTAGAATGAGTAAGAAAGAAACCTTTGCTACTGTAAGCCACTGAGATATGGGGAGGGTTTGCCACCACAACATAACCTAGCCCATTCTGACTGAGTCAAGATGCCTGTGGGGGCATTATATTTACATGAAGTTTACCAATAGATCATTTTTTAAAAGATTAGCCATCTTTCTCTACTATCTGAAAACTTCTGGAGTAACTATTCATAGCTCTATGTCTTGAGAAAAGTCATGTGTCCATTTTTACAGCCGAGATGGGGCTATAAAACTGTGTCCTGCTCTCAGTATAGGATCTCCACAGTGTAGGATGGTTGACCACAGTGACAAGGGGCCTCATAGGTGTATAGGAAGGCACAGTGTCAGAGTAGGGATGTGCATAGTCAACTTTTAGGAAATGGTGGGTGACAGAGCTCAGTTAAAAGGATCAGCAGATATGGATTTTATCTCAGCATGGACCTTGCCAATGAAGAAGGATTATTGACCCAAGAATCGGGAGAGAAAACCGAAGAGAGGGTTCAAGGCAGGTCTGAAGTAGAGAAGGGAGATTAGCAAGCCCCTGGAGGCTGCAGAGAAGTCTAAGACTGGAGAAAGGAGGCTCAGACAGAATTCTGCTTCTGTGTGTCCCAGGGTCTGGGGGTGGCACTGTGGCTCTGTGGGCCACTCCACATGGCTATGTTCTGTCATGCACATGTACCCGTGAGATTTCCTATCTGGGGGGACGTGTGAGTCTGTGTGTGTGAATACCATGTTTGTCTTCTCTGAGCCTTTTGGAGAAACAGAAATTCATGAGATTCTGTTACATGAGAGTAGTGTGGCTCTGCCACACCTTGGTTGTGAGTATACCATTGTGTGTGATAATGAGGACTATCTGATCCTTACAAAATAAGAGGGAAAGAGCAACAGGAGACACCACTCTTTCCCCCAGAAAGGCTGACAGTTTGCTTTCAACGGGAGAAAAATAAGAAATCTCCCAGGAAGCAAATGTCATGAGGGGAAAGGACAATGACGAGAAAATGAGACACAAGGGAAGGGGAAAGAAGGTGAACCTGGTAAAAAGTCTGCATGGGAATATAAGTGAAAATTCTACTAGTGAAGATTGAAGAGCATTTTGAGAAAAGGAGACAATTTTAGATGAAGCAAAACCAAACAATATCAAAAGCATTTCTCTACGTTCTTGTGTAGCCAATACCATAACATTCTGCTTCATACATACATTCATTCATTCACAAGCATTATTGAGAACACATGTGTGCTAAGCATGTGCTAAGTACCAGGGACATAAAGATGAATAAGATCCTGCTTTAGTCCATTTGGGTTGCTATAACAAAATACCTTAGAATGGGTAATTTATAAATAACAGGAATGTATTTCTTGCAGTTCTGGAGGCTGGGAAGTCCAAGATCAAGATGCCAACAGATTTGATGGGAGCCCACTCTGCTTCATAGATGGTACTTTCTTGCCATGCCCTCACAAAATGGAAAGGGTAAGAAAGCTCCCTCAGGCCTCCTTTATAAGGGCACCAATCCCATTCATCTGGTACTCACTGTCATGACCTAATCACCCCCCAAAGACCCCCCCCCCCGTTAATGCCATTACATTGGGAATTAGGTTTCAGCATATGAACTTTGGGGAAACACAAACATTTGGATCATAGCAGACCACCCCTGACCCAAAATGTTCAGTCTATGGTGCATTATAAATTTATTACATGTCATTTTTGCTAAAATATTAGCTCCTTGAAGACTAGGACTGTGTTTTCTCAACACCTAGCACACAGTACATCCTCAACAAATATTAATTGAAAGAACAAATGAAGGAATGGATGTCCAATGGGAGAGATACACTAAAAAACAATGACCCTCCAGTATGGTAAGTGCTGTAGCAACATAAGTTGCCATGTGAAGCTTGAAAAGGGGGTTCCTAGAAAATGAAAAGCCTGCCTCTGAGAGCTCAAGCTGTGTGATGATGGGGAAGAGGATGTGGGTCCCTCTGAGGACTTCAGCAAAGTGACGTAAAAGGAGACTTGAAGAATGAATAGGAATCTCACAGCACAGCAGGGTAAGCCAAGCTCAAGCTCTGAAGACTCAAGCAGCTTCATCCAATTGGGGAGCAGCAAGAACTCCACGTCTAGGATGGAGTTCCTGTTGGGGTTGTCTAATGAGGAGAAGACAATAGAGGCAATAGAAGACCATTAAATGCTTTAAAAAAAAAAAAAAGGAACATTATTAGATTTGCATTTTCTACAAAAGCATTCTGCTACCAGCATGGCCGACAGATTTCAGTTGGGGCAGTGCTGAGACAGAGGAACAAATAGGAGACTATTGTGGGCAGTGTCTGTGGGAATGGCCAGGAAAATATGCATATGGGAGAGACTTAGAAGCTGGAATCAAGGATCTGACAGCCCATTGGTACAATCTAAAGTGGTTATAATAGCACTCAAAAATCTGGCTTGAGTGGGTGGTACTACACAAATGACTTTTTGGGAAGGAGGACAGTTAGAGTGACAGGAGGAAGCTGTCTTCCTACCAGCATTCTGAATTCTAAAGGGATGAGAGAAGATCAAGCAACCATGCAGTGACCAACAGGCCATGGCTGAAACTACCTATGTGATGCCATCTGCGTTTATTACTGACTGGAGCTAAGTTGTGCTAAGATTGGAAGGAGAAAATGAAGAGCCTGCCTCTGATAGCTTGAGCTGTGTGATGGTGGAAGAGTGAGTGTAGGTCCCTTTGAGGCCCATGTACAGGGTGAATGGGATGACCACTGCCTTTCCAATGACAGCCAGGCACAGAGGGAGACTTCTGGCTCCAGGAGGGCTGAGATCACGCCAGGCTTGTTCTCCAGGGTATCCCCAGGGAAGGCAGTGTCTGGCACATGTTGGCAATAAATGTTTGTTTAATACATAGAGGGAGATCAAAGTATGATTCAGATGGGGGTGGACATATATGGAGAGAACTTTATTTTCCACTTTTAAGACTCTATTCCTGGTGATGGAGGTGTGGGGAGAGGGTGGGGGAATTTAAATTTATCGACTGACAGTAATTCAGCATCCTTTGGTTTAAAAGTCTCTTTTAGTTAAGTTTCATCCCTTTAGGGTAAAGATCATCTGACAGTCAGTATTTCTTCCTCCTTCCCCTTTTCTGTTCCTATTCCCAAGGTTGGTAGGGGGCACCTAAGATTTCAAATATTTAAAAAGCACCGTGATGTTAGTTGTCAGAGGGTGAGGCCACACTCCCAGTCCATACCTTATCCTCTGACTCTGGCTAGAGGCATTGCTAGAGTCCACAGATGATGAACTCCACATCCTCTCCCTGGGAAACTAACACACCCTTCCTTTGAGTTGTCTACCTATCCTATCAGCCATACTCTCTGTCCCCCAGTCAGGGGTTATGGGAACTATCAAGTCCCATGCATGTCACACACAAATCATGCCTGCCAAAGGACTACCATGCCCAGCTCCACAAGCCCAGTGCTGGCTCCACCCTTTCTCTTGTCATGCATGCCCCTTACTCACTATGGGCTCCTCTGATAGGCTGGCAGCCTCTGTGGGCTGGGGAAGCAGGGCTCCACCCACAATAGTCCCAGAGTCCTGCACATCTATCTTGGTATGTTTACCACACACTGAATTCCAAGGTTGGCCCTGGTGGTGGCAGGAACATGGGAACATGGAAAGTTGTAATTGACCTATTTTCCTAGCTCCTCCTCTCTAAACCAGATACTCATGATTTTTACCTTTGTCTAGAAGGCATCTCAACCTACAAATCTTGCAATTCACTCTGTTTTAACTCACCTCTTCATGTGGGAAACCCATGTAGAGAATTGAACTCTAATCTCTACAGACTATTGATCTTTTAACTAGGAACCCCTGGATGTTCCTCAACCTGCAGAAACAAGTATCTCTGGTAGGATTTCATGTTCTTCCTGTTAGATGGAAGGAGAAGAACTTTTGAGTTGCCAGCTCCTCTCAAACTGGCTTGACCTATATAAATGTGTTGAGAGCCACAAACTTAACCACCACAGTCCCACTTAGCTTAACCTTTGGTAAGTGCCATCGTGCTTAGAGAATTTTTTTTTATTTCGCTGTAAAGCATGGGCCAGCAAACTAAGGCTTATAAGACCAAATCTAGCCCAAGGCCTGTTCTTTTTTTTTTTTTTTTTTTTTTTTGAGACAGAGTCTCGCTCTGTTGCTCAGGCTGGAGTACAGTGGCACAATCTCAGCTCATTGCAAGCTCCACCTCCTGGGTTCACGCCATTCTCCTGCCTCAGCCACCAGAGTAGCTGGGACTGCAGGCACCCGCCACCACGCCCGGCTAATTTTTTGTATTTTTAGTAGAGACAGGGTTTCACCGTGTTCGCCAGGATGGTCTCGATCTCCTGACCTCGTGATCCACCCATCTCGGCCTCCCAAAGTGCTGTGAGCCACCGCGCCAGGCCCCAAGGCCTGTTCTGTACGATCCTTGAGCTAAGAATGGTTTTCACATTTTCAATAGATCAGAAGAAGATAAGGTGCAAGAGAAGGAAAGAAGAGGAAGAGAAGGAGGAAGAAGAAGAAAAGGAGGAGGAATGCACACAGAAGCCATATGTGGCTGACAAAGCCTAAAAAATTTACTATCTCACTCTTTTCAGAAAAAGTAAAGAAGGAGCTATTGTATCAAATTCATAAATTAGTTTGGGATGAGAGTCTCTATTATCCCCAAGGGCTCATTCAAAGCAAATCAATTTAACAAAATTATCCTTCTTCAGAAGAAATTGAAACCCTCATTTTCTTCTAAGATCCTGAGAGCTCATAAAGTTAGGAAGTTAACATTGTTTTTGTTGCAACAGGTAGGATTTTGTAGGTGACCCCTCAGTCACAGGTTGCTGCTCTCCAATGATCTAATGTCCATTTAGTATCTTTACTCTCTGGGCATAAGGAATACGAAAAGGAAACCACTCAGGAGTTAGCCCAAGCAGCCCGGCCAAGCCTGTTGGATGAAAGATGGGGGATACTGCCCCAGGGACACATGCCCCCATTCTCAGGTTGCAGACTCCCAGCACCCTCGGACCCAACTTGGGAAAACTGGTTGGAAGAAAATCACTACACACATCTCTTTGTGCACCCCCTTGATCTTCTTACCACCCTAAATAGTTCCCGTGCACTTCAGATTGACACTTCAGATGCCATGCACTTCAGATGCCATGATTAGTCAACCCCTGAGAGGTGCACAGCAGACCTGTGTGCAGACAGACAAGCTACTTACACTGGTGAAGCCTGCAGCCCCTGGTAGCAGCAAAAGATGACCATAAATTGCCCCATCTTTCAGTCTAGGGTAGCCCCAGATCTCTCGTCTCAGAGAAAAGGCCATGCGTTATTTGTCCCATGTATGCCAACCCCACCACAAACATAACCAAAGGGAGACAGCTTGGTTCCTGTGCCTCACTTCAGGTTTACACTCTGCACACAGCAGAGTGATGCTGTTCTTTCTCCCAAGACACAGGTTTTTGTCAGTCTTGTTGCATACATACCCATGGTCATGCACTAATCTTTTTGTCTACAGCAGCACAACAAAGATAGAAATCACTGCCAGATGCTGGAACATGAAGGACAATGATGAATGAGTAGTATACCAAATTATAGCCTGTTTGTTACCCATCTTGTTCTGGTGACTTTTGTGGCTGCTGTAGATATGATCTAGCAGTCATCCAGTGACTTAGCTGTCTTCTAAATTTGTAGCTATATTATTTGATTTTGTGGCCTTTACTCCAGGCCCAGAAACTTGGCACTGGCATTGCTACTTTGGAAATCAGAGTATTTCCTTCTGGGAGCCTTTCTAGGGGTGTCTAGTCACACAAAGCCAGGGTCCTGGATTCAGATTTCACCACTGACTTTCCTCAATGTTCGGAGGATAATCTGGGACGCTTGGTGCCCTTCTGGGGCTGTGCTCTTCTCACCACTTGGAAGGGCTGCGTTGCTTGCCCACTTTTTCCCTGCCTCTCCCTTAGACTTGCACACAAGAGGCTGGACTGGTTGTATTCCCAAAAATTCATCAGTGAGGCTCAAAATACAGTTACTTGAGCTTGTGTCTCCTAGCAGGACTGGGTAAGTCATCAGGGTGTCTCTCTTTTTTTTTTTTTTTTTTTCAGACGGAGTCTTGTTCTGACACCCAGGCTGGAGTACAGTGGCGTGGTCTCTGCTCACTGCCAGCTCTGCCTCCTGGGTTCACGCCATTCCCCTGCCTCAGCCTCCCAAGTAACTGGGAATACAGGCACCTGCCACCACGCCTAGCTAATTTTTTGTATTTTTAGTAGAGACGGGGCTTCACTGTGTTAGCCAGGATGGTCTCAATCTCCTGATCTCGTGATCTGCTCACCTTGGCCTCCCAAAGTGCTGGCAAGGTATCTTTCTAACTATTTTAGAAGAGCACCATAGGGATGGAGCTCAGATCCTGAAGCCAAGTTTAAAAATATGAAATGTGTATAGACTTTTACAGTCACAGGTGTGGGGGAATTCTTCTTTTAGGTCACAGGTGTGGGGGAATTCTTCTTTTAGGAAAAAGTCTTTGTCCTTTCACTTATTAACTTACCCAACAGGCATCTACTGAGAGTCTATTCCATGCCAGGCATTGTGCAAGGCCCTTGGAATAGAGAGGTGCAAAAAGTGTATCTTGTCCTCCAGGAGCTCACAGACCAGTGTGAAATCCCAGAAGGTGAGGACTTGGCTGGAGACTCTTACAACACTGCTAGTTTTAGGGATATTCACAGAAATTCCAATTCTTCTCTCTTTCCCAACCCAAGGTAGAATTACACTTCCCTGCTCTCTTGAAAGTTAGACATGACCATGGAACTTGCTTTAGGCAATGAAATGTGAGTGGGAGTGTAGTAAATGACTTACAGGTGGAAGTCTTTAAGAAACAGCATGTGGGGCCAGGTACAGTGGCTCATGCCTGTAATCCCAGCACTTTGGGAGGCCGAGGTGGGCAGATCATGAGGTCAGGAGATCGAGACCATCCTGGCTAAAACGGTGAAACCCCGTCTCTACTAAAAATACAAAAAAAAATTAGCCGGGCGTGGTGGCGGGTGCCTGTAGTCCCAGCTACTTGGGAGGCTGAGGCAGGAGACTGGTGTGAACCCAGGAGGTGGAGCTTGCAGTGAGCCGAGATGGTGCCACTGCACTCCGGCCTGGGCAACAGAGCGAGACTCCATCTCAAAAAGAAAAAAAAAAAAAAAGAAACAACGTGTGTTACCATATCCCATTTTTCCCTCTTTGGGAATTTTGGAAGAATGTATAGAGGTGAAGCATCTATCAGCCTCGGTCCCTGAGTGACTATAATGAGCATAACTCTGACCAGCCCACATGAGATAAACTTCCGTTGTATTAACTCACTGATATTTGGGGGGTTATTTGTTACCACAGCATAATCTAGCCTATTTTGACTGATACACACTGACTCCAGAGATTGAGGTTTTCCAGCCTTCGGTGATCAAAGAAGAACCTTTTGCATGTCAGGACCACCCTGTTATTTGAGGAACACCTAGATACGCAGAATGGGGTGCTTCTTGGAGCTAGTCCAGACAGCATCACGATAGCAGCCATGAGTCACAAAAGGTCTTTCCATCTACCTTCTTCTCTGCTCACCACTTGTGGGTTTCCTCACAAAGTTGCTGCAAGTCAATTAAAAAATCTCCCAGCTTATGGCCATCTCCTGAGAGAGATGCCCAGAAATTCAGCACTTCCTGCAGCCTGTGCTTCCCTTTATCATGGCCCTTTCCACATTGTTTATTCTTCTATCTCACTAGACTGTGAGCCCAGGCGATGACCTGGCATGATACTCAAATCAGAACAGATAACCAATTCCTACTTTTCTAAATGAACACATGGTGGGTGAATAAGTGAACCCCTCTGCTGCTACCTTTGTACACTATATCTTTGACAAGGGAGACAGTAAGTTCTTTCAGTGAGGCATGAGATAGTACCACAGATAGCGAAGCATGTGTCTTTCCATTTCCATTCCTTCTCTGTAAGGTAATGGTAATGAGAAGAGTTCTGGAGCCGCTGTTGGAGAGCTTGGCTTTAGCACATGCTGTGCTTCTTATCTCTTAGCTGTGTGGTCTTAAGCAAGTCATGAAACCTTAAGTCCAAATGGCTGTGAGCTCTTAAATGAGATAAGGGACGTTGCTCACAGAATATTAGAGATGAAAGGACTTCTGGATACCTTCCAGTTCACTGTACTCTAACTCAGCTAGCTAGTGGCAGAATGGCAGAACTAGGAATAGAGGAATAGAGTCCACATTTCCTAAAACCTAAACCCTGCTTGAAGTATTAATACTGTTGATAAAAGGAATATGAGAATCAATGATATTATAGATATGAATGTAAGTACATTAAATAAATAACACCTTGATGCATCACTCCATGTTTTCGTGCTATTTAATCCTCTCACTCTGGTTATAATGGGGAGAGAGGATGTGAGGGAATTGTATACACACATTCTTGCCTTACTCACTAGTTAAGTTCTGGTGGAGGATAAAGCCTGTTTATAATTCTGGTGGGCAGCTAACCCTGGGCAGCTACTTCCAAGGCTGTATAACTCTCATTTTTCCCAAGCTAAGCAGATTGGCCCTGTATCCCTAGAGTGCATCCTCACCCTGTAATGTGCTCGTACTTTGGCATAAATAACTCCATGCTAAAATAGAAGAGTTGATTGGAATTTAAATTACATTTACATAAAATAGACACACTTGCCTTGAGTACTAATTAATGAACAACCAAAAGCTCTTCTTTATCAATGAGTGAAATTGTCAATAGCCATCTATGTGCTAAGTGGCCTGAATCTTGGTGGAAAGACACCACTATGAGCTGGGCAACCTTAGAGGCATGAGTATTTGCATACAGAATGTCAACCAACATACACAAATGCCTTGGTATCATTTGTGCTGCTATAACAAAATACCTGAGCCTGGGTAATTATAAAGAATAGAAAATTATTTTCCCATAGTTCTGAGGGCTGGGAAGTCGAAGATCAAGGATCCAGGATCTGGTGAGGGCCTTCTTGTTGTGTTATCCCATGCTGGAAGATGAGAGGGTGAGAAAAGGTAAGAGAGAAAGAAAGAAAAGGGGGCCAAACTCACCCTTTTATAAAGAAACCACTCCTGCCATAATGAATCCACTTCCATGATAATGGCATTAATCCATTCATAAGAGGAAAGCCCCCATGGCTTAATCACCTTTTAAAAGTTCTACCTCTTAATACTATTACAATGGCAAGTGAATTTCAACATGAGGACAAACATTCAAACCATAGCATCAAGTATTAAGATATGCTATATAGTATATTGTAGGGCAGTGTGGTATACAATATATTGCAATATGCTGTATAATTTGTAAAGTAATTAGATCTAGATAATGTTAGCTATTTAGGTATGTAATCCAGATATACACATGTTCTCCAGCCTTCATAGATTCCCTTTTTAATTCTCAAATAACAAGGTACTATTCTAGATGCCGTTCTGAGTGCCACGATCCTGAACACCACAGAAATTCACTCTTCAACTGGTTTTCCTCTCCGTATCATTTCCCAGCAGCCTTAAAGAATGTTCACATGTAAGAGGATACACTGCATAAAGAATTTTTTAAAAAGAATGTTCACATGGTCCCCAAATCTACCTTTTTGGTCCCTGATCCCTTTGCCAGACATCCCTGTTCAAGAGCTTGGCAAATGACTTATTATTTCCAGATACGTGATTTCTTCATAGTCCCAATACGTCCCTTGAATTTCTACCTAAGGTCCATGAGGGGGCATGGGCCTTTGCCTACAGCTATGCATGGTCTAAACATTTTAAACAATTTTGAACCAAGCGTCCATGTTCTTTCCACTTTGGCCAGGCGCAGTGGCTCACAACTGCAATCCCAGTACTTTGGGAGGTCGAGACAGGAGGATTGCTTGAGCCCAGGAGTTCAAGATCAGCCTGGGCAACACAGCAAGACTCCGTCTCATTTTTAAAAAATAAAAATAAAAATTTAAATAAATAAAAAGAATTTTGTTTTATCAGTTATATCTGCACATCATTTAAAGAACCAAATAATATCATAAAGCAGGTTATTAAAATTAGTAACACTTACCCTCCCCATCTCCTCTCATTAATTTCTCCCTACCCATAGGCAGCAAGTCTTTTAAACACACACACAATACACACACCGCACACACACACAATTGACTCTTGAACAATACAGGAGTTAGGGGCACTGACCCCCCTGCACAGTCAAAAATCTGAGTATTACTTTTGCTTACCCAAGAACTTAATTATTAATAACCTACTGATGACCAGAAAGAAGCTTTATTGATAACATAAACAGCCAATTAACACATATTTTGTATGGTATATGTCTTATATACGGTATCCTTACCACAAAGTAAGCTAGAGAAAAAAACATATTATTAGGAAAATCATAAGGAAGAGAAAATATATTTACTATTTATGAAGTGGAAGTGGATTATCAGAAAGGTTTTCATTTTCATGGTCTTCACATTGAGTAGGCTGAGGAGGAGGAAGAAGAGGAGAGGTTGGTATTGCTGTCTCAGGGGTGGCAGAGGTAGAAGAAAATCTGTGTATAAGTGGACCCTCACAGTTCAAATCCATGTTGTTCAAAGTTCAACTGTATAATACATATACACATATATAATACATATATTTACATTGTATATATTATAGGCATATATTATATAATACATATATAATATACATTGCTTATATTAATATATATTGATTTACATATAATATATTCATGTGTATTTGTTGGTAATTTATCATAATAGATGATGAATATTTTGCTCTTTTTAACCCCCACCTTTACTCCCACCTTTCATCCCTTACCCTTTTACCATCTTGCTATCCACCCAAAATATTTAATTTTTGTTATATCAATACTCAGTTGTTAGACTGTTGTGGGTACATAAATGCTATTCACAGCTGAGATATAGAATGTATTATGATTGCTGCCATAGACTGAATGTTCATGACCTCCCAAAATTTTTATATTAAATCCCAACCTCCAATACAATGGTATGAGTAGGTGGGGACTTATGGGAGGTAATTAGGTCATGAGGGCTGAGCCTTCATGAATGGGATTAGTACCATTATAAGAAAGGCTCCAGAGAGTAACTGTGTGAGATTACAGCAAAAAAAACAACCATCAATGAATCAGCGAGTGAGCCCTCACCAAAAAACAAATCTGCTGGCACCCTGATCTTGGACTTCCCAGCCTCCAGAACTGTGAGAAATAAACTTCTATTGTTTATAAGCCACCCAGGCTATGGTAGTTTGTTATGGTAGCCTGAATTGACTGACTAAGAGAATTGCTTTCACTTTTAAACACAATTTTTATTTCCCCAGAGTCCACAATTGTTTATTTTGTTTAGTTTTCCATGTAATTATCACTAATCCAGCTGACTTCAAGCCCTCCACCAATTTGTCTAAATCCTCTTATCAGGTGTTCTATCAATTCTAGCTTAAAGAAATCTTTCCTAGAGTCTTCCGATGTGCTCCAGTTAGGGCCTGTAACTCTCTGTACCCGGTGCACAGTTGTCATCTTGAGATCTCCTTTCACCATTGCTGCTGCAATCAGAATGTTTGTGTCCCTCCAAAATCCATATGTTGAAATCCTAACCCCCAGTGCAGTGGTCTTACAAGGTGGGACCTTTTAGGTGGTGATTATTTATGAGAGGCTCTGCTCTCATGAATAGGATTGTGCCCTAAAAAAGAAGCCCAAGAAAGCTCATTTGTCCTTTTGAATCAAAAAATATGTTCTCACCAGACACTGAATCTTCTACTACCTACATCTTGGACTTTCCAGCCTCTAGAACTGTATGAAATAAATTTCTGTTGTTTATTAACTACCCCGTTTATGGTATTTTTGTCATAGCAGTCTGAATAGACTAAGACAATTGCTCTAGGAATTCTCTTTTTTTCTATCCTTTGATAGATTGTCACTTTCCTGAGTCCAATGTCTTCCTCTTTCTGGATTTAATCACTTGTTTAATTGTTACTTTCTAGGAGAAAGTATATAAAAGATAACCTTTTTGAGACTTGTGTCTGAAATGTCTTTTATTCTACCTTTACCCTAAATTTACAATTTGGCATGCATGGTATAGTATTCCATGCTGGGAGTCATTTTCCTTCAGAAATTTTAAGGCATTTCTCCGTTGTCTTCTAGCTTCCAGTATTCCTGTGGAGATGTTCAATGCCATCTCAATTTCACGTGCTTTGTGTATGAAATTTTACTCTCCACTCTGGAGGCATGTAGGATATTTACTTTTTTGCCAATATTCTAAAATTTCACAGTGTGCCTTGGTGTGGGCCACTTCAGTCTGGAAACCCATGCCCTTCCATTCTGTGAAATTTGTTTTAATTATTTTTGTGATAATGTCTTCTCCAAAATTTCCCTGTTCCTTTTTTTCTACAACTTCTATATTTTGGGTGCAGACATTCTGCACTGATATATCCTTTTCCCTTTTTTCTTTCTATTTAGCATCTCTTTGCCTTCTTATTTTATTTTCTGGAAATTTTCTCAATCTTATATCTCAGCTCTTCCAAGTTTTTCATTTCTGCCATCATTTTTAACTTCCAAGAGCTTTTTTGTTTGTTTTCTGAATGTTCTCTTGTAGACAATGTTGTATCCTTGTTCTACGGACACATTATCCTCTCTTACATCTCTGAAAATATCAACTATTTTAAGTGTTCTTGCACCTGTTTAATTTTTGTTTCCTCAAAGTGGTTTTAATTTTGTGTATTTCTTCTCATCTATAGATGTCATGCTATGGGCTTCCCTCTGGCATGCATGGTAAACTTGGTAGTCTGTTTATATGTCAAAGTGGGGTGAGAGGGTGAAAAGGCCAACTGATGGCTATGGGCAAGTGTGCAGGCTGTTAGCAGGGGGGTTTACTATACAGAGAATTAGCTTGGCCAACCTTTCATTTTCACTGTGATACTTCCATTCTCAACTGGGCCTAGTGTCTGCTCACTTTAGTGACTTTCTGATTTACCTTCTTCAATCCTCTGCCAGGATGGGAGAGAGGGAGGATTCCGGCTTCATTGTGTGGGAGCAGGGATTTGGGGCCCTAACTGCTTCCCAGACTTTCAACAAATCTTTCTGTTATTGGTCCCCACTTTTACAGCCACTTCTGTAGTGACACCAGTTTTTGAAGCTCTGGGGAGTTCATCAATTTAACTCCAATTACTTTTCAGTCTTTTCCACTCATTTCCCATACATTCTCAGACCTGCTGAATCAGTTGTCACTCATCCAGCTGGTGTCCAACCTCCAAAATTTAATTGTCATTGCCTCCCCTTCTATCATCTTTGTCTTTATGGATAAAGATTTTTAAAATCCCTTTCTATTATTTCAGAGGAATTTCAGAAGGAACTGAAAGTAAATACATGTGGTCAACCCATTGCTTTACCTAGAAGCTGATCCGTAATGATCAGGGAAGATGTACTGAATTCCTGTTGTAAAAGATATACAACTCCAAGAGGAAATTCTCAAAATTCTACACTAATGGCCCACCTTCTGCGAGTAGCCAGCTGAATTCAGTCCTACAGGGATATCCAGACGGACTTCTCCCCTACTTAAATCCTGGCTCTGAATTCACTTTCAAGCTCCAGAGAGAAGAATCCCCCTGTCTTGGTCCAAAGCCCTCCTCTTTCCCTGTCTCACAATGACCAATACTATAAATACACATTATCTTCATAGAAAGTTCCCACCCTTATCCATGGGGTGTAATCTTGCCTTTGGGATCCAGGCAAGGCAGCCGTGATACTTTGCATACATTTTCCCCATAGGTCAGCTCTCCAATTGTATATCATGCCATGTGGACATCAAGATTCCAATCTAGGTGATGCTAGGCCAGTTCTGTCCTAGAACAAATTCAATCTCTCTTTTCCAAAATAACTAAGGAGAAGCTCAAACCAGCATCCTCCCTGTCATTGTCTGATCTCCCAGGATCCTGTGAGTAAATACTTTGACCTACCCCACCAAAATACCATAATTTTCATAAATAGTTCAATCTAAGTCTGCATTTTAAAAAATCTCAATTTTGCTAAAGACATACACTTAACATTACTAAATGTAATGATTATTCAGTATCTCAGTCTGCACTTGAATTTAGGTTCATTATAGATTCACAGTTTTTTATAAGATAATGAGTGAATATTACACACAAAATACCATATCAAGACAGACCCCAGTTTAAGGATGGAGCTTGCCTACTATGCATGAGCTATGGCCGAACCATTGTGTAACTATCTCCCCAACCCCCTAGAGCAGGGTTCTGCCAATTCTGGTTCGAACGAAACAGGCAATTTAGGACTCTTTTCTGATCCTCTGCATGGTATAAGGGAACACTGTTCCTAAATGGTGCTAATCAGAGACTAAGCTACTACACAATAGTTCTGCTCTCTTGAATTTCAATAGTTCTTTGTACAGATGTGTTCTATCAGGTTAAACCATATGAAATTGCTGACATTTGATTTTTTTTTTTGACCTACAAAAATAGCAATTTCATATGATTCAACATAATAGTGAGAAAAGCACTTAGAATCACGAGGCTTCATTCTGAATCCTGGCTGTCCTGCTCTATGGCTATTAAGCTCTAGCAAGTCACTGGATGTCTCACTGGGCTCAAGTTTTCAAAGGGATCAAGCTATGCCTGCTGAATGGAACTATTGTGGAGATTAAAGGAGAGATGGCACCCTCAATACCAAGCCACTGCTAATTAATTGTGAGTTAATTGTCAAAACATTTGCTCATTTATTAATTTGTTTGATCTTTACAACAATCCTGTAAGATACACAGGGAAAACACAGTCTATTACTGAATTTTAAAAAGGAAGAAACTGTTGCAGACTCTAAATGGTTTAAACAGGATTATCCCACTGGCAGGTAGCAGGGCTAGAATTAGAACCTGATCTCTTGATTCTTAGTCTAGTAAGAGTTTTTTGTTTGTTTTTTTTTTTTCCTTTCACATTGTCCTTCTTTCTGGTCAGCAGAGCACTGCAAAAAGAAAACCTGCAGGAGTTAACTAAATTCCAAGAATCCTTAATGCAGTAATACACATAGCACCAAAACTAACATGCTTTTTGGTGTGGGGTTTTTTGTTGTTGTTGTTGTTTTGGTTTTTGGCTTTTTGGGTTTTTTTTCTGAGTTGGAGCCTTGGTCTGTGGCCCAGGCTGGAGTGCAGTGGTGCAGTCTCAGCTCACTGCAACCTCCGCCTCCCGGCTTCAAGCGATTCTCCTGCCTCAGCCTCCTGAGTAGCTGTGACTACAGGCGTGCACCACCACCCCCTGACTAATTTTTGTATTTTTAGTAGAGAGAGGGTTTCACCATATTGGCCAGGCCAGTCTCGAACTCCTGACCTCAAGTGATCTGCCCGCCTCAGCCTCCCAAAGTGCAGGGATTACAGGCATGAGCCACTGCACCCGGCCCCAAACTGAACATTCTTGAATCTTTTTTTTTTGTTTTTTTTTTCTGATGGTACAAGGACCTATTATGTACCTGAAGCTCTACCTACGTTTTCACTCATTCAATCTGAGCAATAATTTCTTAAGGGGGATGATCAGTCCTCATTTTCCACATAAAAAGAGTGGAATTCAGAGTGGCTTGGCAAGTTGCTCAAGGACGCATGTCTTCACTCATTTGTACATATCCTCACTGTAATTGTTTTAAGAATCAATTTCCACCTCGTAGAAGATGGACTGGAATTTGCTTCAGACAAATCAGATGGGAACATAAAAAGCTTGACATGGATTTGGCATGACCCCTGAAGACCATGTGGATATGATTTAATAGATGGGAATTCAGGAGATATGGGTTCCCAGGTTCTGACACTGTGACCTTGGGCTGATCACTTAATTCCGAGCTTGTTTTTCTATTTGTAATATATAGAAATGTCTCTTTTTAGCTTTCATGTTGTAGAGTCTGTAATTCTATAGGCCCCATTTCACAAGCAACTGTACTTAGCTGTCTACCCCAGAGTTACTCTGGGGCAAGCTTGGAAGCGCATGTGAGCCTGGCTCCTGCTGCCCATAGCTGCTAATAATATAACCAGCTGTGGGGAAGATCGCAATCAGAGTTGGTCAGTGTCAGAGATCACGACAGAAAGAGCAGATCATGACAGAAAGAGCTTCAAGAGGCTTCTAAGTAAGTTCTCAGTTCCCACAGCCTCTTGGAGTAATCAGATAAAAGTCAAAGAAAGAGAATCCCCTTGCAATGTCTTGGTCAGCTTAATGCTCCAGAGAGGGTCCTTTTCCAAAACAACTGTGTGTACCTGTGTTGGGAAAACGACTCAGCCTGGAGAATCACTTCTACATGATCACACCAGCTTCCTGCCACCAGCTTTCAGAGAGCACCCCTCTCCCAACTCTCTAGAACAGCAGACCTGAAACTGAGTTTCACTGGAGTCAGAGGGCTTATAAATGCAGCTGGGGCTGGAATAGCAAGCTCCCTTGGCATCTGGGTCCTTTCCCGGATGCTGAGATCATGCAGCTATTTTCTGGGGTGAAAACTCCAGAATGCTCCATGTCGGCAACTCATCTTGCTTTGTTTCTTTAACTTCTGCAGATTTCAGAGGTGTTGACTCTCTGCCAGGGCTGGTCTCCTATGTTTTTCTGACACCTAATTCTCCTTGATTGATTTCTAATCGCTTATTTGGCAGCTGCACCATTGCTACCTTGATCATATCCCTTCATAACCCCCTACTTCCCCTTTTCTTTCTTCCTCAGCCTCCTTCAGCTGATCCTGCTCACAGCATGGCTTGCCATCATGAACATGGCCCTCTCACCTTTGTTTGTTAACTGGCCTCTTTCCTCTTTTTCTCTGCAAGTAAATGATTCTTCTTGGATGTTAGCCAGCCCTACAGGCATGGCTCCATGGGCAGTGACAGTGCCAGCTCTGAAATAAATGCCATGCCCTGCAGCCCTTGGGGCAAGGAGCCACAGTAAAATTGCAATCCCCAGTGTGGCTGTGGCAACAATTGAGGGGGAAATTGCCTCGCTTCTGTCTAGTCCCTGGTCAGTGCTCAAACGGTACTCTCCCTTGGTACAGCTGTGTTTCCTAAAGTCACAATCCGAAGGAGAGGGCGTGGGTGGGTTGTATTAACATGGAGGTTCTGATCACACTCCAATGTGACTAATTAGACTCTCTTAGGCAAAATTACTCCAAGTCTGGATGGAATTAATTTTCTCCAAATTCTCTGTGCCGTTTACTGTGTTTTATGTGAGGTCAATGAACACTTGTATTTTTCCCTCTGGTTCTGTCAGTCCCCTGGTTGCTAAATGCACTTGCTCTCAGTTTTGTTCAGAAATCGAAACCAGAAAATTCATATATCCAGACTTATTTGCAGCCCCTCTAATGATAGTTGATGATAATCATAATAAATCAAAAGCACTGTGAGATCCTGAAGTGCTCTATGAATCATCCAAGAAAAAGAAAAGCACATTCTGTCCCATTTTGGTGATAAAATTATGGTTCTTGGGTTCATGCATTTAATGCACACCTACTGTGTGCAATGCATGTGGTGCTACCTAGGGGTAGCAGCAGACTAACAGAGATGTGTCTGTCACAAATAATACACTCAAGGAAATTGTGACTAGTAGGTTAAGATAAAATTGATGTAAATGATGATAGCTTATAGGAAAAAGTCATTTCCCAAGAGATGAGACAGAGATCAGGAATATGGGATTTCAGGGGCCAGGTGTGGTGGCTCACGCCTGTAATCCCAGCACTTTGGGAGGCCAGGACAAGAGGATTGCTTGAGTCCAGGAGTTCAAGACCAACCTGGAAAACATAATGAGACCCTTGTCTCTACAAAAGATAAAAATACTTAAACAAATTTACAAGAAAAAATCAAACAACCCCATCAAAAAGTGAGTGAAGGATATGAACAGACACTTCTGAAAAGAAGACATTTATGCAGCCAACCGACACATGAAAAAATGCTCATCATCACTGGCCATCAGAGAAATGCAAATCAAAACCGCAATGAGATACCATCTCACACCAGTTAGAAGGGTGATCATTAAAAAGTCAGGAAATAACAGGTGCTGGAGAGGATGTGGAGAAATAGGAACACTTTTACACTGTTGGTGCGACTGTAAACTAGTTCAACCATTGTGGAAGACAGTGTGGCAATTCCTCAGGGATCTAGAACTAGAAATACCATTTGACCCAGCCATCCCATTACTGGGTATATACCAAAAGGATTATAAATCATGCTGCTATAAAGACACATGCACACGTATGTTTATTGTGGCCCTATTCACAATAGCAAAGACTTGGAACCAACCCAAATGTCCATCAATGATAGACTGGATTAAGAAAATGTGGCACATATACACCATGGAATACTATGCAGCCATAAAAAAGGATGAGTTCATGTCCTTTGTAGGGACATGGATGAAGCTGGAAACCAACATTCTGAGCAAACTATCGCAAGGACAGAAAACCAAACACCGCATTTTCTCACTCATAGGTGGGAATTGAACAATGAGAACACTTGGACACAGGATGGGGAACATTACACACCAGGGCCTGTTGTGGGGTAGGGGGAGTGGGGAGGGATAGCATTAGGAGACATACCTAATGTAAATGACGAGTTAATGGGTGCAGCACACCAGCATGGCACATGTATACATATGTAACAAACCCGCATGTTGTGCACTGTACCCTAGAACTTAAAGTACAATAATAAAATTTTTAAAATAATAATAAAAAATAAATTAGTCAGTGTGTTGACATATGCCTGTAGTCCCAGCTATTCAGTTACTTGAGAAGCTAAAGTGAGAAGATCACTTGAACCCAGGAGGCTAAAGCTGCAGTAAACCATTATAACACAACTCTACTCCAGCCTGGGCAACAGAATGAGACCCTGTCTTCAAAGGAAAAAAAAAGATTATGGAATTTCAGAGGAGGACGATATAAAAAGTGGACCTGGAAGAAGGAAGAAGTGAAAAGAGGTCTCCTCAAGAAGACAGAATTGGTCTGAGTCTTTAAGGGTGGGTAGATTTGAAATACACAGAAACAGAGTAGAAAAGCATCCTCTGTAGAGAGAACATCAGGCATGGAGAAAGGTCAGGGTATTTATGAGGAAGAGGGTGAGAGCACAGACAGTAAATAAATGGGGATTAAAGTAGACATGCTGGGAACAATGAATGCCCTTGAATGATAGCTTATTCAATCAAGTTATTGAAGGATTTGAGTTGGGGAGAAATGAGTTACTCTCTAAGAAGATTAACCCAAAGAGAGACTAGAAGAAACAGAAAGGTCAAAAAGCTATGATCATCATCCAGAGAAAATGAATTTTCATTCTCTGAAAATGGGATGATATGTCAATCCCCAGTTAATCAGAATACTGGAAATTAAAAACCACCTATCTCCAGCTACTCTGGATAAAGGGAAATTTGCTATAATTGGTGAAGTGTGAGGTGGTAAAAGGTTACATGTCCTGCAAGATGACATCCTTTAGTTAGCTTGAGACGTGAGTCGAAGTATCACAACGAATTATGTTTCAGGTAATAAACACCTTCACCTTTCACATGCTGATTCACTTTAAACAATTATTTGGTCACCAGCTATGAAAAGATGACATTTCATTAAGTAGCTGAGACTTAAAATGCTAAGTAAGGTAGATAAACCCAGGAAAGAGCCCTGTGACAATTACAATTCAGAGATGTGTTTAGCTATTGCTGCTGTCATCAAGCACCACATCCCACGCAGTGCACAGATATGAGGAAGGTAGCTGCAGCCATCACCAGTTTAACTCTTGGGTTTCTCTCTCTGGCCCATGTGCTGGAAGAGTTTTGAGGAATGAGAGAATTTTTAATAGATGTAATAGATGGCTGAATAAAGATGTCATAGCAATACTGTTGCTGTTATTTAAAAGAGTTTAGCACTTTATATTTATTATATTTTGATTAGCACTTCTGATTATGATTTTTTTTCTTTCTGCTTTCCCCATCCCATTCCTCTTCTGCTCATCATACAGCTGCCTGTGCTGGAACAATTTTCAAGATTAGGCCCTAAGGTGCCAATTCCCTTCTTTTAGTAGATTCCCCAACTAACTAGTTAATCTCCTGCTCCCTCATTACTTTCTCCCTTAATGACCATACATAGTAACATTCTCCAGAGACTATCCTATCAGCATTTATATTTCTTTCAAATTAGAAGAGTAGGCATCTCTCCAGATCATAAAGAATACATTTATTTTAAGGTACAGTGGAGAAAACACACAGAAATTAAAGTTTGTTAATGAGTCTTACTAGTTTGCAGAAATTCTGGCTGTGCAGAAGGCCTCACCTCATGCTAATGCCAGCTCTGGTCTTTCTAGCCTGGCGCAGGATTTCCATATTCTCTCCGGCCCTTCAATGTTAGATTACAAAACAACTTAGGAGTTCAGAATCAGAGAATGCTCAAAAGACACATTTTATTTCTAGCTGTGAGTTTCTGTCTCTCAACTGCTCTGTTTTAGGTCCATTTTCTCTTCTTCATTCTCTCTCTCTTTCTTTCTCTCTCTCTCTCCCACTCCCTTCTTCTCTGGTCAGAAGCTTTGACCTCAGTGGCTCTAGGGAAGCATTCACATTTCTAAGGATTATGAAATCCCTAGTCTGGATTCACTATGGACCCTGCTAAATGCATTTTCCCAAGCCCACATGTTTGGCACTTCCACTCCAATAGGGTTATGTGGAGGCTTATCCCATTATGTGCCGGGGGCAATGTGGCCCCTTATGTACATGAGCTCAACCACCTTTTTCTCAAAGCTGTGAACCAGGTATCAGGCCATGCCAAATAAAAAGGAAACTGTTAATAAATTATGTACTAACTAGCAATGTGCTAGTTAGTAGCAGAGTGAGAGGTCACCTCTCCCATCATGTTGCTGTCTTTCCTGGTCTGATCCATATGTTTATTGGTGGAGGTCTATGTCTCAGTCAGCTCAGGGTGCTGTAACAAAATACCATAAACTGGGTGACATAAGCAACAAACACTTACTTCTCACAGTTGTGGAGTTTGGAAATCTGAGATCCAGGTGCCAGCATAGTAGGGTTTTTGGTGATTTTGGTTTTGGTTTTCCTGGTTTACAGACAATTGTCTTCTTGCTGTGTCCTCACATGGGAGAAAGACAGCTGTGTAGCTCTCTGGTCTCATCTTATAAGGGCATTAATCTCATTCATGAGGGCTTCAGTCTCATGACCTAATCAGATCTCAAAGGCCCCACCTCCAAATACCACCACTTTGGGATTAGAGTTTTAACACACAATTTTGTGGGGGGACAAACATTCAGCCCACTGCTGTTTACGAACATTCTGTAGCCTATCAGGGTAGAATGAATGGCTCATTCAAGGCTTTGAGAGAGTTCAGGGCTTATTAGAGGCATCATTAGACCGAGGTGATCTCAATCTATTTCAGGTCTAGCAAGTATTTATAACTGGAGAAGCTAGAGATTCAAAAGATCTGGTGGAGAAAGCCAGTGGTTTGATAGCAAGGTTGAGCATCTATTGTTTGTTTCAGGGTCTTTTGACTAAAAGCAACAGAAACAGATTCTTCCTATCTTAAGTAAAAAAAAAAAAGAGATAGAGCAAACATATTAGAAAAATGGGCAGAACTCCCAAACTGGCAGAAATCTATGAAAGTGTCAAACAGATTCAAGAAGGGCAGAAGCCAGGACATCCCTGGGAATCCAAGTAACAGGCACTGATTGGTGGTCTCCTTAGGGTACAGCCATGCGGTAAATTAGATCCAACTTTTTTCTTTCCATCTGTTAATGATTCCAAGTTCCAAGAGAGAGTCCAGTTGGAACATCATGACCAATAGCCCCACCAACAAAAGTAATTACAAAGTGCCTTGAAAACATCAAACCATGGGGCCAGGCACGGTGGCTCACACCTGCAGTCTCAATATTTTGGGAGGCCAAGGCGGGTGGATCACGAGGTCAGGAAATCGAGACCATCCTGGCTAACACGGTGAAACCCCGTCTCTACTAAAAATACAAAAAATTGGCCAGGCGTTGTGGCAGGTGCCTTTAGTTCCAGCTACTCGGGAGGCTGAGGCAGGAGAATGGTGTGAACCCGGGAGGCGGAGCTTGCAGTGAGCCAATAAAGGACCACTGCACTCCAGCCTGGGCAACAGAGTGAGACTCCATCTCAAAAAAAAAAAAGAAAGAAAGAAAATATCAAGCCAGTTATCTCCTTTCTTTTTCCAACTGACTAAAATGCAGTTGTTTTCTATTCTGTACTCACCTTCACCACCCTACTCTGGAAGATTCCTTCTTTTCCACTATCTCTTGGAAGAGCAACACCTTCCTACCTTTATGCTAACACATGAAATTTTCCCTCCCACTTACTCCTCCTCTACCCCCAACCTTGATGACACCTAATTTTCTTTTTCTTTTCCTTTCTTCCTTTTTTTTTTTTTGAAACAGGGTCTCACTCTGCTGCCCAGGCTGGAGTGCAGTGGCATGATCACAACTCACTGCAACTTCTGCCTCCCGGGCTCAAGTGCTCTCCCACCTCAGGCCTCCCAAGTAGCTGGGACCACAGGCATGCACCATCATGCCTGACTAATTTTTTTTTTTTTTTTTTTGGAGTTTTTGTAGAGGTAAGGTTTTTCCATGTTGCCCAGTCTGGTCTCGAGCTCTTGGACTAAAGCAATCTGCCCACCTTGGCCTCCCAAAGTGCTGGGATTACAGGGGCACCTAATTTTCAACCAAATACTGACCACAACAACAACAAAAATATATATGAATGCATCTTTGTGTATATTTCTAAATTGGTGTCACTGTGACTGCATCTGAACAAATAGGAAAGGGAAGAATTAAAGATTAGCAAGTGCTTACGGAGCACCTGGTATGCGCAATGCGCTAGAGCCCGTTCACCTCAGAGTATTAAGACAGCTCTCCTCTCTTCCTCCTGCTCCCTCCTTTCCAATTCTCACCTTCCATTCCACTGCAGAGCTTAATGTGTTAGTCCCCACATCTGCAAACTGGACTGACCTAGTCTTTGGAGCACTCTGATTTCTTTGCAGCCAAAGAAATGTGGCCTGCATCTGATTATCTCACACAGATAAAAATAATTAACCTTCATGCTGCTGACCACTCCAACCCCCAAAAAAGTGTCCTATTTTCATTAAATGCACTTCTGCGTGACACATGGCCCCCTTTTTAAATTCCTATTTTCCCATGGCCACTTTGATCCTATGGGAGCATTTTCTTTCATTTCCTTCCTTTCTTTGTTCTCTGTCTCCCTTACATCCTTCCTCCTCCTTTCTTTCCATCTTTATCCTCTTGGCTTCTTTGCTTTTCTCTTCTCCCCTATTGAGATAGAAACTGAACTGCAGAAACCAGTGTCCTGAAGCTGGTGAGAAGCCTTCAGCTATTGGCCCTCTACCAAGGACAGAGGCTTTCCTCCTTTTCTCGACCACACCCTCTGTGGGCTCCCGTGGGCCTGGAGTCTGAAGATTTTCATACTTCTGGATAGTTGGTGTCTTCACTGAACCAATTTCTTCATGTATCACCAGGGAAATAAAACCTACAGTGAAAATGAGAGTATTGGTTTTCCATTTTACTTTACTGGTAAGAAAGTTGCAGAACTTCTTCTCACAAAAAGAGCCCATGCCTGCTTGAACCGCAAACAATGGGGAGAAGGGAAGCCACACAACCCCTCCGTCTAATAGTGCAAGTCACAGGCCAGTTTGAACCTGAGCTCAATTAATATATTCTGAAATTCAGAATAATTTGTATCAGGTGAGGTGAAGGCAGCAGGGGAGAATAAAAATCTACTGAATGTGATCTGCAGCAGAAACCCAGAAGGCTAGCTAAACTGATCTTCAACACCGAGACATTCTGAAGTCGTAGGAGGAGAACTGTTTAAATATTTTCACAAGAATGTATTAAGACGGTGAATCAATATGGAGCTGAAGTGAAGTTGGCTTGGGCAGATGAAAAAGGGTTGTTTTAAAATCAGTTCACATCACTATCTCGTTATGTGATCTTGATCGTGTCACTTAACCCCTCTGGACCTGATTTTTGCTGTTTCTAAAATGAAGGAGAATAAAATGTTGAGATTGAGGATTTCTAACAACATTTCTAGTTCTCCACTTCTATAAGTCTAATCGAGACTAAAAGATAGTGGCTAAACGGTAAAGCTATTCAGGGAGCTTTTCCTGTAACCCCGGAGGAGGAGCGCTGGGTCTGATGGTGATAACCAATGTGAGACCTCTGCAGTCAATCAGCTTTTCCTTCTCAGAATTATCTGGCTTCCCTATGATTCAAAGAGAGTTAATGGGCCCGACTTCTTATGTGACCTGTTGATTCCAGCTCTGCCTTTCTAACTTCTGCATCCAACCAAGCCCCTGAGGCAAGGGCTGGCTAGATAGTTGTAGGTGTCAAGGAGAATAAGTAGAATAACACAGATTGATGGTCCCAGGTAGAAACTGCCAGGAACTCCTGGCAGGGACACAATAGGCCTTGAAAAAAGAATGCTGTGATAAAGAATTTGAAAACATATAGTCAGGCCTCCAGACAAGAATTTGGCCTTAGGAATAAGAGGGAAGTTATAGGCAACCTTCTTCCACTTAGTGGGAACACTTTCTAAGAGTGAGTGAAGATTCTGCGCTGGTCATTTACCTATCCTCTCTCAAGCTCATTCCCTAATTTTCTCTGGCAAATACGCAATTGACTTCTCACTAGGTTCTGCTCCTGGAAGGCACTAGCAGGAAACTGGAGGACAAGAGGAAAGGAGAGGGCAGGGAATGTCTCCCTCCCTCTGCCTCAGGCACGGCATGCAGCCTCATCAGTGGGCTGGGCCTTCTCTGTGATCCAGCAGGTCTGTCTCTTGGACTCCAAGAGAACTACCTCCACCCCTTTGCCTCTAATGCTAGGGATGGCAGCAGGTTGTTGATGTTGCTAATCTCTGACTTGTCTCACTATCCTCAAATTGACTTTTGAGCTCTTCCAGCACTTTAAGATGAGCTCCCCATATTCTATTTTTTCTATCAAACTCCCTGGCCTGGACTTTCTTTTCCTGACCTCACCCTGGCTAATACAGATGCCTGACTCTGACTGTATGCTGACACTGGCATACCATCTGCATGCAGGAATACTTTGGGTACAATTTTTTTTTTGGCAGTCTTGCTCTGTTGCCCAGGCTAGAGTGCAGTGGTGCGATCTCAGCTCACTGCAACCTCTGCCTCCCAGGTTCAGGCAATCACCATCTTGGCCAGGCTGGTCTCGAACTCCTGACTTCGTGATCCACCCACCTCGGCCTCCCAAAGTGCTGGGATTATAGGCATGAGTGGGTACAACGCTTATAGCTCTGGCATACTTCCCAGGGACGTCATGTTAAAAGGCCCTCCCAAAGCTGGTGAAAGCAAGATTGTCAGCTCAGTGGCTCAACAGTAATGAAGTCAACACTGACAGTAACAATGACAGGTGGGCCAACATTGGTGCCTCTGTCCATAAGCAGCATGCCAAGCCCATCACCTGGTAGAGTACAGAAATTTCATTGACAGCTGTTGCAGGAGAATTTTATAGGCTGCCTTTAATTGCTTGTGACCCAGACAAATCCACCTGGAAAAGGGAAGGGATTTGAGAGCCTCTGAAGGTCCAGAGACAAATATTATAATTACCACTAAAATTATTCCCACAGCCTTTGATTGTTCTCACAGTGCTCTTTCCTGGGGAAGAAAGATGTGAACAGTAATTTAAAGAGCACTTTCAAAGGTTTATATCATTGGATACTCACTTTACATTCCAAATGAAGGTTTTGGTATTCAGAAAAGCTACACACTAATAAGTAACATAGATTAAACCAAAATCCAAGTTTTCAGACTCCAATTTCTGTGCTTTGTGGGGATCATATGGCAAGTGGCAGTGAGGGATCCCCCTTGGTGTCTGAGAACACACACAGGGCAGGCAGGGCTGGTGGGCAGGCCCAACCTGTAGATATATTTATAGCAATGCCTGCCATGCTGAACGTGTAGCTGGCTGTTTACACCTCTGTATGAATTATGAGACAGGGAACAGGGACCAGACCAAGTATCAGCCTGTTGCAGTCTTCCTGCTCCTTAACTCAGCTAGGTCCAAGTTCTTGTCCCATGACCAGGAAGAATTAGGCACACAGGCACTGGAGAGTGAGTAGGGCAGAGTAGAATTTATTAAGCAAAAGGAAAGCTCTCAGCAAAGAGAGGGTTCCTAAAAGCAGGTTGCCATTTTACAATTGAATACAAGGGCTTTTATAGAAAAGCTGATGGGGCTGGGTTCTTTATTTGCACAAGGTGTGAATTCCTGGCAGCTCTACCCCGTCCTTCCAGTGCATATGCAGGCCCTCAACCTGAGTTACCACATATTGATTTATTTCCCTTACCTTGCATGTGTCAAGAGACAGAATTTAGGCAAGCCCCCTGTGCATGTTCCTTCATCTGCACAAAACATTTGGTGTAAGCCCTTGTGGTATGTGTGGATTGGGCAATGACCTGGGTGGGTCGGAGGTTCTCCGGGGACCCTTCCCTTACTCTCTGCCTAAAGCAAGCTGGCTAACCTCTCTCACATGCACACTAACTCCAGTGTCTATCACAACTAGAGATCTAGTAAGTGCCCAATAAACATTTGTCAGCTAAACAGATTAATGAGGGCAGAGAAAGCCACTACCTGGGCCAAAACAAACATTGATGGACTTGGAAATCAAAATCTGATACTATAGTCAATCATATTAGCAGGTCCTGTCACAATAAGTGACTTCTATATGTCTTAATTTGTCTTAAAAATCCACCTAATACGTCCTCCCAAAACTGGAATCCAACCATAAGAGACCCATTCCTTTGGGTCTCTGTGACAAAACAAATCTCCCTGAAACTGGGCATAATGATAAGCTTGCTTTAAAAAGACAAAGCGAGGGAATAGGTCTCAGAGTAGCTGTACTTGGGTATTTGGCCTACAGATACACTTGAAGACATATAAAATCATGTATGTAATGGTTTGTGCAACAATATTTTTAATAGCAAACAATTGGAAACACTTCAAGTGTCCACCTACAGGGGATTGGTTAAAGAAATCAGAAGACTTTCTATGCATTTTTACCAAAGAATGAAGGAACTCTTTATTTGTTAATGTAGAATCATCTCTGGGATTTATCATAAAGGAATAAAAGCAAGATGGAGACTCCATGTATAATATCTTAACTTTTGTGTAAGAAAAGGGATGGAATAAAAATACCTATTCTTATCTGCTTTGTTTACATGAAGTAGCCCTGGAAGAATATGCAAGAAATTGATAGAAATGCATGCAGGAGTGGAGGGAATGGAGTGGAATAGGAGTGGAGGGAACAGGAGGAAGAGTGGAGGAAATGATCTGAATGGGAATGTGGTGACAACCAGGCTTCTTAATGTATGTCTGATGAAATTATTTTGGGTTTTGAATGTTAGAATGTATTAACTAATCAAAAAATTAAATTAAATTTCATTTTATTTAAAAGAGAGAATCCCCCCCAAGAAAGTGAGAAGACACCAAGGACAAGCTACAGCACACCAGGACTCCTCATTTCCTCAGTCTTCCAGAAATATATAACCACTGAACCCCACAGGTTCTGCCCTTGCCCCACGATAGCACTTGCTAAATCTGTCTGGAACTACAACTACTGCACCTACCTCAATTATTATTGGGTCTCCTCCAGTCACTAGATTGTTAATCCCTAGAGAGCAGAGTCCATGACTGACTCCTCTTTTTCATCCCTGTGGTTCCAGGCATGTAAAAGTACTTTAAAAATAAATAAATCTCTGTTAAATGGAATTGAATTTTTCTTACTGCCAAGTCTAATTCTGCTTTCAAAATCTTGAGCATGAGCCAGAGATTTCTCCTTCCTTCTCCTCAAAAAGCATTTTTAGAATCCATTTAGGAAGGGTACACTTGCTGGTTTTTGAAATGGCCTTCACAGTCCCCATAAGTGGACAGAGACTGTCTTTCTACTCACTGTCAAGCAGTGGAGGTAGGGAGCATGGACAGCGTGTTAGGCAAAGGGGAGAGAGAATGGGAGATCCCTGTAAGGTACATACCTGCCCATGAGTCCAGAAGTGGGAATACTGAATTAGCTGCACATGGTCCCCATGGGGGCAGGTGGAGAACACAAGACTCATCATCTAAAAGGATGATGTAATTCAGGTTTTGTCCAGACAGCTGTCCTATCCAAAAAAGCTCTCTCCCTTGAATGGACACAGGAATCCAATGTTTGTTTCTTCACTCACTCATTCATTGACTCTCTACTATGCTCCAGGTAGAATGTAAGGCATTGAGGTTCCAGCAGTAAGCACTGGAGGTCATGTGTAAAGTCAGGTAGGCAGTGGTAATCGCATGACCAGTGATCAACCTATTCATGTTGTCAACGAGTGCCTGAGTCTACAGAAAGCAAAACCCAGCCACCCCATCAGGGGATGAGCTAGTAGCGGCTAGTTGGAGCATCAGGATCCCAGACAAACGGTCTGATATTCAGGATGGGGCTCCAAATAGAAACTCAGTCATATGAACCCACTGCTGCAGGGGTCAAAAGAGGGCAAGGACTTCATGGGGTATATGGCTGCTCATAGCTCATATCAGATACCTGATCCATGACAGCAAATCCTAGACCTCACCGTTGGGAAGAACAATGTGGCTGACACTCTGGGCAGTATTGGCTCCAGTACTCCACAGGACTAAGCTCCTGTTGGAGGCAGCCTGAGAAAGACGGGGTTGGCAAAGGCAGCACTAGAATGTTATCACACATATTCCTGTCTTATATATACTATCGAGCAAAGCTCTCTCCCCTCACACTCATTTCCCTCATATTTCACACCACCCTTCTGTGCCCACCCTATCCCATTAAAACTGTCCTGGCTTCATTTTCATAAGTATCGCAATGGGCAGGGAAAAGGAGGAACTAACATAGATTACCCCAGACTCGTAGACTTGCCTAGGACACTTTTTTATTCCTTTTAAGTTTACTTTTTTAAGCTTACTGATATGTTTTCAAATCTGGAAAGTTAACATTTAACTTTCGAAATTTGCACAGCACAGAAGGCTGGAGATTTTGCACTGACTTACTCACTAGTTAGCCAAGTGACTTCAGGATGTCATTTGACCCCTCTGTGCCTGGCTCTTCCCATGTCCAATGGGAATGGACATGTCCATTTAGCCTTATAAGGAAAAATATGTGGTGTAAAAGTGCTCTGAAAAAGGACAAACACTATACAAATATGTGAGATTTTTAAAATTATTTTATTTCTAAATTATCTAAAAGTAGGCTATTTGGGATGAAATTAATTATAATATTCTCATTGTAGAATCCAGGTAGGTGACTGGAGCGATAGGTTAGAGTAGAGATCACTGGGTGTTTTTAAAAGCTGCCTTCTTCATTATCTGTAACAGTAATAGATTTCTTTTGAACTAGAATATCTTCCCATGTTAAAGATTTTTGTTTTGATACCAGATGTAAGGATAAGACAAAAAAAGCAGTCAGTATGCAAGGTTGAATCAAGTCTGACTGCTTAGCTACTTCTGAATATTTTTAGCTCAATTCCACCACTTTCAAAGTGTCTGCAGACAAGAGGTATGGATATATTATAGGCTCAGAGAATGGCTTCAGAAATAATCAAAACATCACATGCACTATCAAGAAAAATTTAGAGATTCTCTTACAGGAGCACAGACAGTGTTTTATGAGCAAATTAAAAACCATAAATGCAGAATTTGTTGACGTTGTGTAAAAAACAGCTTTGCCCTGAATAAATGCATGTTGCAGGATAATACCACATGATTCAGGGACAAACTTCTCTCCTCCAGCTGCTCCTCTGACACAGTCTTAGACCTCTTTTATCATTGGTCTAGCATTTATTTAGCAATTTTTGTTGAAAGCCTTCTAGGCTCTCCTTCTAGTGTTGAGAATTCAGCCATGAACAAGACAAAGTCTCTACCCTCACAAAGCTTATATTCTTGTAGGAGAGACAGAAGAAACAAGCAAATAAATATTTACTGTAATGTAGAGAGAAATGCTATGTTAAAATACAGCAGCATAGGGATATAAAGAGCGAGGCATGCTATGCTGAAGACAGTTGTCAGAGAAAATCACTCTGAAGGGGTGATATTTGAACAAAGAAAGTAACAGAGGGAGCCGTGGGAGGGGGTTCTAACTGACAAACATAAACATTTAATCTCAAGACAAGAAGGGGACAATAAAAACATCATTAAAAAATGTTGATCGTAGACATGCTATCATTACTAGAGAAGGCTGAAAATGTCTTCAAAGTGTGCAGGGTGGGCTTGTCTGGCACCTCCACCATCACATGAGAGGGGATTTCCCTGGGTAGCTGCTGCTCTTTCTGCTTGGGGCCCAGAATGACATCACAGAGCCCACCAGAGCCTTTCCTGCAGACAGGAGGCCAGGCCAGAGGCACCTGCAGCTGGAAGCAGAGTAGGAAGCTGAATCCAGCCTGGGTTGCCTAATCCTCAACCAACTTACAGAGGAGTTAGCAGGAAAATAAATGACTCTTGTTTTAAGCCACTGGTTTGGGGGTAGTTTGTTACTCAGCAATAGCCCGACATTACAGTATGCCAGGTGACAGTAAGTCCCAAGAGGAAAATACAAAATGGAAAGGCAGAATGAGAACTATTCTGTGGGGGCACAATTTAGTTAGGATGATGACAGAAGGCCTTGCTGATGAGGAAATAACCTTTGAGGAAGATCTGAAGGAAACGAGGGAGCAAAACACTCAGATTCCTGGAAGAGGAGCATTCTGATAAGAGGGAAAGCAGATGAGAGGCATTGAGGCATTGAGGAAAGCATCCTGCATGTTTGCAGACAGCAAAGAAGCCAGAGAGGCTGCAGTGAGGCCGGCAAGGCAGGCAGTGGTAGGAGGTAAGGTCAGGGAGACAAAGGGACAACTTACATAGGGCCTTTTAGGTCCCACAGGTAGATTTTAAGCAGAGGAGTGGCACAGTCTGACTTAATTCAGAAAGGGTCACTCTATCTGCTTTGCTGTGAATAGGATGCAGGGTGGAAGCAGGAGAACTGGGTGGGAGCCTATTACAATAACCCAAGCTATAAAGGATGGTGGCTTGAATGAGGATGGCAGCAACAGAGGCAGGGGGAAATGTCAGAGTTTGGATATGATTTGAATGTAGAGCTAATAAGATTTGCAGTTGTATCCAATGTTGAACGCAAGAGAAACAGAAACTTCAGGAAGTCATCAGCTTTTAGTCCTCAGCAACCAGCAGGTTGGAGTTAACATTTACTAAACAGTATTTTTAAAAATTGGCATTTAAAAGCAACAAGTATGGGGGCTCTCAGCATCTTAGTGTTGATCATGTTAAATTTGAGTTACCCATCAGTCATCCAACGGGAATGTCACGAGGCAGTTCGAGGTCTGGAATGCAGATAGCAATTGGAGAATCATCAGCATATAGATTAAGTTTTTTCCCATGCCAATAAAGAGCTGAGAAAATCTTTGCAAGGGAGGAGACACCAAAATGGAAAACCGAAATTTTAAAGAGCAGGATGGTTAATATTTCTGTGGGATCTTCTTCAGGCCATGTGGCAAATGGTTAAAACAGTGCTTGGTTTAGCTCTTTCTTTCCCTGCTGCTCTGCCACACACCAAGTCTTCACCATGTCAACTCAGGCAAAGCCCAAAACTCAAAGCACTTTATGTGCTGGTGAGAGACACAAAGTGTCTGACTCCCACTGTCTTATTACTTAGGGTTCATGTATTGGGTGTGCGGTGTTCTATGGAGAAGAAGGAAAACACTGCCCCAGCCATGTTTGGGGACAGGGAAAGAGAGGGGGCTTCTCTGTCTCTTTGGACCACCCTGAACTGATGCTACCTCCTCAGTCTCTGAGTGTGGCACATTTCAGCTTTATCTGTTAAAAATTTATAAGCAACAGAGGGCAGGAAACAGATACACTAAACAATATTGCCCTACTTTAAAGATTGCCACTGTTGTGCTGAGCTGAGACCCAGACCTTAGAAGAGAAATCGATTGAGAAAATGTAAGTGGCCAACCTATGACATCAAATGATAACTTCAAAATAAATGCCCTCACAGTTGTAAAATCACTACAAATACAATTGTTCAAGACCTCAAAGCAACTTTCAAAACTTGTTTCCATTTTTGCTGCTGCTATCACCAATCTATAGCCAAGAAACTTCAGCCTCATAAACTTGAAAATGTTTGATTTCATTTTAAAAACCTTTGTGACCTAGTAAACTAACAAGGGCTGCTAGGAGCAAAAACTGACATTTAGATGATCAGAAATGGGCTAAGAGCTTGGGTTTAGAACTAGGACAGTGGACATAAACTCTACTAAGGGAATATGAGGCCACAGCGGAGATGGGGAAGAGAAAGTTCTTGTCACATTGAAGAGTCTGAGAGGAAGATGCTCAGGCCAGACTTAGAAATCCAGCCGACAGTCCCCGTCACAAACCTTTCACTCTGTTGTCAGCTAGACAGCTTGCCCCTTTCCCTTTTTACTTTGGGACAAATAGAGATGGTCTTTAAGTTTCATGGCTGCTCTCATTCATTGTGAAATTTTACTGCTCCTAAATATGGCAGAATTCTTAAAGGCCTAGCATAGCAAAGAGAGAAGGCTACACTCAGCATTTTGGGTGCATGTGGGAGTAAAGGACTGCACTTTCCACAGAAGATACATTGCAATTGGCATGTAGGATTGCAGGGGTAATGTGCATGGGCCACGGTGCAGAAGCAGCCAGTTAGGGGCATCTAAGCTGTGTTTTTCTTTGAACCTTTGCCTCTAGAATATAATACCCCAATAAAGGGGATTGGCAAAGGCAGCCAAGCAGAACCCACACCTTCACTCCTCAGAGCATCTTGCAAAGATTATTTTGGTTGCTTCCCTGGCTAACAGAGGAAGGGAAATATGGGACAAGAGAGGCAAATAAAGGTGATACTTGAGATGGCTCTCAAAGATGAAAAGAATTTTGAGAGGAAGAGAGGGCAGCCCAGGGGCCAATGGACAAAAACACAGGGACACAGGATTCAGTTCAATGAGGGAAGAAAGAGTTTCCTAATAGAATTATTCAATTTTGTTTTCAAGGCTTCCTCAAAAAGCAGAGCAAGCAAACTCACTGAGAATGTATTTCTTTCTTCCTTCCTTTATTTTTTAGACACAAATATATTGAGTAAACTCTATCATGTGCCAGGCGCTGTGCTTTGATCAATATTCTGCTATGTTTACATGGCTGTTCCCCACACTGGACATATGAGCCACTTGAATTTCTGTCCCTCCTTGTTGTTCTGCCCTGAGCATATACATTCAATACGTCTATTGGAGGGGAAGGAGGAAGGGAAAAATATAGACAGGATTTCTGTATTGGTCAGCCGGTTCGACTCCTTGACACACTATTAATTTAAATCACATCAGCCAAAGAGATATGGAATCTGCTGTTTAAAATTTAAAAAAAAAAAAACCTTGAACCAATACTTTTTAAACCTTGAAAAAATGTAGGTGGAATACTCTGCTCCCATTCTACAGACTTTGGCTATACAGTTTCTCCTTTGTCTGCCCAAAGAGCAGGGAAAGGTGTTGGCTTGGCTCACACTTGAGAAACTTGGGCAGAGAAAGACCTTGTTCTCTCCATGCATTTATCAGAATAGAACCAGGCGCAGCCCCCAGGGAAGCCAGTCAGGCTTTACTGTGCCTGGTTTCCTCTTCAAACTATGATCCAAGTCTTTCTGGGCAGAAAAGGGCCTCATTCGAAGCCATGGTCCTCCTCTCACCTCCTCTCCAAGCCATGGAGAATGAAACCCAGTGAGGTCAGAGATCCCCAGAATCACACATACATGCATTAGAAGGTGCCATAAGACCTTCTGTTCCAAGCTGCATATTTCACAGGCCATGGGACTGAGACCAGAGCAAGGGTACCTACCCTTGTGCCTTGGCAAGGCCTTATTTCCACACAACATGGGCAAAAAATAAATGGACCCCTTGCTCTCCCTTAATCCTCTGTATTTTGCCAGCATTTCCACTTTTAACCTCTCTCCATGTCCTTTTTGGGAGTGTTCCCTCCCCACAGCTACCTCTACCTACACTGCAAGAAGTGTCAGCTGCAGAGCTGCCTGTTAGTAAGTAGACTCAGGCAATGATGAGGATGTTGAAGTGAGGTATGCCCTCTTGACCTTACCACCATTAGCAGCGCTGGCAAGCAGGAGAGGTAGGGAGAAGCCCCGGCTAATTGGCCAGAACTGCTGTGAGGCTGGCAAGCAGCAGTAGGGATGAGCGTGATCTCCGTTGCCCTGGCTTACTCCTTCTTATCCTATCTGTGTGGAACCCCCCACCTCAAACTAAAGAGGCTCCTCTAGGCCCATCACAGCTTCCCCAGAACATACTGGCCTAACTAGGCCATGCCTAGGCTCTTTCCACCTGCCCTTAGCAATACTTTTTACTTGCAATCATCTCTGCTTTCTAACCTGGTTATTAGCCATCACTGCTGAGAGCAGGCTAGAGGCTAAATTAGTTGATACTCACTTTTCCTGTACTCCTTATTTCTCTCTTCCTATCACAGAGGACTCATAAAAGTGAGTGAGCATGTAGTGACAAACAGGATAGTCACAAATTCAAGACTGCAGATCCACCACCTTCCTTCTTTTCCATAGCTGAACGATCTTGGGTGTGAGCATGAAAATGTTTTTCTGTGCAAGTAGTATTAAAAATTAACGATAAACAACCTCCATGATTAGGCAGCCTCTCTCTGCATTTTCAGGGCCATCCAAATGATATCCTCAAAACCAGAAAAATCTCAGAATGCATAATTTTATATAATCTGCTTTTCGTAGATAAGAGATATTGATAATAGATCTCTTTAAAGATTTTGACCATTCAAGCTGGAAAAATTCCTATTTTTATACCCCCACACCCAGTTTAGGCAACTGATCTGGAAAACAGAGTAGAAGGATCTCAGATTCTGTGTTAGGTGCTACCCACCATAAAGTAGGGAAGGGGTATATATCCAGCATGCAACAAGCTGTCCCAGGGCAGATCTTATGGAAATGAGGCACAGAAGGGATTTCCTTCCCCTCTCCCAGGAAAGCAGGAGTTTTGCACCCTCTTTGGATACAAAGGTGGTGTCCATTCATTGTGATCTTCCAAAGAGTAGGTCAGAGCATCTCACTCTCCAGCTCAAAAATTCAATAGCTCAACCCTAAATCCCAATTTACTTCCAGACTCGTTGGTTTTCACAATCTGGCTTTACCTACATTCCCATCTTTTAAGGCTTTGTCTATAAAATGAACAAGTCAAGATGAGCTATTCTTACTGCCCTTTAAGTCCCACACTCACCCACCTTTAGACTTTTTTCAAGCTGCCTGTCATGTCTTCCTCACCTCTTCACCCATCTCTGCAGGTCCACATCCCACTGTCCAAGGATAGCAAGAGGCAGAAATTGACCCAAAAGGAACTGATTGGAAAGACAGAAGAATATCTCATAAAGACCAAAAGCACTAAGTACACCCAGACCTTAGAAGAGACCAGAAAAAGAAACTGGGAAGCCCTAGGGAGCAATGATTCATTTCTCTCGCTCTCTCCTCCTCCCTTCCTTCCTCACTAATCAAATACGCTGCTATCTCTACTTTCTCCCCTGATGATGCTCTGTTGTTTTCAGTCTCCACTTTCGCATGGCCACCTCAGGCTCCTACATGTTTTCTCAGCTTCAAGCCCACTAACCAACTGACTAGCACCTACAGTGTATCTCAATTCCCAGTGTGTGGTAAAGCAGGTCAACTTGCCCACTGCACTGCCTCTCAGCTGTTTAACTCCCCTCCAGCCAGTCATGGCCAAGGAGTGGGAGCCTCCAGTACAACTTGGCAACGCTTCTGTGCATTGCTGAGAGGCCAACGTTCTCATAGAAGCAGGACGTGATCTAGGCAGACTCCTCAAAAGCTTCCTACTTCAAAAATCCAGCTTAAATTCCAGCTGTCTCTTGAAGCTTCCTCTGATTCCACCATCTAGACATAACCTTCTGTCTTTGAGTATCTTTCAATAGTAGGTGACAGCTTGATGTCCTTTTCTGCTGAGTACCTTCCCTCCAACTTTTCTCCTTCTAACAGATTCCCCCTCCACCCTCAGGCCAAGAAGCAGCACTGATCCAGTCTAAGCCAGGCACTGTAGTTTGCACAGATTGCCTTGATACCAACACTAGAAAGTGACTGCTCCTAAAATGTGAGATAGTCTGAGCTGATGAGATGGGCTACCTTCCTCTAGGATCCTAGAGTTTCTTGGCAACTTCTGGAAGCCTCCAGTAAGATACTATAAGAAAGAGACAGGGATTGGTGCAAGCTGGCCTAAATGGAACAGAAAGGAGAGCAAGATGAAATGTGGTTGGAGCTTCAGGCAGCATCCAAAAAATTAAGTCAATATCTGGGGTTCCCAGGCGTTGTCCTTATTTCTGTCTTTCTGAAGCTCTTAGTCTTTGAGTTATCTCAGGATCCTAATAAATCTCTTTTTGCTTAGGGTAGCCATAGTTTGCTTGTAGCCAATGAGATGTGGCATGCACAGCCCTTTAAACCTCTGTTATGATGCTCATTACCTTTTATATTGAATTACCCTTATTTGTCTATATATCTTCTTTCCCCTATGACTCTGTGAGATTCCTAAAGGAAGCAATCATGTATCGCTGTTTTTTGAATGCCCCCAAAGCATGGAACATAAGCCCTTATAGTATGTTCAATACCTGACTGACTGAATGAATAAATGAAATATTAGAAAATGTACATTGTCTGCCAGGTACAGTGGCTCGCACCTGTAGTCCTAGCTACTTGGGAGACTGAGGAAGGAAGATTTCTTGAGGCCAGGAGTTTGAGACAAGCCTGGAGTTTGAAACATAGCAAGATGCAGTCTCTATAATTTTTTTTCAATTAGCTGAGCATGGTGGCACATGCCTGTAGTTCTAGCTGCTAAGGAGGGTGAAGCAGGAAGATCCCTTGAACCCAGGATTTTGAGGCTGCAGTGAGCTATGATCATGCCCCTTCAGTCCAGCCTCAGCAATAAAGCAAGACCCCCATCCCAAAAAAAAAAAAAAAAAAAAAAAAGGCCAGCCCTATTCCCATAATCAGGAGCTTCATTAAATTGGGAAATGTGTATGAATAAAAGGGAATTATCACTGCCTAAATCAGTGTTTTGGAAGATGAATGGTATAGTCTTCTACATGGCACCTGAGTTTCCTGAGCTGTTTCCTTCAACATGTCCGTGCCCAACTAGGACGGAGGGATATGGATGGATGTGGCCTTTGTTTAATAAGCCTTCTATTTGACATGCTGCTTGGAGAAAGAGATAGGAGATGGCCCTTTACCACCCATCTTAGCAGTCTTTTAATCACCCCTGAAGTATGGTATACAGAGAAAAAGCCTTCTTGTCACCCCCTGTAAAAGGCATGAGAATTGCTTCTTATGGAATCCAATCTGTTGCATTCTTTGGTTTGAATATGGCCCAGAAAATGTCTGAAACAACCAATCCCCACCCAAAAACCACAGACACTGTGGTTTTGCAGAAGTACCTATGGTTGGGTCCATTTGCTCCTGGAAATTTGTAAGGTCTTAGAAAAACCAAACTGACCATTCCAAAGTGGAACTGGAAAAGGAGTCCTGAAAATTTCATGTAACTAACTTACACCTTCTCTTCAACTTCTGCTCCTCCTACCAAGTCAGCTCAAAAGCCCTTTGGAGGATTCAAATTTGTCATTTCTTGTTGAGAAGCTACCCTCTCTAGACCCATGAAAGGCTGCAGATTCTCTCAGCCTAAACTCACATGTCAGTCTCCCTCATTATCCCCAGAGTCCAGGGCTGCCAGGGCTGAATTTTAAAAAGAGCCTCACCCCACCCTTTCCTAATGACAGCTGCCTGTCTTTAGCTTGCTCTGAAACAAGCACTAAGGCTGTTTCAGGGACACCAGTGGTGGCAGCCCCTAGCTTACACTTGCTTAGTCACTCCAGAGCCCAGAGAACTTTGTCCTTCCCACATGCTTGGCATTTCACAAAGCTATCTCCCTTAGGACCACTCAGCTATAACATTTTCCCAGCATGTCTTTTCCTTGTCAACATGACACAGGACTGGCAGCCCTTCAAAGTGAGAGAAAGACAGTAGAGCAGGCAGGCGTGCAAGCACACACACTTGTGTGCACACACACAAGGAGAAGGGAGAAGAGAAAGACCTCACTAAAGGGGCAGCACTGATTTTAGCTTAAATGTAAAAGTGCTACTAAGTAGCAAAAGCTTAGCAGTGGACATCTTATTTTGATAAGAAGCTATGGGAGGGTTCAGTTTTTTCATGTACTCTTCCCAAAAGCCCTTAACAGATTCTTTAGACAGGACTCCATTTTGGTGTGGCCAAAATGCAGCCACTTCTAGGGACTGAAGTCTCCACTGGCCTTAATGTTGCCTACCAAAGATGCCATCCCCTGCTGGCCCTTTTAATGCCAGCACCTGTGCCTCATCTGTCATGGATGGAGCTGGCAATGCCAAAGGGCTCTTGACTATGTGAATGCACTGAACTTTGGTCTCCATTGGACAAGTCCTGCTATGTTGTGCTTCTCTGCCTTTGCAAATTGTTCTCTTTGCCTAGAAGGCACCCTTGCCCTTTCTCTACTTATTTACCAGAAAATTTCACCTACTTAAAAGTTGGCTCAATTTGTTCCTCATCTGGTACTCCCTAGACACCATTAGCTGCATCCATTGCAAGGTGCATGGGCCTCCATATTGCAAATGTCACACTGTCTCGCATTTGTCTTTTGATGTCTCCATCCAGCTAAAAGTTTGTGTAGACCTTAAAGGCATAAAAATGGCTTTTCATGCCTGTATCCCTAGCACCTAGCATAGCTCCTGCCATATAGAAATCTATAAGAAGCAGAAATGCCATGAAAAGCTAGAGAAATGGTTGGTACTGAAAGATTCTTCCTTTTCTTGCCACTTTCATTTAACAGAAATAAATTTTGGTACATGCTTGAAAATACAGCTTCACTTTCCTACTGGAGAACTACCCATCCTCCATGCAAAGTGGGCCATCCATGGGAGTAACTCTGACCTCCTCCCCCGATTGTCATAGGCTAGGCATATGACCCAGGCTGACAAGTTAGAGCATTCCATTTCCAAGACCACGGTAACAGGTTCAAGGATGAGCGTGTCACACAAAGAAGTCCAATCAAAGCCTTCTCTGAAATGTAATATCACATGAATGCAGAGAAAACAATCTCTCTTCCTAGACTGTAAATTATCATAATATAGATTTAGAGCTGCTAGTTGCCTCCTTACTTCCTCAACAAAATGAAGCCAAAACACAGACGGAAGCACAGATAAAGATGTAGAGAGACGCAGAGGCAAAGCCCTAATATGTTGTTTTGATACCTAGATCCAGCTGTGCCTGAAAGCAGATCCATCTCGTCCTTCCTAGTTATTAGGGTTTAGAATCAGGTCAATTCCCATCTGTCTCATCATTTTTTCACCTCTTAAGCTACTTGGAGTCAAACTTTTAACATTTAAAACCAAAAGGGGCTTAATATACGTCTTTTTTACTCAATTATAAAGTGAGAGTTTCTCCTGTACTCATGAAACTCTTGCTTAATTACTGTACTTCAAACACTAAAAATTGTTTGGGGAAAGCCCACTAGCCTTAAATGATCTCAACTATTACTAGTATTTGGTGCTGTGATGCAATCTGACATAAATCTGACATGATCTATTTAAAAGAGGACAAAACATTTTAACATAGATCTAGTAATTTTTCTCAGAGGAATTGAAACTGTTTATTATCATAACTGAAACATTTAAAGATCACTTTCAGAAGGAATGCCCTGGCAAAAATAATACAGCTTTTGGAAGGAAACAGAAGAATATCTTCCTGACCTTGGAGTAGGGAAAGAGTTCTTAAATAGAATTCTGAAAGCCCTAACATTAAAGAGAAGAAAATCGATAAATTGGACCATGTTAAATTAAGAACTTTCATTCAAAGATATTATAAGACACTGAAAACATAAGCTACAGAGTAGGAGATGATATTTCCAATAGTTATCTATCAAAGGACTTGTATCCAAAATATATAAAGAACTTGTACAAAGCAATAAGGAAAGTGCAGAAATTCAATAGAAAAGAGGTAGATAAAAGAGAATATCAAATGGTCAATTTGATGTTAAAACGTTCCCAGCATTACTAATTATCAGAGAAATTCAAATTAAAAGCACAATGAGACACCACCACAAATCCAACAGAAGGGCTAAAATGAACACAAGAGTAGTACCAGGTTAAACCTGGTACTATCTTGTTGGTAGAAGTATAAACTGGCACACCACTTTGGGAAATTGTTTCAAATATTTGTTGACACTGAAATTCTTCATATAGGGTGCTGGTAAGGTTCTGTATATTGATGGGTGTTGGGTGTAAGGGTGTGTTTACTCTGTGTCAATTCATTGAGCTGTATTTATGTTTATGCACTTTTCTGAATATGTGTTTGACTTCAGTGCTATCAGGATCAACAGCAGTGTTCAAGGTCTGGGATCTCCAGCAACAGCAGTGCAAGCCTGGTCAGCAGCACCCTCATGACGTGAAGTTGGGGAGCTGTGCCAGAGTCGAGCTCTGTTCTGTCTCCTGGTCCTCCTGTCCCTCATTACCCCTTACATTAGCCAGAGTCTATTTCTGCTCCTTGCAACTCAGAACCCTAACTGGCACAACTCTGCATAATTTTTACATAAATAATTAACTTAAGATTATAAGTTGATATTTGATTAAAAGTTTATACATCCAAAGTTATCAAACTATTTCTTTTGCCATTTTTCTGATTGAGAAATGGGGTAGCTTATATTTAAGTTATCTTTTATCCAGGCATAAACACAACAACATACAGTTTATGCTTCTTCAAGTGTCTACTCAAAGGCTGCTGGTGTAGTGGTTAAGTACTTGGACTCTGATGCTAAACAGACTGGGGTTGGATTCCCAGCTCCAGTGTTTGCTGGCTGTGTGATCTTGGACAAGCTCCCCAACTTCTCTGTGTCTCAGTCTCCTCAGTTGTAAAATAGGATAATACCTTCTTCATAAATGTATTATGACAAAACACATGTAAGGCATTTTAAATACTAGCTATTATTATAATTATTAACATGAAAGAGACTCAGGCTCTGTGATTTCTTGAGTAGCATACCTGCCCAGGCCTGAGACAGCTGGAAACAGAACAGAAGGAGTTTCTGGAAACAAATGAGAATATTTTCCATTTGGGCTGGACCTATGTCTCCTTTTTCTATAGGGTTTTGGGGAACAGGTGGTATTTGGTTACATGAGTAAGTTCTTTAGTGGTGATTTGCGAGATTTTGGTGCACCCATCACCTGAGCAGTATACATTGAACCCAATTTGTAGTCTTTCATCCCTCATACCCCTCCCACCCTTTCCCCCTAAGTCTCCAAAGTCCATTATATCATTCTTATGCCTTTGCCTCTTCATAGCTTAGCTCCCACTTATAAGTGAGAACATATAACATTTGGTTTTCCATTCCTGAGTTACTTCACTTAGAATAATAGTCTCCAGTTCCATTCAGGTTGCTATGAATGCCATTAATTCATTCCTTTTTATGGCTGAGTAATAGTCCATCATATATATATATACACAACAATTTCTTTATCCACTTGTTGATTGATGGGCATTTGGGCTGGTTCCATATTTTTGCAATTGTGAAATGTGCTGCTATAAACATACATGTGCAAGGATTTTTTTTTGTATAATGACTTCCTTTCCTCTGGGTAGATATCCAGTAGTGGGACTGCTGGATCAAATGGTAGTTCTACTTTTAGTTCTTTAAGGAATCTCCACACTGTTTTCCATAGTGGTTGTGCTAGTTTACATTCCCACCAGCAGTGAAGAAGTATTTCCTTTTCACTACATCCATGTCAACATCTATTATTTTTTGATTTTTTGATTATGGCCATTCTTAAAGGAGTAAAGTAGTACTTCATTGTGGTTTTGATTTGCATTTCCCTGATCATTAGTGATGTTGAGCATTTTTCATATGTTTGTGGCTATTTGTATATCTTCTTTTGGGAATTGTCTATTCATGTCCTTAGCCCACTTTTTGATGGGATTGTTTGTTTTTCTCTGCTAATTTGTTTGAGTTCCTTTTAGATTCTGAATATTAGTTCTTTGTCAGGTGTATAGATTGTGAACATTTTCCCCCACTCTGTGGGATGTCTGTTTACTCTGCTGACTGTTCCTTTTGATGTGCAGAAGCTCTTTAGTTCCACCTATTTATATTTGTTTTTGTTGCATTTGCTTTTAGGTTCTTGGTCATGAAGTCTTTGCCTAAGCCAATGTCTAGAAGAGTTTTTCCAATGTTATCTTCTAGAATTTTTATAGTTTCAAGTCTTAGATTTAAGTCCTTGATTCATCTTGCGTTGATTTTTGTATAAGGTGAGAGATGAGGATCCAGTTTCATTCTCCTACTCATGTCTTGGAAGGAAGCAATAAAGACCCTGAATGGTCACAACCCTCCTCTGAACACCCACCACCACCCATCCTCCCATACCCCACCTCCTATTCACACCGCTGCAGCCAACCCCTGGCCATGTTCACAAAATCTCTGTGCTCTATTTAGGCCTCCAAATCCCAGACCTCCTAGATGTGCCTCCCAAGGTCCTGTTTAATGGTAATTGGCAGTCAGTCTCTGGCAGCTGCAGCCACAGCTGTAAGGGTGGGACTCCAGTCCATTGTTTCAATGAATCCTCTCCTCCCTTTCCAATCTCCATCTGACATACTCTGCATCTCAGGGGCTTCAGCTACTCCACCCCTCACCCCACTCCCAACCCCAAAAGCCTGGCCTTATGTGCCCCACCACCAGCACCCACTTCAGACACTACCTTTAATCTGGGCTTTGCCTTTTCCTTGGTTCTGTGGTTTTCAGGTGTCTCCAAGATTTCTACCCTCTACAGCACACTCCTCATCTGCCTACAGTGACCATGGACGTTCCTCTCTTCCTGGTCTTCCTCTGAGCTTTTATCCTTCTCTAAAAGAATCTTGTACATTAAAATAACTTAAAAAGAAAAATTAAGAAAATGTTTTAAAAAATGAGCCATATATATTTATACACACACATACACACAGATGACACTAGACAAAGTTTATTTAGGGAAGAGAACTGCCTTTGGTTAGGAAAATACCCTGCTATGCCTACCAAGTGCAAAAGATGGGCCCTAGGGGCTTAGTCTGAAAGGAGACCATCAAAGACATAGCTAGATTTCTTTTGCTCAAAAAAATATTAGGACTTAGAGACAGATGAGAGAGAAGAGGGGAAAGAGAGTCCTGTGTCACATAGCTTAGGGTTGTCTCTTGCTGGGACCAGCAGCCAGCAGGAAATGCCCAAGAACATTGAAGAACAAGATGTCTATTATATAGTAAAGTTGTGATGCTGCAATGGAAACCCCTTCCATGGCCCTAAGCCTTCACTTAGAGGTAGCTGTACACTAGCCTTGTGATGATGCCACTTGGTGGGAGTGAAGGGGTCACATCCAGCCAGAAGTAACAGTGAGGATAAGACCAGGCATGCACAGGTTGTCCAGCAGATCCACAAATTGAACTGACTCAGCAGAAGCAGGAATTTAAAGCCTGAGCTGACCAGTGCAAGCCATCAGAGTGGATGATGGAAATGACAGAGAAACAAGAGCTCTGACTTAGACATCTAAAGAGGTGTATCTGAGTCCTGGCTTGGTCACTCATCTTGGATAAACTGTTGAGTTTATCTGGTCCTCAAGGGCCTCACCTGTAAACTATGCACCTGCAGCACCAGACAAAAGCTATGGTCCCCACCAGCTCCAACTTTTCAGAGCACTCATGCTGCCTTCCCACTTTTCCCTAACCATTTGAGTTCACCTTCCCTTGATTAGCTGCCTCTCTCTGCCCTTTTATAAAGTTGGGGAGCAAAGTTAAGATTTCTCAATGCACATCCATGGGAAGCTATGCGTCCACCACTCCTCCCTCTTTAAGCACAGAGATGGAGAAGCCCTTCTCTTCCTGGCCCAGAGAGCAACAGTACAGAGGCACAAGCCAAGCTTAGAGGTGAAGCACATGCAAGTTGAATAACTTGCTAGTCATCTCATAGGTTATTAACAAAACCAGCCCTAGACCCAGGCCTGCTCCTTGAGTTTCCACCCCCTCAACAGCATACTATTAGTTCTCTTCCTTCTGTCACTGAGCATGTGTTTAATAATTGCTGGTACTTAGGAAGAAGGAATAAGGGAGATAAAATTGGGGGGAATAAAATAATTTAAGATGAAGCGCTTGGCCTCAGAATTTACAGTAGAATTGGAAATGCACCACTTCCCAATCTCTTCAGTAATATCTTCCTTAGCATATTGGTGGAATTTTACCAGAAAGCGATTAATTCCATAAATTCTTATTAAGTACCAACCCTATTCCACCACTGTGCTATCCTATGAGGATAAAGAGGTGAACAAGATAAGTTCCCCATGGAGTTTATAGTCTAAAGAGGAAAGACTGACCTTAAAGTAGTAATCACATCACTACAGATAATTAATTAGTTAATTACAATTGTGATGTGTTTTATGAGACTGTATAGCAAGGGAACCTAACCTAGCCTAGGGTGTCTAGGAAGCCCTCCATGAAGAAGTGACTTTAAGCAGAGACCTGCAGTGGACTGTGAGTTGGCTAGATGGAAGAATAGGAAAGGGAATGGAGGAAAATGGTCCATGGAGAGGAAAAGGCAGGAGCACCGGGCATGGCCACTTTGAAGAACTGAAAGATGGCTAGCTTGGCTGGGCTGTTGAGAGCCAGGAAAATGTTGGTGAGAGAGGCAGGGGCCAGATCATGCAAGGTTTGTTAAGGTTCTGGAACTTTATCCTAACAGCAGTAGGAAGTCGTTTGAGATCTCTAACCAGCTCTCAATGAGTTACAGGCATCCACCATGTTTGTTTATTTCATCACGGAATCTAGGCCAGCCTTAGTCTGAAGCACTGCCAGATGTGCTGTTCCTGACAAGTGCCCCTGGGCTTCTCGAAGATGTCTTTGCCTTTCCCCCTCACAGTCTGTCTTTCCACCACTGAACCCAGTTACCGTGTGACAGATCAGGGATGGCAGAAAGGAAAGCTGCGGGTTCCCAAGGGAAGCCTGAGCAAGAAGCCAGCAGTATCCTTTCTTGGCCTCTCCAGAGTCCCCTTTGGGGATTGTGGAAAAGTCCAAGACCCCTTGTGTCTCCATCTTTGCATCTGGCATCTGAGTCTGCCTCACCTCCCTAGGATGTTGGAAGAATAATTAAATTAAAGATATGAGATGTGACATTTCCCAGGTGCTGGGGTAACAGCTGTACATGTACATAGGAAAAAGTGCCTTGGAGAAGTACCCAAGGACAACAACACTGGGGGAGTGGGGAGGAGCTGCCTGCCAGCCAGGACCACACGTACATTGCTGCAGCCTCAGCCACTCCCGCAGAGATGGGTAGGAAAGGCGGCATAGCTTTCTGGAAAAGTTCATCTGGTTGCTGTTACAGTCAACAACCTATTCAGTAAACATCAATTATGTGCTGGAAACATGAAGATAAGTAAGACCTGAGGCATACCGTGAACTGGGGGTGACAGACATAAATACCAGGATTCATAAAATGTTTTTGGAAATGTGAGGAGATATACATACATGACACACGGGTACATACATTATACATGAGTCAAATATACATATATGATATGTGAGTCAGATATACATACATGATACATGAGTCAATTCCAGCATTTTCAGAGAAAGTAGTGTGTGTAGAGAAATATATATATATACATACACACATATATATACACACACATATATACACACGTATATGTACATATATAATATCAAGCAGTATTATGCAGAATAATCCCTGGAACCTGTAAATATGTTACCTTACATGGCCAAAGGGACTTTGCAGATGTGATTAAGGTTGAAGACCTTGAGATGGGAGATTATCCTGGATTATCCAGGTAGGTCCAGTCTAATCACAGGAGTCCTTACAAGCAGAAACCCTTTTCCAGCTTCAGTCAGCCAGAGAGAGAGCGGAGGACAAAAGAAGCAGCAGGAGAAGTCTGAAGCGTGAAATATACCTGCCTTACTGTTGCCGGCTTTGAAGGTGGGGGATGAGCGCCCTGAGCCAAGAGAAGTGTGTGGTCTCTAGAAACTGGAAAGGGATGGGAAAGAGATGCTCTCCTGGAGCTTCCAGAAAGGAGTGCATCCCAACCGACAGCCTGATTTTAGCCTGGTGAGACCTATGTCAGACTTTTGACCTACAGAACTGTTGGGTAATAAATGTATGTTGTTTTAAGCCAGTCAGTGTGTGGTCATCTGTAACAGCAGCAATAGAAGACTAATACAATAGAGAGAGAAATATAGATTGTGTGAGCGAGTGTGTGTGTATTTGTGTGTTTTCATTGATTATCTTTCAATCAGGAGTTCTCAGGTACAAATGACACCATCCACTCTAGCTAGTTTAAGCAGCAAAGAAATGTATTAAAGGGTATTAGGTAGTTCAGAGACTTCCCAGGAGGGTCAGAGGGGCTGATTCTGAAAGTTCACAGCCAGAAGTGAGCCCAGTTGCATTCCAGAAGTTCCTCCAGCAGAGCACGCCGCAGTTACTGCCTGGCACCCATGACGCTGAAGCACAGCCATCCACAAAACCCAATGCCTTCACTGCCAGGCTGGCGAGAACATTCATGCCCTGGCACAGCCCACACTCATACCACTCATGTCCATATAACGTTTCATGAGGGCACTTCTCATCAATGAAACTGGGGTCTCATATCTGCACTCCCTGGTTTTCTGGCAGGGCTTTCACTGTGTGGAAATGATAGAAATATAGAAAAGGTGTTCAAATGTGGTGTGGGAACAAAATGAGCAACATCCACTACAAAGGCCTTTAGTCGGTCCAAGCACTCTTCAGGTTGCCACAGTTTCAGTCGTGGTGACTCCGTCCGATCACTCATTGATGTTACCTTCCCAGACCCTGAGGCATCCAAATCGGCCAAACATCCAGTGCTTCCTAGAAGGTGCCTAAGGACTGGGGTTATAAGATATTGACCTGACCCTTGTGGATAGGTAGAGCAAGGATATTCCAGGCAGAATACAGGTATTCAAGTATAGGAAGTTGCAGAAAAGCTTGGCACATAGAGAGAACTGAGTGTGACTGGGGCCCAGGGAGTGATGGGGAAATCCTGGGGCACAAGAGAGGGGGTAGTTAGAGGCAGACCATAAAGGCTATAATAAACTATGCCAAGAAGCTTAGAATTCATCTTATAGGCAACAGGGATCCATGGAAATGTTTTAATTAAGGAATTGACTTTAGATAATTTTTAGAAAGATAATTCAGGCAGTGAGTGGTATGACAGACACATTGGAGAGAAATAAAACGGTTAGGATTCCTAGTTACTAGGAAATGAAGGTGATGGGAACCAAAGCAGTGGCAATGGGTATTGTGGAGAAGGGGTTGATTCAAGAACTATTTGGGAAGAAAAACTGATATGATGCTGTAGCTGAATGGACGTGGTTGATAGAGAAGACTCAAAATTATTAGAACATCTCAGACTTAGACAACTGGAGAGAAGCTCTTGATGTTCACTAAATTGGGAAATTTAGGGGGTTGGTAAATATAAGAAGAGGCTTTGGGTAAGATACAAATTTGATTTGCACCTGTGGATTTCAGATGCCTGTGGGACATACAGATGAGATGTCTTAAGAGGAAAGTGAATACAATAGTCCAGAGCTTAGAGAACAGCTGAGCTGGAGACATCGATTTTAGGGTCATCATGGGGATGACCGAGTCTTGGGCTTGGGTAAGGATTTCTCAGGGAGAGTCTGTGGAAGAGATGAGGGGTGAGGACCCAGCACTGAACAGGTGCCATACGTAATGGCAGTGGAAGACACCACGGGCATGGGAGGTCCTGTCCCTCACCACTGAAATGGACCTGAGATTGACTTTTTTCTTTTAATTTTACATGGCACCAAATCAGCTGGGAGGCAAAGTTAAAGCATGCCTGGCGAGTATGTGACTGAAGTTACAGCTGAATTCTTACCCTGTGTGGGCCAGTATTTCCTTCCCCTGACACAGTCAACTGGAGCAGCCAACTACTAAACACCTGCCTTGCCTGTTGTCCCAGTCCTAATGGACACTTCCTGCATAGGGAGCCGTGGTGTCTAACACATGGCTCCACTCCAGTTTGGCAATACTGTTGGACCAAGGGTTATTGTAGTCCATTCAGGCCTCTATAGCAAAATACCTTAGACTGCATGATTTATAAAGAAGGGAAATATATTGCCCACAGTTCTGGAGGCTGGGATGTTGGTGATCAAAGCTCTAGCAGATTCAGTATCTGGTGAGGGCCTGTTGCTTTTAGATGGTAACTTCTGTGTATCCTCACCTGGCAGAAGGGGCAAACGGCTTTTCTCAGGCCTCTTTTATGAGGGCACTAATCCCGCTGGTGAAAGTGGAGCCCTTATGACCTAATCACCTCCTAAAGGCCCCATCCATTAATACTATCACATTGAGGATTCTGTTCCAACATATAAATTTAGTGGAGGGGCCAGGCGCGGTGGCTCATGCCTGTAATCCCAAAACATTGGGAGGCTGACACGGGTGGATCACGGGTCAGGAGTTCAAGACCAGCCTGGCCAACACGGTGAAACCCCGTCTCTACTAAAAATACAAAAATTAGCTGGGCGTGGTGGTGTGTGCCTGTAGTCCTAGCTACTCGGGAGGCTGAGGCAAGAGAATTGCTTGAACCCGGGAGGCAGAGGTTGCAGTGAGCCAAGATTGCACCACTGCACTCCAGCCTGGGTGGCAGAGTGAGACTCTGTCTCAAAAGAAGAAATATTAGTGGGGGACACCAACATGCAGACCACAGCAGTCATCAATATTTGGACTGGCCAGCAACATATGGTCTACAACTATGTGTTAGTCTACAGGCTAACACAGTTGGCCTGTAGGAAAGTTGGAATAGACAACACTGAGCAACTTGGCATTTGGCGTTTGGAGCCAGTAAGAACACAATGACCAGGCACAATGTGAAGCTAATAGGCCCCAGAAACTATGAGCCTGCAGAGGAATTGGTTAGGAAGAAAAATGGAGCAAATATCAGAAAGAAGCAGAAGTGCCATCAGCAAGAGACCATGTAGTCATGGAAGAGAAGGAAGAGCCTGTGATTTGACAGTTTTTTGGTTATAATCTTCATGCAACACTGCTATATCCACCCGACACTCATTTTTTCTTGGACAACTCAAATACAAACTGGTAAAATACCCACAGAGGACACTCAGTTTGCTGAAGCAATGCATATGTGTGTTAAATGTGCCCCCACTATAATTGTCCACATTCCTAATTCTTGCAGCGGAATATTTTCCATAGTTAATACAGAGATCAGGCTGGGCACAGTGGCTCATGCCTGTAGTCCCAGCACTTTGGGAGGCCAAGGCAGGCAGATCACTTGAGGTCAAGAGTTTGAGACCAGCCTGGCCAACATGGTGAAATCCCGTCTCTACTAAAAATACAAAAATTAGCTGGGTGTGGTGGTGGGTGCCTGTAATCCAAGCTACTCAGAAGGGAGAGGCAAGAGAATGGCTTGAACCTGGGAGGCAGAGGTTGCAGTGAGCCAAGATCGAGCCACTGCACTCCAGCCCGGGCAACAGCACGAGACTCCATCTCAAAAAAAAAAAAAAAAAAAAAAAAAAATTCAGAGATCAATGCAAAGGATGACCCTCTCCATAAGAACCCAAATTCTAAATTAATGGAGCCTGAATGAGAGAGGTTTTACAATCTTTTCAGAGGCACGGGGATAATGTCTGTAAATAGCAATTGGCAATTTCATTAATCAGGATCAAGGTCTGGCCTGCACTTCTCATGTCGAGTACAATCAGTTTGTGAAATAGGATCTCCTCCACTTATAATAAGCCTCTACTGCTTATTAGTCAGCAGCAGCATGCTTGAGTTTCCCAGGAATGTTTGAAATGCAGAGTTTTACTTTTCCCAGAGGGACTCAGTCTCAGTGGTCTTTTCCTGGAATGATAGCTCCCACCAAAACATAGTGACCCTCTTGGGCTAGGTCAGTGATCATCTTTCATAAGAGAGAATATATAAGCAGGTCTCTGAGAAATTGACTTATAACAGTTAGTGCCAATTTATGGAGATTAATCCAAAATCAAAGGCTAAAGCACAGAAGAAATGCTTCCAAAATGCTGGGGTTGGAGGAATAAAACTAACACCTCTCTAGGAAGCTATTAAATCAGACATTGGCAAAATGTGCCTGCTGTGTTCAGAGGGGACAGGATGTAACCTATAGTGTATGTGAATCTATAAGTATAATTGTATTTAATAACTATGTGTACAATTTAGCCAGTTATGTTCAGGGACAGGTTTTAAATTCACCTCATTAAACATAGACATCTAAATAAGTCAGCATGAGATCCCCGACATGTACTTGCCATGGACAGATCTTTAAAAAAAAAAAAAATCTCTGTTGGCATAAAAATAGATATACAGATATACACTCTATTTAAAAGTATATTTCACACACATAATGGCCCACAGATAGTCCTCAGTAGTTAAGACACATCATGCCAGAACTGAACACTTCGAATCCGAATGTGGGTAGAAATAGAATACCTTGTATTTGCAACTTATCTTACACTTTTCCGAGAATTTTCATAATTTTAGAAATTTAAAAATCACACATATAGTAGATAAGTTCGGCAGATGCCATTATCCCATTTCACTGATGAAGTACAAAGATATAAAATTAAAGCACAGGCTGGGCACAGTGGCTCACACCTATAATCCCAGAACTCTGAGAAGCTGAGGCAGATGGATCACTTGAGGTCAAGAGTTGGCGACCAGCCTGGCCAACATGGCGAAACCCTGTCTCTACTAAAAGTACAAAAATTAGCTGGGCCTGGTGGTGGGCACCCGTAATCCCAGCTACTCAGGAGTGTGAGGCACAAGAATCACTTGAACCCGGGAGACAGAGGTTGCAGTGAGCCAAGATTGTGCCACTGCACTCCAGCCTGGGCGCCAGAGCGAGACTCTGTCTCAAAAAAATAAAAAGTAAAATAAAACTGAAGCATAAAAATGCAGACATGCATTTTTCTCAGTTCACAGTAGTCTTTACCTGGTTGCCAGTAATCAGAAACCTCCTTCCCCAACTCACAGTCTTAAGCATTTAAGCATTCCATTCAGGTTCCCCTGGACCAGAGCACCCAGGGTGAAGAAGGCATATATCAAGCAGAGCACCAGTAAAAAGATTTCCCCAAACAATGATTATCATGTTGGGGGACAAACCCCTAATTAGAAGCTGGAGTTGATATCTTCCAATTTTCAAATTGCAAGAACTTCCTGAAGAAGTAAAGAAGTCTCTGGGAGCTAGCTTGGAAATGCAAGGGTGTGCTGTGAAAGAATATTATAAATGAAGACCACATGAGCTGTGTCTAAGTGGAATAAGCCTGAGACCTTCTTTTCCACATTTGGAAAGCAGTTCTTTATTGGGCCCCACTGTGTACCCCCACAACACGGGGCTAGATATCACAATGGGAGGGAGACACTCAAAGTGCAACAAGCTGCGGTCCTTGCCCTCGGGGGATGTTCAAACTGAGGAAATGAGTCTATAAGTAACTGGAAAACAGTAGCGATTGCCAGAGACAGCAACTTCAGATCCCTCGGGCATGGAGGACTGCCTGGGCCGGGTCTGCAGGGACTGGCTGGAAGGAAGCAGGGGCAGAACCCGGAACTGAGCCGAGACACATGGAGCAGTTGTACAAGGGGAGGCCAGGGAGTTTTCTCAGCCAGTTGGGGTCCTCTACTATATACTACGTGGGTGAAAACGAGAGCTCCACTATCAATGGAGGCCACAGCCACAGACCTGGGCACCCCCCAGCAGGAAAGTTCTTTGAGGAGAAGCAATGCTGTGCCCTAACTTCTGCGAACAGGGGTGGAAGAATGCTCTGAGTCCCTTGAGCTGAATTGACCCAACCAAGTGAAAAGACACCATACCTCTGCATTTTCTGTAGTGGATCCTCCATAGTTCCTCCCACTGTAAAGCCCACAGCTGCCAGACTGTGGTGAACAAGGACCAGAGGGGTCAGAGGAAAGCCTGGGTGGAAATTAGAGGACGTGGGCCTTGCTGGGACAGATCAGTCTCTATTAAGCAATGCTGGGTGGAAGATGCAAAGAAAGACAACTCAAGCGTGGTCCAGGAACAGACAGCAGCAGCATCACCTGGTAAATTGTTAGAAGTTCACGTTCTGGCTGGGCATGGTAGCCCCAGCCTGTAATTTCAGCACTTTCAGAGGCAGAAGCAGGAGGATCATTTGAGGCCAGGAGTTTCAGACCAGACTGAGAAAAATAGCAAGACTGTGTCTGTACAAAAATAAATAAATTAAATTAAATTAAATTAGCTGTGTGCAGTGACACACACCTTTAGTCCCAGCTACTTGGGAGGCTGAGAGAGAAGGATCACTTGAGCCCAGAAGTTTGGGGCTGAAGTAAGTTATAATCATGCTACTGCACTCCAGCCTGAGAGAGAGACTCTGTCTCCTGGAAAAAAAAAAAAAGAAGAAGAAGAAGAAGAAGAAGAAAAATTCAGATTCCTCAAGCTGACTAAATCAGAAATTCTATAGCTGAGGCCCAGCAATCAAGTCTCTTCAGGTAATTCTGATCCTCTCTAAAGCTTGAGAACTTTTACCCTACAGCATACTACATTAAATGATGGTCAGTTCTTTGGGCTGGGAAAGAACTGGCAGAACCTAGCACAGGGAAGAATTGGTACTCTGCGCCCCTGATTTGCCTGCAAACCAGCATGAGATGATGGTCACTTGGTACCCAGAGTGACCCCAAGTCACCTCAGAACCTAGTAGGCTATTCATCCAGAAGATGCCAGGTTTAGGGTTTTGCAAAGTCTTGAAGAAAGATCCTTAAGAGACCCCTTCTGGGCTCAACTACAGAGGTTTTGAGGACCTGCAGAAAAAAAATATGCCCTGGATCCTCCTCCAAACCACTCTGCCAGTCTGAACCCTGGATTGATCCAACCAGTAATTTTTGCAGCCTCTTTACATCAGATGATTCATCTTGCTCATGTAAATCCAAAACCAGGAAGCCTTGAGTGGAAGACACATACATTCTTCCTAACCTCGGTGGAGTACGCAGCATCATTTTTATACAAACCCATTCATTCAACAAACATGTTTTTGATGCTTAGAATGTGTCCAGCAATTAATGATTCCTTCTTCCCATTCCTAGTACATTCTATACATAATTCACCTCGTCAACATAATTTGTTTCTTTATTCAACAGTTCTTTTGAGCATCTACTCTGCACTAGGTACTGCGCAACACACTAGGGAGATGGAAATATCCAGGACCAGTGCCTGGTTGTGCGGGCCATGCGCAGAGAAGGGATCCCAGCCAAGGAAAGGAAAGAGATGAAATTCACTCACCAGTCCTTGAATCTGGCCCAAGGCACTGTTTGCCTATGATTTTTTTTCTTTTAATTTCACAGAAGAGGAACATGGCAAGCAGATAGCACTTTTGTGCAGATTAGGAAAAGGTGCCCCTTCCTCTGAGTTGCCTTCATCCAGAGAAGATCCTTTTTCTAATTCACACTTAGAGCTAAGGGAAATCTGCTGCACCCCACTAAGGTCTGTGACCTCATAGAGATGGCATTCAAGAAGTCGGATCAGATAGACAAATCACTACACTGAAATGTGACCGGCACTGTAAAAGAGGTGCGCATTGGAGTATGCTGTTGGGGCACAGAGAAGAGAGGAACTCATTATGCCACTGAGATTGTGTTTTTGTAATTTCATGGAGGAGGAGCATCTAAATTATTCTGAAGCTTTCCTGATTCCCTTAATCCCCCAAACATGCTTTTGACCTTCATTCTTGGCAGCAGGCCCTGCCAGCTCCTTTATGGCAGTAAGCAGGGTCAGCAGATTCTAATTTTCTCCCCTCCAATGCCCCTCTGCATCCCCACCACCCTTCGCTCCTTCTCCGTTTCTGTTGTTGATGGACCCTGTCAGTTTCCATTCTCTCTCACACATGTGGCATCATTCCTGGCTCTGCGCCCTGAATCAATAAAGCCATTCATACTTCTTGTGTCCTGATACATTCCCCACGTCCCTACTGATTTTCTGTGAAACTACTACTGCATCGCTCTCCTTTCCCTCACTGTCAAACTTCTTCACACTTTTTCCCCAATTTTCTCATTCTTTCATCAGGCCCTAACAAAAATAATGGGGAACACTTTTTTGTCTGTCTGGTATTATTCTAAGTGCTTACATATTATATACTAACTCATTTAATCTTCACAATAATATTGCCTGGTAAACACTATCATTGGCATCCTCATTTTTCTGTAGAAGAAACTCAGCACAGAGTGGTTAAGTTATTAGCCCAAAATCACACAGCTGGCAGGTGATAGATTGGGGTTCTGATGCAAGCACTCTGGCTCTGGAGTCTGCATGCTTCATCATTAGAACAGCTGCAGAAAACATACTTGGGAAGCCTGCCCAACCCCTATTCCTTTCTTGGAAATTGCTAACCTGCCCAAGCTGATAAAAGTAGAGTGGACATGTCCAATGGTAGATTGGACTCACCCAGTCAGATTCTTATTGTAGAACACAGGGAGTGGCTTTACTTGCTGACTCTCCAGTTCCAATCCCAATGTATTCTGCTCTTGGATAACCATCAGACTGTCTGTGGTATCTCTAAAATAACCAGCTGTCCTCTTTTGAGTGGTTTCTGTCCCTGCTACCCAACAATGCCTGTTTAAGTCATATCCTTCCAACTCTCCTGAAGCTGATCTTTTAAAGATTGCTGATCATCCCCTCTAATAATCTTTCTGCAGCATTCCACACAGGTGACCACTTACGCATGCCCTCTCCTCTGTTTCTGCCCCTGTACCTACACTAGGTACCCCACTGCCTGAGATTCCCTTCACTGCTTTCTTCGCTAGGCCAGCTACCTGTCATGTTCTGTGACCTGGCTCAGGAAAGCATCCATGGCTCCCTAAGGCTGGACATAACCGACCCATCCATGCTCCCATAGCCCTCTCTGTAAATGCATGCCATTACATGTCTTATGCAAAACAGATATGGCTGGATATTATATACTCCTGTATGTAAAAGTAGCAAGCTACAGAATAGTATGGATAGTATGACCCCTTTTATGCAGAACTATATATGTGCATATAGAACGATAAGTAGGTCATGTCACTCACCTGCCTAAATTCTCCAATGAATCTCCAATTGTGCTTAACAAAACACAAAGGCCAGACTCAGCCTGCAGAGCCCTATAGAATATGGCCCCACCCACTTCTCTGACTCCTCCTCTGTTTCTGCCTCACTCACCCCATCCACATTGAACCGTTTTCCTGTTTCTTGAAAACACCTAGTGTCTACGGTCATACCACCCTGAACGCGCCCGATCTCATCTGATCTCATGAAAACACCTAGTTTGTTCTCACCTCACAAACCATTTGTGTCCCCAGATGTTTGTCTGGTGGGCACTGCCTGTCATTGAAGATTCACCTCGAGGCCCCAACAACCCAGTCCACACAGTCCCACCCCTGTCATTCTCTTTCGCGACATTCTGTTTTAATTTATTTAGGAACTTATCACACTCTGAAAGTAGTAATAACTTTTCCATTTATTTGGTTTTTTGTTTATCTATCACCTGCAGTTAGCCAAACTGCAGGGTTTAGGAAGTAATCCTTCAGGTTACTGAGTCTGCCCAATACTTGTGATACCAACTGCAAGTTGAAGGAGTCCCAAAACCACTCTCAGATTCTATAACTTACTAGAAAGAGTCACAGAACTCACTGAAATCAATTATACTCATTGTCATGTTTATTCCAGGGGAGGGATACAAGCTAGAACAGACAAGGGAATCGACGCACAGGGAGAGTATAGGCAGAGCCCACCCTGGAGCTTCTGGCCATCCCCTTCCTGTGGAGTCATGGCTGGTGTTGCCCCTCCCAGCCACAATATGTGACATCACACGTGGAGCACTGCTGCGCAAGGAAACCCACCAAAGCTTTGGTGTCCAGGGTTTTTATGGGGGCTTCTTTCTGTGGGCATGATCGACTGAGTCATTGTCCACATGGCAGAACTCAACCCACAGCTCCCTCACCCCACTCTCCCAGGAGTGAAGCTGATATCACATGGCCTGAGCAGCCCACCCTGATCACCTTGGTAAGCAAAACTACCAGGTGAGGTCTGGGGGGCCTGCCACAAATAACAAAAACATTCCTAACACCAGGGAAATGCCAAGGATCTACAGGCTACCTCCAAGGAGCCAAAACAAAGCCTAGACCTTTTTTTGGGTGAAGCCAAATTCCTTACCACACATTTATGTACTGTCCTACTAAAACATAAACTTCTGCGGTACAGAAAATAGACTGGTTGTCTTATTCTGTCTGTGGCCCTAGCAGTACAGACAAATGTACATATATATACATACATACATACACACACACACACATACATGCACACACATACATGCATGCATACATACACACATACACATGCACATAGACATACGTACATACATATACACACATACACATACACACATACATGCATACATACACACACAAATACACACACACAGAGTTCTATTTTACCTTACCAATTTGAGGTAAATATCAGGTTACATTTCACTTTTTTAAATAAATTTTATTGTGTATATTTAAAGTATACAATGTTATGAAATATATGTAAATGATTTTTTTAAATTAATATAGTGAAGCAAATTAATATATTCTTCAGTTCCCATAGTTATCCATATGTGTGTGACAAGAGCAGCTAGAACCTACTCACCTAGCAAGAATCCCAAAAAACATACAATTTTGTTACCAACAGTTCTCATGCTGTAAATCAAATCTCTAGACTTGTTCATCCCAGATCTTCTACTTTGTGTCCTCTGACTTCCATCTCCCCATTTACTCTCCCCACATACACCAGTAACCCAGTAACCACTGCTTTATTATCTATCTCCATATAAATACATATATATATTTAGATTTCACATATAAATGAGATCATACAATATTTTTGTTTCTGTATCTGGCTTATTTCATTTACTGTAAAGTCCTTCAGGCTCTTCCAGGTTATAGCAAGTAGCACTATCTTATTCCTTTTTAAGACTGAATAATATTCCATTGTGTGTATATACCACAGTTTCTTTTATTCATTCATTCGCTGACAGGCACTTTGGTTGTTTCCATATCTGTGGATATTGTGAATAATGCTACAGTGAACAAAAGAGTGCAGATATCTTTATGACGTGTTGATTTCATCTCTTTTGGATATTTACCCAGAAGAGGGTTGCTGGGTCATATGGAAGTTCTACTTTTAATTTCTTTATGAAACTCCATACTGTTTCCCATAACAGCTGCACCAATCTACATGCCCCCCAACAGTGTATATGAGTCCCTTTTCTCCACACCCTCACCAAATTTATTATTGTTTTACATTTTGATAACAGCCATCCTAACAGATGTGAGGTGATATAGCGGTTTTGATTTGCATTTCCCCGAAAGTTAATGATGTTGACCACCTTTTTATATGTGTGTTGGCCATTTTCATGTCTTCTTTGAAGAAATATCTATCCAGGTTTTTTGCTCATTTTTTAATTAGGTTATTTGTTTTTGTACTATTAGGCTGTATGAGCGCTTTATAAATTGTAGATATTAACCCCTTATCAGATACATGTTTTGCGAATATTTTTTCCTAATCTGTAGGCTGCCATTTCATTTTGTTGATTCTGTCCTTAGCTGTGCAGAAGATTTTTAGTTTGGTATTGTTCCATTCATTTATTTTTGCTTTTGTGGCCTAAGCTTTTGGTGTAATATCCAAAAAATCATTGCCATGGCTGATGTCCAGATTTTCCATGATTTTCTTTTCTTCTAGGAGTTTTATAGTTTCTGGTCTTACAGTTAGGTATTCTCCACATTTTGAGCTGATTTTTGTGTATAAGAGTCCTAATTCCATTCACTTGCATGTGTCAATCCAGTTTTCCCAGCACCATTTATTAAAGAGATTATTTTCCCCATTATGCTCTCTTGGTGCCCCTGTCAAAAATTAGTTGACTGTATATATTTGGGTTTGTTTCTGGGCTCTCTATTCTGTTCCACTGTTCTATGTGGTCTGTACCAGTATCATACTGGTTTGATTACTATGGCTTTGTAATATAGTAAAAAATAAATGGCTTTAAACTCTCATTTCCTCAGTCTTAGCAATTCACCCTTCTTCCCAGGTGACTCACTTCAAAACTCCCAAAGGCAGGTTCTTACTGAGTGGTACCATTTTCCTGCCTAAGAAAGAGACAAATGAAAATGGAAAGTTTGGTGAATGTGCCAAATGTCCAATCCTGCAGCTATAGCTTCTGTCACGATCACTCAATGCCTTTGCACGGGGAGGAGGTCCATGAATCCTTTCTCAGGGCCTGCACACTGCAGGAAGCACTCAGTAGCCAAATCACTGCTCACCACAAGAAGCACAGACGTAACCCAGGCTGACAGCTATTTTCATGCTGGCTGCAGTTTCTCTGGGATGGAAAGGAGGTGATAAGTCTTTCCCAGAGTTCTGTTCAGCTGCATGCACTTCATACTAAGCAGACCTGGGCTCCAATGTCAAAGCTCTTTGGACACAATATTTCTAGTGTACACTCACACACAACCTTTGCCCAACATGTGATTATAGTCCAGGGAACAGGAGTAGTGAGGGTTCCAGCCCTTCCTGAATGTCATCTGTGGGTCTGGCCAGGACACCTTTCTTCCTTCTTCTTTCTCCGCTACCTGGGCTTCCAACAGGCTCTTAGACCTGTACTAATAACCTCGGACTTCAAGTGAAAGGAGTGTTGGTCCCCTTTTTCTGCAAGGCTCTTTGACTTCTTTGTAAATTATTGGAGGCAAAAGGACACTGGGGGAGTTCACCATTTAATTTCACCAGCCCCAGTGTCTAAGCTTTAGCTCCTTTGAAACTAAAACATGTTCTATTATGCTTTTCTCCTACAACAAAGGACAGGTGAATACTAGCCTTCTATCCATCATCTAAAAGGAGATGTGCAAGTTGCTCTTCTCAGAAAAAGAAGAACTACTCCTATGTGGTTTGAAAGAAAAACCACTAGCCATTTTTAAATAACTGTAAGTGCCAAAAATATCCATGCATGTATACACACAGAAAGGACTGTCAGAAAGAATGATGGCAAAAATATTAGCATAGGTTATTTGTGGGAGGTAGGATCCCAAGTGATGCATGCTTTCTTACTTACACCTTCTCTACCATTTGAAGATTTTACCATAAATATTTGGCACTTTGTAGTAAAAACAAAACATTTTTGATATTAAAGAAAAAGCTGCAAGGATCTACCAGGGTGGGCAGATGGTTGAATCATCAGAAGCTTCCATTCATGGCACTATTACATCCTTGCTTGGTTGAGACGCCCATTTTGCTTTGTTTATATATTGATTTCTTTTTATCTCCATTTCCCACTCCTGTTCTCCCCAACAGTAAACTTCGTTAACACATTTGACATATTATCTTTATATCTGGATATACTCTTATAAAGTACATCAAGTGCTGTTTTGTGTGAATACATATTTTTATTTACATAAATGTTTTCACATATCTATTTCTTCTAACAGACTATAACTCCTCCCCCCTCCCCCCAGAAAAGATGACAGCTTATTTATATTTGTAGTTCCATAAAAAGTATGTAGCCTGGAACAGAGGAACGGCACAAGAAGTATTTTTTGGACTGATCTGAATTTGTTCTACAGGTTAAGCATCCCATAATCCAAACATCAGAAATCCAAATGCTCCAAAATCCATAACTTTTTGATCACCAACATGATGCTCAAAGGAAATACTCATGAGAGCATTTCAGATTTCAGATTTTTTTATTTGGTCTGATCAACTGGTAAATGTAATGCAGATATTCCAAAGTCCAAAAAAAACAAACTCAAAATCTGCAACACTTCTGGTCCCAAGCATTTCAGATAAGGGATACTCAACCTGCAGCACTTTTTCTTAAAATCTCACATTTTCTAAGCTTCAGTGACACTTCATCCTCCTGGTTCCCTGCTGCCTCAGTCTTCACAGGCCCCTCCCCTTTCTTGTTCTTCACTGTAAGTCTCTCTTCTGCCCTCACGCTGCCTGACCTAGCACAATCATCTCATCCAATGCTCTCCCGGTGCTTTCATTACCATGTTGGCAAAGGTGTTGCTATGGTTGAATGTTTGTCACCTCAAAGCTCATGTTGAGATTGAAATGCAGTACTAAGAGCTGGGGTCTTTAAGAGGTGATAAGGCCATGAGGGCTCTGTCCTCGTGAGTAGGATTCATGGTGTTATCAAAAGGTGAATTTGGTCCCCTTTTGTCTCTTTACCCCCTTGCCATGTGAAGGTGAAGCCTTCCTCCCCTTCAGACGGCACAGTGTTTAAGGCGCTATCTTGGAATCGGAATCGCCAATCCCACCTGCACCTTCATATTAGACTTCCCAGTCCTTAGAACTGTGAGCTATTAAATGTCTGTTCCTTATAAATTACTCAGTCTATAGTATTCTGCTATAGCAATGCAAAATAGACTAAGCCAGTGTTTTCCAAATCTATATCTCTAGCCCTAACTTGTTTCCCAAGCTATAGGCTTACATCTCCATCTAACAGCTAAAAGTCCTATAGGCACCTCAAACCCATCATAAAATCAGCACCTTACCCACCTCCCCAACCCAAAGCTTGTACTTTCTCCTTTGCCTCTTCTCACTGGAATTGTATTTGCATTCTTTGGGTTCTTCACTCTCATCCTTAATGAAATTCCTCCCTTCTCCATCACTCTGCTTTATGTACAGGATAAACTCACCAGATTCTGTCATTTCTACCCAATGTATAACACTGCTAATTCACAGCCAGGGGCTTTGCTTGGTGCTGAGAATATTGGGGTGAGCAAGACAGACAAGTTTCTTATTCTCAGGAGCCAGACAATAGATGACAGATAAGTTTCTGGGTTGCAGAGTGTGAGCAATGTCATGAAGGAGGTAAGCAAGGTGATGTGGGATAGCTGGGAGCATGAGGATAAGCAGAAAAGGCATCTTTATAGGACGAGAAGGGAGTCTCTTATAAAAAGACCGAGGCAGAGAGCAAATAATCCAGGTCCATGGGTCAGGAGATGCAAAGGCCATATAGAGAGAAAAAGCTTCCCATGTTCAAGGACCAGCAATGAAACCTTTGTATATAGAGCATATTGAGAAGGGAGTGATCATAACTAGGTGAGGATGAAGCAGGGCAGAGGCCACATTGTGGACAGTCTTGGAGGCCATTCAAAGCTTTTGGATTTTATTCTAAGTGTGATGGGAAATCAAAGAAGAGCATTTAAGCAGGGGAAAGATCTGACCTGATTTATGCTTTTGTAAGTTCATTTTCACTGATGCATGAAGAATGAATTATGGGGGGGAAGGGGCAAGAGGCAGAGCAGAGAGACAAGTTCAAAGCTTTTGCACCAGGCCAGATAAGAGATCGTGGCAGCTTAAACTACAGGATGGCAGTGATCATGGTGAGAAATGGGCCAATTTGAGACCTATATTGGAAGTAAATCTGATAGAACTTGCTGGTGGATGGGATATAGAGATGAGGAAAAGGGAGGAATCAAGGATGACTCAAGAGTTCTGGTGTAAGCAACTAGGTGGATGATAATGCCATTTCTTGAATTGGAGACATACAGAGAGGAACAGAACCAGCTGGCAGTTGGGTACAGAAGAGAATTAAGAGTTTTGTTTTAGATATGATAAATTTAAGATTCCAATGAGACACGCTGGTGGAGATGTCAATTTGACAGTTGGATGTAAGAGCCTGGGCCTCCATGGCGAGGGCTCTGAGATGGGGATCCATTTGGAGACATCACTGGAGAGATGATATTTATGCCATGGGACTACATCGATGAAGAGAAGAGAGTAGATGAGACAGGAAGAGAAAGGAAGAAAAGGGAGCCTGTGACAAGGTCCTGGGGCACTTCAGTATTTGTTCGTCTTCTCCAAAAGCAGAAGCCACTAGAACTGTACGAGAAGCAGAGGCCACTGATATAGAAAAAATACAGGCAGCTATGATGTCATGAAACTAAGAAAAAGGGTGTTTCACAGACGACAGTGGGGTCAAGTATGCCAAATATGATTGAAAGAACCAATATAAGGCCAGAAAACTACCTGCTGGATTTAGAATGATAGAGATTGAAGGGTAATTTTGGTAAAGTAATGCAATGAGCCAGATCGGAGCAAACTGAAGAGTAGTTTGTAGGTGAAGAAATAGAATCAGTGTGTGCAGACTTTGGAAAAGTTTTATTACAGATGAAGCTCTAGGTAGAGAGGGATGTAGCATTGGAGACTTCTGTGAAGCTGCAGAATGATAGAGCATATTTATGTGCTGGTGAGAATGAACGTTAAAGAGGGAGGGACTGATGATGCAGGAGAGAAAAGGAGTAATGAGGAAGAAAAGTCCTTGAGAAAGGCAGAGTGGAGAAAAGCCAGTTTTGCTTTCTTATAATATAAACAGGAAGGAAGGGAATTTTTTTCCATACTAAGAGGAGGAAAAGAGAAAATGGGTACACTGGGTACACACACGTTCATGTGTGGACCAGGTGGTTGGGAGAAAAGGGAGTTATCCTCTAATCATTCCCATTTCTCAGTGAAGAGTGATAGGAGAACATCAGCTGTGATGGGGAGTGATGGAGGGGCAGAGGTGGGAAGAGGGTGTTGAGGAGCAAGTGTGAAGCCTCTCCTCATGGTGTCTCACACTCTCTGCTCCAGTGCAGCAGCCCGAGGTCAGGCCCTGACTGTCTCCATCTGTACTACCACAACGGCCCCCCGAACCTTCCATGCCAGCTGCCAACGCCCAGCACCTCAATCCCTTATCTACCCATCCTTTGGAGAAATATCCCTAAACCACTGATATGATTTGCATCTGTGTCCCCACCCAAATCTTGTAATTAATCCTCAACGTTGGAGGAGAGGACTTCTGGGAGGCGGTTGGATCATGGAGGAGGACTTCTCTCTTGTTGTTCTTGTGATAGACTTCTCCCAAGTTCTGCTTGTTTAATGGTGTACAGCACCTCTCCCCCAGCTCCCCACCCTGCTCTCTATTTCCTGCCAGCCATATGAAGATGTGCCTGCTTCCCCTTTGCCTTCTGCCATGATTGTAAGCTTCCTGAGGTCTCCCCAGAAGCAGAAGTCTGTACAACCTGCAGAACAGTGAGCCAATTAAACCTTTTTCGTTATAAATTATCCAGTCCCAGGTATGTGTTTACAGCAGTGTGAGAATGAACTAATACAACCACAGATTTGTTGTGCCATGAAAACCTTTGATGGGCTTCGCAGTCCAAAGACCAATGCACTAACTCCTCATTTGGGCTCTAGGGTTCTCCATTTTCTGGTCTAACTTTTGCAGGCTTGTGCCCAAAACATCCTCTTCCCCTCTACCTTCTATGGAGCCACTGCAGCCTACTCATGGCTCTCTCCAACTGCTGTGGCATCTGTCACTTTTATGTCTCTGTTCAAGCTTTTCTCTCTCCCTGGCCTGCCTTCCTCCTTCTTGCAGAAGTCCTACCCATTCTTCAAGATCCAACTCAAATCCCACTTATTTCACGAAACTGATCAGATCTCTCTCCTCCCCATGGTATCTTATCCCTTTAGAACTTATTATAAAAGATCCAAGCATGACTTGTATTATAAGCACATGCATAGGCATGTGTGCTTGTGTCTGTCTCTAAGGAAGGAAGAAAGGAAGGAAGGGAAGGAGGGATGAAAGGGAGAGGCAGATGGAGAAAGAGGAAGGAAAAGTAGAGGCGCGTCGTGGGCCCCTGGTGTTTCACCTCAGTGGTTTGAGTAAAGGGGCTCAACAGTGTTGCCCAGGAGTGGCAAGCATCTCAGAGACACAGCTTCTCCCGGGCGCACCTGCGGGTCTCAGGGCTGACAGGCCCCTTCCCCTCCCCTCTGTTCCCGCTCCCCCTTTCTTCCTCCAGTGCCTCCATCTTAGTTGCCCAGTAATTGCATCAAATCTGAAGACGCAGATCCATCTCTAAAAAGAGCAGTGGGAGGGAATTGAGCTGCTCTTTTCAGAGACGAGAATTGAGAGAAATAGGGCAGAGAGATGAAAGTGTAATGTTGAAAAATTCATGCTAGAGGAAGCACGTGCTGGCCCTCCCCTGCTCTGCCTCCCATCTGATAAGCTTCTGGCAGAGGCCTGGCTTTCCAGGCACATGAGAAGACCATGGGAGGTTTGGCCAAATCTGTCTGAGGGTGATCTGAGAACTGGCAGGGGTCTGGGGAGTGCCCACACGTGTGCAGGGACAGAACTGCCACTTGGCTTCTAGGGGCCTGGGTTGTCGAGGGGCTGGGGTCAGTAAGAGGGCAGGGGAGGGAGAGGAGGTGTCCTCCCGATCTACATCAAGAGCTGCCCCTCTAAGCCACCTCCCGCCACTCCTGATGAATTCAGGCCTGGCAGGCACTGCTGTCCACAGACTCGCAGGTCCCGTGTGTTTAGGAATCCTGGGAGGCAAGGCTCGACCCTGGGCCAGGCGAGCGGCTGGCCTCGCTGCACTTCGTTGAGCACTGTGTGCTCTGAGCCTAGGGCGGGAGAGTTGAGGTGGCCCGGCTCTAGTGGCCCGAAAAGGCCCGGTCTCATTCCCAGCCCTAGTCTCTGACTCCCCTCGGAAAGCACTGCAGAGGCTGCGGCCTGATTAATGCTGCGCGCTAATATGTACAGAAGACCGGCTTGTGATTCCCGGCCAGCGGCCCCTGCTCCCCTGCGCAGAGGCGGCGCCAGCTGCTCGACTGCGACCCCTGGAGGCCGCTGGAGGCATTCTCTGCGGAGCTTCAAAACCGAATGGGCCGCTGGACGGGAAGTCGAGGGAGTATTAAAAAAAAAAAAACAAAAAACGGGGTAAGAGCTATGCACCCCCAGATGGTGCAGGGTGGGAGGTGGAGAATGAAGGGGAAGCCAATTTTGCTTTCTTATAATATAAACAGGAAGGAAGGGAACAATCTGTTGGGGATGGTGGGGGCTGATGGAGGGTAATGGGAGGGGGAAGGTGGAAATGTGAAAATCTGTTTATAGTTGGAATGGAATCTGTTTAATATGATGCTCACACAAAATAAGACATAACTTTTTCTCTGCTCTGAACCGTTTCCCTCATCTTCATTTTAAGTAGCAAAAGAACTCTGACCTGTTTTTTCTCTTTCATACTCCCAAACCAGGCTGTGTTTTCAAAGAGGCATTCATTCAAAGAAATAAAACATACTTTGGCTTCCTCCAGTGCCTTCAGTGAGCCTAAGTCCAAACAGTCAATATAATACCAGAGTTGAGAGCCTGGACATTGGAGAGGGACAGTGTAAATTCAATACGTATCTATATGCTAACTGTGTGACCTTGAGCAATTTGCTCAACCTCGCTGAACCTTCTTTTATTTATTCAAAAAAACAAAATATAAGCAAAATGCACTTCTAAGATTGTGGTGATAAAGAGAATCCTGCCTCATCTCTACTTCCAGGACAAAGAAGCCGTCTATTGTGGTTCTGCGTTCCCTTCCCTGGCAGGACCCCTTTGTGTTGTGACTATGACAGACTCAGTTCAATAATAGATCAAGTGCCTATGAGTAGCAAGGGGATGAGTCCTCCAGGACTCTCTCTGACTCCTTCCCTTTCTTTCTCATCAGTTCACGCAGCCCTCTAGCCCATGTCTGCCATGCAAGACAACCAGGCAGCACCCACAAAATGTTGCATATGGTGTATATGTGTTTAGTGTGCAAGGGGCTTCTTGGCACAGAGCTGATCTTAGCTGAGGGTGGAGTCTGACGCCTTCAGACAATTCTTAAAGGCTACAGATCCATGTCCTTCTCCTTGGTGTCAGCATTGCAAATATGCAATGCTTCGATATGCGGCCTGTTAGTGGCTCCAGCTATGAAGAGGTTCTCCAAGTGGCTCCTCCCACTAAGGAGCATAGTGTAATGGGAGAGGCGCAACATACACACAGGAAAAACTAAATAAGAAGTCATGATTCTAGACAGCATGTGTAGAGAAAGTGCCAGCTGAGGGTCTCACAGAGCACTATCAGAGATCAGAGGATAGGAAAACTCCCTCAGACAGAAGTTGAGGGCTCACCTGAGCCCCAAGAGCTACAGAAAGTGGTCCTGGCGCTGTGATGAAGTGGGCAAGCTCTTCCCTCTAATTCAGGGTGGAACACTGGAAGGGCATATCACAAGGTATATCATCCACGAGGAGGAAGGAGAACATATGCAACACATCTGAATCTTCAAAGGTAATAGGCTCTTGAAGATGCCGGGCTGTCTTTAGCCCCAGATCTTGGAGCTTATCGCAGGGCATGACTCTTATCTAAAGGCTTCACCACGGAACTTCTGACTACTCAGTGACCTTCTTCTGGAGGACAAAACTGATTTGCGATTAAGTTCCTAGGGATGAGCAAGAGGAGAGAAGTCAGGGACCTGGCTATTCATAATTTTTTTGTCCATTTATTCATCAGTTCACTCACATAATCATCTATCCATCCATGTATCCATTCCGTCTTTCATTCACTCACTACGTATTTTATATAGCAATTGTCATGTGCCCAGCCCAGTGTCCTGTGTTATGAGAAGTACAATTGTGTATCTCCTTTCCTTCTACCCTAAGGAAGATTCTACAATCCTCTACTCAGTGTTGAAGATTCTCCTCTTCTGTCCCACCCCATCTGGGGGAGCAGATGTCCTATGACATTCACACAGCTCATTCCGCTGCAGAAGCAGGGCCCTAACAGCACTGATCCCACTGCTCTCAGCGAACCCTCTCATACTGAATCTAACCATTTAGACATGACAGATCCACCCACCCACTTCCCAAAAGGACAAAGAAGATAGGACTCAGTGTGCTGGCCCCTTAGAATCAAATACAAGTATGTCAAGCTCTGCCTCATGTTTGCCTCTGACAACTGACCTGTGAGCTGGTTCCAGTCTCCGCCTCACATGGGCCCCTCCCTAGGTGTTCACCTAGAATCATTCTGGTCGCCTTTTTTCCTCACCTGCTGCCTCACTCCCACCCCCTGCCTTTGTGGGATTTGTGACAATCTATGCTCTTTAAAATATTTTCTGGAGTGTATTTGTGTGTCTTTAGTGGTGGTGGAATGCTGTATAATTATCTCCCGATTCATCAGGCTCCTTAACAGGCAAATGCCTTTCTTTCCAATAAGTTTCTCTGGCTGAGGCACCAATAGGCCTTGTTGCTACGGAAACCAGAACGTTTCTTTCTCTATTTTAATGGTATGTTGAAAGTGCAGTGTGCATGTGCACGCACACATATGGTGGCTGCTTGTCTTTTCAGCTCTTTTTTCCTTCCCTACCTCTGCTGACCTGTCTGGCGTTTTCCCGACCTCACATGTTTCAGGACGTCCCCCTCATCCACAGCCCCTGCTTGCCCCCTTCCTGCCTTTCACTGTGCCTCCACCTCCCCCTACCCTTCCATCTGGTGTTCTCAGCTGTTTAAAAAAAACACCAGTTGGCTTTGCATGAAATCTAAGAGAGAGAGGCAAATAAAAGGTAATTGTGGAAACAAAGCACTGCAAAAGGCTTTGACCAGCCAGGTGTTTCCTGCTGGAAGGCTAGTGGCCTTACTTGGCCATCTTCCTAGCACATGGGGCTGCTTCAGAGAAGGAGGAGAGGGGATGGAGAGAGAGCAGCTCGGTGCAAAAGTAAAGAGAGAGCATATCCCCGCAGCACCATCTGCTGCTGCTGTTCCTGGGCACAGAGGAACTTCTCTCCACCCAAGTCCCTGGGTTTGGTTCAAGGACTATTGGAGGAGGGGAGGGCTCTGTTGAAATTTATTTGTTTATTCAGTTAGTCAACAAACACTCACTGAACACTTAGCATATACCAGGCACGGTTCTAGGCACTGGGGATATGCTGAGGGTTCCTGTCCTCGAGAAGCAAGCCTTGCTCACAGACTGTTGCCAAGGCAGCATGATAAGTGGTGAGAGTGACATTTGGGCTCTGGAATGAGACAAGCTTAAGTTTGAGCCCCAGACCACCATTTTTTAGCTGTGACCTTGGATAAATGACTAAACCTCTAGAAAGCTCAGTTTCCTTATCTCTAAAAGTAGCTTTATAATAAAGTTGTTTCAGAAGATAATAAAATAATGAGACTTTATTAGCATAATCAATAAACGTCAGTTGCCAATGTTGTCTCTTTCGTTATTATTACCATTGTCAGGGTCTTAAGGGGCTCATGGTGACATGCAAGGTGCCCACAGACATAGGCAAGGCATCACCAAGAAGGGTTTGACCAGACATTTTCCAAGCGGGAAAGTGTGAAGAGCATTCTAGTCAGAGGGCACAGCATGTGTGAAGACCTACAGCGTAGATAAGGGAGTGCATCTGTGGCTGTGGTGTCCCATGTACATGTCTGGGAGTGGGGACACAGTGGACTCTGGCTGGGCTGTGAGGACACTGACGGCTGGGGGTAGGGATTGAAATGGACCCTCCAGTTATGGAAGTACACAGGAGGTTTTTAGATTTAAGAGAAGCACAGGCAGATGGCACTCTTTAGAGAGAAGAGTTTTTCCTTGTGACACACAAGATGCCAAAATTAAGGGGCTCCTGAACCTCCGCTGACTTTAAGAGTCAGTGGTGCCAGGGGATCCTGGCCAGCTGCACGTAGCAAGTGATCTCCTGCTCTGCTTTGCCCCATCCTCCCAGTGCATTCCAGGCCACATGCAGCTGAGAGAAAGGATATCAGATTCAGGGCACTTGAGTAGTGCCTACTCGAACTAGGCACTAATGCAACGCTAGAGGTAGAAGACCCTGAAGTCTCTTCCAGCTCTTGAAAGCATGACTATAATTTGAGGAATTTAAAGGGGTGGTTGGTTGGCACTGATGGTGGAGTGGTTGGCAAGGAAAAAAAATATTGCGTGTGTGCAAAGTGGTGTGACAACTGGAGGGGGAGCAGAGATGCTGGAGCAGATGTGTGAAGTAGAGAGACCAGGCAGGGCTGGGCGACAGAGCCAGAGCTGGAGGGAAGAGGAGAGGAGTGAGCAATAGTGCAGAGGCTCTGGGGCTTGCAGGCTAATTCTGTTGTGCTTGGAAGTCGGGAAAAAATCAGCAAGTCAAGAGTTACGATTGGGTGCTCCAGGTTTGGCCTTATTAAAAAGGAAACGGCAGAACAGCAAGAGCTGCTTTGGATCATGTGGTATATCCACCCTCTGCTCTCAACACTGAGCAAGCATTCTTGAACGTTACACTCTAAAAGTATCCCAAATTTTTATTTTACCTAGTGTTTAAAATAAGACAACGGTATCTCTAAAAACAAGTAGAAAGGAAATTAGAGCTGACCAAAGGTAATAAAGTAGTGAGCCTAACGCATGCCTGCAGTTTCCCATCTCCTATCACTCCACAGCCACTTGCCTGTAACAGGGGTCTTTCCAGGTTACAGTGAGCACTTATATGTTGGTGTGCTTGTTTTCTCTTAAGAACTCACAGAGAAGGAGATTCCTGTCCTCCCAATAGATTGATTTGTATTCTGCATTTTTCAAAATGATTAGAATGGATTACTTATGTAATTAGAAAAAAAACATATTTATACACATTTTTAAATAAATTTGATGAAGCTTTAAAATATATATGTAAAATATTTTTTAAGTAAGAAAAAGTTAGAAGAGAATGGGAAGAAACATAAGTATTGTGTGCAAGGCAATTTCTTCATTTATATCATCCTGCCTGGACCTCACAACACCCTTGTGAGATAAAGATTCTTATGCCCTTTTACACATGAGGAAATTGAAGTTAAGGTCAGTTGAGAAATTTACCAAAGATCAGACATCTAATCAGTAATGGGGCCCATAGTCATGTCCGTGTGTGCCTGACTTCAAAGCTGCAGATCCACCATTTACCCTAACGAACACAAGAAGGAGAGGACCGTTCTTTGATCAGTAACGACGTGGCCCTGTGACACAAATTCACTTAATGCTTTTATCTCTGGGTCCTCCTCTCCAGAACCTGATTGGTTATCCAGTGGCTTTACCCTGTCCCCTCATTCTCCAAACTTTCGTAGGCTCCAAAATTACTTCTCTCTCTTTTCCCTCCTCATCTGAATTCCAGTTCTGTCTACTTACAGCTCTGAATCCCAGTGGTTAAAAAGTAAGCAAACTCATTTAATTGGCACAAGAGTGAGAGAATCTGTCGGGTGTATTTTTATTCTCCCAGCCGTGTTTGCTTCATCAAAACGGATAGAACCAAATGACTGTGATTGATGAAGCCAAAGACAGCGAGACAAAACAAAATAATTACATTTCAGGTATGGGAAAGGGAGAGAATTTTGGATCCAGTGAGGTATTTTTAAACAGCTTTATTGAGGTATAATTGACACACAATAAGCCACCTATATTTAAAATGTGCAATGTGATAGGTTTTGGCATATGTAGACATCCATGAACCATCATTACACTCAAGATAATAATAAATTTACCTGTCATCCTCAGAAAGTAACTCTTGTGGGACAAGTAAGTTTTTGAAATTCCTCAAATTGGGCAAGTTTGTAAGCAATGTGACTTTGTGGATAAGGGTGGCTCCCATAACCGTAGTGGGGCTCAATGACATTTTTGTGTACTAAATGCAGCACTAAAACCAAGTGATTTTTGAAACTTGTTCATAATGCTGAAAATAATTCTGGGAAAAAAAGACAGGCTGCAGACCTATTTGCAAACAAAAATCATGTGAGGATGTTAATCTCCAGAAAATCTGATAGCATATTCTACACAAGTCCTGATCAGGAAGATATGTTTGCAATTAAAATGGTGAAAATATACATTGGAAAATTCCAGCAGAAGTGAGTCCTCCATCCAGGCCCATGAACCACACCAGCAGAGATCACAGCTCACATCCAATGGGGCCAGAAGGGCAAAGCCAAGGAGACTTGTCATTTTGGACAATTGCAAAGAGATAAAATGTGGCATTGGGATTGGGAAAGTTAAATTAAAGATTGGAGAAGGACCTCTTGCTTGGTCTTTCTTTATGTTGGTGTCCTTAATGCCTATATTTCCTAGTACACAGGCTTGGAAGTAAAATGTTGAATAATCAGTGGGGATATCTGTTTGAAGTGAAATGCTCTCAGGTTTCTCATATGAATGGGAGTTCTTAATGCAGCTACCCGTGGAAACTCCACCACTCTAGAGGTGAGCAGACAAGAGGCTGCGTAGGAGGAAGGCTCTCACGAGGATCTCCTGGCGTTCTGAGGACTCTATGCATGGATTGCCCACTGCATACTAGACAGTGTGAGATTATGCTTTGTTGGCAGAGATAGCTGAGCACATAGGCAGGAGATAGAGGCTATGAAGGAGAAGAATGCATAGGACAACAGCACCCAGGCAGAGTACCTGACCTAGCCTGAGGAATCAAGGAGGCTCTGCAGAGGCCATGACCTCCAAGCCACCGCACAGCTTCATGAGGCAGTGCTATTTCCGGCTAGGTTGTTAGGTATTTTGTACAACACCAAGTTCAATCCACTTAGCTTCTTCATCCATAATAACGGCCCACTTCAGGAACTAATAACTAATCTTGGAAAAATCAATCTTATCCTGGAGTGAAATACAACCTTAAATATATGCCTGTGGAATAACAACATGGGACATGAGCGTGCGAGCCACCACCGAGCCTAAAGATTAACGGAGAGCTAAGGGTTTCTCGGTAAAATATTTCTGCGTCAAGTGCTTGTTTTTATCAAAGCATGGATAAAGTCTATCTTAACACACACTCAGCATTCAGAGAGTGCTTTGTGGAGAAGAGACAGACAGAAAGGGGTAAAAAGAGAAGACAAAAAGATGGAGATGTTAGGATGAAAATCAGAGAGAGAGAATACAGAATTAAAATGGTGAGTAGAATACAGAGGAGAAGGAGAGCTTGAGAGAGGAAAGGGCAGATTGGAGGATGAGGATGAGAGGGAGAGACCAGAAAAGGCTGAAAACTGGAGAATGAAAAAGCTGATGGAGAAGTAAAGAAACAATAAACATAAAAGGGAGGGATCTATATTCATGAATACACTTTAGGGGCAAAAACAAGAAAAAGAGCAAAAGAATTGGAGGTGTGAGTGAGCAGATGATGGAGAAATCAGTACCCAAGAGAGCCACCTACTGCCCCCAGACAGAAGCGTAAAGCACTGGGGAAAAGGGAGGACTCGCGGAGGCGGGATTACATCGGGGCAACACAGAGCCAGTGCCCACTCTCCCATTTAAAACTCTAGGCAAATTAAAGACAGCCACTTGTGTCACAAGAGCCTCAGTGGACCATGCTCCTGAAGACATCTCTCTCTGTCCTTCACAAATTCCCAGCATGTCCTCTGGTACTTAAAACCAGATGGCCAAAAAAGAACAGGAACTTTGAGAAGGCTTCAGGGGCTGGCCCTCTGACACTGCAGTGAAATCTCTGCCCAGCGGCTTTCGTTCTGTAAGCCCCTGCCAATCTCTGAAACAAGTGCCTAATGAAGACCTTTCAAGTGTCCCCATGGTAGGACGACTAACTCGCTTTGTCATCAAATATCCTCCATGTACTTAAATCTTGAGATAGCAAATGTTCCCTTTTAAGAATCTTTAGCTTTTTTTCATTTATTATTTCCTTGGCCTATTTTCTTTCCAGTAGAAAGCATGAAAGGTATTCCCTGAATGATGAGGTTTATTCAAGAATGCTTGTGCTGATGTGGACATCCTGCTCCCCATAGCGGAGAACTGGTATCCCTAAGTCATCAGTTCAGACACGAGACTAATAGCAAGAGGAGAGCCATATGGCAGTGTTTGAACGGAAGCTAATGTGACCACTGCCATTAAATCGAGAACACTAACAGAATTAACCAAATTCACCAGTTATAATGATGTCATTGTTGATCACATCCAAGGGACTCAAGAGAAAACTCAAGGTCTTTGATCCTCTTCGTTCCGTCTCCAGGGAGGATGGTAAACATCAAAGATAATATTAAGTTCTCAAGGTCACATTAGATAGGTCAACATTTCAGGAGATGGAACTCTCAGTGGACAGAGAAAAAGGGGGATCATTTCTGTTATTTGCCCAGTTCATTCCTTTGGTTTAATCTCTTCCTAAGGTGATTAGGACAATACCTGAGGCTGTCCTCTCTCTAGGATTGTCTACCCTTTGAAAGACCAGATGAGAGCCAAGGGATCTCAGAGGAAAGGGGGCAGCCCAGTTGATTAAGAATCAGAGCAGTGGCTGGGGTAGTTAGGGAGAAATAAGATGGCTTAGCGGACTAATGGCCACCATAGGCCCTCACCCGGGTGCTGCTGCTTTTTATGGTACCTCAGTGGTCTCTTGGGAGACATTTTCTTCTGGTGGGATGAAAATAACTCATGGGATTATGGAAAAACAAACTCCACCTGTTGGGTTGACTTCCTTTGTCTTGGTCCTGTTTGCTAAGCAGAGTCCATGAGAGATCAGGACCAAGCAGATCAGATTAGAGAACTCCAAGTTCCCTTCATGCTAAGAAGTTATGAGTGGGCAGGAGGTGACTTAACCTCTTCCTTAGATCCCAAGGAACCCGTAAGTATCAAGTAAACAGAAGAACAAAGAATTGGGTTTTTTGGTTGTTGTTTGTTTGATTGATTGTTGGTTTGTTTTTGAGAGACTGAGTCTCTCTGTTGCCCAGGCTGGAGCACAAGGGTGCAGTCATAGCTCACTGCAGGCTCAAAGTCTTCAGCTCAAGTGATCCTCCTGTCTCAGCCTCCTGAGTAGCTGGGACTACTCAGGTATGAGCCACCAAGCCCAGCTGAGCAAAGAGTATTAACTTGGAAAAAACAAGACACAAATTGAAGCCTAAATGCTATTATAATCTTCATGACAAAAGTTTATTTTTTAATTAATAGTCTATCAAGTGCCTCCTAGATATTTCCTCAAATTAATAGTCTATTGAGTGTCTGTTAGATACTTTATGGACATTATATCATTTAGTATTTACTAGAATTCCACAAGACAGGTATTGTTATGCTCCATTTACAGGTGAGAAAACTAAGGCTGGGGGAATTTGAATAGCCTGTCCCAGTTCTTACAGTTCGCAACGGGTTGAGCTGGGTGTGTCTGACTTCCAGCCTATGACTGCCACACTGCCTGTCTTGAAGAAGATCCACATAGCCTGACTGAGCCTGTCACCTAGGTCCCAGGGCATCTCCCCCACTGCCCCGTACAGCTTCACACACTTCTGACGCTCACTGGGGGAGTTTTTCCCAGTCTGGTGTGCACCGCCTGGCAAAATGAGACAGGATTGGGAGTAATTGTGACATGACATGGTCTGGAATGAGGAGCAGATGGGGCTTGAGTGCTCCGAAACCCTTTGGGTTCTGATTTCAGGAGGAGGTGACATGGCCATCTGAATGATTTCCAGTGTGCATTGGCAGAGAAGGCAGGGAGGCAGGGTGACAGCCATGGCTGATGTGGTTGGCAACAGCTGAAGCTGAAAACCAGCCCTGCCTACAGTCTTAAGTTATCATTCTCAACATGATGGGCCCTGAGGCCTGGAATCAAGAGAAGTTACAAGGAAAGGGCAGAAAGACATGGTCACAGAGGCCGTCTCTATGGGAAAAGAGTCCTAACCATGACCAACACAGGCCCAACGGCATTCCAGACCTTTCAGTAGTGGTTGGACTGGAGGCAAACAAAGAGAGAGATTGAAGAACTGGGAGGTCTTCAGAAGGCCTGGCTCCTGGTCCAAATTCTACCCCTAACTAAATGTGTGACCCTAGGAAAATCACTGACTCTCTCAGAGCCTTGAGCAAGGGAGTTTAGTCCCTTGTAATCCTGAAATATTCTGATTCTAATCTGAGCTGTTAAATACTCTATCTCAAGGTATTCTCTCTTTAGAAATAAAAAGCAAAGATACTCCTTGTAAGAAACAGAATACAGAGAGTACAACTCAAAGACAGGCACAGATTGATGTCTAGTTTGCCTTCCCAAGGGCATTGATTTGGTTTGAGTTTGTGTCACCATTCAAATCTCATGTCGAATTGTAATCCTCAGTGTTGGAGGAGGGCCCTAGTGGGAGGTGACTGGATCATGGGGGCAGATCTCCGCCTTGCTGTTCTCATGATAGTGAATGAGTTCTCATGAGATCTGGTTGTTTAAAAGTGTGTAGCACTTTCCCCTGCTCTCTCTTCCTCTTTCTCCAGCCATGTAAGATGTGGCTGCTTCCCCTTCACCTCCTGCCACGGTTGTAAGTTTCCTGAGGCCTTCCCAGCCATGCTTCTCGTGCAGCCTACAGAACTGTGAGTCAATTAAACCTCTTTTCTTTATAAATGACCCAGTCTCCGGTAGTTCTTTATAGCAATGTGAGAACAGACTCATACAAGCATAAAGAAATGGGTAATGGGTCACTTTTTTCCTTCTCCTGCACATCAGTCAGGATTCCTTTAGCTGCAAGTTAGACAACACCCTGATTCGACTGGCTTAAACAATATGGAGAAGCACTTCATAGGAAGTCCAGAGTTGGTCAGTTCATCCCAGGTTCTTTCTGACTTTCCCCTCTGCCATCCTCCAGGTACAGCTTTGTCCTCAGATGTAGGTTCCCTATATGGTTACAAAGATGGCTACTAGATTTCCAGGTGTTATTGCCAGACAATACAATGTCTAGTTGAAGAAGAAAGTCAGTCTCTTCCCAAGCATCTCTTTGGTAAAAGCAAAGAAGCCTCTCCCAGTAGCCCTTTCATATCTCATTATCCAAAACTAGTTTACATGCTAATCACCACCAAATCCCAGGTATGATGAGTGATGCCACTGTGACTGACTTTGACTATTCAGGATTACCTGAGAGGCTAAGGAGAAGTAGAAATTTGATCAAAGCCAGGCTCCATCAGCAGAAAAGAGCTGAGGGTAGCTGTGGAATTGATTATTGTGGCAAAGACTGCGATTTGCTTCCCAATACCCACTCTCTCTTCTTCCTTAATAACATAAACCCTAGTGTTTAGCTGTAAAGTTTGCCACCCAGAATAAAGATTCCATTTCTCTGCTTTACATTTTCACCACTATGTTATGGCCATGTGACTAAAACTGACTAATGAGATATAAGCAGAGGAGCTGTGTGGAACTTCTGAAATGCTGCTTTGAGGGAGATAACCCAGCTTGGAGCCCCTGCCTACTGTATTCTTCTGCTTTCCTCCTGCAGCCTTAATGTAATGGCTGCATCTCCATCAGCCATCTTGGACCATGAATCAGTCTTAAGAATGGAAATCACATCCAAGGACAGTGAAGCAGAAAGACGGAAGGAACCAGAGGCCCTGGTGGCTCCAGTGCCACCTCACCTGTCCTATACTGCCAATCTGCATACTTTTCCGTGAGAGAATAAGCTCATGTGTGCTTAAGCCTTTATTTATTTGGCCTGTTCCTTACCACTTATGCAATTCCAAATTCACTCATACAGCAACAGCAGTGAATGCTACACCCCAGGAGCTAAATTCCTTAGGTTAGTTAACTTTACTCTCTCATTTGGGGAATGCATGAAAGACAGGATCAGGCAATGAGAAGTTTTAGAATCAAACTGATCTGAGTATGAAACCTGACTTTGCCACCTCCAAGTTGTGTGACCATTGGCAAGTGACTTAACTTCCTTGAGCTTTGTTTCAGCATCTGAAAAATGGAGCTGTCTATTCCTACCCCAGAGCATTAGATGAGGGTTAAGAAGACCTTTGCAATGCACCTTGTGTTGCAATTGCATATAACATATGCACAATAAGTGGTTCTAAATATTTTAGAAAACTGTCTTAGAATTGTAAAGACTTAGAAATCACATAGCCCAAAGTATGCCCTCTTCTTTTTTATCAAAGAAGAAACTGAGGCCCAAGAGGTGAAATCAATTTCCCAAGGGATCTCTGAGGTACCCTGTTGGAAGGCACATTTGTCATGATTGCTCACCACAAAGGGTACTTTCATGATTCTGTGCCCTGCATCACATCTACATTGCTCACTGTCCTAGTGCTCCTGGACTTCTCTTCTTGACACCCCATTCAGTCCCTGATGAGAGACAGATGCTCAGCCCTGAGCACCATGCACCGAGATGGTGTTCTTTTTCTGTACTGATATCATCAGTCACATCATGTGGTACTACTTTAATTGCTGTCCTATTTTTGGAAAAATAGATGGCTAAACATAAGCAATTTTTTTCTTAGCATTTTTTTGGTTACTGAAGCAAAGTACTCAGTAAATAAGAACTGATTTGCATGACATTTTGCATGAATAGCGATGTTGAATGAACAAGGTAACAGACTTTGAACTTTTGCAGACATTCTATTCAATTTTAAAATAAATTTTTGTTAATTCCCAGTAGATTTCCACTGACAGTAAAATCAACCACAATTTGGGAGGCCTCTGGTGGCTACAATGGTAAAAAACAAAAGCAATTATAAGCCTGTGTGTGTTTGCTTAGCTAAATGAAATGTGCTTTTATTCATGCATGTGGGGCTATGCAGATTTTCCAAGAAATGGGGACCCTCGTTATGCTCTGAACCCCAGCAAGTGTCAGAGTTTGGGGTCTTATCAAGGTCTTGCTGGGAGCCACAGAGAACTCACAGTGTGCTTTTCTGGGTTGGAAGTGGTCAAAACAACACCCACAGAAATCCAAGGGCAAGAAAATCTCTGCAAAGGCCAAATAACTACAAGTCTTATATTCTAGAGGTAGTAATTGTCAGGCCTCTGAGCCCAAGCTAAGCCATCATATCCCCTGTAACCTGCACATACTCATCCAGATGGCCGGTTCCTGCCTTAACTGATGACATTCTACCACAAAAGAAGTGAAAATGGCCTGTTCCTGCTGTAACTGATGACATTATCTTGTGAAATTCCTTCTCCTGGCTCATCCTGGCTCAAAAACTCCCCTACTGAGCACCTTGTGACCCCCACTCCTGCCTGCCAGAGAACAACCCCCGTTTTTCCTTTAACTACCCAAATCCTATAAAATGGCCCACCCCTATCTCCCTTTGCTGACTCTCTTTTTGGTCTCAGCCCACCTGCACCCAGGTGATTAAAGGCTTTATTGCTCACACAAAGCCTGTTTGGTGGTCTCTTCACATGGATGCACATGAAATTTGGTGCCGTGACTTGGATCAGGGGACCTCCCTTGGGAGATCAATCCCCAGTCCTCCTATTCTTTGCTCCATGAGAAAGATCCACCTACAACCTCAGGTCCTCAGACCGACCAGCCCAAGAAACATCTCACCAATTTCAAATCTGGTAAGCGGCCTTTTTTTACTCTCTTCTCCAATCTCCCTCACTATCCCTCAACCTCCTTCTCCTTTCAATCTTGGTGCCACACTTCAATCTCTCCCTTCTCTTAATTTCAATTCCTTTCATTTTCTGCTAGGCACAAAGGAGACACGTTTTATCTGGGGACCCAAAACTCCAGTGCCAGTCACGGACTGGGAAGGCAGCCTTCCCTTGGTGTTTAATCATTGCAGGGATGCCCCTCTGATTATTCACCCATGTTTCAGAGGTGTCAGACCACGCACAGATACTTGCCTTGGTCCTTCACCCTTAACGGCAAGTCCCACTTTTCTGGGGGAGGGGAAAGTACCCCAACCCCTTCTCTCTGTGTCTCTACCCCTTCTCTGCTTTTCTGGGGGAGGAGCAAGAACCCCTCAACCCCTTCTCCTTCACCCTTAGCAGCAAGTCCCGCTTTTCTAGGGGGCAAGAATCCCCAATCCCTTATTTCTGTGCCCCGACCTCTTTTCTCTGTGCCCCGATCCCTTATTTCCATGCCCCGACCTCTTATCTCTGCACCCCAGCCCCTTATTTCTGTGCCCTGACCCCTTTCCCACTTTTCTGGGGGGTAAGAACCCCCGAAGCCCTTCCCTCCATGTCTCTACCCTTCTCTTTAAACTTGCCTCCTTCACTATAGGCAAGCTTCCACCTTCCATTCCTCCTTCTTCTCCCTTAGCCTGTGTTCTTAAGAACTTAAAACCTCTTCAGCTCTCACCTGACCTAAAATCTAAGCATCTTATTTTCTTCTGAAATGCTGCTTGACCCCAATACAAACTCGACAGTAGTTCCAAATAGCCAGAAAATGGCACTTTCAATTTTTCCATCCTGCAAGATCTAAATAATTCTTGTCGTAAAATAGGCAAATGGTCTGAGGTGCCTAATGTCCAGGCATTCTTTTACACATCGGGCCCTCCCTAGTTTCTGTTCCCAATGCAACTTGTCCCAAATCTTCCTTCCTTCCCTCCCACCTGTCCCCTCAGTCCCAACCCCAAGTGTTGATGAGTCTTTCTAATCTTCCTTTTCTACAGACATATCTGACCTCTCTCCTCCCCGCCAGGCTGAGCTAAGTCCCAATTCTTCCTCAGCCTCTGCTCCTCCACCCTATAATCCTTTTATCACCTCCCCTCCTCACACCCAGTCCGGCTTACAGTTTCGTTCCGTAACTAGCCCTCCGCCACCTACCCAGCAATTTCCTCTTAAAAAGGTGGCTGGAACTAAAGGCATAGTCAAAGTTAATGCTCCTTTTCCTTTATCCCAAATCAGATAGCGTTCAGGCTCTTTTTCATCAAATATAAAAACCCAGCCCAGTTCATGGCTCGTTTGGCAACAACTCTGAGATGCTTTACGGTCCTAGACCCTAAGAGGTCAAAAGGCCATCTTATTCTCAATATACATTTTATTACCCAATCTGCTCCCGACATTAAATAAAACTCCAAAAATTAAATTCCGGCCTTCAAACTCTACAACAGGACTTAATTAACCTCACCTTTAAGGTGTACAATAATAGAAAAAAGTTGCAATTCCTTGCCTCCACTGTGAGACAAACCCCAGCCATATCTCCAGCACACAAGAACTTCCAAACACCTGAACTGCAGCAGCCAGGTGTTCCTCCAGAACCACCTCCCACAGGAGCTTGCTACAAGTGCCAAAAATCTGGCCACCAAGCCAAGGAATGCCTGCAGCCCAGGATTCCTCCTAAGCTGTGTCCCATCTGTGTGGGACCCCACTGGAAATTGGACTGTTCAACCCACCTGGCAGCCACTCCCAGAGCCCCTGGAACTCTGGCCCAGAGCTCTCTGACTGACTTCTTCCTAGATCTTCTTGGCTTAGCAGCTGAAGACTGACACTGCCCGATCACCTCGGAAGCCCCCTGGACCATCACAGATGCCGAGCTTCAGGTGAGGGTAAGTCCATCCCCTTCTTAATCAATACGGAGGCTACCCACTCCACATTACCTTCTTTTCAAGGGCCTGTTTCCCTTACCTCCATAACTGTTGAGGGTATTGACGGCCAGGCTTCTAAACCTCTTAAAACTCCCCAACTCTGGTGCCAACTTGTACAGTACTCTTTTAAGCACTCCTTTTTAGTTATCCCCACCTGCCCAGTTCCCTTATTAGGCTGAGACACTTTAACTAAATTATGTGCTTCCCTGACTATTCCTGGACTACAGCTACAACTCATTGCCACCCTTCTTCCCAATCCAAAGCTTCCTTTGCATCCTCCTCTTGTATCCCCCCCACCTTAACCCACAAGTATAAGATACCTCTACTCCCTCCTTGGTGACTGATCATGCACCCCTAACCATCTCATTAAAACCTAATCACCCTTACCCCACTCAATGCCAATATCCCATCCCACAGCATGCTTTGAAAAGATTAAAGCCTGTTACCACTCACCTGCTACAGCATGGCCTTTTAAAGCCTATCAACTCTCCTTACAATTCCCCCATTTTACCTGTCCTAAACCAGACAAGCCTTACAAGTTATTTCAGGATCTATGCCTTATCAACCAAATTGTTTTATCTATCCACTCTGTGGTGCCCAACCCGTACACTCTTTTGTCTTCAATACCTTCCTCCACAACTCACTATTCCATTCTTGATCTTAAAGATGCTTTTTTCACTATTCCCCTGAACCCCTCATCCCAGCCTCTCTTTGCTTTCACCTGGACTGACCCTGACACCCATCAGTCCCAGCAGCTTACCTGGGCTGTGCTTCCACAAGGTTTCAGGGACAGGCCTCATTACTTCAGCCAAGCTCTTTCTCATGATTTACTTTCTTTCCACCCCTCTGCTTCTCACCTTATTCAATATATTGATGACCTTCTTCTTTGTAGCCCCTCCTCTGAATCTTCTCAATGAGACACACTTCTGCTTCTTCAGCATTTATTCTCCAAAGGATATTGGGTATCCCCGTCCAAAGCTCAAATTTCTTCTCCATCCGTTACCTACCTCGGCATAATTCCTCATAAAAACACACGTGCTCTCCCTGCCAATCATGTCCAATTAATCTCTCAAACCCCAACCCCTTCTACAAAACAATAACTCCTTTCCTTCCTGGGCATGGTTGGATACTTTTGCCTTTGGATACCTGGTTTTGCCATCCTAACAAAATCATTATATAAACTCACAAAAGGAAACCTAGCTGACCCTATAGATCCTAAATCCTTTCCCCACTTCTCTTTCCGTTCCTTGAAGACAGCTTTAGAGACTGCCCCCACCCTGGCTCTGCCTGACTCATCCCAACCCTCTTCATTACACACAGCCGAGGTGCAGGGCTGTGCAGTCGAAATTCTTACACAAGGACCAGGATCATGTCCTATAGCCTTTTTGTCCAAACAACTTGACCTTACTGTCTTAGACTGGCCATCATGTCTCTGTGCAGCATCTTCTGCCACCCTAATACTTCTAGAGGCCCTCAAAATCACAAACTATGCTCAACTCACTCTCTACAGCTCTCATAATTTCCAAAATCTATTTTCTTCCTCACACCTGATGCATATACTTTCTGTTCCCCGGCTCCTTCAGCTGTACTCACTCTTTGTTGAGTCTCCCACAATTACCATTGCTCCTGGCCTGGACTTCAATCCGGCCTCCCACATTATTCCTGATACCACACCTGACCCTCATGACTGCATCTCTCTGATCCACCTGACGTTCACCCCATTTCCCCACATTTCCTTCCTCCCTGTTTCTCACCCTGATCACTCTTAGTTTATGGATGGCAGTTCCACCAGGCCTAATCGCCACACACCAGCAAAGGCAGGCTATGCTATAGTACAAGCCACTAGCCCACCTCTTAGAACCTCTCATTTTCTTTCCATCGTGGAAATCTATCCTCAAAGAAATAACTTCTCAGTATTCCATCTGCTATTCTACTACTTCTCAGGGATTATTCAGGCTCCCTCCCTTCCCTACACATCAAGCTCAGGGATTTGCCCCCCCCCCCCCCGCCCCGCCAGGACTGGCAAATTAGCTTTACTCAACATGCCCCGAGTCAGGAAACTAAAATACCTCTTGGTCTAGGTAGACACTTTCACTGGCTAGGTAGAGGCCTTTCCCACAGGGTCTAAGAAGGCCACCACAGTCATTTCTTCCCTTCTGTCAGACATAATTCCTTGGTTTGGCCTTCCCACCTCTATACAGTCCGATAGCAGACCAGCCTTTATTAGTCAAATCAGCCAAGCATTTTTTCAGGCTCTTAGTGTTCAGTGAAACCTTTATATCCCTTACAGTCCTCAGTCTTCAGGAAAGGTAGAACAGACTAATGGTCTTTTAAAAACACACCTCACCAAGCTCAGCCACCAACTTAAGAAGGACTGGACAACACTTTTACCACTTTCCCTTCTCAGAATTCAGGACTGTCCTCGGAATGCTACAAGGTACAGCCCATTTGAGCTCCTGTATAGACAATCCTTTTTATTAGGCCCCAGTCTTATTCCAGACACCAGACCAACTTGGACTGTGCCCCAAAAACCTTGTCATCCCTACTATCTTGTCAGCCCTACTAGTCATACTCCTATTCACCATTCTCAACTACTCATACATGCCCTGCTCTTGTTTACACTGCCAGTTTACACTCTTTCTCCAAGCCATCACAGCTGATATCTCCTGGTGCTATCCCCAAACTGCCCCTCTTAACTCTTAAAGTAAATAAATAATCTTTGCTAGCAAGGCTATGCTGAACCTCCTCAGGCACTCTCTAATTAAATGTCCTAGGTCCTCCCAATTCTTAGACCTTTAATACCTGTTTTTCTCCTTCTCTTATTCCGTTTTTCAATTCATACAAAACCGTACCCAGGCCATCACCAATAATTCTAAATGACAAATGTTTCTTCTAACAACCCCACAATATCACCCCTTACCACAAAATCTTCTTTTAGCTTAATCTCTCCCACTCTAGGTTCCCACGCCTCCCCTAATCCCGCTCGAAGCAGCCCTGAGAAACATCGCCCATTATCTCTCCATACCACCCCCAAAAAATTTTCACCGTCCCAACACTTTACCGCTATTTCATTTTATTTTTCTTATTAATATAAGAAGACAGGAATGTCAGGCCTCTGAGCCCAAGCTAAGCCATCATATCCCCTGTGACCTGCACATACACATCCAGATGGCCGGTTCCTGCCTTAACTGATGATATTCCACCACAAAAGAAATGAAAATGGCCTGTTCCTGCCTTAACTGATGACATTATCTTGTGAAATTCCTTCTCCTGGCTCATCCTGGCTCAAAAACTCCCCTACTGAGCACCTTGTGACCCCTACTCCTGCCTGCCAGAGAACCCCCCTTTTTCCTTTACCTACCCAAATCCTATAAAACGGCCCCACCCCATCTCCCTTTGCTGACTCTCTTTTCGGACTCAGCCCGCCTGCACCCAGGTGATTAAAAGCTTTATTGCTCACACAAAGCCTGTTTGGTGGTCTCTTCACACAGACGCGCACGAAGGTAATGTATTCCAGTTCTGGCTTATATACTAAATAGACAGCAAGTTGCACACTAAAATAACTAAATAAAAGACTTTTGGTGTCTTTCCCCCCAGCACAATCAGAATGCTCAGCCTCCCAAGCAACTTGCCAGGTGTGACTGTTTGTTCACATAACTCACCCCAGGGCATAATTGTAGAGCAGAGCAATGATGAATGACTAGGAGAGAACAAATAGAATATAATAATAATTCACCCTGGATTTAAATAATGCTTTTTCCTTCCCAGAGCGCTAAGTACTTTCACATAGATTAGAAGGTAAGCGTGGATATGATTATCCCCGTTTGTAGATAAGGAAATAGAGTCAGAGAAGTAAGTTGTTTGTCCAAAGACTTACAATAAAAGCCTATTAGAGGTGAATGATCACCTTTGACACTACGTATGCAACCTTCTCATTTTTCAGATGAAGAAGCTCAAGTCGGCATGGTGATGTGGCTTTCCCAATACTGCATCATTAGTGGACAAATAATAACACACCTAGCCCTTCCTGGAGTGGAAGACAAACCCCAAAGCCGCTGACAACTTGGAATATAAGCCGTTCCCATCTGCGAGTCCTGCTTTTCCAGGAACACAGCACCACTACTGAGACTTCCCAGCCTGCGATTCAAGAGTCTTGCCTCCTCAGGGCCACTAGGGTCATGGCCAGAGATAACATCTGCTTATAGAATCCCAGAGAGTTTTATTGACTTCACAAGGAAGATAAGCAGCACAATGGCTCACACACTCACAGGAGAGTAAACTTTCTCACAATTCATAGAAATCCCCTCTCTGTATTATAACAGTGCTCAAATTTCCTGCCCAACTCCCCCTCCTCATCTTCATCATAGTTGCCCACATCCCATAATAATAAGACGGGGCTTTACCAAGAGTATGGAAATAGCGTTTGTGGGTGCTTGCCCTCAAGAATTCTCTCCCCTGAGGGTGTCACCCTCTTTCCTCGGCTTTGATATACGGTGATATGTAGCCCCAGGCAACCGGCCCCAGCAGGCTCTGGGACTCCCCAGATGGTTTGGCTCCAAGGGCGTGTCTGGTGAGGCACCACGCAGCAGTGGCCAGGGCACTGCTCCTGGGCTCTTGGGCTGTAAGAGGCCAGAGCAGCAGCTGTTAGAGGTGAGAAGTCATAGGCCAAGGAAGAACAGGCAATGTGCTACAAGAGGAAGGAGGGAGGCTGTGGCGCCTTCTCTCTGGGCAGCTGCTGTCTGAACACCAGACAGGGGTTTAAACATAGGCTGTAGCCACACAGAGCCCATCCCTCCCCCTGCCTCTCATTCTCCTGGCCAGGCCGTCTTGGCTTCACTCTCTTTCTTAATCTCCCCCAGCTGCAGACTGACTCTTCCTGCCCTGGAGCAACTGCCTCCATCTCTGGCAAGCCCCTACCATCAAGAAAGGTGGGAAACACTTGCCCTCCCTGTCCCCAGCCCCTTGCCCAGTCACCCTTACTTACAACCCCTTTATTTAGCCAAGACCCATTTCCCCTGCTTATAAGAAAAGGGAGGGGTGTTTCTGAGATTACACACCAGGCCCTTCCTCTCAGATATAAATGTTCTTCCCGAGATCCCAAATCTTTACATCAAGAATAGATCCAGCTTAGCAGAAATGGGAATGATAAAGGATTTCAGTTCTAAATCACAATATGTTCTAGGGTAAAGGGCATGCATGACATCACCAATAATTCAGATATTAGATAGATATTTGCCAGACAAGAGCCACTGTCCTGAGGAACAAAGGGGAAGAGGAATGATATGAGGCATGGAGTTTGTCACTGAATTTCTTTCCCTCTTTCACTGGTGCTCAGTTCAGCCCACCCCAGTTTATACCTATGTTCCCCATTAAGCCCCCCTCAATAGGCTGTTTTTCACACCTCCTAAGATATTCGGCTTCATGGGGTGCCCTTGAGGCTGTGAGGTTCAGTGACAGCTGCAGCTTTTGTGCCCAGATCTCCCCCTCATATCCTGGTCCTCCGCTCTGGGTTTCTTAGGAAATTCACTTCCGGGCAGGGAGTTCCCCAGACCTCTGCTTTTCCTTCCTCTCCCTCCGGCGTCCACACTGAGGCTATTTCACTGCTTATTAGCACTTCAGATGGGGGATATGAAGGAGTCAATGTGAAAATCTGATTAGTCATTTTGGCTATTTTTTCTGGAAGCTGTAGTAAAAGATGGGTTGCAAAAGAAGGAAAAGCTATTAGCTATTGAAATCTGTGTGTTTCAGTTAACCTTATCCCTCACAGATAATTGAGAATTGACAATAATGTTACTTTCTTTGCAACCTTCTTTAAAAATTTTTTTTTTCATTTCTGATACCATCTTCACGTGGCATTGACCAACGCCCATAAACAATTTGTGCCTTCTTGGTCAGCACCAAGAGTTCAAAGCTTGGCAAGTGAGCCCACCACAGAAGAACTCAAAGGCCTTGGGGGTCCCGCGGCAGTGAAGGTCACCTTCTCCTCCCTCCACTGTGTTCTCTTTGTGCCCAAGTGTGCCAACATGGGTGCCAGGTTATTCCAGCCTGCCAGTTCCCACCCCTCCTGCCCAGGTTCATACTGCCCCACCTCCACCAGGTCAGACTGGCCTCTCTTGCCTCTGAGCACACCTCACCCTCCACAGCTCTTACTGCTTTCTTCCTTCTGGGCCCCTGCCTGATACCTGATGCCTTTCCAAAACCCAGATCTCCAAGGTTTATCTCAAGTCCAGGAGCACCTCAAAGACCTCATGGCAAAGCCAGGCAGAATTGCTCAGCACTCTCCACCACAACCTCACCCAGTCCTCTGGGTGAATAATATGGGCATGCCTGGTTGCTCCCAGAGCCTAAATAGGCAGGGAAGGCAAGGAGGGCAGCAGCCATGTGTCCTGGGACCAGGCCCACTTGGCTTCCAACAACTGCTTAGCTCTGTCCACAAGTTAAGTCAGCCTCAGTTTCCTCTTCTGTAAAATTTTGAGACTGAAAATAGAATCTACTTCCTAGATTTATTTTGAAACCTAAATGAGTTGATGAAGGTAAAGCACTTGGCACGGGGCCAGACAGGAAATCAGTTCTGGGTGTGCAATCATGACCACCACCGTTAGCAACGTCCCCACAGTCCCAGGCAGCCTGGGCCAGCTCTAGGAGGGCCTCTGGTGCTACACTCTGCTGGAAGAGCCCCAAGGCTGAGAGGCTTCTACCTAGGTGCTTTCTGGGATTTTTAGTAAAACATCTCTCACAGTTTTTATACAGATTCCCCTCTCTCCCCTGCAAGATGCAGAGCTGTGTTCAGGGGAGTCATGAGCCACTTCCTGGCTATTCGCACAATGAGCACTCAGTGATCCAGGCCCCAGCTACTCCTGGTCTAGCTCGGTAGCAGCTCCATCTTCCCATGGGATGAATTCTTCCCCGGAGGATCCTCCATTCTTATGCAAATAGCTACTAGGAGCTCTGGCTCATCGAGTTTCTTGACGTTCCCAAACAAGTCTGAATGCACTTAGACAGAAAGCGGGTGTCTCCTCCCACCTTAATTACAATTAGAATGAAATTATGCTCACTTCAAAATTAACAATTCACACTTTTGCAACCATCAGAACTCCGACCACTGCCACCGCTCGCGTCCTCCCTCCCCTTCTCCTCCCTGCCTCCTCCTCTCCCTTTGTCCCGTGACTCAGCTCCCTGCTTCCCTGCCCTGACTTCCCCCACCCTTCCAGGATTCGCAGGCAGCGCCATCTGCTGGACGCAGGCTCAGCTGCACCTTCCCCCTCCCGGCGGGGCAAGGGGGTGCCAGGAGCTGGCCTAGGATAGATGGCTCCTCCCCTACTGGTAACACTGCACTTGCTGGGTAATTCTGCCGCAGTTCTGCAGTGGTTAATATTTTATTTTCAAAAAAAAAAACAAGGCGAACATTGTAAGAGAAGAGTGAAGGGCCGAAGATAAACAAGACCTATAAATTAGGGAAAATAAATTCAATCTTAGACAGTTTTTTGCCTTAGAAATGTGAAGTGTTAGCAGTGATGACTGCACGTTTACACTTCCTTTTTCATCTTTTTTTTCTCTTAAGCAACCTTTTGTAAGAAAGTGTCAGCTTTATAATTTTATATAATAGTAAACCTTTTGCCTTGGTATAAAAATAATTAGAGGCCCTTCCTAAGTAAAAGACACAAAAAGACAAAAACCCTGCTAGTGATGTCTAGAAGTAGACTTGGGTTCCTCTCCCAGTGAGAAGGTCTTGTTATTATAGAAAAGACATATTATAGACAATGGATTCCTTTTTCACTGGGTCCCAGGGGGAAAAAAAAAAAAATCAAGACTGGTATCCCAGCTACCCTGTTAACTTAAAATCCCTATTTAAGAGTAAATCACCTAAGGGAAGTGCTTTTTTTCTGAAAAGATGTTTCTAGTGGCAGTTTTTCTCTTAGTGGTGTTGAATTTATTATTTGTAGAATGCGGTGCTTTGTATCTAACTAATTATAGTACAGGTGATTTTAAGTCATCAAAATAAAATGCAAGCTAACAGTTACTGAACGCTTACTAAAATACATGATTTTAAAATCTGTATATGTCTTAGTTTATTTAATCCTTACAGCTCAAGATGGTGGAACTACTGTTATCCCCATTTTAAAGTTAGGGAAACTGAGATACAGACAGAATTAATAGTCCGGTCCAAGCTTGCACAGAATATGTGAAGCTGTCTGAATGGCCCCAGGAGGTGAGTTTACCCATTACTATACTCTGACTTATAATGGATTAACATCTCCAAGGTGACATATCTGTGAAAATAAAGGAACCATTCTAACTCCACAGCTCTGTTAAATTAAGTTTGGCCTAAAGCTGTCTCTGTACATATTTTAAGTTTGGCCTAAATTTGCCTTTGACTTGTGTGGCAGCCCCTTGCTAATTGCCTGAACTTGGGCATGATTCTTACATTCTGAAAGCTTGTTTTCTTTTAAAATCAATCATATGAAAACAACAATAATAATTACAAAAGGAGCCATTCTTTGTACATAATGAACTGTAACCTAACTTGATGTGGATACGTAAACACACTGTAACCTACTCTTGTAAGAGGTAACTAAGTCTCAGCCAATCACAGGCAGCCAACTGTTCAAAGCAGGTTCAAATAAGGCAAATGCTCAGCTGTAGCCAATCCAGCTGTTTCTGTCCTCACTTCTGTTGTATGGCACTTTCCTTTTTCTGTGAATACCGGGAGTCTCTCTGAACCTATTCTGGTTCTGAGAGCTGCCCAATTCACGAATCTTTCTTTGCCCAATTAAACTCCGTTAAATTTGTCTAAAGTGTTTCTTTCCACAGCTCCTTCTGGTCCTCGACTTTTCTATCCATCCACCTAGCCATCCATAAGCTTTATCCTAATCCTAAACATGTGAGTTAAGCAGATGAATGAATATATAGATGCGGAAGAGAAACAGAAATAGAGAGAGATAGAGAAACATTGTGCGCATAGAGAGAGAAACAGAGAGTGTGTGTGTGTATCTATATATAGAGAGAGACAGAACATGTGAAGCAAGGGACAGGCAGCAAATGAGGAGATTTTGAGTCAGGGTTCTTAACCTTGAGTGTGTGGGGTCCATGAACACCTTGGGATTATATGCAAAGTGTCACACTTATATGCATTTTTCTGGGGAAAGAGTCCTTAGCTGTCTTCAGATCCTCAAAAGTGCCTGTGTTCCTGACAAGATTAAGAATCACTGATTTCAGTAAAGAATAAAATAGCGCACACACCACCTATCTTCTCCTTCTTTCATGTGGGACCACTGCCTACACAATCTATGTTCTTCCTTTTGGTCAAAAAGTGAAAGAAGACAAATAAGAAGGCCAGGTCATCAGGAGACATTAAGAGTATCTTTGGAACTCACTGACACGTTCTTTGTTACTTTCAATAGTTAATGCACGATATACTAGGTGTTAACTCAAACATGGTTAAGGGGGCCAGGCACGGTGGCTCATGCCTGTAATCTCAGCACTTCAGGAGTCCAAGGCGGGAGGATCACTTGAGGTCAGGAGTTCCAGAACAGCCTGACCAACATGATGAAACCTTGTTTCTACTAAAAATACAAAAATTAGCCAGGCGTCGTGGTGGGCACCTGTAATCCCAGCTGCTCAGGAGGTTGAGGCATGAGAATCATTTGAACCCGGTAGGCGGAGGTTGCAGTGAGATGAGATCACACCACTGCACTCCAGCCTTGGCAACAGAGCAAGACCCTGTCTCAAAAATAAAAACAAACATGGTTAAGGGAAGAGGATCAACTTTTACTAAGGACCCACTATATGATAGGCACTTAATTTTTCTAACAACACTGTGCTATAGGTATTATTATTGTTGTTCTCATATGACTGATTTTAAAAGAAAACAAGCTTTTGGAATATAAGCATCATGCCCAAGTTCAGGTATTTAGCAAGAGGCTGACTTGGCAAATCATCTCAGGGACTGTCATAATGAATATGGGTATGTGTGTACATGTGTTCTTGGGACAGAGTGACCAGGTAGATCTGTTAGCTCTGTTGCATCTCTGAAGCAACAAATATTCAGCAGGGGGTGGGGAGAAGAAGCTCATTATTTGGAGATCAAATAACTTAATGCTGCTATTATTTCTAGCTCCTGATTCCCCTCCATGAATTTATCACCTTCTTCTATGAATTGCATTGAGCAACTCTGTATGCTAGGCATTGGGTAGAGTCTAGAATATCATCTTGCAATATTGTCTCCAGTAGACCCATGGTCCATGCCACTGGAAGCTCACTGTCTAGCAGAGACCACAGGCATGTGAGTAAATCATTACAGTACTGTGGGACAGGGATTCAAATATAAGAATGTCCTGAGTCCAAGCGGTGGAATGAAGAAGAAGCTTGATGTTGCCAAGATGTTTCAACTGAACCTTAAAGAATTAGGAGAAATTCCCAGCAAACAATAGGTGATGGTTAATTTTATGTGTCAATGTGGCTGGGCCACAGTGCCCAATCTTCTGAATGTTTCTGTAAGGGTGTTTTCAGATGAGATTAACATTTAAATAGATGGACTTTGAGTGAAGCAAATTGCCCTCCTTAATGTGGGTGGGCCTCACTCAATTATCTGAATAGAACAAAAGACTGACCTCCCTGAGCGGGAAGGAATCCTACCAGCAGATGGCCTTCAGAAATGAACTGCAACATTGGCTCTTCCCTGGGTGTCCAGCCTGCTGGCCCATCCTGCAGATTTTGGACTTGACAGCCTCCATAATTGCATAAGCCTATTCCTTAAAATAAATCTATTTCTGGATATATACATGTCCCATTGGTCTGTTTTTCTGGAGAACTCTAATACACAATGAAAGTAGGACTCTTCTAGGCAGAGGGAACAGCATGTACAAAGGCACAGAGGCTCCAGAAACAATGATTCAATTGAATCATAGTCCAGTCAGTTTATTGAATCCTGCTCTGGTGCCTGGTCTTATTGCCTGGCCTGATCATGCTGTGCTTGCTCCCATAAATAGATTATAGGAATATGATCTTTCTAGTCTGTTTGACCACCCCAGTGGTTTTGAAAATGCATAAATTGCTTATAGTTCCCTAAAGTAATGAGTCTGCAGGACCAGTAGTAAGAGTTATCAGTTGGAAGAAGCACAAGTTTTATCTGTCACCATGGCAGAGGTGTGCACAACTGCTACTGTTAGAAAACAACATAGGCTCCTGGACAACATATTCTTTTTTGCCACAATTTTATCGTCAGTACCCCAGGGGATAATCTGTGTCAGTTAAGGTTCTCCAGAAAAATAGAACCAACAGGATAGGTGTGGGGAGGTAGAGAGAGAGAGAGATTTTAAGAAATTGGCTCATGTGATTGTGGAAGCTTGGAAAGTCCAAAGTCTGCAGAGTAGGCCAGCAGACTGGAAACCAGGAAGAGTTGGAGTTTAAATCCAAAGGCAGTCTGCTGGCTGGGCACAGTGGCTCATGTCTGTAATCCCAGCACTTTGGGAGGCTGGCAGATCACTTGAGGCCAGGAGTTCAAGACCAGCCTGGCCAACATGGTGAAACCCCATATCTACTAAAAATACAAAAATCCAGCCTGGCACGGTGGTGCATGCCCATAACCCCAGCTACTCAGGTGTTCTGCCTCATGCCCATTCCCGTTTGGTGCGCAGTCCATTTGTACAGAATTTTAACCATTGTTTTTTTCATTCATTTTTTTCGTCCCATTCAAAGCAACTGTGTGACAGTGTATCCTTCTTATTTATTTTACAGAATAACAAACTGTATGTTTTATACCAAAGGATTTAGCTGGAAGAAGGAGGGAGGAGCGAGGCTGGGGGAGGTATGTATTCTGTCATTGACTTTGTATGGTGGCCACTTATCATGTGCAAGTTGGAACGCAATGCCCAGTTTGAAGGTAACTATTTCTGATAGACCGCCTCTGAACTCTTGTAGCGGGAAATGGAGTTGCCTCTCAACATCCATTCCAACCTGTCTACTATTCCTGCTGTGTAACAGCCCAGGTGTTTAGGTTGAATAGACCCCACTCCTAGTCTAAGAGTAAACCTTAATTGGAACCATTCAAAGTGAATGATTCAGTGCCTGGCAACGAATTGAGGCATTAGGTTCATCAGTACATGTTAATCCCTTGGCCATGTGGATGGGCACAAGTTGCTAAAAAAAAAAAAAAAGTGATTGTGGGGAGGCTCCTTCTCCCTAGCCCTAGAAGAAGCATTAGTCTCTATTGCTGCTGGTAATCATTCCTTCCTTCATTCTTAGCTCTAGCCATGTTTTATTGGTGGCCTCTGTTCCAAGCAAAGTTTAGTTCTAAGTGCTGGGGGTACCAAGTCATTGTTATCCTGGATCTTACAATTTAGTGGAAGAGGCAGAAAATAAACAAACATCTAAATACATTGTACACTGTGATGGTTACTTTTAGATGTCAACTTGGCTAGATTAAGGAATGCCTGGAGAACTGGTCAATCATTCCTTCTGGGTGTGTCTGTGAGGGTGTTTCCAGAGATTAGCAGGTGAGTCAGTGGACTGAGGTGGGAAGATTTGCTCAGTGTGGGCAGACACCATCCAGTCAGCTGGAGGCCAGGATAGGACAAAGAATGAGAGAAAGGATTTCCTCTCTGTCTCTCCTGATGCTGGGACACTCTTCCTCCTGCCTGAAGACAGCAGAGCTCCAGACTCTTCAGCATTGGGACTCCATGACTTACACTAGCAGTCACCCAGGTTCTAAGGCCTTCAGCCTCAGACTGAGAGTGACATCACTGTCTTCCCTGGTTCTGAAGCTTTGGGACTTGGATTGAACCATGCTACTGGCACCCCAGGGTCTCCAGCTTGCAGACAGCCTGTTACGAGACTTCTAGGCTTCCATAATCATATGAGCCAATTCCCCTCGTAAATAACCTCTCATACCTATCTGTCTATCTCCTGTTGGTTCTGTGAATGGAAGAATCATCAGGTTCATGAATTTAGAGAGGAGAGCTTTATCTCTCATAAAAGGGCAGCCTGCAATTTACAATAGCAAAGACTTGGAGCCAACCCAAATGCCCATCGATGATAGACTGGATAAAGAAAATGTGGCACATATACACCATGGAATACTATGCAGTCATAAAAAAGAATGAGTTCATGTCCTTTGCAGGGACATGGATGTAGCTGGAAGCCATCATTCTCAGCACACTAACACAGGAACAGAAAACCAAACACCGCATGTTCTCACTCATAAGTGGGAGTTGAACAATGAGAACACATGAACACAGAGAGAGGAACAACACACACCAGCACCTGTTGGGGTGGTGGTGGGAGGAAGGGGAGGGAGAGCATTAGGACAAATACCTAATGCATGTGGGGCTTAAAATCTAGATGATGGGTTGATAGATTTAGCAAACCACCATGGCACAGGTATACCTATGTAACAAACCTGCATGTTCTGCACATGTATCCCAGAACTTAAAGTAAAATTAAAAAAAAAAAAAGGGTCAGCCTAGCCATTCTGCAGTCTGGGAAGTGTAGCCTTCAGCAGAAGCCCAGAGCAAATGCTCCAAGGGAGGGAAGGATAAAAAGGAATTTGTGCTAAATGAATTGGCTAAGTATACATATTCAATAAGCTATAGGAGGAGTCACAAATATTTATGAAAGGAGAAACATGCACATGTGCAATTCAGCTTCATGCCTCTTCATGGGTTGCACATTCAAAAAATGTTAGCAGTAGCATAATCCAAGAGTGGAGTTTTCAGGCCTCTGATATCAAAAGGTGAAGCAGAGAACCCGAAAAAACCCCACTGTACATCCTCTTCACATCAGCCAAAACCAGTCTGGAGCTGGTGGTCAGTTTTTAAGAAGGGATACATTGTGAAACTGGTCAGCTGTCACCTCAAAACTGCAAAGACGGAAGGGGAGTCCAGTCACAGCCTCAGATGATAGACTAAAGGCGATAAGAGAATGAGTTGTCTGTTTCTTGTTTTTCATAGCTGGTTTCTTCTTACTCCTTAGGAAGCAATTCTGGCTAAAGATTAATAAGGGTCAGTGCAGTTGCTCACACCTATAATTACAGCAGTTTAGGAGGCTGAGGCAGGAGAGTTGCTTAAGGCCAGGAGTTTGAGACCTGCCTGAGCAGCATAGGGAGACCCAATCTCTATTAAAAAAAAAAAAATGTTAATTAGCTGAGCATGATGGTGCATGCCTGTAGTCCCAGCTTCTTAGGAGACTAAGGCAGTAAAGATTGCTTGAGCTCAGGAGTTTGAGACTGCAGTGAGTTATGATCATGACACTGGACTCCAGCCTGGGTGACAGAGTGAGGTAAAAAAAAAAGTTAATAAAGAAGGAGTATACTGAGACGTGTCCAAACTCCCATCCTGTCCTGGCCAGAACTCAGTTTTTAAGGTTTCTCTGGGTCCTCTTGGCCAAAAGGGGGTCTGTTAGGTCAGTTGGGAGGCTTAGGATGTTATTTGTTTGCCATACTCTGATTAGTACAGATTTTGGTACCAGGAGTGGTTCTAGGGGAACAGAATTTTAAGGAAGAGTTCCCCTAGTTGGTTTTGGGGTTTCTGGAATTGTTTCTTTAATCTGACTACACCTAAAAATGCTCAGAACTCTACTTCGAACAGTACAGAGTACTACTTCTAACAGTACACTACTTCTAACAGTACACTTCTACTTCTAACAGTACACTGCTAATTCATGTCCTAAACTGTGTATAGAGATACACAAAATATCTGCATTTGATGCTCCAAATCGAAATCCAAATTAATGCAAGGAACTTGATGACTCTGTACATGACACCTTTAAACATTTGTGGAAAACTAAGGAAAATAATAACATTGATGGGCTGCTTCTAATGTCACTGGTCAAAGTGATGGAAAAAAAATAACAGGGATTCAAATTTCCAGCTCCAGTTCTGCATAAATAGCCTATGAGCTTCTAAGTGTGACCTGAGCCAGAATCTTCTCTTCTGTAACTGCAAGGCTGAAATTGCTGAAAATCAAACACAAGCCCTTATCATCTGATTGGCTGATTTACAATGAAAGTTGGACTCAGCCTCTCAGAGTGTCTGGTGTGAAATTAAGGGCATTGATTGGGAGGGAATGGGATTCTGTAAATTGGGATGAGGATGTGTGGAAAGACTCTGATGAAACTGGGGACATTGAGCCCCTAAATTCTGATGAGATTTGTTTGCCAAGCAGAGGTGGTCTTACACCCCTCACTCCCAGACAGCAGCCTTCCCACCCACAACAGTATCAATATCAGCATTTCCACCTGTGTCTGAGGGGGTTAGCCCTTCATTTCCCGAGGAAACAGTAACGCCCTCCCAAGGCAGTTTCCAAACAAGACAAGGCTGATTCTCCTCAGGACCCACCCTCACCTCCCCTCTTTGTTTCTAGCCCTATAACCAGACTCAAGTCCCAGCAGGCCCCTAAAGGTGAGGTAGAAAATGTGACTCATGAGGAGGTATGCTACACTCCAAAAGAATGACTTGAGTTTTCTAATTTATACAAGCAGAAATCTGGGAAACATGTGTGGGATGGATATTAAGGGTGTGAGATAATGGTGGAAGGAACATAAAGTTGGATCAGGCTGAATTTATTGATATCGGCCCACTAAGCAGAGATTCTGCACTTAATGTTGCAGCTCCAGGAGTTAGGAGAGGTGCTAACCATCTGTTTGGCTGGTTGGCTGAAACACGGATCAAAAGGTGGCCCACTGTGAGGGAGCTGGAGATGCCTGCTCTCCCTTGGTTTATTGTAGAGGAAGGGATTAAAATGCCTAGAGAGAATGGAAGCCTGTACTGGATTTATCACCTAAAATCTGCTCACCTATGAAGGGAGGGTCTGAAGACATACCTTTCACCAACACTTTGAGAAACAGATTTGTGAGCAGAGCCCCAGCATCCCTGAAGAACTCCGTGATTGTTCTTCTCCACAGGATGGACCTTGCAGTGGGAGGCACAGTTACTCAACTGGAAAACATAAATGCAATGGGAATCATTGGATCCTGGGTGGCTGGGGCCAAACTGCAGCTCTCAATGACTAAAGCAAGGTGGATGTGTTTACCATAATGAGCAGCAGAGGCAAAGCAACAATCAGAATAATCTGACTTACGTAGATCTGCGGCATTGGCTATTTAATTATGGTGTTCCTAGAAGTGAATAGATGGGAAGCCTACTACATTCTTACTTGATTTATATAAGCAGAACACTTCCAGGTCAAGTGAACAAAAATCTAACCTGAATCATAAAAACAGAAAATCATGGCCTCTCTATCAGTTCCCAGACTTGAGCCAGTTTACAGACCCAAAACCCCTCGAATGAAGGTGGGGCCAGGGCCCCTCCACGAAGGAGCCTGGTATACTACCAAAAATACGTACTGTTAATCTTTCTCTCATCTTTCCCCAAAGAGGCCTCCGGCCTTTTACCAGGGTAACTGTGCACTTGGGAAAGGAAAATAATCAGATATTTTGGGGACTACTGGACATTGGCTCTGAACTGACATCGATTCCAGGAGACCCAAAACATCACTGTGGTTCACCAGTCAGAGCAGGAGCTTATGGAAGTTAGGGGATCAATAGAGTTTTAGCTCAGGTCCAACTCACAGCGGGCTCAGTGGGTCTCTGGACCCATCTTGTGGTCATTTCCCCTGTTCCAGATGCATGATTGGAATAGACATACTCAGCAGCTGGCAGAATCCCATGTTGGTTCCCTGATCAGTAGGGTGAGGGTTATTATGGTAGGAAAGTCTAAATGGAAGCCCATTAGAGCTGCCCCTACCTAGGAAAACAGTAACTCAAAACCAGCATCACATCCCTGGGGGGATTACCAAGATGAGTCCCACCATCAAGGACTTGAAGGATGCAGGGGTGGTGAGTCCCACCATCAAGGACTTGAAGGATGCAGGGGTGGTGAGTCCCACCATCAAGGACTTGAAGGATGCAGGGGTGACGAGTCCCACCATATCCCCATTCAACTCTCCTTTATGGCCTGTGTGGAAGATAGATGGATCCTGGAGGATAACAGTAAATTATTAAGCTTAACCAAGTGGTAACTCCAATTGCTGCTGCCATACCAGATGTGTTTCCATTGCTTGAGCAAATTAACACATATCCTCATACCAGTATACAGCTATTGATCTGGAAAATACCTTTTTCTCCATACCTGTCCACACAGCCCACCAGAAGCAGTGTGCTTTTAGCTGATGAGGCCAGCAATACTCCCTCACTGTCCTATCTCAGGGGTAGATCCAGCCCCATGTCACAATTTAGTCTGAAGGGATCTTGATCACCTTCCCCTTCCACAAGCTATCACACTGGTCCATTACATTGATGACATTATGCTGATTGGACCTAGTAAGCGTGAAGTAGCAATTACCCTGGACTTATTGGTAAGTCATTTGCATGTCAGAGGGTGAAAATCTAACTGAAATTCAGGGGACTTCCGCCTCATTGAAGTTTCTAGGGGTCCAGTGGGTATGTTATTCTAGCCTATCTACCAAGTGACTGGAACAGCTGCTAGTTTTGAGTGGGGCCCAGAACAGAAGAAGGCTCTGCAACAGGTACAGATTGCAGTGCAAGCTGCTCGGCCACTTGGGCTATATGATCCAGCAGATGCAATAAGGCTTGAGGTGTCAGCGGCAGACAGGGATTCTGTTTGCAGCCTTTGGCAAGCCCCTATAGGTGAATCACAGCAAAGGCCCTTAGGATTTTGAAGCAAGGCCCTGCCGTCATCTGTAGACAGCTACTCTCCTTTTGAGAGACAGTTTTGGCCTGCTACTGGGCCATAGTAGAAACTGAAGGCCTGACCATGGGCCACAAAGTTACCGTGCAATCTGAAATTCCTGCCATAAACTGGGTGTTTTCAGGCTCACCAAGCCATGAGGTTGGATGTGCACAGCAGCACTCCATCATCAAATGGAAGTAATATATATGTGACCAGGCCCATTGGGTCTTGAAGGCACAGGTAAATTACATGAAGAACTGGCACAAATATTTCCTACTCTTGCTACACTGCCTTCTCTCTCCCTGCCTGCACCTATGGCCTTTTGGGTAGTACCCTATAACCAGTTGACAGAAGAAGAGTAAGGTCTGGTTTACAGATATTTCTGCATGATATGCATGCACCAGTTGAAAGTGGACAATTGCAGCACAACAGCCCCTTTCTTGGACATTCTTGAAGGCAGTGGTGAAGGGAAGTCTTCTCAATGGGCAGAATTTGGGGCAGTGCACCTGGTCATGCACTTCTCTTGGAAGGAAATGAGATTGTATGCCGATTCACGGGCTGTGGCCAGTGGTTTGACCAGAGGGTCAGGGACTTGGAAAGGACATGACTTAAAAATTGGTGACAAAGAAATGTGGGAAAGAGGCATGTGGATAGACTTCCTCTGAGTGGGCAGAAGTTGTGAAGCTTTTTGTGTCCCATGTGAATGCTAACCAAAGGTGACCTCAGAGGAGAAGAAATTTAATAATCAAGTGGATAAGATGACCTGTTCTATGGATACCAGTCATCCTCTTTCCCAAGCCACTCTTGTCATTGCCCAATGGGCTCATGAATGAAGTGGCCATCGTGACTGGGATGGAGTGATGCAGGGGCTCAGCAACATGGACTTCCACCCACTAATGCCAGCCTGGCTATGGCCACCTCTGAGTGCTCAATCTGCCAGCAGCAGAGACTAACACTGAGTCTCCGATATGGCCCCATTCCCCAGGATGATCAGCCAGCTACCTGGTGGCAGGTTGATTACTTGGACCATTTCTATCATGGAAGGGGTAGCGTTTTATCCTTACTGGAATAGACACTCTGGATATGGATTCGCCTTCCCTGCACACAGTGCTTCTGCCAAAACTACCATTCATGGTTTCACAGAATGTTTTGTCCACCATCATGGTATTCCACATGTGAAAGTTGTCAGAATAAAAATTGAGTCACTTATGTTTAAATAACCTTGACAAACAAAGGCCGGGTGCAGTGGCTCATGCCTGTAATCCCAGCACTTTGGGAAGCCGAGGCAGGTAGATCGTTTGAGGCCAGGAATTTGAGACCAGCCTGAGCAACATGGCAAAACCCTGTCTCTACAAAAATACAAATATTAGCCAGGCATGGTGGCGTGCGCCTGTAGTCCCAGCTACTCGGGAGGCTGAGGCAGGAGAATTGCTTGAACCCGGGAGTTAGAGGTTGCAGTGAGCCAAGATTGTGCCACTGCACTCCAACCTGGATGACAGAGAAAGACTCCGTCTCAAAAAATAAAAATAAATAGATAGGTAGATAATAAATTTTTTAAAAATATAACCTTAACAAATAGAGCTGAGAAAGGCCACAGAGGGAGTGTTCTTGTGCATGAATGCCTGATAACAAGAACTATCACAAAACACTCTGCAAAAACCACAGACTTGCACAAATGCCAACACAATCTTACACAAAAAAATACCTCTGTGAGAACATCTGTACAGAAACTACCTTTCCAACCTCTACTGTCTTGTTATTGATTCTTGTAGCCAAGGATATTTATCCCAAAACAATTATGCAATCCCCCTCATTTTTTCTTTAAAAACATTTGTCCTCCTTTACTTCCCTGGAAATGCACATCATTTACTAGGGTATGCATATTCCCATTGCAATGCCCCTTCTCAAATAAATAACATTTTCTTCTAGTGAGTCTCCCTCCCTATTATTTAGGTTGACATACACAGCTCTGCTTCTCATTATGGAACTCACTTCACAGCAGGGGGCTAATGCTCATGAAATTCAGTGGTCTTACCATGTTCTCAACTATCCTGAAGCAGCTAGCTTGACAGAACAGTGGAATGCCCTTTTGAGGATGTAGTTACAGTGTCAGGTAAGTGACAGTACTTTGCAGGGCTGGGGCAAGTCTCCCCAGATGGCTACACATGCTCTAAAGCAGGGTCCAATATATAGTGCTGTTCCTCCCATAGCCAAGATTCATGGGCAGGAATCAAGAAGTGGAAACAGGAGTGGCACCACTTAATATTATACCAAATGACCCACTAGCAAAAGTTTTGTTTCCTGCTCCCATGACTTTATCTTCTGCTGGCCTAGAGATTTTGGTTCCAGAAAGAGGAATGCTACCAGCAGGAGACACAATAATGAGCGCATTTAACTGGAAGTCAAGACTGCCACCCAGCCACTTTGGGCTCCGCGTGCTTCTGAGTCAACAGGCTAAGGAGAGAGTTACGGTGTTGACTAGGGTGATTGATTCAGACTACCAAGGGGAACTTGGACTGCTACTCCACAATGGGGGTAAGAAAGAGTATCTGGAGAGCTCTTAGAGTGTCTCTTAATATTATCATGCCCTGTGATTAAGGTAAATGGGAAATTGCAACAACCCAATTTAGGCAGGACTACAAATGGCCCAGACACTTCAGGCATGAAGTTTTGGGTCACCCTACCAAGTAAAGAACCACAGCTAGCCAAGTATTTGCTGAATGGTGGTTATAAATACCAGCTATGGCCATGTGAACAGTTACAGAAACAAGGACTGTGATTGTCATGAATATTTCCTCCCTATTTTGTTATGTGTTTGTGCGTATATTTACATATGTTAAGCAAATATCTTTGTTTTCATTTCTCTCTTATTCCTTTATCATGTAACATAAGATGCATTGACTTTATATCATAATATTTAAGCATTGTTAATTTTTACATCACAGTATTTAATTATAGGATATCAGAGAAGAGTAAACATCACCCAGGGACTATACTTCCTCTTCTTAGGACAGGATTAGTCCATTTTCAGTGTATGCAGGATAATTATACCACATTAAGTGGAACTAATACCTTGTTAGTGTCTTTATTTGGAGGTCAGGTATGGCTTAAGGAGATGTATATGAGTGCCAAGTTGGCAAGGAGTAGACTTAATGTTGGCTAATTTTAGGTGTCAACTTGACTGAATTAGGGAATGCCTAGAGAACCGGTAAGGCATTACTTCTGGGTGTGTCTGTGAGGGTGTTTCCCAGATGAGATTGGTGTATGAGCCTTTGGACTCAGTGGGGAAGAGCTGCTGTCAATGTGGACAGGCACCATCCAGTCAGCTGGGGTGAGGATAGAACAAGGAAAAAAAAAAACAGAGAGAAAAGGATTTCCTCACCCTCCCTCCTGGAGCTGGGACACACTTTTTCTCCTGCCCTTAGACATGAGAACTCCAGGCTCTCCAGCCTTGGGACTCCAGGACTTAAACCAGCAATCACCCAGATTCTCAAACCTACAGTCTCAGACTGAGAGTTACACCACGGGCTTTCCTAGTTCTGAGACCTACGGACTTGGACTGAGCCATGCTACTTGTGTTTCAGGTCTCTGGTTTATAGATGTCTGGTCATGGGACTTCTCAGCCTCCAAAATCATGTGAGCCAATTCCCCTAATAAATCGCCTCTCATTTATCTACATCTATATCCACATCCACATGTAAATATAGAAATATCCCATTTGTTCTGTCTCTCTGGAGAATCCTGACTAATATAATTGTCAAGTGACAAGACCTAAGAAGAAAAAATAAAGTAAGATAAGAAAATAGAGTTATGGGTATGATATTTTCGGTGATTAAGTAATTTAAGAGAGACACAATCCGATAAATAGAGTTACTTAGAGGAGAGTAAAATGGCCTCTAGCTGAAGAAACTGGGGAAGGCCTTCCAATAAAGGTAAACTTTTGAAAGCATCAGAGAGAAAATTTTAGAAAAAGATTGAATATGCAAGACATTTTGAAAATAAACTCATTACTGATTAGATTTGGGAGTTAAAAGAGAAAGATGAATGAAAAAGTATTTAAAAGCAGTATTTTTGGAACAGCAGTTCATATCTTTAGTGAGTCATGAAATTAATTTAATAGTTTACAACCAAATTCTTTAATGGAATGAAATAGATTGGAATAAAACAGATTAGAGTACATCAAACATAATAAGGGTAAGTACTCTTGGGGGAAATTTTTTTTCAGTTACATGTGTGTTTGTCTGCACATGTATATATATGTGTGTGTGGGGGTGTGTGTGTATGATGTAAAATGCATTTCTTAGAGTGCATCATGATTTAAAAAAAAATTGGCTTAGAGTTTTTAAATCTGTGTAAGTGAAAGACTGTGGTATTGTTAGTAAGAAAAAAAGACATTAACAAATGCCATTGATTTTAAAGATAAAGATTTTGAGATTAAAGTCTCAGCTGAATATCTAAAAACAAAGATGAGGCCGGGCGCGGTGGCTCAAGCCTGTAATCCTAGCACTTTGGGAGGCTGAGGTGGGTGGATCACGAGGTCAGGAGATCGAGACCATCCTGGCTAACACGGTGAAACCCCGTCTCTGCTAAAATACGAAAAATTAGCCGGGCATGGTGGTGGACGCCTGTAGTCCCAGCTACTCGGGAGGCTGAGGCAGGAGAATGGCGTGAACCCGGGAGGCGGAGCTTGCAGTGAGCAGAGATCGAGCCACTACACTCCAGCCTGGGTGACAGAGCGAGATTCCTTCTCAAAAAAAAACAAAAAACAAAAACAAAGATGAAATGAAATGGACAGGGGAAATGTCAAAGCTAGAGATATAAATTTGGGATTCATTTACAGAGAAATTATATGTGAAGCTATAGCGATGAATCAGGTTACTAAAGGAGAAAATGTAAGAAACAGAAAAAAGTCCAGGACAAAACCTTGGCCATAATATTTGAAGGAAAGGGGAAGGAAGAGAAGGCCAAAAAAAAAAAAAAAAAAATTAGAAGGAGCAACAGAGGTTCAAGGAAAATCAGGAGATTGAAGGACAGGGAGATCCAATAAAAACTGAATTTCAATAATGTCAAATGTCCTAAGGAGTCAAGAAGGGAGATGCGGGTTAAGAAAAGCCACATGACACAGCAACTTGGAGAACACTAACAGTTTTCAAAAAAACCATTTCTGCAAAGTGGTGGAAATACAAGCCAGGATGATTAAGGCAGTATATTCTGTAGCGAGGGGAAGCATATATATCATCATTTACCTTATTTTCCAGCCTCATCAGATGTTTTCAAGGAACAGTTGCAGACTCATTGCCACCAAGTGTACGTCTTCACTAATTTAGTGCCTAGAACGTTTTTGGGAGCACCTCAGGTTTTTCTTCAAGATGATGGCCATCAAGAACACCAAACATGCTTCAAGGGCTCAGAACAAGCCTGCCTTAGTCAAAGCATATGTTTTTAGTATGTTCAATGCTAATGACAAATCCTGAGCCTCTGGAGGGGTTCCCACCCCCCTACAACCCTATCCGCATCCTAGGAATGCCAGGAGAATTCATCTTTGGGGAGAAGACTGTCATTTTATTTGTGAAACACTTGAGTGGGACTTGTGGTTATGCAGATGTAAGACTCAGTGCCCAATCTAGGGAGAGGGATTAATACCATAAAGACCTTTGACTTCTAAACAGCAAAAGTGAAAGAGTTGTAGGCCTTGGGAGCAGTGACTGACATGCTGTTTACTCATTTTTGGCTTCCTTGAGACTCTAGGAGTTGTGATTCAAGATGTGGGGAATAATGGGAGACAAGAATGCATGGACTATGGAAGAGTATGACTCCAGCAAGATGGCAGAGACTACGGAGGGAGACAACCCTGGGAGACTGCATTAGGGACTGGCCAATGGATTCTAGCAGCAGCAGAATCTGTTTTCCAATTTCATATTGTTTCTCCTCAAAGCTATACTTTTTTATAACCTAAGAAATGCATGTGTTCAGTAAAAAATTTCCTAACCCTTACAACCTGTCACTAATAACTAACTTTAATTAAGTACTTAAAACATAGTAAGCATTCTTCAAAGTGCTCTATGTATTTTAATGAATTTTAACTTCTCTGCTTTCTATTGCTTTTCCTTTATCTCTACCTCCCATTATTCATTCTCATTTATCTTTTCCATTGTCTTTCCCACTTTCTCCTCTCTCACTCCCTCCATTTTTGTCCCCTCTAACTCTCTGTCACACATTCTCACGGGCTCAATCTCACATAAAAATTAACTTGTAGAATGAGTTAACTTATTTAATCTTCATAGCAACCCAGGGAAAAAAGTATTATTATCAGCTTCATTTCGCTGAGGTAAAAAACTGAGTAAAAAACTGAGGTACAGGAGGTTAAGTAACTTAAGGTCATACAACTAGTAAGATTCAGAGCCTGGATTTGAACTCAAGAAGTTTGACTGCAAAGCTTATAATCTTAACCATTGCTACTCTCCATATCTTTGTGATTGCATTGGCTTTGGAAATAAAGGGAAGATCTACAATGACATCTTAAGGTGGAGCGGGCCAGAAATTGTGGTGCACTGTGGAGAGGGAAGGTGAGCCCAGCAGGAGAAACCTGGGAGAATCTGCAGCAAGCACTTGGCAATGATTTCAGGAGAATATACGCACTTCCTGGGGATGCCTAGAAGCCATCGAGAAGTAGCCTAGAGTTCCCACAGTATCACAGGACAGAGACTCTTAAGGAGAAATTTGCATATGAAAAAGAATGGGTTCTGCTTCTGTGAAATGTGATAATACATGCACGGTGATTTTCACTATGCTTGGATGCTCAGTAATTGGTCACTATATATGTTAAGTCTTCCTGCCCTTTTCTGATACTCTTTCTAACGTCCCTTGAAGGGCAATCCAAATTTTCACTCAATTACCATCATTCAGTTAATATTCACTGTCTGTTACTTGCAGGTCAGCAAGTTGACTCTATGGCACAAGCTTCCCCTTTTCTGGCAATGTTACTTCTGAGCCGTGTTTGCAGCCTCCTAAGATGCTTTGCATACTGGAAAATAACTAAACTTATCCACAGATAATTAAACCAGAGTGAATCCATTTTTCTCCATTAATAAAGATTTATGTGAATATTTTTAATGAAGGTAACTGAAAGCAGGTGGAGGAACACAAAGTTTGTACGAAGCAGTTAGTAGTCAATTCGGCAGAGATCAAAGTGTGTCAGACTAAAACAAATATTAGTAAGAACAACATGTGGTCATTTTGTGCCTTTGTAGGAGGAATGCCAATGAGAAACTTCAGTGTGGAAACATAACTGCTCTCCCACCAAACCCAAAAGGAAGCTAAACTGCTTATCAGGCATGGTGAGTATATGGTATGTGGTCAGCCTTATTGGCATATCTTAATTGAGAATTAGACTGTCATGGCAGAATACATTGTAAGTTTAAAACCTGGGAGACAAAATAATTCATTGAAATTCCCAAGGCACATCTTGTTTCCTACCTATTCCTTGAAATGTTTTCCTTTTATTTCTCTCTTTGTTTTCCTGTTATTCATTTCTTCCTTCTTTCTTCTACCTTCAGCCATGCTCTCAACTTTCCTGTTCACTGTCTAAATCCCTCCTTTTATACAATTATGTTTGTGATATACTTCCACAGTTATCAGAAGTTATTACTTCTTTTCTCTCCCCTCTCTTCTTTATATTGCTTTTCCTTTATCTTTGCCTCCCATTAGTCATTCTCATTCATCTTTTTCATTGTCTTTCTCCCCTCTCATTCTCTCTGTCTTTTCCCCTCTACCTCTCTGTCACTCACTCTCACAAGCTCAATCTCACATACAAATTAAATTATTATAAAGAATTTCTTTGCTGGTTACAAATTCCATTCGTGCCCAGGGACTTAGGATTGCATAAGATTGGATGCATCTCATGCCCTGTTGCTCTAAGCTGAAAATGTTTTCTTGACCCCCTCTCACTTCACACTACTGGAGGAATAGCATTATCCGTTATCTCCCCAGAACAGCGATGGGAGGAACATACTGCTGAATATACATCTGGCCATGACTGCATCCATATTATGGAAGACATCATTTGCTCTTAGAACAGAGGACATCAGCACCGGCATTCACAGCCTCATCTGTTAAGTGTGTTTCCCTCACTCTGCAGTTGCTTAGCTCAGACCGGCAAGAACCTGGTGGGCAACCCTTCCTCCGAACTTGGTGGGGAATCATACAACCTGTTGAAATTGGCTCACATATAGCCTAGGAATGTGTACCCCAAATATTCCAGCACTGGTGGGTGGTGTGTTTGAAACACAATCTCAAATAAAACAAAGTAACCATATCCCATGGAACTGGCTGTTTATCTCACATACTTGATATGGTTGGGAGACGAATCAATGAGATCTGAAGTATTTTCCAGGGTTCATACGCAATGCTGTTGATATAGGCCTTGGTGTTATTCTCATGAGTGGTAGTCTAAATTGCAGAGCCATACAGAGGGACTTATATTTGCCAGGAACATATTAACCATATACTGTTTTCTGGATAGTGGCTGGGACTGTTGGAATAATTATTCTACAAGTTCACATGAGCATGAAAGATCTGACCCTGGGTAGGTCTTGGGGGCATTTTCTCTTCATGGTGAGCCTTGATAATGTCAAGCTCTAGCTGGCCCCTTAAGAAACCTCTGAGCCTTGGCCAGGGATGATTTTCAAGGTCTCTGACAGATCAGTAGTAAATGAAAAGTTTCCCTGGAGAGTCAGGAAGAAACCCTAGTTAATTGGTCTTCAAAGTACCTAAGATCAGGCCAGGCACAGTGGCTCACACATGTAATCCCAGCACTTTGGGAGGCCTAAGCAGGTGGATTGCTTGAGCCCAGGAGTACAAGACAAGCCGGAGCAACATGGCAAAACCCATCTCTACAAAAAATACAAGAAATTAGCTGGGCATGGTGGTGTACACCTGTAGTCCCAGCTACCCGGGAGGCTGAAGTGGGAGGATCGATTGAGCCAAGAAGGTCAAGGCTGCAGTGAGCCATGATGGTGTCACTGAATTCCAGCCTGGGTGACAGAGTGAGCTGCTGTCTCAAAAAAAAAAGTAAAAAAAGTACTTAAGATGCAAGCTTGGCCTAGGATTATTCAGAAACCCTAGGGAATGTGGAAACCTGTCCCAATCCCACCAGACACTAATTACTCTAGAAACTACACTCAGGTATTTAGTTTACACTGCTGTAAGCCATAGAACTAAGCGTTGACTTTATGACATGTCTTGCTTATTAAGCCACATGGTGCAAGTCAGGGATGTAATATGGTTAATCTCCTTTTTTTTAGTAGGATGTGCCCAAGAGAATATATATATATATATTCCTTCACCCAGAAATAGAGACAGAGACCCAGAGACAGGCTCATGCTTAATGCCTACCATGAGACTCCTACCAGTATCTATGGTGGTAGGATCTCTGATGGAGGTTGGGTCTCTGATGGAGGTTGGGTTGTTGGGACCTGGTCTGATGTAGCTCTCTACATGGAATTGACAGTAGATATTCCAACCTTAGCCACCTGCTGCTCTCTTATGAGCAAGAAGGGGCTCTAACGTATAAAATCTGTCAAAGAACAGAGTAAGGTTTCCTCTCTGAGCCAGGCAAGTAATCTCCCTAATAGCCAAGAAGAGTAACAGAAGATGTGTACCCTATAATGCTGGTCTTGGGGTGTAGGTGTATGAGACAGAAAAACAGACCTCAAATATGTAACTTCAAATTTAACTTCTTCTGAGGCATTTTTCTGGAAAACCTTCAGCTCTATGGGTATGACTCAATTAGTGTTCACTGAACATTTAACTTACTGGAAATACTGGAAATCAAATAATATTTCCAAATTTCAGGTGAAAAAACTGGGTCAAAAGATCACTAAGAGACACAACAAAGTGACTCAGAAGAAAAGATGAATTTATGTATCTGGTTTCTGAATCTCAGGACTATTGTGTTCACTACGGAATACTAAATGCTTTGTCTCAAAATCCATTGAAAGATTGTATAGTTGCATAAGCTCCATTCATCTCAGCTACTAGTAACACGCAGTTATCTTGGGCTACAAACCAAAGAAATATGAAATGCAACTAAATTTCAAAAAAGAAATAGTGTTGCAGGAATACAATTTCCCAAACACATGTTAGTTAATATTCTAGTATTAACTTTTACACTTTGCCTTTTATCTTGGCATGTCAAAGTACATAAACCATTATTCTAAGATCTTCACCTTCATTCTCTCAAGATAGAAAAGGAGATTCTGAAATAATTGTGCCCAGTAATCCCCTAAGGAAACTAAAGCTCATAGAATTTCAGTGGAAGCTCTGCTTCCAGTTTAAAGTAACTCTGCACCCCAGGTTGCCCAAGGCCATGCCAATTTCAAAGATTCTGTCCCAATATCACCATATGTGGCCTCTCACTTCTCAGACTAGCCTGACTGGACTCCAGGAAACATGGTCTCTAGCTTCCAATATTCATTGACCCATTTAACAGATGTTAATAACCTACTGTGCACATGGCAGTGTTAAAGTAAATAAAACTCCATCACATCTTGGTGGAAATGTGAACAATTATGCCCATTAGCATTGTTCGAGAGGCTAGCAGGCATAATTGCTATATTTCCACCAAGACATAATGGTGCAGGGGAGGGCGGGGCAGGAGGCAGTTCATGGAAGACGGAGGCTTGGAGCTAGCCCTGAGTGGGATGGGATTCAACTGTCAGGTAAAAGTGGGAGCAGAGCACTTCAGGTAGAGAGAACAGCATGAAGGCCAACAGGGCTTTGATGATGTAGAGGCGTAGTTTCGAGGAGTGGTCTAGATGCCTTATGCATGAGCATGTGATGGTTGAGGAGGTGGGAGTGTAGAAGAGAGTGAAACTGGAAAGCCAGATTGAACCCCGGCTTTGAAGTGTCCGGGATACCAGGCTGAGGAGCTGGGACTTTATTCTTCATACAGTAGGGAGCCATTGCTTGTTTTTAAGCAAAGTAGTGACCTGAGAAAATATGAACATCAGGAAAATGTATATGCGGAGAAGGAGAATGTGTGGAGGGGAGATCAATTACAAGCTGATATTTTTAGATGGGAGGAGGCAATAAGCCAGATAAGACGCTGGGGTTTGAACGAGGCCAGGCAGTAAGGTCACAGAGGGGGATGCAGATTTCAGGAAAGGCTGGATATGGAGACCATAATTTCTGTGGCCTAGACTTTATCTGAACTTGAGGCTGGTGTTTCTCCTCCTGTAACGACTTGAGAATGACCCATAAACAGGTTTCCGATAATGTCCTCCAACTCCACAATGTGTCATATCAGAAGTGGCCACCAGGAGACGCAGTTACATTAACAACTGTAGCAGAAACCAGAAAAGGAAAAGGTCCTGTAGGGGTGCAGATGCAGAGAATTAGAGCAGAACATGGATGGGAAGGGTGAGGAGCAGTAGGGTTGTCCAGGTGGGGGAGGCTGGGCCCAATGCATGGAATTTTTACAGTTTCAGGAAACGGGCCAGAGACGATGGAAAATTGCATTAATGTTGTTACTGCTATACAGCATACCATGCACATGTACTATGAGCGTTTCTATTGTTTCTAATCTATATGTGAATTGTAAACAAGGACTAGGCATAATCTCATCTTATAGCCAACAAAACCAAGTCTGAGTTACACACACATTGCATCTCAGTGAATAAATTTCTCAGATACTATATATATGCCAAGCACTTGACGTGGTGTGTGACCAAGACAACCCTGCCATCATGAAGCATATGTGACACAAGGGAGTGGGAGATAAACAAAGACCAAGTGAGCAAACCAATGAATAAGACAATTCACTAATGGTAACTGCTATGAAGGTAACAGCATGGTAGTATTGTAAAGCATAGCAGGAATAGTGGGCCTGGGAGGGCTTCATTTATTTAATAAACGAAAGCCTCTCTGAGCAGGTGCCACTGAGTTGACATCTGAATGATGAGAAAAAACCAATCAAGTGAAGACCTGCAGAAAGAGGACTGCAGGCAGGGAGAACAGCAGGTGCAAAATCCCAGTGGAGAGAATAACCTTGACATTCTCCTGGGACAGTAAGGGCTGAGTGGGCCGGGCACTGTGGCTCATGACAGTAATCCCAGCACTTTGGGAGGCCGAGGTGGGCAGATCACTTGAGCTCAGGAGTTCAAGACCAGCCTGGGCAACATGGCGAAACCCCATCTCTACTAAAAATACAGAAATCAACTGGGCATAATGACTTGTGCCCATAGTCCCTGCTACTCAGGAGGCTGAGGTGGAAGGATCAGTTGAGCCCAGGAGATTGAGGCTGCAGTGAACCATGATTGCACCACTGCACTCCAGCCTGGGAGACAGAGTGAGACCCTGACAGAAAGAAAGGGAAAGAAGGGGAGGGGAGGAAAGAAAGGGAGGGGAGGGGAGAGGAGGGGAGAGGAGGGGAGGGGAGGGGAGGGGAGGGGAGAAGGGAAGGCCAGGGTGGGCTGGGCACAGTGAGTGAGGAATGACTGGTAAAAGATGAATTGGAGGGGTGGGGCGGCCAGAGCCCAATTGGCCATGAAGGTGATTACAAGGAATTTAGATTTTTTTACAGGGAGTTATTCCAACTTAGGTCCAGACCCATACCTAACATGTTTGAGGCCCAAAACAAGAGTTTAAAGGGAAACCCTAGGCTATCTTATAAAGGTTCTTCATCCTCTGTGTCCACTATTCCAGTGTGAATGTCCCCAGAAAGAGACACGAGAGCTCATGCCCATGAACACCTACTGGGCTGCTGAATGTCAGTGAAGATTGGTTGACCATATGAGGAGGCCAAGACATTTTCAGCTGGCAGCAGAAAGGTCAAGTGAAATGGACTGCAAGGGGGTATGTCCCCAGGACACACTTCACCCACTGCACTTATGTCTGGAGCAGAATATGCTGTAAGAGGCAGAAACAAGATAACAGTCCAGCTTGACCTACTGGTGAAAGAATAGATGAGGGAAAGTATATTAATTATCTCTTGCTGTGTTACAAACTTCTCCAGACTTAGCGGTGTAAAGCAACAGTAAGTATTTATTCTCTCATACAGTTTCTATGGGTCAGGAATCCACAAGTGGCTTGGCTGAGCAGTTCATGTTTAGTATCTCTTATGAGGCTCCAGTCAAGATCTTGGCCAGGGCTGCCATCATCTGAAGGCTTGACTGGGGCTAGAGGATCTGCTTCTAAAATGGTCCATTCACCTAGCTGGCAGGATGAATGAAGCAGGAGGCTTCTGTTACCAGAGTTCTCCACTGGGCTGCCTAGGAGTGCCCATGTGTATTAGCCTGTTTTCACACTGCTGATAAATACATACCTGAGACTGGGAAGAAAAAGAGGTTTAATTCAACTTATAGTGCCACATGGCTGGGGAGGCCTCAGAATCATGGCGGGAGATGAAAGGCACTTCTTACATGGAGGTGGCAAGAGAAAAATGAGAAAGAAGCACAAGCAGAAACCCCTGATAAAACCATCAGATTTCGTGAGACTTATTCACTATCACAAGAATAACACGGGAAAGACCAGCCCCCATGATTCAGTTACCTCCCCCTGGGTCCCTCCCACAACAAGTGGGAATCCTGGGAGCTACAATTCAAGTTGAGATTTGGGTGAGGACACAGCCAAATCATATCACCATGGCATGGCAGCTGGCTTTCCCCAGATGTTTTATGCTGTGTGTTTTATGCTCTAACCTCAGAAGTCCCTCTACAATATTCTACCGGTTACATGGGTCAGCCTTATCCAAGTGGGAAGAAGTACACAAGGGCCTGATCTCCAGGAAATGAGAATCCGTGTGGGTGATCTTAGAGTCTGGCTTCCACAGGAAGTAAGAACATTTATCAAGAGCATGTAATCTTACTACGATACCTCCTTTTATTCTTCTAACAACTACAGGAATTAGTTACCACTGTTCCTTATAAGAAAGACTAGGCTCAGAGAACTTCGGTAAAAGTTGCCCCAAAGTCAGTTTTTACGTGGCAGAGCTAACTGTCAAACATAGATCTGACTGACTCCAAAATCACAAACTGTTAAACTACGTAATGCTCTCTTCCTAGGTGAAAAGAAAAAGCATGTTGTTAGGTGAGCGTTCAGGTTGAGCAGAAGAAAAGATCAGTGAAATAACCCCCAGGATTCTAGCTCTATCTGTGAATACTTGGGCAAGTTACTTAACCACTTTGTGCTTCAGTTTACTTATCTCCAACATGGGACTGATATTGGTACCTGCTTAGAGAGTTGTAAGGATGAAAGGAGCTTACAGTTGCAAAGTGTTTAAAATGACGCCTGGCACATAGTATGTGTCATATGGGTATTTTTATAAATAAACCAGTCAAAATCTTGATCAATAAGTCAGTAGTACTGACATCTCTCCATATTTTTATTCCCACTCAAGTAATTCTCTAATCTGCCTTACACTTTGAAACTGTCTTTGTCCACATCAATCTTGATTTTTTTGTAAAGGTGAGGTCTCACCATGTTGCCTACACTGGCCTTGAACTCCTGGACCCAAAGTGATCCTCCTACTTCAGCCTCCCAAAGTGCTGGGATTACAGACGTGAGCCACCACACCCCACATCAATCTCTATCTGAAAGTTCCAAGAAGATGGAGTTGTCTGGATTGCAGTAGGTAACAATGACCAACCATTGTAAATATCTATCATAAACATTAGAATGGTTTTCCAGCATGTCTCTCTCCTGCCTCCATTGTGAGCCAGCAAAAAACTTGTCTTTTTCTTTTCAAGTCCCCTGTGACTTGCACAACATCCAGCTCACAAATAAATGAAGGACACACCCATATGGTATTAATAATACTATTTTTGGTGATGATATAATGGCTTCCAGATCTACCAAGGGGACTCCTGGAACATCTTTCCTTAGGCGGGGCTGCTCCCCAGCATCTGGATGGGCCCTCCTCCCACTGTGGGCTCCTCCTACCATGGAAGGGCTATTTTTAACCTTGGGTGGGTAGATGACTAGTTATTTCCAAAGGGTGGCTGAGAATACGATGGCCATGACCTTTTGGACTAGAGCAAAAATACGTGCATGACAAGGATAATCCTGTACCCTTTTCTGGCTTTGTCCTTTACCACCATCCTTCCTGGTTCCAGTTTGTTCACATTGTCTTCTTGCAAGCTAAAAAAAAAAAAAAAAAAAAAAAAAAAAGAAGAGGAAGAGAAGGAAGGAAGGAAGGAAGGAAAAAAAGAGGGAGGGAGGGAGGAAAGAAGGAAGGTAGGAAAGAAGGAAGAAGGAAAATTTTTGAATGTGTTATCCATACTTTTTATAAAAGCCCATCGTTTTTTATTACATCAAGAAGCCTGTGAAGGGGCTGAGAGCCTTGGGAATCATAATGGCAACATAATGAAAGCAAGTCAGGATTTAGTTATTCTGCAGTAAAAACACATTTTTGCTTAATATAATTTAAAACAAAATGTCATTTTTGCAAAATGAAAGGAAGTACTACAGAGCATCAGAATGATCTTATAAGACTCCCACATAATTTTTAACTGGTTTACCTCCTTCCTAATTTACTAATGAAAAGGATTATAAAACACGACCATGTTATACCTTCTGTCCTTTTTTGAAAAGTAAAATTGAATCTCTTTTATAATAAAATTGAAAGGGTAAATTAATGACTTTCATTCCCCCTCCCCCCTGCTCAAAAAAAAAAAAAAAACTTTTTTGATGAAATGACCTTGATCTAACCTGTTCTGTCAATGGGCTTTAACAGCATCAAGAGTATGTCTAATAGGGCGTGAGCAGGATAGTGAGCAGGATAGTGATGTTTTGGCATAAGAGCCCTGGTGTCCCCAGTGGCTCACAGTGGGAAATCTGCCAGTCTTCAATACCTGATTTCTGTCTCAGGCAGCCTTCCTTCCTGCTGAAGAGATCTGAGACCTGCAAAGTAGAACGCTAAGTCTTTTCCTGACATCTAGTGTCAATGTGTGAAATGACAGACTGGAAATCAGACACCCACTACGACAAGGATTTTAACCTTATTTGTTAACTGGGTTAACGAGTAGCATTCCTCAAGGTTGCCTCTTGGTCTAGTAACCCGGAAAGGTCCATCAGGGAATAGCCAGCAGATTCCCTACCTCACAGCCCCCAGACAGAAGGGGTGGAGAGGCACCTGGAAGATGAAAATGCATCACTCTTCTCACTGTACGAGATCCCTTATTGATCCAAGACTGATATCACATCGTCTGTGCTTATGTATCTCCTGGCTGCAAAAAGTCAGAAATCATTGCTTATATCTTGATAAACTGTCTTATCCCAGGTTCTCTTATTCAGAGTCCTCTCCAACCCACTCTTCTGCCTTCTCATGACCTTTTTATTCTTGATTTTTCTGGCATATGAAATTTACACAGAATGCACAATATAGGTCAACAGACGCCAATGCAAAAAGAAAAAAAAACAAGTAGGAGAAGCTTTTAACTTCTGTTTCTCAACACTTGCTAGCACCAGGACACAATGATGCACTTCCGTTTTTTGGCAGAGGGGTTGCTGGGTCCTTCTCACATTTTAGTTTTTTAAGCATCTCAGCAGATGGCGCCATTAATGTACAGACCGTGCTTGAATAACGCCATCGTTTTGTTATAACATTGATGAGAAAAATAAAATATCTTCCCAGCTGGAGCCACTGTTTGTGTGGAGTTCGCACATTTTCCCCATGTCTGTGTGGGTTTCCTCTGGATACTCCACTTTCCTCCCCCATCCCAAAGCTGTGCACATTAGGTGAACTGGCTTGTCTACGTGGTGCCAGTGTGAGTGTGGGTGTGGGTGTGAGCGTGTACTGTGGTGGGATGGTGTCTTGTCCGAGTTCACCTTGTGTCCTGAGCTGCTGCAGGAGGCTCCAGCGATCCAAAACCTGAACTGAAATAATTGGGTAAATAATTATCTTATTTTTGTTAATCTTTCTTAATTGTCTGTATAGCTTATATTTATTTCAACGTTTAAGCAGTGTTTTGGTCTTTATTTAGAAATTTGGTGGTGCTTTTGTGGCCAAAAATATGCCACAGGACCTTAACTCTTATTTATCTCAATTAGCATGTGATCAAATTGGCTTTGTTGTATGTGGTTACACTTGAAGTTGCAGTTTCCAAGAACCTGTTGGTGACTGGGCACGGTGGGAACTCCAGCTACTCTGGAGGCTGAGGCAGGAGGATCCCTTGACCAGCCTGGGTAACATAGCGAGACTCCTTCTTAAATTAAAAAAGAGAAAAACCTCGATTACATTAAGTGAGGACTTCATGTAATCAATACTTAATAGTATTTGATAAAGTGTCTTTGCTCTGAAAAAGCATTGGTTGATACCATACCAATACTATACTGTCAAAAATGTCCAGAATCAGTGGCTTCTGTACTGCAGGGACTGTAGGAAATTAGAATTTTCCAAGAAAATTGGGGGTGGGGTGGGTGTGGGGCACCTTCCTGAGAATGAGAATCATCAACATCAAGGGAAGGATGAAAGCCTACAGTGGTCAGTTCATGCCCTCCTCCAGGCAGCCCACTGAAATCATTCCAGAACGGTTGAAATTCTGCTGTGATGATGCATCTCCTTAGATTACATGGCACTTCATCACTAACCCATAACAGACCTATAATAATACAATGTTCCTTGCCAAGAAATTCCCCCTATATACCCTCTCTTCCCAATATTTCAGTGTAAGCCCATTTCTCCTTCAGTAGAACCTAAGGTTCTTTTATCCTTTCATTGGTCTAATGTAATGTTACTCAGTGTCTACAAACCAGGCAATGTGTCTTGTTCTGGGAAAACAGAGGAGACAAAAGTCCTAGAACAAGCACTCAAGTTACTTACAGTCAAAGGAGGTGTGCTTGGTGTTGACTAGACTATGTCTCAGGAGTCTGTATGATCTGGCTCTAAGTCACAGCCCCTCAAACCATCAAACCATCATTTATTTGCCTGAAAGCCCTGAAGTCTTATATAAGGTTCTCCTGGTTGCCCTCCTTCTCCCCTCTGCCTTTCAAAATAATTGTTATTACATCTGACAGGAGGTTCTCCCCCCATCTGAGTGCTCCTCGCAGGTTAGTCTGTAGGTTGGCCAGGTGAACCTGCAGTTAGCGAGCAGGGAGTAGAGAAGGGGCAGGAAGAGCCAGCTCCTCCCTCTGTGATTGCAGTGCCCCTAGACCATTGGAGCAGTGTGGTGCATATATTCTCTCTGCCATCATGACTTGAGATTCCCATCTGAACTTGTCCTAGAAAGTATCACATGGCTGTCTCAGGTAAGCAGCAACAGAAGTGCTGTCTACGTGTGTGTGATGGACAGGCTGCAAGAAGTCTCCTCCAATGCAATCTTGTACATTTCTCCTGACTGTCAGCCTAATCAGCAGCTATAAAACAGAGCACCATCTAAGAGCAGACTTCTTAGCTCAAGTTTTAGGAAATTAGTCTATTTTTTGTAGAAGGGAGGGGTGGATATAAATAAGGAAAAGACTAAAAAATCAATAAACACTAAAGATCAACAACTGCCATAAAACAGCAAAAATATCGCAGAAGACTTTTTCCTTTATTATTTTTTCAGGAGTGAAATTTCAAGTTAGTATATGTAAATATCTGACTTGGTGGAACATGATGAATTTGTTTAAAAAAGAAATGACGAGAATTGTTGCTGACCTCATTGGAAGAAATGGCTTCTGTAAAATCTTTTTTATTTTTGTATTTCAAATTTGGTGGCTCTGGAATGCTTGTCTGTGAGCCAAATGGCACTGAGAAAGACTCTGCCTTTGAAACTTAGTATTAAGAGATTCTTAAGGGTTTTTTAAGGCAGTTTAGCCCTTTTTAATTTTATTTTCATCCATTTTGTGGTCCAAAGGCTGTCCTTTGACAAAACAAACTATGCTAATCATCATTAGAAAAGTTAGAGAAAGTCAATGGCAGAGAAGAAAATTCAGACACTAATGGTGAATTACCTACCACCTTTTTAAGTGGCCTGATATATATCACCATACATTTAGGGTATATATGGCAAAGACAGAAACTTAGACCCACGGGGAGAAAGAAAATTTATAAACAACTAAAGTTCAAACCATGCAACTGGAAAAACAACATCTGTCCCTCTCATTGAAGACTTCTCATAATTTACTGCAGAGTAACAGCAAGTATTGATTTCTGCCATTCAGCTTCTTGAACTGCCATTTATCACTGTTTACCTCCCAGAAACTTCATGTCAGAAAACCACTGTTCATCAGGCTTTTTCACAACGACACATAAAGAGCTACAGAAAAAGCAGAGACTTCAACTAGCTTCATTCTGGCATCTCAATGCCTTCCTCAGCCAATCAGTGTTCAGGATCCTCCTAGAGCCCAATTTTCCTCTCCTGGGCCAAATAGTAGATTCTACACAGGAGATCCTGGTAGAAATTCTTTCCTTACTTCGGGCTCCATCCAAATATTTCTTTTTGTCCAGCGTTATGAGGCTTTCTAGGCTGTCTGTGAAGAGCTTCTTTGAGAAGACAATTAAACTTTATGTGTTAAAAGACTAGCGAAGTCTCCAATCCCTTCACTAAAAGCATTCCAGAGATGTCTCAGTTTCGTCAAAGGGCCTAGATCCATTATTATCTACATATTAAGTCCATTCCTTGTGAAACTCATTTGATCAAATTATTTGGTAGAATCATGGTGCTACAAAGATCTTTGAGAAATCCATTGGTAAAGCCTCAAGCTCTCAAAACATTCGATGCCCAAAATAGAGGAGAAAACAGATATCTTTCTAAGGAAAAATTTCAAAGAACTGGGAGAGGCTGCCTGGAGTTCCATTTGGGGAATTTTATATGGCTGGCCCAAGCTCTGCAGGAAAAAATGTTGTGATTAATTAGTAACGGTATAGGAAAGGGTAAAAGGTTGATTCTGGCCTGACTTACCAAAACAATGCACTTTCTCTTCTTTTAGCTTTGCTCGCAATCTTTCTCCATCATATGTTGTTTCTGTTAACCATGTCTTATAAAAACCTTGCAGAATCACACTCTACTTTAGTCTTCTCTTCTGGAAACAGCAACAAACCTTTTTATCTTTTATCCTGGAGCCTATTATCCAACCCTTTAATCATCTCGGTTGCTTGTTTCTGCAATCACTCTAATTTCTTCACATCTCTTTGAACAGTGGTGACCAACACTGAACATAGTACTCTATAACTCAGACCATAATCTGACTAATTCAGAATCTAAAGGAATGATTGCCTCTCATCTTCATACTTCTTCATATGCCCTGGTATTACATGGGGTTTTTCACAATATTCTTTGACTTACATCCATGCCAGGTCACTGTTACCTGTGTTCAGACATCATTCCAGATCTCTTGCTGATGAGATTGTTCAGAGGTTTTACATCAAAATAATTTGCCCAAAGGAAGCCTCCATTTTGAGGGATAGGAAAGTTTGGACAAACGTAAAAGATGTTTTTTAAAAAAGAAAAAAGACAGCCATTTTAAAACTAAAGCAGATGTTTAAAATGTTGAAAAGGGAAATTTAGTAAAAGGCCAACATTTTTGAAAAGCAAATTTTAGCAAATCAGATATTTTAAACAAGAAGTTTCATGGGATACTAAATTAAAACTCCAAGTGTGTCCCAGATCCATGCCCTGTCCTCCCATCACCCTTCTGTGTCCACCCCTACAGGATCCAGGTTGGAACTAACACAAGGAGAAAGTGTGATGCTAATTTGGGGGAGCTAAAATTGGTAATAAAACAATTTAAAAGTAAAATTTAAAACAAAAGACAGCTGAATTCAAACAAATATAAGGTCAGTCCCAAGTGAGTTGACCCAGGCTGATGGATGTGCTATGAAAAGCTTACCTAGCTAGAGTCTAAATGTGGGAAATGTGCAGCCTCCTAGAGACTTACATTTGTGGGTGCTCTGAGGAACCCCCAGGATCCCTCTGGAAAGGAACCCTTCTCAAGTATCCTAAGACATCTTTAGACTTTAAGGAGCAAGATACTTAAATGTCCAGCCAGCTCCTTGTACTTAACATATCTAGATCTGAGTTTATAATCTTCTCCCTCAGATTCTTCCTCCAGCTTCCCTGTTTTGTTCATGGCATGGCCAGTTCCCCCGCCTCCAGTCTGGTAAATCAGAGTAATCTTTGTTGCCTTCTCCCTGAAATCTTGCTGAATCACAAGACATCTAAATCATACCTTTTGTATTATATTAATCCCTTCTGTTTCCATCCCACCCACTTTGTCCAGTTCTTATTACCTCTTCCCTCAAGTACTACAGTAGCCTCGCAACTGTTTCTCCACCTTCTTCACTTCCCCTGCAACCCCCTCTATAATCTGCCAAATTCATCCTTTCAGAGCACATTCCAGTTATATCATTGCTCAAAAACACTTTAGGAATTCCCATTATCCCTCCAAATCATTATGAAATTCCTAACCCTGAGAGTCAAGACCTTCTGTAGTAAAGTCCCCAGTCTACCTTTCCAAATGGGTCACTTGCTCCAGCCAGCTTTTCCATCGCTATGATTTTGTTGGCTGATCTTTCAACTTCTAACTTCTTTACAACTTCCAAAATTTTATTCACCCTTAAAGTTCATCTTAAATGCATGCACAGCTGGATGAGGACCAGAGCCTATTCAGCTACTTTAAATAAATGCAATGCTCTAAAGCAGAGGTCATTCTGCCCAGGCCTAACGGCTGTACTACTTAGGAAACCCATGGATGTTTTAGGAGAATTTTATGAAAAAAAATACGTGTACACTTTTACAGAGAGGGCTTTAATCACTTTTAATGACCCTAAAAATAGTAACAGACAACCCCCAGAGGCACCTTTCCTCCCTTCTCTCTCAGCATCAACGGCACTCCACCTGCATTGGAACCACCTGTCCAATTCCCCGAGACAGTGAGTGCCACAAGGGACCAGTTCTGTCACCCGTGATGATGTGTCCCAGCACTTTCCCCAGCCCTTCTCACACAATTATACTGAACATCTGCTAATTGCCAGGCATCTTGCTAAATGCTAAGGGGAAGGAAATGAAATATGAGTTCCCTGCCCTCTTGGAGCTCATGGTCCAGTGAGAGAAGCATGCAGTTTAACCCACTATTCAAATATTCTGTGACAAATGCTATGGTGAAATACACATATGGTATTATGTAAACATTGACAAAGCTCATTTCAGTAGGGCCTGGGGCATCAGGCAACCCTTTCGGTGATGAGGAATGTGCTCTGATCCTGTGAAATCAGGATGAGGTAGCCGGATACCAGAGGAATGACCTTCAGAAAAAGAAATGGCATGTGGGGAAAACTCCCCACAACATGGTATAAGTAGTGGGTTTTAGCCCTGGGATAGAGTGGGCATGGGGAAAAAGGAAGCAATAGACAAGTTCTGAATTTTATCCTGCACAACCTGAAGGAGCGAATGAAGGATTAAAAGCAGGGGAACAGCACGCTCATATTTGCACTGCAAGAAAATCAGTTTTTGCAACAGAGTGGAAAATTAGTTGGAGCAGTGAATTCTTATGAGCCTATTCAGCTACTTTAAATAAATGCAATTAAAGGTCTAAACTAAGATCACACCGAAGGGAATGGAAAGAAAGGGAAAGAGTCTAGAAATATTTGGGAATTAGAATCACCAAGAAACAGTTATTAATTAAATGTGAAGAATGAGGGAGAAGGAGGAATGGTGAGTGATGCTTGGATATCTGGCCTGTAAGTCTAAGTGATAGGTGGCTATTTCCTGAGATGGGGAAGTCAAAAGAAGGGGAGGGGAACTTCAGGGGTTCAGTTGAATTTGTAGTTCTTATAGCCCTGGCTTCAGAAAGCTGATCTGAGTCTAGATGCAGTTTTTGGATTCATTCCAATATAGGTGAACATTCATTATAGGAATTTTAATTAAAACCCATGCAAAATACAAAGATACAATGAGCAGAAGGCAAAGAAATAAACAAAAAGGTACAGACTAAGAGTACCCATTGGATTGGAGAATATAAAGTAAATCTTGATCCTCAGCAGAGCTATCACTTTGGAGCGCTGAGGGCAGAAGCTGATTGGCTCCAGGGAGGCCCGAGGTGAGGGAGTGGGAAGTGAGGCCAGAGCCTTGCACCCTTAGATCAGGCAGGAGGCCTTCTCTAGGCCTGTGCTTTCCTGGCTTTGCTCCAACCCTCCTCCAGCCACACCCTCCCGGGGGCAAGAAGTCCGTGGGCTCAGGACCAAAGGAGCACACCCACCTGGAGGCCACACCCTGCTGCCAGACTGCATTTTGATTGCCCATGCTGCCAAAGTCCCTGGCCAAATGTCCTCATGCTCATAACTAAGCCCCTCTCCCTGGGCCTGTCAAATACAGAGTGGACTGTATTATGGGATGGCCCATGAGATGGCCCAGGGGCAGCTGTCTGCAGGATGGGGCAGGGGTGAGGGCTGTTCTCGGATGTGTGGGCCAGAGTACCCACTCATATGCACTCCGTGTCTCTCATGGTGGGAGATGGGGCAGAGGAGGGAGGGAGAAGAAAGTTGAGCTATGAGCAGAGAGCCTGACACCCACTCCCCCGGTAAGCCGACTTCTACCCCAGGACTCCAAGGAGTCTGAGCTTTTTCAATTTAACCTGACCTTCTAGGTATCTCTATCAAGGTAGGACAACAGAATACCTTTTATTTAATGGCTTGTTAACTTGATATACAACTTTCAAATATGTAGATATACGGTGTGCCTCTATGTGAGCTCTTACCCTTGACCCCAGAGACAGGGCCTGGTGGAGACAGATAATAAGAGAGCAAGAGGCAAAGTATTAGTGTAGAGAGGAGTGATTTTTTTGTTGTTGTTGTGTGTTTTCTTTTTCTTAAGATATGGTAAACTTAAGCGTATTTTACCCACAAGAGAAAATCTCCAGTAGAGATATAGGGAGAAGGAGAATAACAGTAGAACATCCTTGAAGAGCTAAGAGAACAGTGTTCCAGCCAGGCACAGTAGCTCACGCCTGTAATCCCAGCACTTTGGGAGGGCCAAGGTGGGTGGATCACTTGAGGTCAGGAGTTGGAGACCTGCCTGGCCAACATCTCTACTAAAAATACAAAATACAAAATTGAGCCAGGTGTGGTGGCACACACTTATAATCCCAACTATTGGGGGTCTGAGGTAGGAGAATTTCTTGAACCCAGGAGGAGGAGGTTTCAGTGAGCAGAGATGACGCCACTGTCCTCCAGCATGAGTGACAAAGCAAGACTCCATCTGGAAAATAAAAAAGAGCATGGAGTTCAAAAATGGTGGTAGTGGGTGTTAGCTCCAGAAATTAGGAGCCACGCAAATTCCTCTGAATTAGGAAGAGTGGTTCTGGGGAATAAGGACGTCCAGGGTAAGGTCAAGAGAATGACCGGTTGAAGTGAACCTCAGCTGAGCACTGAATAATTGTCTGCATTTATCTTTTATCTGTCCTTCCAGGAGCTCTGACAAGTACTAAATACAATGAGATGTAAAGAATTTAAATTATTCTGGGGAAAGAAATTAGTAGTCAGTTCTGGTATGCCATGTTGAAGTGAATTTCATAAGTGAGTATATGGAAAGAAACCTGGAGCTCAATATCACTGCCAGAATACTGCCTTGCTTTTTTAAAACAAGGTGACTAAATGTCAGATTAATTAGTGTAATCCATTTCACCCATAAATCTAGCACTATAATTCTCAAACTTGATTTTGCAACCCTGGTAACCTCAAGAGCTATTGCAAAACTATATCCAAATACTCAAAACAGGTTTACTTTTGATTCACCTTAAAAATTATAAGTACATATGTGCTCGATGTCAGCTTTTTGTAAGACAGAGGAGAAGTGGTGAAATCAAATTAAAAATAGTACGATTTCATAATGCCCAAAAGCCTGTAAATGTCTATACTAAGAGTTGGAATCATTCAAAATTCCCAGATAAACTGAATTTAAGCATTGATACATGATATGGTTTGGCTGTTCCCCCACCCAAATCTCATCTTGAATTGTAATCCCCCAAATCCCCATGTGTTGAGGGAGGGACCCAGTGGAAGGTGATTGGATCATGAGGGTGGTTCCCTCATGCTGTTCTTGTGATAGTGAGTTCTATAAAATTTATGATTTTGTAACGCAGTTTTCCCTTCTCTTGCATGCTCTCTCTCCCCTGTCACCATGTAAGATGTACTTCTTCCCTTTTTGCCATGATTATAAGTTTCCTGAGGCCTCCTCAGCCATGCAGAACTGTGAGTCAATTAAACCTCTTTTCTTTATAAATTACCCAGTCTTGGGTATGTCTTTATAGCAGTGTGAAGACGGACTAATACAATATGCTAATGCAAGTGGGAAAACTAAGATTGATTTTGGAATGAAACATGTAGTCTCAACTTAAGAACACCCAATTTACAAAACTATATATATCCAGACAGAGTCATACTGAATGCCATGTTCTCCCACATCAATGTCAAATGCTTAGCATGGCCAGCGGAAAGCTGTTCCTTTGCTGTAATGCAACTGTGTCTTCTGAATATGGATCCATATTCACTTTCCATCTTATCCTCCATCAGACACACTCTTCTTTTCCTAAAGCATTTGCAGGGCAACAGAGGGTTCCAGGTTTCAGAATTTGAACAGTCATATCTCATTGAAAGTAAGTTTAATGATTATTAAGTTTCCAAGCTAGATTACAGAAGTCTTTTTAGCCCATATCACAAATAAAATAGTTCTGAATTTTTCCTATGGAAAAACATATTCTGAGTTCCAAGCAAACAACTTAAGAAAATTTTTAGAACTAACACATTCCTATATTGGGAAGAGCTCAAAAGTCTGTTCTTCCTCCCCATCCACTGTTGTTTAATTAATCTCTTAATATCATAAAGTCCCTCATGTGCCATGTGTACAGTCATTTTTGAATCAGGGCTCACTTTGTTAGCTTTTTTGTCAATTAAACCTCTTTTCTATATAAATTACCCAGTCTCAAGTATGTCTTTATAGCAGTGTGAAAACAGACTAATACAGGAATTTGGTACCAGGAGTGGGGCATTGCTATAAAGATACTTGAAAATGTGGAAGCACCTTTGGAACTGGGTAACGGGTAGAGGTTGGAAGAGTTTGGAGGGCTCAGAAGAAGACAGGAAGATGAAGGAAAGTTTGGAGCTTCCTGGAGACTTGTTGAATGGTTTTAACCAAAATGCTGCCAGTGATGTGGACGATTAAGTCCACGCTGAGGTGGTCTCAGATGGAGATGAGGAACTTATTGGGAACTGGAGTTGCCAATAGATCAGCAGTTAACCAGAAGCTTGAGTGGAGTATGGACCTGACATATGCATAGACACATTGACATCTTATGCTAGTGTTCCGGCCCTCCCTGCCCCGACAGTGATAGAAGCATCCATCAATGCCCATCCTGACATTGGCATAAAGCCCAGGTTGGAGAGATTGTAGATAAAGGCAGAGAGGCTATTATAATGCTTCTCACCTCCAGTTCCCCAGATGGAAGACAAGGAGGCCCTGGAACAAAGGAATGGCATTTGGGACAAAGTAATGTTGGCAAGTAAGAAATGCAGCCGTGGTCCAATCCACAGGAGATGCCAGGCAATTGCTCATGGCATGAGATAGGGTCATGAGGAAGAGCTGAGGGCCTGAAAATCTTTCTTCTTCCCTCCCTAGACATTCATGCTCCCACCTCATCTACATCCCACAGAGCCTCCATTTTCTCTAGGTATGAGATTTATTTCCAAGCTAGACTGAAAGCTGGAGGAAGATGGGACACATGTCTGCTTCATTTTCTATTTCCCCAGCATGTAGGTGCAGCACCCAGACCCTAGTTGTTTATCAATTATAGGTCTTGATGGTCATATCCCCAGCCTCCCGCCTCAGGGGTAGGCTTCACATGTCTCCCTTTCAGAAACAAAGCCACTTAAGACTCCAAAAACCCTCCTTCCCTTGGGCTCCACACAATCAGCATACATATTTCCTTATCTGCTGTGTGCTCTGAAAGTCATATCCACCTCCAAATGATACATCTTTAAAGTGAGTCACCCCTCCTCACAATCTACTCCAAAATTTCCAACAAATTTTCTTCTTTTCATTCTGCCTCCCACCAGCCTATCCTATTCCCTTCTCTCCCCCCACAAAATCTAGCTCTTCTTTAAATATATTTAAACATTTTCGCTAGGACAGTTCATCTATACAGGATATGCTACATTCTAACTATTTCTTAGTAAACATTGAAGAGAGTTTCTTCCTTTATTCAATATCCTTTTGGTCTTCATATGCCTTCTTTCAAGGCCTTTCTGAAATTTTTTTCCATGCCTGAAAGCCGGTGGGGTTTTACACAGGGACTGCAATGGCTAAGTCCAAGGCAGAATGGGCTCATTATCTATTAACCATTTGATAACTCAAGTTTATCCCTTGATGAATGAATAAGTTATCATTTACCTTTGGGTCCCATTCTTGAGTGGTCATGGAGAGCTCTGTAGATCACCCTCTTTATACTCATAATTTGCACAAATTTCACCTAAGAGTATTTACTTAACCACTTTAATTCAATTTGTTTCTACCTAAGACATTTAATTCAACAAATATTTATTAAGCTTCTCTGTAGAAGGGACTCTGGAAACTTTCAGACCTGCACTGTAGCACCAGCTCTCTGCTGGCCCACCCCCTGCAGACTTTGGGCTTGCCTGCCTTCAAAATCATGTGAGTCAATTCCTTAAAATAAATATATTTTTATTTATTTATATATATGTTTGCACACACACGCAAATCTTATTTTTTCTGTTTCTCTGGAGAATTCTGACTAATACACCCCCATTCACCATCCAGGCTTTTGAGGAGAAAGATACCAATCTTAGCAGCAGAGGACACTCTGGATAGAGCTAGGAGTTTGTTGCAGAGTCTGACAAAAGTTCCCTCTGGAGAAGGGATGGAAGGATAGCCTTGGGGGTTGATTTAGGACTGGGTGTATGACATGGGGGAAACGAAATCCCTGGGGGAGCTAAATGAGGGGAAGTGGACCTCTTATGATACTTTATCAGAGCAATCTAAGAAATCATGTAGGCCTCTGAGAAAGCATCAAGAATCAATGCAATTTGATTAATTGATTTAAAATATGTTGAACTTTTCAGCCTCCATTGTGTATTTTTGGTGCAATACTCTGTGCAACTATTTCATCCAAGACCAGAAGGGGCTGGAAGATTGCCTGCTTCACATTAAAACCCTCCTTATTGTATTGGTGCTGACACGACACAAGGATATGCCGTCTTTATCCAGTCCTTATTGCTCACAGAAAGATACCAGTCCTTACTGCTCACAGAAAGTAGTGAAGCCTCCCTTCACTCACAGAGCCCACACAGGTATGCCCTGGTTTATGTAATGAATGGGCTGCTACAAATAGGTGTGATGCATGCCTTTGTGAATCACTTTATATGTTGAAGACACATTAGAGGAGCTGGCTGTTTCAAAGAAACTTCAGAAGTGCCCATTTCTTAATGTCACAAGCATTTCTGATTTAAAATCATAACCCCTTTCTAATGTATTAGCTTATGAAGTTCCATTTTTTGCCTAAGAGGTTTAATTAAAGGAAGATAAAACCATGCTTAATAATATTCAGTTGCCTGAAAGAGCTATTGCAGAAATGCCTAATATATTACCAGAAAGTAGCTTAATGTCTCACATAAATGTCAAGTTGTCCAAATCAAACTGATAGGCAGCTTAATGAGGGATAAATGTCACAATTATCCATATTTCTCCACATTTTTTTAGAAAAAAAAACATTCACACAATGAAGGGAATCAGAATCTGTTTTTTTATCCCTAGAGTTATAAACATTTGTATCAAAATATTTACAATTATAGTATATGAAATAATCTATTAATGAAGAAGCCCAATACAGTACTAGAACAATCCACCAAAGTAATGCAAATTACATGAGACATAAATGTCACAGAAAAAAAGTAAAAGATAAGGGAATACGTGGTTTACTCCAGTCATAGTTCAACTTCTTAATGAAATGTGAGTATTTCCTTTGGACATGTCTGATATGTAAGTATGTTTCTGCACTAAGACAGCCTTCTATAATCATGTGATAATGAAATCATAATAAGAGTTCATCTTCCCACAGTTTTTGCTGGCCAATCTCTCTAACCTCAGCCCAGGTAATTTGGTGGCTTGTCCTCAACATTTCCTTAACCAGAATAAACACAGAGAAATAGAATTAGTAATAATCCTTTTACATAAATACCAGAAATCATGGCATAACAACTCCCCAAAAAGGAAAGGTATAAAAGAAATGGATGAGGAGAAAGCTAATAAAGAAAAGGAGGCAAGATGTCTCAGATTCTCCCTGGGGTAGATCTTCTCAGGGCGATAAAGAAAATGTCTTCCCAAAAAACCCCTTTAGACAGAATCTGAGATGGCTTAAAATAGCTGCTCCAGGGCAAAGCAATGCCTGCTTAACCAGGAATAACATACTGCTTCTAAGTCCTATATAGAGGTGCTCCTGCGGCAACAGACAGCTCGTCTACCATCTGACTAGGTACCACAAGAGTTTTTGCTTTTTTATTTTAAAGAAAAGATCCGCCCATCACCTATATTTTTATTTATCTCATGGGATTTTCTTATTTTCCTGGGAACGCAGGCACTCTGTTCTTATCATGGCTGAAATATGGTATGCTTAATACTTCACAATTATATAGCACCTTTCACCCAAGGGCCTGTTGTTTGATTTTGGTTTACGTGTGTTTTAATCAGCTTCCAGAATTGCCATGCCTCACCTGTGAAGTGGGATAGGCAGGGTCCCCAAGAGGTGATCACTCCAGATGGTCTAAGCCAGAGCTACCACTGAGCCTAGGAGCCCTGATCCTCAATATTGATAATTAGACAAAACTTCCTCAAAAATGTTAGAGGAAGAGTAATAGGATTGTGCTACAATGAGCCATGTCCATCTATCTCCTGTTGTATACTTAAAAGAAACATTGACTGCATTGAGGGGAATCCTAAAAACATGACCCTAATATGGCACTGTTGCAAGACTGCCCCTTGGATCCCATAGTTTGTGTGGTACTTTCACACTGAATTGTTCACTAGTGACTTTAGAGAAACTCCAGAAGAGCTGCCTTGGCTTTCAGCGAGAGGCCTAGCAAAGACCATGGCATGAGGTCTCCATGAGGGACAGCCATGTGTGAGGTCTGGACTGGGCTCTGACCATCCCCCAGGTTTTCCATTGTGAAAAGGTCTCCCTCTTGGTTTAGCTAACTCACCAGCATGACCTTACAAACTCTCTCTCCTCCTCCCATTTTGTCACTGAATTCCACAGAGCTAAATATCTGTTCCAAAGAGGGACAATGGCTCGCAGGCCAAAGCCCCCAGTAGGCACTTCAGGCTGGAATGTGATGTTTTGCTTTGGGTCAGAAGGGCAGGATGGCTTCCAGGCTTAGCATATTCAGCACAAAGACAATATCTGCTCTTGCCAGAACTTGTACCGCTATTTTAACTCAGTGCAATAGGTCTGTGGACCTCAGTGCATGACCCAGAATTCACCTCGGAAGTGGGGCTGGTGTTGTGGCAGCTGATGGGGCCCCAGACAGTGTGTGTCACTGAGAACAGCTGGAGGCCAAGTCTGGTGGCTGCAGGGAGGTTCTCTGGACCCCATCAAGGGAGCATCAAAGTACTAGCCAACTACTTTCTCCCCAGGGCAGGGGATTGGCAGTAGAGAAACTCCTCAGTAATGGTTTGGGATTTGACCTCCCCCCTTTCCTTCCCCCTCCCCCCTCCCCTATCTTGGTTTTTCCTGTACAGCAACCTCCACTTCCCTCCCAGATTCAATGGCTTCCTCCTCCCCACCCCCCAGATCCCCATGAACTCGTCCAGCCTTATTTCTTTCTCAGGACCAGATAGAGAACGCCGATGATGAAGCTGAAGCAGAAGCAGATCCAGGCCAGGATGTAGGAATAGCCATGGTGACACTCCGACCCTTGGAAGTTTTCACTGCACTTCGCATAACGATCAGTGTAGATGGACACCCCCACCAGAATGCACAGCCCTGCAGGGGAAAAGGAGATGTGTCGGTGTGTTTTCTTACATTAAAAGCAAGAAAAAGTTTTTATAATTTTACGAAGATCCTATTTCCCTCATTAGCAATAGAAAAATGAACTCTAGTGGTTTGTCCCTCAACAGGAGTTCTGTTGGATGTCCCCTGGGCCAAGATCGATGATATGTTGATAAATTAGAGGTGTCTGGGCTCTCATATCTGCACTGGTTTGTGTGGCCATAGTGTGATGTAAAACACAGAACCTCATGCCTACCACCCAGCTGTCCCGTCTGTCCCTCGTGGGTCTAGGAAAGCTATTCAGGGATGCAAAAGAGCATGTCCTCCCACCAAACCAAGTATATTGGGAAAGAACGACAATTAAATGAGAATCACAATAATTGTGTGCATTGTGGCAGTGGTTTCATCTTCCTGAGAACTCCTACCTTTCTGCCTTCTTCAAGTGTCTTGTACACACATGCTACTGAGAGATATGCGCTGCCACTTGGTAGCTACCCAGGAGCACTGGTTTTGAACAATGAAGCAGGTGAGGGTTCTTAACCCAAGCAGCAATTCAAGGTTCTCCACGAGAGAACAAATAACCAGAGGAGAAAATTGCACAAGGAAGTTTCACTGAACCACGTGCTAATCTGTTCAAGTTGCCAGAAGCACCCATGGTAAGATGGACTTAAAAGTGTAAACTGGAGTCTACCCATGAGATACTCACAGCACACCAGCGTGGTGGCCCCTGAGAGGAAGAACCGGTTTCCCTTCTCCATGGTGAAGAGCTGGAACACGAAGACCAGGAGGGCAATGACAGAGAAGATGATAGAGAGAATCATGAAGGCCTGCACTGTCTTCAGGGCATCTGTAGATACAGGGCGAGGAGAACAAGGGCATGAGGTCACTCCAGGGGCTGAACATTCCCTGACCACACCTATTGTCAGCACTGGGTCAATATCTTTATATATACCTTCACCGGCATATGACAGGGTCTCATTGCAGCTATTGTAGGAACAGTTTTTCCAAAGACCTACTGATGTAGCTCCATGATTGGAAACCACCCAGACCTGAAACCAGAAGGAGAAAAAATGTTGATTGAAAGCTGACCCTCTGATTTAAAAAGAAAATAACAAATCATCTTGCATCGGGATCAAATTTTAATAAAGACATTCTATTTAGCCATAACTATGGCTATGCAGCTTATCTGTGGATAAAAATAAGGTCCGATTAAAACTGAAGTTCACAAAGTTGCCAAGAGAAGAGAGACAGAAGAATGTGAACCCCGGAAAGAAATCACCTAGCCCTCTTTGGGCTCCACATTCTTCATGACTTAAAAAAATATGGAAGTAACTCAACCACAGTGGTTTAAAATTCTAAGGTTCTGAGAAACAGAAGTCCAGGATGAGGAAACTGGCTAGGTATGTGCAATTCATACACTCTAACAAGATTGTTTCATTTAAGTCCCTGGTTAACCAGGAAAAAAGTGAAATGTCCAACTGGAAACAATTAAGAAACATAAGACCTACTGGGAAAATAACAATGAATCTAGTGGTTAATAAGCCACTTTCATCTAAACAGAAGGATCAAACTTGACTGTCACAACATGCAAAGTAATTTGATAGTAAAATACTATAGCAAGTGCTTTCCTGTAGGGGCTACTAAAAGCTAAAGGGTGACCTGAATGGATTCCCCCAGACTGATCATGGTGCCGCCATCCCTTCCTGCCTGGCCCAAGAAAAGGAATTATCCTTCTGGAATAGAAAACAAGTGCAGGATCCTGTCTACACACACACAAATGCACACACTGGAAAGGCGGGGCCGGGAACATGCAATCACCTACGCCAATCCCTGCTCTTCATTCAATAAACAACTGTGTGCCTAGCCTTATATTAGGGGCTGGTAATTCACAGATACTCAGCACTTTGGCGCTCATTAATACACTTTGAAGAAGCTTATCAGATTTATCTGGATAGATATAGGAGTTGACATATAGAATGGCTAAATTATAAAATGAGGAGGTCGCATGGGCAGAGGTTGTCTTATCACAGTTATTCTTAATTAGCCTTGCTTATGATCACACCCACTAATGTTTGCAAAGCTCTTCTATCTGAACTTTAAAACTCACTTATACTTTAACTGTGATAGGGACCTAAACAGATTCTGAAACCATGGTTTGCCTGCCTAGTGATTGGTGGCCTTGGTTTTTAGGTCCAAGGAGCTGGCTTTTTTCTGAGAAAAGCACAAGTAAAAGCAAATTGGGTGCTATAAGCCACCACTAGAGGTCAGAGTAGCCCAGGGTTCAGAGAGAAAAGACACTACCTCCATTTTTTTTTTCTTGTTTTGTCTGAGTTAGTTAATTCAGTGGCACTGGGTTAATCTTGCAAAACTCCACTTTCACATGCTACTCTTTGCTCAAAATTTGAATTCGTCAGTCTGGCATCCTCTTCTTCCCATCTATCCTTCTAATCAAGCTTCTCCGAGGGGAAGTTCGGCTCCAGCCACATAGGTGTGTGTCCTCCTTATCCTCTGACCAAAGCTTGTCCTTCCTACATGTGCTCCTTTGCTAGCACTCCCACCTGAATGCATCCCTATGATCCTTCCACCTTCCCTCTTTCACTAAGAGAAACCTCAGCCATCTACCACTCCTCCAGGTTCACCTCAAGCTCCACTCACCCCTGCTGCTGGGAAGGCTCTTCTAGAGACCGAAGCCGCTGCACTAGATCCTCCAGCCCTTAACCACCTACAGCTCTAGCAGGATCACTCCTGTGGACATTCACTTTTATCCTCCTGTTATTTAATTGTTTGAAGAGCAAGCGTGTGTTTATTTTGTTTTCCCACAACTGAGCTGTAAGTTCATGAAGGGCAAGGGCTGTGGCTTAAACTTCTTTTGTGCACTTGATGTAAATATTCGAATGATTTCTCAATGAATGAATGAACAAAAGAACATTACTCACATTGGCAATGGTGCTAACAAATAGCATAATAACAGTAGCAATGTGGACCACAAAGATACCAGCCAGCAATACCAACATCTTGGCTCTTTTTTTTTTTTTTTTTTTGGTAACTCGTGAGCAAAGAGAGTTCTGAAAAGAAAAAGAAAGGGACAAAAACGGTTACTGTCAGATTCAATAAGACGACTCAGCTTTCCCACACGTGTGGGCTATCTGCTAACATGGGGAAGAGCTGCACTAAAAACCATCCCAATCTAATCATAAATTCCTGAAAACACCCCTGTAACCTAGTTCTGATTTGCCTAAGTGCATACCTACATGGAAACAGAATTTGGTTTCTTCTTGGGTATTTACATACTCATTTCTCTAATACATTCTATTTCAAAAAAGGAACAAGAACATTTTATGATAACTGTTAATATTTTATTTTGTTTGTGTTTTAGAGGTTAAAAATAGGACTTTGATTTTCAAAGAAGTAGGCCTTTATAAATTCCAGGTCTCTGTGCAACAATGTCATATAAATGTCCATTTTCCACTAGGAAAATGTCCATGCTTTCATCAAATTGCTCACCCAGCACTTTTAATAGAAGTAAATGCCTTCTGAAGAATAGCAACTATTACTCAATGCCCATACACTGAATAGGCTACTAATTTGATCCCGGGCAAGATATAAAATGTGAGAGGCACAATTCTATTATTATAATGCTGTTTGGTTTTCAATAATTATAACAACCTAATTACAGTTTAATGGTCTGGTCACCCTCTGACCGAGCATTTCAGACTATTATTACTTACACCTGAGCCTTTGGGCTCTGTGTGCCTCATGGCAGGAAGCCTGCCATTGGTCTGGGCAGAGAGTCGTATTTTCCACAGCTCAGTGAGACGGTTCTGGGGGCTTTAAAAGTAATGCAACTTGAGATACCACCAAATGTGCCTTCTCCTTGTACATGACATTTACACAAATTCCAATCCTTCAGGACTCAATACAGAAGACAGGCAAATGCATAAATCACAGGGTGGGAGGATTGGGAACTAATATCGATTAAGAATGTGCACGGATAAACAAAAGCTTTCAGCCATAATGGCAGCAGAGAAGAAGGGAGCCCATTGATCATAAAGCCTAGGAAATAAACGAAGTGTGAAGGATACACGTGGGGGAGGCTATTCTGATTTATGTCAGCTACAGAAGGAGAGCTTTGTCATGCCTAAAACTGTCACAAAGCAGTGCAGGCTCAGAGGGACATCAAAAGAAAAGGGCTTGAGGTTATTCACACCCTAGGCAGAATGGATATGTGGATGCCCCAACCAAGGGAGGAGATGGCCAGGCACATCCTGCAAGTTGTTCCACTGCCCTCTCTCACTCCACCTAATTTAATTGATGCTTTTAAATGTGCTTGAGCCACTTTCATGCCACATCAGGTATTTATTAGAGAGCACTGATACTATAATTCCAACACTTCACTTGCCTTTTATCTCCTCTCACTTTCTTTATCAGGCAACCAAAAATCTAGAATGATCTAATATACATCAGGGTGCCTTGCTCTCTGCAAGCAAGGAATGAGAGGCAGACACTGGCTTCCACCATTCTCCCTGACCCTCTCCAACAGCCCCTTCCCAATCTGGCCACTTCCTTCCAACCCAGGCTGTTTTTTAGGAATGTATCCAATTTAACTGTGAATGCAAAAATGATGACTTTTATCCTGCCTCTTCAGGGGAGAGGTTGGAGCTTTCATGTCTGCTATTAATAATCTCCCCACACATTCAAATTCATTTTTGCTTTTCTCAGGTTCTAGCACACCTCCCCAATTTTCTGCTTGACTTAAATGCACAGTAAAAGAGTTTTTTGAATCAGACAGAGGTTGAATTAGAATCATATCCAGTTATTTGACCGCTCATCTGTTTCCTCATTTAGAAAGTGGAAGTCACAATGTCAATTGCAAAGGGAAATGTGAGGATGAATTCAGATTGTTTATGTAAAACACCTAGTGTCTGGCACATGGCAGCTACTAATAATGGGGTTGCTTTAGCTGTGGTTATTATTATTACTATTATTCATAAGTGAAGCCGGGTAGCTGTTGCCAACCCAACCCAGTTACTCAATCACTAGGCTGCCCCATGTTAAGTGCAAGTAATAAGATATCGGCTGTCTAGTTCACGAGGCAGGGTGTATAAAATCCTTTCGGTCCTCTTAGAAATTGTCATTTATCTAACCCTTGCCCCTTAAGGGGGGAGACCTCTAAGAGCACACCCTCAGGAAAGACCAGGAGAAAGTTCACTTTCTCAGCCCAACTTCCTCATACCCCCCAAGATTCACACCTCACCAGATCCTGATCTCCTTGCCCCCTATGGGGAAAGGAACAGGCTGATTGCAGGGAATTACAAATATTACATAACGGATACTTATGTTTAATCCTCCTTGGGCTCTTCAAATGACTTTCTTGTTCCTGTTACTTCTAATTTACAAACATCCTCTTCTTAAAAGTGGGAAGAGCTGGAGGGGCCAATAACAGAATATAATCCACCAAGTGAGGCCGCTTAAATGAGTCACAGAAAACATTCCCTCCCTAATAGGCTGTTAGGAATTCAGCAGCATTTTGTCTCCTTGGGTTGCTCTGTAACCCCTAAAGTCAAGTCTGATTTCCTCTGCCCAGCTCACACTCTCTGTCTCAATGACCCCTCCCATGGCACCTCTACCTGGGCCCGTGCATCACAGCCCTGGTGGTGTGCACGAGTGCCTGGCCCCTGGATCCACCTGACCATATGCCCTGCCCATTGCAGGCTGGAAGAATGGATGTAAGAATCAAGCAAAAGAGCGACTCTCTTTCATCTTAGATTTTTGTGATGGTGCCCTCCCTGTCTTTTCACCATGGAAAGAAGCAAAATGTCTTGAGTTAGCAAGTGGTCTTGTGCAAAACACACAGTTCTCTCTGCTTTTAGCTGCTGTATCCAGCCAGAAGGAGGGGCTGTTTAGCTTCAGCTACAACTTCTCCATCTTTTCACTGGCCCATTATTTGTCATGTTTTACTAATATCATTCACTGTCAGTTTAGAGGGGCTTCCATTATTTTCAATGGCCTTCCCCAAAACAGGTGAAAACAGAATGAATTATCTTCTTGAGTTTCTGGGCTGAATCATCCCTAGTTACCCAGTCTTTCCACTGTGCTAGATACCTCCTGCCCCCAGGGAAACCCTCAGTCTGGGAGGAGGTGATCATTGAGGTCTTTATGAAAAAGCCATTAGTGGTACCTAATGGGTAAATGTCTGGGCATTTATCAAATAGCAGAGTATAATAAACAGAAGAACCTCTGCTCCTGAAACTTCCACCCACCCATTACTTGCAAGGTAGCTTGTGGGGAGATTCATTCTCTGCCCCATTGTGAATCTTGCTTCATACAAAGGCACTGAAAAAAATACCATTTACGAGAATTTATACCATTGGAAGTATTGGTGGCTACTATTTATTTCTTAGCAGTGTGTTTCACTAAAATAATAGTAGACTTCTCCCTCAGCCCTCTCTAAAATGATATGGGTGGCATCTCCAGTGGAAAGCATACCCCTAGTCCTAGTAAGGCAGCGCAAACCAAGATGCAGAGAATCACAGCATTGCAATTCTGAATACTTTGAAGCAAGACCCGCTTTTTGCAGAGCATTTGGTGCACTGGGCAGTTCCAAAGTTGTAGGGGAATGCTCATAACAGCGTTCATTTGTGGTGCTTAGACTCCCAGACCTAGGCCAGCAGAGCTTATCAATTCATTGCATTTTTAAAGAACAGGCCATCCACTGACTTCTGTGTGGATGCCAGGAACACATTTCTGTACCCACCACTGTGAGTGGAGGATGATCTCCTTCTTAAGCCTCATCTACCTAACATACATGGCACAGGGGCAGTTAGGGGCTGGGTGGGAAACTGAGGAAGGTATAGGGGTCGTGTATGTTGACTCTGGAGAGAAGTATTATTAAGAGAAATAGAGATCAGCACCTCGGAGCCACACACGGGTCTCTGATATCCCTTTTCTGTTCTTCTTTCTGCCCTAATGGACAGGCTTGCAGTTCCCTACCTCCGACCACCATCTTTTGTTTCTGACCACTGTTCCTCCTTTTCTTTCTGCATTGCCCAGACCACACTACAGCAGAGGTGTCTTTGTGGTCCTAGCTCTAATGCAAACCTCACAAACACTGACCATTCAGTATTCAGATAAAGTTCTTAGCTAACAGAATAGCTAATATAGTTATAGTCAGTAGAAATAACCCTGAGGGAGTTCGAGATCATCCTGGCTAACATGGTGAAACCTAGTATCTACTAAAAATACAAGAAATTAGCTGGGTGTGGTGGCACACACCTGTAGTCCCAGCTACTGGGGAGGCTGAGGCAGGAGAATCGCTTGAACCAGGGAGGCGGAGGTTGCAAAGAGCCGAGATTGCTCCATTGCACTCCAGCCTGGGCAACAGAGCAAGACTCCATCTCAAAATAAAATAAAATAAATTAAATTAAATAGAACCCTGAGGATTAAAATTGCTCGTGACTATAGCTCTAAAGGACTAACTAATATGAGACATGAGAGAAGGGAAAGAGGGATAACCAAACCTCTCAAGTTTTCTCCATCCATTTAAATCTTTATTGGCTTCTTGCCTCCCTCTTACACACCACACACACACACACACACACACACAAAAGAAAGAATCAAAGGAACACAGCCCTGAGACTGCCATACATTGCCTTGTTGCCTTTGTTCAGGCAGCCTAACACTTTTAGGGTTCTCTGACCAGTGAGAAATTACTCAGGCCCCCATGGGAGCCTTTCCTTTTCTGGTGGGTAACTAAATCTGCAGAGACTTTGAGAATAATTGACTTCTAAGGAACAGAAGGGAAGTTTAGAGGTGCATAATTTGGCTCCGTGATTGCTAAGCTAGGTGTCAGATAACTTCTTCCTGTCCAGAAGTCTGTGTGTTCATTGAACTGCCATGGGGCCTGGGGGCAGCAGCAATTCTTTAAGAGTGGCCTAAAACACAATAACTGGGAGCAATACAATAGAATAGAGCAACCAAAAACCCACTTCTCCAGTGAAGGAAGTGGTCAAAATCCTGGGCCTTGAGTCACTGAAGAATTAGCCTTAGCCGAGGGGTGGGAGGGGAGCATGCTCAGAAATCAGGGGCTGAAGATGATGCAAACACTGGGGGAGGCCCTCAGGGCTCAAATTTCCATGATTCATTTGAGAGTGGGTGAGATTCTCCCAGAATGAAAGGCATCATGGAGACCTTCTCTACAAAAGGGCATGAGAGAGCTTTCTGAGAAGCAGGAGATGGATCTGGCTGGCATTTCCCTGGCAGCTTAAGAAAGATCAGGTTTTTTCTGGGGAGAAGAGAGCAGTAATGACCACTGCCAAATGTCCTATCTTCCCTTCCCCTCATTCCACTTTTGTTGCCCAAAACATCACAGTCCTACCCTGAGTTTCTACCTCCATTACTTCTCTCACATCCTTCCTTATGTTCCATTCCCATTGCCACTGTCCAGTTCAGGTCCTAGCCTGACTATGGCATCAGCCTCACCCATGACCCTGTCTCTGAACGCCTCCCCTCTAACATATCTTCTACCCTGCTACTGGGTTATCTGACCATGGCACTCCCCTACTCAAGAACCTCCAAACCCCCACCACTAACCACCACCAATCACCAGGAAAGAGGCTCCAAGCACCTCAAGCCAGCCCTTGCAATCCCAGGACTTGGATTTCCAAAAATAAAAGCCCTGCTTTTGTATTCTTCTTTCAGTGACAGTCTATCAAATTCTTTTCAACCAAGCTAAAATCCTACCTCTTCTAAAAAGCCTTCCCAGATCCATAGGTTAGGAGCAGTTTTCTTTTCTCTCTTCTTCTATTGCCCTCACATAGCTTTTTATTAAAACCACTAATGACAGCCCTAAGATTTTAAGTCCCTGAAGGGAGAGTCTTGCCTGTGACAGGTACCAAATAAATATCTGTTCAATGAACAAATAAATGAATTAAGGATGGCCATATTTTCTTCCCCATGGAAAAATAATCAATGTCAAAATGACTGAAGACTCCATAATAAACAGAATTATAGAGGGAAAATATTTCCTTTTTTTAAACATACATAGACTTTAGTCCTTTATTATTTTTCAGCAATTGTTTAATACTTTACTACAACTATGTATTGAGCATCTTATTGTATGCAAACTTTGCTATATATTTCTATATAAATACCTATGTAAATATGTGACTGTTTCCTGAGTGCATTTGAATATACAAGGGTATATATGTGTGTGTTGCCTTTTGTTCAAGAGGAAATAAGTGAATGCAAAGAAAATGTCTTAAATTTCTAAACACTAGTTTGTCTGCAGATTTAACCTTTCTCTCTACTTCTTTGAATTATAGAATCTCAGGACTGAAGAGGGAGGTCTTTAAAATTCCTTTTCAATTCAAGAAAGTCATCTACAAATCTGACCAAAGAACTATCTGAATCACGCTTAGTCTCCTCCAGTCATGGAGAGCTCACTACCTACCAGGATCCCCTCCCCGATTAGAAAGATTTTTCTGACAATACATCCAAGTGTGCTCTTGGCAACGACCACCACCATTTTTAATTCTGCCAGTGAGATTACCCGACTAGACTAATTCTTCCTCTTTCTAGCATGGTTGTCTTCACAGCAGAACTACCAGGTTATCAGAAGATTCACCAGAGGCTCTCACCTTAGATCTCAAAATCTCAGTCAAGTCATAACAGAGTCCTGAGATTACTGCTAGACACTCCCTGTCTTTTTGTTGGCCAATGTTTTTCTGACAGTGAAATTCTGATCTCTTTCTGGATAACTGTAAACTTTGGAGAAAGCTTTCTCACAGCATCTGACCAAAGACGTGGTGCTTCCTCCAAAGCTCGAGGAGAGAGGGAGGCGTAGCCGCTTCTGGTCACTGACCCCCATGAATCAGACGACCCCACACCACCTTCCTCAGCGTGACACCTGAAACTCCGCAGCTGCCTCTCCTTCCTAAGGACACCGCGCAGGGTGGCACGAAAGCCTTTCTGTCCTCTGCGCAAGTCGGGAGCATTTTGTTTTTGTTGGTTTGGTTTTGATGTGTTTGTTTCCCATGAAGGATCATTTGGTTGGCAAAATGGATGCGCATGTAACACAAAAGCAGAAAAGGAAGCACTCCCTTCTGGGGGCAGCCAGAGAGGATGTGTCTGGCGGAGGAAAAGACTGGGATTAAAGGCAGGCTGAGTGGATGAGACCTTGGATGAGCCTCTCTGGCCATTGTTATTGTTGTTTTATATCAAGCGTACTTTTCCATTCTCAATATTGTTTTTATGCAGGGGTGGGAAAGCAGGGTATTAATTTCTCCGTGGGAAACATGGGGAGAAAAAGGATTCTCAAGGGCCATTTCCTCTGGCCTCTGCATAGCTCATGTTTGGTGTGGAAGTAAGGAACCTCAGGTAGGACTTGATGTTGGAAAATACAGGGCAGTTTTTACGACCAGGAGAAACATCATCAATCAAGCAGCAAAAGTAATAGGGACCTACATGCTGCAGAGAAAACAATTATTTTTTTCATCTCCCAAATGCAGGCTATTATAAATGGGGGTTATTATACAGCAAGTCATGTTGGTCTGGTGCTATGTAGACTAGGACAGAGTCTCACATAGTTAGGGGTGAGGATCCAAGGTGTGGGTTGGGAGTGGGGTAAGCACGCTGTATGAGAGAGAGAGAACCTATTGGAGAACCAGATTCTTATAATAAATCTGCCTCTGACCAACTTCTGACTTTGGAAAAATCACATAACCTCTCTGGTCAGTGGCTCCTACAGGCACAGAGTTCAAAGTAGCACAGAGCAGGGCTTCTCAGCTCCAATCCTGGCTCCACGACGTCTGAACTGTGACCTGTAGACCTCACAGGATTAGCGTGAGGGCTGAAGGCCTGTGCCAGGCACAGAGCGGGGGCCACACAGTTCCTGGTTGGTTGGTCTCTTTCTCCGTGTAAAATGAGAGGCTTGGGCCAGCGAAATGGGCTTTATGCTTCTCTGGCAGAGCCTGAGGGCCAACAATTATGCTAAAAGCAAACAAGCTACATGAATATTGTTTTTGCAAATGCTCCCAAGGAGAATAACCTCTCTCTCTTATTTCCGCTTGTCCTCCTTTGTGTTCAGGGGAGGGGTGGATCTGGGCAACATCTGCGAAGACTGAGGCCAGACCTGGGCTGTGAAGCTGGGGCCCAGCCCACTCCCCCAGACTGCAGCTGGTCAAGGGATCGGGCGATGTTCCCTGGGCGAGGACGGAAGCGTGAGTTGCCTTCTGCTTTTGACAAAGGAGTGTTCTGGCAGCCAGAATGTCTTCAAGGGAGAAGTTGCCAAGATAATAACTAGGAGTTTGGGAAGAAAACCTAGGTGTGGCCCGGCCCCAGCGGCGCTTGGGTGGGACCAACAGTAGATGGCGGCAACATGCTTCAACCAGCAAAGCTGCAGCCTCCTGGAAGGCGGCAAGCTGGGAGGGGAGGCCCCTTGCCTAGAGACACCCCAGACCCACCAGATGGGCTCAGGGCTTCATTTCAATTCGTTCTTTAGAGGTTGGGAGGCGTTGAGGTCATTCAGTCCAACCCCTTGATAAGAAGGAAATGCACGTCCCCAAAGGAGAAATGGAATCGAATCAGAGCTGAAGCCATTTCGCACCTTCCAGGCAGGGCTCTTCCACCTGGCATGATTTTCTCTCTCCTGTCTCTTGGCTTAGGGTTTGGTGGAAGTTCTAGAACTTCTACCAGATCTACTGTTCTCTCTTTTCCTCCTACCATCTCTGAGTTAATCAGAGAGTCAGCATATACCCCTTAAAACTGTGCCAATTATAAAAACACAGGGTCTTCAGAGGCCACTGCTTCTCCCTGTCGTTTTGCTGAGAAGGCCCACCCAGCAGCGCCAGGCTGCCTGGCCACCACAGGCCCGAACCAGATCCCCCTGCAAACTCCGAGCAACCTTCTAACCCTCAGCACAGGAGTCCCCACCCCACCCAGACATGGAGACTATCTTTCAGTAAAGGGAAGCTCCAGGTCTCAGCTTCAGAGCTTTCTCTGAGATCAATGTGAACACACTGGCTTGCCCCAAACTAGTTGTTTCAGGGTTGCAAACCTCTCTCCAACTCCCCTTCTCCAGTGTCCTGGGCAAGGGTCTTTGATTCTTTGAAATGAGAAGTCTAAGGATCAAGGACCCCATTGTGCTCTCAGCTCTGATCTGACCTGGAAGAGAAGAAACATTGAAGAGGTTCCAGCCTGGTGGGCACACGTAATGGAAACTAAAATGATACCAAAGAGGTGTCAACTATCCTGAAAAAACAAGAGGTAGCCAATGCGACAAAAGATTCTTCACAGGGGACAAAGAATTGAATTTTGACCGAAGGACTGTCCTGAAACATTGAGGGTGGGTGGTCCCCAAACAAGAGCGGAAGGATGGGAAGGGAAACATCCTCATCACTTCTCCCTTGCTCTTTTGCCCCCTTTCTGTCTTTCTCTATCCACTTAGCTTTTTCTCCCGCTTCTAGGTCTTTCTGCCTGCCTCCTCCCTCAACACACAGGCCTGGGAAACAGCATCCCACTTGCTCTCCCTCCCTCCCTCCTGTCCTAGTTGCATCTTCCTCTTCCTCCTCTCAAATTGTTCCTCTTTGGCTCCTGTCCACACCTGTACACCACACCCTCATGCTGCAGGGTCTCCCTCCTCAAGAAGAGGGTGGAGTTTCTTTCCCAGGGCCAGCTTAGTTTCTCCCTGAGCCTGATTCTGTTCCTGGTGAATGCTTTGCCATTGTCAATGTCTTCGTATACTCAGCCTGCCCTCCTCATCTGAGCTGGCACCCTTTACGTTTAATTACTCAAACCTCTTTCTTTTATTCCCAGTGCCGAGTGAATGCTCATGGCTAAGTCCGGGGAACACCATGCCTAAAGAATCTGTGAGTGGATGGGGCAGAGGAGGCTCCGTGGGTCCTCAAGGGACCTAGGAGACGAGAATCCTCTGCAAAATGCCCATTTCAATGCCACGTGTTGCCCTGTTTCACTTTTCTATGAATTTTTACCGATTAAACTAGCTGCTAGTGTCAGCCCAAGGGATTTCTCAAAATAGAAATGGCAGGATCTTAATTTTTTTGTTTTTCGTTTTTTTTGGTGTTTTTGTTTGTTTGTTTTGTTTTTATTTTTTTTGAGACAGGGTCTTGTTTTGTCGCCCAGGCTGGAGTGCAATGGTACAATCATAGCTGACTACAGCCTCAAAGCCCTGGGCTCAATCAATCCTCCTGCCTCAGCTTCCCAAGTAGCTGGGACTACAGGCATGCACCACCACGCCCTGCTTTTTAAAATTCTTCTGTTAGAGACAGGGTCTCACTAGGTTGCCCAGACTGGTCTCAAACTCCTGGGTTCAAGTGATCCTCCCACCTCAGTCTCCCAAGTAGCTGGGATTACCATGCCTGGCTGAATCTTAGAATCTCAGAGCCATAAGGGGTCTGAAAGAACCACCAAGTTCAACTTCCGAAAGCAAGAAGACAAGTGCCTCGCCTGTGGTTACATGGCAGAGTCAAGATAACACCACTGCCCCTCTGTCTTCCTAGTCAGCTGTCTTACGTCTGCTCCAGGATTCTTGCCACGGTTTCAAACTGTGCTGAAAGGGCTCTCTAGTTTAACTACCCTGTTTGAAGAAACAATTCACGAATCAGGCTCAGCAAATAGAAAAACTATCACAGCCACATAAGGCCAAGCGCATCAACAGCAGAGGATTCCATTGCAGTTCCAGGGAAATGCCATCTCCACAACACAAAAGAAAAACTTGACCCAAACATTTTGTTAAAAAGAAAGAGACAGAAGCAGCAATCACCACAGGTGTTTGTGCTTTCATCTTTCTGCTTCAGTATCAGTGAATCTCCCAGGTAAATTGAAGGAAATGGTTTTACCCAGGCAGGACACCAGGGACTGAAGTGTTGCAAAGAGTAGTCTCAGGACGTGTGTATGTCGGGGCTGGGTGCTGAAGATTCAAGTAAACCCCTAACTGGAACCATATTTGGGCTTTCTTGATTACTGAATAGCAAGTGCAGTCCAGAAATTCAAGATCACCTGGGCGGATCTGGGAAGAGTATTAGAAAAGGGAAGCTTATGGTGAGAAAATTCCCGTTCTACACTGGTTAAGGGTTAGGAGCTCTTCTCAAGGGGTTGATACCCAGATTGCTGGCCAGCAATTACAAGGAGGCTACATTTGATGGGCAGCCTGTTCCCGTAATTACTATGATGGGTGGTGACAATGTATAGATGTGGGCTACATGAACTATGGACCAAATTATGGGACAATCCCCAAAAGGCCTAGCTGGAAGCCTGTGTCCTGGTATTGGATTGATCTAACCATGACCTAGTAGGTAGCAACACTGGGTGTGTCCCTCCGAGTATGTACATCTGAGAGTCCCAAATAGGCCTGAGGCTTTGTGTTAGGCAGCTATGTACATACATGTGGGAGGTTAAAGAAGGAACCATATTCATGCATTTAGAAAATTAAATACCTCCAAATCAAAAACCCTGTGAGTATGATTAACTATGTGCATAATTCCAAACTTCAAAAATGCTCCCTGCCCTTCTGAGCCTTAGGCAAAAAAAAAGAAGAAGAAAAGATAATGCAATGTAGATCCATCAAGTTGTATTCATTAAATATTAAATAGACATTAAGTGTTTAGAGGATAGGACTCATTGGGTGGAGCAACAACAAAACCAGAATAGATATTTTCTGAGTTGTTTCAGGCCAGCAGAATCAGGAAGTTATAAGGAAGTTGATTTTCCTTGATTTAAGGAACTTTAATAAAATTAGAGCTGGCCTGCTAAGGGGAATGAGTGTGGAGGTACACACTGAGGTTCTGAGCTCCCCGCATCTGGAAATTTTAAGATCTGTAGGATGGCCATCTGTTCAAGATGGTGTAAAAATTAGATTTCTGCATACAGTAAGAGAATGAATGAGATCCAAGATCCCTCCCAAATTTAGAATTCTGTGAACGAAATGAAGGATGAAATGGAACTGACTTGCCTCCTGCCCTTTCCCGTGTCCACGTTTCAGTTATGTGCCCCACCAGGCTCCATAGAGTCTACAGAAAAGCAGTCTTGCCTCATCCACAAGTTTTCCCCGGTCTTCAACGGGTCTCTCTACAGTAGTCCCTGTGGGTCTGGCACTACCTGAAATCCCTAGAGCCACCCAGAGCAAGCCAAGAGGGTCTGCGTTCCCAGGTGAGGGGTCTCCATGAAGCCCACTGACAAGGCTGGGAACTTGATGGGCCTAATCTGGTCTCTGGAGGAAGCAGGAAGGGCTGAGGAAGGCGCAGTGAGTCCTTTCCACAATCCACAGAAGGGATGTCTTTCCTTTCTCCAGCAGTCTGCCCAGCAGTCCTGGGAGATAGCCAGATTCTAAGGATGTGATTTGCTCCAAGTTGGTTCTTGATGGCCTTTTGCCAACTCCCAAGACAGTTTAGTACCCACAAACAATGTAAATGTGGGGGGCCCTCTGACCAGGGCGCCAGACAGGATGTCCTGCAGCCCCCGCCCCCGCCCCATTCTTCGGAGTCTGGGTGGAATTGGATCTGCCCCTGAGGGTGGGAGGCAGCGGGCGGAGGCGGGGGAAATAACCCTCACATTTCGGTATTGTCAAAGCTGAAATCCAGAAAAACTCTCACAGCTAAGGGACTCTTTCACTACTTCTTGGAGGAAGAGCAGAGCAGGAATCAGAACGGCGTTTTTCTAAATTGCCTTCAAACTCCAGGAAGTAACATGTAGCATATTTTCTCCTGTATAAACCCATAGTATCATGTGAAACGTTGCCACAAATAATGCAATTCATGATGGTTTACACTCCCAACATTGTCAGGGCTTTCCGTTTGCTGACTGGTTATTAGTTTTAACCTGCACAGAACTAAAAGATTTGTATAATTTTCACAGAATGTTAACACTATTGATTTAATAATGGCTTCGCTAATCCACATCCATGTAATGTGGAAATAATAAACATGTGAAGCAAATGTAGGAGTTCCCTTCATCTTGAAAAGTTGCCCTGATGCCTACTCAATCATCCCCCTTGGGGCAGTTTTACAAGAAGCATTGCCTGCTCAACACAGGGTTGATTACATCTAAATCTTCTCTCCCAATGTACTGCCTTTCTAAAGGAAAAGCCTAACTTTGTCAGACAAGCTGAATCCTGTCATTCTCATCTTGTTTACTTGGGGAAAAAATATTCCAGCGTCTATGTTGAAATGGGCCACACCTCGGTAGACACCCAAAATGCTAACCGAAAAAAAAAAAAAGAAAGAAAAAAAAGAAAAAGCACCCTTCTTCATTCCTCCAGATTTCATGATTAGCATGAGTGTTTGCATTTATACAATCACATTTCGGGAACGAGAGAAAAGATAAGCATTTCAAAACAATCACTGCCTTCCATGCAGAGAAATTCCACATCCACTTTCTTTTAAAAGTTCTTTTATCGTTTCTGGTATGCCATCTTTTCACTCGGCACTGAAAGGCAGCTCTTTCTGGGGTGAAAGCACAAAGCCACTCAACAATTTTTAACAGGCACAGATGAAGTTCTCCTGCCCCACCCTCTTCTCCAAACCCAGCTTCCCTTTTGCCTCCCCCGCCCTCCACATCTGGCCAAGAGAAGGCATCTGGAATCCTCATCAGCTCCTGCTTCGACCAAATGAACCCCTCCCACATTTCATTTGAAACACCATTTGCCTCCCTCTCTTTCTCTCTCTAACGGTTTTCTTTTTTCTTTCTTTTTTTTTTTTTTTTTTTTGAGATGGAGTCTCACTCAGCTGCCCAGGCTGGAGTGCAGTGGCACAATCTTGGCTCACTGCCACCACCGTCTCCCGGATTCAAGCAATTCTCCCGTCTCAGCCTACCAAGTAGCTGGAATTACAGGCACCTGCCATCATGCCTGGCTAATTTTTGTATTTTAGTAGAGACAGGGTTTCACCATATTGGCCAGGCTTGTCCTGAACTCCTGACCTCAGGTGATCTGCCCGCCTCAGCCTCCCAAAGTGCTAGGATTACAGGCATGAGCCACCGTGCCTGGCCAACGGTTTTCTTTAAACAAACCAATCCCCCTCTTCCCATCCTGTGAGGAGAAAAAAAAATACTTCAATTTAAACAGAAGTGAATAGAGAAGCAAACAGGCAGGAAAAGCAATGTCAAAAATAAACTGAAAACCAGTTATCTATCCACCACCACCAAAAAAATCCCAACCAACAACCAGCCAGCAGAGAAACAATTCAAGTCCTGAAGAAATCAGAATCAAAACAGAGGAGGTGAAAAACATCTGGCCAGTTCCCAATGTCATTTCCAAAGTGTGTGGTGTTTCCTCCATAAACAGTATCCTATCCCAGCTTGTTTCAAAGTCCCTGCTCCCTCCACATCCTAGAACGAGAACCCGGTCACTGCCAGGCACGATTTTAGCCCCATCCCACTGATTTCCCCAGACTCCATCCTCAAAATACACTTCTCTGAACTTTCTGGAAAAAGTTGTCTCTGTATCCACTTTGAGCCAAAAGTTTCAAGGACTTGGTTCTTAGAGGATCATAGAAAAATAGCGAAGGAAAAAAAGAAAAAGCAAAGCTTAGATGAGGTCAGAAGAAGCAGAGCCGTGGAAAGGAAGGAGAAGTTTTGCTGAGAGTCCCCACAGCATTGGGAGCTGTCCTACCTGAAGGGTCCCAGCGACAGAGGCGCTCTGAGTGGCAGGTGCTGGCAGCAGCCCTGGTCCGATCTTCTGGAAGTATGCGACCGCACTGAGGGGAAGGACCTGCCTCCCGGGGTTATAAGTTTCCTCTGCTGGTGTACTGGGGTGTGTAATGGGCGGTTTCTTTTCACTGTGTTTTAAAGGAGTTTCTATGAATCAGTCTGGCTTTAAAAAAAAAAAAAAAAAAAAAAAAAGATTTGTTGGTAAGCTACGCCCTGCTAAGCTGGCAGTCAGTCAAGAGTGGCTGGGAGTGAGCCATCAATTCAAAGAACCCTGTTGTAGGCTCTCTCTGACTCAGACACACAGACCACAGTGGAAAAAAGGAGGGACATTGCTTCAAATGAGTAATAGGATCACACAAATAGATCTGTTTACTGAAGTCCATTCCTCCTTACCAAAAAGGAGACTTGGTTACCATGGACATAAGGCAAAACACAAGGTTTCAGCCTGGGAGGGGGAGGAAAGGGGCCAGTGTCCTGCTGACTGAAGTCCTAGGTCATCATCCAGAGAGATTCCCAGTCTTCCTCCCCCATTAAATGCATCAGCTGCTGCTCACTGTCAGGAATTATCAGATTCTTTTTTTTATTTACTTCCCTGACGGACCCTGGTGCACTGTCCTGTGGGTGGCCATACAGGGAGGCCCTGAAGGCGAAGGGGACACACCAGGAGCCCTTGCAGCCCTGCCTCTGAGTGATGGAGCACTGATTGAGCAGCAGAGAATTCCTGGTCTTTCATTATGCTCTGCTAGTGCCCGTGTGGACCCTCCACATTCCAGGAGGAAGTCCTCTAGTTAAGAACTTTGCTCTCTGTAATAATCAGCTGGACCTTGTTCCACAATTGACTTTCTTGAACTTGGCCAGTAGCATAATCATCCCGACTACCTCCCTGCACCACTCCTCTCTCTCTCTCAACACTGGAGCTGGGAGAGGCCTGCGAAGTCATCTCATCCCACAGCCCAGGCATTCCACTGGAGAGAGTAAAAGCCCAGATGCTTAAGTTCAAGCCCAGCTCTCCACAAATTTGCTGCGTGACTTTAGGCAAACCACTTAACTTCTCCAAGCCTATTTTCTCATGCATAAAATGGAGATGGCAGGTACATAACTCACAGAGCTATGATGAGAAATACACATATAGGGCTTATGGCAGTGTACATAGTGAGCGCTCAACAAATCTTAGCTACAAGGATTATTTTACTGAAGAAGCAGCTCAAGCCCAGAGAGGTGAAGTGACTTATTCAAGGAGATACAGTACGTTACCAGTAGTAGCTTGGATCTAAGTCAACACATCCAAGCAGTTCTATTTCTGTTATTCTCTGCTGCACCCTGACAACCTATTTCAATTCAAAATATGCATGTGTCGTATTTCTTGATTCATTCCGCCAATACAGGCTACACATCAGTCTTCACCGGGCCTGATTCAGAGCACTGAGTCACAGAAGTGAACGACATCCCTGCCTCTTGGAACTTATATTCCCTAAAAAGATAGAAAAACATACTGATGGCTATTCACCAAAATGTTGATCAAATTCGATGATAAAATTATGGGTGCAGTTTAGTTTGTTCTGGTCACAATTCTGTATTTTCCAAATCCTCTGCAATGAACCTATATTACTTTCTTTAGGATGTTGGCATGAGGATGGATGGATTTTGGGAAAAAATATTTTAACATGGGAATGTAGAGAATATTTTCTAAGGTGGATGATAAGGAAAATGTAACACACACACACACATACACACACACACACACACAATGATTTGATGATGCTGCATCTTCACAAGTCCCTGAGAACTGAATTCTATCTCTGTAAAAGTAAGAAGGTCTGGATTTCCTCACTGAAAACTGATGACGTGATAAAAGACTGCATGTTTCTCATAGAGTTCCTCACCTCTCCCCTCTCTCATTGCTCATTTGATAATAAAAATGCCTGTCTGAGAGGGGCCACTCCCAGCAGTGGGTTGAGAGTCCCTGTGATCTCTGAGCATTCCAACCCTCAGGAAGGGGAGGGTGCCTGCAGGTGAGGCCAGGGAATCCCCAGGCATGTGCTGGCACTCCAAATGGGCCAGTCTCCCCTGCTGGAATCAGCCTCTCTCCCTGGCCTTTTCCTACTCTCAGGGTTACCTTTCACCCCTGATGCCCTCTGCCAGTTTTAAAGTCTCTCTTCCCTCAGCTGCCTGGAAAGGAGAACTGGACTCCGGAGGAAGTGTTCTCAGATGCTGAGGAGTATGTGGTCTGATTGCATTTCTTAAAGAGAAACCTGGAGCCACTGAATAGCAGAGGAGAGGCATTCTCCCTCCCACCTCCTTCTCGGGCTTAACAAAGGGAAAAATCAGGAACTTTTCTTAAAGTACTTGAGTAGAGGAATCCTTCAGTCTATCTGGATTTCCATGGATTTCACAAAGAGAGATGCTGGACTCAGGGAGGGGCTTTCAAAACAGGACTCAGAAAGCAGGAGGCCCAGTTTCCACTCCTACTACCTGGCAGTGGCTGTGAGCGAGGCATCTGCCTGCCTCCATTTCACCTTAAAGTGAGTGGACAGCATTACCTTCCAAATGGGTCTGACAAATCTCCCCTTCCTGTGTGCTTTTGGAGATGTCTAGGTTTGGAGAGAAAATATTAAATGCATTGAGCTGCTAAAACACACACGTGCACACATGCAAAAACACATGCACGCACACACACACGCACATATGCACACACAGAGAGTGGTGCCATAGAAAGCCAAGTTGTGTAAATATTTTTAAAAGATAAATGCAAGTCCAGAATTTCTAAAGACTTATAATTAACCCTTGAAATATCACTGAGCTGATTTTATAAAACAAAGTTATCCAGTCTGGGAAAGAAATTGGATCTGTTCTGGCTGAGGTACTAGCTTTTTGTGCCTCTGGATGTGATTAACTTGTTAAGCCTGAGTGTTCCTGTGGCCATGAGCAGACAATTTTTAGACTACAGACAGTAAACGGTTCAGGGCCTAAAACCACATGGGGCTGGAGATACAGCTCCCCTGACGTTTATATGGTCTTTCCAAACAATGTTGAGTAATCTGCCTTTCTGCTCCCATTTCCCCCATTTGGAAGGTAAATTAGACACATTCATTTTCCGCATGGGCAAAGAACTGGGTAAAGTTTCATTTGACCTCACTCAATAAAGCCATATATTCTTGGGAGGGAATGTCTCTCTCACCCAGTGCAAATGTTACTCCAGCAAAGGGATATTTTCCCCTTTTTCTGAAGCAACAAGAATCAACTTCTGGCACGTTGCCATTTGGGGCAGATTTTCAAGTTTGAACCTGCGTAAACATTTTAATGAAAGCATGAAACGAAGGCTTTTAATGACTTATACAAGAAGTCTCCTAAGGCAGGTCTGGCCCCTACAGCCCACAGAAAAGAAAACCAATAATAGCTTGAACTTGTTTTTGTTCAAACTCAGTTAACCGAAAAGAATCCCAAACTATGCAACATGTTCCCCAAAGCTATTATACGAACAGGGATGTCAATATTAATATTAGCACACACTGCTTGGAAGGTAAATAGAATGGGGGAAAAAGTTACACAGTATCTTCCTAAGTCAAAGGAATGTTTGCTCCTCACCACTCCTCTTTGAAACTTGAGAATTTACCAGAAATGTTGTATTCCTTCCCTTTCCTTTCTTTCTTTCTCCAACACTCCTCTCTTTATTTCTCTCTCAGGCTTTCTTCTGGCTTTACGGTTTTTGGGGGGTTTTTTGTTGTTTTTTGGGTTTTTTTGTTTGTTTTTTCAAGACAGGGTCTCGCTTTGTCACCCAGGCTGGAGTGCAGTGGCGCAAGCTCGACTTACTGCAATCTCCGCCTCCTGGACCCAAGCGGTCCTCCCACTTCAGCCTCCTGAGTAGCTAGCACTACAGGCGTGTGCCACCACACCTGGCTGATTTTTTGTTTTGCTTTGTTTTTGAGACAGAGTCTTGCTCTGTCTCCCAGGCTGGTACACAGTGGCACAATCTTGGCTCACTGAAGCCTCTGCCTCCCGGGTTCCAGCAATTCTCACACCTCAACCACCAGAGTAGCTGGGCTCAGATAATCTGCCCAACTCAGTCTCCCAAAGTGCTGGGATTACAGGTGTGAGCCACCGCACCCAGCCCATTTTCTTCTGGCTGTTATTGCTTTCTTTCTTTTTCTTTTTCTTTCTATTTTTTTTTTTTTTTTTTTTGTGATGGAGTTTCGCTCTTGTTGCCCAGGCTGGAGTACAATGGTGCGATCTCAGCTCACCACAACCTCTGCCTCCCAGGTTCAAGCGATTCTCCTGCCTCAGCCTCCCAAGTAGCTGGGATTACAGGCACGCACCACAACGCCCAGCTAATTCTGTATTTTTAGTAGAGATGACGTTTCTCCATGTTGGTCAGGCTGGTCTCAAACTCCCAACCTCAGGTGATCCACTCGCCTTGGCCTCCCAAAGTGCTGGGATTACAGGCGTGTATTGCTTACTTTCTTAAATTCCTCTCAGTAAGATGTAATTTTAATATAGTTTCACAAAATGAGAAGTCTCTAAAATCCTCCTAGTCCCCCGTTTTCTGGTCTCTTAGCTAGCTGGTCCTTAAACTGCTTAGGAAAGAGAACACTGATGAAATACCAAGAGACTTTCTAGAATATGGGCCATGGCCTGACACTTTTGGTGGAACAGAGAGGAAAGTGGCATGTGGCTAGAGAGGAGAAGTGGTGATGTCAACAATGACATCTAAACTTGTAGGAGAAATGAGCCACCCTTGCCACATTAGACAGTTACCAGATTGATACTAATTGCTGAACCCAGTTTTTTCAGGCAGTTGGGATATGCATGACTGATCCAAATGGCTGACAAAGGGGAGCTGAGCCATTTCCAGTGTGGATACAGCTTTACGGCCAGAGAAGAATAACAAGAAAACAAGTAAGAAGCAATTGTAGCCAAAATGAAAAATGAAGAAATCCTTTCTCCAACCAATGCCAACTGTAATACTAGAAGACAGATATTAAAGGTATACTGAATACATGTTTTTCTTTTGTACCTTAGCTCTCATGTTACTGAGTGCATTGTTCTTACTGCTTAATGGACCATTTCAGGTAAAGAACTGAATATTCATAAGAACTAAAGAGTGACTAGCCCTTCCTTTGCATACAGTGAGCAGCAGGTCCGGTAAGTAGATGCTGGCTACATAGTAGGCATTCAATTAAAATATAGTACATTTAATCAATGAAGTGTCAAATAACCAAGTAATAAGATCTCAGTTCCTCAAACTCAGATGCTGCATGATCAGAGCACGCATCTAGCTAAGCCACCATAGCTGTGGGGAAAGTAGTTAGTACATGTCTTTAAATTTGCCTGAGAAAAACTGCCATGGAAGGGGCACAAAGCCAAGTGGTCCAGCCTAAGAATCCTAAAGCACATTCCCCATGAGACTGTGTGGTCCACAAAACACACGAGACCCAGAGATGTGCCAGAGTAATCTTTGAGACCAAGTTAGCACTTTCGAAGACACAAATTGGTTCTTGGTGAAAACAAACAAATAAACAAGTACTAAGTAGAGTGACTTGATTATTCAGCCTCACTGGAAATTGGAATATGCATCCTGGTTAAATTTTAGGATAATTGGTCAATTTTTAAAAAAATATTACAGAATGAAACAAGACCTCTTTCCACCCTTTCAGACATGCACATGCACACAAGTTGGCCTTTGCCATTCCAAACACAGATGCCAGGTCCAGCCTCTTCTTGTAGGATGATGTGTACGGAGGAACTTCAATGCTCTTAACCTGGCAGAGTCCATGGCCACAGGATTTACAGCTATTCTTCCTTGGACAAAGCTAGATAAACTCTGACGAACACACAAAGCTCTCTTTTCTGGACATGTTGCTGATCAGCCCTCTTTGGTTGACACACTATGTCCTCAGCCAAATTACAGCGCTAACCGATGCAATTGATTCAGTCTCACCTTTCTAGCTATAATTCCACTCTAGTCATGCTTGCCTGTGACTATACCCAGTCATCTTAATTAGAGGTGGGGGGTCCTAAATCTCTCCTGCCACCCACTTGTGACTATTTTAAAGGTAGTCACCTCCACAGAAGCTCAAAGCAACCATTCCATTCATTCCAACTTTTACTCTTCAAAAGAGACTTTATCTTGAAGTTCTGGGGACATCTTAATCTACTTCCTGCACCAGCAACTTCCATTGGAAGATCCAAGGCACCATGCTCTCTGAATGGCCATCCCCTGGATTGTGTGCTGGGCAGCACTTGCCTATTATTGAGGAAAGCAACTATAAACCAACTGGGTGTGGAAATTCACTCCCACCATCCTGGGAAGCTCTGAAACTGCACACGGAGTTCCATGACCAAAAAAAAGAGGAAGTCCTTTTACTGCTTGATTTCTGATTATAAAAAATAATATACGATCTTCAAACAAAATTCCAACAATGCATGGAAATGTAAATAAAAAGGTTAAAATTATCCAAAACCTCACATCTTGGGTAATTATTATAAACATTCTTTCATATATATGTATTCATATACACATATGAAATTTTACCCAAAACGATGTGCATGCTGCATTGACATCCATTATTATTACATACCAAAATTTATGTGTCCCTCTAGCTAAGCCCCTCAGCACCCCATGTCAATAAATGTAGATCGATATCATTATTGGTAATGACTATGTAGTATTCCACTGAGTGCATATACCATAAAGCATTTAAGCAATTCTTTATTAGTGGATAATAGATATTTATGCTGCTTCAATTTTTTTGCTACCATAAACAAATACCATGGTGGAACTCCTGTATATAACATATCTGTATATGTAACAACATATTTGCCACCTTATTAACTATTCTGTTTCCCATCCATTGGACTGGTGTACAGCACTGATCATATCACTCAATGGTGTGCAATCTTAGAAAGCTTACTTAAGCACTCCAGGTCTCAGTTTCTTCCATGGGGTCATTTCTCATGATCTTGAGGGTCCCCTCTAGTATTAACATTATATGGTCACTTTCCCAAATCTAAAAACTTATGCGAAGCCTGTGTAAATGGATGCCAACCAGCTCTCTCTGGCCTCTTTCCTTCTCTTTTTATGTCATGAGCAATGATTGACAGTTCATATTGTTGTCCTTCTGATCTTTCATCTGAGAACATGAAGCCAAAGGAGTCTGCCTAACCTTAAAGACATAGGGCTGAGTCGTTGCCAGGAATCTGATCTTTTAAAGATTGCTTAGTTCTGGCTAAATCTCCACAGCCTACTCCATTAGCATTTTCAGTTCCAGCACATTCATTTCCCAAAATTTCAGACTCCTGGCATCATTTGAACCTCACTTTATGCCTCAGTTCCCACAGCTCAGCATGTGACCCTAGTCATTTCCACAGGCTGGAGCCCACACAGAGCTCTGCAGGGCAGCAAGAGGTATGCTAGTGAATTGTCCCTAATGAGCTTATAGTTCCCTATATCCTGGTATGGTGAGGTTCCTTCAGCACCCTGGGTGCAGTGAAACAGGCAAGTCTATGCTGGTGGAGCCCCTGCCAAGGAATTTCCAGCCTTAGTGCAGAAACAAGAAAATGCAAGGTCCCTCCTAGCTAGTGGCAAGGCCACAGCTGCACAGATTTCTCAGCCCGGTGCTGGCTGATTGATGGTTAGGACAGGGGGTGGCTCACTGGGTAATGGCTGTTGGACTGTCCTCGGCCACAGAGGGACAGCCCTTGGAGCAGCCCCGAAGATCCAGGTCCAGATTAATATAGGCTTTAGGAGAGAAGCCTGCTAAAAGTAAAAATAATAATCACAACAACAGCAAAAAACAACTTCTACTTGCATAACATCTTATGCACACCACTGCTTCTATTCCAACCTTTTAAAAAAATCTTACTGGGCAGGTAAAATCAAGGCTCAGGGAAGCCTACTTGCTTGATCGAAGCCACAGATCTATTAAAGAACAGCATCTAAGTTTCTCAGAGTTTTTAACTCTTTATTTGCTGTTAACTTTTCTCTTTCCTTTACAATGCTTGCGTTTTCATGGCTCCTGGCAGCTATGAAATGTCGGCCATAGATCAAGGATGGTACAAATAGATAAAGAAATTGCAGATATGAGGAGTGGTTTTTTTTTTAACTACTGCTGTTGGAAGCAATCCGAGCCAGAGCTTCCTAGACCTTCACAGAGCAGCTTATGACTCCAAGAGGTCTCTGCACCCCTGTTGTTTGAGCAGGGCACTCACCCAGCCCAAATGACCCCTGCAATGGCCTCTTGGTTCCTCATCCCCAGGTTATCTTTGCACCCCAGGTGACCTGGTGAAAACCAACCTCCCTAGAAAAGTTTTCTTGAGTATCCTGCTCTGTCAAATCCACACCTGTGTACCAGCTCAAGCCTGAGTTCCAGGCCCCTTTTGGGTCCGTCTGGACACTTTCCCATAGGAAGGACTTTTAGCTGAGGACAGAGAACAAAAGACCACAAGGGCTTTATGACAGAAGGTGTGCATCTGGTGAGTAGATCCATTGGAAGGATAAAGGGTCTGGTTTAAGGATACAGTTAAATTATCTTATCAAAAGAGAACATAAATTGTTTTCAGAGTATATAGAGGAATAGTGATATCTACAACTTGGGCAAAGTATTTAAGGTTCTCTTTGGGACAGTGGAGATTCAACAGCCAAGGTAAGGAGCTGCCATACTGCGGACAATCCATATCAGGGGAACAGAATGGAGAGCCTCAGATGATGGGGAACATAGCATCACTTGAGAGGGGACAAGTGGGAACATCCTCCTGGCTGGGAGGGGGCCACACATCTGTGCACATCCCGAAAGAGCAACACAGAAATAAACATGAACAAATCATATAGGCTGCAGGAAAGCAAGGCTGCATGAGGGTAGGAGCCCTTCTTTGTTCACGAATGCATCCCAAACACCTAGAACAGTGCCTGGCACATGATGGGTGCCCAACAAACGTGTGTTCAATGAATGAAGCAAAATCTTGCCCAGGTTTGGATAAAGACTGTGTGGCACTCTCAGATAGGAGGTGGAGTGATGAACTGCACAGGGTGTCTTCCTCCTAATTAATCCACCATACGATAAACATAATACCTGGAAGAAAGCAGATCATTCTCCACAATAGCAATGAGTAATCTAAACAAACAAGCCCAGGTTCACCTTGCAAATATTGCAACACCTAACATGGATGACAAGTGGGCAGGGACCCAGGAAAGACATGGACGTTGACTATAATGCCAGCATCTGCTACACTCTCAGCAGTGTACACATGTATGCCAAGTATCTTAAAAGAGGATACAGGGAATGCATGACCGCAAGAAAGGAATGTGTCATATGGGTGAGCAAGCTGTCTGGACTCTAACGTGTCACGAAACTAAAAGCATCACAGAGCAGTGGTATCAGATCATAGAACAACCTGGGCTGTAGCTAAGCCCCAACTCAACAAATCCAAAATCCAGTGTGCACCCCTCTCTCTCACACCTGCACTTCTCCTGCATCAGCAGAGCCTTCCCTAACACCCTGCTGCTTAAGACTAGGGTGGGTGCCCTTCCTACATGCCCCCAAATCTCTCAACAGACCTTATCTTTCAACAGACCTTCTCAGTGGATTCAGAGCTTCTTCACAGCAAGGTGTCGTGTCTTATTCCTTGTGGTAGCTGTGCTCCTCAGGCCATATCTTGGATATAGTAGGTACTCAATAAATAATTGTCCAAAAATTAAATGAATGAATGGCTCCATCATCTACCAGGTCAATCTTTACTCCTCCCTCTCCCACTCTCCACATTCAAAGTCAACTAACACTATTTAATCTACTTAAAACCTATCTCAGGCCTGACCCCTCCGCTTCCTCCCTATGCTGTGGCCCTATGCTCCAGTCTTCTTCCTCTGTCTAGACTGTTACAATGGGCTCCTGACACTGAGCCCCTTGCCTCTGAGCTCTCTCTATTCCAATCCATCCTCCATGTCAGCAGTAGCAAACTTGCAGCCCACACACATAGTTTGTTTGGTCCTGAAAGTGTTCTAAAAAAGGAATCTGAATTAGTCTCCTATATTTTAAAATCAGGACATTTCAAATAAAATTTTGCTTTGCCAAACATCCCCTCCTTCTCGCTTGGCCTACTAGCCTCATTTGCCTTATGGGCCTGGCCCCCTGTAGGCACTGAGTTTGTGGCACCAGAGTATCTAGAGGAAACACAGACCCAATCAGATCGGATCACATGACTGCTATCTAACTTTGCTGGGAAGATAAACTCACGCAAGGCCCATGGCACACTGGCCCCATCCCCCTTTCAGGCCTATGCCCTCCTCCCTCCTTGCATCCACCCTGCACCTTGAGTGAGCTAGGCACCTTTACACCTCTGAGGCATTGCTCAAGCTCTGTTCTCTAGCTTGAGTGCTTGCCCTGTGCTGTGGTGGTCGAGAGAATGAGCTGGAATCGGACTGCCTAGGTGCAAATCCTCCCTAAGCCTTCATTTCCTCATCTATAAAATGGGCCTAATACCAGTTGATGCCTTATAGGGTTATTGAAAGTAGCAAATGAATAATACCTCTGAAGTTCTTAACACAGGGCCTGGCACATAGCAAGGACTTAACCAGTGATCCTGTTGATGTTGTTGTCTCTGCCCTTCTTTCCCTAATGAAATGCTGTTCTACCTCCACAGCCAGTCTCAATGTCACCTCCTCTGTGGGGCCATCTCTTCCTTCCACCTCGCCCTAGGCAGAATGAGTAACCCCACCCCAGGAGCTGGCTCGTTCTGGCCACACCTCTGGGATGACACTTACCACCCTGTTGCACCTTCAGCTCCCCTGTGTCCATCCTTCTGTGCACCATTTGCTCCCTAAGGGCTGAGCTGGGCCTTTGAACACCCAGTACCTGGACACCGTAGGTACTCAGTGTTTCTTGAATGAGTTGCATTGGATGCCAAGGCAGAAACATTTGGAGAGTTAAATGGCATTTCCCCCCCAGTTTTATGCACCAAAGAATGTTCATGTGATACCATTTGCCACCTGAGTGTAGTCAGTGAGAGACAAAAGGCAAAGGATAAATCCATAGCACGAAGGACAAGCTATGACATTTAATCATATGACGTCTGCTTCTCTGCCTCAGTTTCCTCATCAATCATCTGGAGATAACAATGTATTTCCAAGCTCAGTGGAACATAGGAGGACCAGAAAGGGCAACATAGATGAAAACATTTTACAAATTACAAAACCTCCATTTCAGCGCCTGGTGCAATCTTTGACCTTTATTTAATTAGGAAAATTTGAAGATATAAAAATGAATTTCTTAAAGGACCTGGATTGCTGACATACAGCTAAAAAGTGTGGATGTGGGTGAAAAAGAGAGGAATTCACCCCCTTCAAAACAAATACAAAAACCCACCGTGGGACTTCACTGAGAATGCTATGCTTGGTTGGAATCCCAGCTTTGTCACTTTGAAGGACTCTGGGCAAATTCTTTTCTATTTGTATTTTTTGTAGATTTAGGGAGCACAAATGCAGTTTATTACATGGATGTATTTCACAGCAGTGAAGCTGGGCATTTAGTGAGACCATCACCCAAACAGTGCATATTGTGCCCATTGAGTAATTCCCCATCCGTCACTGCCTTCCCACCCTCCGCCTTCTGAGTCTCCAGTGTCCATTATTCCACTCTGCATGTCCAACTCTGGCCATATTCTTGAACTTTCTGAGCCTCAACTTCTTTATCTGTAAAGTGAAGATAATGAAATCTATCCCAGGAAGTTGATAGGAAGACGAAATGACACGACATATGTAAAGACCTTGAAGAATACCTGCCACTGAGGCTCCCAATACTGTTGTTTGTAGACTGTTTGTTATAACCAATAGGCATTAGATGTAAACAAATAGAGATACTAATTTGAACTACATATGACAATGCTATGAGAACAAACACAGTGTATGTATTTTCTGATTTGAGATGGAGGGCAATTGAGTGTCGAGAGCTGTCTCCCCTAATCAAGCCCTCTGCAGCCTGCTTCTAGCTCACTGTCCTGGATCCTCTCATTGCTTCCTAGCCTGTCTCTCCTCTCCAGCTGCCCTGTCCTGGTTGATCTCCCCTGCTCTCGGAGTGGTTTTCTAAAACTACTAAGTCTTTCCTCCATAGAAAGCTATTCAATGGCACCCCGTTGCTTCTAGGATATGGACCCACTATTTGGCCAGCACACAAGGCCTTCCCTGGTCTGACTGTCCCTGTCTCTCAGGCCCATCAGCCTGTCACCCTCTTCTCCCTGCCTTATGTCCCAGCCATACTGAACTCTCTCTGTGCCTGAGCCTGAAACCTCCAAGCCTTCCATGTCCTGCCTGATGAAATGCCCTTCCCCCTGGCCTGCTCTCCCTTGCCTGGCCTAGTCAACAAGACTCAGCCTGGCCATCAGCATCCCCAGGAAGACACCCGCAGCCCTAGTGTGAATCTGATGCCCCTCCCGGGAGCTCCCACAGCCTCTAAGTACACCTGAGTTTACCAATATTCACTTTTCTGTCTCCCTGTTTCCAAGAGACAGCAAGATCCTGAAGGCAGGAATGATCTTTTGTCTCTCACCAATGGCCAGCCAGCCATGCTTAAACATAGCACGTGCTTTATTATTTTTATTGAACAAAATCGATTTATAAGTGAATGAAAGATTGTGAAAATGGATTGGTTGTAACATTAGTGCACTATAAACATGTTTATCTCCTTATCCTACTCGCCCCAAAAGATCACACATCTACCCATCCTTGGTAACCTACTTTTATAGACATAAACAAGTCAAAAATTAAACACTGGTGGATGCTGAGGCAGTATTGCACTGTGTTCAAGCTCACAGCCATTGGTGTGAGCCAGTCTCAATGTCACTTCCTCTGTGGGGCCATCTCATCCTTCCACCTCACCCTAGGCAGAATGAGTAACCCCACCCCAGGAGTCCTCCTTCTTACTAACTGTGAGGCTGAGGCATATCACATAACCTCTCTGAGGCTTCATTTCCTTCCCTGCAAAACAAATATGAGCACATGTATCATAAAGTTTTTATGAGAATAAGATGAGATAATGTGTGTAAAGCACAGTACCTAGCATGTAATAAGTGTTTAATAAACCTTAAAAATAGATTGTTAAAAAGTCCTAGTTACTGCATTGTTGATCAATGAATCCTCAAGTATTTGAATGCCTGCCCATTCAACCTATGGGAAGTCAAGAGAAACCTTCATCAGCAATGGACACAAAATTGTGCATGTGAGGAGCCTGGCTTGTCCCTTGTGCTGAAAGGGAAACCAGAGCTCAGTGATGAGCATGACATTGCAAAGTGACTTAAACACTCAAGAAGCCACATGTAAAATTTGCAACAGGACGTGGTCTTCCTGCTACCCAGAGTGTGAGCCTCTAGCACACTCCATGGACTTTTCATTTGCTCTGAAACACTCGGCTCTCTGCAGCCCCATGCTTCTTTTCTCAATCTTCCGAGGGCCTTCTATCCTTCTTAACTCGCTGACTGCAGGATTCCCCCAGGCCTTATCCAGACCAGTTTTAAATGCCTGAAACTTCTTACAGCTTCGCCTTCAAGTTGATCAGGTTTTTTATCATAAGCTTTTGAGCATTCACATGGTGAACTGTCAAGATCAATAAAAGGGAAAGAGATAGTGCATGGGGAAGCGGAAGTCCCAGTGCCAGCTCTCCCCAGGTCCCCTCCTGAGTGACACTCCCTAGGGAAGGATGGATGGACAACCCATGATGCTGGTGAGCTAGCACCTTCTGGTAGGAAGGTTCACAGGAGTTCATGGCCCAGAGGCTGATGCCAGATTCAGACCTACATCTTGGTCAGCCCCACCTGCCTCCTCCCCACCTCTTCTCCACTCCTCTTCCCCACGACTTGCCCCAAACCCTCAAAGTGCTCCACCTTGGCACCCCAGGTCAGAGCATGCATCCAACCACACCTCCCAAGTGTGGTGGACAGGGGTGCATCACTTAGCCTCTCTTTGTGTCTGATTAGTCATTGACCCGAGGCTGGCAGTTCTACAGTGAAATACAAGTTTGACTGATGTTAGCACCCTTCAGACTTATGACAGATTTCACAATTGTCGGCTGGTCATTTTATTTCACATAGTTATGTGGTATCATGATAACAGTAATCACGGGTATGACTTGCTGAGCTCTTAATGTGTGCCTAATAACAACCCTGTAAAAAGTAATAATAATAAGGTAATATTCTCAACTTACAGATGAGAAAATTAGCACACCAGGTCACAAGGTTAGAAAGTGGCTGAGCAACTCTCAACCCCATGTCCCTCTGGGTGAGGGCAGAGCCACTGCCCTCCCACCCAGGCTACCTCCCCGGCGGACATTGCTAAGCAATCCTCGTGCTGCCTCCCAGTCCCCAGTGCTGTGATGGGGACTGCCAGACATCCCTGGAAAAAGTCCAAGTGCTGATGTATCCACCCAAAGGGTATAAGTAGGCAATAGTATTGTTTTTCTTGAAAGTGTGTAACACATAAGACACAGAGCAGAGAAAACATTTATTGGATTATACAAATTTCAAGGTAATGATATCAATTCTGTCCCTCTTATCCCTTCTTCTTACTAGATAAAGCCTTTCCGACTTTCAAGGGTGTGGATGTAGCCTCAGCCTCTGCATGAATGTCCTCTGCTTATTTCCCAATTTACCCTTCTACGATTGTCCTTTTCCAGCCTGAACCATGCAGTTTCAGTACTTGTATCTTTTGTGTTTTGACTCAAATGTCACCGTCTCAGGAAGAACTTTTCCGGTCACCTATTCTAAAATTGCAACCCTTCCCCAACACTTCCTATCCCCCTTTGCCACTTTATTTTTCTGTTTAGCTGTTATCCATTATCCAGCATTACCCAGCACATGGCATATACCCCACTTATTATTCCACCTGCTCCCCCCACTAGAGCATGAGCTCCTGAGAGCAGGCATTTCTTTATGCTATTTCACAGCTGCCCTCCCCGGAGCAGTGTCTGGGAGGCTCTCAGTACTTCCTGGCTGAATGCTTGGCATGTCTTGTCTCCAGTTTGCTTCAGCTGAGTTCATTCTCTCTCCTTAACTATAAAGTCCTCAAAGATGGCAAACAGCTCTTATATCTGTTCTGTATCCCCACAACACTTCAGGAGGTACCAGGCACACAGAACTTATTTTTAAAACTCTTGCCCAATGAGTGGCAAGGCTGGGTGCAGTGGTTCATGCCTGTAATTCCAGCACTTTGGGAGTCTTACTTGAGGCCAGGAGTTAAACACCAGCCTTGGCAACATAGCAAGACCCTATCTCTGGAAAAAAAATTTAATAGCTGGGTGTGGTGACTCATGCCTGTAGTCCCAGCTACTTGGGAGGCTGAGGTGGAAGGATCACTTGAGCCCAAGAGTCCGAGGCTGTAGTGAGCCATGATGACATCACTGCACTCAAGCCTGGATGACAGGGTGAGACCCTGTCTCAAAAAAAAAAAAAAAAGCAAATTAAAAATTAAGGACCATAAACCTATTTAGAGGGATGTGGATCTTTTCATCATTGTGAATTTACCTCTGCTTTGGAGGATTTTAATCTACATGGCAGGGGTGGAGCAAGGTTCTTCATTGTAAAAACTGATTTCTCTTTTATTCAACATGATTAACTGTTGGAGACCCTCAAGTACTGTTGCGGGAAGTCTGGGACCCCAAACAGAGGGACCAGCTGAAGCCATGGCAGAAGAACGTGGATTGTGAAGATTTCATGGACATTTATTAGTTCCCCAAATTAATACTTTTGTAATTTCTTATGCCTGTCTTTACTGCAATCTCTAAACATAAATTGTAAAGATTTCATGGACACTTATCACTTCCCCAATCAATACCCTTGTGATTTCCTCTGCCTCTCTTTACTTTAATCTCTTAATCCTGTCAGCTGAGGAGGATGTATGTCCCCTCAGGACCCTGTAATAATTGCATTAACTGCACAAATTGTACAGCATGTGTGTTTGAGCAATATGAAATGTGGGCACCTTGAAAAAAGAACAGGATAACAGCAATTGTTCAGGGAATAAGAAAGATAACCTTAAACTCTGACCACCAGTGAGCTGGGCAGAACAGAGCCATATTTCTCTTCTTTCAAAAGCAAATGGGAGAAATATCGCTGAAATCTTTTTCTCAGCATGGAACATCACTGAGAAAGAGAATACGCGCCTGGAGGTATAGGCTTATAAACAGCCCCCACCAGGTGCGCCTGTCTATTATGGTCGAGACTGCAGAGGTGAAACAGACTCCAGTCTCCCATAGCGCTCCCAGGCTTATTAGGAAGAGGAAATTCCTGCCTAATAAATTTTGGTCAGACCGGTTGATCTCAAAACCCTGTCTCCTGATAAGATGTTATCAATGACAATGGTGCCCGAAACTTCATTAGCAATTTTAATTTAGCCCCGGTCCTGTGGTCCTGTGATCTCGCCCTGCCTCCACTTGCCGTGTGATATTCTATTACCTTGTAAAGTACTTGATGTCTGTGACCCACACCTATTAGCACACTCCCTCCCCTTTTGAAAATCCCTAATAAAAACTTGCTGGTTTTTGTGGCTTGTGGGGCATCACGGAACCTACAGACATGTGACGTCTCCCCGGACGCCCAGCTTTAAAATTTCTCTCTTTTGTACTCTGTCCCTTTATTTCTCAAGCTGGCTGACGCTCAGGGAAAATAGAAAAGAACCTACGTGAATATCAGGGCAGGTTCCCCAATAAAGTACCTTCTCAAACTATCTTTGTCTTCACATAGCCTTAGAAGCCCACTGGGTCCCTTCTGTACCTGTCACTGTGATAGCTCCCTATGCTGAGTGGAACTGAGCACATTCTACAAATTCTTATGCCTGTTAGGGCCAGCTGAGGATGCACACTACCCAGACCACTGCAGGAGTGACTAGCTCAGATAGCAGAGAGGCTCTGCCCCCAGCCTTGCCTTCCCAAGCCAGGGCGTGTGTGTGCCACCTGCACTGCTCACAGGCTGGGCCACGGAGAGATCTTGCATTTCCACCAGCTGCCTCACCCACAGTGTGCACGAGTGTGGTAAGCTGGCTCTGCCTAATACACCACCCTCCTGAGCTGGGCTGGCTCCTCAGGGACACCCCATGTTGAAATCCTGGGGGAGGGACCAGCTCGACCCTAAGAGAATTCCCAAGGCGCCAACTCAGAGGATTAGCTCCCTCTCTGCCACCACCCAAATCAGGCCACAAGTTGCAGCGGTTAGACAATGAAATCATCTTTTCTTCTGGTTTTGGTGGTTACTATTTTTAACTGCATTGAATGCCCAGGAAGAACCTGAGGAGAAGGTAGCCAGAGCAGCAAAGACCCATTTCCTGGCTCAGGAGCCCACAGCCCTGGGATTGTTTCCTGTTTGCCAGAGGAGGGCTGTGTTTGTGTGTTGTGGGGAAAGCTGTTATTCCCTTACAGTTTTAAGGTGTTGCAACACTTTAAGGAAAAAAAAAAAGAAATCTTCAGGCTCAGCCCTCATAGCAATTATTTTTTCTGCTGGGGTGAGGGGGGTTAGTGAGCAGGAGAGAGCAAAAGGAGGAAGAACAGAATGGAAAAGAAGCAAGTGTTAGTGGAACAGGATGTACTTAAAATTCCCCCTGTCTGTTATCCATCCCAAAACTGGCCTCTCCATGGGTGTAGGAGGCCACTGCGACTTCGTACATATTTATAGCATTTGGCAGCTCTGTGGAGCACATCACTTTAACAATGTATTTTAAATGAAGCTAAATGAAACGCATTCCCAGTTCCTGGGAAAGGATCTTTTTTTTTTTTTTTTTTTTGGATAAACTGTGCTGTGGAGATGCTGCTGGCTGAAGTGTCATGGATAATCACAGTGTGGAGGCTGACGTGAGTCTGGGTAGAAGCCAGATGACCCAGACCAGAATGGGACATCCTGGGAAAGATCCAGTCTAGTCTGACCGCTCCCAGATCTCAGAGCCCCAGGGAGCAGGGTGTAGCTCTGAGATCCCGCCAGTCTTCTGCCCCATCATGGTTTCCAATGGCTTGTGGAGAACCTGATCCTCTCCATCCGTAGTAGCCCCAATGCAAAGTAACTCACTACCTCCCAAAGGTCTCCAGGGATCAAGGGTCAGAGCTTATCGGGGGTCAAGTTTTCTGGAATCAGAATGCAAAAGTCAAAAGCCTAAAACCAGTGCTCTGCTTGACACACCATATTAGTTAATTAAGCTTCTGTGTCTGAAACCTAAAACATATTTATGTTATTTTCCAAATAAAATATAGACCTAATTGAATTTCATTGGCCCACCTGTAAGTCTATAGATACAATTTCTTCATTGGCCTCTCTATGCTTTGGTTTTCCCATTTGTAAAATAATAATATTAGACTAAGGGTTCTTCCAGCTCAAAAATTCCAAGAGGCAAAAAACACATGTAATATCTCTCCTCCAATTCCACCACCATTTCTTTGCTGAGCCCTGGCTAATTGTTCCTCTGCCCTACGTCCTGTCTTAGGGTCTTTTTCTCCATTCCAAATGTCTCAACACAGGTTCAGTTTTTATGTTTCTCAATGCTAGATTATTAGAGCTGTCTTCTTGCAGATTTCTTTGGTTTCAATTGTTTTTTATGCTAATTGATACCAAATGCAGCTGCTCAGACCAACTAGGTTCAAAGCCCATTTCATATCTGGCTCAGAACCTGTGCATAGCTCCTGATATCTCCACCCACACCCTCCCCCACCTCAGCACCTGCTGCGGCACAATATGGCCCTGTGGCTCCAATCATGTTCGTTCTTTATCCAGTCATTAATGCACCTGAAGACTCTTGCCCTTTGCCTGGACAATAATGTTACCACGTGGCTTCCCCTTCTCTCCGAACCAGGCTTTGTTCATGCCTCCTTCCAACCTCAGCCTGGCTACACTGCCAGGACACTGACACCCTTTCCCTTTAGCACTCCCTTCACATTGCTTTCTTTGCCATTTTGATGACCATCCATGTCCTTCTTTGGTGGCTTCGTGCCTGATTCTTCTTCCATCCTAGTGAAATGCTGAAACGTCACAACCCCGCCTCCTCTTCTGGGTGACAAGTGCAGTACTTGGCATATTGATGTCCAAAGGATGATCATTAATAATTAAGAAACTTAACTGACCTCAAATTTTCAAATAATTAAAGAGCCACTGGACTTGCTCCACCCCACACCTGTTTTCAGCACTAACTACATGTACCCATTGTAGTAAATATGCATATTGAGGGCTGGGAAAGAAGGCCAGGCTCGTGCACTGAACCCATCGCCTGGCTCCAAGCCAGACTGAAGGAGGCTGAGCTCATCAGCTTCTGCTGATGACTTATTCTTCAACTAGTGACCTCTCTTGATTTTTATTCTCATCTCTGCAAATTAGAGGGAAGGTGATTTGACCAAGAAATCCTATGATAAAAGATTCTGCAGAGATGTCATTCTATTTTGGTAAATACGATAGTCTCCGTAGAGTTCACCAGTAAGGCAACTAATATATAATGATAAAGATTCCAAAATGTTTGCTCATATTTCCTGAGTAAGCATTACATACAACCTAAGGAGTGAGAGGCTTTGGTCTCCCTTTCCTAATAATACCCCCATCATGGGCAAAAAATAAATGAATAAATAAATAAATAAAAATAAAAATAATCCAAGAGAAATATCCTGGGAAGGGTGTTGTCTTATCTTCTTTATTTGTACTAAACAAAGGTTGGAAGACACTTTTCTAAAAATCTGTTTTGAGGGCTCAGAATTTAAACTCTTCCTCTGCGGTCTTTGCAAATCCAATAGCCTTTTTGATGCCAAATGAAAAGTTTCCTGTGCATCCTCCAGAAACACCATTTCTTGTGACAACTCTTCAGAGCTATACGCGTGACTTCCAGCACTGGGGTCCATCAGAGGACCCTCTGGATCCCTTAGGACTGTCTGCAGAGTTTCAGGAACACAGCAAATATATCCACGGTCACTGTTGGAAGAAATGGCAGCACGGCTGGTGATCATGCTATTGTCTGAACTGCCTCAAATGCTTTATAGATGGATGTGGAATGAGGGTGCAAACATGCACTCAGCCACGCATCTACTCTATGCCTACACAGGCTTGTCCTCTGGTGGTCAAGAGAGGCTGTTCTTCCAAGGTGTCAGGAAGAGGGGGTATGCACAAGAAAACAAACTTGAGGGGAAACGGTCCATGTTTGCTGTTCACTCTCTTGTTACAAGTTCTAGAAGGAAGATCAACACTCAATTGTCTGACAAAATGAGGAACAAGTCTAGAACCCTCTTGTATCTCACTCTGATTCCTCCAGCTCTTCATTCTGTCACGCAGAGCCTTCCGGTTCAAGATCCTGCATCTCCAAGAGCGGGGTCATGAACCAGGAAGGAATCTCCTCAGTCAGGTTCAGATACAGCGTTAAATCAGTCCACCAAATTAAAAGGGTGGTGGCAGGTTCACATACCTACAGCAAAAGTTGTTCTGAGGGAAACGTGTCATTTGAAACCTGAAATCTTCCCTTCAGCATAGAGGGGGTGATTTCCCACCTTTCCAGCTATAACACTCTCTTCTGCTTCCTTTCACTTCATTACACCACCTATGAGACAGACAGGAATTATTATCTTTATTAATAAAGTGAATTAAAATAGATTGGTTTGGACATTTGAGAAATTCTTGAAGTCACAGGGCTCTACTGGGTAACATGAACCAGAGCTGGAAGTCCATGAAGCACAAACTTTGGAGTCAGACAGACGAGGTTTAATCTGATTTCTAGCTGCAGGGCCTTGGGCAAGGCATTCAGACTCTCTGAGCCTCAGTTTTCTCATCTAAAAAATGGGGACAACACTATATTGTGTTGTTAGTAACAACAAATGTGATACGTGTAAGTTACTTGGCACACAGACATTCAAGAAATGGTAGATTTGAACTAATATTAGAGGTATAGGTGCCATAGCACACAGAAAAAAGCTAATCAATAAAAAGTTTATTCCTGAGGCATTTTCTTTAGTTTAGATCACCAAAGGATTAGAATTAACACGTGCAGGAGGGTAGAGCTAAGCATAACAAATAGGTGAAAAGAAAGGTAGAGAACAAGTCAACTGAAAGCAACATTCCAAACGAAATTACACCCTTGGCAGCCAAAGACAAGGGTTGGGTTTTCCGTGTTAGTCACTGCTGAGGATTAATGAGCTGGAGAACACATGGCTGAGATGCTCTCTTAAGCAAGAATTATTCCAGCAGGGTCCTGAGTTGCAGAAGGAGAAATGCCATTTCCCTTCAGTCTGGACAGCCCTGCTCACTCCAGGGAAGCACATGAACCAAAACGCCATTTCTCCTGACTCTGGGCTGCAAGCTGTGGGGAAAGCCTAGAAACAGAAGGTGGATAATTTTTATGATCCCAATGCTTGGTCAAAATGCAATGGTGCAGCATTTAGGGTCAAGGTGGGCTAACTGTAACACCAGGCTTTCTGGAATCTTTTTAAGATAATGATGAATGCAACTGACAAGAACAAAATAATACACCATTGCCACAATACAGGCCAAACACAGAAATCTGTCCAATTCAGAGGCAAGAAATACACCACAGTTTTAGTTGGAAGCCAGAATAAAGTGTACACATTTTCTAAACCACATACTGAACTAAACCTAACTTATTTTCCTAAGCCTTAAATCAATTTGAACTGGGTTTAAGTATAAAAATATGTAAAGATGTTTTTGATGCAGGGCGTGTAATTTTATATATATATAAACTGAATTGGGTACTAATTGGAATAGCAAAATATGCTTAGAATCAAAACAAACAGCAGCTTGAGAATTCAATTCTAAATTGATTAAAAACAAAAGGAAATGGGCTGGGTGCGGTGGCTCATGCCTGTAATTCCAGCACTTTGGGAGACTGAGGCGGGCAGATCACTTGAGGTCAGGAGTTGGAGTTCAAGACCAGCCTGGCCAATGTGGTGAAACCCTGTCTGTACTAAAAATATAAAAAATTAGCCTGCCATAGTGGTGCATGCCTGTAGTCCCAGCTACTCTGGAGGCTGGGGCAGGAGAATTGCTTGAACCCAGGAGGCAGAGGTTGCAGTGAATCAACATCATGCCACTGCACTCCAGCCTAGGTGACAGACTGAGACCCCGTCTCAAAAAAAATAAAATTAAAATTAAAAAATAAAATAAAAACAAAAGGAAATAAACTCACAGTTAGTCATTGATTGATGATGATGATGATGATGATACTATACTTCCTGATACTTGATTCTCAGTGTAATGACATATGTCCTCCCAGGGTAGACTGGTCCTGGGTTTACTCCTGCAATGCTCTCGATACCTTCCAACTGGAAAATCTACCTTCTGACTGGTGTGGCCTTTGAGAAATGTGTTGGGCTCGAGATCACAGGGAGGATTAGGCCCCACATATGAAAACAGAAGACAGCTAATTAACTTTTTCAACTTAGTAATCATCAACTTTATTATTAGCATATTAACCAGGGATTATGCCATTTTGGGTTTGTGTGTGTGTGTGTGTGTGTGTGTGTGTAATCAGTATGTAGACATTATTACATGTGCAAATGTAATAATGTTTTAATAATGTAAATAATTAGCAACTTAAATTGACCTGTTTTGTCAGAATGTGTTGATTAGATCCTGGGAACTATTAGGGGAAAATAAAAATATGGATCCTCATCAGTTGAACCAGTACAGAGTGAGTTAGTTGTGTTGCTTAAAAATAGAGAAGGTAGGGGGAATAAAGATCACTTTCACACTTCCAGAGTGACATGGAAATTGGGACTCAGGGACAGCCTCTAAATGGAAAAAGAGGAAGGTTTGGGAAAGTGGGGAGGTGCGTGGACCTGCACCTGGAGCAGTCGTTTGGCAGATCTTCCTGGAGAAGGTGAAGATGCTGGCAGAGGGAAATAAAGGGTTTAATTCCCTGCAGCCAGGCGTTTGACAATGGCTCAGATTTTCAGAGATGTGACAAACCAAGAGGACTTGGCCACAAGGCCTCAGTTTTCTGTGGTTTCAAATTTACTCATCTGAGAAACATGGGACCTTCTAGCCATTGTAAAGAAACAAACCCAGCGATCCCCGAGAGAATGAGTTGCTGATTCAGAAGTTGAAGAAAGAAAGGACTGTGTGATTCCTGGCTCCTTCCCCTTCCGCATTCTGGGCTCTGTTCTCCGCTCCCCTGAGTAAGTCTCGCCGCCTGTCCTGCTTGATCTGTCTGTACTCTCAACAGTTCTCAGTGAGGCTCCTCTAAGGGGCTGAATCAGATTTATGCAGGTCTGAGAAGAGTGAGTTCCTGCAGACACAATACCTTCTGAGTTTCTGCTCAGCAGCACAGTTTGAGGCCTGGACTCTAGGGCACATACTGCATATGTAAAATATCAGCCCACGTGGGAATGATTTCTTCGAGTTAGTCTGGCCCCACCTTGAACAGTTTAACTTGGATTCCATTTGTCTTCCCCCTGTCCTACTTTCCCCTGTGGCTGAGAGAGGATTTTCCATTTCATGTTGCAGACATGTGAGGCATCTCAGTCCCGCTCCATTCATCCACACATCTGGAAGAGCAATGCTCACATCTGGAGCCCATTCTCAGCTGGAAGACGTCTTTCGACATTCTTTTCTTTGAAACCCAATCCATGTAACCTCTTGTTCAAAAGGGCCTCTGAACTACTGGAATCATTTGCAGAGGCTCAGGAAAAAGTCCTTAATTTCATCCCTACGTGGTGGAATTTATGACTCAAACCAAACCCAACATTCTGTTTCTGATTGCTTTTTTTCAATAATGACTCTTTGGAGCTACGTGTTTAAAAGGACAGAAGTTCTAGCTTAGGACACATACCAAAGGAAGGTGACAGCAAGCTGTTCAGTAATGACCAGGGCGAGTCCATTGAAGTTCTGTAAGCTTCAACAACCTAGGTCATTTCTTCATCAATAAAATTGGGATTCATGGTTTAAAAATAGACACAGGAGTGTGTGAGGATAAGGGAGGTAACATATCTGGACATGCTTTGTCTCACACCTGTGTAGGATAAGGATAGATGGAGAAGGGGAAGGGGTTTGTGTCAGGCTGAGACAGTCTCTGCATTTGCTCACTCATCTCTCCATAAACCCATGAAAGACCCCAACATAGGACTCCATGATGCCCCACTGAGCAGGAGAAAGGAAGAAGTCTCAAGAACACAAGACCGAATCGACAGTATTTGATCAGCATGCATGCAAATTACCCAGCCATTCTGAAAAACTACAGCTTCTGGTTCAGTGGTCTGGGATGGGACTGAGGTCTGCATTTCTAACAAGCTCCCAGAGGCTGTCCACGCTGCGAGTCCCTAGATCATGTTTGGTACTAGAGAAATGGGCCCCAACTCAAAAAATTCAACCTCTGCTAACAAGTGAATTTGTCATTTTGCAGGGTCAACTCTAATTCTCAAAAGTCTCTAAGTCACTGGACAGAGAGGTGTGGAAGGAAATAAAATTCACATTTCTGAAATGCAGAAAGGCCAATTCATCTCCACCTTTACCCTCTTCTGCCGGAAGGCAGGAGCCACGCCAGCCTCTTGGGTGTGAAGAGAAGACTAACTGCCTTACTTTACCCCATTCCCTACCTTCAAGTATTTCCCTGATTGCGTCAGGTTTATACCTAGTGGAGGGAATGACACAACTATGGATGGCTGCCTTTGACCTTCAGCAATTGCCCAACTCCCAGCCAAGCTGCTGGGAGAGGAAGATAGGCAGCCACTATTTCCATGGGGGCACTGCCTGCCAGCTCCTCCTGCCCCTAAGCTGTGTTGCCTGGCAACCAGAGGGTGGGAGAAAGGGAGGAATGGAAGTAGGTAAGGAGGTAAGGGAGAAATTATGATGACAGGAGACAACAGCTAACAGCTCCTAGTCACACAGACACACACCCAGCAGTGTGGAATGTTAGTGAGCCTCAGAGGGAGGGCGCCAGTGGGTGTGAACCTCGAAAGCAAGAGGCCAGAAGTGCAAAAACATTCATTTTTTCCATTTTATTATTTTTTAAATACCAATAATAAAAAAGGAGAAAAAAATTCCTACTTCTTAGATGAGCTGGCAGGCAGGAAGAAAAAAACTGGAAAACAACTTATAAAAACCAAGGGAATCATTAAAGGGTGTGGAGGGTGCTGGGGAGAGATTGGTAAAAATCCTGTGCTAAAAACTAAAACATGTCTTGAAATGTGGCCAAAAAATTGTTTGTAGTAAGATTCTAAAAATCTGAAGTGAGACTTGGACCAGGTAGGAGGTTCTAGTGGCCTCTGAATGAGGAGGGGTGGGCAGTTCCCTGTGGCCCACCCACCACCACCCTACTGCCCCATCAGTGTCTTCCTGGGCAGAGGACACCCCAGTCCACAGGAGGGTGAGGAAAGTGGTAGAAGAGTTTTGATTCAAGTTGCAATTATGGAACTTCAGTTTTCTACATAGGTTGAAAGCCTTAATTCGGACCCTAAAGAGTCCCTTAAACTTGTAACCATCTCTGATCTGGCCTTCCCGCTTCCTGCCATTCCCACACTCCAAATCCTACTGCATTTTGCCATAAGGATGAATTCCTCTGAAACACAGATGGAATCACGTTGCTCAAAACTTTTTTTCATAGTTCCCCACGGTCAACAGAGGAAATTCCAAACTTCTTAGCATGGCATTCAATGCTTTCCACAGTCTTGCCTTAGCCCACTTTTCCAGAGTCACCTCCAGCCGCTCCCCCTCTTCCCCCCACCCACCCACTGCCAAAACAACCTCCCTAGAATCCAGCCACTAGATAACACCATTCCCCATCAGGCCATGAACTTCCAACTCATCTCACCCTTTAAACATTACTATCATTCCCCTTTCGACTTATCTTCCGAACAAGCCCTATTTACCTTTTAAAAGATACACAAATGTACAGTTTTTCAAAGTAATTCATGCACATAATTTAATTTTTTTAAGGTGCAGGGGATTTAAAATGCAAAGCAACAGTCTCTTCCCTTCCTCTTCCCTCTCTGCTTCCCCCTGCCCACTCCCTCTACCTAATCACCTTGCATTCTCTTTGAGTTTTCTCTCCTGGTGATTACTTTTATTTCTCTAAAAACTGTTTCTTGATTTCTATAAAGCTATTTCTTAATTTAGCAATTTTACATAGCATTTTCTTGCATTCTGACTATAATAAATGAGGGTTTAGCATACATGGAACATACCACTATTTTCATTTTCCTAATGGAAACCGTTAATAACATTAAGGCAGGTTACCAGGAGAAGCACCGTATAGTAAGAGGTAAGAGCTCAGGCTCCAAAGCCTGACAGGCTGAGTCAGATCGCTAACTTACTGCTTTCCACTGAGTGATCTTGGCCAACTGATTTAACGTCTCTGTGCTTACATGTCATCAAAAAACATTTGAAGACACAAATTAGTGTTTCCTGAAAGGCTGTAAAATCTATACTGGTCACTGGTCTCTCCAGACGTGCAGCAAAACTGTCATTGTGTGTTACTCTTCACTATGATTCCAGGTTGAATACACTGCTTCTGGAATTTTATGTCTTCCTCTGGCTTGTTCTACTTTCTCATTTTGCAGGAGTGTGTTTTCAAATGACTTCCAAAAAAAGGTGTGTAAAATTAAGCCTTCTGACTTCTTATCTGTCTCAAAATGTCTTTTCCTCTGCCTTCAAGTTTCATAGATATTCTTGAGGAGTATATAATTCTAGTTGATACATAAGCATATTCATCTAATAGTAAGAAGAAGAAAATAAAATAAAGAATTCTAGTTGAAAACCACTTTCCTTCATAATTTAAAGCAGTTAAAAACTGTTTTCTAGCAAACTGTGCTGCTGTTAGAAATCTTTGATGCTCATTTATTTGTAGGTTGGCATTATTTTTTCTCCATTTCTCTCTCTCAGAAAACATTTAAGAACTCTCTTTTCAGTATTAGTGTCCTGAATTTTATGCTGTTTCATTTGCCAACTCTTCTTTATTGTAGTGAGCACAAAGTGAATACATCTTTCTTAAATTTTGTGTCCTTCAACTCTGGGGAATTCTCTTGTGATGTTTTTCTGTAATTCCTTCCCTCATCTGTTTATCTTCATCTCTTTTTGGAGCCTCTATCAGTGTTGGTTCCCTGGATTAGTCTATGTGGTACCTTTTTTGTCCTTTTTTTTTTTTTAATCTCTGTCTTTTTATTTTACTTTTCCTCTATTTTATCCTCCAACTTTTTAATTATTGTTTTTATAGCATTCTCTTCTTTTAATTGATGTGATATCTTCATAAACATCTCTGAATATACAAATTCGAGTTTCTTTCAAGTTCCTCATGTATCCTGAATTAACTTGTTTTCCTGTGGAGTCATTTCTCTTTTTCTTAATTGTGTTTCATAGTTTCTTTCAAATGCCTACCAATTGGTGATGCAAGCAAAACTGGCTAAACTCAGAGTACGCCAGAGGTCATGCAGACTACCCGGCTCCACTACAGGGTCAGTGGGAATGGAGCCTGATGTGGCATCAGCTCCCACACCAGGAGCAGGTTGTTCAGTTTCTTTACAGAGGAGCAATCCTTCCCCCATGATAGGGTAGAGAAGTGGGGAGTTTCAGCCCACATCTCATTCTTGTTCACCATCAAATCTAGAGTTTTTGAGTCCTCTAAATTTAGAATTTTGTACCCTTCCAGGGTTCTGCAGGAAAAATCAGCCCTTCCAGCCACCCCCTGCCTGCACATCTCCTTCCCTGTGCCTTGCCCTGCTCACCCCACCCCATTAGCTCTTGGTCCTTTTGCCACTCCTGCAATCCACACAGCACACCATCACTTAGCCTCCAAAGATCCTCTCCACATCCTCTTGATTTCCAGAGAGAAGGTTCAGATCCCCTGGGACAGGGTGGGAGGTGTTGGGGGACAACCAGGAATCCTTACTATCAACATTGGATGTGGGGTAATAGAATAATTTTTTCAGTGGTGAAAGACAAACCTTCAACCTAGAATTTTAACTCCAATTAAACTGTCTTTAAATTTGGGGGCAAATTAATGTTATCTCAGGCACATGTAAACCCTCTTTCAATATTCTCTTAGAAGAAGCACTCCAGGAAGAAGTGAAATACATACAAGGGAATATTATGAGACTTATTTTTATTAAGAGTAAATAAATAAATACCATATAATTTTAATTTCTTTCTAAAAAAGAAGCAAAAGTGGAAGTTAGATTTACAGAAGTAAAAGAATCACTAACCATACAACAGATGCTCTCCAAAAAGACCAAAAAAAAAAAAAATGAAAGGGGAAAATACTTAAAGAAATAAATATTATTTCTTAGAATTAAAGAAAATGAGAGACTTCAATTGGGAAGGCTTATGGAATGTTGTACAACATAGATGGGGAGAATGGTCCACACCTAGACACATTATAGTGAATTTATAAAGTACCAACACTGGCAGAAGAAGAAATTGAAGGTTTGCATAGATAACTATTATAGAAATTAAAAGAGTAATCAGTTGACAAGGCTAGTAAGTACAATCTTGCTTCCAAAACTGGATAATAACAATACCCAAAAAATTATAGTATCTACATACATAGATAATTATATATCTAATATATGCAAAAACTCCTGCAAATCAACATGAAAAAGACTGGAGACCCCAAAGAACAATGGTGAAACATGTAATACACAAATTAGAGAATAGATAACAAGTAAGAGATGAGATATGTAACCCTCCTAGAAATCAGAAAAACACAAATTTAAAAACAATGATATACTATTTTACACACACCCAGTATACAAAGATTAGAAAGCCAGGTAATAGCAAGTTTTGGAGAAGATTCCAGGAAACAGGCTCATTCATTCACTGCTGGAGTGCAGCCATTCTGGAGAGCAACCAGGGAGTATTTAGTGAAATGAAGTACTCCTATGCCTTATGGCCCAATGATCCCCCAGGCTGGTATACACCCAGAGAAGCTCTTGCCAAAGCCATAGGGGTGCATGCACGGGGTTCTTGTTCTGCCATTAGAATGCCATGAGTGAGTCAGGGGTACAGGTAGAGTGTGGAATAGGGCAGGGAGGCACAGAAGGGAAATGGAAGTGAAGATAAGGGATGAAAGGAAAAAAGCAAATGACCAAAACAAAACCAGAATGTGACCTTACACAGCCTACTAACAACAGCGTGGCTGAGGAATGTGTTTAGCTTGGCTGTCTGCATCTGAGGGTCCACAAAACAAAAATCACCACATGCAAGCATTGATCTACCACCTGATATCCTATCCTGGATCAGGGAACTGGGTGAGGGAACTGGTGGTAGAAAAATAAATGAGCAGCTTCTGCCAGGCTTTGACTGAAGAGATGAGCTGGGGAATAGATGTGGCCTCCCAACAGGCTTCTTTCCTCACCTCTCCATTCATCTGGCCTAGTGGGAAAAAGAGAAGGCCTCACCCTCTATAAATAAACCCCTCCCTGGCCCTCAGTAATCTCTCCAGGTTTAGTTCATCCCAAGGCTGCAAGCCCATTTCCCACCCAGACATCATTTCCTTCCACAGAGCCTTTATGGAGCGGGTTCCTCAACCTGTGAGTCATTCCTGCCCATTTCACCCTGGAGTCAAACTGGATCAGTATTGGGATTTGTCACCTGCACTCACTAGAGCACGGCCACAGCCATCTCCGAGCCTCTGGCCCATGTGTGCAGGAAGGGCTAAGGAACCAGGCGGAGGTGAAAGCCTGCGTTTCCCAGGGAAAAGAAATTACTTTAGCATCAGTAACATCTATCTCTCCTAGGTAATCAAACTGAGCACCTGGATAAAGAAACCCCACCTCCCACGGTCCCAATAAGGACAAGAAATTGGCTTCTTGAAGTGACGCAGGAAAATGGAGCCGGCAGTGCAAAGGTGAACTCTAAGAGCCAGTGAAGTTACAAGAACAGATTTTAGCAGAAGCATTGCTGGCCCCTTTTTCTCTGGCACATGCCTGCACCAGACATCGCTTTTAGGACCAAATCCCGTGTTTCCCCTAGATTCCTATTTCATGGATCCTGCCTCTCCTCTGGTTCCCTGGCTCAGAGACACACACTGAGCCATCTCCTGTGACCTACCTGGAATGGGGACCCGCATCCTGGACTTCTCAAGACTTCACCCAGACCGTAAAGTGGCCCTAAGCCCTTTCCAGCTTGCTTGTTCTTAGGTACCAAATAGATAGTCAGTTTGTGGCACTCATTAAGCTTATGCTGTGGGCAGAGCAGTGTAGTGAGGCCTGATGGAGAAAAACAATAGAAATAGAAGTTTTGGTCCCTCAGAGTATGTGAGTGAGCGTCAATGGGTCACCTGTTAAATGCAAGCCATTATCCTCAGCACTTTCATGTACATTCCTTCATTTATCTTCACAGTGACTCCGGGAGTTAGAGCCTCATTTTCTGATTTCCGGAGGAATAATCTGAACCTCTCCGAGATTGAGGAACCTGCCTCAAGTAATGGCTGATAAGTGACATATCCAGGATTCCTGACTCCAAGGCCACAGCGCTTTTCACAACACCACAGCTGCATTAAAGAGAGTCCATCCCACCTGCAAATACAGAGCACTGTGCCCTGACATAGACTCAAAAGCGTTTTCAAAATAGCACATCAATAAGAACAAACGCATTAGAAAATAAACGCTGAGCCTGTGTGTTCTGGTCTCTTCTGTAGAAAGGAGGGGTTCAACAGTGAAAGATTCCTTAAAAAGGTAAATTTGAAACCCAGTTTGAAAGAACAAAGGCTACAGATAGGCAGAGAAGAGAAAATAAAGTTGGAATTAGCATCTTCTCTTAAGGTTATGTAGACATTCCTGCCATTATGGAACAAATTTTCCACTCTGTCTACCAAAGTAAGAGGAATTATGCTTAAACGTGGCAGGGTGGACTCAGGTTAGCATAAAAGACATTTCTGGTGATGGGGTAGTTAAATACCAAACTATTTCATCAAAGGAAGTGGTGAAATGTAGATTTTTTTCCCCTCAGATGACTTTGGCTTACTCCTAGAGACAGGAGATGAACACAGCAACTCTGCAGACATCAACTGAAAACGGCAATTCTGGGGCTATAAGAAAACTTTATTATGCTCATATAAAAAGGGTTCAGGGCAACCTATATAACAACAAACTATTGCTCAACCCTAGACCCTCCCAAAGAGCCACTGCAAAGTGGTTTCTCACCTTTCCCATACCCTGAAAAGCAGGAACCAGAAAGGGCCTGAGTCACCAGGTCACGTGACTGAAAGTGCAGCTGGGGCCTCTCTGCACTTGGCATGGCCGCGTGAAACCAAAATTGCCTGTGCCCTGCAAGCTGAGGAGCACCAAGCAGTTACAGGTTATGTCAGGAAACCCAGGGCTGCCATCCAACTGCTGGAGCCGTCCCTGTTTGCAACAGAAGAAAAAGGTATTTGCAATTGCTCCTTCCCCACACTGTGGCTGCTGTTCAGGTGTTAGTTTTAGTTAGTTAGTTAGCTAGCTAGCTGGTTGGTTAGGTAGTTAATTGGCTAGTTGGTTAGTTAGGTGGTTAGTGGCTAGTTGGTTAGTTAGGTGGTTAGTTAGCTGGTTGGTTAGTTAGCTAGTTTTGCAAATAGTATAAGGGCACACTCCATCCCTAAGAAAATGATGTTTTTTCACAGACCTATTAATGATGTAACTGCCCCTTCAGGAAGGCAGGCCTTGAACCAGAAGTCCCCAAGAAGAAACTCTTCCCTTCCTGCTCCAATGATTTCCATTTTCCTAAGAATCCTGGACTCAGAGACTATTCGAGTTAGTAAGACCTTAGGCATTTATTGCAGCCTCGTTATTTTCCAGGAAAGGAAGTTCAAGCCTAAAGGGATGAAGTGACTTGCCCAAGGTCACACATCTTGTCAGCGCCCTTCACCTGGGGTGAACCTTCACACATCCAAGGTGAAGATGAAGGAAGTCAGCCATTTCCCTCTTGTGTTTCAAGGAATGAAGTTTGCTTAAGATTGGTGAATGTAGTCTTAGACATTTCTCCTTCCTCTTCATGCCCCACATATCAACACCACCAAACACATAACAATTGCCTGCTCTGCTTCTCTTTTCATGAGAAGATTTTTAATCTATAGGCACCATCAGTTCCTTCTAGCAGAAATGGAAATGGCTTCCTGACCCACGGACGGAGGTGGCTACCTTTGGCAACTCAGGCGGGATGGCTAATACAGGTGTTTTTTGTCATTCTCATCTCCCAAACCCCACAGCCCACCTTCTCACCACCAAAGGGGATCAGTCAGATGCAGACCATGTGAGATGGCTGGAAGAGCCCGGGTTTTCAAATCAGCAGCCCCAGATACTATTAACTGCATGGCCTCTCTAGAGGCGCTTAGTGATTGGCATCTCTAAATTGGAGATGAAAATGCCGTGGTGCCATGAGAATGGAATGAGATCATATTTGGGAAAAGCCCTTTGGGAATGGTTATGAGAGGAAATGCCAGGGATTTTCATTACTGGCTTCAGGCTGCCCTAGGCTTGACCATGCAGTCGAGTTCACAGCCCAAAGGAAGGGTGTCTGCAGCTGGGCTGGGCCACAGGTGGGGCTGGAGATTGGAAATGTGGGTTCCTCCACCTGTGTACACAAGAAAGCGCCTCTTCCAACAGCCCTCAGAGAGGGGCACGGACAGGGCCAGCCGTAGCCCAATTCCCAGAACGCAGCTGCCGTGTGTCAGCCCTGAAGCTACCTTTTTTTCTCTTCTTTTTTTTTTTTTTTTTTTTTTTTGTTCTCATAGGTCTGGAGCATTTGAAAGGAGCTGGTTCACTACTGGCCTGGCAGACAGGCAGCTTGCTCCAGGGCAACAACTCATGCTTTTCCCCAGTGTGAGCTTGTGCAAGTGGAGAATGCTGGGAATGTGAAGGCTATTCCCTATTACTCCACTTCCTTCGTGCACTCAGTTTCCCCTCCCTCCTCAATTTCTTCCGCAGTCTTGATGAGAAATGATAGTCTCAGAGAGAGAGCAAGCTCTTTTACTCAAGTTAGCCACACCACCTATTTCATCCCTTCTGGAAAACTCCTCCCTCAATAAGCACGGCTGGCCCTGTATACTCCCTTTTCCCATCCAATTGCACCTTCAATTTCTCCTGCCCACAGACTTCCTCTGTGTTTATAAGCATGTACAGACTTCTAATAACTCGAGAAATGTTCCTTGATGTCTCCTCCACCATTCACTCTACTTACAATCCTATTTGTATTTGCTTGCCATTGCCACACTTCTTCAATCAGTGGTCTGTACAAGCAGTCTCTTCTTTCCCGAAAATCAGTATTTTGTCCCACTTCGTGTTCTATAGAAACTCCACTCCCAGAGGTCACTGAGGCATTGTCTAAAGGTCAATGCCTAATTTTTGGTCTTTGTTCTTCCTCTGCAATGTTGATGTTCCACTCAGTGGGATTCACTTCTCCTCTGGCTTCTGTGACAGTACTCAACCCTCATGTCATCCCCGTCTGCTGCTCTGTCCCCTTAATCAACTCCTCTTCTCTTTACTGCCTCCTTCAATAGACGTGTGTCAATATGCAGTTCCCAGGGCCTCTGCTGTTCTGTTTATTCTGTTTCTCTTGTTAATTCCACTTTCTTAAATGGATGGCTTTTCATTTTGAAAGCGTGTCCCAAATCTGTATCTCCGTATATGACTACTCTGACCTGCAAAAGCCTATTGGATATGTTCCTCAGGGTCTTCATAGTTATTTGATATATCTAAAATTAAATTCATCATCTTTCTGGATTCCCTGTTTCTGTTAATAATACTTATCTCTCAGTTAATCATTTGGAAGCTAAGCTTGAAAACCATTCCTAATTCCTTCACCTGTTTCATTCATCCCCATGTTCAGTCAATCACCAAGTAAGTCAGCTCTTCTTTCTAACAAGTAAAAAGGAGAGTTCTAAAGCAATCTCCTTTCCTCCTTACTCATTTTATTTCTGCTGACTTCACCCTCCATAGTTCAGATAAATTGTTCTTTTATTCGTTCATTTAACAACTATGCATATGTATCAAGTGTCTACTCTGAGCCAGGCTTTGTGCTAGGAATTAGGTAAGCAAAAACAGACTCAGACTTTTCCTATTCCAGCAACAGAATTTATAACCTGGGAGAAGAGACAAGCATCACTCAGGAAAACGCTAATGAAAATAGAGCTATAAATTGAAATTAGTACTCCTGAAAGAGAAGAACACAATTAAGGATTGAGACATCAAGTATTAGTAGAAATTGACTAGACAAATGGAGGTGTCCTGCTCAGAAGAGGAAGAAAGTTGCTTACTGATGGAACAATTTATTCTAAGACTATTTGGTTAAAAGGAATATAGGAGGTTCAGGAAACAGAGAGGCCAATGAGGCTGGAGCTGAGAGGGCAAGGGGTAAGATGAGACTGGAGAATAAAGAAAGGGACAGACTATGTCAGGTCTGGTCAACCAAGGTAAGGTATTTGGTTGGACTCCATCCTAAGATCAACGAGGAGCAAATGAAGAGTTGTTACTATTGCTCACTTTGACAGTAGCCACGGCCTCCTGCTGAGATTCTGGCTTTCCTTACTCCAATCTGTGTTGCATGTCATCACAAGAGTTTTCATGGGATAATCTGCTAATCTATCCCTCTACGTTTACTTCCCAACATCATCTTACACAGTGTATACGTCATAGCTAACTGGTCTACCCTTTGGTCCCTGGGCTATCTTGTGCTTTCCCGACCCTGAGATTTTGCTCAACTCCCATATCCTCCTCTGCTTCAGCTGCTGTCTACCACTCCCCTCTATCTCATGCCTGCCCGCTTGTTGAAGGAATCATTTAAATCCAATATTTACTGGAAATCATAAACCTAACTTAAACATGACTCTCCGTGCTTTCAACAACCATGATACTTATATTGCAAGAGCCTGGTCTTTAGGGCCACAGAGTCTTGGTTTGAGTGCTGATTTTGAGCAAATCACTTATTTCTGGAAGCCTCAGATATCTAATATATAAAATGGATAAAATTATTGGACTTATCATATAGAGTTGTTGGAAGAATTAAATCGGAATACATTTCTGAAGCATCTAAAAGAATACCTGGCACATAGCAAACACTGAATACATGTTACTCACGGGCCCCCTTCTCATTCTCTTACTTTTCGAAAGAAATGATAGGCTTTCTGAAGAAAGGGACTATGTGTTATTTATCTTTATTTCTACACCTGACATAATAGATATCCAACCCATAACACTGAAGGATTGAAGATGTTGAATGAATGCTGAAAAATGTTAGAGAATTGTTTAATGATGTGGAATGCAATATTAGAAAATCTTTTCATTAACACACCACATTAGCAGATTAACGGGAGAAATCTGATCATCTCATAGATGGAAAATAGCCAAAATTTAACTTTGTCATGAAAAACATCTTAACGACAGTAAAACATTTATGCCTATCCAATGAAGAAAAAAGAAAAAAAGTAACAGTCTTAATCTCAAAAGTGTATTCACTAAAATACTATAGGTAACATTATATTCGATGGTAAAATCTTAAAAGCAATTGCATTAAAGTCAGGCGTAAGACAATAATGCTTATATCAACATTTCCATTCACTCCTGGACAGTGAAATAAGACAAGGATTAGAAAAAGAAATGCACAAAGTAAAAAAAGAATTTACAAAACTGCCCCTACTGGCAGAGGAGAGGAGTATCTATAGAAAATCTACATTAAAAATGAATATCGGCCAGGCACAGTGGCTCACGCCTGTAATCCCAGCACTTTGGGAGGCCAAGTCGGACAGCTAACTTGAGGTCAGGAGTTCGAAACCAGCTGGCCAACATGGTGAAACCCCATCTCTACTAAAAATACAAAAATTAGCCAGGTGTGGTGGCGGACGCCTGTAGTCCCAGCTACTCTAGAGGCTGAGGCATGAGACTCACTTGAACCTGAGAGGTGGAGGTTGCAGTGAGCAGAAACCATGCCACTGTGCTCTAGCCTGGCTGACAGAACAAGACTGTCTCAAAAAAAAAAAGTATCAGTAAAATTAATAAAAGCTTTCAGCAATGTTATTAGAAACAAAATCAATGGGTAAAAATCAACAGTATATATCTGTATCCATATCCATATTCATAGAGCTGAATAATGGAATATTATTCAGTCTTAGAAGGAGGTACCAATACAGCTACAACATGAAAAGCACCTTAAAAGATTGTGCTAAATGAAAGAAGCCAGTCACAAACGACTACATCATATATAATTTTATTTATATGAAGGCCCAGAAGAGAGAGACATACAAAGATAGAAGGGAGATCAGTGGGCCGGGCACAGTGGCTGATACCTGTAATCCCAGCACTTTGGGAGGCTGAGGCAGGTGGATCACGAGGTCAGGAGTTCGAGACCAGCCTAGCCAACATAGTGAAACCCCATCTCTACTAAAAATACGAAAATTAGCCAGACTTGGTGGCACCCACTTATAGTCCCAGCTACTTGGGAGCCTGAGGCAGGAGAATCGATTGAACCTGGGAGGCAGAGGTTGCAGTAAGCCAAGATCGCACCACTGCACTCCAGCCTGGGCGACAGAGCAAGACTCCATCTTATAAAAAAGAAAGTAGATCAGTGGTTGCCTAGGACTGGAGGAGATAGGGAGGGACAGGAGAAGGCGGGGAAATGAAGGATACTGGGCTTCTTGCTGTGATGAAAATGTTCTAAACTTGATTATAGAGATGGTTGCACAAATTTTTGAATATAGTAAGCTAATAACCATTGAATTGTACATTTTAAATGGGTGAATTGTATGCTGTGTGAACAATAAAGCTATTAAAACTCAATAGATGCCTATAAATAAGTAATACACTGTTAGAAAACTTAGTGGGAAAAAGAATTCCATTCATAAAATCAACAAAAACTGTACAATGTCTACAAATCTAATAAATATTATATAAAACCTTTATTAAGAAAATTACAATGTTGAAGCAAGAAGAGACCTGAATAAATAGAGAAATAAAACATGTTCATGTTCATGGATGGAAGACTCAATTTTTTTTTTTTTTTTGAGATGGGAGTCTTGCTCTGTCGCCCAGGCTGGAGTGCAGTGGCGTGATCTCGGCTCACTGCAAGCTCCACCTCCCAGGTTCATGCCATTCTCCTGCCTCAGCCTCCCGAGCAGCTGGGACTACGAGCATCCACCACCACGCCCGGCTAATTTTTTGTATTTTTAGTAGAGATGGGGTTTCACTGTGTTAGCCAAGATGGTCTCCATCTCCTGACCTCGTGATCCAGCCACCTCGGCCTCCCAAAGTGCTGGGATTATGAGCCACAGCACCCGGCCTGAAGACTCAATATTTAAAAAGACATCAATTCTCTTGAAACAAGTCTTTGAAAGAAATACAATTCCATTAAAATCTTTATTTGGTCCTAAAATTCAAATGGAAGAGAAAAGGCCCACAAATCGCTAAGATACTCCTGAAGTAGATAAATAAAGTGAGGGACAGGGCTTGCTGGTCCTGTCCCTCACTTTATTTAATTACACTTCGAGGTATCTATAGAAACAAAAATGAGAATGTAATAAAGATTTATGTTCAGAGAGGCTATTTGCTGCATGGTTTATAATAGCAAAAAAAATCAAGAGTTTTTATAAAGTAAAATTATTAAGACAGTGCATTAATAAGGGATGAACAAGTAAGCCAACAGAGCAGAGAGCTCAGAAACAGACTCTCATATAAACTAAAATTTAATAAATGAGAGAAGTATCTCTAAAAAAATCAGTGGAGAAAAGATGGCATATTTAGTAAGTGGTCCAGATACAATTGAGTACCCCTAAAATTATATCACCCCCCCTCCCAGCAGTCACAGACATAAATTCCAAGTGGATTAAAACATAAATTTGGAAAGAAAACTTCACGAATTTTAGAATAAAATTGGGAAAATATCTTCATGACATCTTTTGTCTTAAAGCAAGAAAATATTAAATTTATATGAAAAAATACAAACTGATTATTTTTTAAATTCTGCACTATTATAGATGTGAAGAAACAGTAAAATAAGTCACAGATGAAGAGACCATATTTTCAATGCATATAATCAACAAAGGATGTCTAGAAAATATAAAATACTTATATAATTCAATATGAAAGAACAAGTAGCGCAATAGAAAAATAGTTAAAATATACAATAGGAAATACACAGGAGAAGAACAAATGGCCAATATACTTGTGAAAAATGCTTGACCTCACTAGAATTATGAAAATGGAAGTTAAAAAAAATTAAAGCTTCTCAATACCAAATCTTCTCAAGGATGCAGAGAAAGAAGAACTCAAAAATTACTGGTGAGAATGTAAATTGGTAAAACCCACTACGGATTAAAATACGGCAATATGTGTAAAATTAAGGATATGCATGTCCTAGGACCCAGCAATTCTCCTTCTCTATATATATACCTTGGAAAAACTATAGCACAAGTGCACAAGGAGGCACGTTAAAATTTTTTTTGCAGCATTTTCTGTGATAGCCAAAAAAATCCTAACAGAAGAATGAAGAGTTATAATTAAATATCTATAGTAGTTAAAGTGGACAAACTTCAGAAACTTAATTTGGTTACTTGTTTATTTAAAATAAATAAATATTGTTTAATGTAATTTGGAGCAAAAAAAATAAAAATATAACGAAAACCACCTCCTGAAGGGCATATTACAGTATGATACCATTTATACACATTTATAAAATGCAAAAAACAACACTGTAACTTAGGACACATGAATATGCTGTAAAAGTATCAAAACATGCACAGGAACTACCATCAGAAGCCTAAAGAAGTGGTTTTTTGGATGCAGTGGCTCACACCTGTAATCCTAGCACTTTGTGGGGCTCAGGCAAATAGACTGCTTGAGCCCCGGAGTTCGAGACCAGCCTGGGCAACATGGCAAAACCCTGCCTCAACAAAAACCACAAAAATTAGCCAGCCACGGTGGCGTGTGCCTGTGGTCCCAGCTACCCATGAGGCTGAGGTGGGAGGATCACCTGAGCCCAGGAGGTCAAGGCTGCAGTAAGCCATGATCACACCACTGCATTCCAGCCTGCATGACAGTGAGGCGCTGTCACAAAAAAGAAGAAGGAAGAAAGAAGAAGAAGAAGGAGGAGAAGGAGAAGGAGAAGCTTTTCTGGTTGAGGTCAGACAGAAGAATAGTGGAGCATGGCAATAAGCAGTGAGGGGAGTTCCACCAGGGATTCAATTACATCTAACATGTTTTGCGAAATATGGCAAACTTTAAGATTTTAAAACTGGCAGCAATCGCTTCTCAGCCTTTTGGCTAAGGTCATATGTAAAACTGGTGGTGAGTATACAGAATTCTTATAAATATTCTCTATTTGTTTGTATATATTTAAACTATTTAACAATAATTTTAAAAGTAAAAACCTAAGTTTTTACAAATATGCTAGACAAAGGGTTAATGCCTTTAATATAGAAGAAAGCCTCTTACAAAGGACAAAAACATCCACCATAGATAAATGAAAAAAAATGAACAGAGAATCCAAAAAAATTGTACGTAGTTAATGAACATTTTAAGCCATCATCAAAGAAATTCAAATTTAAAATAAATGGATATTATTTTCACATATAAGATTAGCAAAAATATTTTTCTTGGTAATATTCAGTGTTGGCAAGAATATGATTCCATGAGGTTATTCACTGCTAGTAAGGGCATAAACTATTATTAATATTCAGGAAAACCATTTGGCAGTTTGGATTAAAATGTCCATAACTTTTTTTGAGAGAGGGTCTCCCTCTGTTGCTCAGGCTGGAGTGCAGTGGCATGATCTCAACCTCCTCCTCCCAGACTCATGCGAACCTCCCAGCTCAGTCTCCCAAGGATCTGAAAGTATGGGTGCACACCACCATGCCTGGCTAATTTTTTGAAGAGATGAGGTTTCGCCATGTTGCCCAGGGTAGTTTCAAACTCCTGGCCTCAAGCAATCCAATCCACCAACCTCAGCTTCCCAAAGTGCTCAGATTACAGGCATGAGCCACTGCGCTCAGCCTAAAATGTCTAACTTTTTACCCTGTAATTAATTACACCTCTAGGTATCTATAGAAACAAAAATGGGAATGTAATAAAGATTTGTGTTCAGAGAGGTTATTTGCTACATGGTTTATAATAGCAAAAAAAAAAAAAGAGAAAAAAAGACGCAGCATAAACATCCAATAATAGGGAATGATTCCATAAATTATAGATTATGGTTTACTCATCAGAGCGATTATTATGTACTCATTCACTTAAGATGATGTTTCTAAAGAATTCTTAAAGTACTTCTAAAAAGCATGCAAAAAAAAAGAATTCCTAAAGATATGGAAAAATAACTGTGATGTAATATTAAGTGGCAGTATAGGATAGACCTGTAATATAGTGTCACCCCAGCTATGTAAATATATACAAGGGTCCTCATTACCCACATATTCACTATCTAAGTCACCACAGTTGCAAGATTTCATTAAGTATGAGAGGCGGCTTGGAGAACTACACAAATCACATGCAAAACCACTAACAGATAAGGAGCTGGAGAGTTAGAGTGGTAAAAAATCAAAGAGAAAGTCAACAAGGATTATACGAGACAGGCCCTGCAAAAGAGAATGATGTAACAGTTAAAAGTCTTAAGAGAGACTGTTGAGGAATTTATGAACTCTTCAAATATTTTTACAAAAAATTTCCCTTTTTAATTGTTACCAAAAAATCAAACATGTGGTCAAAGATGTGGTATTGAAGCTTTCATTTTCTTTTAAGGATCACGAGGTCAGGAGATCGAGACCATCCTGGCTGACACAATGAAACCCCGTCTCTACTAAGAATACAAAACATTAGCCCGGCGTGGTGGCGGGCACCTGTAGTCCCAGCTACTCAGGAGGCTGAGGCAGGACAATGGCGTGAACCTGGGGGGCGGAGCCTGCAGTGAGCCGAGATCGCGCCACTGCACTCCAGCCTGGGCCACAGAGTGAGACTCCGTCTCAAAAAAAAAAAAAAAAATTGTCTGCCCCATGTCATCCCACATCTCCTTATTTATTGACATTTTCTTCTAAGAATTGGTATAAAATTGCAAGTATAACTTAAATTTTATTTAAAATACTTACAATAAAATTATTTTTATAATTTCATTACATTCCCAAGATAAAATCATAATCTTTTTAACTGCTTATTATGAAATTTTCACTCCTATTTTAATTGATTAACTTCACATGATCATTTTCTAGTACCGTTATCTTGGTTTAACAAAAACTTCCTGATCGTTCATACAGAAGACAAAATATAGAATGACACTGTCCAATAGAAACATAATGTGACCCACTCATGCAATTTTAAATTTTCTAGGAAACACATTAAAAATTTTAAGAACAAATGGATGAAATTAATTTTAATATATTGATTTAACATAACTATCCAAAATATAATAACTTCAACATGTAATCGATATAAAATTATTCATGAGATTTTTAACTAAATCTTCATAATCCAGTCTGCATTTTATACTTACAGTACATCTCAATTTGAAGTAGCCACATTTCAAGTTCTATATGGCTCAGGTCTGGAAGAAAATGCACCAAAATTTTGCTTTTCAAAATCCATGCAAAATGGTTCATATATGAACTCGATGTGTGAAATTGCTTTCACAATTTAAATTTTTTTTTAAGTTTGGCATTTAAGTATCCCATATTTTTAGCTTTCTTTTTTCACTTGTGAAGGATGTTTTTCTGTATCTCTCATTTATGTTTTAAGTATTTAACTAATATATGGCATTTTTCTGTTTCTCTTTATGTCCTTTGAGAGTTGCATTTCATTTCCTACTTCGGCTTTTCTGGTTTTCTAAGCAAATTATTTCCATTTTTTTCCATCCTTTTTACTGGTAGCCTGGCAAACTTACCACTTCTGAGATCATTTCAAAGCAACCCTTATCCCTGCCAAGTTAATTTATTTCTACCCTTCCCTGCTTTCTCATGGATCAAGATCATTTTTTCTTATATTATTAGAACCATATTGTTTTCTTATGGAACAAACAGTTCCCTTGTACTTCTTTGTCTTTTAAACAAATTCTTCCCAGAGAACCCTTTAAACTATTGGAATTCACTTGCTTGATATTCCTTTTTTTTCTCTCCTACAGGATTCCTCCTTTCATCCTTCAGAATCATACCTTTTACAATACATAAAGGTATGGTTGCTTTTAACTAAGTTGCCAGGTGCAAATTCTCAAATATTCCCTGAGCATGAATATGGCATTAAGAGTTGTGTTTTCATTCCTGTAGTTTGATTTCTCTGCCACTTGTCATACATGGCTTTTTCTTTGAAGAGAGTCTAAGAACTGATTTTACATCATTTCAATATAGCCTCCTTTCAAATCAGACATCAGCAAAAATTGTTGGGCTACACTATTGCATTCTGTATTGAAGAACTTTGGGTAAATTGTTTAAAGAAAACTCTGGAGCTTGGTCAAGAGATTCTCTGTGTAACATTTTCTTGAGGTCAATTGCTGAATCATGCCTTTCTGGAGTCCTTAAAGTTCCTGAGTTGGTTGAGAACAGAATTGCCAGTATATAATACGATTTAAGTAAATTTGACATCTGCCCCAAATATTAGGCAACTGGTACTCATTACTGTAAGAAACGAAACTCTCAGAAAGTAGAAGTGTTCCTTTAAATAATAGAATGAAACTGAAAAAAAAAAAGTAAAAGAAGTGGTAGGAGGAGGTACTAGGTAGCAACTTACTGAATACTCACAGATTACCAAAGTGATCCAGCCACAAATTTATGAATGCTGAAAGCTAATTCCCTCATCATCTGCTCAGAAACCCTCACAGGCCACTGGCAGAAAACTAGAAGTTAGGTTGTTTCTTCCTCCCACCCACCCCACCCCCGGGGGTGGGAATGGAGGGATATGAATCATAGTATTTTAATGCAGAAGGTGGAAAAAATAAAATAGGACAAGCACTAGGATTTGGGATGAAATGAATTACTGATCATTTATATTTGATATGCATTGTGGGTAAAAGTGGTGAAACAGATCAAATGAGATCATTTGGGGGAGGCTCATTATTTGTTCAAAATCTGCCCTTTGTGTGTAGGGCTTGGGAGACTGAAAGGTACTTGGAGAGTGTTGACATTCTTTATAAATGTTATGAGGTATAGAAAAAGGTAAGGAAGAAAAGAAGAGAAAAAAAAGCTGGGTGAAGGAAGGGAGAGAAGGGAGGGGGAAAGAAGAGAGGGAGAAAGAAATTTCATTTACATGTATTTTATTTGAATAAGTTTTCTGGGTGAGGGTAGGGGGAAGCAAAATATTGGTTACAATTTAATTAAATCCAAAAAGCAGTTGTTGAATACTTGCTCTGTCATAGCTTTTCCTCGGAGCTAAAGAGGGTCACAAGGCAGCACGAGTGACCAGATCTCCACATAAGGCATCACTGTGTCCTCCCTCCTGCTTCTGCAGGCCCTTAGAGGATGGCCCAGTTTCTACCCCATCATGAGGCAGGAAAGCACACCAGGATGGAGCCCAAACCAATCTGGGTGCCCTCTGAACAAGCCCAGTGGGGAGGAGACTCAGAAGGCAGGAATGATTCCAGAGCTCATCTGGGGCTTACAGAGCAGACCTTGCTATTCAGTTACTGTAAGCTCACCCTGCAGTGGTCGCTGGCTATTCCCAGGATTCGCTGTCTCCTCATTAACTTCTAAAAGGGCTAGGTTGGAGCTCCTGGCAACGACTCAAACCAGAAGAGAGTGCTTAGGGAGAATGGCCTCCACAGCCTATAGAAACATCACCCATTTATATGAGGATTAATTGTAGCAGATCACTCTCTTCCCCGAGAAAGGGTAGAGATGCTATAGGTTTAGGGAAATCCTAGTGTCTGGGGCCAAAGAAAAGAGGGGCAGAGTCAGGAGGAAGCCCAGAGAATCCCGGCTAGGGAACTAGTTACCAGCTGTGTGCTACTAGACACGTTGGTCAACCTTTCGTGTTATCATTACCTCAGTCTTCAAATGATGATAGCATTACCTACATCACCGGGTTCCATTGATGATTACATGAGATTAGATTTCTGAACATTCTGGAAATGCCTAACACAGATGTTAAACAACATTTGTAAAATTATGAAAGAGAATACCTAGGTAGGTGAGAGAATAGGTTTCTTAGGCAACTAGGGGAGTAAGCTTGGACCAAGCAGGTGGGAGACTAGCGTTCTCCTAAGAGATTCCCTGGAAATCAAGAAAGCACTAGACTCAGTAAATTGGAGAGAAACATACACACCAGTTAGGGAAACTGTCTAAATAACCAGCCTCTACCCTTAGTTTGTGAACCTATGACTGCAGTCTCATGATGGTGTTGAACCTAAACTCTGTGTGTTGCCTGTGATAGAATCATAACCAGTAGACACCAGAAGACAGCCTGGAATCCACTGCTGTCCTGGGCTTTAGTGGCCACAAGTATTGTGTTTCTGGAGCCATAAACATGGGAAGGAGAGGCAGCCACAAAGGCAGGGAGCTGGCCGCTTCCAGACATCTGGCTGAAGTTCCACCACACCCTCATCTCCATCCTGTCTGAAATTGCACTCCTGGGGCTGGCCTGAAGCTGGACCAGATTCCACACAAGTTGAGGAGCAAAGCACCTCTCCCTGGATAATCACCCAAAGAAAGTCAGTGTTTCTTCTTGGGTCCCAGTTTTGAGGTTTCTTTCCCTTTCTCTTTGATAATTTTACAACATAATTTGCCTCTTTTCAGCCCACATAATAAATCCATGAGGAGATAAATGAGGTGCTGAATTGACAAGCAGGGCTGTATGGGTCTCACTCCTGGTAAATTCTAGAACTACTAGCTTCTCCATCATATCTAAATGTCAATAAAGACATAGTCTCAAAAACATACCTTAATTTTGCAGATAGTTGAGAGTTCTAGGACACTAATTCTGACCAACTAAAGCAGTAAACATTAATAAGCAAACTGCAGTTCGCTTTGGACAACGAATCTATGTCAATTATAAGATGAACAATATTGAATATTGATAGAGCAGGTTAAAGTTTACAATATGTTTTATACCCATTACCTCATGTGATCATGAAAGCTACCCCGTGAGGCAGGTGTTTGTGTAGCCAGCCTCCGAGCTGTTCCAAATGATTTTCTCCTCCTGATATTCATGCCCTTCTGTAGCCACTCCCACATTAAATAGGGCTCATCTGAAATGATGGAGTGTGGCCTCTAAGATTAGGTTATTAAAGACTTTCTGGCTTTCACGTCATACTCTCTCGGGTTCCTCCCTCCGGAGGAAGCCAGCGGTCATCTTGTGAGGATGCTCAGCGGCCCAGTGGGACAGGAAGAACATGGAAATGGATCCTGAAGTTCCTATCAAGCCTTCAGATAACTGCAGTCACGCTCAGCATTTTTAAATATAATTCACATACCATATAGTTCACTCATTTAAAGGATAGAAGTCACTAGTTTTTAGTACATTCACAGATATGTGCAACCATCACCACAGTCAAATTTAGAACACCTTCATCACAAAAACAAAAACCCATAACCTTCAGCTGTCACCTCCATATCTTCCCAGTTTCCCCAGCCCTAAGCAACCACTAAACTGTAGATGAGTTTGGAGAATATTGCCATTTTAACAACATTAAGTCTTCTGATCCATGAACATGGAATATCCATTTATTTAGATCTTGTTTAATTTCTTTCAACAATATTTTGTAGTTTTCAGAGTATAAGTTTTCCACTTTTTAAATTTCATTTCTATGTATTTTATTCATTTTGATACTACTGTAAAGGGAATTGATTTGATTGGATTTTCAGATCGTACATTGCAAGTATTTAGAAATACAATGGATTTTTGTATATTGATCTTGTATCCTGCAACCTTGTTGAGCTTATTTATTAGTTCTAATAGTTTTCTTTAGTGGATTCCTTAGGATTTTCTATATACAAGATCATTTCATCTGTGAACAGAGATGGTTTTATTTCTTTTCTTCCAATCTGGATGGCTTTCATTTCTTTCTCTTGCCCAATTGCCCTGGCTAGATCCTCTAATATGATGCTGAATAAAAGTGACAAAAGCAACATCCTTGTCTTATTTCTGAAATTCAGGGGAAAGCATCTAGTCTCACCATTAATATGATATTAGCTGTAGGCTTTTCACAGATACTCTTTGCCAGACTGAGGAAGCTCCCTTCTGTTCCTAGTTTGTTGAGTGTTTTTATCAGGGAAGTGTTTTGGATTTGTCAGATATTTTTTCTGCATCTACTGATATGATCGTGGGCTTTTGGTTTTCATTCTGTTGCTATGCTGTATTATGTTCATTGACCCACCAACATCTTGACCATGACCTTATGGGACACACTGAGCCAGACCAAACAGCTAATCTGCTCCTGCATTCTCAATGCACAGAAACTGTGTGAGATAATAAATGCTGTTTCTTTCTTAAGCTGATGAATTTTCAGGTAATTTGTTCTAAAGAATAGATTACAAAGATACCATCATTATCATTGTTTTATACATGAAGCAACTGGCATTTGGAGTATTTACTTATCTCACAAACATGCTCTGGGTTAGAGTTGGTAGTGGAAGTGGTTTGAACCAGATCTTCTGACTTAAATCGTGAATTTTCCTCCACAAATTTCTATCTTTAGTGACTCAGCCAAGTTTACACAAATTTTATCTCTTTGATTGGCAGGCCCATCTCATATATTGGACAGGTAGTTCACGGCACAGGGCAAGTGGCTGATGGGGCAAATGGTAACTGATACCTGGCCTGTGCTACCTTTTCACATGTGCACAAAGGCATTGCACAAAGCCAGTTGGGTTGTTCCAATAAACTAATATAACTAGAAAAAGTTTTGTATTTCTCTAGTTTCTAGTTTTACATGCCATCAACCAATATTAGTCAATGAGACTTGTCCCACCCAGAAAAATTTTTAAATCCATGACAAGATTCGTTCTCATTACCCTCTGTTCTTACCACCATCACCTACCCCAACCATGCCACCCACAGCCTCTTCCTCAGGATCTGGCTCTTAGGAAGGAGAAAAGTAGGGAAAATACTTCATGTGATTTGAGGGTCTTCTGTGTGCCAATACATAGCTGGACACTTTACACACTCAATTGTAATGTACAATTGTAACTATGTAATTTATCTCCATCAGTTTGACAGGCAAGTATTATTATCCCCATTTTATAGAAAGTAAACCCACTGAGAGCGGTCAAATAACTATCCAAGTCACACAGATGGTTAATGGTGGAAACAGGGTTAGAACACAGGTCCATTTGATTCCAAAAACAATGCTCTGCTCACCATATCTTGCTGTTTCATCTGACTAACAAATCCAAAGATGATGTCCCATGAGGAACATTGACGTTCCCATAGAGAACTACTGCTGAACAAACAACACTTAAGACCAAAATAAATTTATCTCAAACGCTGGACTGTCAAGCCTTAAAATATGGGATGATTTTGGATGTTAAGAACTCCCAATACCCTTCAAAACATATCACATGAATGACCTCTTTGATTTAAGGGTAGCCCCACTGACCAGTCCCTATGAATACAAACTGACAGTCCACTAAAGTCCATGTCCTGGGTCTCAGAGAATGGTTTACTTTCTAACTCTGCAATTGAAGGAAAGACCTATTAATACAGTAAGGCAGATGTTCACTCATTCCTTCAGCCAATATTTATTTGGAGCTCACAAAAGCAACATCCTTGTCTTGTTTGTATCTGGTATGTGATAAGCCCAGAGGATAGAGGACACAGCACTAAACATGGCAGACATGTTCCCTGACCTCATGGAGCTCAGAAGATAATGAGCTCCTTAACTTGCCCTTACCCTCCTACACACCACACACACAGACACACACACACACACATGGCTGCCCGAACTGGGAAAGAAACTACTTACATAGCTATCATTAAAACCCATATAGTAGAAGACTGAATTGATGGGGCACAGCTTGGGGGTTTAAAAGTATGAAGTAACTAAGAAAGTTAAAGCAGTGCTTCCAGAAACTTTTCTCACCTTCTCAGGTGAACAATGAGTGCGCATTCACACAGATGCCTCTAAGCAGCTGCGCAGGGGCCAGAAGAAGAGACTCAGACCATTGTTCTCCCCTCACCTGCAGGTCAAGAGACATACATGGCTAGGAGAAAGAGCACTGAGAAGAGCTGACCCTTAGGAAAACTTGGCTTTAAAATCAGGAATGTCTGCTTGTTATTGCCACAGTCTGACTAGGGAATCTCAGGAGGTGGCAGGGTTCGGGTTCATTTTAGAACAACATGTAGAAAGAATTGACGGGCCATCCACAACCTTATCTGAACCTGTAATGTTGGGCAACAAAGTTTAAAGAAAGAGCTTTTTCCTTACAGGTTTTTGGTGCCAAGACCCCTTCTGGTCCAATTGTAACTAAGTAAATATAGACGCCAAGAAAAATTAAATGGAATTTTTGGAACTTGATCCTGGGTGTGCTGCAAGCTGAGGACAGAAATATTTGGACTGATGAAAGTGGGGTGTCGGCTTGTTTGCTTTAGGGTCCTTCCCATCCTACAGAACTCTGGCCAGTGTTAGAGTCAGACTGGCTTCCAGGCTCCTTGGAAAGATCAAAGTTCAGAGTGATCTGTCCAAATACCTCTCCTTTTACAATGTATCATACAGAGAAAATTAGGTGACAGCCCCCTTTTAAGACAGAACTGCTTCAAAAACTCCATGTACCAGAAAAACTGGTTAGAAAACTGGAATTTGAAACCATCTCAAAGAAACAGATGCACAAGTACTGATAAGGTAAGAGTGTGGGCAGTCTCGAGGGCTGCTGCAGAGGGCAAAAGAAAAGCAGTAAGCAGGGAGCTGGGCCTGCTTCTGCCTGCAGCCCGAGCAGCTCAGCTTTCACGCCTCATAAACTGGGATCTGGAAAAGCTTCAGTTTAGAGAAAAAGATCCTGATAGATGAGCTGGCTTAAATAGGTGATAGATAGATAGATAGAATATAGATTGATGATAGATTAAATAGATGATTGATAGATAATAGAATATATATAGATCGATGATAGATTAAATAGATAGATAATAGATAGATGATAATACATCGATAGAAGATAGATAGATAGATAGATAGATAGATAGATAGATAGATAGACAGACATAATGAAGGTTGGAAGGTAAATCAAGACAGAGAGAGATAGGCAAAACATATACAACATGAGAAATCCTGGTGGGGTAGAAAGAATGCTGTCTTGGGAGTTAGGAGAAATGACTTCTGGCCTAGGCTGCCACTAGTTCTGATGTGATCATAACCTGCAAGTCTCTCTCTTTTTTTTTAGATGCTCTCTAAGGACCTTTAACTCCAACATTAGTTGGCTCTCTGATTGCAAGGAAGCTCTACAGGATGCCTACAGTTGCCTTTAATGATCTTGGAACTTACTCTATAGTCTCCACTTCATGGGAAAATGGAGTTTTATGGAGAGATCAACCTGGGAACTATTAGATCCTCTCTATGCTTGGAAGACCCTTGTAACCCATCACAGAGAGCAATTCAGAGAAGCAGATTTGTACACTGTACTCCAAAGAGGACTACCCTGTGCCCTGGGTCATTATAACCACCCCCAAAATGAGAATAATAAAAGCATGTTGTTATTGAGAACTCACAATGGGTCAGATATGGAGCCCAGCATTTTATACATATTAACTCATTTAATTTCCACAACAGTCCTATGAACTTGGAACTAATATCAATCTCATTTTACAGGTTAGGAAACTAAGGCTCAAAGAGGTTAAGGGACTTGTCCAAAATCATGTTGCTGCCAATAGCAGAAGCCGACTTCAACATCAGTGCTTTTAACCACTATGCTGTTAAAAATGGAGACCAATATGAAGACCCTGTTGAGATCTGAAGACCCATCAGAGTAAAAGTAGTGAACTGCATTGTCTAGCACACAGTAGCTACTCAATAAAAACAGGAATCTAGAGGGATGCCTCAGAGAGAATTCAGAATAGGCTGGCCTCAGACTGAGTTATTAAGGAGCAGTGGCTTTTAAGGACAGAGGAGGAACATACTGAATAGCTCTCCAAAGCAATAATGAAACCAGGTTAATGACTACTGGCGGAGTGAGAGAAAGATAAACAAGCAGGTCCCAATAGACAGGCTGAGGGGTGCATGTCGCAAGGGGAACTGCCAGAAATCCATGCCACATTCCAAGAGTCTGTCTGCATTGCTTAATGGTTCTAGGACTATGTGAATGGATCTTATATACTGCTGAATTCCTGGTGTGAAGCTTTAAAAGGGTCAGTTCTGGGTCAAGTGAGCTGAGAGAAGGCTCTGCCTCCAATTTCTGAGGTCAGTTCTCCTTCATATTTGTGCCGTTCCTTATGGAAGGGAAGAAGGAAAGAGATACCCGCTGACATTTCAATATTTTCCCCTAGAACATTTGACTAAGTCTCCCCCAGATTCCTCTTCCCTATGGACCTGTAGGCTTTGTATTCTAGCCCAGTATCTCCAGAATCCCAACCTTTCCTTCCACTCCTTTGTCCACATGGCTTGTTTCTTTTGAAAAACCTTCACATCTCCCTAAACGAGAATGGTTGCCTGCCAGCAACAAGGAAGCATTGCTGTCCCTCAAAAAGGGTCTGGAAAGGCTGGTCTATGGGACAGAAAGAAAATCTGTCCTGTGATGAAGACATGTGAGGGCAGACACCAACCAAGAGCCAAGGGCAGGCACGCTGCCTCCCATGAGGAGGGAGGGGAGGGAGAAAAAAGGGAAGGAAGGAAGGGAGGGAGTGAGGGAGGGAGGGAGGGAGGAAGGGCAGGAAAGGAAGGAGGGAGGGAGGAAAGGAGGTACAGACACAGGGAGAGAGGAAAGGAGGGAGGGAGGTAGGGAAGGAAGGAACTTCCCTTCCCTGGGGAGGATTACCTTGATGGATAGTTACATCTGATCTGAGGATTTGGAGACCTCAGACCATACTCAGGGCCTGCCAGTAGCCTTTGAAAAGTTTTTCTATAAAATGAGTCAATTATACATTCTATTAATGACACTGATGGACATTCTGTGCTGTTTTGTTTTTTCAGCCCTAAGTCCTTTAAAAATGCTCTGCTGAGTGGTCTTGATATCCATCCCACTTTATCTCTCTCCATTCCCAAGGGGGATCCTCTACCCCAGTGAAGTCACCTTGTCTGATCTTATTACTGTCTTATCTCACTGTCTTTTGTTAGAATTATGTACCAGTCTGTCTCTCAAACTACAATATAAACCTAAAGGCTATATTTCCTATTTGTCCCTCCAGGTCCACTTTCCACCTTCTCCATCCTGCCCTTGGGAGGCTGAACTCTTCAGTTCCCCACCAACCCACCTTGGGTCCCTTGCACCTGTGCCTGCTGGTGTGTGTGACCAATGGGAGGCGCAGATGAAAGATTGGAGGATAAGAAGAGAGAGAATCCAGGTATTTATTCCCTCCTGCCAGGCTGTGCTTTAAGCAGTGGTTGTATTCTTCTACTAAATGCCATAGCTCCTATCTGATGTCCCCTCTCCAACAGCCACAGCACAGATCTGGTAGCCACTCCTTCCCTGTGCCCGTTCAGGCTGAGAGGTGTAAGGATTTCCACATTGTTAATCCCTGCATACTGCACCATCCCTGCCTGGTTCTAAGACTTACCTCACAGCTTTGTAAAGTGTCCACTCATTAAATCCCCTGTCACATGCTAGGCACACGCCAGTTTCATGGTGGACATGAGCCCTGTGTCACCTCTCCCTCCTTCCTGCTAGGGCCCTGGAACCCCAGCCCCAGCCCTAGAGAGGCGCCTCCTACCCAATTCTTTTCCCTTTGCCAATTCTACTGAAGGTGATTGATATATCTTTGGGTTTAGGCTTATAAATCTCTCTTACAATGTAAATATGGCTTGTAGAAGAAGTACATTCTTATCTTGCTCATTATGGAAGTGAATGAGCTTACCAAACTTGTTGGAAAGAGCGGGTAAATATAGCATATTTTGAGAGCCTGCCATTTACTTGCCATTATTGAAGCGTTACTGCTTCTGCGAATCCCTCAAGACAGAGCAGTAGATGTTGCTTTAGGTTCTGAAGAGGGAGGGGAAGCTTGGTCATGGCAGTACTAAGGAGGTCGCTGAGGATGGTGAATGCAGGGCTGTGCAGACAGGAGAGTAAGTGGAGGGGATTGTGCCCAAAGATAGGGAAAGGCCCTGAAAGGAAACTGGACTCATTCACATATTTGTGCAGGGCTGGTCTGGCCCACCCAACTTCCTTCCTCCTCCTCCTCGCTGCCTGCCATTACTTCCCTACATGAACCACTACTTCCTCCTCTTCTTTTCCTGCTGTTTTCACTCATACATGTACAGTTCAGGTTACACAGGAAGCCCATGTTCACCATTGCCTAAAACAAGATGCCAGGTACCTCTTATGTAACATCCAAACACTGGAGGCTCTGGGAAAAAATTAAGGACTCTGAAAAAGTAATTCCATAAGAGCCCTGATATTTATGGCTCTGCCTGGAATGAGTGAATGTCACGTGGATGGAACCCTAAGAGGCAGGATATCTCCATGTTATGTGCTCAAGAAACCTGGAGGGCTACTGTGATCAAAAATTGGGACAGCCTCTCCTTTCTCCAGCGTTTAAATTAGAACCAGTGAGAATCAGATCACAGAGATCATGCCTATGAGTATGGAGTATGGGGCTTAAGGACTCCAGAGGAGCCCCTGCCACCGTGACATGATTCTCTGAGGCATGGGCCTCATTGCCACCAGGGATGGGGGATAAGCAAGGGTGTGTCAGTTCTCTGATCACAGGTACAGTGCTGCACTCTTGCTAGTGGGATTTGTGGCAGAGGCTGCTAGTTGCCTACTGCAGTTTCTCTCTATTCTCATCATGCCAACTGGAGAAGTGACAATATTTCCCAGCCTCCACTAAGCTCTGGCCAATGTGCTATAAGCAGAAGCAATGTGTGGTGCTTCCAGGAAATCTCTTTATAAGTCAGTTGTCAGATGCCATTTTTCCCCTCCTTCATTGTTCCTTCCTTCTTTCTCCTGCTTAGAATGTGGATGTGATGGCTGGAGTTTGAGCAGCCACCTCAGACTATTAGGTAGAAGCCAAATGCAGAGGGTAAGGGTGTTAAGACTGAAATCTGAATCCCTGACAGTTTGTATGATCATATCAGCCCTGCACTGCTTATCTCTAGACCTCTTCTATTTAAAAGGAAAATAAATTTCTACTTTGTCTATAACACTATTATTTTGGTTTCTTTGTTATATGTGACTCGATCTGATTCTAACTGATAAAAAAAAATCTCTCCAGGCTTTAGGTAGGACACATAAGTTATCTTAAATAAATTCTTGCGTAGAAATTCCACTGTCATTTCCTTAATTTTTTCCAGAGGTGTCTCAATATGGAAGTCACTTTCTCTTTCTTTCTAGGGAAGTGGAGGCAATATTTCCATGGCCCTTGAAGATGTGTATTTCATGGTCTAAATGAGAAAGGAGGAAATGGAATATCATTCAGGTCCCTATCCTGGTTCAAGTGTTCCCTGGGGGCAGCTGTGCCACAGTGTAACTATTAAACAGAAACATAAGACCTACCTACATTTAGAACCAACCTAGAGATTAATAGTAATTTGATGTCTCCAGATTACTGGGTGATCCTTAGATAAAAGACGCTCAGGAAACAGAAACACATCCGTGTCTTCAGCTAGAAAACAATACTCAGCGAGTCAGAGCCCACACAACACAATTATGTTGGAGAATGATAGATATGGCCATTTCAGGAAGTAGTTGGCAGTGGAGGGAAGTGGCAAAGGAAGAGGAGAGAGGCTGGAGGGTGGGGCTGGCAGGGAGTGGACACAGTGTTCCTGACCACCCTTTCCTCCAGCTGTGCCCATCATGGGGTGTGCTTTTGGTCCCTGCATGGTCTCCACTGCCATCATCCCTGCCCCAAACGTAAACTCCAGTTTATTCTCTGAACCAGCCATGTTCTTCCAGAGCAACAAGCCTTCGTTCATGCTGTTCCCCGTGTTTAGGAAGCTCTTAAACCTCCACCAGTGCAAATAATACCTCCCCTGCCTTCCAAAATTTCCTCAGGCAGAGTTAGACCACTTCTCCTCTACACTTCCAAAGCACTTTGTCTTCAAGTAAATTTCAATCTTTAGGGACAGCCAAGGGGCTGCATCATATGCATGCTTGAGTTGCATTAATTTAACTGCTCATGCTCAGTAAACAGAAAAGAAAAGAAAGAGAAAGAGATCTCTTTATTCCCCATCCTCTAAAAAATAAACCTTATACATCATTTTTATAAAAAACTTTTTAAAAGGAGCTTCTAGCTAAAAACAAAGGAAGCTATTTAGAGTCGATTTATGGGATTTTTGAGGGAGGAGTTTTCTGGGCTGTTTATCATCTCCTTTTCTGTGCTGACTTTGGACTAAGTCTGAACACGATGTGACTCCTCTGCACAGCATCCGGGGATGGCTTTTTGGAGTGCCTCCCTTTTCTCAGCTGTGAGCTTCGGAAGGGCAGGAACTGGTGATATTTACTTGAGGATCTTCTGGGCCTAGCACAGTGCCAGGCTCGCAGTTAGTGTTCAAGAAATGTTTGTTGGAAGAAAAGTTGAATGATTCCAGTGTTTCCCACTGGCTGTACCATAGTTAGAATCTGAAGGAAGCTGTTTCACCCAGCGTACCTCTACCACAGCCTTTGCAAACTGTCATCCAACCCCATCTCTGAAGACAGCTAACCCAAGCTACTCACTTTCCAAAGCAGCCCACGTCACTGCAGATATGTGCCATTGTCAGCAGACAGGAGCATGCAAGATGCCCATCAAGGCGCCATGAGCACAAGGAGCTTAAGTGACTTCTGCTGCTGCTGCCACTACTGATGATGAGTCAGTAATGGAATCAGAAGCCTTATGTTCTGAATTAATTACACTGGCTTTGTGTCATCAGGGCTCGGGAAACTGTCAGGTATTAAGGGCCCATTCCATTCTCAGCCATGCTCCTGAGAAGTCAATCTTTCGAACCCCTCAGTTCTCCAGAGATCGACCTTCTGAAATCCTCAGAATGGCTATCAACCTGGCAGTAACAATGCAGTGGAAGGGGAAAAAACTGGCATCTGACAACTGTCTTATAAAGAGATTTCCTGGAAGTGCTACACATTACTTCTGCTTATAGCACATCGGCCAGAACTTAGTGGAGGCATAACCCATAACAGTAGACCAAGGAGTGATGAGGTCCTGCAGGTGGCAGTCAAGAATGGCTAAGAAATTCGGCCTTTAACTTGAAAAAGACAAGAAACCATTAAGGGTCAGATCTGCCTTTTAGAAAGGTCACTCTAGCTATAGTAGAGATAGTGGATTCATTGGGTTCAAACTACAGGCAAGAAGCCCAGAGAGAAGAGAGTTGTTACGGTCATGCACTGGAGGGCTGCCAGTCACTGAACCAAGTAACGGCAATGGGGGAAGCGAAGTAGGCATGAAGGCCTGTGATGAGAAGACTGGATGAGGGATTAGATGCGGGACCGGATGAGGGATTAGATGTGGGACTGGATGAGGGATTGATGTAGGAACAGATGAGGGATTAGATGTGGGACCGGATGAGGGATTGATGTAGGACCAGATGAGGGATTGGCTGTAGGACGGGATGAGGGATTGGATGTAGGATGGGATGAGGGATTGGATGTAGAAGCAGATGAGAGATTGGATGTAGGGCCAGGTGAGCGATTGGATGTAGGGCGGAATGAGGGATTAGATGTGGGACTGAATGAGGAATTGGATGTAGGACCAGAAGAGGGATTGGATGTAGGACAGGATGAGGGATTGGATATAGGACTGGATGAGGGATTGGATGTGGGACCAGATGAGAGATTGGATATAGGACCAGATGAGGGATTGGATGTAGGAGGGGATGAGGGATTGGATGTAGGAGCAGATGAGGGATTAGATGTGGGATCAGATTAGGAATTGGATGTAGGGCCGGATGAGGGATTGGATGTAGGGTTGGATGAGGGATTGAACGTAGGATCGGATGAGGGATTGGATGTAGGACGGGATGAGGGACTGGATGTGGGACCGGATGAGGGATTGAATGTAGGACCGGATGAGGGATTAGATGTAGGACTGGAGGAGGGATTGGATGTAGGATGGGATGAAGGATTGGATATAAGACGGGATAAGGGATTGGATGTAGGACGGGATGAGGGATTGGATGTAGGACGGGATGAGGGGTCGGGTGTAGGACGGGATGAGGGACTGAATGTAGGACGGGATGAGGGACTGAATGTAGGACGGCATAGGGGTTGGGTGTAGGATGGGATGAGGGATTGGATGTAGGATGGGATGAGGGGTTGGGTGTAGGATGGGATGAGGGATTGGACGTGGGACCAGATGAGGGATTGGATGTAGTGTCAGATGAGGGGTTGGGTGTAGGACGGGATGAGGGATTGGATGTGGGACCAGATGAGGGATTGGATGTAGTGTCAGATGAGGGATTGGATGCTGGACAAGATGAGAGATTGGATGTAGGACTGGATGAAGGGTTGGATGCAGGGTCAGATGAGGGATTGGATGTAGGACAGGATAAGGGATCAGATGTGGGACAGGATGAGGGATTGGATGCTGGACAGGATGAGGAATTGGATGTAGGGTCAGATGAGGGATTGGATGTGGGACGGGATGAGGAATTGGATATAGGATCAGATGAGGGATTAGATGTAGGACGGGATGAGGGATTGGATGTGGGACCGGATGAGGGATTGGAAGTAGGATTGGATGAGGGATTAGATGTAGGATGGGATGAGGGATTGGATGCTGGATGGGATGAGGGATTGGATGTGGGACAGGATGAGGGATTGGATGTAGGACTGGATGAAGGGTTGTATGTAGGGTCAGATGAGGGATTGGATGTAGGACGGGATGAGGGATTGGATGTGGGACCGGATGAGGGATTGGATGTAGGACTGGATGAAGGGTTGTATGTAGGGTCAGATGAGGGATTGGATGTAGGACGGGATGAGGGATTGGATGTGGGACAGGATGAGGGATTGGATGCTGGACAGGATGAGGGATTGGATGTAGGACTGGATGAGGGATTGGATGTAGGGTCAGATGAGAGATTGGACGTAGGACGGAATAAGGGATTGGATGTGGGACAGGATGAGGGATTGGATGCTGGACAGGATGAGGAATTGGATGTAGGGTCGGATGAGGGATTGGATGTAGGATCGGATGAGGGATTAGATTTAGGACGGGATGAGGGATTGGATGCTAGATGGGATGAGGGATTGGATGTGGGACAGGATGAGGGATTAGATGTGGGACCGGATGAGGGATTGGATGCAGGACCAGACGAGGGATTGGATGTAGGACAGGATGAGGGATTCAATATAGGACCAGATGAAGGATTGGATGTGAGCAGGTGAGGAGAAGGGGCCATCTAAGGGGACGTCTGGGTTTCTGGCTTGGGTGACAAATGAGTGGTGGTGCCAATCACTGACAAGCAGCTCCATGGAGATGTTAATGCCCCATCCAGAGTATCCACCATTGGGATGAGAAGGGAAGAAGTCAGAGCCTCCCATCCCTCCAGATCCAATTCTCCACCACAGTCAGGTACATGAAGCCATTCTACTTCTATCTGCAATCTAGCCCTTAGACATCCTCAAAGTCCTGCAAGGGCCAAGGGTCACCCCAAAGAAGACAGGGCAAATAGTGGGACAATCAAGGAGAAACCCGGTTAGAGACAGAAGACAGACCTTGCCTGGAGTCCAACTGGCCAAGGGCCACACAACTCTGCAGCATTACTACTGCCTGTCTGAGAGTTTCTTTGTCCATTTACAAGAAATCATGGAGCTGAGGATGGATCCGTACAGTCCTCGGCCTAATGAATTTATAAAATATACACCAGGTGCCAGGTACTAGCTAGATAATAAGGGTTCAGTGTTTAAAAAGCCCTGTCAATCCAGTGGGGGAGGGTGGCTCCTGCAAAAATCTATGGTTCAGTGTGTTGACTATGAGAGTGCAAACCAACAGAAAGGCTCAGTGTCAAAGACCCTGAATGGAACAAGAAAGATAGAGACAGGAAGGATCAACCTACTAACTTTTCAGACTGAGAAAACACGGGTGCTTCTTGATAGCAACCCAGAAGAGAGGACCAAGAGGCCAGGGGCAGCAACTTAGGAAACTAGGTAGAAAGGGAAAGGAGGACTCAGCAATGGGAAACATAGCATGGAAACCTACTCCTGGCAAAGGCAGGGGTGTCTTTAAGAACCAGGGCCCAAAGGAGTCAGAGGCAGGAGATCTGAATATCACAGAACTTCAGAGAGAGGATGTGGACACCGAAACAGAAAGAAAGATGACAAAAGTAGCCAGGCATGGTGGTTCTCCTCTGCAATCCCAACACTTTGGGAACCCGAGGCAAGAGGATTGCTTGAGGCCAGGAGTAAGAGACTGGCCTGGGCAACATAGTGAGACTCCATCTCTAAAAAAAAAAAAAAAAAAAAAAAAAGAAGAAGAAGAAGAAAGAAAGATGAAAAAATACCTGCCCCTGGCCATTTTGTGACTACAAGTGGGAAAAAGAGCATCTTCCTTGGGTGATATGGGTGATACTGGTAGAAACAGGCACCGTGAGTGGTAGAAAGTGGGAAGCTGGAGTGACTGCAAAAAACTAAGTTAACCAGAACAGACAAATAGAAGTGAGAAAAGACAAGAAGGTAGGTGGTGGTGAAGAAGAGGACTGAGAAGAAGACAGGTCAAGGAAACTGTCTGGTGGGCATTTACTAAATGAAGCTATGAGGCTGGTAATGATGATAACACCATTGGTGAGTTTGAGAGGAAAGCCAATATAGCCAGGGGTAAGTAAATGCTTACTCGTGTAAAAACATTTTCCATGGTGTGGTGGTTCACGCCTGTAATCTCAGAACTTTGGGAGGCCCAGGCAAAAGGATCACTTGAGGCCAGGAGTTCAAGACCAGGCCTGGCAACATAGTGAGACCATGTCTCTACCAAAAATTTAAAAAGTTAGCTGGGCATGGTGACCTGAACCTGTAGTCCCAGATCCTTGAGCCCGGGAGGTTGAGGCTGCAGTGAGCTATGATTGCATCATTGCACTCCAGCCCGGGTGACAGAGCAAGACCTCATCTCATTAAAAAAAAAAAAAAAAAAAAAAATCCATGGAGAAAAACTATGGTCCTCCTCATAGTATTTGCATTGGTGGTCTCACCAGCCACAGCTGGGAGGGCCTTGGGACCCTGCCTGGTGTGGCTTCTCCTAAGTTGTCCAGTCCAGTGGTGTTCAGGGGGTGTCTATTCCATAACAAGGAGCTTGAGCCAGAATGTAATCAATTAATAGCTTCTTTCATCTAGAACAGAAGTCAGAAAACTATACAGTCCCTTGTCCCCACTAAAAAAGCCCATCCAACCCACTAGGTATCTCCAAACTGTGCCAGTTTTTATTTTTATAAAAAGTTCCCAGGCATGGTGGCTCATGCCTGTAATCCCAGCACTTTGGGAGGCCAAGGTGGGTGGATCACCTGAGGTCAGGAGTTCAAGACCAGACTGGCCAACATGGTGAAACCCCATCTCTACTAAAAATATAAAAAATTAGCTGGGCATGGTGGCACGCCCCTGTAATCCCAGCTACTTGAGAGGCTGAGGCAGAAGAATCGCTTGAACCCGGGAGGCGGAGGTTGCAGTGAGCCGAGATCATGCCATTGCACTCTAGCCTGGGCAAAAAAGAGCAAAACTCCGTATAAAAAATAAAAAATAAATAAAAAAAAAGTTATATTGGCACACGGCCACACCTATTCGCTTTTGCATTGTCTCTGGCAACTTTGGAGCCCACAGCTCCAAAGCAATGACTCACAGCAACGTTGAGTCATTGTGACAGAGACTGTCCTGCAAAGCCTAAAATACTCACTCTCTGGCATTTTATGGAAAAAAATGCACCAATCTTTGGTCTAGAAAGCCTTATTCTAAAAAATCAATAGAACTTGAAAGTGTGCTTCCTGACATCATTGGTTTACATTTTGGTGCAAGCACCTTAACTGGTTGTAACTGGTAGCAGTTTGTGGCCCGACTTCTGTGACGGACTTTAAGCAGTGCTGTCCATAGAGCAGTGGGGAAGGACAGCTACAGCTTACCTGTGGGTTCAAAGGTCAGGCTCCAAGGAGGCGAAGCCACCGTCCTTCCCTCCATAACAGACTGACGTCCTGGACACCATACTTAAAAGGTACTCAGAAGCTACAGAAGAGGCCCTGCCTGCAGGTTATTTTGATGAGAGAAGCATGTATGTGTGTTATGCTTGTTTGTGTTCATTATAATTAGACTGCTCACTCCTCAGCATAAAACTTGTTTAACCATCAACTTCTGAGTATACATTTCGTCACTAAAGGAAAATAAAATTATAACAGGAAACCACCAAACTCTTTACTAGGAAAGGAAAAAACTATTTATTTTCATTCTACGGAAATTTTTGTGAAGTAGTGGATAACAATAATGTGGAGGTAATTTGTCCAATTTCTCCCAATTTTAGCATCTGATTAATTTCCTTGAGCTTTGCAAAATGTCCTAGGTCAGGATGGTGTTGTTTGCCTTATTTCTTGGGAGGTGTGTGTTTTAAATCAGGAATGGCAAGTCGTTTCAGAAATGCAATTGGTTATATTATAAGAGGATAACAAAGAACTTACTCGATCTATCCATCCACCCATCCATCTATCCATCCATCCATCCATCCATCCATCCATCCATCCATCCATTCATTAATGAACACTTACCTCATACCAGGAGCTGTGCTAGGTACTAAGGGTAAGTGATGAGAAAAATACACAGAAAAGGTTGTAGTCTGAGTAGGCTAGTGAGGAGAGGCCTCCTGCATGGCTGAACACTGGCTTGGGTCCTGATTCCGCTCTAAACTAGTTGTTCAACTCAGTCGTCTTTGGCCTGCTGGGCACACAGTGTTCCATGACACGGAGATGACCCTGCCAGAATGTGGTCACATTCGGACCGGATCCCTGGGCTGGCTCCGACTCATCTCACTGCCCTGACTCCCCTGTGGTACTTGACTCACTCCTCAGCCAGTCCACAGGGAGGCATGGGTGCCCGGAGGAGCTCTCCCACAGCCACACCTCCCCCAGCCTTCCAGAAAGTCCTCTCAAGGACTCCTGCATTCCAGCAACCAGCCCTTCCAGTTGGGCAGAAATTTCCTGCCCTGGCAATCAAGAGGCATTTTGTTTTGTTTTACTTTAAATGCACAGCACATCCCCAGGCAGCTCCACCCTCAGATCTAAGCCCATTAAATCTATTCCTTTTGGACCTTTATTTCTATGCATGAGAAAGGGAAATCGGGAGAGAGGGAGCGAGAGAATATAATGTAATAAGGGTCTCCCATAAACAGAGGAAAAGAAATTGGAAGGCCCCTTGCACCCCTTGTTCCGTGTCTTTGCTTTCTCCTCCCTTGAATATGTCACCTCCAATCACCAAAGGCTCTTGAGCTTGTGCCCAGCCTCCTCACCCCAGGGGCATTGGGCTGCATTAATTGAGCTGAAATATGTAAGGTCACAGGAGCTGGTAATAATTAAAGAATACAGCAGACATCTGTGTCTTCAGACTAGAACACATATGTCTACTGCTCTTCATTTAAAACTAATAACAATATCATGCTAATATAATTAATGCCTCATTTATTAGGTCTAGTGGGAAATAAGCTGTTCTACATAATTGATTCAGATTCTTGGAGCTTACAATTTGGGGAATAAAGTCATTTAAACATTTTTAATTGTTATGGAAATCTTTCTAAATATATTATATTATTCTCCACTTTTCTAAAGTATACTCAGCATAATTTATTACCTTCTATTAGGGCAGGACCATGTCTGTCATTACATACCCAGTGCCAGGTACAGTATCCAGGCTTCCAATATATGTTTGTAAAAGAAATAATTACAACCTCTAATATTTAACTTCGATGAAGAAAAATAATGAACTCGTGGACTCATGAGTTCTGGTGAGCTGTTTGCCCTTACCTCAAATTATTACATTTTCTGCATTCTTATTTGTGCTTTTATAATTCTCCTGTCTCCTCCCTCATCATAAAACTGCTAACTTCTAGCTTCTGTTTCTAAAGTTTCCCCCTGCCCCATTAATGTGCTGGTTCTAATCCACTGTAGATCATAATTAAGCTTACTAGGTCATGCCTGAAATAAAAGTGAATAGTGTTGAACAGACACAGAATAGTTCAAAGATTTTTTTGATGTCCATGTTGGCCACCCAAAGGCCTTTTTTGCTTCCTGCTGGTTTCAGCTGTGTTTCCGATGGCTGTGTCTGCCATGTATGAATAATTGCCAAATAAGTCAAATATTACTGTAAGAACTACAGAAGAAATGCATAATAGACACCCTCTACATTGGTTAGAACATCTCACCATATGTCATCCAGGAAAAAGATTGCTTCTAATTATAGAATCCAATGTCTAAATTAACCGGTTCCTCCACACTTGGGAGTCAAAGCCAACCAGGAATCCCAGTCCAGACAAGGTGGAGCCCCTGACACATCTAAAGGCTACAATATTCCTCAAAAGTCCAGGGTAAACTTCTCCCAGTATTTGGTAAATCTTCCATTTGCTGTTGCTTTGGATCTGACAGTAATTCCCTCCCAGGTTCCAGGAGTCTCCAAATTTATCACCATAATCAATCTAGTAGGATTGAGTGTCCCACAGTCCAATGAAATTGTAAGAATCTCTCCTTTATGCAAAAAGGATGCAATAATATATTCTGTCAAGCCACAAAGAGTTCAATGAAGACAGCAATGGACTGGTCCAAAGTAGGGAGGGAAAAGGTAGAGAAATGAGATGGATTTAGAATTGGACCCACTGGTTCCCACCCTTGGTGTGGCCTCTAACACCACATTGGTTCCAATGTAAACTGGTTAAACCATGAATTTTCTTCCCCCTACTTGGTCTGGTTTAGGGCCAGAGAGTTCTTTGTTGGTTGGAGTCAGGCAAGGCAGGGCTAGAAGGCAGAACTCTTAAGTTTCACCCCGAGTCAGCAGCTGCCTCGCCAGATGACCTCAGACAGGTTGTCTGAGCTCTTGGAGGTTCCAATTCAATATCTGTTAAACAGCAATGAGTGTACCCCTCTGCTCATACCATGGTACGAGATTTTGTTAATTGGTATCTGGAAAAGCTTGTATCTTCGGATGACAGGGTTTATAAGTTTTGAGCTCTGTTCTTAGCTGAGGTCTTTGTACAGTTGGGTTTTATGGCAATGAGGCTTCTATAACTTCCCTTTGGAGAGTTAACTCTATAAGCCTAAGAGTGTCGTGGCAAATAGGTGCATTTACAAACCTCTTCTATTTCCTTCTGACTGATTTTCCTTCTCATAGATGATCAACATAGACTCATTCAACTCTAAGAAAAATTCTTTGAATAATTTCAATTTTAAAAATATTTGGGGGCCGGGTGCAATGGCACACGCCTATAATCCTGACACTTTGGGAAGCTGAGACAGGTGGATTGCCTGAGCTCAGGAGTTTGAGACCAGTCTGGGCAACATGGTGAAACCCCGTCTCTACCAAAATACAAAAAATAAGCTAGGCATGGTGGCATGTACCTGTAGTTCCAGCTACTCGGGAGGCTGAGGCAGGAGAATTGTTTGAACCCAAGAGGCGGAGCTTGCAGTGAGCCAAGCTTGTGCCACTACACTCCAGCCTGGGTGATAGAGCAAGACTTCATCTTAAAAAAAAAATGGTATTAACTATTTTCTAAATAAAATTGTGGATTAAACATAGTAGTAAATCTTGCTGGCTTAAAACATTTAATTTTGAATCATTTAGAAAAGATCATGTTTTTTAAAGTGAATAGATACCTTTTGATATTATCTTTTTTAATAACTTAATTGGGATATAATTGACATACAATAATATACACTGTTTAAATTATACAATTTGAACAATTCTGACATACGTAGACATCCATGCAACCATCAACATAGTTAAGATAATGAACATATCCACTACACCTAAAACTGTTGGTGCACTTTTGTTAGGGCTCACTGTCTCCCTTCCTCCGTGGTTTGTATTTTCTAGAATTCTAAGGAAATAGAATCATGAAGCATGTGCTCTCTTTTGTCTGGCTTCCTTCTTTTTTTTATTTTTATTTTTTTTGGGGGGACAGAGTCTCTGTCACCCAGGCTGGAGTGCAGTGGCATGATCTCGGCTCACTGCAACTTCTGCCTCCCAAGTTCAAGTGATTCTCCTGCCTCAGCCTCCCGCGAGTAGCTGGAATTACAAGCATGCACCACCATGCCCGGCTAATTTTTGTATTTTTAGTAGAGACAGGGTTTCACCATGTTGGCCAGGCTGGTCTCGAATTCCTGACCTCAAGTGATTCGCCCACCTCTGCCTCCCAAAGTGCTGGCATTACAAGCATGAGCCACCGCCCCTGGCCAGACTTCCTTCACTCAGTATAATTATTTTGAGATTCACTCATGTTGTTGGGTGTATCATAGTTCCTTCCTTTTTATTGCTGACCAAGATTCCATTATGCAGATATTCCACAATGGTATATCTATTCCCTTGTTGACGGACATTTAGGCTATTTCAGACACAGCTACTACACACACAGCTGCTATGGACATTCACGTACTAGGCTCTATATGGATCTATCCTTTCATTTCTCTCAGGTAAATACTCAGGAGTGGAATGGCTGGGTCATATAGCACAGGAAGTCCTTGTTTAACGTCATTGATAGCTTCTTGGAAATTGTGGCTTTAAGCAAAACAACATATAACAAAATCAATTTGAACATAGGCTAACTGATATACACCAGAGTTAAATTCCTACAGCATATTTCTGATCACAAAAACATCACCAAACTTTTAAATAAAGACAAAATCAATTATAATATTAAACATTCAAATAAAAGTGGACCCAGCATGGTGGCTCATACCTGTAATCCCAACACTTTGGGAGACTGAGGTGGGCAGGTGGCTTGAGTCCAGGAATTCAAGAACAGCCTGGGCAACATGGCAAAACAATGTCTCTACAAAAAATACAAAAAAATTAGCTGGGTGTCATGGTGCGTGCCTGTGGTCCCAGCTACTTGGGAGACTGAGGTGAGAGAATCACTTGAGCTCGGGGAGTCGAGCTTGCAGTGAGCCACGATCATGCCACTGCACTGCAGCCTGAGTGACAGAGCAAGACCCTGTCTCAAAAAAATAAAATAAAATAAAAAATGAGCTATGCATACATTTATGAAAGATTAATAAAAACAAGTAAGATAGTTATTTACCCAATTATTCCAGTTCAGTGTCATGGGTGGCCAGAGCCTCCCCCAGCCTCTCAGGGCACAAGGCAAGCAACCACCTTGGACAGGAGGCTATTGCATCACACGGCACACTCACTCACACACTCACACACACACAATCAGAATGGACAAACTAGACACGCCAATTCACCTAACAGGCACAGCTCTGGGGTGTGGAAGGAAACTGGAATACCTGGAGAAAATCCACACAGACAAGGGGAGAAGGAGTACACACAGACAACAGCCCCAGCCAGGAAGCGATTATTTTTCCTCATCAGTATGATAACAAAACTACATTGAACGAAATGACATTATTCAAGGACCTGCTGTACAATATTCACTTGTTATTAGATCCTGAATAAATAGTGTATTGTAGAAAGCATGACACATGTGAACCCTTATTTATAGTTCTTTGAACCCCTGAAAGTATTTATCATGGTAATAAAACATTGACACTTACTTCTTCTATCCTTATGTTGTGTTAATAATAGAAAGAATTTGCTTTCGTGCTGTGCAGTGCAATTGGCAAAAATTCTTTTGCATTCCTTTTAACATGCCCTTATAAGTAATTTTTTCGTCTTCTCTTTCTCTGGTTCACTCCAACTGATTGTCTGCTAAACAACACTAACTAACATTTCCAAGACTGGATGAGATAGTCTAGATGTGTTCTCAAAAGAACTATATATCCATATTTCTTTTGTTCTCTTGTTTCTCAAATGGCAACATTGACCCCAGGTCATGCTCCCTTGCCAAAGGCTGCCTTGTCCCCTACCTCAAAAGTGAAACTGCAAAGTGTAGCCAGACCCTACCTCTGACTGCTGTGCTCTTGGCTGCTGCCTTCTCTCTCTCTCCTTTCACATGTCCCCAGACTGATCAATCGCTAATGCTGCAGTTGATATCTGACAAATTGCACACCTTGACTCCAACGCTTTCACAGATAAGTCTTCACTAAAAAGATACAGAAACTGGTTTGTATATAATTCCCAAGCTCTGAATCACCTTATTATTCTGTCAAATAAAATTATGTGGGAGACATTGTTGAAGACAAAACGCGTTTTCACAGTTTTATGCAAAAAATAACTTCGTTCAATTGTTGCAGAAAAATTTAGTGAGACTTTTAGAATCTTCACCCCAAAATCTCATTTTCGATCCATCCCCTCTGCACTGCTTTCTCCTGCTTTCTTGCTGCCTTTTCTTCCTCCACTCTTTCAACTTCTTCTAAATTTTGGAGAAAATCATCCATCAAAGAGTACAGCAGATAATTCTAAAGAGTCTTTGGCTGTGGGACAACTGGTTTGCTATTGCAAAAGTTAGGTTTTATCACTCCCTACACAAAAATATAATTTAACATGGATTTTTAAAATTAAAAATATAACTATCAAAACACTGAAAAAATTGAATTTTTAAAATAATATTGGGAGGGGAGAAGTCATCCTAAGGAAGATGCAAGCTCTAGAATCCATAAAGAAAATTATTGACAGATTGACTATGTAAATTTTGCAGTTCTGTGTGCAAAGGATATCATAAAGTTAAAAGGTAAGTGCCAGATTTGAAGAAAATACTTGCAATATAAATAAAAAGGGACAATTACTACCCTTAACATATAGATATAAAGCCCCCTACATTGAATTAAACTTTAAGATTTGTGCATTTTACTGTATGTAAACATTACCATAAAAAATAAAAAGGACTGTAAACAAATATTGAATTCTGTTATTGACAAGAATCTGAAATCGTATACTGATATCTGCAAGTTATTCTGAAATGCATAAAAAGGAGGTGGATTGATAAATGAATAAAAGGATGGATAGGTGAAAAGCTATGTGATAAAAGTCAAAACAGCAAAATGTTATTTATTCTTTTAATTTTTCTGTATGCTTAAAAATTCATCATAAAGTCTTGGAAAAGAACCCCAAAAAAAATAAGAAAATATGTACAATTCCTAAGAACAGTAAAAAAAAGCAAATGAACAGGCAATTTGAAATTTAAAAAAAAAACAAATGGACAGAAAGCAAGAGGCTCAATGTCACCTAGAATCAGCAAAAATTTGTAAAGTTGTATAATAGCCACAAAAATATATATGAGAAAAAAATATATGTGTAAAGATATTTATTGCTTTATTGTTCGAAATAGAAAAAAGAAACAGAGAATAGGAACGATGCCACCCCAACAACCCTCCCTGGGAGAATGGTTAGGTAAAGGATATTATGCCCATGTTCCAGAACCCTCCACAGCAGCTACAGAGGGAGATCATTCTGTATGTACTAACATGAAAGATCTCCAAGGTCTATTATTCAATGAAAAAATGAACATCACAGAATAAATTGTACACAATGACCATTTATGTGAAAGTAGTAATAGAACTGAGTGTGTGCAAATGCACAGGAAAAAAAATGTCCCAAAGCGCACATATTCAATCCATGAATTTGTCTCAGGAAAGAGTGAAATGGAGGGAGAGAAAGGAAGGCAGAAGGGACATTTAAGCTTCTGCTCTGTAGATTTCTACATTATTTGGACTTTTTACAGCAATCTTGCAATAGTTTGCTAACTTTTTTAATTATCTAAACTGACTCAAGATGCTAATAATGACTATTACCTAAATATCCCTAAAACACCCTGTGAAAATTGCAAAGTTCAGTCAAGAATCCACATTTTTCCTGCCTAACATCGAAAGCCTCAAGCCTTACAGACAAAACATCTGCTGATCTTTTACTGGATTTTTCTTTACTTTTCATTGAATGTCTCAGTAGTCATGTCTATAAGTCAAACGGTCACAAGCCTATAAATCATGTGAAAATTCTTTCTTCTCCCACCCCCTTAGGGCTTAAACCAACTCTGGGTGCAAGGTCTGGTCTTAATAGAAGCCCCATTGAGAGAAAAGTGTTCTTAGATATAATGGAATGCATTCTGAGCTAAATGCCAGGGATTATATGGGGTCAAGAAGAGGAGAATTTTACAAAAACACTGCAAGCCAAAGGAAAGAGGGAGGCAGAGATGAGAAGTAAGAAAAAAACAGAAGGAAGATCGCCGTAGAGGGAGGAGAAGAGAGCAAGAAAGGGTTTTGACTTAAGTTTGCAAGATTCTGACCCATGGAAGAATTCAGAAGGTATTTCACCACCTGAGCACGCACATGCACACACTCTTCCAGCTCCATTCAGGAGATGAGACTTTGTGGAGGCAGACAGAATGGTAATTGTTCCTTCACAGTGAAGATTCTAGCTAAATGATAAGCAGAAATGGAAAAAGGAGTGGGAAGAGCTGAGTCGGGACACACTCTAGAAAATTATATGCAGGCGACAGACACGCTTCTTGCCCACGAAGACCCCCAGAACAATTTACAAATGTATTTGCCCTGACTGGGGAGGAATTCGGCCTCTAATCACCCACCCCTTTTCCGGTGGGGAGGGATGGCTTACGTCTGGGATCTATCAAAAATGCCTGTGTCCAGGCTGGGTGTGGTGGCTCACGCCTGTAATCCCAGCACTTTGGGAGGCCAAGGTGGGTGGATCACCTGAGGTCAGCAGTTAGAGATCAGCCTGACCAACATGGCAAAACCCAGTCTCTACTAAAAATGCAAAAATTAGCCAGGCATGGTGGTGTGTGCCTGTAATCCCAGCTACTCAGGAGGCTGAGGCAGGAGAATCACTTAAACCTGGGAGGTGGAGGTTGCAGTGAGCCAAGATTGCACCACTGCACTCCAGCCTGGGTGACAGAGCAAGACTCCATCAAAAAAAAAAAAAAAAAAAAAAAGGCTGTGTCCAGGTAAGGATGTAATGGAAACAAGACCAGAAGACAGAGCACATTTCTCACTACTTCTGCTGAAGGAAAACTCACCCAGTGCTTTTCAGGGAAGCAGGGGTGCCCTGCTCACTTGGGTCCTCATTTTACACCTTTAGCTCACTCAACACACATATACTACGACACACATTAGCTAGTGCCAGATACTATGCTTTGCTCTGGAAATGCAAAAATGAGTGGCATGTCCCTCCCTCTTCCTGAGAATGTTACAGTCTGATGGGTAAATATTTACAATATGATGGATATTTGTAAAAGGCACAGTAATGGCACAGAGTCAATAGTGATCAACTTCTGGAGATAGAAAGAGACAGTTCCAGTATCACAGAAGTTGAGTCCCAAGCTGTGCTTTAAAAATGAGTAGGAGCTCTTCCAATCTGGGGAGTAGAAAAAAATAAATTAAAAAAAGAAAGAAAGAAAAATGAGTAGGAGCTCAAGAGAATGAGAAAACAAGCCACAGACTGAAAGAAAATGTTTGCAAAAGACATATCTTATAAAGGACTGTCATCCAAAACGCAGGCCGGGTGTGGTGGTTCATGTGTGTAATCCCAGCACTTTGGGAGGCCGAGGCAGGTGGATCAAGACCAGCCTGGCCAACAAGGTGAACCCTCATCTCTACTAAAAATACAAAAATGGTGGCAGGTGCCTACAATCCCAGCTACTCGAGAGGCTGGGGCAGGAGAATCACTTGAACCCAGGAGGCAGAGGTTGCAGTGAGCAGAGATTGTGCCATTGCACTCCAGCCTGGGTGACAGAGCATATATACATATACATATATATCTGCATATATATGTATATATACAACTCTTCAAACTCAACAATTAAGAAAACAATTTGATTTTAAGATGGAGAAAAGATTTGAACAGACACCTCACCAAAGAAGATATACAGATGGCAAATAAGCATATGACAAGGTGTTCAACGTCGTATGTCACTAGAGAATTGCAAATTAAAATAAGATACTACCATGCACTTATTATTTAATAGAATTGTCAAAATCCAGAACAGTGATGACATCGAGTGCTGACAAGAATGTGGAGCTAAAGAAACTTTCATTCATGGCTGGTGGAAATGCAAAACAGTACAACCACTTTGAAAGGCAGTTCAACGGTTTCTCAAAAAACAAAACATGTTCCTATCAAATGACTCAGCAACCATGTTCCTTGGTTGGTTTCAACCAAATGAGTTGAAAACTTATGTCGATGCCAAAACCTGCAAACAGATGTTATGGCAGTTTTATTCATAATTGTAAAAACTTGGAAGCAACCAAAATGTCCTTCAGTTTTGTCCTTCAAAAACTGTTTTGCATTCAGACAATGGAATATTATTCAGGACTAAACAACAATGAGCTATTAAGCCATGAAAATACATGGAGGAAACATAAATGCATGTTACTAAGTGAAAGAAGCTGCTCTGAAAAGGCTATGTACTATATGATTGCAACTACATGACATTTCAGAAAAGGCAAAACTATGGAGATAATAAAAAGATCAGTGGTTGCCAGGGGTTTGAGGGAGGGATGAAGAGATGAAGCAAAGAGGATTTGTAGCACAGGGAAAGTACTCTGTCTCACTATAATAGTGGATACATGTCATTACATGTGTACCTAAACCCACAGAATGTACTACACCAAGAGGGGGCCCTAATGTAAACTAGGGACTTGGGGTGATACTCATGTGTTAATGTAGGTTCATCAATCATAACAAGTGTATCACTCTGGCTTGGGATGCTGATAATGAGGCTGAGGCAAGGGCTCAGAGGATATATCAGAACTCTGTGCTTTCTGGTCAATTTTGCTGTGAACTTAAAACTGCTCTAAAAACCAAAGTCTATTTTTTAAAATGAGTAGGAGGGCAGCACTGACTACCACACATGCCAACGTGGTCTCAAATAAGGGCCCAGTAAAGTCAAGCCCTCTGTATTCCAGGTGAAGCACTCCCATAAACCAACACAACGATATATTTCTAAAGATCATAATTCCATGGCAAGGTGCAATGGCTCACGCCTGTAATCCCGGCACTTTGGGAGGCTGAGGAGGGCTGATGGTGAGGTCAGGAGTCCAAGACCAGCCTGAACAATACGGTGAAACCCCATCTCTACTAAAATTACAAAAATTAGCTGAGTGGGGTGGTACACGCCTCAGGAGGCTGAGGCAGGTGAATCGCTTGAACCTTGGAGGCGGAGGTTGCAGTGAGCCAAGATCGCACCACTGCACTCCAGCCTGGGTGACAGAGCAAGATTCCATCTCAAAAAAGAAAAATCGTAATTCTATTTGAGGAGTTCACCAGGTAACCAAGGTTGGGGAAAGACAGATTATGAATGCAAAGCACTGAGCACAGAAAATGGTTATTGTTGTAAATCGCCAGTGCATGGCAGCTGTTACTGTTACTCTCAGCCTCTTCCTCTTCATCATCATCATCAACAGCATTCCTAGAAAGTGGAACAACATGTCTAAAGCACAGAGACAGGAAATGCCACGAAGCTGTTGAAAGTGCACACAGAATGCCCTGTTGCTGGACACAGGAATTGTGATAGGAGCAGTAAGGAGACAGGCTAGGTCTTTCAAAACCATGATTAATCCCAAAGAAACGCAGGCTTTATCCTGTAGATAAAGAGCGCACCAGTGGATAGTCTTAACCAAGGAAGCAATGAGCTCAGATTTGCATTTCTGAACAACTGGGACGGGGGCCAGTCTGAGGGTGCTGCCATTGTCCAAAATAGGAATGAGGCTGCTCTGGACCAAGTATCTGGGCTAAGGTCGGGGGAAGGAGGGTAAGCTGGTAGAACTCATAGACTTTAGAGACTGCTTAGATGTTGAAGTGAGGGAGGAGGAGAGAGAGAAGTCTAGGGTGATGTCTTGCTTTCTGGTTTTAGTAAATGAGATGGTGGGGACATGAAATGAGTCACCTGTTCGGACAGGGCAGTGAGGTGAGGAGGAGGAAACAGGAAAGAGCACGTGAGTTCTCTGTCCATAAGACAACCTGGATGACCCAGGGCTTCCTGGAACCGTCAATGATCAACACAGGCAGCATTTATGAAGCCCTGCCACTCTGCTGAGCCTTCTGCTGCATTAGCTCATTTAATCCTTTCAACAACCAATAAAACAGATCTTGTTGTTGCTGTTGTTTTTATTTTTGTTTTACAGATGAGAAAACTGAGGCTTACAAACTTGCCAAAAGTCACACGGATAGTGGTGGGGGGCAAAGATCTAAACCTATGGATATCTTCCTGCAAAGCCCACATGCTTCAAATTAATCCACTCTACTGACTCCTTGGACGACCATCACCTCCTGCCCTTTCTCCTTTGTGTGAACTAGAAACACGTGGCCTTGTCTCCCTAACAGACCCAGACCCCACTTGGGTACATAGCTTGGTGAGGGAGCCCACTCTTCCCTCAGCTGGGGACCCTTGGCAGGGTGCAACCTGCACCACTGTACACTGGACAGTGTGAACTGACCTGGGAACTAAATAAGCCACCAGGACAAGGTAAGATTTTCATTTAAAAAATAAAAAGTAGAACTAGGGTAAAAATTGAGCCACGAAGATAAAAAAGAAGGATGTATATTTGGTAAATTTGTCATGGAAACCTTTGGGACTCAGAAATTTGCTTTCCTTAGCAATGTAGAGCAATGGCAATTGCTACAGCTAATTAATGGTTGTGACTTTTAGGAGAGCAGTTTCCAAATACCAGTCCTTGGACCAAGTGGTCCATGATGAAGTGTCACTGCAAGATAAACTGAGAAGCAGAAGGGCAATGCAATGCCTGTTTCTGTGCCAGTAGGTAGAATACATATTACATAAATATGTACTTATCAGTATAACCTTCCTCATTGCCTTTCTTGGGAACAAATACTCTAAGAACTACTCCATTTTTAGTGTATTTTTTACATCCCAAGCAGCAACTCCAAAATTCTGGAACAACGAATTAAGGTTTGCAGTTAGCAAACCTTAATCAGTCATTTAACCAACATTCACTAAGCATCTACTCTCTGCCAGGCCCTGGGGGTGTCCCAGTGAACAACACCAACCAACTTCCACTCTTACAGAGATTCCCTAGTGGAAAAGGTGGGTATTGATGATGTCAGGAGAAGCACAGTGAATGAGGAGCCCCAGGCATTAAGGGGGCAGATGACAGGCAACCTCACCTCACTGCTGGCATTTGGGAAGGCTTTTCTGGAAAAACAGCACTTACGCTGAGACCTAAAAAAATGACTGGGAATTGGCTCAGTGAAGTGGCCCTAAGTGGCAGCAAAGAGTAGAGCAGTTTTGAGGAACTGAAGGAAGGCGGTGAGGCTGAAGGGCTGGTAGGCTGGCTACATCACAGAGGACTTCACTGGTTTACATCCAGATAGTCCATAGCTAAGAGAGGACAGTGCCCCCACTACAGGGTAAGCCATAACCAAATACATCACCTGTGTCTCCAGAGGATGCTGCTGTCTGTCTGCTGGCAGTGAGTCAGCAACCAATAAATGTCTGACTGCACACGATCAAGCCCTTGATAAGTAATCAGTGTTCAATGAGTAAGTTTCTGTCACCCCTGGCAAGGTTGAACAAACAGGTCACTTAGCTGACTGCTCTGAGCTTCATTTCTTCTCATGTCTAAAATAAACAGGTTAGATTAAATATGCCATAAGGTCCCTTCCAGGGCTAGCATTCCATCAGGATCAATCTATAACAGCTACCATTTATCGAGCATTTATAATTCGAAGTCACCATGCTAGATGTATCTGTTTTATGGACAATCTTCATAACAGCCCCATGGGGTAGGTATCATTACCACAGTTTTCTAGATGAGAAACTCTGAGACACAGAGTAAAAGTTCCAAGGTCACACCTCATAGGTAGCAGATCCAGGATTCAAACCCATCTCTACCCAATGCCCAAGCCACACTCTATCCACCAGTCCACACCACCATGAAGTCTCTTGTGATGTTCAATGATTCAGTCACTGAGTTCCATTTGCATTCTTCACCCTGGCATTGGAAGTTTCTATTCTCCCATTCTTTACCCCGGGTCAGATCAGACTGGCTTCCCAGTTGGCCCAATACACTCACTTCTCTGCAGCACTTTGCTTATGCTGTCCACCCTTGAAGTGCCCATCACCACCTCCCTCCCCTCATTGCAATGAAACCACGTAAACAACTGGACAAATGACTGCTGGAAACTGAATGTTTGTGTCCCTCTAAAATGTATATGTTGAAATCCTAACCCCCAATATGATGGCAATAGCAGGTCGGGCCTTTAATAGGTGATTAGGTCTTGAATGGGATTAGTGCCCTTACAAAAAAAACAAAAACAAAAACACAGAGAGCTCCCTCACCCCTTCCACCACACGGTGACACAGTGAGAAGACAGCTGTCTTTGAACCAGAAAGTAAGCTCTCCCCAGACACAAAATCTTCTGGCTCCTTCATCTCGGACTTCCCATCCTCCAGAACTGTGAGAAATAAATTTCTGCTGTTTATAAGCCACCCAGGCTATGGTATTCTTTTCTTGCTGCCTGAGTGCATCAAGACAATGATCCAGCAACAAAATACATGGTACAGGGTGAGACAAGCACATGGGAGTAGATGTTATAGAAGAAGATACTTGAAATCCAACAAAACCTGTGGAGCAGTCTCAGGTCAGCAGAGGAAGTGACAGGACAAAGGTCTCAGTGGGTAGGTTAACATGGAGGAGCTCCTGCCAGTGTGACAAGTGGCCCACATACAGCAGCACATCTGGGATAGAAGACACAAAGATCCAGGCATCATGCTGGCCAAGAGTGGCCTGGAACATGGCAGCCGAATTCTTGGGATTGTGGGACTAGGTCAAGGACAAGGCAGGCACTACATCCTGCGCAACTAGGAAAGAAACACCACAAAAGTGGAGTCCAGGATCAGGGCATGGCCCCAAGGGACAAAGAAGGAGCATAATCACTGACATGGGGCTACCCCACACGAGCCAGGCTAGCAATATAAAGGCTGTGTTGCTTAAATGCCAAAATTGCCCAAACAGGAAGAGAGGTGGTCCCAGAAATTGGGATAGATTGGAGTCTGATGATCTTGGACAGGGAGTCAGTGAGGTCATTCAATTTTCCTCAGCCTGCTTGGTTTCTAATCCTAGTCCAGATGCTTGCTGCTAGCTTGGGAACATTGAGCAAGTTGTTAGGAGAGAATTCTCCATGGATCTCTCACATTTTTCCATGTTTTGTAAGAGAGGCACTGACTATCTTTTGTTCCAGATTACTTTTTCAAGGATGTTTGTATAGTAAGCAGCCTTGTAAGACAGAGTAGAATTTTCCTTTGGAACAGAAGTCAAGCAGACTTACTGTCCATTATAAAAGAGTTGGGAAGCCAGGCATGGTGGCTCATACCTATAATCCTAGCATTTTGGGAGGCCAAGGCAAGAGGATCGCTTGAGGTCAGGAGTTACAGACCAGCCTAGGCAACATAGCAAAACCCCATCTCTACAATAATAAAGTAAGAAAGTTACAGGCATAGGGGTGCACACCTGTAGTCTCTGCTACTCAGGAGGCTGAGGTGGGAGGATCGCTTGAGCCTGGGAGGTCGAGGCTGCTGAGATCACACCACTGCACTCCAGCCTGGGCAATGGAGTGAGACCCCGTCTCAAAAAAAAAAAAAAAGAAAGAGAGAGAGAGAAATGAAAGAATAAGAAAGAAAGAAAGAAAGAAAGAAAGAAAGGAAGGAAGGAAGAAAGAAAGAAAGGAGGGAGGGAGGGAGGGAGGCGGGGGAGGGAAGGAAGGAAGGAAGGAAGGAAAAAAGAAAACAAGAATTAGGTTCTGTAAGTTCTTAGAACGAACCCTATTTCCTGAGCAGTTGTCACCTGGTCCACTTTGCATAGTTACTCAACAAATTGTCTTCCCTCCTCCTGTCACCTTTCTCAGAGGGATTATAAAAAGAGCTCACTGAAAATGCTAATGTACTCCATTATAAGCAATTATTATTAATAATCCAAACCTTCTTCAAGGCCCTGCTCATCCCTTTGTCTTCATGGTGATCTTTTCAAATACTCCAGGACAGAGGTTAGTCACATCACTTATACATATTGTCAAGAATTTTTATGCTTGCTTCTTGAGTGTTATTTTTAGCTCTCTGACTTGATTATTCATGCACAAGGGAGGCAGGGATCATATCTTTCACCTCTTCTGGATCAAGCATCTATGCTTAGCTTTATGGTGGGAACACACGAGATGCCAGTAAACACTTGTGTATGGATTGAGTCTCATACATCACCATTCTACAAACCTATTCCCAGGGGAAGCTTAATAAAAGTCAATAGGAAAGAATGTTAATCATTTTTACTCAGTTTTACTGTCCCTGTGATACAGGCTTTATATCCTGGAGAGAGGGCAGGCTGGTAAAAACTGTCTGTGGGATGGCAAGCCCATTGAACTTATCTGAGGCTGGTTTAGCAGTAAATGTGTTTGCAGGATATTTGCATTGAGTATATTATTAAGTGCAACTTAAGTATTTATGTATGCAAAGTCAACTGCAATAATTCATATTAGTTCTTTCCAGCAACTCATCATGTGGAACAGGCCATTTGCCCACCTACAGAAAACAGTCAGGGTCAAACCTCAGAAGCCACATCTTTGCCCTGTTCCTAGGATCCCTGAGCCACCAAGCATGTCATCTATTCCAAAAACATGTTAATGGAATTAAGGTCTAAGCTATTATGATCAGCAAGAAATAATTCTTGTGAGCAAAGCAAAACTAAAGCAATAGGAACCAAAATCAGCTGACATTACAAATGGTTATTATGCCATTGCCTGCATTTTTACAGATTGGTGGTAATACAAGCAGTTTATTTCCTCCTCCAAGATGTTTGTCCTGCAAGGTGAGAAAGATGCCTTGGTTATGGCCTCATGGTCTAACAGCTATGATCCTTAGACACGTGGCTAACTAAGAGCTGAGAATGTTCTTCCAATGAGTTAGTCTAAAGATACTAAAGTGTTTCTACAGAGACACTAACACAGATCCAAAATGCCACTGCCAATGGTATGATAGTCCAGAATGTAAATAAATCTATCACTTCAAGAACCTGCAAACAAGAATTTGTAACCCCAAAAAGTACCCAAATGTGGAAGTATACCAATGCTAGAATCTGACATTTCAGCACTTTCATCCCCTGTGAGCAGAAAGAATAGAGGAGGCCTTACAGGGAATCTCCCTGCCCTCTTATCTCCTGTGTTCTGGTCTAAGTGTATATTAATATGTATATTACCCACTGTGTTCCTTAACTTGGATTTTCAAAACCACCACAGCTCTCAGGTCACATTACAACCTGCAAAATTAATTGAACTCATGTATGTAACGCGTCTGATTCATTATAAGCAACCACTGAATGTTAATTCGCTTCTCTCTTTCCATCTCCCTTAAGAAACTAGAAATGCGGGATAAGAATGTGCCACCAAACCCAAGAGAGTGGTGACAGTGAGAGGCAACAGCCAGTTTCATTGAGTGCCACCTCCATGCCTGCCAACCATGCTTTGAGCAGAGGACAAGAGGAACACCCATCGGTGCAGATGACAAGGGCAGCAGGCAAGAGGAAAATCCAGTGGCATCTGTTGCCACTGGAAATGGGAATCATATATATGTATGTGTGTGTGTGTGTTTGTGTGTGTGTGTACATACATATATATATATAGACATGATTATATAGACATATATAGAGAGAGACATATAGATATATAGACATATATATGTATGTTTTTGGTTTTTTTTTGAGATGAAGTCTCACTCGGTTGCCCAGGCTGGAGTACAGTGCCACAATCTCGGCTCACTGTAACCTCTGCCTTCCGGGTTCAAGCAGTTCTTCTACCTTAGCCTCCTGAGTAGCTGGGATTACAGGTGCTTACCACCATGCCCAGCTAATTTTTTTATTTTTAGTAGAGACAGCATTTTGCCATGTTGGCCAGGCTGGTCTCAAACTCCTGGCCTCAAGTGATCCACCCACCTCGGCCTCCCAAAGTGCTGGGATTACAGGCATGAGCCACCACACCCAGCCCAGGAATGCATGTCTTTAAAAGCCTGTGTGGTGAACAGATCTGCCCTGATCAATGAACCCTAATCCTTCTGATTGATAGGTTCAGGTTATCTCTAGCAGATGGCACATCCTATTGAGACTGTTCACATGGGTGATCAGGAAATAAAATTTTGCCATCACTTCCTTTCACCAAAAATGAGGGATTTGCAATGCAATTGAGTGCTAGTGAATTAGACTGAGTCAGCCTTGGACCATTCACAGCTGTACATGTGCCAACCTCCAAATGACCCACTATGTGGTCACTACAGTGCAATCAGCCAGCCCAACCACGCAGCCCAGAACTGAGACTGGAGCAGATCTTTTGCACATCCTCGATTGATGAATGTTCCAGAGTTGGTTAAAAATCAGAAACAATGGACTGATCTTTTCACAAGCCAACACATTACTGTTGCTGCTGTTTACACCTAAGAAGTGAAACTCTAACCTGGGTCAAGTCAGAAGTTAAGCATGGCTATGCCTAACAGCAGATATCAGATATGTTGAGTATAAATAGATCTGAGATCTTCAGATGAAAAGCCCATTTCTCTCTGCTGTTGGTGATGTTATTTTGTGGGGATCCAGTATGACTGACCTCTCCCTCTTTTGTCTTGTGCTTTCCACTTTGCCCCATCTGAGAAAAGAGAGCTGGAGGGGACCTTCAGACCAAGCCTTTGTCTCTGGTTTGCTAAGGGAGAGGGGAAGAAGGAATGGAAAGGAGATTCTGGGTTCAACTCTTCTGGTCACTGAAATTCAAAGATTACTTGGAATAAGGAAAACCTCTTAAAACTGCTTGAATGCTCCAGATAACGAGCATGTTTCATAATGGGCTGTATCGGGATGACTTGTTGTACCTGCCATGCAATTGTTAATGTTTTAATGAATGTTTTTGCTTCTTTTATTCGAGGGCCTTGGAATCTTTCAGGATGAAAGGCCTCAGGAGCCTGAAAGGCATTAATGACAGGCTTTAGGTGTTGTTCTCCTCCCCCAGAGACACCTGCAATCTAGAGGGCAGAAGGTGACTTTTCAGCCTGAAGCACTCATGCAAGGTGCAGTTTTTGCTGCTCTGGAAAACCTCCCCAAGAGTAACCAACAGCACCAAGAGAAAAGGAGGGCAGGGAGAATAATAACGATAATATTTATAGCATGGGTTGAGATTAACCATGTTGCCAAATGCTGTTCTCAGTACTTTTAATTTGATCCTGTACGATTTTACATCTCCCAAAGGAGGAAACTGAGGCACAGAGGAATGAAGTAACTTGCTCAAATTTAAACATTGTTTAAGTGGGACAAGACAGGATTTGTATCCAAGTAGCCTGATTCTGGAAATGAAGCTCTTGACATAGCAAAAGAGACACAGCTATTGAATCATATTCATTTTGTAAAGCCCTTGAGCAACTCAGATGTGAATAAAGCCCCCATACTGCTGCCCTTGTTCTTCCCCCTAATTCTGGTCTTGTCATTGATGAGCGCCAATCCCATCTGCTGTGCCCAAGAAAGTATGTGAAAAGAAGCTCAAGGAAATGAGGGGGCTGAGCGTCTGCTCCCTGAGTCTAAGAAGTGGCTATGTCAGGTCAGTCTGAGAGACACGAGAACTAGAGGCTGAAGGAAGCTGCACTGAGCTCTGGCCAGACTCTGTAAAACACAGACCATAGGCAGCTCATGCAGAGGAGCAACCAGGCCAATGAAAGGCCAGAAAACTACCCCAAATAAGGGACTGCTGAAGGTCCTAGAGATGTTTAGCCTGAAGAAGAAAAGACTCAGGAGACGGGAGAGCTGTTCCCAAATAGCTCAACTGTCCTCTTGGGAAGAGGGATGAGGCTTTCCCTTCCTGGTGATTCCAAGGGGAAGAAGTCACACAAAGGCAAAGATGCTAATTTCAGCAAATGCTCAGAGATATTCAAAGACAAATGAAGTTCCTGATCTCAGTAAAGTATTTAAGTACCAGCTAGAAGCCCACTGGCATCCTCGTCAGTAACACATCTTTTCACTCTCAAAAGAGTCCTGGTTTGGGTCTCAATTACTGGTCACCAGAAAGACAGTCCACAGCCCCTCAGCTCCCAAATAGCTTGTGTTGGCTCCACAACACTTCCAAGCTTGCAATTATTAAATTTGCATATACGAGATGTTTTGAGATAGCAATCTTTTTAAGGATTTGTAACTACATGGCTTATACTTTTTATCTACTTTCCATCATTTCCATTGTGATGATTGAACATATTCCTTCAAAGGTTTGCTCCATTTTCCTCTACCTATGAGCTGCATGCCAGCAGCGGAAACAAGCCCAGGAATGTTGTACGGAATGGAAAAGGCAGGAAAGCGCTGTTTGGCTTGGAATTCCGCGGCTGGGGCAGGCAGGGTGGAGGAGTGACAGAGCTTTCTGAACAGGGTGTTCTTTGAGGCGTGGGGGACCTGATGAAGCATCTAAGTTCAAAACAAATGGGCAGCAACAGCAGGTGGGGCGTGAGAAGGGCCCAGGCTGGTGTCCCTGTGGGCCAGGTAGGAAACAGTGTCCAGGACACAGTTGTCCTTTCAGATTACAGCACTGTTCTGTTTTGCTAATTTATTTTTTGCATGCATCACATACCTCGCAGCTAAAATAGTAATTTTTTAGTTACAGTTTATAGGGAGGGAGGAATTAAGAGAAAAGGCAAGCAAAAAGAGAGAGAGAGGCTTAGAAGGGATCTCAGTAAAAGAAATCATCTAAGATGAAGTAATGCTGCCTCAATTAAAGGAGTAGAGCAAGGATCTTTCAAGTTTCTTTCTAGTTTATGATTCTTTGATTATTGCAAAGAGGAACTTCAGTCCAGTGCAGAGTGGGAGTCTCTCTTGCCCTGCTCAGCTGAAGGACTTTAAATCATCTCGCCTCTTTGAGCTTCAGGGTTCACATGTGCTCACATGAAATCTGTAGGATAGATATTTCCAAGGCCCCTACTTACACTGAAGTTCAGTGATGCTGTGATTTAAGCTTAAAGGAATTTGTGACTGCCCTGGAAACACCTTCCTCCAGGTAAAGCAATGAAATGGACAAAGTGGCAAGAAGGGAATTTGTTCATGAGCTGCTTGAAGAGTTTGTAAATATTAATAGGAACACACATGATGAGAAATGTAAGCAAGGAAGCCCCTAGACTTTTCCAGGGGACCAGCCACCTCTGTCTTTCTCTGTGTCTTATAGTTACCAACAGGAGGGGCAAAAGCAAACTCAGATGCCCGTTGTCTTTCGGAAATCTCCCAGAAAAATGAGGTGGTGGGTGTAATGTTGACAGCTGATGGTGTCTCCTTCCCAAGGTACCTGAGGAGGCATGGATAGGAGACCTATCTGGCATCAGCAACTGACTTTGTCACTAGGCAAGTCAGGCTTAAAGCTCCATGGGCCAGGTGTACCAGTGGCTTATCGTTCTTTCACCCCATACCATAAGTTAAAGTAGAGACACTCAAAGGAGAAATCTGGCAAAATGTGGAGTAGACAAGGGATGTGTCAGGGTAGAAATACTAGCAGAAGACCCAGAAAACACCAGGAACCCTGAACCACTAGGGGCTGGTTACCTTCCCACGGGGAAATTCTGCTCTGGGGTCCTCAAAAGCACCCCACTCACAGCCAGCCATTTCCTAAATGCCGGCCAGTGCTCCCAGGGGCCCTGTGTGAAACAGTGGCTAGTCCGTGTGAACACACGAGTGTTGGAATTGGGGAACATATTCATGCATATCTCCTTTACTTCTGAAGGACAGACAGGTTTGCATCTGTGCTGTTTGGGGGCAATCGAAGCACAGACCGTGCACTGGAGAACTGGGCCACCAAGGGGCTCAGCCCCCAGAGTGCTCTGTACAGCCATCCCTCCTAGAAGCCAAGGAAGCATGTAAAGCTTTGAACGCACCTGATTGTCATCTCTGAGGAAGGAAGCCACCAATAAAGACCAAGGCCCTAGCTGATGACATCATAATAGTATCTTCCATGTGCATCATGCCTGACAGTGTGCATAGCTTGTCTGTATACTATCTCATCGGATGCTGATGACAACCCCGTGAAGTAAATGGAATTGATATTATCACTCCTGTTTTAAAAATAAAAAAACTGAAGCTCAAAGTGACCTAATGACATACTCACGCTCCCACGGCTAGGGAGTGGTGAGGCATGGACTTCAGTGTCTAAATTAATGAAAGGCAGCACTTCAAAAGAGAACTAAAGGAGGCAGAACCAATCCTCTTTGCTTTATAGAATGTACTTTCATTCACACCACTGTCGATGGAAGCCCTGGGGAGAGAACCGCTCAAGCATTCCTTTGTAAGCGGCCCCGAATTCCCGGCAAATCATTAGGCTTTCTAGAGCCCGCTCCCTGTGTGCACCACACTCAGCTCCCCAGAATCACATTGGGTGGAAAAGTTAATAATAATCTCAGCTTTCCTCTGGCACCAATTAGTATTTAATATATTGAACACCCACACAGTCCTCACCAAGCCCTTCAGGGCTTTATGGCCACAGAGGAAATGCTGTCATTATGCTCAAGGAATTTACAGTCTCAAGAGGAAATAGAAGAAGCTGCATATCAAGTTAACAGGACATAAAATGCTTCACCAAATTCCAGTACATGAAGTCTAAACATAGGTGTGCTATGCCTCAACCAAGGAAAACTCATTAGAGTTTGGTCATACTCCTATGTCTGAAGCCAATCCATGAAACAAGCATATTCACCTTGCTTACTGTCATTAGTAAATCAAACATGCTTGCACAGATTCAGAGGCATGCTTTAATTTCATAAGCCTTGTATGTTCTACTACTACTGCAACTAATATACTGTATAATTCTTTTTCACCTTTTAATTCCTTTTATATAAACATATTAACTGTGAACATTACTAATAATAGTTTCCATTAATTAAATGTTTACTCTGTGCACATGTGAATGCTTTATAATTGTTATCTCATTAAATCCCTTCTAAGACTCTATGAAGTAGCTTTTATTATCGCCACTCTTTGCATATAGAAACTGAAGACTAAATGTATTCAAAATAGAGATTTTGAATAAATTTCCCCAAAGTCATATAGCATGGAAGTGGAAAAGGCAGAATTTAAACCAAGATCAGTCTAAATCCAAAGCTCTTAAGAAGTTTATATTTCCTTATTTTAACCTTATGATGTCTTTATGCAGTAAGTAGGGAAGGTTGTATCAATTCACTTTTTAAAGGGGCAACACCCAAAGGTTCCACGACTTACCCAAGAGTTCTGCCACAAACTCTGCAACTCAGTTCTACTTACAGTCCATCCCATCATCTTTCTAAGGTAACAGCAACTACCTGCATTTAGAGGAAAAGCAAGAGTGTCATAACTAGCCTTGAGACTGAAATATAAACAGGAGTGAAATTTGTGCACTTTTTAATTGTTCTTTGCTTCATGGATAGTATCACATCCAAATGTTAAAAACTCTACCTTTTCCTCAATAGAGAATGCAGATGGTTTGGAATCTTCAAAGCCATGCTGGAAATGACCTACATTTGAGAAAAGTCTTGCCCTGGCCGCTTCTCAAAGCTGCATGATGCCAGAGGTGGTTGGATAATCGAGCAGACTCCCCTGAGCAATATCCAATTTAAAATAGCAGTTATGTCTGGGTCCCTGATGACTCAGCAGAGTCCAAACTCCATTGGAAATTCCCTCCATACATCCTGCCCACTCTCGGTTTGCCTCCATGGAGAGTCGCCCTCTCTGAAATTCTGCCATATTTGCTAATCACCATAGCAAGTTGGACTAAATGTGTATCTCGGCCATAGTACTCCCACTCACACGAATCCCCATAAAAACTGTGGTCCTGCTGTAATTGATCAGAAAGCCATATGTCACCATCAATGAAGCCACATCCTCGAGTTCCTCTTCAGTAAAACAATATTAATAGGACCTACATTATTGCATTATGGAGATTAAATGAGACAATAAGCAAAAAAGTTTATAGCATAGTACCTGGTACATTTTAAGTAGTCCATAAATATTAGCCAATCAACATTATATTATTATTATTACGGATGGGGAGTTTAAGTCTGTTCAATTTCATCAAGGAGAGTATGACTAATCAGAATATGCAATGGGATTTTTTTTTTTAAGTCTGAGTTGGATCCTTTCTCAGACTAACAATGCTTTAACAAAGAAAAGGCAAGAGGTAGAATTATTCCTATGGTCACTTTGGATCATGTTGTGGTCCATAATACTGGAATGGATCAAGGAAAGAAGGTAAGGATGGGAACCACTTGCCTTTATCTATTAGAGGGAGGAGAGGTTTGCATGAAGAAGTTGTGTTTTTCATACTTGTGCTCCTTTATGCACTATATCTTTATGTGTTCAATTTTTCTATGTCATAAATTAAAACAATAAGGCTCAGAGAAAACATGCCTTCCTGAAAGTATGTGTATGAGTTACTAGTAGAAATAGAATTGAAGTAATTTCCATTTTACCACTGTATTACTTTTCTAAGTCTGCTGTAATAAATTACCACTAACTTCGTGGCTCAAAACAACAGAAATTTATTCTCTCAAAATTCTGGAGGCCAAGAGTCTAAAATCTGTTTCCTTGGGCCAAAATCAAGGTATCCGCAGGACTGCACTTTCTCTGGAGGCTCAGGAGCAAATCCTTCCTTGCCTCTTCTGACGTCGGGTGGCTGCCAGCATTCCTTGGCTTGTGGCTGCATCCTCTGCCTCCACAGTCGTGTTGCCTGCTCCTCTTCCGTATGTGTCAAATCTCCCTCTGCCTCCCTCTCATAAGGATAGATGTGATCATATTTAGGGCCCACCCTGATGATCCAGGATAATCTCCATCTCAAAATCCTTAACTTAATCACATCTGCAAAGTCCTTTTTTGGCAAATAAGATAACAGTCCCAGGATATGGATATCTTTTGGGTCAGGGGGTTGCAGGGAGTATTTTCAGCCTACCACAACCACTTTTTCTGCTAAACTCTTTATACAGCTTTGCTTATACCACTTTCACGAGATCCAAAAAAAGGAGATCTTGGAAATACTGCTGATTAGACTACACTCCTTGATTTTGAAGGGGTTTTTCCCCCAGACCTCCAGACAAAAATTCTGATACTAGAACAATCTGGATTCATTCAATCCATTTCAGGTCAGCAAATGTTAACTGAGCATGCACCTGTGTTTCGGGCATTGTGGGAATGTCAGAGATGAGTAAGATATATTCTCTGCCCCCAGGAATGAACCAGGTGGAACTAGAAAAAATAGCGTTCCACTTCCCTATATGAAAAATAAGAGAGTAAACAAGAAATCAACAGCAACAAACACCTGGAAGCCACAGTGGGACCTGAGCCTATAGTCCCAAAAGGATCTAATGTCAGATGTTCCAGATGTATTCACATCTACCCCTAGAAAATAGTTGAGAACTGTATAGGGGGTCCCTAGATGCTTTTAATATTGTCTTGACGTTGACATTTTTGAAGAATACAAATCTAACTTTTAAAAATGGAGTATTTACTCATTTTGAATTTGTATGATGATTTCTTGCATTTAGACTCAGGTTATACAGTCACTGCCTGAATACTACATAAGTACATTGTGCCCTTCTCAGGAGACACACAATGGCCATCTGCCTCCTCAAGGTAAAGTCAATTTTAATTACCTGGTCAAGCTGTTATTCGATTTCTTGACTGTGTAAAGTGTTATCTGAGTTCCCTATTGTAGGGCTACTTACAACTAATAAGCAATCTGTGGGGAGACAGTTTAAGACCATGCAACTGGCCCGTTCCTCATTAAAACGTTCCTCTGTATTTAGCATCCACTGATGATCATGTCTAAATTCATATTTAATAGAATAGTTGCAAAATTATGATCTTCCAACTTCAGCACACCCTCCATATTCACCAGTCAGCTCCTTGCTTTGTACAGTAAGCAAGAGTCTTCTCCTCTCATTCATTTATGTATATATTTATCTGCCTATCTATTTATCATCCATATGGACTCAGGAAGTCCTGCTTTTTTCCAGTGGCTTATAATTCAATACTGTGTTCAATTATTTTGGTGCTTAAATTGTACCAGATTTAGCCAGTAGGAATCCCTTCAGGGGGCTGGTGTGTCCCTGTCAAATGTCCCCATCATTTTTTCATAGGCATTTCTTTACTTTTTGGCATATCAAGATGTTCCAGGTTCATCTTCTACCTGCCCTATCCAGGCTCTGGAATTGGACATTTATTTGAGGAGCTCTGGTTCCTCTTAGTATGACAGACCAAGATTTGAGTGCTAGTTTTTCATTGCTACTGGGGACTCTTTCTTTCTAAGCCCTTTTAGTAAATAAAACTAGAAAAAAAATACTCATTTATTTACACATACATATGCAAATACAATACACATATATACATAGACAAATATACATGCATACATGTTTATGTGTACATGCATGTATGTATATGTGTGTATTTCATATATAAATATAAGAAATCATGACTTCATACTGATGCCCCTAATTCCAATCGAACCCATAGGTTCCTTCTTGCCTTCCTCCATTCCATATGTTGATGTTCCTTTCCCATAATGAGAACTCTGGCTCTCAACGGCATTTATTCATGTGCCCAATCCCACAATACATCCAAAAATAGTTCCACAATTGTTTCACAATCTACCCCAAGATGAATAAGATATATACACTAAAAATAGTTCAGCAGACCAAGAATGAGTAATTAAATAGAATCAATAACAAAAAAACTGACAACCACAAAAAGCCCTGAACCAGATGGATTCACACCCAAATTCTACCAGACATACAAAGAAGAGCTGGTACCAATCCTACTGAGACTATTCCAAAATATCAAGGAGTGGGGACTCCCCACTAGCTCATTCTACAAAACCAGTATCATCCTGATACCCAAATCTGACAAAGACACAACAAAAAAAGAAAACTATAGACCAATATCCCTGATTAACATGGATATAAAAATCCTTGAAAAAATACTAGTAAACTGAATCCAGCAGTACCTCAAAAAGTTAATTCATCACAATCAAGTGGGTTTTATTCCTGGGATGCAAGGATGGCTCAACATACGCAAATCAATAAATGTGATACACCACATAAACATACTTAAAAACAAAAAACATATGATATGATCATCTCGATAGATTCAGAAAAAGCATTTGATAAAATCCAGCATCCCTTCATGATAAAAACCTTCAACAAACTAGGCATCAAAGGAACATACCTCAAAATAATAACAGCCACTTAAAACAAACCCACAGCCAACATAATACTGAATGGGAAACCCCTAAGAATGGGAACAAGACAAGAATATCCACTCTCACCACTCATATTCAACACATTACTCGAAGTCCCAGTCAGAGCAATCAGGCAAGAGAAAGAAATAAAAGGCATCCAACTAGGAAAAGAAGTTGTCAAACTATCTCTTTGCTGATAATATGAAACTATACCCAGAAAACCTTAAAGATTCCACCAAAAAACTCCTAGGCTTGGTAAACTTCTGCAAAATCTTAGGATATAAAATCAATGCACAGGCTGGGCTTGGTGACTCATGCCTGTAATCCCAACACTTTGGGAGGCTCAGGTGGGCAAATCACTTGAGGTCAGGAGTTCAAGACCAGCCTCGCCAACATGGTGAAACCCCATATCTACTAAAAATACAAAAATGAGCCTGGCATGGTGGTGCATGCTTGTAATCCCAGCTACATGCAGGAGGCTGAGGCAGGAGAATAGCTTGAACCCAGGAGGCAGAGGTTGCAGTGAGCCGAGATCATGCCACTGCACTCCAGCCTGGGCGACAGAGCGAGACTCCATCTCAAAATAAAAAAAAAAATCAACGCACAAAAATCAGTAACATTTCTATACACTGATAACATTCAAGTTGAGAACCAAATCAAGAAATCAAAAACATGATCCCATTTACAATAGCCATGCACACACACACACACACACACACACACACACGCAAACCTAGGAAAACATCCAACCAAGGAGGTGAAAGATCTCTACAAGGAGAATTATAGAACACTGCTAAAATAAATTATAGACAAAATAAACAAATGAGAAAGCATGCAGTGCTCATGGATTGGAAGAATCAATATCATTAAAATCACCATACTGCCTAAAGCAGACTACAGATTCAATTCCCTATCAAACTACAACATTAATTTTTTCAGAATTAGAAAAAAACTGTTTCAAACTTCACATGGAATTAAAAAGGGCCCAAATAGCCTAGGCAATCCTAAGCAAAAAGAATAAAGCCAGAGACATCATATTTCCCAACTTCAAACTATACTACAAGGCTATAGTAACCAAAACAGCATGGTACCTGGTACAAAACATGAACACATAGCAATGGAACAGAATAGAGACCCCTGAAACCAAGGTACATACCTACAACCAACTGATCTTCAACAAAGTCAACAAAATTAAACAATGGGGAAAGAATAACCTATTCAGTAAGTGGTGCTGGGAAACTGGCTAGCCATATGCAGAAGAATGAAACCAGACCCGTATTTCTCACCATATACAAAAATTAACTCAAGATGGATTAAAGACTTAAATGTAAGACCTCGAGCTATAAAAATCCTAGAAAACCTAGGAAGTACTCTTCTAGACATTGGTCTAGGCAAAGAATTTATGGCTAAGTCCTCAAAATCAAATGCCACAGAAACAAAAATTGACAATTGGGACCTAACTAAACTAAAGAGCTTCTGCACAGCAAAAGCAACTATCAACAGAGTAAACAGACAACCTACATAATGGGAGAAAATATTTACAAACTATGCATCTGACAAACACCTAATATCCAGAATCTATAAGGAATTTAAACAAATCAACAAGAAAAAAAACAAATAATCCCATTAAAAAGTGGGCAAAAGGCATGAACAGACACTTCTCAAAAGAAGACATACAAGTCACCAACCAACATATGAAAAAATTATCAAAATCACTAATTATCAGAGAGATGCAAATCAAAATCACAATAAGATACCATCTCACACCAATCAGAATGGCTATTACTAAAAAATCAAACAATAACAGATGCTGGCAAGGTTGTAGAGAAAAGAGAATGCCTATACACTGTTGCTGGGAATGCAAATTAGTTCAGCCCCTGTGGAAAGCAGTTTGGAAATTTCTCAAAGAACTAAAATTAGAAATACTATTCAACCCAGCAATCTCATTACTGGGTATACACTCAAAGGAAAATAAATCATTCTATCAAAAAGACACCTGCACTTGTATGTTTTTTGGGGTTTTGTTTTGTTTTTTTTTAAGAGAGTCTTGCTCTGATACCCAGGCTGGAATGTAGTGGCATGATCATAGCTCACTGCAGCCTCAAACTCTTGGGCTCAAGCCATCCTCCCTCAGTTTCTCAAATAGCTGGGATTACAGGCATGGGCCACTACACCCAGCTGACTTGAGGGGTTTGTTTATTTTTTTCAGAGAGAAGGTCTCACTTTTCTGCCCAGGCTGGTTTCGAACTCTTGGCTTCAAGCAATCCTCCTGCCTCAGCCTCCCAAAGTGCTAGGATTACAGATGTGAGCCATCTCACTCAGCCCGTACTTGTGTGTTTATCACAGCACTATTCACAATAGCAAACATATAGAATCAACCCAGCTGTCCATCAATGGTGGGTTAGATTCTTAAAATGTGGTACATATACACCCTGGAATACTATTAATACACAGCCATAAATAAGAAGGAAATCATGTCCTTTGCAGCAACATGGATGCGGGTGGAGGCCATTATTCTAAGCAAGTTAATGCAGAAACAGAAAACTAAATACAGCATATTTATAAGTGGGAGCTAAACATTGGGTACACATGGACACAAAAATGGGAACAATAAACACTGGGAATTCTAAAGGGGGATAGGAAGAGATGGCAGCAGGTATTGAAAAACTATCTATCGGATGCCATGTTCACTTATGTTCACTACTTGAGTGATGAAATCATTAGCAGCCCAAACCTCAGCATCACACAATATACTCATGTAACAAGCCTGCACATGTACCCACTGAATCTAAAATAAAATAAATTTTTTACAGTTATAAATAAGTAAAAAGAGTTCAGGAGTTGTTTGCAATTCTCCCCTACTCAACTTTACCCAAGACTGACCGGTAGATAGTCAAGCACTGTATTCAAGAGTTCCTTGGATTTGTTCTTTGTTTTGTTTTTTCCCTTTCTGTGTGGTTATAGTATTTATCTGAAATACAACTGAGGTCACTTGTTTCCATTTGCTTTTGGTTTCAGGCTTTTCTTTTCCTTCTCAACTTGTTATAATTTTATTTTCAAACATGTGGAACATTAACATGCTCCCAAAAGTCAAAACTATATCATAAAAACTTCTCAGAGAAGTGTCACTCCTTCCAGAAACATTTCCATTCCCCACCTTCAATAAATAACCAACTTTATTGTTTTCTGGTTTATCGTTCCTGAATTTCGTTTGGTAACAATAAGCAGATAGATGTACATTTTGTTTCCCCTCTTTTCTTTTTTACACAAAAGATAGTATACTATATATCCTCTTATATACTTAGCATTCCATATCAGTTCATAGAAATCTCCCTTGTTTGCTTTGTTTTTTATAGCTGCATACTACCTCATTGTGTGTATGAACCATATTTAATTCCACCAATCTCCTATTTAGGTAGTTTCCAGATTTTACAATTACAAATATGTTGTAATGAATAGCTTCATGCCTATTGTTGGAGGTGTATCTTCAGGGTAAATTTGTTTGCTTTGTTTTTTATAGCTGCATAGTACCTCATTGTGTGTATGAACCATATTTAATTCCACCAATCTCCTATTTAGGTAGTTTCCAGATTTTACAATTACAAATATGTTGTAATGAATAGCTTCATGCCTATTGTTGGAGGTGTATCTTCAGGGTAAATTTCTAGAAGTAGGATTTCTGGGTGACGGGATGCACATGCAGTTGTGTTAGATATTGCCAAATTCACCAAAGGGGTACACCATTTGGGATTCCCACCAGCAATGAGTGAGAGCGTCTGTTCCCCACAGCATCACCAACAGATTGCACTGTCAGACTTTATAATTTTGTCAGTCTGATAGATGAGAAGTGATATTTCATTCTAGTTTTAAATTGCATTATGTTTACTATATGTGAAGTTGAACATTTTTTCATATATTTAGGGTCATTCATATGTCTCTCTCTCTTTTTTTTTTTTTTTTTTTTTTTTTTTTTTTTGAGGCAGTCTTGCTCTGTCACCCAGCATCGCCCAGGCTGGAGTTCAGTGGCAGATCATGGCTCACTGCAGCCTCAACTTCCCGGGCTCAAGCAATCCTCCCACCTCAGTCTCCCAAGTAGCTGGGACTACAAGCACTCACAACCTCGCCCAGCTAATTTTTGTACTTTTCGTAGCAATAAGGTTTCACTGTGTTGCCCAGGCTGGTCTTGAACTCCTGGGCTCAAGTTATCCTCCTGCCTCGGCCTCCTGACATGCTGGGATTATGCATCCGGCCATAATTTCATTTTTAAAATTCAGATCTCTAGTCCATCTAGAGTTTATTCTTGTATATGATTTTTAAATAAATACAATTTATATTTTTCTAAATGGCTATCTAGTTTATCCCAACAACATTTCTTAAAAAGATCATCTGTGCCCCAGTGATTACAGATATCACCCTTGTCCTATACTGGAAGTCTATACATAGCTGTGTTTATCTCTAGACTTTCTGTTCTCTTCCATTGGCCTGTTCGTCTAGTCATGTGCCAGTACCACATTGTTTTTTGGGTTTTTTTTTTTTGTATATATACTTTAAGTTCTAGGGTACATGTGCACAACGTGCGGGTTTGTTACATACGTATACATGTGCCATGTTTTTTTAATCATAGAGGCTTTGTAGTATGCTTTATATCAATTAGGGCTAGCACCACCTCAGAGCTCTTCCTTTTCAGGGTTTTCCTAGCTAGTCTTGTGTATTTTTTTCCCGTATAAACTTTAATATCAACTTGTGTTGGTCTTTAAAAATACTCATGGTTATTCGTATTAAATTTATAAATTAACTTATAATGGACATCTTGATCAAGTTAAGATGTGCCAAAAATAAGGCATGTTGTTCAATTAAGATGTGCCAAAAATTAGGCATGTTGTTCCATTGGTCAAGTTATTGGCACTTCGAGATCCGATGTTCTCTCTTAGATACTTCCTTAGGTAGTTTAGGTCATTAAATAAAATAATAAATATTTCTTGAGCAGCTACTATGCCCATGGCACTTTATTAAGCACGATAGAAGTAAAAAAGCAGATTCTGTCCTCAAGCAGCTTAGAATTTCACAAGAGAAACAGACTAACACACCAAAAGCAAAGCAGGCATGCTTTGTATGAGCACAGAGGAAATGGGGAGTAAGGAGGGCTAGAGCCACAAGATAGTGAGACTGGAATCATGTGCCCTGAGGTTGTGTAAGATTTAGGCAGGGCAGCAAGGAGGAGGAAGGGATCCCAGTGAGGGGAACCCTGGCAAAAGCTCAGAGGAGGACTGAGTGTGACAGGCTTCACAGGGCAGAGGGCCCCATCCAGACTGTCAGCTGGAATCCTGGGTGAGGCCCTCTTCCAGTCTCCGAGAGTTATGCCTCCATATTAACAGTCTCCAAACACTAATTATGTATTCATTAAAATGATGTTAGTGAATGTTTGCTGGGTTTCCAGATACTAGTCCTTTAGAATGGTAATTTCTGTACATTGTTACCTTTTCAGGGAATGGCCTTGAGCTGTGCCATCCAATACGGTAGCTACTTGCCACGTGTGGCTGTGGAGCCCTTATGATATGGATAGTGCAACTGAGCAACTGAATTTCTAATTTTATGTAATTTGAATTCATTAAATTTTAATTTTAAAATGAAAGTAGTATAAAATATTTTTCATTAAACCCAACTTTATTGTTTGGGGAGGGCTACATTTTAAACATAGCATTGTATAACATATGACTGTTGTATCACAGTATGTGTGTCCAATTTACTTTTTTTAATGTGGCTACTAGAAAATTTTAAATGACATATGCTGCCCACATTGCATTTTGCTTTGACAGCACTGGTCTAGAGTCTCACAACTCAGTGTGTTCTGGCTGGACTCACATGAGAGCCATCCCAGACCTTCAGATCTGCACTTGACTAAGTTCCCCAGGTGAATCTTACACACAGTAAGATAAGCACTGATCTGGACGACCTCAGAAGACATCCAGCCACTAGTAGGTACCCAGCGTGACCCTCCCAATCCTTCTGGGGCTGGAAAGAGGAGGAGGCTGAGGGAGCAACAGGGAGACCCCTGACTGCCATTGTGACATCACAGAGTAAACCCCACGGGTCACCCGGCCCCGCCCTGGCTGGTGTCCTGCCCTCAGGACATCCTCTCCAATCCACCATACACCATCTTACCCCTCTGCTGGCAAGAGGGGACCTGATTCATCCTCACGCTAAACACTCACTCTACCCAACTGATTGAGACAGAACAGAAGATAAACTGAAACTTCTCTGCCTTCCCACTGCAACAGTGAATGAGCGATCCCTCTCAACTGACTCAAAATGTTTGCCTCACCCAGGAGGTAGGTACATTGATTTTGAAATCTCATAAACATCGCATACACATACCCTTACTGCTGGATTTGTAACACAGGTTGCACTAACTCATCAATTTCATGTATTTCACATGGTCACAGTAAAGAGCTTGGAAATGCACTATAGGGTTCTACAAAACGGAATGAAAATGTGTTACTCAGCCCAGTTTTCATAGATAAAACTGGTATGTCCATACCTTGGCCTATTACCTTTTCATCTTCCTTCATTAAAACTTCCATTTCTTCTTCCCTTGCCTCATCATCTTCCTTCTCCTTTCTGTTCCCAGGGCTCCCTATGCCTCTCCTTTTTTCCTTTCATCTGTATTATTCCTGTTGCCAAAATCTGGAGCCTGGTAAAGGCCCAGTAGTGGTGGCAACAATAGAGCTGTGTGTCACCCCAGTGAGCTGAAAGAGCAGACATCAAGCTCTATGCCAGAGAACAGTGGGGCATCCCCAACGTCCTGCTGGAAGCCAGCTCTGATCTGGAACTGGGAAGGACAACACACACAGTCGAGCTCTTTCTGGTCTCAGAGAATCCAGGAGAGTCTTCAGGGATCCTTCCAGACCCAGGAAGACTCTCACACTCTGCAGAGAAATTGCGGCTTGTTTAGCATTTGACCTACATTCAGAAACGACCAGCCTCCCAACTTTCAGCTCTAAGGATTACTTAAAAAAACAAATGGTGTTCGTTTTCAAATATCTTGCCTTTCTCAGGAGAGAAAAATGAAGCTTGCAATTAGCCAGCAAACTAGCACATACACAAACACACACACACACACGTACATACACACACTCCAACACAGGGAGCAATGTGGTACGTTGTTGACCAGCTGGAAGTTAGGATCTCAAAGGAAAGAACAGGATAACTTAAGAGGCACTTCTGAGACTGCAGAGCTGAGCTGGTGGTTCTGAAGAGCCATCGGAGTGTGGGTTCAGGCAGCTTCCCTAATTCAGAAGCAGCCCCAAGTGAATGGATGATAAAGAAGTGGATGTGAACATGACAGAAAAAGCCAGTCATGGCTTAGAATAAATTTTATTATTGTTCTTTATCAGTGGTTTTCCAGGAGAGACACAGAGGGAATATGGGAGCGTCTGGTTGCTAATATGTACCTGAGAAGTATAAAGTACACTTAAGCCATTGCCTCAATCTGCAGAAGGTCCCATAAATCTGGCCTGCAATCTGTACATTTTGTTAAAGGTGACTGTGCCTTGGCTTTTACTGAGTGGCAGCCTGGTGATGAGTCAGGCGAACAGTCCTCAAAGATTGCCAGTGTTGACTTTACCATTTACTAGCTTTGTGGCCTTGAGCAAGTCAAACCCTCCGAATCGGAACCCTCACTTGTAGAATGGGGATGCCACGTCTCTTTCAGGCTGGCTGTGAGGATTAAGGAAGATGTCTGAAGGGTCTAGCAAGGCGTCTGCTGGTAGCACAGGTGCACTTCCCCTTCGTTTCTGCTTAGAGGCACTCTTCTTCTACCTATTTTCGATTTTCACAGAACTAAGGACAACTCTTTGCCCTCATTTACCCCTGAGGGTAAATTTACCCCTCTGGGAGGTTAAGTAACTTGGCCAAAATCCTCAGTGCAGTCGTGCGTTGGGTCGTAAATAGAACTCGGATCTGCTGAGGGGTCTGGGTGGCAAAGTCCCGCCCCTCGGGTCCTCCCAATGAGACGCAGACATCCCCTTCCCTTAGAACGGGAGCCTGGGACCCATAGCTTTACGGGGCAGAAGCAAGGTAATGCCTGACTTTGGACTCCCAGCAGCCCGACACATCCCGAGCCCTGGCCCACCGGCCTGGGTGTAAGGAATCCCTCCGACTACCCCGTCTCTCCCGCCCTCCCGCGCAGCCTCGCCAGGCGGCAGAGGGGCCGCGTCTCAGGTAGCCTAGCGCCCCGGCCCAGCTCCCGGACACACGTGGCCCCGCCCTGCGCGGCTCGCCAGGTCCCTGGCCTGCCCTGGCAGTCCCTGCTCTCTGGGAGGGCCCCCGGGACACCGTTCTCAACCGACGCAGGAAGACCCAGAGGAAGAAACAGCCCGGGTCCCCCCGCCCCACCCGGTCAGGAAGCCCTGGGTAGTTGGCGGCCGCGGGGCGGGGCCTCGCAAACAATGCCACACACGCCCGGCCTGTCGCCGCGGCAACGCGCCCCGTTGCTAGGCGACCGGGCGCCGTAGTAAACGGGACGCGGCGCGTTACTCATCCTGGTGGGAGGGCGCGCTCGGAAGTGGAGATGGCGCGGCCCAGGCACCCCGAGAGGCCCCACCCGTTACGCCCCCGCCCCGCCCCGCGGTCCCCAAGAGCCCCCGGCCCCAGCCGGCCCGCGGGCGCCGTCACCCGCGCGTGAGCGATTGCCCCACAGGATGTGCAGATGTGGCTGCCCCTCTGATTCACTCCAGCTGCTTGGGGCCTGGAAGAAAGGCGGCTTCCTCTCCTGGAAATGACTGCATTAGCAAAAGTCCTCAATTCCATTAAAAGGCGGAAAGGGAAAGACGAGAACGAGGCCCCGAAACGCCTTTCCAGGGTCCTTCCCACTGAATTGAAGTGTTCCCAAAACTCGGGACCTACGTTAGGAAGACTAGAGTCATTTGATTGTGCGACCATTTGAGGTGATGTGGCCCCTTCACCGTGGTTACAGCTGAGAATAAATCCGGGAGCTACGTGTCCTACAGTGATGTAGTCATTTTGAACACTAAGCACCGGCATTTTGGTGGCATTACTCTTCCCTTCCGGGCTGGGAAACAAATGTGAAAATGTCCCGTGTGAAGACCTTCTTCGTCTTCATCAGTGAAAGAGTATAAGGTCAGGCACTGATGTAAACATTGCAGTTAGAGCAGCAAAAGCTCAGAAGTTTGGAGATACATCATCCAAAATGGCTCTAATCAGTAGGGGACCACCCAGCTTGGAAAAGGACATAACATTTCCAATCTGTCACTGGTTTTTGAGCAATCTGTTTGTCCCCTGATCTCTGTGCACTAAAGATAATATACTGTTTCATAAGATCATCACTGTTTTCTGGGCTTTGCTCATTTAAAAGCAGGAATGTTTCCACAGGTGAGAGGAAATGGATTGGCAGAGAATCTGTTTGATGAAACTCTGGGTGCATCTGCGTAGAAAGGCTTAGGGTGTGCCTGTGGACCCAGGGCTTCCTTTGTAGCTTCTCGCTGCTCTTACATATGTGAATCCGGAAGCATCCTGTTTCCTTTAGCAACAGAAGGCTGTTTGGACACACTTCTTTATTCACATCTTCATTCAGGATTCCTAATTGTATCCATAAGCCTTTTTGCATTACAAATCTCATTCATTCATTCATTCATTCACTCATTCATAGATGTTAAAACACTGCTAGGCTCTGAGGATCAACAATGAATAAAACACAGCTGCTACTATATCAAGCAACTTAAAGTCAAATGAGCATGACAGACAAGTAAGCCATGTGATGAGTTACACCAGAGAGGCACATGCTAGGACATGCAGGAGCAAAGAACAGGGCCGGGGCAGGCATGGTCATCAGACCGGCGAGAACCGAAACATTTACACCCCACTCCAGCCTTTATCTACTGAGTAACAGAAAGGAGCTAATGGCGCGTGGGTCAGAAATCTAGCTCCTGGGAGGACAGAGATATTCCTGCCAGGGAGGGCAAACAAACCTTTCCGGGAAGATGCCAGTATGGATGACATGAAGAAAAAACAAACAAACAAACAAAAAAACCCCGGATCCCTTAGCCCCAGGCCTTGGCATTAGAGAAGTGGTGTGGTATATAACCTGCTCTCCAGCTCAGCATTCACGCTTGTCATTTAATCACCTCTAACCTACAGTGAACTCACAAAACAATAAATTGCATTCCCATTTACAAAGTATGTGTAGGTGCCCCAACACCACTTTTCTTGATGCACAGCCTAGTAAATGTGGTTTTGTCCAGTACAGAGAACAGTGACTGAGGACCTCAGCAAATATGGGTTAGTCCCCACCGTTGGCCTTGTGGTGTCATAAATGGTGAAGTGCATATATATTCCTGCGGAGGTCATCTTGGAATAGTCACAGTCCAACATGCCAGAGCTAACTACTGTTTTTAGGTGTGGAATCTTCGTGTCTGTCCTGAGTCATGAGCTTCTGAGCCGAACCTAATTATATTTATGTCGCATTGACTAGCAATTACTTCTTCTGTTCTAAGAGAGGAAAGGGAAGAAAAAAATATTAACATGCCCAAATTACAATGAAAGGAAGTGAGTGGGATGCTGGGCTCTGATGTTTGTGGCCAGGCAGAGAAACTCATGTTTTGTCAAAAAGAGGAAATTAGACGTTGTGGCACAGGGTCCTTGGAGAGGGGGAGATCAAGGCTGGTCACATTCAGCAGCCAGGCGGCCAAGTACACACACAAAATGCACAGCTTCCTAAGGGGTGGACCCAGGCTTTGTGGAGGCCTAAAATAATATAATTTTGGAGGCCCTCTTTAAGAAAAAGAGTACACAATTACAAGTATAAATTAGGTAACAAGGTTTTAGAAGAGGTGGAGTGAGTAGGGGACATGGAAGCTGAAGTTTCATTAGCTTCACTCTAAATCCACCCCTGAGCCTCCTCATATAACACACTTAAGAGTCTGCCACTCCCATCCCCATTTCCCTGGAGAAGGCGAACTTCAGGCTATTAAGGCACAGGGGGTGCGGTTTATGAGCAGAGGCAATAAAAACCAAAGACATAAGGCCATGCCAAACAGTGACTCAAGCGGGCTATGAGAAGTGTCTGCAAGTATTTGAAGGGTGTAAGCACAGAGAGGGGAAAATAATTGTTCACTGTTCTGGGGTGGAAAGGGAATGAAGATACAATTAAGAAAAATGTGCACAAAACTCATCAGGAAACATTAGCTAACTGTATTTTCTGATACCGTGGAGTTGTATGTCCCATGGGAAGTATTTGAGGATCTACTGAGTCACTGAAGCTGGAACTGGCCGCACAAAAAAAAAACAAAAAAGTGCTACAGGAAACAATCCTACAAGACTCCTATAGGGAGTGGCTGGATGCCCCAAAGTTCAGCCTGAGCCCTGAATTCCATAGAGCTGACACACGGCATTCTGTAGATCAGCAGGCAGGGAGGATGCCAAATTAAAAAAAAAAAAAAAAAAAAAGGATCCTATGGGGAGGAGCAGCCACCTCCACCCACATTCTGCCGACTGGTGGGGGAAGCACGTGACGGAAGCGGAAACGATGAGGAGATAGCGCCACCCAGCGTTGTGATGAAACTACTAGCCAGGAAACCAACAGCCAATGCAACTGTAAAAAAATAAAAATAAAGAACACAAAATTCCTGCTTCTCCTTCCAAAGGAGAGTGAGTTCTGTCACAACAAATAAAGGGTTGTTTGGGCGATGCAGAAAATGTACCTGAACATGGCACATGTTTATCAAATTTGCTTGTTAACATCAGTCTGAGGAGAGCAGACATTACAGGTGACAAAAGCAGGATCCAAAGCAACTCATTTGGCTAGAACATGGACTAATTCAAACAATTAAGTTCAGAAGAACCTGCCTTTGATTCCCTAAACGAACTGCACAAATATAGAATGGGAAAAACATGACCTCATGGCTAGTCTGGAAGAGGGGGAGGAAGGGCCGGGTGGGATACAGAGGGTTTTATTAAATGTAAGCCCAAAATGAGTCAAACAGGTGCCATTTTACATGAATTCCCTGGGCATATATTAACTTTCTAAAATTACCAATTCCTGGGCCTCACCCAGAACTACTATGAAATCTCAGGGTGGGTCCAGGAATCGGCATATTTTCCAAACTCTCAAAGATTGTTCTGATACTCCATCAGAACTGAGAACAATTGCTCTAAAATGAAAGTGAGACCTTTGAGGAAGTTACATTTAAGACAAATGCAGTAGTTATAATGGAATATAGAAAGCGTTGTGAGAAGGCCAGGCGCAGTGGCTCACGCCTGTAATCCCAGCACTTTGGGAGGCCAAGGTGGGAGGATTGCTTGAGCCCAGGAGTTCGAGACCAGCCTGGACAACATAGTGAGACCCTGTCTCTACTAAAATTAAAAAAAAAAAAATTAAGTGTTGCAAAAGAGGTATAGTGTGACAAGGATCATGAGGAGGGAGCTGTCTGTCCTAGGGAGAAAAGAAACATTTTCAAAGAGTGGATGACTTTTTAGACTAATTTCGTTGAGAGGCAGGCAATTCACCAGGTAAAAAGAGATTGAAGGCAGTCCAGGCAGAAGGAGGAGCATCAGCAAAGGCTTGGAGGAGGAAAGTACATGTAGGGTTTAGGGACTCACAAACAGCAGCAGACTCTCTTTCAACATTGGTGTCCCAATTAATTTGCACTTTTTTTTTTTTTTTTTTTTTTGAGATGGAGTCTCGTTGTGTGGCCCAGGTTGGAGTGCAGTGGCACAATCTCAGCTCACTGCAACCTCCATCTCCCAGGTTCAAGAGATTCTCCTGCCTCAGCCTCCCAAGTAGTTGGGATTACAGGTGCCTGCCACAATGCCTGGCTAATTTTTTTGTATTTTTAAGTAGAGACAGGGTGTCACTATGTTGACCAAGCTGGTCTCGAACTCCTGACCTCAAGTGATCCACCTGCCTCAGCCTCCCAAAGTGCTGGGATTGCAGGCATGAACCATCGCGCCCAGCTATTTGTACAATTTTGAGGAGAGAAAGAACAACTTGTACTTCTGGCTGACTGGTGGCAAGAAGATATGCAAACGACCCCTTACTGGTTTCTTAGATTACTTTTTCAATGTTTTAGAAACTCTTTTTTGAAATATAAAATATTGTCATTCCTTTGCCTGAAGGTTGGGAGAGGAATGGTAAATAGCCATGGCATTCCAGATCCTGGAATTCATTTATCTCCAATCCTATTCTATCTGCATCTTTGCCCCATCCCCAGCCAACATTCTCACTCAGCATTCCATGTGTAGAGGGAGATACTTAATAGTACTTATTCTTTTTTTTTTTTTTTTTTTTTTTTTTTTTGAGACGGAGTCTCGCTCTGTCGCCCAGGCTGGAGTGCAGTGGCGCAGTCTCGGCTCACTGCAAGCTCTGCCTCCCAGGTTCACGCCATTCTCCTGCCTCAGCCTCCCGAGTATCTGGGACTACAGGCGCTCACCACCACGCCTGGCTAATTTTTTTGTATTTTTAGTAGAGACGGGATTTCACCATGTTAGCCAGGATGGTCTTGATCTCCTCACCTCATGACCCACCCGCCTCGGCCTCCCAAAGTGCTGGGATTACAGGTCTGAGCCACCGCGCCCGGCAATAGTACTTATTCTAATGTTCTAACTGGAAGGTGGAGAGCACCCATGGAACAAGGAAGCTATTTCCTGTTCATGGCTCCATGAGGCCCCGACATTGCAGAGAATAGAGTTTCTTCAAAGGGATGGGAAACCCTACGCGAGGGAAGGTAAACTTCTGCAGTGATGGTGACCTGCCATATCTTCATGTCTGCCATAAATTCAAGCCCAATCCATGCACACCAGTTACCTAGGGAATGGCAGGCAGTGGAAGCTAAACCATCATTTACTTTTTAAAGAAAATTTCCTCTGCAAATTGCAGGTCCTTGCTTCTTTGTGCTTAATCCCAGATCCCCATTGGCAAGCTCTCTGGTGTAATCTCCCAGAACAGCTGGGCCCTGATTGCCTTGTCAATTATTAAATGCCCGTGTTCCCTGTAAGGCAGCATTTAATCATGAGGCACTCCAAAGAATATGAGATAGAAGGGGAGGGGTAGGAGGAGAGGGAGGAGGATAGGAAGACAGTTTGCATTCTAGCAACATTAAACCAAAGGGACTTGGAGTGCAGATGGCATCCTTCGGTTCTTCCAGACAAGCTGCAAGACGTTGACCATGGCCAAGGTAACCGGCTTCCCCTTTTATTGCTCAAAGGATGCAGTCTACAGCTATTTTGTACCTGGCTCTTTTAAGAAGTGCACCTGCCTCATCGATCTGTTGTCCTTCATAGCCTATGCTAATTCTGGGTTACTCTGTTAATATATGTTGATGTAAGGGTTACTGATTATACATTGGCGCCTATGCACTTCCTAATGATCTAAGGGCCCAGGTGTTAGGGAAACCACTCTGTCCCTTTTCTAGAGAGTAAAGAGTCACCTTGGCATGGGATCTGTTGCATACACAAAGATAGAGTTGTTCTTATGGCCATTACTTCTTCAGGATCACTTTATGGAAACCATTGCAAAATTAGATTTGTTCTTCCAATTCAAGAGGTATCCGGATCCTAGCAGGAAAAGGCATGTTTGGGGAAAGGAGTAAAGTATGTGACAAAGGGCATGGTCCTTTGTTGGAGATAATTCTTGAAAATTCTTGAATGAGATTATCATTCGATATCAAGAAGATGATTTTTGAATGAGGTTCCTTGTGTCTCTCCCTGGTGGACACTCCTTCTGGAAGGAACCTCTTTGAGCTTCAGTCCAAGCTCTTTTTTATTCTTTGTTTCTCAAATTGCCTCTTCCTTACATTGGTTGTCACCTTGGTGCCACAAAGTGGGTGTATCTTAGTATGGGGTTCGTTATTCTTTCTTATTTCTGAATAACCTCGAGAATAACTTGCAAATACATATAACTTGAAGTGGATTGAATGTGGAGTAAAAATCTTGCAAGTATAACTTGAAATGGATTGAGTGTGGAGTTAAAATCTGACGTGATAATAGACAAATTTCCAAACCAGAATGAAAATGATTGTTGAAAAATGAATGCTGAGGTCACAAAAGTTAGAATTGCCTAAGTCTTTAGGTCAGTCTTTACACCAAATAGTTAGTGAAGATGTTTTACCTGGAAGTCCATTTCTTATTCAAGCAATGTAAGAATTATTAGAAAGGATGACTCACAGTAAGAGAATGATGACTAAAACCAATAGAATTTTCATAACTAAAACCAAGATGAAAACATTTTAGGAAAGGGGAACTGGGCAACATACGACTTCAGTGTCTAGCAACAGAAAATCTTTCCTCCTCCCAGATGCTGCGGATTTTTTGTCCTTAGTCAAGGTCACTCAGAGTCTTGCAAGAACTGACAATTCTTGGCAGAGTTAATTTGTTGAGTGTCTTTAAAAGTAAAATCATATTAGCGGATTGCTTTTCAGAAGTTGTCTTTATCATGTTTTATATATTGGTTTTACATACATATGATCTTTGTGTATTTCTTATTGCCATAAATAATAAGCACTTTGTTTGTGATATGCACTGTCTTAGTCCCTGGAAATTATGAAGAACAAATTGTTTCATTTCTAAGGTAAAGTTCTCTGTTAAATGTAGAAACATTAAGCTGGGTGTGATAAGGGAGGGAAATTTATGGACCTGTCCATTTAGCTATGGTTTTATTTGTGGCTCTTAAGCTAAGCAGATTTAAGTGTGATTAATTCTGATATGAAGGATCCCCTGGAAAGCTCAAGAAGGTTTACTTTAAGAAGCGTCTGTCAGCAACTAACCATGGGCTTCTTTTCTGTTCAGTGTGCATTAATATAACTGTATAAACTGCTCTAACACAAAGTGAGAGACTTGCCAAATTACTTCTCTAAGTCAAATTAAATCTGGCTCCAAGCCACCACTCAGCAAAGTTGGCAGTCTAATACTGGTCATATTTTAGCTTGCTCTCCTCTTCTCTTAGGCTGAAAATGACATGGAGAGTAGGGGCTCCCGCAAGAGCCATCCGGGGCTTCAGTTCTTTTGGCAGCCTCCCCTATGTCCCCACTGTGAGGCAGGCACTTCTGCACCAGGCTGGAAGACACAGCCCTCCAGGTTCCTCCCCACCAACCAAGGGCTTGGCTGCCGACACCCTGCCCATGGCTCTGTGGACACGAAACCTGGTGTCCAGCCTACACAGGCACCACACAGCCACCTCGCATTTGAAACTCTATTGTCTCTGTGGCAGTGGATGGAAGCTGGGCCCGACTGCTACCTCTCCCAGAACCATAAGCCCCATCTCCTCTCCAAAGGTTTCAATAGCCCCACAGCCAGTAGGTTCACTGCCCTCTCCAAAGGTTTCAATAGCCCCACATCCCAGTAGGTTCACTGCCCTTTTTTATCCTCCAGGCCCCAAAGCATCCATCTGCTTCCCCCAGAGATTTCCAGTTTAATATTCATTGCTATGACTCCTTTCAGAGGAATCTGTAATGCAGGGAAGAGGACACCAATAGCTCACTTTGTTACAATAGCAAGTGCTTCAGCAAGTCAGTGCTACTACCTGTCAGTGAAGACAAAGCCAAAAACGATTATCACAAAGAGCATTTGGAATGCTCCCAATTCTTTTTTCTAAACTTTTATATAAAGTTTAGACTTTATATAAAACTTTTCCAGAAGTTATCAATTGCCTTGTCAATTATTAATTATATAATTATATATGTATTAATATTATTTTATATAAAGTTAAAAGTTTATATAACCGGCCAGGCGCGGTGGCTCACGCCTGTAACCCAGCACTTTGGGAGGCCGAGGTGGGCAGATCACCTGAGATCAGGAGTTCAAGACCAGCCTGGCCAACATGGTGAAACCCCCGTCTCTACTAAAAATACAAAAAAAAAATTAGCCGGGCATGGTGGCAGGCGCCTGTAATCCCAGCTACTCGGGAGGCTGAGGCAGGAGAATCTCTTGAACCCGGGAGGTGGAGGTTGCAGTGAGCCGAGATTGTGCCATTGCACTCCAGCCTGGGCAACAAGAGTGACACTCCGTCTCAAAAAAAAAAAAAAAAAAGAAAAAGTTTATATAACCTCTGACTGAGGTTATTGCTATCTGATGCTTATTCAGAACAACCTCAATTTACTCAGCAGTTTGGTATTGAGTGTCTAATGTGTAAAATACTGTGCTAGTTGCTGTGGGAAAGATAAAAACCACAAAGACACGTTTGCTACCTAATGGCAGCTTGAAATCTTGGAGGGAAGGTAAGACATGACCAAAAATAAATGTGAAAAGAGTACTATTAAGAAGGCACACACCACAGTCCTTGAAGCCCTTCCAAGCCTCACTTCCCATGGAAGGTGCTGGTTAGGGGACCTCCCTAAAGCAGTTGGGACTTGGGGTGAGCCTCAGAAGGGGCAGACTTCAGTAGGCAGGGCCTGGCCAGCAGTGGTATTAAATTTGCAGCAATCCACCTTCTCTCTCTCTCGCTCAATCTGCTGGTCCAAGAACTCCAGGTAGTGGCTGCTGGCAGATCCATCACTGCTACTTAGAATGATCCCCTTGCTCTTTGTTGGTGGGGTCATTATGGCACTCGCCATAAAGGTACACACACACACATACATCCTCCCTAGGATTTGCCAGCTGGAGGCTATGTTGATTCCACTCTCACCATTTGAGGCAGAAATGGAAGATTTTAACATGTTCACATCCAATTCATTCTGACTTCTGCATTCCTCATTCTAATTTGTCCTATCTGGTGGATCACCTTTATCCTACTTCTGTGTATTGCTGCGTATCATGCCCAGAGGCCAGCCCCTGTCATTCAATCCATGCAAATCACCGCTTTTCTGTAGTTGAATCTGTGTAAGGTTCAAGTTAAAGAAGTATCATCCCTGCATTGTGTAGCGGCCAGGGGAAAACTTTCCCTTTGCCCTCCGAAGGTTCACTGAAAATCACTGACAAGAGGCAGATTAATAGCAGAAAGAACATACAAGTTTATTTGATCGTAGTTTCACATGACGTGGGAACCTTCAGAATGAAGACACAAAGATGCAGGGAAAATTGTCTATTTTTATGCTAAGGTTCAACAAAGTATGGACAGTCATGTAGAAATATGATTGGACATCAACGGCATGATCTACTGTTTTTTTTATTTACTGTTATTTATTTTTTTAGAGACAGATAGCCCTGTTGCCCAGACTGGAGTGCAGTGGCATGATCATGGCTCACTGCAGCCTCAACCTCCTGGGCTCAGGTGATCCTCCCACCTCAGCCTCAAAAGTAGCTGGGACTACAGGCGCGCGCCACCATGCCCGGCTAATTTTTTTGTTTTTCATAGAGACAGGGTCTCACTATGTTACCCAGGCTGGCCATGAATTCCTGAACTCAAGCGATCCTCCCACCTCTGGGAGGGATTACGGTGCTAGGATTACAGGCATGAGCCACTGCATCTGGCCTGATCTAATAACGTTAATAGACTGAGTGGGGAAACCCAGCAAGGGCTGCTTCTCCTTGGCCTCTCTGAGCATGCATTTCTTTCTTCTGGGTGTGGGGCAGGACCCTCTCTGGAATGGGAGTCTTATGACCTACAGTCACACAAGCTAGGTCAGATAACTTCTTTAGGGCCAGTTTGGACACGGGAAGGCAGAGGGAAAGTTAGAGTAATATTTTTAGGTTTTATGGCTGGCTCTGGGGAAAGGGGCTCTGGTTTCTACAACCCACCTTGAGGAAGAGGGATTCTAGTTTCTGTGGCTAGCCTTGGGAAAGAGTGGGACTGAGACAGGAGGACAGGAGAAGGTCAGAGACAGCTGCTTCTGAGGCCCCCATTTAGGCGTATGGTTTTCTGACACCCTCCAGGTGCTTGCTGCAGACCACTCCTGAAGTGGGGCTTCCATGCGGCCCCTGGAGAAAACTGTCAGAGGCGGGTTGTGCCTATCCGCCTTGGAGGAGTATGGCTTGAGTGGAGGGAGCGCAGGGAAGGATGGCCACATCTCCGAGGCGGCTCTGAGTCAAGCTCCCCTGCTCCCTTCCCTTCCACTTGTGCTTGTCTATTACAGATGGAGCTCGCAAAGGCCTTCTCTGGCCAGCGGACACTCCTATCTGCCATCCTCAGCATGCTATCACTCAGCTTCTCCACAACATCCCTGCTCAGCAACTACTGGTTTGTGGGCACACAGAAGGTGCCCAAGCCCCTGTGCGAGAAAGGTCTGGCAGCCAAGTGCTTTGACATGCCAGTGTCCCTGGATGGAGATACGACCAACACATCCACCCAGGAGGTGGTACAATACAACTGGGAGACTGGGGATGACCGGTTCTCCTTCCAGAGCTTCCGGAGTGGCATGTGGCTATCCTGTGAGGAAACTGTGGAAGAACCAGGTAGCCTACATTCTAGGATATAAGAGCAACGGGGTCAGGGCGGACAAGGGATCTAATGCAGGCATGGAAGTTAGGCAGGCCCGCTTAGGGCTGGGGTTGCCCTGGAAGTGCAGCACTGCCCACACCCCAGTGGGCCTCACCCCCTTCTCCCAGCACAGAACCTTCCACCTCTGTCCAGTGTCCTTCTCTATAGGAGCCCCTTTTAATAAGGTTGAAAGTCCTCTGGCTTTTCACTTCCTCCCTCTGTAGTAGACTTGTTGGTTCAAAATAGCATGTTAAAAATAGAATTAACCTAAAAAGTTTCATTTAGACCTTTCACATTATGAGAATTTCCAGCCTAGGGAGCTAGAATTGCTGTTTAGAAACAAAACAAAGGGAGAGGAATATTGTAGGAAAGCCCTAGCTCTGCTCAACTGTGACCTCATACAAATAACTTCATTTCTTTTTTCTTTTTTTTTGAGATGGAGTTTCGCTCTTGTTGCCCAGGCTGGAGTGCAATGGTGTGATCTTGGCTCACCACAACCTCCGCCTCTCAGGTTCAAGCGATTCTATTGCCTCAGCCTCCCAAGTAGCTGGGATTACAGGCATGTGCCACCATACCCGGCTAATTTTGTATTTTTAGCAGACAGGGTTTATCCATGTTGGTCAGGCTGGTCTCGAACTCCCGACCTCAGGTGATCTGCCCACCTCAGCCTCCCAAAGTGCTGAGATTACAGGCGTGAGCCACCATGCCCAGCCTATAACTTCGTTTCTATAGGCCTTGATTTGCTCATTTGTGAGATGGAAGCATCACAGCAGATCATCTTACAGCCTCTTCCTGGCCCCAGAGTGTTTTCTCATTCTAAGTATTACCACTACCATTTAAAAGTGGGGGAACCGAAGCCAGCCAGCCAGGGTAACTAGATCATGTAAGAGAGCCCTCAAGGAGCTGAAGGCAGATCTGCCAGGTCTCCTGCCCCTCAGTGCACACTAGCAAAGCAGGCAGGTGCTGGTCGATGTGTGTTCCTCAGGTTTGGAGGAATGAGCTGAAGACACCTCCTCTTCCCTGCCCAAGAGCACTGAAACGTGACTCTGGCCTGGGAAGAAAGCACCTGGTAGTGAAGTTCTTCTAATGCCCAGAATCATGAGCAATTTGATATCTGCTACTTCTCCCTATTTGAGCTAACAGGGAGATGGAAGAGGAATAAAAAAAAGTGTGTATTTACATTTATATTTATTATTGTGCCACTTAGCACTGCTCCATCCCCAGTCCTGGAAACAATTTAGAGCCCTTCAGTCCAGTGGTACAGCGGCAGCAAAAGGTATTAGTTAACACTAAGATCATTAACTCTTCTGGACACGGGAAATGGGAACATTAAGCTATGTAGGTGCTCTCAGGGAAACATCTTCTGCATTATCAGAGATTGAAGAGAGAGAAATTCACCTGGGCTGACTCTTGGCTGTGCTATTCATTCACCCAGGCATTCTTTCCTGCTTTCCTGCTCTATGCGGGGCAGGTGCTGTCAGAGCAGAGGAAGCAGTGCCAGTTATGGGGTGGGGAAGGTTTTAATTCCAACCATCCCAGGGAGTAGCTCCATGACGTTGTACCTTATATGTTTCAGGGGAGAGGTGCCGAAGTTTCATTGAACTTACACCACCAGCCGAGAGAGGTGAGAAAGGACTATTGGAATTTGCCACGTTGCAAGGCCCATGTCACTCCACTCTCCGATTTGGAGGGAAGCAGTTGATGGAGAAGGCTTCCCTCCCCTCCCCTTCCTTGGGGCTTTGTGGCAAGTATGTGTCTGATAAGGAATTTACAGTAGTTACCATTGACTTGGGCCTCTCCGGATCTAAACTGCATTGTGATCTCCCACTTTTCTCTTCTGAGCCCCACAGGGTGACACAAATTCCTCCTTGAGCTGACTTTCATTCACATGCAGGAATGCAAAAACGGAACAGCAGGGATAAATAAGATTCACAAATAGAAAACCACCAACAGCGCTAACCTACTCTTGTTGCCAAGTAACTGCGTAGGAAGGCGTAGGAAGGCTTAGCTTTTTCCTCCTTTTTCTCCACTATTATTATTATTATTTGGTAAAATGAAAGGAGTGAAGAAGGGAGGCAGGGAGGGAACCATCCCAAAATTAAATGAGGAAAAAGAGAGACAAAAAATGATAACTAGAGCAACATTATTTCCCTGCAGGATTTATGAAAATTCGATGATTTCTTCTCAAATCTCCCCAACAGTTATTTACAGTCAGTCAAGCTTACTTGGGTATATATTGGTTATGGAGTGGGAGCTGTGAGTGACGTCAAACGACTAGAAATGAAGTAATGTTCCTCCCTGGTTTCAGCTGTGCCTCATTCTCCCCTTCTCGGATGCTGCTAGGGTCTTAACTCCTAATAGGCATCCTATGCTCACCGCTTGTTCAGTTTTTTAACTGTCAGGGTGAGCGCTCCCTCTTCCTCTGGTTTCTGGCAGAAATCCTATGGTTATCCCTGGGAACGCAGATCACCTACATCGGACTTCAATTCATCAGCTTCCTCCTGCTACTAACGGACTTGCTACTCACTGGGAACCCTGCCTGTGGGCTCAAACTGAGTGCCTTTGCTGCTGTTTCCTCTGTCCTGTCAGGTGAGTTGCTCCTGGAGTGGGAGAGGGTGGTTGGCCCTGGCCACTTTTGAAGCCCTAGCTGGAGGGCTTGAGTCTTTGCCCTGAAGGGGAGGAGCCCAAAGGCTGTATAAAGAATGGAAGTAGGCATCTTTAATTTTAAATTGAAGTAACATACGAAATTGTATATTGGATCACCATGTACTTTACAAAATGATTTACCTCTAGGTTCCTTTATTTGCAAGCTTTCTCAATATGTAAAATCTATTGTTTGGGTTACTTTTCAGTTGTGACATACACACAGCTTTTCAAGACCAGTCTCCATTGGATAAAGTGAAAGATGCACATATAAGATGAAGAATTAAGCCAACATTGGGGTGTGCGTGGGAAGGAGTAGGGGTGGTGTGCAGTGGCCTTGGGTGCAGCCTTGACTCAGACTTTTTCCATAGCTCTCAGCCTACAGTCTGGGGTCACCTATTGCAAAGATGTGCATTTAAGGAGAAGCCCCCATTGTGAATTAGTCTTCGGGAAATGTGGTGGCATAGGGTAATGGGCTACTCCAACAGAGGCTGCACCTGACTGCAAGAAGCGTGATCCAAAATCGTACTCCTGGCAGATGGCATGAAAGCCTTTCTCTAAGGGCTCTGCCTTCCTGTTTCCTCCATAGGTCTCTTGGGGATGGTGGCCCACATGATGTATTCACAAGTCTTCCAGGTGACTGCCAACTTGGGTCCAGAAGACTGGAGACCACATGTTTGGAATTATGGCTGGGCCTTCTAGTAAGTGCTGTCATCTCCTGAACCTTTGTAGCCCCAGCCAAACTTCATGAGATTTTCTGCCCTCAGCTAGATGCTTATTCGGTGAAGCCCTGCCTTCTCTTCATCCCTCATCCCAGGAGCCTGTCAACCACACAGGGCTGCATCATCAGGACACATCCATTCTTCCCTGCCTTCTGAGGGGGTACAGGGAGGATTCCTCGAGTGTGTCTTGGAAGGATGTTATTTTTTCCAGCTTTCCTGCTCATCAGCTGTGGCAGTTGCCTCTTCACCTGGTATATTTGTCACCCTGGGGAAACAAGACTGATTCTGCAGGCCTTATGGAAATGTGTTTGTTTTTTTTTTTAATGATTCAAGGTATTAGAGAACAGAGAAATAGAGAAATCGCTTTGAAATTTGGATTGAATTGCATTCTCTGTAAATGGCTTACTCCTCTCCTCTTCACTTCCTTCTATATCCATTCTTATTCTACTGAACTGTGTTGGAAATAAAACTTCACTACCCTAGGGTCATTCTCTAACCCTTAAAGAACTAAGGGGTCAGTCATTTTAGAGTTCTCTTAAAAAGAGAGCGATAGCAACCATCACAAAGCAACACATTCAAGTTAAATATTATCTTTGAGAGCTCTTACTTTCTCCCTTAAGGAGCACTCTTTATTCACAGCAAGTTGCCAACTTGTACTGATATTTACTGCCTAAGTGCTAAGTACTTTGACAGCACTAAAAAGACAGTGATGGGCTCAAGTTTCCATTCCGGGAAGGAAGCCTGCACGTCTGTTGTGAGGCCCTATCCCCTTTCCTGTGGTACAATCTGTGCTAATAATTTGGGAGTCTGAGTCTACTACACCAGCCAGGGCATCAGCTCAATGCAGCTCCCAGATCCAGCATTTCTCACCTTTTGTCTGTCTTCAGGCCATTCTTGGCATTAACGGCTGTGGAGCTCAGGCTAGGCAACGCCCATCAATCAATTCCCAGAAGCATCCCTGACTGAACCTACTGCATTTGTCAGAGGCAGCAGATATATGAACACACAGTGCCCACGTGTGACCTGGCTTTAACCATCACTTGGCCTCATGAAATCCCTCCCTAACTTCACAAAACTTCCTGTTTCCTGAGCTTCCCAGAACCACAGGGAGATTTAGGGATTTGACTTTCCAAGTTTTCAGGAATGTGTTTAATATGGTTCCCTAGTGTCTTCTTTTCCTTTCTTGAATCCATCCACATTCTCTTAATCTCCAGCTCCTCTCCCATCCATTACAAACTCCCTTAAGCCAAAACCACACTGTTTCCATATGAAGCAAATTCCACTAGTACAACCTATAATACCTCCTGATTTGTAGTAAATGTTTTCCTGAATGACTTTCAGAGGCTCAACTTTGTGGACCCTAAGACTGCTAAGTTCAAAACAAAGGAAGATGGAAGAGGGATGATTCCTCCCAGCATCTGAGTGGGGGGACATCTTTGGCAGGGCGTGTGTGTGTGTGTGTTGGGGTGGGAGAGGGAGGGTATGCAGTAGGTTATGTCCACTGCATACAGCTCAGCTTCAGGCCTGGGGAATCTTGGAGATTTTACAAGGGTCAATGCAGCTTGGGAAACAGGAGTCCAAATACGCACAGACATACACACATAATAGGCACACCAGATAGAAAAGGGCATGGCACCGACAACTCATCAATTCAGTGAAAACGAATCCATTAAGCTCCTTGTCTGATACTAGGACTACATGAGTCATTCTCTTTTTAGAAACCGGTAAGTTCTCTTCCCACAGTTCTTTACCTGAAACATGGTGGAAAGTCCCTAAATCCCTACAAGGCAATAAGCTAGTCCACTAGTAGGAAGAGGTCATGGCATTTTTCTCTCAAGAAAGTCCTATTCTTACTGTCCAATCTTTTTGTGCATTTGTCCCTAGCATGGCCTGGCTCTCCTTCACCTGCTGCATGGCGTCGGCTGTCACCACCTTCAACACGTACACCAGGATGGTGCTGGAGTTCAAGTGCAAGCATAGTAAGAGCTTCAAGGAAAACCCAAACTGCCTACCACATCACCACCAGTGTTTCCCTCGGCGGCTGTCAAGTGCAGCCCCCACCGCGGGTCCTTTGACCAGCTACCACCAGTATCACAATCAGCCCATCCACTCTGTCTCTGAGGGAGTCGACTTCTACTCCGAGCTGCGGAACAAGGGATTTCAACAAGGGGCCAGCCAGGAGCTGAAAGAAGCAGTTAGGTCATCTGCAGAGGAAGAGCAGTGTTAGGAGTTAAGCGGGTTTGGGGAGTAGGCTTGAGCCCTACCTTACACGTCTGCTGATTATCAACATGTGCTTAAGCCAACGTCCGTCTCTTGAGCATGGTTTTTAGAGGCTATGAATAAGGCTATGAATAAGGCTACGAATAAGGGTTATCTTTAAGTCCTAAGGGATTCCTGGGTGCCACTGCTCTCTTTTCCTCTACAGCTCCATCTTGTTTCACCCACCCCACATCTCACACATCCAGAATTCCCTTCTTTACTGATAGTTTCTGTGCCAGGTTCTGGGCTAAACCATGGAGATAAAAAGAAGAGTAAAATACACCTCCTGACCTTAAGGGTCTGATACATCTAGTTAGTGGTCTGGAAACCGCAGAAATGGAGGTGAGCAAATTAACGGTAGTGTGACTGTGGCTCAACTTTCCATGGGACACACGAATTGTTCTGGAAGTCACAGATGGGAAGACAGAAGCACCCCTGAGTGCTCTGTCATATAGCACAGAGGTCGTCCACACTGCCTGGGACAGTGTCCTGCATTCACACAGTAGGTACCCAGTAAAAGTGTTATTAAATATTGTCCCAGGAGCCCTTAGGAGAGTGGTTTAACATAAGAAGGTGCCAACAACACACAGGGTCAGGGTCACTTCTAGAAATAGCCCACCAAGGCTATTCAGATGGGACTGTGGTTCCCTTCTGGACAGTCACACCAGGGACTTCCCAGTGAACAAGGGGGCATAGGCTCCTCTCTGGATCCCACCTTTTCATCCCTTCTGAGAAATGTACCCTATTATTTCCTTCATAAAGAATGCCACCCATCCGATTCCTCAAGGATCTAGAACTAGAAATACCATTTGACCCAGCCATCCCATTACTGGGTAGATACCCAAAGGATTACAAATCATGCTGCTATAAAGACATATGCACACGTATGTTTACTGCAGCACTATTTATAATAGCAAAGACTTGGAACCAACCCAAATGTCCATCAGTGATAGACTGGATTAAGAAAATGTGGCACATATACACCATGGAATACTATGCAGCCATAAAAAAAGGATGAGTTCATGTCCTTTGTAGGGACATGGATGAAGCTGGAAACCATCACTCTGAGCAAACTATCGCAAGGATAGAAAACCAAACACCGCATGTTCCCACTCACAGGTGGGAATTGAACAATAAAAACACTTGGACACAGGGTGGGGAACATCACACACTGGGCCTGTCATGGGGTGGGGGGAGGGGGGAGGGATAGCATTAGGAGATATACCTAATGTAAATGACGAGTTAATGGGTGCAGCACACCAACATGGCACATGTATACATATGTAACAAACCTGCACGTTGTGCACATGTACCCTAGAACTTAAATTAAAAAAAAAAAAAAAGAATGCCACCCATCTACTTGCCCATTCTCTTTTCCATATGGGGAAACAAACCATCCTTGATGACTAAGACGAATGAGAATGGCACACAAGTGTATTCCTGTAGAGTATTTATTTATTTACTCTGTAACAGTTGACATTTTAAATAGTGCTTCCTGACAATATACCAGCTGGCTCTTCTTTAATAAGGGCAATAAGGATAGCAATTCACATTCGGGGGATTAGTTTCACCATACCACACATTTGGGGGATGGCAAAAACAGGGTCTAAGGAAAAGGGAGGGTGTTTAAGGGAAAGAGGAGGGTAAGACCCTTGCATTTGTAGAAGTCATTACTATTTCTCAGTAGTGGTCATATTGGCTTTGCCGGCCACCTCAGGATGGGATTAGAGAAAGAAAGGAGCATGTCCTATCTTAGACACCTGGGTGGGTGGCTGCCTGCAAGGAGAAGGAGGCTTAGGGACACATTTCACAAGAAACTAGCACCCACATTGGTCAGATGAAGCTTCCTCAATTTTCAGCCACCACTTACACCTTTCTGTACCGGCTACAAGAGGAAGAAGAAAACTAAGCTTATAATGTTGTTTGGCAAGGAGAGATTCAAACTTATCATAGTCAAAAGAATCTATGTTAAGTTAGTTTGCAAATACACCATGAAGAATTCAGGTACATTAAGTTTCTCTAGCTTCCTCTTATCTCTTTCTGGGATTTGCCCTGCATAAACACAGTCCTCTGCCCAAACAATCCCACCAAAACAGGTCCTCAGTAAACAACTTTATGTTTCACTCCTGCGCAGAGTGGCTGGCTTCCCAGAAAGCCTTAACATGACAGAGAACCAGGTTACGCCTGGACAGCTCAGCCAGACCACAGGATCACCACCCAAGTTTTGGGTATTCAGCTGCCTATAAATTAATTCTTCAAATTCTATACTAAACCAAACTAGGTCCCAGGCCCTTAAACTCAAGTAGATTCAAATCCCAGAAATTATCTGGAATCATTCCCATACTCTGGGAGTATCTTCTTAATCCTCCAAAGTCAAGCTGGACCCACATATGACTTCCAAACTGTTGAAACAAAATTTGCCTTCAGGGTCTTAAGGCAGAGGCACCCAGAAACCTGATAAGGCCAATCTCCAGGCCAGGCAACATGCATGCTTGGATCTACTGCTTCCAACCTCCTGTTAGGTCACAATGCCTGTCAGTGGGTAATTAACAGAGATCCCTTTAAATCTGGACTTCATAATTTTCTAGAATCCTTTTACTAACACAAGCTAAAAGATACAAGCCCAACCGGGCATGGTGGCTCACGCCTGTAATCCCAGCACTTTGGGAGGCAGAAGCAGGTGGATTATCTGAGGTCAGGAGTTCGTGACCAGCCTGGCCAACATGGTGAAACCCCGTCTCTACTAAAAATACGAAAAAAAAAAAAAATTAGCCAGGCATGGTAGCGGGCACCTGTAGTCCCAGCTACTTGGGAGGCTAAGGCTGGAGAATCACTTGAACCCAGGAGGCGAAGGTTGCAGTGAGCCAAGATTGCGCCATTGCACTCCAGCCTGGGTGACTAGAGCAAAACTCTGTCTCAAAAAAAAAAAAAAAAATAGTGATACAAGCCCAGGTAAAGAGAGAACCTGAGGTGCACTCAGGGATGACCTATCAAAGTTATTCAAGAAGCAGTTTTCCATCCGCTAACATTGAATTTTCTGCTATATAAACAATGACCTAAAAGTTTAGAGGAGAACTTAATTGAAGTAGCAGATTTATACAGAAGGAGGGAGAAGTAAGCACTGGAGATAATTCTAAATAACTCTAAATAACTTAACCATTTATAAAAGTTATAGTATTTACAGAAGAATTTTCCCAAAATACAATGCTTCAAAGGCTCTACAGGAAAGGAGAGATGCAGGACAAAATGGTTGCATCCTGGACTCAAGTAGCAGAAGCAAAAGTCCAGAAACATATCCCTGAATAGAAGAGAAAACAGAGTGAGGGGAGCTAAGGAGGGTGCCCTATAGAAAAAGATGCAGAGATACAGCAGGATAAGGACATCAAAGGCTCCTGACTTCCAGTTCTCTTCTAAGTTGAAGACAGCATGCAAACATACACTTCTGGTGTCGCCACAGAAAAAAGATCATGACTGGCAGAACCATCAGAGCCACATATAACACAACATGTGGACTTGGTCAGAGATGGGTCACTAAGACTACATCCTCTTGCTCCCCTTGTGATAGGAATATAGTTATTCTTGTGGTCACTTAATAGACATGGATGGAAAATCTAAGGAAATAGGATATAAAACAAAAGAGATGAAAATGCTTGGATGGCTAACTCAGTCTTCCACTATAAATCTTTCTCACTCTGTCTACAATTCGGAAGTAGCCAAGGTACAGGTGGGAAAGAATGAGGAGAGAAATAAGTGGCCCTCAACATCAGAGGTAGGGCATCTGGAAGTCTCAAAATGACCAAACAAACCAGATATATTTCAGAAGAACAAGAAACTGGATCCCTGAAGCTTAGGACATACCTGGAAAATAACTTCACCACAACACTAAAAAATACACACACACAGCATAATGTACAACAAAATGTTTCCTAGTCATAGACTTCACTGGCTTTCCTGGCAAGACTTCATAAATTAGACATACCAAAAAAATTAAATACTTAAGAGATTCACATTTCCAAACAATCCACGCAGAGTTCCTAGAGGGGGTTAATGCAGGGACTGACAAGGTAGGTAAGACGCCCCAGCCAAACAGATCATGCTGCCGTCAGAGACTCCAACATGCCTTCCCAAGCCTTTGCAACCATCAGGGAGGTGGTAAATGAGGACGAAGAAGTCTTCTCTCCATAGAACTGATTTCACAGTGACAGGAGAGTAGAGAGGGTATCCACTCTGTTCACTTCTTCTGCAACTGAAGATTCCATCAGATTAGATCTATGGAAAAAGAGTTATCAGTGACTTTATTGTTTTCCATGGTAGAGATGTTCAAAGAAAAGCAGGAAAACTAAAGGTCAGAATATTTCTCTATTTTCCTGTCCTTTTCTTTAGCTCCAATAGTCTGTAAACATTTCCTCCTTCCAGAAAGGCCCAGAAACTTTGTTATTTTCCATGATAAGCTTTTAAACTTTGCACTAGACTATAATATTTCTTGGGAGTGGGGGTGGGGAGGGAACATTAGCATTTTGCGCAAGATGATTCTTTGTAGTATGTAACTGCTACAGGCCCTGCATGATGTTAGCATCACTAGCCCCAACCCAGAAAATACCAGTCGTAGCCACCCCTGTCAGTCATTGGGACAATAAAAACCATGACCCCACATTGTCAAATGTCCCCTAAGGAAGATGCTATTATTTCCAGCCAAAAACAACTGAGAATCATTTCTTCATGGTCAGAAGGCATCCATAGGAAATAGTGCTGGTCCAAAACAACTGTCTTGATATACATCTACTCAAGAAAGTTCCCCATTCTGCCTGCTTTCTAAAGGACAAAGCTGGAATTGGTAGTATTTGTCCTAAACCCTCAAGAGGAACAATATTTCTGCAGCCACTCACCTCGTAGGGAGCTTCAACAAACTTTATCCTAGAAAGAAATCTTCGCAGCTCCCCACGGCCAATTTTGGGGGTGGACTCCTGTAGCTGAGCCATCTGGCCCTCCATTAGTGCCCACCGTAGACTAAGCTTGCTGACCACCAGAGCTGCTGGATGGCCTTCGGAGCTTGGCCCTGTTGTCCTGGTAACATAAAAGGCATCTTTCCAGAGGTCGTTAATTCCCACTGAGGAATGACAAAAACAAGAGCAGTTAACATGGACACATACCGTCTACTAACAGGAGAGGGGTTTGGTTCAACAATACATTTATTTACTCATAAGTTCACACAGGAAATGTACTGAGCACTGAAGAAACAGAAGGCAGTGAGCTAGCCCACGGATGCAAAGAGGGGAAGGACTGGATGCCAGTAAAGCAGCACATTCTTCCTGGTCTTTGCACCTTTACTCCTCTGAAGCTATTTCCAAAAAAGCCCAACTCAGGAACTGAGAGAATGTGCCCCTTGTGGCAAGAATTCAGTAGAAAAGCAAGCCTGAAACGCTAGGGAGCCTGAGAATTCCCAGACTGTCAGTGCGCAGTCACAGAGGTGATTTACCTTGCCAGTGTTTATTTTGCCTCATCTTTAAAATACAAGTTGTATAAAGTGTAAGGAAGGGATCCAGTTTCAGCTTTCTACATATGGCTAGCCAGTTTTCCCAGCACCATTTATTAAATAGGGAATCTTTCCCCATTTCTTGTTTTTCTCAGGTTTGTCATAGATCAGATAGTTGTAGGTATGCGGCATTATTTCTGAGGGCTCTGTTCTGTTCCATTGATCTATATCTCTGGTTTGGTACCAGTACCATGCTGTTTTGGTTACTGTAGCCTTGTAGCATAGTTTGAAGTCAGGTAGGGTGATGCCTCCAGCTTTGTTCTTTTAGCTGAAGATTGACTTGGCGATGTGGGCTCTTTTTTGGTTCCATATGAACTTTAAAGTAGTTTTTCCAATTCTGTGAAGAAAGTCATTGGTAGCTTGATGGGGATGGCATTGAATCTATAAATTACCTTGGGCAGTATGGCCATTTTCACGATATTGATTCTTCCTACCCATGAGCATGGAATGTTCTTCCATTTCTTTGTATCCTCTTTTATTTCATTGAGCAGTGGTTTGTAGTTCTCCTTGAAGAGGTTCTTCACGTCCCTTGTAAGTTGGATTCCTAGGTATTTTATTCTCTTTGAAGCAATTGTGAATGGGAGTTCACTCATGATTTGGCTCTCTGTTTGTCTGTTATTGGTGTATAAGAATGCTTGTGATTTTTGTACATTGATTTTGTATCCTGAGACTTTGCTGAAGTTGCTTATCAGCTTAAGGAGATTTTGGGCTGAGACAATGGGGTTTTCTAGATATACAATCATGTCATCTGCAAACAGGGACAATTTGACTTCCTCTTTTGCTAGTTGAATACCCTTTATTTCCTTCTCCTGCCTAATTGCCTGGCCAGAACTTCCAACACTATGTTGAATAGGAGTGGTGAGAGAGGGCATCCCTGTCTGGTGCCAGTTTTCAAAGGGAATGCTTCCAGTTTTTGCCCATTCAGTATGATATTGGCTGTGGACTTAAACGTTAGACCTAAAACCATAAAAACCCTAGAAGAAAACCTAGGCAATACCATTCAGGACATAGGCATGGGCAAGGACTTCATGTCTAAAACACCAAAAACAATGGCAACAAAAGCCAAAATTGACAAATGTCTAAAACACCAAAAGCAATGGCAACAAAAAGCTCTAATTAAAGAGCTTCTGCACAGCAAAAGAAACTACCATCAGAGTGAACAGGCAACCTACAAAATGGGAGAAAATTTTCGCAACCTACTCATCTGATAAAGGGCTAATATCCAGAATCTACAATGAACTCAAACAAATTTACAAGAAAAAAACAAACAACCCCATCAAAAAGTGGGCGAAGGACATGAACAGACACTTCCCAAAAGAAGACATTTATGCAGCCAAAAAACACATGAAAAAATGCTCACCATCACTGACCATCAGAGAAATGCAAATCAAAACCACAATGAGATACCATCTCACACCAGCTAGAATGGCGATCACTAAAAAGTCAGGAAACAACAGGTGCTGGAGAGGATGTGGAGAAATAGGAACACTTTTACACTGTTGGTGGGACTGTAAACTAGTTCAACCATTGTGGAAGTCAGTGTGGCAATTCCTCAGGGATCTAGAACTAGAAATACCATTTGACCCAGCCATCCCATTACTGGGTAGATACCCAAAAGACTATAAATCATGCTGCTATAAAGACACATGCACACGTATGTTTATTATGGCACTATTCACAATAGCAAAGACTTGGAACCAACCCAAATGTCCAACAATGATAGACTGGATTAAGAAAATGCGGCACATATACACCACGGAATACTATGCAGCCATAAAAAATGATGAGTTCATGTCCTTTGTAGGGACATGGATGAAATTGGAAATCATCCATCCTATCGCGATCCATCCTATCACAAGGTCAAAAAACCAAACACCACATGTTCTTACTCATAGATGGGAATTGAACAATGAGAACACATGGACACAGGAAGGGGAACATCACACTCTGGGGACTGTTGTGGGGTGGGGGGAGGGGGGAGGGATAGCATTAGGAGATATACCTAATGCTAAATGACGAGTTAATGGGTGCAGCACACCAGCATGGCACATCTATACATATGTAACCAACCTGCACATTGTGCAAATGTACCCTAAAACTTAAAGTATAATAATAATAAAATTAAAAAAATAAATAAATAAAATAAAATAAAATACAAGTTGTAATAAAAATGGTGTTAACATTCTTAATTACCATTATTTGATGTTCACTGAATATTTTATGCTACTGTTGAAAAAACAGCTCACTCAGATCTAATCACAGGATTTTCCAAGCTCATACCTCCCTGCCCCCACCCCCCAATCAGTGGACAGGTGTGCCTGCAAGTTCCAGGTAAGCTGTTCTTCCCCATGTATCCCAATAAATCGAGAGAGCTACAAACACCAGCTGCAGCCCAAGGCCAATGAGTTTGTAAGTAGACAGCCAAGTCCATAAGTAGCAAGAGAATGTGGAAAGAAAGAAAGGAGATGTGGTCATCTGGTCCTCTCCCACTCCTGCACTCCCTGACCTCCCAACAGGAACAGCAGATTCCATGAAGCGAAGGAATCGCTGAGAAGGAGATCACCAGACAACCTAGACTAGCAGGCAGCAGAGGCTGCAATCCCAATGCTTTGGTTTCCTGAGTTGAGGGTATCCCATATAGGATCCCATTTTATTTACAGTGTTATTTAGACAGATATGTAAAGTAGAAGAACACTTCCAAAATGTTAATAGTGTTATGAGTGACCAGATTATGGCCAATTTTTCTTTCTTCCTTTGATTTTTCTTCTTGCTCCAATTTCTATGCAAGGTGCATAGTTATATTCAAAAAAAGGTTTTCTAAATCAATGCCCTGGCAAAACACATTCTATCTCCATCACGTCCTTCACAGTTAATTCCAAATCCTAATCTCTGAGTGGGTCAGGAAACTAGTCTTATTTGTAGTCCCCGCACCTGGCACAGTGCCTGACATACAGTTAATGCTCATTAAATGTCTGCTGAAGGAGTGGCTGGATGAATCATCACCTTACAGACCCTTTGGAATGGGATGCACTTTCACCTCCACATTCAGAGCATATGGGTTCTCACCCTGTGAGCCTGGGGCTTCCACCCAGGGGAGCATTCCAGCAAAGAGGCACCAGGGACACCAGGGAAAGTGCCCTGCTGTCATCCGAGAAGTACACATCCTTCCCTGGGTGGGGCAATGGTCTCATTACACACAGCCAACACATACTCTCCCACCATCTGCGTACACAGACTCCCGCTGGCACTGGGACTCACCCTCTGAAGCCGTCACTGTGCCGGTGGTGTTGGCCAGATCCAGAAGGATGGAGGGGAACACAGGATGCAGGAGGTAAAGGTGGTGAAGGCTGGGCGGCTCAGTTCCTAGGATGATATCCTGACAATGACCCGCAAAAAGGAAGAGCAAAGGTAACTCTACATTCCCAAACATGACAGTCCTCAGGTGAAAAGGCAGAGTAGAAAATGGTGATTACTCATTCCTCTCAGAAGCTAATGCCTGATCCTAACTACAAGAATGTGTTTGAAAGAAATTCCCCTGTATAAGAGACATATTTCAAAGAGCTCAAAATACTAATCACTAACTCTTTCAAATCACTATCTACAGCTGGAAAATGCTTTCTCCCTTGTAAGAAAAAAAAGGAAGGCAGGCCAGGCGCGGTGGCTCATGCCTGTAATCCCAGCACTTTAGGAGGCCAAGGTGGGCAGATGACCTGAGGTCAGGAGTTCAAGACCAGCCTGGCCAACATGGAGAAACCCTGTCTCTACTGAAAATACAAAAAAAAAAAAAAAAATGCTGGGCATGGTGGCATGCCTGTAGCCCCAGCTACTCAGGAGGCTGAGGCAGGAGAATCACTTGAACCTGGGAGGCACAGGTTGCAGTGAGCCAAGATCGTGCCACTGCACTCCAGCCTGGGTGACAGAGGGAGACTCTGTCTCAAAAAACAAAAGAAAAAGAAAAAAAAAGAAAAGAAAAGGCAATGTGCAGGCCCCAAGAGAGGAATCTGACAAGATGTCCCAGTCTTCTGCCCATGGAAGTACTGGAATACTGGTTCATCCCTTGCAGCAGATGGGGCTTTGTGGAGATGTAATCTATTTATGAAAACACAGTGAGCCAAAGATATTTCCTTTCACTGGGTGTCAAAGCCAATTGCAAGCATCAGGCTAAAAATTACGAAAATCTTATCTGTTCCTGAAATAAGTGGAATGTTGACCAGACAGAGGCAAATCATCAATTATAAAACAAAAGTTCCAAAGCCTGAGTGTCAGTCTTCAAACTCTCTACAGCAGAAGAAATGCATATTGTGACTATCTTTATCAGTATGACTTCTATGCGGGGATGGGACTTGAGACTTGGCAGGTACATGAGGGTGCAGCCATGCAGTTGTTAAAGCACAGAAGTACACCCATGTGAGTTAGTAACTGGCTGCTCTCCAGAGCTTCCCAAGTGCCTCTCCTCCCCTGGGACTACCTTGGGCCTCCTGCAGTAGAGGAAATGGAAGCTCTGAGGGATGAATATTACCCCTGCTTCCATATCGCTGCATGGGAAGAAGTTCCCAAGTGAGGAGAAGTGTGAGCAGGAAGCTTGCAACCTCACTCTCAACACATCCCCACAAAGCAGAAGAGGGCATTTTCCACACACCCTTAGGATCCCAGGTATGAAAGGACAGATCTCCGGCTCAGCTAACATGAGACGAAAACAGCCAAACACCTTCCTCACTGCCTACAGAATGAAGCACAAATTCCTTAGCATGAAAACCAGTCTTACACCATTTAACCAAAATATGCCTTTTCCAGACTGAGCTGCTATGACTCACCTGCCCACCCCATGCTGCACAAATGTCTGATCATCACCCTCAATCCATGCTTCACCTTACTCTGCCTAACCATTGCCAATCTTATTTGCCTCTTAGACTGTCTAACTATCCTCTCTACCCCATCTCTACACTTCTCGTCCTTAGGTGCCCACCTTGAACGCCCTCTCTTTGAGGAAAAGCTCCCTTATTACCCTAGGCAAAATTAACATCTCCCTTCTTTTGTGCTTCCATGTAAACTTCTTACTTGCACCTCTATTAAAGCATTTGTAACATGGCTCTTTTTTTTTTGTAGTTATTTATAGAAGACTACATTTGAGACTTATCCTGTCCAATACCCTCATTTTATTACAGGAGGGGTCTTCAAAAAGTTCATGGAAATGCAGATTATGAAAAAACTATGCATGGACTTCAAAATTTTTTTTGCACCAAAGGAAACTCATACTAACTTGTTATAACATGCCTGAACAGGAGCTAGTCTGAGGCACCAAGAAGGGTAAGATATCAGTTTGAAAACAGCCCCTATCAAAGTAACACGAATTCTGCCAAAAAGCTGAAGCAAGAACACGCATCAAACTTATGGTGAATTTTGGGTGGAAGAATGGTGAAATCATTGATGCTTTCTGAAAAATTTATGATGACAATGCCCCAGAGAGATCAGCAGCTTAGACATGGATAGCTCATTTTAACGAGGTACAAAATAATGTCAGAGATTAAACCCACAATGGCAGACCATCCTCATCAATTTGTAAGGAAAAAATTAATCTTGTTCATGCCCTAACTGAAGAGAACCAATGATTAACAGCACAAACAACAGCCACCACTGAAGACACCTCAATTGGTTCAGTTTACATAATTCTGGTTGAAAAATTAAAGGTGAGCAAACTTGCCACTGGATGGGTGGCAAAACTGTTGGCCCATATTAGCTGCAGACAAGAGCAGGCCTTTCGATGGAAATTTTAAACAAGTGGGATCAAGATCCTGGAAGCATTTCTTTGAAGATCTGTAGCAGGAGATGAAACATGGCTTTACCAGTGTGCTCCTGAAGGCAAGGCACAATGAAAGCAATGACTACAAGAGGTGGAAGTGGTCCAGTCAAAGAAAAAGTGGAAAGGTCAACAGCAAAAGTCATGGCATATTTTGGAGGGATGCCCAAGGCATTTTGCTTGTTGACTCCAGGGCTAAAGAATGATAACATTGGCCGGGTGTGGTGGCTCACACCTGTAATCCCAGCTCTTAGGGAAGCAGAGGCAGGATGACAGCTTGAGCCCAGGAGTTCGAGGCCTGCCTGGGCAATATAGCGAGACCCCATTCTCCACAAAAAGGAAAAAAAAAAAGACAGAAAAAGAATGATAAGATCTGCTTAAAATAAGAGTGTTTGAGAAAGCCAAAGCTTTAGCAGAAAAACACCTGGGAAAGCTTCACCAGTGAGTTCTTCTCCACCACAACAATATTCCTACTCATTCCTTTCATCAAACGAGCAATTTTGTGAGTTTCAATGGGAAATCACGAGGCATCCACCTTAACGGTTCTGAGTTAGCTCCTTGTGACTTTCTTTAGTTTCCTAATCTTAAAAAATCTTTAAAGGGCTCTCATTTTTCTTCAGTTTATAATGTAAAAAAAGACTGCATTGGCATGGTGAAACTCCCAGGACCCTCAGTTCTTTAGGGATGGACTAAATGGCTGGTATCAATGCTTACAAACTGTCTAGAACTTGATGGAGCTTATGTTAAGAAATAAAGTTCTTTTTTTTTGAGACAAAGTCTTGCACTGTCGCCTGGCCTGGAGTACAATGGCATGATCTCGGCTCACTGCAACCTCTGCCTCCCGGGTTCAAGCGATTCTCCTGCCTCAGCCTCCCAGATAGCTGGAATTACAGGCGCCCACCACCATGCCTGGCTAATTTTTTGTAGTTTTAGTAGAGACGAGGTTTCACTACGTTGGCCAGGCTGGTATCAAACTCCTGACCTCGTGATTCTCCCACCTCGGCCTCCTAAAGTGCTGGGATTATAGGCATGAGCCACTGCGCCCAGCCTATATGTTTTATTTTTATATTTTAATTACTTTTTTCCACGAACTTTCTGAAGTCCCCTCATAGGCGGGGAGGAAGTTGAAATGTTAGGTAAATTGCCCATGGTCACACTGTTAGGCCATGTCAGAGTTAGAAACACAATCTAGATTTTAGGTAAATCTGATCCTCAAAATGAGTAAATATATTCGCATCTTCATTAACCATTAATGGATAAAGATAATGAGGTTCAGAGAAGTTGAGCGACTTGTTGACTGAGCCTGTTGATGAATTTAGGATCCTGCCTCCATCAGGTTCCCCCCATTATCTGTGGACCATCTGTCTTCTCCAGAGGGCCAAGATTATTTTCAGTTTATCCTTAGTCCCTACAGAGATCACAGTGCCTGGCACACAGAAAGTACTGAGTCAAGATGTGTTTCATTGAACTAAGGCAGGGTGGGTCTTACTAAAAACTCCCCGGTACCTAAAACAGGTAGCACCCTGCCTCATCAACCCCATGAAAATACTGCAGTGTAACATTTAAGACTTTCTAAAATCTGCCTTCTAGGTGTCAGACCTTCTCTCTCATAGTTCCTCAAATGACTTCTCAGTTTTATCTGGTCAATGTCCCTCTCCAACTGCTGGCCACCCACCCCCATCCCCGTTCCTTCAGTCTCAGGGCATGCACCTCAAAGCCCAGCCTTACTCCTCCTTGAAATTCTCTCTGGCCACTTCAGACCAGTCATAATGATTTCTCCTCTTCAACAACTGTAGCATATGTGAATTATCTGTAAATTTGGATCTAGTATCTTGGGAGGACTTTTTATTCTTTATTCAGCCTCCCACTGTCAGTAGCCAGCAGTTAGGGGCTGTTGTCAGCTTGCACATTCTCTGCTAAAAGGCAAAGGTGTGGCTCAGGAGGACACAGGGTTCCTGCTTTTCTCCAGCGAGTGCTGACTTGTTTCTACTCCAACCCCTTGGAAAGTGATGGGTCAAATAACATCTCCAGAACACAGTCAGCCCTGCACAGCAGCTGCCATCTGACAAAGTAAAAAATGGACCCTCCCAGGCTCACTCACGGAATTGGGAGATGCAGCTGACAGCCCTTCGGCCCAGAAGAGGAAGACAGACTTCTGGTCTGAAGTAACTGCTGAGGTGGCTGGCGTTTCTTTCATCTGACACGGAGCACGGTAACTCCAAACAACGGAGCCAGAGTCACCATCCACAACCATCATCTACAAAAGAGAAGACAGAGAGTAAACATGGCCAGGCCTCAAAAAAGCAGCAGGCCCAGAAAATGCACCCACTAAAATGCGCAGGTATTCAAATAACACAAATATTAACACGTTGCGCTTTTAAGATGCAAGCAAACTGGGTGTTCAGAGAGCATGAATAATGGCTAAGGACCAGGACCCAAGCTTCTGCAGCCCTTGTTCCCATTTAATAGATTTCAAGAACTGCAAAGTTGTCAAGTGGGAAAGGGATGTTCAAATCATGTAGTCCACCCCACTTTACAGGTGAGAAAAGGAGGATCTGAGAGACAGGAAGTGATGTGGACACTGGGATTGTTCACGTTTAGGACAGTCCTCAGACAGAGAGAGCAGCCACTCTGCAAATGCCAACAGCAGCACCTTATTCCCCACAACTCAGCAGTCACTCAGAAAACAATGGCCCAGTGAACACTGTCCTGGGGCACGGTGTTCCCAGCTTTATGGATCTGACTCTTGGTGTCGTGGCATATGTACCTAGAGAAGTCTCAAATTTAAAGCAGCGCTGTTTAAACAGGCAAAAAAATAATCCAAGAGGGAATTCATTGCTTAGCTGCATTTCTCAAAGGATAATGACGAAGGGGTTCAAATTCATAATCCTGGCATATGTCTGCTCTTCATCCTAAATGCCTCACAAATCTGGAGCCTCTCATTTACTAAAATCCCCAAGAAGTTCCCCAATTTCCTCCAGCCCAAGTGTCTTTACTCCCTCCTGCTCAGCGTCTCCACACTTCTGTAAGTGGAGGACCTAACCTCTTTGGACAACCGCTTGCCCTATTCTTCCAGGCTCCTGAGTCTTGCCTTTCTCTGCCTATGCTCAGACTCTGCATCACTCAAGTTCCTGGAACCAACCTGGCAGAGACAAAATCTTCACAACCAGCAGAGAAAGAAAAACAGACAAGCACTTTAAGATTCCCTTTGGCAATCTTGGGGAAAAAAGAAGTCTAGAGACACTGCACTAAAAACTTGTATCCACTCAAACACATATTTCATTTTATATATGAAATTTTTATATATATATATTTTTTATTATACTTTAAGTTCATTTAACTGTCAATAATCCTATGAAGGCAGGCAATATTATTACCCCTGTTTTATAAATGCAGAAACTGCAGCTAGGCAAGATTAGGTAATATGCCCAAGGTCTCCAATAAGTAATGGTGTCAGGATTAAAACCCAGGACTGAAACTCAGCATCTCCACCTTCAACCTACTATACCTACTATACACCCTTCTTCCGTTATCCTGCCAGCACCAATGTATCAGAAATTCCTTTGAATTACACGCAGGCACTGGCTTTTCCTATATAGCACTGCTGGAAGTCTCTCCCTAACATGATGTTTTTATCAATGTATCTGTCCTCTGCCCATAACCAAATAGCCCTGTAGCCTCCAACGCCTCCTCCAGATTCTGCAGCTGTACTTTTGGGGCCCTCTGTAAGCTGACCTCATTCTCATCTCTCTGGTGGGAGTGCACCTCAGCCCACCCTTATGTATTCAGCAAACCTTCTCTCTGCTCTCATGATTCTGCACATACAACCCCTGACCAACATGACGCATCTCTTTCCTCCCTGGCCCTCCAGCTCGCCTGTGCTCCATCTGCTCCCTGTGTTCCCGGTGGACCCCTGTGCGAACCTCCACAACAGCACTTTCCACCACGTAGCAGAGCTATGTAGTGACTCTGTCTTCATTAATTTTGTGTCTCCAGCATTCAGCATAGAAGTTGGCACACATTAGAGGTGATGATAAAGTGTTTGTTGAATTCTTTTTCTCTCTCAGGGAACAATGTGCAATGTATAGAAATAGATATATATTTCACAGTGAAAATAAACCAAAATGCAAGGTCGATAATAAAAAAAAAAATTTGTAACTCTGTAATTCTGCTGTAATGTTAAAGAAATGAAAGTCATCCATCCAATCATTATATTCTCACAATATGCAACTTCATGCAATATCAAAGATCTATTCAGTGTCCTTGGAATGTGCTCTATCCTTTCTGTCTCTGAGCCTCTGCTCTTGGCACCCCTGACCTGGCATGTTTTCCTGTCTACATAAATATGATTCAGCTTTAAAAAGCCCTGCTTATATTTCCCTCCTTTATAAGGTCTTCCATAAAACCCCAGTCACCACAGACTTCTCTGAAATCTTAGGTATAGCTGCGTGTTAAAGCATTACATTTCTTTATACCTGTCTTTCCCCACCAAGAGATTTCAGAAGGCTCCCACTGCCTAACTGTAAGCTAGGGATCCAGAACAAGAAACTCCTACATAGGAAGGAGATTATCCTAGAAAGGCTTCCAGTGCTACAGATTTTTAGCAATGAATTGTGAGTTTTCATTTTATCCACTCAGTGAGACTTTGAGTTCTTTGAAGGTAGAGATAATATTTTAGGTTCTTTTTATTCCCTGCTGTGCCTAGCACAGAGTTGGACACAAAGTATATACTTTACATATGCTTTGATTGATCTGAGGCCCAAAGTTTTACCTTTTTCATCCCAACTCCATCCTGTATCTGCAGAAGGAAGTCTAATGTCTGATCATCAGTGAAATATCCAGGAGTAGGCTGGCTGCAAATAAGGACAAAGTAAGCAATCAATAGTGAACAAGAAAAACAGGAAAACTAAGAACTCTCCCTCCCTTCTCTTGCACTGGCCCCAGACATAAGAATTGCAAGCAATTGTTCTGGACAATTTTTAAACATGGGAAAGTGGATCAAAACAGCAAACACAAGAAGGAACACAATGCAAACCTGAGCAGGCCTTGAAGTCTCAATGCCCAGTAAGGTGTTAGATTTTGCCCCCGAAGCAGCACAAGGCTTTGTCTGGTTGTAATCAGAAGGTTGCTGCAGTTGGAATCTGGTGCCTTCACCATCTGGAGTAGCTCAACACCATCACTGGGTTAAATAAGACCCCAACAGTTAGTCTCTGGATGAGATTTCTGAGCCATTTATTTTGGCTTTTTCTCTCAGTATATGTACACCTGTACACACTCTTGTATTCATGCCCCACCATTATCTCATCAAGTGGGACACACTGTTGTTTCAGTTGAATCTCATTTTCTTGACCTTAGAAACCAAGGATCCCCAGAAAATTCCATACAAGTTCAAAAGGAACTCACAGGAAAAGTGCTACAGTGCAATATCTCTCACATTGGATACTCTGGGAAAGGCAACAGAGCCAAGGATAATCACAGGGAAGGCAGACAGAGATCTGGACAGGAGGCCAGAGGTTGCCAATGAGCTTGGGCAGCAGCCCATGGCATACATTTCAGTGAATTAGTTCTTGCTCAGTGCCACTGGGACCATTCTACTTCATACCTGTCAAAGTCACCAAAACACCATGATACTGCCTAAGAAAATGCTAGAAAATGATTTGGAACTTCTGGTAGGAAAGAATGAAACAATTATTAGCCAGGCTTGGGGTTAAATGGGTAAAATCCCCTGCACGTGACAAACTACATGCTTCTAGTTAGGAAATAAATAAAAATAAAAAATAAGATTTCATGGACGCTGTCCTTGCTTCTGTCAAAATGATGCTTCAACTAAGAGAAAAATACAGAAAAGAGTAGGTCAGATCCTTCAGCACAGTTTTGCAAACAGTTAGATAAGTCTATCTCCCTCCCTACTCTGACTCAGAGCCCTAAGTATCCTTCCTTGCATCCTACCTAAGGAGTGATCACATGTGGTCACCAACACATAGATACCAATGCATTACGTTACCAAGAGAAGAAAATTTCTAACTCATGTTAACCAGATCAGAAAATGGTAAATTAAGATAAGCACTGTTTCCCCTAAACCTCTACCCACATATTCACCAGCCCAACCAAACTTAAGAGACTCAAAGGCATATGAGTTCACAAGAGATCTCACTGTGACCAACGACAGACAACTGCCCTACCTGTAAACATCAATGAGCTCAGACAGGTTGATGGATCTTCGCTTTTCCCATTCTGGTTCTTCTATCTGCAGAGAAGGTGGTGAGCTGTCTCGATTTTGGGCCTGAACAAAAATGTCCCGCAGGGCGACAGCTTGTATACTTCCTAGCACCACAGGAAGAACCAACACTGAGAAGTTGAATTTAACAGAACTGTCCCATGATGAGGATCTGAGCAAGAGACACAGAGCCTGACCAGATGGGTCTAACAGAGCCCGCCCAGACTGGACAACATGGAACAAGTGGGGAGGTGATTAAGTGGGTGCTGGACAAGTCTTCCCTTTAGAGGAGGCAGCAAGGGAAGGCAGAGTTAATAGCCTGTGATCAGTGGGGGACAGTAAGAGGCCCCTGCATTAGAAGGCTACGGGAAGGCTGGTGTCAGGAGTTCCTGAGCTTTCACCCTGTCTCACAAGGAAGGCCTCATCACATACGCCAGTGGGGAACACGAGCAAAAACCAGCCTTGCTTCTTACCAAAGCCAAACAGGATGTAGACAGCCCTGTTTGTGGTGATGTAAACCTGAGGACCAATCAGATTCCCAACTCCCACGATGTTGTACTTCACAGGTCGACCCACTGGATTTCCGGTCCGGCCAGACACCAGCAGAAAGCACAGATCTGGCTGAGGAAGTAAGAGACGGGGGTGGAGTCAATAGAAGCCCTGTCGTTTCCTAATTAAATGGCTTCTCCAGACAGTCACTGCCTCCTCATAAGCCACGGGCTCAGAAACACTCCCCCAAGTTGGAAAGCACAAAGCCAAACCTGCTTCGCTTTATTTCCCTGCAAGTAAGCAAGTGAAGCAAATGTCCCATTGCCTCACTAGAGCCAGGCAAAGGGCATCTTCAAAGCACCTCAGACAGTTTCTCTGAAGCAGAATTGTTGCTTGCTGAATAGTCTCCTGAGGCAGAGAATTCTAGCCTATAGCTTAACATAGGATGGCTGGCCCCTGGGTCTTTACTTCAATACCAGAAATCCCCAGTAATATTTGGTTCCAGCTAGAGTTAATCCAGGCAGTGCTCTCCCATCAGAACACTAGATGTCTGGCCTGGACACCAACAACTTTATTCTCAAACAGAGAACAGCAAACTTTTTCTGTGAAGGGCCAAATAGTATATATTTTAGGCTTTGCCAGCTAGATGATCTCTGTAGCAACTATTCTACTCTGCTGTTCTTGTGTGAAAGCAGTCATAAACAACACATAAATGAATGGGTGTGAGTATGTTCCAACAAAGCTCTATTTATAAAAACAAGTAGTGGGCCAAATTTAACCTACAAGCCACAGTTGCCAACTTCAGCTCTAGAGGATTTCTTTTGGGGGTAGAGTCACCAGTTAAGAAATATGAGGATTTTACTGATATCTTGACTTCAGTAAAGCTTTTGACAAAGTTTATCATCATGAACTCTATGGACAAGATAAAGAAATGTGGTTTGCCATGTACCAGGAAAAGGTACTTATGGGATCAATACTAGCCTAGATGGAGGTTTTTAGAGGAATGTCATAGCACTCTGCTATTGCCCCATTCCTATTAAACATTCTTATCAAAGACTTGAAAGAATAGAATTCAAGTTTATCACAAAGCTGAGAGGGATAGCTAATATGGCATATGACAAACTCAAAATTCAAAAAAACCTTAGGCTGGAAAATGAGTCAAAATCTGCCAGAAAAAAATAAACTGGTCTATTAATAATTAATCATTAAAAGATATAGGTACTTTAGCTGATTACAAACAGAAAGCAAATCTTAGAAAAAATATTATGATCTTTGGCTGCAAAAACAGAAATAGAGTCTACATCAAAATAAGTAACAATTCCCTTAGGTTGATATATTGATTATACTACAAATAAAATGCTGTTTTTAGATATAAGTACCACATTTTAAAAGAGATTTGGACAAACTAGAATGCAAAGGGAAATAAATCAAGAAAAAGAGGGGTTTGGACTTCCTGGTTGCATGAGGAACAGTATCAGAAATGGGGATATTTAGTCCTCAGTAGCAAGCTTAGAGGGACTAGGCTAATGGTTAAAGGGCTTTCCTATAGAAAGGGGATTAGACTCATTCACACTAGCTCTATGGGAATGAACCTGGAACAATGAGTGGAAGCTATGAGAAAGCAGATTTCTTTCTGCTTAGGACAGAATTTTCTGGAGCTGGCCCAAAAATGAAATGGACCGCCTCACAAATTAGTGTTATTCCCATCAGCCTGAGTGCGCCAAGAGAGTAGGGGTGCCAACATGTCTGTAATGCTGAACCAGAGATCATAGCAAGGTGCAAGAAAGTTAACCAAATGGTCTTCAAGGTCCATTCCCACTAATGTTCTAGACCTTATCAGTTCCTGTAATCAAAAACCAGGTACAGTTCTCCAAGCCCACTTCAGTCTAAACCCAGATCAACGAATGCAATCACTGTAAGTCACAGACTTAGGTTTCCCTCCTTGTGAAGAGAGAGTCTTCCATCTCAGGAGCTTATACAGGTTCCTGGGGTCCCTTGTTGCTGGCAGAGAGGTCAAAAGAGGTCAGTACAAGGAAGAAGCTGCTGCGCTATACACCTAGTGCCTCTACAAGGTTTTCCTAGAACTGTCTACCACTTTTCAAGCAGAACTGAGACTATGCCCTAGCTGTACCCTACTGTGAAAACAAGTAAATTCTGTAGGGCAAGATGGGCAATACACTGAGTAGAGACCAACACAAAGGGCACAGAGTAAGAGTGGGCAAGAAGCCGCTTCCTTCAGTGGAGACCTCCTTACTATGGAGGGTCTCCAAGGGCCTGAGCCACTATCCCGCCAACCACCATCAGCTAATAAGTGGCCAGACAGGATGGTTAGACCAAGATTTCTAAATTCAATCACGACATAAAAACTTGTTCAATGGCTTGCCGTGTCTCCCCATATGTTCCCCTTCAAAGAATTGCTCCCTGATGGAAGTAATAATTCAAATTTTCCCTAGTCCCCAATCTCTTTATTCACAATGGCTAGGATAAAAAAGATTACATGAATAATTCCTGAATCCTTGGTTCGGGTCCACTTTGAGACCAACTGGCTAGCTGAAGAAAACGAACATAAAGTACCCTTAAAGCTTAAAACCCTTAAAACTAAGTAGGCTTCAGAAATTTAGCTCATTCTGGATCTTGCCTTTATCTTGCAAATGTAAGGGAGAGTTTAGTGTGCTAGAGTAGTGCTCCTCAAAACTCATGACTGATGAGGCACTCTTAAGTTTAGGGGACTCTTGGCAGAAAGCCACAAAATCTTAACAGATTTCATTCCATTCTACATAATTTCACCTCCAGAATTTACAACTCTACTCCATATATGCAATACAAAGATCACAACAGCAAACACAAGGTCTATTAAAATTAAAATAGGTTATCGAATGAGGCAAAATTAGCCATATCCACATTTTTCCACAAACATTCTTTGCCGATTGTTTGACTCTTTGGTGCACAAGCATTTCCTTGGCAGACACACTAGGAAGTCTGAGAAAAAGTCTTAGAGAAACTTTGACAAAAGCTCTGAAAAACGCTTCCAGAATAAAAACTTAAAATTGAGATCATCCTGTTCATTAATGTATTCCTTCCTGTGATTTGGGGGAAAGACTACTCTTATTTTATCTGTGTGCAGAGTAACCAGTACACTGAAGTTCCTGCAAATCATAATTTAGGACCATAATTCAAGGGCCACTGTCCTGAATCAAAGTTTGCCTTGTCACAGCCTAGATTACAACACTCCTTTCTTTGGTCATTGTTGTTATTATTGCTTGACTTAGATTTTTTCCTATGTATCTTTTATGAACTTTGTATCAGCCTGTTCTATTGTTTTATAATTGACATAAAATGTACATATATAATACAGTAAAACTAAAAATACATATACACAGTAAAAATTAGGCACTACTCTAGGCACTTTAAATATGTTAGCTGTAATTTTCATAACAACGATATAAGTAGATATAACATGTCTTTTTTACATATGAAGAAACCAGAGCTTGGACAGGCTCCACGGCTTGCCCAAGGCCGCAAAGATATAAAGTGGTAGAGGTGGAATTCGCATACAGACCTATCTAACTCTAAAGCTCCACTACACCCCAGTCCATGGAGCCATGAGGCTGCCAGAGAAAATGGGTTCATAATGGTCAAGTATGCACTTAACCTCACAAAGAGAATTTACTTAAACCTAAACCCTTGTAAAAAAGAACATTTCAAGCAGCATTTATAACGTAACACTAGGAGCTGAGACAACTAAAATAGAAGCATTCCCTATAAGAAACAAAAAACATTTAATAGAGATCATACCTGCAATTCGCCAATGGCCAAAACCACAAGGTCTCGAACACCATCTTCATCCAAGTCTGGCAGTACCACAACTGGGGCAGCCAAGGTACCGTTGGACAAGTAGTTTGGGTTTAAAGTCCAAATGGCTTTCCCTAAGGAAGGACACATAGGCTGGTCACTATGACAACTTCTTGCCTCTGGAAAAGGCAGATGCCATGTTCCCAGGCCAGAAAAGAAAGACGCAATGGGCTGAACAACAGACAGCAACTCCTACCTACTTACTGCCTTTCATTTTTGTCTTACTGAAGAGGAGGGAGCAGGCAGCGTGATCTGAATCCTCAAGTATCTGGCTAACAAATCCATGCAATGATTTCTCACCTAGATTTTTTTTAGATAAAATGGAGGTGCTAAATCCTTTCCAACAAAGAAGGGCTCACTTGCCTGGGGTGAGGGAACTGATCTGTTAAGAGATTATAACAACTATTAAGGAACCATCCAGGGGCAGCCGACCAGACCACTCTGCTTCCTTCCCCCACACGGTCACATAAGTAAGCACCACAGCATCATAGGAAGTTTTCAAGATGGCTTCAGTTCTACAGTTAACTCAAATCCCAGTTTTTTTCACTCAGAAGCACCCCGCGACCAAACTCCAACCTCTAAACCTGGGAAGGATGTTATTTATTCCGTTCCACATGAGCACACGGCCCAGCAGTACCAAGCCTATGGGCCGTATACTTAGGATTCTGTAAGAGCCTTCAGGACATGTGATTCTTTTTCACTCCCTTTGTCATGTATGTCTGAATGCAGTAAGAAGCTAAAAGGCAACAAGCCTCAACAAACCTTTATTTCTTCACTGACGTATTTTTTTAAGTAGTTAATGCCAAGTTTACACATGGACCCCATGTATATTAAATATGAAGAATCAAAGTTCAGTTGTCTTTTGTACAAAGAACAGAGTCAGGAGACTATTTACACACCAAAGGCCTCAGGGTAGTTTCTGTTTGGGTAATTCAGTTCCAGCCCCATCATATCACCAAACAGGTTGAACCATGGATCTGTTTACTCAATCTGCCCAAACCTTTTCTCTCATTTCTCTTAATAACCATATTCCAGAGCAGTAAATCAGACATTCCACCATGTGAGAGTCAAAAGGTCCCCTACCCAACAGATTATTCTACTCCAAAAGTATGGCTCATAGGAGCAAAGTTCTTTTGTGGTAAATGGTATTTACCTGACGTTGCATTGAATGCGCTGAGCATCTTGTGTGTCCCTGTCACAAGGCAGATGGTTTCAGCCAAGCTTCCTGGCATCAGCTCCAAACATGTGATATCTCGAGCCTCCTCAGGGAGAAGACTAGACCACAGTGTGCTGCCATTCATCCCCGAAAGGCATACAAGATTAGCAGCTGGCCTTGAGACACCTAAAAGCATACAAGAGAGATAAAAAAAGGAAAGCAGGCAGAGGAGATAAGAGGCAGAGATGAATAAGAGGCCAGAAAACTGCGAGTGGATGGTGGTAAGGCAGCAACCACACTTGTGTATTCAGCTCCCTCTCACACTTCTGGCAGCAAGGTGTGAACACAGAGTGCCTGTCATCTTTGCTGAACACGCTTCTCATGTAAGACAAGAGCTGTGGCCTCCTCTACACTGTCGAATGCATCTCCACTTCCGCACCTTTCCCAACACTTCTCTTTACATGTCTGCCACCTCGGCCCCAACTAAATGGTGATATCCTTAAGGAGAAAGACTGTCTCACTAATCTCTGCACCTACAGCAACCAACTGTTTGCCTAATAAGAGACAGGAGCAAAATCAAGAATGCGAAAAAGTAGTTAAAAACAAAAAACCAGGAGGAAAAGATATGCTTGGAAACACGAGACTGATCTAGAACGTGTGCAGAGCAGGGAGCAAAATACCTGAATTCTAATCATCACTAATAAATGCTTCCTGAGAGCAGAAAAATATTTTCTTTTTTGAAAAAATAAACTTGAAGATTACACATAGCAATGATGAGTGGGTCTTGCTAGTCTAGAGTTCTACGGAATCAATTGATTTGGTCCCAGTCAGGAAAAAATATTTGGGAAGAACTAATACCTAGGTCCAAGGACAGCTGGTAAGGCATTAGAGTAGCCATGTCCTTAGTAAATAAGCCTTTATGTCACTTAATTACTACATCAGACTCAGAACTTTCTCCCTTGTCAGTTTCACATTCACGCTCAGGATAGGGACAAGTGACTCATTTCATACAGTTCCCACTTTCAGCAACAACTAATACAGATAAGGAAACAAAACTTTTAGAGCTTCCTTCTACCTATTCCTCAGCACGACTAATTAAATATACAACCTAAAAACAAGTGACAAACAATGGCTGGCTGTTTCAGACCCTGTTGCCAGAAGATATATATGACAAACAGAGGTGGTATATGGTAACTTCCAGGCTTCTCAAAGGTGCTAGGATCCCTATCCTATGCGGTTCTTCCTACTGGAGAACCCTACTCCATCCTACAATGCTCTGACTCATCTTTTCCCAGATGGTGATGGATTACCCCTTCCTGCTAGACCATGACTTCTCGAGGCCAAGGCCAGGCTCCTCTTGTTCGGCAGTCTGTGTGTAACCATCAGAACTCTAGAGAAGGTGCACAGTGGTTGCCGCACAGTTAGTATCAACACACAGTTGCTGAATGAAGGAACAAGTGAATAGATAAAAAATTCAATCCCTCTGTGTCCAGTAGCACAAAGCTTTGTGGGTTATGGGCACAGCAGCTTGGCATGAGGGTCAAGGACATGAACTCCAGAGCCAGACTCCTTGGATCCGAATCCCCAGCTCTATCATTTACCAGCAGTAGGACTTTGGGCAAGTTCTTTAACCTCACAACATCTCACCTTCTTCATGTGCAAAACGGGGATAATAATGAGTCTACTTCACAGGACTGTGTGGAAGGATAAATTCCTTCATACGTTATGTGCTGGCAATGGTGTATTAACACACAGAAAGCACCATATGTTCGCTATATCCTTATTTGTACAGTCTGTGGCCAAATCAGCCTGGTCCATATTGTGTCCAAACCCACGGCCTTGCCATTATGAGTCTTGATATGAAGCAAACTACGTAAGATACCAAATGACTAAAAACATCTCTAAATCTAAGTAGATGGGGAAGATTTTTACTTCAGAAGTCACGGGCAGGAAAAGTGTAATCAAGTTTTGATTGCACAGAAATCTACTCCTAGGCTGGAGATGCTCTCTACAGCAGATCTCCACCCAGATTGCTTCCACATCTCAGAAAGCCACTCCTACTAATGTAAGAGATGTGGTTTAGAATTCTCTAAAACACACCTAGACATGTATTCCAAGGCCTAGATGACTTAAAAGCAGTCACTAGGGCACCCTCAGCATCAAACTAGGTCCCTGCATCAGCTCACAGGCTGCAGTTTGACTCCACTGTAGTGGAAGCTGCAGGACCAACCAAAAGCCTTGTGTACTTAGGCTGAAATCAGAACGCATTTTTTCTTTTTCTACAGCTGACATGTGTAAAAGCTGGGATCCCAAAAACAGCACCCTAAATTAGGGTAAGTTGTGGACGGTTTCATAAGGAGACTATTCACAAAGATGTGGCCAGCATGTAGAAACACCACAAGTGATAGTGCAGACCCTCAGAACTGTTAGGCTCCCCAGCAAAGACACAAGGAGAGGATGCAATTACTGGAATCCAGAAAAGGAAAGTCCTATAGGAGGGCCACCTTGAAATGAGCTGTGACCCAGGGTCAAGGCTATAGCAGCCATCCTGCGGTGACCCCGGCGGGGAGGGAGCCAGGGGAGTGAATACCTCCCCTCACACTCTTACTCCCCTCCCATTCCTGAGCTGTGCTCCCCATTGAAAGGAGACCAGCAGGCAAGGAAGCCTGTTGATACCATCCATACAGCTCAGCTTCTCCATGCAGAGAGCGGGATGGACAGCAGGTCTGCAAGTGTAAATGAAGGGGGAAAGGAAAACACCCGGCCAAGAGGTATTTGTGTAAAGATGTGTAAGTCTATGAACAAAAGTTTTCTGCCAGGGATGGGAGGGTAGCATAAAGTCAATGTTCACTATAATCTAAGAGGCAATGGAAAACCAGGAGAAAACCCATGAAACCCGAGGACTAACACTGTTCGTTGCAAAGTGTGTGGACAAGTCACTTCCTCTCTGCATCACAGTTTCTTCACTGGCCTGGTCACCACTAAAAATTCCTTCCAGCTATAACTCCCTCCGATTTCTTAGACTGAGCTTTATTTATATGTGGAAGCTTTCTGATGAGGGTTTTCATGTATGCCAGAACCATGGTAACTTTCTGTTCACTGCAGATCCTTCTCTGCAGTACCACTTGGGACACAGCTCTGATGTTTTCTCCTAGCTGACAGTGCCCCTGTAGCAGCCTTGAAAAAACACGTCTCTTACCTACTGCACTCCCGTTCCTTGACATCACAAAGGAGAGAAGCACATCACGCAGGCCATCTCCATTCACATCAGCCAATTCCAATGGAGACAGGTCCCCACCTGTTATACACATAAAAAACCAAAAAGGTCCTGAGCAAGTTACCACAAACCAGTTCTCTGTTGCCAGTAGCTCTATAAACACCAGGCAGACTCCAGTTCCTCGACTAGGTACAGTAGACACACCTCTCCCTACTCCCCCTGCTAAGTGCATGGAAAAGCCCTGGACACTGTATATAAAACAAACATAAGACAACTCTAAAAGGCAGAGAGAAGGAAGCAGACCAGCTAGGGACTGCAAGACCCAAGGAATGACAAGGTGATGAGTCCCCTGGGTTTTCTTTTGGCCTCATAATACCCAGATATGGTGCTGGAAAAGCCAGCAACCCAGAAACACCACAGGTACAGACAAAAAAGCCCCAGAAAAGGCTGGCTTCCCTAGCCAAAAGCCCAGGAAAGGTGCAGTCCAGCAAGACAGGAAAGTTTTAGATAATAACTGCTCTACTCCAACCAAACACCCAAGATAAAATTATGGGCCCAGCTCCACCCACCCATATAGCAAAGGCTGAATGTGGAGCCTGGCTCCCACCCTCTCCTGGATGTAACAAGGCACCCCACCACCACCACCACCACCACCATCAGGATCATGTCAGAGAAGGCCAGGTGAGGGCGAGGACTGTCATCCTCACCTAGCAGGACCAAAGGAGTTCCACCCCAACTAGCATCAACAAGGCAGCCCTCTCCCTCCTCTCCATGGGGGTGGTGTCAGCAGAGGCCTCGTGAGGAGTCTGGACTTCCATCCCCCCACCACCCAACAGTGTGGACTCAGAGGATGCCCACCAAATTTGGAGAGAATTTACACATTGCTAGTGGAAATGTAAATTGGTACAACCACGTTGGAAAATAATTTAACATAAACTACTAATAATGAACATGCACACACCCTATGGTATGATTCAGCAATTTTACTCCTAGGTTTATGTCTTAGAGAAATTCTTATACACTGCAATAGGAAACATATACAAAAATGTTCTTAGCAGCATCATTTATTTATTTAAAAAAAAAAAGACTGGAAGCATTACTTAAAGGTTCATCAACAGTAAAATGGATAAATCATGGGATATTCATACCATGGAAAATCAGACAGTAGTGAAAATGAATAAACTCCAGGTATAATGCGTAAATATAGATGAACCTCAATAAATTGTTTTCAAAAAATTAAGTGGCACAAAAAAGCAGGTCACAGGCTGGGTGCACTGGCTCACACCTATAATCCCAGCACTTTGGGAGGCCGAGGTGGGTGGATCACCTGAGGTCAGGAGTTCAAGATCAGCCTGGCCAAAACAGCAAAACCCCATCTCTACTGAAAATACAAAAATTAGCCAGGCATGGTGGCGAGCTCCTGCAATCCCAGCTACATGGGAGGCTAAGGCACAAAAATCACTTGAACCCGGTAGGCAGAGCCTGCAGTGAGCCGAGATCACACCACTGCACTCCAGCCTGGGTGACAGAGCAAGACTCTGTTGCAAAAAAAAAAAAAAAAAGAGCAGTTCACAGAAGACTGCATGATTAAATTCATGTAAAATTTTAAAACCAGCAAAAGTAATGAATATATAGTTTAGGGGTACATATTGACATGGCAAAACGTTACAGAAAAAGGAATAATCAACACAAAATTCAGGATAGCAGAGGCCTTTGGTGGGCAGAGGAGGATGTGGTCAGGAGGGACACACAAGAGATTGTGAAGGTCTCAATGATGTTCTATTTCTAAAGCTGGGTGGTAGACACACAAACAATTTGTTACCTTTAAACTGTATATAAATATATGTAAATGAAACTTGCCTTCAGAGAAACTAAAGATGAGAACACAGAACTCATCAGAAGCTAATTCAACTGGGATCAGAGAAGTGGCAGAGATAAACATTTCTAGATCAAGAGGAAGCCAGGGGTCTGAGGATAGCTTAATCCAGTTCACAAGAGACAGGACTACTCAACACAGGTGAGACGTAAGTCCCATTCCAGAGCAAGAGGTTTTAAAGAAGCCTGCTCCAAAAGGAGACAGAATAGCTGGAATTACTCGGACAGCACCACCCTAACCATGCGGAGCGAGAAAGAAAAGATAGCAACTATCTTTTACAAGAAATGAAATTATTTTATAATTTAAATTAGATCAGACCTCTATCATTAAAGAATGTCGAAGGGTTCTGTAAGAGCCCTATCCCTGGTACAACCTGGCCTTGAACCTTGCTTTTCTCTGTAAATAGCCCTTCCTACAGCTTTGCATTCCCCTGATACAGTGCTGGCTCCACAGCAGGAACCCAGCAAACCAGCCCTGTCCTCTCTGCCTCTAATAAAGACCAATGCCAACAGACACAACAGAGCAGTGATTCCCAGGTTTTTGGAGGTGTTTGTTTTCTTTCAAATCTTAATCTCCTTGCCACCTCCACACAGCAGGGACGGCAGGGTGGGGAATGCCACATGACACATATTAAGTTTTAAGATTTGGAGGAAATTTTAAATGTAATCAGACATAGCATGAAGTTTCACAGGATTAGGGCTGAAGATTCTGCAGCTCACCTCCCTGGGAGCCCAAGTGGCGGCTCCAGGTGCTGTGCAGATCTCTGGGAGGACAGGGGATCAGGAAAGCACACAGGAGCACCAGGATCATCGAGATCCCCAAAGTCAGCAGGAAGACAGACGTGCGCACATATGACACCAGGGAGGAGGCCGCCTTCTGTTCCAGGCCCCCAAGGGGTTCTGAGGGGTAGCCCTCCGTGGTGACTTCTGAAAGATGTGGCTTTGCAGCCTCTGCAACCTCAGCATCTGAGTCAGGTTCTGGCGCTTCTCCCAAAGGACTCTTCCCATTTTTGACCCCTCCATTCTTCTGCAGGTTAAGCACCAGATCGTCTTCACTCTCATCACTGTCAGCCTGGGTGAGCGGATCATACTCCCCTAGGTCTGGGCTCTTCTTCCCTGAAAATACAGAAAAACAGAGAGTCAAAGGGAACTGGGGAGGAGACACCCTCACCAAATATATGGCAACTGTAAATACCCAGGAGAACATGGAAAACTAAAACAAAAAAATCCAGGTTTACATCAAGTTTGAACCTTGGTGGCTATCTGTAAAACAGAAGCCAGTGAAGCAGGGGTTAGGAATGGAAGGAAAAACGAAAGCACATTGCTCCAGGATCACTGCCTGCATGAGTTTAAGACAATGGAAAAGGAGGCAGAAGTTAGCAAATTTAAAATGTCTTTAGTTTAAAAAGAAAGCTCTCTTAATGTGTTTGAATCTCACTCAAGAAAAAGATCATGGCTCCACATCAACTCTCCATGTGCCTAATGTGCATATTGCCTCAGATTTTCTTAGATCTGTGACGTCCTAATCTTTCCTGGTAAACTTTTAGAACAATTCTTCTCCATACGCTGCTTCTCACAGCCCAATATCTGTGGCTTCCCAACTGTTTCTATGGAAACAACTTAGAAAGTTGAACACTGAATGTTCATCTGAAGATGTATTGAAATCTCACTTCTAAGAACCATCCTGTGATTTGAATGTCCTTTCAGTGTATCTTTTAGTAAACAATGTTTACCCCAAAAACTGCTCTTCTGAGCAAGTATTCTGGGAGGGGTGGTGATCTAGCCAGTATACAGAGGTAGGGGACTTGTCTTGAAGCTGCTTTGCATGGCAAGCACTTTGTTTTTACTTAGCCTGCAGTGTTGATTTAGGGTAGCTGAGAGAGAAATTACAGAAGGGCCTAGGTACACCGCCTCCCAAGCCACCCACCCCTTGGCCTCACTGCCAATGACTGAATGATTTTATGCCTTTATTTCATGTTACCACCAAGTAACAACCAAGAAAATGTTTCTTTTGGGGAGACTTTATGTGGTAATCTATCACTAATGTAAACTCTATCGTTAAATCTTTTGTTCACAAGAAATATAAAAAAGACCACATAACCCAGCTAATTAAAAAGGGGAAAAGAATAATTATTAATGCTAGTGTCTACCTCTGGGTCACTATGGCCTTGGTGATGTCATTTCATACATTATATCTCAGTTTGTTCAATTAATAAAATGAAAGAATAAAACACTACATGGAGACCAGATTGTTGTGGGAAGGCAGGGACCCAGAATGGAGGGAGCGGCTGGAACCACAGCAGAAGAACATAAATTGTGAAGATTTCATGGACACTTATCAGTTCCCAAAATTAATACTTTTATAATTTCTTATGCCTGTCTTTACTGCAATCTCTGACCACAAATTGTGAAGATTTCATGGACATTTATCACTTCCCTATTAATACTCTTATAATTTCTTATGCCTGTCTTTACTTTAATCTCTTAATCCCATTATCTTCATAAGCTGAGAATGTACGTGACCTCAGGACCACTATTGTACAAATTGATTGTAAAACATGTGTGTTTGAACAATATGAAATCAGTGCACCTTGAAAAAGAACAGAATAACAGCGATTTTCAGGGAACAAGGGAAGATAACCATAAGGTCTGACTGCCTGCGGGGTTGGGCAGAATAGAGCCATATTTTTCTTCTTGCAGAGAGCCTATAAACAGATGTGCAAGTAGGGAAGATATCGCTGAATTATTTTCCCAGCAAGGAATACCCTGGGGAAGGAATGCACTCCTGGGGGAAGGTCTACAAATGGCCGCTCGGGGAGTGTCTGTCTTATGTGATTGAGATAAGGACTGAAATACGCCCTGGTCTCCTGCAGGTACCCTCAGGCTTACTAGGATTGGGAAATTCCAGCCTGGTAAATTTTGGTCAGACCGGTTCTCTGCTCTCCAACCCTGTTTTCTGTTAAGATGTTTATCAAGACAATACGTGCATAGAGGGACACAGACCCTCATCAGTAATTCTAATTTTGCCTTTGCCTTGTGATCTTTATTGCCCTTTGAAGCATGTGATCTTTGTGACCTACTCCCTGTTCCTACACCCCCTCCCCTTTTAAAATCCCTAATAAAAACTTGCTGGTTTTGTGGCTCAGGGGACATCACAGACCTACCAATATGTGGTGTTATCCCCGGAGGCCCAGCTATAAAATTCCTCTCTTTGTACTCTTTCTCTTTATTTCTCAGACCAGCCGACACTTAAGGAAAATAGAAAGAACCTATGCTGAAATATGGGGGGCTGGTTCCCCCAATACCAGATGTTGGATGTAAAATCTTTGATGTTTAAAGTTTAGTATTTGGTACATTAAAAAAATCAATAAATTTTAGATTTTTTAAAATGAACATTCCACAGAATTATAACATTAAGTACTTTCAAAAAAAAGCAAAGAAAATACTGAATAATCTGTCATCCTAATAACTAGAAGTTATTTCTATTTACTTTTATTTTCAAAGCTATACACTTTGCCCAATAAATATTAGATTTGATTTTTAAAGGCACAAATTACAAGAAAATAAATCAATTATTAGAAACTTAATTCAAAATAGTACTTTCAGAATATGCCATGGGGTCAGTACAGGTTCCAGATAATCTCCTACAATTTGTATTTCTACTCCATGAACCAAATTATTTGGTTAATTAGGGCACACCATTTCCTAACCATCCCAGATAACTCTACACACAATAATTTGCACACAGAGCCATGGGTTGTTAGAATAATATTAACTCTAATACTTTTTAAAGTGATTGTTTGTTCTTGTTTTGTTTTTTAGCTAAAATACACCTGACATGATAAACAAAATGTGTTATGTACATACCATGGAATATTATTCAGCTCTAAAAAGGAAGGAACTTCTGACACTTGCTACAAAATGGATGAACCTTGAGGACATTATGCTAAATGAAATAAGCCACACACAAAAAGACAATACTGTGTAATTCCACTTATATGAGTTATCTAGAGTAGCCACATTCACAGAAACAGAAAGTAGAATGGTTGTTGCCTAGGTCTGGAGGTAGAAGGAAAAGTTGTTACTGAGTAAGTATAGAGTTTCATTTTTGCAAGATGAAAAAGTACTAGAGATTGGGTGCATATACAGTTAATACCGAACTGTATACTTAACATAGTTAAGATAGTAAATTTTATGCTGTATGTACTTTTTGACGATTTAAAACGTTTAAATATATATATAACTGAAAAACAGGAAAGCACACAGAGTTCTCAACTCTAGAGTTACTTGAGAAAGCACAGCAAGAGACCCTAAAGATCACATAATCTATCCCCACCCCTATCCCAAACTTACAACTAGCTACTTACAAAGACCTACCAACCAGTTACTTAGCAAACACCTGAATGTAACCTGTATTAGGGAATCCACTGGCCTCTAATCTAGAAACCAATTCTTTACACTGATTCAAGAATTTTTTTCTGGGAAGTTGCCAATTATCTGTCCTAGTTTTAATTTCTGGGATCCCTCTCTCACATGTAAGTCCTTCAAACACTCAAAGGTATCAATCATAAGAGACATATCATATGGTATTTAAGAGCTCAAGTCTTCACAATCAAACATCAAGCCAAATCCTGGCTATATCTCTTATGAACTATGTAATCTCAAATTTCTTAACTTTATTGAGCATCAATTTCCCTATTTATGAAATGAAATAATTATTCTTTTTAGCTCATATGATTGTGATGAGAATCAAATAAGATAATATATGTCTGGTTCTTAGTGCCTGGCTTATAGTCACACAATAAATTTTAGCTTCTATTATTATCATTACCATCACTGGTGCTAGCATTGTATCTCCCAGTGCCCTCCCCCACTCTTCTCATCTCCAAGTTAAACACCTCCACCTCTTTCAACCCATTACTTGAAGAAGCATTGTTTCAGGTGTCCTCAACATCCTGGTCATTCTCCTCTGGACACAATGTGATATGTCTGTGCTTTTTAAAGTATGGTTCTTGGAACCAGATACAATCCCAGGTACAGTCTAACCAGAGAAAGGGAGGGAGGGCAGAGCTATTTCCTACCTACTCCAGATAGCAAACAACAATTCAATTTCTGTAACGTAAGATCTTGAGAGCTTTCTTGGCATTCACACCACCTACTGATTCAATTAAAACTTCCAAGCATTCTGAACACATGCTTAAGCCACCCTATAATTGTGCAATTGGATTTTTAGCACCAAGTGAAAAATTTAGCATCGACATCAAATTCAATCTTGCTAGTCAGTCTCCACCTTGCAACAAACATATCAGGCTAAAACAGCACCTTTGTCAAAGTGAAATCATTAATAAAATACTGCCCAGCAAAACAGTTTAAAGGAAATTCATTTTTATCATGCTATGTACTATCACAGGCAGGGAGGAAGAGAAGCATATGCTACAGGAACTTATAAAATCTGTAAGAAATTTATAAAAACAATTTGCAAGCATTCTTTGAGAAAAAAGCTGCTGTCAAATTGGTCCGTTTAGCAAGATTACATGCTTCTAGTTAATGATGGCAAACGTGGGCATTTCTGTCACACTGTCTTCCCTAAAACCAGGAAAACAAATAAAGAAAAATAAAAATAGAACACAAAATAGGAAACAGCCACATTCCCAAACCACAATTTATGAACTAAATGCACTGAAATTTGTACTCAATTGAGAAAGCTCAGTAAGAGCAGGCAAATACATCTTGCAGATATATATTGCACATATATTGCAGATCTTCAGCAATGAGCAGAGTTCACAGAATTAATAATCATGACAACAATAAGATGATGATGATGATGATGATGATGATGATGATGACAACTGGAAGTGTATTGAGTGCCTACTGTCCCAGGCACTGATCCAAGCATTTTGCATGTGTTAATTCATTTAATCCTCACATCAACCTTATATGGTAGATATTATTATTATTATTATTATCCCCCATTTTATCAACAAGAAAAATAAAATTTAAGAGGTAAAATGACTAAGATCACAGAACTAGCCAAAAGAAAAGCCAGGATTCAAACCCAGGCATCTGACTGCAGAGTCCACTCATTGTTCTAACCAACAAGTTCTACTACCTCCCTTGTTCCACAAATATAGCCAAACCAGTAATTGCTTGCTTGGAAAGACAAAGTCTGGGGTCACAGAAGCACCAATGAGCCCCATTCAACACCACAGAGTCAAATCGAAGTAGGACCAAATGAGGAAAAGTACAAGCTGACATCTTCACAAAAAGCACACTGTCAGGATGGCAGGTTAGAAAAGTAACTGGGCATAATCACCCTGACTGGGCCCAGTCAGGAGACAGAAGCCAAACAGTAGTTCAAAGAGGACAAGTTTAACATAAAAAAATTACTAAGCAATGACAGGAGAGTAAACATAAAGATGAGAAGAGAACTCTAAAAGGTCCCCTAGGACTGAGAGACAATATCCAAGGCAGGACAAACTTGATATTTAAAAGGGCTCAGACCAGCTTTCACGGATCAGTCAACAAAGGTGAATTTGGAGTTCAGGGGCAATAAACTGATAACTGGCACAACAAAGTCAGTGAAGGAAATGCCAAACCAGCAGCCTACAGTCCTGTGAAAAGCCTCCTCCTAGCCAGGATAGAGACATCCACACAGGAAGAGTGCTGGTGAGGAGCCAGCTGACTTAACAGGCCTGGATTACATTCTTGCTTCCAACGGCCCTAGATCACCCCTTTGGCAATAGCCAGGCTGTCAAACAACTGCCCCATTTAAATATAAGTAATAATCAGAAAGGAGCCATGTTTAGTACTCATTCCATAAGATACCACAAAGCTCTACAAATATTCAAGAAAGAAGTAACAACGAAACACAACAAACAATCAGCTGAAGAACAAATGAACAAATGCTGGACAAATCACACCACAAGATGGAAGAAATAATGAACATATACTTCCCCATGGAGTCTGAGAAATTTAGGAAAATCGTCTTCTCTGAAATAAGCACTCAGGAAAACAATGGAAAAAATAACAAACCAATTTTAGAAAAGAAATCCTTATTGGAATCAGCTAAAGGAACAGATATTGCTGAAAACAGAGTCAGAGATATAAAAAAAATAGACTAGTGAAAATCAAGCAAAATGTAATGGAAATAACTACAGCTGGCAGTTCTGAACACTTATCCTACACTCTTCCAAGCCCTTCTAATGTCTTATCTCAGGCCAGGGGTGCTGGCTCACGCCTGTAATCCCAGCACTTTGGTAGGCCAAGGCGAGCAGATCACTTGAGGCCAGGACTTCAAGACCTGCCTGGCCAACATGGCAAGACCCTGTTTCTACTGAAAATACAAAAATTTGCCACTTGTGGTGGCAGGCGCCTGTAACCCCAGCTACTCAGGAGGCTGAGGCATTAAAATTGCTTGAACCTGGGATGTGGAGGTTAGAGTGAGTCGAGACCGTGCCACTGCACTCCAGCCTGGGCGACAGAACAAGACTTTGTCTCAAAAAATATTCTTATCTCAGTAAATCTTCATAACAACTATGTGAGGTAGACACACTACTGTCTTCACTCTCAAGATGAGGAAGCTGAGGCTTGGAAGTTTAAGTAATTAGCGGATGTGGTTTGGCTCTGTGTCCCCACCCAAATCTCAACTTGAATTGTACTCCCATAATTCCCATGTGTTGTGGGAGGGACCCAGTGGGAGATAACTGAATCATGGGGGCAGTTTCTCCCATACTGTTCTCATGGTAGTGAATAAGTCTCACGCGATCTGATGGTTTTACAAGGGGAACCCTGTTTCACTTGGTTCTCATTCTCTCTCTTGCCGCCACCATGTAAGATGTGCCTTCTACCTTCCACCATGATTGTGAGGCCTCCCTAGGCACACGGAACTGTAAGACCATTAAACCTCTTTCTTTTGTAAATTGCCTCGTCTCATGTATGTCTTTATCAGCAGTGTGAAAAGACTAATACATTGGCCCACAGATAAACAGCAAGTGATAGGTAACAATTCAAAACCAGTCTGGCTTCAAAGTCTGTACGGGCTACATACGATCCCATGGAAAAAAATCAAGGCTTTTAAAAAGACTAGAAACAATGTGATAGATACTGCCAACAAAGGTGAGCCAATATATGCATGACCGAAGAGGATAACAGAAAAGAAAATGGAACCAAAAGCAGTATTTTAAAGAGTTGCAAAAAAAAACTTCCTATAATAAAGACCTAAAACTGCATAATAATGAGTACACAGAGTCCCAAGAAAAACTGATTCAGAAGAATCAATACTGAAATATATCCTAGTAAAGGCACAGGACTTCAAGGACAAAGAAGGAATCCTATAAGCACCCAGGCCAAAGGAAAAAAATCAAGTCACTAATGACAGGAACAAAAATCAGGCAAAGATTTCTCCATAGTAACATACACTATTAAAAGATAGCGGAGCAATATCTAAAAAGTCCTCAGAAAAAGAACATGCAATTTGATGTTCAAGCATTCTGACCCAGCCATGACATCACCGAAATATAAAGACAAGCGCACAAGCGCTCTGAGTTATCATACTCCTATGCTTTCTTTACATCACAGAAGACTAGGGGCCAGTTCTTGCCCAGCCTTTTGAGAGGAATAAATACTTTTATACTAATTTTTTTTTCAGATAGTGCAAAAACAAACCTCCGCTTAAGGATTATAGACTGCAAGTTTTGATTAGAGAAGTCTTTAATAATATTTTTTTTCTATCTATTTACAGAAAGACAATAAGAGAGAGTGAAGTAAAAGAAGTCCACCAACTTGCCTTAAGTCCTACTCAGGCTGAGGAGCTAGGCGTCAAATCCAGCTTCCAAGCTTAGGGCACTTAGCACTCACTCGCTCCTTGCTACTTTCAGCCACCACCCAAATTTTTAATGAATGAAAGGTTTTCAAAGAATAAGGGAGAGGGCACTGATTTCATAACAAGTCATTATAAACGAGCTTTCCACAGCTATTGCTTTTCCTCTTAGGAAGACTGAAGATGCTGCTTAAATATAATAGGATTTCCAAAATGGTAGAGAGGAAAACGCAAATAGGAAAGTGATGCAATTATACCATACCCAAATGTTTTCAGGAAATATACTAAAACATACACTATTCTATAACATATACTATACTATAGTATACACTATACTGTGCATATACTATACAATACACTCTACTGCAACTAAAGGTAAATAATTCATATCATGGGTTAGTTTACCCAAGGGCATATAAAGACTCTAAGTTACACAAATAAAATAAATCATAAAAAATCATTTTGCTCTGATATTCCCTCCAGTGTTTGACCTTCAAACTTTAAAATGGCCTAAGAAAAAATATATATATATACTTAGGAGATAAGCTGTCCTACAGGCTTTATGAATGTCATATTGGCCTTCTGCTACTAATTAACCTCATTTTATGCATGTGAGCCAAACATCTTTCCTTCCTGAGCTTAGCGAAACTGCTCTTTCATAACAAGACTGCTGAGATCTGTCAATAGCTCACTATTACATCAAGCCTTCCTTCAGGTATCACATTCATAAATGAGCACAGTGCTGATGACAACAGCTAACACTTTCTGACTAATTAACATATGTCAGAGGTTACTAGACCTCCTAAGTACATCCATCTCCTTTACTATTTCAGATTACCCTAGGAGGTAAATATGTAGTAGAATGTGTGGCATAGAGTGAATGTTCCATAATAATGTAATTGTTACAGATGAGGAAACTAAAGCTTAAAGAGATTAAGTAACTAATTAGGTAAAGACTGGATTTGAACCCGAGCCTGTCTCATGCTCTCAGCCACCACTCCATCCTGACTTCCTCACACATGAAAACAGTGGGGATGTTGGGGCCAGATGCCGTGGCTCACGCCTATAATCCCAGAACTTTGGGAGGCCAAGGAAGGCAATCACCTGAGGTCGGGAGTTCCAGGCCAGCCTGACCAACATGGAGAAACCCTGTCTCTACTAAAAATACAAAATTAGCCGGGCGTTGTGGCGCATGCCTGTAATCCCAGCTACTCGGGAGGCTGAGGCAGGTGAATTGCTTGAACCCAGGAGGCGGAGGTTGCGGTGAGCCGAGATCACACAATTGCACTCCAGCCTGGGCAAGAAGAGTGAAACTCCATCTCAAAAAAACAAACAAACAAAAAAAACCAACAAAGAAAACAGTGGGGATGTTAACTACAGGAACATAACACAGAAGCCCAAACAGGACAGCAGTCTCAGGACCCCAATTACAGGGGAGCCAAAAAGAGCTATAGAAAAACAACTTGTACCTAATGCAAAAACTAAAAATAGTATTTTGGGTGGAGGGAAGAAGAAAGGGCAAGAAGGAGACAAGGAAAAATGCAAGTGAACATTTTCTTAAAACCCACATCACATGAAAGAACATATGCCTACTATATCTGGGCCTAAAAAAGCATCAAGCATACCTCAGGGCTCAGGGCCAAGCTGCCTGCCAAACAGGCCCATGGACTGGGCTATGGGAACCCCAACCAGTTCCTACAACTAATACTCCAGGGAGTAATAACACCACAGCCTTGGGGCATAAGAACACAAAAGAGCTCAAGAGTTGCTAAAGCAAGATTTTCATGCATTCTCATTCTTAGAGAATAACAATGACCTACACTGAAATAAAAAAAAAAAAAGGACTCTAAAAGAAAAAAAAAAAGAAATAAAGCTAAATGTGTCTGACATCTTATTACCCCTCTGGGAGGATATCATTCTACACTAAGGATATACAAAGTAAAAAAGTAAAACATTAATCCTGCAGGTAAAGGGTCACGTCTCTCATTTAATTCCAGTGTTATGCACACATTCCAAGGCAGATACTATCAGTGTTCCTTCCAATGTTCCAATGAGCCCATATTTAAAAAAAAATAATCTGTCTGAGGTCATGAAGTCTGGGGACAGAAATGCAAATTAATATCCAACCTAGCGTCATCCAAATGTCAAGTTTCGCTTCAGGGTAGCATACTGGAAGCTCCTTGAGAACAAGGACCCTGTAATCCCCCTGCAAGCTCAAACTAGCTATCCAACCAAAACCCAAATAGCCCTCTCTAGAGATAGCTATGAAAGCAACTGCTTTTCCCTCTAATACAAATTATCAGCAAATAAATGTTTATAGCTTAATGCTTAAAACTTACCTAGGTAGAGCCATCAATTTTTCTGAAGCCTAATGTTTAAAATTTACTTGGGTGGAATAAATATACTTTTATTAACAATATCAAGTTTCTAACAGTACAATCCTACTCTGGAGGTTTAGGAGGAAAAAAAACTTGGAGCTGCTGCCCGAAGTACTGAATCAGCTCTGGAAGTTGTCATCACCCCTAATGCTGCCTTAAAGAAGATTCCATACATTTTCTTCAACTTATAGGTGCCAAATCATTTCCCATGCTTAATCTCGGCAGCTGGAGACTGACCAAGTGGAATCAAAAGCTCAGGATTTAGAGTGAAAAGACCCCTGACGTTCAAGGCCGAGCTTTCCCAATACTTGTGAGACCTTGGACAATTCAGTTAGCCAAATAACTCTCATTTTCTCTTCTGTAAACTAGGAAGGGACGTAAATACCTGTCCCACCTGCCTCATGGATGCGTCGTTGCTGTCGTTAGGTGGAGGGGATGATCCACAGAGGGCCACTCGCCGTCCCGCCGCCCCCGCCCAGGTCCAGCCAAGACAGAAGGCGCCGGAGTCCCCGCGGTGCCGGGTCCGCGGCGCTCGGGAAGGATGCTCCTCTCGCCAGCCTCCCCTCGGGACAGCGGCGACCGGCGTTCTGACACTCCCCGCCGTAACACCTGCTCGGCGCCCTCTCCCCGCGCGTCTCCGGGTTCGCCCCGCGCCCGAGACCCCTGCCCCGCTGGGCGCCCCTCTCGCCCTCTGGTGGCACAGGGACCCCAGCCCCCGGGGACTGCACCCTCTTCGCCACCCGGCGCCTGCAGCTGAGTCTGGGTTGAAGCCAGGACCCGACCGGCCTCGCCCCCAGAGCCTTGCCTCCCCTTATTCCAACACCGGCGGGGACAGGGTGGTCGCAAGGATGCGACTCCTTACCCGGCAGCTTGAGCGCCCTGGACAGCACGGTCGCCATGGCGGAGGTCCCGGTGCGCGTGCGCGCGCCCGCGTTCTGCCGGGAAGTGTAGTTCCGGGCGGGCGGTGCGTGGGGCCGGGAGCGGGAAAGGTGGGACTCGCTTGCTGGGGACAGAGCCGAGGGAGGCCAAGCTAGAGTACACGCTCCGCAGGCTTTTCTCCCACCCTACCTATGCAGGTCACCTCACCACTCTGAGTCTCACTTGCCTCGTCGGTGAAATGGGGAGAAAATACCCGGTAAGCTTGCAGTGAAAATCATTCAAACGAGATATTTAAGGAGGTGTGGATTGTGCAATGTGCGTGGGCTTTGAAATCAGGCCGACTGGATTTGAATCCTGCCTGAATCACTAACTAGCTGGGCCATCTTGGGCAAGTCCCTTGGGGCGTCTGAGCTGCCGTTGCTTTTTTTTAATTAAAGACATACTACCTACTTCACAAGCTTGCAGTGAGAATTAAATGATATGACCTGTTTAAAACACACAGCACACAGTAGGCACCTAGTAGGAGTGTTTCTATTATGCTTCTTAGGTAGAAGCTGAAGTTTCCTGGAGCTCGAACCCTCATTTATTGCTCCCAGTTCTTTACAGGTGTCTACTCAGCACCCTACGCTGCAGCTTCTAGTTGAAGGGTGTAGAAGGAGGATCTGACTGTGTACATACATCCAATAGATGCAGCATCTCTAGCTCCTCAGATTTCAATGCTTGACCTTTAAGGCATCTGCACGCTCCCCATAATCACCCCAGCTTTGCCCGAATGATTGTTGCAGGGAGGCCGATGCCCAGGAATTCCTCCTTCCTTGGATCCCTGAGCTTCCCCCCGCTTTGTCTTCCCTGTCCCTCTGGAAATCTCTTTCATCCCTCCGCAACTGTTTTCCATTTTAACATAGGAACTGCAGCTTAGAATAGTATTTCTCAAATTTAATGTACTTTTTTTTCAATTAAAGAAAAAAATTCAAAGCAGCTGCCAAATGAATCGGGATCTTTACCTTTTACATAGAGAATACCTGTGAGTTCCTTTCTAGCTACCTAGTGGAATGTGAATACTTTTGCTGCCCAAACACCCACTGAGGTCACTGTGGAAAATGCAAACACCCAGGCCCTCTCTGACTTCTGAACTTGGCTTGCCTCAGGACCAGGCACAATGGTGTAGAAGGAAGAACTGACTTGCTTCTTTCCCACACGCAAGTGATCAGCATTTTAGTGCAGGAATGCTAATACTATGTTATCTTAGAACTGGAACAGATCCTAGAGGCTACCTAGTCCCACTCTCCTTGTTTTGTTTAAGAGAAAGCTGAGAAATAGAAAGGTAATGTAACTTCTGAGTGTCACAACAAAAGCTCCAAGATACATCTCATTTGCAGGCTGCCTAATTCCCGTGAGAAACTGCAGACAGGACTATCCTGTGGGAGTAATCTGAGAGTCTCCAGCAATCAGTCTCACCTCCTTTCTTCCCACGGAAAAAAAAAAAAATGTCATTGTCTCTGATAGAGCACAGGCTCTGGAGCCAGGAGCCAGGCCTCCCGAGATCAAATCCCGACTCCATCATTTCCTAGATGCCAGGCAGAGGGTTAGTTGCTTAATTTCTTCCCACCTCAATTTTCTCATCTGCAAAATGGGGACAAAACAGTTCCTAGTTTATAGAGTTCTCCTGAGAATTAAATGTATACGTAGAAAGCACTTACAACAGTGCCTGGCACTTAGTGTTTTCTAAGTATTCACTCTTCTTTTATCAATAATTTCTTAATGTTTTAACAATTTAAAATTTGTAACTTAATAACAAATAATACATTTCATAGTAATTTAATGGTTTAGTAATGTATTTATTTATTAATTCTTTCAGCATTCTACAATACCCAAAATTTCTACTGCTTGCCACTTCCCTGGAGGCGTGATTAAAAAACATATTTTACATCTATGTAGGTCATCTAAGAGGAGCAACACTACAAGTCACAATGAGCCAGTAGTAGCTTGCCTGATATCAGTTTAACTAAATGGAACACATTCCTGAAATATGAAGACTGAGAAAAATAACCTGTGAATGTGACAGAGATGTAGAAAAATGTTCATTTTAGTTGCAGAACAAGAACTTGAGTTTCTAGGAGAAAGTTTGGGTGGAAAGGAATAGCCAGGTCACACAGGATAGGAAGAAAGAAGAAAAATCTGTCTCCTTTTCTTAGTAAAAAGGTATATTCTGGGAGAGTACCTTCTTCTGTGATATAAATTAAATAAAGATATATAATTTAAAGTTTTATTTAAAAACTTTGCCTCAGGACCAGGCACAGTGGCTTGTGCCTGCAATCCCAGCACTTTGAGAGGCTGAGGTGGTAGGATTACTGGAGTTGAGGAGTTGGAAGCTGCAGTGAACTGTGATTGAACCACTGCACTCCAACCTGGGCAGCAGTATGAGGCCCCTGTCTCAAAAAAAAAAAAAAAAAAAAAAAAGGCAAACTTTGCTTCAAACTGTGTAGTTACCCAAAGTGCCCATGTGCATGCACACACTTACATGTGTACATATAAACATGTGTCAGTGTACACACATCCAATAGATGCAGCATCTCTAGCTCCTCAGATTTCAATGCTTGACCTTTAAGGCATCTGCACGCTCCCCATAATCACCCCAGCTTTGCCCGAATGATTGTTGCAGGGAGGCCGATGCCCAGGAATTCCTCCTTCCTTGGATCCCTGAGCTTTCCCCCACTTTGTCTTCCCTGTCCCTCTGGAAATTTCTTTCATCCCTCCACAACTTTTTTCCATTTTAACATAGGAACTGCAGCTTAGAATAGTATTTCTCAAATTTAATGTACTTTTTTTCAATTAAAGAAAAAAATTCAAAGCAGCTGCCAAATGAATCAGGATCTTTACCTTTTACATAGAGAATACCTGTGAGTTCCTTTCTAGCTACCTAGTAGAATGTGAATACCTTTGTTGCCCAAACACCCACGGAGGTCACTGTGGAAAATGCAAACACCCAGGCCCTCTCTGACTTCTGAATTTGGCTTGCCTCCCTGACAAGTACAAGAGTGACAGGGGTGGGATGCCTATGAACAGCCTAACCTGCCTGGCAGCTGTGCCTGCTTGAAGAAATTACTTTTCTGAAAAATCACAACTGAAGTCAGAAAATCACCTTCTATTTATCCTACATTGATCTACAGTGAGAGTGTTCTTCCCCAACCTTCTCAAGTTCCCATAACTCATAGAGGGAACCCATATTGCTGGTTATTACCTTTGTAATACTCCAAGTACTGCTCAAAATCTCCAACTGTCCTGCATGGGCTTATGATCAAATCTGGCCATCTAATGCTTGCCTTTCCCTGGACAGTGTGGTCACTTCTGCTGGTCCTGACTACCCCCACTAGGTTTTCACCACCTCCTCTTTGAACCAATGCCACTGTATGTACCAGCAGCCGCCTCCCTTCCTCCTTGGTTCTACTGTGCTGCCAGGCCCCTCAAAAACTGCCTCCTCTCAAAAACTGCTGCCTCTTCCTGTATCTCCCACTAAATGCCACCTCATATTTTAGTGCTCCTAAAATGTCAAAGCTGTGAGGGGCAAAGGAAACTAGGGAAGACTGCCTCTCTCTCCTTTTTATGTTACACTTTATTAGGAAATTGCCAATGCTATGCTGCTATTCCTTCAGACTGAATGCAGTATTTTCATTAGACAGAGCTTCTATTTTTACTTAGCGGGTCAACCAGGGCAAGATAATTGCTGTAACAAACAACGTCAAGATTTCACTGATTTTAGAGTGTAAAAATTTATTTCTGCCTATGTCACAGTCAAGATGGGGATGCAAGTAGACTGCACTGGGGCTCTATTCCTCCCAGCCATTCAGGGACCCAGGCCCTTCTGTCTCCAGCTGCTTCATCCTTAGGGCCTCGGAGGCCTCCACTGGATCGTTTGCATCCCAGATCATGCAGGAAGTTTTATGGGCCAGGCGTGGAGCTGGTGTACGTGACTTCTGCCCACACATTTATTAGGCTAGAACTCAGACAGAGAATATGTGTGCCAGGAAGGTATGAGCCCAGGAAGAAAAGGAGATGAGTTTGGGGAGCATCTAGCCAGTGTCTGTGACACTGGTCACCCCATGCCTTTGTAAATTACAGACCTGAGTTCTTGAGTTCTTGATGGTAGGAAAGGGTTCAGGTGCCGCTATCCTTAGGATTGCCTTTCTCCTGTAGGGACTAAGGCTTTGTTCCTGAGCTGAGTTTCTTGTAATGACTTATGAGTCTAAGCTGAAGCTCTCCCAGGAGGCTCCTCACTCCTTCTGCAGAGAGATTTCTGGAAGCCATTCCTACATCTATCAGCAGAGGATGGACAAATCTGAACTCCACTGACTTATCTGAAGCTGAGGGTAGTACCCTGTGCTACACTGGTGCCAAAAAGAGTCAGGAAGCAGTAATTAGTATGAGATTCAAAAAGCAAAAAGAAAATGTCATAGCAAATAGTAATAAGGGCAGTGAGACTGAGAAAAGCGAAAGAGGTGCACAGCAGAGGACGTTTAGGGGTTAAATGCAGATGTCAAGGAGCCAGTGAAATCAGTCTTGCATGGAGATCAGGAAGTTTGAAACGCATGTGTACAAGTGGCATATTCACTTCTCTTCACAGAGAACTGAACTCTGCCCAGGAGTTGCATGGCTTGTCATGAAGACAAACAGGTTTATGTTCCCAGAATGTCCTTTGATAAAACACAAGGGCTCATCTCACTCAGATCATACAGACTTCCAGCCTATAAAACTTTCTAGAGTCTAGACTATAAAATGCTTTGTGAGCCCTGAAATTTAAACAAAGGCTTCTTCTTAACAAGCCTCTGGCTGGAACATATGTTTGAGAACAGTGTAATTAAGGACAGACACACCCAGGCCAAATGAGCTCTTGGTCCTCCCATCCCTCATTCTAGCATGTTCATGTCGACCGAAGGACCTGTAGTAGCAGTGTAGATGGTAACAGCCCCCATTCACTGAGCACTCATCACCTATAAGAGAAGACAGTGTTTTGGAGCCTTGCCAGTCTTGATCAGCCCCTTCACTGGCTCCCAAAAAAAAATGCAATGGGCCAAGCGTATTGTGACTTCGGGAGTTTTCCCGAAGATTCAAGGGGCCAGGGAAAGGGGTCAAGGCACGTAGCATTTCCCCCACCCCCGCCCCCCCAAAAAAGCTCTGTTAGATGCATCTCTTCTCCCAGGTCTCTGCTGTTGGCCGCATCACTTCATCTTCCCCACTACTAAGACCTCTTAGGTCAGTTCCACTCTCAGGCTTTCTCCTCCTCCCTTATTTCCTGCCTTCTGCGGCCGTTAGCTTCAACATGAGGCTGTAGTCTCACCTCCATCCTATGGGCAGAACCTTTCCATGGAAGGTAAACTCAGATGGATAAAGCCATTTGCCCAAAGTTACACAATTCCCAAGGACTTGAAGAAGAATTCAAATGCAGGTTTTTCTGTCTTTTAATCACAAGCAGTGATGTTAGATACATGGCATGTGTGCTCCAATTTGTCTTTTCTTCTTCCAGGGCACATGTCAATCACCACACTCTGACAGTGGGCCCAGACACAGCTTCAGAATCCCTCACTCCGCTATCCAGGGAGCCACTACCTATCAACTGGATTCAGCTCAAAAATTGAAAACCATTTGTAATCCCTGCCTCACTTATAGCATTGTAACCAAACTATAAACTCCTTTATGACAGTACTTGATTCATGACAGATTTCAGTGTTGAATGTAGCTGATATTTGGCCAACATTTGTTCTCATTGGTTGGGAGTGCTAGCTGATTAGTCAGACATGTTCTGGTTAGTCAGGACCTATGCAGTACTGTGTTTTCCTTTTCTTTTTTTTTTTTTTTAATATAACCAAGTTTTTTGTTTTTTTTTTTTTTGAGACAAGGTCTTGTTCTGTAGTGTTTTTTATATTTAGATTACATCCCTGTTGAGTCTTCTCAGTTCTGCATGTCTAGCTCACTGGTTAAGTCCTAAGTAATCCTCTAAAAGTCAGTAAATCGGGTTACCACTGGCTACGTGACTGAAGTTCTAGAATACTTCATTTTTCTGCACATCTTAAAGTATGTATTATAGGCAGCTGTGTGTTGTAATATGAATATATATACCACATTAAATTTGAATATCTGTCTAATATTAAATTTGAATATATGTCTATTGTATTAAAACTCCCATACTAAATGTTGAGCTCTTAAAGAATGGAAGTGAAATTTTGTATCTTTTTAGCCCTACATAATGCATAGCATATGGCCCCAGATGTGTATTGGATAAATGTGAATGTAAGAATAAATAGCCATCACATTATGAGAAAAGAATAAAATCAATTTAGAAAAAAAAGAGGGGGAGGACTTTATTTTATTTATTTATTTATTTTGAGACAAAGTCTGGCTCTATTGCCCAGGCTGGAGTGCAGTGGCACGATCTCAGCTCACTGCAACCTCTGCTTCCCAGGCTCAAGCAATCCTTCCCACTTCAGCCTCCTGAGTGCTGGCTGGGACTATAGGTGTGCACCACCACACCTGGCTAATTTTTGTATTTTTTGTAGAGATGGGGGTTTTGCCATGTTGCCCAGGGTGGTCTTGAACTTGTGAGTTCAAGTGATCTGCCTGCCTCGGCCCCCCAATGTGCTAGGATTACAAGCATTAGCCACTGTGCCCAGCTGGACTTTATAATTAATAAAATTTGTTTTCTACCCTCATATTCCCTGCTTTGGATAATGCAAATATTCTCATGTTCTTTCACCACTCTTCTCTATACCAATGTCATAGTCCAAGCACCCAGGCTGCATGACTTGGGGAAACGCCGTCCCTCTGCATGTGAATCTCAGCAGTGTGTACATGCTCCACATATGCCTCATGGCTGCCACTCTCCCCATCCCTCCTGTTAGGTGGACTCAGCATTTCTGGTAATTACCTCTGCCCATTTCATCTCTGCACATCTGTAAAGAATTATAAGGCCGGGTGCGGTGGCTCACTTTGGGAGGCTGAGGTGGGCAGATCACCTGAGGTCAGGAGTTCAAGACCAGCCTAGCCAACATGGTGAAACCCCGTCTCTACTAAAAATACAAAATTAGCCGGGCGTGGTGGCACACGCCTGTAATCCCAGATACTCGGGAGGCTGAAGCAAGAGCATCACTTGAACCCAAGAGGAGGAAGTTGCAGTGAGCTGAGATCGCCCCACTGCACTCCAGCCTGGGCAAAAAGAGTGAAATTCCATCTCAAAACAAAACAAAAAAAGGAATGGTAACACAAAATAGGAAAAGTCGACACTTAGTATCAAGTTACTGCTCCTGGAGTCCACTGACTATAGCCTTCTCATGAGGCCATTCCTAGCCAATGCTTTCAAGGAGCTGGATATAAAACAGTAAACAAATCCTGTAAGCTCCTTCAAAGGCCTTGCAATCTAGGGGAAAGACAGACGTTAAGCAAGCAATAAATAAATATGTCATTACAAAGTGTGGCAAGCACAATGAAGGAAAAGAACCTAGTACTGTGAGAAAGAATCACAGGGACATCATAGATTAGTTTGGGGAGTGAGGAAATGAATGACTCTCTGAGAAACTGATACTTAAGCTGACCCCTGAAGAATGGGTAGAAGTTGTTCACGTAAAGGCTGAAGAACAGGACGTGTAAAGGTCGAGTCAGAAAAAAGCTTGGTTCAGCTGGGCACGGTGGCTCACGCCTGTAATCCCAGCACTTTGGAAGGCCGAAGCGGATGGATCACTTGAGATCAGTAGTTCGAGACCAGCCTGGCCAACATGGTGAAACCCTGTGCCTACTAAAAATACAAAAAATTAGCCAGGCGTGGTGGCACATGCCTGTAATCCCAGCTACTCGGGAGGCTAAGGCGCAAGAATTGCTTGAACCTGGGAGGCGGAGGTTGCAGTGAGCCAAGACTCCACCACTGCACTCCAGCCTGGGTGACAGAGACTCCATCTCAAAAAAAAAGAAAGAAAGACAAAAGCTTGATTCTATGGAGGAAACCAGTGTGCCTGAGGATAGTTTCAATGTGAGAAGCAAGAGGCAGACAGGAACCTGATCATGCAGGTGCCTTGACACTGAACGACTTTAATTAGCAAAGTTGATGTGATCCAACTGGCTGCTATGCAGAGAATAAACTGGAGGAGAACAAGAATGGAGACAGGAAGACCAGATAGTTACAAGCAAAAGGTCCTGGTGGTGGATTCAGTTACTCATGCTTTGTCTCCCGGACACAACGTGTGCACAAATTCTCACTTTTCACCTGCTTTCCTGTTCTGACAAGAAAGAAAAAATATGGGTCCTGTTTATTTTTCTCTTATTACACAAACTATTAAGACTAACAGAACTCCTGTTTCTTCTCCTGCGAGCCTGACTGCAAATGAGACAGTCATCCATACCCACCCTGACACATTCCTGCTACCCCAGCAGCTGGTCTTCCTGCAGCCTCCGTCAGCTTTCACCTGGGGACTGAACCAAATCGCATAGACACTGAGTCTCCCTGGCTCTCTTCTCCCCTGAGAGATGCCAGGGCTATCTAGAACCATTGCATTAGGCGACAGCCCAATACATAATATATGGAAATAAACTCCCTCTAAATTGAGCTATCATGAAGGGAAGGTAAACAGCCATCAGTTGAGATATACTATATAAAAGTAAATTATCAGTCAGCTGTGGTGGCTGACATCTATAATCCCAGCACTCTGAGAGGCTGAGATGGGAGGATCACTTGAGGCCAGAAGTTCAAGACCAGCCTGGAAAACATAGGGAGATTTCCATCTCTACAAAAAATTTAAAAATTAGCTGGTCATGGTAGTACACACCTGTAGCCCCAGGCTGAGGCAGGAGAATTGATTGAGCCCAGGAGGTGAAGGCTGCAGTGAGCCATGATTGCACCACTGCACTCCAGCCTGGGCAACAGAGCAAGAACCTGTCTCAAAATAAATAATAAATAAATAGGCCAGGCGCGATGGCTCACGCCTATAATCCCAGCACTTTGGGAGGCCAAGGCAGGTGAATCATTTGAGGTCAGGAGTTGGAGACCAGCCCGGCCAACATGGTGAAACCCTGTCTCTACTAAAAATACAAAAATTAACTGGGCATGATGGCGGGTGCCTGTAATCCCAGCTACTTGGGAGGCTGAGATAGGAGAATTGCTTGAGTACGGGAGGTGAAGGTTGCAGTGAGCCGAGATCGGGCCACTGCACTCCAGCCTCGGCGACAGAGCAAGAATCCGTCTCAAAAAATAATTAATAAATAAATAAATATAAAAATAAATTCTCCCTAACACACAATCATGCTAAATACTATCCATAGTCTCACTCCTACACAGCTGACACTTTCAGCTTTCTTTATTTGAAGCACATGGTTTAATGCAATTTTATGAATGACCTAAGAATTACTTTTTTTTTTTTTTTTTTTTTTTTGAGATGAAGTCTCGCTCTGTCGCCCAGGCTGGAGTGCAGTGGCGCGATCTCGGCTCACTGCAAGCTCCGCCTTCCAGGTTCACACCATTCTCCTGCCTCAGCCTCCCGAGTAGCTGGGACTACAGGCGCCCGCCACCACGCCCAGCTAATTTTTCCCCTAGTAGAGACAGGATTTCACTGTGTTAGCCAGCATGGTCTTGATCTCCTGACCTCATGATCTGTCCGCCTCAGCCTCCCAAAATCCTGGGATTATAGGCGTGAGCCATTGCGCCCAGCCAAGAAATACTTCTTAAGTATTTTCCATTATAATCTTGCCTCCAAGATAATCTAATAAAACCTGATCATCTTTAACTTCTGACAGCTTTCTGGTTTTGGAAGCAAGCGTGGTTTGTCAACCTGGGGTTTGATGTGAGGCTTAATTTCTCTCTAGGATGACATTTGAGGGTTTTTTGTATTTGTTTTGTTTTGGTTGTTGTTGTTTTTTGTTTTTGAGATGGGGTTTAATTATGTTGCCCAGGCTGGAGTGCAGTGGCACGATCACAGCTCACTGCAGCCTCGACCTTCCTGGCTCAAGCAATTCTCCCGCCTCAGCCTCCCAAGTAGCTGAGACTACAAGTGTGAGCCACCATGCCTGGCCCAGTTGAGGTTCTGAGAGGAATAATCACAATGGCAGAGCTAAAAGTGTGCATGTAACCACAAACTAGAGAGAGTTGTGAGACAAATAAATCTACTGTACCTTTGCCACCGCAAATATTTTTATTTCTTCTTTTATGTTTTATTCCTTCCAAGAGTTTATCTTTAAGGAACTAAAGGCTCTGGAACTTTTCAAGGACCTTTGTATGAAAAGCTACTTTTTACTTGTCCAGTTCATAAAATCTCACTCACTTCTTTTTCTTCTTTCTTACCATAAATATTCTCCTTATATATTTTAGTCTTCAAGATCTGGGAATTTTATTCTTTAATCAAATGATTAATTTTTGTTCTCTTATCCCAGCCTTAATGACCAAAGGAGGATTGTTTAGATTTTGCTGAAAGGTATTTCCTAACACAAATCATTTTCTTTCTTTCTCTGACTCAATTTTTAAAACCCTAGTTTTATTCTTCTCCTGAGAGATTTTGCATGAAGCTAATCTTTTTTCCACTTCCGCAATCTTAAAGAACAACACTGGTCTGATTTGAAGAGACATTTTGTGATAAATTTTCCCCCATCATTTTTTAGGGGAACACTTATTCCCCAACCCTCAGATTCCCATGTGGAGGGGTTTTCACTAGAGTATCTTGTGAGTCTCCTGACTAGTGTTCAAAGGAAGGAAGCAGGTCATGCTTAGCATAGCTGCTTCCCCTTGAGATTCATTCATTGATTCATTTTTAAAATTACTTATCCAGCCTGAATGCAGTGGCTCACGCCTGTAATCCCAGCACTTTGGGAGGCCAAGGCAGGCGGATCACTTGAACCAGGAGTTTGAGACCAGCCTGGCCAACGTGGTGAAACCCCATGCCTACTAAAAATACAAAAATTAGTCAGGCATGGTGGCGCGCCTGTAATCCCAGCTATTCAGGAAGCTGAAGCAGAAGAATCGGTCAAACCCGGGAGGCGGAGGTTGTAGTAAGCACCACTGCACTCCAGCCTGGGCAACAGGGTGAGTGACACTCCATCTCTAAAATAAAATAATATAATATAAAAAATAAAATTATTTATTCAACAAATATTTGAGCGGTCATTACTGAAAGGCCCTATTCTAGATGCTGGAGATGTCAGACCAGACAAAACAGACAAAAGTCCTTGTCCACATCATGCATGTTTGTGGGAGCTATGAGGTCAAGCAGAGGAGAAGAGAAATAATTAAGTAAAATATATGCTGTGTCAGTTGGTGATAAGTATTACAGAAAAATAGAATACAGAAGGGGAGATGCAATGTGGAAGTTGCAAGGAGTCGTGGGCAGATGTCCAATTTTAAATAGGATGGTTAGGGAAGGCTTCAGTAAGAGGATGATATTGGAAGAAAGATCCAATAGAGGCATCATGAATAACAAGAACTTGGAGGCAGAAGCATACCTGTCCTGTTCGAAGACCAGAAAAAGGTTGCCAGAAAGGATAGTTCTTCTTCTTTTTTTTTTTTTTCTTTTTTTTCTGAAACAGAGTCTCACTCTGTTTTCCCATGCTGGAGTGTGGTGGTGTTATCTCCACTCACTGCAACCTCCAACTACCAGGTTCAAGAGATTCTCCTGCCCCAACCTCCCGAGTAACTGGGATTACAGGCACCCGCCACCACACCTGGCTAATTTTTGTATTTTTGTATTTTTAGTAGAGATGAGATTTCACCACATTGGCCTGGCTGGTCTCAAACTTCTGGCCTCAAGTGATCCGCCCACCTCGGCCTCCTGAAGTGCTGGGATTACAGGTGGGAGCCACCTCACCCAGCCAAGAAAGGATGGTTCTAGGGAGAGATTAGAGATTAGATGAGGTCAGATATGGCCAGAGTAGGAACAGATTCTGTAGACTTGGTAGGGAAAAGTAAAGACTTTGGCTTTTAGTCTAGATTAAATAGGGAGATTTTGAAAGCTTTGAGTCACAGAAGTGTTTATTTGACTTAGATTTTAAAAATGTCCCTTGAGATCACTTTGCTGTGTTGTGAACAGACTGTCGGGGTACTGGCAGTGATGAATCACTTTTGACTATTACAATGACCCAAGCCAGAACTGATGGTGGTTTAGACTAGGGTAGTATCTTTGAGGGTGGGGAGAAGTGGTAGGATTCTTAATTTAATTTGAAGGTAGAGCCCACAGGATTTGTTGAAGAACTGAATGTATGGCATGAGAGAAAAAGGAGTCAGGGACCGTGGTGAGTCTTTTGGCCTAGCAACCAGAAGACTAGCGAAGGGGAAAACTGAGAGAGCAGTGGGATGGGAAGCAGACATCAGGGGTTGGTTTTGGATGTGTCAAATTCAACATCCAGTTGGACATGCAAGTGGAAATGCTGGCTAGGCAGTTGCATGTACGAATCTCGGGAGTTCAGGGAGAAGTCCTAGGGGGAGATATAAATTTGGTAGTCATCTGGTAGATTTGATAGTAAATGTGGTAGCTAATGCACATAACCCATATTTAAAGTCGGGAAATGGAATAAGATCACAAAAAGCATGTGTGATGCAAGAGGGGAGGGGAGAGTGAACGCTGCAGCATTTCACCGTTCACAGTTGAGGGAGAAGAGGAGGAAACAGCCAGAGAAAGCAGCAGGCATAGCCAGTACGATCAGAGGATAACCAGGAGAGTTTGTTGGCCCTGCAACCAAGCAAAAAAAGTGTTTTTGGGAAAAGCACAGTCAATTATTTTAAATGCCACAGACAGATCAAGGAAGAAAAAGGTCGAAGAGTAACGTGCCTGCCTGCAGAGAGCACACTCTTTGTTCTACTCTGCTGTGGTTTAAGGGCCTGCAGTTGTCCTGCTGTGCTAGCCTGGGTACACCTCTCCAATTCAAAGAAAGAATTTGCAAGCCCCTTTTACGACAGATCTAAGCCATGTCATTCAGCGTAGCTTTCTTTCAATAGTGAAGCTGATATTTTATCTCCATCTGTCCATCTCTTCAGTCTATTCCCAGATCAATCAGAGCTATGCAGAGAAGATGGGTATTAATTTACTGAGTCCCCTGAACCTTCAGTAATCATAAATATTCCTTTTATTTATCTCTGCTTAGTAGATGTGAAGTTTTGTTCTCTTATATAGTAGACTTTCCCAGTAGTATTATCTTATCTACTTCTTGCTCTATCTTAGAGAGATTCTCTCTAAGGCAACTTTCTTCTTCTCTAGTCAAGCTTTTAACATCTATTATGAGAGTCTTTGCAGATGTCCCTATGTAGGATTGGAGAGAGGCCCTAATCCATCCCTGTAGTGACTCTTTCTCCTTCTGGGAAGCAGATGGGATTAACAGACCATTACTAATTATTGTTCTTAAACAAGGCACTGCAAGATTTATAAACCTCTTCCCAAAAGCCAGGCTGCACATCTGACACAAAGAGGAAAAAGTCTACTTTTTTTTTTTTTTTAACAACTTCACCATGAGGAGTCCCTCTTTGCTGAGAAATTGTGCTTTGTATTTTTTCCTGTTTCTAAGAGGACAGGCATACACTTGTCCTGCGGTGAACCAAATGAAGTAGAGGATAAGATGTGATATCTCTGTAAGCCCACAGGATCTGCTTTGAACAAAGTAATATATTTGAAGCGAAAAGCAATCCTTCTTGAAATAGTCACAGGTCGTGCCTGCAGACACTTAATTGCAAGGGGTCGGCAACCTGTCTTTCATCCATGTCCTGACGAACAAAGACACACCACATGTGGGCCAAAGACCACTGGAAACTTCAAAAAGGCCTCTTCAGGCAGAGGACAGGAGCCACGAGGGTCATACCTGGTACTGTATGATGAGGATAAAGGTGATAAGAAATTCTCTAATGGCCTCTGTCCCTTCGTGTCTGAAATTTCTATCTCAAGATCAAAAGAACCAAGGTACAGCCTAGGTAAGAAAGGGCTCTTGTCCTAATTTTGGAAGAGCCTAAAAATGAAACCCAGGAGAATTTCTTAGAGAGATGATATTGCCTGGAGTTACCTTTCCATGAAATTAGACATTTCATTTTCATTCTTTCTTTTACCCTGGAGTTAAAGACTTGTTTGGTTTTTTTGGCTGTTTGTTTGTTTTGCCTTGTCAATACCTTAAAGATTTTTAAGTAGGATTCTTAGAGAGATTCACATGAAGCTATTTTCTTATTACCATCACAAATACTTTATTTTCATCCTACCCCCATCACCCTCCGCCTCAAAAATCTAAGATTTTATTCTTTCATTCAGGAGATTGTGCATAAAGTTACTTATTTCAGTGAAAAAAGATATTTATTTCTGTATTTCTTTTTACGCCTTGGCCTGAAAGTCATGAAACTCTGTTGTCTTATTCCAGAGACTTTATTTACCTAAAGCTACTCCCTCCTTCACTAATAGAGGTTCTAAGACAAATAGATTTCTCATAAAGAACTTTCGTGTGACCCAAACTTGTTCTTTAAGACTACAAATTTTTTTCTGAGCTGTAAAAACTTATAATTGAGTTTTCTTATTGAGAAAATCTGTATACATCTTTTCTCTTTTACCTTGAAACAGGGGCTAAAATACTAGACACCGAAGAATTGTATTACCCTTTAGTTTCCTAGTACATAATTCTTTCCAAGTAGAATAACAATTTAACTTTCAATCTATCTTCCATTACATCATTACTCAGGTTTTAAAATATTCATGTCATTGGTGATCTGTCATCTCTCCCAGTTTCTGGTACTCAAAAAACTACATATTCTTCAGTTTTAATTTAAGTGAAGAAATGAAGGAGAAAATTTGGTAAACATTTAGTTTAAGATGGAATAAGAAACAAAAAAAATTCTTTACTCCTAAATACAATGTATTTGCCAGAGGTATTGTTCACCTACCAACTTTAATTTCATGTCTTCTCAGTAAATCCAGAATGACAATTTCAAAGTGAAGAGCAAGCAGTACAGCCCTCACACAAAAAGGGCCCTAATTCTGAGCATTATGCCTCAGAGAATGCCACGCTATGGGGTGTCTTCCTTGAAATCTAAGTCCCCTCCAGTGGCTGCAATGCCAATTGACTGAAGCATGCCCCTGCTATTCCCTGTTTCTTTCCTTGGGGAACCTGCCCCAACCACATGCTGGTGAATTTAGCTATGCATTTGAAACCAAACTGTTTCTATTGATGAGGCTCTGCTAGAAACACTTCCCCAGGTCTTCCCCCATCCCTACCATCTTCCCACCCCACATAGCCACCCCACCTCACCCCTACCCAGGTCTCATTTCAGCCCTGCTGAAGGGGATTTGTGTGTGTGTGGTTGTTTCTTTTAATAACATTTGATCTCAATGTTGGAAGGGATCTCAGAGGTCTGCAAATCTAATCCCCAGCGAGTAGCAACTGCTTCTTTAATCCTCAGTCATGTTATCTCTGCTGGGACATTCTCAGCTCCCCAGAGCTCAGAGCACGCGGCAGATAGCCACTGTTGTAGGGCTTGGAGACTACACCTGTGACTGCCTCCCAGGAGAACTGATGCTGTCTTCTAAAGCCAGAGGGAGCAAGGCCAAATCCCTGCTCCATACATCAACCCTGAAAATGCCTGAAATATTGATGCAGGGTTCTTAGGAAATTTTGCTTGAGGTTATTTTCTTCTTTTTATCAAAAATACAGCCTGGACAGCATGGCAAGACCCCATCTCTACAAAAGAAAAAAATTAGCCAGACATGGTGGCACATGTCTGTGACCATAGCTACTCAGAAGGCTGAGGTGGGAGAATTGCTTGAGCTGGGAGGTTGAGGCTGCAGTGAGCTATGATCACACCCCTGCACTCTAGCCTGAGCGACTCCAGCCTGAGCAAGACTCTGTCTCAAAACAAAAAAGAAATTCCCCTTCCCTTTGCCTTACGTACATGAAGTTTTGTCATTTTACTGTAAAAGCTTTTCCTTTGAGGCTAATATTTACTTCTGTAATCAAGCCTTACATTCCCTAGAGAGGTGTTTCTTTATGGAGTTAATTCCTCCTGCCTCTCACAAATGTTTTCTCTCTCACTGCATGGGCTTTAGGTCTTTAAAGACCTTAGACATGGTCTAAGCTGAGAAATTTTCCATTTCCACTAATAGAGGCTTAAAGACCAAGAATGGCAATTTTCATTATTTTTCTATAGCTATTTTGTCATGAAAGAAATGGCTATTTTTAGAGAAGTGAATGTACTGGGGGCTACTTCAACCTATCTCATCACAGAACTCACTTCTTGTTTTTCTACGTTGGTTGGCCTCAAAAACCTGAAGTGTGTTCTCGTTTCTAAGAATGAAGCTATTTTCTTCATTACAAGGCCAACCTTAAATAGCAGTAAACATTTTAAAGGAAGGATTTTTGCATGAAGTTTTTCTGCCTGTCCCATATAATTGCTTTCAAATTCTGTTTGTAACCTTAATTTTAAGCCTCCATCTCTGTTCTCTTGTCTGATAAATTGTTGAATATATTTTCCTCCACTCCCCAGTCTTAAAGACCAGGCATTCAAGAGTTTATTTGCTTCTGTTACGAATGTATTCCTTTTTACACCTTAGCCTTACAGATCTGTGGATTTCTTCTCTCTTTTAGTGAATGTGCAAAAAATAAAAACTGGCAATATAGAAAAGAAGAGATACAATTGGGACCAATGACCAGATACTACTTTTTCAGATTATTTTTATAATGTTTTAATTTAAAAAGGAATAAAAAGATATGGTTCATTTTATTCTATTTTATTTTATTATATTATTTTATTTTATTTTTGAGACAGGGTCTTGCCCTGTCACCCAAGCTGGAGTGCAGTGGTACAATCTTGGCTCACTGCAACCTCCACTTCCCAGGCCCAAGCCTCCCACCTCCACCTCCAGGGTAGCTGGGACCACAGGCAGGTTTATTTTAATTTTCTCTTTTTGTGTGTATTTTTCAATGAAATAAAATATAATTTATTAATATATGTGCAAAATAAATTTCAGCTATTTCAAATAATGACATAGATCTAAATGTACTAATAATATATAAACATACCAATCATAAGTTTCAGATATATAGAGATGTAATTATCTCTCTACGTATATCTGAAATATGCATGCATTCAATATATGTGTGTATACGTAAAAATGTTAATTTGTGTTTTTAAAGTCTGGAAAGATAAATACTAAACTGTCAAGAGCAGTTATCTCTGGGAGGTATGTTGCCTTGCACCCATGAAGGGAAGGTTCTACTATCATAGGGGAACTTTCACTTTTGACTCCTTTTTCACCTGTATTGGTAGATAATAAACATATTTCTTGTAAAAATTGTTTAAAAGCCACCAGTACAAAAATAGAAAACAAAATACAGAGTATACTAAGGACATAGTCAATCAAGAGAAACTATATAAAAATGTAGATATTAATTTTCATCAGAAAACTTTTCTAAGATCTATTTAAGTTGTATTAACTTCCAATTATGTCATCTTGTTTAATTTTATAAACTACCTCTCCTGTTTATTTTAATGTTCATCGTATTTAACTTTGATTGTAGGTTTTTATGCTTGACTTTATAATATTAAAATATTTTCTCTACATAACTGTAGTGAATCATACAAGATTGAAGAGAAATAATCTGTGATGAGCTTGATATCTTTCCCCTTGTTTACCGTAGGCTGGGAAAATGTAGCTCTTGAGGAAATACTATACATGTTTACCCAAGGTAGAATTTCAGAAAGGTTTTAGAGTTAAAGCATGTCTTCACATGGAATACTTTTTGTTTCCTGGCAAGTAGTCAGTTCTTTATTTTCTTATCCAGTGTGCAGTTCCCAGCTTTGCTGAATCCCTATTTTCCCCAGTCTGAGTCTAATCAGAATCAATCTCCTTGGAATAGTTTCACAGGACATTTGAAAGAGATGATAAATCAGTTTCCCCATCTTTTTTCTCTTAAAAAAATATTCTTTCCCCTTGTTTAATTTTTAAAATCTAATAGAACTTTGAGTTCCTGCAAAGATGGAAAACTGGCATGGGTTACTGGCTTCCTTCCCCAGAATCAAACAAGGAGAAGCTCAGAAGGAAACATAGATTCCAGGAACTGATTACATCAACAGTAAGAAACCCTGGGAGATGGAAGCTCTGCACCTGAAGAGGGTGGGAGAAGAAGGGTTGAGTATAGCCCAGAAGAGAAGACTGGCAGGGGACACAGGTTAGCAAGAACAAGATTGCATTTTCCTCTGCCCCTTTCCTACTCTGCTTGGAGACAATGATTGCCTACCTGTTCACCATGGAAATCAGTGAAACAGGAGTCCAGGGGCTCAAAACAGGCAACCCAAATCTCCTACATTTAGGAGTTAATAAAATCAGGGGAGAAATGACCAGCCTAGAGCGTTTACTCTTCCATTCCTTCACCAAACTCCCCGGCTATTAACTTCCAAATTATATGTCTAGCCTGGACCTCACCCTTGAATTCTAGACTAGGGTATCCAAAACTGTCTATTTGCAGTTCTTCTTGCATGTCTAATAGACATCTCAAGCAAAATATGTCCACTAAATTTCTGGTATTTCCCCCAAAATTTGTTCCTTTTGCAGTCTTCCACATTGCAACGAGTGATAAATCTATCCTTCTAGTTAATGACTCCATTACTTTCCAAATCTGCTTGCACCATCTTCAATTTATATCTCAATAAATTCACAAAAAGGAGAATTGTGAAGCTCTAGAAAGGAATACAATCTCTAAGCATCATTACAAAGTGAATTGCATGAAGTATGATTGAGTGAAAAAAAGCAAGGTGCAGATTAAGGTGTATAGTATTCTACCTTTTACCTAAGAAAGGAAGGAATGCGAACATATCTATCTATACATATATATAGATTTTTTTTAATGGAAGAATAACGGGCTAGGTACGGTGACTCATGCCTGTAATCCCAACACTTTGGGAGGCCGAGGTGGGAGGATTGCTTGAGCCCAGGGGTTCAAGGTTACAGGGAGCTGTGATTGTGCCATTGCACTCTATCCTGGGTGACAGAGCAAGACCCTGTCTCTACAAAAACAAACAAACAAAAAACTGGAAGAATAAATTAAACTCTAATGAAAAATGGAAGGAAAAAACAAGTTAGAGGGAATAGGGTTAGAAGTTAAACTTCTCTGAATATACTTTGTTTTAGAGCTTTTGACTTACAAACCACATAAATGGTTTACATAATTAAAAAATAAAATTAAATCAAGGTGGGAAAATATCAGTTCCTAAAAATTGAAAACAAAATAAATACTAAGTTGATGGTTTAACTATTAACATATAGAGAACATGATATCCAATTAATTCAATAACTTCAAAACATATTAATTTGACTGTACCCTCCTAGTGGGATATATTCTAAGGGAAAAATAGAATTGCAAAGAAATCTTAAATTGTATTCAGGGATCATATTGTTAATAACAATATTGATATGGTGAGTATGAAACTATTATACACATGTATATGATAGGGTATAGCAAATAAGTAATTTTGTAATGATGTTTGAAACAATTATATATACAAATAGAACAAGTTAAACTGTGTTAAATTAAGTTAAAGCTGCCTCCTTACGTATTTGAAGTTTGACCTAAAGGTTTCTCCTTATATAGTGAACTGTAACCTAACTGGATATGTAAACAGACTGTAACCTATCACACGTCGCCAACTGTTGAAACCATGTTCAAAGAAGGCAAACACTGAGCTGTAACCAATCCAGTTGTTTCCGTACCTCACTGCTGTTTTCTGTTCACCACTTTCCTTTTTCTGTCCATAAATATTATCCAACCACGTGACAGCTCCACAGCTGCCCCAAATCTATTCTGGCTCCAGGAGATGGGAACGCTGCCTGATCTGTGAATCCCTCTTTGCTCAATTAAACTGTTTAATATGTCTAAAGTTTTTCTTTTAACAAGCAAATAAGTAATTATGTTAATTAGTAAGAGTAAAGAAGTGCAAATATAAAATCAAAGAAGGTAGGTAAAGAAAAACGGTAATATTTTATTTGAATTAAAAATATGAGTACTAACTCATGAGTTATTTCTCTTTTTCATTAAACAAAAACATATTTCTAGCTCTGTCCAGGGAACAGGCCTTCATACATTGACCAACCCAACAGCAACGAGGACCTCTAGTGCCAGATCGTAATCTCTGAAGGGCTCCTTGGAGAATGGATGATTTCGTGTCTGAAGCAGGAATGAGCCTAGAAGACCTTGTCATATTAGAAAACAAGAAAGCTACTAAAGTCTACTGGATTCATGTTAAAAGGTCACAGGAACCAATTTGAAGGCCCTCACAATAGCCAAAATGGGACATTATCAATAAGAATAATGATTACAACAGAGAGACTTAAATACGTTAAAATCCATAAGTTCATAATGATACTTTAAAAAAAGTCTCATTGATCATCTCTAAAGGATAAAAAAGAACCAAATACTTTTTCCAAAAATGGAAATGTGAGAGTTATATCCCATGGGACAATCCTCGGCCAGCAACGTATAGGAGTCAGCGATAAATATTCCCTTCCTCCCCTTCAAGTAGATGATTCTTAAGTGCGCTGCACATGACTTCCCAGAGGGTCCCTAACAAGGATTAATGTCCAGTTCTCCACAGTGCCATCCACTCAGTAAGGTGCTCTGAAGTTATCTTTCCCTCCTTTCCTGCTTCATTCTTCCCTCATTCTTCTTTGGAGTATCATTTTCCAAAATAATGACCATCACACAAGCCTTGTCTCAGGCTCAGCGCTTTGAAGAAACCTAAGCTAAATAGTGGGTACTAGAAGTAGCTCTACATAATGGAATACTAGTTAGCCTTGAAAACAGAACAAGGAAATCCTGTCATTTGCAATAACATGGATGAACCTGGATGACATTTTGTTAAATGAAATAAGCCAGACCCAGAAAGACAAATACCACATGAACTCACTTATATGTGAAATCTAAAAAAATCAAACTCATTGAAGCAGAGAGTAGAATGGTGAGGGGTAGGTGGATCGTTAAGGAGGATGTCAGTCAAAAGATATAAAATTTCCATTTCATAAGAGGAATAAGTTTAAGAGATCTATCATAGAATATAATGATGTTAGATGGTGATTGTGGAACATGATTATGGTTATAACAACATGTGGTGTACTTGAAAATTGCTAAGAGTAGATTTTATGTGTTATTGCTACAAAAAATAAGTATATGAGATAAAACATATGTTAATTCACTTGGAACTTAATGTCCTGATAAGGACACTTGGAGTCAGTCTTAAAATGCTGTTGGGATGACTCCTCGAGGCTTGGATACAGTGTCAGTCTCCCGTGAGATAGAGATGCTGGAATTGCCTCAACAGAGTGTTGAGAAAGGTGTCAACAAGTCCAGAAAAGTATAAATATTAAAATCCTTTGTGATGTGAATCAGAGAACCTACCACCTGACTAGGTCCCCCAGGAAGGCCCAAGTAATAACCGGTACAGAAAGTAATAACAGTGGTGGTGAGGCGCCAGCATCTTTTGAGGTCAACCATAAGTGTCCCTCAGTACATTTGTATATCACATTTGAGAGCAAGAGATTTTGCAATGGAATTGTGCTATTATCAATGGGGATGATAAGATTCAAGAATAGCAGAGACCAGATGGTGGCGTCTAATCTTAAGAGTCAAGAGGAACATAATTACTGTAATACAGACCAAAGCTAGAGTGACGGTCAAGGTTTCTTGACCTACTAGGATCTGTGGCAATGGCTAATAAGAGCAATACAGAAGGCAGAAGGACAACCAATTAGACTACTACTTGGTTTATATGACCACACAAAAATTGAAAGCTAGTGAGCAAAAGGCTGATGTCAGTCACCAAATGGGTAATTGCCATCCTTTGTTTCAGATCTTAGGCCAGTTCTCAGAACCAAAGCCTACTGATTGAAAAGGAAGTCTAACCTCCTTGATAAGGAATCCTGCAATGCCACTGCAAATACATACAGTAAGCATGCCCCCATTCCCTCCCCAAAGGGACCTGCAGCCTTTTCCCAGATACACTAGGGAAAATGGAAATACCCAGATTTTTGAGGGCTATTAGACACACAGTCTTAGCTGATAATTCTGCCAGGGGGCCTGAAATGCCAGCATAGTCCCCAAGTTAGAGTGGAAGCTTATGAAAGCCAGGAGATATACGGAGTCCCAGTCCAAGTCTATTTCACATGGGCTACATAAACCTACCAGTGATGGTTAGGCCCCTGAGTGCATAATTGGGATGGTTATCATTAAAAACTGGAAAAGTCCTCAGATTTCCCTCTTGACCTGTTGAATAAGAGTTATTATGGTAAAAATGGCCAAGTGGAAGCCTCTAAGCTCACCCATGTCTTCTCTTCCAGCCATGATGGTATATCAGAAGGAAAGCCACATCTTGGAAAGAATTACAGAAATTAGTGCCACCTTTAAAAAAGGAAAGGAGGCAGGGATAGTGGTCTCCATCACATTCCAGTTTAATTTGCTTTTCTGGCCCTGAAAGAAAGATAAAGAAAAAAATTAACTGGCTGCTGGACTACTACTATGAACTTATAGAAATTGAACCATTATTGTAGTCCCATACACAGCTGCTATACCATTGCCATTGCAACCCAGATACATTGCAATATGGCACATGTTACTGAAATAGACAACACAGCTCTGTGTTGCTTGGTCTACATTATTGAGTTGGCAAGGGCGTTGTTTTCAATCCTCAGCAAGAAAGAGGACCAAGTGTTTTTCAGGTTTTTGCTTTTAATGTGAGATGAGAAGCAATACCCCTTTACTGTTTTGCCCCAGGGCTCTGTTAACTATCCTACTCTTTGGCATATTTCACCATGGAGCAGCACTTTCATCTGACCCAAAACTCAAAGAGGTCCATCAAGAGCTGAAGGAGTCTCCAGTCTGTACCTCCAAGACGACAAAGGAAAGAAGGAACAATGGTCATGCCAAAATGGGCCATGGCCACATGCAGCTTATTTGCTGCACGAACTGTGCCCATTGCGTGCCCAAGGACAAGGCCATTAAGAAATTCGTCATTTGAAACACAGTGGAGGCTGCAACAGTCAGGGACATTTCTGAAATGAGCATCTTCGATGCCTATGTGCTTCCCAAGCTGTATGTGAAGCTGCATTACTGTGTGGGTTGTGCAATTCACAGCAAAGTAGTCAGGAATTGACCTCGTGAAGCCTATAATGACCAAACACCCCCACCCAGATTTAGACCTGCGGATGCTGCCCCACGACCCCCACCAAGCCCATGTAAGGAGCTGAGTTCTTTTTTTTTTTTTTTTTTTTTTTTTTTTTTGAGACAGAGTCTTGCTCTGTCACCCAGGCTGGAGTGCAGTGGCTCGATCTCAGCTCACTGCAAGCTCTGCCTCCCGGGCTGACGCCATTCTCCTGCCTCAGCCTCCCGAGTAGCTGGGACTACAGGCACCCGCCACCATGCCCGGCTAATTTTTTGTATTTTTAGTAGAGACGGGGTTTCGCCGTGTTAGCCAGGATGGTCTCCATCTCCTGACCTCATGATCCGCCCGCCTCGGCCTCCCAAAGTCCTGGGATTACAGGCGTGAGCCACCGCGCCCGGCCTAGGAGCTGCGTTCTTAAAGACTGAAGACAGACTACTCTCTGGAGAAAAATAAAATGGGAATTATACTTAAAAAAAAAAATGAGCTGAAGGAGCTGAGGATCCATGCCAACAAGGTAAATCAGCAGATCAGTGATAATGTGTCTGGGTTGCAATGGCAATTGATGCCCTACACTGTCCTTTAGAGCATTAAAGGTGACTGCTTCTTCATTTCCACCCTTAAAATCTTCAACAAATTTCTTTTGTGGCCAGCTCCAACCTGGAACCACATAAGGAAGGAAATTCTGAGAATTGTTTGACTTTAGCTGGGTTAAAACAGCATACAACCATGACGTCAACTTTCTTGAGTACAGTGAAAATTATCTCAGACAGTAGTTTTCAAATTTTATTGTGCAAAAGATTCACCAGACATTCTGATTGTCTGTTGCTGTATAATAATCCTCCTTCACACGAATGCCATAAAACAGCCATTTTATTATACCTAAGGATTCTATGGGTCAAGCATTCCGGCAGAGTGCAGTGAGGATAGCATGGGATGCCACTGGAAAGGTTTAAGCAGTTGGGGATGTCTCAAATGTCTGCGGATGAAGTCTTCTTCACTGACATGTCCACTACCTGGGCTAGGATGACTCAAATGCTGGGCTTAACTGGGATTATCAAGCAAGCTTTTTCATGTGGCCTCTCCATGGGGCTTAGGCGTTCTCACAGCATGGCAGCCTTCTTACATGATAGCTCAGGGCTCCAAGGGCAAGTGTACCGGCAAACAATGCAGTAGCTGCACGGCCTCTCTGACTTAACTCAAAAGTCATGCTCCGTCATTTCTGTCACCTTCTATTAGTTATACAAGTGAGTGGCTGAAGCAAGTCCAGATTCAAGGGGAAGTGGAGGTAGACCCCACCTCTCAATGGAAAGAACATCAAAAAACTTGAGGTCATCTATCACACTGAAACCTTCAAAATGCAGATTCCATCTTTTCAATTAAATACAGTGGTATAAAAGCAGAATTTCTCTATTGCCTCTTAGAAAATTATCCAAAAATAGCAAGGAGAAGGAGAAACGCAAATACAAACATAATACTTAACCGTTAAAACCTTGAACCTCAAAGTATGCAAAAGAATGTGAAAAGTAGAGAAGATGAAGCAAGGATTCAAAAAAAATTCAGAGAGGGAGCAATCACTCAGGATTGTACATCTCAGAAAGAAGTGGCAAAGACATTTCACCAAGGTTAAGGGCATGCACTGAAGTATAAAATCAAAATCACTTGTTTGCACCAATGGGAGCTGGGATGCACAGGTTGATTTTTAAAAATTATGTAGGTTTAAAAGAAGAATCCCTTGATGCAGCCATATTCACTTCCTCCACATTCTCTTCCTCTTCTCCTCCTTCTCATCATCTGTCCATGGGGTATTAAGAAAAGAGACAATTTACATTGGGAACAGATTTTATCTGGTTGGGTGTGGGGAAGGCTAAATAAACTCCCATATAAACCTGAGAATTGTTTCTTAAAATTTCCATAGCTTGAAACACATTCTTGCCCCTTTTCCACATTGACTTACCATGAATCGCTGATACAGTAAACACTGTGTTCATTTAAAACTAAGTATTCAAGAGCTGGGCACAGTGGCTCATGCCTGTAATCCCAGCACTTTGGGAGGCAGAGGTGGGTGGATCACTTAAGGTCAGGAGTTCGAGACCAGCTTGGCCAACATGGTAAAACCCCATCTCTACTAAAAACACAACAATTAGCCAGGTGTGATGGTGCATGCCTGTAATTCCAGCTACTTGGGAGGCTGAGGCAGGAGAATCGCTTGAACCCAGGAGGCGGAGGTTGCAGTGAGCCAAGATCACAAAACTGCACTCCAGCCTGGGCAACAGAGCGAGATTCAGTCTCAAAAAAACAAAAAAAAAAAAAAACAAGTTTTCAAAACAGAACCAACACAGGAGCTGTCCAGAAATATAAGAGGAAAAAAAAATCAAGAAAAGGAACAGAAAATGAATGGGTCAAAAAACACCAGAAAAAATATCCCTACAGAGCAGGTGAAAATTTAGGCCAAATATTTTGTCATGAATTATAAAAATTTAATGAAACAATTATCACTGTAGAACAAAACTAAAAAGCAGAAATATAAAAACTTGACAGAGCTCAGTTAGAAGCAGAAATAAAAATATCAGAGAAATGAAAGAAATGAGGGAAAGAATAGACTACAGAAACTGAAAAAGAAGGCAGGAATGAGAAAAGCAAGCAGAGCCAAACAAACATGGAAATAATAGAGTAAAATGTGAATGTTATGAAGCTCTACAGTGTATAAATGATATAATCAGCAAAAATTGATTGGCAACCAAGAGGGAGGGGAGAAAGTAGTAAGTAATTTGATTTCTTCATCATTTAGAGTCAGAAGTAAAAACTATAACTTAAAAATGATAAATTAATAATAAAACCATAGTACATTTACTAGTTCAAAGGTAAACATTAGGAAGTGAGTAATGTGGCTAAAATCTAGCAGTAGAAGAGTATTATAGTTTGAATTGTGTTCCTCCAAAAAAGATGTTGAAATCCTAACCCCCAGAGCCTATGAATGTAGCCTTATTTAGAAATAGGGTCTTTCCAGATGATTAAGCGAAGATGAGGTTGTTATGGTGGGCCCTAATCCAGTGTGACTGCCCCCTTATAAAAAAAAAAAAGTGGAAATTTGGACTCAGAGACAGCCACATACAGAGTGAAAACAATGTGAAGACACAGAGAGAATGCCATCTGCAAGCCAAGGAATACCTGAGACCACCAGAAGCTAGGAGAGTGACATGGAACAGGTCCTTCCCTCCCAGCCCTCAGGAGAAACTAACCCTGCTGACATTTTGATCTTGAATTTCTAACCTCCAGAACTGTGAGATAATAATTTCTGTTGCTTAAACCACCCACATCTTAGTACTTTGTTATAGCACCCCTTACAAACTAACACCAGGAGGGAGATGGAAGAACAAAGATGCTAATTTTATTGTTGCTCATTGTAGGAAATTAATTGGCCTTATCTCAAGAAATGCAGGTGAATAGGGTGTTATAAATAACATAATTATAAAGGAAACCATTTGTACAAAAATACAAATGCTTTAGTGTTGGCACAGGAAACACAAAAAGCAAAGAGGTTATAAATTGCAAAAATAGAAAATATAACTTGAAATTTTATGACAAAAACCAAACATTTGTCTTGGAATTAATGTGAAATAGCTAAATACACTTTTGAAAAAATCTTCAAATTGGATTGCAAAGCAAAACTCTGTTTTGGGCACACATAAAAGAGATTTTCTATTGTCTATTGCTTTGTTCATTTAAAAACGAACCTTTAGTGGCGAGGTAGGGGCTGAGTCAAGAGGAGTATGATACCCCTGAAGATAACTCCAGTACTATATTACCTTTGAATACACATTCTCATCCATCACAAATACATTTGCAAACTTCTCTGGTAAAGATCATATGCATATGAATGCATCTCTGCACAAGAAAAGTGTGATTTCAGATGTAGGGTGCATTATAGAGCATATAGGCAGAGGCGGAATTCTTTGTCCATAGTCAAATATGTGTGCTCAAAATTCAAAAAGGTTAAAAATAAAAGGATAGCAAGAGTGTGTCTGAAAAGCCTAACTGTATAAAAGCTGGGGATATGATCTTAATATCAGAGTTAAGAGCAAAAAACATTAACAAGATTTTTAAAGCACTTTATAATGATAAAGCATGTAATGCATAATAAAGATATGAGTTACATGTATCTGTGCACCAAATCACATAGCATCAAAAAGCGTTAAAAACAAAAGTTTAGGCGATACAGGGAGAAGTAGGCAGTCTGGGACTCCTTAACCTCTTTTTCCACCCATGAAAGATAAGGTAGATTATTCTGTCCTCCACACATTTATCTCTAAAACTCTCCAGACTTGCTTAAGATTACAACCTAATCTTAATCTATCTGCACTACATGTGAAATGGTATAGTGTTATTTGAAGATAGACTTAGATTAGTCAAAAATTCATACTGAAAGTAAGGAAAATACTTTAAAAAATTTTAAGAAATATAATTGATAAACTAAGAGAGCAGATAACATAAAATCATATAAAATGCTCAGTTGAAACCAGAGAAGGCAGAAAGAGAAGCCTCTGGCAATAAATAGAAAATAGTTGCAAACAGTTGATATTCATCCAACTGTATCAGTAACTATACCGATTAAAAGACAGAGGCTGAGCACAGTGGCTTACACCTGTAATTCCAGCACTTTGGGAGGGCAAAGTAGGCAGACTGCCTGAGCTCAGGAGTTCAAGACCACCTGAACAACATGGCAAAACCCCATCTCTACAAAAAATAAACAAAATTAGCCAGGCATGGTGGCATGTGTCTGTAGTCTCAGCTTACTCAGGAGGCTGAGGTGAGAGGATCACTTTAGCCCAGGAGGTTAAGGCTGCAGTAAGCAGTGATCATGCCACTGCACTCCAGTCTGGGTGACAGAGCAAGACCCTATCTCAAAAAAAAAAAAAAAAAAAGACACTGTCAGAGTGGATAAGGAAAGCAAGACTATATATTATCTACAAGAAAACCATTCTTATTATAAAGACAGATAGATTAAAAATAAAGGAATGGAAAAAGAAAGAAAGATAAAAATAGAAATGGATAAATCGTTCTAACACTAATCAGAAGAATACTGGAGGAGCCATGTTAATTTCAGACAAACAGACTTCAGAATGAGGAAAATTTTCTGGGATTCAGAGGCACTCTGTAATGATAAAGGGGTCAATTCTCCAAGAAGACATAACAATCCTAAATGTGCCCAAGTCCAAGCTGAATGGAGAAATAGACAAATCCACTATTTATAGTTAGAAACTTCAACAACTTTTTGTTAGTAATTGATGAATCAAGCAGGCAGAAAATCAGTAAGGATATAGTTGACCTGAGCAGCACTATCAATCACTTGATCTAATTAACATTATAGATTATTCCATTCAACAACAGCAGAATACACGTTATTCTTAAGCCCACACAGGACATTCATCAAGATAAACCACATTCTGGGCCATAAGACACACCTTAGCAAATTTAGAATAGAAATCATACGAAGGAATTTATCAGACCACAGTGGGATTAAACTAGAAATCAATAACACAAAGATAGCTAGGAAATCCCCCTAATATTTGAAAATTAAACAACACGCTTCTAACTAACACATGGGTCAAAGAATAAGGCTCAAGAGAAACTCAAAGATACTTCTGTTTTTTCATTTGTTTATTTTAAAAGGTATATTTTGATTATTTTAAAGCACTTTCTTATAGCCATTAATCAGAAAATATTATGAGCTGGGCTTGGTGGCTCATGCCTGTTATCCCAGCACTTTGGGAGGCTGAGACGGGTGGATCACCCGAGGTCAGGAGTCCGAGACTAGCCTGGCCAACATGGTGAAACCCCGTCTCCACTAAAAATACAAAAAATTAGCCGGGTGTGGTGGCACATGCCTGTAGTCCGAGCTACTCAGGAGGCTGAGACAGGAGAATTGCTTGAACCCAGGAGGTGAAGGCTGCAGTGAGCTGAGATCGCGCCACTGCACTCCAGCCTGGGTGAGACAGAGCGAGGCTCTGTCTCAAAAAAAAAAAAGAAAATATTATTATGAATACCCATAATTGCATGTTAAATTGGTAATTTTGTTGTGTATTTTATATATTTAAAATAAAATGCTTTCCAAATACAGATTCTCCCAATAGGCATTACTATCTGAACCCTTCCCTGGAATTCTCTCTCACCTTTCCCTGCTAACCTAAAACCTGTTCCATTTTCTTGGTTCACAAGCTCCATTGTTTCCACAACTTTGGCCTCACATTGCTCTCTGCATTTTTCTCTAAGCACAGGTAGTCAACAAATATGTCAGTTTTTAAGTTATGTAGGCTCAACAACTTCTCTTTTATGGGAAGTTTATAATATCTTGAACTAAATGAAAATGGAAATACAACTTATCAAAACTTGTGAGGTGCAGCAAAAACAGTGATTAAAGGGAAATTTAGTGCATGTATTAGAAAAACAGAAAGATGTAAAACCAATAACCTAAGCTTCCACCTAAGAAACTAGAGCAAGAAAGACAATGGAGGAACAGAAGAAATAAAAATTACAACAGAAATCAATGAAGTTGAGCACAGAAAAACAATAGAGGGAATCAACAAAACCAAAGACTGGTTCTTTGGAAAGAACAATCAAATTGATAAACCTTTACCCAAACTAACCAAGAAAAAAAGAGGAGACACAAATTACCAATGTCAGAAATAAAAGAAGGGTTATCACTACTGATCACACAGATATTAGAAGGAGAAAAGAAGAATACTATAAACAACTCTATGCCAACGAATTTGAAAATTTAGATGAAATGGACCAATTCCTTGAAAGACACAAACTACCAAAATTCACACAAGCATAAATAATCTGAATAACTTTAGCTCTATTAAATAAATTGAATCAATAATTAATAGCCTTCCAAGAAAGAAATCTGAAGGCCCAGATGTTTTCTTTTTTTTTTTTTTTTTTTTTTTTTTTTTTTAAATTTCTGAAGTATTTATTGATCATTCTTGGGTGTTTCTCGGAGAGGGGGATATGGCAGGGTCATAGGATAATAGTGGAGAGAAGGTCAGGAGATAAACACATGAACAAAGGTCTCTGGTTTTCCTAGGCAGAGGACCCTGCGGCCTTCTGCAGTGTTTGTGCCCCTGAGTACTTGAGATTAGGGAGTGGTGATGACTCTTAAAGAGCATGCTGCCTTCAAGCATCTGTTTAACAAAGCACATCTTGCACCACCCTTAATCCATTTAACCCTGAGTTGACACAGCACATGTTTCAGAGAGCACGGGGCTGGGGGAAAGGCCATAGATCAACAGCATCCCAAGGCAGAAGAATTTCTCCTAGTCAGAACAAAATGGAGTCTCCTATGCCCACCCCTTTCTACACAGACACAGCAACAATCTGATCTCTCCTTCCTTTCCCCACACTTCCTCCCCTTCTCTTCAACAAAACCGCCATCGTCCTCATGGCCCGCTCCCGATGGTCGCTGTCTCTTCGGAGCTGTTGGGTACACCTCCCAGACAGGGCAGCCGGGCAGAGGCGCTCCTCACCTCCCAGACAGGGCGGCTGGGCAGAGGCGCCCCTCGCTTCCCAGACGGGGCCGCCCGGGCAGAGGCGCTCCTCGCTTCCCAGACGGGGCCGCCCGGGCAGAGGCGCTCCTCAGTTCCTCCCAGACCGGGTGGCAGCCGGGCAGAGGCGCTCCTCACCTCCCAGACGGGGCGGCCAGGCAGAGGCGCTCCTCACTTCCCCGACGGGGCGGCCGAGCAGAGGCGCTCCTCACTTCCCAGAGGGGGCGGCCGGGCAGAGGCGCTCCTCACTTCCCCGACGGGGCGGCCGAGCAGAGGCGCTCCTCACTTCCCAGAGGGGGCGGCCGAGCAGAGGCGCTCCTCACTTCCCAGAGGGGGCGGCCGGGCAGAGGCGCTCCTCACTTCCCAGACGGGGCAGCCGGGCAGAGACGCTCCTCACTTCCTCCCAGATGGGGTGGCGGCCAGGCAGAGGCGCTCCTCACCTCCCAGACAGGGCGGCCGGGCAGAGGCGCTCCTCACTTCCCAGACTGGGCGGCCGGGCAGAGGCGCTCCTCACCTCCTAGACGGGGCGACCAGGCAGAGGCGCTCCTCACTTCCCAGACGGTGTGGCGGCTGGGCAGAGGTGCTCCTCCCTTCCCAGATGGGGCAGCCAGGCAGAGGCGCTCCTCACTTCCCAGACGGTGTGGCGGCCGGGCAGAGGTGCTCCTCCCTTCCCAGATGGGGCAGCCAGGCAGAGGCGCTCCTCACTTCCTCCCAGACGGGGTGGCGGCCAGGCAGAGGCGCTCCTCACTTCCCAGAGGGGGCGGCCGGGCAGAGGTGCTCCTCACTTCCTCCCAGACGGGGTGGCAGCCGGGCAGAGGCACTCCTCACCTCCCAGACGGGGCGGCCGGGCAGAGGTGCTCCTCATCTCCCAGACGGGGCGGCCGGGCAGAGGTGCTCCTCATCTCCCAGACGGGGCAGCCGGGCAGAGGTGCTCCTCACTTCCTCCCAGACGGGGTGACGGCCGGGCAGAGGCACTCCTCACCTCCCAGACGGGGCGGCCGGGCAGAGGCGCTCCTCACCTCCCAGACGGAGTGGTCAGGCAGAGGCGCTCCTCACTTCCCATATGGGGTGGCGGCCGGGCAGAGGCGCTCCTCACTTCCCAGATGGGGCAGCCGGGCAGAGGTGCTCCTCACTTCCTCCCAGACGGGGTGGCAGCTGGGCAGAGGCGCTCCTCACCTCCCAGACGGGGTGGCCGGGCAGAGGCGCTCCTCCCTTCCCAGACGGAGTGGCCAGGCAGAGGCGCTCCTCACCTCCCAGAGTGGGCGGCCGGGCAGAGGTGCTCCTCATTTCCTCCCAGACGGGGTGGCGGCCAGGCAGAGGCGCTCCTCACCTCCCAGACGGGGCGGCCGGGCAGAGGCACTCCTCACCTCCCAGAGTGGGCGGCCGGGCAGAGGCGCTCCTCACTTCCCAGAGTGGGCGGCCGGGCAGAGGCGCTCCTCACTTCCCAGAGTGGGCGGCCGGGCAGAGGCGCTCCTCACTTCCCATAGGGGGTGGCAGCCGGGCAGAGGCGCTCCTCACTTCCCAGATGGGGCAGCTGGGCAGAGGTGCTCCTCACTTCCTCCCAGACGGGGTGGCGGCCAGGCAGAGGCGCTCCTCACCTCCCAGACGGGGCGGCCGGGCAGAGGCACTCCTCACTTCCCAGACGGGGCGGCTGGGCAGAGGCGCTCCTCACCTCCCAGAAGGGGCGGCTGGGCAGAGGCGCTCCTCACTTCCCATATGGGGTGGCAGCCAGGCAGAGGCTCTCCTCACTTCCCAGACGGGGTGGCGGCCAGGCAGAGGCGCTCCTCACTTCCCAGATAGGGCAACAGGGCAGAGGCGCTCCTCACTTCCTCCCAGACGGGGCGGCCGGGCAGAGGTGCTCCTCATCTCCCAGACGGGGCAGCCGGGCAGAGGCGCTCCTCACTTCCTCCCAGACGGGGTGGCAGCCGGGCAGAGGCGCTCCTCACATCCCAGATGATGGGCGGCCGGGCAGAGGCGCTCCTCACTTCCCAGATAGGGCGGCCGGGCAGAGGGGCTCCTCACATCCCAGACGATGGGCGGCCAGGCAGAGAGGCTCCTCACTTCCTAGACGGGGTGGCGGTGGGGCAGAGGCTGTAATCTTAGCACTTTAAGAGGCCGAGGCTGGTAGGTGGAGGTTGCAGAGAGCCGAGATCACACCACTGCACTCCAGCCTGAGCACCATTGGGCATTGAGTTAGCGAGACTCCGTCTGCAATCCCAGCACCTCGGGAGGCCGAGGCAGGCAGATCACTCGAGGCCAGGAGCTGGAGACCAGCCCGGTCAACACGGCGAAACCCCGTCTCCACCAAAAATACAAAAACCATTCAGGCGTGGCGGCGCGCGCCTGCAATCCCAGGCACTCGGCAGGCCAAGGCAGGAGAGTCACAGGAGCCCGAGGCAGGAAGGTTGCAGCAAGCCGAGATCCCGGCAGTACAGTCCAGCTTCGGCAACAGAGGGAGACCGAAAAAAGAAGGAGAGGGAGACCGAAAAAGAGGGGAGAGGGAGAGGGAGAGGGAGAGGGAGAGGGAGAGGGAGAGGGAGAGGGAGAGGGAGAGAGGGAGAGGGAGAGGGAGAGGGAGAGGGAGAGGGAGAGGGAGAGGGAGAGGGAGAGGGAGAGGGAGAGGGAGAGGGAGAGGGAGAGGGAGAGGGAGAGGGAGAGGGAGAGGGAGAGGGAGAGGGAGAGGGAGAGGGAGAGGGAGAGGGAGAGGGAGAGGGAGATGTTTTCACTGGTGAGTTTGCCAACCTATACTGAAAATAATTTAGCAATATCTGTCAAAATTTTAAATGTACATATCCTTTGGCTCAGGAAGATTTTCTTCAGGTATATTTATACATGTGGGATATGATATATGTCGGAGGTTATTCATTGCAATATTGTTCCTATTATCAAAGGATTGAAAACAATGTGAACCTCCATTGATAGGCTCCTTGTTAAGTATTTACGGCACATCCATACATGAAAATCCATACCGCTGAGAAAAACGTGAATCATTACTCATATATCACTATAGCATGATTTCCAAAATATATTGGCACATGACAACAAAAGAACAATTTACAGAAACCATAAGTATAGTACATTATCATTTGTGTAATGAGAAAGTAGAGAAAAAAATATATGCATGTATTTGCATGTCTACGCACAAAAAAACTCTGGAAAAATATATATGAAAGTAATATAACAATGCATACTTTTCGGCTGGGCGTGGTGGCTCACACCTGTAATCCCAGCACTTTGGGAGGCTGAGGCAGGTGGTTTCTTAAAGTCAAGAGTTTGAGACCAGCCTGGCCAACATGGTGAAACCTGTCTCTACTAAAAATACAAAAATTATCTGGGTATGGTGGCATGCACCTGTAATCCCAGCTACTTGGGAGGCTAAGGCTCAAAAATCACTTGAACCCGGGAGGCGGAGGTTGCAGTGAGCCGAGATCGTGCCACTGCACTCCCAGCCTGGGTGGAGGAGTGTGACCCTGTCTCAAAAAAAAAAAAAAAAAAAATGCAACAATGCATACTCCTGAGAAAGGGGAAAGGGTAGCTGAGAAACAGAGTCTAGGAGAAAAAGTATTTATCGCATATCCTTTAGTATATTTTGAATTTTTGAAATGTATATTTTACTTAGAAAAATGAAAAATTTTAAAAGTTAACAGCTTCCCTGCTGACCCCTCCCAGAGATTCTGATTTGGGGCCAAGGAATCTGCATGATTAACAGGCTCTCCAAGTGATACAGCAGATGCAAGGAGCACACTGAGAAACACTGACCCACATCATAAGTCCACATGTGAGAGTAATATAAGAGAAGAATCACAAAGAATTGAGGATTTAGGAGGGAAAAAAGAAAATGTAAGGATGAAGAGAGCCAAAGACAACATCCAGGTGCTGATCCCAAGAGTGGGAAACTTACAACATTGTCCTAAATAAGATGGAAGGGGAGTTTTCCAAAATAAAGGACAATACATCCATGTGGATGTCATTGGAGACTGGCTCCTCTTACTGTTCTAGATACAATTTTAATGTGGATTATGTCATCAAAAAGAAATAGCTGACATTAGGCTGAGTGTGGTGGCTCACGTCTGTAATCCCAGCACTTTGGGAGGCTGAGGCGGGTGGATCACCTGAGGTCAGGAGTTCGAGACCAGCCTGGACAATATGACAAAACCCTGTCTCTACTAAAAATACAAAAATTAGCCAGGGGTGGTCGTGAGCACCTATAATCCCAGCTACTCAGGAGGCTGAGGCAGGAGAATCACTTGAACCCTGGGGGGCGCAAGCTGCAGTGAGCCAATTTCAAGCTACTTCACTCCAGCCTGGGCGAAAGAGCAAAAGTCTGGCAAAAAAGAAAAAAAAGGAAAGAAATAGCTGACATTACAATTGTTTTGGACATGTCAACAAAGTTCCTCTCCTTTGATTCCTCTTTTTCTCTAAAATTGCTGATTATGATCAACCTCTAAGTTTCAAATAAGCATATCTTATACTTTTTTCCTCTTTATGCTTTCTCTCTCTTTCTCCTCCCAACCTCTTTTAAACATATCTCCCTTCTTAAAAAGTTATACCTGTAGTAGGATGGAATGATAGACACTAATGCACACACAGTCTCTCTAATAACTGTGTTCATGCTGCCGATCTTCCTTCTAGAGTCTTCTATCCCACACCAACCCACCCCATCCCATCCCATTCATTCAACAAATATATATTGAGAGCTTATGTTTCTGACACTATTCTAGGTACTGAAGATAGAGTTGTGATCTAGAAGATCTCTCCTCTTATGACATGTACAATTTAGTGGGAAGAAAAAGACAAAAAGGAAAAGAAGCATAGAAATGAATTAATTATTTTCAGATAATGATAAGCACTCTAGGGAGAGGGGACACTTAAGGTTGGGGAGTCGAGGAAGCTCTCTCTGAAAAGGGGATTTGAGACCCGAATGATGAAAAGAAGCCATTCAAGTCAATTTCTGGGAGAAGAAATTCTAAGCAAAGAAACAGTGAATACCTACACCCTGCTCTAGAACATACTTGTATTCTTAAGGAATACCAAGGAGATCAATGTGGCTATGGTATAGGAAACTAGGAGAAGGATACTAATATATTAGGTTAAAGAAGTAGGCTGTGTGTGTGTGTGTGTGTGTGTGTGTGTGCGTGTGTCACAGCTAATCTCTACACCATTTAATAGTAGGCTGCATATATCATGTCCGCTTATCCCCTTAATACCCCTATGTCTATTTCTTAAGAACAAGGATATTCTTTTACACAACCACAATATAATTATCAATGTCAGGAACTTTAATATTGATATAATACTTTTATCTAATCTACAGTCTGTATTTAATCAATTTAATTCTACTAATTTAATTTAATCAATTTAATTCTACTAATGTTCTTTAGAATATTTTTTCCTGGCACAGGGTCCAGCCCATAATCACATATGACATTTAATTGTAGTGTCTCTCTAGTCTCCTTTAATTTGAATCAATTCTTCAGCCTTTTCTTGTCTTTTAAGACATTGACATTTTAAAAGAATATAGATTAGTAATTTTATGATATTGAAATAGTTGCTTCAATTTGGATTTTTCATCATTCTTCTCCTTTTTTAGGTTAAGATTCACTTATAGAGCACTTACTATGTGCCAGGCCCTGTTCTAAGTGCTTTGCAATTTTTCATCTTCATAACAAGCCTCTGAGGTACATATTATCATTATTTCCATTTTTCAGATGAGAGCCCTGAGGCAAAGAGAGAGTAAATAAGTTGCCCCAGGTCACCCAACTTGTAAGCAGGGATTTGAACTGAGGCAGCCTGGTTCTGGAGCCCTTGCCTGTAACCTTCTTCCTTCTCAGTAAACTCCAGCCACACTGGCCTCCTTGCTTTCCTCAACATGCCAGGTACTCTCCCACCTCAGGGCCTTTGCACGTGCCTTTCCCACTGACTTGAAAACTTCTCCCCTAGCTATGTTCTCAGTGATGCCCTCACTTTTTGGGGAGTCTCTGTTGAAATGTCACCACCCTATCTAAAGTGGCACACACTGACATATGTCAGCCTTCAACACACACCACCTGACCTATTACATATTTACGAATGTGTTTATTTACTGCCTGTCTCCCATGCCGAAATGTAAACTCCAGTAAAGCAGGGGTTTTCGTCTGTTTTGTTCACTGCTACAGTTTAGAACCTCATAGACTACCTGGGAACTGGGTAGGTAATAAATAAACCGTAGTGAATAAATTTAACACAAATCAGTAAATTTAAATCTATAAATTATTTATAAATTTAAACAAACCAGACATTTAGAAATGTTGAACATTAAAGAAGATGACTTTTCATTTTATAATTTAGAAAGAAAGATGAAAGGAAACAATTTCTTAGTGAGTAAATATTGCTGGTACCCTATGTTCTGATGGGAGACAGAAGAAAAAGCACGCCACTGTGTGCAGGGAGTGGGCTCACCCTGAAGAGGGGGGAGCATGTCCACAGTCAGACACCCTGGGAGGAGCCCTGTCCTGGATGAGAAATGCTGGTGGAAGCACAGGCAACAAAAGCAAAATAGACAAATGGGATTACATCAAACTAAAAACCTTCTGCAGGGCAATTAACAGAGTGAAGAGACAGCCTACAAAAGAGGGGAAAATACTTGCAAATTATACATCTGATAAGGAGTTAATACCAAAAAATGTATAAAGAACTCAAATAACTCAATAGCAATACAACAAATAATCTTATTTTTAAAATATGGCTGGGCGCAGTCGCTCACACCTAAAATCCCCGCGCTTTGGAAGGCCAATGTGGGCAGATCACTTGAGGCCAGGAGTTCGAGATCAGCCTGTAATCTCAGCACTTTGGGAGGCTGAGGGTGGGGTGGATCACCTGAGGTCAGGAGTTCGAGACCAGCCTGGACAACATGATGAAACCCTGTCTGTACTCAAAATACAAAAATTAGCCAGGCATGGTGGCGCATGCCTGTAATCCCAGCTACTCAAGTGGCTGAGGCAGGAAAATCACGTGAACCCAGGAGGTGGAGGTTGCAGTGAGCTGAGATTGTGCCACTGCACTCCAGCCTGGGAGACACAGCGAGACTATGTCTCAAAAAATTAAAAAATTTTAAAGGCAGGCCGGGCATGGTGGCTCACGCCTGTAATGCCAGTATTTTGGGAGGCCAAGGCGGGCAGAACACCTGAGGTCAAGAGTTTGAGGCCAGCCTGGCCAACATGGTGAAACCCTGTCTCTACTAAAAATACAAAAATTAGCCGGGCATGATAGTACGCACCTGTAATTCCAGATACTCGGAGGCTGAGGCAGGAGAATCACCTGAACCCAGGAGGCGGAAGTTGCAGTGAACTGAGATCACACCACTGCACTCCAGCCTGGGCAATAGAGTGAGACTCCGTCTCAAAAAATAAAAATAAAAAAATAGACAAAGGACCCGACTAGACATTTCTCGAAAGAAGGCACAAATGGCCAACAGGTTTATGAAAAAGGCTCAACATTACTAATCATCAGAGCAATGCCAATTAAAACTACAGTGAGATGTCACCTCCTACATCATAGAAAGGTTATTATCAAAAAGACAAAAGATAACCAGTGTTGGCAAGGATGTGGAGAAAGGAACCCTTGCACACTGCTGGTGGGAATGTAAATTAGTACAGCCATTAATTTGCATCCTTCGTGTATCTGGAAAATAGTATGGAGGTTCCTCATGGAATTAAAATTAGAACTACCATGTGATCCAACAATCCCACTCCTGGGTGTATATTCAAAGAAGATGAAATCAGTGTTGAAGAGATATCTGCACATCCATTTTCATTGCAGCACTATTCATAGTACTTGACTTGAATCAAAGCTATTGGCTTTGCTTAATGAACAGTACTTCAAGTAAGTGACCAAGATATGAAATCAACCTAAGTGTTCATCAACAGATGAATGGATAAAGAAAATGTAGTATATATACACAATGGAATACTATTAAGCCATAAAAAAGTAAGAAAATCCTCTCATGTGCAACAACACGGATGAAAATGGAGGATACTATGTCATGTGAAATAAGCCAGGCCCAGAAAAATAAATAACTGCATGATCTCACTCACGTGGATGCTAACTTGATCTCATAGAAGTAGAGAGTAGAAAGGTGGTTAGCAGGGGCTGGGGCAGTTGGGAGGGGTGGGTATTGGGATCATGTTTGTTAAATGATACAAAATTTCAGTTAGAAAGGAGAAGTTCAAGAGATCTATTGTACAACATGGACACTGTAGTTATAACAAAATATTCTTGAAAACTGCTAAAAGAGTGGATGTTAAGCTTTCTCACCACAAAAATGATAACTATGAGGGAATGAATACATGAAGAAGCTAGATTTAGTCATCCACAATGTGTATATACTTCAAAACATCATGCTGTACGTGATAAATATATACAATTTTGAATGTCACTTAGAAATAAAATATAAGAATGCAAAAATTTAAAAAGCTGACTGGGAGCCGGGCGCAGAGGCTCATGCCTGTAATCCCAGCACTTTGGGAGGCCGAGGCAGGCGGATCATGAGGTCAGGAGATCAAGACCATCCTGGCCAATGTGATGAAACCCCATCTGTACTAAAATACAAAAAATTAGCCGTGCATGGTGGCACGCACCTGTAATCCCAGCTACTCGGGGAGCTGAGGCAGGGGAATCGCTTGAACCCAGGAGGCGGAGGTTGCAGTGAGCCAAGATCACGCCACTGCACTCCAGCCTGGGCGACAGAGCCACACTCTGTCTCAAAAAAAAAAAAAAAAAAAAAAAAAAAAAAAAATGCTGACTGGGAAGGCAGTCTTCGTGCAGACTGCACAAAGGAGAGAGGGGGTAATGTGGAGGAAATACCCCTTCTCTGTGAGCCTTATACTCTTGGGCCAGGACTCAGAAGAGTCTCAGGTGCACCAGAAAATACTACTGCTAAACTGAGGCAGAAACACTAATTATTTAGCCACCGTATGTAAAAATCTTAATGGAATAGATCCTCATTACCTTGAGAATAAATTCCAGCCTACTTTATTACATGCAACTGTGTGTTGATGCCTTATTGCCAGATATTATTTGATTTGCCCATGTCTTACCTATAAGGAAAGAATGGTGGTAGCTGTTCTCTCCTGCTTCCTGTTCCATCATTCTCATAACCTATTTCACAGAGAAAATGAAAGCCTTCTGACAGGAGCTCCCATAACTTGCCAACTCCAACCTCCATAAGTACATAGGCAGACACCCACCTTTTCCTCCCTCTCTCCTCCTATGGATGGGAGAGATGTCTAACCACCCATGTTCTTATTCATATCTGATTTTGTTTTTTGTTTTTGGGGTTTTTTTTTAGACAGAGTCTTACTCTGTTGCCCAGGCTGGAGTGCAGTGATGCAATCTCGGCTCACTGCAACCTCTGCCTCCTGGGTTCAAGCAATTATCGTGCCTCAGCCTCCTGAGTAGCTAGGATTACAGGAATGAGCTACCACACTGGACTAATTTTTGTATTTTCAGTACAGACAGGGTTTCACCATGTTGGCCAGGCTAGTCTTGAACTCCTGACCTCAGGTAATCTGCCTGCCTTGGCCTCCCAAAGTGCTGGGGTTACAGGCATGAGCCACTGCGCCTGGCATCTAAAATATTTTTATTTCTTTCAAAGCTGCTATCTGTCATATGATGCTATACAAGGTTACAATTTGGTATCTTATTGCTACGAAGAGTCTGTGTTTTCAGCCTTAAGATTTAATGTTAATGCTGGTCAGTTGTGCCTGAATTCCAAAAGGAGGAAGGTGTAATGAGGCATGATGGGACCCCCACTTCCCATCATGGCCTGAACTAGTTTTTCAGGTTTCTTTGGAATCCCATTGGCTGAGACAAGGGGTCCATTCAGTCGAGTGGGGGGCTTAGAATTTTTCTTTCAGTTTATACACACTCAACAGTATTCAATCATAATACCTAATAAATTGCAAAGGAAAATGTCTCACAGCATACCGAATTCTTCAGATAAAGAAAGACACCAAATAGCTGGGCGTGATGACTCATGCCTATAATCCCAACACTTTGGGAGGCTGAGGCGGGTAGATCACCTGAGGTCAGGAGTTCAAGACCAGCCTGGCCAACATGGTGAAACCCTGTCTCTACTAAAAATACAAAAATTAGCTGGGTGTGCACCTGTAATCCCAGCTACTTGGGAGGCATGCGCCTATAATCCCAGCTACTTGGGAGGCTGAGGCAGGAGAATCACTTGAACCTGAGAGGCAGAGGTTGCAGTAAGCCGAGATCGTGCCTGGGAGACAGAGCAAGATTCCATCTCAAAAAAAAAAAAAAAAAAAGGCAAGACACCAAATAATCTGGACTTTAAAATGATGCTTCCCCACAATGCTCTTGAAGCAGCAATGTTCAGCTCTTGGTAGCAGGACAAACTTGACCATGAGTGTGGGGAGAATCTAGCCCTTAACAGTGTATACAGTGCTTTTTATTGCCTGGACTCCTTTAATCCTCCCGACAGCACTGTGAGCTGGCATTATTACCCCAGTGTTGCAGATGTAGAAAGTGAGTTCTGAGGCCAGCTGCAGTGGCTCACACCTGTAATCTCAGCACTGTGGAAGGCCAAGGTGGAAAGATCACTTGAGCCCAGGAGTTTGAGACCAACCTGAGCAACATAGCAAGACCCTGTCTAAATTTGAAAAAAGAAAGAAAGTGAGTTCTGCAGAGGTTAGGAAATTTGCAGAAGAAATATTCATTACACTGGTAGGACAGAGCCAGATTGGAATCCCCATCTTTTGACCCGATGTTTTCTGATTCCCAAATGTTTTTGCTACTTGACCATACTAAGTAATAGAGCCCATTGCACTGTATCTAGTTTAGTAACTAAAATAGATGACTAGATCTAATATCAAGAATGTTTTAAATCATTCCACACTTATTGAGCAACCTCTGAGTGTGGCTAGTGAGGGAAATGCTAAAGAAAAATAGATCTTGCCTTTTAAAAGATTAGTTTGTTATAAAGGAGGTATGGTTGTGAGCAGACAAAAATACTCAGAGACCCTTACAAAGCAACCTAAGAATCTCTTATGAATTCCAAGCTGCATGCTATTTCACATTTTAATGTCTCTGGATGCATTTAAAATCAATTGAATGTCATAGTTTACTTAGCAGCATTTGTTTTCTTTCTTGGTGGCACATAAAATAACAGGGCCTGTCTTATAATCAATAGCATCTTAGAGTCAAGGAACTATGAAATAATTAAATGGCAATTTACTTTATAGCAATGAACAAATATTTGTCAAAGGGCAAATCTTTTTTGTCTGGAGTTAATAAAGTTAATATCTTTTACCACAAAGCTAGAGGTCAACAGTACCACTATTATTGATTGCCACTACCTGGCTCCAGCTCAACTTCCCCTTGCTCAGGATGAAAGCACAGCAGGCCATCCCTCAGTTCTGGTTTAGGGCAGCTGCCGCAAATTAGTCTGACAATTAGGTTAACAATTTCAAATGACAATGCAACCAATGGATAAAACATGCATAAAGAATCCTCATAAAGGCCAGGCAGGTTGGCTTAATTTAACCACTTTGGGAGGCGGATGGAGGAGGATCAATTGAGACAGGAGTTTGAGACCAGCATGGGTAGCATAGTGAAATTCCCTTCTCTGCAAAAATGTATTAAAAATTCACTGGCAGTAGTGGTGCACACCTGTAGTCCCAGGTAGTCAGGAGGCTGAGGTGGCAGGATCACTTGAGCCCAGGAGTTCTAGGCTGCAGTGACCTACGATCACACCACTGCTCCCCAGCCTGGGCGACAGAGCAAGAGCCTCTCTCAAAAAAAGAAAAATAGGCTGGGCAAAGTGGCTCACACCTGTAATCCCAGCACTTCGACAGGCCAAGGTGGACGAATTGCTTGAGCCCAGGAGTTTGAGACCAGCCTGGGCAACATGGAGAAACCTTGTCTCTACAAAAAATAGAAAAATTAGGTGTGCACCTGCAGTCCCAGCTACTCAGGAGGCTAAGGTGGGAGGATCACTTGAGCAAGGGAGTTTGAAGCTGCAGTGAGCCAAGATCATGCCACTGCACTCCAGCCTGGGCAACAGAGTAAGTAAGATCCTGTATCAAAAAAAGAAAAGAGAAAGAATCCTCACGTAGGCAGAATATTAGAACAAATGAGATGACAAGAGAGTTCAAACAGAAGGACCACACAGTGTTCATGGACAGTGTCTGAGGGACACTTTCAGAGAAGTCAGTTTCAAGGAGTGAGTCCAAGGGGGAAGCTGAACATTCAGAAAGTATTTGGAAAGCAGTGCCATATGCAGATGTAGATACAGATTGGAAAAGCCAGGGTGACAGAGTACAAAGCATTATGGACACTGACACCACAGACATGAGTTCAAATCCTCGCCAAGCCGCACATTAGTTGCTGCCTGGGAAAGTTACTTAATTATTTTGAGCCTCAGTTTCCTCCTTTTTATTATTTTTAATTTTTTCAGCTACAAATATACTTTATTTGATGTAATGTAATAAAACATTTTCAAGTTTAACAATATGTATCTGACATTAAATAATCACTTAAATTATGAATATAAGTATATGCGGTCACATTAGCAAATCTGCAGTTCAGGAATTTGTACAAACTGTGTCTGAAAGGATAGTGCCCTCTTCCCCTTTCAGGAAAGACAGTCCTTCCCCATGTGTGGTAAGAAGCAATGTCAATGGGAGTTGGAAGAAGTCCATAATCCATGTCAAAATTCCACTTTATCCTGAGAGGACAGCTTGCTTTGTTGTAGAAAAATAATATTCTCTTTCAGTTCTCTCTTATCAAATGAAGGATTATGTTCATTTTTCCCCTTTTAGGTATAGGTACTCTTCTTTTCTCATCTACTGTCTTTCTGTCTCCTTAGCTCATACTTATTACACAGTTCGTTTAAAATATATATATTTGCAAAGAGACCTTATCTGTTCCCTTACCTGCCCTTCATGTCTACCATTTTTTGGTGGGTAGGGGTGGGAGTCAGGAGACAGAACTGCTTTGGCACACAGTTGATTTAAGATACAGAGAACAGGCTGGGCACAGTGGCTCACACCTGTAATCTCAGCAATTTGGGCACCAAGGCAGGTGGATCAACTGAGGTCAGGAGTTCGAGACCACCTGGCCAACATGGTGAAACCCCTTCTCTACTAAAAATACAAAAATTAGCCAGGTGTGGTGGCAGGCACCTGTAATCTCAGCCACTTGGGAGGCAGAGGTAGGAGAATTGCTTAAACCCAGGAGGCGGAGGTTGCAGTGAACTGAGATCACACCACTGCACTCCAGCCTGGGAGACAGGGTGGGTGAGACACTGCCTCAAAATAAAAAATAAAAATAAATACAGAGAACAAATTATCTAGAAGGAACAGACTGGTGTTCTGGAGCATTTCCCAGGAGTGGTCTGGGTGACCTCCGCTTCACACAATGTGGTTTGTATACAATGCTGCTCAATAAGAATGAACATGTTTATGCCCCTATCTCCAGAAGCATCACAACCTTTCATGGAAAACCCATTATTCTCACACTATTTCCATATAACATACAGTTATGGACCATCCCGTGGGATGGTCCGTGGCCCCACTGCACCCTTGTGAAAAATGAGAGTCAAAAACATGCCAATAATCATGTTAATGACAATACAGTTGGGTACCACTCGCACTGCACTGAGATAAAAATCTTCATGGAAGGCAGCCCCCTCACGTCTCAGGACCCTTCAGAGCACAAGAAAAAGCTTTGCTCAGATTGTGTGCTGCTCTCCATCCTGAGACCTGTTCCTGAGCTACACCATAACAATAAGTGAATTAACAAAGAAGTACATTAGTGGGGAAGTTACAGGGGCCCTGCAGAAAAGCCAAACTATTTGACAGAAGCTTGAAACAAACACTGCTCTGGGAAATCATTTGTATTAGCTGATAACTGGGTTCTGTTTTCTAACATGGACATGCAACATATTCAATACTATGCTTACCACAGTTTGCTTGGTAAACCCTTCTGTCATACAACAAAATACATTCTGTCTCATGAATGATTACTGAATATTCACCACGAGACCTAGATTCGGAAGCATGGAAAGTGTGCATTGGAACTTTCTCCCACTTGCATGGATTTGGACATGTGCTAAGAACCTGAAACTGCTTCCTTTCTGGAACTCAATTCTGTCAGTGTGCTTACTGCTGAGTTGATCTGCTATCTTAAACTGAGAACACACAATAACACTGATCCACAGAAAAAAGGAGAGGTCACCATCTCCTTCATAAGATATGTTGTACATCAGGTCACGCTGTTTGTCACGTTTTAGCCATCCTAAGAAAGGACAGAAGCCACATTCCATTCTGCAGTCTTGGCAAATGACTTTCTTCTGTTTCCACCTCTATTTTGCCTTGTTTATTTCATCTCCATTATCCCGCTTTCAGTCACGAATCATGACTTTTTTTTCTACAGTAGTCAGAGTTTTGTAGGACAAACTCAGGTCTCTCTGGCCTCTCAGCAAGCTTCAGGGCTTCATGCATGCCTGCAGCTGAGAGTGTCCAGTTGATATTCTGGTACTGGCACTGGAGCTGGCTGCGATAGGTGGTCCTCAGGTCCCAGTTGAAGAAGGCATATATAAAAGGGTTAATGAGAGAGTTTCCATAGCCCAGCCATGGAAATATCCTCTCCACCCACAGTGGGATGCAGCTGCAGGCAGTGCCACAGACAGAAGGGTCTGGCTGTCAAGAAGAGGAAAAAGGGCAGCCCGCACATGGTGAAGGCCCAGACGATGATCCCCAGGGTAGTCGCTGCTTTCTGTTCCCGCTTAAAGATGGAGATATTTTTTCCTTTCATGCTTGAGGAGTCTCGAAAGGTTTGCACACTCTTCCACCTCCTGGAACTTCACTGTGCCATTCAGGGTGACTACTGCTGTCTGGCTCCACTCCAGGGAAGCTGGGTAGCCTGTGTTAGGCCGCGCTTTTCCTGGCGGCCTTGTAAATCTGATAGTACATGAAAAGCATGACGGACCTGAGGATTAGGATGCCACTGCGGTGTAGTAAGTCGTGTAGCCAAAGTCTTGACTGACCAAGCACACCTTATCATCATTTACATTCTGAGCCCAACCAAAGAGTGGGAGGTAAAGTGACAGAGGCGGAGAGAAGGCAGACAGAAAGAATCATCTTCGCCATGCATTTCCCATTCTGCCTCATAGGGTACGTGAGACGCCTCGTGATCCCAAGGTACCTGTCGATGCTGATCACGTACAAAGTCAAGATCCAGGCCGTGCAGCACATGACATTCATGGAGAAGAAGACGTTGCAGAAAAAGTGTCCAAAGATCCACTTGCCCCCGATGAGGTCGGTGACACCGATGAAGGGCATGACCGCCACGGCCACCGAGAGGTTGGCCAGCGCCATGGACACGATCAGGTAGTTGGAGGGCTGGCGGAGCTTCTTGACGAAGCACACGGAGATACCACCAGGCAGTTGGCCCGCGATCGTCAGCAGCGAGATGAGCGTCAGGACGGAGCCGATCACAACTTTCTCGGCCCTTTCTTGATTTGCTCCCCGCGGCCGGAGGCATTGCCCGGGGTTGCGTCCCAGGTGGGCGCCGGGCTGGCCGTCATCTCGGGCGCCCCGCTCAGCAGATGCGGCGTCCCGGATCCCGCGACCGGTTCGGCGCCACCGTCGGGGCTCAGGTCGGGCAGCCTGCCCCCCCACCTCTGGCAGCAGGAAAGAGCAGAGGCGCCCGCAGAGGTCCAGGTGGCCGCTGCTGTTAACATCCATCACCGCGCCGCCGTGTGGAGCTGCCCAAGAAGCCGCCCCACCCCCTTCCTCACCCCCGCCAGCAGCCACAGGCTCCGGCTTTCGGCCCCGGGGCTTCAACTCGCCGGTTCCCCTCCGCCCGGCCCAGTTTGAGGCCTGCGCCGGCTCGGCCTCGGGGCCCCGCCTGTCCCAGACCCCCGGCCGCTGCGTGAAACGCGGGAGCGCTGCAGAGCGGGGACTTCCTGCGGGAGGGACCTCGGACCCCGACGGACGCCCGGGACGCGCGGGCTCGCGGGCGCTCCGACGGGGCTCGGCCGGCGGCTCCACAGCCCGCAGCAGCCGCGCGGCTCGGAGCAATGGAGGATCAGGCAGCAGCAGAAGTTTCCGTTTCCTCCTTTTTAAATGGCTCCAAAATATTTCTTGTCGGTGGAGTGTGGAGTAGAGATATATTTGCAAAAACTTGACAGAAAGCAGGCACTCAGCTCAGTAAATGGTGACAAAATTGATGAGAAGACTTTTGAATAGGAGTGAACGAGAAAAGCCATGCTTAGAAAAGTCACCTGGAAACTGTGATTTAGAGGGATGGTAAGAAAGAGTGGCAGCAGGAAAGTGGTTTGGATGCTCTTTCAATGGTCTAGAAGAGGTCATGGGGCGGGGACAGAGGGACGGCTACTAAGACAGGGAGCCTGGCCGCCGCTGTACCAGCGGGATCGGGCCTTCGGGTAGAGGACCGGAGAAGCGTGAGCAACCCGGGGCTCGGAGGTTGGAGCCCAGGCACCTGAGAGAGGACGTTCCCCACCACCGCTGCCTAAAGCCACTCCAGGCGAGAATCGCTTTCCAGGGCCCCAGCGGATAGATTAGACTCAGAATAAGAGGAGGGATTGGCGGAGGGGGACGGCCTGAGGCCCGCTGCCGGGTTCCCTCCCCAGACACCCGCGGAAAGCCCGAAAGGAGGCGGAGCACCGCCCAGCGGCTCGCCACGGCGAGCCCACCCCTTGCTTAGCCGCCTCGCGCCCTCGCCTCACCGCACTGCTGCACTGCTGCGCTGCTGCCCTGGGCGCTGCTGCCCGCCCTTCGCATCACTGCCCCGCCCTCTCTCCGCCCCCTCGCCTCGCCGCCCCGCCCTCTCTCTCCGCCCCTTCACCTCGCCGTCCCGCCCCCTTGCCTCACCGCCCTGCTGAATTGCCGCCGCGCCCTCTAGCCACGCCCTCTGGCCCCTGCCTCTAGCCCCGCCTTTCGCCTCGCCGCCCCGGCCGCCTCGCCGCCCCTCTGCCGGTGGTCGCTGCCCGTGGTGCTCCGTCGCCCCCGCCACCTCACGTCCTCCCGTGTGTCGGGAGCGTCTCGGCTACAACATGTTGGGCATGATCAAGAACTCGCTGTTCGGAAGCGTAGAGACGTGGCCTTGGCAGGTCCTAAGCAAAGGGGACAAGGTAGGCCCGCAGGGCTGCCGAGGACCTGAAGGATTGCTGCCTCCCACCCCCACCCTCGTCGGGGCTGCAGCGGGTGCTGAGGGGCAGGTGGGGCAGGAATGTGCTATCGAAGGTGCATTCTGGTGTCCGTCGCGAGTGCGGCTCTCCACCGCCCAGCATTTGGACTGGGAAGGAAAGGAGTGAGAGGTCCCCCTGCAGCCGGTGGTGAGAAGAGGGGGGGTAAACAGGAGAGACTGATCCAAGGAGAGAATCCCATCTTGGGGAGTTGGGCACTGCCTGTTGAATGCATTATTTCGTTTAAATATTCCAAACATTCCGAACAGTTTGATTTGTTGAGAGACACTCGGTTGCAGAAATGAGTGTCGCAAGAAACTCCCAAGTACTAGAGAACTGAGGACAGTAGCCCCCTTTATCCGCGATTTCAGTTACCGGTGGTCAGCTGCTGTCCATAACTATTAAATGGAAAATTCCAGAAATACAGAAGTCCTAAGTTTTAAGTTTCCGGCCATTCTGCGTAGCAGAATGAAATCTTGATTCCTGGGAGCGGAATGCGCCTTTGTCCAAGGTCAGCCTCCTATCTCTAGTACACACCCTTTAGTCACTTAGTAGCTAGCTTGATGATCGGATCGACTGTGGCGGTATTCAAATAACCCTTATTTTACTTAGTAATGGCCCCAAAGTGCAAGCTTAGCAATGCTGGCATATTGTTATAATTGCTGTATTTTATTATTGTTGTTCATCTCTTACTGTGCCTAATTGATAGGTTAAACGTTATCACAGGTATGTATGTATAGGAAAAAACATAGTAGATACGGGGTTCAGTTCTGTCCACCGTTTCAGGTATCCACTAGGGGGTTTGGAAGGTATCTGCTGTAGATAAGGGAGACTACTGTGTAAAAGAACAAGATCTGTGCAGAATAGACATAAATGCGCTAGGCAGGAAGCACAGGGGTAGTCAATTCTGCCAGGGGGCTATGATGGCGCCTTCAGTGGAGTGTCCTGAGCTGGGCCTCAGGGATGTGTAGGAGTGCACACAACAGAGAAGAGCATGCACAAAGGCCCAGAGCTGTACCATTGCTTTTGGCCAATTAGATCCGCTGGAGTTGGGTACCTAGAATACAGAATGAGTGAGGAGAGCATAATTGCTGTCTTCCCCAAAATTTATATCAGTGCTAACATGGGCTAACTGGACTGCACCCCTGAAAACAAGGAGAGTGCTGCTAGATTATAATCTCCTGGTGGACAGGTAGTTTAAACAGTGCAGCTGTATACAGAGCTCCCAATACGATGCCTCATTTGTGAAAGGACTGTATTGCCTGGGGACCAAGTTCTGATACCTAGTACAATGATCTTCATGTCGCGAAAGCCCTCAGTTAGACTCTAATCTGAACTCTTTGAGCAACCAAAGACCTTTCACCTGTTCTTATCTCCGTTTCCCCAGCTCTATGTAGAATGAACAGTTTAGCCCTGATCAGAGGTCCCACATTTGAATACCTGCAGCAGCCAGGCATGTAATGGAAATGGATGAAGCTGGCTGTTTTAGGCTATAAGGCATAGTGGGGACTGAGGCAAATCACAGTGAACTCAGGTCTCCATCTATAAAGGGCAGTTCCAGCCACTTGTTGCTATGCAGTGATATATGAAACAGTGTTGCCAAATTCTTAAAGAAAACCATATATCCAGATTCTTATGCGAAATCACCCAATTTAAAATTAATTCAACAAAAACTGTTTTTTGAGTGCTATGTGCCAGGCACTCTTCTAGGCAATGGGATAAAAGATTAAAACCAGAAAAAGTCTCTGCCCTCATGGAACTTATGTTTTATTGGCTAATGAACAAATAAAATGTATCATGGATCAGATAGTGATCAGTGCTGTGAAGAAAAGCAAGCAAGGAAGGGGAATGAGGAATAGGGAGTATGACGAGTGAGGCTGTGATTTTGAGTAGGGAAACTGACATAGTTGTGCATAGGCTGGACACAAATGCAATAAGGATGCCAGTTATTAATATCAGTCCTGCTGTGAGCATCCAAAGGACCCACCCAAGCCAACACAGAGAGCTATCTATCCGCCTCCCTGGGCAATGAAAAAGGCACCCGATAAGGTCTGCAGCATCACTGGCCTCCCCATCAAGTAGTTGCCCTACTCAGAACCACAGCCTTTCTCCTAACAGCCCTGATGAAGGTTCCTGTGGTTCTAACACTTTAAGAATCCACATGTTCTTGCTTTTTGTCGTAGAATGGGGCTCACTTTGTCTTTTTGGGTTAATGATGATGGCCCACACAGGCGGAGAGGGGTCTGGGCTGGTTCGTGGCCTGTGCCCTCAGATTCCTTCTTCACCCGTTCCCTGCTCTGCTGTCTCCCTGTGGAGTGGAAGCTGACCCATTCGGCCTGTTTCCCAGGCCAGATGTCAGCCGGCGCCCAGCTACGTTTGCTCAGTGGGAGTCTCTACTGGGAGATAAAAAGGGAGAAACCAGAGTATTTCTCCTCCTTCTCCACCCCATCAGATCTATACTACTAGGAGCTTCTCTGTGGCTTTGGCTTCCGCTACACAGGCCACCATGGTTCTAGCTTCTACCCAGTAACCTAGGTATCTGAACTTAGGTAACAGGTAATCCTCCCTCTATGTCTCCTAGGGTGCTTACTAACCTCTAGGTTGCCTCTCTGTCCCCTGCTGGCATCTCAGCCCCTCTGTTATCTGCGCAACCAATCCCTTGCATCGAGGTGCTTCTGCTCTAAATACTTTAGTAGTTTCTGTTTCCTGTTTGACTCTTATTGATACAGTGTCACTTGCCGTTAATTTGGGGCCTCTGGGATAAGGAGAACTCCCTAATAAGCATCTTCTCTCAGTGTTTGATGGGAATATAGGGCCATACGGGATATTGGTACCAGTCTAAAGCAAATCATTTAACCCAAATGAACCTCAGTTTCTACAGCTATAAAATGAGTATAAAAATATCTTTTCCATCTATTTCCAGAGTTACTATAAGTATTAAATTCTTTAAAACCATGAAAACATTTTGTAAAGTCGTATACATACCCTACAAATATAGTAATAGCATTATATCAGTGCTCATCTCAGCTTCATTCTTTCTAGCTGTGTGGTCACAGGCCAACTTAGCCCCTCTGAAGCTAATTGTGGAAGAAAATAATAGTTCATATCTTAATAGATTGTTTTGAAGTTCAAATGAGATAACCAATTATAAAATTATTCAACGCTAGTACTTGGTTGGAGATGGTAATGGTTAGCTTCCCCCTAGTTTTACAGTAAAGTTTGGGTAAGTTACTTAACATCCCATGAGCCCTTGAATTCCTCAACTCTAAGATGAGAATAACAATGCCAATGTGAAATTAATTAATTATGCATAAATACTTGTAAACCTTTTTTTTTTAAATATACAAACTTAAGGGTATTATTTTTGAAGAGAACCTCTCCCTGAAATTATCTTTTATCCTGGAAACAGCCTGGGTCAGAAACTATTGTCCACTCTCCTGGGCAAATGATGGCATACCATGTTCTCCATATAGCATGGGCTTCAGGCTCACCAGATGTTCGGGGCTGATTCCAAGTACTTGGCAGGGAGGCCAGTGCTGCTGCAGACCTTATCAGGTGCCTTCTTAATTGCTTAGGGAGGGAGGAGGGTAGACTGCTCTCTGTGTTGGATTGGGTGGGCCTTTGGATGCTCATAGCAGGACTGATATTAGTAACTGACATCCTTATCAGATTTGTGTCCGGCCTTGCACACAGGTTAGGACCTGATAGCCTGGCTTTGAGTCCTGGCTCCACTATTCACCCAATGCAGTTTGGGCATGTTACTTAACCTCTTGTTCCCCAGTTTCAACTGAAAATGAAGATTAAAGCACTAACTTCTTCACAGGGTTATTGGAGAAATTGAATGAATGAATCCATGTAAAGCATTTAAAATAACATCAGACAAATAGAAAGTACTCTGTTAGGTTAATTGTTATGATCAGTATTTTCTTGTAATGAGAAAGCAGACTTCCAACATTAGCATGTATACCAACTACATGAAGTGGCAAGAAAAAAACTGACCTTTCAAAGCACTTGCAAATCCCATAGCCAGAGGCATTCTTGTTAGAACTTTGTCTGGGACTTGAACTTGACCAAGGTTCCCACTGAATGCTGAAAATTGGTTTTTGTAGCCACAGGCCAAAATCTCCATCTAGGAACTGATTGGGAGCATAGACTAATGGAGATGGGGTGAAGGAGGGCTATTATTGTGTTCCATGTCACAAGCAAATGCACTAAAGATGTTAAATTTTAAGAATCAAGACTGTATTAACTTAGCTGCCTTATTCTCTACAGCAGTAGAGAATCTGGTTAAATACATTTAAATAGAGCTCCCTGGAGAACTAGAATAGTTTTACAATTCCATCTCTCAAGCCTGAATTTTCACAGTGGTCCCGTGGTTCAAATGAGTGGTTATGGATACAGATGCTATGAAAACAAGTGGTCCCTGCACTAGAACTGGTTTAATACATTGTGGCCCAGCTTTTTTCCAGGAGATCCTGTTAGATGAGGTCCTCATCTCTCTGCCCACCTATTATGGCTCTTGTATTCCTTCTCATTAGAGTAAAACTAGGTTTTACTCTGCATCTCTCCTTTCTCACAAATATTTGTAGAGTGCCTACAATATGCAAGACATGGTGCATCTAGGTACAGAGAGATACAGCGGTGAAAAAGAGAAACAGTCCTTACCCTGTGGGGTTTATGGGTGGAGGTGGGAGTTTAACACATCATTTAATTGTAATTACAATAAGTATTGTGTTATGAAAGTACAGGGTGGGTAAGAATATCACGGGGAACCTATTTTAAGTCAGGATCCTCTCTGAGGAAGTAACTTTTAGGTTGGAGCCTGTTAGATGAATAGGGAGACACCAGGCAAAGGCAGGAGGAGAATGCTCCAGGGAGAGGGAGCAGCAGACACAGAGGCCCTGGCATGGAAATGACCATGGCATCAAAGGAAACAGCAGAAAGCTGCAGAACAGGTGCTGTGAGTGTGGCTGGCAACGTAGGTAGAAGCTCAGTGGTGCCTGCATCATCAAGGGCAGGTTAAGAACTTGGTGAATGAATGCCTTCAGGCAGGGGATTAATTAACACAGTTAGATTGGTGTAGATATATATTGCCCAATATATATATTGTCCAGAGTGCTCTCTGGACAATCCCAACCTCATTCACAGCTCTAGTCTCCCCTTATGCTGATGACTCCCAAATTTACACCTCTACGCCAGTGCCCTGCTGAGCTCCAGACCTGTGTGTCCAACTGCCCAATGGACAGTTTGCTCATCTGTATCAGGAGGAGATGAACTGATGGACACATAAGACCCCTTCCAGCTCTAGAGTTATCTGATTTTAGGGGTTCCTAGAAAGGAGGGATCACTCAGGAGGAGGAGGTGGTGGAGTTGAGCCAAGACTTAAAGGATGATAGGTGTATCATGGGGGGCTTTGCTCTCCAAGTCAAGCTGGAGTCCCTTCTTGGCAGCCTTTCTTTCCTTGCTGTGGACTTTGTGCCTGGAGAACAGGCCGAGAGCCCAGGTCGCTCGTGCCATTTTCTAGATCTCTTTTCTGCTTCAGAGAGCCTCCATTCAAGACCCAGACATACTTGCAAAATCCTATATTTGAGTCACAATATGTCAGTTGAACTAATTTAGAGTAGATGAACTGGCTTGCTATCAAATCGCCATCACTGGACTAATGGTTACAAAATCCAACTCCCATAACAGCCTCTGAGTTCTTCGGAGATCTGGACCAGGCCAGAACACCTTTTTTGTGTCCTGTTTGACAGTCTTTGCTCCAGCCACAACTATTTGTACTGTTTGTACCCACAGTCATCACACTGTTCTTGACTTCTCAATTTACTCCTGGGGTACCCACTACCTGGAATCTCCTCCCCCAAATGATCAGAGCATTTACCGCATTGTACAGTAATTTGTGTAATTCTCCTCACCACCCTGCTGATTATCCCTATCATATTAATCTCCAAATCTGTAGCACCTGGCAAAGGTTTTTGATGATGTTTATTCCATGAATTAATGAAGTAGTGACTGAATATCCAGTTGGGTGATCTGTAACCACCTCAAAGTCAGCTTGACCTCCCCAAACATGTTATCACATACACCCATGCCCCTTAAACTAACCTAAGTGGTCCTTTCCTGTGTTCCCATACTGCCCTGGCACTCCTTGCCCCCTAAAAATATCATCAGATGATAACCTTCTGTTTTCCTGGCATCTTCCCTTATTAGACCGTGCCAATCCTGTTAATCCGGAACCAAGTCTTTCATCTCTGTCTTGTAGCACCTGGAACAATGTTTAGCACATGGTAGATGCTCAGTAGTTGTTGGTTAAATGAATAAAAGAAGAAAAAGACCAAAGGAAAGAGCCAGTTAGCTCTTTCTCCAGTGAGATCTTGTTTTTGGTTTTCCCATTTGTAAAAGAAGTAACTGCATAAAATGACTTCTGATACCTCTGTTCTGAATTTGATACGGGCATACAACGGTCCCCCCAAAGTATCTAACACAGTGGCTAAAGAGAGAGGTTACAGACTGGGCAACATTGCAAGACCCCATCTGAAAGAGAGAGAGAGAGGAAAAGAAAAAAAAAAAAGGCAAAGACACTTTGGGAGGCTGACATAGGTGTATCGCATGAGCTCAGAAGTTTGAGACCAGCTTGGGCAACATAGTGAAACCCTGTCTCTACAAAAGACAGAGAAAACAAAATACAAAAAAATTAGCTGGGCATGGTGGCACACACCTGTAGTCCCAGCTACTTGGGAGGATGAGGTGGGAGGATCACGTGAGCCCAGGAGGCTGAAGTTACAGTGAGCCAAGATTGTGCCACTGCACTCCATCCTGAGCAACCATGAGACCCTGTAAGAAAGAGAAAGAGAGAGAGAGAGAGAGAGGAAGGAAGGCAGGGAGAGAGGGAGGGAGAAAGAAAATGAAAGAAAAAAAGAAAGAGAGAAAAAAAAAAAGAAAGGAGGATAAAGAAAAGAAAGAGAGGTTTAAATGCTCACTTCACCACCACCTCCCCACTGGCCTTAGCTTTAGAGAACCTTGCAACGAGTATTAGACTGGAGTAGACTAGAGTTTGGCAACTGGAATTTTTGTTTCAGTTTCACCATTCAGTAGTTACATCACTTTGAGCAACTTAGTCTCTCTGGTTCTTCATTTTTCTCCTTGATAAAATTAGTTAGATTAGGTAAACTTTAAAACCATTTTAGGTTCTGAACTTCTGTGATTCACAGGATAGTGTTTCTGGAATTTAAAACATTACAAGTGCCAAGGGTAGGTGCACTCCCAAATGAAAGGGGAGTTCTGGAATTCTCTGCAGCAACAGAAAGAGCAAAACACCCTAAGTTTACTTAACAGTTTGCTACTGAAGGCTCTTTGGAAGTGTCAGATTCACCAGATGGAGGGCTTCACAGCAGCCTCAGAATGATTCAGCACGGTGCCCCAAAGTCAAGGCTGACTTGCTGCCTCATGATTCCTGGTCTGGCGCAATTTCCTCTACCCCATGTGAAGGGGCATTTAAGTATGAACTTGGCACTCAGGGTTAAAATTACAATATTAAGGCTGGGCACAGTGGCTCATACCTGTAATCCCAGCACTTTGGGAGCCCGAGGTGGGCAGAACACCTGAGGTCAGGAGTTTGAGACCAGTCTGTCCAACGTGGCAAAACCCCATCTCTACTAAAAACACAAAAATTAGCTGGGAGTGGTGGCGTACGCCTGTAGTCTCAGCTACTTGTGAGGCTGAGGCAGAAGAATCACTTGAACCTGGGAGGCGAAGGTTGCAGTTAGCAGAGATCACACCACTGCACTCCAGCCCAGGTGACAGAGCAAGACTCTGTCTCAAAAATAAAATAAATATTAAATATGCTCATTGAGGCTACACTTGCCACTCACAGCCCTACAGTCCTGCCTTCCTCCAGAGACACCTTCTGTCCCCCTGGGAGTCACACCCTCTTCCCTAGTTGTGAATCTTCAGTCTAGGATATTATATGAAAACCTATTTGACCAGTCTAGGGCAGCCAGGTTCCCTACCATGTGTCTGTTTTTCATAATCATTATTAGGAGACACAGCACCTTAATCAAATAAATATCTGTTGCATTTCTCACATGTAAAGCTCTGTGGTATAGTTTCTGCCCATAAAGGCTTTATTGCAAATTGTTGAAACTATAATAATGTTTCATTACCAGATGATAAAATTAACATAGGCCAACTTTCCTTCTTCTAATGAGATGGAATAAAATTCACTCCAGTACAGCAGAAGAGAAGAAAACAGGATAGGGGAAGGAACAACAAAAAAAAAAACCAAACAAAAAAAAAACCAGGATGCATCTCATCCATAAGGGTAAAGCATTACTTTGTGAAACTTTAACTATGTATATATTCATGATAAGACAGGCTGTAAAAAATGCTTTCCTTCTTGTGGATTGTGATTTTTTTTCAAAGTGAAGAACACTGCCTTACGGTATGTCCAGGAATACAAAATTAAATTATATGAGCAATCACGTGGCAAGGAGCAGGAGATGTACTGAAGGAGAGCTGTGGGGGTCCATAATGAGTCTAAACACCAGGGAAAGGATAGTCCAAGGACAGGGCCTCAATGCAGAAAGTGGTGATGCAGAGAGGAAAGAAGGATTTGTGTGAAAAGAGACAGTGGAGCTGAGCATTAAGCAGATTGGGAGGCTGTGATTTAGTGAGACAAGAGTTAGGGAGAGGATATGCTGTGTCTGGGAGCGCGGTGTGAACAGAACTACAGTCAGCCCTTTCTGTCTGTGGGTTCTGGATCCACGATTCAACCAACCACAGATGGAAAATATTCAAAAAATAATAATAGCAATACAGCAATAAAAAATACATAAATCAACAGTAGAGGCCAGGCGTGGTGTAACTGCCTGGTGGGTTCACCTTGCCTGCTGCCTAGATAGAACCAATTTATCAAGACAGGGGAATTGTAATGGAGAAAGAGTAATTCACGCAGAGCCGGCTCTGCGGGAGACCGGAGTTTTGTTATTACTCAAATCAGTCTCCCTGAGCATTCGGGGATGAGAGTTTTTAAAGATAATTTGGCAGGTAGGGGCTTGGGGAGTGAGGAGTGCTGATTGGTCAGGTTGGAGATGGAATCATGGGGGGTGCCAAGTTAGGTTTTTCTTGCTGTCTCCTGTTCCTCGGTGCAATGGCAGAACTGGTTGGGCCAGATTACTGGTCTGAGTGGTGTCAGCTGATCCATCGAGTGCAGGGTCTGGAAAATATCTCAAGCACTGATCTTAGGTTTTACAATAGTGATGTTATCCCCAGGAGCAATTTGAGGAGGTTCAGACTCTTGGAGCCAGAGGCTGCATGACCTCTAAATTGTAATTTCTAATCTTGTAGCTAATTTGTTAGTCCTGCAAAGTCAGACTGGACCCCAGGCAAGAAGGGGGTCTTACTGGGAAAGGGCTGTTACCAATTTTCTTTCAGAGTCAAACCATGAACTGAATTCCTCCCCACAGTTAGTTAGGCCTAAGCCCAGGAATCCCGCAAGGACAGCTTAAGGGTTAGAAACAAGATAGAGTTAGTGAAGTCTGATTTCTTTCACTTTCATAATTTCCTCAGTTATAATTTTTACAAAGGCGGTTTCAGTTGTGGCTCATGCCTATAATCCAAACACTGGGAAGCCAAGACAGGAGGATTGCTTAAGCCCAGGAGTTTGAGACCAGCCTGGACAACATAGGGAGACTCTACCAAAAAAAAAAAAATTTTTTTTTAATTAGCAGGGCATGGTGGTATGCATTGTGGTCCCACTTACTCAGGAAGCCTAAGTAGGAGGATCGCTTGAGCTCAGGAGGTCGAGGCTAGTGAGCCATGATCATACCACTGCACACCAGCCTGGGTGACAGAGTGAAACACAGTCTCAAAAATAAATAAATAAATAAAATATATGTGTGTATGTTTGTGTGTGTGTGTGTGTACACAGAATAGCAACTATTTGCTTGGCTTTTACATTGTATTAAGTATTATAAGTAATGTAGAGATGATTTAAAGTATGTAAGAGGATGTGTGTGGGTTAAATGCAAAATACTACACCATTTTATATCAGGGACTTGAGCATCCATGGATTTTGGTATCCATAGAGGTCCTGGATCCAATCCCCCAAGGAGGCCAAGGGACAAATGAACTCTGATTCCTTGAATTGCAGTCCTCCTACTAGAATGAGCCCAATTTTGGAGGCTTCACAGTTTTGTTGGATTGTCGTCATTGTATTTTTTTGTTTCCTCCCTTCTATCTTTATTTTTTTTCTAAATCTCCTATTTGTTTAACTTTATCTTCCAATCTGTTTACTGAATTTTTCTTCTCTGTTATCAGATTTTTAATTTCTGAGAGCTCTTTTGCTCTCTGAATGTTCCATTTTTGTAGCATTCTAGTTTTCAGGATGCAATATCTTCTCTTATCTCCCCAAGAATATAATGTATAAGATTTTCCTGCTTTGGATGTTGTCTCTACAAGAATCCCAGAATCTATTTCTCGTAGCCGTTCATACTCAGGCCTGTCCCTTCTGCTCTATGGCCATACCCACCAAGGAAAGATTTTTAGCCCTCTGTTACTACTTCTAGAGACATCACAAGTTGCTACTTTGTACCTCTTAAACACTGTGCCTTCTCTCTCTAGGAAGAAGTCTCCTATGAAGAAAGGGCCTGTGAAGGAGGCAAATTTGCCACAGTAGAAGTGACAGATAAGCCTGTGGATGAGGCTTTACGGGAAGCAATGCCCAAGGTCGCAAAGTACGCCGGGGGCACCAATGACAAGGGTGAGTACCCCTGCAGGACGTGGCTCTGGTCTCAGGGGCCAGCTTTGCAAGGTCTCACTTCATCAGTAGTAAACGCAAGTGAGGGGCTACAAGGCACGTGTAGCGACCTGTTTCAGTGACCCGTGAACCTCCTGCACTGTGTGAACAAGCAGTTTATTGCAGAAATCTGGGGAAACCACTCTGGTATCAGCCCAGCCTGTCCCTCACTTGAAGGCATCCCTGCTCAGTATCTCCAAGTTCCTGCTTCACTCCCAGGTGTGGGACCATATGCTTTTTTTTTTTTTTTAACCCTGCGGTGTTTATTATGTCTTTGGATTGGTTGACTAGGTGACGTGTGCCCACAGTAAGCTGAGCTACAGCACAAGGCAAGGCCAGCATCAGGCTGGAGATCCCCAGAGTCAGCCCCCGGTAGCTCAGATTCTGCTGGGTCCTGAGGCTCAGTGAGCAGTGAGGCACCAGACCCTGTCTGGCAAATGAAGGGTCTGAGAATTCTTAAGCCATCCTGCTCTTAAAAACTTGGAAGTTCATGCTGGCCACCTCTCTACTTTTAAAATGATAAGCCTGAAGTCTCATGAAAGGTGTACCTGTTAGATGTAAACCATATTTAAAAATGAGTTTGACTCGTAAGAAGCCCTCTAATTTGGGTAGCATTTTGGAATCACTGCAAAACAAAAGTGGGTCAGAAAGCAAGGGGAAAAAAAGAGATGTGTTTAATTTTTAGGATATTTCTCAAGCTGATAATTTAGAGAGCTAAAAACATGTATTAGCCTTAATAACATTTACTAGAAGCTGCCCTGTCTATTGAGTAACCATTCTTTTATTCCTTTACTTACTTAAAAAACTTGCTTGAAAAAAAAAAAATTACTAGGACTAAAGTAATCAGGCTTTGGAAGATATGTTAACCTGTAGGAGGTCAGGAAGAAGTCTTTTCCTTCTTAACACTGTCTTAAAATTTTTTTAAATGAAAATATGTATAAGAATTATAAAACTCACTAAAGAAAACCTTGAAAATAACAAAACAGTATTCCCTAATTCCCCCATTCAATACAATCAATGTTGTCTTTTGAATATATTTTTTAGGGCTTTTTGATGTAATCTTAGTGTTCCTATAATTACATATCCTGCTTCTGTTAGTTATTATTTCATAATTATTTTCCACTAGTACCAGAGTCTTCTTAAGCATAATTCCTAACTACATTATATTTCATCATGTGTCTGTAATTTACACAGACATATTCCTGTTTTGAACAGAATTTTTAATTCTGCTGTAATGAATATCTTATTACCTATAGCCTTTTCCATATTTTAGATTGATGTTTTAAATAGGCAGTAATTAAATACTAGCTAGGCATGGTGGCTCACACCTGTAATCCCAGCACTTTGGGAGGCCAAGATGGGCAAATCACTTGAGGTCAGGAGTTTAAGACCAGCCTGGCCAACATGGCAAAACCCCATCTCTACTAAAAATACAAAAATAACCTGGGTGTGGTGGCGCGCGCCTGTAATCCCATCTACTCAGAAGGCTGAGGCACAAGAATCGCTTGAACCCAGGAACCCAGGAGGCAGAGTTTGCAGTAAGCCGAAATCACGCCACTGCACTCCAGCCTGGGCAACAGAGCAAGACTCTGTCAGAAGAAAGAAAGAGAGAGAGAGAGAGACTGATAATCTACAGTCTTGATATATATTGCCAAATCATTTTTTAGAGTTGTACAACTATACTCCTACCAACAGCGTATACTAATAACAGTTGTTCATGTATTTCTATGTATTTTTAACACTTGAAATGTTCATTGTTAATTTCAAGAACAAAAAAAATACCGCTTTGAAAGACGAATGGAACTAATGTGTCTTCCACAGCCCTGAGCAAGCTCTGTCTCTGATCCTTGCCTCACTCTGTGCTTTTGTGTTTTCAGGAATTGGGATGGGGATGACAGTCCCTATTTCCTTTGCTGTGTTCCCCAATGAAGATGGCTCTCTGCAGAAGAAATTAAAAGTCTGGTTCCGGATTCCAAACCAATTTCAAAGCGACCCACCAGCTCCCAGTGACAAAAGCGTTAAGATTGAGGAACGGGAAGGCATCACTGTCTATTCCATGTAAGGAGACAATCCTTCAGGCATCCATGGGTGGCACTTGATTCCCGTACCACTCCTTGCATCACCTCTGGCAAGGATTCCCATCAAATTTTTATGGTTGCTGAGTTAATTTAAGTAGGAAATGCTGAATCCTAACAGTTTCTCATTTTAATTTCTTCAGGCTGCAGCACACACACATTTGCATTTTTTCAGAATAAATGCCTTGGCCAGTTGCCAAATTGATGGGTAGAGCTTAAGCTTTGCTTAAGTTTACAATGAATGTCTACATTAGCCATAGCAGGGTTCTAGGAGACTCAGCAAATATCTTAAGTCAAGCCATGGTCTGGATTCATGGACACATGGGAGGCAAAAAGGGCTGAGGAATACCTGATTTCTACCCCACACTCCCCTTGAATGCCAGAGAGCAGGGAGCATTTGCCAGAGCTGGGCTTCCACCCTCCTTGTGTTCCTGGACAGTAGTCCTTTGAGCAGAGCACACCTATTCTCTTGTCATCCTGGTCCTGTTTCCAGGACTTCATATGGGGTCATTTTCCCTTGACTGTAGAGAATAGCAGGTGCAAATGGTTACTAGTTTCTATCCCTCGCGCTACAACCTGCCCTCAGAAACCAAGTCTTCTAGATCATTGATGACTCCTCACATTTGTTAAAATCCTCCCATGTGACAGGCACCAAACCAGGCTCAGGGGAAGACCAGGATCTTCACCAGAAGTAACCATAGGTGGTTTGGCTCTGCTCAGGAGCAACCTCATGAAAAATTCATATACATATAATCTTGCACTGGACTGAGTATTGGTCCACTTCAGGGACCTCCAAATTTGGCTGCCCTGCTGCAACCCTGAACCTAATGGTGGGACCATTTTCCCTGGAGCTGTGTGAATGTTCTGAGAATGTGAGTTTCACTGCTGTGTGTAGTCCTAGGCCAGGTGACTGCAGGGCCCCCCAGAGGACAGTGAATGTAATGCAGCTGGGAGCTGGCACTGGAGCCTCAGCTCCTGTGCTTGTCCTGCAGTCCTCATTCAGACTTCCCAGCTTCCCTTCAGAGGGTGTAAAGAAAGCAAATTAACTTAACAGTATCTTTTCCTAGGGTGGAGATGCACCTAGGATGCAGCATTTAAGGAAGCACTCACTCTTACAGCTGTCCAAGTGCAGGATGGGGACTGAGAGTGAGCGCCTCTTTAAATCTTGTGCCCTGGGTTAGATGTCTGCTTGTCTTTTCCATTCTATTTCCTGTGTTTGGGAAGCAGCAGGTATAATAAAATGAACTTGTATTTTATTTGAATTCCAGCTCTACTGCTTATTAGCAGGATGATGCTTGGGAAGTTACTCAGCCGCTTTAAGACTTAGCTTTTGCATTTGTTAAGTGCTGATAATATAACCTATATATGATGTGTGTGTGTGTGTGAATGTAATGTAACCTTATAGGATTATTGTTAAATATCTTTCAGTATTTACTAAGATACTATTTATATGTTACCTAATGTTTATGACCTGAAGCAGGTTTTGGCAATTACCCCTTCTGTCTGTTCATTCTTATTTCATAAGGAATGAGATAGACATGATTGAATCAGTTCACATTAAGACTTCAAGCAGATGGGGCTAGTTTCTGATCATTTGTTTTACCAGACCCTGGGTAATGAGTGGATATATATTTTTTTCTTTTGTCTTTAACTTTTTAGTATGGAAATTCTCAAACTTACAGAAAGGTAGACGCATATAAGATCATGAAACCATATGTGCCCATCCCCTACCTACAGCAATGATCAGCTCAAGGCCAATTCTGTGTCATGTATATCTTCACAGCATTCACCCAGCCCTATCCTGGATTATTTTCAGGCAAATTCCAGACATTATATTATTTCATTCATAAATATTTCAGGTAATTACTGAAGATTTTTTAAAAATATAATCACGATACTTTATTTTTTCTGAAATTTCTATAGTAATTCATTAATTTGTAATATAAAATATTCAATGCTCAGATTTCCCCCATTCCTTTTTTTTTTTTTTTTTTTTTTTGACGGAGTCTCTCTCTGTTGCCCAGGCTGGAGTGCAGTGGTGCGATCTCGGCTCACTGCAACCTCTGCTGCCCGGGTTCAAGCAATTCTCCTGCCTCAGCCTCCCAAGTAGCTGGGATTACAGGAACCTGCCACTATGCCTAATATTTGTAGTTTTTTTAATAGAGACAGGGTTTCACCATCTTGGCCAGGCTGGTCTTGAACTCCTGACCTTGTGATCCACCTGCCTCGGCCTCCCAAAGTGCTGGGATTACAGGCATGAGCCACCACGCCTGGCCATCATTTGTTTTAATATTTTGTTAGACTCTGGATCCAAGTCAGATTTTGTAGTACTTTCTTTTCTTTTTTTTTTGTTAAGAGACAAGGCCTTGCTCTATTGCTCAGGCTGCAGTGCAGTGGTGTGATCATAGCTCACTGCAGCCTCAAACTCCTGGGTTCAGGTAATCCTCCCACCTCAGCCTCTCAAGTAGCTGGTACTGCAGTTGCACACAACCACACCTGGCCGATGGTATATTTTTAAGTTTTTATTAATCTGTGAATTTCTTTACCAACACAACTTTACATTCTTCCTTTCCATCTGTGGATCATTTATCTTATTATTATCTGTACTGGATTTTGCTGATTATATTTCCGTGACATTTTACCACATCCCTCTGAGCCCCGTATTGCCTGTAAATTAGTAGTTGAAACTAAAGACTTGATCAGATTCAAGTTTTTGAAGTTTTGGTGAGAATATTTCCTAGGTGGTGGTGTTTACTTCCTTCAGGGGCCCACAGTGTCTGATTATCCCTGATTGACTGCTGTTGGTGACCATAGTTCATCATTGCCTACATGTCTTGTTCCATTAGAGGCCATAAAACGATAATGTTCTCTGTTTTTCCTTCTTCTTTTATTACCTGCAATATTTCGGTAAAGAGAAACTTCCCCTCGTTTACTATTTGGCTTCCTGTATTTCATATAGAAAAAGCCAGATACATGCTTGCTTGATACCTTCTCTTTATTTACCGGTTTTCAGAATGGTAATTTCATTCTGTAACATCCTCAAGGTGAAGTGGTCTGCATCTTCGTTTTTTGAGTGTAATTATAAACATATGAATTTAAACATATTTGATACATTTCAGTTTGTTACAGTTATTATTCTTATTGATGCTCTAATTGCCCCATTGTTGGCCAGTGGGAGCCTCTTCAAGTTGGTTTGTTGGTCCTTTTGACACAGCTCCAGTAGTCTTTGATGGCTCCCTGGCTTTCTGGGATAATGAGATGTTTTGAGCACATCTTAGCATTTCTTGCCCTAGAGCTATAATTAGCCATTTCTCTAAGGAATGCTGGTTTCTTATGGTGGGAAGGGGTGTAAGAGTACTATCAAAGGCAGGTCGGTGACCATTTCCTTTTAATTCTCTGAAGTCTAAACAGATGAAAGTGCCAAATGTGGTGTCTAGCCTGGCTCCATGGAATTTTTAACATGGAGTTCTCACACAGCATATGATCATTCCTCAATTTGCCACTTGATGTCACTGCATAGTCAAATGAGCATTAAAAAGTACCCTGCAGTGATTTGTGTTATTTCTGATTCTGTTGAAAGCAATGTTAATGAGATGGTGGAAGGCAAATGTACTACTTCAAATGCAAAAGGACTCTATCAAATAATGCAGTGAGTGCATTCAATGACAAAATTAATTCTAAAATGAAAGCCTGGCATCCTTCATTCAGTCTTCCTTCTTTATGACCTTGTGAAGAGATGTTTACAAAGGGATTATACATTATTAGCATCGTTAATTACCGGTGCTTTTAGATGAATAGAATGCTGTGAAAAAAAATAGCACTATCAGAATATGTTTAGTGTTCACAAGAGGCGATAGAATTATCCTCACACTTAGACCAGCGGCAACATTCCAGACTACTGTCCTTTCTCTATGCACTTAGGTTAGAGTTTGGCCTTTTCAGCTCATTTCAGCACCAGGTTCTCAATAGGGACCAACAGCAGGAGAAGTTTGATGGTCTTAATGAAACTTTCACGGTTTAAATGAAATGTCTAGATATAAAGGAAAAAGTTGGAAACCAGGAGTTTATTTTCAGGGTAACCTATGCTCCAACCCAGTTCATCATTCAGGGGCCATAGGACCTTTGGTATATTGCCAGCCTCACTGCACCTCAGTTTCCTCATCTGTAAGATGGACATGAGTACCTAGCTTTTTATGGTGTTGTGAGGATAAAATATGATAATACCTGTAAATACCTACTCAATCCTAGACATGAGGTAGACACTCAGTAAATGTTGGCCTATTCTCCTCCTCCTAACTTCACCTCCCTTTGAGAATTTGATCAAGTTTTATTAGAATTAACAATAAAAAAGTCAAAGTTACTGCAGATACACTTGGGTTACAACCTCAACTCCAATAATTATGAGTTTTATAACTTGCAGCAAGTTGTTTCATCTTTCCGAGCCTCAGTTTTCTCATCTATAAAATAAGATTTCTAAGGCATGATTGCGAAGGCCGGTTTCATTGTGCATTTGAAAGAACTTTGTCAGCTGTCAGCACCTAGGTTGCTGATGTCATTTTTCCCTCTAAATGACCAGGCCCCAGTGGAGACCATTGGCAGCTTGGGAAGTTCAGCCTATAGAAAGAGAAGTTTGGAAGAAAGAACTCAACTGCTAAACCCTTAGGGGGTTCCCACATAACCACTTAGGAGATTTACAGACCAGTGTTTGCCCATGTTCCTAGACAATTCAACCCTGTTTATAACCACAGGAAGTTGGGACCAAGGGTTTTCAGTCTTAGCACCCTGCTTTGCCCCCTCACTTCAATTAAAAGGGGCCTTGCCCAGCCGTTCTATTGAAAATAGCACCCTGTCCTTTTCTGTCCTCTTATCCAGCTTTATTTTGCTTTGCTTCACTTATAATCAATTGCATTATATATCTCTATCTGCTCATTTATTTATTGCCCTCTCCCCACTAGAATGCAAGCTTCCTAAGGGCAGGGCCTTTGGCTAGAATATAACAAGTGTTCAATAAGAAGCTTGTGAATTGGCCGTCATAGTGGCTCACATCTGTGTACTTTGGGAAGCCAAGGCAGGTGGATCACCTGAGCTCAGGAGTTTGAGACCAGCATGGGCAACATAATGAGGCCCCATCTCTAAATAAAAAACAAAAACAAGTTGGTGAATGGATACATGAATGAAAGAGCTTCATCCTTGCCTCTCCTGTGCTTCTCTCTCTCTGCTCTCTCCCATAAAGATCTTGGTCCCCATCATAGCTTCAGCTGTCACCAGTGTGTTGGTAACTTTCCAGCCTAACCTCTGTCTGTCTCCCCTGAATGTCTTGTCATCCCATCAGACTCAGCATAGAGCCTGAGACAATGTGATTTACCCATTCATTCATTCCTTCATTCAAAAGATAGTAGATTCCTTGTTCACTTACTCTGTACCAGGAACTATTTTAGGTGTCTAACAGTAAAATGGATGTCATGAGGTAATGTCCTTGCCCCTGAAAGAGTTCAAGTGCCATCTGGATAGACGGGTGACACTTATGCCATGTGACATTTGCACTAGGTGGGAAGTTTGGTTTGATTTGACAAACATTTATTAAATATCTCTAATATTTAAGCCACCTCACCTCCAAAAGCCTTGCCGATGATAAGATTCTGTGTCTCAGCCTAATTAATCACCATTTTCTCTCCCCCCTCAACTGTCAGTTATCCCGTAAGTCTTTTATAAACTCTCACCAGGCAGGGGCTTCAGGCTGTTTCTCTGTGGATGATGCCTGGGTCAACACATCTCATGCTGCCTTCTCTCCAAGCACCAGCCTTATATTTCCAGCTCCCAGGAGGCTTCACCACATAAACCTCCTCAAGTATGTCCCAAATCAGCATGTCCAAAACACAACACAGATTTCCATGCAAAATCAGATCCCCTTCTGTGTTCTCTGTCTTAGTGATGGTCCCCTCCCTCTTCCTACCCACCCTTTTCCAATGTCATTCTGACTCCTTCGCTTCTGCATCTAATTATTGGCTCATCCTGGTCAGCTCCCAGCTGTCCCTTCCTTCCCTTCCATCTACACAGGTCTTCATCATCTCTTGCGCAAATGATTGCCATGGCATTGGCTTCCAGCTCTCCCATTTCTGACCCTTCTAAAGTGTCCTTTTATCACCACCTGCCTAAGGCACAGGACTGATCACATCACCTGTCTTTGCTCAGAAACTGAGCCTCCCGAGAGGCTGCTCAGCTCTGGTTGGGGGCCTCAGGCCCATCCAACCAGACACTGGGGTTTGAACAAAAGCCCAGTTAGTAATGAGATGCTTCATTTCCACTAGGAGAGGGTGGGTCAACTTTGGGTGCCAAATGTTTGACCAGGCAGTATAGCCTAGTAAAAATGCCCTGTGATGGCACTGACCACCTTCCACACACAGCACCACTCCCATGTCAACCTGATCTCAGAGCGTCCCACCCACCACCACCCAACATGCCTCCCACCCCGGACACAACATCCACTTCCAGACCTTTGCTCATATGTCCTCAGCTCCTCTCAACCCTCCACAGCCTCTGTTTGTTAGAAGCTCTGTGAGGACAGAAGGTTGTCATACTGTTCATTGCCAGCATCAAAAAGAGATACTGTATTTCCAAACAAGGTCACATACACAAAAAAAGTAGAGATGCTCAATAAATGCTTAATATCACCTCTTTCTTAATACCTTCCCTTTGTGTTCTAAGTCAGAACCCATCATTCGCTATTCCTCAGCCCCAGAACATTCTGGATGTACCTTCCACCTTCATTCCAGCATTTCCTTCCAGCCAGCATAATCTTTGCGTGTGTTTCTCTCCTGACCACACTTAGAGCTCTCGAGGGTAGAAAGACATCTTTATCATCCTTACAGCTCTTATGGTGTCTGGCTTGCATTTTGTGCTCAGTGATGTTCAACTCAATAAGCACAGGTCCAGCCTGGTTGAATGAAACGCTTATTGTGTGAAGCGTCTCTTCCTGTTGTAGTGAGGCTGTCAGTTCCTGGTCTGATACTTCTTTTGCCTAGCACAGGGCTGCATGCATAGCAGACTGTACACCAGTGTGTGTTGATCCATTGATGTTAAAGTTTCGAAGTTGAATGGTCAAGCTCAGAGTCATTCTTCCTCCCTGCATGCCTGCACCAGACACTCCCTAAAAAATAATGCATTGATTTTTTGCCTTGGACGAAAGCCCCGCTTCCCTCCACTAGCCTTCACTATTGCTTGTGTCATCTTTCCCCTTTCTAACTCTTCCAGACCTTTTGAGTCAGCTCCTTTTGTGTTTCTGGAATCAGGGGTGTGTGTATGTTTGAGATTCCTCAGTTCCCATGGTAACCAAATTCTTTATTCAGAATACTGAGCTCTGACATTGGGTGAGATAAAACACTGCCCTGGAGGAGAGCTTCTTTCAAGATGAGGCGTTTATAGATAAAGACGTATTCACAGGCTTACAAAAATAATATATAGACTTCACGTTTATTTCTTTTAGGGGCTCAAAGCACTTTATGAGCATTTCTTAACTCACCTTCAAGTGCGCGCATGAATTCGGAGAGCAGTGGGCCCACTGTTATTGTGCTCCATGTCCAGACTGGAAGCTGAGGCTGGAACCAATGAGGCAAAGTGTCTGTGAACACAGGCAGAGTCAGCCAGAGCTAGGCTCCCTTCATACACCAGGAGGTTCCCGGTAGGGTTTGGTTTCTGGCTTGTTTGTGCAGTTCCATGGTGGGAGTCAGTGTGGTTGGTTAAATTAGCAGAGAGGAGAACTCATATATCTGTTCCCATAGCCCACCCAGTTTGTTTGTTTTCCAGTAAAAGGATTCTACGATGAAGCAACAGGGAAAATTTTATCTGCATTACCAGCATTTCAGTCTGCCTGGGAATAAATATAAAGAATTGAGGATTTTCCCAGAGTGAATTTTAGGAGTCCCCGAATGATGATGACATTCTCCATCTCACTCTCTGCTGGGTTTCCTTGTGCTTCTCAGCCCCTTCTCACCGTCCTTTGCCCTGTCCTCTTTCTCCACCCACCACTTAGATATTAGGATTCTAAGGAGCAAGCTTCTGGCCTGCTGTTTGCACAACATCTCTACCACATGTCACTTCTTACCATGATTATAGCCAATACCTACTCGCTGAGCACTCCCAAGTTTCTGTCACTAGATCCTTCTCCTTCCCAAATTGGTATCTCTGACTCCAGTTCTGTCCCAAGTCTAAGGAGATTTTTACATGGTCAGACACACATTTAGATAATAATTGTTGCATGAATGTATTTCACAGAGGGCCCTCAATATTCATATGCCCCCCAAACTAAATCATGAACACCCCTACAGCTGCCCCTCCTGCCTAATGTTACTCTTCAGCCTTTAATCCCTATTCTGGTTGGCGGCATCTTCTCCTACCCAGAGGCTTAACTGGAAGCCCTGGAGAATCCTCTCTTCCTTCCTCTCTCTTACCTCCCTCCACATACAGGTACCTCTCAAATCTGCCTTTCTCCTGCCTTCATCATCTCACAGTTGGCTGTTCCTGGACTCCAGTGGCCCCACATCTCTCAACCCCTTGCCATTTCCCCTGTCCCTCCACTGCCACCAGAGGGATCCTTCCAAAGCACAATTGGATCGTGCCAGTCCTCTACTTTAAAACCCTTTCCAGGCCGGGCGTGGTGGCTCACACCTGTAATCCCAGCACTTTAGGAGGCTGAGGCGGGTGGATCACCTGAGGTCAGGAGTTCGAGACCAGCCTGGCCAATATGGCAAAACCCCATCTGTACTAAAAATACAAGAATTAGCTGGGCGTGTGCCTGTAGTCCCAGCTACTCGGGAAGCTAAGGCAGGAGAATCACTTGAACCTGGGAGGCAGAGGTTGCAATGAGCCGAGATTGCGCCACTGCCCTCCAGCCTGGGTAACAGAGCGAGACTCTGTCTCAAAAAAAAAAAAAAAAAAAAAAAAAAAAAAAAAAAAAAACCCTTTCGTAGGTCTACCTGTGCATCTAGGATGAGGTTCAAACTCTTTAGCATGGCATTCAAGGCCTTCGCATCTGGCTGCAGTGGATCCACTTCTCCTGTTTCAGTTCCCACCACTGTCCCCTCAGATGTTTATTATGTGAATGAGTGAGTGAGACTTATGTAACTACTTCACTTACTAGGTCCTAAGTGCTGTCATCTTTAGCTCTGTCAGGCTGAAGACATCACTTTCATTGTTTAGCCCAGAATTGTTCATTTAACCAAGGGGTCCAACATGTTCAAGCACTGTGTTAGGTGCTCAGTGTACATCAGTGGCCAAAAAATAACAAAAATCTCTGCCATTGTGCAGCCTATATTCTAGCAGAGGACACAAACCATAAACAATAAACTTAATGAGTAAATTATATAGTATGTTAAAAGGTGGTAAGTGCTGTTAAAAAAGAAAGAAAGAAAAAGTAAAACATAAGAAGAAGATTGGGATGGGGTTAGAGAATGGGGTTACAAGGTAACAAAGCATTTTAAGAATAGGCCTAATTGAGAAAGTGAGAATTGTTCATTGAGCCAGTTCATAATATTACCATGTTTTTTTGTTGTTGTATTTTGTGTTTTTGTTTTGGAGACAGGGTCTCACTGTGTTGTCCAGGCTGCAATGCAGTGGCTATTCACAGATGTGATCATAGCACAATGCAGCCTAATTCCTGGCCTGGATCAGTGCTCCTGCCTCAGCCTCCCAAGTAGCTGGGACCACAGGCATGCACCACAACACTCAACTACATGGTATTTCTTTAGATTACCATCATGTCCCTCACCCTGGAGTCAGGGAATTAAAAGGCTGTTCTGAGCAAATTGCCAAGTAACAATAATAGCTACTGTTTGTTGTGAGCTTACTACGTGACAGGCTCTGCGCTGAGCAGTTTGCATAGTCTTTTCTCCTTTAATCTTTACAGTAGCCTTCGAAGATTGATGTTATCACTATCCCTATTTTACCAGGGAAAAACCTGAAGATTTGAGAAATTTTAGAATTAGCTTAAGACCTAGAAAGGGCAGAGCTAGAATTTGAGCACACACTAGCCATTTTGCCTCTAACTGATAAAGGAAGACATTTGAGGACCACTCCTTTGGAGCTTTCCAAAATCAGTATTTAAAGAGCCAACATTGTCCCTTTTCCTAGAGAACAATTCAGTGTCACAGCACAAGTAGGGGGTGCGGAGAGCACTCAACACCTGCTTCCACCTCCAGCACTTGATTCATTTCAGACAAATGGTTCTCAATCTAAAGACATGGTTCATAAAAAACTCCAGTGTCTTACAGGCTTTTATTGCCTGAAAAAAGTCTTTCCTGGATATTCATTGTCTGTCTACTAATCCAGTTTCCTCTCATTTGAACCTCAATGAAGCTAGAGCCCAACTTTCCTCATCTCCCTTATAATCTCTTCAATATATTTGAAAAATCAAGCCTCTGCTATTCAAAATTGGTCTCAGTTTCATCCATGTTCTGTAGCTGTTGTCTAGACATTGGAACAACCAATCCATTACAGAAAACATCCTGGGTGTTCACATCAGTGATGCTGCAATCAACATGCTGAATGCTTGTCCAGCATGACTAACCACTTGTAAAAGAGCAAAGCATGATTCAGAGGACTCCACCAAAAATAATGCATTATTTGGCCTAATCTTGGCCTGGTGCAGATTCAGACTTTTGAGTCATACAGCTCATTAGAAATCGGGATGTACTTGACTCTAATAAAAATTTTAGTGCAACCCAGATTTAGAGTGGTATATTTAGGGTAGGCTACAAGATGAATTTTGGAACAGAAGCAGATGACGTAAGGGAGAGAATAATAATCTTGAAAAAGAAAGGCTTTATTGCTTCTCTGTCCCCAATTTCTGCCATCAAAAGAAATACCAGATTTAGGAACGGTCTCTTTCCTTACTAGAAAAAGAAGGCTTTCATGATTTGAGCAGAAGAAAGGATTTATGAGAAGTGATTTCTTTATTTGGGGCATGTTTAAAGCTTGCGTGGGGCCCTCCCAAGTCTTCCTTGGGTCTTTGCCTTTGTTAGCTCTGAGTTTTTTATTTTTTTAGCTTTTTTTTTTTTTTGACACAGGGTCTTGTGTTGCCCAGGCTAGCCTAGCTCTGTTTTTGAATGAAGCTGCTACAAGTCACTGCTGTGATGAACTCAGTCACTAGAGCTGCTCTGCTGTGGAAGGGGCATTAGCCACCATACTCGTTGCTGCAGCTCTGCCCGAAGTCCCCTGTAGTCTTCCTCCTTCCCAAGGTGGTGACAGAGCAGCAGAAAAGAGGTACAGCCGGGCAGTAGAGGGAGCCAGACAAAAGGGTGAAGGCTTGGCCTTTGGGAAAGCAAACCTACTGTCCCCTTGGGTATTTCAGGAAAGAAAGGGAGGCTCACGTTTATACTCGGCTACTGTGTTTCAGGCCCCACATTAGAGTTTTTCACGTCCATTACTGCTTTTAACACTCATAACTCTAGAGGAAAAAGAAAATATATCTCCTTTTTCAGATGAGAAAACTGAGGCTCAGAGAGGTAAAATCAACCCATCTAGGAAGTGGTGACTCAGTCCCCAGTCTTACCACTCTAGCATGCTTGTCATAATAAGCATGGTGAGTGACTTCTTTTTGCTAAAGTTCCTCCCTCTCTCAGAGGTCATGTCCTTTCGTAACCAGCCCTTGCTCTTGAACCCCCAGGCAGTTTGGCGGTTATGCCAAGGAAGCAGACTACGTAGCACAAGCCACCCGTCTGCGTGCTGCCCTGGAGGGCACAGCCACCTACCGGGGGGACATCTACTTCTGCACAGGTTATGACCCTCCCATGAAGCCCTACGGACGGCGCAATGAGATCTGGCTGTTGAAGACATGAGTGACCCACTGAGCCAAGAACTTCCTGGAAGTGTGCTTCTGTGTCTGCTTCCTCGGGTGGCAGAAAGGGACAGTGCTTCCCAAGTTCCAACTGCAAGTTCAACTTAACCAACTTTCCTTCAAAGTCAGTTACTGCCAATTTTCTGAAAAAAGCATGTTCCATATACTAAGTCTCTTTTCTCACGGTAGGAAATAATACAGCCAAGATATGCAGCATCCTTCTCATTGATTTAGAAAATTCTGCGGTAGACCAGAAAAATCCTGGCAGCTTTTCTCCAGCCATCTGGGTCACTAAAAACTGATTTTCTAAAATCATTGGATTTGTATCTTGTTATTAAGGGGGAAAATGTGATTTGTGCCTGATCTTTCATCTGCGATTCTTATAAGAGCTTTGTCTTCAGAAAAACTAAAAATAAAAGGCATTGACTTAAACAGCTGAGAAAAATCATAAGTGTAATTATTTCCAAGGTTCTACAGTCCTGAAGGTAATATAGGTATGAGTACTATTGATGGCGTTTACCATTGCAGGAACCCTATATTTAGAGTTCCCAAGTCCTTCCAAATATAAACCCAAAGATCCCAGGACACACACCATCCCTAAACTAGACATTTCCCATGACTGTTATGTAGCACTCTGTGATTGTAAGTTGAGGATTTTGTTTGCAGCTGTGGTCTGCGAAGGGTTCCAGGAGTCACAAGAGCAGACTGAGAAGAAAAATCATTGCACTATGGTGCACAGACTACCCTGGAGACAGGAGATTTGCCAGGAGGATTGGTTCAGGGGGATGAGATGAGAAGCAGCTGGGGTCCAGTTTCATTAACTGAAGAGGATAGGAATGAAAGAAAAGGTGCAGTTTGGCCTGCAGAGAAGGACACAGATGCAAGGCTGTGAGCAGGAAGCCGGATGGCAGCTGAGCTGGAGCACAGCCCATGAGTGAGCAGGGGAGGATGAAGCTCTCAGTGGGCCCCGGGGCATGTAGAAGGTACTCCGATCCTCATAGTGCACCAGGGACCCACACTCAGCAGCCCTCCCTAGGGCAGCTGGACAGGTTTTCAGGGAGAAACTCACCTTAGCACCCACCCACACCCCATTTGCTGTTTCTATAGGAAACAGAAAAATGAGCTTTAATCCTCACCATGAAGAGTTCTTACTGGACATAAGGTGGGGTTTCCTAAGGAGAGGAACAAGAGCTATATATCATCATCTTTCCTGGAGTCCTTTCAGCAGTCTTCTGAGGGATGGGCCGTGACCATTTTTGAAGATCCAGGGTGAAAACCATCAGCCACCCAGCCTTGACTATCAGACACCATGCCAAGCACTTTGCATGCATTGCCGCACTTATTCCATGGGCAACTCTGTGAGGAAGGTACTGCTGTTCTCACACACAGATGAGGAAGCTGAGGGTCCCACAGGCCCCCACACTTGGAGCCAAGACAAAAGTGCAGCCACAAAGGCCTTATTACATGTCAAGGAGTTTAAGTTTTGTTTTAAGAAAATTGAAAAGTGCATGGGCAGCTTTGAGCAGGAACATGATACTGTCATGTTTTAGAAAGAAAGTTCTGTCTACAGTGTGAAAAATAGACTGAAAAAAGGATATGACTGGAGACAGAGAGACCAGTCACAAGACTAAGTGAAAAATGATGGAGGTCAAAACTAGATCATGGCAGTGGGGATGGACAGAAGTAGACAGTTTGGAGCAAGAGAAGAAGTTAACAGGACTTGGTGGCTGACTGGTGAATGAGATAAGGAAAAGGTTTGAAGAGGATCAGAGCATTGCTCCAAACTATGCCACTGTGGCAAATTGGTTATTTTGAGCTGAAGGCAATGGAGAAATGGCAGATACAGGAAGTGCTGTCTGCCCTCTCCTTTTCTACCTAAAAGCAGTATGTAAATTTCCCCTGAGAAAGGTGCTTTTATTCTACTAGGAAGAGAACATGCTTATCACCAGGGATGGGGAGTCAAAGCCAAGATGAGTCTATACAGACCTTACTAAATTTACCCTTATCTTCCATCAGTTTCCCCGATATGTTTCCTAGTCACTTTCCCATCCCCCTTCCAGCCCAAACCCCTTTTTCCTTTGTCATGTCTCCACAATGTATTGTTCTTTGTTAAAATGGTATATAATTCTCAAATCTAACTGCTTTAGAGTTTTCACTTTTTTCTGTGAAGTCCTCCATGCCACACAGAAATATTAACATCAGATAAAAATCTATATTTTTTCCTATTAATATTTTTTTCCCTGTTAATCTGTTTTTCAGCAGTTCAATTCAGAGACCCAAGCCATGGAACTTAAACAGGTAGAGGAAAATGTCTTTCCTTCCCTGCAGCATCAAGTACAATGCCCAGGATTTTGGCTTGGGCAAGGATGTGGAGGGGGCTGCCACTCACTGAGGTAGAGAGCACAGGCGAGAAGCAGGTTGATTGGCGAGCGGTGTCCACAAGGGTTATTTAGGCCTGCAGAGCATCCAAGTGAGGGTATCTAGTGGACAGTTGAAAGTGTGGGTCTGATGCTACAAATAGAAGCCTAACGTGGAGATGTGTTTGGACATCACAAATATCTAGATGGAGTAGGTGAATTATGAACTCTCCCAGGGAAAGGCCAGGAGTAAGAAGAGAAGAAAATCTAGGTAAGGACTCAGGAACCCTAATATTTACAGAGAAGCAAAAGAAAAGAGCCAACAAATATTTTTTTAAAGTGGCTAGTTATATAGGAGAAATGCCAGAGAATAAAAAAGGAAGAAGGTAACCAGTGTGTATCAAACCACTACATCAGTAAGTGCTACCGACTCACGTCCTAAATCATCTTGAAGCCATCTCTGGTGGTACCATCTTAGGATGTATCACCATCATTCTTGCCTGAAGTCCTGCAACAGCCTTCTAATTGGTCTCCACATTTCTGCTCCTGCCCCCTTGGACACACTTTCTACACAACCTCCAAATGGATCTTTGCTTTAAAATTATTATTTTGCACTTAGACTAAAATTCAAACTCCATTTTATGACTGCAAGGCCTTGTGTGATTTGGCCCCTTCTGACTACTTCTTTCTTTCTTTCCAATCTCTCCCTTAATACCCTTCTGCCACAGTGGACTTTGAACACACGCAGCCCTTTTTGCCCTAGGGCCCTTGCACTAGCTGTTTTGTCTGCCTAAAACCCTTTTCACTTCCTTTTCAAATGGCCAGGTTTTCTCATCCTACAGATCCTAACTACCTCCTCTTCAAAGAGGCCTTCAATGGCCCCTCTAGCTAAAATAGAGTCAGCCTCCCCTGTAGTTCTCCATCATACCATTACATTTTTGCTTTTTTCATAATATAAACCACTGTATAATTATTTTTCTTTTTCTCTCAGATCCCCAGGTAGCCATGGTCTTGGGGAAGACTGTGTCCTCCGGAGTGATCAGAGCCCAGTGCTGGACATCATGGGATGTAATTTTTTAACTTATTCCTTTTTTTTTTTTTTTTTTGGTCTCTCACACAAGACTGTAAGTTTGATAAGGAGGAGCCCCATACCTGCTTTGTTCTCCATTGTATGCCAAGCACCTAGCTCAGGGATCTATCAATTAAGAATGCATGAAACTATAACAGAAAACCAACAGTAGCTTAAGCCAAGAAGGTTTTCTTTTCCCACATAGCAAGAAATCCAGAGACAGGTTCAGTGCTCAATGCTGATGTCTCTGCACTTGCCTTTCTCTCTCCCTCAGGGCTGCAAGATGGCTGATGCAGCTCCTGCCATCTCATCCATGTTTAAGGCAGGAAATTAGGGAGATGAGGACAGGCTGTATCAGTTGCATCTGTCCCATTTTATGAAGAAACAGAAGCTTTCCCAAAAGTTTCCCCATCAGAGTTCTACTTTTATCTCATGGGCCAAAACTAACACACAGGGCCATCCATAGCTGCAAGGGAGAGTGTGTGTTGGGCTTTGCAGCCTCTATAGTGAGGAGCAGCAAGGAAGAAGAATATTCAGAATGGCTTTGAGGTAGCTGATCAACAGTGTCTTTTGCAAGGGGACTATGTGAAGGTGTGTATACCTGAGGTCAAGAGTTTGGGAAGATGGGAAACAGCTGGAGAGATGGGTTGAGGCCAGATTGCAGAGGATCATAAAGACTTCAATTCTATATTCTCACTTCTTTTTTTTTTTTCTTTTCTTGAGAGAGAATCTCGCTGTGTCACCCAGGCTGGAGTGCAGTGGCGTGATCTTGGCTCACTGCAGCCTCTGTCTCCTGGGTTCAAGCGATTCTCCTGCCTCAGCCTCCCAAGTAGCTGGGATTACAGGTACGTGCCACCATGCCCAGCTAATTTTTGTATTTTTAGTAGAGATGGGGGTTTCACCATGTTGGCCAGGCTGGTCTCGAACTCCTGGCCTCAAGTGATCCACCCGCCTCAGCCTCCCAAAGTGCTGGGATTACAGGCATGAGCCACCACACCCAGCCTATTCTCACTTCTGAGCCAAGCACAAGAGCTAGTGCTCAGGAGCACTAGCGGCCTCCCCTCATGATGTCTCCTGCTTCCCCCATCTCTCCTCTCTCCCACTTTGAAAACCCAAAACAGTGGAGCATGGTCAAGATGAGGAAGGGAGGAAACATCTTCAGTCCCCTACCCACAGCGAGGCCATAGCAGGTGACTGGATGACAGTGATAGAGTGAATTAAGAGAAAAAGGGATTAGGAGCTGGGAAAATGAAGGAAGTTTATCCTTGTTCTGGACTTAAGAATGAAAAACAGAACCAATGAGACTAGGATTTCTAATTGTCCATCTGTGGATTAGTAAAGCAATCTTTTTTCCTGATTCCCAGTCATCCTCTTGTCAGTATCTTTCCCAAAATACACTGATGGAAAAACCCTCTGGCCCCATCTCACTCCTCTCTAGGGCCTGGATTAGAGCATATGGCTAATATTTTAGATTGTAAATTGGAAAGCAGTAACCAGAAGAATACAGATATTAATAAAATCTAAACTGTACTCTAGGTTTAATGCTCAGGACCACAGCCTTAAGGCTGTTGCCTCAGCCAGGCGCGTTGGCTCACACCTGTAATCCCAGCACTTTGTAGGGCAGAGGCAGGTGGATTGCTTGAGGTCAGGACTTCAAGAGTCACCTGGCCAACATGGTGAAATGCTGTCTCTACTAAAAATACAAACATTAGCCAAGTGTGGTGGCATGTGCCTGTAGTCCCAGCTACTCAGGAGTCTGAGGCACAAGAATCATTTGAACCCAGGAGGCGGAGGTTGCAGTAAGCCAAGATCGCGCCACTGCACTCCAGCCTGGGTGACAGAGCAAGACTCTGTCTCAAAAAAAAAAAAAAAAAAGCTGCTGCCTCTGCAGATTAGCATATATGAAGGTGTTTTCCCTCCTCTAGAAGCCATCTTCCCGAGGCATGAATATTCCTTGTATGTTTTGTGAGCCTCACCCAGTAAAATTTGTTCTGGAGGTCCCACAGCACACCACCACATTCTCATGCTCATGTGAGTGTTTAAGGGCCCCAGGTGACTGTATATAAATACAGTGGAAGGCTTGGCTGAGCTCAGGGAGTTAGTTGGTCATCACTTGTTTAAGAAAGACCTCCTTAATTACGTTTGGCTTCTCCACTCCTGAGTAATGTTACTTTGATCTTGAGCACAGTAATTAAAGTTTCATAGCATGCCACATCGGTGGGCATATAGTTGATTGAATGCCGTGGATCTTGCCTTTGAATTTATATTTCTAACTAGCTCTAGCCTTTTTCTTTAGAAGTAATTTTGTTTCTATAGCAACATTATTCTAGAGGAACTAGGGACAGACCCAAACAATATCCACAAATGCAGAATCAAGAATCAAACCATGTAAGGTGGAAATGCCGGAGTGGGTTGAAGGTATGGCAAGAATTGGTGTAGGATATGAAGAGCTATTGCATAATCAAACTTCAGGTAAAAAGATCTCCTCTCTCCTTGGCAATGAATTAATTAGACCCTCATAAAAAAGTCTTTTTTTTTTTTTTTTTGAGACGGAGTCTCACTGAGTCGCCCAGGCTGGAGTGCAGTGGCATGATCTCAGTTCACTGCAACCTCCACCTCTTCAGTTCAAACGATTCTCCTGCCTCAGCCTCTGGAGTAGCTGGGACTACAGGCGTGCACCACCACACCCAGCTAATTTTTTTGTATTTTTAGTAGAGATGGGGTTTCATCATGTTGGCCAGGCTAGTCTTGAACTCCTGACCTCAAGTGATCTGCCCACCTCGGCCTTCCAAAGTGCTGGGATTACAGGCATGAGCCACCGTGCCCAACCAAAGAAGTCGTTTCAAGAGTGGGCTCAAACCCCAGCCTCTTCTCATATCCTGCCTCTTGCTCCCTTTTGGGTTCCTTACCCTCCAGCAGCACTGGAATTATTGCTGGTTCCCCTGCGGCCTCCCCACTGCCCCTCCTTCATGCCTTCACACACTGCTCCCATACCTACAATCCCCAATCCCTTTACAGTCCAGCTCAAAAGTCCTTGAATTCTTCCTTGGTCCCTTCAGGAACACTCCTTCTTCTCTATGATTTATAATCCCCACCTCACACCCATAGCATAAAGGATGTGTGCACCATAGATGCTCAGTTGTATTAATGTAGATTGGCTGGAATTTTAAACAATAAGAGCTACTGATAACTAATATTTATTGAGCATTCACCACGTCCCAGGAACTGTGCAAACTTGTTACATGGACTACCTCATGTATTCTACACAGCCCTATGAGGTGTTCACTAGCACTGTCATCTCTACCCCACGTACAGATGAACTGGGACAGCTTGGGGAGGCTCGTTAGCATGCTTCAGGCTACGCAGATGATCTGTGACAGTGTCAGAATTTGAGCCCATGCTCTTATCCGCTCTGCAGTACAACACTAAATGCTTAGTTCAATGGCTGGTTTCCCTGGCTGGCAAGAAAGGAAATAAGGCAGGGTGTGAATCTACCAGTGAGTACGCTGGGTGGGTGTTCCCTCATCCCTGTATAATTTACTCCGTGGCTCAGCCAGAGTGTCAGTGAGATAATCCCTGTGTCCCTAGGGTATGTGCTGCTGCCTGGAATTTAGATGAACAAACTCCATGAGATCAAAACTCCAGAAGCAGCATAGATACCCAGCAGCAACCTATTTGCTGCTTGTCAAATTAGCAGCCCTTGTTTTCTCTCATATAGTAAAACTCAGCTAAAAGAAATTCTTATGCCACCAATACAAACACAAGACTATTGCCCCTTCTTACATAATGTCTATGACCTACTTCTGAATATATAATGTATGTTTGTGATCCTGTTGTCTCTGCTTACTTTTTAGAACCCTTTCTTAGGGGCTAGCAGATTGTGGATTCACACCAGGGTGTCTGCTGGTGTGAGCAGAATGTGTCTTATGAGGGGGGCCCTAAACTGGAGGCAGAGCCCAGCAAAGCCTCGACCATTCTAAGATTCAAAAGGAAGCTTCAGCACTTGGATGTATCTGCAAAGCCTCCACAGAGGAAGTGGACTTACGGGAGTTGATTTCATTATTAGGAGAAGAGGCTTCTCGGTCATTGGAGAACACTACCCTTGCCTCCTTCCCTGTCTCAGAGGATCAGGTGTCCCACCTTCCATCCAAAGCTCATTCTGTTACCTGTGCTGGGGGCCAGGTCTCTCACTTCCTCCGGAATTTCATTCTACCACCTACTCTGTCCTTGTTATTTCAGTCTCTCCCTGGTCTCTGCCTCCTGCTTCTCAACAGAAATTCATGCTCACATGTCTTTAATTAGAACAAAAAAAAATCTTCCTTCAATCTAATCTTGCTTTCTAGGTACATCTCAGCTCTCTCATTACCTCTATAAATTGTCTTACAAATGACTTTACACAGAGTGTTTACATCCTTCCCCCTCATTTCCTCCACTCATTGACATTTACTTTCTCTGAAACTGATCATCATGAAGTCCAGCATAGTTGGCCTTTATCAGGCTGAACAGCTTCTCTGTACTGTTCAATACTGAGACCTCTCCTTCTCCCTGGTATTCTTCCTCTGGTACCTGTGACCTGCCATTCTCCAGGTGCACCTGCCTCAGACTACCTCCCCACTTCTTTCAAAGCCACATCTCTCCATGCCCAGCCCTAAATGTTAGTGTCCCCAGGACGGGGTTCTCTACCCTCTTCTGGCTGCATCATGTCATTTCGCCCACTCCCAACAACAGGTCATCCACGACCATGAAAATCATGCACTTGGGTTCTGTGACCATCCATGACCTATTGACTCCTAAGTATTTATTTACAGCCCATCTCTCTTCTTCTTAATTTTTTTCTTCATCTCATCTCCTTTCAAAATGTCACCCTCAGGCATGCGGAAATAAGAAATGGGTTCACTGCTGAGACATACACTGAACAATTCCTCTTTGATACAAAAATGTAACAAAAATTCTGGGGTTTCCTTTTCAGACACAGTCTCACTCTGTCACGCAGGCCAGAGTGCAGTGGCGCAATCTAGGCTCACTGCAACCTCTGCCTCCCGGGTTCAAGTGATTCCCGTGATTCTCGTGATTCTCATGCCTCAGCCTCCCGAGTAGCTGGGATTACAGGCATGTGTGCCACCACACGTGGCTAATTTTTGTATTTTTAGTAGAGACGGGGCTTTACTGTGTTGGCCAGGCTGGTCTCGAATTCCTGGCGTCAAGCAATCTGCCCGATTAGGCCTCCCAAAATGCTGGGATTACAGGCATGAGCCATTACTCCTGACCTAAACATAACAAAAGTTGTAAAAGTGCCATTCGCAAGGGCTTCTAAGGAATGGATAAGATCCACCCTCTTTTTGAGGTCTTTTTCTAGTAGGAAGAGAGATAGGGTCAGGGAAATATGAATTTCTTCTTCAAGTTACACATACTTCACAGTGCATAAATCTCAACTATTTAATTTACCAGCCCCAATTAGACGTGGTTTTCTTGAGTGCTGATATTTAGTATTATTTATTTTTGTAGTCTCAGTTCCCAGCTGAGTACCAGTATATAGTGAAAGCTTGGTGTATGATTGTGGGATGGATAAATGAATGAATGTGTTTCCCAATTCATGAAATTGCTGAAAGAAAGGTGAGGCATGAGGATGGAGAGGGGTGTCCTGACTGTGCCACCAGCCTGGTACCTGCTTAGGATGCCAACAGGAAGTTGGCACATGAAGAAAAGTACAAAAATGCAGAAATAAATTCAGATGCTCAAGATGCATATATCCAGTGACCTACTTGACATATTCATACAATGAATTTGCAGATATCTCAAACAGCACGTCCAAAACTGAACTCTCACTGCATACTTTTCCACCCTCCTTTTCATGCCTCCATCTTCCCCATATCTCTAAATAGCACTACCATTCACCTATGTGCTCAAATCAAAACACAAAATCACCCTGAATAGACAGACATCTTCCTTGTTAGCTGGACAGCCCTCAGGCATCATCTTTCTCCCCTATGTGACTATCATCTGAGCTCAGAATATTCCTCTGGGCAACAGTGTCATCCCCCTCCTTGGGAACCTCACATTTGCACTTGAACAGGCAGCCAGCTGTTTCCTGTCTCCCCCTAACTTCTCTTATGTAAAGTGGAGGGATGGGTGGGAAAGAGTGGGGACGTCTCCCGGAGCACAAACCTACAGTGCCTCTAGCACTGCCTGGCCAGGAGTGAGAACTTGGGAGGCCACAGGCATTTTGCTGACCCCTGCCTATAATTCCTCCCTATTAACCAGGCTTTGGCCTGCACCTCGTTGTTTGTAGTGTTTGGCCCACCCTCTGGCTTAACACATTCGTGATTCCCTCTCATGTTCATTCATTTCACAGGTATTGAACCTCTCCTGTCTGCCAAGCACTGTCCTAGGCAATTCCGTTTATAAGCGAACAAAACAAAGATCCTTACCCTTGTAAGAGTAGGGGATATAGATAACAAATAATAGACATGTAAATTTTAATAGTATATTATATCTTAGAAGGTAGTAAGTGCAATGGCAAAATTTAAAAGTAGACCAAAGAGAATGGTCAGTATGGAGACGGTGGTGTGCAGTTCCTGCTGGTGTGGCCAGGGAAGCCCTCCTGGAGAAGCAAGACTTGAAAATAGTGAGGGGTTGGCCAGATGCAACCTGGGGGAAGCCCCTCCTAGGCGGCGCCAAGTCTGTCAGACAGGGCGGGCCTGTGTGGTCGAGGAACTTAGAGGTCGGAGGGGCTGAAACAGAGAGCCCAGGGGAAGCACAGAGAGGTGACAGGAGTGGGCAGGTCTGGTAAGGACTTAGAAGTCACTTCAGAGGCTTTGACTTTCCTTCTGTATAAAATGGAGAAGGCCATTGTAGGATTTCAAGCAGAGCAGTGACAAAATCAAACTCAACTGTTGCAAGAATCCCTCTGGCTGCTCTTTTGATCATATACTGTAAAGGGGTTGGGGCTGGGGCTGGCGGACGAGGTCAGAAGCAGATGGCAGGTTAGGAGTTTCCTGCAGTCAAGCAGACAAGAGGTGATGGTCACTTGGACTTGGATGGTATCACTGAAGTAGTGAGAAGTGGTCAGAGTCTGTGATATTTTGAAGGTAGACCCAACAGGATTTCCTGGTGGATTGTACATAAAAGAAAGAGAGGAATCAAGATGCCACCAAGATTCTTGGTTTGAGCAGCTAGAAGAATGGCTTTGCTACTAACTGAGATGCGAAAGATCTGGGCTGGTGGAGCAGATCTGGGGTTCCAGGAGCCGTTCTTCATTCTCTGTCTCCCAACCATGAGCAAGACAGAGATTCCACCTCCAAAGTCTCTCTTGAATCTTACTGTCTCTCTCCATCACTCCACCCGACCCTGGGGGACTAATAACCACCATCATGCCTCACCCAGACTCTTGAGATGGTCTCCTGCTTCCTGCCCTGGTCTTTTCTAATCCATTCTCAATGGCTGGTGTTTCATCGTGCATTAGACAGTCTGAAGCAGATTAATCTTTATAGTAGAAGCTGTCACTTTCTTGCTTAACACATTTTCACGGTTTCCTGTTGCATCAGACTCCTCTCCTTGGGACTCAAGCTCTCTGTATCATCTCATGCCCACTTCCTACTCCATGCTCATTCTTTGCTACTCCCCTCCTTGCTGCAGATACAGGTATCTTTCTAGCTCTCAAACACACCATGCTCTTTGGCATCTTCGGGCTCCTGCTTATCTTGCCCTCTCCACCTGGAATGCTCTTCCTCCCACTCTGCATGGGCACGGTTGGATCTTTCGTATCCTCTGGGTCTCTGCTTAAATGGTGCCTACTCAGGGAGGCCCTCCTCACCCAACCTATCAGAGGGACCCTCACTCTATTATTTTCTACCACAACATCTTTTACAGCATTTTCACACTGGTAATTATATATGCACACGTTTTATTTGTTGTTCTATTGGTTGCTCTCCCACCAAACTGTAAGCTCGTTGAGGCCAAGAACTGTGCCTGCTTTGTTTACCACTATATCCACAGCATTAAGCACAATGAGCACCTATGGATGCCCCTAAAAATGTGTTGCATAAATGAATGAATGAATATTAACTGTAATGCACTTTATAGCTTAAATACAATAAAGACAGTTACTCTCAGAATAACATTCATACCCCTCAACACAGCCACACCCTCCCTGGATAATCGGGCTACAGGGCCTCCTCCTCCTCTCACCTATCCATCCTCCCACTACACTCACCCACTTGTTATTTGGGGAAGAGACTGTGGTCGTCCTTGCTGTGGACATCGTGCAGGCTGCTTCCTCCATCCGGAGCTCTCCTACAGCTCACTTGACCTGACTTAGACATTTCTTCTGAAAGGTCTTCTCTGAACCCCACGCCTATGAACCCACAGAATACGCTGAATGTCTAATGATGTTTTCATTACCTGCCTACCTTCCACCCCACCCAGTAGGTAAGCAACTTAAATACAGGTAGTGGGCCCTGAGTGTTGTTCACTGTAGTATCTCAAGCACAAGCACAGTACTCAGCACAAAATAGATGCTCAAAAAAAGTCATTAAAAGAAAGAACAAGCAGATGAATGAACACTAACGATATATTTCTAGGGAGAGAGTCTAAGAGTAAATAAATGGGCTACATTAATATGTAGACTTAACACTTGAATTTAACATAATAATTTGCATGTTGACAATTACATATAAAAATCCTTTGAAATTGTTAGAATCCTGGCTGGGTGCAGTGACTCACGCCTGTAATCCCAGCAGTTTGGGAGGCCCAGGTGGGTGGATCACTTGAGGTCAGGAGTTTGAGACCAGCCTGGCCAACATGGTAAAACCCCATCTCTACTAAATATACAAAAATTAGCCGAGTGTGGTGGCACATGGCTGTAATCCCAGTTACTCAGGAGGCTGAGGCAAGAGAATTGCTTGAATCCAGAAGGCAGAGGTTGCAGTGAGCCGAGATTGCACAACTGCACTCCAGCCTGGACAGCAGAGCAATGCTTCATCTCAAAATAAATAAATAAATAAAAACAATAAAATAAAAGTGTTAGAATCCTTAAGTAAGTTGCACTCTTTCTTAACCTCGGATATGGTTTATATCATCACTTTGCTTTCAACAGCCTTTAACTCAGCTCAGACCAAATCACCTGAAAACCATCATTGATGGTTTTCCTTTCTGTAAATATGCCACAGGGAAGAGAAAAAAACATTTAAGTTCAGAAAATCAAGAAACTTGCCCAAGATCAGAGAGCAGGCATCCAAAATTAAGTCAGACTCCAAGCCAGTGCTCATTTGATGCAACTAGTATTTTCAAAAAAAAATTTCTTTTTTTTTTTTTGAGGTGGAGTTTCACTCCTGTTGCCCAGGCTGGAGTGCAATGGCGCGATCTCAGCTCACCACAACCTCCGCTTCCTGGGTTCAAGCAATTCTCCTGCCTCAGCCTCCTGAGTAGCTGGGATTATAGGCATGCGCTACCACACCCAGCTAATTTTTTGTATTTTTAGTAGAGACGGGGTTTCTTCTCCATGTTGGTCAGGCTGGTCTCGAACTCCCGAACTCAGGTGACCCGCCTGCCTCAGCCTCCCAAAGTGCTGGGATTACAGGCATAAGCCACTGCGCCTGGCTTCAAAATTTTCTTTTACCCTAGTCCCCAGTCAGAAATACTTTTACATTCAACCCAGGACAAACACACACACACATACATACACACACCCCTCAAACGTTTCACAAAATAATATTTACCATTGCTACCAATGTAAAATAAAAGCAGAGCAAAGCTAATATCACATATTATTTTATTGATATTTATATAGATCATAAAAATCCAAAATAACACAAAACAGAAATGTAGACATGATTTTTATTTAGTGGACAGATATGCTAAAGCATTTATAAATTCATTCCATGGAATACCTGAGGCAATAAGTACATCTGATACATTGTTCAACCTAGTTTTTTTCTTTTTAAAATCCAGTCAAAGTTGAAATCCTAAAAATTCACACAAATAGGCTGTAGCAATTGTTAACAATAGTAATACACCAGTTATGATAGTAGCACTGAAATTTTTCTTCAATCTTAATCCACATAATATACATGCTGTCTTTTAATCATTCTTCAGTATAAGAATTAAATACAGGCCAGGCGTGGTGGGGCACACCTATAATCCCTGCACTTTGGAAGGCCGAGGCAGGTGGATCACTTAAGCCCAGGAGTTCAAGACCAGCTTGGGCAACATGGCAACCCCCATCTCTACAAAAAATACATAAATTAGACAGGGATGGTGGTCCCAACTACTTGGGAGGCTAAGGTGGGAGGATCACTTGAGCCTAGGAAGTGGAAGCTGCAGTGAACTGAGATCATGCCACTGCACTCCAGCCTGGATGACAAAATGAGACCCTGTCTCAAAAAAATAATAATAAATTTAAAAAAAGAATTAAATACAATCAGTTATTCTCTTCTTTGTTCACCAGGTTTAATTCAATTATTGATTCAGAGATTTGAAAAGAAAATAGACCTTTTATTGAAATGCTTTTCTTTCAAGCTTCATATTTTCTTCTGAAAAGTAATAATTGTGACTTTGAAAGAAAAATGAGATGTAGCAATATCTCTAATTTTATTTCTCAAACTGATTTTATAATGTTCTCTTCTATGTGTTGCAACAATGTTGGGAACATACAGCAGCATAATTATGACCTTTATAAGGACAATTTTAAGACTTAGGAATGAACATCCCTCATTGGAATGCTGTTGCCTCTGGGATTATTTGATCCTATAGGGATATGTGCCTTTGATTTTCACTAGGCTATTTTAAAACTCTGTAGAAATAAAAGTCAACATATGGAAAACTGATAGCAATGTGAATAATTCTTGCATACAGACATAAACATAAATTCTGCTCAGTGGAGTTTCAATTGAAGAATTGGAACAAGAGGATTAATTTCCCAGATGGCTTTTCCATTCACATGCCTGGTGCTTTGTCAAGGATAGCTAGCAGGCTGGGATCAGCTGGTACTATTGACCAGAGAATCTATATGTGGCTCTTATGTAGCTTGGGGTTTTCAGAACACAGCAGCTGTGTCCTAGGAAGAGCCTTTGGACTAAGTATTCCAAAAGACCAAAGCAGAAGCTGCAAGGCTAATTTTCACCTAGCCTCGGAATTCACGCATCCTCACTCCCACCACATTTTATTGGTTACAAGAGAGTCACTAAAGCCAGCCTAGATTCAAGTGGAGAGGAATTAGATAGACCCCACCTCTCGATGGGAGGAATGTATGATACTTACAGCCACCTTTTAAAATTGCTGCCTTTTAGGTTCCTTAAATGTGTTTAACATGTTAAAGTGTATCGTACAGCTGAGTGCAGTGGCTCGCACCTGTAATCCCAGCAATTTGGGAGGCCGAGGCGGAATGATTGCTTGATGCCAGGTGTTCAAGACCAGTCTGGCATAGTGAAGTTCTGTCTTCATGAAATATTTTTTAATTGTTTTTGTTTTTAAGACAGAGTCTTGCTCTGTCACCCAGGCTGGAGTGTAATGGCATGATCTTGGCTCACTGCAACCTCTGCCTCCTCCTGGGTTCAAGCAATTCTCATGCCTCAGCCTCCTGAGCAGCTGGGATTACAGGTGTGCACCACCACACCCATCTAATTTTTGTATTTTTAGTAGAGATGGTTTTGCCATGTTAGCCAGGCTGGTCTCGAATTCCTGGCCTCAAGAGATCCACCCACCTTGGCCTTCCAAAGCGCTGGGATTACAGGCATGAGCCACCACACCCAGTCTAAAATTTTTTTTTTGAGACGGAGTCTCGCTCTGTCCCAGGCTGGAGTGCAGTGGTGTGATCTCGGCTCCCAAGCAGCTGGAATTACAGGCGCCCGCCACCACACCTGGCAAATTTTTGTATTTTTAGTAGAAATGGGGTTTCACCATGTTGGCCAGGCTGGTCTCGAACTCCTGACCTTGTGATCCATCCGCCTTGGCCTCCCAAAGTGCTGGGATTACAGGCATGAGCCACCACATCCAGCCAAAAGTTTTTAGTTAAAAAATATATTAGCTGAGCATGGTGGTGTGCACCTGTATTTCCAGTTCTGCCTGAGCCCAGGAGTTTCAGGCTGCGGTGAGCTTTAATAGTATCAATGAACTCCAGCCCAGGTGACAGAGCACGACCCTTGTCTTAAAAAAAAAAAAAGGAAAATAATGCCCCCAAATCAGCTAAATGTGCACTTTTACTATCCAAATACCATGTTCAAAAATATTTGCCAGATGAGATAGTTTTTCAATTTAACAAAATCTAAATCTTATTTCTGAGTATTTTTCCTCATGGTAACCAGGACTTTGACTATGTGTGGTAAGTGGATATGTCAGCTCCAATATCTGAACAAAATATTTCTACAAGTTTTGCCCACTGGCATCTCATTTGATTTCAATAAATCCATGAAGTTCAGTAAAATTTCTTCAGGTGCCAAAGCCTTATGATGAATAAACCAGGGCTGTTGTAGTTTTTTTTTTAACAACATTTATTAATTCCGCTAGATTTTCTGGTTGTATTTGTTGTCCACACTCATAATTCCTTTACATTTTTTTCAGTTTAAATAATATTCAATGTATGGCAATTCCTCAAAGAACTAAAAACAGAACTACCATTGGACCCAGCAATCCCATTACTGGCTATATACCCAAAGGAATACAAATCATTCTACCATAAAGATACATGCACACGAATGTTCACTGCAGCACTCTTCACAATAGCAAACACATGGAATCAACTTAAATGCACGTCCATGACAGATTAGATAAAGAAAATGTGGGACATATACACCATGGAAGACTGTGCAGCTATAAAATAAAATGAGATCATGCCTTTTGCCGGAACATAGATGGAGCTGGAGGTCATTATTCTTAGCAAATTAACACAGGAACAGAAAACCAAATACCACATATTTTCACTTATAATGGGGAGCTAAATGATAAGAGTTTATGAACACAAAGAAGGAAACAACAGACACTGGGGTCTACTTGAGAGGAGAGGGTGGGAGGTGGGAAAGGAGCAGAAAATATAACTACTGGGCACTGGGCTTCATACCTGGGTGGTGAAATAACATGTAAAACAAACCCCCGTGACACGTGTTTACCTATGTAACACACCTGCACATGTACCCACAAACCTAAAAGATAAAAATTAAAAAAAAAAGTTCAATAAACAATATACTTTTCCAACTAGGAGATTATATCTAATCCAGTTGAGGGTAAAATAAAATTTAAGGCCAGGTACAGTGCCTCATGCCTGTTACCCCAGCACTTTGGGAGGCCGAGGCAGGTGGATCACCTGAGGTCAGGAGTTCGAGACCAGCCTGGCCAACGTAGTGAAACCTCATCTCTAATAAAAACACAAAAAAAATTAGCCAGGCATAGTGGTGCGCACCTGTAATCCCAGCTATTCAGGAGGCTGAGGTACAAGAATCGCTTGAACCCGGGAGGCAGACTTGCAGTGAGCCGAGATCGCACCATTGTACTCCAGCCTGGGCGACAAGAGTGAAACTCCATCTCAAAATAAAATAAAGTAAAATAAAATTTAAGCACAACAAATTCTCCATAAAAATTGTCTTGTCAGTCATATCTGATCTGACTGAAAGTGTTGGCAACTTACAATATCAGTGTTTTCTTTAAGTTGAATCACAAAATCTGTACCATACTGTCATTGCATTCAAAAACATTGCGTCTTATTATTCTGTAATAGTATAGATTTGATGAGATATTATGGGATACTAAAAGGTATAATTTTTAATTTTTCAGCTGATTTATCATTTTATCATAAAAAATCCTACGTACCATCTCATCCATTCTGGAAGAATAATTTTTGACAGGTGCATGACCCATTTTCTTTTTTGCCCCTAATACACTACTAAATAGGTGATTACATGGCTCTTTCATTAATAGTAGCTGACAACGTATAAATTATTAGTAATCATATGTATTTTTCCTTTAGAAACATTTCTTTGACTTATTGACAAGATATTATATTGTATTTCCAGGTATGTTTTTTATTTTGAAGGTCCTAAGCTTTCAATTATAAAAAAATTTTATAAATAATATATTGAGTCTGTCATTTTTGTTAAGCCTTGCATATTTTATAAAATCGCATTTAAATAATCTTCACCATCAGGTCTTCTATGTACTTTTTCCTTTTTAGAATGCAACTCAAATAAAATAAAAAATAGTGCTCTCTTTCGGGTTTTGGCAGAGGCAGTTTGAGACAGGGTCTCACTCTGTCACCCAGGCTGGAGTACAGTGGCACCATCTCGGCTCACTGCAGCTTCAACCTCCTGGGCTCAAGCGATCCTCCAGCCTCAGCCTCCTGAGTAGCTAGGACTACAAGTGTGCACCACCATGCCTGACTAATATTTGTATTTTTTGTAGAGATGGGTTTTGCCATGTTGCCCAGTCTGGTCTTGAACTCCTGGGCTCAAGCAATCTGCCAGTCTCAGCCTCCCAAAGTGCTGGGATTACAGGAGTGAGCCACCATGCCTAGCCTAGCCCAAAAAATGTTATTAGAGTCAACATTTTTCTCAGTATTGTCGGATTTATACTTCCAGATGTACAATAAATTATTCATAAAAATTGTCTTGTCAGTCATATCTAGTCTGACTAAAAGTGTTGGCAATTTGCAACATCAGTGTTGTGATTTAATTGAATCAAAAAATCTGTACCAGACTGTAATTGCATTAAAAAACATTGCCTCTTATTATTCTGTAATAGTACAGGTGTCAACAAGCTGAACTTGAATATACCTCTATATTTTTACATCATCTGCTTTCTTCTAATAATAAGGCAGCTCTGCATAACAGAATGTATACTAGTACAATTAAAGTGTTATAAGAGCTACAAACTGAAAAAAAAAATAGAATAACTTCCCTTCCAAAAAGTATTCTGACATTCTTAAGTGATACTCAGTTGAGAGTCTTGACAATTTGCTGATCAATTGCTATGGCACTTCACAACTAATTCCACATTATATCAATATAAAATTAAACTGTACAGTGTTCACATCCTGATATAAAATTGATCAAACTAGGCATCAAATACCAGAAAACCGAATAAGATGCCCAGGGCCAGCTATATAATTTCTGGAGCCAAATGCAAAACAAAAATACATGGCCCAGACTGGGTGCCATGGCTCACACCTGTAATCCCAGCACTTTGGGAGGCTGAAGTGGGCGGAGTACTTGAGGTCAGGAGTTCAAGACCAGCCTGGCCAACATGGTGAAACCCCATCTCCACTAAAAATACAAAAATTAGCTGGGTGTGTTGGCACATGCCTGTAATCCCAGCTACTGAGGAGACTGAGGCATGAGAATAGCTTGAACTCAAGAGACAGAGGTTGCAGTAAGCCGAGATCGTGCCACTGCACTCCAGCCTGGGAAACAGGACTAGACTCCATCTCAAGAAAAAAAGAAAAAGGGAAGAGAGAAAAAGAAAAAGCAAAAGAAAGAAAGAAAGAGGAAGAAGAAAAGGAGGAAAAAGGAAGGAAGTAAGGAAGGAAGGGGAAGGAAGGAAAAAGAAAGAAAGAGAAAGAAAAAAGGAAGGAAAGAAACAGAAAGAGAAGAAAGAAGGAAGGAAGGAAGAAAGGAAGGAAGGGAAAGAAAGGAAGGAAGCAAGGAAGGAAAAAAGAAAGAAAAAGAAAGAAAGAAAATATGCAGCCCTGCTTAGAAATGAACAAGTCAGTTCCCCCTTTCTAAGGGCCCACTGTCCCAACCCATGGCAGACAGGTGAGCCCAGGTGAGGGGCGACAGTAATCACAGAGCAGAAGCACAAATGGGGAGGCTAGCTGGGCAACCCAGGACACCACATGGTGGCATAGAGTGGGTGGCCAAGAACCTGTCTCAGGAAGGAGGGGAGGCTATGGAAGGCAGGGTGGGGTGTGAGTCAAGACTCAAGCCTCAGCGCATGCTTCTGTGTCCCGCCCCACTTCACTTACCAAACACAAATTCAAAGATGCAAGTATTAACAATTTCAATATGGCAACCACGGAGTATCCAATTCCAAGCACACGGCCCTTCTGAATGGGGTTCCCCATACAACTGCACTGGTTACACCCTTATGAAGCCAGCCCTGGAGATGCCAGTGAGCAAAAGAACAAATGGGCCACTCCTGACTGATGCATTCCGTCCCACACAGCCTGTCCTCACACGGCCAGTCATGACAGCTGCAGGATGAAGAATATGTGATGTGCTTTCATATTCTTTTTTGTGTGTGTGCCGGTCAAATCATGCTTAAAGGCTCACGTCTCTCTAAAAGCCTGTCCTGATAAGGTGGGAAGAGTCAGGAAAGGCTGCCTGGTACAACAGCAAGAATATGGCCCAGAGACAATAAACCTTGGCTGTCATCTTCAACATTCCATATGGTAAGCACATCCCTTCATCCCTGGGCCTCTGCTTCCTTATTATTAAATTCCTCATGTTGTAACATTTGCTTCCTTATTATTAATCATTAATAGGAGTTAGGCTAGGTAACCTTTAACATTCCCTCCAGCTCTGTTTCTGTGAGAAGGAAACAACATAAATAGGTGTTTGACATAAGATGTTTGGTGTCCTGTTTTATTTCCATTTTCATTGGACTCATTGTAATCAGTGTATTTTGATTAATCAAAGCCATATCTGAGCTGTTTGTTCTGATGTTATTGTAGCATAGAAGCCAAAAGAAATGAGCTGTGGGTAATTTGGATGTGTGTAGGCAAAAAGGCTCCTCATATCCTTAAGGCCTAGCTGCAGATGGGTTAATTCTATAACGCTAGATTTTAAAATAACAATAATTAATACCTGGGACACATCCTTTTATCTAAGGTACTTAAAGGGCTTTGTGGTCATTAACCCATAAATCCACTGGTCTCAGGCCATCAGGAGCTCAAGAGGAATCTCCTTAGAAGACAAGCACACCAGAAGCTAAAACATCACCAGGAGGAGGAATGACAACCATGACTAACCAGCAGGAAGGGGGTGGGAGGTGCAGGATCAACAAAATAGTACTCCTGGAAGAATTAAATGGAAAATCCTCCTGCAGTTCTGCTGACAGCAGTTTAACCACTCACTATGCTCTTTGAGTGGATGCTCACGGATGTCACATTTCATCACCTGAAAAATCCCTTTACCCTTAACGTAAACATTAGCCTTCACAGCTTCGGAAAGCCTGCTATTACACCCAAAGCAGGTAAAGGGGAGCTTAAGGTGTAATTGGATGTAAGAAAATTCTATCATCCCTAGAATTTTCTTCTCTCATAGGAGAAAATGGCTTTTTGAAGGAACTCTAAAGATAGAACACCACTTCAGAAAGATTTTGTCAAGGGTTTGTTAAGTCTCTCACTTATTTGCAGGTGTTTTCCATTAATACACATCTGTTGAAAAACCACACCGCTATAAAGGACCTTCTGAAAGATCTGGAATTTTATCTTTAGAATCATTCCATTAATTGAATTATCCATCACCCAGGAGGTTCTCCACATAAAAGCAGGTACTATGGGGACATACAATGTGGAACCTGATCCCCAGACAGCTATAAATCCAATCAGGAGATGAGATTAATTCAAATAACAGAAATTGAGACACTTCTTATTTATTATTCATTTATTTCAATTCATTATTTCTTAAAATGTATTCATAAGTTAAGTAATAGGCAGAAAATAGGGTTTCTGTAATTTTGAACAGAACAGACCCCAAGTCTTGTAGAGTTCCTGGTGGAAGGTGATCAGCGAAGGCTAGAATGATGAGGGAAGACAGGAAGAGTCATAGAGGAGATAAGGTGAACAAAATCCTACAGGGAGGGAAAGAATTTGGGTCAAAAATTGGATAAATGGGAATCAAGCACAAGGCAGTTTCAGACAGGGACAGAGGTGAGCAGATGGGAACTTATTTTTTTTTTTTGTGAGCCAGTGGGAAAACCAAGGGGGCTAAACCATAGAGCCTGGAGATGTGAAGAAAGTACAGGTGGGTAAGAAAAGTAGAGCCAGATCACAAGCACCTTGAAACCAGACACTGGTTTGGAGTCTTCAGCAGTCCTCTGTCAAAATACATATATTCAGGGGCTGGGTGCAGTGGCTCACATCGGTAATCCCAGCCCTTTGGGAGGCAGAGGCAGGCAGATTACTTGAGGTCAGGAGTTCAACACAAGCCTGGCCAACATGGTAAAACCCCGTTTCTACCAAAAATATAAAAAACTAGCCAGGCGTGGTGGCATGCACCTGTAATCCTAGCTACTCGGGAGGCCGAGGCAGGAGAATTGCTTGAACCCAGGAAATGGAGGGTGCAGTGAGCTGAGATCATGCCACTGCACTCCAGCCTGGACGACCTAGTGAGACTCCATCTCAAAAAAAAAAAAAAAAAATACATATATTCAGAAAGAAAACCAAGGAGTAAATTGGAGGTGGCAGGGGTGTGGTTGGTGGGTGTAGGCTGGACACTGTGCTGTGCTGTATTTTGTGTCACCATAGGAGAAAAGGAATATGGTACTCAAGTATCAGCCGGTGACCTTTAATTGTCAGTTCTTTATCTTGGGATAAATTCACAGACTGATTCACAGTTTTGCCTGCCACTGGCCATTTTAATGCCAGTAGTAGGCAAAACCACCCTTCCTTATGGCCCAGTGAAACCCTCATTACCTGTACTTTGTTGAATGGATGCTCTTTTGAATTAAAATCAAGATGTGGGGGCCGGGCAAGGTGGCTCACGCCTGTAATCCCAGCACTTTGGGAGGCCAAGACGGGTGGATCACGAGGTCAGGAGTCTGAGACCAGCCTGGGCAACATAGTGAAACCCCACCTCTACTAAAAATACAAAATGTGGTGGCATGCACCTGTAATCCCAGCTACTTGAGAGGCTGAGGCAGGAGAATTGCTTGAATCCGGGAGGCCAGAAGTTGCAGTGAACCGAGATCGCACCATTGCACTCCAGCTTGGGTGATGGAGCAAGACTCTATCTCAAAAAAAAAATCAAGATGTGAGAAAGTCTCCAGAGATGGCTTTTTAGGCAATAGGTCAGAAGAAGGATGAGGTATCCTGGTGTAAGTCACCTGAGGGCCTGGTGTAGCTTCCCTGAATGTGTCGCAATACACAGGGAGGAAGCCGTCTTTCCTAGATTTACACCCACTTTCAGATTTATACCCGCTCCCTAAGGCCAAGGTGCCTCTGGTCAGCAGTAGAATGAAAAAGAATTGTTCTCACCAAGGAAATCTCTGTAGAAAAGTTGCGGTGAAACTGGAATAGGTGTGTCTTTCTGTCCTTCCGGCTCTTTTTATAGATACTGCAGGAACCTCAGTGAGAGCCTACAGTTCTTCCGCCCATTTGGGGAGAGATTAAAGAAGCTGAGGTTGGCTTTCTTACTCATTGGCAGTTACAACTTCGCCAGCACTACAGCCTAAGCTTCCAGAGTGGACACGGAGAAGGTAAGTTGGAATTGGGGGGCCATGCCCTCAGCTGTAAACCTGGGTCACTCCAGCCATCTGGTCTGGGGATAACTGAAGGGAAATAGAGCTAAGGGGTATTCAATTGCAATTGATTTTTTTTTTCAAATGAATATGTGGGATCTTTTTCCTAGGCTACCTCAGTCAAGACACGGACTTTTGTACTAAACTGTTCAAAAAGGTATTTAAAGAAAGGGACCATTTTGTACAATTATTTGAAGAACATACAATAGGTGTTTAATTACAACCTGTTGCATTGGATTGACTTGAATTAACTGAAAAAATGAACAGTCATTAAAATTATTGGGAAATTTTATTCCCAGTAATTTATCTGCCTGTCTCCTTCAAGCAGTGCATCAGTGTCTAGAACGATCCAATGATCCATTAATGTTGGCAGTCCTTGTTCTGGAGTCTGATATAACTGAATTCCATCAGTCATGCAAACATTCTCATACACCTCCTTTTATGAAAAAGATTTTGTATTAGCTTTCAAAGCCTTGGAAATTAGCATATGCAAATGGACATATTATCAAGTGAAGTCTGTTCAGCTTTTCCCAGCAAGATGAAGCCAAGATAGTTTTGAGGGGTTTATGTTGCCTTTCTCATTTCCTTTACTGACATCCTATATAAAACTGAGATAAATTTGGGGTAATATGTGTGATGGCATTTCCCATCCCCTTAGACTATGTTTGCATATATCTCTGAATTTCTTCCCCCAGGGAAGCTTAGCATTTAGATTAGTATCAGGAGTCAAACAAAATGTAACTCAGGCTCTCGACAGTGTCCTAGGAACAATTTTGGTAAAGACATTTAATTCATATGCCCAGGTGTCTTCATTTCAGAATGAGAGAAATTACAGTGCCCAGCATGGACCACCCAATAGGCATTCTTGTAGGTATTAGGTTGGTGCGAAAGTAGTTGTGGTTCTTGACGTTACTTTTTTTGTTTGTGTGTTTTTTGTTTTTCGGTTTTTGTTTTCAGACAGGGTCTCACTCTGTTGCCCAGGCTGGAGTGTAGTGGTGTGATCTTGGCTCACTTTAACCTCTGCCTCCCGGGTTCAAGCAATTCTCCTGCCTCAGCCTCCCAAGTAGCTGGGAATACAAGCGCATGCCATCATGCCCAGCTAATTTTGTGTGTGTGTTTTTAGTAGAGATGGGGTTTCACCACATTGGCCAGGCTGGTCTTGAACTCCTGACTTCAAGTGATCCACCCACCTCGGCCTCCTAAAGTGCTGGGATTACAAGCATGAGCCACTGTACCCTGCCTTGTTTTTCGTTTTTTGAGACAGAGTCTCACTCTGTCACCCAGGCTGGAGTACAGTGGGGCGATCTCGGCTCACTGAAACCTCTGTCTCCTGGGTTCAAGCAATTCTCCCGCCTCAGCCTCCTGAGTAGCTGAGATTACAAGTGTGCACCACCACACCCGGCTAATTTTTGTATTTTTAGTAGAGATGGGGTTTCACCATGTTGGCTAGGCTGGTCTCGAACTGCTGACCTCAAGTGATCGGCCCGCCTTAGCCTTCCAAAGTGCTGGGATAACAGGAGTGAGCCACCACGCCCAGCCTTCTTGCCATTACTTTTAATAGCAAAAAGCGCAATTACTTTTGCACCAACCTAAGAGATGCAGAGTTGTCAATTTGTCTCATTCTTTTTCTGCAGGGCATCAGAAAACCATTCTGGTGAGGTCCACACCCGTAAGTCAGCATGTACAAGGACTGCATCGAGTCCACTGGAGACTATTTTCTTCCCTGTGACGCCGAGGGGCCATGGGGCGTCGTTCTGGAGTCCCTGGCCATACTTGGCATTGTGGTCACAATTCTGCTACTCTTAGCATTTCTCTTCCTCATGCGAAAGATCCAAGACTGCAGCCAGTGGAATGTCCTCCCCACCCAGCTCCTCTTCCTCCTGAGTGTCCTGGGGCTCTTCGGACTCGCTTTTGCCTTCATCATCCAGCTCAATCAACAAACTGCCCCCGTACGCTACTTTCTCTTTGGGGTTCTCTTTGCTCTCTGTTTCTCATGCCTCTTAGCTCATGCCTCCAACCTAGTGAAGCTGGTTCGGGGTTGTGTCTCCTTCTCCTGGATGACAATTCTGTGCATTGCTATTGGTTGCAGTCTGTTGCAAGTCATTATTGCCATTGAGTACGTGACTCTCATCATGACCAGAGGTATGATGTTTGTGAATATGACACCCTGCCAGCTCAATGTGGACTTTGTTGTCCTCCTGGTCTATGTCCTCTTCCTGATGGCCCTCACATTCTTCGTCTCCAAAGCCACCTTCTGTGGCCCGTGTAAGAACTGGAAGCAGCATGGAAGGCTCATCTTTATCACTGTGCTCTTCTCCATCATCATCTGGGTGGTGTGGATCTCCATGCTCCTGAGAGGCAACCCGCAGTTCCAGCGACAGCCCCAGTGGGACGACCCAGTTGTCTGCATTGCCCTGGTCACCAACGCATGGGTTTTCCTGCTGCTGTACATCGTCCCTGAGCTCTGCATTCTCTACAGATCGTGTAGACAGGAGTGCCCTTTACAAGGCAATGCCTGCCCCGTCACAGCCTACCAACACAGCTTCCGAGTGGAGAACCAGGAGCTCTCCAGAGGTACTTTCCTGGGGGATTCAGGGAGCAGGGAGGTGCTCCTACAGGAGAAGCAGGAGAGAAATCATGCAGTAGGATGAGCCAAGAGGAAACTAAAAGAAAATGGTCAGATTTGGGGTGGGTGGCTTCATAGTTCAAGCATGGAAATGCAGACTCCCAGAATCAAGGTTAAATTTTTATGAAAAATGAGTTCTTCCAAGGCATAGAGCTTTATAGGGAGACACCAAGACATACATGAATTAAAGGCCCTAAATAAAGAGGGCATGACTCTGAATGTTCACACTGGCTAAAGAAAGGCATCCACTATAAAATGAGTTAACCGGCCCTACATTAGGCCTGGACCATGCGATTTTGCATGACATCTAATGTTAAGTCCAGATGTATTGGCCTTCGAGTGCAAAAGCCGATCCTGGCAGCAGTGATGGACATTTTAAAAATTTGTCTCAAAGCTAATTTGCCCAAACATAATCTTAAACTGATTCATAAGACTCACCACCTCATTAAAGCCATAAAGCCCAATCCCTTCTGGATCTCAACTTTTCAAACCATTTACTGTTTAAAATCCTTCAAGGTTTACAAAAAGCGAGAGGAAGAGCCATTATATCCTAATTCTGAGTAAAGACTCAGATGTGTGATCATTAGGAGAAAGAAAGTAACTTGCTTATGTGACATTTTCGTAATAATTTCTGGGTCATATTTTTATTCAAGCCACCTGACTACACTTTGTTAAGGAATAAAATATATTATCCACGGCAACAAGGACGCTTGGACCCCAACAACCTGGGGGAAATAGTGGCTAATTTCAATTATCTGGAAATATGTTAACACTCATTAATTCCTTTTCTGAAACATCTGGGCTATTATCCAAAACCCAATATCACAGTTTTACATCAATTTTTGTGTCTTAATAGGCATCTGATTTCTCACATTTTATTTCTAATATGTAATGATGATGTTATTTTATATATTGTACAGCACACATAATGTTCACCAGGCTCAAAAAAAATTCACATGAGCTTCCTTTTAAGTACGTACACTTTTTTTGAGCTGTAATCTACGGCTAATTGCACATTCAAATTAAATCCTGTTCAGATAAATACATCCATTAATTCTTTTCAGTTCAGTTAACCAAAAGTTGGAAATTGACACTACACATTTTTTCCCATAAAAGTTTTCCATTGCTTGTTGGTGATGCATAATCACATCACTGAGTTTTTTGGCAGAATTGCAGAGTCAATCTTTCCTGAAAATACTTCTCATAGTTCTTACTAGAAGATAAAACTTTTTGTGTTTGTTTTTGTTGCTGCTGTGTGTTTCCAGGAAACAAAAGTCAGAGCAAAAAACATTCTTAGAGTTTCACAATAAACCAAAATACACTGAGCTTTGTAACGATCAATATTCCATACCCCACAAAGTACCAGTCAAGTGTTGAACGGGTTCGAAGGAGTATCTCAGTTGAAGAGCAAGGGCCTGCTAAAATATGATGATTCCTGGTTTGGCCAGGAGTATCCTGTTACTCAAGAAAGGTTAGAAAATCCATTTCTGGGCAGGAAATAGTCTGCCAATGATAGTCATCATCAACGTAATTTGAAATTTTGTGGAAAAAAAATCAATAGTGTTGTAAAGAACATACAGATTGGCTGGGCTCTGTGGCTCACACCTGTAATATCAGCACTTTGGGAGGCCGAGGCGGGTGGATCACTTCAGCTCAGGAGTTTAAAGACCAGCCTGGGCAACATGGCAAAACCCCGTCTCTACAGAAAATTAGCTGGGCATGGTGGCACAGGCCTGTGGTCCCAACTACTCAGGAGGCTGAGGTGGGAAGACCACTTGAGTCTGGGAGGTTGAGGCTGCAGGGAGCCATGATTACACCACTGCACTCCAGCCTGGGTGACAGAGAAAGACCCTGTCTCAATTTAAAAAAAAAAAAGAAAGAAGGGAGGGAGGGAGGGAGGGAGGGAGGGAGGGAGGGAGGAAGGAAGGAAGGAAGGAAGGAAGGAAGGAAGGAAGGAAGGAAGGAAGGAAGGAAGGAATTGTTCACCAAGATTGGGCAAAATAACCAGAAGCTTAAGCTCAGAAAGTAAAATGAGAATTTAGGTCACCTGGAAGAAGTACAAATATCAAAATTTAGAAGAACGATTAAAACTCAATTAAAAGTGCAGGATTCCACCTAGCTAGGAAAAACATACAAATAGATACAAAATAGGTAAGAGCTAGAGAAGTATAACAATAACTTGAAACATCCTAAGTGTTATGGTAGGTCATGAGCTGATAGTAGGGAAACAACTTACCACTGTCTTTGCTTTTGTTTGCTCAAGAAACAATCACAGTACTGTATAAGCAGATGTGTGGTCAGCAAGAATAACTGTGCCATTGTACCCGCAATTGGTCAGTCTCTAGCAAGGATACCCACTGATCCACTAATGAGAAGTGTGGGAAGTTTGGGGAGGCTCGGCAGAACCCCACAAAGATGATTAAAGGCTTATAACATCAGATCTGTGTGGTAAGGTGAAGACAGTCAGAATGAGATGGTCATTCTTAAGCTTTATGTGCTTTACCAGACTATCCAAGTTCTCTCTCGAAATTCTGTCCCAAAACACATTTTGTTTCAGTCCATGAGGCATGCATTTGTGATGTGACACTTCTGACTAATGCTGTTTGTAGCTGTGATTCCGGTCACATAATTATTTAGTTTACCACTGGGTTATGAGACCAGAATTATTCAGCTAAAAGGAGAGTAGGACAAGGGATCCCTAGCTGGAAATTTCACAAGTATGGCCGGGCACAGTGGTTCACGCCTGCAATCCCAGCACTTTGGGAGGCCAAGGCAGGCAGACCACCTGAGGTCAGGAGTTAGAGACCAGCCTGACCAACAGGGTAAAACCCTGTCTCTATTAAAAATACAAAAATTAGTTGGGCATGGTGATGCCTGCCTGTAATCCCAGCTACTTGGGAGGCTGAGGCACGAGAATTACTTGAACCTGGGAGGCAGAGGTTGCAGTGAGCGGAGATCACACCACTGCTTTCCAGCCTGGGCAACAGAGCAAGGCTCCGTTGAAAGAAAGAAAGAAAGAGAGAAAGAGAGAGAGAGAGACAGAGAGAGCGAGAAAGAGAGAGAGAGACAGAGAGAGAGAAAGAAGAGAGAGAGAGAGAGAGAAGAGAGAGAAAGGAGAGAAAGAAAGAAAGGAAGGAAGGAAGGAAAGAAAGAAAATTTCACAAGTGTGAAGACCTCTCCCCAAGAGGCGGTTGTCCTATTGTTTTCCATCTCCAACTAAAGATAGTGGGTGGAAATGGACGCAGAGGCATGAGAGATTTAGATTAAAAATGAAAATAAGAGTTGGTAGACAGAAACAGATCAGCAAAGGGGATTAAGAATTTCATTTCCCTGGAAGTCTTTCTAAAGAAGATTAGGCTTTATTCCTCTGAAGTGGATTATGGACTTAATTTTAAGATACAAAAACATCTGGATGGAGAATGAAAATGCAATCAGGTATATTACTGTAGGATACCAAACAAATGGGTATAAATATTATTTGCTCTGTGTTATAAGTGTGTCCGTGAAAAGCTGTATATTGATTGGACTTTTAAAAATCAGTTGGCCTCACACAATCAAATCCTCTCACAGCATTTGATTGAAATTCAACATGCTCAGCATATTGTTAAGTACAGGAAACTTCAACAAAAAGATTAGGGTAAAGAATTTGTGTACATGAAATGAAGCAATTAAAATGCAAAATAAAATAGAGACGTAATTCTGAAATTATTTTGATGTTTAACTACTTTCCATTTACATGCTCCTGGGATTATGTTATTTTTTAACATATTCTTCATTAATTAGTTGATGAATATAATACTTGTTTTATATTTAATTTGGAGTTAGTAAATTTTGGAATATTTCTCTTCCTGAATAAATGATAACTAACCTTCAAAATAAATAAATAGAATAAAATCAGTAGGTCTTTTGAGAATCTTAAATGTGATATAAAGAGCAGAAATCTTAGAGTAGAATATCAGCTATGAATTGTTTTATAAGTGGAAAACTTCTAATTATTGCCTGCCTTATCTGTTTTAGACTAGACTAACAGGAATATCATTATATCATATTTGCTAACACTAAGACCCATCTGTATTTGAAAGTGTTGTCCGGGCGTGGTGGCTCATGCCTGTGATCCCAGTACTTTGGGAGGCCGAGGAGGGTGGATTGCCTGAGGTCAGGAGTTCAAGATCGGCCTGGCCAACATGGTGAAATGCTGTCTCTACTAAAAATACAAAAAATTTGCTGTGCGTGGTGTCGGGCACCCGTAGTCCCTGCTACTTGTGAGGCTGAGGCAGGAGAATCCCTTGAACCCGGGAGGTGGTGATTGCAGTGAGTTGAGATCATGCATTGCACTCCAGCCTGGGCAATGAGAATGAGACTCGAAAGAAAGAAAGAGAGAAAGAGAGAGAGAGGGAGAGAAAAGGAAAGAAAGGAAAGAAAGGGAAGAAAAGGAAGAAAGGGAAAGAAAGAGAAAGAAAGAAAGAAAGGAGGTGTCACAGTACTGTAGGCATTTTTCCATCCAGTGTTTGGATGCATACAGACAAACCTCGTATGACTCTTTTTGAAGGCATTAGATAATCAATGAGTCTACATAATGTAAAAATGGATCAACGAGTATAAAACGAGATGAACCAAGAGAACACTATTCCTGCAAACATAAGCCCTTCTGGTTGTTTCCCTAGCAAACTCCAACTTTTGCTGAACATAGCCCTTTTTGACAATTCTCAACATTTTTTTCTTCAAGGCACACTCACCTTACCAGGGGAAATCCAACTTAAATGGTCCCAGATGGTGTCATGTTTGTTTGTTCTTTCATGGGAAGTTCTTTTTTGTCACCCTCAAGTTACAGGTCACAGAGAGAGAACTAGCTTAAAGCAAGGAAGAAGACAGTGGGGTTATAGGCAGGATTTGTTTGGTCTGAGGACAGATAAGTCAAGGATGGTGTCATTCATAAAGATTCAGAGAGCTTAGCTGGACATAGTGGCACACACCTGTGGTCCTAGCTACTCAGGAGGCTGTGGGATGGATCACTTGAGTCCAGGAGTTCAAGGTTGCAGTGAGCTATGACTGCGCCACTGCACACTCTAAAAAAATTACATTTCAATTTAAAAAAACAAATTCAGGGAGCGAGAGCATAATCGGGCAGCAAAGCGCAGTGGAAAGAGTGCAGAATCGGGCCGCACATGCCCAGGCTCCGAGACTCTGCTTCTTACCAACCTCGAGACCAAACCAAGGTCCTCAAACCCTAGGATCCTCAGATTCCTCATCTTTAAATGCTGCTCATCACCTCCCTCCCTGCCTCCTCCACAGATAAATGGAAGGTCTTACTCAGCTCAGACTTCCTCTCACACAGTGGTGCAGGTTTAGTATAAAAAAACACTCAGCCTTTTGGTAAACTCATGAACTATAGCTAGAGCTGGAAGAATTAGGCTTTTCTAACTGATGATCTGGTTTGATGAGAATGTTGGATGAAAGTTGGTTCCCAAGAGACTGAGTGTGAAGGAGCCTTGTTATGACACAAGGAATGAAGTTGAGCCAAGGATTCAGTTTGTTCTGCCATGAAGGAAAGACAAGCATTTCATGTATCACAGCATCAGCCCCTTTAAAAAATAAAAAAAAAATAAAAAGCCACTAGGAAGAGGATGTCAGAGCATCTACTATAACTGCAGCACCAGCACCACCACCAATAATCATAAACAAAGGATAGCTCTGTTCCAAGGACTTTACATAACATTTTACATAATCTTCAAAACAATCCTATGAGACAGACTTAGTGTTATGACTGCCATTATTCCTCTTTTATTTCCATCAGGAAACAAAGGCAACAAAAGGTTAAGGAACTTGGCCCTAGATAGGTAACACAAATGAGAGAGCCAAGCAGTCCTTTTCCAGGGTCCATCCACTCAACATGAAACCTCTAAGTGTGAACCCTACTAACACGGTTATGTCTGTGATCATCAAAAAACAACTAGGCACCCAGCAAGTACCTGCTCTTAGAGACAGGCACAGCTCCTGTCTTCACAGAGCTTACAGGCTGGTTGAGGAGACAGCCATTAAACAAATACCTATGTCTGTGATGATCCTACAACAATATAGAATTGTCTCAAGTTATCTCTTTTATTATGTCCAATTTTAAAAATTGAATTCAGGCCAGACATGGTGGCTCAGACCTGTAATCCCAGCACTTTGGGAGACCAAGGTAGGAGGTTTGATGCCAGGGGTTTAAGATCAACCTGGGCAAAATTTGTAAAATTTTGAAAAATTAAATTCAACCTTGTAGAGAATCAAGCCTAAAGGGACTGTTGAAAAGAGTGAGATGCCCAAGGCCACACAGTAATACTGAGAGAGCAAAAACTGACTCGGAGCTAGTGCTCTCCCAACGCCAGTGCGCTTCTCCTAAACACTCACACGCTACCCATGCTTTCTACATCAACTTTAAATATACTCCTTTAAATCACAAACTTTTTCAATAACAGCTACAACTGATTGATAATTCCTCTTATTTATTTATTTATTTAGTCTCACTGTGTCACCCAGGCTGGAATGCAGTGGCGTGATCTCGGCTCATTGCAACCTCTGCCTCCCGGGTTCAAGAAATTCTCCTGCCTCCGCCTCCCAAGTAGCTGGGATTACAGGTGCACGCCACCACGCCCAGCTAATTTCTGTATTTTTAGCGAAGATGGGGTTTTGCCATGTTGGCCAGGCTAATCTCGAACTCCTGACCTCAAGTGATCTGCCCATCTTGGCCTCCCAAAGTGCTGGGATTATAGGCGTGAGCCACCGTGCCCGGTCTCAGAGTTCCTTTTAAAGAGTGAAGAGCCTGTTTGCAAGCCATGGAGTTTTCCTGTAGTCCTCATGTGCTGTTTCCAATTGACTCTCGGACACTAACCCAGCCCTTCCCTCCTTTGGCTTTCAGCCCGAGACAGTGATGGAGCTGAGGAGGATGTAGCATTAACTTCATATGGTACTCCCATTCAGCAGCAGGTAAATGTCCTCACTTACATTCACCCAGGAGGGACTTAGCAAGCACTCCTTCCTTAGGACAGCCTCAGGCTTCATTTCTAATGGCTTTACTGACCTGAGAGAGGAGAGACAGGGCAGGAGCATCCCTAAAGGCATGTGGAGCTTGAGCCACCCAGATTTAAGCCAGAACAGGTGGCGCAAGACAGCCTTCACCCAAACCTTCCCAGTCTTCATCGCCAGCAACAATATAGCATTCTGATGCAAGTGCTTGTCCCTGGAAAGAAAGGGCAGCTTGAAGCTTTTGTGTGAAGGTGAAGAGCAGTAGGCTCACCGCATTTTGCCTCGGGGACAATACAGGATTATAAATATGTCTGAGTTTGGGGTCAGCTTTTAGTAGCAGTTGTCTGAACCTATCACCTGAGCCCCACTGACTGCTTCTCTGAGTCACTGTCTAGCTCCAGCAGCCCAGGCTGCCCTAAGAACTGGGCAGGGTATGTCATCATCATCTGCATGCCCAGATGGATGAACAAATTTTAATCCTTTTTAGGCAAAAACAGAGGGAGCACTGCTGAGTAGTTTGGGGGTAATTCACATTTGGGCTGTGAAGACTTGAAGACATACAAATCTAAACAGCCAAAAATATCACACTGGGACACAATTCTTACATTACGGGGATCAAAAGTAACTAAAACCCCAATGTGAAAGCCACCCTCAGATCATTTGTTCAATGAATTTACTAGGCCACTAAGCTAATCCCTCTGGTATGTTATCTGAGAATTTGCCTTTTCCTAGAATGACACATGGACCAGGCCATAGCTGTATCATGTGCTTTAATCAACCCTCAGGAGGGCATTTACATAATGAAAACATCTTTATTATCCCCTCCAAGAGTTTCTTGGATTCATTTCAATTTCCAGTGATCAGCTATTCAAGAACCTTGCTTGCAAAAAGATTCTTGTTCGTGGCTAAGGGGTAGCCTGGTATAGGTAGGCTCAGTACGTTTCTTCTGTTATTGACAAAGAATTAAATGAAGGTGAGATAATAATACTTCAAACATAACTTTAGGGCCGGGCACAGTGGTTCATGCCTGTAATCCCAGCACTTTGGGAGGGTGAGGTGGGCGGATCACTTGAGGTCAGGTGTTCAAGACCAGCCTGGCCAAAATGGTGAAACCCCATCTCTACTAAAACTACAAAATTATCTGGGCATGGTGGTGCATGCCTGTAATTTCAGTTACTCAGAAGGCTGAAGCAGGAGAACTGTTTGAACCTGTGAGGCAGAGTTTGTAGTGAGCCCAGATCACACCACTGCACTCCAGCCTGGGTGACAGAGCGAGACTCTGTCTCAAAAAACAAAAACATAACTTTGGAGAGTATCATTTCTTTTGTTGCTCAGAAAGTTGATGATGGCATTTCTTCCTTTCCAGACTGTTGATCCCACACAAGAGTGTTCCATCCCACGGGCTAAACTAAGCCCCCAGCAAGATGCAGGAGTATAAATCTACAGGAAACACAAGTGGAGAAAACCCAGCAGACCATCCTCGGTAGCATAGCCCTGACAGACCACGGGGGCCCACAGAGTCACGCTGCCAATGAAGAGTCAGCACATCCCACCTTCTGTTTCCTAACCCCTCCATCCACCAGGACCCTCCACCAGAAGATCACCATTTTGAACATAATTACAATCTTGCTGGCCACCCTACTTTGACTGTGTCTCTTTCTTCATTCGTGTAACTGCAAAATTCCCTTTCTTAGGAACGCTGGAAAGAATTGGTGCCTCTTATTCACAGAACTGAAAGACCCTGTCTGAAGAAATTAAGGGCATTCTAATGTGACAACAAGGTTAGTAGCAGCTTACTACTGGGTTACATGTCTGGTCAATTTTTAAATTGTGCTAAAAAACTCAGAACATAAACTTCACCATCTCAACCATGTTTAAGTGTACAGTCCAGTAGTGTTAATCATATTCACACTGTTGTGAATTCTCTAGAACTTTTTCATCTTGCAAAACTGAGATTCTCAATCCATTGAACAGCTCCCTCCAGCCCCTGACAGCCACCATTCTACTTTTGGTTTCTGTGAGTTTGACTACTTAGATACCTTATGTAATAGAATCATACAGTATTTGTCTTTTTGTGACTGGCTTATCTTTCCTAGCATAATGTCCTCAAGGTCCATGTCACATGTTGTAGCATGTCACAGGATCTCCTTTTCTAAGGCTGAATAATATTCCATTGTATGTCTATACCACATTTTCTTTATCTATTTATCTGTCAATGGACATCTGGGGTTGCTTTCGCCTCTTGGCTATTTTGAATAGTGCTGCAATGAACATAGATGTGCAAAAATCTCTTTGAAATCCTGCTTTCAATTATTTTGGTGTATACCCAGAAGTGGGATTGCTGGATCATATGATAATTCTATTTTTAATTTTCTGAGGAACCTCCACACTGTTTCCATAGTGGCTACAGCATTTTACACTCTCATCAACAATGCACAGAGTTCTACTTTCTCCACATCCTCGCCAACATTTGTTATTTCCTGGGGTGTTTTTATTTTTGGTTTACAGTGGTCATCCTAATGAGTGTGAGGTATCTAGTAATTTTTTTGTAAAGGAACTCAAAATACGATAGGTCCAGAATTGTCTACAAAAGTTAAAGCCAAATCCTCAGGATCACCACAATTGGGCGGTTTAAAGAATACGGACATTGCCACGGACTTGCAAGCTGGCAGGCTTTCTCTCCTGGTGCTACCTCCCTGTGACAGCTACTTGGGCAGCAGACATGGCTGAGGGCATGACCTGCTTTGCTGAGCCGGTAACAGCAAAGGAAGAGCCACCCCAGCAAATGCTCATAAAGGATTTTATGTGGTGAACATAAAAAGCATAGTCTGCCTGTCTTGATGTTTCTAATGAGCTGGTGCCTCTGCGCTAATTTTCTTGCCTTTGTTCCTCATCAGCCCCACATTCTTCCGAATGTTTTCATCTGCGCTTAATACTCGTTTGTCATCTATTACAAGAATAAGAGGACCAGAGTCAGAGGTGTGCCTCTAGAAGGGTCCCAGGGTCTGAGTCATCCCTCCCACCTTGCAGATGGGAGAACAGAATGACTTACCCAAAGCCACACAGTCATTAGTGGTGCGCCAGATTTTCTGACTCCTAGGCCTGTCTTCTTCCCCGTCCACTAGGCTCCTCCATGCCCATATTTCTGTATGAGCAAGTAAGGTGTGTTCCCCTTGAGAACAAATGAAATATTTCAGACCCGTGAGTGTTGAGTGCCTGCTAACTGAAAGCCTTTTGAAAAATAACTACAGCTTTATACATGCAAGAGAGGCTTTTCTGTGGCCAATGGAGACCATAAGTTGTTCAATAGCAATAAATATTTCCTGAGCATCTGCAAGGTACCAGGAACCATTCTAGGACTCAGCCCCAGACAAGGCGTACAACACTGCTTTAGCAGAGCTTGCATTTTTGTTGTAGAAGATCATACAATGCAGAGAATTTCAGGAACACAGTTCCTTTGTTTTTTACAGACAGGGAGAAGGGACTTGCCCAGTATAACATGGCTTGTTAGCACTAGAACCAAGACCAGAATCCAGGTTTCCAAACCCCTACCCAGAGCTCATCTCTACACAATGTTCCAACGTTTTCGCTCTCTCTTTTTTTTTTTTTTCCTGAGACAGAGTCTCACTCTGTCACCCAGCCTGGAGTTCAGTTGTACGATCTCGGCTCACTGCAACCTCTGCCTCCTGGGTTCAAGCGATTCTCCTGCCTCAGCCTCCAGAGTAGCTGGGATTACAGGTGCCCGCCACCACACCCAGCTAACTTTTTTTTTTTTTTTTTTTTTTTTTTTAGTAGAGACGGGGTTTTACCACGTTGGCCAGGCTGGTCTTGAACCCCTGACCTCAAGTGATCCTCCCAAAGTCCTGGGATTACAGGCATAAGCCACCGCGCCCAACCTGTTCCAACACTTTCGTATGTTTTTCTGCTGCTGCACTAAAATTCGCTGCTCTTTTTCAAAGTGTGTGCCATAAGCAATATTATCAGCACAACCCAGGACCTAGGTAAATGACCAAAACGTTTGACCTACTGCCCTTATTGATAATGAAAAACGGAGAAAAAATGTTTAAGCATTAAGCAATGCTTTGGTCTATAGATTAGGTGGCATCCACATGAAGACCCTAATTTGAGAGGAAAAACAAGCCAAAAAACTTCCACCTGTTCTGAAAGAAAACCATTATAACACATCCTCCTGATGTTTATCCTAATAATCATAATAATACCTTCAACATAATTTTGTTTTGTTTTGCAAGCAGGAGATGTTTCTACAGAGTTGGCTAACAAATTTTTAAAAACCCATTGAAGCCACATACAAGGGCCTAATATTGTCTCCAAAAATGTTTTTTTCTAAAATTGATGAAGGCTAAAATTGAACCTCTTTTTACCAAACTGCCTCAGAAATTTACACCACAATTTATCTAATTTTAGACTACATATTAGTTAGATTTGGGGGGTTGTAGGTTGCAAGTGTCTCATTCAAGCTGTTTCAGGAATAAAGTTTTTTTTCTTTTGTTTTCTTTTTTTGAGATAGAGTCTCGCTCTGTCGCCAGGCTGGAGTGCAGTGGGGCGATCTTGGCTCACTGCAACCTCCACCTCCCGGGTTCAAGCGATTCTCCTGCCTCAGTCTCCTGAGTAGCTGGGACTGCAGACGCGTGCCACCACACCCAGCTAATTTTTGTATTTTTAGTAGAGACGGAGTTTCACCATGTTGGCCAGGATGGTCTTGATCTCTTGACCTCATGATCCGCCCACCTCGGCACCCCAAAGTGCTGGGATTACAGGCGTGAGCCACCACGCCCGGCCTGGAGTTTTATTTTAAAGTTACATATGACAGGGAAACAAAACTTCCTCAGGATACACAGTACAGCCTCTCAGCTGGCCTGACGGAGAGTAAACACTGTCAGGCACTGGGAGAGGCTTGCTGTCTCCTGCGGTCACTTCTACACTTTCTCTGCTTCTTTTTGTGGGTATTTTCGCTTATCCGCCCACCGCCAGCTGACTGATTCTCTCCCATGCCATAATTCAGCCCTTCTCTTAGGTTGAATCAGCCTGTGGATTGGCTGCCCTTGGGTCCGGCACCCACCACTGGTCCACTCAGCTGTGCCTGGCTTGGTTATGTGGGACAGACTTGGTCACATCTGCCTGCTTCCTCTGTGGGAAGTTGTGGACAAAGAAATGTTCTCTGGGGAGCAGGGGAAGCCATAACATGCACCATAAGAAACCAATACAGGAGAAATTAATCCTGAAAAATATAAAAATATAATTTCATAAAATTAGAGAATACTTTGTTTTGAGACAAGATCTCACTCCATCCACCCAGGCTAGAGTGCAGTGGCTTAAGCTATCCTCCCACCTCAGCCTCCCAAGTACCTGGAACCACAGGTGCACCCCACTATGCCCAGCTAATTTTGTATTTTTCGTAGAGACGGGGTTTTGCTATGTTGCCCAGGCTGGTCTCAAACTCCTGGGCTCAAGCAATCCACCCGCTTTGGCCTCCCAAAGTGCTGGGATTACAGGAATGAGCCACCGCACCCAGGCTATGGAATACTTTTGTGAAAATACAATTGAATTTATTTCAAGTTTATGCAGCAATTCACATAAAGCTAAAAACTGTGAACTCTCTAAGTAGAGATCCATGAGGAACCTGCTTTTAAAAATAGATTTTTCCAGGTACTCGGGAGGCGGGAGGATCCCCTGAGCCCAGGAGTTCAAGGCTGCAGTGAGCTATGATCGTGTCACTGCACTCTAGTCTGGGTGACAGTGAGACCCTATCTAAAAAAATAAATAAATAAAACATAAAATTATTTATGGTTAACATACTGTACTCAATTACTCAATTTGACAAGTATTATTTGAAGGTCTAAATTCATTTACTTTTTTTTGTTGTTAATACAGATGAGATGGCCGGGCATGGTGACTCACACCTGTAATCCCAGCACTTTGGGAGGCTGAGGCAGGTGGATCACTTGAAGTCAGGGTTCAGCCTGACCAAGATGGTGAAACCCCGTCTCTACTAAAAATACAAAAAAAAAAAATAGCCGAGTATGGTGGTGGGTGCCTATAATCCCAGCTACTCAGGAGGCTGAGGCAGGAGAATCACCTGAACCCGGAAGGCGGAGGTTGCAGTGAGCCAAGATAGTGCCACTGCACTCCAGCCTGAGCAAGAGAGTGAGACTCTGTCTCAGAAAAAAAAAAAAAAAAATAGAGATGAGATTTCACCATGTTGCCCAGGCTGGTCTTGAACTCCTGGGCTCAAGCAATCCTCCTACCTCAGCTTCCCAAAGTACTGGGATTACAGATGTGAGCCACCATGCCCAGCCATCTAAACTCATTTACTTACATGTAATGGGTTACATAATTTGATAGGTACATATTCTCTAAAATATTTTATTTTTAATTTTTCTTCTGGGTGGCTCATTTCATCTCGCATCTTAAATATTTTAGGTAGTATCCCTCTGATTATATTTACTTTATCCAAGAAAAAGGTATCAATTAAAATTTTTATTTTAAAATGTCTGCTTGGCATAATGTAGCCGGTTAGCTTAGCTGGTTAGAGCATACTGCTAAAAAAATACTTGCCTGGATAGAGTTAATATATCCTTCATCTTGATGATATTAATATTTTCCTGATTCAAAGAACATCAAAGATTTATTTCCCTCCATATTAAATTTCATGATCATCCCATAAACTTAAAGGGCTTAGAGTAATATCTGTTTTATATCGACCAACTTCGTGCCTTCTTCTTCTTTGTTTTCTTCTTCCACAATTAATTCGAGATCTGCCTTTTCCTGGAAACTTCCTTTGATGGTCTAAGAGACAGGGCTTGTCATAGACTAAGCCCAACCTAAGTTATGGCAGAATGATATAAACCAGATACTTCTGTGGCTGTGGCATCCTCCTCAGATTAAGCATAATCACCTATTTTAAAAGAACACAATTAACGAGAATTAAACTAGAAAAGAGCTTTCCAGTTTCCTTGGTCCAACGCCTCATATTGTGCACTTGCGGGAGGTGCTTCTCAATGAACGCTAAACAGTGGCCATATGGAGACCTGGACCTCTGAGAAGATGCACCTGACGTCTGAATAAAGGCAGACTTTTTCCTGGAGCTGTTAAAAATGTCTTAATGGCTCGGGCCTTTAGGAGATCACATCTGCCACTCTTCATCAAAGGTAGCTTATTTAGAATTAAGTGTGGAGTCCTGATAAGTAAACAACGACAAGGAAGGGGCCGCGGGTTGGGGTGGGGGTCAGGTGGGGAATATCAATGAATGAATGATTGTTCTGAGAGATGGCTAATCACAAACAACCTGCGGGCACAAGGACCTGCTGGGGGACCTCCTTCTGCACACAACCCCCTCCAGCACAACCTTATAAAACTTCCCTCCAGCCCCTCCCTCTCTGCAGACAGATCCTTTTCTGCTGTGCTGCCCGTTGCAGCCTTGCAAAGTATTTTCATTCCTTCTCAAGAAATCTGCATTCCTTTATGTACAACTGTCTTGATAAATTCCTTCACCACCTGCGCCATTGGCCCCAGATAGTCACCACCTGTGACATTAAGTTTGTCGGGTAACATATATCAGAACTGATTTATTTAAAGGACTTCAAAGTGGTTACATCAGGAGGCACAAAATCGCAGCCATTGTTAAAGTATTATCAGAATGCCTTTCCTGGGGCTGCCTTCAGGAATGTCTCAAGAAAATCTGTGTGACTGGATTACCGTGATGATGTGACCTCAGAGAGCAAAACAGACACCTCTTTATCGACTAAGATGGACCCTAAGGGTAAAGAAACCAAAATATTACCTAGAGGTCGAGGATTCAGGGGCCAGGTGGCATGACAAATTTCTAAGTTTCTACAAGCAAAACTGCACTTTCACTAAACCCCTTAACAACAGAAGCTATCAGGCAGATTATCTGAACTCTGGTTTACAACCCAGACCACTACAACTCTGTTGGACAGAGGATCAGCCTTACCAACATTCTCTTTTTTGACAAACAACTGCAGACCTTAAGCCAATTTCAGCCAGCTTGTAGAGGCCGCGCACAAACTGTATTTGAGTCATAAAGTTCACCTTTTGACATGAAGAGCCAAATTCTACCTCATTTTAATGCTAAAACCCCACCCCAAAGTGCACAGGGGATGTATGTTGCATATATATTTACCCATTGCTCAAGCACTAGGCAGCCTTCATAAATATGTATAGCTTGTCCCCAAACCTGCTGAATATGTATGACTCTAGTGTGTAATACAGACCCTGTGAGGCATAAAACCCAACCATCCTTCCCCTCTTTGAAGAGAGAGCACCTTTGATACACACTGGACACTTTCTCTTCCCGGCTGGCAAAGCAATATCACCAGTAAAGGTCTTCTTTCTACCTTTTAACCATCGTGGTGGTCTTTTGAACAGCAATAATCAAACTGTTGGATCAGAGAGGCAAGCACAATGACGATTTCTAATATTCACCTGAATCATCACTAAAAGAGCTTCCAAGTTCACTTTGGAAGTGCCATTGAATATCTTTTCTGGGTTTTTCTTTTTTTTTTTTTTTTGAGACGGAGTCTCGCTCTGTCACCAAGGCTGGAGTGCAGTGGCATGATCTCGGCTCATTGCAAGCTCCGTCTCCCCGGTTCATGCCATTCTCCCGCCTCAGCCTCCGGAGTAGCTGGGAATACAGGTGCCCGTCACCGCACCCAGCTAATTTTTTGTATTTTTAGTAGAGATGGGGTTTCACTGTGTTAGCCAGGATGGTCTCGAGCTCCTGACCTCGTGATCTGCCTGCCTCGGCCTCCCAAAGTGCTGGGATTACAGGCGTGAACACTATTAGAACTTGAATCATATTCAGTATCTACTTAAATCAAGTCTAGATTTGGCAAATGATACAGTTCTTGAGGTAACTGTGTCATCCTAGGATTCAAGATCAACTAAACTGTAGGAATTTCAGTTGCATCTATTATTGCCCACTAATTGTGAGATGATGGCATATATGCTACAACATACGTACAGAGGAAGCTATCCACAGAATTCTATACATATTTCAACTTGGAGAACTGACATAATTTTTACTCACTCATGTTTTTTATATGATATTAATGCACTGAGGGAGCACATTATGCCTTTTTAATTACTTTCTCTTTTATTTACATATTTTTTAGAGACAGGCTCTTACTATGTCACACAGGATAGAGTGCAGTGATGCAATCATAGCTCACTGCAGCCTCAGACTCCTGGGCTCAAGCATCCTCCCACCTCAGCCTCTTAAATAGCTGGGACTACATACAGGTGCACACCACCACACCTGGCATTTTTTTTAAAGAGACAGGGTCTTGCTATGTTGCCCAGGCTGGTCTTGAATTCTTGGCCTCAAGCAATCCTTCCACCTCGGCCTCCCAAAGTGCTGGGATTATAGGCATCAGATGCCACGCCTAGCCTAAAATAACTTTTTAATGTGCAATTCACCCCTTAATTATTGTTTTAAGAGTTTGAAAATTTGCACATCTTCCTAAAACAAGACCCACCTACATGTATTGAGGGGGCTGAACTTTTTAAAGTATATGCTACAAACAGAACATTTCATTGTAGTTTCCACCTGGGCTTTATTTGTATGTAGAAGAAACTTGTGTAGACTTTATCTGCAACTAATTTTTAAATTTCTCAATGTTTGGCTGGACGTGGTGGCTCACGCCTGTAATCCCAACACTTTGGGAGGCTAAGGAGGGTGGATCATGAGATCAGGAGTTCAAGACCAGCCTGGCCAAGATGGTGAAACCCTGTCTCTACTAAATATACAAAAATTAGCCAGGCGCAGTGGCAGGCACATGTAATCCCAACTACTCAGGAGGCTGAGGCAGGAGAATCGCTTGAACTCAGTGGGGCGGAGGTTGCAGTGAGCCGAGATCACGCCACTGTGCCTAGCCTGGGTGGCAGAGTGAGACTCCATCTCAAAAAAAAAAAAAAAAAAATCAATGTTTAATTCAGTGGCATTAATCACAGGGCAATTATCTACAGAAAAACTGAGTTTTTCAGTTTTGTTTTGAGTATATATAGCTGGTCAGATTAAAAGAATGTTTGTTGGCCAGGTGTGGTGGCTCATGCATGTAATCCTAGCACTTTGGGAGGTCGAGGACAGTGGATCGCCTCACGGTGGATCGCCTCACGGTGGATCGCCTCACGGTAGATCGCCTGAGGTCAGGGGTTTGAGACCAGCCTGGCCAACATGGCAAAACCCCCGTCTCTACTAAAAATACAAAACTTAGCTAGGCATGGTGGTGGGAGTCTGTAATTCCAGCTACTTGGGAGGCTGAGGCAGGAGAATTGCTTGAACCCAGGGGGACAGAGGTTGCAGTGAGCCGAGATCATGCCACTATACTCCAGCCTGGGCAAAAAAGCAAGGCTGTCTCAAAAAAAAAAAAAAAAAAAAAAAGGATGTTCGCTGTAGTGCTGCTATAATTAGCGTTTTGTTTTAAAAGCAAATGAAAAGAAATGAGTATATACCTAAAGCAGAATAAGATCTTAGATCATAAGTGTCCAATGATGACCCTATGATGAGATGCCTGATCTTTTAGGGTAACAATTTTTTTAAATAGTGCTTTGCTTTCTACTTTATAGCTCTTTACAATTTACAAATAATTTTCACATCCACCATCTCATCTGATCCATTGGATGGATGAGCCAATGCTTTTCAATTATGAAATACACACATACACACACACACACACACACACAGAGACATACATATATTTTATAATATATGTCTTACTAAGATGCTAAGACTCTCACCTAATAAACTGCATTTGGGCCACTATCACTCTGCTGTTTTTTACAGCATAATCTGAGCCACCTCTATAACATAAAATAGACACATACCCCATGAGAATCTTTACTACTGGCAGAGATGTCACTGCATGATTTTCAAAAAAGACTGTGCTTTTGGTTTTTAACTGCAGTTGTTACTGCTGTGTCCCGCTGTTGACAACTCATTTTTCTAGACACCAAAACAACTAGTAGGGGTGGTTATTCAGAAAATTAGGAAAATCTGTCAACTTTATGGAAAGTGTCACTGTGGTAGTCACAAGTGCTGTTTTCCAAATATTTCCAAACTCTCTTGTCTTCTGGGTACACTGCCAGTTTGCACTTTTGCACCTTTTGAGGTTGTGGGGGATGATGACGCTAATTCTGTCCTACAAGTTGTGAGCAGAAATGATGTCACTTCCAAGTCCCAAGCAATTAATTGTTGATGCAAGACCCTTGTGGGCTTTTTCCTTCCTCCCATGGTGGTAAGCAATATTCCACATAGCAACTGCTGCATTCATCTGGGTTCCATGATGAATATGCAGTGTGTGCAAGAAATAAAGCTTTGTTGCTTTATGCCACTGAGACTCGGGGCTGTTTGTTACATCAGCTAACCCAGCCCATCCTAACTGACATAGCCACTGAACCAGTTGTTTGGTATCCTGAGGTAAAGCAAGGAGTTACTTGTCTGAACATTTTACTTTACCATCTGTTATTCTAGTGTTCTTCAAAGACATTCCTACATCAAAGAAGAACTGCCCTGCTCTTGACTGATGCATGGCAGACTGCTCTGCCAGCCATGTGGCTCCGCGCTTGCCCACATAATTACAATTCACAGAGATAGCTTGCTTCCATCATAAAAATATGTAGAAGGTCACCCTGCGTGCAGCAGAGGGCTGGTCTAAGGTGGTGCCCTCGAAGTGTGGCCTCCAGACCTGGGCCTGGTCGGCTGATGGCTTGTCACTAGTCTGCCACAAAGTATAGAACTTAAGAGTAAGCCCTTAGAAACTTGTCTCCCAGACAAAAAGCAATTCTAAGAGACTGAGAGCAAAATAGACTTCACAGAGGAGGTCAAAAGCTCAAGCTCTGTCTTACACGGGGTTGGTGGGGGGTAGAAATTCCCTGAGCAGATGATGTTGGGAATGGTACTCAGAACAGCCACACACAGGGAGACTGTGTGTGAGTTAGAAACATGTGCCCCCTCTGAGTGGATGAATTTGAAAATGTGCCCCCACCCCAAAGGATGTGACCTCAGGCCAGCATCCAGGGCTTGGCCAGCAGTGAGGCCGGATTCCAACCCCACCCCAACCATCTCAGCTGGGTGCCTTTGAGCAGTGCAAAACACCCAAACTAGTCAACTGACAGCATTGGACCAGGTATGCGGGTCAGAAAAGTCTGTCTGAAGGTGAGGCTGCAAGGAAAACCAAGGCTCATTCAGCGAGCCACAAGACCTCCTTATGCTGGAGCAGAGATAGACAAAGAGAGAAGCAACGGGAGAGGTTGGCTGTGCCCCCACAAGGCTTCCATCCCAAAAGGAGGAATCTAGACATGGTCTGTGTTTGAAGAGCACTGGAAGGAGAGGCCTGATCATCAGTGAGCACTGCTGTGCTAGGCCCTCTTGGAGCCTGAGACAGAAGGAAACGTGTGTGTCCCTATGTGCACTTATCAAAATATCTTCCCATGCTTTGAACCAAGTGGAAAAAGCTCATTTAAAAGTCTCCAATCAAAAAATAATTAAGCCTCAGCCGGGCACAATGCCTCACGTCTATAATCCCAGCACTTTGGGAGGCAAAGGCAGGTGGATCACTTGAGGTCAGAAGTTTGAGACCAGCTGGGTCAATGTGGTGAAACCCCATCTCTACTAAAAACACACAAAAAATTAGCCAGGCGTGGTGGCATACGCCTGCAATCCCAGATACTAGGGAGGCTGAGGCAGGAGAATCGCTTAAACCTGGGAGGCAGAGGTTGCAGTGAGCCAAGATCGCACCATTGCATTCAAGCCTGGGCAACAGAGCAAGACTCCATCTCAAAAAAATAAAAATAAAAAATTATACATATATAATTATATATATATATATAAAGCCTCCTCCGCCCCATCTCCCTTTCTTCTCTCTTTTAAAACAAAAACAAAAATAAAAAGGCCAGGTACAGTGGTTCACACTTGTAATCCCAACCCTTTTGGAGGCCAAGGCAGGATGACTTGAGCCCAGGAGTTCAAGACCAGCCTGGGCAACATAGCAAGACCCCCATCTCTACAAAAAAAAAAAATTATCTAATAAAAATATCCAAGAGGCTGGGCATGGTGGCTCATGCCTGAAATCCCAGCACTTTAGGAGGTTAAGACGGAACGATTGCTTGAATCCAGGAGTTCAAGATCAGCCTGGGCAACATAGCAAGACCCCATCTCTACTAAAAATCAAAAAAATTAGCTGGCCCTGGTGGCACATACCTGTGGACCCAGCTACTCAGGCAGCTGAGGCAGGAGGATTGCTTGAGCCCAGGAGGTCAAGACTGCAGTGAGCTGTGATTGCACCGCTGCACTCCAGCCTGGCAACAAAGCAAGACCCTGTCTCAAATATTTTTTTTAATAAATTTTTTAGAAAGTACCCAAGAATGGTGGCACACACCCATAGTTCCAACTACTCAGGAGGCTGAGGTGGGAGAATTGATGCGGCTTGAGAGGTTGAGGCAACAGTGGGCCATGATGGTGCCACTGCACTTTAGCCTGGGCAACAGAGCAAGATGCTCTCAAAAAAATTTTTTTAAGCCCTCCCTTTCTTTCATCTCTCTTTCTTCCCTCTCAAAATACAAACAAACTATATATATACATATCTATGTATGTGTGTTATATATATATATAGTGTGTGTGTATATATATATATAAAGCCCTTCATTGCCCAATTTGTTTGTACCCCATTGTCAACCCTCACAGATCCATGGCAGGAACACAGCAGCCACACAAGCCCTGGATCCGAAGCCTGATTGGAAACGGCTCCTCTCTTGCAATAACACAGGGTGGTAAAACAAACCAAACAGCCTGGTTTTATAAATTTTGATATGTTGTTTATCATGGGCTTTTTGGTATTGATTTTGTTTTTAAAAATATTGTGGTAAGGCAGGAGTGACTGAGGCAAGTATTAGAGCAGGAATGAAAGTTTATTAAAAAGTTTTAGAGCAGGAATGAAAGGAAGTAAAGTACACTTGGAAGAGGCCAAGCAGGCGACTTGAGAGATCAAGTGGACAGTCTGACCTTTGACTTACGGTTTTATATGCTGGCATGCCTCCGGAGTCTTGTGTTCCTTCTCCCCTGACTCTCCCCTTGGAGTGGGCTGTCCACACTTGTGGAGTGGGCTGTCCACACTTGCGCAGTGGCCTGCCAGCACCTGGGAGGGGAGCATGCGCAGTGTTTGGCCTGCCAGCGCCTGGGAGGGGAGCATGCGCAGTGTGTGGCCTGCCAGCGCCCGGGAGGGGAGCGTGCGCGGTGTGTTTGTACCATGCAGGAGTTGTACACATGCTCACGTGAGGCGTTCTTCCCTTATCAGTCGAATGTCCCTAGAAGGTCATATACCAGTTAAACTCGGCCATTCTGCCTCTTAGTGCTCATGCTTGAGGCCACTCGCCCGACTCCTAAGATCTTATCGGGAAGCTGCTTATCACCCGTTTCAGGTGTTTTCTATCAGCTGGGAGCGTGTCTTTCCCTGGCACCAGCTGTGACCAATTATTATTTTAGAGCGACAAACTAACAGCCGCCTGACCATCACCCAATGGTCACCTGAGGTTCCTGGTATTGGAACGGACCCTCTCCTGCCCTGCTCATCCTGACAGCTACCTACTGTAACACACCTAGGCAGATAAAGATGAGATTGTGGAGTTCCAACAGAGGCAGACATTAGGGAATGAGCTGAAAGGTGGAGGTGGAAGTTGTTCAGGGAGATGAGATTGCGCGGGGTACGTAAGAAGAAAGCCTCAGTAGGCTTCACGGTGGAGCAGGCTGTCCCATCTCCAACGAAGCTCTCCCCATGCCTCCATCTCCATATGGAGTTCCACTGTTAACCCTAGGCATCTCCAGCAAGATCCCTACGGGGAGAGGGAAAGAATCTGAGTACTGTTTGCAGAACCACACACGACAGCTCTGAATGAATAAGCCAAGAGAACACCCCGAGATTCTTCCTGCGGATTTGGGTTCCCAGGCCGGGAAGGAGCTGTTGGAGCCTGCATGGAAGATTAGTGGATCTGCAAAAACACAATGTGGATGACTGGCCGACGCCTTGTTCCATCCCTGCCCAAGCAGAAGAATCGCCGGGATACTTGCTCCGGATACAAATTCTTGGACCCTGACTCAGACCGACTAAATCAGAACCTCCGGGAGGCCTCGAGACACTGCATTTTTAACAAATTCCCATGTGATTTTTAACACAGTATAAGTTTAGGAAGCGCTGCTCTGTTGACAAGGAAAGGCTCTGGTCTGGTTTGTAGCAGACTGTCCAGGCTTTCCCAACTTGGTCCAAAAAGGCAGGAAGTGATTGGCTTGAGAGGGCAGAATCAATGGAAAGAGTTTATGAATTCCTGCCCCTGGGAACATTCGTCTTTCACTTTTCATCTTCTTCCCCACCCCCACCTCTTTGGGGTATAGTCTCCCCCATGCCACGGTTCCACATCTGCTCTGACCTGGGGTTCCCACCCAGCCTCCATCCAGAACACGCTCACCCTGTTTTTGTAAGAGAAAACATTGCCAAAAGCAGCTTATGCCTGAAAATTCAAGAAGATAAATTCCTCCTGAGCCTATTTGCTGGCATTCTCATCTGTTTCCAGTTTGGTGTATATCATCTGAAGGGTTGTTGTTCATCCATTTTTGTTCAAGTCAGTTTAGAAAAGAAATGCACTTTATGCTGGGTGCAGTGACTCACGCCTGTAATCCCAGCACTTTGGGAGGCTGAGGCAGGTGGATCACTTGAGGTCAGGAGTTTGAGACCAGCCTAGCCAACATGGTGAAACCCCAACTCTACTAAAAATACAAAATTAGCCAGGCATGGTGGTGGGCACCTGAAGCTACTTGAAAGGCTGACACAGGAGAATCGCTTGAACCCAGGAGGTGGAGGTTGCAGTGAGCCAAGATCATGCCACTGCACTCAGCCTGGGTAACAGAGTGAAACTTCATCTCAAAAAAAATTTAAAAAAGAAAGAAAAGAAATGCATTTGGAACACAGTGCAATCGATCTTTGGGGAAAATCCATCTAAAATGCTTCTCTTATTGTTTTTTGGGGTTTTGTTTTGTTTTGTTTTGTTTTGCTTTGGGGTATGCTTTTCTCTTTTCTCATATTTAAAGTTTGTTCTTGTGCGGTTCTCCTAGGAAACAGCACTTTCCCAAGCTTGACAAAGAAAAGCCTCAGGGAAATAAATTGGGATGTGATGAAAAGTATTCAGCCCAAGAAGTAAAAAATTCCTTTCCTTTCTTCCAAGCCTCAGGCTTGTAAGTTGCTTTTATCACACTGGATTTAAGTGTTCTTATATGGAAACAAACACACACAAAAATCTGATGGTTGATCAGCTGAAATTCATCAAAATTATTTGAAGACAAATTGGCATTCAAGACACCAGAATAGACAAGAGAGGGACCTGAGAGCTGTGTTCTCTGAGTGAAAGGACATCATTCTAATTAGCCTGTGACCAAAAAAAAAAAAAATACCCTTCTCCCAAAAAGTTTATTCATTTTACCTGTGTGTACAGGCACTGTCCTAGGCTCAGGGAATACTGGGAAAAAACAGAACAAATTTCTGTCCTTCTAAAGCCTATATAATAGAGAAAAACACACAAACCAACAAATAAATCTAAATTCAAAATTTCAGTACCCTGAAGACTTACCACTATGTGAGCCCAGCATTAAACTGCCAGCTCTGGCCGGGCACGGTGGCCCACGCCTATAATCCCAGCACTTTGGGAGGCTGAGGTGAGCAGATCACTTGAGTCAAGAGTTGGAGATCAGCCTGGCCAACATAGTGAAACCCCGTCTCTACTAAAATACAAAATTAGCCGGGCATGGTGGCTTGCACTTGTAATCCCAGCTACTCGGGAGGCTGAGGCAAGAGAATCTCTTGAACCTGGGAGGTGGAGGTTGCAGTGAGCTGAGATCGCGCCACTGCACTCCAGCCTGGGCAACACAGAGAGAGTTTGTCTCAAAAAACAATAATAATAATAATAATTATAAAACTGCCTGCTTATATCTGGGCCAGCTTGTAGTTAGTTCCAGCTACTCAGGAGGCCAAGGCGGTATGACTGCTTGAGCCCAGGAGTTCAAGATCAGCCTGGGCAACATAGTGAGAACCCATCTCTACAAAAAATAAAAGGTAAATAAAAATGAAAGATCATGAAAATCAAGGTCACAGGGATGGATCACTCACCGTGAGTTAGGCTGCTTTTCAGCCACACAACCGGCAACCTTGTTTTGCTACTGACTTGAATGGAAATGTGTTTTATTTGGCATGACAATGTGCACATACACATACGGTGATAGGAGGCAAGGGCACTGGTTTCATCTCACATGTAGAAATGACTCTCCATACCTTAGGCTTACGGCCAATTGGTGTATATAGGAGTGGACATGGATGTGGGTGGATGTGTGGGCATGTCTGTACACACAGCCACCAGCAGGTACACCACACATACCAGGAATTTCTGAGATTCTCACAGACCACTGAAGAAGATGTCTGGGGAGCATGAAAGCTTCTCCAGAGCCAGGCATGGTGGCTCACACCTGTAATCTCAGCACTTTGGGAGGCCAAGGTGGGAGGATTGCTTGAGCTTGGGAGTTCGAGACCAGCCTGGGCAACATAGAGAGACCCCCCCCATCTCTATAAAAAATCAAAAAAAGCTAGGTGTGATGGTGCACACCTGTAGTCCAAGTTACTCAGAAGCCTAGGGCAGGTAGATTGCCCAGCCTGGGTGACAGGGCAAGACAAGAAAGAAAAAGAAGAAAGAAAGACAGACAGACAGAAAGAAAGGAAAGAGAGAGAGAGAAAGAAAGAAAGAAAAGAAAGAAAGAGAGAGAGAGAAAGAAAGAAAGAGAGAAAAAGAGAGAGAAAGAAAAGAAAAGAGAAGAGAGGCCAGGCATGGTGGCTCATGCCTATAATCCCAGCACTTTGGGAGGCCCAGGCGGGTGGATCACAAGGTCAGGAGATCGAGACCAAGCTGGCTAATGTGGTGAAACCCCATCTGTACTAAAAGTACCAAAAGTTAGCCGGGCGTGGTGACAGGCGCCTGTAGTCCCAGCTACTTGGGAGGCTGAGGCAGGAGAATGGCGTGAACCTGGGAGGCGGAGCTTGCAGTGAGCCCAGATCGCGCCACTGCACTCCAGCCTGGGCAACAAAGTGAGACTCTGTCAAGAAAGAAAAGAAAAGGGAAGAGAAGAGAAGAGAAGAGAAGAGAAGAGAAGAGAAGAAGGAGGGAGGGAGGGAAGAAAGAAAGGAAGGAAGGAGGGAGGGAGGGAGGAAGGAAGGAGGGAGGGAGGGAGGAAGGAAGGAAGGAGGGAGGGAAGGAGGGAAGGAAGGAGGGAAGGAAGGAAGGAGGGAGGGAGGGAGGGAGGAAGGAAAGAAGGAGGGAGGGAAGGAGGGAAGGAAGGAAGGAAGGAAACCTCTCCATTATGCAGAATATGTAAACAGCCATTTTTCTTTCTAAACTCTAGTTTTCTTTTAAAGTTAAATGCAACACACATGCATGCAGACTCTAGCCCTGATGATCTGGGAAAAATATACAGGTACCAATTCATCAATTCATTGTTTCTGGCTCTGCCGCCAGGTTTGTCAGAGAAAGGAAAGGACAGAGGACCTAGCCAGGGCCTTGGGGGCGGGAGGGGACGGCCAACATAATCAAAAGAACCATCCCTGAGCAGGCTGAGTTCTGTGCTTTCAGGAGGCCGCTCCTCCTCACCTTGTCCCCCGTCTTTCATGAAGCCAGGGTGTTCTAGAAACGTAGAGGAAAAACTGGAAGGACGTTCTATGATGAGGTCAAACCCATCTGCCCAATTTCACATACAGGTCTGACCGTTTGGGAATTGTAACTTAATATTTCCCTGAATTCCTGATTCTCTTTTTTTTTTTTTTTTTGCAATGGAGTCTTGCTCTGTCACCCAGGCTGGAGTGCAATGGCATGATCTCAGCTCACTGCAACCTCCACCTCCCTGGTTCAAGTGATTCTCCTGCCTGAGCCTCCTGAGTAGCTGGGATTCCAGGCACGTGCCACCACACCTGGCTAATTTTTTGTATTTTTAATAGAGATGAGGTTTCACCATGTTGGTCAGGTTGGTCTTGAACTCCTGACCTCGTGATCTGCCCACCTCGGCCTCCCAAAGTGCTGGGATTACAGGTACGAGCCACTGCACCTGGCCATCCAAATTCCTGATTAAGTCTTTAATTTTAACTTTAGTGTAACATTCTTTTATCTTCATTACTTTGCCAGGCCTCTGATTTTACAACTCTTCCTCCTACTTATCGGCTCTCACTCCCCATCCCCTCACCCTCACTCTGATGCTTTCTTCCCAAGGAAGCCCTGGCACCCCACCCCTTCCTCTCCCTCCCTCTAATTCAGTACAGTCAGATGCTCCTTTGGACCCTCATTCTGGCTCCCAAGTATCCAGAGGTCATGGGTTTGTGACTCAGATGATAAACTCATGCTACCCAAGTACAACGCACAAGCCTTTTTTATTTTACTGAGTAACACGAATCATGGGGTTCTTTCTTATGCAATTAATCACCCTCAAATACATGGTCTAGTTTGTTTTTCTTTTCTTAAAAAGACAGTAGTTTTTGTCTAAAGAATTAAATCAAGCAATAGTTCGGACATTGACTACATGTATCTGAGGTGGGAGAACACAGTGGTGTTTACAAAATTCAAGTGCCTTTGCAAAGGATTTTAGATCATCACCGTGTCTGCAATAAAGTCACATTAACATAACATGAGCTCTATTCCCATGGCAGCTCCCATTCTAAAGCAAGGCTCTGAACAAAGGAGTAGTCCTGCAACACACAGCCCCCTTAATTTTAATCGACACCCAATCATAACACTTACTAAAAGGTGAGGGCCCATCCCAAGAGTGAAGAGCATTTCCATTTTCACCTGAAGGGCAAAGGAAGCATTTGGGTTGGAGGTATAGGGAAAGAAAACTGACCAGTAAAACTGACAATCTAAGAACCCTCCATGGCTCTTAGATTCAAATATGAGGAGTAACAACTCAGCCAATAAAAGTCTAAACCCTAAGAGTTACAAGCTGCCTCAAGCTTATCTAAGGCCTTGCTCCAGACAGAATTCCCCACATTGTCCCCAGCAGAGCTGGAGGATGTGTCCTCACCTTTTAATAAGTGTTATTGTTGGATGTCATCGGTAGTTGTGTGTTACAAGACAATTCTCTGCTTCATAGCTTTGCTTTACAATGCAAGTTGCCTTAGGAATGGAGTGCATGCTATTTGAATAGCATTGAACTGATTAGTTCATTGAGCTTGAACATCACCAGCCAAGAGAGGACCCGCTATTTTGCAGGAACCTCTCCTGGAATCTGCTTGCCTAAAATTTCTAACCACAGAGCCACCTGTTAGGCAATCGTTATTAAAGACGGTTGGGAGGCAGCAGGGAGTTACAGGGATAAGAAATCTGGAGGCAGCCCACCCCGCCCTGGCTCCCAGACAATCACTTGATAGCTGTGTTGCCTTGGGTGTTACTTAGCCCCTGGGTGCTTCAGTGTCTGCAGGTGTTAAATAAAAAAGGGATAACAATAGTAATAACCCATGAGGTTTTTATACATATTAAATTATATTATACATCTAAAGCGCTTAGGCTGAGCACAGTGGCTCACGCCTGTAATCCCAGCACTTTAGGAGGCCGAGGCGGGCGGATCACCTGAGGTCAGGAGTTCGAGACCAGCCTGGCCAACATGCTAAAACCCTGTCTCTACTAAAATACAAGAATTAGCCAGGCGTGGTGGCAGGCACCTGTAATCCCAGCTACTCAAGAGGCTGAGGCAGGAGAATCGCTTGAACCCAAGAGGCAGAGGTTGCAGCGAGCCAAGATCACGCCACTGTGCTCCAGCCTGGGTGACAAGAACGAAACTCCATCTCAAAAATAAATAAATAAATAAATAAATAAATAAATAAATAAATAAAGCACTTCAAACAGAGCCTGGCACGGAGTAAGCGCACAGTCAATGTTAGTGATGGTGATGATCATGCCCCTGCAACATCTCCTCCTCTCCGGATTAACTAGCTCCAGTCGCATCAGCCATTCTGTATGTCATGAAATTCCAAAAATAGCTCCTCTGTTAGAAGCTCCTCCTCCATCAGAGTGAGCTGCACAGATGTGGATTTTATGCTCTGATGTGGTACCTCAGGGGAACAGCACATGCCTTGACTTGGACTTCACAAATTGTCAGTGCTGCCTACAATTGCTTTGACTTTCTGGCTGTTGTCTCATCACTGGTCCTTCTCAGTTTTCTAGACACCTCAAACTACCAAGTCTTTTTCATAAAAACTACTGTCAAACCAAGTCTTTCCAATTTGTATTTATGTAATTTACTTTGACGGCACGAATACATTTACATCTATTAAGGTAAATTCTTGGTTTGGGATCTTTATTCCAGCTTATTGCAACATATTTGTATTCTGGTTTTATTATTCAGTCTTTCCTAATTTTGTGTCATGTGCGAAACTTGATAAATGTGCTTTATCTTTATCCAAGTGATTGATGAAAACGTTATCCAAACAGATGCAAAGACAGAGCCCTGTGGCACATCACTAGAGACTTCCATCTAGTAAAGGATCTCTTCTTGAATGTTTCAGTTATGACTCCACCTAACTCTATTATCACGATCTCTGCTTTTTTCCATTGTTCATAAAATATCACGCAGGCCGGGCGCGGTGGCCCATACCTGTAATCCCAGCACTTTGGGAGGCCGAGGCAGGTGGATCACCTGAGGTCGGGAGTTCGAGACCAGCTTGACCAATATGGAAAAAACCCGTCTCTACTAAAAATACAAAATTAGCCAGGCGTGGTGGCACATGCCTGTAATCCCAGCTACTCGGGAGGCTGAGGCAGGAGAATCGCTTGAACCCGGGAGGCAGAGGTTGTGGTGAGCTGAGATCATGCCAGTGCACTCCAGCCTGCACAACAAGGGCGAAACTCCATCTCAAAAAAAAAAAAAAGAAAAGAAAAGAAAAGATATCATGCTAAAAATTGACACATGCTTTTTCTCTTTCAATTCCTGGTGGGGAAAAAAAAAGTTAGCCTGGAAGCATTTATTCTTAGAAAGAGAAAGATAGTAGCTTTACATAATCAGGAAACATGGTGCTAGCCCCTACAATCATGTCCCAGAGCTCACAGCATGGCTACATGGGCTTGTCATAGGAGTTTTCTGAGTTGAGTTGATACAAACCCAGCAGGATTGACAGATCATCACATGGAAGGGGGTTGCACTAGACGCAACTGGAACCAGGCAATTTGGTGTGGCATATGCAGCAACTAAATTTCACTAACATGTCATCTTCTTTTCTGCTGAAGACCACGATTGGATTGGACTTGGATTGAATCACTGGGCTCAGGACAAACATCTTGTCTGAGTCATTACAAACACAAGTTATCTGCAGGGCTCTCCAAGGACTACCTCTGCACCTGCTCCCAGAAGCTGCACAGGGAGGGAGGGCTCTTCCAGGTGTGGCACTTGCTCCCTGAAGGGAGCCAGAATTCCATGCAAAGAGAAAGAAGGAGTATGGGTGTGGGTTTTTGGCTCATTATGGGCCTCAGGGAAGTTGAAGGAATCAATAACACAAACAAGTGAATAGGAATTCCCTGTTGGTTGGGGGCATGGTGGCTCACACCTGCAATCCCAACACCTTGAGAGGCCATGGGTGGGAGGATTGCTTGAGCCCAGGAGTTCAAGACCAGCCTGGGCAATATGTGAGACCCCATCTCTACAAAAGAAAAAAAAAAATCTCAAAAATTAGCCAAGCGTGGTGGTGCACGCCTCTAGTCCCAGCTACTCAGGAGGCTGAGTGGCAGGATCACTTGAGCAGGAAATGGGGGTTGCAGTGAGCTGAGATCACAGCACTACACTCCAGCCAAGGCAACAGATCGAGACCCTGTCTTAAAAATAATAATAATAATAAAGAATTAACTGTTTACTGGATCCTAAGCTTTCTTGTAAGAGTGGCTGAATATGATCAATTCTGAGATGAGTCAAAAGATGAATGGCAAATAAAATCTCAGGCTGGGCATGGTGGCTCATGCTTGCAATCCCAGCACTTTGGGAGGCGGAGGGAGGAGGATCACTTGAGCCCAGGAGTTCAAGACCAGCCTGGGCAACATGGGGAGACCCTGTCTCTACAATTTTTTTTTAATTAGCCATGTGTGGTGGTGTGCACCTGTGGTCCCAGCCAGTACTCAGAAGGCCGAGGCAGGAGGACCACCTGAGCCCAGGAGGTCAAGGCTGCAATGAGCCGTGATCATATCACTGCACTCCAGGCTGGGTGACAGAGAAAGAACCTATCCCAAAAGAAAAAAAAATTACTTTTAAAATTTTTTAAATTATTTTTTTAGAAAAAGAAAATCTCAGTAAAGGGGAGCATGTAAGAACCACTTGAAACCTTGAATACATTATGATATGAAACCAAGTATATCAAAAGATGGTGCTTGAAAACAACAAATTTTACCACCTGACTCAGACTTCTTTGTCATTGTTTTATTTAAAATGTGATTGTCTCTGATTAGAAAATACAGTCATGAGGGCTAAAAACTGAAATGATGTGAAAAGGCATCCATTAAGCAGTGTTGCGCCACCACCCTCTCCATCGGTCCTATCTCATGGGGGTGGGGAAAATGAAGACAGAACGCTTTGCCTTGCTTTGCAATCCCTCCTTTGAAGGCCTTCCCTCCCAGGAAGCCAATGTTCATTTGATGTGGAAGAGGGGTCCTGTGTTTAACCAGAAGCTGTCCTCCCCCATCCTTTCCCCATGGCTTACACGCAGAAGGGAGAGGAGATGACCAGAGGAGAAATCAGGGGAAGAAAAGGCAACAGGGGAGGCAAAGGAAAAGGAGAGGAACACTTAAAATATACAGTGAAATTTGAGTAGGAGTCTCTACTCAAAGACTTCTCTGGGAAGTGTCCAGAATTGACCACACAGGTGCTGATGGTAGAAAGAACACAGAACCAAAACCCTGATCTAGTTGCATTAACTCCATTAGGCCTGAGTTCCTCTGTAAAATGAAGACTGTGGAGGCACCAACTAGAGGATTTCTGTGACCTTCTCAAACTCTAAAATTTTTGGCACTGGACTGTTCCACTTTGAAGGGTCAAGAAAGAATCTGGAGGTTGCAGAAATCAGGGTCAGGCACACACACACACACACACACACACACACAGATCCAGCAGCATCCTTGGAACATCCTGAAGTCAAGAAAGGCACAGCACTGTCTGCCCCAATAGAAGGAATTCCAGAAAACAGCCACGAGGTTGGGACACAGAATTTCCAAAGAGGGCAATCTACAAACTAGGGGTTGATTTCCCAGTTCCTGGATCTCAGCAGTCAACACTCGAGAAGGATTTTTTTCTGAAGCTGCCACCTCCAATTCTGAAATAATCCCATGTTTCAGATTGGGGCCGGGACGGTGGCAAACCTGCAGACCCTGGCAGCAACATGAGGGCAAGGAAGGGAAAGGTCAGCTGGGCACAGTCCAGTTCTCAGCAGTAATGACAGAAATGAAGGAAGGAAGCTCAGAATGAGTGCACGGGGGAAATGGGTTTTGCTGATGCATTTCCAGGGCCGGCGGTACTCTTTGTTTTGGCACACTTTTCCTGACAAACAGCCAGTGTTCTCAACACATAAATACTAGTCGATGTTAACAACAACAGCATATGAGACCGTTCTCCGTAAAGATGCCAGATTGCATGCAAATGGACTGGAAATACCTTGGAGGGTTTCACAAAAATAAGACAAAGGGCAAAGGAACTTTGCCAAAGGAGATGGAGAGCAATTCTTTAAAGATAGTGGGAGGGAGGAAGCAAAGAGCTCATAAATACAAGCCTCTTAAAATGGGACGCATTTGCCTCGTGCCTACTGAATGTCTGCAGCTCAGCTTGGTGCCCCGCACAGGATAGCGGCTTTAAGTGGCTGCCTTTGCAAGGCTCGGAGGCCCTGAGGGTTGATGCCTGATGTGTCAGCGCCATCTAGTGGAAACATGGGGCATGGCCGCTTTGGACAGCCTCAGCCTAAAATGAGAGGCAGAGAGACACGCTCTATTTCCCATCTCACAATGAAAGATGAGAGAAAGGCTGTTGAGTTTTATTTCATCATCGCCCATTTTGGTCAAAGGAGATGCCACTTTGGCTCCAAGTCATCAATCACCTGGCAACACCCAAGGACCAGGCTGGGCTACATTTGCACATTCCATTTCAGCCCAGGTAGAGATGGAGACACTTATAAGAACGGCTTCGGAATCTTCTCCAGTTTGATTCTCAGATGCCAAAGCCTGCAGGCCATGAGAGGTCCCTACTTATACAGAAGAGCTATCCTTTGGTACCCTCTCCAAAGAAAAGAAAGAGTAAAAAAAATAATTTTTAAAAACAGCTTATTTATGTGCAGAAGGTGTGAGACCTGAAGATGAGTTAACAGCAGCAGCAGGGGGAGGAGGGGTGACAGGTACTGCTCAAATGAGCAGCAACCTTCTGCCACCTGGCAAGAACAGGCGTTCAGTGCAGGGTGGCCTGCTCGTGCAGACTCCAGAGACCACTGCGTTTCTTAGAAGGGAAACAACAGGGCCGGGCGCGGTGGCTCATGCCTGTAATCCCAGCACTTTCAGAGGCCAAGTAGGTGGATCACGAGGTTTGGAGTTCGAGATTAGCCTGGCCCATATAGTGAAACCCTGTCGCTACTAAAAATACAAAAATCAGCCGGGCATGGTGGAGGAGGAGGAGGAGGAGAAGGAAGAAGGAAGAAGGAGAAACAACAGTCCAGAGATGATGCCATCTCCGGGGAGAGGTTGACTTGAGGAAGGCAGCCATGGGGATAAAAGCTCCCACAGATCCTTTTCCCTAAAAAGAAAGCAGGCCGGGTGCAGTAGCTCACGCCTGTAATCCCAACACTTGTGGGAGGCCAAAGCAGGAGAATCTCGAGTTCAAGACCAGCCTGGACAACAGAGCAAGACCCCCACCTCTACGAAAAATATATTGTGTGTGTTTGTTTTTCAAGAAGTGATTCAAATTGCTGCTCAGATTTTAAAACTTACTATAACTATCAGTGTAAAGATCCATGCCTGTATCCTGTTTCATTTTTATACCAACTTGGTAAAAATGCTGTTCTTGACACCCTGTCCTCCCTATCCTCCCTCAAACCACATGTGATCTCTGAAAAAATAAAATTAGCCAAGTGTGGTGGTGCACGTCTGTGGTCCTAGCTACTCAGGAGACTGAGGCAGGAGAATCACTCGAGCACAGAAAGTTGAGGCTGCAGTGAGCTATGATTGTGCCACTGCACTCCAGCCTGGGCCGTAGAGCTAGACCCTGTCTCAAAAAAAAAAAAAAATGCCGATCCAGAGTATTTTGTAATTTTACCTTTTACTCCTCCTGCCTTGCTTGGTTAGTAGTACGAAGACCAGAGAAGGAAAGAAAAGATGGAAGGGAGGCTGGGCATGGTGATTCCCACCCATAATCCCAGTACTTTGGGAGGCCGAGGCGGGCGGATCACTTAAGATCAGGAGTTCAAGACTAGCCTGGTCAACATGGTGAAACCTCGTCTCTACTAAAAATACAAAAATTAGCCAGGCGTGATGGCACACGCCTGTAATCCCAGCTACTCAGAAGGCTGAGGCACAAAAATCGCTTGAATCCAGGACGTGGAGGCTGCAGTGAGCTGAGATCATGCCACTGCACTCCAGCCTGGGTGACAGAGTGAGACAGAAAAAGGGGAGAGAGAGAGAGAGAGAGAAGGAAGGAAGGAAGGAAGGAAGGGAGGGAGGGAGGGAGGGAGGGAGGGAGGGAAAGGAAAGAAAGAAAGAGAAAGAAAGAAAGAAAGAGAAAGAGGGGAGGGAATATGCATTTTTTGAGTCCCTAGCCTATGATAGATAATATATGTGAAACCACATTGCTTTCTTCTCACAACAAACCTCATTAGGTCACACCTCCTGGGAAAGACCAGAAGGATCTGTGTCACTATGTGTCCTTCCCCCTTTTCAGTACAAAGATAGGCTAATCTTAGTGCGAAGCCTACCAACCAAACCTTTGCAGCATATAAACATCCCTAACTCAGCACATCATCCGCTCACCTCCACCTCCCTCGCCTCTGCCTCACTCTGGTTTTTCCTTTTGATGAAAAGCAGAGTGTCAGGCTCTTAGGAAGTAACTCCCTGACTTAGCTACACATTTTTACATGTCACTCAGTTTCTATGTAGAGGGATTTTTTTTTTGCATAACGAAAGAGAGATTTCCTATTGCTCTGCCCTACAGAGCTGTTTCTTGGATTAAGTCAATTATCATGGTTAGGTATCACATGTCTTTGCCGAGAGACATTTGTGAACTAATTCTGTCAAACAGGGGATCTGGATTTGTCCTCTCCCACAATTAGACCTTGGGTGAAACATGGAACCAGCTTTGAGTTATCCTCCCTGCCTCTCCTGGGCTGCCAAACCCCAAGCCAAGGTTGCCACTCCTCTGCCTTTCTGGAGTAAAACCTCAGGCCCTGTGATGATCCTGGCTCTCACACCATTGACAGCCTCAAAAATGAGGGGAAACACACTTGTTTTAGAGGCAACAGGAGAGACCTATGAAGAAGGGTCAAGTACAAACCCAAAGGAAGTGAACCTTGAACTTCAGCTCCAACATGAAGCTCTCAGGGAAGCCCGTGTTCTATCCCCCAGAGTCTAATGCTCACTACTGGTAACTGCTGTCACCACTGTGAAATGGTGGCCACCACATCTTTATTGCATACTCAGGTGAATAACTTATTATACAATGAACACTCCTCCATTAGGAGACCATGGCCACTTACAGAATGCAGCCGTGAATGCGGTAAATCTATTTACAGAGGCTGGGGTGCAAGATGAGAGAAGTATCAGCCCCAGGAATTTAAAGTGAGAATGATCTACAAATTCTCCTGACAAGGAGCAACCGGGCTTGTGCTAGTGAGGTCTGAAAGAACTCCTGGCAGAGCGTAGGGGGAGATTAGATCTGGGAATTGACAGCAAGTTTGGGGACAGTGCAAGAAGAGAGGGGTGACCTGTGAATTGGTGCTGGGGAGCTGCTGAGGCCCAATGTGAGGCAGCACCAGAGAGATGAGTAAATTTAGGGTGATCTTTAGCCTCTCCTACCCAGGCAAGAAGGGTTGGGGAGCAGGGGTGCCAGCAAGTTGGCTTCCAGTGTAGATTCAGGTCGGTGCACTGAGAGACAGGCTTTTGCTGTTTTTGCTCAGATGTGCAGGTCTGCTCTGGGCCAAGCAATCCTCAAAAAACCCACTGCGAGTTAGAGGAGCAGGCCCTCAGAGCTGTGTGAGCCAGTGTGCGCTCAGATGACCAGACCTTTAGTCCATGGAAAATAACAGCAAGATTAAGGGTCTAGGCTGGGAGCTGTGGCTCACGCCTGTTGTCCCAGCACTTTGGGAGGCGGAGATGGGAGGATTGCTTGAGCACAGGAGGTTGAGGCTGCACTGGGCTGTGATCGTGCCACTGCACTCAAGCCTGGGTGACAGAGCAAGATCCTGTTTCAAAAAACAAACAAAAAGAGTAAGGGTCTAAACTTGAGTTGCCTGAGACTCCCACTTAAAAGAAGTATCCTAAGGATGAGACAAAAAAAAAAAAAAAAAAAACCTACAGCGCCGCTAAGAACTGGAGTCTTATTAGCCCACATCAGCCCCAGCATGGAAGAATTGTGGTTGAGGCTGGGAGGGATGCAAGCTGTTCCCGTAGGGTCTTGTACAGTTTTCTCAGAAGACTCAAGATTTCACCCACATCCCTTTGAGCTCCCGCTGGATCTGCCGCCCGGCTGCATTTGTCCCACTCTTCAGGACAGAGTTAGCTGCCCTCTTTCTTTCCTTCATAGTTTTTGTAAGGGCTCGGCCAAGCGTGGGCCCGTGGGATGGAGAATTCCTTTTGGGGAGGCTGGTTCTGAAAAGGAAACAGTCATATCGTGAAACCCACTCCAGTTCCTGCCATTTCAACAGGTCTCAAGTCTGGGCAGGAGTCTCATTTCCTTCCCTTTCTCCCAGGCCTCCCACCCCCAAGTCCTCTCTATGCCAAGCACTCATTCTTACCCACTAACCCCATGAGGCCGCTTAGAGGAAAGAAGACCCATCATTCCTTCAAGTGGCCCTCTAGGGGCCATGAGAAAGGGAACATCGTCTGTTTCCAAAGGATCAGTGTTCCTGAGGTGCTAATGCCTTTGATGAAGAGGGAGAAAAAAATCACTTACCTGTAGCTGAAAATGTGTGGAATAGGGGGCATAGAGCGTGTCCCCTGTCTCTTCAAAACCTGAAACAGAGGAAGAGGAGAAATTAAAGCATTGGGGCCCCCACCTATGTTCATCCCATTGTATCACTTATCACAGTGTGACATCTTGCCCATTTCATTGCCTGTCTCTCCAGCAGACCTTAAGTTTCTTGGAGGGAGAAAGACTAGGTCCTCAAGCCTAGGACCAGGCACAAAGCAAACACAATACTGCTTGAATGAATGAATAACTATGATGACTAGGGACGCCCCTTTTCAGAACTTCACCAGAGCCCCACCTCATCCTAGGACCACTTCAAAAGCACATTTGAAAAGTCATGGGCTGGGCACGGTGGCTCATGCCTGTAATCCCAGAACTTTGGGAGGCCGAGGCGGGCAGATCACAAGGTCAGGAGATCAAGACCATCCTGGCTAACAAGGTGAAACCCCGTCTCTATGAAAAATACAAAAAATTAGCCAGGCGTGGTGGCGGGCGCCTGTAGTCCCAGCTACTCGGGAGGCTGAGGCAGGAGAATGGTGTGAACCCAGGAGGTGGAGCTTGCAGTGAGCCGAGATCACACCACTGCACTCCAGCCTGGGCGGCAGAACAAGACTCTGTCTCAAACGAAAAAAAAAAAAGAAAAAGAAAAGTCATAAAAACCAGTCATTTCAGATATAGATCTGGCCAGGGGTGTACCTAGAGTGAATCTCACTGGGGATTTACCTATTTCCTTAACTGCCTGCCAAGGAAAATATGTATATATTTGTATCATTTTCTTTGGGAAGAGGCAGGATTGATGAGCAACTGTTTTCTGTGTATTTGGGGAAAACCAGAGGCTTGGGAAAGAAGGATAAACACATGCAATCATCATTAATGCAGTTCAAAGCAATTCATTTATTTCCCACCAAATTTATGGGCCCAATTTGCTGAACAAACACTTAAACGCCTTTATGTAAGAGATCGTGGCCAGGCACGGTGACTCACGCCTGTAATCCCAGCACTTTGGGAGGCCTAGGCGGGCAGATCACGAGGTCAGGAGTTCGAGACCAGCCTGGCCAAGATGGTGAAACCCCGTCTCTACTAAAAATACAAAAAAATTAGTTGGCCATAGTGGTGCACATCTGTAATCCCAGCTACTCGGGAGGCTGAGGCAGGAGAATTGCTTGAACCTGGGAGGCAGAGCTTGCAGCGAGCCAAGATTGTGTCCCTGCACTCCAGCCTGGGTGACAGAGCAAGACTCTGTCTCAAAAAAAAAAAAAAGAGAGATCGTGAAGCACATAAGGATTAACCAGAATGATCCCTCCTTGCAGCTGACACTGGAGAGTAAGGAACATATGACAAGTACATAAATAACAATGCAATGAGACAGACCCTGATAAGAGCATTTCAAAGTCCTACAGATGCACAGGGTGGAGTGATTACCAGGGGAAACTGGGGAATGCCTGATCCTGGAGAAGGGCAGAAGAGGGAGATGGCCACGCCAGGCAGAGGACAGACACACCTGGAGCACAGGCACAGGCAGGAAAGCACAGCGACTTGGTTCATCTGGACTGCGAGCAGTTTCAGAGGTTGTTGGTTCCAACTGTGGAAGGGCTCAGGAAGGATTTGATGGGATGGGGTGGCTCAGGGGACCCAGGGAGGAAAGTGAGCAGCAAAGCATGGAGGCCAGAGAAGCATTTTAAGGGAGAAAGCTGACAGTGGCCCTTGAAATGAATGAAGGAAGGAAGACTCATCAGTGAATGAGAACAGGAAGTACAGGAGTGAGGTGATGGAGTGAAGCCACGGAACGGACAGGAGGGGCTGGGGGTGGTTAAATAACCCCTCCTGCCCTCCTCCACCTCCCTTCAGACTTCCAAGTGCCCTAGAGAGGGACCATAGCTGCAGTGAGTAGCACCAGGAAGTTCCACACCTCAGGCTTAAGAGCAAAAGAAAGATCTATTTTTAGCTGGAGCTAAGAACGTGGCCTTGGAGGTTCCTCATTCCCATCCCAAAACCACCCACCCCCTGTGATTAAAGGTCAGTGTAAACCCTGGAGACCAATGAATAGGTCCCTATGAGCAGGAGTACTTTCTGGCCATCAGTTTAGCCTCTTTTGCTTATGAAAACAACACGAGAACATCTGGCTTCTCACAACTCCAGATAAGAGCAAAATCATTTGACTCTTTTTTTTTTTTTTTTTTTAATAGAGATGAAGTCTTGCTATTTTGCCCAAGCTGGTCTCAAACTTCTGGGCTCAAGCAATCCTCCCACCTCAGCCTCCCAGAGCGCTAGGATTACAGGAGTGAGCCACCACGCCTGGCCTGAATCATTTGATTCTTGTATGTCAAATATGATCTGTTCCTTCCCATGGGCCCAGAAACACACACAAAAAATGTGGTTCTTCGCACTAAACCAGAATCCCTACCAATTTTACGGAGACTTCCTGCTGGTTTATGATAAAAGGGCTTTCTCCCTTCTCTGCTCTGTGATCACTGCAGGAAATCATGGCTTGGTTTTATGCACTGAAATCTACAAAGGCTCCACATTTCTGGAAGGAATGCCTCGTTATCTTTTATAAAAAACACAACCTCACCTACTTATTGCTGGGAATTTGTCTCGTTATCCTTTTTCCATTTCTTTGCTGCATCTTATTTTGATGCACAGAAACCTCTGAGGTGTTCTGCCCCACAGGAAATTACGGCACAAGAAAGGGGAAGTGAGGAGGGCTCTCCCAGTCTACACCAATTGTATAAAGTACTCAATAAAGACTCCAGAGGCCAGCTTCTTGTTCTACTTGTCTCTAACAGGCTGGACAATTTTAAGCAAGATCTGAGCCTTAAGGAACTTATCTATTCTGTCAAGGGTATAACCTGGAAAATCTTGCATGTTCCTTACAGCTATAATATCCTATGATTCTCCCCCACCTTTCTACGAGGGATTCTCTGCCTAGCCAGGCTGCGTCTGTACCTTGAGTGATTTCCTCTTGAGAGTAGGCTCTGTTCTCCACACCATAGCTCTTCTTCATGAGTTGAGGTTTACAGAAAGCATCCTCAACAGGATAATCCATGGGGTTTCGTTGCTTTGTGAGCAGCCAAAACTCGGGACTAACATAAGCCAACAGGAACACCCAGCCATTGGCAGCCAAAGCAGAGCTGAGGATGGTGTCATCCCACCTGCGGTCAAAGTCAGGAATCATGAGCAGGGTGATCCAGGCCACCCAGATGGCAATGGAGAGGAGCATCGTGAGGTAGACATGGGCCCCATGTCTCTTCCAGCCCGTGAAGGAACCACAGAAGGTAAAGGAGGACATGAGGAAGGTCAGCACCATCAAGAAGAGGACGTAGATGAGCAGGAGGACAAAGTCTTCATTGCGACGAGGAGCAGAAAGCTCAGAAAAGACATTGACGTTGGTCCTATTCATGGTCAGGACAATATATTCAATAGCAATGACATCCTGGACTAGGCTGAAGCCCACGGCCAGACCTAGAATCACCAACAGGGAAAGCGGCTTCCTCCCTCGGACGAGCTTGGTCAGATTGAGAGCATGAGCCAGCAGGCAGGAGAAGCAGATGGAAAAGAGGATCCCAAAGAGGAAGAAGCGTGTGGGCCCTGTGCTCCCATCCAGTCTGATGACGAAGGCAAAGGTGAGGCCAAAGATGCCCAACACACCCAGGAGGAAGAGAAACTGAGTAGGCAGCATTTTTCGCCTGTTGGAGTCCTGCACCTTGCAGATGAGGATCGGGAGAGCGAGCATGAAGGCCACCGAGGTCACAACCCCAGCTGTGGCCACTGTTTCTAGGACGATGCCCCAAGCTTCAGCCTTATCACAAAGTCTGTAGTACTTGGATTTCAGGCCACTGTGGCAACCATCAGGGACTGTTGTAGCCATTCTGTACCTGCAGAAAAGGAATGTTGGAGTGGGGAGAAGGTAGTGAATCTCCTAACACAGTCTTCAGACACAGAAGACTAAAAAAGGATTAGGAAACCTATTTTGCATGTTTAGCCAGAGTTTTGACTTTGAGCTTACTACGTTAAGTAAAGCTACTAACTTTCCCCTACCTCCTGTAGTAAATTCTAAAACCTGTTGAAGAACAGGAAGAAATCTCTTATGTCCCTTCCCCCAGTTTAACTATATTAATATTTACCTTAAAGCCAGAGAACCTAACACTCCGAAGAGGTATTTTGAAGCCTAATCTCAAAAAGCTTCACAGGGCTGGACGTGTTGGCTCATGCCTATAATCCCAGCACTTCGGGAGTCTGAGGCAGGAGGATCGATCATTTGCTCTCCGAAGTTTGAGACCAGACTGGGCAACATAGCAAGACTCCATCTTTATATAAAAAAAATTAGCTGGGCATGGTGGCACGCACCTGTAGTCCCAGCTACTCAAAAGGCTGAGGTGGGAATATCGCTTGAGTCCAGGAGTTCAAGGATGCAGTGAGCTATGATCACATCACCGCACCCCAGCCTGGGCAACAGAGCAAGACCCTGTCTCTTGAAATATATATACATGTATATATTACAAATAACCTGCCAGGGTTCCTGATATTTTTTTTTTGCTAGTGTTTTCTTAGGAATTAGTGAACATGGAACTATCTAAACTTGAAGTTAACACTTTAATCATAATTTCGCAGCCTCTACCTTTGGCCCTGATACAGTTATCATTTGTAAGCATCCTATTCTCTCATGGATAAGAGGAGTTATCTGAATGGTAAATTTTTCTTTTTCTTTTTTTTTTTTTTTGTTTTTTTTGAGAGAGTCTCGCTCTGTCACCCAGGCTGGAGTGCAGTGGCACGATCTCGGCTCATTGCAAGCTCTGCCTCCCGAGTTCAAGTGATTCTCCTGCCTCAGCCTCCCAAGTAGCTGGTACTACAGGCATGTGCCACCATGCCCAGCTAATTTTTTTTTTTTTTTGTATTTTTAGTAGAGACGGGGTTTCACCGTGTTACCCAGGATGGTCTCTGAATGGTAGATTTTTCTACAGAAGGCCGAGCATTCCCTTCTGAGCCAGCGGCTGGGTCCTCTTCTTAGGCTCTGTGGTTCAGAATGATTCTGCCCCTCCTCCTTAAGATTTGTTTTTGGGTTTTATTGTTGTTTTTTTTTTTTTTAGACAGAGTTTCGCTCTTTTTGCCCAGGCTGGAGTGCAATGGCATGATCTTGGCTCACCGCAACCTCCGCCTCCTGGGTTCAAGCAATTCTCCTGCCTCAGCCTCCCAAGTAGCTGAGATTACAGGCATGTGCCACCACGCCCAGCTAATTTTGTATTTTTAGTAGAGATGGGGTTTCTGCACGTTGGTCAGGCTGGTCTCAAACTTCTGACCTCAAGTTGGTCTCAAACTGCTTCGGCCTCCCAAAGTGCTGGGATTACAGGTGTGAGCCACCGTGCCCGGCCTCCTCCTTAAGATGTGTAAAGATGGCTCCACTAATTCCAAAAAGTTATGAAAGCGGTCTTGTCTGTCACAACCAGCTCTAAATTGGCTACCTGTAAAGAGGAACGTCCTAGATGGCACATAAATAGCGGGTAATCCAACAAAAAATAATCTTCATAGCTAACATGTTCATTTTTAGTATGGCTCCAATTTTTACTCCTTTTTTGGGGCTGGGGGGAACAGAGCCTCGCTCTGTCACCCAGGCTGGAGTGCAGTGGTGCGATGTCAACTCACTGCAAGCTCCACCTCCTGGGCTCAAGCCATCCTCCCCTGATATCAGCCTGCTGAGTAGCTGGGACTACAGGCATGCGCCACCACACCCAGCTAATTTTTGTATTTTTGTAGAGACGGAGTTTCACCATGTTGCCCAGGCTGGTCTCAAATTCCTGGGCTCAATCAATCCTCCTGCCTCGGCCTCCCAAAGTGCTGGGATTATAGGTGTTGAGTCACCCCGCCCGGCCTCGAATTTTTACTTCTAATCACTCTATATATACATTACTTACTTCATTTCATAGCAACCCTATGAGGTAAAACTATTATCCCTATCTTACAGATGAGGAAACTGAGGCAGAGAGAAGTCAAGTTACATGCCCAACATCACACAACCAGGAAATGGCAGAGCCAGGATCTGAATCCAGGTTGTCTGGTGCCAGGACCCAGGTTCTCAAGTACTCTACGTGTCTCCTCTCAAATTAGCCTTAAAATGAGATCTGAGATATCCTTCTCTCTCTCCTTCTCTCTACGTCTCTTTCTCTCTCTCCCTACCCCTCCCCTCATCAGATGCCTCATTATGACTCTGGTTCCACTCTCCTAGTTCAGCCCCAGGAGGATAGGAGATCCCAGGTAATGGACCATCCACAAAGCGAGAAATCTACTTACTCATTCGGATAATCAGGAATCCACTAGCTGTATTACAGTTTACTTCCCATATATCTGTCCTTAATCTGTCAGGAGAAAGGCTTCTTTCTCTGCCCCTACAATCTTCATGTGAATTTTAGACCCAGCTCCTTGACCATACCCCTAGGAAATCTAAGTCCTCAGGATTCAGGGCACAAGTGGGAAGATAAATTGGGAAATTGGAAAAGAGAAAGGAGTGTCCCCATTTCCTCAAAACAGGTGGCTCACAAATTCCAAAGTCAATGTCAAATAAGATGTTGAGATTCAACAAGGCTAGACATAACTATAGTCCAGTTTCTGAACAATTTCATTCAAGTTATTTTATTGCTTATTTAAGTGTCTTCTACACTATTCTTTTCATTGTGTTCCATGCTTTTTGGGCATGGGATTTTTTTTCTTGAGTTTTTTGTTTCCCGATGAGATTGTTCACGTGGCATTAAAAAGTTTTGAACGGACTAGAAGAGAACTATGTTGTGGCAGGAAAGAGGCCAGAGTTAGAGGAAGGGAAGGCTCGCAGAGGTCACCTCCAGCCCTAAAGAAGGACAGAGATGATGCAGCAAGAAATCCAAAACAAGAGGAAGGACTGGGGTTGGGAAGCAGGAAAAGATACAAAGCATCCCTTGAATCCTGCCTCTTTCCTTAGAGCAGAAAAAACAGCTCAGAAAAAACAACCTTCTTGGCCGGGCACAGTGGCTCATGCCTATAATTCCAGCACTTTGGGAGGCCAAGGCGGGCATATCACCTGAGGTCAGGAGTTTGAGACCAGCCTGGCCAACATGGAAAAACCCTATCTCTACTAAAAATACAAAAATTAGCCGGGCATAGTGGCATGCACCTGTAATCCCAGCTACTCGGGAGGCTGAGGCAGAAGAATCGCTTGAACCCAGGAGGCAGAGGTGCAGTGAGTGGGGATCACGCCACTGCACTCCAGCCTGGGTGACAGAGAGAGACTCCATCTCAAAAAAAAAAAAAAACACACACACAATTTTCTTTTCCACTAGAAGAGATAGTCATCTTACCAAAATTATTTAATTCATATAGCAAGTAGGAAAAGATTGTACATATGTATATATGCAATATGTACATATGCATACATACGTATGATACATATGTGAATATCATGTGAATATATATTATCACAGTATTATGTATAGTGTGTTAAAGTGACATCAGATATAGCTTAAATCGATCTTCCTGAATTTTAATAAAATTTGGCTCTCCAATCTTAACTGTATTTTATGTAGTCATTCATTCAACAAATACTTACCGAGCACCACTATGTGCCAATCACTCTTCTAAGCACTCAATGGTAAAGGCAGAAACAGACACGTTTCCACTTCTACCACAGTAGAAGAGAGAGATGGATGGCACCTGTCACTATGGCCATGGGCCTCCCACAGCCTTCCCTCACAGTGGGTCTGTCACCTGCACACTCTGCCCTCCTGGAATCTACACCACAGCCATCGCTACCACAAGCAGAGCACAAAGAATGGGCTATACCTCTACAGGGCAGTGCAGAATGAGAAACAGGAAGAAAAAGGCAAATGAGGTTCAGATATAGACAGCCCCTGCAATCCAAGCACCCAAGTCTGATCCGCCTTGCCTACAAATGTCCCCTCTTTGGTCCCCTCTTTGACATGGGAAAGAGGAGGTGTGAGGGCTCTCCCAGGCTACACTGTGAATGTGGAAGAGGAAGACCCTATTTCCTTCAAGGGCGGCGTGGGGAGGGAACTCAGGCCCTGTGCACTTCACTGTGTCTCTCCACACCCCGGCAGATTAATCACCAGGGTGTTGTCTAGCAGGAAAGGTATTTCCCTCTTCCCTTTGATCTCTCCCTCTCCCTGCCCCTCCCTGCCAATTGCTCCTTCCCCACCCATCAGGTATTACAGTTTGTGGACAAGTAGTTGTTATCATAATTACCCGATCGTTATGAGGGACTTGATCCTTATGAAGGACTTTGAACCCGATGACTCTAAATCTTGACAGAGGTTGAACAGTTCTGGTACTGGACAGACAGGAGGTAAGGCAGAGCCCCCATCTAGAACCTATAGGCTCCTCTTCCTGTGCAGCTGCACAGGAGGGTGCTGAGTCTCAGGGCCTTATAGCACCCACAGATCAGGATCCAACAAGAGAAATGGCAGTGGGTGTAAAGAGAAGAAAAAACCAGTTTCCCTAAATGTCACCTCCACCTCCCACCTCCCAATCATGCAACAGGGAATGGAGAAATAGTTCTTGAAGTACCTTTAAAACATTATTTAGGTCAGGCGCAGTGGCTCAGGCCTTTAATCCTAGCATTTTGGGAGGCCGAAGCAGGCTGATCACTTGAGCCCAGGAATTCAAGACCAGTCTGGGCAAGATGGTGAGACTACTGTCTCTAGAAAAATAAAAATGTAAAAATTAGCCAGGTGCGGAGGGGCACACTTGTAGTCCCAGCTACTCAAGAGGCTGAGGAAGGAGGATTGCTTGAGCCCAGGATTTCGAAGCTGCAGTGAGCTATGATCACATCACTACATTTCTGCCTGGGAGATAGAATAAGACCCTGTGTCTATTTTTAAAAAATTAAAAATTAAAAAAATAACTTGTTTTCATTATAGAAAGTTTTATAATGGAGTCCCATGTATCCAGCACTTCATTTCAAAAATTATTACTGTATGGCCAATTTTGCTTCATCTGCATTCCCCACCCCACTCCCTAGACTATTTTTAAGCAAGTCTCAGACATCATATAATTTTATCTATAAATAGTGTGTGTATTTTTTTTCTTTTTTCTTTTTTGTTTGAGGCAGAGTTTCACTCTTGTGGCCCAGGCTGGAGTGCAATGGCGCAATCTCGGCTCACCGCAACCTCCACTTCCCAGGTTTAAGCGATTCTCCTACCTCAGCCTCCCGAGTAGCTGGGATTACAGGCATGCGCCACCACGCCTGACTAATTTTGTATTTTTAGTAGGGACAGGATTTCTCCATGTTGATCAGGCTGGTCTCAAACTCCCGACCTCAGGTGATCTGCCCCTCTCGGCATCCCAAGGTGCTGGGATTACAGGCGTGAGCCACCGTGCCCAGCCCTTTATTTCTTTTTGAGATAGATTCTCACTCTGTCACCCAGGGTGGAGTGCAGTGGTGTGATTGTGGCTCACTGGAGCCTTGACTTCCTGGGCTCAAGGTATCTTCCCACCTCAGCACCCCCAAGAAGCTGAAACTACAAGTGCATGCCACCACACCTGGCTAATTTTTTTAATCTTTATTTTTTGTAGAGATGGAGTCTTGCTGTGTTCCCCAGGCTGGTCTTGAACTCCTGGCTTCAAAGGATCCTCCCCTTCTCGGCCTCCCAAAGTGCTGGGATTACAGGTGTGAGCCCCCATGTCCAGCCTAGAATGTCTCTCTAAAAGATAAAAACTCCTTCTTAACCACACTTTAATAACTAACAAGAATCCTTTATTATCAACTATCTAGTTAGGATTCATATTTCCCAATTCTCTCACAAATGTCTTTAAAAAAAAAAAAAAAAACCTTCTTAGTCAATTTTTTTTAATCTGGATGACTAATTAGTTTGGAATTATCATTCTTAATTCACCTCAGTTAGCCTCCCCCACCCCATCCCTAAGATGATGGGGATTGCTCAACAAGTCTAAAATGTTCTGAGTACTTTGAATTTAGTAAGAGGAAAATAAAACTCACTGGAGTTATTAATAAACAAGTCTGCACTGAAAGGGTGCCATGTTGCCCAGAGAATGACCCAGGTAAGGGAAAGACACCAGGGGATTGGAAGAGACGGACAGGGTTCTGAAAAACTGAAAATGATTTCTAGAAAGCAGCATTTGAGAGGGAAAAGAGAAGTGATCAGCATTTAGGAATATGAACTGTCTGGAGCTAGAGAAACAGCCTGGGAGAGGAGCAAAGGGCTACAGCAGGAAGGAGAAAAGAGAATGAGACTAGCAGTGGTTTGGATATTATTTGTAACCAAAGTCAAAGGACGGGAGATCTAGAGTCCAGCCAACAAAGAACTTGCTCCTATAAAGACCAAATGGACCCCACCCCTTCACTTGACGTAGAGGTCCTTTCCTCCAGGATGGTTTTTTTTTTTTTTTTTTTTTTGATGCCCAAGTCTGATGAGACACACATCTCATAAATTCTCAGACACTCTCAGCTTTTCCTCCCGTAGCACTCATTACACAACCCAGCCTGTCAGTAAGTCTGTGTCTCCCTCTAGACTCAAAGGCTTTCTGCAGGCGGAGACTGAGTCATTAAACGTTCTCTGTCCCCAGCCACTTGCCTAGCACCTGATGCTCAGTAAGTACCTAACCAGAATAGATGAGGCAGCAAGAGAATGGCGCCTGGTGTGTGGGGTAAGGGGAGTCAGGAGGAGGACGGGCTGCTGGTGAGATAGGGTAGGATGGGCTGTGCCTGGTTTCTTCTCAAGCCCCCAGGCTGCTATCCTTAGTTCTAACCACCTTTCCTCCCACCCTCCTTCTCACGCAGGCTGCCAAAAATTGCACTTGGGTCTGAGATTAGGAGCGCCTGGCCATGTCTGAACCCCGCTCCTATCTTAGTGGCCACAGGTGGCTCCCAGGAAAGCATGAATCCTGAGGTTTTACTGGTAAGCAGGGAGGGATTAACTGGGATCTAGTCATGTGCTCCACCCAGTACTCAGTGACTAAACCCTGCACTTTGGAGGGAGATGGTAATGTTTCAGCATGAGTAGCCTCTGGCCTTGGGCATGAGCAGCCTCTGGGCTTGGGCATGAGCAAAGGACTTTGAGTATGAGGACAAGACCCTCTTCACTTATTCCAGCTGCTAACAGTTAACACACAGCCATCCAGTAACACAAGGATGCCCACAGCTGAGATCCTAGAATCACTTGGTGCTGTCTTAAACCTTTTTGGAATGAATCTATGCATGAAAGAAAGGGGTCTTTGGTTCTTTTGTTTGTTTTTTGGGTTTTTTTGGTTTTTTTGTTTTTTTGAGATGGAGTTTTTACTCTTGTTGCCCAGGCTGGAGTGCAATGGTGTGATCTCAGCTCACTGCAACAACCACCTCCCAGGTTCAAGTGATTCTCCTGCCTCAGCCTCCCGAGTGGCTGGGATTACAGGCATGCGCCACCACACCCGGCTAATTTTGTATTTTTAGTAGAGATGGGGTTTCTCCATGTTGGTCAGGCTGGTCTCGACCTCCCGACCTCAGGCCCGCCTCGGCCTCCCAAAGTGCTGGGATTACAGGTGTGAGCCACTGAGCCCGGCCCCAAAAGAAAGGTTTAAAAAACCAGTGGGGTAGAGGGAGAGGGAAGGGAAGAATAAGAACAAGAGGAAGAGGGAGGAAAGGAAGACGAGGGCGAAGTCATTTCTTGGGCTCAACTCCAAGCCCTCTGTTCCTCCTCCCCTTTAGGGAGAAGGGGTTTCAGCTGCCAGGCTGTGTGAACAAGTAAGTCACTTGACCTCTCAAAGCCTCCTCTCATCTATAAAATGCAGGACACGCTGCTGAACTATGTGGTCTGAACTCATGTTCAGCTCCACCATTCACCCACCTGGGGAGCTTCATGCACAAAACTTCCAGATCTCTTTCTTTCTCCCTCTCATCCTCATTCTTGCCCCATCTCCTATCCCTAAAAGAGTATGTGCCACAAACTCCTATCCAAACTAAAAGCCAGGGCTGGAGGTAAGGTTGAAGGGTCTGAAGAAGAGGCACACCAGGGGACTGCCCACCTGAAGGACAAAGCCAGAGGCTCCTGGAGCAGCGCTGACCCTAGACATGGCCTTGACTGACACACAGCACTGACCACTGTGCAGGGACAAACGTGAACATGTGATGAGTCTCCCACTTTGGGTTTCTAACCTGAGACTCCTCTTCGCAACCAGAGAGATGGGGAAAGTGTCTAGAGTTGCTTGTGACTAGGCCTGGAAGTTTGCCCATGCTTATTCTACACAGTCCTTCCCAGAGCATCTGAGAATGAATCACCTGGGGCCCAGAACCTTGCAAAGACAAATGGACTTTGTCTTCCTATGAGATTTCTCTCATTCTGTCAAGATGTGTCTTCACACCAGCCCAGCCCTGAAAATGTGTGACTTTCTAGCATTTTCATTTTCTCTCTATTCTCGAATTGCTACATTCAATCAGTAGTAATAACAGTCATGATGTAATTATGAGTAAGAATAATGACAGCCACTGTCACCTCCTGAGTCCTATTATGAGTCAGGCACTATGCTGAGTAGTTATGTGTTTTTACACATATTCTCTCATTTACATCCTTTTACATCCATTATCTCATTTAACATTCCTACAGCCCATTTTATAGGTGAGAAACCTAACTGAGAAAGAGGAAGGTACATGTCTAGTGTCACATGGTCAGGAAGAATAGCTCTTTGTGAGTAGTCATAATCATAATTCCATCCTCCTTTTCACCTCTAAATCACTGTCGTCATCTCTAGAGCTTTTCTCCCTGACCCCAACCTCTCTCCATTTAAACCACCACATATTCAAGCCTTGGCTTGCTGAGGAGTCTCCAAAACAAGCAACCCTGGCCGGGCGCAGTAGCTTACACCTGTAATCCCAGTACTTTGAGAGGCCGAGATGGGAGGACCACTTGAGCCCAGGAGTTTGAGACCAACCTGGACAGCATAGTGAGACCCGTGCTGTACAAAAAAAAAAATTAAAAATTAGCTGGGTGCTAATTTAGCCAGGATCACACCTGTGATCCACCTACTCGGAGGGTGAAGCAAGAGGATTGCTTGAGCCCAGGAACTCCAGGCTGCAGTGAACTATGATCATGCCATTGCACTCCAGCCTGGGCAACAGAGTGAGACCCTGTCTCAAAACAAAAAACTAACTAAATAAATAAATAAACATAAAAGTGTGGCCACTGCCCTTGGGAGGAATAATAATCACACTGACATACAACTAAGAAGTTATAGAATACATCGGGAATGCTGAGGGCACATGGAAAACAGTGACCCGTTCTACCTAGTGGGGTTTTAAAAAAATTGTTTTTAATTTTTAATGCTTTAGGGAAGAAAGCAGGGAGATGAAGCATGAAAGACGAACAGGAAATGGTAGGAGATTTTTATGAAGGTACAAGAGACAGGGCTTAGGGAATGGAAAAGCCCAGGTTAACTCCCAGGTTTCTGGCTTAGGCAACTGAGTGGCACCATTGTCAGAGCCTAGAAATACAGGCTTGCAAGGAGAGATGCTAAGTGTAGCTTTGTTGGGTCTTTGATAAATATGCGACCTGCAAGGGGAGCTATCCAGGAATAACAAGAGTCAAAAGACCCAAGTCCTCATGAGAGTTTCCTCTGAGCCATGTATGGTTTCCTTTCTTTTCTTTTCTCTTTTTTTTTCTTTTGAGACAAGGTCTCTGTGTCACCCAGGCTGGAGTGATGCAATGGCACAATCACAGCTCACGGCAGCTTCGACTTCCTGGGCTCAGGTGATCCTCCTACCTCAGCCTCCTGAATAGCTGGGACAGGTGCGCACCACCACATCTGGCTACTTTTTGTATTTTTTGTAGAGGTGGGGTCTTGCTATGTTGTCCAGGCAGCTCTTCAACTCCTGAGGCTCAGGTGATCTGCCCGCCTCAGCCTCCCAAAGTACTGGGATTACAGGCACGAGCCACTGCTCCTGGCCACATACGGTGTTATTTAATCCTCACAACAACCCTATTATTATGCCTCCCTTTAACAGCTGAGGAAACTGAGGCACAGAGAAATTACATAACTTGCCCAAGATTACACGGCTCTTAAAAGCCAGGCTCCTTGACACTGGGTGTGCTGTCTCTGCACCGTGGGCATATGGGTTGGTGCTCAGGAGAGGTTTGGGCTGTAAGCACAGACTGGCAATCATCACCTAGAGTGGTATTTGAAGCCTCGAGAGGCGACAAGATCACATGTGAAGCCAAGGACAAAACCATGTGGAGCACCATCTCATTTAGGTAGGAGTCCACAAAGGAGGTTAAAAAGAAATTATCGGCCGGGCACAGTAGCTCACACCTGTGATCCCAGAACTTTGGGAGGCCGAGGCGGGTGGATCACCTGAGGTCAGGAGTTAAGAGACCAGCCTGGCCAACATGGTGAAACCCCATCTCTACTACAAATACAAAAATTAACCAGGTGTGGTGGCTCACACCTGTAGTCCCAGCTACTCAGAAGGCAGAGGCACAAAAACCGCTTGAACCGTGGAGGCAGAGGCTGCAATGAGCTGAGATCACGCCACTGCACTCCAGCCTAGGCAACAGAGTGAGACATGGTCTCAAAAAAAAAAAAAAGCAGCATATTCTCTCCTTTTTTTCTGTCACAGCAGATCCAGCCCCAGTTTGAGCTTCAAGGCCTTTCTCCAATTAGTCCTCCCACCTGTCTCCTCCTTCCTTCCTAACTCCCCTCTCCACCTCTATGCAAGGCAAGCAAATCTTCCTAGAGTTCTGTATTTTCCATCTGGAAGGGAATTTGGGTTCATTTAAGGTCTTCTCATGCTCTTTGCCTCAACACAAGAATTATTCTCCTAACCAGAAAGATCCTCTCGCTCCTATTTATGATCCACTTACCATATTTCTGCAAAACTTTGCCCAAGATTTAACCTCTATCATGAGTTTTTTTAAATTATTATCATTATTACTATTAATCTGATAGCCTTTTGTTTTGTTTTGTTTTTTAAGACAGGGTCTTGCTCTGTCGCCCAGGCTGGAGTACAGTGGCGCGATCTCAGCTCACTGCAGCCTCTGCCTCCCAGGTTAAAGCGATTCTTGTGCCTCAACCTCCTAAGTAGCTTGGATTACAAGCATGCGCCACCACACCTGACTAATTATTATATTTTTAGTAGAGGCAGGGTTTTGCTATGTTGGCCAAGCTGGTCTCGAACTCCAAACCTCGTGATCCATCTATCTCGGCCTCCCAAAGTGCTAGGATTATAGGTGTAAGCCATCGCACCTGGACTTGAAATCCTACTGCACTCTAAATGTGTTGATCTCTTCATAGTTTTTACAATTAAATATTTCTTGGCACTCAAATTTTTCCGTATCTGTGTTATATATTACAAATTAATATCAGTGCTGAGCTGCCTATCAGACAACAAGCTTTTTTTTTTTTTTTTTTTTTTGAGATGGAGTCTCGCTCTTGTCACCCAGGCAGGAGTGCAGTGGCGCGATCTCGGCTCACTACAACGTCTGCCTCCCGGGTTCAAGCGATTTTCGTTACTCAGCCTCCCAAGCAGCTGGGACTACACGCACACGCGACCATGCCCAGCTGGTATTTGTATTTTTAGTAGAGACGGGGTTTCCCCATGTTGGCCAGGCTGGTCTTGAACTCCCTACCTCAGGTGATCCACCCGCCTTGGCTTCCCAAAGTGTTGGGATTACAGGTGTGAGCCACCGTGCCCAGCCAGACAACAAGCCTCTTAAGAAAACAGAGCAAACTTCTATTTGTTGGTGTCCCCCTTACTCTGTACTCTACACAGTGATTGCTGAGCAAATGCTTTGGACTAAGACTGAGTGCTGAATACTTACCCAAAGCAAGTTATTTATTGGCAAGTGTGAGTAATGAGGAGGGAAATTTTTTGAAGATGAATGTGTGCGGATGTTAATCCTCGTATTTCTACTCAGGCGGAGTTCTTCTAAGGGAGAAGTCCCACAGAAATCCTTCTGCCCTTGATAAAGGATTAGTTATAAATGCAAAGTGTCTACAGGGAAATCTCCAGGATCCCCTATTCTGGGTAGCCATCCCAATTCAGATGACATAAAAGTGATGAATCATGGCAATAACTTATGAATAACATCTGAATAACATCACTGAATTGAGTTTCTATGTAATAATGAGAGAAAATAAGTCATAATAGCACCACAGGCAGATCAAAACAAGTATAAGCACGGTGTTCATCCTAATTTCTACACTTCCAGGTAGTTCCCTGGGCATATTACCATCTTCCTGTTATTCTAAACAAAACATGTAGACTTGATTAATGTGAATATAAAATGAAATACTGGAAATCATTTTTTAAATAAAGCTTAATATTTTGAGTGAAGCTTCTAAATCTCTTATGCCCAGAATTCAGAGAAATGAAATTTCCAGAAAATAGGAAAATAAAGTGAAATCCTCTACTAGTATACTATCTTTTTTGTGTGTGTGTGAGATGGAGTCTCGCTACATTGCCCAGGCTGGAGTGCAGTGGTGCGATCTCGGCTCACTGCAAGCTCCACTTCCCGGGTTCACACCATTCTCCTGCCTCAGCCTCCTGAGTAGCTTGGACTACAGGCGCCCACCACCACGCTCGGCTAATTTTTTTTTTTTCTTTTGTATTTTTAGTAGAGACGGAGTTTCACTGTGTTGGCCAGGATGGTGTTGAACTCCTGACCTCGTGATCTGCCCGCCTCAGCCTCCCAAAGTGCTGGGATTACAGGTGTGAGCCACTGTGCCAGCCCTCTACTAGTATACTATCTTAAGGCTCTCAAAGATCCCTTCATTTAAATATCTTATTCTGATACATAAGGGTAATATTCACTGGATCCAACAAGTTCAAAGCTAAACTGATCACCTCTCCTTACAAGCTTATCTTTCAAAGCCCTGAGAATGACACTACCATCTACTCAGTTGCCTAGTAGATCTAAAAATATGATATATACTGTCTAATGCAGAAGGAGATGGAGATGACCAAACCATATGGCCTAAAATTAGATGACAATAACAAGTAACTATTATTACAAGAAATGTAAATGGTAACTGTTTTATTTTGAAAAAAAAAAAAAAGACTAAACTATATCATACCTAGAAGAACCTAATTTAAAACAAAAAGATACACAAGAGTCAAAAGCAAAAGAACAGAAAGAAATGAAAATAAACTCAAAAAGAAAAATACTAACAGATAATATTTATTTAACAAGTATTATGTGTCAGACACAAAGTTAAATAAGTTGTTCAAGGTAAAATAATTGAGCAGAAGTTAAGGTTTTAATATCATACAAAGTTGTAATCAAAGCAAAAAGGTATTATATTGACCAAAAGGCTTGTTTTATAATAATTAGGGATGCTCTACACTGAAGATAAAACCATCCTGGGCCAGGCACGGTGGCTCACGCCTGTAATCCCAGCACTTTGGGAGGCCGAGGCGGGTGGATCACGAGTTCAGGAGATCGAGACCTTCCTGGCTAACACGGTGAAACCCTGTCTCTACTAAAAATACAAAAAATTAGCCAGGCGTGGTGGCGGGCACCTGTAGTCCCAGCTACTCAGGAGGCTGAGGCAGGAGAATGGCGTGAACCCGGGAGGCAGAGCTTGCAGTGAGCTGTGATCACGCCACCGCACTCCAGCCTGGGTGACAGAGAGAGACTGTGTCTCAAAAAAAAAAAAAAAAAAAAAAAAAAAACCATCCTAAACTTTTATGCACCAACTAATATAGCACCAAAATACATAAAACAAAAAGTACTGAAGGCTGGGTACAGAGGCTTACACCTATAATCCCAGCACTTTGGGAAGTGAAGGCAGGAAGATTGCTTGAGCCCAGGAGTTTGAGATAAGGCTAGGCAACATGGCAAAACCCCATCTCTACAAAAAATTTAAAAATTAGCCAGGTGTAGTGGTGGGTGCCTGTAGACCCAGCTGCTCAAGAGTCTGAGGCAAGAGGATCACTTGAGCTTGGGAGGTAGAGGTTACAGTCAGCCAAGATTGTGCCACTGCACTCCAGCTGGGGCAACAGAGCAAGACTCTGTCTCAAAATAAATAAATAACTGCTGAAAATACAAGGAGAACCCAAAGGCAATACTATAGTTGTATGAGACTTTCATACTTTCATACTTCTTTACCAGTCCTTGGCAGATAAAATATACAATATGAATAAGAACATGGTAAAATTGTGTAAATGTTCTATGAATACTTAAATAGAAATATTCTCTATCTTCATATCTTATTAGATCTCCATTACTAATCATATAATTCAGATCCTCTATACCAGTGATCAGCATAGATTTTCTATAAAGGGCCAGGTTATAAGCAATTTACTCTGCAAGCCACACATTTGTAGCATGAAAGTAGCATAGATGATATATAAACAAATGAGCATTGCTGTGTTTCAGTAAAATAGTGGATTACAGGTGGTAGCTCATGCCTATGATCCCAGCACTTTGGGAGGCCGAGATAGGCAGATCACCTGAAGTCAGGAGTTTGAGACCAATCTGGCCAACATGGTGAAACCCTGTCTCTACTAAAAATACAAAAATTACCCAGGCGTGGTAGCGGGCGCCTGTAATCCCAGCTACTTGGGAGCCTCAGGCAGGAGAATGGCTTGAAACCGGGAGGCGGAGGTTGCAGTGAGCCGAGATCCCGTCACTGCACTCCAGCCTGGGCAATAAGAGCGAGACTCCATCTCAAAAAAAAAACAAAAACAAAACAAAACAAAATCACTTTATTTACAAAAAGAGGCTATAGGCATATTTGGTCCATGGACCATAGTTTGCCATCCCTACTCTATTATGATTGCTTAATAGGAACTATGGTCCATGGTCCAAATGGAACATTTGCCAAAAATGAGCATATTTAGAATACAAAGACAAATCTGGAATTCTAAAATAAGAAATGTGCAGACCATATAGTCCGACCACAGTGCAATAAAAATGAGAATAAAAGAAGAAACAAACACCCTGAACTACTCAGGAAGTCAAAGATTCCTCAAGCAAAAATACTATTCAATTTATTGTTTGCTATACCGCCATATTAATTCCTCAGCTTAATCTTTGGACTTTAATTAGTAGTGGACCCAGAATGAGAAGAATAAAATCACACCGTCAAAATTGTTCTTCTTACCCTGTTGTCTTCGATTACCATTCAAGACTAGAATACAAAAAAGCCAGTTCTAAAGAGGACTTCCAAGGCAACGTGTGCAGATAGAGAGGGGCTAGACTCTAAACACAGGAGAGGAAATTGGGGGCCTCCCCAAGACCCCTATGAGGAACTCAGGCCCAGCCCCTTGCCTGATCACAGTTCCATGTTCCTGTGGAGCTGTGAGGAGAAATCAGTCTTCCTGACTCAAGGTTGAGAGCTCTTCCCGGGAAACCAAAGGATTCTGCTCATTCCATTCTGCCCTTGAAGCACTCACCTCTCCACACTCTTGGAGAGGCCCCTTGTCTCCCATGTAGCGCCTCTCCCAGCCCTTCCTTCCCCTCATTCCTTCCCTCACCTAGCAGACACCAGCATGCAAACCTGGAGGGTGCGTGCCCCCTCCGCCCTCACCCCTCCCGTGGTCCCTCGCCCATTGTATCTGAAGTAGCTGAAGTGTTCCCCTTCAGGAATGAACCCACAGCAGTGGCTGATTCTGCCGAACCCTTCAACAGGTGTGGTGTTTACACAAGCCTCTGAGGAGAAAATCAGCATGGAAAGAAGTCAGGAATGGAAAGTCCTTCAAATTCCTTGATTCTGAGCAGGTTTCAGCTGTTAGCTAGCCTTTCCCATGGATGTTTAGAGCTATGTGCTAGCCTTTCTCACGGATATTTAAAGCTATTTGTGGCCGGGCACGGTGGCTCACACCTGTAATCCCAGCACTTTGGGAGGCTGAGGCGGGCGGATCACCTGAGGTCGGGAGTTCGAGACCAACCTGACCAACATAGGGAAACCACGTCTCTACTAAAAATACAAAATTAACCAGGAGTAGTGGCGCATGCCTGTAATCCCAGCTACTCGGGAGTCTGAGGCAGGAGAATCGCTTGAACCTGGGAGGTGGAGGTCGCGGTGAGCTGAGATTGCACCATTGCACTCCAGCCTGGGCAACAAGAGTGAAACTCCATCTCAAAAAATAAAATAAAGCTATTTGCCAGCCTTCCCCATGGATGTTTAAGGGACCAGATTGAACAGCATCTATGCTATTCTCAAGTCCTATCTATAAAGTCGGTGGTGGAAGGTGAGCTCTCAGTGCACATTCAACTTTTGTCTGTCCCAGGTTCCTGAGCAACTCAAGAGACATCAGAGTGGAACTGACCGCCCACGCATCAAGAGAAAAGGGATGGGCTTCTAGATCGAATTCCCAAAACTCAGAAGGGCTTTTTGCAGCATCTGGGTAAAATAGCAGCTGTCACTGTGTCCTCCCTCCTGCCTCTGCCCCTTGTTTCCCACTCCCCCTCCACTTCCAGTCCCTTCGGGTCCTCTGAGATCTTTCCCCCTCTATTCTTTTCCTTCAGAGTGGTCCCAGAGCTGCTCACCTCCTGCCTGGCCGGATTCCACCTACTCAAAGTTTGTAGAATGTGTCCGAGCAGAAACTATTACCCTGATTATCTCTTTGCTCTCCGCCTCTACCTTAGCCTGGGAAACCCGCAAAGGAAAAAAAAAAAAAAATCTGAGTTGTTAAACTAGAGGAACTGTTTCCTAAGGAATTTTTTTCTCATAGCCAACTGTATTCCATTACCAGGATTTCTCTCCTCTTCTATCTCACCCCTCCCAACGCCCCGCTCTCCCCAGACGATTTAAATCCGGAGGCCCGAGCGCTCTGGGCTCCTGGGCCCTCACTTACCCTAGTGCCTAGGCGTTGGCAGTGAACTTGGTGCTGCTTCCCACGCGCAAGAGGGCAGCAGGCGAGCTCCTCAGTGCTGGGGGAGCCCTCGGACAGCTATCCCGCCCTCGCACTCTGAGCAGTTGTTATAAAGGCGTCCCTCGCCGGAGGGAGGGAACGAGCGAGGGGTGAGCAGAGGGACAAGGAGGGGGAGGGTCGAAGGAGAGGACACGCCTATTCCAGTTCCACGGCACTTCATGCTGTTATGAAAATAAAGTCCCCGTGCCAGGGAATGACCCAAAAACCGTCTGACGTCAGAGGCACAGTCACCCCTGGAAGCTGGGCGGGGGTGACCACCCGGCCCTGCCCAGCGCATCGGACTCCTCCGAGACGTGCTCACGCGCTGGTCCCAGGGCGCCGGCTACGAGAGGGGAGCCGGAGCAGACCAGCTCCATACGGGCCCCGCCAGCTGTCACCTCCCGGGGGAGCCACACCCGCCTCCCCGCAGGCACTCGGGTCCACCCGGGGCAAGGGCCCAGCCCGCGGGATTGCAGCAGCTCCGCCGTGAAGTCCAGCGGGACAAGCCAGCCTTCCTCCACTTTCTTTGACCTTAGCTTAGCCTTTCTCTCCATCACTCTCCCCCAGCCACTGCCGTATGGGAAGCCAGGCTTAAGAAAAAGGAGGCAGCAACTTTCTCAGGGCTCCCCAGCCAAAGCCACGTGAAAACCAAGGAAAACTTCCCCACCAGGTCGGTAGTTAGCTCAGCAGCTCCACCTGTCAGAGTCTAGACAGGCACCATTAGTGCTGCCCTGGGGCTGAGAGATCAGTATCTCTCCTTTCCTAATTGCCTCTCCTAAAGCCTCGACAACGCAGGCTGATTGAACGGGGGCGCCAGATGAAATTATGAAATGAAGGAATTTGCTTTGGTGCCTGGTTTCCCCTCCCTCCACTGCCCACTCCTCTTCCAGGATCAAGCCAATCGGACCGAAACTCGTCTTTGTTTACGTGTGGAACGATCCTGGAGTGGCTGCCCGCCTGTGCCGGGGCTCAAGCCAGGTTCTACCCCATGCCATGGGGAGGCAGGAGGGACTCTGCTTTTAAAGTGGTTATCAGCGCGCTTGGTAAACTAATCTGGATTATTCTGCATATGAATAAATGGGGGAAGGCCCAGGACTCCCCAGCTTTCTCTTCACTTCTCCCCACGCCCCAAGTCTCCAGAGCCTAAAGTGCTTTTAAAATGTGACCTACTGGAGACTGTGACCCCACCGTTGTTAGGTTTTTATTTCACTCCCAAAAAACCACAGGCAGTGCCTTGAGTGTTGGAATACTTTGAGGTATGCAGCCCAGGGGTCTGCTAGTCCACCCATTTCACACCTAAGGCTCCCAGGGGTGTGTGTGGCAGACCGGGGGTGGGTACTGAGAGATTGGTGGGACTGCAAATGACAGTGCTTTATAGTGTGTGCCATCCGCTAAGTCAGGGCTTCTCTCTGGACCCCAGCGTTCTCATCTGTTCCAGAAGGAAGTTGAACTAGACTACCATTGGACAATAGAACCATAATTCAAGCCACAAACATAAGCCACATTTGTTTTTTATGTTTTGTGTGTTTTTTCCTTTTTTTTGAGACAAGGTCTCACTGTCACCCAGGCTGGAGTACAATGGCACAATCGGCTCACTGCAGCCTCAATCACCCAGGCTCAAGCTATCCTTCCACCTCAGCCTCCCAAATACCCAGGACCACATGTGTGCATTACCACACCTGGCTAATTTTTTTGGTTGGTTGTTTGTTTCTTGTTTGAGACACTCTCACTTTGTCACCCAGGCTGGGGTGCAGTGGTACCATCATAGCTCACTGTAAGCCTTTACCTCCCAGGCTCAAGCAATCTTCCTGCCTCAGCCTCCCAAGTAATTATTTTTATTATTTATAGAGACAAGGTCTCGCTGTGTTGCACATGCTGGTCTCAAACTCCTGGGTTCATGCCATCCTCCTGCCTTGGCCTTCCAAAGTGCTAGGATTACAGGCGGGAGCCACCACACCTGGCCCACATATGTAATGTTAAATTTCTAGCCACATTAAAAGAAGTACAAAGAAACAGGAAAATTAATTTTAATAATACTGTATATTTTATTTTACCCAATAGATCCCAAATATGATCATTTCAACATGTAATCAATATTTTTAAAAATATTAAGGGGCTATTTTACTTCTTTGGTTTCCAACTATATCCTCAAAAACCCAGTGTGTCTTTTATATTTAAAGCACCTGTCAGTGTGGACCACCCACATTTCCATTGCTCAAAAAGTGTGTGTGGCTTGTGGCTACCACACTGGATAGTGAGGACTAGTTGTCCCTGGGGGCTCTTCCAGCATGGAGTCTGAATCACCATGTCTAGGGTGAGTTTCATGACATCAAGCAAAAGACGTCAAGCCTGAGGATGGTGAAAGAACAAAGATGATGTGGTTTTGGGGATCCTACCCTATCTCTACACCCCCTCCCCAGGACCACATTCTCATTGGGTCCTCCTAATGAGAACGTGATGAGTGTACTTGATCTTTCCTTTGTTCACTGTTCTCTGGATGGTGTCTGTCTGGCAGGTCCAGGATGTGTGAGACAGAGAGCATGTGTGGGGTTGCTTGTTCTGAACCTGTCTTCAGTCATTGTTCTTCACTTTGCTATTGGCTTTGTGTGTTTGTTGTTGTTGTTATTCTTAGAGACAGTGTCTCACTATGTTGCCCAGGCTGGAGTGCAATGGCTGTTCACAGGCCACCATAGCTCACTACAGCCTCCAACTCCTGGGCTCAAGCCATCCTCCTGCCTCAGCCTCCTGAGTAGTGCCATTGACTTTGGATGTCCCACCTTGTCCTCTTAGTACTCTCTTTTCTACTCTCCTCTTAACCTCTTGTTCTCCTCCCATCCCTTTATGGAGACACCTGCCTGCACAAAGCCAGGACTAGATGAGGCCGATGAGGCACCCAGAGCACAGATTTCAAGGAGGCACTCCACAACTTTAAGAGTGAGTGCCCCTTTAAATCCTGAGCTCTAGGCCACCTTGCTTGCCTCTCCCAGTCCCGGCCCTGCATCTGTGTCCCTGGGGGCTGGCTCTCTGGAAGAAGACAGGGAGGACTAGGGCAGGTGGAATAGCTGAGTGATTCTGGGGTATCTGAGTGATTTTGAGATGCCCCAGAGGAGAAGAAGGACAGGACCAGTAGATGGAATTGTTCACTTCCTAGGTCTTTCATCCTGTTAAAATGGTCTGGAGACCAAGGTTGAGGGTTCTTGGGAATAAATGAAAGAAACAGTAGGATGGGGGTCTGGAGACCCATGTTTCACTCCCAACTCTAGTTGTCATCCTTAGAGTGTCACCCGGTTGAAAGTGACAGGTAGCTTTGTTGAGCAACACAGAAGAAAGCTCACCAGACTGGAAATGAGGAGAGGAGAAGAGAGAGCCCCACAATAAGGGTGCCTTGTTCCCCCAAAAAGAGAGGCTGGTCTGATGCTGTAGAGGACCTTCATTCAGCTGCAAGGCCAGCAAAGGGTGGGCGGGGGTTAGGGGGCCTATGGCCCAAGATCATGGGCCTGGGTCTGCCTCATTCAGGAAGTCCCAGAACTCAGTCCCTGCTGACCCCTTCCCTTCTGATGCCTACCAACCATCACCACCATGATCCCCACTCTTGATAGCAGGAATGAAGCAAGAACACAGATGGCTCTGCCAGTGTCCTGATCCTGACCCCCTTCCTAATGCCGCCTTGGAATTCCCGGCTGCAGAACCTCAGGCCTGGGGCTTCCCCTTTCTCTCCCTTTGCTTTTTTACTGGCAGGATGGGAGGTGCTACTTGTTCCTCTCCCTGAATTAAGTCTGAATTAAATCTGAATTAATCCCTCAATTAAATCTCATATAAGAAGTACCTGAGTAGGTAGGAGGAAGGCAGAGGGGAATTCTGTTTCCTTAGGTTATTACTTTATTGGAGCTGCTAGTGTCAGTGAACCACAGCTCCTGCCAGGTTCCTGCTAATAGTGGTTCTTCCGTTCAATCACTGGAAGCATTTGAGAGCCACCTAAGCACCATGAATTGTAGGGAACATAACAGAAGTAGGAGAAAGACCGTAATCGATCTTTATCCTCTGAAGGGAATGTCTGTTTATTGAGTCATTTAGCAACTATAAATGGTCTTCTATGTAACTATGCTGGAGAATCAAAAGAAAACTGCCTTTAAGAAGCTCAGTTTGGGTCATGCGCGGTGGCTCATGCCTGTAATCCCAGCCCTTTGGGAGGCGGAGGTGGGCAGATCACCTGAGGTCAGGAGTTCAAAACCAGCCTGACCAACATAGTGAAACGTCGTCTCTACTAAAAATACAAAAAAATTAGCTAGGTGTGGTGGTGCATGCCTGTAATCCCAGCTACTTGGGAGGCTGAGGCAGGAGAATCACTTGAACCTGGGAGGCAGAGGTTGCAGTGAGCCAAGATCGTGCCATTGCCCTCCAGCCTGGTCAATAAGAGTGAAACTCCAACTCAAAAAAAAAAAAAAAAAAAAAAAAAAAAGAAGCTCAGTCTGGTGGAGAGATGGGCAGTAATCAAACAACAACAATGCATTGTGGGCCAGGTGCAGTGGCTCACACGTGTAATCCCAGCACTTTGGGAGGCCGAGGCAGGCAGATCACGAGGTCAGGAGATCGAGACCATCCTGGTTAACACGGTGAAACACCGTCTCTAATAAAAATACAAAAAATTAGCCAGGCGTGGTCAAGGGCGCTTGTAGTCTCAGCTGCTACTCAGGAGGCTGAGGCAGGAGAATGGCGTGAACCCGGGAGGCGGAGCTTGCAGTGAGCCGAGATCACGCCACTGCACTCCAGCCTGGGCAACAAAGGAAGACTCCATCTCAAAAACAAAAAAGAAAACAAAAAAAAAAAACCAATGCATTGTGTTAGGTGTCACACCAGAAAAATGCACAGGGACCACGGTCAGGCACAAAAAGCTGCAGTCAATACTCGCCCCAGAATTCAGAGTAGCCACTACTGAGCAGGGGAGGCTTAAAGGATGAGTTAAGGCTTTTCAGATGGAGAAGAGAAGAGGCGCAAGGATCAGGAAGGGCATTTCAGGCAGAGGGGGCAGAATGCACAGAAGCAGAGAGGCATGTGTCAGCCCTGCCTGTTAAGAAAGTGTGAGCACAGACCGGGCACAGTGGCTCATACCTGTAATCCCAGACTTTGAGGCAGGAAGATTTCTTGAGTCCAGGAGTTCAAGACCAGCCTAGACAACATAGTGAGACCCTCCTCGCTACAAAAATAAAAAAAATTAGCCAGGTCTGGTGGCATACACCTGTAATCCCAACTACTCAGGAGGCTAAGGTAAGAGGATCACTTGAGCCCAGGAGGTTGAGGCTGCAGTGAGCTATAATGGTGCCACTGCACTCCAGGCTGGGCAACAGAGCGAGACTCTAAGAAAAAAAAAAGAAAGAAAGCATGAGCACAACGTGTGGGCAAGAGGAGAGGCAGCTGGCCAGTGTCCAGTGGCCAGCTTGAGTCTAGAGTCCCAGACTCATCTTAGAAGCAGAAGGGCAGTGAAGGCATAAAGGAGGGATGGTCATAATGCCATGTGTGAGAGGAAAAGACACTCCTGTGGCCCTAAATCCAATAACTGGTGTCTTCATAGGAAGAGAGATGCAGAGACACAGAGGAGACAGACACGCAGAGAAGGCCTTGGGAAGACAGAGGCAGAGCCTGGAGTGATGCTGCCACAAGTCGAGGAACCCAAGACTGAAGGCATGGGATGCTTCTCCTTCAGAGCCTCCAGAAGGAACCTACCCTGCCTACACCCTGATCTTGGACTTGCAGCCTCCAGAACTATGAGGCAATACGTGTTTTCGCTGTTTTAAGCTGCAATGTTTTTTGTACTTTGTTACGGCAACAATACACCTTACAAATGTATACCTTTGAAATTTTTGCATATGTCAGCATGTGACATGCTAAAAAGAGTCTACCTAGCACAGCAGGAGTCTCTAGGGCTTCCTCTCCAATGCCTTGGTTTCATCCCCCACCCCACCCCCGTGCCCCCCCCCCACCCAGTCCCCAGGTGGAATGGGGACAGTAGTGGCATGTGCAGAGGGCAAACACGTGCCTGCTGAGTGAGAGATGACACCTGAAGAACCAGAATGCAGTCTGTAGGGAACGTTTGCGGTCAGGAGGCTGGCCAGCCCCGGCGCTGCCTCTCAGGGGGCCTCTCATTGTTATCAGGCTATTTTAAAAACGCCACAGTTACAGCTCAGACGTCCCCACTTTTTCTGGGACGGACTTTAAGATGGCGCTCATTCCCAGGGTCTTAACTCCAAGGAAAGTCATAAACCAAAGCCCCCACGCTGAAACCAGAGAGGTACTACCAGTAACCCCAAGGCTGGGTTAGAGAATCCCATTAAGTACCCAGACTGGTTCAGTGACATGAAACCCAATGCAGTTGTGGGATTCTCCTTCCCACTCCGTGAATCTCCCCTGACTTCTCTCGCCTTCTCTCTGAGGCTGTCTCAGGGCAGGGAGGGGAGCCAGAGGCTAGGAAGGCTCATACCTCAGCCTCATTTTTGATCAGGCCTCATAAATCAGTCTGTTCTTCTGGTTCTTGCTGCTTAAAAGCCTTTGCCTGACCTAGAGGCAGTAATTGGGAGTGAACTTGAACGTTACAGTTAGGAAGAACTGGCTTGAACCCTACTCAACAGCGTGATGGTCTTTTTCCTCATCTAAGGAAAGGGCACTCACCACACTAAATTCACAGGGTTGTGGTGAGCATCAAATGTAATTTACATCTAGCACTCAGGAGATTTTCAATAACATTTACTCACCCGCTCTTGGATTTCTGATACCAAAGGCAAGAAGGAAGGTAGCTTCGTGAATTGGCACATAAAGACAGGTGGTGGAGCTGGCAAAACTGCCTTCCAGCCTCTCCCCTTGATCAGGCATCACTTCCTCCTCCACAAACACTCCTATGCTTTCTTTTTCTTTTTTTTTTTCTCGCTCTGTCACCCAGGCTGGAGTGCAGTGGCACGACCTTGGCTAACTGCAACCTCCACCTCCCGGGTTCAAGCAATCCTCCTGCCTCAGCCTCCCGAGTAGCTGGGACTACAGGCGTACACCACCACGCCCAGCTAATTTTTTTGTATTTTAGTAGAGATGGGGTTTCACTGTATTGCCCAGGCTGGTCTCGAACTCCTGAGCTCAGGCAATCCGCCCACCTCTGTCTCCCAAAGTACTAGAATTACAGGCGTGAGCCACTGCGCCTGGCCTCCTGTGCTTTCATAGGTTGCTCAACCAAAAAATTCATTTATACTAGAGTGTTAAAGGGCTGAAAGGATTGCCTATGATCCCTTCTGGGAGTATTTTCCATTTAAAGAAGGGCCTATGAATTCTACTTAGCAATAAAAAAGAATGAACTACTGATACAACATGGATCTCAAAAACTCTTATGCTGGAGCAGGAGAATAAAAGCGTGGATCTTCTATGCTGAGTGGGAGAATAAAAGATTGCACACTGTACGCTTCTGCTTATATAAAATTCAAGAATAGGAAAAATTAATCTGTGATGACAGAAACTCAAGCAGTGGTTGTCTACAGCTGGGGCGGGGACTAAGAATTTCCTGCAAAAGTGACAGAAAGGAGCCTTGTCAGGGTGACGGAAGTATTCTGTATCATTATTGTAGTGGTTCTTACGCAGCTGTATGCATTTGTCAAAACTCAACAAACCGTATCCTCAAAGTGGGTGAATTTTATTACATATAAATTATTCATCAATAAAGTTGATTTTTTTCAGAAAAGGTCTATTAAAGAGGTTGATATATAATACTAAAAAATTAATCACTAAGGCCGGGTGTGGTGGCTCACGCCTGTAATCCCAGCACTTTCGGAGGCCGAGGCAAGTGGATCACCTGAGGTCAGGAATTTGAGACCAGCCTGGGCAACATGCCGAAACCCCGTCACTACAAAAATACCAAAATTAGCCGGGCATGGTGTACCTGTAGTCCCAGCTAATCAGGAGGCTGAGGCAGGAGAATCACTTGAACCCGAGAGGCAGAGGTTGCAGTGAGCTGAGATCACACCACTGCACTCCAGCCTGGGCAACAGAGCAAGACTCCATCTCAAAAAAATAAAATAAAATAAAATAAATTAATCACTAAGAGCACTAAGAGTTGAATTAATTCTAAGGAAGCTGAAGGATGACAGAACAGGCTACGGGGAGCATTTCAGGAGAAGGTTCTAATCTGAAAATTATTTGGTGTTCTTTCCAGGCATAAGAAGCAGTTTTGTTTTGTTTTGTTTTGTTTTGTTTTGAGACAGGGTCTCACTCTGTCATCCAGGCTGGAGTGCAGTGGCATGATCTCTGCTCACTGCAAACTCAACTTCCCAGGCTCAAGTGATCCTCCCACCTCAGCCCTTTGAGTAGTTAGGACTACAGGCAAACACCACCACGCCTGGCTATGTTTTGTATTTTTGTAGAGATGGGGTTTCACTATGTTTCCTAGACTGGTCTCAAACTCCTGACCTCAAGTGATCCACCCGCCTCATCCTCCCAAAGTGCCAGGATTACAGGTGTGAGCCACCGCACCCGGGCAAGAAGCTGTCTTGGAAATGTGGTTTAGACAACTGAATATTTAGGATTCTGTGACTACTTATCTCCTCCCTGTTTGTTCTGCACTCCCTGGCTTGAGACTAGGATATGTATTCATTCAATAACTGTATACTGAAAATCTTTATGTGCTGGGTCTTCTTCCAGGAGGTAGAGATTCTGCAGTGAACAAGACAATGTCTCTGTCCTCATGCAGCTAACATTTTAGTGGAAGGAAGAAAACAATAATCAAGTAGGGCCAGGTGCAGTGGCTCACGCCTGTAATCCCAGTACTTTGAGAGGCTAAGGCGGGCAGATCACGAGGTCAGGAGATCGAGACCATCCTGGCTAACACGGTGAAACCCCGTGTCTACTAAAAATACAAAAATTAGCCGGGCGTGGTGGCGGGTGCTTGTAGTCCCAGCTACTCGCGAGGCTGAGGCAGGAGAATGGCATGAACCCGGGAGGCAGAGCTTGCAGTGAGCTGAGATCTCGCCGCTGCACTCCAGCCTGGGCGACAGAGCAAGACTCCATCTCAAAAAAAAAAAAAAAAAAAAAAATCAAGTAAATATGTTAAGCAGAGTCAGGGGGAAAAGGGAGTGCAGGGTTGAAGGGACAGGTGCTGTTTTTACACAGGGTGGCCTGGGAAGCCCTCGGTGGGAAGATGACACTTAGGCAGACATCTGGAGGCAGGAGAGGAGAGAGCCTTCCAAATATCTAGGGTGAGGTATCCCAGGCAGAGGCCCCACAGTGCAGGGCCCTGTGCTTGTTGTACTTATGAACAGCCAGAAGGCCCTAGAAATGGGAGGTGAGGGTGGAGGGAGAGAGGCAGTGGGAAGCTGCGGGTCCACATCAAGGCAGGCCTTGCAAATCATTGAAAGGTGCTTGGCTTTTCCTCTTTGTGAGGTGGGAAGCCACTGGAGGATGAGGAATGATGTGATCTAAGGCTTTAGGAAGCTCCCTCTCCCTCCTCCAGTGTTGAAAGCAGATGGGGAGGGGCGGTGTGCTCCTGCAGGGTGGCCTAGGAGGCCTTGCTGGGGACGAAGGTTGTTTGGAGAAAGCGGTACCTGGAGCTAGTAAAAGTCGCCAAGATTCCAGTTACATTGCGAAGATAAAGCCAACAGAATTTGTTAATGGCTTGAATGTGGGATATGAAAGAAAGAAGAGTCCAGGACAATCCCAAAGTTTGGGGGACTTTGAATATCATTGAAAATTCTTTTTGTTATGTATTTATTATCAGAAAAAACTACGGCCCTTATTACTAAATCTCCTTAAAATTAAATGATCATATTTCAAAATACAAAATGAAATGGTGTGAACTACCAAATAGTTTTGATGCCATACTCAAAGGGCAAGAAGCAGTTCAAAGATAAAGAGACCTAAGTATCAAAAATTCTGGGATACTGGGCCCAGTGTGGTGGCTCATGCCTGTAATCCAAACACTTTGGGAAGCTGAGGCGGGTGGATGGCTTGAGCCAGGAGTTTGAGACCAGCTTGCGCAACAGAGCGAAACCCTACATCTATCAAAAAAAAAAAAAAAAAAAAAAAAGGCTGGGCACGGTGGCTCATGCCTGTAATCCCAGCACTTTGGGAGGCCGAGGCGGGAGGATCACCTGAGGTCAGGAGTTCAAGACCAGCCTGGCCAACATGGTGAAACCCCGTCTTTGCTAAAAATATTAAAAAAAAAAAAAAAAAGAAACTAGCCAGGCATGGTGGTGGACGCCTGTAATCCCAGCTACTCAGGAGGCTGAGGCAGGAGAATTGCTTGAACCCAGGAGACAGAGGTTGCAGTGAGCCCACACAGTGCCACTGCACTCCAGCCTCGGCAACAGAGTGAGACTCTGTCTCAAAAAAAAAAAAAAAAAAAAAAAAAAAAAAAAAAAAAAAAGTTGCGATATTGTAAAGGTTTATGGGATCAGTTTTGGGGTGAATATTTGAAACTGGGATGATCCCTTAAAATGGTATAACCTCTTACTTTCCCCAACAGAATTCTGGAAATGCTTTCTCATTAATTCTCTTTCCTACTTCATGGTCAAATCACTCATGCTGGTGTGGCTGAGTGGGATGGAATGGAATACCCTGACGGTGAGGCAAGAGTTTGGTGACACATCAGGTGTTAGGATATAGAAATTAACATGAAGTTTGCCAATCCCCAGAGGAGTTTAGAATAAATCAATCACCATTTATCCAAAAAGGGAAAATATCACAGAAGCACAAATGATAATACTTTCTCTCTCTCTTTTTTTTTTTTTTTTTAACAGTCTCGCTCTGTTGCCCAGGCTGGAGTGCAGTGGTGCAATCTTGGCTCACTGCAACCTCTGCCTCCCAAGTTCAAGAGATTCTCCTGCCTCAGCTTCCCGAGTAGCTTAGACTACAGGTGCACGCCACCATGCCCAGCTAATTTTGTATTTTTAGTAGAGACGGGGTTTCATGTTGGCCAGGCTGGTCTCAAACTCTTGACCTCAGGTGATCCACCCGCCTCGGCCTCCCAAAGTACTGGGATTACAGGCGTGAGCCACCCCATCCTGCCTCCAACTTGCTTTTATCCTCTACGGCACCATCTTGCACAAGTTTGAAGTCATAGGCTTTTTTCACAATAGTTCACAGGTGAGATGATTCACTTAGAGTCCCAGTATGGAACACAAATTCCTTCCTCTGCCTTCAAGCCACAACATTTATCCCCCAGCAAATAAAATAAGGCAAGAGAAATGAAAACACTTCTACTCTCATTGACTGGAACAATCCAGAATTTCAATATAGGGTGACAAGGAACACCTTCACTTTTGAAATTGTTCTCAAATAAACTTGCTTCCCAAATGCTCTCAGATCTCCTACATCCCTAAGGGGGTGGGCTGGGCTAAGACCTGTAAAAAGAAAAGTAAATTGTCTGAAATTTACTTGATGAGTCAGTGGAACCCAGAAAAGCATTTCTACCAAGATAAGAAGGTCAGTAAACAAAGTTAATTCTCCCCCGAGCATAGAGGAAATATTTGGCTTTTCAGTGCAGACTGGCCTGAGGTTTTTAAATATGTTCTTGTTGTTTTTGTTTTTGAGACAGAGTCTCGCTCTGTCGCCCAGGCTGGAGTGCAGTGGCGCGTTCTTGGCTCACTGCAAGCTCTGCCTCCCGGGTTCACGCCATTCTCCTGCCTCAGCCTCCTGAGTAACTGGGACTACAGGCGCCCGCCACCACGCCCGGCTATTTTTTTCCATTTTTAGTAGAGATGGGGTTTCACCACGTTAGCCAGGATTGTCTCGATCTCCTGACATGGTGATTCGCCCGCCTCAGCCTCCCAAAGTGCTGGGATTACAGGCATGAGCCACCGCACCCGGCCTTAAATATGTTCTTTAATACAGCCTCACTCATGGTTTCCTGAGGCGTCTGAAGAATGAAACACCTCAGGGAAGACAGAGGTAAGAACCAAGTATTGATTGAAGTCGTACTGTGTGCTGGCTCTCCATTTTAGTACAAAAGGACTATGGAGAACCGTTCATGTATTCTCTCTACAAACTTGTATAAACCACCTACTATGTGCCAGGTATGGCTAGTGTTTTAGATGAAACTGAATCAGTAAATAAATAAACAGGCCACATTCAAATAAAAAAAAAATCACCTTTGCATCAAAGTGTCCTTAGTCTCCTCTCTTGGGTTAGAAAATCCGATTACCACCTTGTGCTGCCTGTTCTTTTGGTTGCTAAGTTTATTTGGTGTGTTGGTAGGGGAATCCCAAGGAAAAAAGTCAAAAGGATAGGAGTAGGGTCCCACAGGGGTGGGAAGAGACAGGCTCTGTCTGCTCTCCAGTCCCCAGGCCATGGCTGAGTCTATCCTAGCCTTGTCCCAGAGATGGGCCAGTGGCGCCAGCAGACACAAGATATCGCCTGGGTTCTTTAGGTTTCTTTCCCTACCCCGAGATGGGGTCTCACTCTGTTGCCCAGGCTGGAGTGTGGGGTAGGAACATGGCTCACTGCAGCCTCGACCTCCCAGACTCAAGCAATCCTGCCACCTCAAGCTCCAGAGTACCTGGGACCACAGGCACCCACCACCACGCCCAGTTAATTTTAATTTTTTTTTTTTTTTTTTTTTGAGTTAAAGTTTTGCTCTTGTTGCCCAGGCCGGAGTGCAATGGCGCAATCTCAGCTCACCATAACCTCTGCCTCCCAGGTTCAAGTAATTCTCCTGCCTCAGCCTCCCGAGTAGCTGGGATTACAGGCATGCACCACCAGGCCAGACTAGTTTTGCATTTTTAGTAGAGATGGGGTTTCTCCATGTTGGTCAGGCTGGCCTTGAACTCCTGACCTCAGGTGACCTGCCTACCTCAGCCTCCCAAAGTACTGGGATTACAGGCTTTGGGATTACTGCCACCACGACCGGCAGATTTTTTAAATTTTTAATAGAGACAGAGTCTCCCGATGTTGCCCAGCTGGTCTCAAACTCCTGGGCTCAAAGAATCTTTCCTCCTCCACCTCGCAAAGTGCTGGGATTACAGGCGTGAGCCACCGTGCCTGGCCTGATATCTTCTGTTTAACGGGCTCATTCCAAAGACAACACAGACCCAAACCCAGAGTGAAACTCCTGTGGAGAGACTCTGGGCTGCTGCTAAGGAAACACCCCAGGGCCCCACCATCAGGGACACACTGCAGTGGCAGCTCCGAACCACCCTGGCCTGCGGCAGGGGGGCGGCAGAACAAGGGTGCCATTGGGCTCTCCACTCACCCACGAGTCATTTCCTTATTTCTCTTGTACTGCCCCAAACCACGACTGCCTCAAATGCCTTTTCAAGAAACTGATGGGTGTGGCCTTGGGAGGGAACAGTGTAAATAGGGCCTGACAAAGATGGGTATTGAGGAGAGAAGAGATCCTACGGGGAAGCAGGAGAAGACCAAGCCACCTTCATCTTGCTAAAGATGAGGGCCCCAGGAGTATGACTACTTACTTTCCCATAACCGAGGCACGTCTAGATCCCCTGAGAAAGAATTTTTGAATTGAGACCTATGGGAATTCTATTTTCCATTGTAAAGAGGTATGGCTGTCTTCCCACAAAATCATAACAGTACGTGTGTGTGTGTGTGTGTCTGTATGCAGAGAGAGAGAATATTTCATGGTTTTCAAAAGATTTTCTACATGTTGTCCTGTGTAATTCTCACAGCATAACCATAATGGCAATACAACCATATATAGCAAGAGCCTGGAGTTGGCTGAGCCTGGAGTTGGCTAAGCCTGAATGCCAATTGCAGCTCGTTCTTTAAATAGTTATATGACCTGGGGCCAACTATTTAACCTCCTCCTTAGCTGTAAAATGGGTATAATAAGACTTGCTTTGCAGTAATATTAAACACATTAGCAATTATATTTGGGGTGGAGGGACAGGGAATAAATAGCTTAGTGTCTGGCTCATGATATGGCATCAATAAGTAGTAGCATTAGATGGGAATAAGCTTGACCAGTGAAAAAACTGAAGTTCAGAGAGACGGAGTGATGTGTCTTAGGTCCCAATTCGGGTTGACTGGGGAGGCAGGACTACAACGCAGGTCTCTAGACTCTTGTTCCCAGCATCCAGCTGCTATAGCACCCTAATTCCCACTTTAGTACCTGCCCAAGGATAACATTTTAGATAGCAAACTCTGCCATCCTGCATTTTGTTTTCTTTTTCTTTTTCTCTTTTGAGACAGGCTCTCACTCTGTCACCCAGCCTCAAGTGCAGTGGCACAACCTCAGCTCACCGCAACCTCAGCTCACCACAACCTCCATCTCCTGGGTTCAAGCCATCCTCCCGCCTCAGTCTCCCTAGTAGCTGGGACTACAGGCTTGCGCCACCACACTCAGCTGATTTTTGTATTTTTTGTAGAGACGGGGTTTCATCATGCTGCCCAGCCTGGTCTCAAACTCCTGAGCTCCAGTGATCCACCCACCTCAGCCTCCCAAAGTGCTGGGATTACAGGTGTGAGCCACCGAGCACGGCCTAATTATGCATTTTCTTTTCTTTTTTTTTTTCTGGAGACAGAGTCTCGCTGTGTCACCCAGGCTGGAGTGCAGTGGCGCAATCTCAGCTCACTGCAACCTCCATCTCCCAGATTTAAGCAATTCTCCTGCCTCAGCCTCCTGAGTAGCTGGAACTACAGGCACACGCCGCCACGCCTGGCTAATTTTTTTTTTTTTTTTTGTATTTTAGTAAAGATGGGGTTTCACCAGATTCTGCATTTTTTTAGTCCTGCATTTTCTGCTTTCACCCAAAGGAAAAAAAAATGAAAGAAATGTTACACATGAGCTCAGAGACCAGCAAGGCTCCCTATCTTCTGTAGTGCAGGGTTCATAACCTGGTGCCAATGACTGAATTGTGGCCCTCTAAAATTCACATTTGAAGTTTCAACCCCCAGTGTGATGGTATCAGGAGGTAGGGCTTTTAGGAAATAAATAGATTTAGATGAGGCGATAAGGGTAGGATCCTTATGATGGGGATTGGTGCCCTTAGAAGACACCAGAGAGCTTCCTCATTCTCTCTCTCTCTCTCTCTATATATATATATAGTCCTCATGCAAAGAAGAGGTCACGTGAGCACACCAAAAAAATGGCCATTGTCCATGAGCTGGAAAGAGAGCCCTCACCAGAACCCAGCCATCCTGCACTCTGATCACTGACTTCTAGCCTCGAGAATTGTGAGAAAATAAATCTCTGTTATTTGACTACCTGTGCTATGGCATTTTGTTATTGCAGCCCCAGCAGACTAAGACACCTAGTGTCCATGGACCACACACACACACACACACACACACACACACACACACTGGGACTCAAGGATGTGCCTCAAGTTAAGAACTTTCTCCCTTGTGGTCAGAAATATATTGTTTGAGTTCCAGAAATCCAGACAAGTCTGGACAACATAGCAAGACTTCATCTCTACTAAAAATCAAAAAAGCCAGGCCGGGCACAGTGGCTCACGCCTGTAATCCCAGCACTTTGGGAAGCTGAGGCAGGCGGATCACGAGGTCAGGAGTTTGAGACCAGCCTGGCCCACATGGTGAAACCCCATCTCTACTAAAAATACAAAAATTAGCTGGGCATAGAGGCATGCTCCTGTAGTCCCAGCTACTAGGGAGGCTGAGGCAGGAGAATGGCATGAACCCGGGAGGCGGAGCTTGCAGTGAGCCGAGATTGCACCACTGCACTCCAGCCTGGGCGACAGAGCTAGACTCCGTCCCCCTCAAAAAAAAAAAAAAAAACTAAAAATAAAAAAAATTAGCTAAGTGTGTTGGTGCACACCTGTGGTTCCAGCTACTCACAAGACTGAGGTGGGAGGACCACTTGAGCCTGGGAGCTCAAGTCTGCAGTGAGCTATGATCATGCCAGTGCACTCCAGCCTAGGCAAAACCCCAAGAAAGAAAAGAGAAGAAAAGAGAGCATTTTCCTTGAGTAAATGCCCATGGCTTTCATCACGTTCTCAAAGGAATCCATAGAGAGTAAAAAGGTTAGAAGCGCTGTGAACCTGTATCCCTTCACCTGTGTACCTGCCAGCATAGGCCAGGTTTGCCTTAGAAGGTGCACCTGGCTCTTGATGTTAAAGGCTGCCTCTCCAGGTGACACAAAGGGGCTGGCAGGGATAGACCAACACAGGGCAGAGGAAGACAGGGCCCATCCAGGGGGAAAAACATTTCTCTATGTCAGTTTTTGTTTTTGTTGTTGTTGTTTGTTTGTTTGTTTAGACAGAGTTTCACTCTGTCCCCCAGGCTGGAGTGCAATGGCATGATCTCGGCTCACTGCAACCTCTGCCTTCTGGGTTCAAGCGATTCTCCTGCCTCAGCCTCCTGAGTAGCTGGGACTACAGGTGTGCACCACCATGCCTGGCTAATTTTTGTATTTTTAGTAGAGAAGCGGTTTCACCATGTTTCCCAGACTGGTCTGGAACTCCTGACCTCAAGTGATCCTCCTCCCTCGGCCTCCCAAAGTGCTGGGGTTACAGGCGTGAGCCACTGTGCCTGGCCCCCATGTCAGCTTTTTATTTGAAGCCTATTTGCTTACTGCAGGAAAAAATATATATATTTTATCTATAGACAGTAGGATTTTTTTCCCTCTCACTAAAATACACCATGGAATAGTCATCAGAAGGAAACCTTTGTTTTTTACCAGTATTGTTTCTCTTTCATGATAATGACAGCTGACATCCAGAGCTTTTACAGTTTCCAAAGCCCTTGTGCTTGCTTTGTCTTGTTTTTAATCTTTACAGAAACTCTGCAGAGCAGATGCTATTAGCCTCATTTTATAGATGAGGAAAGAAGCTTGGAGAGGTTAAGTAACCATTAGAAAGCGGTGTGGCACCACCCAGCCCAGCCCTAACTGCAGAGCCAAGTAGTCTTTGCTGCATCCCTCTGCCTCCAGAGAGGCCCTCTGGCCCTGCAGGTGGCTTTAACATTAGAGGCTGTGGCCCCTGCCATCCTTCCCCCCAGAGAACTGTGCAGAAGCCCCCGCCCTGCTGAGCTCATTTGCAGCTAATGTTGCCCTGAGGCCTTGGTAAGTTACACAGTCTGCTTTTTAGACGTTAGGTTTGGCAGGGACTGCGGCTCTGCCCTTAATTTCTCTTTCCCAAGTGAAAATAGCTGATGAATTGACTTCGCTGAGCCGGGCTGGCATCTCTTAGCAAATGTCTCCATTCACAGCTTGTTTTCCATAATTCATGTTTGGTGCTATTATTGTATTTCTACCCATTCCAAGATGCAGAACAGAACTATCAAATGGCCGTGTCTTTATTTGCTATTAGTCAGGGACTTCATTTCTCGGGATCCAGCTCACCTGTAATCTTAGGGTTTCTGGCAGGCAAGGCTACTCTTGTCTAGAACAAGCTGGGAAGGAGATGCTATCAGTGCCGGGCCTCCTGCTCTCCTCTCCAGTTCCACCCCACTAATTCCAAGTCCTTCCCCATATCTCCTCTGTCCTCTGAGCACCTTCTCACTTCTAACCTGCTCTTGTTTACACTAACAACATCTGTTGAGCACCTTCCTTATTCCAGCGCTTTATATTCATTATCCAAATCCATTTTGTGCTCCCAGGAAGAAGCTGATAAGCATATTCATGGCAAGGTTTATAAGACAGATAAGGTTTAATGGGCTAAACCCAGGGCACTTTAGAGGAAACCAGAGACCTTCCAGCATTGTAAGCCAGGTGAGGAAAGAAATGTATGCCTTGGTTTAGTTTTGGTTGACTGGAAGTTTCTTCCTATAAGACCTTGAATTGTGTTAAGGATTCACCTGTTCCTCTTTTGCAAGACTGTCTGGCAAGTGTCATTAACTCATTTCAGTTCAGTGCAGTGCTATATATTAAGCATCTATTATGTGCAGGGCATTGTACTAATCTGGCAATACAAAGATCTCTGCACAAAGGAGGCTCCCGGACTCCTGCAACTAAGGAAAGGTAATAATGACATTTTTCAGAGAAGATTTTCGTTTGTTTCTTTGTTTGTTTTTTGAGACGGAGCTTTGCTTTGTCACCCAGGCTGGAGTGCAGTGACACGATCTCGGCTCACCACAAGCTCCGCCTCCCGGGTTCACGCCATTCTCCTGCCTCAGCCTCCTGAGTAGCTGGGACCACAGGCGCCCGCCACCATGCCCTGCTAATTTTTGTATTTTTAGTAGAGACGGGGTTTCACCTTGTTAGCCAGGATAGTCTCGATCTCCTGACCTCATGATCCACCTGCCTCAGCCTCCCAAAGTGCTGGGATTACAGGCGTAAGCTACCGCACCCGGCCCAGAGGAGATGTTTTAAGGGCTTCTTCAACTCACTACAGGTTCAGAGTGACTGCTTTACAGACTTAAGTTATAAAATAAGCCCAAAGATAAGACACTAGAAAAAAGAATGAACATACAAATGGAACTAATTCATAAACATATACAAAAAGTGAAGTCTCCTCTCTCAGTTACTGTAACCACTCAAGGGGTTCACCTTGCCCGCTGCATAGACAGACCGATTCATCAAGACAGGGGAATTGCAATAGAGAAAGAGTAATTCACAGGAGCCGGCTGTGCAGGAGACTGGAGTTTTATTCTTACTCAAACCAGCCTCCCTGAGCATTTGGGGAGCAGAATTTTTAAGAATAATTTGGCAGATGAGGGGAAACCAGTGAGCCAGGAGTGCTGATTGGTCAGAGATGAAATCGTAGGAAGTCGGAGCCATCTTCTTTCAGAGTCAGTTTTGGGTGGGGGCCACAAGATCAGATGAGCCAGTTTATTGATCTGGGTGGTGCCAGCTGATCCATCAAGTGCAGGGTCTGAAAAATGTCTCCAGCACTGATCTTAGGAGCAGTTTAGGGGAGGGTTAGAATCCTGGAGCCTCCAGCTGCATGACTCTTAAACCATGATTTCTAATCTTGTGGCTAATGTTCGTCCTACAAAGGCAATCTAGTCCCCAGGCAAGAAGGAGGTCTGCTTTAGGAAAGGGTTGTTACCGTCTTTGTTTAAACTATAAACTAAGTTTCTCCCAAAGTTAGTTCGGCCTACACCCAGGAATGAATAAGGACAGTTTGGAGGTTAGGAGCAAGATGGAGTCAGTTAAGTTTGATCTCCTTCACTGTCTCAGTCATACTTTTGCAAAGGCAGTTTCAATCTGATTTTCCGCTGTGAGTACTTCCTTAAGGAGCCTGATCTCTCACTGGTACGAGTGACCAGAGGAGGCCCTGCAATGGCAAGCAGGAGGGGGAAAACAGAAAGGCCTAGAAAATCAACTCCAACTGTTTGACAGCATTGCTTTGAGATGCAGGAAATGAAGAGTGATTGGAATGGCCCGGTGTGATGGTTCACTCCTATAATCCCAGCATTTTGGGAGGCTGAGGCGGGCAGATCACTTGAGGTCAAGAGTTTGAGACCAGCCTGGCCAATATGTTGAAACCGTATCTCTACTAAAAATACAAAAATTCGCTGGGCACAGTAGTGCGCAACTGTACCCAGCTACTTGGGAGGCTGAGGCAGGAGAATTGCTTGAATCCGGGAGGCAGAAGTTGCAGCAAGTCGAGATTGCACCACTGCACTCCAGACGGCCACAGAAGGAGACTATGACTCAAAAAAAAAAGAGTGATTGGCAAAGCGCCCTGCAGTGCCTGATGTTGTTATTAGTTCCTCTTTCACATTCCTCTCTCAGGCCTTCACATCGCCAGTAACCATAGCTGTCATTCACCTCATGCTGTGATGAGGACTGGGCATGCATTTGCTCATTCAATCTTCATAGCAACTGGATGAAATGGACATTATATGTATTCCCACATTATAGGGAGGAAACTGAGGCTTCATAAGATTAATATCTGGCCCAAGAGAACCAGATTCAACTCCAAGTTTCTCCAGCCAGAGACTAGACTGGTCATCACCACTTTAGATGGAGGCTGATGCTCACCCCCTCCAAGGGTTTCTGTGGATTCTGAGTGGAGCTCTGTGCCACGGAGGAGAACCAGAAAGGAGGCCCCAACCCTGCAGGGCTAAAGAGGCTCCCCAAGATTGACGCCTGCTCACTGTACCTCCAGTTTCCTCCCAAAGGGCTTTTAAAGGAAACCAGGAAGTAACATTGTTCCCCATACATGGGGTCTGATGGTGTCACTTTGAGTAGAGAAGAGGCTCCTATGAGATCCCATTCTGAAAGGGAGCAGGCCAGCCTGGTCTTTGCAGGGAGGCAGTGCATACCTGGACTAGAAGTTAGCTTTATCACCAGCTCTTTATTCTTTTAACATTTGGTTAATTATCATTCATCAAACATCAACTGTGTATCAGGTTGTGTGCTAGGTCCTGATTAAAATAAAAAGTATGGTTCCTGCCTTCAGAAAATGTGATAGTCTAATTTGCAGAGAAGGCAAGTAGGTGAAGCTGTAATGCAATGTAGGAAGTGCTGAAAATGAGAAGCAGTTAGGAATAAGACTGGGTTTAATTCTGAGTTTGACATGTAAGTACAGTGGAGTTATTTAAAAACTGTAAGTTTCAATTTCCTCAGCTATAAAATGGGGATAATGAGACCTTCTACCTCTTAGGCTTTCTTGAAAGGATTAAACAACAATTGTATGTAAAATGTTTAACTCTAGGACTGTTCCTGGTTATCTGGTGAATAACTGCCAATTCTCACAATCTTGGGCAGGTGACTAAACCCTTCCTCTTCAGCTTCCCAATCTGCAAATTCAGGCTGACACATCTTCCAAACTTCTGGATCTGTCAATCAATAGAGGTCACCTAAAAAGTCTGAGAGGAGTTATGAGAACATAGAAGGAATAAAAAGCCCTCAGAAGGGCCAGGTGCGGTGGCTCACGCCTGTAACCCCAGCACTTTGGGAGGCTGAGGCAGGCGGATCACTTGAGGTCAGGAGTTTGAGATTAGCCTAGGCAACATGGTGAAACCCCGTCTCTACTAAAAATACAAAAATTAGTGAGGCGTGGTAGTGCGCACCTGTAGTCCTGCTACTCAGGAGGCTGTGGTAGGAGGATCACTTGAGCTCAGGAGGCAGAGGTTGCAGTGAGCTGAGAGCACGCTACTGCACTCCAGCATGGGCAACAGACACCCTGTCTCAAAAAGAAAAGGAAAAAAAAAAAAAACCCTCAGAGGGCTTCTAGAAAAGCTGGGAGACTAAGAGGAGCAGTGCGTTGAACACAGAAGTGAGTCAATGTGAGCTGTATGATGTCTGCTCTTCCCTCTGCGGTTCTTCGAAGGCAGTAGAGGGTGGGTGATGGGGGTGACTCAAGAATGCATAGGACTTTATCAATCAAATTCCCATATAGAATCAGGAACAAGCCTGGCAGCTTCATGGACCAGCAAAGAGATTAGCGTAGGGATCATTCAGATTACAATCATAGACCTTCAGGGTCGCCTAATTGGGTGGATGAGAACACCGCTGGGCTCATGCTTTGCCCACAGTCCCAGTAGTCACCCTGCTGTCTCAGATGTCTTTCCTCAGAAGTTCTCTCCTGCAAGCAGCAGCCGCTGGGGTCACCTGTCCCCAGGTGCCTCATCTCATCAGACTCCTCAAAACTACTCCTCTCCACCCATCAGCCTGGATGAAGGCCTGCACCTTCCAAGAATGCAGATGCCACGACCAACCTGCGTCCACAGAGAATGTTTGAGAAACACAGCTTGAAAGGCCAGTGATGCCCCCACAGAGTGGCCAATCACACCTTGCTAGAGTTTTCCATGCCAATAAAAGCAGAAAAAGCAAACAAACACTTTCAGCCTGACCCAAAGGAGAACAAACGAGGCAGTTAGAAGGTAGGGTGTGACCCTATACACATAAACTGGTAGAGCTGGAAAAAACTCCTTCAAAGAGAATGGCTCACCTTGCTCCATTTCCCTTGCAGCGATTCCTGGGGCACATCTATTATCAGCAATTGCAAGCATTAGTAATGGAAATGAAATCCATACCTCCCAGCTAACCATCCCTGCCCAGTTACTTGTAGTTACTTATCTGTTTCTATCAAGTAGCACATATATTAAATTCATGCCTAAGTAAACAAGAAAAAAAGGCTAATTTCCTGGCAGGAAATTCTTATGTAATTAGTCAACAGCTCCCGCCCCTGGTCCGTCACTAACCAGCACTGTGACCTTTAGCATGTCCACCTCTCCTCATCCCCCTCAGCACAACCTCAGGCCCAGCCCCCACAAGCCTCTCCTGGACCACCACAGTGGCTTCCAGCTGATCTCCATGTCTCTAGCTTTTCTTCTCTCCCAAGCATTCCCCACTCTAGAAGCCTTTTGTGTAGAGATCCTCCTAAAACCCCAAATCTGCTCAACTCTCCTCAAAATCCATAACCTCTCAGCCCGGCCCAGTGGCTCACACCTGTAATCCCAGCACTTTGGGAGACCAAGGCGAGAGGATCACTTGAGCCCAGGAGTTTGAGACGAGCCTGGGCAACATAGTTAGATACCATTTCTACAAAAAATAAAAAATTAACTGGGCATGGTGGTGCTCACCTATAGACCCAGCTACTCCGGAGGCTGAGTGGGGAGGATGGCTTGAGCCCAGGAGGTCGAGGCTGTAGTGAGCCGTGCTCACGCCACTGCACTGCAGCCTGGGTGACAAAACAAGACCCTATCTCAAAAACAAACACAACCTCTCTTCATTTACTGTAGGACAAGTTCAGACATCCATGTATGGCTCATAAAGTCATTCGTGATCCGGCCCCTGTTTACCATTCCAGAATGATCTCTCTCTCCATTCACCCTCTTTTTTTTTTTTTTTGAGACTGAGTCTTGCTCTATCGCCCAGGCTGGAGTGCAGTGACACGATCTCAGCTCACTGCAACCTCTACCTCCCGGGTTCAACCAATTCTCCAGCCTCAGCCTCCCGAGTAGCTGGGATTACAGGCACACGCTGCCATGCCCAGCTAATTTTTGTATTTTTAGTAAAGACAGATTTCACCAGGTTGGCCAGGCTGGTCTCGAACTCGTGACCTCAAGCGATCCGCCCACCTAGGCCTCCCAAAGTGCTGGGATTACAGGCATGAGCCACTGTGCTTGGCCTCTCCATTCACTTTCTTAAATTCTATGTTCTAGCTGTATATTTACATACCCATGACTCCCTGTATAATACTAATAATAGCAACAATGACCACCATCTATTGTATCAGGTTTGTTCTAAAAAACTCTTCCTTCTGGTTCAAGTTAATGTTTGAAAAAGAAAGACAAATAAAAATAGATTAATAAAGGACTTTCTGCATTAACTTATTTAATCTTTACAACTCTACTAGATATTTAACTATAATTATCTCCACTTCACAGATGAGAAAACAGATGCAGAAAGGTTAAATAACTATCCAAAGTCACTCAACAAGTAAATGGTATAGAACCTGAGTACAACCTGCTTACTCTGCCCTCACCCCTTCTATCTGGGTCTTTGTACACGAGGCTCCCTCCACCTGGAAAACCCTTCCTTTTCTCCCCCATTCTTCACTTGACTAACTCCTCCTCCTCGTCCGAGAGTTCCCCTGTAAACATCTCCTCCTCTGAGAAGGTTTCCCTTGCCAGGCTGCTATCTCCCCTCAATAGCAGTTAGTCTCCAAAGACAGCACCCACTGAATGATGCCTCCCCATAACCATGCCCTTACGTAGTTCTCTCGGATATTGAATCTCAGTTGACCCTGTGACTCACCGTGGAATACAGCAGAAGGGATGCTGAATAAATTCCAGGGCTAGGTCATAAAAAGCCTTGCGATTTCCACCCAAGTCTCTTGGAAAAGTCACTCTGCGGATCTGTAAGGAACTTAAACAATTCAACAAGCAAGAAATAAACAACCCCATTAAAAATGGGCAAAGGATATGAGCAGATACTTCTCAAAAGAAGACATACATGTGGCCAACAAATATATGAAAAAATGCTCAACATCACTAATCATTAGAGAAACACACATCAAAACCACAAGGAGATACCAACTTACACCAGTCAGAATGGCTATTATTATATATATGTATATATATATTTTTTGAGACAGAGTCTCTCTCTTGTTGCCCAGGCTAGAGTGCAATGGCATGATCTCAGCTCAGTGCAACCTCCGCCTCCTGGGTTCAAGCGATTCTCCTGCCTGTCTCCCGAATAGCTGGGATTGCAGGCACACGCCACCACACCTGGCTAAGTTTTTTGTATTTTTAGTAGAGATGGGGTTTCACCATGTTGGCCAGGCTGGTCTCGAATTCCTGACCTCAGGTGATCCACCCACCTCTGCCTCCCAAAGTGCTGGGATTACAGGCATGAGCCACCGCACCCGGCAGAATGGCTATTATTAAAAAGTCAAAAAATAGCAAATGCTGGCAAGGTTGCAGAGAAAAGGGAATGCTTACACACTGCTGGTGGGAATGTAAATTAGTTCAGCCACGTGGAAAGCAGTGTGGAGATTTCCAAAAGAACTTCAGAACCGCCAGGTGCAGTGGCTCACACCTGTAATCCCAGCACTTTGGGAGGCGGAGGCGGGCGGATCACCTGTGATCAAGAGTTCGAGACCAGCCTGGCCAACATGGTGAAACCCCGTCTTTACTAAAAATACAAAAATTAGCTGGGTGTGGTGGCACGTGCCTGTAATCCCAGACACTCAGGAGGCTGAGGCAGGAGACTCACTTGAACCTAGGAGGCGAAGGTTGCAGAGTGCCAAGATTGTGCCATTGCACTCCAGCCTGGGCGACAAGAGTGAAACTCTGTCTCAAAAAATAAAAGAACTTGAGAACTACTATTCTACCTAGCAGTCCCACTACTGGCTATATACCCAAAGGAAAATAAATCATCCTACCAAAAAGATGCATGCACCCACCTGTTTATCACAGCACTATTCACAATAGTAAAGACATGGAATCAACCTAGATGCCCAACAGCAGTGGACTAGATAAAAAACATGTGGTACATCTACACCATGGAATACTATGCAGTCATAAAAAAGAATGAAATCATGTCCTTTGCAGCAACACAGATGGAACTGGAGGCCATAATCCTAAGCAAATTAACACAGGAACAGAAAACCAAATATAACATGTTTTCACTTGTGAGTGGGAGCTAAACAGTGAGTAAACATGAACATAAAGATGTCAACATGGCCAGGTACAGTGGCTCACGCCTGTAATCTTAACACTTTGGGAGGCCAAGGTGGGCAGATCACTTGAGGTCAGGAGTTCGAAACCAGCCTGGCCAACATGGTGAAACCCCGTCCCTACTAAAAATACAAAAAAAAAAAAAAAAATTAGCCAGGCATGGTGGCAGGTGCCTGTAATCCCAGCTACTCGGGAGGCTGGGGCAGGAGAATAGCTTGAACCCAGGAAGCAGAAGTTGCAGTGAGTCAAGATCACTCCATTGCACTCTAGCCTGGGCGACAGAGTGAGACTCCATCTCAAAAAAAAAAAAAAAAAAGGATGGCAACAATCTTTATGGAGACTACTAGTGGGCAGGGGTTGTAACAGGGACATGGGTTGAAAAATTACCTATCTGGTATTATTATTTTATTTTATATTTTTGAGACAGAGTTTCATACTTGTTGCCCAGGCTGGAGTGCAATGGCGCGATCTCGGCTCTCCACAACCTCTGCCTCCCAGGTTCAAGGATTCTCCTGCCTCAGCCTCCCAAGTAGCCAGGATTACAGGCGTGCGCCACCACACCCAGCTAAGTTTGTATTTTTAGTAGAGATGGGGTTTCTCCATTTTGGTCAGGCTGATCTCGATCCCCTGACCTCAGGTGATCCACCCGCCTCAGCATCCCGAAGTGCTGGCATTACAGGCGTGAGCCACTGCATCCTGCATAACTATTTGTTTTTAAGAGATGGGGGTCTCACCGGGCGCGGTGACTCATGCCTGTAATCCCAGCACTTTTGGAGGCCGAGGCGGGTGGATCACTTGAAGTCAAGAGTTCGAGACTAGCCTGGCCAAGATGGTGAAACCCTGTCTCTACTAAAAATACAAAATTTAGCCGGGTGTGGTGGCATGCACCTGTCATCCCAGCTGCTTGGGAGGCTGAGGCAGCAGAATCCCTTGAACCCAGGAGGCAGAAGTTGCAGTAAGCCAAGATTGCACCACTGCACTCCAGCCTTGGTGACAAGAGTGAAACTCCATCTCAAATAAATAAATAAATAAAATAGTTATAAAGATTAAATTAAGTACTGTTTGTAATGTTTATCAGTAGCCTACTGTATGGTAACATTCTCTACCTAATATATATATCTATAATATATAGATATATATATATATCACATGTGACTAAATATATTTCTAGCTAATTATAGAAAGAGAATCTGGTCTAATAATAATCAGGGCTTGTCAAAACTCACGCCAAACTACAACAGAAAACATGTCCCTCTAGATATGTGAACTTATTTCAATGCTTTACATTCTATAATTAAGTTATTAATTATATTTCACTTACTTGAAAGCCCATATCCTTCTATATATTAAAAAATGAAGAGGGGGACTGATTCTTACACTTCGGCTTATACTAAATAGGAGACTGAACTGGCCTCTCCGTGAGGGCAGAAAACGCGTCTTGTTCATCCTTATATCCCCATGCTGATAATAGCACCTGTATACCTTAGCTGCTAAGTATGAAATGAATGAATGAATGAATGGGTGAATGAATGAATGAATGAATAGAAGAACTCATAATACCTGAGCACATACAAGGTGTCAGGACTAGGCTGAGCATTTTATCTGGAGAATCTCATTTACTTTTCACACCCATCCTATGATACTGGCAACACAGTTGTTCCTGACGGAAACCATTCTCCTGTATTCAACACTTCGTTCAACATTTCCTACAACACAAACACAGGGATGATCTTTTTCAGAGAGGAGAAGTGTGGCTTGTCTTACTGGCCAGAGAGAAGGCTCTCACAGCCACACAAAATTTGTCTTCAAATTGCTACATATATACGTGAATAACCTTTGAAAGTTTAGATCAGCTGGTGGAGGAAATAGAGCTGAGACAACCATCCAATAACTGGGGCAGAATGGGAGCCACACATCTAGATCCCTTCAAGGCCATTACTGGATATTTGCAATTCATGGATGGCAGGAATTTCAACTGGGGAGATCAAACTAGATGTCAAGAGACTTATTCGAAACAACAGGTGCTGGAGAGGATGTGGAGAAATAGGAACACTTTTACACTGTTGGTGGGACTGTAAACTAGTTCAACCCTTGTGGAAGTCAGTGTGGTGATTCCTCAGGGATCTAGAACTAGAAATACCATTTGACCCAGCCATCCCATTACTGGGTATATACCAAAAGGATTATAAATCATGCTGCTATAAAGACACATGCACACGTATGTTTATTGCGGCATTATTCACAATAGCAAAGACTTGGAACCAACCCAAATGTCCAACAATGATAGACTGGATTAAGAAAATGTGGCACATATACACCATGGAATACTATGCAGCCATAAAAGATGATGAGTTCATGTCCTTTGTAGGGACATGGATGAAATTGGAAATCATCATTCTCAGTAAACTATCGCAAGGACAAAAAAACAAACACCGCATGTTCTCACTCATAGATGGGAACTGAACAATGAGAACACATGGACACAGGAAGGGGAACATCACACTCTGGGGACTGTTGTGGGGCCGGGGGAGGGGGGAGGGATAGCATTAGGAGATATACCTAATGCTAAATGGCGAGTTAATGGGTGCAGCACACCAGCATGGCACATGTATACATATGTAACTAACCTGCACATTGTGCACATGTACCCTAAAACTTAAAGTATAATAATAATAATAATAATAATAATAATAATAAAGAACCTCTCTAGTTCTTTGAGGAAAGTCTTTGCATTTCTTCTTTGAGAAGTCCCTACATTTGTGCTTTCTGTCAAAGAGAGAATATACCTATGTCAGTCTGAGTACAATCAGGAAGCAGAAACCACAGAGTAATTTAAATGGGGGACATCTAATTCAAATAATTATGAAGCTAGGATAGGAGCATAACTATAAGATATAAAGAGAATGCTAAAGGGAACTTCAGGGCTAAGGGAGAGTATCCAAGGAAAGACATACTTAGGGGGAAGTCTCCCTCCTAAGACTGAGGTTCAAATCTCTTCGGAGAAGGTGTGGTTGCAGCCCACTGGATGGCAAAGAAGTAAGTTGCCCAGGCCAGAGGTGGTCCACAGTCACGGGGCAATCAGGAAACAACCCTCCAGGGGCAGGTGAGCTGAGCCTGGGGAGCAGGTGAGCTGAGCCTGGAGGGCAGGTGACCTGAGCCTGGCGGGAAGGTGTGCAGGAGGAGTCAGGGCACCAATGCAAGGGCAAGGCCTGGAGCTTGCAGCATCCTCATCAGAGCGCCAGAGGAAGGTGGTCTTTGGGCCTGGGTTGGTGGTGCATGGTCACCGAAAGACTGCACATTTTGGACATGAAGTGGGGTCAGGGCACCATTAAATACCCTCACAGACCCGAACCACTGATCACTCATGCAGGAATAGTAACAAAAAGAAAAAATGCAACACACCAGAACTAAGAAGAGAAGCCTGCAATTTCCCTCCATTGTCTTCTACTGAGACAACTTAGCATCAATCTCACCACAGAGGAGAAATGTTTAGCGTCCAGTCCATTATCGCAGAACAAGTACTGAAGGGTAAATTTGGGGCTGAGGGGCCATAAACTGATAACTAGCACAGTACCCACATATGAAAGGAAAGCATATTAAGAATATTCTTTTTTTTTTTTTGAGATGGAGTCTCGCTCTTGTTGCCCAGGCTGGAGTGAAGTGGTGTGATCTTGGCTCACTGCAACCTCCACCTCCTGGGTTCAAGTGATTCTCCTGTCTCAGCCTCCCAAGTAGCTGGGATACAGGCGCCCATCACCACACCTGCCTAATTTTAAGAATATTCTGGCCGGGCACAGTGGCTTACCCTGGGTGAGCCTGGTAATCCCAGCACTTCGGGAGGCCGAGGCGGGCAGATCACCTGAGGTCAGGAGTTCAAGACCAGCCTGGCCAATATGGTGAAACCCTGTCTCTACTAAAAATACAAAAATTAGCCAGGCGTGGTGGCAGGCACCTGTAGTCCCAGCTACTCAGGAGGCTGAGGCAGGATAATCGCTTGAATCTGGGAGGCAGAGGTTGTAGGAAGCTAAGATCGCGCCACTGCACTCTAGCCTGGGCAGCAGAGCAAGACTCCGAAAAAAAAAAAAAAAGCCATTTGTGAGATAGTGGCTTCCAGGTTTTTCATCTCTTTGATATAGCAATTACCATTGCATCAATTACTTTGTAGTAATTTGCGTACTTAACTTTCACTCTTATCAGGTGGTCATCCCCTTAAGGGTAGAGACTGTGATTAACCACCTGTTTATATACTCCAAGTCCCCTAGCATGGTGCCTAGTTAACTGAGCATATTCAGTCAATGAAGTATTTTTATATTTTATATATGTGTATATATATATTTGATAGGTAAATGTATTCACACTGTTCAAAACTCAAAGTTACATAAGGATACATAAAGTCAACAATTTCCCTTCCTTAGCCCACTGAACACCTGGTTTCCCTCCCTGGAGGTATCAATGTTACCTGTTACATAGTTCTTGTGTAATTTTTGAGAGATATTTCATGAATATTCAAACAAATATTTTGAATATACTCCTTTTTTTTTCTTTGTTGAGACAGGGTGGAATGCAGTGGCGCGATCATGGCTCACTGCAGCCTTGACTTCCCAGGCTCCAGTGATCCTCCCCTTCCGCCTCTGGAGTAGCTGCAACCACGGGCTCATGCCACCATGCCTGGCTAATTTTTGTTTGTTTCTTTCTTTCTTTCTTTGTTTTTGAGATGGAGTTTCCCTCTTGTTGCCCAGGCTGGAGTGCAATGGCATGATCTCAGCTCACTGCAACCTCCGCTTCCTAGGTTCAAGCATTTCCCCTACCTCAGCCTCCCGAGTAGCTGGGATTACAGGCGTCCGCCACTATGCCCGGCTAATTTTTTGTATATTTAGTAGAGACGGGGTTTCACCATGTTGGCCAGGCTGATCTCGAACCCCGGACCTCAGGTGATCCACCCGCCTCAGCTTCCCAAAGTGCTGGGATTACAGGTGTGAGCCACGTACCCAGCGAATTTTTGTATTTTTTGTAAAGCTATGGTTTTGCCATGTTGCCCAGGCTGGTCCCAAACTCCTAGAATCAAGTGATCCACCCATCTTGGCCTCCCAAAGAGCTAGGATTATAGGCGTGAGCTATTGTGCCTGGCCAAATATACTCGTTTTAGCACCCTGATAGCATATTATACACTGTTCTCTAGGTTGCTTGGACTTCAGGTAGTAACTGAAGTAAAAAAGGATATAAGGCAGGATGGGATTAATCCTAACAGTCTCTATGAGAAAATGGTTAAACAGCTAATAATTCTCTGGGGAGGTTCAAGGTGGTGAGGCAGGCCGAATTATGGCTTGAGGTTGGGGGTGATAATAATAATAACTATTATTATGTTTTGAGACAAAGTCTTGCTCTGTCACCCAGGCTGGAGTACAGTGGCACAATCTTGGCTCACTGCAACCTCTGCCTCCTGGGTTCAAGCAATTCTCCTACCTCAGCCTCCCAAGTAGCTGGGATTACAGGCATGCATCACCACACCCGGCTAATTTTTGTATTTTTAGTAGAGATGGGGTTTTACCATGCTGGCCAGGCTAGTCTCAAACTCCCAACCTTGTGATCTGCTCGCCTCGGCCTCCCAAAGTGCTGGGATTACAGGCGTGAGCCACTGCGCCTGTCCGGGGATGATAATTATACTAGAAATATGGAACTGGGTGACTTCCCTTAAATCTTAGTGTCATGGCTAGAGGAGGGATAGGATGGTTAAGCCAGACTTGCAACTAACCCTAACAAATTAGCATGTAGCAGCCAAGAGGTTATGGTCACCTCAATGGTCAGCACAGGTCCTGGCATATAGTAGGCACTCCAGAGGAGTTAATTATTTTGTGAATAACTGTTCTCAACCCATCTCAACTGGATTTAATCTAATGATATAATTATTGCCTTTCATCTCTAACACCATAATATTGTCTCATATATATAACCAGGCATGGGATTGGTTTCGAAATTCAGATTGGGTGAAGAGAGTATCCCCACAGGAGAAGAGCCCTAATATTGAGTATTGAAGCCCATGCAGAATTAGAAGGATGACCCTGAATCATGGTGGCCCAGAATGGCAAGTCTTAGCCTGAAAGATTGGGAAAGCATCCACAGAGGGATGGGAGAAGGAAGAAGGGAGGGATGGGCCAGCCACAGGAGTTGGCGCCCAAGCATGGCAAGCAGGGCATGCACAGGGGGGATTGGACCAGCACAGGATGTTGGAGCCCCAGAATATGGGGAAGGTGTCCCACACAAGGGCAGCATGGTGTGAAGTGTTTGAGTGAATGCAGGGTGATGGGGGCATATGTGTGAGGGTGAACTGGCGTGGGATGTTGGGGCCCATGCAGGAGAGAAGGATACCCATGCTATGGGATGGCCTGGCACAAGATGTTGGAGTCTAAGCACAGTGATAAAGATGTTCCCATAGAAGGGTAGCCTGGAGTCAGGTACTGGAGCCTGAGCAGGGAGAGCAGGGCCACACCTAAGCAGCCCAGGATGAGAAGTTAGAGAGGAAATGGGGTGAGCAAGGCATTCCAGCAGGGAGGCAGCCCAGGATGGTGTGTCAGAGCCCAAGTAGAGTGGCGAGACCATCTATGCAGAAGTGGGGGTAGTAACAACTATTGGTTATGTAGACAGGGATTGATCAAATAAAAAAATACAAAGGATAATAATAAAGACCATCGTTCTTGGAGAAGAGAGTTAGGAAAGGGGAAAGGAAGAAAACTAGAATAAACCTTAGACTGTTTAATTGGAATTAGAAATATTAAAGTTATGTTTTCCAGTATAGAGAGATAGATATAAAAATAGGTAAATGTAAATGTATGTATACATGTATGAATGTATATTCATTTGGATACAAACACATACATACATTCCATAGCTCTGTCCACTGAGAGGGCCTAGGAGCAGTAACACCCAAATACCAATGAGAGGGATCACCATGGTGGCTAGATAAAAAGCATAAAGGGATCTCTGTGCCCTTGCAGGTGTCACATCCTAAGCTTTGCTGAGGAGAACATCTTGATCCTGCTGTCAAAACATCTGAAGCCCGTGGTGATCGGAATCTAACTAAAACTGCAAAAAAAACCACCAAAAACACAAAATACCCCAGGCTCACTTGAACTTCAGATTATACTTACTCAGCTTCCTGTAGGATGTGTCCTTTGTTGGGAGTAAATATTACTTTAATTTCTACTTTCCATTTTATGCAATGTCCAGCATAAATTTAAAACCACAAAGCACCTAAAGAAACAAGAAGATATGATCTATTATCAAGAGAGGAAATCATCAATAAAAGCTGGCCCCAAGTAGGCCCAGATTTTGCAATTATAAATGGGCTTTAAAATAACATTAACAAATATGACAAAGGACCCGGTGAAAAAGGTAAACATCTTCTATGAACAAATGAGAAATTTTAACAAAGAGTAGACACTTACAGAATGAAAATACTAGGCCAGACACGGTGGCTCATGCCTGTAATCCTAGCACTTTGGGAGGCCAAGGCGGGCGGATCACGAGGTCAGGAGATCAAGACCATCCTGTCTAACATGGTGAAACTCTGTCTCTACTAAAAATACAAAAAATTAGCCAGGCATGGTGGCGGGCGCCTGTAGTCCCAGCTACTCAGGAGGTTGAGGCAGGAGAATGGCGTGAACCCGGAAGGCTGAGCTTGCAGTGAGCTGAGATTGCGCCACTGCACTTCAGCCTGGGCGACAGAGCCAGACTCCGTCTCAAAAAAAAAAAAAAAAATCAGAAATGAAGAAGTAATTTGATGTACAGTAGACTGGACACAGCAGTGGAAACGAACAGTAAACTTAAAATCAGATCAATAAGAATATGTCATGCATTGCTTAACAATGGGAATATATTCTCAGAAATGCATCATTAGGCAATTTTGTCATTGTGTGAACATCATAGAGTATATTCACACATACTACACAGCCTACCACACACCTAGGTTGCTTAGAATAGCCTGTTGCTCCTAGGCTACAAACCTGCACAGCATGTTACCATACTGAATACAGCAGGCAATTGTAACCTAATGGTAAATATTTATGTATCTAAACAAATCTAAACGTAGGAAAGTTACAATAAAAATACACCACAAAAGATAAAATATGGTACACCTATATAGGGCACTTACCATAAATGGAGCTTACAGGACTGGAAGTTGCTCTGGGCGAGTGAGCGAGTGAGTGGTGAGTGAATGTGGAGGCCTAGGACATTACTGCACACTACTGCGGACTTTATAAACAGTGGACACTTAGGCTACTCTAAATTTATTTTATTTATTTATTTATTTATTTGTTTGTTTGTTTATCTTTGAAATGGAGTTTTGCTCTTGTTGCGCAGGATGGAGTGCAGTGGCACAACCTTGGCTCACCGCAACCTCCACCTCCTGGGTTCAAGCGATTCTCCTACCTCAGACTCCCAAGTAGCTGGGATTACAGGCATATGCCACCATGTCCAGCTAATTTTGTAGTTTTAGTAGAGATGGGGCTTCACCATGTTGGTCAGGCTGGTCTAGAACCCCCCACCTCAGCTGATCCACCCACCTCGGCCTCGTGAAGTGCTGGGATTACAGGCATGACCCACTGTGCCCGGCCACTAAATTTATTTTTAAAATTTTTCTTCCCTCAATAATAAATTAACCTTAGCTTACTGTAACTTTTTAACTTTATAAACTTTTTCATCTTTTAGCTTTTTGACTCTTTTAATAACACTTAACTTCAAGCACACATTGTACAGCTGTACAAAATATTTCCTTCTGTACATCCTTATTCTTTAGGCTTTTTCCTTTTTTTTTTTTTTTGAGACTGAGTCTCACTCTGTCACTCAGGCTGGAGTGCAATGGCGCGATCTCAGCTCATTGCAACCTTTGCCTCCCAGAGTCAAGCGATTCTGCCTCAGCCTCCTGAGTAGCTGGGTCTACAGGTGTGCACCACCATGCCTGGCTAATTTTTTGTATTTTTAGTAGAGATGGGGTTTCGCCCTGTTGGCCAGGCTGGTCTCACACTCCTGACCTCAGGTGATCCACCTGCCTCATCCTCCTAAAGTGCTGGGATTACAGGCATGAGCCACCATGCCCAGCTGCTTTTTTCTATTTTTAAAATTTGTTATTTATGTTTCTGCTTGAGGTTGTTTTACAGTCAACTTTATACATATATATACAATGTAATGTTATATATATGTGAGTACACTCTAAAATAATGATAAATGTATACTAAATACATAAACCAGTAACATAGTCATTTTTTTATCATTATCAAGTATTATATACTATACATTATTGTGTGTGCTATACTTTTATATGACTGGCAGCACAGTAGGTTTGTTTACACCAGCATCACTACAAACACAGGAGAAATGTGTTGCACTACAACTTTATGATGGCTACAACATCAATTAGGTGATAGGAATTTTTCAGCTTTATTATAATCTTATGGGGCCAACATCATATATGTGGTCTGTTGTTGGCTAAACTGTCATTATGCAGCACTTGACTGTAATCCAACTAAAACACAAATAGAAAAATGTTGGGGGGATAAAACAGAGCATCTATGATCCTTAGGATGATAGCAAATGGTTTAACATATTTGTAATTGAAGTCCCATAAGGAAAAGAAAGATAGAGTGAGACAGAAGAAATCTTTGGAGAGATAATAGGCAAGAATTTTCTAAAACTAATAAAAGAAATCAAGTCACAGATTGCATCAACTCAGTGAACTCCAAGCAGAATAAATACAAAGAAAACCAACCTCAGGTACATTACAGTCAAAGTGTTGAAAATCAAAGATAAAAATAAATTATTAAAAGCAGCCAAAGAAAAAATTATGAATGATGGCTAATTTCTCACCAGAAACAGTAGAGGCCAGAAGACAACAGAAAAGCTTCTCCACCCCCTCATATGGTTTGGCTATGTCCCCACCCAAATCTCATCTTGAATTGTAGCTCCCATAATTCCTACATGTTGTGGGAAGGACCTGGTGGGAGGTAATTGAATCACGGGAGTGAGTCTTTCCCGTGCTGTTCTTGTGATAAAGTCTCACGAGACCTGATGGCTTTCTTTTCTTTTCTTTTTTTTTTTGAGTCTGAGTCTGATCTTATTTGTTACTCAAAAAATCTTATTTCTGACTGGATTCAGACTTAGAAGTAGAAGCTCGTAGAGAGAAAAATCTGTGTCTCTTCGCAATTTGTTCCTGGTGCTTCTCTGTAGCCTCCTTCATTCCCTTGCCCAAAAGTTTAGCATATTCTGCAGCCTCTTCCTTATTTCTCTTAGTACGCGGCTTCTTCAGAGCAATATGCTGCCCTTTATGTTGCAGGAAATGTGAAGTAACAAGATGCTGAATCTTGGGTGCTTTGGTCCTAGGTTTCTTACCTTCTTTGTTTGAGGGCTTTCTTACAACATACTGGCGGACATCATCTTCTTCAGAGAGATTGGAAAGTTTGCAGATTCTGCCAGCTCTTTTGGGCCCCAGGCGACGAGGCACCATAGTATCAGTTAGTCCAGGAATATCCTTCTTTACTTTTTTTTTTTTTTTAACAATAACCAAGTTGAGAACGCTCAGATTGGCATCCACTATGCAACCACAAACTGATTTTCTCTTTCTTTCTCCAGTTCTCCTTGGTGTGTAACAGGAATGCCCCTTACTCAGTAGCAGGCAGACACAGCCATGGGTCAAGACACCCTGCTTCATGGGGAAACCTTGTTTGTTTTTCCCACCACCGATTCGGACCACATAACCTTTCCATTCTTCACCCAGAGTGTCAGCAGCAACTTCCGTGGCAATAAGCTTCTCATAAAAAGTATGAAGTTTGCGTTCATTGTCCACTTCAATGAGTTTCTGGCAGCCAGTGACTGGGAAAGAGATGTTCAGCTTCATCCTGAAGCAGCTGAACACCTCCAAGTCCTGATGGCTTTCTAAAGGGAGTTCCCCTGCACTTCTCTCTTGCTTGCCACCACGTAAGATGTGCCTTGCTCCTCCTTTGCTTTCCACCGTGATTGTAAGGCCTCTCCAGCTATGTGGAACTGCAAGTCCATTAAACCTCTTTTTTTTATTTTGTACTTTTTGTTGGTTTGTTTGTTTGTTTTTAGTAGAGATGGGGTTTCACCATGTTAGCCAGGATGGTCTCGACCTCCTGACCTCGTGATCTGCCCACTTCAGCCTCCCAAAGTGCTGGGATTACAGGCATGAGCCACCGCACTCGGCCAAACCTCTTTTTCTTTATAAATTATCCAGTCTCAGGTATGTTTTTTATTAGCAGCACGAGAACAGACTAGTACACCCCACACGCCCCCCCAAAAATAGAAAAGCTTTCTTACATAACTGAAAAAAAAAAAAAAAAAGCAAAACCTGTCAGCCTAGATGTCTATTTATATTTCTTTTTCTTTTTTTTTTTTTTTGAGATGGATTCTCACTCTGTCGCCCAGGCTGGAGTACAATGGCATGAGCTCAGCTCACTGCAACCTCCAACTCCCAGGTTCAAGTGATTCTCCTGCCTCAGCCTCGTGAGTAGCTGGGACTACAGGCGCATGCCACCACACCCGGCTAATTTTTTGTATTTTTAGTAGAGATGGGGTTTCTTTTTTTTTTTGAGACAGAGTCTCGCTCTGTTGCCCAGGCTGGAGTGCAGTGGCGCGATCTTGGCTCACTGCAAGCTCCGCCTCCCGGGTTCACACCATTCTCCTGCCTCAGCCTCCTGAGTAGCTGGGACTACAGGAGCCCACCACCACACCCAGCTAATTTTTTTTTTTTTTTTTTAGTAGAGATGGGGTTTCACCATGTTAGCCAGGATGGTCTTGATCTCCTGACCTCGTGATCCACCCACCTCGGCCTCCCAAAGTGCTAGGATTACAGGCGTGAGCCACCACGCCCGGCCTAGAGATGGAGTTTCACTATATTAGCTAGGATGGTCTCTAACTCCTGACCTTATGATCTGCCCACCTCGGCCTCCCAAAGTGCTGGGATTACAGGCACAAGCCACCGCGCCTGGCTATGTCTATTTATATTTCAACCTAAAGGTAAATAAGGATATTTTCAGAAAAAAGGAGAATTCATTTCCAGAAAACCCACTCTACCAGAAATGATTAACAGAAATAATGTCAATGGAAGCATAGATCTGTAGGAAAAAATAAGAGACCCAGAGAGCATAAATATGAATCTAAGTAGAAAAGAGAGCTATACATTTTTTTTCCTTTTTAGTTACATGATCTCACTCTGTTGCCCAGGCTGGAGTGCAGTGGCATGATCATAGCTCACTGCAGGCTTGACTCCTGGGCTCAAGCAATTCTCCTGCTTCAGCCTCCCAAGTAGCTAAGACCACAGGCACATGCCACCATCCTTGGTTAATTTTTTTATTTTTCTATTTTTTCAAGAGAGGGTCTTGCTATGTTTCCCAGGCTGGTCTCAAACTCCTGACCTCAAGCAATCCTTCCATCTCGACCTCCTAAGTAGCTGGGATTACAGGCATGATCACTGCTCCTGGCTTATCTACACATTTTTAAAAGACAATTGGCTGCCAATACAATAACAATATATTTCAAAGTATATAACATTTAGAAGTAAAATATAGGACAACAAGAGCTCAAAGAATTGGAAATGGGTAAAAAGAACTGGAAGTGGGTAAACAGAATTAGTGTTAGAATCACAAAAGGAGAATAATTTGAAGGTAGACTGTTAAAGATATTTGTAATCTCAAGAAAAACTACTAAAAATAAAAGATGTTTAGCTAAAAAGTCAATGGTGTATTTAAAAATACTCAATTTATTGAAAAGTGAGCAGGAAAAGAGAAACAGAGTGTATTAGTCCATTCTTGCATTACTATAAAGAAATACCTGAGACTGGGTCATTTATAAAGAAAAGAGGTTTAATTGGCTCACAGTTCTGCAGGCTGTACAGGAGGTATGGCGGCATCTGATTCTGGGGAGACCTCAGGACACTTTTACTCATGGCGGAAGGCAAAGCTGACAGAGGGGCAGGACAGAGGGGCGGGTGCCACACACTTTTTTTTTTTTCTTTTTTGAGACAGAGTCTTGCTCTGTTGCCCAGGCTGGGGTGCACTGGTGCAATCTCAGCTCACTGCAACCTCCACCTCCTGGGCTTAAGCGATTCTCCTGCCTCAGCCTCCCAAGTAGCTGAGATTACAGGCACCTGCCACCACGCCCAGCTAATTTTTGTATTTTTAGTAGAGACGGGGTTTTACTATGTTGCCCAGGCTGGTCTTGAACTCCTGACCTCAGGAGATCCACCCACCTCGGCCTCCCAAATTGCTGGGATTACAGGGGTGAACCACCGTGCCCAGCCAGTGCCACATACTTTTAAACAACCAGATCTCACAAGAACTAACTCATTATCATGAGGACAGCATCAAAGGGGAACCCACTCCCACAATCCAGTCACCTCCCACCAGGCCCCACCTCCAACACTGGAGATTACAATTTGACATGAGATTTGGGCAGGGACACAGACCCAAGCTATACCACAGAGAAACAAACAACAGATGGAACCAGTAGAAAAAAATGTTATGGGTTTTTTTATTTGTTAAAAGTAAACCTAAAAATACCAAAAAATCATGTTAAATACAAATGAGACAAGCCTGGGCAATAAAGTGGGATCCCATCTCTACAAAAAAAGTTTGAAGACTCACCAGGCATGATGGTGCATACTTATGGTCCCAGCTACTCAGGAGGCTGAGGTGGAAGGATTGCTTGAACCCAGGAGGTCGAGGTTTCAGTGAGCATGATGGTGCCACTGCACTCTAGCCTGGGAGACAGAGTGAGACCCTGTCTCAAAAAAAAAAAAAAAAAAAAAAAAAAAAGCTAATAGACTAAACAGACTAGCCCCTCCAATTAGAAAACAGAGAACAAAAGTATCAGGTTACTTTGTTTACAAGAAACATCTTAGAAATATAAAGACACAACCAAGTTGAAAGTAAAATAGTAAAAAAGTGTATATTGTACAAACACTAAACTTAAGAAAACAATATTTGGGTTGGGCACAGTGGCTCACACCTGTAATCCAAGCACTTTGGGAGGCCAAGGCGCACAGGTCACTTGAGGCTAGGAGTCTGAGACCAGCCTGGCCAACATGGTGAAACTCTGTCTCTAGTAAAAATACAAAAATTAGCCAGGTGTGGTGGTACACATTATAATCTCAGCTACTTGGGAGGCTGAGGCAGGAGGATCACTTGAACCTGGGAGGCAGTGGTTGTAGCAAGACAAGACTGCACCACTGCACTCCAGCCTGGATGACAGAGCAAGACTCCCTCTCAAAAAAAAAAAAAAAAAAAGCAATGTTTGGCTTGTTTGTAGCTATACTAATATCAAATAAAGCATCTTTCTTTCTTTCTTTTTTTTTTTTTTTTTTGAGACAGTCTTGCTCTGTCACCCAGGCTGAAGTGCAGTGGTGTGATCTCGGCTCACTGCAACCTCTGCTTCCCAGGTTCAAGCAATTCTCCTGCCTCAGCCTCCAGAGCAGCTGGGATTACAGGCCCCTGCCACCGCGCTCAGCTAATTTTTGTATTTTAGTAGAGACGGGGTTTCACCATGTTGGCCAGGCTGGTCTTGAACTCCTGACCTCCTGATCCGCCCGCCTTGGCTTCCCAAAGTGCTGGGATTACAGGCATGAGCCACCACAACCAGCCCAAATAAAATATCTTTCAAGCAAAGAGTATTCCAGAGATAAAGAATATTTCTTAATACTAAAACATTTAATTAGTTAAGACATAAAAGTCCTAAATCTGTATACACTTAATAAGACAGCTTTAAAATATGTAAAGCAAAAATTAAGAGACTAAAAAGAAATAAATGAATCCACAAACATATGGAGATTTTAATAACCCCTCTTAGTAACTGTTAGAATAAGTTGGCGGAAAAAGTGACGTCATAGAAAATTTGATAGCATTACCAATTAGTTTGACTTAATTGACTACAGAATATCATACTCAAAAATTGCAAAGTACACATTCTTTTGAAGTGCTCATGGAATATACAGTGAGATGCGCTATATGCTAGTCCATAAACAAGCCTCAAAAAATGGCAAAAGATCAAATTCATTCAGGTTATGGTTTTTCTTTTCTTTTTTTTTTTTTTTTTTGAGACAGAGCCTTGCTTTGTCACCCAGGCTGCAGTGCAGTGGTGCTATCTCAGCTCACTGCTACCTCCACTTCCTGGGTTCAAAAGATTCTCATGCCTCAGCCTTCTGAGAACCTGGGATTACAGGTGTGTGCCACCACACCCTGCTAATTTTTGTATTTATAGTAGAGATGGGGTTTTATCATGTTGGCCAGGCTGGTCTCGAACTCCTGGCCTCAAGTGATCTGCCTGCCTCTGCCTCCCAACATGCTGGGATTACAGGTGTGAGCCACCATACCCAGCCCAAGTTATGTAATTAAGTAAAATGTTTTTAAGATCTTCAAATATTCTGAAATTAAGCAACACTCTTCAAAATAACCTTGAATAGAAAAAAATCACCAAAGACAATAGAAAGTATTTCAATCTAAATGATAATGAAAACACAGTGTATCGGTATGTGCAGGATGCAGGCCAAGTATGCTGGCTCATACCTGTAATCTTGGCACTTTAGGAGGCCAAGGCAGGAGAATCACTTGAAGCTAGGAGTTCGAGACCAGCCTAAGCAACCTAGCAAGACCCCGACTCTACAAAAATTTCAAAAATTATCCAGGTGTGGTGGGAGGCACCTGTAGTCCCAGCTACTCTGGAGATTGAGGTGGGAGGGTCGCTCCCAGGAGGGAACCCAGGAGGTTGAAGCTTCAGTGAGCTGTGATTGTGCCACTGCACTCCAGCCTGGGTGATGAAGCAAGATCCTGTCTGGAAAACAAAAAAAAAAAAAAAGAAGAAGAATGATTTAATAATTAAAATCCCAAATCCAAATGGCTTCACTGTTCAATTCTATCCAACATTTAAGGAAGAAATAACAGCAATTTTACACAAACCAAACTCTGGTCAGCGTGATCATGTGGTGTGTCAGAGTGGGTGGAAAAGAAAAGTGCCTGCTGAAAAGAGAAAAAAGAATGCCCCAAAGGTGCTCAGCTGACTTGAAAGTATTCTCCAAGTAGACAGCGATGTTTTAAGGAAAGATGTTCAAGAGACAGCAACTGTGGTGATACCAGACACCGCCAAGAGGAAATGAGTGTGTGGTGAAAGATGAAAAAGATGACACAAAAATGGAGGCTGATATTAAGAGGAAAAAAAGGTTTTCTAGACCAGTATGGGCAGTAACCAGTGTGGAAGAAGTAGAGGTAAAGAAAAAGGCTGAGGTCGGGGGCAGTGGCTCACGCCTGGAATCTCAGCATTTTGGGAGGCCAAGGCAGGCAGATCACTTGAGGCCAGGAATTCGAGACCAGCCTGGCCAACATGGTGAAACCCTGTCTCTACTAAAAATACAAAAATTAGCCGGGTGTGGTGGTGCAAGCCTATAGTCCCAGCTACTCTGGTGGCTGAGATATGAGACTCACTTGAACCCCAAGAGGCAGAGGTTGCAGTGAACCAAGATAGCACCACTGCACTCCAGCCTGGGTGATAGAGCGAGACTCTGTCTCAAAAAAAAAAAAAAAGAAAAGAAAAAGTCTGAAGGCAAAATGAGAGGAAAGAAAGCAGAAGAGCAAAGCAAAGGTGGTAAAAGCAGTGAAGTGTTTAGACTGGTAGACTCTTAAAAATTTGGAAAATGCCACATGGCACAAATGTCTGATTAGAACGCAAATATTCATTTCAGCTCCCACCAAATAAAAATAATCTGCTTTCATATTTTAACTTGGCCTTTTGCTTCCATTCAAACCCAACATACTCAAGTTTGTTTTGGGAACTTGAGTAAAATACTTTATTTAATGCATGAAAGCTATACTGATGTTTTAATTGGATGCTGTCCAATATCCAGGTATTATCAGACATCAAAATTCTGCCAAGAATGTGGTTGTAATTTTTTGTTTTTACAACTTGGTAATCATATTTAATAAAGATAAAACAAGGCTGGGCATGGTGGCACACACCTGTTATCCCAGTACTTTGGGAGGCCAATGCAGGTGGATCACCTGAAGTCAGGAGTTCGTGACCACCCTGACTAACATGATGGAACCCCGTCTCCACTAAATACAAAAAAATTAGCCGGGCATGGTGGTGCATCCCTGTAATCCAAGCTACTTGGGAGGCTGAGACAGGAGAATTGCTTGTGCCTGGGAGGCAGAGGTTGCAGTGAGCCGAGAACACACCATTGCACTCCAGCCTGGGCAACAAGAGTGAAACTCTGTCTCAAAAAAAAAAAAAAAAAAACCATCAAATTTGAGTGAACTCAGATTTAAAGAAAGCTATTATGTAATCATATTATTTAAAAATATAACATTAGTGGATCTTATAAACAGTACTTGTTTGAAGTTTTTTGTATAATTCAGAATGAAAAATCTTTATTTATTTATTTATTTATTTATTTATTTTTATTTTTTTCTTTTTATTATTATTATTATTATTCTTATTATTATTATTATTATACTTTAGGCTCTATGGTACATGTGCGCAATGTGCAGGTAAGTTACATATGTATACATGTGCCATGCTGGTGCGCTGCACCGACCAACTCGTCATCTAGCATTAGGTATATCTCCCAATGCTATCCCTCCCCCCTCCCCCCACCCCACAACAGTCCCCAAAGTGTGATGTTCCCCTTCCTGTGTCCATGTGTTCTCATTGTTCAATTCCCACCTATGAGTGAGAATATGCGGTGTTTGGTTTTTTGTTCCTGCGATAGTTTACTGAAAAATCTTTTGTATATGAAAAATATTTTGTTTATAAAAAAAATTTTTTTTTTTTTTGAGACAGAGTCTCACTCTGTCACCCAGGCTGAAATGCAGTGGCACGATCTCCGCTCACTGCAAGCTCCGCCTCCCGGGTTCACGCCATTCTCCTGCCTCAGCCTCTGGAGTAGCTAGGACTACAGGCGCCCGCCACCATGCCTGGCTAATTTTTAGTAGAGATGGGGTTTCACCATGTTAGCCAGGATGGTCTCGATCTCCTGACCTCGTGATCCTCCTGTCTCAGCCTCCCAAAGTGCTGGGATTACAGGTGTGAGCCACTGTGCCTGGCCTTATAAAAAAATTTTTACACAAACCTTTCAGAAAATAGAGAATGGGCTGGGTGTGGTGGTTCATGCCTGTAACCCCTACACTTTGGGAAGCCAAGGCAGGAGGATCACTTGAGCCCAGGAGTTCAAGACCAGCCTGGACAACATGGTGAAACTCTATCTCTTAAAAAAAAAAAAAATGCAAAAATTAGCCGAGTATGGTGATGCACAGCTGTGGTCCCAGCAACTTGGGAGTCTGAAATGGGAGGATCACTTGAGTCTGGGGAATTGGAGGCTGCAGTGAACTGTGATCTTGCCACTGCACTCCAGACTGGGCGATAGAGCAAGACTCTGTCTCAAAAAAAGGAAAGGCCAGGCACGTTGGCTCACGCCTTTAATCTTAGCACTTTGGGAAGCTGAGGCGGGTGGATCACCTGAGGTCAGGGGTTCGAGACTAGCCTGGCCAAAACAGTGAAACCCTGTCTCTACTAAAAATACAAAAATTAGCCTGGCATGGTGGTGGGCGCCTGTAATCCCAGCTACTCAGGAGGCTGAGGCAGGTGAATCGCTTGAACCTGAGGGGCGGAGGTTGCATAAGCCAAGATCACGTCACTTTACTCCAGCCTGGGCAAAAAGTAGAGAATGAGGAAACTTTTTTTTTTTTTTTTTTTGAGACAGAGTTTCACTCTTGTTGCCCAGGTTGGAGTGCAATGGCGCAATCTTGGCTCACCACAACCTCCGCCTCCCGAGTTCAAGCGATTCTCCTGCGTCAGCCTCCCAAGTACTACACTGCAGGCATGAGCTACCACACCTGGCTAATTTTGTATTTTTAGTAGAGACAGGGTTTCTCCATGTTGGTCAGGCTGGTCTCAAACTCCTGACCTCAGGTGATCCACCCTCCTCAGCCTCCCAAAGTGCTGGGATTACAGGCGTGAGCCACTGCGCCCAGCTGAGGAAACACTTCTTAATTCATTTTATAAGGCCAGCATAACCCTGACACCAAATCTTGCCAAAGACATTACCAAAAAAGAAAAGTATAGACAAATTATGATATATCCATGTAATGGAATACTACTGAGCAATAAAAAGGAATGAACTATTGAAACATACAATATGGATGAAACTCAAAATAATTATCCCAAGTGAAAGAGGTCAGATTTTAAAAAGAATACACTGTATTTAGCCGGGTGCTGTGGCATGCATCTGTAGTCCCAGCTGCTTGGGAGGCTGAGGCAGGAAAATTGCTTAAGCCTGGGAGGCAGAGGTTGCAGTGAGCCGAGATCACACCATTGCACCTCAGCCTGGGTGTCAGGAGTAAAACTCTGTCTTAAAAAACAAAAAAGAAATGATTCCATTTATACAAAACTCTAAAAATGCAAACTACTTTGTATATTGACAGAAAGCATATCAGTGGTTTCCTGGTGTCAGGCAGGGAGGAGGAAGCAAGGAAAGGCAGGAGGGTGGGATGACAAGGAGCACGAGGAAACTTTGGGGATGATGGATGTGTTCGTTATCTTCATCGTGGTCCCAGCTTCATGGATGTATACATATGTCAAAACCTATCAAATCCAGTATATGTATGGGGTTTTTTTTTTTCGAGACAGGGTCTTGCTATGTTGGCCAGGCTAGTCTCGAACCCCTGGCCTCAAGTGATCCGCCTGCCTCAGCTTCCCAAAGTGCTGGGATTACAGGTATGAGCCACCACACCCAGCCATGTTTTTGATACCTCAGTAAATGTGTTGTGGGGAGGAGACAAGGAGAGAGAGAGAGAAAGAAAGAGAGAGAAGGTCAGCAAGAGAGAAGGAAAGAAAGAGACAGAGAAGGGTGAGAGAGAGAGAGATTTCCCATGGGAAAAAATGTTCACAGTGAAGAATAGCTAAAATCAAAAAGCCTGACAACACCAAATATTGGAAAGGCTGGAAGCAACTGAAACTCTCTTACCTGCTGGCCCTGGCATGTCCCAAGCACAGAAGGGAAAGCTGGAACATTTTGAGAAACACACTCCAAGGTGCAGGGACTCCTGAGGAGCAGGCCCGGGGAAGGGTCTCACTTGCCCAGGTCTAAAGTCGGTGCTGTTCAGGGGCTATGGGAGGTGGTGTTCCCCACTTTTCCTCCTTCAGAACTCCCTCACGATAGAAGGGGGTTGGGACCCAAGTCAGGCCCCAAAGCAGCACTTGCCCACTCCACACTCAGGCCGTAACCGCACATTCTGATCAGCATGAGAGGACCACTCCAAGTTCCTAACATTTCTAACGAATGCAAAACACTTGACCTTAAAGCTGGCCTGTGCAGGCTTATTTGGGGTAAATAGAAGGTTTCTATTAGGCTCTGGAAATAGTGAAAACAGCTCATACACCTATAAACTCTCAAGGAACTGGAGAATCATCCTGGTTTGAAACCAGAATTTGAAGGCCCCACTCAGTTCGAATGTGGGAGATGGAGGTTGCAGTGAGCCAAGATTGAACCACTGCACTCCAGCCTGGGCAACACAGTGAGACTTCACCTCAAAAAAAAAAAAAAAAAAAAAAAAAAAAAAAAAGGCTGGGCTTGGTGGCTCACACCTGTAATCCCAGCGCTTTGGGGGGCCAAGGTGGATGGATCATGAGGGTCAAGAGATTGAGACCATCCTGGCCAACATGGTGAAACCCCGTCTCTACTAAAACTACTAAAATTAGCTGGGCGTGGTGGTGCACACCTGTAATCCCAGCTACTCAGGAGGCTGAGGCAGGAGAATCGCTTGAACCCAGGAAGTGGAGGTTACAGTGAGCCAAGATCACGCCACTGCACACCAACCTGGTGACAGAGTGAGACTCTGTCTCAAAACAAAAAAAAGAAAAAAAAGTTGGGCCGGGCACAGTCACTCACGCCTGTAATCCTAGCACTTTGGGAGGCCAAGGCGGGCGGATCACGAGATCAGGAGATCGAGATCATCCTGGCCAACACGATAAAACCCCATCTCTACTAAAATACAAAAAATTAGCCGGGCGTGGTGGTGCATTCCTGTAATTCCAGCTACTCAGGAATTTGAGGCAGGGGAATCGCTTGAACCAGGGAGGCAGAGATTGCAGTGAGCTGAGATCACACCACTACACTCCAGCCTAGGGATAGAGCAAGACTACATCTCAAAAAAAAAAAAAAAAAAAGTTAATCTCATAATGAAACATAAAATAATGCTTTTAAAGACTATTGCGGGCTCAAACCTTTGCGCTGACATGGCTAAATGTACAAATAAAGTTGGAATTGTCAGTAAATACATGATCCGCTACGGTTAGTTAATTTCATACTGAAAAGTTAATTTCATAATGAAACATAAAATAATGCTTTTAAAGACTATTGCGGGCTCAAAACTTTGCACTGACATGGCTAAATGCACCAATAAAGTTGGAATTGTCGGTAAATACAGGATCCGCTATGGTGCCTCCTTCCGGAAAATGGTGAAGAAAATTGAAACCGGCTAGCACGCCAAGCACACTTGCTCTTTCTGTGACAAAACCAAGATGAAAAGACGAGATATGGGGGTCTGGCACTGTGGTTCCTGCATGAAGACAGTAGCTGGTGGTGGCTGAACCTACAATACCACTTCTGCTGTCACAGCAAAGTCTACAGTCAGAAGACTGAAGGAATTGAAAGACCAGATGTTTCTCCACCATTGGAGACATCACTAGCCTTTAATAAATGGGTTAACTTATGTAATAATAAAAAAGGACTATTATCAGGATAATTCCCTAGGGCTATTGTCCTAAACTTACTTTCTTTTTTTTCTTTGAGACTGAGTCTTGCTCTATTGCCCAGCCTGGACTGCGGTGGTGCCATCTCGGCTCACTGCAACCTCCACCTCCTGGGTTAAAGCGATTCTCGAGCCTCAGCCTCCAGAGTAGCTGGGAATACAGGTGACCACCACCATGCCCAGCTAATTTTTGTATTTTTAGTAGAGATGAGGTTTCACCATGTTGGCCAGGCTGGCCAAACCTTCTTGATATGCATCCTATTCAACATAATATCTTTAACATACTTGCACATATGTTAAACAATTACATACATAATAAATATATACAAATATGCCATATCCATATGTATTTATTATGAATTGTTTACAGCAAAACTTTACACTATAAAACATAAAAAATAGAAATTAGAAATGGATGGGTTAAATACAGATAAAGGTTCTAGTGTCTTCCACACCCCAACAGACCGCCTTGTAATATGTTGTCCCTGGATGCCTGTGCCCCACTTTGGAAACAACTTCTTTAGGCCATAGGGAAGAGAAATGAGCCCTGGCTGCAGGCCACTGGCCAAAGAGTGACTCAGGGACTCTGGAGAACACAGTAGGAGAAGGGACAGGAAATGACTACACAGCTGAGTACCATAAAACCATGAAGTTTATGGACAGGCTGTAAATCTGAACATGACACCCTTCTCCCCTTTCCTCTCTCTCCCAGCAACCCGCCCAGGTGGGCTGCTCTTCTGTCATTCCCACATAACCCTCTCAGCCAGAGACTTGTCCTTGTAGGGCCCTTTAGTCCCCTTCAAGGCTGTCCTTCGTGATCACACATAATTCTGAGTTCACCCAGACATAGATGCTGAAGAGGTGAGGTACAAAGTGTGACTTACCCACACGCCGCACTGGCAATAGACCCTAGTGCCTGGTTAAGGGCATCACTGGCATTTACTAGGAAAATGAGTTAGGCTAGCCAGCCTTCTCTAAAGCATACTTCTGTCGCCCAACTACTCCCACTACTCTTCTCTTTTTTTTGAGATGGAGTCTCACTCTGTTGCCCAGCCTGGAGTGCAGCGGCGTGATCTCGGTTCACTGCAACCTCCACCTCCTGGGTTCAAGTGATTCTTCTGCCTCAGTCTCCCGAGTAGTGGGATTAGCAGGCACGAGCCACCACACCCAGCTAATTTTTGTATTTTTAGTAGAGACGGGGTTTCACCATGTTGGCCATGCAGGTCTCGAACTCCTGACCTCAAATGATCTGCCCACCTTGGCCTCCCAAAGTGCTGGGATTATAGGTGTGAGCCACTGCACCCAGCCCCCACTACTCTATTCAAAAAGGAGCCTTCAGTCTTCAAGACTGAAAAGCAGGGCCTGTTTTTTCTCAGGCAGATATTATGAACAAAATTCCACTAGAACTTTTTTTTGAATTGACGGAGTCTTTAGTGTCTGTCTTAAATGGCTAAGAGCTTGTGGGCACACTCTAAAACATATACAAACCTGTAAACATACACGTACTTCCCTTAAGTATCTTCAAAGGAAAAATGAACAGATTCTGGGGATCACCAACATCCTCTCTGTCTTCACATGCTGATTTTATGTGAGGTTTCACGTGAATCTTCTGGCAGTCCAAAGGTCACATTTATTTTCTGGAGATTTAGTAAAAACACAAAACTATGGTGCTCAATTTCATTTTGTCAGCATAGGCTCACCCTGCAAAGTTCCTGAATACCCTTGGATGAATTTAAGAAATCACAGAAGACAGAATAAAGAATAACTAGGCTGTGCCGGGCGTGGTGGCTCACCCCTGTAATCCCAGCACTTTGGGAGGCCAAGGCAGGTGGATCGCCTGAGGTCAGGAGTTTGAGACCAGCCTGACCAACATGGAGAAACCCTGTCTCTACTAAAAATACAAAATTAGCCGGGCATGGTGGTGCATGCCTGTAATTCCAGCTACTCAGGAGGCTGAGGCAGGAGAATTGCTTGATCCTGGGAAGCAGAGGTTGCGGTGAACCAAGATCGCGTCATTGCACTCCAGCCTGGGCAACAAGAGCAAAACTCCGTCTCAAAAAAAAAAAAAAAAAAAAAAAAAGAATGACTAGGCTGTAGTTTTAAAATATGACAAACAAGCTTTTCTGATCCACAGTTTACCCGAGAAATGACTCATGACCTCCAGTAAAAGAAATAATATATGCCAGTCACCTGGCAAACTCCTAACACACAGGAGGCTCTCCTCAGCCCTATTGTAAAGAATCACTTATTTACTATTTACCTTTTAGAGACAGGGTCTTGCCCTGTCACCCAGGCTAGAACGCAGCAGCACAATCATAGCTTACTACAATCTCATCCTCCAAGACTCAAATGATTGTCTTGTCTCAGCCTCCCAAGTAGCTAGGACCATAGGCGGGGTCCGCCATGCCCAACTAATTTTTTATTATTTTTGTAGAGATGGGGTTCTGCTGTGTTACCCAGGCTGGTCTCAAACTCCTGGCCTCAAGCAATCCTCCCACCTTGGCCTCCCAAAGTGCTGGGATTATAGGCATGAGCCACCATGCCCTGTCCAAGAATCACTTATTTAAAACCAAACCAACAACCATTACAAATGTACAAATAGACGTATGTCAAATAAGAAACCTTTGGATAGTCCCCACTCTTGACCCACCCAGAAATCGCGACAGGGATGTTGGTTTTAAGTTGGCAATGGATTTAATAGCTTGGGTAAGAGAGTTTCTAAGATATCAGGAGTTACCAGTGGACTCCTCCCCCAAAAGAATGTCTGAGGACAAGGGCCAGCATCACATCAGTGAGAGTTGGCCCAGTATAAATGACCACCATGCTTGATTGCTGTTACTACTCTTTTGGACCCAGAAGGACAACTCCCCATCACTTTGGGCTGAAGGACATGTCTCTAGGATAAAATGAACGAACAAGCAGCTCACAGGTTACCCAGCACCAAGCTTATTTGATACAGGAGCGCGGGCTGTGGACCAAGCCTACTGGATGGATACGCAGTTAGGAGAGAGGGAAGCAGTGAGGGGGGCCGGTGGCTCACAAACAACGTGTATTGGGATAGGCAGGGGAAATAGTATTCCTGGCTTACAGACTGGGGTAGGGGGTGGGGAAAGGAGCAAACAAGGCAAGTGGCTTCATCAACATCCCAGAGGGAAAGGCAGGCTTTGGAAAGAACCAAGTGTTTGGAAGTTGACGAGGAGGGCCCACAGCCGGGGACCATGCAGTAGAGACGACAGAGGAACGCAACCTTTTTTTCTAACTGCGTCTGAACTTGCCTTTACTTCGGGGCTCCCAGTCTCCATCCTCTGGGTCAACCTAGCAGATCTTCTTGAAGGCTGACACCCTTCACATACCTGTAGGTAGTTCTCCTCCCCACCCTGACCCCTGACCCCTAGTTCCAGTGGGGCTGTCCTCCACTGTAGTCACACAAGGAGAATGCCTCATCCGCCCCTGTGCCTCAGCCACAGCCCACTGTGAATCACTCAGCTCCGAATTAAAACTCTTTCCCTCTCCAGAGTGGTCTTTTCTTCCTTCTGCCATCTACCGGTGAAAACAAGAATGTCATATTTTCTTACCTGCCTGTTGCCAATTTGAAAATAGCATGGAACCTGAAAGCTCATCTGCATAATACTTACTTGTTGTGTGGAACATATTGAATGAGTAATATGGAATTACACATATATACATACACACACACATAACAAACAGTGTATTTAATGTAAAGGGCAGAGGCTTGGAATCCAATTTGGCTTCAAATTTTTACTTAGCCCTTTACCAGCTGTATGATCTGGGTACGCTGCCAGTCTTCATCTATGCTAATAGCCACAATTAATGATCATTATAATGACTAACACTTACTGATTGTTACCATGAGCCACAGTATAGTTCATTTAAACTTCACAATGCTGTACTATAACTGTGTGTCTTCAGATAAGAAGGCTGAAACACAGGAAGGTTGAACAACTTGTCCAAAGTCTCAGTCAGGGGCCGATTTGGCAAACTGGCTCCATAGCTCATATTGGGAACAATAATATCGACTGTTCGGAATTGTTCAAAGAACTAGAAACAATACAGGTCAAGCCACCTGACACATCTTAGGTTTCAGAAAATGACAGATATTGAACATTTACTGCGTATGGGCCCTGTATGATATTAGTTATATCCACGAATTAGGCGTGGTCCCTGCCTAGTAGGAAGCACAATCACAATACAATACTAAGGCTAAGTTCAGCAAAAATAGCATCTGACTCTTTTTTCAGTATTGGTTTCCTAGTATCTGGCACAGTAGCTAGGATATGGTGGACACCGGAAGGGAAGGAGGAAAGAAACAGAATTTTTAAAACTAGGTTCGAGATTCTGTGAGGCAGGCCAGGTGTGGTGGCTCACACCTGTAATCCCAGAACTTTGGGAGGCCGAGGCAGATGGATCACCTGAGGTCGGGAGTTCGAGACCAGCCTGACCAACATGGTACCCTGCCTCTATTAAAAATACAAAAACTAGCCCGGCATGGTGGCACGTGCCTGTAATTCCAGCTACTTGGGAGGCTGAGGTGGAAGAATCACTTGAATCTGGGAGGCAGAGGTTGCAGTGAGCCGAGATTGCATCATTGCACTTCAGCCTGGATGACAGAGACTCCATCTCGAAAAAAAAAAAAAAAAAAGATTCTGTGACAGAGATAGGCTTGACGGTCTTCTTTCCATATTAACAAATGAGAAAACTCGAGGTTCAGAGAGGTTTAATAACTCCCACAAGGTCACACAGCAACAGTGAACAGTCCGATGACTTACACTTTCCCCACCTGTTCCTTTCCCAATCCCTCCTGCTCCTTCCAGCCTCTTTGACGGCACTGGCAGATGATTGAAGGGTGATAGTGACAGGAGACATCCTTTGTGTTTGGATGGTATCAGGGGATGGATGGCTATGAGCAGACAAAAGCTCCAAGACTCTGAGCAGACTTTGGGGCCCACCTCCTAGAGACTGCATGACTCCAGAGGAGCCCATTTTCTTCCTGTCTCCTTTGCATTTGGCACCAATCAGCTCTTCACTTCAGGTGAGACTGTTCAGTGCTATTTCCCAGACTTCAAGTTTCTGCAGTTATTTTTAGCGGTAGTTTTAGTGCATACCTGGAATAGGTGAGGCATGAAAAGGAATGCAGGTGTGGGTAACCCTTCAATCTCTAGAGTTATGGTCTGAGTCTCTTGTCATTCCAGCTAAAGAGGGGTGACTCACACCCTGATTTCTTATCTGCCCAGAGGCTAGATTTCACCCTAAGAACCATGCGGATTAGAATGTCTTGTATATTCTCTTAGTTTTAAGGACATAGTTTCTTGATGTTGCTTTGTTACCCGCTTTTGATAACTTGGATCCTTTCATTTTCTGTAACCAACACCACAGCCTGTGGTTCTTTCTGGTCCTATTTCCCAGGGTTTTGAGGCACCCGGGGTAGATAAAGTCTCCAATTTAGGTTTGTGGATGCCTCTGCAGGCAGGAAGACACTTGGAAAACACTCTGTCTGTAAGCAAGATGTCCTTAAAGAGCCAGCCAAGTTCTGGGATATTCATTGCATTTTTTGAGAGACTGAGAAAGAATAATCATGATCTAGTTGGGTCTAGGCCCCTCTTAGCAACTACAATCCCCTCAGAGTGCCCTTAGATGACTGCTTCATGGTTCCCTGGAATTCTGGGCCTGCTTTAAGCCCGAAATAGCCTATCCAACTGAAACCCTCTCACTAGGATCCTAGGACCCCTTCATAAGATAGGTGTTTTCCTCATTCTCACTCTCACTCAGCTCTGTACAGAGGAAGTAAAACTAGGCTAGCTAGTACCATGAAGCCATTGTTACTGCAAATGCATACAATGAATACTATATAAATCAGTTTTATAATTCAGTTGAGAAATAAGGAAGACATTTTCTCTGGGCTGATATCACATGACTATTCCAAGATACTCCCTTTATTAAGTCATAAAAGTTAGATGTATCTGTTCACAATTAGGGTGGGAGAAGATTGTTTTGAAGTTCACCTTTTTTTTTTTTTTTTTTTTTGAGATGGAGTCTTGCTCTGTCGCCCAGGCTGGAGTGCAGTGGCGTGATCTTGACTTACTGCAAGCTCCGCCTTCCGGGTTCACGCCATTCTCCTGCCTCAGCCTCCCCGGCAGCTGGGACTACAGGCGCCCGCCACCACGCCCAGCTAATTTTTTTGTATTTTTAGTAGAGGCGGGGTTTCACCGTGTTAGCCAGGATGGTCTCAATCTCCTGACCTTGTGATCCGCCCACCTCAGCCTCCCAAAGTGCTAGGATCACAGGCGTGAGCCACCACGCCCGGCCGGCGAAGCTCACAGTTTCCTAAATCAGGAATGCAGAACTAAAGAGTTGTACCAAGAAGGGAATAGCAGAGGGGTCAGGGATCTCGTTCCCCACTCCTAATCTAGAGCTTTTGGTATCTTGACTGCAAAGGCAATTTACATGTCATTTAAGAGAATGACATTTTAACGTTCTTCTATACTTCTATTAATACCTATCCAAATACTTCTGAAGACCCATCTCCTGTCTTCTCCACACTTTGTAACTAGTTCTCCCCACCATTTTATTCCATAATTGCAACTTTAAACCCCGCAGAATGTAGCAGAGTCCACAAAGATGCCTTGTACTGGGCTGAATAGTATCCCAGAAAACATCATGTCTACCCATGTATTAGTCTGTTTTCATGCTGCTGATAAAGACATACCTGAGACTGGGTAATTTATAAAGAAAAAGAGGTTTAATGGACTCACAGTTCCACGTGGCTGGGGAGGCCTCACAATCATGGTGTAAGGTGAAAGACACGTCTTACACGGTGGCAGGGAAGAGAGAATGAGAGCCAAGCAAAAGGGGAAACCCCTTATAAAACCATCAGATCTTGTGAGACTAATTCACTACCATGAGAACAGTATGGGGGAAACCACCTCCATGATTCAATTACCTCCCACCGGGTCCCTCCCACAACACGTGGGAATTCTGGGAGTACAATCAAGATGAGATTGGGGTGGGGACACAGCCAAACCATATCAACCCAGAACCTCAGGTGACCTTATTTGGAAATAGGATCCTTGCAGATATAATTAGTTAAGATGAGGCCAGGGTGGATTAGGGTACAGCCTAAATCCAGTAACTAGTATCCTCATAAGAAGGCCTTGTGAAGACACAAAGATATATGGGGCAGAAGACCACGTGTGGATGGAGACAGGGATCGGAGTCATGTTGCTACAGCCAAGAAACACCAAGGACTGCAGGCAACCAAGGGGCAATGCTGGCTAAGAAGCCAGGAAGGACTCTTCTCTAAAGGTGTCAGATGGAACATGGCCCTGCCCACACCTTAATTTTGGACATCTTAAACTCCAGGACCATGAGAGAATAAAGTTGTTATTTTAAGTCACCCAGTTCCTGGTACTTTGTTTCAGTAGTCCTAGGACATTAAAACATACTTCCGTAAGGGTATCAGCAGCATGACCTACCTCACCTTAGAGGACAGGAGAGCACAGGAATGGCTGACTAACAGAGCAAACCTACGTGTCTTGTTTTTACTTACTGGTGGATCACATTCATTTCTGTGCCTCCTGCCTTTTGCAATGGCATCTGTGCATTTTCTGCTTGGGACTCCGTGCTCTGGACCTGTTAATATACCTGAAGACACACCTGTCCACATTTCTTTCACTAGTGTCCTTTCTTCCCATCCTAGCAAAGCATAATTATGCACATACATTAGAGATGGCAGTTAAGCTTTAGAGTAGTGGTTTTTAAACTTTTTAGTCTCCCCAAAAATATGCATATTCCTCAGTGGTCCACAAACCCCAGGCCAGAGACCACTGCCTATTTGGAAAGTTCAGACATCCTTGAGGATGAGTCCAATCTCTCCTTCTTACCCCTTACTGGTACACCAATTCCATTTCAGCTTGCTTCTGAAGTCCTCCACTGAGCTGAAACAGCATCCATGGGCTGACTTGAAGAGAGCTGCTATCCTAAGTCACCCTGGAGAGTCCCATCAGGAAAACACAATGTTAATGGAGAATTAGCCCCAAGTGGGAGGCACAACTCATAACAAATAGGAACAGGTATGGCCCCGCTCAACCATTTGCCTCCCTATTCTGGTACCCCTTTCTCCTTTCCTTTCCCTTATGTCTCCTACCTCCTCTAAATTATCCTTCACACAAAGGTACCATAATAAGCAGCAATGAAATTCAGAGCAAACAAAACAAGTAAGTTATGCGCTGTATTTCAATTCATTGCTAATGTCTTGCCCACAGGCACCCATTTTAAAACGCATCTGTGGTAGAAAACACTCCGCCCCGATATTTGCAAAGATCTTCCTGCAGTGAACAGTCCACCCCGGACTACCACAGAGAATTTTATTGCCTTGTACTCTCTTTTTCTTTTTGAGACGGAGTCTTCACTCTGTCGCCCGGGCTGGAGTGCAGTGGCGTGATCTCAGCTCACTGCAAGCCCCGCCTCCCGGGTTCACCCCATTCTCCTGCCTCAGCCTCCCAAGTAGCTGGGGCTACAGGCGCCTGCCCACCACGCCCGGCTAATTTTTTGTATTTTTAGTAGAGACGGGGTTTCACCATGTTAGCCAGGATGGTCTCAATCTCCTGACCTCGTGATCCGCCTGCCTCGGCCTCCCAAAGTGCTGGGATTACAGGCGTGAGCCACCGCGCCTGGCCTGCCTTGTACTCTTTACTCCTCACCAGATACTTTGACTTAGATGGATAAGGAAAGTTTCTTTTCAGCCAAACTTCATTCCAATCTTAATCCATCAAAGTGATTCTTTAGACCCTCTTTACCTTGGTTCTGCCACTCCAGACACACTCTTCTAATAAAACTGTTATAGACAACAAAAAGTATTAGGCATCTTCTATGTGTAAACATCCTCAGAACATGAGACTGTTTGTGATTGGGAATTTCAAAGTTGTTTCTGAATTTCAGCAACCCTCCCCCAACATCCAGCCCCTAGAGTGCCAATGCCTACCTCCTCCCCTGGAACTGAGGCCCCAACTCTACATCTCCTGCATCGCCTAATAGATGGGGACAAAAAAGAAGAGTGGCCAGCGGGCACCAATGACAAGTGGATGAAATTAGGTCTTAGAATTATACATTTCTGAGGCATATTGATTTTATTCTTGTCACCTGGGGATAAGAATCTACATAAGAGGCAGAGTGGCCGGGTGCAGCAGCATACGCCTGTAATCCCAGCACTTTGGGAGGCTGAGATAGGTGGATCACCTGAGGTTGGGAGTTCAAGACCATCCTAGCCAACATGATGAAACCCTGTCTCTACTGAAAATACAAAAATTAGCTGGGCATGGTGGTGCATGCCTGTAATCCCAGCTACTCGGGAGGTTGAGGCAGGAGAATCGTTTGAACCAGGGAGTTGGAGGTTGCAGCGAGCTGAGGTGGCACCACTGCACTCCAGCCTGGCAACAGAGTAAGACTCTGTCTCAAAAAAAAAAGAGGCCAGGTACAGTGGCTTACACCTGTAATCCCAACACTTTGGGAGGCCGAGGTGGATGGATCTCTTGAGCTCAGGAGTTCAAGGCCAGTCTGGGTAACATGCTAAAACCCCATCTCTACAAAAATACAAAAATCAGCTGGGTATGATGGTGAGTGCCTGTAATCCCAGCTACTCGGGAGGCTGAGGCAGGAGAATCGCTTGAACCAGGGAGTCGGAAGTTGCAGTGAGCCAAGACTGCGCCACTGCACTCCAGCCTGGCAACAGAGCAAGACTCTGTCTAAAAAAAAAAAAGAGGCCGGGTGCAGTGGCTCACACCTGTATTCTCAACACTTTGGGAGGCTGAGGCAGGTGGATCTCTTGAGCTCAGGAGTTCAAGGCCAGTCTGGGTAACAAGCCAAGATCCCATCTCTACAAAAAATATAAAAATTAGCCAGGCGTGATGGCGTATGCCTGTAGTCCCAGCTACTCAGGAGGCTGAGGTGGGAGATCACTTGAGCCTGGAAGGTCAAGGCTGCACTGAGCTGAGGTCATACCACTGCACTCCACCCTGGGTGACAGAGCAAGATTATCTAAAAAAAAAAAAAGAGTCTACGTGAGAAACCAGTCTTCCTAACCACCTGCTTAATTGAGGGAATGAAGGAAATAAATCTATTTAGGGATTTTAAAGACCTCTGCTGTCTTACTGATAGACTTTGCTCCATCTGCAAGAAAAACACAACCTCCTTTTTCAAGTAGAACTTCTCTTTTTTTTTGAGACAGAGTCTCGCTCTGTTGCCCAGGCTGGAGTGTGCAATGGCGCGATCTAGGTTCACTGCAAGCTCCGCCTCCCGGGTTCACACCATTCCCCTGCCTCAGCCTCCCGAGTAGCTGGGACTACAGGCGCCCGCCACCATGCCCGGCTAATTCTTTTCGTGTGTGTGTGTATTTTTAGTAGAGACGGGGTTTCACAGTGTTAGCAAGGATGGTCTCAATCTCCTGACCTCGTGATCCGCCTACCTTCGCCTCCCAAAGTGCTGGGATTTCAGGCGTGAGCCACCAAGCCCGGCTGGGACTTCCCTTTCAAAGCCATCCATCATCTTGTTGCCTTGTTGATTTTTTTAAGTAATGAATATTTATCTTAACTAGGACAACCAATGAATTTGCCATGTAATCAACACTGTCAGGTTCTTACCTATTAACAAGATCTTACTTAAATCTATAAGGCCCTTTAACACCAAGGTCTTTAAGGAGTTTGAACCTTTTAAAAATAATATTTAAATTTATTGTTTCACATTAGTTTGAATAAAGCACAAGCCAAGATGGCTTAAATATCATCTGCAGATGTCCAAGCTTCTTTACAATTACAGGTCATGGGCATCATCAACCTAGTCCTTGACTTGCAGCTAAAAAAGGCAAAAGGTCTGTGTGAAGTGACAGAAGAGCACATCCTACTCATGTCATGAGCAAGGAATCAGCTGAAGAACAGTAACAGTCTTGACATCAGCACTGTAAGAATTATTCTGCAGTAAACTCCAACCCAGAATGGGGAAGAGTACTGAATTCGCTGAGCACATTCTGGACACAATTCTGATCGACTGCAGTCTCATGATCTCTGTTGGAGCAGGTTTCATTCTCCAATTCTCTTTTACAGAACAGCAGAACTCGAGCCTTCATAAACGTGATTAACGGCCTTTCCGCTTCTTCATTTTTCCTCCAGTCACCTTGTTCCTGACACCAATAGCACCCTCTGTGTCATCATTATCTCCAGCATCCTCTCGCGAGCGTTTCTTCTTTTCTCCATGCTCCCTTAACTCCTGCAAGAAAAGAAGAGAGGATGGGATTGAAAATGAATTGCTGGCACTGAAGGTTACCCATTCTAGTCCCCTCTCCTTAAGATCAAGTATCAAGTAACTTGCTGATGCCTGACATTAGCAAAGGAACGAGAGCCAACTCCAAATATACAAAGATGTTAACCTTATTAGTAATCAAAATGTGAACACTAAAATAAGGTTTTATTTTCACATGGCAGATTGGCAAAGACTTAAGAGAAGGGTAATCTCCAGTATTGGCCAAGGTGTAGAAAAATTCACATATACTGTCATTTATAGTGCAATCTGCTATAGCTTTTCTTGGGGCGGGGGGCAATTTGGCATTCTGTATGAATTCAAATTTTAACTGTGTATATCCCTTGGCCCAACATGTCTACTTCTAGGAATTTATTCTAAGGAAGTAAATATGCAAAGCTGTACAAAGTAGGGTGTTTAACACTGTACCAAAGTAGAAAGAAACTGGAAAAAAGCATAAGCATCCATGAATGTAAGTATTTCATACACATGATGGAATTCTTTGTAGCCATTAAGAAACGATCACATGAATCTGTATTTGCTGAAACAGAAAAATGTTAATCCTATATAATTAGATAAAGTCTAATTATGGCTAAAGAAAGAAAAATAGCCAAATGTTATCAATGGTTTTCTGTGGGGAATGGTTTACCTTTTCACTTACTACTTTAATCCTTTCTGTATTTTTTGAATTTTTTTCCCAAGGCACATGTAATACTTTTACAAACAAAAAAATCCCATGTGGACAGAATAAAAACCAAATGTGCACCTCAGCTACTCCAAAAACAAACTATGGGCAAAGTCGCTCCATCCCTCAGACCAGAACTCCAGAAAGCAGGCAGCACTTCCAACGGTTTTCCTCTAGAATCTTCTCATCACCACTATTACTGTTACTACTACTACAGGGTGAGCATCCCTTATCTGAAATGCTTGGGACCAGCAGTGTTTCGGATTTCAGATTTTTTCTAATTCTAGAATATTTGCAGATACATAATGAGCTATCTTGGGGATGGGACTCAACTCTAAACACAAAATTTACTTGTTTCATATATATCTTATATATGAAGGTAATTTTACACAATATTTTTAATTGTCTGAAGGTAATTTTACACAATATTTTTAATATTTTTGTGCATTAAAAACATTTTGACTGTGTCTTGATAGCAACCTGTCACATGAGGTCAGGCATGGAATTTTCCACTTGCAGCAATCCTTTTGGCACTCAAAAAGTTTTGGATCGCTGGGCACAGTGGCTCAAGCCTGTAATCCCAGCACTTTGGGAGGCCGAGGTGGGGGGATTACCTGAGGTCAGAAGTTCAAGACCAGCCTGACCAAAATGGAGAAACCCCATCTCTACTAAAAATACAAAATTAGCTGGGCATGGTGGCACATGCCTGTAATCAGGAGGCTGAGGCAGGAGAATCGCTTGAACCCGGGAGGCGGAGGTTGTGGTGAGCCGAGATTGCACCATTCGCTCCAGCCTGGGCAACAAGAGCAAAACTCCATCTCAAAAAAAAAAAAAAAAAAGAAAAGAAAAAAAAGAAAAGTTTTGGATCTTGGTTTTGGATTTCAAATTTTTGGATTAGGTATGATCAACCCCTACTAGTAACTATGTAGTTTATATTGGCTTCTCTGGTGCTCATAAAACCCCGTAAGGTATTCAGGCAAGTGTTATTCCCAATTTACAGGTGAGAAACTGATTCTGATTCTGAGAAATTAGGCAAATTTCCCAAGCTCACACAGTTCACAGCTGGATCTTCTGACCTCAAGTGTGATGAACTATCTCACCACATGCGACACATGGAACAGTTGCTGTGAATGTGTGAATGTCAGAATGAGGCCAAACCTTGATTCAACCATTTGGTTGTATGGTCTAATGCAAATTACCTACCATGTCTGCACCTTAGTTTGCTCATCTTAAATTTGGAATAAAATAATACCCAGCTTCTGCAGTCTAGTATGAGGGTTAATAATAAAGTGGCACACAGTTAACATTGTTTGCACAGACACTGGTGAGAAAAAAAAGATGCATACCATTCGGGCAAACCTTTGGGCTTCAGCGACGCGTTCTGTCAGCATCATAACCTCATCATCCTGTGTTGGAAAACCTGGTAGTTTCTTCCCAATTAAGTGTTCTATGCGCTGGAAGAGTTCCACATCATACCTGAGGAAGGAAAACTGCACAGCTCTGGTTGCCTGGTAACGCAAATGCCTGTCCATTCCCAAACTATTATTATATGATACAACGCAATAGGAACCATAGGTTTAAACAATATCGAACATATTATTTCTTTTCTAAATATGGGTTAAGTGCAATCTCTGTGCGTAGCCCATTAGAAAATCACTCAAGTGAGGCCAGACGTGGTGGCTTGCACCTGTAATCCCAACGCTCTGGGAGGTCAAAGCAGGAGAATCACTTGAGACCAGGAGTTCCAGACCAGCCTGGACAACACAGTGAGATGCCATCTCTATAAAAAATTAAAAATTAGCCAACCGTGGTGGCACGTGCCTGTAATCCCAGCCATTCAGGAGACTGAGGCATGAGGACTACTTGAGCCCAGGAGTTTGAAGCTGCAGTGAGCTATGATCAAGTCACTGCACTCCAGCCTGGGCAACAGAGTGAAACCCTGCTGCTTAAAAAAAGAAAAAGAAACAAAAATCGGCCGGGCAGGTGGCTCGCGCCTGTAATCCCAGCACTATGAAAGGCTAAGGCAGGGGGATCGCTTGAGCTCAGGAGTTCAAGGCCAGCCTGGCCAACATGACAAAACCCTGTCTCTACTAAAAATACTTTTTAAAAAGCCAGGTGTGCTGGCATGCACCTGTGGTCCCAGCTACTTGGGAAGCTATGGTGAGGTAGGAGGATTGCTTGAGCCCAGCAGGTGGAAGGTGCACTTAGCCAAGACTGCACCACTGCACTCCAGCCTAGGCAACAGAGCGAGACAAATAAAAAAAAAAAAAAAGGAAAGGAGGGAGGGAGAAAATCCCTCAAGGTATTTATTCACAGAACAGCCCTGGGTACATACAAATTTGTTTCTTTAAAAAAAAAAATTGGAAATAGTTATTCTAATACTTTCTGAATTGACACAAAGGCAATTGCTCTCCAGCTCTAGGTACCAATCTACATGCCAAATACTATACTAGATCTTTTACATAAATAATCTCCAGTTTTCACCAAAACCCTGCTAGATAGGTCTTATTATTCCCATCTTTCAACTCCTTCATCCTGGTTTTCAGTATGAAAGTGATTAGTGTAGTAAATGGTAGTGTCAGGTTCTCAGCCAGTGGCTCCAAAGTTCTGCTCTTTTCTCTACATTGCTCTGCCCCTAAAGCTGATTTACTTACTGTGTGACAAAAGTAATAGCCTTTCCAGAGCGCCCAGCTCTAGCTGTTCGACCTACTCGATGGATGTAATCCTAAAACAAAAAGGGTAAATAAATTCAAGTTATATAGATTATAAGTTTAAAAAAAACTACGTATGCAAAGTCCTGCTGTAAAACCTTTGAAAGAAAATAGATTCATGTCGTAACATGGAGAAAATAAATGGCCTGGGCAATTTGTTGAGACAAATCTACTTCATCTTTTTTACTCTCCTTGCAGCACAAAATTGATCCAATGCCTTCCCTTCTTTCACAGACAGATAAATCTACAAAGCATATCTACATGGTCGCAGGCTGCACGGTATTTTAAAAAACAGCACTGGATCTTGAGGCAGAGCTGGGTTACAGCTCTGGTCCTTCCCATCTGCCAGTTACACAATTACCTGCAAATCACATAACCTCTCTGAACTTTGGTTTCTATCTAGTGAACAGGAATAGAAATACATGCCCAAATTACAGAGTTGTCATGAAAATCAAATGAGACAGCATCTTGTCTACAGCAGTTAAATACAAAGACAAGACACACACCAGTTCTCATCCAGGGGTGATTCTGTCATACTTAAGGGACACTGGTAATGTCTGGAAATATTTCTGATTATCACAAGTGGAAGAGTGTGTGATGCTGTTATCTACTGGGTAAAGGCCAGGAATGCTACTAGGAATCCTTCAACTCAAAGAACAACCCCTACAACAAAGAATTCGAAAGCTTAACATGTTAATAGTGCCAAGGCTGAGAAACCTTGAGATACACTAAGCACTACAAGCTATGGGCCGGGCGTGGTGGCTCACGCCTGTAATCCCAGCACTTTGAGAGGCCGAGGCGGGCATATCACAAGGTCAGTAGATCAAGACCATCCTGACTAACATGGTGAAACCCCATCTCTACTAAATATACAAAAAATTAGCCGGGCATGGTGGTGGGCGCCTGTAGTCCCAGCTACTCGGGAGGCTGATGCAGGAGAATGGCGTGAACCCAGGAGGCAGAGCATGCAGTGAGCCAAGACTGCACCACTGCACTCCAGACTGGGTGACAGAGTGAGACTCCGCCTCAAAAAAACTATAAGCTGTCATTCTCAAGAAATGACAGTGACAAGATCAGTATGTGGTGCACCAGCCCCTTCTATGAGCATCTAATAACTCTCCTTGGCTACCTCTTTCATATGTACTAATGTTACATACACAGGCCTGTGCAAGATGATGTGAATGAACTAATCAAGAGCTTTCTTGTTTTTTGATACTTAATTAACCAGGAACGAAAAAACTGCTGCAACTAAGGAAAGACAGAAGACACTCCATTAAGAAATACACTTTAGGACTAGAAAGGCAAGTTAGCAATAGGGCTCACCTTGGAATGGGTAGGAATGTCAAAGTTGACAACTACATCTACATGAGGTATGTCCAAACCTCGGCTGGCAACGTCAGTTGCTAGAAGAATGGAACGGGCTTTAGCCTTAAACTTATTAAGGGATCCTAGGCGCTTACTCTGAGGTAATGAAAAAGAAATGTTGGAAAACTTAACATACGTTTTGGAATACAAAACACAAAATAGACAAACACGAGAACAAACAGACATAAATTTTTTAAAGTTTTTTTCCCCCTAAGTTTTGAATGGGGCTCCACAGGTCAAAACAGAAATACGGAAGCAACAAAAAATTTAAAAATATATGATAGAAAATAAGGGTAGTTTGACATGGTAGAAAGGTAACTGGGAAATAATTTATTAACATTTTTAGAGACCAGAGTCATTATTAACACTAGGGCTGAATAAATCAACAGCTTGCAAACCAGACAGCTACATATGAAATATTCTAATAGGAGCCTCTCGCTACCCTGAAAGGAGAAAGTAAGTATCTAGTGCAACACTGCAAAGCCCATAAAATTACAACAATTATGGAAACAGGCATCGGTGCCCTATGTCCTTATTGTACAAACCTACTGTTAGGAGGTTTATCTCGCTCACGCCACCAGTGCATGGCTGATGATGATGATGAATCCTTACCTGACTCATTTGTCCATGGAGGGGGATGGCAGTGAAGCCAAGATTTCGCAGTAGCAAAGCTGTTCTCTGGGTATTATTACAGGTGCTGCAGAATATCATAAAGGAGTTTCCAGCCAATTCATTTAGAATATAAACCAGGTAGGTATCCTAAGTTACAAACCCAAAACAATATATGTCATTGAACCTGGGAGACAGGATTGGAGACCTGGCATATACATGAGGTAAAGACTAAGCCTACAGTCGCTTTTCAATTATCCAGACCTCCAGCTGCCAGCTTTGCATTCCTTAACCAGCATTATCATCTCTGTGAACCACGTATTCCCCACTTAGCCTAAAGGCAGGCAGGAGATCTGTACTCAGCAAACAGGAGAAGTCCTTATATCAAAGCACAAAACCAGGGCTTCATCCTAAGTAAAAGCCATATAATAAGCAGACAAAGGAAAAATTACCTCAAGGATGGGGATGGGAAGGAATTATATGATTACATTATGACCTCATTATTGTGGTTTAATGTGTTGTGAATTCCTGGCATGTCTGGCTTATCGGTGATAATATAAGCACGATACGCACTCTAAAGCAAACAGACAGGATGCCAATCTGCATTACAGCTCTTACCTAACCAAGAGTTGACACATTTTCAGATGCTTTGGTGAAAAGAAGAGGGAGAGGCAGGAATGATCAAAGTAAACATTTTACCTTGAATTTAGAAGGAATAAAAATATAATATTGCTGTAATTTTTCAACTGTCTGGTATTTAGAGGAAACGGCACATTTCACAGGATTCTTTAGAGCTGCTCGCTGAAGTTTTTGCACCTGAAGAAAGAACATCCAGAATAGCACACTGACGCCTAAACACTCTTTATTTATGACATGGTTTGGCTCTGTGTCCCCACCCAAATCTCATGTCAAATTGTAATCCCCACATGTCACGGGAGGGACCTGGTGGGAGGTGATTAGATCATGGAGGTGGTTTTCCCCATTGCGGTTCTCATGATAGTGAGTTCTCACAATTTCTGACGGTTTTAAAGTGTGGCACTGCTCCCACCTCCTGCCGCCATGTAAGACGTGCCTTGCTTCCCCTTCGCCTTCTGCCATAATTGTAAGTTTCCTGAGGCCTCCCCAGCCAGTGGAACTGTGAGTCAATTAAACCTCTTTTCTGTATAAATTACCGAGTCTTAGATAGTTCTTTATAGCAGTGTGAAAACGGACTAAAGCAATTTATTTTTACTTATTGTTATTACTATTTACTTTATGTATCAATTCTCATAAAGAAGAAACAAAAGTCCTAGCAAATTTCACCTTCTTGGTCATGGTGGCAGAGAAGAGGAATGTTTTCCGATCTCGAGGAATCACTTTGAGGATCTTGTCAACCTAAAGCACAAAGAGGAAAAGATGCCAATATGATATTCAAACTGGAAGAGCTGCAAATCCTCTAGGTAGTGAAGGAGGTAGACACTAACAAACTAAATATATCACTGTGAAGATTTGGGACTCGAAAATTCAATTCAGTTCAGCTAAAGTTTACTGAATATTTACTATCTGGATACCCTACCAAATACTATTAAAAAAAATACCTTTCTGAGAAAAGAACAGTTTAAATTAGTAGACCAGAGCTGATTTAAGAGAAAAGTCCAGAAAAAGTATTAATCAACTAAGTAAGCTGGGATTAGTGGGTCATCAAAGAAAATAAAGATATTTCAGGGTGTATGTCAAGGTCTAAATTAAATGAAATGGAAAAGAAAATCCAGTTTTGATATTTCCCATTTCTGGAGTCAGAGTCAGACTATATTCTAAAGATAAAAGGGTGATGAGAAACTGCAATTTGAAGAATATCAAGAATGAAACTGATACTGATGCAATGTTCTACATAAAACAAGTGGGCAATGAACCAAAGTTTGAAACAGGAACGTTGAGATGCTCTAAGAGGAGGAAAGAAATTGAGAGCTCACCTCTGTCTCAAAATCCATATTCAGTATTCGGTCAGCTTCATCCATGACCAAGTATTTGAGAGCTCTCAAGTTGAAACCTTTCGTATTTTCCAAGTGGTCAATCAGTCGACCAGGAGTTGCTACCAAGAAAGGTTGAGGAGAAACAGTGATATTTCAGAACAGGATGAAAAAAAAAAAAACAAAAAAACAAATAAAGTTATCTGCCCCACCCACAGCTCTCCACAAAATTTAACTTAACAAATTAAAAAATTTAACAGGGTTACAAAATCTGTTTCTCAAAGTCTTTCTATGCAACACTGATTGTAGATTTTCTCCAATTCATCACTACCAGTGTCTTTTACCTTTGTCAGTTACTCACCTATTATTATATGTGGTTTTTTTGCAAGGGCCAAAGATTGAGACATTGAATCAATTCCACCTACAATCACAGCTACAGAGAGAAAAAGAACATAGAGATGAGATCCTTAATTTTTCCCACAGTCCACTGAACATCTTTTAAAGCCAATGCCAGATTTCTACTTAGATTTGTTCTTCCCTTACAATTAATACTCTTCCCAAAGCTCAAACATAACACTAGCTCTTTAGGTCAATAAATTACGCTAGCAATACTTTCCTCCATTCTCCTTCCTCCACACTCATTCTTCACTTGTGATGGCAACCTAGGATCCCTTCCCTCTCAGACACTTACCACTCTGCACTCCAATAGAGGACCCCAGGGCTTCAAACTGCTCTGAGATCTGAAAGGCCAGCTCCCGAGTCGGGGTAAGAACTAGGGCAAACAAACGCTGTGGGGTCTCCAGCAGTGCATTTAGAATGGGCAAAGCAAAGGCGCCTGTCTTTCCAGAGCCAGTTTCTGCAAGCCCAATGATATCACGACCTAGAAGAAAAAGAAATTCAACAGCCAAGTAATCTCTTTGCACTATTTCTGTGTTTTCTACAATGACACAATGCTGGGCACAAAGTAGACGCTTAATAAATATCTGATGAACTGGGGAGAGAGGAAAGTTGAATAAACAGAAAAGACATGGTCTCTCTCTTAGATAAGCTCAAAACCCAGTGGTGAGACAGACAAATATACAAATGCATTATAACGTGATAAGAGTTTTAATATACGCCCCTGCAAAATACAGCGAGAACACAAGGAAAAGTAACTACTGCCCAGAAGAGTCAGAAAAGGCTAACAGAGGTGATAAGTGAGTTAAACCTGGAAGTAAGCAAAGAAGGGAAGAAAGGATATTCCTGTAAGAGGAAAGAGAATTAAGGCTTTAGAGAACATAGCATGCTGGCTGGGCATGGTAGCTCACGCCTGTAACCCCAGTATTTTGGGAGGCCAAGCCAGGCAGATCACCTGAGGTTAGGAGTTCGAGACCAGTCTGACCAACAAGGAAAAACCCTGTCTCTACTAAAAATACAAAATTAGCCGGGCATGGTGGTTCATGCCTGTAATCCCAGCTACTCGGAAGGCTGAGGCAGGAGAATTGCTTGAACCCGGGAGGCGGAGGTTGCGGCGGCGGTGAGCGGAGATCGCGCCACTGCACTCCAGCCTGGGCAACAAGAGCGAAACTCCGTCTCAAAAAATAAAAAGAACATAGCATGCATAGTTAGGCTGAGAAGTACAATGTGGCTGGAACACAGAAGTGTTAAGGGAAAAAGAGAGAAGAATGAGGCTAGAGTTTTGATGTTTTCCTATAAGAGAGAATTGAAGGATTTTAAACAGGGAATATCATGATCAATATTACTGTTTAGGAAGATAAACTCTAGACCTGATGGCATAAGGAGGAGCCAAGGAACTTAACAGTGCATGCCAGTTACTGCTCCTTCTGAGGGAAGAATGCTCTAAGTAATTCTTTAAGAACAGGTCACCACTGTTTGTTATCACCACTCAAGCCACAACTCATAAGACTTGGAAATTAACTCCTGAGTCGAGATCACTACCTCCGAGCTGGCTGTAGCCCGTGAGGTAGCTATGCACTACAACAGTGGCCAGTGAGAATGCTCCCTATTAAATCATGACCCCTACAGTTGCTGCCCCTGTTCTGACTGTGTAACTGCTGAGAAGTTTTCTTTACCTAGAAGATAATCCTACAATAAACAAATCCCTTTTCCCTGAAATAACCTGAATATGACTTACAATCGGAAATGACTTAAATGACCAGAACAGGGAAAACAACGGCTTAACTGGGACACTGGATGGAATTCAGGGGAGATATGATGGTGGCCTGAACTGAGGCCAGGGATGAGCACAGGAACAAGATTCAGAAACTACCAAAAGGAAATGTGGGTGACTCACACATTTTTAGTACGGGACACTCAAAAGCCAAAAACTGCGATATAGGCAAGAGAAAAATTAGTCCTGGTGAGGAAAATAAGGACTTTGGTCTCCACACAGGGAACTTGGAACTTAAGATTCCTGTAGTAAACTCAAAGAGATATGTCTAAAAACCAGTTGGACATACTTGTTTAGAGATATGTCTAAAAACCAGTTGGACATACTTGTTTGGAGATATGTCTAAAAACCAGTTGAACATATTTGTTTGGAGCTCAGGAAAAAAGTGGGGGTTAGAACAGACACGGGAGCCATGAGTATCCTACCATTGGTACTTCCTCAGGGGCAGATGCTTCAGAATAATCTATGAGACTGACTTATATATATATGCCCGGTCCCATGCCTGGAAATTCTGATTCAGTAGGTCTTGGCTGGGACCTAGAAATCTCTATTTAAAAAAAAAAAAAAAAAAAAAGCTCCACAGATGATTCTGATGAACACAGACTCACTGATGCAGACAGGGTTTAAGCTTGAGGACTGAATGAGAAATGTTATGTAGTATTTCAGAGTAAGAAAAAAGGGTAAAGACAGAATCACTATTGTAAGGCAAAGGGAAAAGAACCAGAAGAAGAGACTGAGAAAGAACAGCTAGAAAGACAGAAGAAAATGCTGTCTTGAAATTAAGGAGGAAGGCAGCTTCAAGAAAGAAGAGTGATCGGTGGTGTTCAATGTCACTGATCAAGTAGAACAGACCTGTAAAATCCACCTCTTAAACATTAATCAGTTAAACCAGGATCTGCCATGCCAGATCACACAACAGTGTGTGATAAGGTTTGGCTGTGTCCCCACCCAATCTCATCTTGAATCGTACTCCCATAATTTCCACATGTTGTAGGAGGGACCCAGTGGGAGATAATTTGAATCATGGAGGTGGTTTCCCCAATACTGTTCTCATGGTAGTGAATAAATCTCATGAGATCTGATGGTTTTATCAGGGGTTTCTGCTTTTGCATGTCCCTCATTTTCTCTTGCCGCCACCATGTAATAAGTGCCTTTCGCCTCCTGCCATGATTCTGGGGCCTCCCCAGCCACACATAGAACTGTAAGTCCAATTAAACCTCTTTTTCTTCCCAGTCTCGGGTGTGTCTATATCAGCAATGTGAAAAAGGACTAATACACAGTGTATCCTAGTGAATTCTATTCTTTAGCCTTCTTTTCATTAACATCAGTGTTTTCCATTCAAAAGCATATGCACAGATGTGAAATACAAGTCAAACCAGACAATGGACTGATTTTTTTTTTTTTTTTTTTTTTAAGACAGAGTCTTGCTCTGTCGCCCAGGCTGGGGTGCAGTGGCGCGATCTCGGCTCACTGCAAGCTCCGCCTCCCGGGTTCACGCCATTCTCCTGCCTTAGCCTCCCAAGTAGCTGGGACTACAGGCGCCCGTCACCACGCCCGGCTAATTTTTTGTATTTTTAGTAGAGACGGGGTTTCACCGTGTTAGCTGGGATGGTCTCGATCTCCTGATCTCGTGATCCACCCGCCTCGGCCTCCCAAAGTGCTAAGATTACAGGCATGAGCCACCGCGCCCAGCCAATGGACTGATTTTTGAAAGATTACAGACAAATGACAATCCAGAGATAAAATGTCTCACTCATCTACTTATTTTAATGTTCCCAGTGGCAGGGTAGGTAACAATGAATTGCAACAGCATCTACCTATCTGAGAAATAAAGGTCAGTGCAAGCAAATGATTCCCAAAGCTTTTTATTCCTCAACTCCTTGGGGATACTGCCGTCCCAGCCTGTGTAACACAATACACCTTCGGGAACAGCAGGCAGGGGAACTAGGACTTGTCCTTTTTTTGTCAATGGAAATCTTAACATTTCAGAAGAAAGGAGTACATAAGAAAGATTTAGGGAAGTAAAGGAGCTGAAGTCGCTTAGTTCATGAAGCAATAAGCACTTCTCGCTGCCTGCAGCCGAGGCCTGCACTGCTTTCAGTTTTTTGGTAAGTCCCTCACAGCAACCTTCAGTTTGTGAAACTGATATATTTTTCTATGTCATCTCCTTTCTTCATCTCTGAAGAAACCTCTAAGCCTTTTCTGTGTTTATACCTGTAGAGAATATACCAGAATGTATAAACTCCATAAGAGCAGAATAAATTTTGTCATACAGACCTGCCATGTTGCTAGCACTGAACATAAGTGCTTGCTATACGGCAGCCACTAATAAATTGTTTGAAATTCCTTGAGGACAACTCTAAGTGATCTCTGAAACAGACATAAATAGATGGTGTCTCAATGTGTTACCCACGCAGGTCTCAAACTCCTGGTCTCAAGCAATCCCCCACCTCAGCCTCCCAAAGTCCTGGGATTACAAGCATGAACCACCATGCCCATCAAACAACTTTTGATCTCTTGATAGTAACAAACTTTGATGCAGGTCCATTAACAGAGGTTTTTTGAGCTATAAGATTCTATGTTCAAATTCCAGCTCTAGCAATAATTAATTAGGTGACTCTAGCCAAAGGACTTAACTCAATTTCCTCACTAATAAAATAATTATCCCTAACTACCATTCAGCGTTGTTATAAGGTTTAAGAACAGCGGACAATCTGGGCTCAGTAACTTTGCAGAAACTGAAAATGTCATTTGTCCCAAATTCAAATTTAGAATTTATTTTAATCGAATAACAACAGCAACAAAAACAAACATTAAATTATTTGAATCATTTCTATAGATTCAAATGAAGCATTTATAAACTATTCATTAGAATGAGACAAACCCAAGAATAAGGATAAAGACATCATCCGTGGTGATCATTTCTGTCAGTTCCTAGTAATCTTCCACTGACCCCTCCCTATTCTTTTCTGCATCAAATTTAAACTTACGGCTGAAAACATCAGAATAATTTTAGGATTACTGCCAGCTATTTTGACTCCTTCTCACCTACGCTGTAGGGCAAGCTGGGAAAGTTAAAACGCATGAACGCTTCTTGCTATTTGAAAGTAACACTGGGCCGCTGATAGTTCTTTCCCACCACTGGCCTTTATACAGTCCTTATCCTCCAAACTTCTCTGCACAAGTTTGAAGTGTTTACTAATCCCTCCTTGAAACACTTTCCCTTCCCTAATTTGTGTGAAACTATACTCTCATGATTTTCAACGCTCTATTGAATCTTCCAATTTTCCTCTGTCATCTTTGCCAATCTAATCCATTTCCAATCTCAGCTATAACCGCTCTTTGGATACAGTGTCTATATCCGGCTCTGGCCTCTCAATCAAGTTCCAATCCCAGGATTCCAACTGGGTATTTTTTTCCTTTTTTATTGTCCCCCAGTTTTGTTAACTGACAAAAAATTATACTTATGGTATACAATGCAAAGTTTAGATATATGTATACTTTGTGAAGTGATTAAATCAAGCTCATTAACATATCTGTCACCTCACATACTTGTCATTTTTGTGGGGAGAACATTTAAGATCCACTCTCCTAGCAATTTTCAAATACACAAAACATTCACTGTAGTCACCATGCTATTCAATAGATCTTCAGAACTTATCCATCCTGGCTAACTGAAACTGTACCCTGAGCAACATTTCCCCATTCCCCTCCCACAAGGTCAACTCTATCTCATTGATATCCAAAATCAATTACTTCCAACTGAACTCATCTTTCCTGAATTTTTCCCCCTGTTCCCTTTTTGTATCAGTGGTACACCAATAATATGCCCTAAACATACAGCCTAGAAACTTAGATTTTCCCCACCCCTTCCTTGCCTTCCACTTGCTTAACTGGTTGTAAAATCATAATGATTCTTTTCCCAACATTTTCTTTTTCATTCTACCATCACCCTACCCATTATTGATTGCAAAAATCATTACAAAGACCTACTAATTGGTTCCCCAGACTCAGTCTCTTGTTTCTAATGATCTTTCACAGCTATGAGATTAATCTTCCAAGAGTACAACTCTAAATCCTTAATCTCCAAAAATGCCCCACTGCCTATGAAACGAAGACCAAATTCCTTGACCCAGCACTCAAATCCTTCATAATCTGGCCCCAATCACCTTACTAAACTTTTTCACCACTCTGCTAAGTACTTGCAAATCTCCATACATGCCCATGTTTTCCAGATGGCTTTTTTTCATGCTATTCTCTATGCCTAGAAAGTCCTCCCCTCCCATCATATCTGAATGTCTAAATCCTTCTAAATTCAGTCTTCAAGGTTCAGCTCACATGTCTTCCCAACCTCCCCAGCCAAAAACAAAATGAAATAAATCTTCTCTAAACCATCCTAATTAGAAGTAATCTCTTCTCCCTCAGTGCACTCTGAATGTAACTTTCTTAGGTCCCTGTTCAACTTGTAATAAATTCATAATTATCTCTTTAATAGATTATAGACTCTTGGAGAGGACAGACTGTTAACTTCCAGTGCCTTACATTTACAACAAATAGTAACTATTTACGGAAAGAGCAAATGGAATTTTGTAGAGTAAGTCTAACCCCTTTTCCACATGACAGCTCTTCAAATCATTAAATCTTTCAATTATTATCAATAATAATTGCTACATTAATTACTAATGAGTAATAATTATAGCTTACATTAATCACTAATAATATAATAATACAGTAATAGCTACATTAATACTAACAATAATTAGCCACATTACTCCTCTTATAATAATCACTATGATTACATTCACTTTCTCTGAGGATCTTAATAGATTTCAGTTAACTAAGACCTCTGGGCCTCTTTTATCACCCACCCTAATCCTGTAAAGTTGGTACTTTAGGAATCTAAGAGCAGGACTTTACTTCTACTCCTATTAAAGTTCATCCTGTTACAGCTAGATGTGGTGGCTCACACCTGTAATCCCAGCAGTTTGGGAGGCCAAGGCAGGTAGATCATTTGAGGTCAGGAGTTCGAGACCAGCCTGGCCAACATGCTGAAACCCCGTCTCTACTAAAAATACAAAATTAGCTGGGCATGGTGGTGCGCCTGTAATCCGTTACTTGGGAGGCTGAGGCGGAAGAGTTGCTTGAACCTGGGAGGCAGAGGTTGCAGTGAGCCAAGACCGCACCACTGCACTCCAGCCTGGGTGACAGAGCGAAACTCTACCTCAAAAAAAACTCCATCTTAAAAAAAAGATCTCAAAAAGAAAAAAGTTCATCCCATTAGTTTCAGTTCCAGTAGCCATCAATCTGCTTTAACCACTCTTTTACAAATCTGATAAACATGCCTCACAGCAAGAATTCTCAACTCCTCAAGACACACATATGTGTTCCAAGCATCCTTCCTTAAGTGTGCGCCCATTGATGCATAAAGTCTACCAAGATTGTCGTTAATATACTTTAACCTAGGGCTTCCTTAAAGTCAGCATCTGTGGCAGAGAACAAACCCTTTCAGCTATTAAGACAGAAAGTAAGCTCAGTAAAACTGGAGAATGACATTTTCAAATACCATTACCCAAACTTTGTACCTTTAGTGACCATATCCTTATTTCACTTGAAGTATGCAAGCAACAGCTTTCAAAAGGGGTATCTAATTGAGATAACTTTATATTAAATCTGTACGAGGTCATACAACCTACCTTGTAAGGCCAAAGGAATAGCTTCAATCTGGATCTTGGTGGGTTTTGTCCATCCCAACTGGTCACAAGCTTCACACAACACATCTGTCACACCCTTAGAATTCAGAAAAATATACCTTAGCCAAGAACAGCACACCCCTACCTCCCTCCTACTTAACTGACTTTGTCAGAACCATCATGTACAACCATTGTACTTGATTTAAAAGGTATTTACTGTGCATCTCAGAGCCTACTCTTTATACCATGAGACAGTAGCTCAAGACTTAACGAACACTTTCTGCTCACCAAGGCCAAGGCCAAGTGCTTTACATGTATCATCTCATTTAATCGTCACAACAATTTTGCGAGGTAAGTACTTATTACTATCCCCAATTTACAGATGTGGAAAGAGAAACACAGAGAGGTAACAACTTGTCCTCAGTAACAGACTGGGTCAAAATTCAAATCTGGTTGGTTCATCTGACTCCAAAGCTCCAGTTATAAAGAGACCAATTCCCCATATGTATAACCTCCTGGACACATACAAACGTTGCCACACTAAAGTGGCGAATAGGGCAAATTGGGGGGGGGGGTCTCAGGGCCCAGCAGCCCTCCCACCACCCAAACTCAGAGCACGTCCGAAACCCAGCCCTCTGAAATTCCGGGGAAAACCGAAGCTAGGCCCCAAGATGCTTTTGTACACTATCAGAGCGGGATCTAAGGTAACTGGGGTCTCCCTGAGCCTAGCACCAGAGTACATAAAAGAAGCCAGAGTCATCCATTCTCACCAGGTCTTTAAATGTTTTAGTTTCCTCCTCTTCCACAATCGGCTGGGACGCTTCGGTCGGAGAATCGTGTTCCTCGGGTGCCGCCATCTTGTCTGAGGTCTCCGGAAGTGGGTCTACGGCGCGCGGGATGCTGGGAAATGTAGTTTTAGTTCTCCCCGGACGACGCGCTCTGGGCGCCCCCTGCGGGCTTGCCGGGGATTGCGCCCGTCCGCTAGGCGGGTGGGGCCCAGTGAATATGGGCGCGTAGGCTTGCGGAATAGATCCGAGTGCAGAAGGGGCTGATCACCAGGGACTCCAGTTGACCTTTAGGTCCCTTTTAAAGAGCCTTCCCTACGTGTGTCGCCAGTTATGTTCCCCGCTTTTCTAATCATAGAGTTTGGAACGGATTGATATTACAATACTATTTTTTATTATGTCATTACTTTATTCAATGTTGAGAGCCTACCATTTGCTAAGGCTATCCTGGATGCCTAGTGAATAGGACAGCGACCCCTGCCCTCATGAAGAAAAAGAAGACAGACCATAAATAAGCTATCACAGATCATTTCAAATTGTGAAAAGTAGCTGGGTGTGCTCACGCCTGTAACCCCAGCACTGTGGGAGGCCGAGGCGGGCGGATCACTTGAGCCCAGGAGTTCGAGACCAGCCTGGGCAACATGGCGAAACCTCGTGTCTGCAAAAAATACAAAAATCAGTCAGGCATGCATGGTGGCATGCGCCTGTAATCGCAGCTACTCAGGGGGCTGAGGTTGAGGGATCAGTTGACCCCTGAGGTTGAGGCTGCAGTGAGTGGAGATGGTGCTACTGTACTCCAGCCTGTGCAACAGAGTGAAACCCTGTTCACGTAAAAATTACAGAGTAACCTGGGGAGGGTGGGTTGTGGGGTAACTGTGAGACTGGGAAGGCCTCTCTCAGACAGTGATATTTGAGTTAAGACCTCACTGTTGAGCAGGAGAAAACGCTTTAAGATCCCAGGAGATAATTATTCCAGAGTGAGAGAATTCCAAGTACCAAGACCGTGAAGCTACTAAGCCTATTCTGGAAAGCAGCAAATTCAGAGCTGTATGTTGCATGCCCCATGGCCAGCGAGTGCCCTCCTGTGTCCTGTCACTTGGGTCTCACACTGTGCAGGGTACTCATTGCAGTCTTATTCCTGAGGATGGGAAGTTGGGGGCAATCTGGTGTCCGTCATTGGGAAAATGCATAGTTAAAATGTGAACATGGTGTCTGTAAACATGCCCTTAACAATATGATTAGATCTCAAAAACCTAGTGCTGAGTGAGAAAAGCATAAAATATATCAAGTATATTAAAATATAGGCCCACAGATATTACATTCTGCTAAAACACATCCAACAGAAGATACACTTGAAATATTTTAGAATGGTTACCTGCAGAGGGAGAAGAATTAGAATAAAATTGGGAATTGGGAATAAAAGAATTAAGTGTATAAGATAATAGGCCGGCCGCGGTGGCTCACACTTGTATCTTAGCACTTTGGGAGGCCAAGGCGGATGGATCACTTGAAGTCAAGAGTTCGAGACCAGCCTGGCCAACATAGTGAAATCCAGTCTCTACTAAAAATACAAAAATTAGCCAGGCATGGTGGCGTGTGCCTGTAATCCCAGCTACTCAGGGGGCTGGGGCAGGAGAATTGCTTGAACCTGGGAGGCAGAGATTGCAGTGAGCCGAGATCATGCCATTACACTCCAGCCTGGGTGACAGCGCAAGACTCCGTCTCAAAAAAAAAGATAATAAATACACAAAGCAAGAGAGGGGACTTGTGATGCCAGTGTGCTTGACCTGAGAATTGTGACGAACTCAACTCAATGTGCCTGCCGACCTCCCCACCACCACATCTAAAAAAGGGCCCTGATTTAGGCATCACAGCGGTGTCTCAACAACGAAAAGGGTAGGATGCGGTCAGATAAGTGGGCTCAGCTCAGACTCTGCAGGGCCTTGTTGTAAAAGGTCTGGGGTTTTGGATGTTATCCTAAATGCAGAAGGAAGCCATTCGGGGTTTAGAGCAGGGAAGAGACATGATCTACACATTTAAAATATTACTCTAACTCTATATGGAGATACATTGTAGAAAGAGTGGGAAAAGGAGACCATCTAAGACAGTGGTCCCCAACCTTTTTGGCACCAAGGACTGGTTTCGTGGAAGACATTTTTTGCACAGAATTGGGGCGGGGATGGTTTCAGGATGATTCAAGCACATTACATTTATTGTGCAGTTTATTTCTGTTATTATTACATTGTAATATATAATGAAATAATTATACAACTTGCCATAATGTGGAATCAGTGATAGCCCTGAGCTTGTTCTCCTGCAACTAGATGGTTCCATCTGGGGGTAATGGGAGACAGTGACAGATCACCAGGCATTAGATTCTCATAAGAAACATGCAACCTAGATCCCTTGCAATAGGGTTTGTACTCCTAAGTGAATCTAATGCCGCAGCTGATTTAACAGGAGGCGGAGCTCAGGTAGTAATGCTTGCTCACCTGCTACTCACCTCCTGCTGTGCCACTCGGTTCCTAACGGGCCACGGACTGGCACCAGTCCATGGCCCAGGGGTGGGGACCCCTGATCTATGTTGGGAAGAGGGCTTGTGGGGTGCCTGCATAAACTGGCCATAAAAATATGGGACAATAAGTTGTGGAAAGTCACAAAAGGCCTCTGAGGAGGAAAGCCTTCTTATCGCCATTATGTTCCCACGCTCTGAGCGCAACCTGCTCTCTTATCTATAAACACTGTGTTCAAGGAGAAAGACACTCCTTTGAAGCATTGAAATGTGGACAGATGTTCAGGCTCCTAGTTAAGCCCACTCCCACTAGCTACTCTTCAATAAGTTAAAGATACGCTGTTGGAGCACAAAGGAGATTCATTTAAACTGCTATTGCTATAGATTACGCCTATGACATACTGCCTCCCTTTCACTGTTTCGCCCTAAACATCTGCTTCTTAGATCTAAGTGATTGTACTCAATAAATAGTGTGGAGACCAGAACTCTGGGCCTTTTGCAGCCTCCATTTTGCAATTGGCCCCCTGGCCCCCACTCTTTATGCACTCTTAACCTGTCTCTTCTCATTCCTTCATCGCCACCAGACTTTGGGTACCCTACGGGTAGTGTTGAGGCTGGTCCCCAACAATCTAAGAGACAAGGGATGATCTTCATACCCCTAGCTCTAAGCACAAGGCCTGGCAAAAAGTGGGTGCTCTGGAAATGCTGCCTGGCTGAAGTAAAACAGCAAAGCGTTGGGATCAGGAACCATAGCAGACCAGAGAGGACTTCACTGTTTGTTTTTTAGGGAGTGAGGTTTTTCCATATTTAAGATTACATTCCTGGCTGGGCACAGTGGCTCACACCTATAATCCCAGCACTTTGGGATGCCAAGGCAGGTGGATCATTTGAGGTCAGGAGTTGAAGACCAGCCTAGCCAACATGGTGAAATCCTGTCTCTACTAAAAATACAAAAATTAGCCGGGCATAATTATGGCTGCCGGTAATCCCAGCTACCTTGGAGGCTGAGGTAGGAGAATAGCTTGAACCTGGGAGGCAGAGGTTGCAGTGAGCTGAGGTCATGCCACTGCACACCAGCCTGGGCAACAGAGCGAGACTCTGTCTAAATAAATATATATATATAAAATAAAAAAAGATTACACTTCTGCAGAATAGGCTGGGGCCCTTGGTCTTTTTACATTAGTTCACTCCAAGTTAAAGGAAAGGAGAGAAAATACACATTGCATAAGACAACAGGTCACCCTGAAATTGGTTCTATCGGGCAGTCACAGGCATACAATTATGCTAGCCCGGTCTAAGGCATTCCATCTCTCTATTTAGCCCTCCTCATGGCTACCGTCTCATTCTCCTGTGACTTGGAATTGGGCCACTCTAGATGGTCTCCAAAGTGAATACATATGCTTTGGGATAAGAGGAAGTCAACTTTTCCCAAAGAGAGTCTACCCAGCTAAATTGGGCTCTTCCTCTTCCTCTTCTCTGTTACATAGACCGGCTGGGGAGTTTGTATTCCTCTTTTGACAGATGATGAACTCTAGTCCCAGAGAGTAAAGAGACACAAGAGTAAAGAAAGAGTAAAGATCACAAGAGACAAGACTAGAAACCAAGCCTCTTAGACCGGGGGCAGTGGTTCACGCCTGTAATGCCAGCAATCTGGGAGGCTGAGGCGGGTGGATCACCTGAGGCCAGGAGTTCAAGACCAGCCCGGCCATCATGGTGAAATCCCATCTTTACTAAAAATACAAAAATTAGCTGGGTGTCATAGTGTGCGCCTGTAATCCCAGCTACTCGGGAGGCTGAAGCAGGAGAATTGCTTGAACCTGGGAGGTGGAGGTTGCAGCAAGCTGAGATCATGCCACTGTACTCCAGCCTGGGCAACAGAGCAAAACTCCATCTCAGAAAGAAAAAAAAAAAAAAAAAAAGCCAAGTCTCTTGAGACCAGACCAAAACTTTTACCAAAGAGAGCATCGTCTTACATAATCAAAAGCAGCTTTCTTCTTCAAAAACAGCCACACAGACTTTTCTGTAAAAACAAAGAGAGAAAGCAGCTGCAGTATTTATTTTGCTTCCCCTTGACTCATCCTCTGATTGCATTTAGGAGAATGGAATAGGAAAGAAGAGCTGAGAGGAGAGGATCCTGATTGGGGAGCGAGGGGAAGCAGAGATAAAAAGCCTGAAATGGGGACTCAGATGGAAACAACTGGAAGGTCTATACATTTGCATATCATATACCTTCTAAAGTTACCTGAGTTTTGTTCAAATGTGTTACAGAAAAGAAAAAGGAATCACCCATAAGATGTCTGGGGGTGCCTGCTGCTTTAAAGGGAACTGATTTAAGCCTTTCAACTGCAGTTATGACATAAAACCCTCTTGATTTTAGCCAAGCAAGTCTTATCTGTTTGTTCGTGGACAATTCAGACACAGGCTGTTTTTAAAACTTCCTCTGGTGTCAGTGTCCCCAGGGTATCGAGGGCCATGAAGAGGATGTGGCAGGCAGTGACAGCAGTGTCAGCGCTGCTCAGTTCTTTGGTCCGTTCCTGCCGGCAAAGTTTGGGCCTTGCAACAGCACCCACCCCAGTGAGCAGATTCATGTCAGACTGACAGGATGACCATAGGTGGGTTCCAAAGAGGAAAGCCTGCAGTAGCTGAGACGATTGTCTGCTTTTGACTATTCCTATCAGGTTGAAGCAGTTTGGATATTTATATTCTGGGAATGGAAATAATAGAGGTCCATTCTAGTCACTGAGCCATGTCATATCCTGTACTTTCAGAACAATGAGAAAGGTTAAAGAGGAAATCTAAATAAACACTCTAAATGATGAGGGAGGAAAAGCAAGCCTGAAACAATATATGGGCTCCAGAAGGAGAGGTCGAAGGGCCTGACCCCATCTTACTCAAAGGTTTTCATGAGCCCCAGGCTCCTTTGCCTTCACGCACCTCTTCTTCCACAAAAAAGTATTAAAAATTATATTTTACAACTGCATTAGTATACAGACAAATATATTAATGTTATGTATTAAAACTTGTTCTCTGAGTTAACAAATTTTTTTTTTTTTTTTTTTTTTTTAGTTTTTAGAAACAGGCTCTCTCTGTTGCCCAGGCTGGAGTACAGTGAGTTCTGATCATGCCACTGCAACCTTGAACTCCTGGACTGATCATGCCACTGCCACCTTGAACTCCTGGACTCAAGTGATCCTCCCACCTCGGCCTCCCAAAGCACTGGGATTACAGGTGTGAGCCACCTGGCCCCAACCCTTTTTTTTTTTTGAGATGAGGTCTCTGTTGCCCAGGCTGGAGGGCAGTGGCATGATCTCGGCTCATTGCAACCTTTGCCTCCCAAGTAGGTGGGACTACAAGCATGTGCCACCACGCGCAGCTAATTTTTGTACTTTTAGTAGAGGTGAGATTTCACCATGTTGGCCAGGGTATTCTCAAGCTCCTGATCTCAAGTGATCCACCTGCTTCAGTCTCCCAAAGTGCTGGGATTACAGGCATGAGCCACCGCGCCCTGCCCTGGTCTTCTTTTGATTTTAAATGAAATGAAAACCTGTTTTTGGAGATCTGTAAAAGCATTGTGGCTCTAGGCATTCTGTCTACTGCACCCCACAGATAAGGGAAGAATGTGAGGAACGTGGAGGAAGCCTGCCCAGGCCAGGAACCCAGGACCACTGTGGAGGTGAGCAGGCTGGGATGTTGGTGGTTCCTGGTGCAAAAGTAAAGTGAGCCCCCAACTTAGGGACGAGAGTTCTGTGGAGGACTCAAACAAAAATTGGTTATCAGTTTCCGCACGAAATGGCCGAGAAGTTGCATACCCGGAAGTCTATTTTGGAGGAAGCTCACTTATGACAAAGTGCCCTTTATTCAAGAAGGAGCCCATACAAAATGTAATCAGTCAGGAAATTATCTTTAGACTTGTGAGTGGTAACTTGTTATGAATATGTATGTTCAGATGAAGAAAGGATATACACAGATGATGTAATAATGCAGGCAGAGCGAGAAGACAACAGTCTACATAAAATCTAGAAAAGAGACAGTTCAAGTACGATTTACTTAGTTATCTAACCAATTCTTGTCTAGAGAGAAAAAATAACTAGTCTTTGTTATTTGTTGATTTCTTTTTCTTTTGGCTTTTAATTTGAAACTTTTTCTTTTTTTAATGTTTGTTTGTTTATTTGTTTGTTTGTGTTTTCGAGACGGAGTTTCGCTCTTGTTGCCCAGGCTGGAGTGCAGTAGCGAGATCTCGGCTAACTGCAACCTCAGCCTCCCAGATTCGAGCGATTCTCCTGCCTCAGCCTCCTGAGTAGCTGGGATTACAGGCGCATGCCACCACGCCTGACTAATTTTTGTATTTTTAGTACAGACGGGGTTTCACCATGTTGGCTGGGCTGGTCTCAAACTCCTGACCTCAGGTGATCTGCCCACCTCGGCCTCCCAAAGTGCTGGGATTACAGGCATAAGCCACCAAGCCCGGTCTTTCCTGTGACTTTTAAACTGAGACTTGAAAGTTGGGCAGCACTTACTGGCTGCATGGGATGTAGGGAGTGGTCTACAGATAGAAAGAATCTTCCAAGTTAAGCCCCTACAGTGGAAAAAATCAAATGACAGTTACAGAAATTATAAGGCAGCGATTTATGATAAAGCTGGAAGTACAGTTAGGGACCTGACTAGGACCTTATAGAGCAGGTTAAGGATCTGGGGATGTGGGACTTTATTCTAAGGACAATGAATAGCCATGGAAGAAATTTCAGCATAGAAGCATTTGAAAAGATTCCTCACTCAGCTGCAGTGGAGAGTGGTTTGGATAGTGGAGTGGGATGCAGGAAGATCAGCTAGCAGCTGTTTGAGCAAAAGATGATGGCGTTTTGGAGTAGAGAGGAGACGGTGGGGTTGGAGAACCAAGGACACTTAAAGGGTGTATACAGGTTAGATAAATCCTCATGACTGATTTAACATGGAGGGTGAAAGCCAGGAATGTGTCGGGGATTCCCAGATTTCTGGCTTGAGCAGGTAGCAAAGTGGCAGAACCACTAACACAGCTAGGAAACACTGGAGGAGGGGCAAATATGTGGAAGGTAAGCGGTCATGTTCAGAAGGTAGTGGCTGTAGTAGGAACCAGGACCTAGACTCAGGAGTCCGGTCCAGATCTCACTCTTATCACCCTCCCATGCCATCCCTAGTGTGGGTTTTGGGGGATCCTGTTTTGTTGTTTGTTTGTTTGTTTTGAGATGGAGTCTAGCTCTGTCGCACAGCTGGAGTGCAGTGGCGTGATCTCGGCTCACTGCAACCTTGGTCTCTCAGGTTCAAGCAATTCTCCTGCCTCAGCCTCCCAAGTAGCTGGGATTACAGGCAGTTGCCACCACGCCCAGCTAATTTTTGTATCTTTAGTAGAGACAGGGTTTCACTGTGTTGGCCAGGCTGGTTTTGATCTCCTGACCTCGTGATCCGCCCACCTCAGCCTCCCAAAGTGCTGGGCCAAGTGTGAGCCACCGTGCCCGGCCCTGTTTTGTTATTGTTTTTGTTTTTATCAAGACGAGGTCTCACCATGTTGCCCAGGTTGTTCTCGAATCTATGAGCTCAAGTGATTCTCCCGCTTCAGCCTCCCAAAGTGCTAGGATTACAAGTGTGAGCCACCACGCCCGGCCCCAAATCTGTTGATACTACATTGTCACTATGCTATCCCCAGTATGATAAATGGAAATATTGGTGATATGCTCGTAACATTTTCAATTAGCTTAAGCCAATTTGTTTTGTCTCCTGCATAGTCTATGCACTTCAAGGGGTGTCTCTTCTGTGGGTAGTTTGTTTTGAGCCTCAACTTAGCCATATCTCCCAATCAACATGAAAACTTTAGTATGTGGATTTCTCCCCAACACTTGCTTTTCTCTCCATCTTCTTCATCTCACCTGTTTCTTTCCTGCAGGCTCCACATCAGCAAGTCTTATAGACTCCGCTGCCAAAATTCATCTGGAGTCCCACCACTTCTCCTCCTTTTCCATCACTACCATCATAGTTCAAAATGAATTTTGTTGTTGTTTGATTTCCCACCCGACAGCAAGGGTTACCAGAACAGTGACTAGAGCACGTCTGTGCTGTGCACTAATGCACTTCCCATTGCCTAGCATAGAATAATAGGAATTCAGAAAATACTTGCCCAATGGGTGAATGAGACTGGTTTGTAGATTAGTCACCTGTGAGTGTGCTTAGCATGAATAAATCCCCAGAGCCTATTTATTTACTAATCATAGGGGTCACAGGGAGTTTCTGAATCTGGAAAAAAAAAAAAAAAAGAGAGAGAGAAACCGACCTAGGAGTGTGGTAATTTAATAAAGCTGTGGCCACTTCCATGGTGGACACCAGCCCGTAGGCAGTGGTTAGGAGCAGCACAGAGGGGCTGGGGTGGGAGTGTAGCAGAAAAGCCAACTTTCCTACCAAACCTGCTGTTTGGCCCCTTGAGCCCCTAGATCTGCTAGGAATAACAGATTTTTATGTCTAGTGCTCCCAAAAAAATCTGGTGTCTCAGACTGAGAACTAAACTGAAGAGGGCAAATGATGTTCTATAATGCAAATAAAATTTACAAGGAATGGGTTTAACCTACAGTCAACAATAAGCAGGAAATTCAAATGCTATGTTACAATCTTACGTAGAAAGCCACGGAGGCTAGGGTTTCAAGGTCAGTTCATGCTATGGGCCAGGTAGTAAAGGAAAGGGGAGCTTTGAGTCATTTCCTGGTTTCCTTGTATTCCCTTCATACAAGTGAGGTTTTTTTTAATGTATACACAATTTTTTTTTTTTTGGAGACAGAGTCTCACTTTGTCACCCAGGCTGGAGTGCAGTGGTGCAGTCTCAGCTCACTGCAACCTCCACATCCCAGACTCAAGAGATTCTCCTGCCTCAGCCTCCCAAGTAGCTGGAATTACAGGCGCGCACTAATTTTTTTGTATTTTTAGTAGAGACAGGGTTTCTCCACGTTGGCCAGGCTGGTCTCAAACTCCTGGCCTCAAGTGATTCGCCTGCCTCAGCCTCCCAAAGTGCTAGGATTACAGGCATGAGCCATCGCACCCAGCCTTAAATGTATACACAATTTTAAAAAAATTACTTGGCAATCCTGATACCATGGCCACAATGAAATAATGAGTATAATATACAGCAGCTTCCAGCTACACTCAAAATAGAAGCATGTGAATTTCATACAGAAAGTTTGATATCTAAATGTTTAAAATAAATAAAACATTAACTGCTATCCTGGACATTTCTCATGCTTGATGATAACCCAACATCTTTTAATTATCTTTTCCAATGATTGGCGAATTTCTCCCATTCTAAGTTCACCTCCTCGAAGGAGGAGCCAGAAACTCACTCTCCACCCTCCCTTGCACCTGGGTCCCAGACACGTGACTTGGCCTCTGCCAAACAGACACACCCACACCAGAGCTTAGTTCAGACATGAGTCATGCAAGGAAGTAGACACAGGCATTGGCAGAGGTGTCCTGCTTCAGGGGCAACAGGACAAAGGCTATGATGTCCAGTGCCCGTGCCAGGTGTGCGGTATAAGGTGCCCTAGCCTAGCAATAGCAGCAGTGGGGTTTCTGCTGGAGTGGTGATCCCACAACAGGCTGTGGGTGTTGTTCCTGGCTGCATTGCCCTTGAGCCTGACTTTTGCTTTCTTGGAGATTCTGTGAGCTTCCTAATAGGCTTTAATAAAGTCCTTCTCTGCTTAACTAGAAGAGGTTCTGGTGTTTGCATCTAAGAACCCTAACAGCTTCTAAAGGAAAAAAAAACTATACTTCTCTGATCTTTTTTTTTTTTTTTTTTTTGTGATGGAGCCTCACTCTGTGGCCCAGGCTGGAGTGCAGTGGCACAATCTCAGCTCACTGCAACCTCCGCCTCCTGGGTTCAAGCAATTCTCCTTTCTCAGCCTCCTGAGTAGCTGGAATTACAGGTGTGCACCACCACACCCAGCTAATCTTTGTATTTTTAGTAGAGACGGGGTTTCCCCATGTTGGCCAAGCTGGTCTCAAACTCCTGACCTCAGGTGATTCACCTGTCTCGGCCTCCCAAAGTGCTGGAATTATAGGCATGAGCCACCACAGCCCAGCCTGATCTTTTTTTTTTTTTTTTTTTTGAGATGAGGTCTCACTATGTTGCCCAGGTTGATCTCAAACTCCTGGGCTTAGTCGATCTTCCCGCCTCAGCCTCCCGATCACGTTATGAAAACCTGCTCACCAAACTGTCCCTCTGTGGTGGCCCTTCCTTCGTGCTGCCTGGTAAGCCTGTGCGTTTCCTTACTGCATCTTTCTCCCACTTTCCCAAACAACTCTGCTCAGCCTTCCAGTGCACCCTCTCCCGTTGTCACTCTCAGCCTATGGCTTTGCTTCCTATTTCAGTGAAAAAATAAAAAAAACTTCCACAAGTTTCCACTGCCCATCTTATCACCTATCTGCCTTCCCTCTTGTTCTTGAAGATGTCCTGTCAATGCCTCTGCCAAATGCAGCCAACCCTCCACTTGAGCACCTGGGCTAAATCTCACCCCTTCTTACTTTATCAAGGACATTCCTCTAAAGTCTATGTTCTCTCCTGCCCCATGAATGTTTCTGTCTCCACTGGATGATTCCCACAGCATCTATACATGCTATTATTTCTTCCTATCTTAAAAAATATTTCTGATGGGGCCAGGCATGGTGGCTCATGCCTGTAATCCCAGCACTTTGGGAGGCTGAGATGGGCGGATCACAAGGTCAAGAGATCGAGACCATCCTGGACAACATGGTGAAACCCCGTCTCTACTAAAAATACAAAAATTAGCTGGGCGTGGTGTCGTGAGCCTGTAGTCCCAGCTACTCAGGAGGCTGAGGCAGGGGAATTGCTTGACCTGGGAGGCAGAGGTTGCAGTGAGCCGAGATCACGCCATTGCACTCCAGCCTGGCAACAGAGGGAGACTCCTTCTCAAAAAAAAAAAAAAAAAAAAAAAATTTCTGATGACCCCACATCTCCCTGGAGATACTGCCCACTTCTCTGTTTCCTTGACAGCCAACTCTTCGTATGAGTTGTCTATGTAGGCTGCCTCCAATTCCTGTCTCTTGAATCCACTTGAGTAAGGCTTTTGCCCGTACTATTTCCATGGAAACTTTCCTTTAAGACCCCCATGTGCTAAATCCAATGGTCAATTCTCATTCTTCATCTTACTTGATTCCTTAGCAGCATCCAACTGCCCCTTCCTTGAAAAATCCTTTTGACTTGGGTTTCTTTCTTTCTTTCTTTTTTTGAGACAGAGTCTCACTCTGTCACTAGGCTGGAGTGCAGTGGCACAATCTTGGCTCACTGCAACCTCCGCCTCCTGGGTTCAAGCGATTCTCCTGCCTCAGCCTCTCGAGTAGCTGGGACTACAGGCATGCACCATCATGCCCCAATAACTTTTGCATTTTTAGTAGAGATGGGGTTTCACCATCCAGGCTGGTCTCGATCTCTCTCTCTTTCTCTTTTTTTTTTTTTGAGACGGAGTCTCCCTCTGTCGCCCAGGCTAGAGTGCAGTGGTGCAATCTTGGCTCACTGCAACCTCCGTCTCCTGGGTTCAAGCAATTCTCTGCCTTGGCCTCCCGAATAGCTGGGATTACAGGCACACACCACCACTCCCGGCTAATTTTTTTATTTTTAGTAGAGATGGGGTTTCACTATCTTGGCCGGTCTGGTCTTGAACTCCTGACCTTGTGATCCGCCTGCCTCAGCTTCCCAAGGTCTCGATCTCTTGACCTAGTGATCCACCCGCCTCGGCCTCCCAAAGTGCTAGAATTACAGGCATGAGCCACCGTGCCCGGCTGACTTGGGTTTCAATACACCGGAGACTCCTGGTTTTTCTCCTGTCTCGCTGGCAGCTCCTTCTCAGTGTTCCTAGCTAGTACCTCCTCATTCCCACCCACTCCCCACCCTAAATGTCAGAGTACCCAGGGCTGAATCCTTGGACCTATTCTCTATATTCCCTACTTCCACTCATCTCTTAGTGGCCACATCCAGTCTCATGATTTTTAAAACCACCTACTTGCTCAGAATTCTCCAATTGATATCTCCCTTCTAAGTCCTTCCTTGGGTTCCAGACTCATATATTCAGCTGCCTATAGGGATATGTCAGGAATCTCAAACTTAATACCTCTAAAACTCAACTCCTGACTCCACTCCTCCCCAGCGTGTTTCTCCCACAGTCTTCCCCACATCAGGAAATAGCCATGTCATCCTTCTAAATTACTCAAGCCAGGATTCCTCTCTTACACCTTCCACACCCAATCTGTCAACAAGTCCTGCAGGTCTACTTTCATCATATATCTGGAATCTGACTACTTTTCTCCACTCTCAGCTACCAACATTTCTGACCTGGGTCATGGCAGCAGCCTCCTAACTGGTCTTCTTGCCTCAATTCTTACCTCTCAACAGTCAATTCTCAACGTAGCAGAAAGGGGTCCTTTGAAAACATAAGTCAGCTGGGCGCGGTGGCTCAAGCCTATAATCCTAGCACTTTGGGAGGCTGAGGCAAGTGGATCACTTGAGGCCAGGAGTTGAGGCCAAGAGTTGGGGCCAGGAGTTCAAGACCAGCCTGGCCAACATGGCAAAACTCCATCTCTACTAAAAATACAAAAAATGGCCGGGCACAGTGGCTCATGGCTATAATCCCACAACTTTTGGAGGCCGGTGGATCACCTGAGGTCTGGAGCTTGAGACCAGCCTGGCTAACATGGTGAAACCCCATTTCTACTAAAAATACAAAAAATTAGCCAGGCGTGGTGGCGTGGACCTATAATCCTAGCTACTTGGAAGGCTGAGGCAGGAGAATCGCTTGAACCCAGGAGCTGGAGGTTGCAGTGAGCCAAGATGGTGCCACTGCACTCCAGCCTGGGCAAAAGAGTGAGACTCTATCTAAAAAACAAACAAACAAAAAAAAACAAAAAACAAAAAACAAAACAAAACAAAATAAAAAAACACCAAAAAAACATAGCGGGCATACTTCTGCCTCAGAGCCTTTGCACTCTCTGTTTCCTCTGCCTGGAACACTCAGATACCCTCGTGGCTGTCTCCAACACCAGCTTCAGCTCTTCACTCAAACATCCCTTGTCATTGAGGACTTCTAGCCCCTCTTCCCCCCAGCACTCCCTCTTCCTTGTCCCTGCTTTGTTTTTCTCCATGGCACTTATCAACATGTGGGAAACAGAATAACAATGGCCCCCAAGGATGCACACATCCTAATCCCTGGAATCCATGAACATGTTATCTTACATGGCAATGGGGAATTAGGTTGCAGATAGAATTAAGGTTGCTAATCATCTGACCTTAAAATAAGATTATTTTGGATTGTCTGGATGGGCCCAATGTAGTCAAAACGGTCTTGAAAAGTGGAAGAAAAGGCAAACGAAGATGTCAGAGCAATGTAATGTGACAAGACTCAACCCATCATTGCAGGCTTTGAAGATGGAGGAAGGGGCCACAAGCCAGGGAACGCAGAAGCCTCTAGAAGGTGGAAAAGGCAAGAAAACAGGCTCTCCCCTATCGCCTCTAGGAAGAAGGATAGCCCTGTCAACAGCTGGATTTTAGCTCATTGAGCTACAATTGCATCAGACTTCTGACTGTGAGATAATAAATTATTTGTGTTGTTTTAAGCCACTAAAATTTTGGTAATTTGTTACAGAAGTTATAGGAAAAATATATATACCATCTCACAAACTAGATATCTACTTTTTCTTCTGCTGCTTCTCTCTTTTTTTTTTTTTTTTTTTTAGAGATGTGGTCTCACTATGTTGCCCAGGCTGGTCTTGAACTCCTGGCCTCAAGCAATCCTTCCACCTCTGCCTCCCAAAGTGCTGGGATTACAGATATGAGCCATCATGATTGGCTGATATTTACTTCTCCATTTTTTTTTTGTCTGCATTCTCTACCATCTATAGATACGAACTCCCTCATGGCAGAGATATTTGACTGTTTTGTTTGCTACTCTATGCTAGGTGCCTAGAAAAATACCTAGCATATAGTGAGTGCTCAATAAATCTTTTGTTGAATAAGTGAATATCTGTGTGTCTGTGGGTGTGTATTGGGAAGGGATGAAGAAAAGGAGAGATGAGGCCACAGTTGTGATGTGGAAAGATCACATGTTTGTGTATAAAAGAAGAAGGACACTAACTTGACCTTCTAGAGACAGGTTATTACCTTGGGCCAAGATTGCTCATTCTTGGGAAAGAGAAGAGACCCAACAACTTTCTATGTATGAAGCAGGGATGTGAGGACAAGGTCCAACTTGACCTAACTGTAAATCACCAAACAAAAAATGTCTCCCTTAATAGCTCCTTCACACCACAGGAAATGGTGTCTTCCAGTCCAATCCTCTTCTTTTTATTTATTTATTTTTGAGACAGGGTCTCCCTCTGTTGCCCAGGCTGGAGTGCAGTGGCACAATCACAGCTCACTGCAGCCAAGACATCCTGGGCTGAAGCAATCCTCTCACCTCAGCCTCCCAAGTATCTGGAACCACGGGTGCACACCACCACACCTGGCTAACTTTTTGTCTATTTTTCTGTAGAGTCTTGTAGAGTCTATTTTTGTCTTGCTATGTTTCCCAGGCTGGTCTCAAACTCCTAGGCTCAAGTGATCCTCCCCACTGGCCTCCCAAAGTGTTGGGATTACAGGTGTGAGCCACTGTTTCCAGCCCGTCGTCTTCTGAGAGGTCAATGTGAATTACCAACTTGATTAGAAAGCTTATAGAACTGGCCATGCTGGGGAGATGGAATATGGTGCCCCAGATAACTCTGAAGTCGTCCCCTCTTAAGATAACATCATAAAGGAGGTCAGTCTGGTGAGGAAAGCTCTTCTAAGGTAGGAAGTTCATTGTCACTACCATACACTTTTGATTCAGTTACAAACCCTACAGCATTAGCAAGGGAGTTAGGGCCAGCCTAGGGCCGGGCTTGGGTTTCTATGACAACTGCACATGTTGAAGAGTGTTTGGAGGCAAGACATCAGGTTCAACATACAACTGCCTTTTCTCTGCTCTTGTTTCCCATCATTAAAGGTCGTACAGCCAGTTTGCTTTGGTGGTGTGTGGTGGTCCGAGTCCTCTCTCCAAGTCAATCAGAAGCACTAGGCCTTCAATTTCATGGAGGAAATTCACCTAGTGATGACGTGACCTGCCGACTCCTGCTTCTCTCTCTCTGCTTTCCCTGTTCCTCCCCTCTCAAGGCTTCCCTGCACCACCACCCTGGGACCTTTTCTTCCTGACTGAGCCTGTTTTGAAAGTCATTAGACTACAACATCGTTTTCTCATTAAAACCACAGAATTAGACCGGGTGCAGTAGCTCACGACAGTAATCCCAGCACTTTGGGAGGCCAAGGCAGGTGGATCACTTGAGGTCAGGTGCTCAAGACCAGCCTGGCCAACATGGTGAAACCCTGTCTCTACTAAAAATATGAAAATTAGCTGGGCATTGTGGCAAGTGCCTATAATCCCAGTTACTCGGGAGGCTGAGGTAGGAAAATTGCTTGAACCTGGGAGGCAAAGGTTACAGTGAGCTGAAATCATGCCACTGCACTCCAGCCTGGGAGAATGAGACTCCATCTCAAAAATAAAAAATAAATAAATATAAAAATAAATAACTATAATAAATATAAATAAAAATAAATAAATGAATAAATAACCACAGAATTGAGTTCCTGTTAGCCCTTCATGGTATCACCCATTATAGCAACCACAGGAACTCAGCAGTTCTCTGGGGTGTGTACTCAAATTCAGAGTCAAGGTTTAGATAAGGTTATGTTCCATTTGATTGGAATATAAAGGAATCTGGGAGTTATGTAAATGAATCAAGGATTGAAGTATAGGGTGAATCTGAGCAGAAAGAAGTTGGAATCAGGAAGAAACAGCTTGAAGGTAATTGTAGGTGTTAGGAGGTAAAGCCTAGATGGGTGTGACAGCAGTGGAATGGGTCAAAATGGATGGGAGAGACATTTAATGTGAAGGAAATACTTTGGCAAAAATATATTAGAGTGGCCAGGAGTGGTAGTTCATGTCTATAATCCCAGCACTTTGGGAGGCCAAGGCAGGTGAATCACTTGAGTTCAGGAGATCGAGACCAGCTGGGCAACATGGCGAAACCCTGTCTCTACTAAAAAATACAAAAATTAGCCAGGCATGGTGGCGAGCACTTATGCTCCCAGTTACTCTGGAGGCTGAGGTGGGAGGATCACGGTGGGAGGTTGAGACTATAGTGAGCCATGGTCGCACCACTGAACTCCAGCCCACGTGAGAGAGGGAGACCCTGTCTCAAAAAAAAAAAAAAAAGAAAAGTGTATCAGAGAAGTAAGAAAGGGGAAGATTTGGAGATGATGATATTTCCAGGTAGGCAACTGGGAGACTGATGTCGCCTTTGGTAGAAGTAGAAGAGTCGTGAAACTGGGCCAGTTTTACAGATAAATTTAGCGTCAGATGTTCTGAGAAGCAATGCCAGCATATCCATGAGGATAAACTGTGCTTGTTCAGTCAATAAATGCTATCAGGCATCTCCTGTGGTGGGAGCTGAAGAGACACTGGGAGATTTAACAATATCTGTGATGTGGTTTCTGTCCTTAAGAGCCTTGGGGTAGGCACATATATATTTAATAAAATGTATCAAGTGATACATCTGCATAAGAGACACACAGATTGCTCATAGACATTCAGATTAGAGCAAGACTGTATCTGGCTGGAGTCAGGTACAGCAGCACTTCAATGAGAGGAATGACATAGTAGGAACGCAGCTAGGGCTTTTGTTTTGGTGCACTCTTTCTGCAACCTTTTTCATTCAGACAATGATTTCATTGGTTTTCATTTTACATAATACCCACCAAATTCAACTTGACCCCAAAGAATCCTTTAGAGCTGGTTTCATCCATACCAACATCCAACCCAGGACGGGTGAGACCCTGGAAATGAACATGCTCAGTGAAGGGCTGTGTGACAAGGTCAGGGGAATGGCAGCCTGGCCTGGGTCTGAGGCTCAGGGGATCTTGAACCTTAAGACTGGAGGAGAAAAAAAAGCTGTCAAGGAAACTAAATAAGAAAGGCTGGTGTCACAGAATTCAAGAAAAAGGGTGCTTTAAGAATTGGGTATTTGGCTAGGCACGGTGGCTCATGCCTGTAATCCCAGCACTTTGGGAGGCCGGGGCAGGCGGATCACGAGGTCAAGAGATTGAGACCATCCTGAACAACATGGTGAAACCCCATCTCTACCGAAAATACAAAATTAGCCGGGCGTGGTGGCACAAGCCTGTAGTCCCGGCTACTTGGGAGGCTGAGGCAGGAGAATCACTTGAACCCGGGAGGTGGGGGTTGCAGTGAGCCGAGATCGCACCACTGCACTCCAGTCTGGTGACAGAGCGAGACTGTCTCAAAAAAGGAAAGAAAAAGAATTGGGTATTCAGCAAAGTCAAATGCTACAGAGAAGTTAGAAAGAATTAAAATTAAATAACTAATAGTGTTTGCTATGCAAAACCTCAGGGGACAATGTTAAAATCAAATCAACCACAAAGCATTATGATTTTGAATAGTTTATGATACCCAACATCTTATTCCTACTCATACCTATCTACTCACCCACATACCTCCAACACTTTTAGTCCATAAGCTACTAGACTGCAATTGAGTACACACCCCTAACAGGAAGAAATTTGACAAGCAGGGTCAGTAGTAGTTTCAACGGAATGACCCCAAGAAGTTTCATTTTTTGAGGTTTTAAAATCAGATCTGGATAGGCCTGTTCAACCAGTAATTCCTTCATTTGTGTCTGTGTCATCTCTACTGATATCTTCAGTTCCAGCACATCTACAGTTAGCAAAAAGTTCTTATAAATCGTGTCCTTCTTCTTCAGGTGTTTTGTTTACCAGAATTTTGCCATGTTTGGGAGATTTGGGGGAGCATCACAAAATATTGTTCTGTAAATAGGCTTTGTTTTGTTTTGTTTGAGACAGAGTTTCGCTCTGTCGCCTAGGCTGGAGTGCAGTGGCGTGATCTCAGCTCACTGCAACCTCTGTCTCCTGATTTCAAGTGATTCTCCTGCCTCAGTCTCCCGAGTAGCTGAGATTACAGGTGCCTGCCACCATGCCCAGCTAATTTTTGTATTTTTAGTAGAGACAGGGTTTCACCATGTTGGCCAGGCTAGACTTGAACTCCTGACCTCAGTTGATCCTCCCACCTCAGCCTCCCAAAGTGCTGGGATTACAGGTGTGAGCCACTGTGCCCAGCCGCCATAAAAACCCATACATAGGTTTTTATGATCAGAGCAAAAGTTTTATAACTTTCAAATCACACCCACACTGTTTATTATAAATACTAGCGACTTGCAAAGCTATATTTTATTTTTTTCTTATTGACTAGCCTACTGGCATAAGATTACTCATCCTAGATGAGATTGTTACTGCCAGGAGATTTTTTTTTTTTTGAGACAGGTTCTCGCTCTGTTGCCCAGGCTGGTTGGAGTGCAGTGGCACAATCACGGTTCACTGCAACATCGACCTCCTGGGCTTAAGTGATCCTCCCACCTCAACCTCCCGAGTAGCTGGGACTATAGGTGTGCAACACCACGCTCAGCTCATTTAAAAATTTTTTGTACAGATGAGGTCTCACCATGTTGCTCAGGCTGGTCTGTAACTCCTGGACTCAAGCAACCCACCTGCCTCAGCCTCCCAAGGTGCTGGGATTGGCCAGGCGCAGTGGCTCACGCCTGTAATCCCAGAACTTTGGGAGGCTGAGGCCGGCAGATCACCTGAGGCCAGGAGTTCAAAACCACCCTGGCCAACATGGCAAAACCCCGTCTCTACTAAAAATACAAAAAATTAGCCAGGCATGGTGGTGGACGCCTGTAATCCCAGCTACTCGGGAGGCTGAGGTGGGAGAATCGCCTGAACCTGAGAGGCAGAGGTTGCAGTGAGCTGAGGTCATGCCACTATACTCCAGCCTGGGCGAAAAGAGCAAAACTCTGTCTAAAAAAAAAAAAAAAAAAAAAAAAAATCAGAAAAGCCAAGAGCATTAGATGGGCGCAGTGGCTCATGCCTGTAATCCCAGCACTTTGGGAGGCCAAGGTGTGTGGATCACTTGAGGTCAGGAGTTCAAGACCAGCCTGGCCAACATGGTGAAACCCCACCTCTACTAAAAATACAAAAAAAAAATTAGCCGGGCATGGTGGTGGGCACCTGTAATCCCAGCTACTCAGGAGGCTGAAGCAGGAGAATCGCTTGAACCCAGGAGGCGGACGTTGGGGTGAGCTGAGATCGTGCCACTGCACTCCAGCCTGGGTGACAGAGCAAGACTCCAAAAAAAAAAAAAAAAAGGAAAAGAAAAGCTAAGAGCATAACTCTGGAGTCAGGCTGCCAGAATTCAAATTCTGGGGCACCTCATGCTGGCAATGCAACCTCTCAAATTCCTTACTTTATCTAATAATATAGGGTAATTATAGTGTGCACACCATAAGATTTTTGTAAGGTAAATGAAATGATACAGGACAAATTGTACTTAGAAGAGTATCTAGTGAGTTCTCAATAAATGTTAGCTATTATTATTGTTAAATATCCCACATGTATGTTCAATAGTATTGAAATGTCATTTTATTTAAGCACTGAAAAAAATATTGTTTTTAAATGATATTTTGAGTGCAGTTTTAATAAAAAGTGAGGGCAGAAAGAAATGTCTGCTTATCAACCAAGGAGTGTAGAAAAAGAAGTTTCGCCTAAAAGAAAGACTTTAGACATCACCCCTACCCTTTTTGTGTAGCTTCTCCCAGTTACAATTATTTTGGTGAATTTGGCAACCGTATTCACACAAATGCTGGAGGAGGCCAGGATCTGGCTGCTCCTGTGTGTAAGGGAGGCAGAAGCCTTGGCTGTGACCCATGGCTAAAGCTCAGGGGGAATCAGGTCACAGGCCTGCCTGTCCTCCTATCTCTGGGGTTATAGTGTAAATACAAAATTGGATTAAACATCATTTTCTGCAGATGTAGCTTCATATAGATAATCTCCATGTGTGCAGGCAAAGACCACATTGGAGGGCCTTCTCTCCACAACCCAGTGCTAATGCTAGTCAGGTTTGGGGGTGCTGAGGACCCCTAACGTGCATTCCTGGACCCTTGATGGGTCTCGCTTCATCAGCACGATTTCCCCTCTCCTAACAGCTCTCTGGTTGCTAAGAGATTGTTTTCAGATCTAAGGGCTCACTCTTTGTCCTATTCCAGACCACAGCAGGGTTTACTTTCCCTCTCATGAGTTTGCCAGGAGCAAAAAGTAACATCCCAACCTCCTGTCAACTCAACAAGAGATTTATTGCAATTAACTAAAAGGACACTTGTTACTACAGGAATACCATATGCTTCAGCAAAGATAGGATCCCAGCTTGCGGCTGGCCTCTGCAAACAGTCAGGGGCCTGCCAGCACAGCCTTTTTTGGTTGTACAGTTATTAACAGTGCAGCCTCCAGACCCAGGAATGTTTCCAAGGTGCAGCTGGCACTGAGATAGTGAGGTTGTCTCCAGAGCAGTCGTCCCCAACTGGCTGCTGCAACCACAATAGGCTTTTTGTTTAAATTGCTGGACCCCCTACTCAATGATCACCCTCCTTTTCTTTCTTACCAACAGAATCTTAGGTATATTAGGGGAAGCATTGTTCTCAGCTAAAAATACTACATTTCTCAGCCTGCCTTGCATGGTCAAGATCGGTGGCTTGTAAGGTGAAGTCCCCCAGAGATTTACTGGAAAGTTTTCTTTCTTGATATACATGCTGCCCTTCACCCTCCCTGCCCACCTCTCTTTAGTGTTTGGATTTTGTGAAGGCTAATTTGGCTGATTCTAGGTTTCCTTTCAATTCTTTCCCAGGTTGTAATTATGTTCAAAGGTTTTGAGACCGCTGGAAGTCTGATTTCTAGGCAATAAGGGAATTCCTGTGTATGCGTTGATTACTTTAAAAAAATTGATTCATATAGTTTGATCTGAATATTCTAAGTGAAAATGATTAAACATCTGCCCTTTTTCAAAGTTACTAATTCATACACAAGGAAACATAGAACTAGGAAATTAATTACAGAAAGATAAAAAAATTTGAGGAATGAGCAATTTATTTCAACAAAGAGAAAGCATTAATTTTGCTACAGTGGGAAAAAATGAACTCAAGAGTTGCTACATTTAACTGTATCCCCATTTTTCTCTGCACAATGTCTTTATCTCAGTGTCTCAATTCACACTGAAATATTGAATGAGAAATATACCACGCTGGCTGATTGCTTGACATATCTGATTTAGGGAGACTTCTACAACCACTCTTCTCTTTTTTCTCCCAGTAAATACTTTTGACTTTGACACTTACCATATTGGAAATGACAGGTGCCCAAGGGCAAGTGCATCAAAGCAGTCAGGATTCGAATGCTTGCTAAGGATTATTATTTTAATGGAGCAGTTTTATTGAATCCTTAAAATGCAGAACCCAATGAATCTCCTTTATTGTGAAACAAAACAATTCAAATGATTGCAAACCCCAGAACCTAACAGGGAAGCACTTAAACATTTAGAACAAACATGCTTATTTCTCAAACTCTGGCATTTTTGTGAAGTACACTTATCATCTAAATACCTCTCTCCCTTCTTCTCTTTTACAACATACCATTTCAACCTGTTTGTTTATAGAATGAAGGCCTTAAGGAAAAGCCTTATTCACATCCCAGTAAAAGAAATAAATAAATATTTGTTTCTAGAATCAATCTAACTGAACTTGACTAAATCTTGATAGAGGCTCCAATCTTACTCACACATAAGGCGATGGATGATCTTTTGTTGTCAACAAATTCTCATTAAGATAGCTAAACAGTTAATTAAATTATTCAAATGCATTTCTTGAGTTCCTACTATGTGCAAAGTATCGTTCCAAAGTAGACGCTCTTCCTTAGAAATAAAGTGGGCCACTGAAATCATAACTTCAAAAGTATAGAACTTTTGATACACCCAAAATATGACAGGAAAAGTTTGCTGCTGCTGTTACTGTTGCTGCTTCCAGAAGTGCCCAGTTTAATTCTAGGGAATAGCTTAGGCATTGAAAGAATATAATTTAAACTTAAGCATTAATAAAAGATCGAGTTAGGGAATGGTTGTACCTTTATGCGATAACACAACTAATAATGTGAAGTACATCCTAAAATGATTTAAAATGATTCTGAAACAAAACAATTCATCTAAAATGAATTGTTTGATCTAAAATGCTAGCATCTGGCCAGGCAAGGTGGCTCATGCCTGTAATCCCAGCACTTTGGGAGGCCAAGGTGGGCGGATCACATAAGGACAGAAGTTCAAGACCAGCCTGGCCAACATGGTGAAACCCTGTCTCTACTAAAAATACCAAAAATTAGCCGAGATGTGCTGGTGCACATCTGTAATCCCAGCTACTCAGGAGGCTGAGGCAGGAGAATTGCTTGAACGCAGGAGTCGGAGGTTGCAGTGAGCCGAGATCAAACCACTGCACTCCAGCCTAGGTGACAGAGTGAGACTCTGTCTCAAAAAAAAAAAAAAAAAAAAATGCTAGCATCTGGGTGAAACAGTCTACGAGATGACACCAGCTTGAAAATAAACCAATATAAATTTCAAAATAAACCAGCATACAGACCAATTGCAATTTATAGAAAAAAATAAAAATATAGAAACATCACCTCCTCTCCCCGACCCCAGTACTGAAATTATACTTCCTCAGACATACTGCCATCATTGGGAAGGGTGGGGGCAGATTGGGTACATTTACAGAATATTAAATAATTAAATAACAGAGGCACCGTTTTTGCATGTATGGTCCCAAAGACTTTTCAACTTAGTTTTCAACATTACAGTTGTTAAGAATGGAAATTGAAGGAATTGTACATATTTTCGCTGACAGTTTCTTACAGACCTCAAAGTGAAAATGCAACACATCACCACCATAAGACAAGCTATTTTGTCTGTCACCCATAAGACATAACTTGATAGGACATCAGGCTTGCAAGGTCTAAGTGCTTCCTTCACATACCTCTAAACTTTTTATCTTTCCTGAACTAAATAGATTCCGTTTCCAGATCAAGTGTTACCTTCTGGCAAAATGCCTTCAGGATAAATATGTTTCCTCAGTTATATATCCCACAATGCAAGCTTCCATTACAAGCTTAAACTCAGCTCCTGGTCTTGCTATTCAAGACTCTCCACACTTACTTCAAAGGATCACTTAAAACACTAGAGAAAAAGAATCTCCCTGAAGGAGAGAGACATTCAAGGAAAGCAATGCTATTTCCAGCTCATGCCCTGCCTTAGAAACTCAAACTTAATCTCATCTCTTGCAAAGAGCCTCAGCAGTCTCCCATTTAGAAACTTGCTCTTATTATTTTCTAAATGTGGTGATTAAATAAAATTAAATGCAAACAATAAACAATAATTAAATTACAAACTTAAAATAAATAAAAAATACATGGACTGGCACTTTTCAGAGAAGGTAATAATAGACAAGTTCAGTTTCAGGAACTTCATATTCCTTTCTGTACCAGTTTCTACAATAGGCGGGAAACACTGCCCTCTAATGGGCTTATAGTGTTACATCCCTTAGTTCATACGGTGAGACACTGCCCCAGGATGCACGTATGCGTGCTCTCTCTCTCTCTCTCTCATTTTGGCTTCTGGGACACAGTCTGTCCTTGGTCATCTGTGAACGACTCTGAAGACCATGGAGTCCCTAGAGAAGCCATGAGACTTCGTGAAAGCTCATCAAGGGGATTAGAAGTTAGCATTTGTTGCAGTGGTTTTTAAACCTTAGTGTGCCGCAGAACATCCAGAGAAATTGTTTAAACTCAGGTTGCTGGGCCCCATAGTCAGAGTTTCTGATTCCATAAATCAGGAGGGTTGTGTCCAAGAATTTGCCTTTCTAACAAGTTCCTGGGTGATGTTAATTTTCCATTCCAGGGACTACACTATATGAGCCAGCACCATCATGCTAGGCACTTTGGCTCATTTAATATCTCACAACAGGGTGAGATTTTATCATCTTTGTTTTACACAGTCTCAGAGAGATTAGGTGGCTACATTCACACAGTAGTGATAAAGCCTGTCTCAAGCCCAGGACTGTCTAACTCAAAACCCATCACTCTCTTCTGAACACAATGAAGTCAGGAAATGAAGTTGGCAGTTGCTCCATCTATCTGGCCCTCAGCTTCTTGTGAGGGAGCAGGACTTAAATGACTTAAATGATGGCTTAACGGGCTTCCCCTCTGAGTACTTGGAGGACTGGATTGGGAGCCACTCAGATAAGGCCTACTCCATACCCAGGCTGCATCTGGGAGTAGATAAGCTGAGGGGAAAGGGAAGAGGAGGACATGTCAGCACCAGGGCCCTCTCTGGGTTCTGAACCATCCTACAACGTTCAGAGAAGGGCTGATCTGCTCTGGATTCTGGAGTTCTTTGTATCAGAAATTCTGGAAGAGAGGCCAATGCCTTCCTCACGGGCATTTTGAGGACTTCAAAGACTAGTAGGACTTGGAGAGGACCCAGATGATGGCACTCTCTCCAGTCTCAGGCCAAGCCACCAGGGCAGGGTCAGGGACCCCGAAATAACTTTAAAACAGGAGTGCCTGCCCAGCTGTGTTTAGATAGAAAGGTTTTGATAAGGGAAAAACAGTTTTTGGGTCACATTATTCCACTAGGAAGACTGAAAAGTCCGTAGCACTCAAGCCCAGACAGCTGTCACAGTGATGGGAAAAGAAGGGCTTTGGGGACCTGCCCACTTCAAAAACAGTTTTTCTCATCCTTTGCCTTCGGCTCCTAACCCAGCTTGGTGTTTTCCTAAGGGAGCTACAAAATCTGGAGCATCCCATGGGGATGATTTGCTGGCCTCGGTCATTAGGGGGAAAGGATGTTCTCAGAAAAACAGCCCTGCACGCTGGTCAGCAGAGATCTTGAGGTCGTGGCCACGGCTGGACTTGGTGCAGAGCTGAACCCGGGACTCCAGCTGCTCGCTGAGTTCGTCCAGAGCCCCGGTGCAGGACTCCAGGCTCTCGGCCAGTTTCTGAATCTTGGCCTTCAGCACGGCCTGGCTAACCTTGGTGTCCCCCTCCGCCCTCCTGGGGATAAGGAAGCCACGTGAGCCAAAGAAGACGATGAAGTAGACAGAATTGTACAGGGCGATGGAGGCGTTCCTCCCGCACTGCAGCAGCTGGCGGTCCCCGCAGCCCTGCCAGCGGCAGAAAAACTCGAGGCAGCTCAGGATCTCCCGCATCTGGTCCTGGCAGGTGGCCGCAATCTCCTGCACCCTCCGCAGCTCCCGGGAGTTGCAGAAGATCAGCGAGAGATCAGACGTGATGGTGACGGCCCCTCCGGCTGTGGCCACCCCCAGCCCCACGGCCGACACCAGCAGCGAGGTCCCCAGAGTGACGGGGCTGAGCGAGAGCCCCACGATGGCGGCGAGGGCGCCCGTTGCGCTCAGCGAGCTGCCGGCCAAGTTGGCTACGAGGGAGCGCCTGCGCAGGCGCTCCAGGCGCCGGGCCACCTCGCGCAGGCGCAGTACCTGGCCGTGCAGCCGGCCTCGGCGGTCCAGCAGCAGCCCCTGGAAGCGCCGCAGCGCGTCGGGCCCCTGCGGCTCCCGGGCCGCCGGCCTCTCCATTCCCTGCGGGGACATAGACACGCGGTCAGCCTGGAGTCTCCCTGCCAGCCGCCACTCCCGCCCTGCTGCCCGGACGCCAGCGGGAAGTTGGCACGAGTTCAGCGGAGCAGCCACTGCCACGCTAGGGGAACGGGTCTGTTTCCAGTGGATCATGAGTCAAGTTCTCAAAGACCTGTTCTGGAATCCGGGGGGAACCACACAAGTTCTCAGGACCTTATCTCTGCATATGGAAATAGGAATAATGCTATCTTCTGCTTCTCTCCGAGGGAACGCTAACGATGGGTTTCATCAGCTATGTGTTAAATAAGATTTAAACTGGGAGGGGCGTGGTATTAGAAGGCTTCTCCAATACTGAGGCCTTTGCTCTACTTAAGATAACACTTTGTAAGTGGCGGGTTGTACAGTTTACAAAGCCCTTTCATCATGTGAAAATTGGATCATAGGAGTTTTGCAACACACTTTTCTCTCTCTTTCTCTAATGAATGAAAAAGACGTCACCAAAACCTCGAAAATCATATTTTCTACCAAGCAGAAGAAACTAATCTAAGTTAGATGCTTGCCTGAAGCAACTCTTCTGCTTGTGATTCTTCCAGGCTCTTTTCTTAGAATCAAGCCTAAAATGAGGTTTGCACTGTTTATTCTAACTAGGGCTCCTTGGATCTTCAGAAACATCAATCTTTGCTGGGTGCTTAATTTAAACTAAGTCACATTAAATTAATACCATTATGTCTCTTTGTTATGAAAGTTTTCTTTTAAAAATGAGTAATGGTTGAATAAAATAAAGTGGCCAAAATTTTTGTTCAACAACTTGTACCACGTTGAAGCCAACTGAAGATGACTGACAAAGATACGAACAAGTTTTACATCTTGGGGGAAAAGTACATTCATCCTAGTTGCAGATTCTCACCTTCATGTCCACTGTACTCTTCATTATTAGGAACTTCTTAAAAGTGGCAAATGAGCCATAGAAATAGAGCATTTCAAAACTGAGCTATCAGGGTAGAAATCATTCTCATCTGGAAGAACTGCCTGCATCAGACATCAGATTCTAGAAGCAGCTGATTCTTCACAGAGGCCAGTCTAGAATCCTCATCTCCTTATTCATAGGACTTAATTTTAATTCCATGCTTCCATAATCCAACCCACCAGGGATAATTTTCCAGGTGAAAAGAGAAAATGAGAAAAAGTCATCCCGAATATATGCCTCAGGGTTCCCCACTTACCATTCACTTCTGTCTGCCTCCAGGAAAGTAAAATCTGAGGCTGTTTCTGGATGAGTGTGCTTTATAGTTCCAGAGAACCAATGGCTGCCCTGGGAAAGCCTTGTCTCATTCTGAGAATTTGCCATTTCCTGTCATGACCCCTGCTGCCTTCATCCAGAAGGACGTGACATGGTGGAAAATAACCTGCCAGCACAGCACATCCCGTATTTAGGAAACGAACATTGTGTGTTCGCTTTCCCCTGAACGCAGGAAGAGAACCACAGGCTCTTCCCTAACTTGAAACAAGTGTGTTGTCATTCTCCCAGGGGGATACCCTGCGTTTCCTGAGAATAGCTAATGACGCGATAGGGAAGGCCTTCAAACGCACCCCAGGCTGACCAATTATAGTGTTTCTTGAGGCCACCATTACAAAATCATATTTTAAAAGAAAAGGGAGGGGGTGGAAAACCCTCATATCTGATAGAGCCACTCATACTCCACTGCTGTATTTTTAAAAGCATTGTGAATCTGTGAGTGGCTGGAGCCTGGGATCATTTGGCGTGCAGTGGGTACCCTGCAGTCCTAAGAATGCAAGGCCTCACCCACAGGAAGTGCTGCATGCAGTTTTGGGCATCTCCAGCTGTGGAGAAGACATTGGCGGTCTCAGAAAGGGCACACTCCAGGTCACATGCATCAGAAAAATCAGTGGGGTCAGGCTGCACGAGGAGCTGACTGTACACTGTCAACCACAGCAGGGCGTTGGCTTCCCAAGTTTTCATTTGAAGTAGCAATTGTAGCCCATGTGATAGGGAAATGAGTGGATTCTGTCTACAGGGTTGTGAGGCATGGGCTGAAGGGCAATTATTTTGAGAATTCAGCAGGGAAAAGTGAATGTAGCTGCTGTGGACTTGCTGCAGACCAGATCAGATGGAACATAGATGTCTCTGGGACATTCAGAGGTGGTTGGAGCTCAGCCTAGGAATTCAGTCCTACCACATGGCCCCAAATCCATCCATCGTCCTTCTAACCCTCTCCTCCAGATAAGGAGGGCCAAATTCGTTTCTCACTTGAATAAGGATTATCTCAACTGTCTGGTTTACCTGGAAAGCCTTAACAGCCATACCATTCTGGAACATGATTAAATCCCCCACCTTTATGACCATACTTTGTATTTATCAACACAGTATAGCAACAGTAGCAGCAGTAGCAACAGTACTATTTGCTACTACTCACAACCATAGTCCTTTCAAACTTGATTATTCTAGATTTGGTCCACTTCCAAATATGCTTGTTACAGCTCCTCAAAGGATAACTGTAACCTCAATCTAGATGCCTCCAGTGTGTCCTTTTGAGGTTAGAAGCGGAAGAATATCCTCCTCTATCTCCATAGACATGGTCATTCCAAATGGGATGTGGGCCAGCGTGAATTGGGGAGGTAGACAAGAGGGAATATACCGCTGATTCTTCAGCTGACACATGTTCCTCTAACTTCCCTGGACATCATCCTGTGTGTTTTGGGTTTAGAGGAACACAATTAAATCTTTATTTTATAGATGAGGAATATTGCTGGGATACAGGTTCTTCTTCAGAGCATCAATATCATAGTACAGAGGTAGGATGAAGAACCAGAAGGTAGAGGAGAACAGACAGCATGTATACTGACCTCAGCCCATATCTTGGAATTTGTTTTTCTCTGTGTTGAAATCCCATTTTCTTTGTATTTGCCTCTTTATGGAGGCAAAAAAAATTGAGTTAATTGACAGTTTGGGCTAAAGTTTTACTGCCCATAAAAACCTGGTACTTTGGCCAGTCATGGTGGCCCATACCTATAATCCCAGCACTTTGGGAGGCAGAGGAGGGAGGGTCGCTTGAAGTCAGGAGTTCCAGACCAGCCTGGTTGACATAATGAGACCCCATCTTTACAAACAATTTAAAAATTGGCCAGGCATAGTGACTCACACCTGTAGTCCTAGCTATTCAGGAGGCTGAGGCGGGAGTATCACTTGCACCCAGGAGGTCAAGGCTGCAGTGAGCTATAATGGTACCACTGCAACACAGCTGGATGATAGAGACCTGTCTCAAAAAAAAAGTAAAAAAAAAGAAAAAAAAAAACCAACTGGGGCCAGGTGCAGTGGCTCATCCCTGTAATCCCAGCAGTTTGGGAGGCTAAGGCTGGTGGATCACCTGAGGTCAAGAGTTCGAGACCAGCCTGACCCACATGGTAAAACCCCGTCTCTACTAAAAATACAAAAAAGTTAGCTGTGTGTGGTGGCGTGCTCCTGTAGTCCCAGCTACTCAGGAGGCTGAGGCAGGAGGATCACTTGAACCTGGGAGGCAGCAGTTGCAGTGAGCCAAGATCACACCGCTGCACCCCAGCCTGGGTAACAGAGTAAGACTCTGTCTCCAAAAACAAACAAACAAACAAACAAAAAACCCAACTGGTACTTCACCTTGTTTATAAGAACTGGCACTTGAACTTAACAATTTCAATTCAGCATTTGTTTACTTATATTTATTTATTTATTTTTGAGACAGAGTCTCAGTCTGTTGCCCAGGCTAGAGTGCAGTGGCATGATCTCAGCTCACTGCAATCTCTGCCTCCCGGATTCAAGCAATTCTCCTGCCTCAGCCTCCCGAGAAGCTGGGATTACAGGTGCGCACCACTACACCTGGCTAATTTTTGTATTTTTAGTAGAGATGGGGTTTCGCCATGTTGGACAGGCTGATCTCGAACTCCTGACCTCAGGTGATCCGCCTGCCCCAGCCTTCCAAAGTGCTGGGATTACAGGCATAAGCCACCATGCCCAGCCAGCATTTGTTTAATTTCATATAGTAAAGACATAATAACAAATTTTAGGAACAAATGAAGGCATTTTGATCAAAAGTTCTGTGTGGTCAGTTTCCCCAAAAAAATCTGTGGACCACATTCTCAAACTTCTTTTTTAAATTGTTTTTTGGGCGCTTCCAACACATCACCCTAGAGAGACTACATTGAAAATGGTGGTTGGCCCTCAAACTAGCCTTCAGATCTGTTCAACTCTTTTTTTTTTTTTTTTTTTTTTTTGAGACAGGGTCTCACTCTGCTGCTCAAGTGGGAGTGCAATGGCACCATCATGCCTCACTGCAGCCTTGACCTCCTGAGATCGAGCAATCCTCCTGCCTCATTTTTTGACTTTGTAGAGACAAGTTGTCACTGTGTTAAACTCTTGATGCAGCTGAACCGCGGCATTAGCTGTACTAGTTTGAATTCTGAGTCCTCGAACCATGAGGAAATTCAGTGTAGGAAGGACGAGAGAGAGCTTTTTAAGCATAGGAATCTTCAGGCCCCAGCCCTGGTGAGTCTAATTCAAGAGGTCTGGAGTGGGATCTGGGAAAATACACGTGATTCCTACCTGCAGCCGGAACTGGTAGTGTTTGTTTGTTTGTTTGTTTGTTTGAGACGGAGTCTTGCTCTGTTGCCCAGGCTGGAGTGCAGTGGTGCGATCTCAGCTCACTGCAGCCTCTGCCTCCCAGGTTCAAACGATTCTCCTGCCTCAGCCTCCCAAGTAGCTGGGATTACAGGCACACACCACCATGCCCAGCTAATTTTTGTATCTTTAGTATAGATGGGGTTTCACATTGTTGGCCAAGCTGGTCTCAAACTCCTGACCTCAGGTGATCTGCCCACCTTGGCCTCCCAAAGTGCTAGGATTACAGGCATGAGCCACCATGGCCAGCCAGAACTGGTAGTTTTCTGACCACCGGTTACATGACAGCAGAAACAGTAAGTCTAGTGGAAAGGACTATGTTAGCTAGGTGTTTATACACTTATCAACAACCCATTTGCTTTAGGCCCCTACTTAAAACTATTACATTTTAAAGATAAAGTGATGCTGGGCGCGGTGGCTCACGCCTGTAATCCCAGCACTTTGGGAGGCCGAGGCAGGCAGATCATGAGGTCAGGAGGTCGAGACCATCCTGGCTAACACGGTGAAACCCCGTCTCTACTAAAAATACAAAAAATTAGCTGGGCATGGTGGCAGGCACCTGTAGTCCCAACTACTCAGGAGGCTGAGGCAGGAGAATGGCGTGAACCCGGGAGGTGGAGCTTGCAGTGAGCCAAGATCATGCCACTGCACTCCAGCCTGGGTGACAGAGCGAGACTCCGTCTCAAAAAAAAAAAAAAAAAAAAAAAAGATAAAGTGATAATTACGCTCAAGGCCTTTCAGAGGAGTGGGCCACCTCCATTTTTTGAGACTCTCAGTTATTTTATTTTTTATTTTTTTGAGACGGAGTTTCACTCTTGTTGCCTAGGCAATGACGCGATCTCAGCTCACTGCAACCTCCACCTCCCAGGTTCAAGCAATTCTCCTGTCTCAGCCTCCCAAGTAGCTGGGATTACAAGTGCCCGCCACCACCCCTGGCTAATTTTTTGTATTTTTAGTAGAGACGGGGTTTCATCATGTTGGCCAGGCTGGTCTTGAACTCCTGACCTCAGGTGATCCACCCGCCTCGGCCTCCCAAAGTGCTGGAATTATAAGCGTGAGCCACAGTGCGTAGCCTCTCAGCTGATTTTTTAAAATGAAGAAATTCCATAATGGAATATAAGAAACTGTGGCTTATTTCTTTTAATTGCAATGTAATATATCTTATGTCAATATTTTGCTATTCACAATATAGTCACAGGATTTATAAAATATTAATTCATAGTGCACCAAGTGGAAAAGTGGCACAAGTTTAAAGTTATGTGATGATGACTTTTTCCTTTTAATCCTTAACTGTATATCTCAGTGACTAAATATAGGACCTCTTTTGGAGATATCAAAAATATAAAATTCAGGCCGGGCACGGTGGTTCACCCTGCAATCCCAGCACTTTGGGAGGTGGAGATGGAAGAATCACTTGAGCCCAGGAGTACAATACCAGCCTGGGCAACATGGCAAAACCCCATCTCTACAAAAAATACAAAAATTAGCTGGGCGTGGTGGCCTGTGCCTGCAGTCCCAGCTACTGGGAAGGTTGAGGTGGGAGGATCGCTTGAGCCCTGGAGGCAGAGGTTGCAGTGAGCCAAGATTGCTCCACTGTACTCCAGCCTGGGTGTCAGAGCCAGACTCTGTCTCAAAATAAATAAATAAATAAAATTAAAATAAAAAATAAAATTGAGACAACTTGTAAGTGTGAGGTTTAGTCCAAAGGTCTTGCAGACTTTCCTTTGCCATCTGTTCTAATATGTACATTCACCAAAATAAAAATAAATTCGGCCAGGCACAGTGGCTTATGCCTGTAATCCCAGCACTTTGGGAGGCTGAGGCAGGCACCTCGGTGGTGTGTGCCTGTAGTCCCAGCTACTTGGTACTTGGGAGGCTAAAGTGGGAGGATGATTTGAGCCTGGGAGGTGAGGCTGCAGTGAGCCGAGATCACACCACTGCACTCCAGCCTGGGCAATAGAGCCAGACCTTGTCTCAAAAAAAAAAAAAAAAAAAAAAAAAAAGGCAAATTAAAATAATAACACATATTCACCTGAGGATTTTTGCCCATGATTTCTTTGAATTTCCCCAGAATGTAAGTGTTCTAGAACATAGTCAAGCTCTCATAGTTGCTTGTTGAATTTAACTAAAGAAAAATGCTTTGTTCACTTAAAGAAATATTATTTTATAACAATTTTATGAGAATGTAACATAAAATTTTCTCTTGGACTATACAGCTTGGTATAACTTAGAGTAGTTCTTCTGCAGAAGACTTCTAGGATATCTATATTGCATGGAATCTCAAGTATTATTGTCAAAAATTCGTGGAACTGAACAGGAAAATAAAGACTCAACAAGTACTGCACTCCAGCCATTTTCATTTCTCCAAATTGGCCTCCAATCTTTGTTAATGTACACACACATCCTTAATCACTAGTGTTTAAACACTAGCCTGTGTTCTTTTTTCTACTTAACGTTCCTGCAGATAGATACACACTTGTCTATGTTGACATAGTCCTCACCTCTGTCATTTTTTAATAGCTATGTAATAATCCCATTGTTTGCTTAGTCATTTCCCTGTTAGACACTTGGATTGCTTCCAGGTTTTTCACTGTTATAACTAGAGTTGCCAGGACATCTGTGTACATTTTTTTTCCTTTGGATTATTTCTTTGAGGAGTATTCACAAATGGGAAAATACCAAGTCAATGAGAATGACCATCTTCATCGTTTTTGTTATATAGTGCTATATTGCTTTCCAGAAGAACCCATTTATAATGCCACCAGCTTTTGTAAGAATAGAGGCAGAAGGCTTTCAGAATTTTCTTATATTAATGTTTAATTTGTTCAATTTCAGCTCCACTAATGTGTATTGAACACCTACTGTGTGCCAGACATCAGGCTAGAGTCTGGGGACCAAAAGCTGAATAAGATATAGTCTCTGCCCTCCAGGAGATGGCAAATCTATTGGAAGAGAAAAAGACAGAATATATCATTTAAATTTAATGTGGGGAAGTGCCGGGGTATGTGCTGGTACCAAGAAAGCACAGGGCAAATACATGCCCAGGAAGTACTAGGGAAGACTTTCTGGGAGCACTGATATTGAGCTGAATCTTGAGAGTTAAACAGAAGTTATTTGGACAAAAATTAGAAGAGAGAGGAGGCAGTCTGGACAAAGGAACAGAATGGACAAAGGAATGGAGGAGTGTCCGGGGTGTTTAATGTTGCTGAACATAAAGTGGGAAGCAAGGAAGGCCAAAGGAAGAGGCTTAAGGGGTAGGTAGAAGCCAAGTCATGACAGCTTTCCGGTGCTATGTGGGAAAGAGGGAGCCATTGAAGGCTTTCATCTGTGGCCTTACAGGGTTAATTTGACATTGTTGTGTGACGGTTGTGTGAAGGATGGTTCTCGGAGGTACACAACTAAAGCCAGGAGACAGTTAGAAGGTTATTGAAGTGGTTGACAGAGATTATCTCAGATTTGGCTAGTGTTGGTAAGATGCAATGGAGTGGATAAAGTACGCAGTATGTTTTGGAAGCAAAATTGACTAACCATTCCTAAGGCTGCTCAGACAGGGTAGCCATCACATCCACTCACATTCTATTGGCCAATCAAGTTGTGGCCAACCCAACATTAAAGGGGTAGGAGCTAGGCACAGTGGCTGGCTCCTGTAATCCCAGCACTTTGAGGGGCCGAGGCAGGAGGATTGCTTGAGCCCAGGAGTTTGAGAGCAGCCTGGGCAACACAGTGAGAACCCATCTCTACAAAAAAAAAAAAATTAAAAATTAGCCACACGAGGTGTGCACCTGTAGTTTCAGCTACTTGGGAGGCTGAGGTGGGAGGAGTGCTTGAGCCTGGGAGGGCAAGGCTGCAGTGAGCCACGGTCGTACCATTGCGCTCCAGCCTGGGCAACAGAGTGAGACCCTGTCTCAAAAATGTAAAATAAAATAAACAAAAAGATAGAGAGGTATACGCCTCCCACAGGGAGAAGCAAGCAGAAGAAATATAAACCATCAGATCGTTGTCAGGATGCTTTCCTGGCCAAGCACAGTGGCTCACGCCTGTAATCCCAGCACTTTGGGAGGCCAAGGCTGGCGGATTGCTTGAGCTCAGGAGTTTAAGACCAGCCTAGGGAACATGGCAAAACCTTGTCTCCACAAAATAATACAAAAAAAAAAAAAAAAAAAAAAAACAGCCAGGTGTGGTGGTGCACCCCTGTGGTCCCAGCTATTCAGGAGGCTGAGGTGGGAGGATCGCTTGAGCCCCAGGAGGCAGAGGTTGCAGTGAGCCGAGACTGCACCACCGCATTCCACCCTGGGTGATAGAGTGAGACCCTGTCTCAAAAAAAACAAAACAAAACAAAACACCTTTCCTTGTAGAGAAGATATTTCCAGGTGAACTGTGACACCATCATCCACCTCCTATACCCTCTTCCTCTTCAGTTTGTTCTTTGGAATTGCAGTCTCCATCTGGATATACAGGTTGAGAGGTTGAATTTCCCTAATGCAAAAATCTGAAATCTGAAATGCTGCAGTGAGCATTTCCTTTGAGCGTCACACTGGTGCTCAGTAAGTTTTGGATTTTAGAGTGATGCTCAAAGGAAATGCTCACTGAAACATTTCGGATTTCAGATTTTTTAATTAGGGTGCTCAGTTGGTAAGCGTATAATGCAAATATTCTAAAATCCCGCCAAAATTGAAATCCAAATCATTTCTAGTCCCAAATCTTTTGGATAAGGAATACTCAACTTGTAGTAAAAATCTCGCTCTGGCTAATATAAGTGAATTATTGCTATGAGACTGAGGGAACATACTTGAGCGTGGGAAAGGACCATGGAGTTCTAAAGAACCAAGAAACTGAAAGGACATCAGCCATTTTATAATTGGAACAGCCTGTGTGATGAAACTGACCAACCACTGTTTCCTTTTGTCCTTGTATCAGTTTAAGAATCAAAGTTCCAGGAGTGACCACTGGGTTGGCTGAGCTTAGGTCAAGTGCCCATCTACTGTCTGCACTGGGCAGGGAGAAGAGGGGTGAATTGCCTTCAGCTTTCAAGTGGGAGATGGTAAAAGAACTTGACCTTCCCACCAACATTACATATATACTCAGGGAGAAGTTTCACACTAGGAAATTACAATGGGATCGCTATGTCAGGGAAAGGGAAACTGATGGTTAAAGTAAAAAGAAAATATCCACAATAAACATTTTAGCCTAATTTGACCCACCTGGAGTTTATTATATATAGTGCATAGCGGGTGCTAATTCTTCTTCAGATGAATATAATTTTGATCATTTTTTATTTAAAAAATACGCTTTTCTATAGATGTGTTATTGCTGGCTAGTCTTATATTGATTTGTTACCATTGTTAACATCTACTTCTAGGAAATCTATTCCACTAAACACTTTACCTGTTTTTAATTCAATATAATATGATTTTGAATGTTACTGCTTCATAATCTGATTTTTATTTTTAAAGGGAGATTCAACCTTCATTGCTTTTTGCTGAGGGAAAAAAGCATGTATCTTTGCTAATCTTACTTGCTTTTTCTTTTGGACATATCTGATGCTGGGAAATCTTTAACCATCCCAGGCTTCCTAATGTGTGCACTTTAAAGTTTGCTCTGCTTCCTCCTCCACAGGTGTGCACACCTGCACAGAACACCTGGGATCCTGTGGGTGAAACCTACACTCTATCATTAATATAGAATCGTTTGCCCCACGGGCCCTATTACAGAATATCTAGTTTACCACATGCCTTTTCTTCTGGTGCCAGAAAGACTGCAGCTGAGTCCACATCCCTCCAGTAGCCATAAAGATTCTCTTATCTTCCAGGATACTGGGAAACAATTACCTTTGTCTGGCCCTTTCTCAGGCTTAGTCATTATCTTCCGAGTTCTCAGACATCTACAACAGTATTGCAGCCTGAATTATAACACCTGCTTGTTTTGTATCTACAGAGACATCATAAATCTTAAGCTTTCCCTTAGCTTTTAGACTATTTGAATGGTTTAATTTGTAATATGCCTGTTATAAGTGAGAGAATGTTGGTTACTGGTTTTCTTTTCTAACTTTGTTTAAAGTCTATTTTTAGTAGAATTCAGTCAGTTCACATTAAGCAATATGATGAAGCAAGGGATGTATCCTCTAACACCCTGAAAGTTGGTCATTATTATTCTCGTTATTTGCTTTTATTAATTTAGTTTGTTTGTTGTGGTTTTTTTTTTTTTTTTTTTGAGAGTGGGTCTCACCCTGTCACCCAAGCTGGAGTGCAGTGGCATGATCATAGCTCACTGTAACTTTGAACTCCTGGGCTCAAGCAATCCTCTCACCTCAGCCTCCTGGGTAGCTGGGACTGCAGGTGCACACCACCACACCCAGCTAATTAAAGAAAGAAAATTTTGTAGTAATGAAGTCTCACTATGTTGCCTAAGCTGGTCATGAACTCCTGGCCTCAAGCAATCCTCTCACCTTGGTCTCCAAAAGTGCTGGGATTACAGGCATAAGCCATTGTACCCAACCGTTTTTTAAAAAATGTAGTTTCTACGGTGAGTTTTCAACTCTATTTACTTTTGCATTAGGTAAGAAAATGATTTTATGTAATCTATTTTCCTCTCCAAACTTGCTTTGTTAGACTATTTTTTAGAGCAGTTTTAGATTTGCAACAAAATTGAGTGGAACATACAGAGACATGCTGTGCTCCCTGCCCTCACACATGCCTAACTTCACCCATTATTGCCAGTGCCCACAGAGCAGTACCTATGTTACAATTCATGAACCTACATTGGCCCAAAGTCTGCAGTTTACATTAGGGTTCCTTATTGGTGTTGTACACTCTGTGGGTTTGAAAAATGTTTAATGACATGTATCCACCATTATCGTCTCATACAGAGTAGTTTACCTGCCCTGGAAATCCTCTGCACTTCGCCTGTTCATCCCTCCCTCCCTCCTAACCCCTGGCAACCACTGATCTTTGATCACTGTCTTCATAGTTTTATCTTTTCCAGAATATCATTAGTTGGAATCACAACATGTAGACTTTTCAGATTGGCTTCTTTCATTTACAGACATGCACTTAAATTTCCTACACATCTTTTCGTGACTTGATAGCTCATCTCTCTTTGGCACTGAATAATGTTCCATTGTCTGGATGTGCCACCATTTATTCACTCAGCTACTGAAGAACATCTTGGTTGCTTCTGATTTTTGGCAATCACAAATAAAGCTGTGGTAAGCATCTGTGTGCAGCTTTTTGTGAGGACATAAGTTTTCAATTCCTTTGGGTAAATACCAAGGAGCATGACTGCTGGATCTTATGACAAGAGTATGTTTAGTTTTGTAAGAAACGGCCAAACTGTCCTCCAAACTCATCGTACCATTTTGAATTCCCACCAGAAATGAAGGAGAGTTTCTGCTGCTTCACATCCTCATCAGGGAATTTAGTATTGTCAGTTCTAGATTTTGGCCATTCTAATCAATATGTAATGGTACTTCATTGCTGTTGTGATTTGCATTCCCTGATGACATATGATTTGGGACATCTTTTCATATACTTATTTACCACCAATATCTTCTTTGGTGAGGTGCCTGTTAAGGTCATTGGCCCATTTTTTGTTCAGGTTCCTTGTTTTCTTTCTTTTCTTTTCTTTTCTTTCTTTTTTTTATTTTTGGAGTCAGAGTCTCGCTGTGTCACCCAGGCCAGAGTGCAGTGGTGTGATCTTAGCTCACTGCAACCTCTGCCTTCTGGGTTCAAGCCATTCTCCTGCCTCGGCCTCCCGAGTAGCTGGGATTACAAGCTCACACCACCATACCCGGCTAATTTTTGTAGTTTTTGGTAGAGACGGGCTTTCACCATGTTGGCCAGGCTGGTCTCAAACTCCTGACCCAAAGTGATTCACCCACTTCGGCCTCCCAAAGTGCTAGGATTGCAGGTGTGAGCCACCACATCCGGCCAGGTTCTTTTTCTTCTTATTGTTGAGTTTTAAGAGTTCTTTGTATATTTTGGATAACAGTCCTTTATCAAATATGTCTTTTGCAAATATTTTCTCCCAGTCTGTGGCTTGCCTTTTCATTCAATTCAGTGTCTTTTGCAGAGTAACTTTTTTAATTTTAATAAAGTCCAGTTTACCAATTTTTTCTTTCATGGATTGTGCCTTTGATGTTGTATCTGAAAAGTAATCACCAAGTCCAGGGTCATCTAGATGTTTTCCTGTTATCTTCTAGGAATTTTATAGTTTTATGTTTTACTCTTAGGTGTGTGACCCATTTTAGGTTAATTTTTGTGAAGAGTGTAAGATCTGTGTCTAGATTCATTTTTTTCTGCATGTGGATGTCAGGTTTCCAGCACCATTTGTTGAAAGACTATCTTTGCACCATTGTCTTGCTTTTGCTCCTTTGTCAAAGGTCAATTGACTATATTTATGTGGTTTCACTTTGGGGCTCTCCATTCTATTCTATTGGTCTGTTTTTCTAGTCTTTCACCAATACCACACTGTCTTGATTATTGTAGCTTTATAGGAAGTATTAAGTCGGGAAGAGGTTCATTGATTTTATTAATCTTTTCAAAGAACCAGATTTTGATTTCCTATTTTTAATTTCATTGATTTCTCCTCTGATTTTTATAATCTTTTCTTCTACTTTTCATTTATTTATTTAACAGACAGGGTCTGTCACCTAGGCTGGAGTACAGTGATGCAATCATAGCTCACTGTAACCTCAAACTCTTGGGTTCAAGTGATTCTCCCACTTCAGCCTCCTAGGTAGCTGGACTACAGGCACACACCATCACACCTGGCTAATTTTTTAATTTATTTGTAGAGACTAAGTCTCACTATGTTGCCCACCCTGGTTCTTGAACTCCTGGCCTCAAGCAATCCTCCCACTTCACCCTCCCAAAGTGCTGGGATTACAGGTGTGAGACACCGTAACTGGCCACTTCTACTTAGTTTAGACTTAATTTGTTCTTTTTCTAGTTTCCTAAGGTGGAAGTTTAGATTATTGATTTTTAGATCTTTCTTCTTTTCAAATATATGCATTCAATGCTATAAAAATTTCCCACTAAGCACTGCTTTTACTGCATCCCACAAATTTGGTAAGTTGTGTTTTTCATATAATTTTTTTTTCTTTTTTAGAGACAGGATATCACTCTGATGCCCAGGCTGGAGTGCAGTGGTGTGATCATGGCTTACTGTAACCTTGAACTCCTGGGCTCAAGTGATCCTCCCACCTCAGCCTCTCAAGTAGCACTACAGGAGTGCACCACCATGCCTGGCTTTCATTTTCATTTAGTTTAAAATATTTTAACTTTCTCTTGAGAAGAATAAATGAATAAAAGTGTATTGTTCAATCTCCAAGTATATTGGGATTTTTACAACTACCTTTCTGTTATTAATATCTAGTTTAATTTCATTGTGGTCTGAGAGCAGACATTACATTATTTTCATTCTTTTAAATTTTGTTAAGGTATATTTTATGGCCCAGAATGTGGTCTATCTGGGTAAATGTTTTATGTGACTTTGAGAAGAATATGTAACCTGCTACTGTTTAATAAAGTCATCTATAGATGTCAATTACATCCAGTTGATTGATGGTGGTGCTGAGTTCAACTATGCCCTACTGATTTTCTGCCTACTGGATCTGTCCGTTCCTGAGAGAGGGGTATTAAAGTCTCCAGTTGTAATAGTGGATTCATTTATTTATCCTTCCAGTCTGTCAGTTTTTGCTTCACATATTTTGACACTCCATTGTTAGGTGCATACATTGGGTAAAGGACTGTTATGTCTTCTTGGAGAATTGACCCCTTTATCATTATGTAATGTCCCTCTTTCTTCCCACTTTCCTTGCTCTGAAGTCTGTTCTGTCTGACATAAGCATAGCTAATTTTGCTTTCTTTTGATTAGTGTTGTCAGGGTGTATCTTTCTCTACCCATTTATATGTGTCTTTATATTTAAAGTGGGTTTCTTGTATACAACATATAATTGGGTCTTGTTTTTTGATCCATTCTGACAATCTCTTTCTTTTAACTGGTGAATTTAGACCATTGACATTCAAAGTGATTATTAATACAGTTTGGTTAACATCTACTATATTTTTTATTGTTTTCTATTTGTTGTCCTTGTTCTTTGTTCTTATTTTTATCTTTCACTCTTTTTTTTCTTTTGCCTTTTGTCATTACAATTGAGCATTTCATATAAATTAATTTTTCTCATTTTTTAGCATATCACTTATACTTCTTTTTTTCTAACCTTTTTACAATCATTTAAAAATGATTGCCCTAGAGTTTGCAATATACATTTACAACTAATCTGAGTCACTTTTGAAAATGCCATACCACTTCACAGGTAGTGTAAGTACCTTATAATAACAAAATAATCCTAATTTCTCTCTCACATCTCTTGTATCATTGCTGTCATTTGTTTCACTTATACATAAACGTACATATATATATATGCAATATGTCATCATGAACATTATTGCTATTGTCATTTTGAACAAACTGTTATCTGTTAGGAAGTGCCCAACCCTTGGCTCTTTGAGGAGCCAGAGGAGACAAGAGGCTTGGGTTTTAATGAACTCTGACAATAGCAAGCAGAAAATTATCAAAGAACAGGACACAGGCTTTGATGCCATTTCCTCCATCATAAGTTGCCAAAAACAAATGGGGCAGGAAATTGGGAATGAATTGGATGGACAAAATGAGATAATTAACAGCTTTGCCAATTTGCTGGAGAACACAGATGAAAAACTTTGCACTGAAACCAGGCATTTGAACATGGTGGATAGAAAGTCAACCTCTTGTCGGATAATAATAGTGATTTCGTTGCTGCTCATGGCTATTGTAGCCATTGCAGTCTGGCCAACCAACTGATGGCCATAAAGGGGCCACCAGGCATGACACCTGCCCAGCACCTTTTTCCATACACAAAATCTGCCCTAATAAACTCTCCCAAAGCTCTGAAAAAAATGTTATCTGTTAGAGCAATTAAAAATAAGAAAAATAAAGTTTTTTGAATTTTACCTTTACTTACTCGGATGTTCTTTCCTTCTTAATGTATATCTGAGGTTCTGACCTATATACTCTTTCTTTTTTCTAAGGAAGTTCTTTTACTATTTCTTGCAAGGCAGGTCTACTGGCAACAAATTCCCCCAATTTTTGTTTGTCTGAGAAGACTTTATTTCTCTTCCACTTTTAAAGGATGATTTCACAGTGTACAGAATTCTAGGTTGGTGGGATTTTTTTCTCTCAACACATTAAATATTTTATTAAATATTCTACTCCATTCTCTTCTTGCTTGCATACTGAGGAGAAGTTGGATGTAATTCTTTTCTTCTCTATAAGTTTTTTTTTTTTTTACCTCTGGTTTCTATAGGGATTGTTTCTTTATCTTAAATTTTCTGTAGTTTAATATGATATACCTAGGGGTAGGTTTTTTTTTTTTTTTTTAACATGTGTTCTTATTGGTGTTCTCTGAGCTTTCTGGATCTGTGATTTGGTGTTTGACACTGGCTTGGGGAAATTCTCAATCATTATTGTTTCAAATATTTCTTCTGTATTCTCTTTCTTCTCCTTCTGGTATTCTCATGACATATTTACACCTTTTGTAGTTGTCTTACAGTTCCTGGATATTCTTTTCTGTTGTTTTTTTCAGTCTTTTTTTCTCTGTTTTTCATTTTGGGAGGTTTCTCTTGAGATATCCTCAAACAGATTTTTTCCTTAGCATGTTTAGTATACTAATAAGCATATCAAAGACATTTTTCATTTCTATTGCAGTGTTTTTGATCTCTAACATTACTTTTTTTGTTGTTTTTTTTGAGATGGATTCTTGCTGTGTTGCCCAGGCTGGAATGCAATGGCACGATCTCGGCTCACTGCAACCTCTGCCTCCCGGGTTCAAGCGATTCTCTTGCCTCAGCCACCTGAGTAGCTGGGGTTACAGGCATGTGCCACCATGCCTGGCTAATTTCTGTATTTTTAGTAGAGAGGAGGTTTCACCATGCTTGTCAGGCTGGTCTTGAACTGACCTCGTGATCTGCCCGCCTCGGCCTACCAAAGTGCTGGGATTACAGACGTGAGCCACCGTCCCCGGCCTCTCTAACATTTCTTTTGGTTCTTTTTATAATTTCCATTTCTCTGCTTACATTGCCTACCTGTTCTTGCATGCTGTCTACTTTATCCAGAGCATCTGGTTCTGATGCTTGCTTTGTCTCTTCAAACTATGTTTTTTGCCTTTTAGTATACCTTGTAATTTTTTCTTGATAGCCAGGCATGATGTATTGGGCTAAAGAAACTAGTGTAAATAGGACTTTAGTAATGTGGTGGTAAGGTGTGGAGGGAAAGGAAGCATTCTACAGTCCAATAATTAGGTCTCAGTCTTTTAGTGAGCCTATGTCTCTGGACTGTGAACTTCACAGGTGCTTCTCAGTCTCCCCCTCTCCTTAGGTGGGACAATATAGCTAGACTAGGCTGGAGTTGGGTATTACCCTCCCCCCAAATCAGTTAGGCTGTTACAAAACCCCGGTTAGGCTCCAGTTAAGTAATTTCTCCAGAGGGAAGACCTTGTTCGTAAGAACAGAATGCTCTAGGGCATTTCAAGATGGTTCCTTTTCCTCTCCCTTTGATGGAACAATGAAAGGATCTTTCTCCAAAATTCACTGTGAGAACCTAGTAGAGCCCCTGGAGGTAAAACTACAAAAGTGTGGGAGCCTCCTAATGAAGTTTTTATCTCGCAGACTTGTTCACACCAAGCCTCCAGCAATTTATCAATTACAGTTCAGGTTTTCCCACTCCAGCACTGATTCCCATGAAGGTTTCTGCTCCAGTAAGTAAGTTGTGATTATCTGCATTCACCTGTGTTTCCAATTTGGGGTTTGCTCTATGACCTCCCATCTCTTATGGATCTACGAAGAGCTGTTGATTTTTCAGTTTACTCAGCTTTTTTTTTGTTAAGATAGAGTGGTGACTTTTTTTTTTTTTTGAGCTGGAGTTCTTGCTCTGTTGCCCAGGCTGTAGTGCAGTGGTATAATCATGGCCCACTGCAGCCTTAACTGCCTAGGCTCAAGTGATCCTTCCACCTCAGCCTCCCAAGTAGCTGGGACTACAGGCATGTGCCACCACGACTGGCTAATTTTTGTATATTTGGTAAAGATGGGGTTTTGCCATGTTGCTCCAGCTGGTCTTGAACTCCTGGGCTCAAGTAATCCTTTTGCCTCAGCCTCCCAAAGTGCTGGGATTGCAGGCATGAGCTGCGGTGCCCAGCCAGGAGTGGTGACTTCTAAGATCCTTACATGCCAGAATGGAAACTAATGTTCCTAATCCACTTTTTTTCCCAGAAAATGTAGCACTTTAAAAGTCATTTCTGCCTTTACTTTCAATGCTAAAAAAAAAAAAAAAGTAAACTACCTTTGAAAAACGTGGGAGGCATTTTCTACAAGTTAAGCGTCTGCACATAAAGTGAAAACAAGGAGTTTTGAGTCCTAAGTCTGTGGTTTGTGTGTGACTTTGAGCAAGTGACTTGACTTATTGAGACTCAATTGCTTTTTTTTTTTTTTAAGAGATGAGGTCTTGCTGTGTTGCCCAGGCTGGAGTGCCGTGGCGTGATTCGCTTACTGCCACCTTGAATTCCTGGTCTCGAGCAGTCTTTCCGACTCAACCTCCTGAGTAGCTGGGACTACAGGTGCATGACACCTGGTTGTTTTTTTTGTTTTGTTTTGTTTTGTTTTTAATTTTCTGTAGAGATGGGGACTCCCTAGGTTTCCCAGGCTGGTCTCGAACTCCTGGACTCAAATGATCTTCCTGCCTCAGTCTCCCAAAGTGCTAGGATTACAGGTGTGAGCCACTGCACTCAGCCTCATTTGCTTTTATAAGGTTTTATTTATTATATTGGAAAGGGAATGTGGAAACCCTGTGAGACCTACAAAATGTGGTGCAATGATAAGGTATTCTCACCTTTTTTCAAGCCAGTAACTATTTTTCACTTCTAGTTATCTGTGACCTTTTCAATTGTTCAATATTTGTACAGTTGTCCCTCAGCATCCATGGGAGATTGGTTTGAGAACTCCCCACAGATATCAAAATCCACAGATGTTCAAGATCCTTGTATAAAATGGCATAGTTGGCCGGGCACGGTGGCTCACACCTGTAATCCCAGCACTTTGGGAGGCCAAGGCAGGTGGATCCCAAGGTCAGGAGTTCAAGACCAGCCTGACCAATATGGTGAAACCCCGTCTCTACTAAAAATACAAAAATTAGCCGAGCATGATGGCACGTGCCTGCAGTCCCAGCTACTCGGGAGGCTGAGGCAGAAGAATCACTTGAACCCAGGAGGCAAAGGTTGCAGTGAGCCGAGATCACACCACTGCACTCCAGCCTGAGTGACAGATTGAGACTCCGTCTCGGAAAAAAAAAAAAAAAAAAAAGGCATAGTATTTGCGTATAACCTACCCACCTCCTTTCATATACTTTAAATCATCTATAAATTACATATAATGCCTAATACAATGTAAGTGCTATGTAAATAGTTGTTATACTACTTTTGTTTTGTTTTGAGACAGAGTCTCCCTCTGTAGCCCAGGCTGGAGTGCAGTGGCGTGGTCTTGGCACACTGCACCTCCACCTCCCGAATTCAAGCAATTCTCCTGCCTCGGCCTCCTGAGTAGCTGGCACTATAGTCATGCGCCACCATGCCCGGCTAATTTTTGTATTTTTAGTAGAGATGGGGTTTCACCATATTGGTTAGGCTGGTCTCGAACTCCTGACCTCAGGTGATCCACTTACCTTGGCCTCCCAAACTGCTGAGATTACAGGCATGAGCCACTGCACCCAGCCTAGGGGGCCAACTCTTATTTATTATTCTGATAGTATATGCTAGCTGATTTACCAGCTAATTCTTTTTTTCTGTTTCCGTTTGTTTTGTTGTTTTTGTTTGTTTGTTTTGTTTTGTTGTTTTTGAGACATAGTTTCACTCTGTCACCCAGGCTAGAGTGTGATCTTGGCTCATTGCAACCTCCACCTCCCAGGTTCAAGCGATTCTCCTGCCTCAGTCTCCTGAGTAACTGGGATTACAGGCGTGTGCCACCACACCCAGCTAATTTTTGCATTTTTAGTAGAGACGGGGTTTCGCCATGTTGGCCAGGCTGGTCTCGAACTCCTGACCTTAGGTGATCCGGGCAGATAACCTCAGCGTCTCAAAGTGCTGAGATTACAGGCGTGAGTCACCATGTCTGGCCCCAGTTGATTTTATATCAGTGTTTTACTATTGCCTTTTTATGGCTCTCTCAGAAATCTCTTTTTAGATTTTTTAGCTGTGGGGCAACGCAAAAGTGATTTTTAGCTCATCAATCTATAATATTCTCTGTCCTTTGTGCAACTGTAGTAGGCAGCTTGGGAACTTATGGCCCCCACCTTAACCTGACAACATCTCTTTATCTCCATTTAAAATATTCCAGTATCTTGGTACTACATTACATGGTCCTGCACACTGACGATAGCTAATTGGACTAAAGGTGGACATCCAAACCAAATTTGGCCAATCAAATTCTTTCAAGATTTTGGAATTCTGACCTAAAGAGAGTTGAGGCAGTCTTCTCAATGACTGGAACTGAAATATGGAACTCAAGATCTGTGGGGCAGCCATATTTTTCCCATTATGTTCCCCTAAGAGCAGAGAAAGTTTGTTTTGTTTACTGGAGAAAATGAAGAGATAAGGACCTGAGAGGCAAACAGAGAGTCTTAACTTTTATGTCTTGCCATCCTTCCGTTTTATGAGCCATTCATATATTCCTGTTTTTTCAACTCCCCTTTTATTCCTTGAATGATTTGATTTCTGATGTTTGCAACAGAGGACCCTAACCAACACTAGAGCACAGAAGATCTACTCTTTGACTTTGACATTTTGTTGTTGTTGTTGTTTGGGTGTTTTTGAGACAGCATCTCACTCTGTTACTGAGACTGGACGACAGTGGTGCAATCACAGCTCACTGCAGCCTCAACCTACCAGGCTCAAGAGATCCTAATACCTCAGACTCCTGAGAAGCTGGGACTATAGGTTTGTGCCACCACACCCAGCTAATTTTTGATTTTTTGTAGAGATGGGGTTTCACCATGTTGCCCAGGCTGGTCTTGAATTCCTGGGCTCAAGCAATCCTCCCATCTGGGCCTCCCAAAGTGCTGGGATTACAGGCATGAGCCACCATGCCCAGCCTACACTTTGGCTTTAATGTTAACAGAATTAACATAGATTTCTAAAAGTGTTTCCTCTTTGCAGTGCCCTTAAGTGAATTAAATGTTTAATAACCATTTAGGGGTTTTCTTACCTTTGTCTTCACCTTAAGTGTTACAGTGCTTTCTTTTTATGCAAACTATAGTTTATCTTTAGTCATGTAATCACAAAAAAATGCATAATTCTTATAACAAATTTCTATAATATAAAAATATATTGAGCCGGGTGTGGTGATATGAGACTGTAGTTCCAGCTACTCAGGAGGCGGGGGTGAGAGGATCACTTGACCCTACGAGTTCGAGTCCAGCCTGGGCAACATAGCAAGACCTCATCTCTAATTTTTAAAATGAAACTTTCATTCCTTCCTCTCTGGTTCCTCTTCACCTTCCATCATGATTGGAGGCTTCCTGAGCCCTTCATCAGAAGCAGATGCTGGTCTGTGCCTCTTATACAGCCTGCAGAACCAGAAAGACTACATTTCCCAGCACTCCCTTGCATAAAACTCCTCTCCCAGTTTCTCAGGCTCCTTCTCTCTTCCTCTGCATGGCTGGAAATGAAGGTTCCAAGATGGCAGATGCACGGGATGGGAGAAGCCCTGATCCCTGAATTTGCCGCTTAGAGAAGAGCTGCTCTGGTGAACTCTCAGGCCAGGAACATCAGCACGAATAAGAAACAAATCTTTATTGCATTAAGCCATTGAGAGTTCAGGGTTTATTTGTTAGCCCAGCAGAGTTTATTCTATCCCCATAGCATGCCGTGGTCTTCCTTACTGGAAGAGCACGTCCACCTGGGGAAGAACACCGGGTGAGATACACATAAAGCTGTATAAGTGGCGAAGAAGGAACATCCCTACTGTATTGTATATAAGACACTACAGGAAGGGTCCCTTCACACTTGGAAATGCACTCACCGAGAAATCAACCAATAAAGCCCACACTTAGTAGAAATAAAAAATACACTATAAAAATTAAAATATAGAAAGTTAGAAGTAAATCCTTCTCCATCTGTTTTCACCCTCTGGAGGTAATACTGAGGTTTATAGTTTGCTATGTGTTCTTAAAATAATGCTGATGTTTATACAACCATGTGCATTTCAAATATGTGGTTGTGGTTTTCTTTTACAAAAATAGAATATTATATATTGCTATGCAACTTTTTTTTTCCACTTAAAAAACATAACATAAATATTACTGGGGAGAATTGAGGAGATATTGGTCAAAGCATATAAAATTTCAGCTAGGGGGAATAAATTTAACAGATCTTTTGTACAACATGGTGACTATAGTTAATAATGTACTGTAGCCAGGCGCAGTGGCTCATGCCTGTAATCCCAGCACTTTGGGAGGCCGAGATGGGTGGATCACCTGAGGCCAGGAGTTCAAGACCACCCTGGCCAACATGGCAAAACCCTGTCACAACTAAAAATACAAAACTTAGCCGGGCATGGTGGCAGGCACCTGTAATCCCAGCTACTTGGGAAGCTGAGGCATGAGAATTGTTTTAACCCGAGAGGCAGAGGTTGCAGTGAGCCGAGATCATACCACTGCACTCCAGCCTGGGTGACAGAGTGAAACTCCATCTCAATAAATAAATAAATAAATAAATAAATAAATAAATAAATAAAAATAATGTGCTATATATAGTCAGTCCTCTGGATCCTCAGGTTTTCCATCCATGATTCTACCAATCTCAGATCAAAAATATTTGGGAAAAAATACTTAAAAATAATACAAACTTAAAAAGACAATATAACAACCATTTATATAACACATATTATATAAGGTATTATAAGTAATCTAGAGATGATTTAAAGTATAGACATCCCCCTCATATAAGTGGGGGATTGGTTCCAGGACCCCCTGTAATACAGAAATCCGAGGATGCTAAAGTCCCATATAAAATGGTATAGTGTTTGCATATAACATATATACATCCTCCCTATCCTTTAAATCATCTCCAGATTACTTATAATACCTGAGAGAATGTAAATGCTATATAGTTGTTATACTTTATTGCTTTTTATTTGTATTATTTTTTATTGTTGTATTGTTTTCCCCACACACACAGTATTTTCAATTTCTGGTTGGTTGAATCCACAGATGCAGAACCCACAGATAACAAAAGCCAACTATATATTGGAAGATATGCATAGGTTATACACAAATACTACACTTTTTTTTATAAGGTACTTGAACATTCCCCAAATTCTGGAATTCACAGGGTGTCCCGGAACCAATTTTTCTTGGATATGGAGGGATAAGTGTACTTAGGAATTGTTAAGAGGGTAGTTTTTAAATGTTCTCGCCATATACAAAAAAAAAAAAAGTGAGGAAATGAATAGTTAATTAGCTTGATTTAGCCATCTCACAATTCACACATACATCTAAACATCATGCTGTGCACAATGAGTATATACAACTTTTATTGTCAATTAAAAATAATTTTTTTTCTTGAGACAGGATCTTGCTCTGTCACCCAGACTAGAGTGCAATCACGACTCACTGCAGCCTCTGCTTCTCAGGCTCAAGCAATCCTCGCATCTCAGCCTCTGGAGTAGCTGGGACTACTACACCCGGCTTTTTAAAATTTTCTTTTAGAGACAGGGTCTTACTATGTTGCCCAGGCTGGTCTTGAACTCCTGAGATCAAGAAATCCTCTTGCCTCAGCCTCCCAAAGTGCTGGGGTTACAGCTGTGAGCTACGGCGCCCAGGCTAATTGATTTTAAAACCAAAAATACCCTCAAAACATCGTGCTAGTCATTTCCTATCTTCATGGGCCATATTTGTCCTTTCTCCTGGCCGGTGGATCACTTTACTCAGGCTCCCATGCCAAATGTTTCCGACTGGGTTCAGCCAATCAGAGGTCACTGCAGAGGTCTCTGCAGCAAAATATCAGAGAATAAAAGGAAAAAAGTCAGGGTAAGGCTGGGCGCGGTGGCTCACGCCTGTAATCCCAGTACTTTGGTAGGCTGAGGTGGATGGATCACGAGGTCAGGAGTTCAAGAACAGCCTAGCTAACACGGTGAAACCCCATGTCTACTAAAAATACAAAAATTAGCTGGGCGTGGTGGTGCGCGTCTATAATCCCAGCTCCTCGAGAGGCTGAGGCAGGAGAATTGCTTGAACCTGGGAGGCAGAGGTTGCAGTGAGCCGAGATCGTGCCATTGCATTCCAGCTCCGGGTGGCAGAGCAAGACTCCATCTCGGAAAAAATAAAAAATTAATTAATTAATTTTAAAAAGTCAGGGTATTCCTTCCTTGTTTCCTACCTGCATCAGCTCTGTCTTTTGCAGTAGCTGTCTCCATCTTTGGCTATAACTCCACTGGGTGGCCTTGCCTCCATGGTTCCAAATTTCACTGGGCTCCTACTGTGCTATGCCCTCTCCTTTGTACCTGAGGCCCTAGGAATGGGAATCACTTTCCACCATTGCTAGTCTCTAGGCACTTCACCATCCCTTGTTTGTTTGCTTGGCACCTAACCTCTGTAAGTAAACTCTTCCTTAAAAATGTCTTCATTTGCAGCCTGGGCAACATAGCAAGATCCCACCTCTACAAAAAGAAATTCAAAAAATTAGCCAGGCATGGTGGTGGTGCACACCTGTAGTCCCAGCTACTTGGGAGGCTGGGGCAATAGGGTTGCTTAAACTCAGGAGTTGGAGGTTGCAGTGAGCTATGATCACATTGCTGCACTTAGGCCTGGGTGACAGAGTAAGACTCTCTCTCTCTCTCTCTCTGTGTATATATATATATATATATATGTTTATTTGAACATATATATATGTTTATTCGAACATATATATATATGTTTATTCGAACTTGGGGGTGAATTCTATTCCCTTCCAGCACCCTCTCATATATAGACATTTTTCCAAGGTCATACATGTGGCTGTCACTCATTTTAGTGACAGGTCATGATTTACTAATTCATTCCTTTCTTGATAGACATTTATCATATTTTCAACTGAATTATATATTAGAAACAATGGTGCAGTGAACATCCTTGTGTGTGAGTATGTGTGTGTGTATATGCTTATGAGTATTTCTGTAGGGAAGACTCCTCAAATTGAAATTGCTTGAACAAAAGGCATACATATTTTGAATTTGATAAATATTTTATTTCCCTACTGAGTAGAGATTAAACAATTTCCTCTCCCTGGAACACACTTACAACTAATGAACAACAAACAAGCTATAGCCATGATAAATAAAAAAGTAAGGCTTTAGTCAAATATGCATGTTTAGACCATTAATCCAAAAGAAATCATGGATATTTTTAAACCTAAAAATAAAGTAAGTCTTTATAAAGGAGTTTCTGAATCCTACAGCTATTCAGACAACATAATCCTTCAATCAGCTTTATTTCAAGGAAAGAGAACAATTTCTAACTGTTTGAACTAATCTGACCAGCAAAAGTTCCAGTAGTTCCCAAGTGTATTAGATTAAGCACATGATTAAAAATACAATTCAAAGAACATTCTAATGCTAAATTTTAGTGTATGTTCACATAATATATAACTTCTATTTGGGACGCAGACACCAAGATGTTTGCTATCACATTCTAGGTTTAGGTTATAAGGTTTAACATCTCAAAAGCACGAATATGTTCCAAAGAGGCAAGACACATCTTCAATGAGCATTGCATGTAATAATAAGTTTTAAATGATCTAACTTTCCACCAGTAGGGGAATGGTTAAACTTTGGTCTATCCTACTATGTACCAAGTTTTAAAATGTGCTTTACTGACTATTAGAGAGGTAGAGTAACTTTCATATGTTGGGGGAGGGGGTTGCCCTTTCAGATCCTCCTATGTAAATGATCTATTCATATATTTTACACATATTTCTATTAATTTGCCTTTTTTCTTATCCACATATAGAAGGTTTACTGTGGTATGGACATAAGGGTTTTGTTTGTCTGGTTGTTTGTTTTTTTTTCTTGAGACAGGGTTTCGCTTTTGTCACCCAGGCTGGAGTGCAATGGCACTATCTTGGCTCACTACAACCTCTGCCTCCCAGTTTCAAGCGATTCTCCTGCCTCAGCCTCCCGAGTAGCTGGGATTATAGGCGCCCACCACCACGCCCAGCTAATTTTTTGTATTTTTAGTAAAGACGGGGTTTTGCCATGTTGGGCAGGCTGGTCTCGAACTCCTGCCCTCAGGTGATCTGCCCGCCTCGGCCTCCCAAAGTGCTGGGATTACAGGCGTGAGCCACTGCACCTGGCCAAGGTTTTTGTTTGTTTGTTGTGAGACCGGGTCTCACTGTGTCACCCAGGCTGGAGTACAGTGGCACAATCATGGCTCACTGCAGCCTCTGCCTCCCAGGCTCAAGTGATCCTCCCATCTCAGCCTCCTGAGTAACTGGGATTGTGGGTGTCGTGGTTAATTTTTGTATCATTTGTAAAGAGGGGGTTTCATCATGTTGCCCAGGCTGGTCTCGAACTCCTAGGCTCAAGTGATCTGCCTGCCTTGGCCTCCAAAAGTGCTGGGATTACAGGCGTGAGCTGGACACAAGTTTTTTGTTACGTATATAACATGTCTACTTCTATTCAGTTGCTTGTCTTAATTTTTTTCTTGGTGTTGTATAGTTCCGACATCATGTAATCAAATTATCAATCTATCAATATGGCTTTTTGCCTTTCTGCATCTTCTAATAATCATAGACTCTTCTAGGTTTTTAATTTCACTTCTATTAATATTTGCAAATGATATGAAGTAGAAATTTAGCATCTTCCTCCAAATGGAAGGCCAATTATCCTAATGTCTCTCCTAGAAGTCCCAGTGAGTGTCTTCTCATCTCCCATTGACTCTGGCCATGCCCATTTGTAAACTAGTCACTCCCAACAGGGTAACTGGATATACTGACATCAAGGCAGCCTGAGCTGCAGATGGGGTCAGTCCCTTCAACACACTTCAATAAGGCTAAATGAATGAAGAGTAATATCCCAAATAAATTTTGTGAAACTGTCCTTGTAGAAAGTGCAATAAATGCCGGCAGCAGCAACAACAACAACAACAACAAAAACAGATATCTATTGTATAACCTTATGAATTATCCCATTCCTTACTTCCATTAACATATTTGTCTATTCCTAAGTCAATATCACAACCTACCAAAAGTCAGTGATATACTTTATAGCATCTTGTCATACAAGATAGCAAGGAAGCTAACAAAGACAACTACAGTTCTGCCAAGGGGACACAAGAGGCAATTTTGGCCAAGATGGGAAACTTGAGCTTCATTAAGGATAATAATTACAATAGAATGAAACCCTTCAAAGATATTTAAATCCATGTGTTCATAATGGTTTAAAAACAAACAACTATAGCAGCTCCCCCTTCTCTATGGCTTCCCTCTTCATGGTTTCAGTTACATTCAGTCAACTACGGTCTGAAAATATTAAATGGACAATTCTAGAAATAAACAATTCATAGTTTTAAATTGCATGCCATTCTGAGTAGCGTGATGAAATCTCATGCCATCCTGCTCCCTCCCGCACAGGATGTGAATCCTCCCTTTGTCCAGCGGAACCACACTGTAGGCGCTCCCTGCCCATTAGTCACTTAGTAACCTTCTTGGTTATCAGATTGGCTGTGACAATATCGCAGTGCTTGTGTTCAAGTCACCCTATTTTACTTCCTAATGGCCCCAAAGTGCAAGAATAGTGATGCTGGCAATTCATATATGCCAAAGAGAAGCTGTAAAGTGCTCCCTTTAAATGAAAAGGTGAAAGTTCTCAACTTAATAAGGAAAGAAAAGAAATCATATGCTGCGATTGCTAAGATCTGTGGTTAAGAATGACTCTATCGGTGACACTATGAAGAAGGAAAAAGAAATCATGCAGTTTTGCTGTTGCATCTCAAACTGCAAAAGTTAAGGCCTCAATACATAAGTGCTTAGTTGAAGTGGAAAAGGCATCACATTTATGGATGGATAAATTGAATGTTTCTGTTCATTCCATAGGAAAGGCAGGAAAAATGCTGGCTCTGTCCCTTTGTTTACCAAGTTTTTGTTTTGTTTTGTTTTGTTTTGCTTCTGAGACAGAGTCTTGCTCTGTTGCCGAGGCTGGAGTGCAGCGGTGCAGTCTCGGCTCACTGCAACCTCCGCCCCCCGGGTTCAAGCAGTTCTCTTGCCTGACTCCTTAATAGCCGGGATTACAGGCATGCACCACCAGGCCCAGGTAATTTTTGTATTTTTAGTACAGACAAGGTTTCACCATGTTGACCAGGCTGGTCTCGAACTCCTGACCTCGTGATCCACCCGCCTCAGACTCCCAAAGTGCTGGGATTACAGGCGTGAGCCACTGCACCTGGCACTTTACCAGTTTTAAGATAATTGAATTAGTTCGGGTGTAGTGATTCACGCCTGTAATCCCAGCACTTTGGGAGGCCAAGGTGGGCAGATCACGAGGTCAGGAGATGGAGAACATCCTGGCTAACACAGTGAAACCCTGTCTCTACTAAAATTAAAAAAAAAAAAAAAAAAAAAAAAAAGTAGCCAGGAATCACGGTGGCAGGCACCTGTAGTCCCAGCTACTCGGGAGGCTGAGGCAGGAGAATCACTTGAACCCGGGAGGCAGAGGTTGCAGTGAGCCAAGATCGCGCCTGGCGACAGAGCAAGACCCTGTCTCAAAAAAAAAACAAAAAAAAACCCAAACATTGAATTAGTTGCTTTAGTTGCTTTCCATCCTTCAAACTGACCAGTTACAGCAGTTCCCCTTATTTATGAGGCATATGTTCCAAGACCTTCAGTGGGTGCCTGAAACTACAGATACCAGTGGATACAAGGAAATGCTATAAAACTCAGGAGGGTGTTGCACAACTCTGTAAATAAGCCAAAAGCCATTGAATTGTACCCCTTAAATAAGTGAATTGTATGTTACTTGAATTACCTCTCAATAAAATGATTTTTTTTAAAAGAAAAAAAAGGCAAGAAAGCGGTTACTTTTGGGAGATGGAAGAGGGTTGAGATTGGATGGGACACATAGAGGGGCTTTGGGGGGTGGCTGACAACGTTCTAGTTCTTGATCTGATTGGTAGTTACAAAGATGTTCTCTTTACAATAATTTATCTCATAGTTTCATGAATCTGTGTTTTATGTTTCAGTTTAAAAAGTTAAGTAAAATGAGTTATTACTTTTTAAAGCATAGGTGAGAAGGGGCTGCCCTGGACTGGTTCTTCAATGTGCCTCTCTGAGCCCTGAGCCTGCTGTCCCAGCTGTCATGCGGGGTTTGCTGAACATTGTGGAATGATATGGGTGGTCTGTTGTGGTTCAGTGGGCCGATACCCCCAGAGGCAGGTCTGTGGTGAACTTGGGCTCACCAAAAGCATTGTGACTGCCTCAGAACTGAGCTTCAGGCTTCTCCTGGAGACACTTGCAAGATCATGGCCGTGTTGCCTGAAAACATGAGCCTGCGTCCAATCTCTTCAAATCTCTTTGGAGATGATGGTACAGGCAAGAGTTATTGGATATTTTTTATAGTTCTTGTTTTGGAGAAGTTTTTCTTCGGTTAAAAAGCAGCTGTAGGCCAGGCACGGTGGCTCACACCTGTAATCTTAGCACTTTGGGAGGCCGAGGCGGGTGGATCACCTGAGGTCAGGAGTTTGAGACTAGCCTGGCCAAAATGGCAAAACCCTGTCTCTACTAAAAACACAAAAATTAGCCGGGCGTGATGGTGGGCGCCTGTAATCCCAGCTACTCTGGAGACTGAGGCAGGAGAATCACTTGAACCCGGTAGGTGGAGGTTGCAGTGAGCCGAGATCGTGCCATTGCACTCCAGCCTGAGCAATAGACCGAGACTCTATCTCAAGAAAAAAAAAAAGGCAGCTGTAGAAAGGAAAAATATTATATGATTCCACTTATATGAGGTACCTAGACTAGACAACTTCATAGAGACAGAAAGTAGAACAGAGGTTTCCAGGGGACAGGGGAGAAGAGAATAGGAACTTAGTGTTTAATGGGTACAAGCTTCTGTTTGGGATGATTTTTTTAAAGTTCTAGAAATGGATAGTGGTGATGGTTGCACAACAATGAGAAATTGCTTAAAAGTGGTTAAAATAGTAAAATAATAAATTTATGTTATGTTTACCACAATTTTTTAAAATACAAAAAATCCAGAGAGGAAGGAAAGGGAATTCACTATACAATTTACCAAACTAATTGAAGGAAAATGCAAAAATTCTTGAAAAGATTAACCAAATTAAAAGAGATTAAGATGGCCTAGAATTATCCTTAAAAGGTGCCAGCCTTCATAAAGAGGCATGGGGAGCAGCAGATCTGAAGGCTGCTGATGAAAACCCGAACGGGTCTAATTCTGTATTCTACAGTAAAGTAGCTATTCTAGAAAAAGAACTCAAAGAGAAATCTGGAAAAATCGATTGCTGGCATTAACAGAAGGTTAAAAACACAACAACATAAACCAAAATCCATGCAGTCACGTGGGCTTTTTCATCTAACAGAGGATTCTTCAATATGATTCTTCACCCAAGGGTCCGCCTTCATCTGACAGTGGATCTTTTCACTTCTCTCCACTCAGAGTCTCCCAGTTGCTCCCAGACTTCATTCTTCTGACTTGGGTCAGTCAGGGTTCTCCAGAGAAACAGAATCAATAGGATATAGATGTATATATAGAGAGAAAGGTTTAGTTTAAGGAATTGGCTGACACAATTGTGCCAGGAGCCAAGTCTGAAATGTCTAGAGCAGGCTGGCAGGCTAGAAACTCAGGGAAGGATTGATGTTGCAGTTTTTTAGGTTTTATTTTTTTTGTTTGTTTATTTTGAGACAGAGTCTCACTCTTTTGCCCTGGCTGGAGTGCAGTGGTGCAATCTCGGCTCACTGCAACCTCCACCTCTTGGCCTCAAGTGATCCTCCCATCTCAGCCTCTGGAGTAGCTGAGACACAGGCATGTGTCACCACGTCCAGCTAATTTTTTGTATTTTTGGTAGAGATGAGGTTTCTCCATGTTGTCCAGGCTGGTCCTGAACTCCTGAGCTTAAGCAATCCACCTGCCTTGGCCTGGGAAAGTGCTGGGATTACAGGCGTGAGCGACCACGCCCAGCTGATGTTGCAGTTTTGAGTTGTTCATATAATCTGGATACTAATTATTGTGGGTTATATTTGTTACCAATATCTTCTTTCAGACTGTAACTTCTCACTTTTTATGATGACTTTTAATAAGCAGACATTTTTTCATCTTAATATAACTGAAATTATCAATCTTTTCCTTTACGGTTTGGGTATAGGGCTTCCTTTTGGCCTACACAAGACCATAAAAATATTATTTTTTTTTCTAAAAATTGCTGTTCATTTTGAATCCTTCTATGAAATTTGTTTTTGGCATATGAAGTGAGCTAGGGATCTCATTATATATAACAAATTGTCCCAGCACTACTGATAGACTAATGTATCTTTTTCCTACAGGTATGGAGTGTTGATTTTATACAAATAAAGTTTTCATATATGAGTGAGTCTGTTTCTGGGCTCCCTATTCTGTTCCAAATGTCTAATTATCTATTCTTGCACTCATATCACACTGTTTTAATAACAATAACTTCATTTTTTGTTTTTTTGAGAGAGGGCCTCACTCTGTCGCCCAGGCTGGAGTGCAGTGGCTGATCATGGCTCACTGCAGCCTTGAACTCCTGGGCTCAAACGATCCTCCCACCTCAGCCTCCCAAGTAGCTGGGAACACAGGTGTGTGTTTCACCATGCTTGGCTAATTTTTTGTTTGTTTGTTTTGAGAGACAAAGGTCTCACTATGTTTCCCAGGCTGGTCTCAAACTGCTGGCCTCAAGCGATGTTCCCTCCTCAGCCTCTCAAAGTCCTGGGATTACAGGTGTGAGCCACCATGTCCAGCCAATAACTTCATATTAAAGATAGATTTCGGCCAGGCACGGTGACTCACGCCTGTAATCCCAGCACTTTGGGGTGCTCAGGTGGGCGGATCACTGGAGGTCAAGAGTTCAAGACCAGCCTGGCCAACGTCACAAAACCCTGTCCCTACTAAAAATACAAAAATTAGCCAGGTAGTCACAGCTACTTGGAGGCTGTGTCAGGAGAATCACTTGAGCCCAGGAGGCAGAGGTTGCAGTGAGCCAAGATTGTGCCACTGCACTCCAGCCTGGGTGACAGAGCAAGACTCCGTCTCTAAATAAAAAAATAAAAATAAAGGTAGATGTCTGGTAGGAAAGGCTCTTCTCTTTTTATTATATTTGATTGGGTCTAACAGAATCCTAAATTAAAAGTTACTGTCAGCCAAGCGTGGTGTTTCATGTTTGTAATCCCAGCACTTTGGGAGGCTGGGACAATCCCAGCACTTTGGGAGGCTGGGACAATCCCAGCACTTTGGGAGGCTGAGTTGTTGTCTCTCAAAACTACAAACATTTCATTGCGCTGATTTTTTTTCTTTTCTTCTTTTTTTTTTTTTTTTTTTTGAGACAGTCTCACTCTGTCGCCAAGGCTGGAGTGCAGTGGCACAATCTCGGCTCACTGCAGCCTCCACCTCCTGGGTTCAAGTGATCCTCCTGCCTCAGCCTCCCAAGTAGCTGGGATTACAGGCACCCGGCTAATTTTTGTATTTTTAGTAGAGACAAAGTTTCACCATGTTGACCAGGCTGGTCTCAAACTCCTGACCTCAGGTGATCCGCCCACCTCAGCCTTCCAAAGCGCTGGGATTACAGGCATGAGCCACCACACCCGACTCACACTGATATTTTTTAATACAATATCACTGATAAGAAGTCTGATTCCAATTTTATTCTCCTTCCTTCTGGTTTTTTCCTCTGGAAGATTTTAAGGCTTTTCTCTTTATCTTTTCTATTCACAAATTTCGTGCTATTTGTAGGGACTTTGTAGGTTCTGTCCATCTCAGAAGCTAAGCCTGAGATTAAATAATTCTTCGAATTATTTAAATGCACTGCCTCTCTTCCCTACTCATATTTCTTTCTTTCTGGAACTTTTTTGAGACAGGGTTTCACTCTGTAGCCCCAGCTGGAGCGCAGTGGTGTGATCCACAGCTCACTGCAACCACCTCGACCTCCTGGGCTCAAACGATCCTCCCACCTCAGCCTCTGGAGTAGCTGGGATTACAGGCACACACCACCATGCCTGGCTAAATTTTTTTTATTATTTTTTTGTAGTGACATAGTCTCACCATGTTGCCCAGGCTGGTCTCAAACTCCTAGCCTCAAGCTCTCCTTCCTTGGCCTCCCAAAGTGTTGGGATTACGGGCATGAGCCATCACACCCAACCCCCTTCTATTAAATTATTTCAACAATCAATCAAATTTCCACAATATCTAATTTATTCTTATATATATGTATATTACCCTTTCACATTTCTTTAATGATACAAGTCATACTTATTGAAAAGGCCTAATCTTCTTGCTGTGTTAATTCTATTTTCTCAGATGGAAGTTTTATCATCTGTTGAGTTTCTTGTCTCTCTTTCATGTTAGCCTTCTTTAAAGTTTGTCCATTCTTGATTTGTCACTCATCTTTACAGAGGCAATGTCCTTTTAGATGTATGTCATATCATTTTTTTAGCCTATTGTGAGGGAGGATGGGATGTAGCACTGGTCATACCTTGGTGGCTAGTGTTCCAATGTGAGTGCACCCCCTCCTCCCAGGTATTGCCAGACACTGGGGGTTGGGCACTGCCTTATCTTACCATCACCCTCCTACCCATTTTTCTTGAGTGGAGATAGATACCATTCATCACTATTACCTGGCTAAACAGATAGAGAAGGGATAGCAAGCAGCAATCGAACCATCTAGATAGTCCTACTGTGGTACCTGAATTAGTCAATCTGTTAGTTACCTTTGAACTTCCTGTCACTGCTATCCACCACTTTGGGGCAAGGAGTATTCTTAGTGTCCTGCTATATTTTGCAGCAATAGTCTACGGTTCTAGTTTTAACTGTGGCTTACCTGCTTCACCTGATCCTATGTCATTTAGGGATTTGTCATAGTTTCTGGTTCCTGGAAATTTCTTGTTTCCAATGCAGTTGTGATTTTTTTTTTTTTTTAATTTTCTCCACTACTTATAGAAACTGGGAGCTACAAGAGATTGTATCATTTTTGTTCAATCCATTATCCTCATATTCACCCTTTTGCCATGCCTGAGTGATGAGCAAAGAGATAAGTCCAAGAAGTGGTCTGTGGAGGTCAAAATATCACTGTATTCTGATTAAAACTACGGGAGAATATAGCTTAACATGAAAGCCAAATGCTAATACTGAGCCACAGAGTTACATGAACTTAGTTAGCCACCCAGGTCCAGCAGCACTGAGTGGGGCACATCTCATCACGCGGGTAGCATCCTACCCTGCAAGAAGTAGAACTTGTGCTTTCTTGGGCTTGACCGGCTCCCAAAGAACAGAGAGAAGGAAACTAAGCCAATCATGCTCAGTTTATTATTCTAGAATTTACCAGTCAGATTAAGTTACCCTGTCCAAAAACACAGGAGATAAACAAAATCAAGTTCCTTCTTATAGAAGGTCTCTTCTTGCCACTGTAACAAATTACCACAAATATAGATGCTTAGAAAACAAATTTATTCTCAATAGTTCTTGAGGTCAGAAGTCCAAAATCTATTTCATTAGGGGTAAAGTCAAGGTGTCAGAGGGACTGGTTCCTTCTGAAGCCTCTGAGGGGAGAAGGTTTTCTTGCCTTTTTCAGTTTCTAGTGGCCTGTATTCCTTGACTTGTGGCTTCTTCCTCCATCTCCAAAGCTCATCACTCCAATCTGCTTCTGCTGTCACATCACCTTATTTTACTGACTCTTCCTCTGTCCTTCTTATAGAGATCATTGGATTATGTTGGACATACAAGGTAACCTCCCTATCTCAAGATCCTGAACTTAATCACATCTGCAAAGTGCCATATAACATACTCACATATTCTGAGAATTAGGATGTGAACATACTTGGGGGCCCATTATTCAGCCAATCACAGAAGGTAATATCAAGATTGCTTAAGAGTCACTCCTGGGTGGGCGTGGTGGCTCACGCCTATAGTCCCAGCACTTTGGTAGTCCAAGGTGGGTGGATCATTTGAGGCCAGGAGTTTCAGACCAGCCTGGGTAACATAGCAAGGCCTTGTCTCTTCTGAAAATTTAAAAATTAGTGGGGTGTGGTTGAGCGCCCCTGTAGTCCCAGCTATTTGGGAGGCTAAGGCAAGAGGATCCCTTGAGCTCGGGAGGTAGAAGTTGTAGTAAGCCACATTTACACCACTGCACTCTAGCCTGGGTAACAGAGCAAGACTCTGTCTCAAAACAAAAAAGAATCATTTCCCACTAATATTCTCTCGATGTTTGTTCTCTTAAGACATTGGTTTAACCATTCAGCCTATGCCAGCCAGAGGTGTGGCTGACATCCTCCAGACAGCATCTTGACAGCCTGTGAGGACCATCCTTGCCCCACCTTCATGATGTTACCCTTCCATCTCATACCATCCTACTATGTACCTTTCCAGGAATCTTGGTAGGCAATGGTGATTTTGCTCACGTAAGGTTCCAAAATAGTTCACTATAACACATTAATATTTCAGGGGCCAGGCGTGGTGGCTCACACCTGTAATCCTGACAATTTGGGAGGCTAAGTCAAGTGTATTGCTTGAGCCCAGGAGTTCAAGAACAGCCAGGGCAACATGGTGAAATCCTGTCTCTACCAAAAGACAACAACAACAACAACAAAAAAAATAGCCAGGTGCAGTGACACATGCCTATAGTCCCAGCTACTTGCGAGGCTGAGGTGGGAGGATCACTTGAGCCCAGGAGGTCAAGGCTGCAGTGAGCCGTGATCACGCCATTGCACTCTAGCCTGGGTGACAGAGTAAGACCCTGTCTCAAAAAGAAAAGTTCAGTGACATTCTGTATCCAAGGCTTAACTCCATTCATTTTTCTATTACTAATTTTTATTATGTTTATCCATATTGTCCACATATTAGAGGATCAACAATGAGATTAAATGACAAAAGTATACTACACTCCAATAATATGCACAAAAAAACTCAACAAGAAAATGCCAGTAATATTGAGAAAAAATGCATTTTAACATAAATCTCCTCCCTTTATCAAGTTTCTAGGCAGAAATTCATGTCCAAGAAATGAAATCCATCTCTTATAAGTCAAAATCAGGAGACATTAAAGATAAAAGAAAGTGAAGTTCAAAATAAAATTATCTTGCATGTATGGGTTAAAATTCAAAGAAATCCAAAATGTATCTTCCCCTATTTCTTTTCTTTTTTTTCTTTTTTTTTTTTGAGGCAGAGTCTCGCTCTTGTTGCCCAGACTAGAATGCAATGGTGCTATCTCGGCTCACTGCAACCTCTGCCTCCTGGGTTCAAGCGATTCTCCCGCCTCAGCCTCCCGAGTAGCTGGGTTTACAGGCATGCGCCACCACATCCAGCTAATTTTGTATTTTTAGTAGAGACAGGGTTTCTCCATGTTGGTAAGGCCGATCTTGAACTCCCAGCCTCTGGTGATCCACCAGCCTCGGCCTTCCAAAGTGCTGGGATTACAGGCGGGAGCCACCGTGCCCGGCCATCTTCCCCAATTTCTTATTATGCTCTGTCTCTACTGGAAGGGATTTCAATGTTGGAGTAGAGTCAGGGATCTTTTGGCAAGTACAGCTTAAGCTGTATTTGATTGGAATGGAGGCTTTTCCTTCAGGGCCTCCAAGTCAAAAAATAATGATAATATTGTTACTGGTATAGGGTCTTGACCACAAGTTGTCCGAGTTCTTGGCGTTTTGAACAAATAATTGGACAAAATACCCAGCAAAACGAAAAAAGAATGAAGCAACAAAAGAATGAAAGCAGGGATTTATTGAAAACGAAAGTACACTCCACAGTGTGGGAGCCGCCCGAGCAGCGGCTCAAAAACCTGGGTTACAGAATTTTGTTGGGTCCAAATACCCCCTACAGGTTTCCCATGGGCTACTTGGTGGTCACCTCATGTAAACGAAGTGGTGGTCCGCAGTTGGTCTGATTGGTGGCGGAAAGCCACCAATTAGAGGCTGAAGTGAAGTTACAAACGTCAAACTCCTATGCAAACGTCTAATTGGCTGCAAAAAGCAACCAGAGGCTAAAGTGAAGTTACAAAGTTGCACTTGTATGGAAACTAAGACTCTGCCTGCAATCAGTCTGATTGGTTGCTGACAGCCAATTGCCCATCTGCTGGGCAGAAAATGTGGGGGTTTGCAAAGAGAGTAGCCTCTGGTCCTTTTGTTACTTAGGCGTGGAATGTTAGGGTTTTCCTTTAAATTTAGTTCTAGGAAGCTAGCGTGAAATGACCTTAGGTTCCCTGTTTCCAGACCCTATTCTCCTGCCTCAATATCAGCCTAGTCAGGGATGTACTTTTTTCCAAAGAGTCTATAGATTTAAGAGAACATGTAAAATGATCATAGCACTGGCTCTATCCCAACCATCTTCATAAAACAAGCCAATTCCTAGCAGGTAGCTTAAGCAGAATTGCATACACAGAATCAGTGCTTTGGGTGCCCAAAGACTGTTGCAGAGACTGCAGCCTCACCAAAATGCCAGTTGATCAATGCCAAGATTACAGACTCTATGGCCTGCGAATTTAAACCCAGTTAGTAGAAATCTCCTGGTCACAGGTTAATTTCAGCACTGTGCACCTCACACTTACCACATCTGGGAAGATCCCCCTCTGAGTACTTTCTCCTGTCTCAGAGTATTTGAGAGGATGCTGCCTTCTTGTAAAGTTTAGAAATATGAAATGGTAATATCTTCAGTCATCACATCTTATTTGAGAGGAGCTGTTCTTTCTCACCCAGATATTCAAAGCCTTTATATTTCCATGTCCCCTTTGATCTTTAGGTGCCTGCACTGCAGTGCTGCAATGGAAGTGAACTTCTGCCTGGTAAGAGGGCTCCCACAATACCAAGTAAACATTTTTTTCCTATGCCACGGTGGCTTTTCCCATTATCTTTTTCTGTGGAATTCCTTAGGCCTAAAAAAACCCCCATAATTATATATTTCAAAATAGCTAGAAAAAAGATTTGGAATGTTCTCAAAAAAATAATAAGTGTTTGAGGTGGTGCTGATCATCACACATTGTATGCATGTATCAAAATATCACACGCATCCCAGAAATATCCACAAGCATTATGTATCGGTTTTAAAAATTCACAAAAAAAGATTGCTTGATACTTTATCATGCTAAGAAAGAAAAAGTCTAAGCAACCATTTTCTAGCAACCTTGAGAACAAGTAGAAGGACTGATTCTTGAGCCACATGAAGTCAAACTTAGCCCCTCCACCTTACCCTCTCTTGCCCTTAAGGATAGTGCAAAACAACATAAAAGAGGAATTAAAACTCGGACTGTTTACATTACCTCGTGCTAACACATTGGAAGCCAATCTCTCACTAATGCTCCGTGGTCCACAGAGAACCCAGCTTCTCCATGGTCTAAAAACAGCAAATATTTTTTTTCACTCTCTTAATATCTAAAAGGATAGTACGTGAAAAGATCGTTTCTTTCTTCCTATAATTGAATCTTTGTATCAGCTGTGACTGCTTAGTAACGCTCTTCAGCCTGCCAGTCCTCGCTTAGGCCCTCTGATAGCCCCATGCCCTTGTCAAGACCCTGTTACAGCCTCTGAATGACTTTTCCAAAGTTTTCCCCAGGCCATGGCTGTTAAGCGCTAATTACACAACCATAAAAACCTACCTAGCCCAATATAAGCCTATACAAACTGCCAAGATCAACATGTCCAGCACACATACTAAGAACAAGACCCAGGGCCAAGGCCAATCCCTCACCACTCCAGAAGCCTCGATCACTCCATGTGTGTTCACTTGCTTCTCCCTAATTGTGCTCCTTCCTTTTTTCTTACATTTCAGTTTTTTAGCCAATGAACCAAATGTTGGAAGAAGAGCCCAATAAAAAGCACCCCTCCTCCTTTTTAAATTTTACAGCCAACTAAGAAATAAGATAAAGGAATGGGGGGAGAAGACCAAATTATTAGTTTATTCCTAATAGGACTGGGTTGCAGGATGCAGTTTAATCTGAGAGTCAGAAAAGCTTCCCAATAGCAAGCTGCGGAATGAGATCTAGCAGTTCTGGTCCAAAGTAGACTTACCTCACTGACGACCAGAGTGTCAGCTTGCCCCTACAACAGGCCTCATGCTGGCTGGATTCCAAAGGGGAAAGTGGACAGGATAAGCTGAGCATGCTCACTTTATTTTCCCCAAATTTGCCCATTAAATCACAGCTCAGGAGCAGAGTTAGGAAAGGGCAGAGAAAAGCCAGGTGTTACACTAAAGCAACTCCCTTCACCTGGAATGACAGGTTTTGTTTTTCGTTTTTTAACTAGTAAGAGACGTGGGCTAGACACAGTAGCTCACACAGTAATCCCAGTGCTTTAGGAGGCCGATGTGGGAGGATTGCTCGAGTCCAGGAATTCGAAGCTGCAGTGAGCTATAATGGCACCACTGCACTCCAGCCTGGGTGACAAAGAGAGACTGTCTCTAGAAAAATATATATATGTATTATTACATGGGTAATTAAATAACTTAAAAAGCAAAATGGAAGTTGCTACCTGGTTCCATGATTATAATCTAGAAGTCTAAAGATAAAATTTATCTGGCATTATCAATTAACATTAGAGAATATGCAGCCATAAAAAAGAATGAAATCATGTCATTTGCAGCAACATTGGTGTAGCTGGGGGCCGTTAACCTAAGCAAATTAATGCAGGAACAGAAAACCAAATGCCGTATATTCTCACTTATAAGCGAGTGCTAAACATTGGGTACACACAGACATAAAAATAAGAATAGACACTGGGGACTCCAAAAGAAGAGGAGGGGGAAGAAGAAGAGAGAAGGGCTGAAAAGCTACCTATCAGGTACTATGTTCACTACTTGGGCAACAGGATCATCCAGAAACCCAAGCCTCAGCATCATGCAATATACCCATGTACGAACCTGTGCATGTACCCCCCGAATCTGAAATTTAAAAAAAATTAGAGGATGTTTTCCCATGTTTTCCAATAGTTTTTTAAAATATCTTTATGAAGACATCAGAGTTCATACACTTAGTCATGCACATGTTCACCATTTGGAGCAATATTTATGTATGTATGTATGTATGTATGTATGTATGTATGTATTTATTTATTTGAGATGGAGTTTCACTCTTGTTGTCCAGGCTGGAGTGCAGTGGTGCGATCTCGGCTCACTGCAACCTCCATCTCCCGGGTTCAAGCGATTCTCCTGCCTCAGCCTCCTGAGTAGCTGGGATTACAGGCATCTGCCACTACACGCAGTTAATTTTTGTATTTTTTGTAGAGACGGGGTTTCACCATGTTGGCCAGGTTGGTCTTGAACTCCTGACCTCAGGTGACCCACCCGCCTTGGCTTCCCAAAGTGCTGGGATTACAGGCGTGAGCCACTGCACCCGGCCTGGAACAGGATTTAAATAAAACCTTTTCTCAACTACAGAGACATACGTTTTAAGCCTTCTTGGATTCCCACCACCGTTCCTTTTGTTCTCTCTTGGTCACTCCTCACTTCCAGACTCGGATGAAATAGCCACACTGCAAGGCGTAAAATTAATTTCCTGAGTGATCACGGAGCTGCCAGATGACACCACATGGCATTCAGAGGATTTAGCTCTGCTAAGTAGTATGAACCTCAGCCACAAAAAGTGGAGACAGGAGGGAGCTGGCAGATAAATGCTCTCTTCTTGATTCCTTTCTCAGACTACTCTGGAGTGCAGCTTCTTCTTGCAACCTTTCTAGAGAATTCCAAGTACAGAGCAAGCATGAGGGCTGAAAGACCTGCTGTAGGCAAGACCATTTGGCATTTTCCTTGCCTTTTGCTTCCCTTTTTCCTCCCCCTTCCCACCTGAAACTATCTGTGCTATTCTGAGTCATCCTGCCCTTGCCTTGAGGCCAATCTCAGCACTTAATACACTTAATCTACCACAAATTCAACGTGTACTGGATGCTTAGAGAGGCAAAGAGAATGTTACACTGCACGCAATATAGGAAGCTTTCCATTAAAATATTCTTTGGGTTTCTTTCTTTGCTCAAAAATTGTACAGCTCACTCATCTCTCCTTCCTCTTCTCTTCAGTCTTTTTTTTTCTTTTTGAGACAGAGTCTCGCTCTATTGCCTAGGCTGGAGCACAGTGGCACGATCTTGGCCCACCACAACTTCCACCTCCCTGATTCAACCAATTCTTCTGCCTCAGCCTCCAGAGTAGCTGGGATTACAAGCGCCTGCCACCAGGCCCAGCTAGTTTTTGTATTTTTGGTAGAGTTTAGTGGCCAGGCTGGTCACGAACTCCTGACCTCAGGTGATCCACCCTCCTCAACTTCCCAAAGTATTGGGATTACAGGCGTGTGCCACCTCGCCCAGCCCTCTTCAGTCTTCTCCTTGTAAAATTCTCTTTCAAATATCTCCTCATTTTGTGTTGGGTAGAGCAATTTGGTCTTCTCTCTGCCTTTTAATTCTCCTCACAGCCAATCACCCTGCTTAATTCAACAAAGGCCCTCTAGGGAGATGAGTACACAAAGCATTCACTTTTTTTAAACAGGAAGGGAGGTATTGCCAGTACATCATTTTAATACATTTTTCCCTCTGACACACAGGCATAAAACAATAAATTCAAAGCAGGCCAGAAGTAGAGAGAAGAAAAAGCTTTGTCAGGGTGAAGCAAGTATGGGGTCCAGGTACGCACAAGTTCATAGTGATATTTGGTGAAGGGAAAGCAGATCGCGGCACATGGATCTTGTTCTGTGATCTGCCCCATGAAGTCAGGCAGACAGACGCTCTACATAAAACAGGTTCAGAATGAGGCCAAATCACCCGGCAAGAGGAGGCCAGGAGCTAGACAGACACTGAGCACTGAGCACAGGCAACAGGAAAGCAGCTTAATAGGCAATAAACCAAGTTCTAAGGCAGAGCACCCCGGAAATTTATAGCCAGGATCAGAACTGATCCCAGTGGCAGTGTTCAATTCCCATCTCTTAAGTGGACAAATAAATCGCCTGCCTCGAGTTGAGAGCTGAGAAATCAGGAACCAAGCAGTTCTTTGTTTGTTTGTTTGTTTTCTGAGATGGAGTTTCATTCTGTCACCGAGGCTGGAATGCAGTGGTGCGATCTCTGCTCACTGCAACCTCCACCTCCCAGGTTCAAGCGATTCTCCTGCCTCAGCCTCCTGAGTAGCTGGGATTACAAGTGTACACCACCATGCCCAGTTAATTTTTGTAATTTTAGTAGAGACGGGGTTTCACCATGTTAGCCAGGCTGGTCTCGAACTCCTGACCTCAGGCGATCTGCCCACCTCGGCCTCCCACAGTGCTGGGATTACAGACCTGAGCCACCACACCCAGCCAATTTTTTTTTTTTTTTGAAACAAGGTCTGGCTCTATTGTCCAGGTTGGAGTACAGTGGTGCCATCATAGCTCACTGAAGCCTTGACCTCCTAGGCTCAAGTGATCCTCCTGCCTCAGCCTCCCGAGTAGCTGGGAGTACAGGTGCACACCGTTCCTTGCTAATTTTTTATTAGCAGAAACGCGGTCTTGCTATGTTCCCCAGGCTGGTCTCAAACTCCTGACCTCAAGTGATCCACCAGCCTCAGCCTCCCATTGGGATTACAGGCGTAAGCTACCACGCCCAGCCATCATCAATTTAATATCTTGCAGTACTGTGTGCTAGAAGTCTAACATGGGTCTCACTGGGCTAAAAGCAAGGTGTCAGCAAGGCTGCATGTTTCTGGAGGCTCTGGGGGAGAATCCTTTTCCTTGCCTCTTCCAACTTCTGGAGGCTGCTGCTTTCCTGGGCTCCTAGCCCCTTTCCTCCATCCTCAAAGCCAGCAATGGCAGGCTGAGCCCTCACGTCACATCACTCTGAAGCCCTCTTCTGCTTTCCTCTTCCAAGATTCAGGACCCTTGTGATTACATTGGGTCCACCTGGGTAATCTAAGCTACTCTTCCAATCTTAGAGTCAGCAAATCAGCAAACAATTCCATTCGCAACCTTAATCCCCCTTTGCCATATAACATACCATATTAATAGGCTCTGGGAATTAGGATGTGTATCTCTTTGGAGGGAGACATTCTTGTGCCTCCCACAGAGTGAGAAGTGCTGTGGAGAAAACAAAGCAGGGACAAGGAAAAGGGAGCGACCATGCTTCCATAGTCACCTATTCCTCTGACCACAGATGGAAAGGCTCTCTGCTTTTGCTTTTAAGGATTTATTTTGTTAGACTGGGCTCACCTGGATTATCCAAGCCACTCTCCTCATCTCAAGGTGCTTAACATTAACACCCTTGTTTTTGTTTTTGTTTTTTTTTTAAGATAGGGTCTCACTATGTTGCCCAGGCTGGCATCAGTGATTGACTGGGCTCAAGAAATTCTCCATCTCAGCCTTGTTAGTAGCTAGGAATACAAGTGTGTGACACCATACTGGGCTCCAAAGGAGTTCTTTGATTGCACAAGGAAAATGACCTTTTAATGAGATCCCTCACTCAATAAATTAGCAAACGACACTTGGCTCTTATCTACCTACACCTACCTCCAAAGTAAGCTGGGTCTCCCCTTTCAGGCAAATGATATAGGAAGTGGGAAACCAGCTCAACCAAGATTAACAAAGATAAAGCTTTTGACCATGGCGGGGCGCGGTGGCTCACGCCTGTAATCCCAACACTTTGGGAGGCCAAGGTGGGAAGATCACTTGAACCCAAGAGTTTGAGACCAGGGCAACATGCCAAAACCTTATCTCTACAAAAAATTAGCAGGTGTGGTGTCACATGCCTGTAGTTCCAGCTACTCAGAAGGCTGATGTGAGAGGATCATTTGAGCCCTGGATGTCAAGGCTGCAGTAAGCCGAGATCATGCCACTGCACTCCAGCCTGGGTGACAGAGTGAGACCCTGACCAGGGCCTTTTTTTTTTTTGAGATGGAGTCGCGCTCTGTCGCCCAGGCTGGAGTGCAGTGGCGCGATCTCAGCTCACTGGAACCTCCGCCTCCCAGGTTCAAGCAATTCTCTGCCTCAGCCTCCTGAGTAGCTGGGATCACAGGCACCTGCCACCATACCCGGCTAATTTTTGTATTTTTAGTAGAGATAGGGTTTCACCATGTTGGCCAGGCTGGTCTTGAACTCCTGACCTTGTGATCCACCCACCTTGGCCTCCCAAAGTGTTGGGATTACAGGCGTGAGCCACCATGCCCAGCCGACCAGGCCCTTGAGAAATGCCTGAATCGATATGGAGGTGAGCGTCAAAGGAGGCTTAAAGGCAAAGCTCATTTTAAAACTTCTTCCTTGGGCCTTCCGTGCTTTTCTTACCATGAACATCCTTTGTCCTTTGCAAGGGGGCTTCCCGACCCTAAAATGTCCTTTGATAGTTGCAATCTGCCATAAAAAGTGGCTCCTAGTCCTAATAAAGTAATATCCGTTGTTCCTTTTTTTTGCCAAAGCAACCTCATAATTTTGTTCTTTCCATCTTGCCTCAGGAGAGACTAAGGTGCAGAGAAGTAGAAAGATGTTCTTAGAGCCATTCCGGACATAGCTGGGGCTTTGTTCTTGTTTTTAATGAAACAATTATTAGAGATATTGTGGTATTATATTTCAATAAATGGGAAGACATTGCTGGCCAGAAATATTTAATTACCATATGGTCTTTTAATCGGGCAGAAAGTGAAAGGGAATAATTTAGGATCGAGTGTCACACTGAGCCTGCTGGCCTTCTTCCTGTTGAGATTATTTATAAGAATGACAGAACAGCCCCAATACCTGAATTTGAGCCCAGACTCAGCTGCCTTGTGTGACGTTGAGCTACAGCTCCAAGGCTCAGTTTCCTTATCATTATAGCTACTTCTCAGAATTTGCTTAATCTCAGGATTAAAGGAAATAATGTAGATGAGTGGCTTAGCACACACTGAGTGCTCCATAAATGTTAGCTATTGTTATTATTTAACTGTACAGAGAGAACATCTCTCTGCTTATCAGACTGTGTGTCTTGTTTTGTTTGTTTTTCTTGTGTGCAGACTGTAGCGAAATGCGACCCAGGAACTTCAGGGAGCTATAACTCAAAACCTAAAATTGGGAATCATTTTTTATACTTTTTCCCACTATAAACTGTAGACAATCCACATGTTACAAAAAAACTGGGTTGAGGCCAGGCACAGTGGCTCATGCCTGTAATTCAGCACTCTGGGAGGCTGAGGCAGGAGTACTGCTTGAGGTCAGAGTTCTAGACCAGCCTGGACAACATAACAATACCTTGTCTCTACAAAAAAAGAAAAATGTTCTAAATTAGCTGGGTGTGGTGGCACATGCCTCTAGCCTCAGCTACTCAGGAGGCTGAAATGGGAGGATCTCTTGAGCCCAGGAGTTTGAGACTGTAGTGACCTATGATGGTGCCACTGCCCTTCAGCCAGGGTGACAGAGCAAGACTCTGTCTCTAAAATGTTTCTTTTTTTAAGCTAAATTAGTAGCAAAAGTATGAGAGTTTGCAACAGATAGTCCAGGTTACAACCTGATGTTCAGTCTCTTGCATTCTAGGGTACTTTTTCCAAATGGGGAGGGAAAGGTAGGGAGATACAATTTTTTTCTCTTGGTAAGAGGTACAAAAAAGTTACAAAAAGGTACAAGGACTTTGAGAGACACAATTAATGGGTTTGTTTTTTTCCCAGGTAACCTCTGCTAAGTTCCTGTTTCATCGTGGCTATTTAAATATGTGGTTATTGAGTAATCTGCATTCTGCTATTGTCAAGTGGCCTGAACTTCCGGGTAATACTGAATAGCCTCCTGCCTCAGCCTCCCAAAATGCTGGGATTACAGGCGTGAGCCACCGCGCCCAGCCCTAACTCAATTTTAATAGTAATATATGGATTGTCTCCAGTTTGTAGTGGGAAAATTATTTAAAAATGATTCCAAATATTATGTTTTGAGGCAAAACCTAGTAAGAATTTTCAGGTAATACTGGGCACATCCCTTTCCATGTGTAGAGGGAAGGCTGAAAGTCACTGCCTGGAGGGACGTTGAAATTTGTCATTGCATTAAGGCTTATAATTATCTGTCCAACCAGGTTTGAAAGGGACTTTAGAATTGCCCACCCATTTTTAGGGAAACAGACAGATTGGGATATTAGGTTCACCTAGTTCAGAGGACAGTTAACTACTGGGGTTCAGATTTCCTAAAGGCTAGGACAATGCAGAAAAGAAAGGTAAAAATGTTGAATGGGGCAGCTAGGACCTCAGGACTGAAGCAAAGTAGGGTGTCCATAGAAAGTAAGATCTGAGGGCCGGGTGCAGTGGCTCATGCCTGTAATCCCAGCACCTTGGGAGGCTAAGGCCGGCAGATCACCTGAGGTCAGGAGTTCAAGACCAGCCTGGCCAACATGGTGAAACCCCTGTCTCTGCTAAAAATACAAAAATTAGGCCAGGCGCAGTGGCTCACACCCTGTAATCCCAGCACTTTGGGAGGCTGAGGCAGGCAGATCACGAGGTCAGGAGATCAAGACCATCCTGGCTAACAAGGTGAAACCCCATCTCTACTAAAAATACAAAAAATTAGCTGGGCGTGGTGGCACGTGCCTGTAGTCCCAGCTACTCAGGAGGCTGAGATAGGAGAATCGTTTGAACCCAGGAGGCAGAGGTTGCAGTGACCTGAGATCATGCCACCGCACTCCAGCCTGGGCAACAGAGCGAGAATTTGTCTCCAAAAAAAAAAAAAAAATTAGCCAGACGTGGCGGCGCACACCTGTAGTCCCAGCTACACGGGAGGCTGAGGCTGGAGAACTGCTTGAACCTGGGAGGTGGAGGTTACAGTAAGCCAAGATAGCACCACTGCACTCCAGCCTGGGTGACAGAGTGAGACTCTGTCTCAAAAAAAAAAAAAAAAAAAAAAAAAAGTAGGATCTGGTAGGATCTGAGAAATATACTCCTTAATGAAAGATGAAACATAAAATACCCAAGCTTATAATATTCAGTTATGGCTATAGGATCATATTTTTTAAACCCATGTAATTAAAGATATAAAATTTTCTGCCCAAACTAAAATGAAAAGTTCACTAAGAAAAAAATAGCCATTACTCAATGTGATTATATGAACATTAAAGTTAGTTAATAAAAAAGGTTTTTCTCCTTTTAGAAATGTTAGCATATGAAATTATCTTTACTCTGCAAGTCACTCTGAGATATATTTTTTAAATATTGTTTACTACAGTTGCTATCCAGTAAAGGATACATTTCAAATGTATCTTGATTAGACAATCACCTGTAACAAAAGTTCCTTTCCTTGAAAATGGTTGCAAGAGTTCAGAAAACATAGTAACTTCACTTTACTGTAACACTGATACTCTTTTCCCGTTCCAGCTTTTGCCTGCTTCTTTTTAAGGCACAAAGAACACTCATCTTCTCGATCTCCCTGGCTTTCAGGCCACTTGACGATAGCAGAATACAAATTCCTCAATAATCACATATTTAAATAACCACAGTAAAAATAGGAGTTTAGCAGAGGGGTCCTGGGAAAAAAAAACAAAATTCAGTGACCTGTGCAAGATGTGTATTCTCCCCATTCAGTCTCCCCCTACTATCTGTCCCCACCTACCAAGCCAACTTTATCTCTTAGTATTCTCCAGAACACCCCCCTCCCCAAATCTGTCCCTTGCAGAGCCACCAATTTTACAGTCAGTTCCTTGCTCAAAAATCCTCAAGGACTTCTGTATCTGCTAAGATTTGCATTTGGCAGCTAGTAACAGAGCCCAGAAATCACAGTGGCTTAAACAAGATAAAAGTGTACTTTTCTTTTCTGTACAGGAATTCTGGAGATAAGTGGCACAGAGTTGGTGTGGCATCGCCTATAGTTCCTGTATCTTTCTACACCACAATGCACCTTCTATCCTCAGGAACAAAGGATGCCTCCTCAAATTGCAGCCATCTTACGCACCTCATAGGCAGCCAAAAGGGGACAGACAGGCAGATGTCAAACTTCTTTTCAAATGCCATCAGAACCTAACTCAGTCCAGCATACTTCATAAGCACTTATTAAATTTCAGATACAAAAATCAATTAATTCTGCGGCACTACTGAAGTAGGGAAATTTATCACTCACGAAACTTTATAGTAAATATCAACAGTATACCCAGGGCACCATATTAGAAACTATAAAGTATCATTTGAAATTCTTAAAAGGACACCCTTTTAAGATATGTAGATATGTAAATATCTACATAATTAACCAGGCACAGCGGTTCATGCTTGTCATCCCAACGATTTGGGAGGCTAAGTTGGGAGGACTGCTTGAGCAAAGGAGTTCAAGACCAGCCAGGGCAACATAGTGAGACCCCATCTCTAAAAAAATTTAAAATTAGCCAGGTGTGGTGGCATGCACCTGCAGTCCCAGCTACTCAGGAGGCTGAGGCAGGAGGATTGCCTGAGCCCAAGAGGTCGAGGCTGCAGTGAGCCATGATCATGCCACTGCACTCCAGCCTGGGCAATAAAGCGAGACTCCGTGTGTCTTAAAAAAAAAAAAAAAAGGACTTGCTTGCTCTGGTGAGTATGGGGAGAGCCTCTCCTCATGTGTAGGAGTGGCAGCATATTCCAGAGTAAAAACATATTAATAAAATAGTGAACACATGCATAGCTACTACTTTATGCAGGCCTTGTTGTAAGTTCTTTACATATATTCAATGTTTTTCTCATAGAAAGACATTCTTAAGACTGTGAAGAGAGAAGAAAAGCAGGAAACAGAATTAAGGTATTTAAGCTACTTAGTCCAGGGCCTGGCACATAGTAGGCACTCATTATTGTTGTTGCCAACAAAAGGCCTCAAGAGAACATTCAGTCCCCTTCCTCCCCCTAGATAACGACCCTCCATATTCTCAAGCATTCACTGAATCTTGCTCCACTATCGTGCAGCCACATTCCCACGGTTGAACAAATCCCACGGAAGACATCAATATGAACTACAGCTCTACTCAGGTAGTTAACACCAACCCTGGGCCCCCCGGCTTGGATCCTCAGCTGAGGATATGCCAAAGATAAGAACCCAGCTCCCTCCTTCTCACTTTCTATCAGTACTCTCACTTGAGTGTAGATTTGTTTTATTTTGTTTTACTGGAGAAGGGGAGGAGGAGAGGTGGAGGCAAAAAAGGGGAAAGGAAACAGAGAAGATAAGATGCAGGAATTATTTCAGGTCTCGGTTTGGCAGGGGCTCATATGTAAAGCTATTAAGTTTGAGAAATATAAAAGACTAATACTTTTCCTAAATATTGAAACAGAAACAGTTGTGATTGGACTGGGAATTATGCCTCACTTCAGTGAACTCCAAAAGAACTTGAGTTGATTGCTGAAGAAGTGAACAAATAGTGATCAATTTGCTGACAACTGTAAAAGCATATGGGGCGGGTCACAGCCATTATAGCTTTCTGTGGAGTCAGTGGCCAACTCTAGGTTGTTACACCACTGTAGCCAGCAGAGGTCTCTCTTTTATTAATCTTCAATTTAAAAAAAAAAAAAAACCCTCTGGGTTGTTTATTTCTATTATCCTTTTGAAGTCTCTTTCTAAAGCCAAATAAATAATGAATCATTTGGCCAAAGCATCTTCGAATACTGAATCCAGTCACTTAGTAAAAATGAAAGACAAAAATTCTCAGCTACTTGAAGCAAAAGATTCAGTATTCACCTCTAAGCTATTCATTTGCTTAGAAGATTCACACCAATCTCACAGCCAAAGAGCAAAACATGGGCCAGACTCTAAAACAGCAATGAGCAACTGGCTGAGTATGACAATGAAAAGGGAGCTCCAGCTAAGACTGGTAGCTGGGTAGAGCAGGAGGCTGGCGAGGTCCACTTCTTCGGATCTCTGGTTCAGTAGCTGACACTAGGCAGGGCTCTTCCTTGAATGCACTCCTTCAAAAGCCTCAGATATACCACTTGTGACCACATCCCCTCTAACGGCCCAAGCACTACACATTACACCCTCCTTGCTTAATGAAATCAAGAGTTTTGGTTTTTGAAAATTCGATTGTTTATGTTAAGCAGCATCATGGAGAACTATCAAGGCGAAAGCTTGAACTTTCTTTCCCATGTCCTATTGGGATAACCCCAACATAAGACTAAGGATTTCAACTAATATTAGGTAAAGTGAGGAAACAATAAAATTTAATTGAAGCTGCTCAAGTCACTCTCTTATTTTATTTTATTTATTCTTTTGAGACAGAGTCTCAGTCTGTCACCCAGGCTGGAGTGCAGTGGCGTGATCATGGCTCACTATAGCCTTGACCTCCCAGGCTCAGGTGATTCTCCCACCTCAGCCTCCCAAGTAGCTGGGACTACAAGTGCACACCACCATGACCAGCTAGTTTGTTTTTTTTTTTTTTTTGAGACAGAATCTCACTCTTATTGCCCTGGCTGGAGTGCAGTGGTGCGATCTTGGCTCACCACAACCTCCTCCTCCTGGGTTCGAGCAGTTCTCCTGCCTCAGCCTCCCGAGTAGCTGGGATTACAGGCACACACCACTATGCTCAGCTAATTTTTTTGTATTTTTAGTAGAGACGGGGTTTCACCAGGCTGGCCAGGCTAGTCTTGAACTCCTGAGTGATCCGCTCTCCTCAGCCTCCCAAAGTGCTGGGATTATAGGCGTGAGCCACTGCTCCCGGCCTAGTTTTTTGTATTTTTAGTAGAGATGGGGTTTTGCCATGGTACCCAGGCTGGGTTCAAGTGCTCCACCTGCCTCAGCTTCTCAAAGTGCTGAGATTACAGGTGTGAGCTTATTTTATTTTAGTTTAGAGACAAGATCTCACTCTGTCACCCAGGCCTGAGTGGCAGTGGTGGATTATAGCTCACTAAAACTGCGAATTCCTGGGCCCAAGTGATCCTCCTGCTACAGCTTCCCAAGTAGGTATGACTACAGGTGCTCGCCACCATGCCTGGCTTATTTATTTATTATTTATTTATTTATTTATTTATTGTACAAATGAGGTCTCACATTGCCCAGGCAGGTCTTGAAGGTCTAACCTCGAATGATCCTCTTTGGCCTCCCAGGCAATCCACTTTGGCCTCCCAAAGCACTGAGATTGCAGGCATCAGCCACTGTGCCTGCCAAGTCACCTTTAAATTATCCAGTGGCTTCCCATTGCACTTAAAGTCCAAAATTCCTAATGTGGCTTAAAAAGCCCATCACTCCAGCCACAGCACTCATTCCTTCTGCCATTGGCTCACTGCCCCCCAGCCACAAGCACTTTCTTTCAAAGCTCTTCTCTGACTTGCGGCCTTGGACTGTGTTCTGCTTGGTTCACTCTCCTTCCTTTCCTCCTTTCAACTGGTTAACTCATGCTCAGCTTCCAGGTCTCAGCTTGAAAGTCATTTCTTTAGGAGGGATTCTCTAGCCCCTGCTCTAGGTCAGGGCCCCTGTTTCAAACTCTTACAGCATCCTACAGGCAGCCACTGGAACACAGGGGAAGACACTGCAGGTGAGGGGGATGGAATGGCATTTTTTATTTTGTTTGTTTGTTTTAGAGATGGGGTCTTCTTCTGTTGCTCAGGTGGACTCGAACTCCTGGGCTCAAGGGATCCTTCCACCTCAAACTCCCGAGTAGCTGGGACTATAAGTGGCTGCTCAGCTAAAGGGAGTGTTGGTGGATTTTAAAGGCCCTTTTCTTTTCAGTAAACACAGGCTGGCTTGGGGAAAGAGTTTCGATTTTAGCCCCTGCTTGCTTCCTCAGTTAGTCACCTTGTCTGGGATCCAAACTGCTACAGCATGAGGCAGAAGCTCTGAGGTCCCTTCATGGCACTCATCCTTCACAACATTCACCTAAATTCCATGGAATAATTACAGCTGTGACGCCTTGTGGAGCTCCAGGAGGCCAGCGCTCCCGTTTGTGACCTTGAAGCCCACAGAGCCTGGCCTTAGTAAGGGCTCCCTGAGACTGCACGTGACAATGCAGCAATATCTGACACTACTAAGCAACCATTAGGTTACACATTCATGTGCTTTTTTTCTAGTGAGATTATAAACGTTCATTGTTCAGCCTACGCTATTATAAGATCATCTTCTTTTGATTCTGAATATGTGGTTTGTGGCCAAAAATCAGGACTCTAGCTTCCCTGAAAAATAACCTGATCCACAGGGATGGAATGTGTGATCTTGACTAGGAAACAGGAATCACAGAGCTGTAAGCCAGAAGGAATCTATAAATCATCTTCGTTTAACTTCCCCACTTTACAGGAAATCAAGATTTAGAATATTCTCATCTGTAAAATGGAAAGACTCGATACAGTGATCTCCCATACCCAATATTCTGAGATTCTAAGATTTGCCCCAGGTCAGTCACATGGAGAGGGACAGCCAAAGATTAGCCGGCTAACTTGAAATGTAAAACTATTTTCCCAGCACTATGTCCTAAGTAACTAATCTAAGGCAGGGAGTTGATCTGTTGAATTCCCAGGCGGATTCCCTGAGTGTGCCAAGTGCCAAAGATCAAGGAATGTGAGTTTTGGGATCATGTTACCAGTAAAATCCCATATGGCAAAAAGATGGAATAACCTAAATTTTCCATGGTTTGTTAAGATATCCTTGAGTTAATGGAGATAATATTTATACCTCATTTATGTGCCCCAGAAGCCAAACCATGTACACAAACATGCATACACTCCTCATAACTCATGTACAGATTTAATGGCAACTGAAGTTAGATAGAAAAATGGAGGAAAAATTATTATAAAAATGCCTTGTGCTCTGCTAATGTCTGAAAAGAACGAGACCGTATGTGAGACATAAAGAGAAACTCTGATTCCACACTCAAGAAATTGTAAAGATAATTCTTTCAAATTTGAAATACCGGCTGGGTGCGGTGGCTCACGCCTGTAATCCCAACACTTTGTGAGACAGAGGAGGGCAGATCACTTGAGATCAGGAGTTTGAGTCCAGCCTGGCCAACATGGAGAAACCCTGTCTCTACTAAAAATACGAAAAATTAGCTGGGTGCGGTTGCACGCATCTGTAATCCCAGCTACTCAGGAGGCTGAGGCAGGAGAATTGCTTGAACCCAGGAGGCGGAGGTTGCAGTGAGCCGAGATCGTGCCACTGCACTCTAGCCTGGGCAACAGGGAGAGACTCTGTCACAAAAAAAAAAAAAAAAAAAAAAAAAAAGAAATACCTTCATGGTTTTTTCCTTGTTAAAATCTACTGTTAAAAATGCAAACAGTACATAAATGTTTAAGGGAAAGTCTCTTCATAATCCTGCCCTCAGAAATAGGAACTACAGATGTTAATGTGGTGGGTAACCTTCAATTGTATGCCTATATACATGTGAATTTTTAAATTTTTCACAAAAATACATTCATACCATAGATACTGTTCTGTGCCTGCTTTTGGTCTTAATGTGCTAGGGAAACTTTAACATTAAGCCGTATAACTTTTATTTTTTTTTGAGACACTGTCTTGTTCTGCCACCCAGGCTGGAGTGCAGTGGCGTGATCACGGCTCACTGCAGCCTAGACCTCCTATCTTAGGTGATCCTCCTACCTCAACCTTCTGAGTAACTGTGACTACAGGCCTGTGCCACCACATCCAGCTAATTTTTTTTTTTTTTTTTTTTTGGTGTGTTTTGTAGAGATGGAGTTTCACCATGTTGCCCAGGCTGGTCTCAAACTCCTGGGCTTAATCCATCCGCCTCTCTCGGTCTCCCAAAGTGATGGGATTACAGCCATGAGCTACCCTGCCCAGCCAAGACATATAACTATTAATACATATAAAGCTACCCAGGGTGTTTTAATGGCTATAATTTGTACCCTTCTTGCATATACTATAGTTGGTTCAATCAAATCATCAATTCTGTAACCTTACATCTAAAGGGTTTTTATTTAGTTGTTTACTCTTTTGTTCTTTTTAAAATCTAATATTTAACATTATAGTGATTACTTAGTAAATATATCTTTAGTCATACGTCTGATTATTTCTCTAAATTAAATTCATAGAAAAGTACATACTTTTTCTTTTTCTTTTCTTTTCTTTTTTTTTTTTTGAGACAGCGTCTCCCTCTGTTGCCTAGGCTGGAGTGGAGTACAGTAGTATAATCTCTGCTCACTTCAACCTCCGCCTCCCAGGTTTAAGCGATTCTCCTGCCTCAGCCTCCCAAGTAGATGGGATCACAGGCATGCACCACCACACCCAGCTAATTTTTGTACTTTTAGTAGAGACGGGGTTTCGCCATGTTGGCCAGGGTGGTCTCAAACTCCTGACCTCAAGTGATCCTCTCGCCTCAGCTTCCCAAAGTGCTGGGATTACAGGTGTAAAGTTTCCATAACACATTAAGACCAAACCATTTTAACTGTTTTTGCATATCTGATTCTCTTTATTAAATGCCAATTTAAAATATTTGTTTTTCTTAATGGTAATAACAGCAGTAATTAACAATCACAGCTCCCAGCTGAAAAGTACATGCATTTTAAATGCACAGTATATAAAATGTGTGTGTATGTAAGGGGGATTTAATATTTTTCTCCAAACGGATAGCTGTAACCTAACACCATTTATTGCATAGCATAGTTTCTCTCTACTAATTAGACAATTTATGTTCATCATGTAATCAACTCTTCATGAGGCTTTTAAAAGAGAATAGAGAGTTTGAAGGAAAAGCCAGAATAAGGTGATGGTTTTGGAGAGACTGGTATCACCAGCAACATACAGGCATTAAACTTAAAAGCAGGAATGGATGGGGATGTGTTGAGAGAATCAGCCTCTTACATACTTATAGTTGTGCTGGCTTTAAGAGGCTGATTCGGGGGATTTCTATGTAGAAAGTAAGGAGATGCCCCTAAGCTAAAGGTAAGATTATTTGGATGGGAGGGATTTTACACTGAACCTGAAAGATGGTCATGGCTTCCACGCATGCAAACTCTTTGCTTCTTTGGTCACCAATGAAGCTGGAAAAATATCACTCACTCTTAGATAGAAAGGAGGGAAACAAAGATTAAACTGTCAAGAAAGAATAATGGCCGTCTTTGTATCTGAGTGCTTCAATTTACCTATATTTATATATTCTGTATATGGTTTATATCCCAATAATCTACAATTGAGCATGTTCTCATTTATTAAAAGCCTTTCATATTTCCTTTTCCGATAACTGTGTTCATATCCTTTGCTTATTTTTCTACTGGTTTGTGTTTTCTTCATGGATTTGTAGAAACTCTTTATTTATTGGGGAAATTAACCCTGTGATATATGGGTTGCAAACATTTTTCCCAATTTGTCATTGCATATGTATGTGGGTGTATGTGCTACTGATTTATTACCGCAAATAAATCTATACCAAGTCCTTTCAGAAATCATTAGAAGTGAGACTAAATTCAACAAGTGCCTTAAAAAATTTTTATTGTGGTAAAAATACATAAAATTTACCATTTTAACTGTTTTTGCATATCTAATTCTCTTTATTAAATGCCAATTTAAAATACTTGTTTTTCTTAACGGTAGTATCAGCAGTAATTAAAAATAATAAGACATATTGACAAGGTTAACATAGTACTGGCTGTGGTTACTGGGAGAAGACAAAATAAAAACTGGATATCCCCATTAATTTGATTTTTTTTTGTTTGTTTTTTTGTTTTTTTGAGATGGAGTCTTGCTCTGTCTCCCAGCCTGGAGTGCAGTGGCGCGATCTCGGCTCACTGCAAGCTCCGCCTCCCGGGTTCACGCCATTCTCCTGCCTCAGCCTCCCGAGTAGCTGGGACTACAGGCGCCCACCACCACGCCGGGCTAATTTTTTGTATTTTTAGTAGAGACAGGGTTTCACCATGTTAGCCAGGATGGTCTCGATCTCCTGACCTTGTGATCCGCCTGCCTTGGCCTCCCAAAGTGCTGGGATTACAGGCGTGATCCACCGCGCCCGGCCAATTTGATTGTTTGCAAATATGTAATGGTCATTATTATATACCATGTATTGGGCTAAATACAACACATACATTATTCCATCGAATACTTTTAATAACCCTATGAGAGTTATAAGCATCCTCATTATATAGACAAAAAAAAAAAAACTTTTTTCTTTCTTTTTTTTTTTTTTTTAGCGGAAGTCTCAATCTCGTCCCCCAGGCTGGAGCACAATGGCGCGATCTCAGCTCACTGCAACCTCTGCCTCCCAGGTTCAAGCGATTCTCCTGCCTCAGCCTCCCGAGTAGCTGGGATTACAGGTGCCTGCCACCATGCCCGGCTAATTTTTGTATTTTTAGTAGAGATGGGGTTTCACCATGTTGTCCAGACTGGTCTCCAACTCCTGACCTCAAGTGATCTGCCTGCCTCGGCCTCCCAAAGTGCTGGCATGACAGGTGTGAGCCACCGTGCCCGGCCGAAATAAAAACTTTAAAAGGTGAAGTAACTTGCAAATGGCAGTTCACTAACTGGACTCAAACCCAGGCAGTAGGATGCCAGAGCCTGAAATTGAACCACTACAGCATCTCACAAATAATATGACCCAGTACACTGTGTGAGATTCTTTTAGACATAACATGGATGAACTTTAAATTTTTCCAGTGGGCTAGGCATGATGGCTCATGCCTGTAATTTCAGCACTTTGGGAGGCTAAGGCAGGAAGATCACTTGAGGCTAGGAGTTCAATACTAGCCTGGACAACATAGCAAGAACCTGTCTCTCTCTCTCTCTTTCTCTCTCTCACACACACACACACACACACACACACACACACACACACACACACAAAGTTAGCTGGGCATGGTGGTGTGCACCTACAGCCCTAGCTACGTGGGAGGCTAAGGCAGGGGGATCACTTGAGCCCAGGAGGTCGAGGCTGCAATTAGTCATTGCACTCCAGCCTAGGTAACAGAGTGAGACGTGGTCTCAAAAAAAAAATGTCCCAGTAGTTGTATATTATTTTTTATTGTGGTTAAATACAAGTAAGATACAACTTACCATTTAAACCATTGCTTTTTAAATTATTTTTATATTATTTTTATTTATTTTTATTTTTATTTTTTTAGAGCTGCCAGGCTGGAGTGCAGTAGTAAAATCATAGCTCATTGTAGCCTGAGCTGCAGCCCTGAACTCCTGGGATAGAGCAATCCCCTTGCTTCAGCCTCCAGAATAGCTTAACTATTTATTTTTATTTTTTAGAAACAGGTCTTGCTATGTTGTCCAAGCTGGTCTTAAAATCCTGGCCTCAAGAGATCCTCCCAGCTGAGCACAGTGGCTCACAACTGTAATCTCAACACTTTTGGAGACCAAGGCAGGAGTATCACTTGAGGCCAGGCATTCAAGACCAGCCTAGGCAACGTAGAGAGATCCTGTCTCTACCAAAAAGAAAAAAAAATTACATCTTATAAATCTATGTTTATTGTCGTACTTAGAAAGACTTTCCCCAACTCTGAGATTTTATTTTTTAAAATCCTTTGAGGTTTCTCCTTGCATGTCTGTGGTTTCATTTCTTTCTACTTCATCCTCTTTAATTCTTCAGGAATTTATCCTGATGTGTGAGATAAGAATCCCACTTTATTTTTTTTTTAATGCCGACAGAATTATATTTAAAACTAGACAAATTCATTTTAAATCCACATGGGGAAATGGCAAGCAAAAGAAAACAGGAAAATTCTGGGGGAAAAAAAAGGAGTAAAGGGACCCATCGAAATGTGGAGGACTTGTCCCACCAGCAATTCAAACATATTCCAAATTTACAGTAATTATAATATGGTCCTGAGTGGACAGACTGCTACAACAAAGGAACGAAACAGGATGATCAGAACCTATTATCAGAATTTAGTGTAAAGAGGTGCAGATGAATTAGGGAGGACTGCCATCTTTGTCATGTTGGGTGTTCCCATCCAAGAATATGGTATACTTTTTCATTGTGCAGGCTTCTGCTAGAGACCCAGTCTTAGAATGAGCATACTGCTCTGTCTCCCCACTTTCTTCCTGTCTCCTGAAGAGTAGCAGTGAGGCTCTGCCTGTGCAGGTTTTGTGTGGGGTCTAAATAGTTTTTTTTTGCAAAGTCACAACTAACATATTGGAGTTTCCAATCTTTCTCTTTCTTTCTTTCTTTCTTTTCTCTCTTTTTTTTTTTTTTTTGAGACAGGGTCTCACTGTTGCCCAGGCTGGCATGCAGTGGCGTGATCTCGGCTCACTGCAACCTCAGCCTTCCAGGCTCAAGCAATCCTCCCACCTCAGCCTCCTGAGTAGCTGGGACTACAGGCAGCACCACCACACGTGGTTAAATTTTTTTTTTGTTTTTTGTAGAAACAGGGTTTCACCATGTTGCCAGGCTGGTCCAGAACTCCTGAGTTCAAGCGATCTGCCCGCCTCAGCCTCCCAAAGTGTGCGGATTACAGGTGTAAGCCAATGTGTCTGGCCTCCGGTCTTCCTATTGCCATAATGTGAAAAGCTGTGGTGACCAAGTCTGAGTTCATCAGACATATCTATACTATATTCCCATGATCTGGGCTTGAACCCTACATTAAGTATTAAACAGGCTGGGCTCAGTGGCTCACACCTGTAATCCCACCACTTTGGGAGGCCAAGGTGTGAGGATCGCTTGAAGTCAGGCATTCAATACCAGCCTGGTCAACATAGCAAGACCCCATCTCTACAAAAGTAAAAAAAACTGCTGGACGTGGTGGCACACATCTGTAGTCCCAGCTACACAGGAGGCTGAAGTAGGGGATCTCCTGAGCCCAGGAGCTTGAGGCTGCAGTGAGCCATGCTCACATCCATGGCACTCCAGCCTGTGTGACAGAGTGAGACCCGTCTTTAAAACAAAAATTAATTAATTAATTAATTAATTAAAGATTAAACAGTAGGTGTTAGATGTTGGCAGAATTCTGTTTAAAAAGGTTTCAGAGATGCTAGGTATGATGGCTCATGCCTGTCATCTCAGCACTTTGGGAGGCCAAGGCAGGAGAATCATTTGAGGCCAGAAGCTCAAGACCAGCCTGGGCAACACAGCAAGACTCTTTCTACAAAGTCAAAAAAAAAAAAAAAAAAAAAGGTTTCAGAGCACACATGTAATTGCAGTGATTCTGGAGGCCGAGTTGGGAGGATTGCATGAGTCCAGGAGTTGGAGGTTGCAGTGAGACATGACCATACCACTGCACTCCAGCCTGGATGACAGGGAGACTCCATCTTTTAAAAAAAAATAAGAAGAATAAACAAATAAATAATAAAACTTTCAGAGGCTGAGTTTGGGTCTCACTTTAATTTGAGAAGTTAGGATGGCAGATGGAAGTTACCACCTACTCCTCAGTATTAATAGTCACCACTCTTAAAGATGGGGCCTCAAGTTACCACAGGTGATAGTCTTGAACAGTAATGTCCAATAGAAATATAATTTGAGACACATCTGTAAATTGTCTAGTAACTCCACTAAAAAAGTAAAATGGAATAGATGAAATTCATTTTAATAATATATTTTATTTAGCCCAATATGACAAAATATTATTTCAATAGGTAATCAATATTAAAATTATTAATGAAATATTTAACATTTTCTCTTCATACTAATTCTTGGAAATGTGGTGTTTATCTCATATAGCACATCTCAATTTGGACTAGCCACATTCAAGCACTCAAATAGCCACGCAGCTCTACAAGATGCTAATGAGCAAGGAAAGTGGCTTAATTTAGTGGAAATCCAGAAACGCCAAGGTTGGAAATACAGTTTCTCAGGGGTCTGGAATAGACTTTGAAATCACTAGTCCAAATACTATTTGATATTTGAATCTTGTCTACAACGTTCCTATCAAGGGGTCATCCAAGACTAGTGCTTGACTCACACTCCAGGGATGGTGAGCTCACTGCTTCCTGAGGCTAGCGTGTCTTCAACTCAAAAAAGTTCTCATTCCATTAAAGCACATATGTTTTCTTATAGTGTCCACCCTGGTTAGGTGGGTTCCTGGAGGTCAGGAGTGACTAGCAGACCTTTACGATATGGGATTAGAGATTAAGTGAACACAGCCTTGCTAAAGGCATAATCAGGTAGGTTTATGGTCTTTCATGGACCTTAATTAAGAGGTTCGTTAAGCTAAGAAGGATTGGGGGAGTTAAGAACTAAAAAATGTCACCACTGAGTTAGGAACTGTTAGAAGGCTAGTGCTGGATATCTGGTTAAAATCGTCCGATACACTGTAGCAAGACTAAAAGACAAAAAGAAAAAGGTGTGTATCTATGCAAATTTCGCTAATATGGAGATAAAATTTCACTAATATGGACATAGTGACTGAGAGAATCATTTTACTTATTATAAACTTTAAAACATAATTGGGTTCTAATTCATAAAGAATGTCATTTCCATTAGACCTGTATTACAAAAAAAAAAGTCATCCTAAATCTTAACGTACACATGCTTTATCAAAAGAATTTCCGGACCCAGAAATCAAAGGCACTTCAAAAGTCTCATTTCGTATCTTGAGTTTGTTTCAACATATTCCTCCCGCAAAAACGCTCTGGAAATCAAAGAAAATTTTTTTTTAAATTTAATTCAATAAAAATGACACCGACTGGCTGAATTATGATGGGTTCTGAGTGGCGGTTGAAATAACACATTTTTCCTCTATTTCCTCTTTTTTTTTTTTTTTTTTGGTTGCGAAGAGGTGTTCTTTTCCGGGCCACCTTCACCCTCCCGCACTCCCCAGTTCTACCTTTCCAAGGCAGGGGAAGGTGCATCCTCGCCAGGCTCCTGCCCGCGCCTTCCGAGTACCCCTGGCCCGCAGCCGGTGACACGGCGCGCGGAACATCCGTGAACGAGTTGGGTTACATCTCTGTCCCCGCGAAGCTGCAGATCGCTGACCGCCCCGCGCACCCCCGCCTGCCTGCACACTGTCAATCGCACTTAGGGGAAATTTTTGGAACAGAAGCTCCGCCCATCCTGCTCCCACTGCCTCCACTAACCGACTCAAAACCCCCACCTCGGGCCGCCGAAGCAGGTTTCGTCACACGATCTGGGGGACTGTATTTTTTACAAGAAAACAAGCATCAAAAAAAAAAAAAAAAATTCAAACTGCACGCGCCGGCCAATGGGGAAGAAGTGGGAGGTGGGCGGAGGCCGCGCGCGCGGCGCGCGGCGCGCGAGGCGGGGAGGGGGCCCCGGGCGGGCGCGGGGGCTGGGACCGCGGGGGATTCGGCGAACGCGGCGGGCGCCCGGTTCGGGGCTTTTTTTTTTTTTTTTTTTTTTTTCCTTCTCCCAAAACCAACTAGAGCTTGAGGCTCCGCCTGAAGCTGCAGCCTCTCGGATCCACCTTAAATCTTCAGCGGACTCAGCGTCGGGGTCAGTGGGCGCAGCCAATGCCAATCAAGTTTACAACCAGCAGCACGGGAGGGAAAAAAAAATCATCTGCAAGTTCTCCCTACACACAAATACGCGCGCGCACACACGCACACACGTACGCACACACACACAGAAAGAAGGAGGGGGTGGGGGCAGGCGCTCGGGAGAGGGCGAGAATGTTTGTGAAATGCGCGTCCGAGGCTCCCGGGCCGCGGCCGGAGCGCGGGGCAGGCGCGCGAGGAGCGCAGCCCGGCGCGAGCGCCATGATGGTCGCCGCGGTTCGGAGCCGGTTTTCTGGAGGGGGAGCCGCAATGATGCAATCCCCCGGCCGCGCGCCCTGCTCCCTGCCTTTTCTCAACGTTCCTTTAGAGGCGCGTCGAGGTTTCGCGCCTAACGCCTTGATTTCTTTTTGTACTGCTCGCTCCGATGCCTGCCGCTCAGTGTCCCCACGCGTGACAGGCCGGGCGCGCGGGCGGCCGCAGAGGGGCTGGGGCTTACGTGTCAATTTTGCACTTTCGGTTCTGCGGGGTCGGCCTTCGTCGGACCCCACCCCACCCCAGCCGCCAGGCCAGCCCGGATCCGGGAGGTGGCCGCTGAGGTTTTCCAGCGGGACTGTGGGCCCCTTCCCCACCCCCAGGCTGGGCACGCAGGATTTTTTACCTCCCTTTTGGCGGGGAGGGGGTGGGTGGGCGTAGGGTGTGGCCCAGGTGAAAGACACAGCAAGTTTTAAAAAGAAATTCATACTCTGAACACCAGACAGGAGATCCTGGAGGAAATTTAGAATCACTTTTTCTGTGCAAAGAGCTTGAGAGAAGAGCAAGTGTGGGCGCTGTGATGATGAAGATGAAATGGCGAAGGCAGCGTCCCCCGGCCTCCGGGAAAGTCGCTCCCTGAGGCCGGGGGTGGGCGCACCCCGGCCTGAGAGGCCTCTCGTCCCGTTCCCCGCCTGTGAAGCCCACGCTCCCGGAGTCCCCCAAACACGCCCCCAAACCCATATTTCCCCAGTTCTTCCCCGTCCCAGGCCCCCGCGCCGGGCGGCCAGGGTTGCGATGGGGGGACGTTGCCGAGCGGGGCTGAGGGCGGAGGGGACCCACGCGGGCGGCCGTGGCGCGGGGCCCGGGCTGCGCGCCGCCGTGGCCCTCCCCGGGCGCCGGCGAGCCGGGCGGGCTTTCGAAATGCGCGGGGCGGCGGATCATTGGAGCCCAGGGTAGGGGTGGGAGCGGGCTGCAGCGCCGGAGGGTCCGCGAACTCGGGAAGGCTCTCCCCTTAGCTCCGATATCCCCACGGCCGGGGAGGCGGCCGGTTACTCAGGTGGAGAGTCCGTTTGCGGAGAGGAGTGGGAGCTTTCGCTGCTTTCTCAGCGCAGAGAAGAAGATGAGGGAGGAAAGTTTCTGAGAAACCGCCCAGCCCGGCTGCGCGGCGGAGGCGCGGCCGCCCGGGCGCGGGAACCGCGCGCCGCGACGGGGACAGTGCGGGGGGCTGCACGTTACAGATGAGGGAGCAACACTTGATGGCCTTTTCGTCCCGAGGCACCAGCCAGCCCGACCCCGCAACTGCCGCGGCGGGCGGGCGCGGAAGTGCGGGGCAGTTTGGGGAGACGACGGCGCAGTGGCTTGGGTAGCGGGGCAAGGGGTGGCGGGCGACGGCGGCCGCATCCCCGCAAAGGGACGTTCACGGCGAAGGACGAGCTGAACTGCGGGTCATTTTGGGAGGCTTGACACAGGCGGGTAAAGGACGAAGGACACGGTGACGCGGGGCTGCGTTCCTGTGGACGTGCCTGGCGCGGCGAGCATCCACTTCTCCCTGGCCCGCATAACTAAAACGCAGTCTCTCAAAATTCTGTTTAAAGAGACCTCTTTAGGAAGGGAGACTGGGGTGCCTGCAGCAATCCAGGCGATATTTTTTCCTCTGTTAGAGACACTTTCTGAATTATCTTTTTTTACTCAGAGGAACTTTAATTTCATTATTTTCTGACCCTCCTCTCATTCCTCCCTATTTCGAATTGTTTTTCTTGCTCCTTCAGTCTGTTTTCGAAAAACACTCTTGGATGCGAGTTTTAAACAAAATCACAAAACACCTCTAGTCTTTCATTAAAATAATACCTACTTGAAAGATGTAGCCCAGCCACTAAAGGACCTATTTTTCCCTTCCAGGAAGCCAAAGAGTCCAACCTGCTCAAAAAAAAAAAAAAAAAAAAAAAAAAAATCTTCGGGTCAAAAACTGTTCAAACTACTCTTTGAGAGCTCCTTTTTGGGGTACGATAATGGAAATGTAGGTATTTGAGCGAAAAAATTTAACCCAAATTTAGATTTTTACGATGTACCCTACTTACTGGAATAAGTCCTGTAAGAATTTACTATTACACCTTAAACATTTGAGAATGTGGAATTACAGGAATCATTTTAGTAATCTGACTTTAAAATGTCTTGTCTTATAGTTTTTTCCTTAGATAAAAACTATATATCTGCTGTATGGCTATGGAGACTCAAAATCCTCAGATTTGGTTACTTACATTAGCCAGTTTTTGGTTGTGTAGATTATAACAAGGAAATATCCTTGCTTCTAAATATAGAAATTGAAAATTTTTCTATGACCAGTTAAATTTCAAAAATAGCTACCTAGAGTGCACACCAATTTCTTAAGGGCCCATATGTTTGAATATTTTAAATGAGATTTATACGTTAGATGGTCCAAACAATTGCTTTAATTCCTCACACTTCTAATGTGTGAATACAGAATTTAGAGAAGTCACCATGTTACTTTCATTTTCAATCCTGCAAATGTGTCAGTGTACTTATGTAAGGATTTTTTGGTTTTGACACATTCATATCCTAGAAGACATATATTTACTAATGCAGACTTTGACAATCTTATTCATATGAAAATGTAGCTTTTCCATTTTCACCTTCTGAAGTTTTGTCCTCCCACACAGAGCTAAGTGGAAAATAGTAACTGCTAACTACATTCGGACTACATAAAACATCATCTGAGTTGTGGGCCTGAATTACCTAGATATTTGCCACTTCACATTTACATTAGTGTAAATATGACTAGAATGTCAGGTCAAATACCTTGTTTGGTAAAGCACATTACAATTTGACTCAATGAATAGCTATGGAAATTTTCTTTATTGATTACTTAATGTGTAACAATAATTGGCATCTTTTTCACACATTACAAAAAATTATACTTGGCTCAGTATGCAACCTTTTAAGCATAGCCATATTATTTAACAAAAGAGGGGAAAAACCTATTCTACCCAATACAGCATTTACAAATGCACAAAACATGCCACTTTGGCTTGTATATTGTCTAGATTAAAAAAAATCTTTTAACATAAATAAGTTAGTATAATTTTTCAGTGTTTTTACAGAGTTATGTACACAGGTACACTTCAAATGGTTTTTCCATACACAGGCAATGAAATACTGTTTAAAGATGTAGTATCCATTTCACTTATCCTACAAGTGTGCTTTTCTCTACATGAACCTTCCTTTAAAAATAACACTTTCCTTTGGATAAACGGACAGAGTAAGCTTTAAATTAAAAAATATTTCATTTTTTAATGTGAAGTTACTTACAGATCTTTAAAAATATCGAGGGATTTAGAATTATTTTGACTGTGTTTACACAGCCCGAAGTGAAAAGAAAATGAGGAAATTTTGTCAACAAATTTAATAAAAGCAGATGGTCAATTCTTAACATTCAAAACTCCCAAGCACCTCGGATTTTTGCCCCAAACTACCTGGAGTGATTACCATTCTGCTGAGTAATTAACTGGTAAATTCCAACTTTAAGAGAGACTGGGGAGGGCAGTGAGGATAGGTTTCTGTTGCTTTTTTAAAAAAGCCATATGCAGCTATCTAACAAACTTTAGACAGCTTGGGAGATCACCAGATCTCCCAAATGAGAATAAACTTCTTGTAAAAATAAATAGCAATTATCTTTAGCCAGTGTTCACATTTTTGTGATTTTTTTAAATGAAGTATCAGCTGTCTCTGAAAGGGACATTACATCTTTAAAGAAAATAATTCAAACCCTTCCCCAAAATTGCTTCTCTTCATGCAAGTCAAATATTTATCTACTTGCTGTAAATCAAAGCAAGCTCTTCATACCCCGCTCACGTCAGTTCCTCAGCCCCACCCTGCCCTCCCTTCCCCCGTTTATGTGCTACATGAAAGGTACAAACTATATACACAGGTAGTACAATGAAGCAAATAAGGAAAGACCTAATTGCATAATGCTACATCCAACGCTTTTAGAGGCAGATCATTTAAGAGTGCCTACAATTTTAGTGTTATTGTATTGTTGTTTTTCAGTGCTTATACAGGATGTCCATTCCATGAAGTCAGCGATATGTATTTTTAAATTTTTCATGTATATCTTCCTTGCTTCATCAAGCAGTGATGTATCTGATAAACAAGGAAACATATTCTTAATTCTGCAAAAGAAAACAAAACAGAAGAATTAAAGGAAGAGCACTAGATTAACGTCACCACTAGAGTACAGGAATTATTTTGTCACTATGTTAGCTTGGAAATACTTGATGGGGAAAAAAGTTTGATGACTACAGTCATCTCCACCTAACATTCTCTTAACTGGATTTTTTTTCCTTTCCTCTGTGCTGTGTTCTTTTGTCTAGAGCAGTAGTTCTTAACAGTGGGCAATGTTGCCCCCGCCCCACAGGGAACATTTGGCAACGTCTGGAGACATTTTAGGTTGTCACACTGGGGGAGGAGGATGCTGCTGGCATCTAGTGTGAGAAGCCAGGGATAATTCCAAACAATCTAAAACACACAGGACAGCCTCCTACAACAAAGAATTATTCGGCCCAAAATGTCATTAGTGCAGAGGTTGAGAAACCCTACTCTAAAGAATCTAGGTCAAAGACAAGTGAGAAATAAATACGATAATTAGGAAACTGTAATACTTACGGGTAAAAATTTTCTAAATTTAAAAAAATTTTTAATTTTTTTCTCTACTCCTGTGACAGATTAAATTTTCTAAATTTGAAAAATGATTGGGAATAAAAATTATAAAGGCTTTCCAGAAGAAAATTTTATTAACATCATGTTCAAAATATTCTAATTCCTTATTCATATGCAGAAAATACTCATGAATACTTTTGAATAGGTTCTTACTAATATTTCTAGTATTCTTATTTTCTAAAGCAATATTACTAAATGCTACAAATGCCTCATTGCATGTCAGAACCAGGCCAGATCAAAATCCAGGTCTGATTCTCGTGGCTCATCTGATGAGCTAGGACACAAGTCACAAACCAACAAGGGCTGCGCGTGTTAAGGTTGCTTCAGGAAAATTTTCACCTCATTTTCCCACTTCATATGGTGCTATAAAATAGAGGCTCTATAGTGCCGTTTTGTATAAGCGCTGAAAAAGATAAGATATGTGAAGTCACATATACAATTTAAAGAAACAACAAACCTGAATCTCACCTTAATCCCTGTTACTTTAAAATTTTTATAACTGAGGATTTAAAAAGTTAACATCAATATTTATTAAGATCGCCTCATATGCTAAACTACGTGTGTGCTTTAGAAAATAAAGAGGTCACAGTCTTGGTCTAAAAGAACCTAATAAACTATTAATATATGTAGTTTATTATGAATAACCAACCCATGTACATTTGGGGACTGAATTATTCAAATTAGCTATTTACAGTGATCAGATTCTTGTGCATGGAAAAATCTCCACTTCCTATGTGCTGGGCTGACCTACGGTCACCAGTCTTGATATTTACTACCCATTTCCCCTACAAATATCCAAATCACCCTGTTACGGCACAATTAGCATACATACACTGGCTGACGTGTTCCTGGATTGCTTACTGACAAGAGTTAATTTAACTTCTGCTTTGCAACTTCAGTGTTACCAGAAATTCTGTAGAAACTTTAGTAACTTTTTTATCTTTCCATTTGGTTTTTGCAAATACTGGTTCCTTCTCTCTCCAAACTTAAGAGACAACAGGGAAAGTGACAGTTTATTAAAATGTCAAAGAACACAACATACCACCCTATTCACATCTCTAATCCCTTGCATAACCAAAGGTGAGCAATTTCTACCAAACATTCCCTCTCAGAATTGAAACTTAATCATGTATTTGCCATTTTCACATGTATGGCTCAAAATCTGTTACCGACTCAAGCTGAACCTCTAGGAAATTAATTCTCATTAAGTCGGACTGAGGGAGTACCCTAGTTCTTGTTCGGATGGGCAAAGAACCTATTGTTCCCAACACGTTTTAGTGGGACTCACAGGGAAAGGACCTTCCTACCCGATGGGGCCTGGGTTACAAGTAGCTGCTCTGGTCTACTGTTTGAAGAGAAAGTATCTCTGGGCATAGAAACTCTGAGGAATTACCGTATCCCCAGCCTTCCCCATTGCTACTTTTTTGACCTCACGAAGTATAAACAAAACAAAACCCCACAAGCTTTTAATTTGCCAGCAACCAGTAAGATCAGGTATCGTGAGGTCTGAAGGCCCCGGGTTCCATTGCGTGCTCCTTTAGTGATCAACCCACCGAGCTGTTTACGTTTGACGTCTTCTGAGGCCAGGCTTCTTGGGCGTCTGCTCCACAGAACCGGCATTTGGGGAACCGTCTGAAACATTTTCTTCTGTTCTGTTGGCTCTTTTGTTTTGAGTAGAAGAATCTAAGAGTAGGGGAAATTTTTAAAAAGAACACACAATCTTTATTAGAAAAAACAATGGCTGGCAGAAGTTGGCCCCATAGTCAGGGGATGAAAAACCCACTACCTCCACCCACAATCCTGGATCCGTCATCCCCAGTGGCCTTTAAGGGCACAAAATGAGGTTGTTTTCAAAAAACAGAAAGTGCATTCTCCGCCCCAGAGCTCTCTCCCTAGCCAGGAGGCGGACCGTTGATAAACATCCCAACTTTGTCACATATCTAGGGGTTGCTAGTGAGAGGGACCGCGATGTCTTAAGTTAGGGAAATTATCGGATCTTACCATCTCCAGTTTCTGACTTAAAAGTCACAAACAGACAAGCAGTGGGCCAGGTAGCACTGAACACCTAAGACCAATAAAGTTCGCTCTCCCAAAGCTAAATCAGAATACGCCGAAAAGCAAGCTAAGGTTAACACTCTCCAGCAGGCAAAGCGGGGCCCCAGACACATTCTGTGGTTGGGAAGGGGTCATTACCGTCGGTTGCAGGTCGCTTCCTTATTCCTGCGCACTGCTCCGCTAACCCCGTCTGGCTGTCCGACGGATCAGTCTTTGGGTCCACCAAATGCGTGTCCTCAGAGTTAGCCGGAGCCCCAATTAAAGGCGCCGCCGGGCGGCTCCCGCTGACATCCTGGCTCTCCTGCGCCGGCACCTTGCAGGCGCCTTTGGGGGGCCGCGGAGGTCTGTAGTAGAACTCGGGCAAGCTGCCCTTCTCCACCTCTTGCCACTCGTACTTGCCCTCTAAGGGTTTGTGATTCTGAAAATCGAAATTCCACTTGCGCTGGCTCGCCTCTTCCATGTCTCTGCAGTGCTTCTCCAAGTCCCGGGTTAACTCTTCGTGGTCCACCGGGCCGAAGAGGTTCCTGCAGGCCGAGGGCTTGGGGTGCTCCGCCTGCCTGGCGTCCATCCGCTCCAGGCTAGGGCTCCCGTTAGACACTCGCACGTTTGACATCTTTCTCCCGGGTCTGCACGACCGCCTCTCTCGCACTCTCAAAACAAACAAACAAACAAAACCGAACAAAACAAAACGCCCCTACGCAGCCCGAACCCCTCTCGGAAGCCCAGCGACTGCCCCGGAGCCAAAAGACACAGACCCCGACGAGCCACGGCCCGAGCTCTAGGAGCGCGCAGGGGCTGCGGGGAAGCCCCGGCCCGGCCGCCGAGAGTCTCCGCTGATCAAATGGACTGGCGAGCGGGAGGGCGGGGAGGGGAGGGGACCAGGCAAGCGGTGAGGGTGGCAAAGCCCGTCCGAGTCCAGGCGGGTGCAAGCCCGCGGGTCCCGCGAACCCAGCCGCTCTCCAAACCTTGCCGGCGTCGGAGTCGCAGAGCCGTGAGCAAGCGGGGACAAGGGAGGGGGAGAAAAACACCCCGAAAAGACGAGCCCCCTTTTTTTAGTGGCCCAATATGGCGGTGGAAGGGAGGCTGACGAAGAAGAAAATGATTGACACGGCGAGTCTATTTAAACAGAGGAGGAGATCTATTGGTTGCGGCGCCGGGAGCCGCCCCGCCGAGGCTGGCGAGCGCGGCCTTAAGGTGGCCCCGGCGCGGTTCCGCCGCCTCCCCGCGTTCCCGAGCGCGCCGCGGGAGATTGGCTGGTCGCGTGACTGCTGGAGGGGTACTGCTGCCAACAAACCTGCTCAGGCTGGCCTCAGAGAAATTAAAATTAAGACAAACAAACTAGCCAAACGGCCGGGAACCTGGGGCGGGGCCTGGGGTTCGGGGCCCGGCGCTGCTCTGGCGGGTTCGCAGCGGCGCCTAAGCCCCGACCTCCCTCCCGCTCCTCGCCTGGGAAGCCGGGGCCTGGACCAGAGACCGCGAAGGTCGCCGGCAGCTCGCTGGGAGCCGGGGTGGCGAGCTGCCCCCAGCTCGGCCCTCCCCAGTGGCCCCCACCTCGTGGTCTGCCGGGGAGGCCGCGGAGCGTTTGCTGGGGGGCTAGGCGCCCCCCACCCCCGCCGGCGTGCCTTTGCTGGGGGCTGGTGGAGGCGGTGGGCAATGGTTCGCTCAGCCTTAACCCAGAAGTTTCTGCCATCCCTGGGGAGGCTGGGGACCTAGGGAAGAAGCCAAGGCGAACGTCTTTCTTTTAGAAATTAGCCAGGAGTAAACGCGGCACTTAATCATGAACTCAAGCTCTCCCTCAATGAAAATAAGAAAGGAACTCAAGATTAAAAAAAAAAAAAAGTCGAGTAGTTTCTCAAGTCCCTTAATAAACTTTGTAGCTGTCTCAGACACGCTTAGTTTTGAAAAACGAGGGTACACCTCTGGCCCAGGATCTTCCTTCCCAAGCACAGTTAAGGCCATGGACATTGGCTGCATGTGGGAACTCGTCTCTTTCTACTTTTCTGTTCTTTCCCGGGATTGTAGCAGTTTCCTCTACCTGAGTCCAGCCGCCAAATACAACAGCTCCTTCCTTCCTCCACCCTTCTCTCTCACCAGATTTCACTGCTCCAACAAACTCAGAACAATATTCAGATGCTAGTGAATGCTTTCAGAGGGCTGAAGGGTGAAAATACTCCCCTCGGGGTCAAACTCTAGATGATGAAATGATTTTTAAAACCACCACAACCATGTCCTAACGTCCGATATTAGTATTCCGGCGTTTCTCTTCTCCCTTTTGCAACTGGAAATTTCTCTCAGTGTGGGCTTGAGCACCGTGGTGGAAGGTAAAATAGGACGATGAGCAGGGCTGCCCTGAGACAAAGCTCAGTGGATCTTCAACTGCTCCCCACCCCCATGCCCAGTACCCATCATCTTGGTTTGAGCCAAAGTTAATGCATTTTACTGGAAACCAACCTTCCGTTCTAATATTACACAGCAGCAAAGTTTTCTTAAGCACCTATGCTACAGATGAGCTTGATGTGTAGCTTGTTTTCTTAGCCACATCTTGTTTGTCCACTTTGTGTGCCTACCTCATCTCATACGCTCCAGAATGTGACAACTGGAAGGGACCCTCGGGACCCTGTGGTTTAACCCTCTCCTTTTTACCACGGAGGAAATTGAGACTCAGAGAGGTTTCCTGTCCAGGGACATGCATTCGGTTGGTACCGGAGTCAGGACTAGATGCAGGTCTCCTAACACTCAGGTTGGTTCATTTTCTGTTCCTTTCCTTCCTAATGGTTCTCACTGGTTCAGGGTTTTGTCTGAGTTTGATTGTGCTGTAGTCTGCAGGTCCTGCTGTCTTACAAGTGACTGAAAATGGCTCCTTCCCAGGCCCTGGGTTGCCTGCAGATGTTTCCTTGATGTGGCCTGTGGTCACTGATATTTAAATGCAGCTGTCTTGAGCCTGTGGTATCACAATCCACTAGTTCAACTAAAATATAGACTCTGGAAGGACAGGGGTTGATACCCAGAGAACAGTAAAGGGGGCAGTGCCCAGACCTAGTTTTCAAGTCAGGACTTCCTACCTAACTGACAGAAAAGAATTCACCTAGGATCAAGCAAGAGGTCTCATCCTCTTTAGTTTTTCTAGTTTTAAGGCTGTCAATTTATTGGACTGCAGACTGGGGAAGAAGGGACAGGAAAATTAGGGTAGGCCTCCCTACCATAATTTATACCTTACCCTAGAAATTAGATAATTGTCCAAATTTTAAAACAATTGCTAGACAACACAGGAACTCTATATATGTGCATCTATCCATATGCATAAACACCCAAACTACCACACGTATGTAAATGGAGACATTCTAGAGTATTTCACCTTGCCACAGAAGTTTGATTTTACTCATGGAATTCATGTCTTATATGGAAGTAGAAAATAAACACTTCGATCCCCTTCACATGCTGAATCTTTCAACTAATATGTAGGAGCACCATTTTGTCGCTTTGTTGTTGTTGTTGTTGTTAATCTCGAAAAGTAAGCAAGTCACAGTCATGCCACCTTAAGAAGTCTGGCTGCCAGCAGAAAGGCTGTGCTTACATCGACCTCACAATGATCTAAAGTGTTTTGTTTACAGTCAAGGCACCGGAGATCTGTACAGCAAATAATGAGAACGCAGGCGTCTGCTGTAGTAGCGACGAAGCGTGAAAAAAAATACTATGGAGTCCCTGAAGGAACAGGGAGCGTAGAGATCAGAGCGCCATCCTCCTGCAAAGTGGGCAGCTGCAAGCGAGTAAGCCAGGGGGAAATTTTTCAGATAAACAGTGTTAAAGGTGGACCCTGGTAGAAGACGGAAAGCTCTGCACTGCACTGCTCTAAAGTGAGCTGTTTCCCCAAGACCCCCAGTCCTGCGTGATGTTTTGGTTGCCATTTTCACTGCTGTTTTCCTACTTAGGGCTGAGAAGCGTCCCATAAGCCATCCCAGATTTCTGTAATCTTCACCAGCTGAGGAGAGAGGCAAAGACCAAAATAACTTAAGAGAAAACACCTGTGTCATAGACAAGTGTTCAGATGGGGTGAATGAGCAAGCCGCCGGCATCGCCAGCTCCCAGATGCAGCGCTCTCACCGGAGAGTTCTGCAGCCCCAAATGTTTCTGCGAAGGTTCACGGTTCTTTGCCCAGCTGCCCCTCCCACCGCAAGCACACAGTTTCAGTCCTTCCTCGAGGATGTTTATAATGAGGCAGCACTCAACTCCACCATTCTTCTAAGCTCACATATTTTTAGACTTTGGGAATTTCACAGTCATCTCCTTCTGACACTTTTAATTCAATTTCACAAATATTTACGGAGCACCTTCTATTAATTTGCTTATTCCTTCTTTCTTTCAACAAATATTTATTGAGTGCCTCCTCTATGCCAGACATTATCCTTAGGCTCTGGGAACACAGAAGTAAACAAACAGATTTAAACTAGAATGATGCTGACATTCCAAAAAGGGGAGGGGAGACAGAAAATGAACACAGCACATGAAAGAAGTATATACTATGTAAGGAGGTGAAAAATGCTATGGAGAAACAATAAGCAGCGGAGAGGGAAAGGGGGTGTTTCGAGGATCACAATGTGAATAAGTGGTTAGGGAAGGCCTCATGGAGAAAGTGGCCTTTGAGGCCAGGCGCGGTGGCTCACACCTGTAATCCCAGCACTTTGGGAGGCAGAGGCAGGCGGATCACTTGATATCAGGAGTTCAAGACCAGCCTGGCCAACATGATGAAACTCATCTCTACTACAAATACAAACATTAGCTGGGCATGGTAGTGCAGACCTGTAATCCCAGCTACTCAGGAGGCTGAGGCAGGATAATGACTTGAACACGGGAGGCGGAGGTTGCAGTGAGCCAAGATCTTGCCACTGCACACCAGCCTGGACGACAGAGTGAGACTCCATCTCACACACACAAAAAAGGTGGCCTTTGAGAGAAACCCTGAAGACATGAGAGAGCAGCCATACAGCTATCTGGGGAAAGAGCAAATGAAGTGTCTGAGGTGGGATCTTGCCTAATGTGTTCAAGGAACAGCAGAGGGGCCCATGGTGGATAGGGCAGAGCAAGTGGGGAGTGGTAACAGGAGCATCAGGGCTGGGCACGGTGCTCACGCCTATAATCCCAGCACTTTGGGAGGCCAAGGTGGGTGGATCACTTGAGGTCAGGAGTTCAAGACCAGCCTGGCCAACATGGTGAAACCCTGTCGCTACTAATAATACAAAAATTAGCTGGACATGGTGGCACATGCCTGTAATCCCAGCTAGTTGGGAGGCTGAGGCAGGAGAATTGCTTGAACCTCGGAGGCGGAGGTTATAGTGAGCCGAGATCGTGCCACTGCACTCCAGCCTGGGAGAGACAGAGTGAGATTCTGTCTTTAAAAAAAAAAAAAGCGCATCAGATCAGATAGGACCAGGTAGGCATAGGTAGGGCTTTTATTATTGACCTGGCGATATGGAAAGCCATTGGGGCATTAGGAGGTTTTAAGCAGTGATCAATACCATGTGTAAGGTATTATCCAAGGCATTATTCTCAGCAATGTGGGAAGTGAAGAAATATTTGTCACAGTCCTTGCCTGTGGGGAGTATATACCATGTGCACAAAAACTAGAGGTTGGAACCAGGCGTGGTGGCCTGCACCTGTAGCCCCAGCAACTCAGAAAGCAGAGGTGGGAGGATCACTTGAGCCCAGGTCGAGGCTGCAGTGAGCAATGATCATGCCATTGCACTCCAGCCTGGGTGATAGAGCAAGACATTGTCTCAAATAAATAAACTAGAGGTAGAAAGCAATACATAGAAAAACATGATGCTATGAAGCACAAAGCAAGGAGAAAGAGGAAGGCCTCATGGAAGAAGTGATATATGAGTCAGATCTTGAAGAATAAGAAAATGTCAAGATGATTATAAGGATGAATTGGTAGGGGTGGTAAGTGGGGATGGGATCAGACAGTGGTTGGCCATGGATGGCATGCTAAAAAATCTGTTGCTTAGTCAGTACTGTGAACTGATGGAGCTTTTAGTGAAGAGAATGACCAGTGTCCAAACTTGTCTCCTGAACAAAAGCAAGCCTGGGTCCTGGACCTGGGTTGGAGCTCTGGAGTTTGGATTTGTGAGATGGGGTGATCTGCCGAAGAAGGGGCTGAGGGTGCTATGACAGACAGTGTCTAGGGACAGGGCTAAATGAAAAGCTGGGCAGACAGTCCCACTGTGGTGTTCATCCAGAGGGATGTGGGGAGATGGGCAGAGTTCAAGTGTGAGACAGAGAACCCTGAGCCCAGGAGGACAGGGCTTGGCAGAGAAAGCAGGAGGCAGTCTGCCATAATCTCCTGAGCCGCAAAGGTGTAGCTGCCGATGCTTTTTATATGGTGCTTCCAGCCTTGACTGTGAGTGGGGAGGTGCCTGTTAAGGGGCCCAGGCTGTCTTGGACAAGCAGATCTTTGTGTTTGGAAGTCGTGTCTGATGGCAGAGTAAAGGATGGGTGTGATGAGCCTGGAGAGACTGACACAGGGAGGTAATTTTGGAGGATGATGAGTTATTCAATCAACAGATACAATGGATTTAAGTCATGCTATAGAGGAAATGGAAAGCAAGGAACAAATGCAGGGTGGTTACTTAGGTAGTTGGAACACATAAGAGGATTGAGAGAGATGGAGAAAGGGAGGACGAATTTAAGGACTCAAGCTTGGGTATTTGAGAGAATAATGCCATTAACTAAGAGAGGTAACAGAAAAGGAGAATGTAGGAGAGACTATAACCTTGAACTCTTGGGCTCAAGTTATCCTCCTGCTTCAGTCTCTCAAGGGACTGATGGATCCAGTCCATCAAAATCCATTGTTGCCGTCTTTCCCAGTAGCAGAATTATAACTGAGCATACAACTGCCCAGCAACATGAAATTCCCCAGTCTCCTTTGCAATTAGGTGTGGCTTTATGATGAAGTATTTTCCAATAGAATGTAAGCAAAGGTGGTATGTGTCTTCCAGGCCTAGTGCATAAAACCTGTCATGTGACCCCCTGAGAATCCACCATTCTCTTTCCCCTTTCTCATGGGCTGGAAAGGTGAATACTAGAGCAAACTTGGAAGCCACATGTTGAAGATGACAGAGCCACCTTCAACTTGGGTCCCTGACCTGATTTGGGAGAAAAAATAAGTTTTTATTTTGGGGTCTTTTTTTTTTTTTTTTTAAGATGGAGTCTCATTCTGTTGCCAGGCTGGAGTGCAATGGTGTGATCTCAGCTCACTGCAACCTCCACCTCCCAGGTTCAAGTAATTCTCCTGCCTCAGCCTCCCGAGTAGCTGGGATTGCAGGCATGTGCCACCACACCCAGCTAATGTTTGTATTTTCAGTAGAGACGAGGTTTCACCATGTTGGCCAGGATGGTGTCAATCTCCTGATCTGCCTGCCTCAGCCTCCCAAAGTGCTGGGATTACAGGCATGAGCTACCACACCGGCCCATTTTTTATAGCATTTTACAGTCACTCCTAACTAATGCATACGGAACAGTTTGGGAGTTACGGAATAGGGAAGGTGAAGAATTTGGTTTATCACTCAATGGTCAGTATGAGCATTGAAATTAACTTAATCCCCAGGGAAAAGAAAGAATGAAAAGGTATGTCCCTTAAGAGGGCAACAGAAGGCCAGGCACAGTGGCTCATGTCTGTAATCCTAGCACTTTGGTAGGTTGAGGCAGGAGGATTACTTGAGGCCAGGAATTCAAGACCAGCCTGGTCTACATAGCAAGACCCTGTCTCTACAAAAATTTTTTTAAAAAACAGCTGGGCACAGTGTTGCGCACTTGTAGTCCCAGCTACTTGAGAGGCTGAGACAGAAGGACCATTTGAGCCCAGGAGTTCAATGTTACAGTGTACCACTGCACTCCAGCCTGGGCAACAGAGGGAGACTCTGTCTGTAACGAAAATAAAAAGAGGGCAAAAGAGAAAATACTGGAGACAAGCATCTGACACAAAATGTGAAGAGATGTTATGATTGGTGGGGCTCTCTGACACCTATCCATATTTACAAATGTGCCATTAATCATATGGCCAGGTTGGATCCTGAGTAGATTAACAATTACACGGGTACAGGAATAAGGATGCATGTGGTATTTTTTTTTTTTCGGAGATGGAGTTCCACTCTTGTTGCCCAAGCTGGAGTGTAATGGCATGATCTTGGCTCACTGCAACCTCCACCTCCCAGGTTCAAACGATTCTCCTGCCTCAGCCTCCCAAGTAGCTGGGATTAGAGGTACGCGCCACCAGGCCCAGCTAATTTTTTGTATTTTTAGTAGAAACGAGGTTTCACCATGTTAGCCAGGCTGGTCTTGAACTCCTGACCTCAGGTGATCCACCCGCCTTGGCCTCCCCAAGTGCTGGGATTACAGGTGTGAGCCACCGCACCTGGCTGCATGTGGTATTCTTAAATCTTTCACATCACACTTGAGGTGTGCAACACTCATTGTTTCTCTGTTGTCCTCTACTCCCTTCTCAGACTCTGTTCCCATAACCTCTGCTGGGGGACAGCAGATTATGAAACCCTGTTCCCATTCCCTTACCGAAGTTGATCAGACAAGGGGAGAGGAGGTGGTTATTTGACCTAAACTTGGCTAGCCAAATTTTTTCTCCTGAAAATTTGGAATCAAGTCTGAGAAACTTCAATTAGTAAATTGTAAGGCAGAGACTAATGAGGTAATGTAGACTTGAGATTGAAAGTACCCTTTTAAGAACACTGTCTTCAGTGGGGTATGGTGGCTCATGCCCATAATCCCAACACTTTGGGAGGTTGAGGTGGGAAGACTGCTTGATCCCAGAGTTCAAGACCAGCCTGGGCAACAAAGTAAGATCCGTCTCTACAAAAAATTTAAAAAGTTAACCAGGTGTGGTGGCATGTGCCTGTGATCCCAGCTACATGACAGGTGGAGGTGGAGGATCCCTTGGGCCCAGGAGATCGAAGCTGCAGTGAGCCCTGTTCATGCTACTGCACTCCAGCTTGGGCAACAGAGTGAGAACTTGTCTCAAAAACAAAAGGATACTATCTTCAGCCTATGTGTGATGAAGATGCAGATAATGTCTGTCTGCAGAGTGTCAGAAGAAAGAAAAAAATGTGCAAAGGGGGCAGAGAAGAGAGACCATGTAGTTTTAGGAAGACAGATAGCCCTGAGCAACCAAAGACTCTTCAGTTTCCAGATCTTGAAGCTCATGAGGTACTACTCCCTATATTTTCGTTCTATTAGCTCATGAGGTGCTACTCCCTACATTTACGTTCTATTAGTTCATGAGGTACTACTCCCTACATTTACGTTCTATAGCACTGTGTTTATAAAGTAATTTCCCCCCTTTTGCTCCAAGCTAGCTTGTTATGAGTTTCTGTTGGTTGAACCCAAGTCATCCCTAATTAACACAATACTTTAATTTTTTTTTTTTAGACAGAGTCTTGCTCTGTCACCCAGTCTGGAGTGCAGTGGCGTGATCTCGGCTCACTGCAACTTCTGCCTTTCCTGGGTTCAAGCAGTTCTCTGCCTCAGTCTCCCGAGTAGCTGGGATTACAGGTGTGTGCCACCACGCCCAGCTAATTTTTGTATTCTTAGTAGAGATGGGATTTCACCATCTTGGCCAGGCTGGTCTTGAACTCCTAACCTCGTGATCCACCCGCCTTGGCTTCCCAAAGTGCTGGGATTACAGGCGTGAGCCACCGTGCCCAGCCACTTTAAATACTTTAAAGCAGGTTCCCTGGTGTCATCACATTTGATCCTCATAAGACCACAATTGTGAGGCAAATGCTATTATCCTCTCTTGCAGATGAAGCTCTGAAATAGAGAACTGAGTGTTCCAAAGCCACAAAAGAGAGCAGAGAAGGCACTAGGACTAGTGTACGTATTAGTCCTACTTAAGCTGAGTCCAGAATCCATTGTGACTTGCAGTGACTTGATAGGTTTGCAATCATATCACTAAGGCTTCATTGGTTTAATTTACTTAGAATGCACTATTCACAAAACAAAGGCTCTGGGGAAAATGGGATTCAAATGCCTGGAAAAATGGCATCTTTGAAAAAATTAGATTCAAGAAGGGTTTAAAATAGTGGGGTCAGAATTTAAAGAAAAAAATGCCTCAGGCATTTTACTTAGATGAAAATTTTCATTTCCAAGTAAAATATAATGAACTAATGCAAGTTTACCAGCATTGCCAGGACCATAAGGATAGGAAATAGGCCGAGGTGGGAGGATGGTTTGAGCCCAGAAGTTTGAGACCAGCCTGGGCAAATAGCGAGACCCCATCTCTACAAAAAATTTAAAAATTAGCTGGGCATGGTGGCACATGCTTGGAGTCTCAGCTACTCAGGAGGCTGAGGTGGGAGTATCGCTTGAGCCAGGGAGGTCGAGGCTGTAGTGAGCTGTGATCACGCCACTGCACTCCAGCCTGGGCGATAGAGCAAGGCCATATCTCAAAAAAAAAAAAAAAGAATAGGAAATAAATAGCAAAACTTGGATTCATGATCCCACACATAATTTAATTTCCATGGCTAAAACATAAGTGGACGACTTCTACAACTCAAATACGGAATTTGGGCTCGGTGCAGTGACTCATGCCTGTAATACCAGCACTTCGAGAGGCCAAGGTGGGAGGATCGCTTGAGGCCAGGAGTTTGACCCTGCAGTGAGCTATGATGGCACCACTGCACTCCAGCCTGGGCGACAGAGTGAGACCCTGTCCCTAAAAAAATAAATAAATAAAATACGGAATTTGGAACAATAAACATATTTATTACCAATCCACCACATTCAACTACGTTCTATTTTTTACATTGAGAAGACATAAAGGAGAACATTTTCCCTGATTCTGATCTTAGTCTTCAGTTCATACAAACTTCCATGTAAAACAAAACTGGAAACTACCCACTTGCTGTTCTTGACCAACTCTCTGAATAATTATCCACATTAATATTTGTTCATTTCTTCATTCATTAAATTTTTAATGAGCCCTCACCAGATGCCAAACTCTCTGAGGACACAGCAGAGAACAAAGATAGCCAAAGTCCCTGCTGTCATGAAACAGAACTTACACTCAAGTGTGGAAGACAGACAATGCACAAATAAATAAGCATAATATGTCATGTTGCTATAAGTGCTAACATGACAAATCAGCTAGTTAAGAGTACAGAGGGTAATGAAGGCAGATGCTGTATGAACAAGGAAGGACTTTTCAATAAAGTGATATTTGAGTAGAATCCTGAATGGAATGAGAGCATGGACCATGTAATTTTGTGTTGCAGGCACAGGAAATAGCGAATCCAGAGGCTCTGAGGTAGGAATGTGCCTGGGATAGTTGAGGGACAATAAGGGAACTAGTAAGCTGGAAACATGGTGAGTGGGGGCTGGGGAGTAAGAGATGAAGTCAGAGAGGAAGGAAGTAGAGACCCCAATCATGTAAACTTTATAAGCCATGGTAAAGACTGGATTTTATGCCAATTGAAGTGCGTCATCCTTGAGCTTAAAGTTTTTTTACCTGACTTCGGGTAACTTTTGTCACTTTGCTGAGTAAGAAGTATTTCAAAGAGGCAAGAGAGAAGTAGGGAGACCATGTATTATAGTAGACTATACAGTAATCCAGATAAGAGGTCATGGGCCTCAGACCAGGGTGGTAGCAGTGTACATGAAAAGAAGGGTAGAGAGTTGATAGCGTGTTTTTTGAAGATACAGCCAATGGGATTTGCTGAAGATTTGGAAATGGGCTGTGTGTGTGAGAAAGAGTTCATGATGACTCCAAGCAACTGAAGAAAGGTATGACCAGTTGCTGAGATAGGGTTGATTGAGAGATGAACAGATTTTGTTTGGGTCATGTTAAGTTTGAGATGTCCATAGACATCCAAATGGAGATGTCAAGTAAGCAGATGGATGTATGAGCTTGGAATTCAGGGGCAGAAGGGTCTGTGCTGGAGATACACATTTGGAAATGTTTGGCATTTAGATGATATTAAAGCTATGAGACTAGATAAGAACACCAAGGGAGTGGGTTTAGACATAGAAAAGACCTAGGCAGTTAGCCTTAGGGTACTACAACTTTTAGAAATCAAGATGAGAAGTATCTAGATAAAGGAGATAGGGAAAAAGCCCCTAGTAGAGTGGAGGAGAGCCAAGAGAGAGGTGACCCAGGGACCCAGGGATCAAGTAAAGAGAGTGTTCCAAGGAGGAAAGCATGATCAAATGATTCCAATGCCGCTGATAGGTCAAGTAAGATAAACACTGAAAACTGACCATTGCATTTGGCCATCAAGTTCATTGATGACTTGATAAGAGGAGTCTTGGTAAAGATGTGAAAGCCTGACTGGGGTGAGTTAAAAAGAGAAAGTCATGTGTATGCATGCTGTATACCCACATGAATAAATTATGCACACAAACTCCTAGTCTAAGCAGAGGGTAGATGGGTTCTGATCAGGAAACCAGTCTGGCAACAGGCCAGGCTGTGGCCAGGGTGAGGGCTGGCTGATGGGGAAGCAAGCATATTAAAATGGTGCCACATATTGACTGCCTTTCTCCACTCTTTCATTGCCTGCTTTTACACTGTTTCCTTCAGTATCTTTTCTTAACTGTCATCAAAAAATTATCATACTGGCCAGGCTTGGTGGCTCATGTTTCTAATCCCAGCAATTTGGGAGGTGGAGGCTGAAGAATCACTTGAGCCCAGGAGTTCAAGACCAGCCTGGGCAACATGGTGAAACCCCGTGTCTACAAAAAACACAAAAATTAGCTGGGTGTGTGGTGGTGTGTGCCTGTAGTCCCAGCTACTGGGGAGGCTGAGGTGAGAGGATCTCTTGAACCCAGGAGTTCAAGGCTGCAGTGAGCTGTAAACATGCCACTGCACTTTTCAGCCTGGGCAACAGAGCGAGATGCTGTCTCAAAAAAAAAAAAAATTGCCATGCTGACAAATGACCTTATCTTTGAAAGTAACCATTTTTGCAGGGTATGCTAAGAGAATTAGCAAATAATTAGCTTTGCTTGTGAGTCTCGCATTTCAACTGGCAAATGTTCTGCTTAGAAGATCACTGTAGAACAGCATCTTCTGTTCCCACCATAATAGACTATCTTATTAACCAAATAAACAGTGTAAGGCTTTATTATAAATTCTCAGCAATTTTTTTTTTTTGAGATGGAGTTTTGCTCTTGTTGCCCAGGCTGGAGTGCAATGGCATGATCTCAGCTCACTGTAACCTCCGCTTCCCAAGTTCAAGTGATTCTCCTCCCTCAACCTCCCGAGTAGCTGGGATTACAGGCATGGGCCAAGATCGCACCACTGCACTCCAGCCTGGGTGAGAGAGCAAGACTCCGTCTCAAAAAAAAAAAAAAAAAAAAAGATGCATTATTTATTCTTGACAAAAAGCCTTTCCCAATGCTGTAATGATGGTGTTTTTCTCCAAACCTCGATAATCTGCTCAGGATCTTCTATACTGGTGTATCAATTATATCTCCAATGTCAAATGCAATTTGCAATTAGTTGCCTTTTTCCTTAACTCAGGATTAGACTGTCTGACCTAGAATGTTTCCAAGTAGTTTTCCTTCCCTTCCTTTACTGAAGAAACAGAAACATCCAAAATAGTTAGGCGCTCTGTGGCCACAGGAGGACAGAAGAGGGTTAGTAATGAGATAGCCTACCCTCCCCCAATTCGGAACATTCATGAAGCAGGAATGTAATTGACCTGCTATGCTGTTTAAACAGCACAGGAGGGCAGCACAGGCCAGAACTTTCAGCCCTAATCCTGCAACTATTCCAAACCACAACTGTATTTATAATCTGCTTTTCTAAATGCATACACAAGAGTTTTAATCCCCACCAAATTTAATTGAACTCTAAATTTGTATAGATTCTACCTATTCAACATTTTTATATCATTTTCATACACTACTCACACAATATTCTGAATTTAACAATTATTTTATGATAGTATTTTTTGTTTTTGTTTTTGTTTTTCTGAGACGGAGTCTCGCTCTGTTGCCCAGGCTGGAGTGCAGTGGCACGATCTCGGCTCACTGTAACCTCTGCCTCTTGGGTTCAAGCGATTCTACTGCCTCAGCCTCCTGAGTAGCTGGGATTACAGACCTGTACTACCACACCCAGCTAGCTTTTGTATTTTTAGTAGAGGCAGGGTTTCACAATGTTGGCCAGGCTGGCCTCAAACTCTTGACCACAAGTGATCCGCCCATCTCAGCCTCCCAAAGTGCTGGGATTACAGGCGTGCGCCACCGCGCCTGGTCTTATGATAGTGTTTTAACAGTTGTCTATACAGTCAAGTTAAGTATTACAACCCTTAACAAGTGAAGTAGAACAAAAGATCAAAGGTGACTTCTCTATAGTCACACACGATTGGTTGCAAAGTCAAGATAACAACCTAAACTTGATCCTTTTCCACTAAACATAGCTCTTTCAGAAAGTGCTTCCCCTGCCACATACACACCAACACATACACTGTCTCTATGACTTACTCACTTTGACTTCAGATATAAATCTATTTAGTCTTTAATCTTTTTTGTATCCTCCAATGAAGCTAATTCTAATGCTCTAAACAAAATAACCGCAAAGTAGGTAATTAGCACCCAGTAGATATGATTGGCAAGTACACCTGGTTCTAGTGAAGATCCCAGAGATGGCTCCCAGTGCACGGTATTAGGAATCCTAGACATGGCAGTCATGGAACTTATACAGTCTATAGCCCCTTCCAAGAGAAAGTACTCCACCTCCAAGCCACTGGCTTGGGCTCCTAACTCAGCACTATGGTTTATGATGGGGCCTGGTACAGACTGCTCTACCCAAAAGGAAGAAAATGGTTATTAGCTAAGCCAAGAACTAGAACTAGGAAGTACAGTAAGAAGAAAACAGACAGGTGCATTGAGAAGACATGTAGGGACCAGCAGAATCACTATGTGCTACAGCAAGGGGCCATAGGCTTCTATGGCAAAGATGCCTAGAATTCAAAGACCTTGGGAATCTTTGATTACCATTTACCTGCGAACCTTTCAAGGTCCCATAGTTTGGCTTTTCATGTCCTATGGCTAAGATTCCTGTTACACACATGAACATGCACTCACACATACTCCATATATTACTTGTGGTAAAAAGTGAGACTGTGCCTCACAACCAATAGACCTTACCCAACCACCAATGCCACAGACATAGAGGCAAGTTGCAATCAGGTAATAGATCCTTTCCATGTCCAATATAAGTGTAATCTAACCTCAGCCAAGCTCATTTGAAACATGTGATACTTGACCCCAGGTGTATTTCATTCACTCAATATGTATCCTTTATTACTTACAATGTGTCAGGCATTGTGCTGAGTGCTAGAGTTACAGAGACAAACAAGCACCAGAAACAAATAAGACAAAGTCTCTATTTTTGTGGGGCTCCTAGCTCTGTGGGAAAGCATAAGAACATCATACAAAAAAAGGAAATAAATTATAGAAAATTTAAGGAAACTGTATACTGATTGCCTAAACGGTAGAGTCTCTTTTGCACCTAAGTCATCCTAACAGCTCTTCTATCCAAGTTCAGTTTATCAGACATGATGAGATTCATGTCAGTATACAGTACATCCAAGTGAAAAGACCAGAACAAAATTAAATCATCATTTTTTAACACCTTTATCACTGGGGTGTAGAATAGTGTAATTAGACGGCCAGGATTAATAAGTTCATTATGACCATTATTTAACAGGAATGCTGCGTTCTCAGGACTTTAAATGTGACTATGATGTTTTAGATTTAAGTTGAATATCCCTTACTGGTTTGTTTTGAGTGATTATCAAAGCAGAGAAATAATGAAAACATGGTTTAAAATAGAGGGAAAAAAGGAGAAGACACTGAGTAAAAGGAGAAGGGAGATCCAGAAAACCAGGGTCTTTTAAAATGAGTCATCACTGTAAGGATCTAGATCTATCACAGGTCTATATTTACCATGGATTTAATCATAATTACTGAAACTAATTTTTTAAAAAACCCACCAGTACATACTCTAACATGTTTAGCCTGACTTTATAACACTATTTTATAGAGTATTCTGTTGCACTTTTTTAAAGCACTAGAGATGTGAGTCAAATACCAACTTGTATTTATAACTTTAGAAATATTCTATCTAGTCTGTTATTCTATTCCTAATAGAATAAGATTCTATTAATATTTTAGAAATATTATTTATTCTATTCTATTCTATTAGTATTCTATTATTTTAGGATACAGCACAATTAAATTCAACAAATATTTAGGTGTGCCTAATTTGTACAAACCATAAGGCTAGTCATCAGAGGAATTTTGAAAAGTGAATAAAATACAATCACTGTCTTCAGTGGGAGGAGCTTTATTCTACATATGCAAATTAAAATATTATTCTACATATAAAAATCAAGACAATAACATAAACATAAGGCCAAATATGTGTTCTATAAAAAGATGATGCAAGCAAAATGCTTATAGGAGAGAGCAGGAAAAGATTTACTGAAGAGACACCCTTTGTCCTTTTTTTTTTTTTTTTTGAGACAGGGTCTTACTGTGTCACCAGGCTGGAGTGCAGTGCCATGATTATGCCATGACCTCTTCAGGCTCAAGCAATCCTGCCACCTCAGGCTCCTAAGCAGCTAGGACTACAGGCACGCACCACCACACCCAGCTAAAGTTTTCATATTTTGTAGAGCCAGGTTTTCGCCATGTTGCTCAGGCTGCTCTCCAACTCGTGGAGTCAAGCGATCCTCCTGCCTTGGCCTCCCACAGTGCTGGAATTACAGGCATGAGCCACCTGGCCTGGCCTTTGAAATAGTTCTTTAGAACTCAATGGATTTTAGCTGGGAGAAAGGGGTAATTGAGTAAATCAAATGGGGCGATTAACTAAATGTTAACTTGGTGAATAGAAAGGACACTGTCCAAAATATCCCATAATTGGGTACCAACTCTTTGAAATTATAGGATTAGGATTTTCTCTCCCTTTTGTCTACTGGCAGTCCTATCTCCCACAATAAAAGCTTTATATGCCAGATATAGTCATTATTAGCTAATGGGCAAGCAACAAATGGGGAGATAATGTTAATATAATTCAGAAATTACATTGCTTCATTCATTATTTTTCCCAGCACAATAACATTTTGGGGCAAGCAGGGACAAGCTTCTCACAATTAAAGAGAAAACCTTAGCAACATATAAAGATGTTAAGAAAAAAAGCAGAAAATTCTGCAAGAATGCCTTCCTTTGGTGCAAATAGAGGCTTGTTTGGTGGCTTCAAGAGTTTTTTACAACATTAAGTTCTGTGGTAAACTGCAAAGTGTAAATGAAGGTGCAAAACCATTTTCCCCCATTGGGGGAAAACTGATTGATAAAAAAGACAAAATCCTCGATCAGATTTTTAATTTTGATGAAACTGCTCTTAATTGGAATTAATACCCTCAAGGGCATATACATCCAAGGAAGAATCATGTGCCCCAGGATTCAAGAAACTAAAGCAGCACTTTCCAACAGAAACATTAGACAATTTAGGTTTTCTGGTAGCCACATTTTTAAAAAGTAAAAGTAAAAAGAAATGTTGAAGTGACATTTCAACATGTAATCAATATAAAATTTATTGAGATTTATACATTATTTTTTATACTAAATTCTTAAAATCTTATGTGTATGTTTTATACTTACAGCACATCTCAATTTGGATTATCACATCTAAGTGTTCAATAAACACAGATGGCTAGTTACTACTGTATTGGACAGCATGGCCCTAAAGGATGACTGTGATATTGAGTACAAGTGTCAGAGGGAATTTAATTGTGTATTTTTTATTAGCATAGTAATTTTTATAGCCCTTAACTAACAAAGTTGCAAAGGTTTTGAGTGACCTGCTTCTAACCCTATATTTCCCACAAGTCCTGTTATTTTTAGTGCACCATTAAAAAAACATGCTTGTTTTCTCTGTACATACTTCCCTAAGCCTCCCTTGAAGCTAAAGGTAGTCATATGACATAGTTCTGGGCAATAAGAAATAAAGGGAAGTCTGTAACATCGTATGGGAAACATTTTTTGCCCTTATGAGAGAGTCTAACAAAACAACAACAACAACAAATAGCCAGGTGTGGTGGCGCGTGCCTGTGGTTCCAGCTTCTTGGGAGGCTGAGGTGGAAGAATCACTTGGGCCCAAGAAGTCAAGGCTGCATTGAGCCATAATCATGCCATTGCACTCCAACCTGGGTAACAGAGTGAGACTCTGTCTCAAAAAAAAAGAGAGAGACAGAGAGAGAGAGAGAGAGAAAAGAAGAGAGAGGCCTCAAGTAGAAAGCTTTTGGCCAGGTGCAGTGGCTCATACCTGTAATCTCAGCACTTTGGAAAGCCGATGTGGGAGGATTGCTTGAGGCCAGGAGTTCAAGACCAGCAGGAGCAACATGAGGAGACCCCATCTTTACCAAAAAAAAAGAAAGAAAGCTTTTTTTGGCTCATACTCTCTTTTCTATTCGAAACATTTCATATGAGAACATGATGTTTGGAACTGCGGCAGCTATCTTGTAACTATGATAATAGACTCTTTAATACATTGAAGATAACAGACCAATAAAGGTATCTTTCCTTATCAGAGATGTAAATGGAATGAAGTCAGCCATGCAAACATGCCAGTAGATGGAGGCAAGGGCAGAGTTCCCTAGCAGGAAGTAGAGTGCATCTGCTTCCTGTCCCCAGTGGGCATTATTTGACTAGTCACAAACCAAATTTGCCCTTCTTTCTCCCTTTTCCCCTCTCGTGCTGAAGATTCTCTTCCCTCTGATTGAAACACTGTTTTAGTGATGGGATCTTGCTATATTGTCCAGGCTGGACTTGAACTCTTGGGCTCAAGGGATATTCCTGCCTCAGCCTCCTGGGTAGCTGGGACTATAGGCATGGGCCTGTGCCAGCAGAAACAACCTTTCTTTATGTATGACAAGAATACTGAATTACCCCCAATACTTAAGACCTGAGTGCAGAGCTAAAAGTAAGCAAAATTTATTTGGCTTATCATTAGGGATTCATGCACAAACCCTGCAATTTGGCCCTAATATGTATGTTTTCAATTTTTTTTTCTTGAGATGGAGTCTTGCTCTGTTGCCCAGGCTGGAGTGCTGTGGCACGATCTCGGCTCACTGCAACCTCCACCTCCTGGGTTCAAGCGATTCTCCTGCCTCAGCCTCCCGAGTAGCTGGGATTACAGGTGTGCACCACCATGCCCGGCTAATTTTTTGTATTTTTAGTAGAGACGGGGTTTCACCATGTTGGCCAGGCTGGTCTCGAACTCCTGACCTCATGATCCGCCCACCACAGCCTCCCAAAGTGCTGAGATTACAGGCGTGAGCCACTGTGCCTGGCCAAGTTCATTCTTTCTTTTCCCTGGAGATTAAGCTAATTTCAGTGCTCATACTGACTGTGATAAACCAAATTCTTCACCTTCCCTATTCCCTATCTCCCAAACTGTTCCCTATGCATTAGTTAGGAGTGACTGTAGAATGTTATACAAAATGGGCTGGGCACAGTGGCTCATGCCTGTAATCTCAGCACTCTGGGAGGCCAAAGTGGGCGGATCACGAGGTCAGGAATTCGAGACTAGCCTGGCCAACATGGTGAAACCCCGTCTGTACTAAAAATACAAAAATTAGCCGGGCGTGGTGGCACACGCCTGTAATCCCAGCTACTCGGGAGGCTGAGGCAAGAGAATCACTCGAACCCGGGAGGCGGAGGTCACAGTGAGCTGAGACCGAGCCATGACACTCTAGACTGGGTGACAGAGCAAGGCTGTCTTGAGAAAAAAAAAAAATGCTTTAAGTTATCGATCACGAAAAAAATGTCCTATCATTCAGTTAATAAGGTTAAATTGTCTTGTTTTAACCAAGTTTGAGTAATTGGGGATGCATATCAGATTCATTATTTGGCAATTTCTTTCATTTGTCCTGGGGTCACAATAATTCGAGAACTCAAATTCACATAAATATGTGGATACAGATGGCATCAGTTTTTTCACTACTTTACAGTATCAGGGTATCACAGGGGAGTATGCCCAGAACACTAGCTAAAGAAATGGCATGATTAACTTTGTCAGCTACTGATAGTGGAAATTTTGGTAAGTATATTTTCTGAGTCACAGGGCAGACTAAATTACCAATCCATCAGTCAGTTTCTATTACTCACCAGAGATTTTTTTTCAGTGAAGAAAAGTGTTTTATTTGACAACTTACTATTCTTACACTATAATTTTCATCACACGTAAATGAACTAGGAGTCTCAAAGAAGTCACTGCTCTTTATCAGCTTTTCCACTCCCATACTTAATTTTCATTCAAGCCTTCTCATTATGTGCAATGAGAGTATTCAGTTTGTTTAATACTGGTTGTTTGCCTTGAAAAAGTAAGCCAGCTTTCTGAGTTAGTCTTAATCATTAAAGTGAACAAGATACCCATTTACTTTATCTGCATTTTTTTTTCTTCATGATGAAAATGCCAGTTCAATACTGGCTTGGAAAACCGATTTTCACCTTACCTTAACCAAGTCAGAGTACCTCTAGATAATGGAGCGGAATTTTAAAGTTACTTCCCATTTTGGTACAAATTTGTGTTAAAAGGTATTCAAGTTGCTGGATTTACTGAATTTTATCATATTGAACATGAGAAAATCCAGAGGCTAGTTTCTTGAGATAAAAGGATTTTCTGTGACCGATGCTGGACACATGCAAAGCTTTCAAAATTTGGTTCCATCTGCTCACATGTCCATACATATTCTCTGCTTAATTTCATATCTCTTGAAAATCCCACTTTCCTTTTAGAAAATTTCTTGTTACAAGTTGAAGTCTTCAAATTCACCACTCAAAAACATAACAGAGTCCAATAAAATTGCCAAATTGTTAACATTTATGCTTTTATCCAACTCTAAGATAATAATGATCCAGGTTTGGCTGAATCTACCAGTTATTTAAGGTTGTTTTTTGAGCACATTAAAATGTATCATTAGAAATCCTTCCATAAAAATACTTTTTAAAAAGTCACTTTGCCTGCCTTTTTTTTTTTGTTTTCAAACGAATCCAGTCATATCTGTAAAACAAGTTTCCATCAGATCTCATTTTATAAGCAACATCCTCTTCTAAGCCACCTGAAACTGTCTTTGAAGAGCTCTTCAAACCATTTCAAAAATTTGTTTGTTGGCCTGTGCTTTCTTGGGTTAACGCTTCTAGAGTCGTCTCTAAGTTTCAAATTTTGCATGGCTGCTTTTTTTTTTTTTTTTTACTTCGCTTCAAGAGTCAGTCTTAAATCATGTAGGTTTTGCTTGAGGTTTGCTCGAGCAAGATGACCTTAGGTTTGGTCTTATTTGCATTTTTACCATAACTGGGCCTACATTCTAAATAAGTAACTAAATGCCACCTATAAGTTTGATTAACTGTGGCTGCTTGCCACTTTTTAGTTCTGGTTAGGGTGGTGCTATTGTTTTCCTCAGGTTCATTAGAAACATCTTCCGTGACAGCTCTGGCGCGGCACCGATTTCTGAGTGTCCAGTGTTTTCACTACCATTATTTTCTTTGGTCTCAAGTTGACACTTAAACTGTCCAGTTTTAAACCTCCGATCCGTGTTCCCAAATGAAAACATGACTTTCATTATGAATTACACGTCAAGGGAGCAAACCAAGGCGCTCGGGGGGGCGAGAACCGGGACACAGCGCTTCGCCTGGACTGGTAAACAAACCGCTGCGCAGGCGCAATGGCAACAGGACGGTAACCTGGGTAGCCGCCAATGGGCTTTTTCGTAGAGTGAAAAGCGGAAAAGCCAAACAAAACGCTGGTTCCAAGATGATAAACTGGCTGACTTCCTCTATTTTTATTTTAAAAAATTTTGTTTCTGAAGAACTAGTTGTGCGGCCTTCTGGGCCTCGCAGAGATCTTCTTCGTGGAATTCCTCGGCCCCAGAGAAATGCCGCTAGCCTGTCGGCTAGTTATATTAGCCTAATTTTTTGTCTTGACCTTTTTCATTTGACTGCAGCACTAATCCTAATCCACTGGGGCGGCAAAAAAAAAAAAAAAAAGGCGGGTGGGGGAAATCTCAACGCCACGGAAAACCTTCATACTAGCCGGTCATCACCAAACCACGCGAGATATGCCTGAGGAGAAGCGCGACCACGGGAGTGCACGTTTGCGCATGCGTCTGGCTCATCGTTTTTAGCGCGCGAAAGTTTCAAAACTTTCCGCCTAGTGAGAGGCGGTCCGATTTGGCCCTTGGGGAGTGTCCGTCGCGTTGATCTGATGGATTCACGTACACAACACCACCTTCTATGAGATTTTGCAGGCAAAAGTCCACAAGCTCGTATGGTCATCCCTTCTTTCCGTTTTTATATTGGCCGTGAACTCTGTGAGGGGAGGTTTCAGCGACTGAAGTAGTAAAGGAGTGGGAGCGGGAGAGCCGATCAATGAGGTTGTAGAATAAGAGAGAAATCTGAAGGGACAAAGGAGTTTTATTTATTTTTTGGCTGGTGACCAAGAGGATGTGAGTGTGAGCTAAGATAATACAGTGGGAAGGAGAAGATGGGAAGATTTGAGAGGTAAATGAAGGCAGTAGCTCTGTAGCCTACCTGGGAGGCCAGACTAGAAAGAAGTTGACAGTAGAGGACATTTTTCTTAAAAGAGTGTGAACTTATGTATGTTTGTAAGCAGGCAGAAATGGCATGCATTTAGTATATGGTGTATATAAGGTGGAAATCGGGACTCCCCTAATGGAATGGAATGAGGAAGATTCTAAAAGCCACAGTCCTGAACACAGGCCGAGGTGGAATTGGGAAGAACAATCGCGGTAACAGAAGTCAGGAATTTGGGAACTGTCTCGAGGGATCTGACCAATCTGACCTCTTTTTGTGTCTCAGGATATATGGGACACCTGCACCGGCATTGGATTTGGCCCCGCAACATCTTAAAGGTACCACCCAACACCTGAAGTGTCTGCCTCCTTCCGATGGAGCCTCCTGGCCCCTCCCACCTCTCACCAGCTTTACCCTTTAGTCGGAATGAAATGTGGATTTCATGGAATGAAATGGTGGCATTTAGCTATCACCTTACTCAGATGTGTCACTGACACCTTACAAAAGTACATACTTCTAGCCTCTAGCCTCTCAGTTCACTGGATATTAGAGTCTATCTTGGTATTGGCAGCAATTCTATGCCACTTAGCTAGTATAATTTGATTCTTTGTATACTATCTGGAGTACAAGGCAGAAGAATGCTGATGGAATACGTAATTTTACTCCAACAAAGGAATGGCTGATAGGTAAACAGTATCACCTCATCGGTAAGAAAAACTAAATATGGAAAGCCACAGGATTGAAGCTAGCAGTGATGGAGAAGGATCCCAGTGTGAATATATAGAATGGAAGTACTTCAGTAAAGAGCCAGGCATGGTAGTCACTTACCAAGAAAGTGACTTCATTTCATTTTGGCAGCCTAAAGTATATCCTGGCAGCTGCGCTGTATGTGTGAAGTGCATAGGAAAATGCTGCAGGAAAAATCCATGGAGGCAATGGAATAGGATTTCAGGGTTGAAGCCTGGGTGTCTTGTTTTAGGGAGTGGGATCATCCAGCTCTGAGAGGCATGGCATCTCGATATGATGTCATATAAAGTGTGTACAATTGGGAATCAGACCTGGGCTTTGACTTTAGGGTCTGCCAGTCACTCTGTGTGACCTGTCTGAATCTCAGTTTCTCTATTTATAAAATAAGGATAATAGTGCCTGTGGCATAGGATTATTGTAATGACAAAATGAGGTAGCATAGAACTTAGTATAAAGTACATGCCACCTACCAATTGAATTGTGGATGCTCTATGCATCGTAGGTCCGTCTATATTTAGGGAGCTTTAAGACAGGTACTCTACCAGGCCGGGCTCGGTGGCTCACGCCTGTAATTTCAGCACTTTGGGAGGCTGAGGCGGTCGGATCACAAGGTCAGGAGATCGAGACCATCCTGGCAAATACAGTGAAACCCCGTCTCTACTAAAAAAAAATACAAAAAATTAGCTGGGCGTGGTCGTGGGCGCCTGTAGACCCAGCTACTCAGGAGGCTGAGGCAGGAGAATGGCGTGAACCCGGGAGGCAGAGCTTGCAGTGAACCGAGATCGCGCCACTGCACTCCAGCCTGGGCGACAGAGTGAGACTCCGTCTCAAAAAAAAAAAAAAAAAAAAAAGACAGGTACTCTACCATGCCCACACATTAGAATCACCTTGGGAGCTTAAAAAAATCCTAATGCCCTGGCTTTTCCCTATACCAATTAAATCAGAATCTCTGCGAGTGGAGCCCAGACATCAGTACTTTCTTAAAACTCTCCATTTTGCAACTAAGGTTGAGAGCCACTGCTTTAAGAGTTCCCTCTAGGGCCAGGCACGGTGGCTCACGCCTGTAATCCCAGCACTTTGGGAGGCCGAGGCGGGGGGATCACGAGGTCAGGAGTTTGAGACCAGCCTGGCCAACATGGTGAAACCCCGTCTCTACTAAAAATACAAAAATTAGCTGGGCATGGTGGCACGCGCCTGTAATCCCAACTACTCCGGAGGCTGAGGCAGGAGAATTGCTTAAACCCAGGAGGCAGGGGTTGCAGTCAGCCGAGATCGTGCCACTGCACTCCAGCCTAGGCGATAGAGCAAGACTCCGTTTTGGAAAATATGTTTGGAGGAATGAAGTTTAGAGCTTGAGACAGGCAGATAAGTAGGGCATCATGAGCTGTATTCAGGAGGAAGTCCACTGTAATAAGAATGGGGTTAACGTACTAATTTGGGAAAGGTCATTGATAAAGCCATTAGTATAATTGCCAGGATACACAGGCTTAGCTGTAGAGATAGAAGAGTTTCAGTCTCCCAAGCTGGTCTTTTGATCTAGCACAGGCAACACAGACAATGATGTGTTTATTGCATTACACATGGTGAATCTTGGGCCATCAGCAGGGCTGATGGCAGTAGTGGGTTGGGGCGGATCTTTACAACCTGCAATACCTCATTGGTTGGGGAGGGCATCAAGGCATGATTGAAATGTGGGTTCTTTTCCAATGAGAGGCTGCTATACATGGGAATGCATGTGCAGCAGGGCATTGATAATGAAGTGTTTTCCTGTGGCCTATCAGGGTTGATGTGGCTGCTCTGACCACACAAGTGGTTTTGTTATTATTAACAGATGAGAAAGGTGAGGTTCAAGCCTGTCTTTGTAGCCTTTCAGGGAACACAGAATCACTTGGAATAGAAGTGGCATGGTCAGCAATTTTAGCTTCTAAGAGATAAGTTACTTACTAGTAGGACAATTCTGGTTTCTAGGTTTATAAATAATTCAGAAGTTGAAATCACCATACTACTTTAATTATTGAATATAAGACAAAAAAGGTAGTGATAATGGCCAAGAATATCTTTTGCCACATGAAGTTACCTGTCTTTAATTGGGTTCCTTTCCTTGAAAAGCAGGCACACATGAGTGACAGAGAATCTTCCTGGGACCGATAGGAATGCTGGACAGGTTGGTCTCTGTCTTTAAAGGTTTTTATGAGTTAGAGTGAGCCAGGACTAAAGCCAAAGACAAGTAATGCTTCAGTTTCTTAAGGGCTTTTTCAGCTGCTGGAGACCAGTAGTACTTTTGCTCAGAAAGCAAAGGAGAAAGGGGCTTAAGCCCAGTTGGAGAAAAACAAAAACAAAAACAAAAACAAAAAACTATAATTAGGTCTTTTGTGCTTTGTGGATATCAAATACCTGTTGGACATTTTTCAGAAACTTTCATATTCTACCAGTATGGGGTTCTGGTTCTATAAATGAGGATATCCAGTCCATCTTTCTTTCTGCCTCTTTTTGGGATGCAAGAAATTAAATTTGAGTCAGGCGCAGTAGCTCACGCCTGTAATCCTAGCACTTTGGGAGACCAAAGCAGGAGGATCGCTTGAGCCCAGGAGTTCAAGACCGGTCTGGGCAACATGGCAAAACCCTGCCATTAACCTGGCTAATGTTACAAAAAAAAAAAAAGACAAGAGAAGCCAGCAGCGAGTCATCACTGGACCTGACCAATATGACCACTCAAAGAGAGGAACAGACGTCAGCAGGGAAAAGCTAAAGGTCTTTCTGGAGTTAGGTAAGTGGCCAGCTGGTCAAAGGAGCTATAGTTGAAAAATTCATAGAAGTAGAGTTTTGTCCCCCTAAACCCACATAAGTGCCCATGAGATAAGGAATCAGTCTTTAATACCTGTGAGGTACAGGGAAACTGATGGCAGCTCATGATAGTACCAACAAAGTAAGACGTATTGCTCATCCTCCTCTCAAACCCTGGCAGGATCAGAAACTAGGAGGGGCAAGATCTAAGGAAACAAGTCAGGAAAAAAGAGAAGTGGCCACACTCTTTTGCTAAATCTACTACAGAAGGCACAAACTGGGAGGAGGGAGAAATGCCTAAACTAAGTCAGGTGCCAACTTTTGACTGTTACCTAGGACTGGATATTTTAGTTATTAACATCTCTTAACTAAAAGTGACCAGAAAAAGTAACGGGATGACCCAAGTTTTAATTCAGGGATAAGAGAAGAACCAACCTTGCAACCAGACACCCTTGAAGGGTGTTTCCAAAGGGACAGTGGAAAATAAAAATTAGGTGGTTTTAGGTTAATCTCAAAAGTCATGCTTATTCAGTGTGCTGGTACACTGTCGCTGAGCACCTACTTTGCTGTTTTAGATCCTAGAGGTATAAAGATGAACTGGATGACATCCGTCCTGCAAGAATCTGTGAAGTCAATGCAATATGATATATGCAATCATTTAAGTAGTATATGTGAAAATTAAAGTACTATGGTGAAAAGGAAAATGTGAGTAACTTATTTTGGAAGGATACAGAGTGGGAGAGAAATAGAACTACAGATAAGATAAAACACAGCAGGGTTTGAAAAGAGGAGTAGATGTTCACAAAGAGGACAAGGCAGAGAAACTGTCAAGTCTAAGCCACGGAGGCAGTACAAGCAGTGTGAAGGGCATGCTTGTTCAGCAGGTGACTAAAATGGAGGTGAAATGGAGGTCACAGGGGTTGAGTTTAGACCAGAGCTATTGGCAGGCTCATTCTGGAAAGTTAATGGAATTTTAGAAACAGATACACCAAGAGACCAGTCATTTCATCTATCAGTCATTCCTCCCTCTGTTTGACCTTGCCTTTTATAAAATTGACCAACAGCCCTTTTTATTTTTTTATTTTTTATTTTATTTTATTTTATTTTTTTTTAGTTTGGGATATGACCTTTATTGAGCTTATCCACCAGAGCGGAAATAATGTCTGTACAAAACCAAATGTTTGTTACTATAACTTCTGCGTCACAATTAAAATCCAAAGAGTTATTTAAAAACGGTCAACTCAATCAAAACCCACTACTTCAGAATCAATATTTTCTTTAAGCCACAGTAACACTTAAATATGGTTAAGACTCGAATGCAGAAATTTGGTTGGTTGGAAAGCTAATTAAACTTCCAACTTGCTCAAATAGAGTTACAAAAAGGCAAAATTGCCAACACCCCTTTTTAGAGAGTGCTGAGAAGATAGTATGGGAACTCTTCTCCATCCCTTTCTCCCAGTTGGTTGGATCTGGCTCTGTATATGAGTTAGGCTGGGTCAAACAGACTCTGCCTCCTAAGAATTTAGAGTCAGAACATTGAGAGACTGGGTCGCTCTGACAGAAGCATTGAATTTATAAGGACATGTGAATTTCAGATCCAAGGCCACCATTTAGGGGCAGCCATTTTGGGGCCAGTAATACAATAAGGGACAAGCAGAACTGGTTGATCTCAAGAGAAGCTGGTGAATGCAGCTAATGAAGAAACAGAGAGAATTGGAGGCAGTAGGCCATGTGGTCTCCTAGAGAAAGAGAGAGTCAGTAGCTACCTTGGGTCTGACCACTTTCAGGACCCTTGTCTAATCTAAGATCTGGCTGCCACTTTTTGTTCTTGATTTCCCTGCACTTCCTCTGAGTCATAATAAATCCATCTCAACCTAAGGAGATTTATTTTTCTCCTTAGACAACAGTGTTATGTGCCTAATTATGTTCTCCCCTTCTTAATGTTCTTTGTCCTAATAAAACCATGTATCTTCTACATTAGGAATACACATATATAGCAAAGACACTTATTTAACTCGCTACAGATATCTCATGAAAATGTAGGTCCTTTATTTTGTCTAGAGTTTTCACCTATTAGTCATCTATTACTGCATAACAAAATTCCCTACAGTTTAGTATCTTGAAAGAATAATATCAAGTTCAACAGAGCTTAAAAAAGAAAACAAACAAACAAAAACGTTATGTCATAGTTTCTGTGGATCAGGAATTTGGGAGCAGCTTAACTAGGCCATCTGGCTTCGGGTCTCTCACAAAGCTGTAGTTGAGATGTTAGTTAGGGGTATGGTCACTGACTAGGGCTGGAGAATCTCCTTCCAAGGCAGCTCACTCACAAGGTTGGCTAGTTGGTGCTGGTTGGTGAGAAGCCTTGGTTTGCTATGTGTGGGCCTCTTCACAAGGCAGCTTGAGTTTCCTTATGATGTGGTAGCTGGCTTGCCCAGAGTAAGTAATCCAAGAAGGTGAGAGCCAGGTAGAAACTGTCACAGAATCACTTCTGTCACATTCTATTTATTAGAAAGAAGTAACTAAGTCTAGCCCACATTCATGGGGAGGTGGATTAGGTTTCACATCTAAAATCTAATGTGGCAGCCAGAACTTAGATGCATTCTTTGAAGGCATATCAAAGAATTTGTGGATGTATTTTAAAACCACCACAACCTGTTCGGTTACAGAAAAAAAAAAAATAGTGTCTAATCCTGTTTCAAATATAGTTCAATTTCATTCAGTTCCTTTAGATAGTATTAGTATCCTATGGATGAAATGTTTCATCTTTCATAATACCTCCCAAAGAGGTCCTGTCATTTTTTCTGAAAATGACGTTCATTTGTTTGGGGGGAAGCAGGGGTATAATTACATATCCTTGTGGCACTGATGAGAGAGAGGGTACCTCCTGGCTTCATTCTGGACCTAGAGTATGCACTGAGGTACTTTCAGGTTTCCAGGATGACACCCTCATGCAGTCTGAATATATGTCCCTGCCAAATATCATGTTGAATTGTAATCCCTGGTATTGGAAGTGGGGCCTGGTGGGAGGTGTTTGGGTCGTGGGGCAGATCCCTCCTGTCTTGGTGCTGTTCTTACTAAAGTGAGTGAATTCTCTCAAGATCTGCTGTATTAAGTGTGTGGCACCACCCCCAACTCTCTCTCTTGGTCCTGCTTTCACCATGTGACATGCAAGCTTCTGTTTTACTTTTTGCCATAAGTAAAAGCTCCCTGAGGCCTACCCAGAAGCTGAGCAGATGTGGGCAGCATGCCTCCTGTACAGCCTGCAAATGTGTACAATTAAAACTCTTTTCTTTATAAATTACCCAATTTCAGGTATTTCTTCGTTGCAATGCAGGAACAACCTAATACATACCCCGTGTCTGCCTGATCCCTGGGGAACATGCTGTCCTGTGATGCTGAAGCCTGCAGCTGGTGAACTCATGGTGAACTCATGGCCCACCTTTGGATTCAGACAAAACTCCTAGGGAGTTTTGACCACCTCCCCTGGCAGACTCAGTACCCCTGGCCCCTGCTGTGGGGTTACCTTGCCTTGGTTGTGGCAGGCCTATTGGCTGTTAGTTCAGCATCATCCTTCAAGAGAACAGAAAGGCTTAGAATAATTGATTGTCATATCTGTGTCTGACCATGCTATTGTGGACTTGGCCTGAACAGCCATAGAAATGCAAGGAATGAGGTGTGAGGGACTTGGGCAGTTGTCTCAAAAAGGGAGTCAAGGCAGAAATCCCTTACCCTGAGCACTGCTCTCAACATGGAGGTAACTCACTGTGGTAGGCAGCCTTTTATTTCATGATTTGACTTTTTGATGAGTCCATGCTAGTTCTCTTGTAGAATATTCTGCATTCTTGATTTGGCCAATTATTTCCTCATAATATCTTATAACTTGTTTCTCCAACCCTTGCCTTTTTATTAAAAAAAAAACTTGACATTATATATACAGATTTGATTATATTCAGGTTAAACATTTTTAGAAAGAATACTTCAGTAACATTGAGTAGGTTACATCATTTCATGTTAGGCACATAATTTCAGCTTGTCTTACTATTAGTAACGCTAAATTTGGTCACTTGGTTAAGATGATGACCCCCCCCCAACTCTCTTCACTGAAAAAGGACACACATCCCTTTGCACTTTATAAGTAATCTACAAATAACGTGTTCAACAACTTTTCATCTTATGCTTTGAACACCTTTTGTGATCTTTTCCTGAGTCAATTATTTCACTGGGGGTTGCAAAAATGGTGTTCTAACTATAGTAGTCTGTATTTATTAACTAGCATTTTTCTGTAAAGAAGAACTTTCTTTTTTTAAGAGATGGAGTCTAGCTCTGTCTCCCAGGCTAGAGTGCAGTGGCACCATCAGAGCTCACTGAAGCCTCAACCTCCTGGGTGCAAGTGATCCTCCCACCTCAGCCTTCTGTGTTGCTAGGACCACAGGCACATGCCACCGTGCCTGGTAAGAGCTCTATTTTAAGAAAACCATTTTAATGAATTTCTCAGTGGACCACTGGGTAGTGGTTTGTTTCCAATTTTGTTGAAAACACTTGGAAAGCTCTTGATTTTTAAAAGGATTTGTAACCCAATTATTGGAGCTATTCAGTTTCTCAGTACTATCCCCAATATTTTCAGTTATTCCTATGTTTCGTCCCCAGGAGGTTTTTAAATTCAGGCAACGCAGGATTTGAGGTAAAGGTGGAAGAGAGGTTCGGCAATCTATGCTAAGATGGAAGAAAAGCTAAGTGGAAACCAAGAACCAGCATGACATCTCGACTGCACCAGTTCTCAGAAAAGCAGTTTTAGAATGCATACTAGTAGAAGCTGAAGATCTAGAAATTAGTTCCCATAAAACTCTGCATGCTTTGGGACCCCTTGGAAAGTTTTTACATGAAGCCAGAGGTCTATAGTACAGAACACTGAGCAAAGTCTTCCAGGTTTGGCTGATGACAAGCTAAGGGCAGAAATAAAGGAATTTAGAGACTGGCTTTCAAAACAATAGCCTGGATTTCAAGCCTATTGTCTTGTTTCTATTTTGAATTTCAGAAGCCAAATATTAATTTCTTTTTTTCCATTCCTTTTGTAACATCTAAACAGTGCCAAAACACTATCTGCAGGGCAAATGGATTCCCCAGGCAGATGAGAAGATCACATTACTCATGTTCAAAATATTACCCCAGTTGCACAAGTATTGTGGAATTTTGTGCATTTGGATGGAAAACAACTGTTTCTTTATCTTCTTCCAATGTCAGGAGTAAATTTGGTGATTATAACTTTGGCAATATATTTTAAGCAGAATTAGTATATTATGTAACATGTTTTATGACCATCCTTAATACAATTTTGGGTTATGACTCCTTACAAGATGATTTTAAATATCATTAAGCCATAATATATACATGCAGTCATCCTGGAAGGAATAAATACGTTGGTCATTTTTTTTGTGTCAAATAATTTAAAGCAATCTTTGTGATTTCTCATGTCAAGGGGCCATAGTAGTAAGTCATAACACATTAAATTGACCAGTTATTTTAATCTAGTCTACTATTCATGATGCAGAATAGCATAGTACACTATGCCTGCTCTGGAGGCTGAGTCAGTGGTTCCAAATCCTAGCTCCCACACTGTGCAGCTATGGGCACATTACTTATTCCCCCAAGCCTCCATTTCTTCATCGGTAAAACAGAAATGCCAGTAATAGTACTCATCTTGTTGGGTTGATAGGATTAAATGACATAATGTATGTAAACACCTGGCACATGTTAAATATTAGTTGTTCTTATTGTTGTAATTATTCTTGACTAAGAGAGGAGATGATATCCAAGTCACCAACCTGCTGACTCAAAGAATTTCTTCAATATCTAACTTTTTTGATAAATGAATTTTCTTAAAATGTCAAGTGTTAAAATTAACATTGAATTTCTCTGAGTCTTACATAGAAAAACTAGAATTAACCTCACTCCTCCTAAAATAAAAGTAGAAAATACGATGAGGATGTTGATCCAGGAAGGACCTTCAGTTTCTTGAAAATTATACTCCAGCTTCCTTGTGCCACCTCTTTGCTTACAAAGTTTTCATTTCTACACATTGCAAGTCAGCATTCGTCTTTCAAAAAATAAATATTCTGAATTGCCTTGGTTAGGATTCTGAGTTAGAAACAACAAGTTATATGCCAGTGTTATGAGACAAATGTATAGCCAGTTTATATTTCTGACTTGGAGTAATCCAAATGCTATCCAAGTATTAATAAAATTTATATTTATTTAAAATAATTTGACAACACACATTTAAAAAATTGTCTTTTCCTCTATAGTGTTATAAAGAATCCACACATTGTTCCTAGTATCGACAATCAGGTGTGGCTCTAAAGTATCTCCCAATTAAGGCTGTTAGGACTTAGATAATGGCTTCCCAAAAGTCAGATATTCTAACCTGAGGAGAAACCGATTTCTTGAGTTCTTTCCACCACCCTGTGATGGCACTTCAGGGTCAATCTGTGAAGCTGGAATTTTCATTCAGTTGCACCTAACTAGATCTTTAAGGAAAGAAGCAGTGGAGCATGGGGAGAGTAACTATTGCAGTGTCCATACTAATTCCCAGATTCCTTTCAAGATTTAGGACCGACAGCAATCCAATTTGTCTCCGAGAATGCTAGTTTAAATCCCTCCTCAGCAATTCAGTCCTTTTCCCTCTTCCTTTCTTTAGTCAGCAGGCTCCCATGGTGACCGGTTTTAAAAGAAATCATCCTCTTCAGCAGTTACCAACACCATGGCAACTAGGACGTCAGCAAAGCAGGATAGACCCTGCACAAAACAGCTCCAAGCAGGCTCCCTCCCTGCCTCTCCAGTTCAGCCCTGCCTGAGGCCTAGGGATGGGGCTAATGACATCTAGACTTGTACACCCCAGAATTCCTATGTGTTTCTGTGGTTTTCCCCATAAGCATAGATATTTGGGCATATAGTAAACTATGTTACAGGAATCTCCCTCCCCCCCCCAAAAAAAAACATAGATCATATTTAAAGGGTGAGGATGGGTGATGAGATGGGGACAGGGAGGTAGGTATGGGATGGTCTTTTGGGTTTAAGGAAATATAAAAATTATGTTTGAGTTTATAAGGTAACAGTAAGCTGATAGTAGGGGAAGTCAGAGCCCTAAACATATGGTGTGGTTTATATTTAGGCACAGGACCTTGGGAAATTTTAAAAAATATTTTTATTTACTTGAGAGTGAAATAGACAAATGGCTTTAACAAGCACTTGAAGAGGGTGTAATGCTGTCCGTGGTGCTGAACGCTCCATTGTGCCAGATGTGTGCTAAGGGGGATCCAGAGGGGAGGTTAAGGAACACCTTGCCAGGTCGGGATACTGAATGTAAGAAAGAAAGAGAGGGGTTGAGGTTAAGAAAGCATCATTTATCTCCCATACTGAGCAACTCTGAATGGTCAGGATAAATCTTCAGATAGAAAAAAAAGGAAAATAGAGAAGGAAGGAGGTTTGGGTGATTGAATCTTCTCCTTTTCATATGGAGATTTTTGGTCTGAGCCAATCAAGACAGAGATTTCTGCTGCTTTGCTCCTGAAAGGAAAAGTGGGGGAAGGGAGGGAGAAGATGGCCACATTCTCCCCTTCAGCCACATGATCCATTTCCCATGTGACACATTCCAGAGCCTTGGAAAGGAGAAGGGAGGGGCAACAAGAGAGTGGGGCTGGGGGCGGGAAGATGGTTTAACAGTCTACCCTGCACAGCGTCATCTTGTCTCCCTAACAGGAAGCAGGCTGTGAGCCAAGGGGAAGGCAGAGGACAGAAATGAATGTGTTTCCAGGCTTTCCTGGTGGTTTATGGCATTCTCCAAACTCCTATGCAAGGGCTATTCCTGACAAAGAAGATCTAAAGAGAACGTCTCTGAAATCAAGTCCGGATGAAGGTATGTGATAGGGATCCCTTGGTATTGCGACTGAAATTTGCCTCAGAGGACATAATGCCTTCTTTTTTTCCAGGCAATTTGGAGATTTTGTCCTGCCTTGGATGCTGGTTAGAGGCTTTAGGTTTGTTACCAGTCCAGAAAAGATGCCTAGGTAGTTCTGTAAAATGAAAATTCATCAGAGTATGTGCCTGTTGAAAAATTGGATGGAAATTGTGTATAGTGATAATTAATGAAACAAAGCACTCATTGATGAAAAGGATTTTTCCCCTTGAATCCTGGAAAGAGGGGAAAAAAATTACCGAAACCAACTAGGTTTCATCATCACTGCAATAAAAGCTGTTTCATCCCTTTTCAGCTGCTTATTCTATGCCCATGTTCCCAGAGGTTATTGGCAGTGGCTTGGGGAGTCGAAGTGGGCAGGCGTGCTGTTCCTTTGTGCTGTGCGATCATCTTCCTTCTGATGTTCCTGGAACCAGAGGTGTTTGTGATTGTTCCCAGCTCTGATTTAGGACAGTAGGCTGCCACAGAATTTCACATCTTGTAGAATTGCTAACAACAAGACCCTGGGGAAGTTCTCAGAGGAATCTACCAAAGTTACAGGCTAAAATAATCAGCCATGAACTCAAATTTTCATGTCTTTGCCTATTTTCAGCACAAAGAGAGGAGTCCCTTTAAATTTTATTTTGTCTTTATTTAACAAATACTTAAGAAAGTTCTTTCTAATGTGCAAGGCACTGTTCTAAGCACAAACAGTCATTGAATCCTTATAACAACCCTTTGAGGAAGGTTTTATTACCCACATTTTAGAGATGAAGAAACAGAGGCACAGAGAAGTTAGGGAACTTTCCCAAGGTCACACAGCTAGCAAATAGTAGAAGCAGAACTTGGACCTATGAAGCTTGAGCCCAAAGCCTGTGCTCTTAACCACTGAGCTATGCTGCTTGCCTGCTCATATTATTTCAAATGATGTCAGCAGTCAATTTGGCTTCAAATTTTGTTCAGCTGACGCAACTAGAAGATTGAATCAGTTTGCTTTGCTAAAACAGATCCCCAGAGAAATCTATATTTAATCTTAAATTATCCCTGTAGTCACATTCTGTACCCCCAAGTAACCCAGTAAGTAATTGCTGTTCTGTTTCCCTTGTGCTGTATAGATCTCTGTAGTAAAACGCTATGTTACTATGGTGACCAATTGATGTCTCAAGAAAAAAGAAATCTAGAATTATATCATGGGTTTTTTAAAAAATCGAATGCAGAAACACTCTTCCATCCTCAGAACCTAGCAAGGCCAGCCTAAGCATATTTTCTTTAAAAGCACCTACCTAGTTCTCAAAATAAAATAGATTAAAAACTTCTAAAACTATGTATATAAATTATAATATCAAACTGACTAGATTTATTGTTTTAAAATGATATTATACCTTAAATTAAGGGAATAGGTATCCTTTGCAAATTATTTTAGGTTTTTAAGGGTAAAAGAGGAGATTTGCTAATAACTTTTTTTAACCGCTAGAAATTTCTGAGATATAAAGATTTCCTTTTTTTGATCTGTGTAGATTTCCTTCTGGCCTTTGATAATAAAAGATGACTGATCTGATTTCTATAAGCTATAGAAACGCTATGAAAAGTTACTAGTTCCCTTCAGGGTTTCATTGCGCAGTACTTTAAAACGTAATTGTGTCCCCTACAATATTGAACTTTAGTCTTTTAGCTTAAGCATTTGATCCCTGCTGAAATCTACATTTCTTTGGAACAAGTAACACTTTTACGCTATTATAGTCACATGAAGTGAGCTTCTTGAGGGACGGTATCCTTTCCTCTTTGGATTTCTAGCACTTTTCACCAGGCCTGGTTTATGGTGAACTCTCAATATACTCTTGTGAATGAAGACTGACACGACTCAAAACAGTGACATATTCTGCTGGTGCCAATTTGGGAGTCCATGCCTGTTTTATTTTGCGTGTATTTATAGGGAGGACAGTGAGGAGACACACGTGTAGTAAGAACTTGGCAACAGTCAAAATTATGCCTGAAGTTTATATAGTTAGGCTGGCCCTGGAGCAGCTGCAAATTACAGTTTAGAAAGTATACATAAATTATTTCCTGGAGATCACCAATCCCCCTGACATTTTTATTTACATTTAGAATGAAGTTCTCCTGATATTTTCATTCATATCTAGATGGAAGCACCCCTAACAGTCTTATTTTCCTCTGATGTTTTGGGTGGTCCCATCTCCCAGTGTTGAAACAGTTCAACGCAGTTTGAGAGGGAATGTCTTGAGAAGTCAACTCCTGCCCCAGGCAATTCTCTCCTAATCCAATCTGGCTCCCAGTCCTTAGAACTCAGTATAGAAAGCTCACAGGACTGCAGGACTATTTCCTAGGGAACTCTGGGATCTTGAGTGTCAGTGTGGGTTAGGGTCACACTGCCTTTCTCAAACCATGGCATGATTGAAGAAGATTGTCCTGAATGAAGAAGATTGTCCTGGGGCATTTTGAAAGCTTGGTCAGGATTTAAATTCAAGTTAGCAAGATGGTAAGGCTTAAAATAGTCACCCTCCTGATAATATACACAAACATAACCTATGATTTTTCCATCTAATTAAATCATTAAGGGGTTGTGGATAAAGTGTGGGTCCTTGAATTCTACCAGCTCATGCTGCTCACCTCAAGCATTACCTGCTGAGCGAGCTGCACAAAAGAGACAACAGCCCTGATGGAAGCACAAACCAGCTGGCAAGTGCTGCATGCCCCCCACACATGCAAGGCTTCTCAGATAAGCAGGGCTAGCACACACATGAGGCATGGATCTGGAAACCTAGCTGGGCTTCCTACGCATCCCTCTTGAGTCTAAAAGGGGGCAACCTACTCAACCAGCTAAATGGGAGGATAGAACAGAGGGAGAGAAAGTGGAGAGGCTTCCCCTTGAGGAGAGGCCTTACCAAGTATGATTTCACCTAGAGGTGAGGGGTGAAAGCAGAAATAAGAAGAGGGACAATGAGCATGGGTGAAGAATATGAGAAAGTGATACCTGGGTCCTGCTTTCAGACACAACAGCTTGCCTGCAAGTAAACCCTGCCAAATGAGTCAGGACCTGCCAGGGGAATGATCACATCCCTTCCTAAGGTGTATGTAGGGAGGGGAGAGGAGAGAGAAGGACCAGAGTGTGGATGCAGTTTCTTCTCCATCAGCCAAGGCAAAAAATTGGATGACATGGGAGTTGTGCTCTGAGAGGACAGTTTAAAAAGAAAAAAGGAGGCTGAGTGCCATGACTCATGCCTGTAATCCCAGCACTTTGGGAGGCTAAGGCGGGAGGATTGCTTGAGCCCAGGAATTTGAGACCAGCCTAAACATAGGGAGATCTTAGGCCAGACATGGTTGCTCACGCCTGTAATCCCAGCAGTTTGGGAGGCTGAGGCGGGCAGAACACTTAAGGTCCGGAGTTCTAGGCCAGCCTGGCCAACATGCTGGAACCCCATCTCTACTAAAAATACAAAAATTAGCTGGGCATGGTGGCAGGTGCCTGTAATCCCAGCTACTCGGGAGGCTGAGGCAGGAGAATCGCTTGAACCCGGGAGGTGGAGGTTGCAGTGAGCCGAGATTGCGCTACTGCTCTCCAGCCTGGGCAACAGAGCAAGACTCCGTCTCAAAAAAAAAAAAAAAAAAAATCATAGGGAGATCTACAAAAATAGGTGGGTGTGGTGGCACGCACCTGTGGTCCCAGGTCCTCGGGAGACAGAGGTAGGAAGATTGCATGGGCCTGGGAGGTTGAGGGTGCAGTGAGCGGTGATCGCTCCACTGCACTCCAGCCTGGGTGACAAAGCAAGACCCTATCTCAAAAAAACAAAAAATAAAAGGCAAAAGGGGAGTTCCCATCATGAATATATTTCCCTGTTTGTGGAGTCATTTTCCCTTGGCCAAACCTTTAAAGCAGTCATCTCCTTTCATTCAGTATACTCTCCCGGACACTGCATGTCTGTCATATTTAATTCTCATAGCAACTCTCTATGATATGCATTATTAGCCCCAATTTTAGCTGAGGAAACTGAAGCTCAAAGAGATTAACTTACCTGTTCAATGTCCACAGATGGCAGGTAGAGTCAGGATCTGAATCCATGTCTTTTTAATTCTGTGCTCTTTTTACTATATCACAAGTAAAGTTCTTTTATCTGCATTCTTTTAAAACGTTTTTGGATATTAGATTAATACAAATATCATTCTAGAAAATTTGGAAAATACAAAGCAGTATAAAAGGATAATGAAAATAAAAATCAGTTGTGATCTTGCCACCTAGAAACAATCACTGTTAAAATGTTGGTGTATTTCTTCTCAATTTTTTTCAATGCATATAATGAAAACAAAAGCAAATATTTGTTGAGCACTTGCTTTGTTCCAGACATTGTCCTTAGCTCCTTTCTTGTGTAATTTATTTTATTATCATAAAAAATCAATAAAGTAAGTATTGTTATTATTTATTCTAATTTTATTGTTGAAGACACTCAATAAGCACAAACATGTAAAATAATTTACCAACAGCTACACAGATTATAAGTGACTTGAACCCCAGGCAGGCTGACTCTAGAGCAGGCTTTCTCAACCTTAGCACTATTGGCATTTGAGGCCAGATAATTCTTTGTCGTGGCGGGGGTCGGGGAATGTCCTTGTCATTGTAGTGTTCTGGGCTTTTTTTTTTTTTTCCAGAGACAAGGTCTCACTCTGTCACCCAGCCTCGAGTGCAGTAGTACAATCATGGCTCACTGCAGCATGAAACTCCTAGGTTCACACTCCTAGGGCCCAACATACCCTATCTTGTGCTTGTTAGTTTTTTCCCTTTAGGTCTATGATAGTCCCACCTCAACCTTCCAAGGAGCTGGGACTGTAAGCGTGCACCACCATGCCTGGCTAATTTTTTTTTTTTTTTTTTTGATAGAGACAGGGACTCACTATGTTGCCCAGGCTTGTCTTAAACTTCTGGCTTTAAGTGATCCTCCCACCCTAGCCTCCTAAAGTGCTGAGATTACAAGCATGAGCCACTGTGCCCAAACCATTGTAGAATATTTAGCAGCATCCCTGGCTTCCACCTACCAGATGTCAGTAACACTTCCCTCTCCCAGATGTGACAACCAAAAATGTCTCTAGACATTTCCAAATGTTCACTGTGAGGCAGAATTATCTCTGATTGAGAACCACTAGTCTAGAACCTGTGCTCTCAGCCACCATACTATATAGCCTTTTCATATTTAAAATGCACATAAAGAGCCGGACACGGTGGTTCATGTCTATAATCCCAGTACTTTGGGAGGCTGAGGTGGGCAGATCACTCAAGGTCAGGAGTTTGAGAACAGATGGGGCAACATGGCGAAACCTCATCTCTACAAAAAATACAAAAATTAGCTGGGCGTGGTGGCGTGCACCTGTAATTCCAGTTACACAGGAAGCTGACGCACAAGAATCTCTCCAACCCAGGAGGCAGCGGCTGTAGTGAATTGAGATGACACCACTGCACTCCAGCCTGGGTAACAGAGTGCGACTCTGTCTCAAAATAAAATATTAGGTTGGTGCAAAAGTAATTGCAGTTTTTGCCATGACTTTTCATGGGAAAACTGCAATTTTTTTTGCACCAACCCAATAAAGTAAAATAAAGTGAAATAAAATGCGCATAAAGTTATTTTGTTCTATATCCAAAGAGAAATAAATCTTCAAATTTGGGTGCAGGCCGTGAAACTTTGCTGGAATGTCAATAGTGACTTTATGGATGAAGAAAAGTGCTCATTAGTAGATTCTTATTAAATGCTTCTTAGTAGACTCGGAGAACTAGTTATAAGCTCACAGTTGCCCAGTAGAGAGAATAAGTGCGCTTTTCTCTCTTATTACCTTTCTCTGGTTCTCTGTGCCAAGCACCTTACTTAGCCTTCAAGAATTTAGATTTCATGTGTATACTTGTGGCATATCAGGACCATGCATATCAACAAAGGTGTCAAAATATATTGCTATGTCCTAAACAGAGCATGTTGCAAATAACTGCTTACTAATAAATAATCATTGGTTTGTTTTTTTAATTAATTGGAATAAATTTAAGGATATATACATAACAATGTTTTTTTCAGTATGATTTCTTAGATGGAGATTAAAGGGTTGGAATTACAGGTCGAGCTCCTAGAATTGCACATAATTCTGGATATATGGGGGTATATCACACATATGAACACATTTGTCATGTGTCTCTGAAGAAGAAAGGTTGAAAATTGCTTCATAGGTGATTTTTTTTTTTTTTTTTTTTTTTTTGAGACGGAGTCTCATTCTGTCACCCAGGCTGGAATGCAGTGGCGCGATCTCAGCTCACCACAACCTCCGCCTCCCGGGTTCAAGCAATTCTCCTGCCTCAGCCTCCTGAGTAGTTGAGATTACAGGCGCCTACCACCATGCCCGGCTAATCTTTATATTTTTAGTAAAGATGGGATTTCACCATGTTGGTCAGGCTGGTTTCGAATTCCTGACCTCAGATGATCCACTCACCTCGGCCTCCCAAAGTGCTGGGATTACAGGCGTGAGCCACCCTGCCTAGCCAGCATAGGTGATTTGAGTCAACCATTACTGATATGTAGAGAGGATTGAATTAAGAAGCACTGAGAAATGATCATTTATAAACTGTCTAACAACAGATGGCACTGAATATATATATTATCCATGTGAAATATATGAAAATACATGTTCAGCCATGTTTTCATATAGTCACAATTTGTCCATGAAAAAATACACGTTAATGCGATATTAAATTTAACATCTGCAGCCAGGCGCAGTGGCTCACGCCTGTAGTCCCAGCACTTTGGGAGGCCAAGGCGGGTGGATCACTTGAGGCCAGGAGTTCAAGACCAACCTGGCCAACATGGTGTAACGCAGAATTGAAAATTCTCAAATAATAGAGCAAATATACAAATGTAAGTGGAAGACTTTCATTTTTCATTTTCCATGTCTACTAAAAATACAAAAATTAGCTACACGTGGTGCACATGCCTGTAATCCCAGCCATTCGGGAGGCTGAGGCACCAGAATCTCTTCAACCCAGGAGGCAGAGGTTGCAGCAGCCAAGATCACACTACTGCACTCCAGCCTGGGAGATAGAACGAGACTGTCTCAAAAAAAAAAAAAAAAAAAAAATTAACATCTGCTTCATAAACTTGAAGGTTGCTTTCTAGAAAACCCTGACTGAGGACAGTGGTACAGATCAAAATTTACCCGGAATGTTGATGTGAATAAGATGTGAGACAGAAGGTGAATGCTCCTGAGAAACAATGCTTAGTAACTTCCTGCTCAGTGCCTGTACTCGCTTCTTAACAAGTCCTTCACCTTCTTTTCAAATAGCTGTAAATCTCAACTACTTCATTGTTCTTTGCTTTGACTTTAATAAGTCTAGTCTTTGCCTCTTGATACTGAAGTCAGAACTTAGAAATGAAACCAAACATTTACCTCCAAAACAACTGGTTCCCTCTAACTCAACAAGCACACAGCAGGTGTTCAAAAAATGTTTGCTGAAGTGAATTGAATTTAGTGAGGTGCAAATTCCTTGGCCAAATGGTTTTCTTCAGAATTTGAAAGACCTCATACTGGGAAGAAACATGTAGAAAACTGACAGAGGACACTCAGGGGTTCTAGAAATGTGTCTCTTCTCTGAGAGGTTTGGTATTAGATAGAATGGAAAGCAAACACAGGTGGCAGGTCCTCTTTGACTAGACCACTTCTTGTAAGGAAACTTCAGTAAGAAGTTGTTGACACATCTAGGATAATTACTGTGGAAAGCTGGGCTGGACCCTAGGTAAAATTCGTCTTTCCTTTGGCTACTGATCTTTGATATCAGAAACTCTCAGTGCTGGGTCCCAGCAGCCCTAAACAACTTCCCTCTCCTCCCATTAAAATGCACCCTCAGGATGAGATCTCTGCCAGATGAAAGTGGTGGGTTATAAATTAAATGAGCTCATCTCAGATAACAATGTCCACCTGTCACTTTTTGCTCATAGAGCTGAAAAGACCTTAGAAATCATCTAGGCCAACAACGTGCATATTGTAGACATGGAAGCAGAGGTTCAGGGAGATTGATTTACTTAAGGTCCTTATGCTGAAATAAAAATAAGACCGGAGTCTCTTGACTTGTTCAGTGCTTATAATCAGAATTAGAACCCAGGTTTCTTAGCCCCCAGCCCAATGTGTAAGGTGAAGTAGAAAGCACTATACTCTTTAAGATTTTTGGTTTTCTAATATTTCAGATGCTAGTAGGGTAGTAGAAGCTGATAGAATGACTGGTATGAATTTTAGTACTCACATTCAATTATATAACAAATGCTACATTGAATTAGTTTCTATTGCTGCTGTAACAAGTTAACACAAATTTAGTGGCTTAAGATAACACTGTTGATTATCTCACAGCTCTGTATGTCAGAAGTCTGGGTAGGTTTGGCTGAGTTCTCTGCTTAGAGTCTCCCAGGGCTAAAATCAAGATCTTAGCAGGACTGTGATGCTTTTTAGAGGCTCTGAGGTTTACTGCCCTTCCAGGCTCAGTCAGGTTGTTGGCAGAATCCAGTGCCTTGTGGTTGTAAGACTAAGATCCTATTTCCTTGATAGCTATCAGGTGGGAGCCATCATACCTCCCAGAGGCCTCATCCTGGTCCCTCTTCTTATCTGTTTACTACTCTATACCCCTCTACAACTAATTACACTAGATCTTCATGAGGGTAGGGATACAGTTTGGTTTACCATTGTATATCTAATTATTAACATAGTACATTCTGGAGTGTAGTATGATCTTAGTGTATATTTATGGAGTGATGAATGAATTGATTCAAATGGGCAAAGGTTTTCAAAAGACATTTTTCCAAATGTACATATTCAATAGCCAACTGATATCTCTACATGGATATCTATTGGGAATTTAACTTGTGCAAAGTAGTATTACTGATTTCAAGCTCCCTAAACTTTTTCTCTCTTGCTCTCAGGCTCTCAAAACTAGGGGTCATCCCCATTCCCTAACCCCATCACACATAAACTAATCTTGTTGGCTCTGTCTCCATAATATTTTCAATATTCATCTACTTTTCTCCACCTACACTGGCATCACCCTGGTCTAAGCCACCATCATCAGCAGTGGTGTGATCACAGCATCACAGCTCACTGCAGCCTCAACCTCCTAGGCTCAAGCAGTTCTCCTGCCTCAGCCTCCCAAGTAGCTGGGAGCCTCCCACCACAACCAGCAAATTTTTACTTTTTTTGTTTTTTTTGGTAGAGATAGGGTCTGACTATGTTGCCCAGGCTGTAATAGCCTTTTTTTTTGAGACAAAGTCTGTCTGTCGCCCAGGCTGGAGTGCAGTGGTGCGATCTCGGCTCACTGCAACCTCCGCCTCCCGGGTTCAAGCGATTCTTCTGCCTCAGCCTTTCGAGTAGCTGGGATTACAGGCGCTCACCACCATGCTGGGCTAATTTTTATATATTTAGTAGAGACAGGATTTTGCCATGTTGGCCAGGCTGGTCTCGAACTCCTGACCTCAAGTGATCCACCTGCCTCGGTCTCCCAAAGTGCTGGGTGTAATAGCCTGTTAACTATTCTCCCTGCTTCTACTCTTGGCCACCTACACAGCAACTAAAGTTATATTTTTAAAACATAAATCTGGGTGAGGGGGTTAAAAAAAAAACATGTCATATTCATTTCACTCCTTTGCCTGAAACCTGCAATGAATTTTCCTTCAATAGAATAAAACCATGCCCTACAATGCCCTGTGTGATCCTACCTTTGCCCACCTTTCCGGTTATATCAGGTATCATTTTCTTTGGTATTCATATGCTGTAGCCACGTAACAAGCTCATTCCTACACCAGGGTCTTTGCACTCATCATTTCTTCTGCCTGAATGTTATGGCGGGCTTCCTGTCATTGGGGTTTCAGCTGCCATATAACCTCTTCAGAGAACCTTTCTCTAACCACTCCATCTAAAACCAGACCCTGTTTCAGTCAGGCTGCTTTCAGAGATGAGTAACAAAACTCAAAGTGGCTTAAGCCATAAAGACATTGTTTGCTTACTTAGTAAGTCTGGAGGTGAGTGTCCTAGCAGCACCACAGTGTCAGGGCACTATGTCTCGGTGAGTCTCCGGACTTCCCCTGACAGTTACCACCCAGTGCCATCCAGTGCCCTGACATCTTCATGTGACAGTTTACAGTGGCAAGAAGCAGAGAGGCAGCCAGGCCCATGAGAATACTCACTACACACCTCTTTCCTTTTATCAAGGAAGCAACATTTTTCCAAGAATCTCCCAACACCCTGCCAGGAGACTTTCTCTTGTCTCTGGCCAGAAGAAGATTATACTGATGTGACCACACCTAGCTGAAAGGCATGGTGGGGAAATTATTATCTTACCTTTTTAGCCTCTTAAGTAAGAGGCAGGAGAGGGAGGAGTTGGGAATGGTCATTGGGTAACCAGCTAACCAGCCATCTGCCATTCCATTTTCCATCAATTCTTGGTCCCTCATTCTGCTTTCTTTTTCTACATAGCACTAATCATTTCTGAATTATTGACATTTTTATTTGTTTAGCTGTTTATTATTTGTTTCCCATGTTAGAAGTAAGCTCCATAAAAACAGGGATCTTGTCTGTCTAGTTATTATAATGTCTGTGTCCCCAGCAATGAACACAACTCTGGCCACACTAAGTGATTTTTTAAAAAAATGGATAAGTGTTATGATTGAAGACTATTTTGCATATGCCATCATAACAAAATGGTCGTTTCTTAGGGTGAATTTTTTTTTTTTTTTTTTTTTTTTTTGAGATGGAGTCTTGTTCTGTTACCCAGGCTGGAGTACAGTAGTACAATCTTGGCTCATTGCAACCTCCGCCTCCGGGGTTCAAGCAATTCTCCTGCCTCAGCCTCCCAAATAACTGGGATTACAGGCACCCACCATCACGTCTGGCTAATTTGTGTATTTTTAGTAGAGATGGGGTTTCACCATGTTGGCCAGGCTGGTCTCAAACTCCTAACCTCAAGTGATTCACCCACCTCGGCTTCCCAAAGTGCTGAGATTATAGGCATGAGTCACCACACCCCGCCAGGGTGAAATTTTTTTGCACTTGTTTCTTTTACATTGTATCTTACTTTACAGATTTTTTGTGAATGTAGCGGGGTAGGGAAGTTCAGTATTAAACCTGCAGCTGTGTCCTGTATACACGGAACTCTACTAAGCTACTAAGCAGCAGTTGGGAAGAGAAATATTAGATAGTATTCTTTATACATCCGTGGGGGTGGTCACCCCCAAAGAGATGCCAACATGACCTAACATTTTTTTCATGCAACATTGTTTACAAGGAATTAGGGGAGGACTGCAGCCTGTGGACAACATAAACCTTCATGTGGGGTAAGGCTCAGTCTCCTTTCTGTTTTATTCCTTTGGGTAGGGTATCTACCCAGTGGTTATCCATTCCTTCACAAAACTGTCAAGGAGGTGAAGTTTATCTTCTTCAACTTCACCTTTCACCCTTCACCCAGCCCTTCTCATAATGACACCCCATCTTAATTCTCTCAGTTACTGATGGTCCTCATGGCTTTTGCTTTTGGCATCTCTTCTGTTTTCATTTTCACTAATCGTAGATTTCAGAGATAGAATGAATGGGTCTCAGAGATCACTAATCTACTGATAAAAATATAAAACTGAAAAAAAATGTACAACCAGTCTTTAAGAAACATTTATATTTTAATAGGGATCTTGACTTTAAAAGGATGATGCTGTAATTGTGAGAGAGGTTGATTTTTTGAATTCATGTGAAGGATAAAGAAAGAGGCAAATGTGATAGGAGAGTAATAGTCCCTTAAATCTACATAGGCAGCATTTCTGAGCCAGGAATGTTCATGGTTGTTTTAAGCTATTTTGTGAAGTTAGAAGAAGCTGTTTTGAAAACAGCTCTGTTTAAAAAAAAATTATGTTCCCATGAAAGCATATCCAGTTTCCAAACAAAAAGAAAATATACCCAGTCTGAGCTTGAGAAACTGCTTGATGCCAGTTAGGAAACAGTTTGAAAGGTACAGAGCTGGATTATTATGGAGGAATACTTGTATATATTATATAAGAGGAGGAAAGGAAAAAGACCAGTAGAGAACATTCCAGGCCTGTAAGCTTGTGGCACCAGGAGTCTCAGGTGGTGGAAAGAAGCTCTGTTTTCATTGATGTGAGGTTCTTTTGCAATTATTCAAAATATCTAATGGAAATAATTTTTTTTTTTTTTTGAGAGGGAGTCTCACTCTGTTGTCTGGGTTGGAGTGCAGTGGTGTGATCTCAGCTCACTGCAACCTCTGCCTCCCTGGTTCAAGCAATTCTCCTGCCTCAGCCTCCCTAGTAGCTGGGATTTACAGGCACCAGCCGCCACACCCGGCAAAGTTTTTTTTTTTTTTTTTTTTTTTTTTTTGTATTTTTAGTAGAGATGGGGTTTCACCATGTTGGCCTGTCTGGTCTTGAACACCTGACCTCAGATGATCTGCCCACCTCGGCCTCCCAAAGTGCTGAGATTACACACCCAGCCTCTAATGGAAATAATTTAAGCAGAATGGATTCTATGGGCTTTTGAAAAAGGCATATTCAATTCAGTTGTATTATGTATTTTGATGCAGGATATCTTAAAAAGTTTGATCTGGACAACATGTCACATAAAATCATCCCCCACTTGGAGAAAATGTTTTTATTTATTTGGCTTCAATGATTTCCCCCTTAAAAACATTGTTGTAAATGATGATTAGGTACCCAGGCCCCTTCACAATAGCCATTTACCCTTGACAAAGCTAAATTATGTGACCAATGTTAGTATTATTACTATAGCACGTGATGTGTAATATGGTTACTAAATACTACAGTATGTGATGTGTAATATGGTTACTAAAATTTGTTTGTCATATGGTTTAAAAGACTAATTTTTGAAGCAGTTGCTATGTTCCAGACACAGAACTAGGTGCTTTGTAGAACTGTATATAAAAATAACACCTGTTGTTTTCCTCATACCAGTCAGATGCACATGTATTAACTCATCTAAGTCCTGTGTATATTCTCTCATCTAGTTATAATAATCAAATGAGATAGGAAGTGACTATCCTCATTTTTCAGAAGAAAACTGGAGCTCAAGAGGGTTAGGTAACTTGCCCAAGGTCACCCCAGCTAGTGAGTGAGTGACAGGAATAGGATGCAACTGAGTTCAAAGCCTACATACATATCTACTTTTCAGTATGCCTACACTGTGAGATTTAAAAGATGAGATTTTTTAGCAGAAGATTACATTCTGGGTGTAGGTTTGCCAGATTTAACAAATAAAAATACAGGACACCAGTAACATGTTGCATGGGATATTGCATGGGACATACTTTTACTAAAAAATTATTTGTTATTTATCTGAAATTCACATTTACCTGGGCATCCTGTATTTTATCTAGCAACCTCATCTGAGTCGACATTGTAAGAACATATCTCACCCTCTCTGATTTTCCTGTTACCCCACCACACTCATGCTGCTGGCTACCTAGCCTTATGTAGTTTTATAAAATCACCTAATGTTCATATCAGAGTCTTATCTCAGCTGGGCATGGTGGTTCACACCTATAATCCCAGCACTTTGGGAGGCCAAGGCAGGAGGATTGCTTGAGCCCAGGAGTTCAAGACCAGCTTGGACAACATAGCAAGACCTCATCTCTATAAAACACACACAAGCACACATATACCAGAGTCTTATCTCAAGGCCACACAGCAAGAGAGTCACTTAGGAAGCTTCAGAAGAGCTTGTGTGGCCTCCTGAGCCATTTTTAAGTTCAGCAATGTGTGTAAGTTCAGGACTTAGGATAGGCTGCCCTGAAAGCCCTGCCCTACTGGAAGTGGTGTGCGGGTAAATGTTTAACAACTGGCTCTGCAGAGGGGGGAAAAAAACAAAACTTCAATTTTTGGTGTTTGCCATACTGCTACCATGGCTGCTTCATGATACCAACATGATGTCTTTGAGCCTGGAGTTGGGAAGAAATGTATATACAGTTGGCTCAGGGTTCCCTATGTAAGCCAGTCCCAGCCCACTAGTGTTACAGGCATTTCTCATTTTCACATGTAAACAAATCAAGCCTACACAACAATGAAGGGTTTACCTTAGAATCTCCGTACCGTGGTATTTCCTGAATTTAAACAACTAAAATTTTAAAAGATAATTTCCTACTTGGGATAATACAATTGATCAAATTTTTTCCTCACTTTGATTCAAATTGAAGTCTAGAATTCTGCTTTCATTCTGTTTAAAAGGCAACAGTTAATTATGCAGCATGTTGAAATGCCAATACTCTCACATTCTTTATTCTGAAGAAAGGCTCTTTCTCCAGGCCAGCATGTCTGCCGCACTTTTGATGCTAAGCTTCTGTGCAGTACATTGTGGGAGTGATCATTTTTTTAAACTGTTCACTATGTCACATATTTCTGAGCTAGCATATTGAACAGATTTATCTGTGGGTAGGCAAGAGGCTATAGGGAATAACTTCGTATTCCTCTGTTTGAATGAATAGTCAAGAAAGACTTACCCATGTACAGCCAATTTGACTCTCTGAATTCAGATCCAGCCATCTGTGGTCTCACTGGTCAGGAAACCCTGATGGTAGTTAAGAGCAAGGGCTTTGGAGTGACCACTTTCCAACGGTATGACTTTGGGGAAGAACTTCAGCTTTTTTTCATTTGTAAAACAAGGCCAGTAATTTTACCTACTTTGAGGGGTTACACATATAAAGTGCCTGGCACACAGTAAGAACAAAAATAAGTATTAACTCTTGGTAGTATTAATGCTATAACTACTGTCATGATTGTAATCTTACTGCTCATTAGTAAATAGCCATATGTATCCACGTAGGTCCAGCAGATACTTCCCATTCTACAGAAAATGTTTCTGTTTTTTTTCCAACCAAATCATGTAAAAAATCAACATTATAAAAATTCTTGTTTGACATTAAATTTTTAAACAAATCTCAAGAAATAAAAATGGTCTTTATACCTTGTGAGAATGTTTGTGAATCTTTATAATCTCAAGAGGAGAAAAAGTTAGTTGTTAGGGTATTTTTAGACTTAAAAAATAGACTAACTAAAAAACCTATCCAACAGTTGATGCAGAATTGTGAAGCAAAGTTTGTCATCCATGCCCCATTCCTCTCTGTGGTCCTCCGCTCCCTCTTATTAGCTTCCAGTCATTCATCCATCCATTCCATCCAACAAAGTATGATTTTCAAAAAGTTAGAATCATGACTTTTACAAATATTGGATGAACATATGTTAAAGATTTATTAACATAATACCGAAGGAACCAATGAGATAATAAAGCTGGTTCCAAGAGCATTTGAAGAATGCATCTTTATAGGCATTTTTTAAAAAGAATTTCAGCATAAGATTGCTAGGTAAACACTAAACTGGCTAATGTCCTAGAGGGCAGTAAGTCCATAACCTTTGGGGTTATTATTTTCTGCTAGAGAGAAATCTACAAGTTAACATATAAATATCTTCACAGTGTCTCAGCTCTAGTCAAATATTAAATAGCAAAGTCAAGCACAGGTACATTCTCCCAGAGAGAGAGACCCATTTAAGAATGTCCCAGCACGATCTTAAGAGGATATGTCCTTTTTTCCCTTATTTTCAAGTATTGGATGATTTTTACTAACATATCCACCCATTCATATATTCGTTAAACCTTTTTTAATAGTTATGTGCCCCAGGGATATAGAAGTAAAGACACAGTCCTTATCCTCAAGGAACTCATAACCTAATGGGGGAGACAAACATGCAAAATAAAAATTACAAAGCAAAGTGATAGGGTACATTCTCCTCCCAGGTGCCCCAGGATCCCATCATTACAGGGGTCTGCCCAGACAGTCCCCAGTTCTTTTTTTTTTTTTTTTTAATTGAGATGCAGAGTCTCACTCTCACCCAGGCTGGAGTGCAGTAGCGTGATCTCGGCTCATTGCAACCTCTGCCTCCCGGGCTCAAGCGATTCTCCTGCCTCAGCCTCCCATGTAGCTGGGACTACAGGCACATGCCACCACGCCTGGCTAATTTATGTATTTTTAGTAGAGACGGTGTTTTGCTGTATTGGCCAGACTGGTCTTGAACTCCTGACCTCAGGTGATCTGCCCACCTCAGCCTCCCAAAGTGCTAGGGTTACAGGTATGAGCCACCATGCCTGGCCCCCAGTTCTGTGCTATGACAACCCATCTACCATTTTCCCCACTCGTGTATTAACCTTAAAGCCTGGATGGATGAGAAGTAGATAATAGGATAAATGAATGATTCCTCTTTTAGATCATATACAGGTAGAGATAAATAAGGACCTTCAATACCTCAGCCAAGGGAGTATGTCAAATGGCAGTCTCAGAACTGGCTGGGAAGAGATAGGTTGAACAGGAAAGAGGTGAAGAAGCCTTTCTTGTCACTCCTAAAATTACTGCATATGGATGGCTCTGAACAGAATTACTAATTAACCAGATCTTATATTTCAGAAACACCCCCTTGAAAATATATTTTTATCTAAATTAATGGAGCAGGGGAGGCCTTTCTGAAACTTTACTTTGGGACCCTAGAATTTAGTTATAATATGGCAGACCTTTTTTCTGGGAGGAAAGTGCAAGAACCTGTCTGAGGACACCTAAATTACCTTGGCTTTCCCTTAGATGAGATATCTGTTTCATATAGCAGTTGACCTGGTAGCTTCAGTTTCACCTGCCCTGCTTTTATCAGGAGTCGTGTTTTCCTCTATCACCATAATCCCCAATGTTTCAGCTCTCTGAGAATATATAGTGATTTTCTATCTGCATTTAATTCTCCTAGCAGAGGCACATAGAGTAAGAGTCATTTATTTCAGTTCTCTGTCCTTACAGATCCAATTTAGTAAACATCTAATAAGCAATTATTAATGTAAAGAACTTCAGTGGAAGCTGTAGAGCATGGAGAAAAAGAATAACATCCCCGTCTCCCTACTGGAGTCCATAGTTTATTGGAGAAGACAGAAACATGGAGGTATTTCTAAAGCAGAGATTCTTAATCTTGGCTACACTCAGGATCACCTGGGAACTTTGAAACATCCGACTGAGTGCAACCCAGGCTGCACTCCAGAGCAATTGAATTAAAATCCCTGAAGCTGGGACTCAGGCATCAATATTTTTTAAGGCTGCCTGGGAGACTCCAATCTGCTGTATTGCTAAGCTAGAGAAAAACAAACTTGGAAAATGCTGCAGTAAAGGACTAACAAGATGCTGTATGAACAAGGGTACCACAACCATTCTGGATATGCTAATGTTCTTATCCACTGTCTGACCGCATTTCTGCCCATGAATGCAGAAAATATAACCTCTCATCGTAACCAGGGGAAAAATTTAGGTCAGTTTGATTGTAGGGCATTTAGAAACTATGTACTCTGGGAGGCATGGTCTGAAGGAAACTATGTTTCTGAGGGGGAAAGGGCCCCAAAAAAGATCAACCCAGAAAAATGACCCCAAAATTCAATCCACATGCTCTCTCTCTCCCCTGGAATGTTTTACTCACTTGTCTTCCTGAAAAAGTCCTATTCATCCTCTAAGCTCCCAGCTCAAAGTTTACCTCTTCTGTGAAGCCTTTCCTTTTCTTCCCCTTACCCTGCAAAACTGGGTCCCTATTTTTCTCTTACTTAGCTCCTTGTACAAAGTTCTGTTCTTAGTAGTGAATTATAATTATTATCAAATTGAGTTATAATAGGGCACACTGCTTATTTTATGGGCCTTACGTATCTTTGTTTTCTTTTTTCTTTTTTTTTTTTGAGACGGAATCTGGCTTTGTGCCCCAGGCTGGAGTGCAGTGGCGCGATCTCGGCTCACTGCAAGCTCCGCCTCCCGGGCTCACGCCATTCTCCTGCCTCAGCCTCCCGGATAGCTGGGACTACAGGCGCCCACCACCACGCCCAGCTAATTTTTTGTATTTTTAGTTGTATCTCCTGACCTCGTGATTTGCCCGCCTCGGCCTCCCAAAGTGCTGGGATTACCGGCGTGAGCCACCGCGCCCAGCCCTGATTTCTTATATGGAAAGTGTATGGTTGCTATTCTTACCATTGGCTATCATTTTCCCAGCATGCTTAAAGATCTTTTAGTAGTCAAAATGTTTAATTATTTTTGCTTTCTGTGTGGTGAGCAAAAAAATTTTTTTTTTTAATTTTTAAATTTTAATTATCTTACTTAAGCTTTCTTAAGTAAGGTTGCCTCATGGACAAAAAAGCCTAAATAGAACAGGCATTGAGTTTATTGCCTTGAGCACTAGACTGGTATTGAATATGTCTTTTTGGTGAAGATTATATATATTAACACTTCTTTCTCTACCACAAATTAGTACAAAAATCCTTCAAAGAAAAAATGAGAGCTGGGCGCAGTTGCTATGCCCGTAATCCCAGCACTTTGGGAGGCCGAGGCGGGAGAATCACTTGAGGTCAGGAGTTCAAGACCAGCCTGGACAACATGGGGAAACCCGGTCTCTACTAAAAATACAAAATTAGCCAGGCATGGTGGCACGCGCCTCTAGTCCCAACTACTCGAGAGGCTGAGACACAAGAATCTCTTGAACCGGGGAGGTGGAGGTTGCATTGAGCAGAGATGGTGCCACTGCACACCAGCCCGGGGGACAGAGCGAGACTCCGTCTCAAAAAAAAAGAAAATGTTAGTCATTAAGAACCGTTCTTTCATTATGAACTATTATTTAATCCTGACTGTCACTTGAGAAATGTTTCTTTGTGAGGTGCAGACACAGGAGCCCACGAAGAAAGAAACTAGTGACTACTAGAAAACCCTGTTGCTGGAGCCACATCCCCTTGTGCCACAGGCCAGATGGAATCTCAGCAAAATGGTGGCTGTAACCCCACATGGGCTTTTACTTTTAGTGGGCACATTTTTGAAAATATTAATGTTTATCCTTAATAACCATAATTATTATGGTTATTATGGATTAAATTGCTACTGTTTCTCTTTTTGTTTCCTGGATTCAGACCAAATTAAGCCTTTATAATCTGTGAGCAAAATCACCTCAATTTTAATTGAATGACTCACAAGTATTTAATCTTTTTGCCTATTTAAAAAGTGTGACTTTTTTTCTCACTGAATAATACAAAAAGTACAAAATAAAGGCTAAACTTTAAAATATTCTTTTGTATCTAAGATCTATAAGCTTTTAAAAAGTGCTTAGTAATTTTAAGTTACTTTTTTTTTTGAGATAGGGTCTTGCTATGTTGCCCAGGCTAGATTCAAACTTGTGGACCCAAGTGATCCTCCTGCCTCAGCCTTCTGAGTAGCTGGGACTTTAGGTGTTCCCCACTGTGCTTAGCTAACAGTTACATTTTTTTGTTGTTTTTAATCACCTGACTGCCATAAGGTCTCCTGTAACCTGGTTACATTTCTTACAGGCCATCTTGTATGTTCTTCAGTCAGTATTTTATGAAACAATAACAACAGAATAGCATCAAAATATATGTCACTGGTAGGTGGCAAGCTATTAGTGCATGAACTGTATCATCTTTTAGAAGAAGCAAGCTATTTTCAGATGTCATTAAATTAGAAGCTATTTCTGGCTCATGTAGCAGTGTTGACTGCTTCATGTGTTACCATAATCCTTCTGTGACGGAAAATCTACACTAAGTAAGGACAGCATCCTTCCCAGTAGCTAGCCAGTCTACATTCACAGACTGCTGTTAGCTACTTCCATAGCCAAAATCTGTGTGTTTTCATCTGCCCAAGCTTTCCTCTCTTGTAACCTTATGACAATTAGGAACTTCTCACATACTTGCCCAGAATTCCAGCAGATCTTCAGTTGGTGGTAACACCCTTACCATGAGCCAGATTTGAGATCCCTAATCTTCTGTGATCCCTGATGAGTGAAGGGAACAAGGATATGTGTAGGAGTGGACGTTGGTATGACTAAGGGTCAAGAGAAGGTGAGGCCGGAGAGAGCCTGAGCTGGGATCTGCTGAAACAGCTCCTAAAATGAAAACAAAGTGGGGGCCAGAATTTTTTTCCGGATAGTAGTTATGTTTTCCTGCCAACGCTCAAGTCCTACACAAAGACAAATGACAATCAATCTAAATGTCAAATAAGATCGTTAGCCTGAGTAATCATAACCAATCTGTATGACACCTTTTTAACAGGAGGCCTCATTCTTCTTTTCCCCATCCAGAATTAAGAGAAAAAAAGTGAATATGGTTTTTGCTCACAGAATGGATAACAGCAAGCCACATTTGATTATTCCTACACTTCTGGTGCCCCTCCAAAACCGCAGCTGCACTGAAACAGCCACACCTCTGCCAAGCCAATACCTGGTGGAATTAAGTGAGGAGCACAGGTGGATGAGCAACCAAACAGACCTTCACTATGTGCTGAAACCCGGGGAAGTGGCCACAGCCAGCATCTTCTTTGGGATTGTGTGGTTGTTTTCTATCTTCGGCAATTCCCTGGTTTGTTTGGTCATCCATAGGAGTAGGAGGACTCAGTCTACCACCAACTACTTTGTGGTCTCCATGGCATGTGCTGACCTTCTCATCAGCGTTGCCAGCACGCCTTTCGTCCTGCTCCAGTTCACCACTGGAAGGTGGACGCTTGGTAGTGCAATGTGCAAAGTTGTGCGATATTTTCAATATCTCACTCCAGGTGTCCAGATCTACGTTCTCCTCTCCATCTGCATAGACCGGTTCTACACCATTGTCTATCCTCTGAGCTTCAAGGTGTCCAGAGAAAAAGCCAAGAAAATGATTGCAGCATCATGGATCTTTGATGCAGCCTTTGTGACCCCTGTGCTGTTTTTCTATGGCTCCAACTGGGATGGTCATTGTAACTATTTCCTCCCTTCCTCTTGGGAAGGCACTGCCTACACTGTCATCCACTTCTTGGTGGGCTTTGTGATTCCATCTGTCCTCATAATTTTATTTTACCAAAAGGTCATAAAATATATTTGGAGAATAGGCACAGACGGCCGAACAGTGAGGAGGACAATGAACATTGTCCCTCGGACAAAAGTGAAAACTATCAAGATGTTCCTCATTTTAAATCTGTTATTTTTGCTCTCCTGGCTGCCTTTTCACGTAGCTCAGCTGTGGCACCCCCATGAACAAGACTATAAGAAGAGTTCCCTTGTTTTCACAGCTATCACATGGATATCCTTTAGTTCTTCAGCCTCTAAACCTACTCTGTATTCAATTTATAATGCCAATTTTCGGAGAGGGATGAAAGAGACTTTTTGCATGTCCTCTATGAAATGTTACCGAAGCAATGCCTATACTATCACAACCAGTTCAAGGATGGCCAAAAAAAACTACGTTGGCATTTCAGAAATCCCTTCCATGGCCAAAACTATTACCAAAGACTCGATCTATGACTCATTTGACAGAGAAGCCAAGGAAAAAAAGCTTGCTTGGCCCATTAACTCAAATCCACCAAATACTTTTGTCTAAGTTCTCATTCTTTCAATTGTTATGCACCAGAGATTAAAAAGCTTTAACTATAAAAACAGAAGCTATTTACATATTTGCTTTCACTCAACTTTCCAAGGGAAATGTTTTATTTTGTAAAATGCATTCATTTGTTTATTGTAGTTTTTGTGGGTTTTATTTTACTTGCTTTTTATGTTTTAGGAAAAGCGTTCACTTTGAGCTATAGCCAACAGTCCTTTTACTATTAATATATTAGTTACATGCATAAAAAAGAAAATGCTTTCTTACTATTTACTGTTGGTTCGAACACTTAAACCTAAGCCATACACACAGTCTTTGATTAATGATTCAATCCAGTTTTATTTTGTTTTCTTTTTCTCCTCCTTACTGAATTTTTATAACTATGGGCTTCAGTTCCAAATGAAATCCCCTATCTCAGAGATTTATATTTCTTTCACTAAGCAACATTTAGGATGAGTTAATATTGTATAGGTTGTCACGTTACCTTCCTCCAAGTAACCACTAGCCAGATCTGCTATGGAAAGCACGCCGTATATTGGAACTTGCTGGCAAGCCTTCTGTGGTTGGATTTTAATCAGGATTCTTAGGGGAAGACAGCATACGAGTTGCTTAATTTCTCTTGCTCTTTCTCTTGTTTTTATCCTTCCTTAATCTAAGCAGCTGATGAAGCCTTGAAAAATGCAGTCAATGCAATGTTTTCCTCACACCTGTGTCCCATCTAGGCTGTGTCTAGGACATTCACCTCCCATTTTTGAGTTATATACAAGTAAATGAGCAGGTGCTGTTGCTAGCATATCTAAAAAATGCCAAAGACAGAAATGACAGACGGTATTTCTCTGTGATCTGCAATTCAAGCCGAGACTTTCAGCTGCCCAGCCCTACCCCTATACACCAGGACAGCAAGGGCAAGGGCTGCCTTCCTCATTCTCCTAGAAACTGGAGGCCATTTCTCTAGCCAGAGCCTGTTCTCCCTCATCTCTCTCCAGGGCATAGCGCCATACCCCGCCCAACCTCAAACCCTTCTTTGCCTGTGATAACTAGGGAATTTTTTTCCTCTGGTTCCCAGATCTCCATGATTTCAAATCGAGGACCAGCCAGCACATTTAAAAAATGTTTTTATTTAAACAATAAAGGGTTTACAGACAAGACTGGTATGCATTTTCACGCCCTAGTTAACAAGAGCTGCAAATAATAACTCCAGTTGTTCAGCAATTCTACATGCATTATCTCCTTTATCCTCCCAACAATTCCGTGATATATTTATTATCATCCCTTTTATAGATGAGCAAACTGGAACTCAATAGTTACGTGACCTGCCCAAGTTGGAATGTGACAGAGCTGGTATTCAAACTCGAGCCTCTAACCGCGTGTCTGTCTGTTGCTCTTTCCTTGACATTTCAGATGTCTCCCTAGACAACACGAGGCGCCAAACCCATCCAGGCCTTGAAGGGCCTCCTGACCACGGCCTTGGTGGAAGTCCAAGGTCTAAGAGAATTTGGCCATTCTTTTTTCTTTTTTTTAATTTTTTTTTTTTTTTTTGAGACGGATTCTCACTCTGTTGTCCAGGCTGGAGTGCAATGGCATGATCTTGGCTCACTGCAACCTCTGCCTCCCGAGTTCAAGTGATTCTCCCACCTCAGCCTCCCAAGTAGCTGGGATTACAGGCACCCACCACCACGCCAAGCTAATTTTTGTATTTTTAATAGAGACAGGGTTTCACCATGTTGGCCAGGCTGGTCTCGAACTCCTGACCTTAGGAGATCTGCCTGCCTCGGCCTCCCAAAGTGCTGGGATTACAGGCGTAAGCCACCGCACCTGGCCTCTTTTTTATTTTCAATTTTAAAAAATCAGCTGAATTTAAGATTCACTGGTGATTCTTAAAAAGGGTCTAGTTGAAATGTAATGAGCTGGCCTTCACCTGTTCCTTGGCTGTAGCTAGGTTCTTGGACTTGTGCTGCGGAATGTTTGCAATAAGGAGGGAAACTTGTACCTTCCTACTGCCCAGACACAGGGGAATGAGACAAGATTATGTTTTGATATTTGGGACAAAGAATAACAAAATATTTAATCTACAAAACATTTACAGAGCTGATGTTTTTAAGTTGAGATGCTTTGTTCAATTGCAGATTCCAAAGATAGAAATAATATATCATATTTTTCTTTCTCCCTTTTCCCGTCCTCCTCACATTCTTATCCCATCAGCAAATGGCTCTAAAACAACAAAATGTGCCAGATATTTACCTCACTTAGCCCTTGAATTTCATGGTTCAGACTTGTTAAAATATAGAAGAGACCCCTGCTGTAGTTTTATTTTTTTGTCTTTTTAAGTGAAATATTATTTTTTTCAAGTTACAGTGTGAAAAGTTTAATTTATTTCCATTTTGTTTTTATATATTTATAGGTCTCGGTTTAAACTGAAAAGAATTACAGTAGGTGATTTCTAAGCTCTATTGTGTCTAATGTTCTGGGAGTTTACTACAGTAGGTGGATATTCAGTGAGACAATGTGATACAAGCTCTTGTGTAAACAGTTTGTTTTTTTTTTCTTTTTGAGACAGAGTCTCGCTCTATCACCCAGGCTGGGGTGCAGTGGCACGATCTCATCTCACTGCAACCTCCATCTCCCAGGTTCAAGCAATTCTCATGCCTTAGCCTCCCAAGCAGCTGGGCCTACAGCCATCACACCCAACTAATTTTTGTATTTTTAGTAGAGACAGTGTTTTCCCATGTTGGCCAGGCTGGTCTCAAACTCCTGGCTTCAAGTGATCCACCCGCCTCAGCATCCCAAAGTGCTGGTATTACAACACAAACCACCATCCCGGCCAGAAGGTATTTTTTAATCCCCCAAATAATGACAAATTAAGAGTATTAAGTCACAATCAAGAGAGCCCCAAAGTCTCGTGACCTGTATTAATTCAGCTATGTTCTCTCAGGGTTTTGGTAATTCACTGTATTTTCGTTTAGCTTAATATTCAGCATTCCTGGTGTTTCTCTTGATCCTGAATTTGGAAGAGGCTTTACATAATGCACAGATTGATGAAAATTTGCTTAAGTCCCGCAACACAAGAACAGCATTCACTACACCTCACATTTACTCCACAAGAATCAGAATTAAGCCGCAGGGAGACAATGAGCTGCACCACACACCCAGATTCATGTGGCCCTTCAAACAGGAGTCCAAGAAAGGCAACAGTGGGAAGCAGGCTCCACAGTCGAGGCAGTTCTCCTACCTGGCTCCAGGTTCTCAGAAACCGTCGGTGAGGAGGGAAGGGACAGGGATGCATCCTTTGAGTGGAATTTGAATTCTCCCTTTCTTCTCATCTTCATCGAATACATTAATGTCCAGCCTGCTGCTGAGCCAATAAGCACATCCTGCACAGATGCGCTTGCCTGTGAGCCTTTCATCACAGGCTTAGCCCCCATGCCCGGAGCTGATACCCCGGGCCAGACTTTTCCCTCAGGAATGACAATTTTATCCTTGGTGGAGGCCTATCTCCACCAAGCATGTGGGGAGTGGAGTCGTTTACCAGAGACTGCTGGCAATTTCACCTCCCCCTGTGGGCACAGACCCTCTTCTGCCCTTCCATCTTTGCTGCTATTTGCACAAGCTCACTCTGAAGTCACATAACCAAGCTCAGCTGGGGAGACCTGACCAGAATCCGCTTCCAGGTTATGCTCCTCTAAAAACCATATGTAAAAGAAGCAAGGAATTAGACACTTTTAGAGCAGAAGGGATGTTGGGAGACCTAGCCCAAGCCCTTCATTAGTTAGAAGCGGAAATTGAGACCAAGAGAGGTAAAGTTAGGGCTAACCCACAATGTCCCCTACCCACCAGTTAAACTTTTTTTTTTTTTTTTTTTTTGAGACGGAGTCTCGCTCTGTCCCCCAGGCTGGAGTGCAGTGGCGCGATCTCGGCTCACTGCAAGCTCCGCCTCCCAGATTCACGCCATTCTCCTGCCTCAGCCTCCTGAGTAGCTGGGACTACTGGCGCCCGCCACCACGCCCGGCTAATTTTTTGTATTTTTTTTATTTTAGTAGAGACGGAGTTTTACCGTGTTAGCCAGGATGTTCTCGATCTCCTGACCTCGTGATCCGCCCGCCTCGGCCTCCCGAAGTGCTGGGATTACAGGCGTGAGCCACCGCGCCCGGCCTCAACTTTCTTTCAACTTTGCCATTTGGCTTGCTGTGGCTTTATTTATTTATTTATTTATTTTTTATTATTCAAGATGGAGTCTCACTCTGTCGCCCAGGCTGGAGTGCAGTGGTGCAATCTCAGCTCACTGCAACCACCGCCTCCTGGGTTCAAGCAATCCTCCTGCCTCAGCCTCCCAAGCAGCTGGGACTACAGGTGTGCGTCACCATGCCCAGCTAATTTTTGTATTTTTAATAGAGACGGGGTTTCACCATATTGGCCAGGCTGTTCTCGAACTCCTGACCTCATGATCCACCCACCTTGGCCTCCCAAAGTGCTGGGATTACAGGCGTGAGCCACAGTGCCCGACCTGATTCATTTATTTTTTAATACATTAGTTTTATTTATTCCTCAGCACTCTGGGAGGCCAGGCAGGCAGATCACTTGAGCCCAGGAGCTTGAGACCAGCCTGGGCAACATAGTGATACCCCTCATCTCTACAATTAGCCGGGTGTGGTGCGTGTGCCTGTAGTCCCAGCTACCCAGGAGGCTGAGGTTGCAGCTGAGATCTGCCACTGCACTCATCTTGGCTCACTGCAACCTCTGCCTCCCAGGTTCGAGTGATTCTCCTGCCTCAGCCTCCTGAGTAGCTGGGATTACAGGCCCCGTGCCACCACGCCCTGCTAATTTTTTTGTATTTCTAGTAGAGACGGGGTTTCACCATGTTGGCCAGGCTGGATGTATTCGATTTTTAAAAATCCAAACTGTGTGCAGGAGAATATGAAAGGAATACATAAGCCTTCACTGTTCATTTAACCTGCTAATTCATCTGTGAAAATGATGACCTTAGAGTGCCGTAATTAGAGAACAGTGGAAACAAACCGACTTCCTCTAACAGTTTTCCAGAATGACCGCTTGATGGCACTGTGACTTGTGGGCAGAGCCCACCACCTCTTCACGATGCCTGTCACACTGGCGAATTCAGGGAAGTCCTCGTCTCATAGCAACAAGACAGGGAAAATTGCTGAGCACCCAGAAGCAGCTGTAGATTAAGTAATCAATCAGTGTGTTCAAAACACAAAGCATTTAAACACTGGAGGAAATTCCAAAATAATACCCTTTTCAGACATGAAATCACTAGTCAAAATATTGTTTTAAACCCATTTTACAAATGCGATCATTTTCAAAAACTCCATCAGACCACCAGGCTGGCATTAGTGCCACCCACACTTGCCAGGGCCTGTCTTTTCCTTTTCCGCTCTTTTCATCATTGACTCAGAGAATTCATGGACTTTTTCATAGCAGTGTATCTAGAGTTTCCCTACAAGTGAATGTTCATGTGCTGCTGGTAAGTAGGCAGTTAAATTTATTTTAAAGTAAGCCCCTACAATCTGGGCCATTCTGAACTTTTTTGCACAATTGAACACTTCAAGAGCTCTATGTTTTCTTTCTCAGAAGAAGCCTCTTTTATATATATATATTTTTTATTTTTTAGTAGAGACAGAATCTTGCTTTGCTGCCCAGGGTAATCTTGAACTCCTGGCCTCAATGATCCTCCTGCTTTGGCCTCCCAAAGTGCTGAGATTACAGGTGTGAGCCACTGGCCTGGCCAGAAGAAGCCTCTTTAAAAGAATTGCTTTACAGACTCTGTGAACCCTAATTAAGTTCTATGTGTAGGGTTATGCAATTTGGATTCACCAATAATTTGAAGAATGTGTGAGTTTAGTTCCACAGAAGAAAGACCTCCAACAAATGCTGGGCTCTGCAGCGAGGAGTTCGCATGCATCTGGTTTGAGGATTATGATGCAGGTCTGGAGGTCTGGGAACATAGGCTGGTTCCCAGCAGGCAGTCAGGAAGGCAGTTCCCAGTTATTTACCCACAACCCCTAGATATAGATTCAAACTCCTTGAGGGGAATTCTGAATGAATCCTCTCTATTCTGCTTCCCTGCAGTATCTTCCAAAGAACAGTCTCCTTTAAAAGACTACTGTACATTTGGCCAGTAGGACCCTGACTATGCTTGCTCAGGAAGGACAATAAGACCATAGCACAGACCGCTGGACAACAAAATAGTAGCTGTGAAGAGTTGCATGGTGGGGAGGATGGCAGCACAACAGCTGAGAAGAACGGATGGGTCTCTGCTCATCAGTCAAGGGTCATTTCACTTCCATGCTATCTGGTTCTCTAAGCAGATGCACTGCACTTGAATGACCCTTTACAAATCAGAAAAAAAAAAAAAAATAGGTACAAAACTCCAGTGAGATAGGCAGCCAGCACAGTTGTCCTTAGTTACAGAATAGTATAATGGTTATTTTCAAGGGCTCTGGAGTCAAACTTTTTGGGTCCATGTCCAGGTTCTGCTTACCAGCTATTTAAGCAAATTATTCTCAGACCCCGCCTTCTCCATGATTAAAATGGGGGAAATAACAGAACTTACCCATATTAGGGTTCTCCAGAGAAACGGAACCAATAGGAAATATGCATAGATGATGGATGGATGGAGAGTTACTCTTAGGAACTGGTTCATGCAATTATGGGTGCTGCTGGCAAGGTTGAAATCTGTGGGGAAGGCCAGCAGGCAAGATTTGATGCTGCAGCCTTTGTTTGTTTATTTTTTGGAGACAGGGTCTCACTTTGTCACCCAGACTGGCTGGAGTACAGTGACACAATCTCAGCTCCCTGCAGCCTCAACCTCCCATGTTCAAATGATCCTCCTGCCTCTGCCCTCCAAATATAGTAGCTGGGACTACAGTTGCACACCACCATGTCCGGCTAATCTGTCTTGTTTTGTTTTGTTTTGGGGCTTTTTTTTTGGCAGCTTAAAACCACACACATATATTATCTCATAGTTTCAGTGGGTCAGAAATCTGGACACAGCTTAACTGCTTAACAGTGAATCTTCTGATTCACAAGGCTGCAATCAAGGTGTCAACCAGGATGGGGTCTCATCTGAAGGCTCAACTGAGATAGGATCTGCTTTCAAGCTCATATGGTTGTTATCAGAATTCAATTCATCAAGGGCCTCAGTCCCTTGCTGGTTGTTGGCCCTCAACTCCTTGCACATGGGCCTCTCCAGTATGGCAGCTTGCTTTATAAAGCATCAAACGAGAGGGGCTGCTATCAAGACAGAATTTGCTATCTTATGTAACCTAAGCATGGAAGTGACATTCCATCACCTTTCCTGTGTTCTGTTGGTCAGAAGTGAGTTACAGCTCTTGCCCATACTCAAGGGGAGGGGCCAAACAAGGGTGTGAATATCAGAGGCAGGGAAATGGGGGGCCATTTTAGAGGCTGTTTACCACAACAAAATGACATGTGGTGAAAACTAAATCTGTCTCTTACCCTAGGCTTGTCTCCCAGTACCTCTCTCTAGAGGTAAAGTTTATTGAGTTTTTTTTTGTTGTTGTTTGTTTGTTTGTTTTTTGAGATGGAGTCTCGCTTTGTTGCCCAGGCTGGGGTGCAGTGGTGTGATCTTGGCTCACTGCAGCCCCTGCCTCCCAGGTTCCAGTGATTTTCCTGCCTCAGCCTCCTGAGTAGACTAGCTGGGATTACAGGCATGTGCCACCATGCCTGGCTAAGTTTTGTATTTTTTTAGTAGAGATGGGGTTTCACCATGTTGGCCAGGCTGGTCTCAAACTCCTGACCTCAGGTGATCCGCCCACCTTGGCCTCCCAAAGTGCTGAGATTACAGGTGTGAGCCACCACGCCCAACCCTTATTGTTTTAATGTACATTTCTTTATGAGTGAGGTTGAATAGCTTTTTATATTTAAAAGCAACTCTTTTTTTCATGTCTTTTGCCTGTTTTCATAGTGAATTGTGTATCAGTTAGGTCACTTTTGATTTTAAGAGACAGACCCAAATTGACAAAAGAATGAACTGCTCCCCTAACTAAAAATTGTGAGAGTAGAACTTCAGGCATAACTGTATTTGAGACTCAAACAATGTCATGATGAAGTGGCCTCACTGTCTGGGGTGATTTCCTAGGTTTGTTGTCTCATGCCAAGGAAATCAAGGACGTGGACACACAAGGAGTGAGGTTAAGAGCTGAGGCTTAACAGGCAAAAGAAAGAGAAGAGCTCTGTCCTGCAGAGAGAGGGGTCCTGAACAGGCACATGCAGCAGGTTTTATAGGTGAGCTTGAGGAGGTGGTGTCTGATTAACGTAGGGCACGAAAGATTGCTTGGACCAGGTGTGCCATTTGCATAAGGTGTGAAAAACTGGTTAGAGCTAGGGGTGCCATATGCATAGGGCACAAAAAGCTGGCTGCACCCACCCTAATCTTTTATTACGCAGATGGGTTATTTACCTGGCCGGTGCCATGTTGCCTGTTTCTTTACTGTACACATGGTAACAAAGAAAAGGGAAGATGGAGCCTCCATGCTGAACATACCTGGTTCCCAGGTAGCCCTTTTCTATTGGCACAGATGCTGGCATTCACCCATGTAAGCTTCCAGTTGCTTATCTATCTTTGCAGCTCAATTTTTCAGGCTGTCCTTAGTTAGAAAAAAATAATTTGGGGGCTGCTTTTTGTTAAAAGGGAAATTCTGCCAAAGACTTGTTTACCTTATCTGCCTAAATAATTTCTTTCTGGTTCCTGTGTCAGTGAGAGAGTTGGTACTCTCTCTGCCCTCTGCCTTGAAGTAGCTTGGCTTTACTGGGAGCAAATTAGAGTAGCAGCTCTATCCCCTACAGCTTTTCATATGCCAAGTTCAGCAGGAAAGAGCTAATTCACTTCTCACAGGTATCATAAAAGCTGCAGAATTGAGTCTCTTTGATTCTGATTGGCTGGACTTGGGTCAGGCCCAACCCAGTCACTAAACCAATCATTTTCACCTGGAAAACATGATGGTCTAATTATTTCAGGAAAATACTCTGTCACTTTGAAGCAGATTGTATTAGTCTGTTCTCACATTGCTATAAAGTACTACCTGAGACTGGATAATTTATAAAGAAAAGAGGTTGAATTGACTCACAGTTCTGCATGGCTGTACAGGAAGCATGGCTGTACAGGAAGCATGGCTGGGGAGGCTTCAGGAAACTTACAATCATGGAGGAAGGCAAGAGGGAAGCAGGCACGTCTTACATGGCTGGAGAAGGAGGAAGTGGGTGGGGGAGGTGCCACACATTTTTAAACAACCAGATCTTGTGAGAACTCACTCACTATTATGAGAACAGCAAGGGGGAGATATGCCCCCATGATCCAATCACCTCCCACCAGGCCCCTCCTCCAACAGTAGGGTTACCACTTGACATGAGATTTGGGCAGGGACACAAATCCAAACCATATCATTCCACCTCTGGCCCCTCCCAAATCTCATGTCCTTCTCAAATTGCAAACTACAATCATCCCTTCTCAACAGTCCCCCAAGTCTTAACTCATATCAGCATTAACTCAGAAGTCTGCAGCCCAAAGTCTCACCTGAGACAAGGCAAGCCCCTTCCACCTATGAGTCTGTGAAATAAAAAACAGTGAGTTACTTCTAAGATACAATGGCGGTACAGGCATTGGGTAAATACACCCTTTCCAAAAGGGAGAAATCAGCCAAAACAAAGGGGCTACAAGCCCCATGCAAGTCTGAAACCCAGCAGGGAAGTCATTAAATCTTAAATCTCCAAAATAATCTCCTCTGACTCCATGTCTCATATCCAGGGCACACTGGTTACAAGGGGTGGGCTCCCAAGGCCTTGGACATCTCTGTCCCTATGGCTCTGGAGGGTACAGCCCCCTCGGCTGCTTGGCTGCTTTCATGAGCTGGGGTTGAGTGCCTGTGCTTATCCAGGCATGGTGCAAGCAGGTCTCTAGAAATGTCTTTGAAGCATTTTCCCCATTGTCTTGGATATTAACATTGGGCTCCTCTTTACTTATGCAAATTTCTGAAGCCAGCTTGAATTCCTCCCCAGAAAATGGGTTTTTCTTCTCTCCCACATGGTCAGGCTGCAAATTTTCCAAACTTTTATGCTGTGCTTCCTTTTTAAATATAAGTTCCACTTTCAGATCATCTCTTTGCTCATAAATATAAGCATAGGCTGGTAGAAGCAGGCAGGCCAAGTCTTGAACATTTTGCTGCTTAGAATTTCTTCTGCCAGATACCCAAAATCATCACTCTCAAGTTCAAAGTTTCACAGATCTCTAGGGCAGGGGCACAATCCTCTTTGCTAAGGCATAACTAAAGTGACCTTTACTCCAGTTCCCAATAAGTTTTTAATCTCCATCTGAGACCACCTCACCCTGGACTTCATTGTTCATATCACTATCAGCATTTTGGTCACAACGATTTAACAAGTCTCTAGGAAGTTCCAAACTTTCCCTCATCTGCCTGTCTTCTTCTGAGCCCTCCAAACTGTTCCAACCTCTGCCTGGTACACAGTTCGAAAGTCACTTCCACATTTTCAGGTATCTGTATGGCAATGCCCCCACTTCTTGGTACCAATTTTCTATATAAGTCCATTCAAGCATTGCTATAAAGAACTGCCTGAGACTGGGTAAAGAAAAGCGGTTTAATTGACTCACCGTTCCACAGGCTGTACAGGAAGCATGGCTGGGCAGGCCTCAGGAAACTTACAATCATGGCAGAAGGTAAAGGAGAAGCAGGCACATCTTACAAGCCCAAGAAGGAGGAAGAGAAGGTGGGAGATGCCACACACTTTTAAACAACCAGCTCTCATGAGAACTCACTCATTATCACGAGAACAGCAAGGGGGACATCTGCCCCCATGATCCAATCACCTCCCAGTGAAACAAGAGAAATTCCCTTGTCCCCCTCACAGGCTATGCAATGGGGGTGTGCCTCACTTCTTCAGTGCCCCGCTGCTCAAACCTCTAAGGGAGCATACAGACAGGCGGGCTATGGGGCTTCAACCCCATGGCAGTGTCTAGGGGTGAATGTTTACAGCTGAAGCCCCAGTGGGTGTGTGTTACAGGGTGCTCTTTTAGTTTAGCTATCTATAGGTGGCTTGTGTTAGTTAGCTCAATTAGACCCCTGCCTCATCACAAGGACAGAGGGCTTTCTGTATCCTGGGATTCTTGCCTTGGTGTACTGAAGACTCGGATCGCACGTGGGCTAGGAGAGTGAGTGCAAGGTTTTATTGAGTGGAAGTAGCTCTCAGCAGATGGTGGAGCCAGAAGGGAGATGGTTTTCTCCTGGAATCGGGCCGCTCAGCGACCTGGGCTCTCCTCCAACCTCCCCAGCCAAACTCCACGTCGTTCTGCTGGTTGGTGGCCTGCCGGCATGCCAGCGTGCCTGTCAATATGTTCTTGACATCCTCTCAACATCCAGCCATTTGTGTGTTCCTCTGCCAATGTGTTTCTCTGGACATCCAACCACTGGGGTGCCTGCCTGCTAGGGTCTTGGGGGGTTTTTATAGGCACAGGATGGGGGTGTGGTGGGCCAGGGTGGTCCTGGGAAATGCAACATTTGGGCACAAAGGCAGGAGTCCCTGTTCTCACCTAGGTCCGTGGGCACAGGCCTAGGTGTGGAGCCCTCACCAGGGACCTGCCTTTCTCTACCCAGCACTTCCCTGTCCCCTCTTCCATATCACCAACACTAGAGGTTGGAGGCTGCAATTCAACATGAGATTTGGGCAGGGACACAAATCCAAACCATATAAAAGATACTTTATATTTTATCATTTGTCTTTTAAAGCTTTGTTATGGCATTTTTTCAAACAGATACTTTTCTGTAGTCCATTTATCAGTCTTGTGGGTCTTGCCTAAAAAGCCCCCCTGACTCTGATTTTTTTTATTTTCCATGTTTCCTCTTAGTATTTTTATAGGTGTTTTGGTTTTGGTTTTGTTTGTTGGTTGTTTTTTTTTTTTTTTTTTTTTTTTGGAGACAGAATTTTGCTCTGTTGCCCAGGCTGGAGTGCAATGGCGCGATCTCAGCTCACTGCAACCTCTGCCTCCCGAGTTCAAGCAATTCTCCTGCCTCAGCCTCCCAAGTAGCTGGGACTACAGGCGCGTGCCACCATGCCCAGCTAGCTTGTTGTATTTTTAGTAAAGACAGGGTTTCACTGTGTTAGCCAAGATGGTCTCGATCTCCTGACCTCATGATCCGCCCACCTCAGCCTCCCAAAGTGCTGGGATTACAGGCGTGAGCCACCACACCTGACTGGTTTTGGTTTTGTAGAATGTTTACATTTTTGCTCATCTAGAATTAATCTTGTCAAAGGAAAGAAGTATTTAATTTAAAATGGGGGACAGGTGTGGTGGCTCACGTTTGTAATCCCAGTGCTTTGGGAGGCTGAGGTGGGCGGATCACCTGAGGTCAGGAGTTCGAGATCAGCCTGGCCAATATGGCAAAACCCTGTCTCTACTAAAAATACAAAAAATTAGCCGAGTGTGGTGGCGCACACCTATAATCCCAGCTACTTGAGAGGCTGAGGCAGGAGAATCGCTTGAACCCGGAAGGCGGAAATTGCAGTGAGCCCAGTTAGCATCACTGCACTCCAGCCTGGGTGACAGAGTGAGACTCCATCTCAATAAATAAATGAATGAATGAATGAATAAATAAATAAACAAATAAATAAAATGGGAACTGGCCAGGCACAGTGGCTCACTGTGGATCATGCCTGTAATCCCAGCACTTTGGGAGGTCAAAGCAGGCAGATCACTTGAGCCTAGGAGTTTGAGACCAGCCTGGGCAACATGGCGAGACCCCATCTCTACAAAAAAATACAAAAAAATTAACTTGGTATGGTGGAGCATGCCTGTAGTCCCAGCTACTTGGGAGGCTGGGGTGAGAGGATCACTTGAGCCCAAGAGGCAAAGGTTGCAGTGAGCTGAGATCATGTCTTTGCACTCCAGCCTAGGCAACAGACCAGATTCTGTCTCAAACAGAAAAAAAAAAAAAAAAAAAAGAATCAGCCTCTATAGTACTGAAGTATTTTGAAATATATTTATTTCATTCAGGCCATGAAAGGACCTAATGAACCATCTCAGCCCAATATTTGCATGTACCTCTTTGACAACTAGACTTTTGTATGCCATATTCATAGTCTCTTTCTGAAGAATGCTGAATAAACTCTACCACCTTCTGACTCTTTTGATTTCCATTTTCTTTGTTCTGATCATCCTCCATCTAGTCATATATTCTCATAAGAGGGCAGAATTGGTTTGTACTTAATAAATTATATCACATTTAGGTATGCTTTCTTGAGAGTCTACCAAAGTCACCTTGATTGGAATTTAGGAAGTTCTCCCAAAGCTCAGTCATTTGTTTACTGATGATCTCTGGTTTATTCCACAGTTAACTGCATTCATTTGTTGTGGCAGACATTGTTGGTTGTACTTCCTAACAGCCACTCCCTTCCTTGCCAACAGCACTGATTTTGTTCAGGTGTGAAGTAGCAATGAAGGCAAGGTTAGTTGGTTTTAAGGGATTAACTGTGTTTAAGCCAATCATGGCAATTCCATTCCCTCTTATCAGTGAATGGCTTATTGGTGTTTATCTAGCCCAAACTTCTGGCCAGTGAGATGTAAAGATAAGTTTGTTGAGGGGGCATCTGGGTAAGGTTTTTCTCCCTGATAAGATGAAGTAGTGAGGCAGAAAAATAGGGTCTGGAGGCAGGGAACATAAGACTGATTCACACTTCAGCTATGACAGGAAATATCCTCTCCATAGGGCATACACTGAGTAAATGACTTTTTAACTTTACTTCATCCTCTTCATTTACATAGGGTGTACCCCAAGTAGAGGGTATTTAAGCTCACAAAAACTCTGTAACAGGGTCTTTGAGCCCCTATGCACAGGCCCGCTCCCACACTGTGAAGTGTACTTTCATTTTCAGTAAAACCCTTCATTCTTTCCTTGCTTTGTTTGTGCGTTTTGTCCAATTCTTTGTTCAAAACGTCAAGAACCTGGAGACCCTCCACCATTAACGGTAGCAAGAAAAAACTCCTTTTCCTCCTTAGATCATGGTTGTGAGAGTGATGCCTGGAGCAGTTGTCTTATAACCATGAGCGGGTAAGCTGAGGGTGACAGCCAATCTGCAGAGGATGGTGGAGCAGAAGGAAGGAAAGATTCTGGGTTTTTAATGTGTTTTTTTTTTTTTAAGTGAAAGCAAGTTTATGAGGAAGGTAAAGAATAAAAGAATGAGCTGGGCACGGTGGCTCATGCCTGTAATCCCAGCACTCTGGGAGGCCAAGGCGGGTGGATCCCTTGAGGTCAGGAGTTTAAGACCAGCCTGGACAACTTGGTGAAACCCCATCTCTACTAAAAATACAAAAATTAGCTAGGCATGGTGGTGGGCACTTGTAATCCCAGCTACTTGGGAGGCTAAAGCATGAGAATCACTTGAACCCAGGAGGCAGAGGTTGCAGTGAGCTGAGATTGCACCACTGCACTCCAGCCTGGGCAACAGAGCCCAAAATAAGAAAAAAAAAAAGAATAAAAGAATGGCTAGTCCATAGACAGAGCAGCCCAAAGGCTGCTGGTTGCCCATTTTTGTGGTTATTTCTTGATTATATGCTAAATAAGGGGTGGATCATTCATGCCTCCCCTTTTTAGACCATATAGGGTAACTTCCTGACTTTGCCATGACATTTGTAAACTGTTTAATGACATTGTTGAGTCACTGTAGTCCTCAGACTTATTATGTGAGATAGGTCTTTATTATTTATGTCAATTTTAGTTGTGTATTCTTTACTTGCAGCTGAGAGATTCCTAACTGATATCCCATCTTTATACCGTATAGGTTATCCCATGATGTACAATTGGCTCATACATACCTGCAAGAGCCTATCCTAAATTTTCAAAAACTTTGGGAGCTGGTTAAGAACACAGTAGCTTGAAACCAACTATAGTGGGAATATTTCCACCCCAGAAATTGGCAAATACTACAAATTAGGCCTCCCCTCAACCAAGAGTCAGGTGTTAAACATCTATCAGTACACAACTGGTTACTTACTAAAAAAAAAAAAAGCTCCTAAAAAGCCATGTTTACTTAAAATGATGTTGGCACATATCAGACTTGTAGAGCCATTCTGTTTTCATCTTACCTAATAACAAATGGATAAGCACATTTTAGCTTGATGTTTTGTATCACCCCCCAGTCACATAATGGTATGCCTAATGATCTGAAAACATTAATTTCACTAAGCGTGGTCATTTAAAGGAAGCTGGGCATGGTAGCTCACACCTGTGATCTCAGCACTTTGGGAGGCCGAGGCAGGAGGATTGCTTGAGGCCAAGAGTTCAAGACCAGCCTGGGCAACATAACAAAGTATCTCTACAAAAATTTTTTTAAAAAAATCAGCCAGTGATTCCCAGCATATCCATAATAGAAATTAAAAAGAAAAAAGTAGCCAGGTGTGGTGGCACACACCTATAGTCCCAGCTACTTGGGAGGCAGAGGTTGGAGAATCACCTGAGCCCAGGAGGCAGAGGTTGCAGTGAGCTGAGATCATGCCACTGCACTCCAGCCTGAGTGACAGAGCAAGACCTTGCCTCAAAAATAGTAATAAATAAAAATAAAGGAACCCTGTGATGAGTCCCATGTATTTGGAACCATCTTCCCCAATTTCCTACTTCAAATATATCTAGCTGGGTACCCCTGTATCATCTAAAATGAGTCATCATCTCCTGAGCCCAGATTCATTATAGTTTGTTTCTTACACTAGTCTGTATTCTTCTGATTTGTGCTAAAGACTCCCTTCTCCCCACTATTTCAGGAAGAGGACTGTTGCTACTATAGTCAGCTTTAAAGACATTTTATTGGTTATTGCTAGGTAGATTTCTTACTCTGCCTGGTTCAAAAGGCTCATGGGCACATGGGTTTTTCTTTTTTTGTCTGGAGTGGCAAAAAGGTGAGGTTACTCCAACAAGAAAACAGGCATTGCAAGCTTTCATCTTTGGTTTGGCTCCTGATATGATTTTGATCTGTGTCCCCGCCAAATCTCATGTCAAATTGTAATCCCCAGTGTTGGAGGTGGTGTCTGGTGGGAGGTGACTGGATCATGAGGGCAGAGTTGCACCATCCCCCCTTTGGTACTGTATAGTGTGAGTTCTCACAAGATCTGGTTGATTTAAAAAGTGTCTGGCATCTCCCCCACCCCTTTGGTCCTGCTCCTGCCATGTAAGACACCTGCTCCTGCTTTTTCCTGAGGCTTCCCCAAAAGCAGATGCTGCCATGTTTTCCATACAGCCTATGGAACCATGAGCCAATTGAACCTCTTTTCTTTATAAATTATCCAGTCTCAGGTATTTATTCATAGGAATGTGAGAACAGACTAATACAGAAAATTGGTACCAGAAGTGGGGTATTTCTATAAAGATACCTGAAAATGTGGAAGCAGCTTTGAAACTGGGTAACAGGCAGATGTTGGAAGAGTGTGGAGGGCTCAGAAGAAGACAGAAAGATGAGAAGGTTTGGAACTTCCTAGAGACTTGTTAAATGGTTGTGACCAAAATGCTGATAGTGATATGGAACAGAGATGGCCAGGCTGATGACATCTCAGACAGAGATGAGGAACTTAACTGAGAACTGGAGCAAAGATCACTTTTCCTATGCTTTAGCAATGAATTCGGAGGCATTGTGTTCCTACCTTAGGTATATGTGGAACTTTGAACTTGAGAATGCTGATTTAGGGTATCTGGTGGAAGAAGTTTCTAAGCAGCAAAGCATTCAAGATTTAGCCTGGCTGCTTCTAACAGCATATGCTCATGTGCATGAGCAAAGAAATGACATAAAACTGGAACTTATATTTAAAAGGGAAGCAAAGCATAAAAGTTTGGCAAATTTGTAGCCTGGCCATGTGGTATAAAAACAAAGCCCATTTTCAGGGCAGGAATTCAAACCCACTGCAGAAATTTACTTAGTAAAAAGCAGCCAATTGCTGATAGTCAAGACAATGAGGTTAAGCCCGCAAGACATTTCAGAGATCTAAGAGACAGCCTCTCCCATCACAGGCCCAGAGGCCTAGGAGGATTGAATGGTTCCATGGGCCAGGTCCAGGGCCCTGTTGCCCTGAACAGCCTCAGGACTCTGCTCCCTGCATCCCAACCACTCCACCTCCAGCCATGGCTCAAAGGTGTCTGGATACAGCTCAAGCTGGTGCTTCAGAGGGTGCAAGCCATAAGCCTTGGCAGGTTCCACATGGTGTTAAGCCTGCAGGTGCACAGGGTGCAAGAGTTGAGACTTGGGAGCCTCTGCCTAGATTTCAGAAGATGTATGGAAAAGCTTGGATGTGCAGGCAGAAGCCTGCTGCAGGGGCAGAGCCCTCATGGATAACCTGCTAGGGTACTGAGGAGGGAAAGTGTGGGGTTGGAGCCCCCACAGAGAGTCCCCACTGGGGCACTGCCTGGTGGAGCTGTGAGAAGACAGCCACCATCCTCCATACCCTGGAATGGTAGAGCCACCAACAACTTGCACCATGCACCTAGAAAAGCCACCAGCACTTAACACCAGCCCATGAGGACATCTATGGAGGCTGAACCACAGGGGCAGAGCTGCCCAAGGCTTTGGGAGCCCACCCCTTGCACCAGTGTGCGCTGGATGTGAGACATGAAGTCAAAGGAGATTTTGAAGCTTTAAGAGTTAATGACTGCCCTGCTGGGTTTCAGACTTGCATAGGGCCTGTAGCCCCTTTCTTTTGGTTGATTTCTCCCTTTTGGAGTGGGAGTATTTACCCAATACTTGTACCTCTTTTCTATCTTGGAAGTAACTAATTTGTTTTTGACTGTACAGGCTCATAGGTGGAAGGGACTTGTGTTGTCTCAGATGAGACTTTGGACTGTGGACTTTTGAGTTAATACTGGAATTAGTTGAGACTTTGGGGAGCTACTGAGAAGGGGATGATTGTACTTTGCAATGTGAGAAGGACATGAGATTTGGAGGGGCCAGGGGCAGAATGATATGGCTTGGATCTGGTCCCCACCAAATCTCATATCAAAATATGATCCCCAGTGTTGGGAGGTGGGGACTAGTGGGAGGTGACTGGATCATGAGGGTGGAGTTCCCATGAATGGTTTAGCACCATCCCCCTTTGGTACTGTATAGTGAGTGCTCACAAGATCTGGTTGTTTAAAAGCGTGTGGTACCCCCTGATCCCTGGTCCCACTCCTACCATGCAAGATGCCTGCTCTCACTTTGTCTTCCATCATGACTGTAAGTTTCTTGAGGCCTCCCCAATCATGCTTCCTGTACAGCCTGCAGAACCACATGTGAGCCAATCAAACCTCTTTCCTTTATAAACTACCCGGTCTCAGTTATTTCTTTTTTTTTTTTTTGAGACGGAGTCTTGCTCTGTTGTCCAGGCTGGAGTGCAGTGGTGCGATCTTGGCTCACTGCAAGCTCCGCCAGTTATTTCTTTATAGCAATGAGCGAATGGACTAATACAGCCCCTATATGAACTATCTTCCTCCTTCTGAAAGAAGGCTTGGCCATCTTTTGGTTTTCTTTCTTACTTTTTCAACATTCTTTCTCTTCCTTTGTGACAGCTGAGGCCTGTCCTGGCCTGAGAAGGAGCAGGTTTAGAGGTATCTATTTATTGCCATAAGTCTTGTACAAACTTTTCTTGTGGTGCTGACGAGCATGGTCTCTGTTCCATTTAAGAGGTAAGATCTGAAACTCAGTGTGGGCTTGGGACAGCCTTTTGGCCTATTTCATTCTGGACTATTCAAGCCAACCTAGCTTAGGCACAGGTGTTGTCACATCCAGCCCATGGACTTGATTATACAAGGGGATAAACCTGTACTCAGGTTTATAATGTGCTTGCCAGGCACTGCTTTCCTTCTCAGGAAAGGGTTGCTGAGGCATGGTAAGATTGGATTGGGTTCTGTTGGATCATGGGAAAATTTTCCTGCCCAAATATTTATCTTACTGCAAAGTCAAAATGGCCTGTTAAGCCAGAGTTCACTGTCCAGCTCCAGCCCTCCTCAATCCAGGAGTGTCTGGTGAACTGTATCACAACACAGTAGGTGTATTAGTTGTGCCTGCTTTTACCCTAAGGCTTAAGAATTCAGCTGATTCGGCTGGGCGTGGTGGCTCACACCTGTAATCCCAGCACTTTGGGAGGCCAAGGCAGGCAGATCACCTGATGTGAGGAGTTCAAGACCAGCCTGTCCAGCATGGTGAAACTCCGTCCCTACTAAAAATACAAAAATTAGCTGGGCGTGGGGGTGCATGCCTGTAATCCCAGACACCCAGGAGGCTGAGGCAGGAGAATCACTTGAACCCGGGAGGTGGAGGCTGCAGTGAGCTGAAATGGCACCACTGCACTCCAGCCTGGGTGACAGAGCAAGACTCCATCTCAAAAATAGTAATTCAGCTGATTCACTTCCTAGTCATTTCTAGAGTTGGACTGTGTATTTTTCTGTCACCCATAACAGTTTCTGAGTCAGAACTACCATGTGTCTGTGAACCAATCTGAATTTGATATGGACATCTCCAAGCTGCCTACAGCTTTATAAAAAGAGTTCTTCCAGGTCTATGTGTCCTTTAATCACACACATTTTGGGACTCCAATGTGCCTGCTCTGGGAAACGCAATGCTAGCCTACGTCGGGCCTTTTTCAGTGGTGTGTTAGAAACTGACTGAGGGGGTGGGGGATCCACAATTTGCAGCATTTACTAACTCCTATGATACAAATACTCCTACCATTGTCCATTAAAAGCTACCAACCTGATGTCACTGAACATCAAGTTGGGAAGAGATGCACACAATTGGTTCTCCTCTGGGGAGCCAGCAAAAGCCGGCTGCAACACACCACGGCTTTGCACATTTTTAACAAGGCACCCCCTGGTGGAGGAATTGAGACAGGTATCCCCTTTGGGCAAATTAGAAAAAGACACCTCTTCTGGGGAGACCTGTGCCACATGTACACCTTGGTGAGAAGGCAGGAGCCCCTTCCTCCACACATAGCTTGTTGAGGGGAATGTGAACTAGATTTTAAAGTCCATTCGCCTCCTTAACTATGTACTTTTGTGCAGTGCAAAAATCAGCACAACTTTACAAGGCAGTCCTGCCACTGATTCATGACCATCCTGTAGTTAAATAAAACGGATGGAATAGAAGAGAGCCAAGTTACCTAGCAGCCTGAAAGACTACCTTATGCGGATAATTATAGGATGATATTGCCAGTTGGAATATTAGTTGTTCTTAAAATTAGTCTAATTAATAGAAGGCTATTATTGCTAAAAAGGGCCCCCGACTATACCATTCCAAGGATAGACATGATATAGCTAAAAAGACTTGGGAAATGTGATACCTACAGTACTACATATTTAGAGTCCAACTCATTAAATATATTGATCTTTAGTGATTTAAATGCTAACAATAGTCAAACACAGGCATAATGTGAATATTTAAATTTAATGTAGTTCTTTCCTATTTAACAGTTTTCTATAACTCCTATTTAGCCTACCAATTACCCTGTGAAAGTTATCCTCCCCCCTTTTTTTACAGATGAGAAAGCAGGTTGAGAGATCAAATAATTCAAGGTGACTCAGAAAATAATTCAAGGTGACTCCTCATTTTAAAACTAAATATGTAATGGATAATATGCAACTGATTTCTTGTGAAATATAACATTCATGTTTTTAGATTTTCTTTGCCTTTAACTCAAGGTAAGTCCAGTTTAAACCTGTACTTTTTGTAATTAGCCAAATCAAATGATCATAATTCAAAGATGCTAAAATAGAATGCTACATAGTGATGCTGATAAATACTGTCAATTAGCCAGCAAACAGTAATGTGAATTTGCTGCAGGACGATCATTCTAATTTAGATATAATAGGAAGATTTTAGATAAAGTAGAAAACTTTTTAAAGAAATTCAACTATATCCTAAAACTTGACCTGGTCAAACTTATTCCATATTATATTCAGTTGCTCTAATATACAGCAGGTTGATACTAAAATAATGACAGAATTTGGCTGGTCTAAACATACAAATATATTTTTTCCCTTATCCTTCTTTCTTTGGGAAAATAAGAAAAAGAAAACATTACTCTGTTTACTCAGAAAGCAAGGAGAACAGCACCTTCTCCTGGACTCCGTGACTGTCAGCCATCTTTGTCATCACAAAAAGGTGAGGGGTGCCAGGATTTCACTATGCTGCTCCTTCACTGGAAAGGGAAGGAAATGCTCCAGCTGTTTTAATCAGTGACATTTATTAACATGCTTCAAAAGTGACCCAAGTGTCCAGCCAGCACAATAGCCGAGGCAATCAACGTTCTCTTAGTGTGATCTCCTCCAAAATACCAAATAAATAGGTTTAGGAATAACCTCAAATAAATTGTAATTTAACTTCGCCCAAAATTATACATCCTCTACCTGAGGATAAAGTCACTGCTCTTCCCTGCTCCTGTAAAGATACTAGCGGGAGGGGAGAAAGCTCCAATGACTCTGTAATTTAGAATTACAACCAGAGAAGAAATACTTCAAGCACAATAGAGACGTTCCATTGAAGAGCGACATTCATTCTGGAATGTTTGTTTTGAAAACAACTCTTCTGGGGGAATTCAAAAGGTACTAAACAAAGCAACATAAAGTAAGTCTTGGGTTGTTTTGCAGAATAAAAATACACAATTGAGTAGACCAGATGGCAAAAACATACCAATTACAATCTGAATGCTGTATTTAAAACCCTTAAATTCTGAAGGCCTGAATATCAACAAACCTATTTATGTTTATGATCCTAAAAAGACATTAAATATTATTAAACCCCCAACTTCCAAAACATAGAGAGACCCAGCAAACTGGGCTAGTGGTATCTCAGTACACAGTCACACATGACCAGACTAGACTAGACTAGACTAGACTAGACTAGACTAGAGATCTGAGTTTGCAACCAAATACAAGAGGTCTTTAGGAGCTCAGGCTAAGGGAGGCACTTTATTCAAATGCATGGCCTGAGAGAAGAGAGAAAGTACCTTGTAATCTTAAACTATGTGGTCCATCGCATGTTCTACCTCAAAGACAATCTAGACTACGGTATCTCCTCTTCAACTGCCAGTTCAGAACAAAATATACTTTATTTGGAAGCTAAATATTTGCTTCACTCAAGTGAAGAATAATTTAGCAGCGACAGAGAACACAACTCCTGTTTTAACCATGGGAAAGAGAAGACAGAGTGATAAGTATCTCGCTGGGGGAATCAAAAGATTTCTGGGTCTGTCTGGGTATATCATATTATGAGCTTGATTCTTCAACCGTCACTCCATTTGGTAGTCAGGAAGAAAAGTAAAAGTGTAGCTGCAAGGGGAACTGGAAAGAACTACCCTGCCCTTCTGCACCCCAAGCCAGGCCCACTAGCTGTGGTGCTGTGCACAACTCCAGTTCCAATGCTTCCCTCCACAGTGGAGGCATATCCAGGGCTGAACCAGATACATGCCCACAGTGTGTTTCTGGCTCAGAGCCTGTCAGGAAATTCAGGTCTGGGAAGAAACTAAGTGTTCTGGTGATGGCTACGGTCAGTAGATCTACCAGCAATTTGTCCCTTTTTTTGTTCCAGATTTTAAGGCAGAAACTCAATCTCAGCAGCTAATTTCATCCAATTTTCTTCAGAAACATTCTCCAATTTAGTTGAGTACATAAGAAAAGTGTGTGAACATTCACTCCTGTCCTCCCCACATACATATATAGACATACAATAAGAAACATACATACATATATACCCTAGGTTGTCAATGTATGCTGCTGAAATGCCTGAAAGGTTACTTTTCACTTAAAAATAAAATTTGATGAATTATTCTGCAAGTATGGATTTGGCCCTAGCAAATTTTTATAAATAGAGTTTGAGAGGACAGCAACAAAGGTTTTAACTAGAAGCTGTCTTGAGGGTTTTCCTGATAGATATTGTTAATATGTATGTTATTTAAAACAGGCATATCCTTATGGATTATAAAAATAGAAATGTATATATTTGTTAATACATATTCACAGCTTATGCTGGAATGGCTCACAGGAGAAATCATGGTTCATGCAGAGAATAAACATTACTCAAGTAAATAAAAATAAGATTAGGTCCATAAAGGCTGAGAACTTATAGTCAGTAATCAGCTCATTTGGTTTCTCTTTGTAGGGCAATCAAAAACATGAAAATAAAACACACACAGACATACAATTACATGAATTACATGGAAAGAATATAAATTAACCAATAAAGCAATGTGGAGTTAAGGTGCAAAAATACAATCTTCATCGATTTTCTCTACTCCTGTGTTTTCAAGCATCACAACATGTTCAATGTCATGGGTGGCAATACCAACCCAGACAGGTCTGAATGTTTGTAGATTTTCTAAGTGCTGAAAGTTAAAGCAAGATCCTTTGAGATCTACGATCACACATTTTGGTAGAAATTGCAGATTTACAGAGATGACTACTGAGCAGTAGGTAGTAAATGGAGCCAAGAAGTACACTCTTGCCCATCCATCTTCCATGGGAATCAGAATATTGGCTTCAATCACTGACTCATCTTTATATAATCTTCACCCTGAAAAATAAAAGTTACCAATGTAGGAATGTTTTTAGAATCAATAAAGTTTGATTAATCTGTTTTAAGATGCATAAAATTTTTTTTTCAGTTTAGTATCTTCAGTAAGGCTAATTTTTAAAAATACAGACTAAAAAAAGCTGATTTGGCTTTTTTCCATTAATTTAATTTAGATGAAGGCAAATGTTTTGTTTTCCTAATTTTTAAACATTTCAGTAGCTTTTGGGGTAGAAGTGGTTTTTGGTTACATGGGTGAATTGTATAGTGGTGGAGTCTGATATTTTAGTGCACTTGTCAACCTAGATGAAGACAAATGTTATCTAATAAAAGTTATCAAAAAGCCAATTTCTTCAATTTTGTAAAAAATATTGAAAACATAAAAAGTTTGTTCTGGCCGGGCACGGCAGCTCATGCCTGTAATCCTAGCACTTTGGGAGGCCAAGATGGGTGAATTACCTGAAGTCAGGAGTTCAAGACCAGCCTGGCCAACATGGTGAAACCCTGTCTCTACTAAAAATATAAAAAATTAGCCGGGCGCAGTGGCATGCACTTGTAACCCCAGCTACTTGGGAGGCTGAAGCAGGAGAATCGCTTGAACCTGGGAGGCAGAGGTTGCAGTGAGCCAAGATCACGCCACTGCACTCCAGCCTGGGTGACAGAGCGAGACTTCGTCTCAACAAAAAAAACATTGAAACATTGTTCTGTGCTCCCAGAGGTTGACCTAAAAAAATAATAATAATAAAAATAAAATAATAATAATAATAAAGGTTTGTGACATTTCTTTATAGCTATTTAAAGTGCTCCCAGAGCAATCACAATAATGAAGAAATCAACATAGGACATATTCATTTTAAAGTCTTTCCAGTTTCTTCAACAAATGTTGCTTGGACAACTAGATACTCACATGCAACATATGGATTCCCATTTTACACCATATAGAAAAATTAATTCAAAATGGATCAATAACCCAAATAAAAGAGTTAAAAAACCATAAAATTCTTAGAAAACATGAGGCAGGTAAATCTTCATAACTGTGGATTTGGCAATGGAGTCTTAGATATGACACCAAAAGCATGAGTAACAAAAGAACAAAAATAGATAAATTGGACTTCATCAAAATTAAAATATTTTGTGTATCAAAGAACACTATCAACAAAGTGAAAAGAAGCCTAGAGAAGGGGAGAAAATATCTGCAAATCATTTATCTGATAAAGGTTTTATAACCACAATAAAGAACTCTGTTGTGGGAACTCAGGGACCCCGAACAGAGGGACCGGCTGGAGCCACGGCAGAGGAACATAGATTGTGAAGATTTCATATTAATATGGACATTTATCTGTTCCCAAATAATACTTTTATAATTTCTTATGCCTGTCTTTACTTTACTCTTAATCCTATTATCTTCATAAGCTGAGGATGTATGTCACCTCAGGACCACTGTGATAATTGTGTTAACTGTACAAATTGATTGTAAAACATGTGTGTTGGAACAATATGAAATCAGTGCACCTTGAAAAAGAACAGAATAACAGTGATTTTTATGGAACGAGGGAAGAAAACCATAAGATCTGACTGCCTGCGGGGTCAGACAAAAAGAGCCATATTTCTCTTCTTGCAGAGAGCCTATAAACGGACGTGCAAGTAGGAAAGATATTGCTAAATTCTTTTCCTAGCAAGGAATATTAATATTAATACCCTGGGAAAGGAATGTGTTCCTGGGGGGGAGGTCTATAAACGGCCGCTCTGGGAAATGTCTGTCTTGTGCAGTTGAGATAAGGACTGAGATACGCCCTGGTCTCCTGCAGAACCCTCAGGCTTACTAGGGTGGGGAAAAACTCTGCCCTGGTAAATTTGTGGTCAGACCGCTTCTCTGCTCTCAAACCCCGTTTTCCATTGTTTAAGATGTTTATCAAGACAATATGTGCACTGCTGAACATAGACCCTTATCAGTGGTTCTGCTTTTGCCCTTTGCCCTGTGATCTTTGTTGGACTCTTATCAGTGGTTCTGCTTTTGCCCTTGTCCTGTTCCCTCAAAAGCATGTGATCTTTGTTAGACCCTTATTAGTGGTTCTGCTTTTTGCCCTTTGAAGCATGTGATCTTTGTGCCTACTCCCTGTTCTTACACCACCTCCCCTTTTGAAACTCTTAATAAAAACTTGCTGGTCTGAGACTCAGGTGGGCATCACGGTCCTACCGATATGTGATGTCCCCCCTGGTGACCCAGCTGTAAAATTCCTCTCTTTGTACTGTCTCTCTTTATTTCTCAGTCGGCCAACATTTATGGAAAATAGAAAGAACCTACGTTGAAATATTGGGGGCAGGTTCCCCCAATAGAACTGTTACCACTCAACAACAAAAACAACCTAATTAAAACATGAGCAAGGGACCTAGACATTTCCCCAAAGAATACATACGAATGGCCAACAAGCATATGAAAATATGTTCAACATCATTAGGCATTAGGGAAATGCAAATCAAACACAATCAGATACCACTCCATACCCATTAGGATGGCTATAGTTTTAAAAAATGGAAAATAAGTGTTGATGAGATGTGGACAAATTGGAACAGACATACATTGCTGGTGGGAATGTAAAATGTTTCAGGTACTGTGGAAAACAGTTTGACTATTCCTCAAAAATTAAACACAGAATTGTCATATGACCCAGCAATTTGACTCCTAGGTATATATACAAATGAATTCAAAACAGGTATGCAAACAAATACCTATACACACATGTTCACAGCAGTACTATTCACAATATCTAAGAGGTAAAAACATATGTCCATCAAAGGATAAACAACTGTATATACATAAATATTATTTGACCATAAACAGGAATTAAATACTGATGATACATGCTACACTGTGGATGAACCTTGAAAACATTATACTAGGTGACAGAAGCCAGACCCAAAAAGTCACATACTGTATAGACTCCATGTATATAAAATATTAATATATAGAATAGGTAAATCCATAGAGACAGAAAGTAGATTCATGGTTGCCAGGGGTTGGGGGAAGTGGGTAATGGGGAATAACTGCTTAATGGGTTCAGGATTTTCTTTTGAGGTGATTAAAAGTTTCGTAACTAGGTAGACATGATGGTTGCACAACATTGTCAATGTACTAAATGGCTCTCAATTTTTATGTTATGTGAATTTTACCTCAATTAAAAACAATCCTTACAATGATGGGCTACTGCACTAGAGAGCCTGGATTAGGTGAGGACAGGTTCTACCACTAAAGCTGTGTGACCTTGGGCATCTTACCCAGCCTTTCTGCTATTTTTTCATCTATAAAATAAGTATAATTCCTTAACACAATCATTGGAGGGAATATTTAAGATAAATATAAATGAAAGTACTCTGTAAACTGTAAATCGAAATAGAAATAAAAGGTAGTATTATTAACAAAAAGCTAGATTCGTGCTACTCCCATTTATGGACTAAGTCTATTAATAAAATTTCGATAAATTTATCAGTTGCTCTTTATAGACTCCATGTAAAATGCATTTTAATATTTAGAATCTAAGCCACTTCTCTTTTTCTTTTTTTTTGAGACGAGGTCTCACTATGTTGCCCAGGCTGGAGTGCAATGGCATGATCTTAGCTCACTGCAACCTCCGTTTGCCAGGTTAAAGCAATTATTGTGCTTCAGACTCCTGAGTAGCTGGGATTACAGGCGCACATCACTGTGCCTAATTTTTGTATTTTTAATAGAACGGGGTTTCACCATGTTGGCCAGGGTGATCTCAAACTCCTGGCCTCAAGTGATCTGCCCACCTCGGCCTCCCAAAGTGCTAGGACTACAGGCATAAGCCACCACACCTGGCCAGAATCTAATGCCATTTCATTTGCTTACTAGTGTATTAAAAATGGCATCAACATTTTATTTAAAGACATACTAAGAAAAGTGGTCAACAGAAACCCTACCTCGAGATACCCTACCTTGAGATACCCTCTCTTTGTTCCCCCCTTTTGAGACAGGGTTTCGTGATCATGGCTCACCGCAGCCTCAACATCCCTGGGCTCAGGTGATCCTCCCACCTCAGCCTCCCAAATAGCTGGGATCACAGGCATGCACCCCCATGCCCAGTAAATTTTTGTATTTTTTTGTAGAGATGGGGTTTTGCCATGTTGCCCTGTCTGGTCTTGGACTCCTGGGCTCAAGCGATCTGCCCACCTCGGCCTCCCAAAGTGCTAGGATTATAGTCATGAGCCACTGCACCCAGCTGAGATACTCTCTTAAATATAAATTCTCCCACTGATGGCACTTACAGGAATTGCTATTAGCATCTGTCTTCCCAGCCTTGGTATGCCTGCTTGAGTTCTGCTGAGATTTGTTCTGCTCTTCTCCAGTGAGTAGGGCCTTTATTTCAGAAGGGATTTTTCCTTGGTCCATTGCCATGCACCACTGCTTGTACTGAAACATATTTAATTTTAAATATAAATATAAATTTAAAACATATTTAAATTAACTTTTACTTGTCAGAGTTCAGGAACCACTGGTAGAAATCCTAGACATAAGAACTCCCATGGCTAGAGGTCACGTTCGCTGCTGGGAATCCCACCCTCCATGGTATTACCTATTTATAACTGAGGACATGTATGAGATCTGCCATCTTTCAGAAGAGGTGGAAAAACTGCTGCTGAATTGTCTTTGATGTACTGGAGTGTTGCTCAGATTTAAAAGGCCCCTGTGGTTAAAAGGACATCTCCCCGCAGTGTGCCACTAGTTAGAATTAATCTTTTTTTTTTTAATAATTGTCACAGTATTATTTCTACTCCCAAAATAAAGAAATAAATGTTAGTAATTTCCTTTCTCTCTTTAACAAGTAATCATTAAACATCTACTATCTACCAGAGTGCATGCTAGCGACTTTGGGGGTATACAAAGACAAAGCTGACCAAAGATTCTGCCCTCAAGTGGCTTACACTGCAGAAAGTAAGAAATAATTGATAGCATGTCACATTCAACATATCAAAAAAACTACTGAATAGTAAATATCTGGACAATATATACAACACTGTTCATGTCCCTCCTCTTCATGTTCCAACCTTGTTGTCTTACTTTCTAAAAACCTGTGGAAGCCTGTCCCAATTGTGTAATGATCACAGTAATATCATCTCTCTCTTCTGTCACTTCCTCCCTCAGCTCACAATAATGGAGTTTCAATTCTGTTTTATCTACTCTCTTTCACATTTTTATAGCCACTGCCCAAAGTCTGAATGGATGAGTGAATAAAACATGTAAAATAAACAAAATCATTTGGCCGGGTACAGTGGCTCACGCCTGTAATCCCAGCACTTTGGGAGGCCAAGGCGGGCGGACCACGAGGTCAGGAGATTGAGACCATCCTGACTAATGCAGTGAAACCCCATCTCTACTAAAAACACAAAAAAAATTAGCTGAGCATGGTGGTGGGCACCTGTAATCCCAGCTACTTGGGAGGCTGAGGCAGGAGAATGGCGTGAACCTGGGAGGTGGAGCTTGCGGTGAGCTGAGATCGCGCCCTGCACTCCAGCCTGGGCGACAGAGCGAGACTCTGTCTCAAACAAATAAAAAATAAAAATAAATAAATAAAGTCACTTAAACACGAATGGTATGCTATGCATAGTTACATATTGTTATATTGCTTTGTCTACTTAGCAATATATTGTATCTTTCTACATCAGTAAATATATGTGCATTGTGATTTTTACTTGCTACGAAGTAGTCTAATATATGGATGTAGTAACATTTATTTAACCAGTCCTTTATTGTTGTCCATCTGGGTTATTTTCCATTTTCTTCTCTCATAAACAATCCCTTAGTGTAACAGTCATGTACACTCTGCTCCCACCAGCAGTGTATGAAGATGCCTATTTGCCCCCATCCTGGCTAACAGATTAATATTCTCTCCAATGTTTGCCAACTGGACAGGTGATAACTGGTATTTTCGTATTTTAATGTATTATTTATTTGACTGTTAAGGTGATTTTTTCATGTGTTTACCAACGATTTCTTACCATTTCCAGTTCCTCTCTGAGGGCACATATAGCTCTTTCTCGACTGGATACCAACTCTTCCAAATACTGATATCTCAGCTTTTTTCGGGCTCGGCATTCTCTTGCGCTCTGCCGGCTCCTCTCAAGTTTTGCTTTCAAGTCAATTTTGGCTGGCTTCCGACCACGTTTACCGGGCTTCTTTACTTTGCCTCCAACCACCTTCAGCAAGTGAGAGAAGAAATAATTTTTCCCTTAGTTCTGTGTACAGAAAAGTGAATATGGCTGCATATTAGCAAAGAGAACATTTATAAACAAAACGTGAGTGAAGCCCTACGGAACTAAGAAAGCATAATCCCATCAAATGCCTTCTGGGTCTTTGCCTCATAATTTATTTTCTGACACTTTTGAAACCATGAATGTGAAAGAAGAAATAATGTACATTTTTATTATTTATTTGATAATAAAGTTTAAATAGCTCACCAGTAAACTTTACAAACCATATGGAGATGGATAATAAAAACTGAAAAATGTCTACTAAATATTTTGTTCATGACAATTTTTTTTTTTTTTCCAGACAGGGTCTCACTGTCGCTCAGGCTAGAGTTCAGTAGTACAATCATGGCTAACTGCAGCCTTGACCTCCAGGGCTCAGGTGATCCTTCCACTTCAGCCTCCGGTGTCGCTGTAACTATAGGCGTGAGCCACCATGCCTGGCTAATTTTTGTATTTTTGTTGTTGTTTTTAGAGATGGGGTTTCACCATGTTGCCCAGGCTGGTCTCCAACTCCTAGGCTTAAGTGATCCATTTGCCTTGGCCTCCCAAGGTGCTAGGAGTAAGCCATGGTGGCAGGCCCCACTTTTTTTTTTTTTTTTTGAGACAGATTCTCGCTTACTCTGTTACCCAGGCTGGAGCACAGTGGCACCATCATAGCTCACTGCAGTCTTGAATTCCTGAGTTCAAGTGATCTTCTGCCTCAGCCTCCCTAGTAGCTGGGTCTACAGGTGAGCATTACCATGCCTGGCTAATTAAAAAAAAAAAAATCGCTTTGTAGAGATGGTGTCTTGTTATGTTGACCAGGCTGGTCTCAAACTCCTGGCCTCAAGCGATCCTCCTGCCTCCGCCTCTCAAAGTGCTGGGATTACAGCTGTGAGCCACTGTGCCTGGACTCATGAAGAAGTTTTTGTTGCCTTGAGAAAAATAACTGCAACAAAATACATTTAAAGAACTCAACATTCGAAACTGTAAGTTCATTATGATCTCAACATTATAAAACAATACATAGAAGAAAGGAAGTTAACAAGGTCAGTGAAGACTTCTCTGATATGTGTAATTATAAATAGCTTTTCCTCACCTATATTTTTATGATTTTCAAATTAGATAATAAAATATAAAATATGTGTATAAAATTGTATATATATAAATAAATATGTATCCTAAGGAATTTGGCTAAATTCCCTCAAATTTGTTGAGCCCAAAGGAACAAACAGAAAGCCTCAACTGTCTCAGTAGATTTCTCCCTGCTCCCACTGATGTCATAAAGCAACCTCTCAATATTCCTGTTACTCAATTACCTGCCTAGGCACAATTATTAGGTGACTGCCAAAGTAATTTAATCTTCTTCATTGTTTAGCTTTGAAACCTTCCCAAGTTTTTATGCAAGATGTAACTATATGGTAAAGATGATGAATTATTAAACACTTGAACCTGAACTTACACATCAAGTAAGTGTTCTTTAATGCAGTCACCTTGAAAGGGGGTACATTTATTCCAATAATGCCACAGTTCAAAGATTTTCTGGGAAGTAGTATTGGAGCCAGTTTTTATAAGTTTTATAAGGCATTACACAATATGTTACAGCTACACACTATTCTTTAAATTCCCAATCTGATTATCCACTTTATTTTTCTGACATGGTTCTGAATGACTGATGTCTAGCTCTTTCTGAAAATTGCCCTCGAAGAATAAACATTTTATATCTTTAGTGTCCTGACAGGAATATTGCTAAGGCTTTAAAGGCAATTCTAAAAGAGAAGATGCAAAATTCAAACACTGGCAAATCATTAGAATAAATGTAGGTGCCTTCCCAGACAGCAATACTCAAAGGGTCAATATCTGTTTGGATACAAAAAACTCTGATTTGTTTGAAATCACTATTAGTATCACATTCACAATGCTAAGTACCCTAAAAAGATCAGACCATTACTAAGTCTAATAGTTAGGTCAAGAAAACCAAGCTTTAAATGTGAATCAGCCACATTTACCAAACTCTGTCACATCATGATGGCCAACCATTGTATCTAGCATTTTTTGTGAGGTGGCTCTGAAATGAGACAGATTACTCCAAGGCTCCGGGGAAAAAAAATCTGTCCTTTCCATCACCGTCTTAAAGCCAGGTGCTTCAGTACTGCTTCCAAGTTAGTTTCAAGTTTTCAAAACCTGGTCTTTTAAAGCTTTTCTCTTCTGCATCATCGTCATGTTTTTTGTTTGTTTGTTTGTTTTGAGATGGAGTCCCACTCTTGTCGCCCAGGCTGGAATGCAATGGCGCGATCTCAGCTCACTGCAACCTCCTGCTCCTAGGTTCAACTGATTCTCCTGCCTCAGCCTCCCAAGTAGCTGGGATTACAGGTGCCCACCTCAGGTGATCCACCAGGCCTGGCCCAATCATCATGTTTTTATTACATTATAACAATATACATCTAGCTGGGCGTGATGGCTCACACCTGTAATCCCAACACTTTGGGAGGCCGAGGCAGGTGGATCACCTGAGGTCGGGAATTCGAGATCAGCCTGGCCAATATGGTGAAACTCCGTCTCTACTAAAAATACGAAACTTAGCCGGGAACGGTGGTGGGCACCTGTAATCCCAGCTACTTGGGAGGAGGCTGAGGCAGGAGAATCGCTTGAGCCTGGGAGGTGGAGGTTGCAGTGGGCCCAGATCGGGCCACTGCACTCCAGGCTAGATGACAAGAGCAAGACCCCAACTCAAAAAAAAAAATATATATATATATATATATATACACACACATATATATATACACACATATATATATATATACACACACACACATATATAAATAATGAAACTTTCTTCAGAGCCAAATATTTGAAAGCAATTGCAGGATGACCTAGTTCATCCAAATATTAAAATGGGTTAAATTTAAAATTATGCTTATATCCCATCAATAACATAATTTTAATAAAATATTTTGAAATCACCCTGCGTTAAAACAAAGTGTATTTACTATTAAATACACTTTTTGAAAAGCTTATATATTACATCAAGAACTCATGTCTATAGTGAAATAAATGGATAATGACATCTATTCTTTATGTAGTAAAATGAGTCATTAATCATATAACACTATAATCCAATACCTCATATATTGCTGTTTTTAATTAATTCAGGAGTAGCTGTTTTTGAGAAGCCAGAAAGAGAACACAGTGTACTTCATGGACTTCACTGATTTTTGAAACAAACCTAGCAATCATAAAAATATAAAATAAAAGCTATAACCCTTTGTTTAGTTTTTATGGTAGCAAAATATTTTAATTGGAGCTGTGTTATTCCTTTTTTTAAATTAGAAAGACATAGTATATGAATCCAAGGTTTCTGTATTTTATGTCATTTCCTATAAAGTTACATTTAAAACCACATAATCACCACTTCTCTAGCTTAACTTTTTCTCAGTAATAAACCAAATGTTTTGGCTTTTTGTAACAGCTAATGCCTAAAGTTCTAAGAGAGTAAGTATAACACAGGATTATTGTAAATCTTAGCTATAACAACGTATATGAGACTACTTTATAAAGAAAAAAAGTATTTGGTAAAAGGAATTTGAGGAGATAAAAAAATAAAAGAGAAAAAAGTATTATACAAATGTAGGTTAGTACCAGTTGCCTTAACTACTGAACTTTATATATTTCATAAGCCATAAATACTGAGGAACAGATAGGGGGCGTTAATTAGGAACCAAGAATCAGCAGCTAAAACTGAAATCAAGCCCACTAATTCCTGGGCCAAAAGACCATTCTTCACAATTCAGTTTTCACAAACTCAATGACAACCACATTGTTCCCTTGCTCTTTCCTGATACTTTTGTGAGGAAGCATATGAATATGGGTAAACAAAAGTACTGACTTTCACGTACCAACATAAACTCCAAAGAAAACTATGAAAATAACCACACACATCTAGCTTTTTTTCCTGTTCTAATTTTATTTCTACTGACATAGAGCCATGTGAAAATTTAAACAGCTGGCTTTAAAACAGTATACCTCTTTACCCACTATCCATTTTATGTCTTTCCGCCCTAGAGCACATTTGTGAGATGCGGACAGTGAGCCCAAGGGAAACAATAAAGACCTGTCTCCCTACCTCCAATCACTTAGAAAAGAAACCTGCTAGCCAGTGATTTTTCTTACCCTTCACAGAGAGCTTCTTTCACAAAGGTGGGCTATTAAAGATGTTAGACATCAGTAAGGTTTCTGAAATACTAAGTCTGTCTTCATTATATGTCAAGGGTTAAAGTCTACTGATTACAAGCAAGACTAAAGGTCCCAATTTTCCAACTCCCTGTTTTAAACACTTTCTCTTTTAAGATAAGCTAAACTAAAGATCATGACTTTTTCAAAGTAAGCACCTGGAACTGTGTCATATAATTCTTAGTACCTGGTAATCTGTACTTAATAAATGACAGTTAAAAAACAAAAGACATTCTTAAATAACCAATGTGTCAAAGAAGATTGTGATTACGAGAGAAATTAGAAAAATACTTTGAGGAAAATAGATGGCAATTGTGATTACAAGGGAAATTAGAAAAATACTTTGAGATGAAAGAAAAAGAAAATACAGAATACCAAAACTTATGGGGTACAACTGGAGCATTCCTCAGAGGGAGCTGAACACACCTTTTTTTTTTGTTTGTTTTAAAGAAGAAAGGTGGTTTCAAATCAGTAATCTAATCTTCCACCTTAAGAAACTAGCAAAAGAAGAGCAAATTAAACATAAAGCAGGCAGATAAAATGTAATAATAAATAGTAGGCAGAGATGAATAAAATAAAGAATGGAAATACAACAGAGAAAAATCAATGAAACCAAAAGATTGTTCCTCAAAAGGATCAACAAAATTCACCAACCTTTAGCTAGACGGACCATTAGAGAAAGAAAAAACTCAAAAATACTAAAATCAGGACCGAAAGAGACACCATTACTAACACTACAGAAATAAAAGGGATGCAAAGGAATACTAGGAAAAATTGCACACCAAAAAAACTAGATAACCTAGATGAAATGGACAAATTCCTAGAAAGACACAAAGTAGCAAAACAGACTCAAGAAGAAATAGAAAATCTGAATTAGACCTATAGCAAATAACAAGACAGAATCAGTAATAAAAAATTTTCTTCGATTAGTAATCAAAGAAAAGCGTAGGTTTACATGACTTCACCAATGAATTCTACCAAATATTTAAATAATTAACACTCACAAACTCTTCCAAAAAGTGGAATAGGAGAAAGCTTATTTCAACTTACTCCATGAGGCCAATATGTACTTGAAACCAAAACCAAAGATATCAGAAGAAAACTACAGACCAATATGGTCTTGTGAATTTATATGCAAAAAATCCTCAATAAAATACTAGAAGGCTGAATCTAGCAACATATAAAGAAGATTATACACCACGACGAAAAGGGATTTATCTCAAGAATAAAGGTTGGTTTGACATCTGAAAAATCAATTACTATAATACACTGTATCAATAGGAAAAAAGGACAAAACTTGCATGTTCATCTCACACACACACAAAAAAACGACTTGACAGAAATTCAACACCTTCACATGATAAAAACACTCAATAACCTAGAAATAGGAGGAAACTTCCCCAATCTGATAATGGACATCTAAAAAAACCCACAGCTAACATCTTACTAATGGTGGAATACTGAATGCTTTCCCCCAAAGATCATAAATAAGGCAACAATCTTATCTTCTCTCATCACTTCTATTTAACACTGAACTATGGAGAAAAATAAATAGAAAGCATTCAGGGAAAGGAAAGGAAAGGAAAAAGTAAAGCTATCTCCTTGAAGGTGACATGATTTTACATATAGAAAATCCAATCCAAAAGAATTCTTGCCCCCCTGAAAAAACCTATTAGAGCTACTAAATGAGTAGAGCAAGGGTCCAGGATACAAGATCAATATACAAAAATCAGTTGTGTTTCTACACACTATCAATGAACAATCTGAAAATGAAATTAAGAAAATGACTCTACTTATAGTAGCCTAAAAAAGAATACAATACTCAGGAATAAATTTAGCATAAGGAGTGTAAAATCTGTGCACTAAAAACCACAAAATATCATTAAAAGAAAATTAAAGAAGATCTGATAAATGGAAAGGCAGCCCATGTTAGTGGGCTGGAAGACTTATTATTATTAAGAAAGCAATACTCTTCAAATTGATCTACAGTTTCAACAAAATTCCTATCAAAAGCTCAGCTACCTTTTTGCTCAAATTGGCAGGCTAATCCTAAAGTTCATATGGAAATACGAGGGACCCAGAATAACCAAAACAATCTTGAAAAAGATGCAAATTGGAGGGCTCACACTTTCTGATTTCAGAATTTATTAGAAAGCTACAGTAATCAAGACAGTGTAATATTGGCACAAGGACAGACATACAGACCAATGGAAAAGCATAGAGAATCCAGAAATAAATCCTTACATTTATGGTCAATTGATTTTTGACAAGGTGCCAAAGCAATTAAATGGGGAAAGAACAGTCTCTTCAATAAAGGATGCTGGGACAGGTGGATAGCCACTTGCAAAATAATTAAGTTGGATCACTACCTCGCACCATATACAAAAATTAAAAATTGAACAAGCCGGGTGCAGTGGTTCACACTGTAATCCCAGCACTTTGGGAGGCTGGGGCGGGAGGATCTTTTGAGCCCAGGAGGTCAAGACTGCAGTGAAGCTGGGTTTGTGCCACTGCACTCCAGCCTAGATGACAGGGTGAGACCCTGTCTCAAATTTTAAAAAAATAGAACAAAGGCCTAAATATAAGAGATAAAACTATAAAACTTAGAGGAAAACAGAGGATTTACTCCTTATGACCTTGGATTAGGCAATGGTTTCTTAGATATGATAAGCACAAGCTACCAAACTGTGTTTCAAGGATAATCAAGGTAAAAAGACAACCCACAGAATGGGAGAAAATATATGTAAATCACAACTATGATAAGGGATTTGTATCTAGAATACATAAAGAAGTCTTACAACTCAATAATAAAAAGACAACCCAATTTTAAAAAGGGGCAAGGATTTAGATACATATTCCTCCAAAGAAGATATACAAACGCCAATAAGCAAATGAAAAAATACTCAACATCATTAGTCATTAGGGAAATGTGAATGAAAACCACAAAATATATCACTTTATACCCACTAGGATGTTTACATAATCAAAAAGATAGCCAATGCCAGGCATGGTGGCTTACGCCTGTAATCCCAGCACTTTGGGAGGCTGAGGTGGGCGGATCATAATGTCAAGAGATCAAGACCATCCTGGCCAACATAGTGAAACCCCATCTCTACTAAAAATAAAAAACAATTAGCTGGGTGTGGGCACGCACCTGTAGGCCCAGCTACTCGGGAGGCTGAGGCAGGAGAATCGCTTGAACCCGGGAGTTGGAGGTTGCAGTGAGCCGAGATTGCACCACTCCATCCTGGCAACAAAGCGAGACTCCGTCTCAAAAAAAGAAGACAACCAATAACAAGTACTGGTGCAGATGTGGAGAAAGTGAAATCCTCATACATTGCTGTGGGAATGTAAAATGGTGCAGCCACTTTGGAAAACATTTTGACAGTTCCTCAAAAAGTTAAACATAAAGTTTATAACCTAGCAATTCCAGTCCTAGGTATATTCCAAAAAGAAATGAAAACATATGTCCACATTAGAACTTGTATATCAATGTTCACAGCACCATTACTCATGATACCTAAAAAGCAGGAACAACCCAAATGTCCATCAACTGATGAATAGATAACAAAAAGTGGTATATCCATACAGTGGAACATTATTCAGCTATAAAATGGAATGAAGTACTGACACACGGTACAACACTGATAGCCTTGAAAACATTATGCTAAGTGAAAGACAAATACAAAAGGCCACATATTGTATTATTCCAAATCTATAGAGACTTAAAGTAGATTAATGGTTGCTTAGGGCTGAGAAGCAAAGAAAAAATGGGGAGTGCCTATTAATGGCCTCAGAGTTTCTTTTTTTCTTTTTTATATCAATAGACTTTATTTTTTTACAGCTGTTTAGGTTTACAGGAAAATTAAGCAGAAAGTACAGAGAGTTCCTATACTATCCCCTCTCCACTCTCACAGTTTCCCTTATTATTAACATCTTTCATTAGCGTGGTACATTTATTATAATTGATGAACTAATATTGATTTACTATTAGTAACTGAAGTCCACAGTTTACATTAGAGTTCACTCTTGGTGTGGTATATTCTATGAATTTTGATAAGCAGTATCATACAGAATCGTCTCACTGCCCTAAAAACCCTGTGTGCTCCATCTATTCCTCCCTCTATTCCTCCCTCTCTTCCTCCCTTTCCTGAAACCCTGACAGTCACTGAACTTTTTACTATCTCTACAGTTTTGCCTTCTCCAAAATGGCTCCTTTCACTTAGCAATATGCATTTAAGGCTCCTCCATGACTTTTCGTGGCTGGATAACTTGTTTATTTTTCTTTTTCTTTCTTTCTTTTTTTTTTTTTTTTTTTTTAAGAAACAGGGCCTCGCTATGTTGCCCAGGCTGGTCTCAGACTCTTGGGCTCAAGCTATCCTCCTGCCTCACCCTCCCAAGTAGCTGGAACTACAGGTGCACCTAGCAACTCGTTTCTTTTTACTGCTAAATAGTATTCCGCCGGAGGGATGTACCACAGTTTGTCTGTTAAGAGTCTCTTCTTGGAATGATGGAACTGTTCTGGAATTAGATAGTGATGATCATTGCACAATTCTGTGAATATACTAAAAATCACAGGATGAACAAATTAAAAGGGTGAATTTTATGGTTTGTAAATTACCTTTCAATAAAGCTATTATTTTTTAAAAAGACATGGTTGCCTAGTGAACCTGAAAAAGCAAAAATAGCTGAAAGGAAAGAATCAAGGTAGCACAGATACAGAAGCTTATGAGAAGAATGAGTATTCTGGAGGGGAGGGGTCAAGCATAAGGTTCTAACTCATGAGTTTTAAGGTTGAGAATTAAGATAAAACTGGATTTAATCAAGGGAGGGATAGCTGATAATTCTATAATTAACCATTACAGCGAAAGACAAAATAGAAACCAGTCTGCAAAGGCCTGAGGAAATTGTGGATGGCCTAGGCTTCACAGTCAACAAGTTTAACTTCCACAGAAAGAGAACATATAATTATAGTTGCATGCTCTTTAGGAGTTAACTGGGGCTTCTTAAAATGAGGAGGCCTCCAGCACCCACATTTAATCCTATTCCAAAGATTCTTGGACCATTTACTTCCCATTTTTCAGGACAAACAGAATAAAAACATAAATTTGGGGCTAAACCAGGGTGTGTGGTCGGCAAGCGCTCATTATGAACAAGGCCTTGAGTGAGGCACTCTACACGCTATCTCATGTTATTTCACACTACTTCAGATGAGGCAAGCACTATTATCCTCATCTTTTTCAGGTAAAGAGGGGCACATTAATTCCTTTATTCAATGACCCTTTATTACATACCCACTTTGTCCCAAACACTGTAAAACTCTAGGGATAAATATAAAACAATAGGACACTTAAACTTAATGTATTTAGACTAGTGAAAACAAGCAGATATGAAATAAACAATAACATTGCAGATAGCAGAATATCAATACAGACAAGAATGCTGGTGGTGGAGGGATGTGTATACATAGACACAGATAAGGATATATGATCTCTTCATTTCATAGATGACAAGATTTTAGTCCAGAGACTTCCATCAGAGCAAGGACTAGAACCCAAGTCCCTAGATTTGTATCATGGCAACCTGTCAGAAGGTAATCAAGCATGCCTATTACCATCCACATCTCAGACAGGACACATTAATCTGATCATATAATTCCCTGAAAAAGCTCTAACACTGACAGGTGCATTAAATGCACTGTTGCATTTATGCTATACAGTCATTCATTTAATGCAACTCACTTTGATATTAGGCACTCAGTTAAGGGGTGTGCTGAGGAGGTTAACTAACAAACTTTTTCACGTTACACCTCACTGAAGTTTCCCTCTGCTATTGTGATTCTCCATGCCCACCCACTAAAGTGATGCCAATGTATTCATTTATAAACCTCTGATTTCTCTCTTCTTCTCCATTCCTACTGAGAGGGACAGGGGACAGAAAATTCTAGACAGAAAAGGGTGGGTCCCCGACAAAACCCCATCCTCAAGCCGAAAAGCCTGAAATGACGGCCCAAAATGAGAACTTACATCCCTGTTTTCCCACTTGAATGTTGCCTTTTCCTAAATCACCCATGGCCCTGCCCCACCCTATCCTGTGCCTATAAAACCCCCAGACTCAGCCGGCAGACGAGACTACGGCTAGATGTCAGAGAGAAGTGGCTTGACTTCAGAGGAATGGCTTGACGGCATAACTTCAGAGAAGAGTCTGGCTGGAGACAGCTGGATGGACTTCAAGGGAAGATTACCTACCAGTCCCATCCCCTTTTCAGTTCCCCCTCCTGCTGAGAACCACTTTCATCAGCAATAAAATCCCCTACATTCACCATCCTTCAATTCATTTGTGTGACCTCATTTTACCTGGATGCTGGATAAGAGCTTGGGAGCCACAAGTGCAGATACAAAAGGCTGTCACACTGGCCCTTTGCCCTTGCTGGTGGAAGGCAGTTGCCTCACAAGAAAAGGCAAAGAGTCCACTGAGCTATTAACAGTTGAGCCATCCACGGATGGCAGAGCTCAAAGAGCACTGTAACACTCCCTCTGGGGCTTCGGAAGTCTCAGGCACCCCTACCTGGATGCTGCCATTGGGCCTGCATGAAGTTCACTCCTGCCAGCACCAAAGCAGCTGGCCAATTCCCGTGCTCATTCACTCCAGTTCCCTCACTCGTTTGCTCACATGCTCCCTCCTGCAAGGAGTTGAGAGTGGTGGGCTGAGTATATGAGGCACCCCTGTTATAAGTCCCGCAAAAGGGTCAGGGAAATATCCTGCTTCACTGACTCCCTAACACCAGTCAGGGCACTACTCACAGGTTGTTACAATAGGTTCCCAGTGCATCTCCCCACCATCTCTCCTTTTCTACCCCACTTCCCTAGTCAATCCATTTTGCAAAGAGCTGCCAGATTAACCTTTCTTTTAATAACTTTAGGGTGTTTTTCTTCACTGTAAAAAAGTAATACCTGATCATTATAGAAATAATAAATTTTCTCTAATGGCCCCTGGCCATGTCACCCTCAAGTTCAAGAAAAGACCTCTGGCTCAGCACTACTTACTAAGTCACCATATCCAGTATACTCATATCTTGGGGCTGCTGTAACAAATTACCACAAATGTGGTGGCTTAAACCAACAGAAATTTATTCTCTGGCTCTGGAAGTCCAGACTGGGGCAGTCTGGTGGAGCTGCATTCCCTCTGGAGGTCATGGGGGAGAATCCATTCTTTGCCTCTCCAGCTTCTGGTGGCTGCCAGCATTCCTTGACTTGTAGCCACATGACTGCAATCTGCCTCAGTGGTCACACTGCTTCCTCATCTGTCCATCAAAGCTCCCTCTGCCTTAGTCTTAGACAAGGACACTTGTCACTGGATTTACGGCCCATCCACATAATGGAGGATAAGCTCCTCTTCTCAAAATCCTTAATCACATCTTTTGCCATACAAGGTAATATTCACTGTTTTACCATATAAGGTGATAACCACAGGTTCCAGGGATTCAGACATGGACATATCTTTTTAGGGGCCACCATTCAGCCCACTGCATACAGGATTCCCACGAAAAGCCAGTTCTCTCTTTCATTATCCCCAGCAGGCATCCTCTGTATCAACTCAAGCCAGTCTCCCTAGAGACCACCAGCCTGAACCCCATCCCCTGCATTTCTAACTATACCTACATTTCTACTTTCCCTCTATCCTCCCACCATCCAAAAGGGCAAATCTTGTTTTATTTTGTTAAGATCAGCTCTAGCCCTCTTTCTCTGAAGCTCTCACTGACCACCACCCTCAGTCCGTAAGTCATTTTTCTTCAAAGTTCTGGAACACAGAGTTAATATCACACTGAATTTATATGCTTTGTTATATTTTTTTTTTAGCGGATTCACACATTTTTCTATCTCCCCAAGTAGTCTGAGCTCCTCGAGCACAGAAGCTGTGTTTTCTACTTCTTTTGCAACCCCAAAGTATCCAGCAGAGAGCCAGGCCTTTAAGAGATATTTATTAAAAGATTGATAATTTAATGAATAAATGAAAAAGAAAAATCAGCAATATTTTGAAAGTGATTTAAACTGATACTACTACCACCAACAACTTTAAAGAAGTTGTTACAAAGAAATGCTCCCTCTCAGGGATGTAAAATCTGAAAAGCAATTAAGAACTCTTCTTTTATCACCCTTTTTACACTTATTTACATCCTGATGCTCTAATTAATGTGACTAATAAAAGTTTCAAGTTGTTAAAGTTAAGAGAACTACTGTATTTAGATGAAGAAGCACCAGCAGCCTCGGCCAAAAAGGAAAACAGGAGGGCTTGTTTTGTCTTTCTCTTAAAAACATAAAGAGAAAAGTTATCTCCCACGGATTAAAGAAAAATTAAGATAAATATGAATGTGGCTAGCCACTGCTCTTTACCACTTTAAAGAAAAAAAACAAGCAGTGGTGTTTTCATTTGATGTTAAGGCTCCCGTAACTTCCTTCACAGCTGTGGGTTAGGCTTCTTCTCTTTTTATATTTGCCAGATCTACAGAAAGCAGCAAAGTCTACTCACATCTTCCTGCTGCTAACCTTTCTGCCAGTTTTTCTAGTGACAGGAGAAAGATCAAGTAGGCATCTCTAGCCTGAGAGTTAACTTCTGCCCCTCCTCTCTCAACCCCATCCCTTCCCCCACCCCCCGCAACTGGTAAGTCCTCTTTTTAAAAATCTCTCCACTCTTAGATGGCATACAGCCCTGTCTTCTGGTTCTCTTACGTCACTGTCCTCTCTTTTCAGTTTATTTTGCTGAGTCCTATTCTTCAAGAATCTTCTGATCACTTTAGAGTTTTCCAGGGCTCTCTTTAGCTCTCTATTCTCTCCACTCTTTTATCTTTTCGGAATTTTATGCACGCCGCATCAACTGCAACTTACGTTGTAAAGTCTCTAATATGGTCTTCAGTCCAGGCCTTTCTTCTGTGCAATCTAACCATGCCAGTGAGAATTCAAAAAAGACCAGGATTTATTGAACTCAGTATGTATTAAGTTCTTTTGGTATGGGATCACATGTATATTACATTTAATTCTCACAATAACTCAATAAGGTCCTTATTAACACACCCAATCTGTATCTGAAGAAAGTAATATCTGAAGAGATTAAATAATCTGTCCAAAATCACAACAGTTTGAAAGGGTGAAAATGAGATTAGAACTCAAGTCATATGCTAAAACCCACGTTCTTTCATAATTGGACCATCTGCCTGTGGTCTTGTCCCAGTTCCTACATTTTCACCCTAATCTGTTCTCCATATAGCCACTGGCATTTTTCTTCAAAAACACAAATCTGATTTTGTCACTTCTGCTTTAAAACCCTTCAATGGCTCCCCAACATTTATGGTCTTGGTTTTCAAACCTCATTACACATAAGAGCCACTCAACTGGGAAGCCTATTAAAATTTAAATTCCCAGACCCTATCCCGAAAGAATCTGATTCACCAGGTCTCTTCCACTCTGAAAGATACTGACCTAAATTTGTCAGCCTTGTTTACCAGGCATATTGTAATTTGGTCCCTGCTTATCTTTCATCCTCATCTCTGACCACACCTCTACTTGTGCTTTATGCTGTAGTTCAGGGTTAATAAATTACTGCCCTGCTGGCAACTCAAATACAGCCTGCTGCCAGTTTTTTGTTTTTTGTTTTTTTTGGTTTGAGACAGAGTTTTGCTCTTGTTGCCCAGGCTGGAGTACAATAGTGTGATCTTGGCTCACCACAGCCTCTGCCTCCCGGGTTCAAGCAATTCTCCTGCCTCAGCCTCCTGAGTAGCTGGGATTACAGGCATGTGCCACCATGCCCAGCTAATTTTGTATTTTTAGTAGAGACGGGGTTTCTCCATGTTGGTCAGGCTGGTCTTGAACTCCTGACCTCAGGTGATCTGCCCGCCTTGGCTTCCCAAAGTGCTGGGATTACAGGCGTGAGCCACTGTGCCTGGCCCAGTTTTTGAAAATAAAGTTTTACTGGAACACAGCCATGCCCATTCATTATATTCTGCTTATGGGTGCTTTCATGATACAATGGCAGAGTGGAATAATTCCAACAGAGACCATATGGTGTGCATGGCCCTTTACAGAAAGTCTGTCGATCCTTCTCTAGCTGTACCAAAATACTTACTTTACTGTGCAAGATGCTTTAGTACAGGATATTCCATCTTTCCTGTTTTGGAGGAGACTCCAGTTCTTTAAAGACTCATTCCTACTCTGTAAACCCATGTCTGACGTACCTCGACAGCTAAGCACCCACTCTTACTGCCCCAAAAGAACTTTGCCTCTATTGCCCTCATTTTCTACCTCACTGTATTGTAATTACTTTTCTATTTGTCTGCCTCACCCAATAAAATGTTCCCCGAGAACAGTTACAAACTCTTAACCATCTTTGCAACTCCAATGCCTAGCACAATGCCTGGTACATATTAGGTGTCCAACAAATGTTGGATGAATTAATAAACAAACTTTTCTGAAAATCTTAGAGGACAAAACATTCTGAATAAGGTTATTTAAACTTAGATTAAACTTAGATTAAGGTTATTTAAACTTAGATTTCAACTGGTTTCTGTGGTATTTAAATTACTCCTTGGTTTCTGAATTATCTGCAGAGGTACTCAAGTTGAAATGTGCATGTAACCTAGACAAGAAAGGAAGGCGGCTGGGCATGGTGGCTCTCATGTCTGTAATCTCAGCACTTTGGGAGGCAGAGGCGGGCAGACTGCTTGAGCTCGGGAGTCTGAAACCAGCCTGGAGAACACAGGCTGTCTCTACAAAAAATATTTTTAAATTAGTCAGGCATGGTGGCAGGTGCCTGTGATCCCAGCTATTCCAGAGGCTGAAGTGGGAGGATCTCTTGAGCCAGGCAGGTGGAGGCTGCAGTGAACCATGATTGCACCACTGTGCCCAGCCTGGATGACAAAGTGAGACCTTCTCAAAAAAAAAAAGAAAAGAAAAGAAAGCAAGCACATTAATGTCTACTGTCAGAGATTTGTTTAATAGACGACATGGCTCTTTTGTCTTGGTCTTCTAGAAAGTGTTGATGTGAGTAAGAGGACAGGAAAAGCAGAAAATGTCTGGGCTATAAGGCACGGCCCAAGGAAGGTAGCTCCAACTGCAGCAGAGGATGGTTAAGGAGCCAAAGGATAAATGAGGGAATGTCAAAGAGATTTTTTTGCCAAATTAAATTTTTTTTGAGAACCAGCACTACTCAGAACTGGAAAGAATCAGAAGACTTTGGCAGAGGGAGGGGGTTAAAAGGGTAAGGAAAGTGTAAGAAACCTCATTTCCAGATAATCACGTAGAACACAAGGTAGAAAAGAAGTGTGGAGGGAAATGGCAGCTCACATTGGCATGCTGCAGCCAGTAGCCGGCCCACTCCTGTATCAGTCCCTCAACTGGATCTTGATGCCTTAGGATATTTCAATTTATTCATGTGTTCATTCAATAAAGTCCAACATAAAATAAAAAATAAGAAGCTTCTATCTATGATCAAAGCCTCTGAAAATAACACATTTTTATTTTCTAATTGAATGCAGCAGGTCAAGGGAGAAGAAACTTTCCTTTTTTCTTTTTTTTTTTTTTGAGACAGAGTCTGGCTCCATTGCCCAGGCTGGAGTGCAGTGGCACGATCTCAGCTCACAGCAACCTCCACCTCCTGGGCTTATGCGATTCTCGTGCCTCAGCCTCCCTCCTGAGTAGCTGGGATTACAGCTGCATACCACCACACCTGGATAATTTTTTATATTTTTTGAAGAGATGGGGTTTCGCCATGTTGCCCATGCTGATCTTGAACTCCTGAACTCAATCCACCCACCTCGGCCTCTCAAAGTGTTGGGATTACAAGCATGAGACACCACAACTGGCCAAGGAGAAGAAATTTTCATAAAAACAAGCACTTTTTCCTAGTGGTAAACATGGAGGTGGCCTCAGAAGACTACCTTTCTCACACTATCTAACTTAATGACAGAGCTTAAGTTCATTTTATGTCCCACCCCACTGCCCCTGTCCCATCTGGAGCATAGTCTGGAGCAAACGGTAGTGTAGGTGTTACAAATCTTATACAACAGCATATACTTAAGAATTACTAAAATGAGCATCTCAGGGACCTACTGCACTGTAGTAAGGCCCAAGGAATCACTGTTAGGTAATATAATAATGATAATGTGTTTTGAGAGCCTACTATGTGTTAGAGTCTGTACTAGAGCTTTAAATGTATCATCCCTAATCCTCACCAAGGCCTCACTTATTGGCCACATTTAACAGATAAGGAAATGGAAGCCCAAAAAAGTTAAATAAATTAGCCAAGATTTTTTCCTTCCCAACTAGCCAAGTAGGAGATCTACTCAGTTAGTATTTGAGCTCTGCTACTTAACACTTTCCTAAACCCCCACTTTGAGATGCCCAATCTATCTCTTGCTTTATTTCCCTCATTTGCCATTGTAAGTATGTGCTGGCTGGTTTGCTCAGCTGGAGCACACTGATTAATAAAGCCCGAGTACATCAGGGCAATCTCCTTAATGTCACCCTGATCCAATTCAATTCAATCTCTATAAATGAGTACTTTATGCTGTATTAGGCACACTGCTAGAAACTTGGGAGGCAAAGCTGTTCCCCATTCAAATCTGTCCTGCTCTCACTCCAGCCGGCTAGATGGCAGAGTGTGGAAAACTCGCAGCAAACTCATTTATCACTACTGGTAAAAATAACCCAGAATACAAAATCTTTATAAAGGGAGGCCCTCACATCATCATTATCATGTTTCCCGACCTGCTCACTCAAATACTACCTCTCTATAACTGCTGTTCCTGCCTACTCTGTCTTCTTCCTGTTGCCCTGGTCTTGCTGTCGGCCAGTTTAGCATCCTTTATGCTCTCACGGGCACAGCCGCCATACTTCCAAACCCCAATCCTTGTCTTCCCTTACACTGAGGAAAATGGGACCAGAGAGTGTGACTCATACAGAGTGTGAGGGCAAAGTGTGTTTTGTGTGTATGTCTGTATATACTAGGAGGACAGTACAATTTTGTGGGATTATAACTAGGGCACAGAAAAGGCAGGGCTGGGAGCTGCCAAAGCCTTACATAAGGACAGTTTCACACTGCCTGACTGTCGAAGGACAGTCCAGTATGGTACATGACATGTAAATATTACTCATCTACAACTACAACATGCATTCGAAGTGCAAATAGAGTTATTCCAGAGGCACTCTCCATCCAGAGACACTTAAATGAATTTTCTTTTTGATACTCACTAAGGTTTTTAAAGCTGCTGGTTTCTAAGTACTTATAAAAACAATGAATTAATAAAGAGTGAGAATCACATTCATTGTGCTTACCTGTGTATCCTTTAGGAAGTAATTCACGGATAGCTTACCCTCAAATTTTAACTTCACTCTTTTAGGCTAAACAATGACAATTTGAACCTTCCTTCACCCCACCAGATTGCTAGTTTTAGAAATAACCTTTATATGATCTTACAGCTAAGTAAAGTAGCCCAAAATCCTATGTATTTTTCTTGGACTTATTTGTAATTATTGAAGGCTTTCAGAAAGTTGTTAAATGTTTCAAAGGTCTGAAAAGGAAAAAACTGAAAGAAAGAATATATTCTGAATCTCAAGTTCGGAAAAATAAAGAACAGTATGTTCTTCTACCATCCTTAAATACCCATAACATTAGTATTATTTTCTGGTCAAGATAATGGATACAGCACTAACATTTAATTTCAAAATTAACACTGAAAGATCAAGCTAGCAAAGACTTTTATGAAATATTATTTCTGCCTTTTGGCTGGAACTGCCATCTTCCAGTAATTCACCAAAATGATTAACACAAAGGGAAAGAGAAAAGGCACCAACAGATGTTCTCCAGGCCTTTTAGAACACATGGAGTTGTTCCTTCGGCCACATACATGGAAACCTACAAGAAAGGTGATATTGTAGCCGGGCACGGTGGCTCATGCCTGTAATCCCAGCACTTTGGGAGGCTGAGGCGGGCGGATCACGAGGTCAGGAGATTGAGACCATCCTGGCCAACATAGTGAAGCCCCAGATCTACTAAAAATACAAAAATTAGCTGGGCATGGTGGCACACACCTGTAATCCCCGCTCAGAGGCTGAGACAGGAGAATTGCTTGAACCAGGGAGTCAGAGGTTGCAGTGAGCCAAGATCGCACCACTGCACTCCAACCTGGTGACAGAGCAAGACTCCGTCTCAAAGAAAAAAAAAAAAAAAAAAGAAGGGTGCTATTTTAGACATCAATGGAATAGGGACTGTTTAAAAGGGAATACCTTACACAGATCACGTGAGGTCAGGAGTTCCAGACCAGCCTGGCCAACATGATGAAACCCCGTCTCTGTTAAAAAATGCAAAAAGTTGGCCAGGTGCAGTGGCTCACGCCTGTAATCTCAGCACTTTGGGAGGCCGAGGTGGGCGGATCACTTGAGGCCAGGAGTTCGAAACTAGCCTGGCCAACATGGCAAAACCCTGTCAGCCTGGCCAACATGGCAAAACCCTATCTCTAATAAAAATACAAAAATTAATCGGTTGTGGTGGCATGCACCTGTAATCCCAGCTACTCAGGAGGCTGACACAGGAGAATCACTGGAACCTGGGAGGCGGAGTTTACAGTGAGCCAAGACTGCGCCACTGCATCAAGCCTGGGTGACTGAGCAAGACCCTGTCTCAAAAAAAAATCAGCCGGACATGGTGGCCCATGCCTGTAGTCACACCTCCTCGGGAGACTGGGGCAGGAGAATCGCTTAAATCCAGGAGGCAGAGATTGCAGTGAGCTGAGATTGTGCCACTGCACTCCAGCCTGGGCGATACAGCGGAGACTCCGTCTCAAAAAAAAAGAAAGAAAGAAGTGTGATGTCCCCTCCCCAAAGAAATATTCAAAGCGGAAAAAAAAAAAAATTACTTGCTGATTTTTCTGGAAAGCTTTCAGAACGCTACCCTTCTGTCTTGGAAATACCACTTCCCCAATATCATACCCCATGAATGTTACTATGGTAAAACTGAAGAGTCTACAATGTTATCCCACATTCTGTTGCATTGTTGTAAACAAACAAGGGCAAGATTCTTGTCAAGGGAATTAATGTGTGTGCTGAGCATATTAAGCACTCTTAATAGCTGATAGCTTCCTGAAACGCGCCCCCCTTCTGTCTTGGAAATACCACTTCCTATTAAGAGGGGTTTACTACTTCACAAGCAATCCGTTCCTCTAGGTGAGTAACAATTCCAGAGTACTGCACTAGGCTTTCCCTTCCATCTGTCACTCCCTCACAGCCTTCTACATGAAGAGGAAGAGAAAACAAGAAGGAAAGAATAAAACAAGGAACACAGAGAAGTTGGAAATTTTTTGAATCTCTCTGAGGATATGTGAAACAAAAACTGCAGCAGCAGCAAAAAAAGACACCCAAACAAAGGACAAAGCTATCGTAAAGAGTATGCCAGAGACTGTGAAACAGAAGACGCTGAGAAGCACAAAGGACGGTTTTTACTTTAAAAACTGGCAAATTTTAGAAGTCTGATTCCTTAAAATAAAAAAGTCCAATTCCAAAACAACCTGAAACATCAATAAGCAAATCCCTGACCATCCCTATCTTCAGGAAATAAAACTAAACAACACTAATGTGGGTAGATGTAAAGAGAGAAAGGCGGCCAGGCGCGGTGGCTCACGCCTGTAATCCCAGCACTTTGGGAGGCCGAGGCGAGCGGACAGCTGAGATTGGGAGTTCGAGACCAGCCTGACCAACATGGAGAAACCCCATCTCTAGTAAAAATACAAAATTAGCCGGGCATGGTGGTGCATGCCTGTAATCCCAGCTACTCGGGAGGCTGAGGCAGGAGAATCGCTTGAACCCGGGAGGCAGGAGAAAAGCTTGAACCCGGGAGGCCGAGGTTGTGGTGAGCTGAAATCGCGCCATTGCACTCCAGCCTGGGCGACAAGAGCGAAACTCCGTCTCAATTAATAAGTAAAGACAAAAAGGCTATACATAGATAAACTATTTGGATTAACCAATAATGAACATTATCTGTTATTTTACAATCATAAACTGGTTTGGACAGGGAAATTGGATGGTGATGGGCTATTAAGGTTAACAAGAGGAAAATCAGTATTTTTTTAGAGAAGGCTTTCTAGTGGAGGTTAAACTCCAGACTGGCCAAATAGCCACAGGAGCTTAGCGGTGTTCCAACCAACCACAGGAAAATAGCTCAGAGGGGGAGTGAACTGATGATATGAATGGGGCATTGAGTAAGGGAGCCTGAGAGAAGAAAGGGGAATCGTCAAGGGGAATAAGGCTGGTTCAGCGTGCACTAAAGTCTCCAAACTGGAGAGAGGGTAGGAGGCAGCAAAAGAGTGCAAGAAGAAAAAGTACAGTAGTTTCTTCACTTATCTCGACAGGCAAGTTAAGGACTAGGGGTTGCACTACCTGGAAAGCTAGCAAACGCCCTGGGAGTGAAAAATTTCCAGAGAGGGCCCTTCCTGGAAAAACGCAGCCCCGGTGTTCCCTGATTTCCTGGCTGGGTACCATCGGGCAGTGGACTGGAGAGGCGCAGGGATGTTTTAGGCAGGTGTCTCTTGGGTGTTGGCGTGGACTACATAGCGGAGGTTCAGCCGCGGGACTAGCATTGAGCGACAAGAAGGCGGCGGCGCGTGCAAACCACAAGACTTACCTTACTGTCATCCATCGCGGCAGACAGGCCGGCCTGGCCAGGCACTCCCTCCCGGAGCCCTCCCCCGGCTCAGCCGGCCCGGCCCGGCCCCCGCCCCGAGGAAGAAGGGGATATGGTTCTGGCTGCCTCCTCCTCTCGCCTAACAGTTCGCTTCCCTGATGCCAGAGTCACGGGGACGAGGGACCAGTTCAGGAATGGCAGAGCGAACCCTGGAGGCGGCCCCAAACGCCTCCCTTCGCCGCCGCCGCCTCCTCCTCCCCCTCCATGACAGTCTCTCTGGGTGTTTACAGACGCTCTGGAGAGCCGCCGAGACCGGAGAGTGGGCGGGAGCGCCGCACGCGGAATGGCCCTTTCGGCTGCCGTAGCACCGCGGCATTCTGGGAATTGTGATTTTTCTTATCACAGTCTCTGAGCTGCTGACTGGAAAAAAAACTACAATGTCCACATAGCCTCATTAAGGGGCAGCTGTTTTCCTTTTGCCTACTAGCTGGCGCTGAGGAGGCGGGGCTGGGCTGGAGGCCCAAAGTGCGCCTGATCTGAAGTTTTGGCTCCTAAGTGCCAGGGCCTGGAATGGCGGGGACGGGAGTTTGGGGCTCTGCGGAGGCAGCCCTACAGGCGGGGTGCCGGAAGTAGGACCTCCTCTGAGACGCTGAGGAAACCCTAAAGGTTCTTTATTTTAAAAAAACGAAAAACAAAAACTAAGAATGTGAAATAGTGCAGCTACTTTGGGAAGAAATTTAGCAGTTCCTCAGAATATTGGCCACTCCCATACCCAAGAGAAATTAAAACGAGTGACTACGCAAAAACTTGTATATAAATGTTCTTTCCTAGCAGCATTATTCATAATAGTCAAAAAGTGGAAACAACGCAAATGTCCTTTACTGGATGAATGGATAAACCAGTGTGGACTATACAAATTAAGGAATACTGGCCAGGGGCAATGGGTCACGCCTGTAATCCCAGCACTTTGGGAGGCCGAGGCAGGAGGATTGCTTTAGCCCAGGAGTTTGAGACCAGCCTGGGCAACATAGCAAAACCTGTCTCTACAAAAAAATACAAAAATTAGTCGAGTGTGGTGGCACATGCCTGTAATCCCAGTTACTGGGGAGGCTGACATGAGAGGATCACTTGGGCCTGGGAGCCAGAGGCTGCAATAAGCCGAGATTGCACCACTGCACTCCAGCCTGGGCGAAAGAGGCAGACACTGTATTTAAAAAAAAAAGAAGAATGAAAGAAGGAAGAAGAATGACGAAGGAAGAAGAAGAAGAAGGAAGAAGAAGGAGAAGAAGAAAGAAGGAAGAAGAGGAAGAAGAAAGAAGAAGGAAGAAGACCCATATAGTAAGATTCTGTCTCTACAAAAAAATTTTAAAAATTGGTTGGGTGTGTTACAAAAAATTTTAAAAATTAGTTGGGTGTGGTGGTGGTGCTTGTAGTCCTAGCCACTCAGGAGGCCCAGGTGGGAGGATCGTTTGAGCCCTGGAGTTGGAGGCTGAAGTGACCTGTGATCACTGTACTCCAGCCTGGGCAACAGAGCAAGACTCTGGCTCAAAAAAAAAGGAAAGAAATATTATTCAGCAATGAAAAAAAATGAAGGCATATACACACTACAATATGTCTGAACCTTGAAAACTTTATGTGAAGTGAAAGAAGCCAGACACAAAAGGCCACATATTGTATCATTCTATTTATAATGAAGTGTCTGTAACAGGCACATCTAAATAGACCAAAAAATCCATTAGTGGTTGCCAAGGGCTAGGGTTGAAGAATGGCAGGGATGGAGGGATCCTGGAGAGTGACGGTTAATGAGTACTGGGTTTCTTTTTGAGGTGATGAAAATGATCTAAAATTCAGCCTGGCATGGTGGCTCACGTCTGTAATCCCAGCACTTTGGGAGGCCAAGGTGGGCGGATCACCTGAGGTCAGGAGTTCGAGACCAGCCTGACCAACATGGAGAAACCCATCTCTACTAAAAATACAAAGTTGGCCGGGCCTGGGGGAGCATACCTGTAATCCCAGCTACATGGGAGGCTGAGGCAGGAGAATGGCTTGAACCCAGGAGGCGGAGGTTGCAGTGAGCTGAGACTGTGCCATTGCACTCCAGCCTGAGCAACAAGAGCGAAACTCCGTCTCAAAAAAAAAAAAAAAAGAAAAGAAAATGATCTAAAATTGATTTTGGTGATGGTTGCACACCCTGTGAATATATTAAAAACCACTAAATTGTAGTTTAACTGTAGTTAAACCACTTTAAATGAGTGGATTATATCTCAATAAAGTTATTTTAAAAATAACTGGCTGTGTCCTCATTTAATAAAGTCAGTGAGCTTGTTTTTACTGTTGTTTTTGTTTTGGCCTACCTCGGGCCTTTGAGAACCTGACAAAGATTGCATATTTGTCAATGCTGCTCCTGAAGAGCCCTTTGGCTCACACCTTTTCAAAGACTCACAAAGTGCTTTATCAAGCCTTGCAAAATCCAACTGAGTTAGAGTTCCCAGATTTAGCAATATAGACAGAATACCCAATTACATTCGAATTTCAGATAAACCGCAAATACTCTTTTAGGAAAGTATGTCCCATGCAATTTTTTGTTTTTTGAGACAGAGTCTCGCTCTGTCACCCAGGCTGGAGTGCAGTGGTGCAATCTCGGCTCACTACAGCCTCTGCCTCCCGTGTTCATGCCATTCTCCTGCCTCAGCCTCCCGAGTAGCTGGGACTACAGGCGCCCACCACCACACCCAGCTAATTTTTGTATTTTTAGTACAGACTGGGTTTCACCGTGTTATCTAGGATGGTCTCTATCTCCTTACCTCGTGATCCGCCCGCCTCAGCCTCCCGAAGTGCTGGGATTACAGGCATGAGCCACTGCACCCAGCAGGTGTATTAACTTCTAAAAGTACAGTGTAAATCCTCAAGGACTTTATAATCCAGGAGGTGACATACAGAAAACTTAGATCATTCACTAAACAAAGCATCTGGTGAAAAATAATACAGATCAAGTTTAATATCTATGTGCTGATAAGTTGAAGGTAAGAGGATGTAAAACTTACGGTGGGCAGGGAAAGCTGTGCATCAGACATTAGAAGAGCAAACACAGCAAAGTGTTTTTTAAATGGTTAGGGGAAGAATGTGCTCTCAGCATCGTGGGTGTGTTCTATATCCGTGGTTCTCAATCTTTTTTTCCTATATCATCTTCTCAGAAGGAACCTCCAAGGCATACAGTTCCTTTAAAAAAAAACATGTATTTCTCCTCTCTTCACTCCCTTCCAACACTCACAAACACATTTCATATACTCTCAGACACCCCACATAGAGGCACTGTTGGCCTACGTTGCATCAAGCCTCTGTCACTGCTATGGAGTTTCTTGTAGTAACTTTCTAAGTAGCATGGTGGACACTCACTCCTAATGGGTCTGCATGGCTCCATGCCCTCATCTGTCTGTCTGCCTCCTGGTCCCCTTACTGCTGGGCACAGGTGTCTAAACAGAGCCAAGATGATCATGTTACTCCCTGGGCCACATGGGTCTTCTTGGGCTCATATCCCCTGGGGAACATCACAGAGAAAGAATGCTCATTAAAATAGCTTGTTAGGCCCCAGCTGACTTTCCATTTAGTTTGACACTTTTTTTTTTCTTTTTGAGGTGGTGTCTAGCTCTGTTGCCAGGCTGGAGTGCAGTGGCACGATCTCAACTCACTGCAACCTCTGCCTCCCGGGTTCAAGCAGTCCTCCTACCTCAGCCTCCCAAGTAGCTGGGATTATAGGCATGTGCCACCATGCCCAGCTAATTTTTGTATTTTTAGTAGAGACAGCGTTTCACCATGTTGGCCAGGATGGTCTCAATCTCCTGACCTCAGGTGATCGGCCCACGTTGGCCTCCCAAAGTGTTGGGATTACAGGTGTAAGCCACTGCACCTGGCCAGTTTGACATGTTTGAGTCTGAAAAATTTTAAAACTGTCCAACCCTTTCCAAACATCCATTGGAAATGAAAAATGTCTGATGCAATTCTGGAAATTTTTGCTAGATCCATCTCCAATAAAATCTAGAAATAGCAATAATTTTTTTTAAAGGCCTACCAAGAAAAAGACAAAGATGGGCCGGGCGTGGTGGCTCACACCTGTAATCCCAGCACTTTGGGAGGCCGAGGCAGGCAGATCACGAGGTCAGGAGATCGAGACCATCCTGGCTAACACGGTGAAACCCCATCTCTACTAAAAATACAAAAAATTAGCCAGGCGTGGTGGCAGGCCCCTGTAGTCCCAGCTACTCGGGAGGCTGAGGCAGGAGAATGGCGTGAACCCAGGAGGCGGAGCTTGCAGTGAGCCGAGATCGTGCCACTGCACTCCAGCCTGGGCAACAGAGAGAGACTCCATCTCAAAAAAAAAAGACAAAGATGGCCATGAAATCTACCATGGTAACTTCTGACCCATCTTACCACACATCCTAAACTTGGGGAAGAAGGTATCCTAGAGTCATACTAGAAATGCCCATTCATAACTTCTCTGTCTTTGGCTTGTCTTTTCAAAGAATTGATCGTCCATGGCTGGGTGATAAAAAGTTTTAAATGCAGCATGGTTTGTACAGTGAATTTGAGGATAGTTCAAATCACGACACAGAGACTAAGAAAGGAAAGGAGAAAAACTATTCAAAGTAAAAAACAAACCACTAATTGAAGAAAGGTAGGGGGTGGCGTGAGATTAAGTGAGGAGGGTAAGGGAACAAAAATTAACCTTATTATAGAAACCACAAACGAGGCGAGCAGTACAATATTCTACATTCAGGAATGCCATGGCTACGTTGATATGTAAATCTGGCACTTGAACAACAGAGTATTATTGCTGCTAATATGGTAATCCTCAGAGGTACAGAGAAAAAGTGGGTGGGTCATGTGAAATTCATGAAATGCTTGAGGTGAACTCACTGTTGAAATATTAGTCATGTTTTGTTTTGTGTGTGGTTTTTTCCAATTTATTTTATAGATAAGTATTCCTCTGTACTTTTCGTTTTCTAAAAGTTTAGCTTATTTTCAAAAGGCTATAAAATATTCCATTGGAAAAGTTTGTTTTTGTTCTAAAGGCATTTTGCAACATGCCTCCCCTCCTTTGGCCTACACGGACAAATATGCCTACATTTGCATACAGCACAGTACCTACTTACTCTCTGTATTGGTTAGAAAGTTCAGAGGCAACAGTCAAAAGGAACATTTTCAGACTGAGCACATAACTCAGCCTCCAGCTTGTTAGCAGGAGCAAAATAAATAAATAAAGCCAAGAAGTACTGAAGCAGTCTGTTAACAAGGAAAAAGAGACCCAATCAGCATAAAAATAAGGAAGAGGAAATGAAGCTCAAGGAACTAAAACCTTCCAAGCTCAAACTTTCCCTCACCTCTTCCCCTTCACCAACATACTAAAAGCTTCCCTTCAAACGCAACAACAGTAGTTCTTGATACTGTACTATTTACTGTTTTCTACTTAAAATACTGTTGCTGTTTCTTTCTTTCTCTTTTTTTTTTTTTTTTGAGACGGAGTCTTCACTCTGTCGCCCAGGCTGGAGTGCAGTGGCATGATCTCAACTCACTGCAACCTCTGCCTCCCAGGTTCAAGTGATTCTCCTGCCTCAGCCTCCCGAGTAGCTGGGATTACAGATGTGCGTCACCACACCCAGCTAATTTTTGTATTTTTAGTAGAGACGGGCTTTCACCATGTTGGCCAGCCTGGTCTCAAACTCCCGACCTCAGGTGATCCATCTGCCTCGGCCTCCCAAAGTGCTGGAATTACAGGCCACTGTGCCTGGCCTACTGTTGCTGTTTCTAAGCCATATACGTCCCTCGCCAAGTGAGAAAGAATAAAATGTGCCCTTATTTGAGGAAATAATAGAAAATGTATTTATTTGGCCAATAAGCAACTGTTTAAAACTGAGCAACCCTTTGTAAGAGAGGGCTTTCCAAGCATCCCTATTAGTCATTTACACTTTAGTATGGATATGCTTTTTTTTCTCTTACTTGCTCCCTAAATATTAATTTAACACAGGGTTTACATGGGGGAGAAAAGAGGAATATATGGTTTTGGAGGATAGACGTTATAAGAGGGGGAAGATCTGAGTAGATCTGATTGCTGTGGTTGGGCTTTCAGCATTTGAAGAGCAGCAAGTAGACACTGGATACCCTTGGGGGTTACGGTCGGGGAGGTAGGAGAGAGCTGAAGAAAGTGTAGTCAGGTACCTTCTTTAACAATTCTCGGCCGGGCACGGTGGCTCACCCCTGTAATCCCAGCACTTTGGGAGGCTGAGACAGGCGGATCACGAGGTCAGGAGATGGAGACCATCCTGGCCAACACGGTGAAACCCCGTCTCTACTAAAAATACAAAAAATTAGCCGGGCGTGGTGATGGCCGCCTGTAGTCCCAGCTACTCGGGAGGCTGAGGCAGGAGAATGGCGTGAACCCAGGAGGCAGATCTGGCAGTGAGCCGAGATTGCGCCACTGCACTCCAGCCTGGGCGACAGAGCGAGACTATGTCTCAAAAAAAACAAAGAACAAACAACCTGAAAAAATAAAACCAATTCTCCCTTCTGTTCCTTTCTGTCCAAAAGAAGTAATTTTCAGTTGTACCTTAGATTTCTGGTGTTAGGATTGAGTGCCACAGCGTTCATTCAAGGGGCTTATAAATCCTTCCAGTCCTTTCCCCAGGGCTACTAGCACTTCAAATTCCCAGGTGTCCCTAATTTGAGAGTAACCTTCTAGGAATAGCATTAGACCCTGGCTGTCCCCTCCCCGCCAATAAACCTAATATTCCTTTCTCTACCCAGCAGTTATCAACCCCTTCACCACCAAGAGCCTGATCATTTAGTTTGGTGGTGGTGGTGGTGGTGGTGGTGGCAGCGGCCGGCGGGACCAAGGGCACCTCCTACGTACACAGGAGGAGTATTTCATTTCTCCTTAATGAAGGCTCTGGCCCTGACCCCTCAGCACTGTCTCCAGTTAGGAACACACCCAAAGCAGTTAATTAGGCAGCCTGGAGAAAACCAGAGATCCACTATAGAAAGGAAGGGATATTTATTGATGAACAGAAGTCGTCTTTTAAAAAGTGTTTATCTTTGGCAATAAAGAGCACATTTTTCTTCTGCTGCTAAAGAAGAAAATGTGCCTGGCCCTGTGTGTGTCTGTTGGGTAAACCCTCAGGAGATGACTGCATCAGACCTGCAGATGTCTAAACTTGCTGTGGCACATGTTATACTTATCGCTTGAAACCTTTTTTTTTAAAAGCAGGTTTCAGAGTCCACTTTTGAGCTTGTTGTTTCCAGTGTAAGGTTGGTAAGCCCAGCGTTTTTGTTGAATGGAAATCTGACAGGGCTCCTCTTCTGAATCTTGTATTTTTAAGGGAGAAAAGATTGGAACCCTGAGTCGTTAGGAGGAAGTTTGCTTTTCGTACCTGGAAACTTCACAAGAGTAGCAGAGGAACTATTTCTTACCATAAATAGCCTTAACTCTTCCATTTTTTGCTTCAATCTTCCCTATTTCTAAGAAAAAAATACAAGCAAATTTACTATTGAAATGCTATCAAACCTACTTATGACCATAAAGATATTTTTGAAAAGCCACAAATATTTATGGGGATTTAAGTGCTAACAACATTTCTTTTCTTTTCTTTTCTTTTTTTGATACAGAGTCTTGCTCTGTCCCCCAGGCTAGAGTGCAGTGGCACGGTCTCAGCTCACTGCAACCTCTGCCTCCCGGGTTCAAGCGATTCTCCTGCCTCAGCCTCCTGAGTAGCTGGGATTACCAGTGTGTGCCACCACACCTGGCTAATTTTTGTATTTTTAGTAGAGACAGGGTTTCGCCATGTTGGCCAGCCAGGTTGGTCTTGAACTCCTGACCTCAGGTGATCCACCCACCTCAGCCTCCCAAAGTGCTGGGATTACAGGCGTGAGCCACCACGCCTGGCCCAACATTTCTTGACTCTAAGTTATGTACTGTCTATTGCTAGATGTGTATATCTCTTTCTTTTGGCTTACTTTATAATACTATGGATATTCTGATTTTTCTGTTTGGGATCATATAGTAGTCACACAGATTTATTTTTTGATTTATATAATCTACATATTTTAAAGCATAAAAGCATATTTTCAATTCCTTTGACTTTTTTTTTTTTTTTTTTTTTGAGACAGAGTGTCTCTCTGTTGCCCAGGCTGGAGTACAGTGGTGTGATCTGGGCTCACTGCAACCCCCACCTCTGGGGTTCAAACGATTTTCCTGCCTTAGCCTCCCGAGTAGCAGGGATTACACGTGCCCTTATTGCTTCTCGGCCTTTTGGCTAAGATCAAGTGTACAGGCGCCCACCACCATGCCCAGCTAATTTCTGTATTTTTAGTAGAAACAGGGTTTTGCCATGTTGGCCAGACTGGTCTCGAACTCTTGACCTCAGGTGATCTGCCCCCCTCGGCCTCCCAAAATGTTGGGATTACAGGCGTGAGCCACTGCGCCCAGCCTCCTTTAACTTTAGAAGGCTTCCTTCATCTATATAGAAAGATTTCCATCGGAGGCTTTATCTTTAAATCTTTCTGCTTGTACAAAGAATCGTTCTCCAAAACATTTGTTTAAATCTGAAGGTAGTTAATATCATTTTTTTGGTTAATTCAGTGTTACATGAACAACATAGCACCTAATATTTTGTGATAAATTATAAAATTTTTAGTAATAATACCACTTAATTGTTTCCAAAAATGTTCATGTGAATATTATCTCTTGTAGGAATGAAGGTATTGTCACTTGGAATCTAACCTGTCTAACATGCTATTTCTGTCACCAACAACAGTTCTTTGTTAGAGGGCATAGTTGTTGTAGCTAATGTTTTATATATATATACATATTTTTATATATATAAAATATGTCTATATACACATATTTTATATATATATAAAATATGTGTATATAGACATATTTTTTTTGAGACGGAGTTTCGCTTTTGTTGCCCAGGCTGGAGTGCAATGGCACATCTCAGCTCAACACAACCTCTACCTCCCAGATTCAAGCAATTCTCCTGCCTGAGCCTCCTGAGTAGCTAGGATTACAGGCATGCGTCACCACGCCTGGCTAATTTTGTGTTTTCAGTAGAGACAGGGTTTCTCCATGTTGGTCAGGCTGGTCTTCAACTCCCGACCTCAGGTTATCCACCTGCCTTGGCCTCCCAAAGTGCTGGGATTACAGGCATGAGCCACTGCACTCGGCCATCCCTAAAAGTTTGATAGCGTAATTTTGCTTAGTAGCCACTTTTGGCTCTGTTATGCATATATGTGTCCAGGCTGGAGTGCAGTGGCACAATCGTAGTTTACTGTAACCTCAAACTCTTGGGCTTCAGTGATCCTCAGTGATCCTCCTGCCTCAGTCTCCAAAGTAGCTGGGCTAATATGCCCAGCATTTTAAAAAAACAAAAATTGTAGAGGAGGTGGGGGTTGGGTAATGGAATCTCACTATGTTGCCCAGGCTGGTCTCCACCTCCTGGCCTTCAAGTGATCCTCTCACCTCAGGCTCCCGGTAAATACTTTTTTTTTTTTTTTTTTTGAGACAGAGTCTTACTCTGTCGCCTAGGCTGGAGTGCAAGTGGCGTGATGTCCACTCACTGCAACTGCCTCCCAGGTTCAAGCGATTCTCCTGCCTCAGCCTCCCGAGTAGCTGGGATTACAGGCGCCCACCACTACACTTGGCTAATTTTTTATGTATTTTTAGTAGAGATGGGGTTTCACCATCTTGGCCAGTCTGGTCTCAAACTCCTGACCTCATGATCCACCAGCCTCAGCTTCCCAAAGTGCTGGGATTACAGGTGTGAGCCACCGCGCCTGGCCAAGATTTTTTTTTAATAGAAAAAATTAACCAGGCCTGGTGGCACGTACCTATAGTCCCAGCTACTCCGGAGGCTAAGGTGGGATGATCGCTTGAGCCTGAAAGGCAGAGGTTTTAGTGAGTCGAGATTATGCCACTGCACTACAGCCTGGGTGACAGAGTGAGACCCTGTCTCAAAAAAAAAAAAAAAATTTTTTTTGGAGATGAAACTGAAGGCTATAAGATTTTTAAAAATAGAAAGAAAAAGAATAAAATTATTTAAAAAAAGAAAAGAAAGATACTTTTTTCGCTTGCTCCATGAAATAGTCCTTTAAAAATGTATTCTAAGCTTATTTCAAAAAAGTTTCAGAGTACTCTTTCATCCTTATTTCATAAGCAAGCCCATGCTGATTCTATGCCTACTGTTTATGGTTTTTATAGACTCACATAATGCTATTTCTCAGCTTGTACCTATTCGAGATGAAAGGCACTGTTTCAAAAAGATGTTTCCTCACACCTAGCCCCTATAAAGTTTTCCACTGGCCTTTTCTGAACAGTTCCTGACATCATCACCCCTTTCCAGAGACAGTCACCAAAGCTGCCTCTGCAAGCTCTTCCGTTTGTGTGTGAATGATAGTTTTGCTTGTTTGTTTGCTTGTTTTTTGTTGTTGTTGTTTTGGAGATGGAGTGTCGCTCTGTCACCCAGGCTGGAGTGTAGTGGCACGATCTCAGCTCACTGCAACCTCCACCTCCCAGGCTCAAACAATTCTCCTGCCTCAGCCTTCCAAGTAGCTGGGATTACAGGCACATGCCACCCTGCCCGGCTAATTTTTGTATTTTTGGAGATGGGGCTTCACTATGTTGGCCAGGCTGGTCTCGAACTCCTGACCTCAGGTGATGCACCTACTCAGCCTCCCAAAGTGCTGAGATTACAGGTGTGAGCCACCGTGCCCGGCCTGTTTGGGGCTTGTTTTTAATCTGAGTAAAATAAATATTCTGTTTTCATTCCTATTCTGGACTTGGTGCTGCCCAACATTTTCTGGGACCTTCTACTGGAAACTTTTGGACACATAACCACAGTGATCTATAGGAACTTGGTGAAGGCATATACATATTTTTCACACAAATGACTAAGTTCTTTGTTCCTTTAATTTTCAAAAATTAGCTCTTTAGACAAACACCTTGCTTCCCCAATAAAATAGTATTATTAGAACTGGGAGTTTATATAACTATTCTGTTACAGGGATTATTTTATAACATAGCATAGGAATTTTAAAGTCCTGAGAGTTTAGAACTACGGCCTCTGCTGACACTCCCGCTGCCCTCGCAATGATGAGATTCAAAACATGAAAGTAGCAACACCCTCCTTCCACATTTTACCAGGAGAACATACATATCATTGTGAATTTTATAGATTTGCTTTATATTGAAGCCCTGGCTTCTAGATATTTCTCCAGAAGTAGGATAGAAAGTCATTTTGTCTTAAGTAATGCTGCCTTTCACATAAGCTTCTTGAATTGACCGCTGCCAGTTCAAGATGGCCTTGTGCTGGCTGACGCAAATGCAGAGAAGGATTGCACAAGAAACCTTGATCTTTTCCCGCGGTGTTCAGCACCCGGGTCATCAGCCTGGACTTAGCTCCTCCGCCACAGCTTCCCCCTTCCCCTTTTAGCACGTGGTTCTTGTGTTGTGTTCTGTTATTTCTGTGTTTTGTTTTTTAAGACAGAAAGTTCTTGGGAGGGGGGAGCATCCTTTCCCTAATTCTTAAAGGTTTCCGCAGTTGGCTTTGTTTTGTCTTGGAAAACTTCAAGCCTTTAGTGTGTTTCCCTTTCCCACTCAGCATGGAACGTGCCTTTTCACCTGCTCTGTTCTTGCTGCTGCAGGTGAGGCCCAAATACGTGCTTGTAACTTTCCTGCCCATGGCTTCCAGAGGACAAGCTCATACCCTCTCTTCATGGTCGCCCACTCTGCCCCCTATGCTGTAAGGTCTTGGAGGTGAGGTGGAAGGTGTAGGCTGATTACACCTGCCCAATTTTCTGTCATACAGTTTGGGTCCCTGCCTACTCCCCAGTGTGCCTCCACCATGCCCTGCCACTTCCCAACCCTCCACTCATTCATGCTTTTCTCCCTTTTTCCTACTCCTAAATCCACTCCTTGCCACTGACACAGTGCTGGGCAGCTCTCCCCAACCCCCTTTGCTACCCTTCAGGCATGAGAAAAGCTACCTCTGCAGTTTCGCCGGGTCCCTGCAAGGCAGCTCAGTCCCCAGCCAAAGTGCTAAGATGCACAGCAAGGCTGTTATCCTGTTTCCACAGGTGCCACTGGGAGGTGGTTTGTTGTGGGGCAGGCTCATGATGGAATTAGACCTTTTTCAGCATTCTCCAGGAGAGCTGCCTCTCCAGTTTTTCCTCTTTAATGTTTCCAGCAAACAGGTGGTTCCTCCACTGGTAGTAAATTCCTGGATATTTTTACCCACCACTCCATAAACAAAATGACAATGTTATTGGAAATGTCATACAACCAGGCATATGAGTAATGTCCCCATTAATCAATTTGCCAAAGAAAACAGGTTGCTATCTAAGCTTGTCTGGAGAGACGCTAGCTATGTGAAGGAAGAAAAACTGAAACAACTGCTTTAAAGTACACTGTCAAGATATAAATGATATATGCTTGCTGATTTAGTATGTTTTAAAATAAACAAATTTTTACAGGAACTTCACTATAATGCTATAAGTAGTGCCTGTAGGACAGAGGTAGAGATAACATGGAATCCAGGAGAGATGCAGGTTTTACTGGATTTGTCACTATATTAAGAAATGCCAAACTACAAAGAAATCCTTCAGCTATACTATAACAAATTCATTCTTTTATCTATGCATTCATTTACAAAGTGTGTTGAGCAGGCGCTGTGCTATATACTAGAAATACAAAGATTAACCAGATAGGGCCTCTGCCCTCAAGGAGCTTACACACTAATGGGGATTTATTTTACATTTCATTTCCAAACTTCCTTAAGAATGTAAATGAATGACTTCAATATAGTGTGTTAAGTGTGATAATAAAGGTATTCAGAAAATATAGAGAGGAACCAGGGCGAGCCTTTACAGAAAGGTTGATTTCTGAGCCAGGTCTCAAACACTGAGTACATGTTTTTCCAAGCAGGCAGGAAAAGAAACATTTGCAAAGTCATAGTTCTGTGAAATAATGGGGGGGAACTGCAAATAATTAGATTTGAGTGTAACATAGGCATCTCAAGAGATGAGAGCAGTGTCAAGAGCTGAGGCCAAAGAAGTGGACAGGTGATAGATGACGAAGCACCTTGAATGCTAATCTTAGGATGTGGACTTAATTTGAAGGTACTGGGGAGCTACTGAAGGTTTAAGCAGGAGAGTGACAAATCTGAGAGAACTTGGCTTGTTCACATGCAGTTGGCAGCTCTCTATACCTCTTATTTTATTATTTTATTTATTTATTAACATTTTATTACACTAGATTATACCATACTCATAATATATGCTATATGGTGGTATGGTATACAGAACTGAATATAACTGAGTGTAAGGGTCTGCCATATAGTAACCTTTCCCGATATCTGATGACTGAACAAAAACTCTTTAAAAGTGTCTCACCCTTGGTCAGGTGGAGGTGGGACTGGAGAACCACAGGCCAAGTGTCCTGACTTCATTGCCCTCCAGTTTCTTTCTGTCACATACATGCAACAAGTGACAAAGGAACCGTTGGGATGTCCCCATAAATACGTAGTGCAGCTACATGGCAATGCCCAATATATGTTCCAGAAATTATCTTAATCCCTTCTTCAATCAAAATTTTAATCCAATCTATTGTATCTGGGAAAGAACATTAACTTCTGAAATGTTAGTAGGACATGGATTTTACTCTAGAGAAGTCTTTTAATTTTGCTGAACGATATCCATTTTGCAAGATGAGTGATACCTGTAATGGACACACAGCAGTTAAACTAAAAATTCTCAATGTACTTCGTTTTCCTAGGCCATGCCTATTAACACATATTACCAAGAACTGATGGATGGGCAAATAGAATGATAAACAGTGAGATTGAATTTAGACTCCTATCACTTACTCAATAGAGTTGAATAAATATTATTTGAGAAACATGGGCTGTTGGGCATGGTGGCTCGCGGCTGTAATCCCATCACTTTGGGAGGCCGAGGGGGTATGGATCACTTGAGGTCAGGAGTTCAAGACCCGCCAGGCCAACATGGTGAAACCCCGTCTCTACTAAAAATAAAAAAAAATTAAAAATAATTAGCTGGGTGTGGTGGTGCACGCCTGTAATCCCAGCTACTTGGGAGGGTGAGCTAGGAGAATGGCTTGAACCTGGGAAGCGGAGATTGCAGTGAGCCGAGATTGTGCCACTGCACTCCAGCCTGGGCAACAGAGTGAGACTCTGTCTCAATAAAAAAAAAAAGAAAAGTAAAGAAAGGTGGGCTGGCCACAGTGGTTCAAGCCTGTAATCCCTACACTTTGGGAGGCCAACACAGGAGGGTTGCTTGAGCCTAGGATTTCGAGACCAGTCTGGGTAACATAGCAACCCTGTCTCTTAAAAAATAACTTAAAAATTAGCCATCTGTGGTGGAGTATGCCTGTAGTCCTAGCTACTCAGGAGGCTGAGGTGGGAGAATCACTTGAGACCAGGGGTTCAAGGCTGCAGTGAGCTATGACAGCACCACTGCACTCCAGCCTGGGTGACAGAGTAAGACCCTCTCAAAAAAAGAAAGGTGGCAAAATGAAAAGAACATCTTCCATGTTCTCTACAGACACTTTTCCTGAACCAGATGGAATTATCTTTTTCATTTGCAAAAGTTAAAAATGTAGCTTTAAAAATGTAGCTTATTTCAAAAGTAATACATGGCCACGGTAAAACATCCAAACAATAAAAAAAGGCCATAAGGTAAAAAATAAAAACATTTTCCCCATCTCTCTGATGCACGCTCCAGAGTTAACCACTGTATATCCTTCTAAAAAGTTTCTATGCACTACAAGGAGTATAGGTATCTCCCTTTCATTTTTCTACAAATGGTATTATATCATGCACACTGTTCTACATTTTTTCAATTAACTATATGTTGGATATTATTCTATATCACAGTATAGAGCACTATTTTCATCCTTCATTGTCGCTTTTCTTTCCTTCCTTTCATAATTTACTTTGTTTTACTTTTTATTTTTACTAGTTAATGCAGAAATATACAACCTTTATTATACATATTTCTGTTCTTGTGTGAATTTATCTGTAGAACAGATTCCTAGAAGAGGAACCTCTAAATTAAAAGTATTTGCACTTGAATTTTTTTTTATTATACTTTAAGTTCTAGGGTACATGTGCACAATGTGCAGGTTTGTTACATATGTATACATGTGCCATGTTGGTGTGCTGCACCTGTTAACTCGTCATTTACATTAAGTATATCTCCTAATGCTATCCCTCCCCCCTCCCCCTACCCCATGACAGGCCCCAGTGTGTGATGTTCCCCATCCTGTGTCCAAGTGTTCTCATTGTTCAGTTCCCACCTATGAGTGAGAACATGCAGTGTTTGGTTTTCTGTCCTTGCGATAGTTTGTTCAGAATGATGGTTTCCAGCTTCATCCATGTCCCTACAAAGGACATGAACTCATTCTTTTTTATGGCTGCATAGTATTCTGTGGTGTATATGTTGCACTTGAATTTTTTAGAAATATTGCCAAATTTCAAGGCGAGACATCCCTAGTGTTGAGGGGTTGGGCCTTCCACTAATTTCAAGGATTGAACCTGACACAAACCCCCCCTTTCCTTCCTTCTCGAAGGAAGAGAGAGTAGCTCACTCCTGCAAGTCCCTACCCTAGAGGAGAGAGAGGAGAGGCAGAGAGGCAGTGAGGAAAAGGAAGAGACAGAAAAAGAGGGAGTCAAAGAGAGAAAGAAAGAGAGGCAGAGAGAGAGAGGAAGAGACAGAGACAAAAAGGCAGTATGTTCAATTCTTTGCCTTCTACTTTTAAACTAAACCTCCTCGTAAAGCAACCTTTTTCGATTACCTACTCCACCCAAACTCATTCTGATCACCTGCTCCACCCTAACTCATTCTGATCACCTGCTCCACCCAAACTCATTCTGATCACCTGCTCCACCCTAACTCATTCTGATCACCTCCTCCACCCAAACTCATTCTGATCACCTGCTCCACCCTAACTCATTCTGATCACCTGCTCCACCCTAACTCATTCTGATCACCTACTCCACCCTAACTCATTCTGATCATCTACTCCACCCGAACTCATTCTGATCACCTGCTCCACCCTAACTCATTCCGATTACCTGCTACCTGCTCTGCCCTGACTCCCGCCAAAGCACTCACCCCATCATTCTCTTTAAATTAGCCAATCGGAATTAGTTTAGCCTGTGCAGTCTAACCCTAGCCAATAGGGGAACGACACAGCAGCAGGGGCCAAGTGCTTCTGGGATAAGAACCCCTTCTCCTCCCTTGTCCAAATGTGCGCTCCTCATTGTTCCATCTGTAAGGGCGCACCCTTCTATATAGAAGTAACTTGCCTTGCTGAGAATTAAAAGGAAATTTTTTTTTAAAAGAAATATTGCCAAATTTTCCTCCAAAAGCATTATAAATATATATACTTCCATCGGTAATGTGTTTCCCCGCTTGCCAGCCAACATGTTTTGTTATTAAACTTTTAAAGCTTTGCCAATTTGATTGGTTAAAAATTGCATCTTACTGCTATTTTAGTTTGCATTATTTGAATTAGCAGTGAAGTTGAGTATTCTTTTTATGTGTGCGTTGGGTGCATTCTTATTTCTTTTTCTGAGAAGTACCAGTTCATGCCCTCTGCTCATTCTTTTTTTTTTTTTGAAACGGAGTTTCCAGCTCTTATTGCCCAGGCTGGAGTGCAATGGCGCGATCTCACCTCACCGTGATCGCTGCCTCCCGGGTTCAGGTGATTCTCCTGCCTCAGCCTCCCGAGTAGCTGGGATTACAGGCATGCGCCACCACACCCCGCTAATTTTGTGTTTTTAGTCTCTAACGGGGTTTCTCCATCTTGGCCAGACTGGTCTTGAACTCTTGACTCAGGTGATCCACCGGCCTCAGCCTCCCAAAGTGCTGGGATTACAGGCATGAGCCACCGTGTCCGGCCTCCTTTGCTCATTCTTTTATGGGTGGTTGGCTTTACCTTACAGATTTCTTTCTTTTTTTTTCAGACAGAGTCTAGCTCTGTGGCCCAAGCAGGAGTGCAGTGGCATGATCTTGGCTTACTGCAACCTCTGCCTCCCAGGCTCAAGTGATTCTCATGCCTTGGCCACCAGGGTAGCTGGGATTACAGGTGTGCGCCACCACCACGCCTGACTATGTTTTGTATTTTTAATAGAGACCAGGTTTCACCGTGTTGGCCAGACTGGTCTTGAACTCCAGACCTCAAGTTGATTCGCCCGCCTTGGCCTCCCTCAAGTTGATTCTCCCGCCTCGGCCTCCCTAAGTGCTGGAATTACCCCAGGAATGACCCACTGCACCCAGCCTACCTTACAGATTTCTAGAGGCTTCATCTATACTAAAGGAATGAGAACATATATAGACAATATGTGTTGCCCACTTTTCTCCCATATTGTCGATTGTCTTTGACTTTGTTGATTGTATTTGTTTATTCAGAAGTTTTCATTTTTAAGTAGTCATATTTATTAATCTTTTCTTTATGACAACTTCTGGATTTTATAGACAAATATTGCCAAGTTTTCATACTTAGAAAAAGCCTTCTCCATGCAAGATTATTCAAAAATTCATTATTTTATTTTAGTACTTTGGTTATTTCATTTTTATATTTAAGTCTTAGTTCTGGGATTTATTTTTGATGTGCAGAGAAAAATATGGATGCATTTTCATTTTTTTCTAAAAGACTAATATACCAACAACATTTATTGAATATTTTTCCTACTGATTTGGAATGCTCTTTTTATTGTAAACTAATTTTGTTTGCATGTGGGTCCACTTTTGAGCTTTTTCCATTGATCTGTCTATTTCTGCACTGTACCAACTGTTTCTTTTTTTTTTTCTTTTTTTTGACGGAGTCTTGCTCTGTCACCCAGGCTGGTGTGCAGTGGCACAATCTTGGCTCACTGCAAGCTCCGCCTCCCAGGTTCACGCCATTCTCCTGCCTCAGCCTCCTGAGTAGCTGGGACTACAGGTGCCCGCCACCATGCCCGGCTAATTTTTTGTATTTTTAGTAGAGACGGGGTTTCACCATGTTAGCCAGGATGGTCTCGATCTCCTGACCTCGTGATCCACCTGCCTTGGCCTCCCAAAGTGCTGGGATTACAGGCGTGAGCCCCCGCGCCCGGCCTCCAACTGTTTCAATTAATGTAGCTTTAGAACAAATTTTAAAATACAATGAAACTAATTTCCTTTTTATTTTTTTAAAGAAACACAGGGTCTCTCTATGTTGCCCAGGCTGGGATCAAGTGATCCTCCCAGCTCTGCTTCCCAAAGTGCTGGGATTATAGGCGTGAGTCACTGCAGCCACTAGTTTCCTTTTATTACCCTTTTCTCATGTTTATATTCCCAGATGATCAATACTCAAGTTCCAGTGAAAAATTTAATTGTATGCTCTGTTTGTACAGAGTCATGATGGCTGGTAAGATAATTTAGTGATTCTTAATGGTATTTTTTATTGTTGTTTTTATTTTCATGATTGCAGCATAAATAACATTGCTAGTGGTGAAATTTTTATTCATAATTATTCATATTTATTTTACTGATTTTTTCATATATATTACGAGTCCTTTTTATGCTTCCCCAAAATGAATTTTGGACTGAAACTACTTGACAGTGTCCCAGTGCTTACTCGGCCACCATACTGAACCCATGCATAAAAGCAGGCAGTACCTACTCAAAATTGAGAAAATAATGCTTGTTTTAGATGTGGATAAAGAAAACTCATATTCATCATGCTTTTCTTTCCACAATCCCAATTGAGTTTAGGATTCCCAAATCAGCCTTTGTTCACTATTTTTTCCTCCATATTAGGTAACTCCCATCTATATATCTAGTTCTAGATGCAACTTTTCGATCTTGGGAAAAGAGAGATTTATCAAAAAGCACTAAGGAAACATTTAGAATCTTAGCAACTGCAGCCACCGTGGCCAAATTCTAACCCTCACGTGATTTATCATCTACTACATCTTCTCTCTGCCCATGCTTCTCACCTATTAAAGTCCACAGGCATTCTGAAGGCCCCTTGAAACATCTGTGAGTCACAGGCAGGGAATTTAGAAATGAAAAGCTAGAAAGTTCAGACATTACAAGCAGAAGGACATGACCAATGGCTTGTTGACAAGCTCTGTCCTTCCTCATCCTCACCTTCCCCACTTCTGTCCTCACCCAAGATCTGAAGGTTCAAAGCAGGAGATCACCTCTATAGGACTTCTTTTCTTTTCTTTTTTTTTGAGACAGAGCCTCACTCTATTGCCCTGGCTGGAGTGCAGTGTGCGATCTCCGCTCACTGCAACCTCTGCCTCTCAGTTTCAAGTGACTCTTGTGCCTCAGCCTCCCAAGTAGCTGGGATTACAGGCACGCGCCACCATACCCAGCTAATTTTTGTTGCTTTTTTTTTTTTTTTTTTTTTTTTAAGTAGAGACGAGGTTTCACCATTGTTGGCCAGGCTGGTCTCGAACTCCTGACCTCATGCAGTCTACCTACCTCAGCCTCCCAAAGTGCTGGGATTACATGTGTGAGCCACCACACTTGGTCCACCTCTATAGGATTTGCCAAGAGAATTTCTCAGTCAGCCTCCCAACTTCTAACTCTCCGTTCATCTTAAAGCTTCAAGTGAGTATTATTCTAACCACTGCACCCAGAAAAGATGGAGAAACAGGAACTGATAGACTCCCTGATAAAACACAATGGGAAGTGGCTGTCATTGCTTTATGTGACCATGAGCACAGTCCAAAGATATAGCTAGTTGCCTTGTGATACTGTGCGCTCTTCCTTGGATTACATTCTGCCTGAACGCTTTCCATAGGATTCCTGAATTGGGACAGAGCTTGGACTAAATGATTTTGAATTGGTATATTGGAGTCTTGGAAAGCTGGTGGTAGCTGAGCTGAATCTAAAATGACATTCAAATAGGCACAGAAAGGAGGGGAGGAGGAAAAGAGACAATGGCATTCCCAGTAGACGGAATAGTATAAACAAAGACATGAAGATGATGTGTACAGCATAGCAGAAGCTACAGACAGTTTGGTACTGTATTTTTGGAGTATTAAATGCCAGGAAAGGAGTAGCAGGGATAATACTGGAGAAGTAGAAAGTGGCTGGGTCCTGGGAGTCCTAGTTTACTGTGATCAAAAGCTTAGGTGTTATCCTAGTAAATATTTGTAGGTTTTTAAGCAGATAAATGACATATGGTAACTGGGATAGCTCCATATATAAATATAATGATGACCTTACCAAAAAGAATATGAGGCAATTTTGAAATTAGTTTTGTTAATGAAAGCTGGTGAGATTCTTGTCATAGATATGCTAAAGGATCATTGTACCCATTATCAGATTGACAAAAAGACATCTCTACCTAGCTTCTTCTTTTTTTTTTTGAGGTGGAATTTCACTCTGTTGCCCAGGCTGGAGTGCAGTGGTGAGATCTTAGCTCACTGCAAGCTCCACCTCCCAGGTTGAAGCCATTCTCCTGTCTCAGCCTTCTGAGTAGCTGGGAATACAGGCGTGCACCACCATGCCCGGCTAATTTTATTTATTTATTTTTTTTGAGATGGGGTCTTGCTCTGTCGCCCAGGCTGGAGTGCAGTGGCACGATCTCCACTCACTGCAAGCTCTGCCTCCCAGGTTCACACCATTCTCCTGCTTCAGCCTCCCAAGTAGCTGGGACTACAGGCGCATGCCGCCATGCCCAGCTAATTTTTTGTATTTTCAGTAGAGACGGGGTTTCACTGTGTTAGCCAGGATGGTCTCGATCTCCTGACCTCATGATCCATCCGCCTCGGCCTCCCAAAGTGCTGGGATTACAGGCGTGAGCCACTGCGCCCGGCCATTTTCGTATTTTTACTAGAGATGGGGTTTCACCATGTTAGCCAGGCTGGTCTTGAACTCCTGATCTCAGGCAATCTGCCTACCTCGGCCTCCCAAAGTGCTGGGACTACAGGCGTGAGCCACCCGGCCTGGCATCCACCTAGATTCTTAAGCCGAGTTATGACACAGTTGCATTTGTCTATCATAAAGTTCATCCTTATAGCATTGTGGGAAATCATTTTAAGGGTATTAGGACTGGAAGTAGGGAAACAAAACATTTTTTGGAAATGTCTAGGTGAATGGTGACAGAGGCTTGAACTAGGGCAGTAGGTGGAGACATTTGTTGAAGACAAAGCTAGCAGATTTGCTTGAAGAGACAGTGTGATGTAAGATGGTACCAAAGAAATGCACCTCATAATTGACTTATACCCCCAACTTCTGCATTCTGAAATCCATCACGGCTTCCTGCTCAGCTCATGCTTCTCGAAGGCTACTCTATGACTGAGTGCAACAGGAATATTAAGGCAGGCCCATTCCTGCGGAATGTGGGACCCCTCTAATGGGCAACTTTAGCTCCAAGATGTTACATTGTACTTGCTGAACTTTCTTAATACTGCACAGCAGTCTAAGATTCCTCCACGCAAACTTCCTTCCACACAACCCACCAATCTTCCACACAACCCACCAACCTTCAACTTAACTTCCCTTCCACACAACCCACCAACCTTCCACTTAACTTTCCTACCACACAACCCACCAACCTTCCTCCTAACCTTCCTTCCACACAACCCACCAACCTTCCACCTAACCTTCCTTCCACACAACCCACCAACCTTCCACCTAACCTTCCTTCCACACAACCCACCAGCGTTCCACCTAACCTTCCTTCCACACAACCCACCAACGTTCCACCTAACCTTCCTTCCACACAACCCACCAACGTTCCATCTAACCTTCCTTCCATACAACCCACCAACCTTTCTCCTAACCTTCCTTCCACACAACCCACCAACCTTTCTCCAAATCTTCCTTCCACACAACCCACCAACCTTTCTCCTAACCTTCCTTCCACACAACCCAACAACCTTCCACCTAAACTTCCTTCCACACAACCCACCAACATTCCATCTAACCTTCCTTCCACACAACCCACCAACCTTCCTCCTAACCTTCCTTCCACAAAACCCAACAACGTTCCACCTAACCTTCCTTCCAAACAACCCACCAACGTTCCACCTAACCTTCCTTCTACACAACCCACCAACCTTTCTCCTAACCTTCCTTCCACACAACCCACCAACCTTCCACCTAAACTTCCTTCCACACAACCCACCAACCTTCCACCTAACCTTCCTTCCACACAACCCACCAACGTTCCATCTAACCTTCCTTCCATACAACCCACCAACCTTTATCCTAACCTTCCTTCCACACAACCCACCAACCTTTCTCCTAACCTGCTTCCACACAACCCACCAATCTTCCACCTAATCTTCTTTCCACACAACCCACCAACCTTCCACCTAACCTTCCTTCCACACAACCCACCAACGTTCCATCTAACCTTCCTTCCATACAACCCACCAATCTTTCTCCTAACCTTCCTTCCACACAATCCGCCAACCTTCCACCTAACCTTCCTTCCACACAACCCACCAACGTTCCACCTAACCTTCCTTCCACACAACCCACCAACGTTCCATCTAACCTTCCTTCCACACAACCCACCAACCTTTCTCCTAACCTTCCTTCCACACAACCCACCAACCTTCCACCTAACCTTCCTTCCACACAAACCACCAACCTTCCACCTAACCTTCCTTCCACACAACCCACCAACGTTCCATCAAACCTTCCTTCCACACAACCCACCAACCTTCCAACTAACCTTCCTTCCACACAACCCACCAACCTTCCTCCTAACCTTCCTTCCACACAACCCACCAACCTTCCTCCTAACCTTCCTTCCACACAACCCACCAACCTTCCTCCTAACCTTCCTTCCACACAACCCACCAAACTTCCACCTAACCTTCCTTCCACACAACCCACCAACCTTCCACCTAATCTTCCTTCCACACAACCCACCAACGTTCCATCTAACCTTCCTTCCATACAACCCACCAACATTTCTCCTAACCTTCCTTCCACACAACCCACCAACCTTTCTCCTAACCTTCCTTCCATACACCCCACCAGCCTTTCTCCTAACCTTCCTTCCACACAACCCACCAGCCTTCCACCTAACCTTCCTTCCACACAACCCACCAACCTTCCACCTAACCTTCCTTCCACACAACCCACCAACGTTACATCTAACCTTCCTTCCATACAACCCACCAACCTTTCTCCTAACCTTCCTTCCACACAACCCACCAGCCTGTCTCCTAACCTTCCCTCCACACAAGCCACCAAGCTTTCTCCTAACCTTCATTCCATACAACCCACCAACCTTCCTCCTAACCTTCCTTCCACACAACCCGCCAACCTTCCACCTAACCTTCCTTCCACACAACCCACCAACCTTCCACCTAATCTTCCTTCCACACAACCCACCAACGTTCCATCTAACCTTCCTTCCATACAACCCACCAACCTTTCTCCTAACCTTCCTTCCAGACAACCCACCAACCTTTCTCCTAACCTTCCTTCCACACAACCCACCAACCTTTCTCCTAACCTTCCTTCCAGACAACCCACCAACCTTTCTCCTAACCTTCCTTCCACACAACCCACCAGCCTTTCTCCTAAACTTCCTTCCACAGAACCCACCAACCTTCCACCTAACCTTCCTTCCACACAACCCACCAACCTTCCACCTAACCTTCCTTCCACACAACCCACCAACGTTCCATCTAACCTTCCTTCCATACAACCCATCAATCTTTCTCCTAACCTTCCTTCCACAGAACCCGCCAACGTTCCACCTAACCTTCCTTCCGCACAACCCACCAACCTTCCACCTAACCTTTCTTCCACACAACCCACCAACGTTGCATCTAACCTTCCTTCCACACAACCCACCAACGTTCCATCTAACTTTCCTTCCACACAACCCACCAACCTTCCACCTAACCTTCCTTCCACACAATCCACCAGCCTTCCACCTAACCTTCCTTCCATACAACCCACCAACCTTTCTCCTAACCTTCCTTCCACACAACCCACTAACGTTCCATCTAACCTTCCTTCCATACAACCCACCAACCTTTCTACTAACCTTCCTTCCACACAACCCACCAACCTTCCACACAACCCACCAACCCTCTACCTAACCTTCCTTCCTCACAATCACCAACCTTCCTCCTAACCTTCCTCCCACACAACCCACCAACCTTCCTCCTATCCTTCCTTCCACACAACCCACCAACCCTCCACCTAACCTTCCTTCCCCACAACCCACCAACCTTCCTCCGAACATTCCTCCCACAGAAGCCACCAACATTCCACCTAACCTTCCTTCCACACAACCCACCAACCTTCCACCTAATCTTCCTTCCACACAATCCACCAACCTTCCTCCTAACCTTCCTTCCACACAACCCACCAGCCTTCCACACAACCCACCAACCTTCCTCCTAACCTTCCTTCCACACAACCCACCAACCCTCCACCTAACCTTCCTTCTGCACAACCCACCAACCCTCCACCTAACCTTCTTTCCACACAACCCACCAACGTTCCACCTAAACTTCCTTCCACACAACCCACTAACGTTCCACCTAATCTTCCTTCCACACAACCCACCAACCCTCTACCTAACGTTCCTTCCACACAACCCACCAACCTTCCTCCTAACCTTCCTTTCACACAACCCACCAACCTTCCACCTAAACTTCCTTCCACACAACCCACCAACGTTCCATCTAACCTTCCTTCCACACAACCCACCAACCTTCCACCGAACCTTCCTTCCATACAACCCACCAACATTCCACCTAACCTTCCTTCCATACGACCCACCAACCTTTCTCCTAACCTTCCTTCCACACAACCCACCAACGTTCCATCTAACCTTCCTTCCATGCAACCCACCAACCTTTCTCCTAACCTTCCTTCCACACAACCCACCAACCTTCCACACAACCCACCAACCCTCCACCTAAGCTTCCTCCCACACAACCCACTAACCTTCCTCCTAACCTTCCTTCCACACAACCCACCAACCCTCCACCTAACCTTCCTTCCACACAACCCACCAACCTTCCACCTAACCTTCCTTCCGCACAACCCACCAACGTTCCATCCAACCTTCCTTCCACACAACCCACCAACATTCCACCTAACCTTCCTTCCGCACAACCCACCAAGCTTCCACACAAGTCACTAACCTTCCTCGTAACCTTCCTTCTACACAACCCACCAATCCTCCACCTAACCTTCCTTCTGCACCACCCACCAACCCTCCACCTAACCGTCTTTCCACACAACTCACCAACGTTCCACCTAACCTTCCTTCCACACAACCCACCAACGTTCCACCTAACCTTCTGCACAACCCACCAACCCTCCACCTAAGCTTCCTTCCACACAACCCACCACCCTTCCTCCTAACCTTCCTTCCACACAACCCACCAACTTTCCACCTAACCTTCCTTCCACACAACCCACCAACGTTCCACCTAGCCTTCCTTCCACACAACCCACCAACATTCCATCTAACCTTCCTTCCACACAACCCACCAACCTTTCTCCTAACCTTCCTTCCACACAACCCACCAACCTTTCTCCTAACCTTCCTTCCACACAACCCACCAACCTTTCTCCTAACCTTCCTTCCACACAACCCACCAACCTTTCTCCTAACCTTCCTTCCACACAACCCACCAACCTTTCTCCTAACCTTCCTTCCACACAACCCACCAACCTTTCTCCTAACCTTCCTTCCACACAACCCACCAACCTTTCACCTAACCTTCCTTCCACACAGCCCACCAACCTTCCACCTAACCTTCCTTCCACACAACCCACCAACCTTCCACCTAACCTTCCTTCCACACAACCCACCAACCTTCCACCTAACCTTCCTTCCACACAACCCACCAACCTTCCACCTAACCTTCCTTCCACACAACCCACCAACGTTCCACCTAATCTTCCTTCCATACAACCCACCAATCTTTCTCCTAACCTTCCTTCCACACAACCCACCAACCTTCCACCTAACCTTCCTTCCACACAACCCACCAACGTTCCACCTAACCTTCCTTCCACACAACCCACCAACGTTCCATCTAACCTTCCTTCCACACAACCCACCAACGTTCCATCTAACCTTCCTTCCACACAACCCACCAACCTTCCTCCTAACCTTCCTTCCACACAACCCACCAACCCTCCACCTAACCTTCCTTCCACACAACCCACCAACCTTCCACCTAACCTTCCTTCCGCACAACCCACCAACGTTCCATCCAACCTTCCTTCCACACAACCCACCAACATTCCACCTAACCTTCCTTCCGCACAACCCACCAAGCTTCCACACAAGTCACTAACCTTCCTCGTAACCTTCCTTCTACACAACCCACCAATCCTCCACCTAACCTTCCTTCTGCACCACCCACCAACCCTCCACCTAACCGTCTTTCCACACAACTCACCAACGTTCCACCTAACCTTCCTTCCACACCACCCACCAACGTTCCACCTAACCTTCTGCACAACCCACCAACCCTCCACCTAAGCTTCCTTCCACACAACCCACCACCCTTCCTCCTAACCTTCCTTCCACACAACCCACCAACTTTCCACCTAACCTTCCTTCCACACAACCCACCAACGTTCCACCTAGCCTTCCTTCCACACAACCCACCAACATTCCATCTAACCTTCCTTCCACACAACCCACCAACCTTTCTCCTAACCTTCCTTCCACACAACCCACCAACCTTTCTCCTAACCTTCCTTCCACACAACCCACCAACCTTTCTCCTAACCTTCCTTCCACACAACCCACCAACCTTTCTCCTAACCTTCCTTCCACACAACCCACCAACCTTTCACCTAACCTTCCTTCCACACAGCCCACCAACCTTCCACCTAACCTTCCTTCCACACAACCCACCAACCTTCCACCTAACCTTCCTTCCACACAACCCACCAACCTTCCACCTAACCTTCCTTCCACACAACCCACCAACCTTCCACCTAACCTTCCTTCCACACAACCCACCAACGTTCCACCTAATCTTCCTTCCATACAACCCACCAATCTTTCTCCTAACCTTCCTTCCACACAACCCACCAACCTTCCACCTAACCTTCCTTCCACACAACCCACCAACGTTCCACCTAACCTTCCTTCCACACAACCCACCAACGTTCCATCTAACCTTCCTTCCACACAACCCACCAACGTTCCATCTAACCTTCCTTCCACACAACCCACCAACCTTTCTCCTAACCTTCCTTCCACACAACCCACCAACCTTTCTCCTAAGCTTCCTTCCACACAACCCACCAACCTTCCTCCTAACCTTCCTTCCACACAACCCACCAACCTTCCACCTAACCTTCCTTCCACACAACCCACCAACGTTCCATCTAACCTTCCTTCCATACAACCCACCAACCTTTCTCCTAACCTTCCTTCCACACAACCCACCAACCTTTCTCCTAACCTTCCTTCCACACAACCCACCAGCCTGTCTCCTAACCTTCCTTCCACACAACCCACCAACCTTCCACCTAACCTTCCTTCCACACAACCCACCAACCTTCCACCTAACCTTCCTTCCACACAACCCACCAACGTTCCATCTAACCTTCCTTCCATACAACCCACCAATCTTTCTCCTAACCTTCCTTCCACAAAACCTGCCAACCTTCCACCTAACCTTCCTTTCACACAACCCACCAACCTTCCACCTAACCTTCCTTCCACATAACCCACCAACGTTGCATCTAACCTTCCTTCCACACAACCCACCAACGTTCCACCTAACCTTCCTTCCATACAACCCACCAACCTTTCTCCTATCCTTCCTTCCACACAACCCACCAACCTTCCACCTAACCTTCCTTCCACACAACCCACCAACGTTCCATCTAACTTTCCTTCCACACAACCCACCAACCTTCCACGTAACCTTCCTTCCACACAATCCACCAACCTTCCACCTAACCTTCCTTCCATACAATCCACCAACCTTTCTCCTAACCTTCCTTCCACACAACCCACTAACGTTCCATCTAACCTTCCTTCCATACAACCCACCAACCTTTCTACTAACCTTCCTTCCACACAACCCACCAACCTTCCACACAACCCACCAACCCTCCACCTAACCTTCCTTCCGCACAACCACCAACCTTCCTCCTAACCTTCCTCCCACACAACCCACCAACCTTCCTCCTAACCTTCCTTCCACACAACCCACCAACCCTCCACCTAACCTTCCTTCCCCACAACCCACCAACCTTCCTCCTAACATTCCTCCCACACAAGCCACCAACATTCCACCTAACCTTCCTTCCACACAAGCCACCAACGTTCCACCTAACCTTCCTTTCACACAACCCAGCAACCTTCCACACAACCCACCAACCTTCCTCCTAACCTTCCTTCCACACAACCCACCAACCCTCCACCTAACCTTCCTTCTGCACAACCCACCAACCCTCCACCTAACCTTCTTTCCACACAACCCACCAACATTCCACCTAACCTTCCTTCCACACAACCCACCAACGTTCCACCTAACCTTCCTTCCACACAACCCACCAACCCTCCACCTAACCGTCCTTCCACACAACCCACCAACCTTCCTGCTAACCTTCCTTCCACACAACCCACCAACCTTCCACCTAACCTTCCTTCCACACAACCCACCAACGTTCCATCTAACCTTCCTTCCACACAACCCACCAACCTTCCACCTAACCTTCCTTCCATACAACCCACCAACATTCCACCTAACCTTCCTTCCATACAACCCACCCACCTTTCTCCTAACCTTCCTTCCACACAACCCACCAACGTTCCATCTAACCTTCCTTCCATACAACCCACCAACCTTTCTCCTAACCTTCCTTTTACACAATCCACCAACCTTCCACACAACCCACCAACCCTCCACCTAACCTTCCTCCCACACAACCCACCAACGTTCCACCTAACCTTCCTTCCACACAACCCACCAACATTCCACCTAACCTTCCTTCCGCACAACCCACCAACCTTCCACACAACTCACTAACCTTCCTCGTAACCTTCCTTCCACACAACCCACCAATCCTCCACCTAACCTTCCTTCTGCACAACCCACCAACCCTCCACCTAACCGTCTTTCCGCACAACTCACCAACGTTCCACCTAACCTTCCTTCCACACAACCCACCAACGTTCCACCTAACCTTCCGCACAACCCACCAACCCTCCACCTAAGCTTCCTTCCACACAACCCACCAACCTTCCTCCTAACCTTCCTTCCACACAACCCACCAACCTTCCTCCTAACCTTCCTTCCACGAATCCCACCAACATTCCTCCTAACCTTCCTTCCACACAACCCACCAACCCTCCAGGTAACCTTCCTTCCCCACAACCCACCAACCTTCCTCCTAACCTTCTTTCCACGCAACCCACCAACCCTCCACCTAACCTTTCTTCCACACAGCCCACCAACCCTCCACCTAACCTTTCTTCCGCCCAACCCACCAACCCTCCACCTAACCTTCCTTCTGCACAACCCACCAACCTTCGTTTGTCCTTCCTTCTACCCAGCATCTTTCTCCCTCTTGTTCTTCCTTTCATTCTTCCTTCTATGTCTCATAAGGGACAAACCTGTATCATGGTCTGATGGCTCTCCTAGAGGACCTGGACTAATATTTATTGTGGATAAGCTTTTGGGCTCTGGAGTCACAATAATTTGGGTGGTAATCTGGCTCCATCAATCCTTGATATATGAGTTCAAGCAAGTAATGTAATCTCTTAAAAGTGCCAATCTTCTCATCTTAAAATCCTAATTGTTTTGAGGATTCAATTAATCAGGCTTATAAAATGCTCAGCACAGTACCTGGCATACAGTAAGTACTTGATAAGTGTTAGTTATTCTTATTGTTAGATATGGGGGGTGAAGGGAAGGAAGAAGTCAGGTATAATTCTTAGGTTTCTAGGCTACTTACAATATATAAAGTGATCACAGATATTTCACTCAAGTCTCCTTTTTCATATAGCAGATATCCTTTTGAGTATGAAGAGATTAGGAAATCTTTCCTTTCTTTCCTCCCTACTCCTAAATTTCTTGACTCCTGCAGTTTTCATAGCTGATGGAAGATAAACTACTAACCTATACATCAACATGGACATAAGAAAGGATTCTTGGCTGGGCGCGGTGGGTCACACCTGTAATCCCAGCACTTTGGAAAGCCGAGGCAGGTAGATCACTTGAGGTCATGAGTTTGAGACCAGTCTGGCCAATATGGTGAAACTCTGTCTCTACTAAAAATACAAAAAAATTAGCTGGGTGTGGTGGTGTGTGCCTGTAGTCCCAGCTACTCAGGAGCCTGGGGCAGGAGAATTGCTTGAACCTGGGAGGCAGAGGTTGCAGTGAGTGCCGAGATAGCATCATTGCACTCCAGCCTGGGCCTCACAGCAAGACTGTGTCTCAAAAAAAAGAAAGAAAGAAAGGGTTCTTCTGACTCTGGAGTTTAGAGGGTAGCCTTTTACCACATTACCCCAGTCACTCCTACTTCTGGTAGGAGACAAGCTATGAGAAGTTTCTTCTCCCTTATAGAGGAAAGACCCCTTTTAGAGCTCCTTCATGTAAGAAGGGAGGAAAAGTTACCAAACCTCCTTGAGGAATTAAATTAGGACAAAACTAGGTGGGGGAAACCTAAGTTAAATGCTTTTCATAAATAGCATTTTATTTAGGACAACTTAGCTATTGTCCTAATAGCTAAGTGTAGGAGCACCTTAGGGTTGTCCTGCTTTGTGGAGGCCCCCTGACCTAAGAACATGTTATATATTGATCAGGAAAGGAATTGGATATAGACTTGGAAGTGATCTCTGTAAAGTCAGAAGGAGGGTCTTAGGACTCTAAGAGCATACGCACAGGGCAGTGAGCAAGAAGTGAAGTTGCAGGGGAGCCGGGCACTGTGGCTCATGCCTGTCATGCCAGCACTTTGGAAGGCTGAGGTGGGAGGATCACCTGAGCCCAGGAGTTTCAGACCAGCCTGGGCAACATTTTAGAAATGTTTAGATTTTTCTACATGCATGGTGGCATATGCCTGTGGTGCCAGCTACTCGGGAGGGTGAGGCAGGAGGATTGCTTGAGCCCGGGAGGTTGAGGCTACAGTGAGCTGTGATGGTGCCACTGCACTCCACCCTGGGTGATAGAGTGAGACCTTGTCTCAAAACATAATAAATAAGTAAATAAATACATAAATAAATAAAGACAGGTACACTGTAAAGTGCACACTAGCAAATGATCTTTCCCTTTCTCAAGTACTTATAAGGCTTAAGACAGGGCCAGAATTCAAATCATAGACTGCCATATAGAGTTTAAACTAGGAAAATCAGAAAGGGAAAATGTAAACTCCTGAACAAAATTTTAAGAAATTTATTGTATAAACCTGGAATGCGGAAAATCTGGCTGAGCAGTTTATATGAAAAATATTATGGATTTTATTTAGGCTAACTGCCAGTGCCATGGGAGCCAGCAGTGTGATTTCAGCTTGTAAAGAAATGAGTGCAATCTCTGCCTGCATGGAAGTACAATATTCATTTGATAACGGGAAACTTCAGCTTTCTTATCTGCAAAATTAGATGCTAGATTAGATGATTTCCAGGTCCTATACAGTGCTACTATTTTATGAGTATATGACTGACTCTATGACTTAGAAGTTCTAAACTTGAATTCCTGCATTTCCAGAAAATGACCATTGGAAAGAAATACAGGCTTGACGAAAACAGATAATTCATTTCTCTGGTTAACTTTATAGTTTGGATAATCTCCAAAGAGAAAACAAAAAAGGTTCTTTCTGTGTGTATGTGCTGACCTGACCCACAGATACACACCATGTCAAGCTTCACACAGAACTATTTTGCTTCAGGTGGCAAGCCTGAGAAACCAGTCTTTCCTGAAGTTTGCCTGATAAATACGTTTATGATGAGCTGGACTGTCATTCTTCTATCTTGCCATAACCTTGGAGGGCCCCTCCTAAGCTGGCCAACTGCCTGTTGACGTTGGTAATCAAGGATTTCAGAGGCAGACATCAAGGCCAACATGGGGCAATGACAGGAGGGACTAGGGTGCTCTGCCGTATGAGGCTGCGAGAAGGCAGGAAGGCATGGATCCGAGTTTTAGCCACAGCATAATAGGCGGTCTGTGATGGTTTTGTGGGTAACCAGTGAGCTTCCCCAGTTGATCAGTGCAGTTATCATTCTATTTTAGACCTCTAATTGGCATTTCCAAGCATTTTAAATATGTTTTGAGAAAAAGGCAGTAAAAGAGACTAAATCTGGGGGAAAGCAAAGCTTCAGTAAAAATAGCATTCCAAATATTTCAGCTGGGATCTCTTTGTCTAGCTAACAGAGATTTGGAGAGTGGATCAGAAGGCCTGCATCTCCTTCCCCTTCTGCAATTAGCCAGGTATATGCCCATGGGCAAGCCATTGAACTGATCCTGGGCCGCTGTTTCCTCACTTACAAGATGAAGAGGGGCCCCACTTTGCTACTTCCAAGAGCGTAGGAGCTGAGCACCTTTGGTTTGCCCTGATTTGTGAAGGCCCCCTGAACTAAGAACACATTATATATTGATCAGGAAAGGAATTGGATATAGGCTTGGAGGTGATCTCTGTAAAGTCAGAAGGAGGATCCTAGGATTCTAAGGTCATATGCACAGGGCAGTGAGCAAGAACTGAAGTTACAGGACTCTCAGGTTCGTGTCTCAGGTAAGTCCCTTCCAGGTGTTGGCTGAGTTGCTCTATGGCTCATTTTCTTAATTGTGTCAAGCAGAAGAGGTCACAGAGGGTGGAGCATTGGCCAATGTATCATGTTCTCAAAGTTCTGAAAAAAGGACAGAGGGAGCAGAAAGGCCAGAAGAGGAGTTTCCACAGCAAACTGACCACAACTGACTGTCCCATTCCCTTCCCATACTGGAAGGGACAAGGGCACCAGGTAGCTGCAGCCTCCATGGTTTCATAAGTACCATCATCCCTTTAGCACCATAGCCACCAACTTGAGCAAGGAAATCAAGATCTTTAACAAACAGGGGAAGTCCAGGAGATGGTAATTAGGCGAACTTTTGGAGATTTTGGGGGAATCCATAGATGTTTATCTTTTCAAGAGATAGACTCCCTTTTAAATTTTGGTAAAATCTATATAAATGTCATTTACCATTTTAGCCATTTTTACATGTACAATTCAGTGGAGAGGCCCTTTTTGATAACTTTCGTTCTCTCCCAGTGCTGATGTAGACTGTGTACTCCCTGCTAGGAAGATTTCTGGCTGTTCTGCAGGCTCATTCTGAGGGCTTCATCCAGTTAAGTGGATTTGGCTCCTGCAATAGGGGAATACCCCAAAATACCAGAAACAGGACAGGAAATTATTCTGTGGTCATTTATCCTTGATACTGATGAGATCAGATTTGCTGCTGTGTCCCTTTAATTTTTATCTCTGCATTGTCCCCAACCACTTATCTTGACCTGTGGCTTGCCCTTGGGCCTGATCTCTCATTATAGTGCATTTTGGTTCTCTGCTGACTCCTGGCTTATTCTGACTATTTTAAAAAACCCTATTTTTCTTGGGATGTGACTTGTCTGCCCCTTCAGTGGTCCTTGCAGAGCTTATTTGTCAGATACTATTGACAGCTTCTGCTCTCTACCTGAGCTCCAATCCCATTTCCCTGACTGCCTACTGGCCATTTCCTCTGGAATGTGCAGGTCATTGTTCTGCCAAGCAGATTGCAACATGTCCAAAAACAACCTTCTTTTTTTTTTTTTTTTTTGCCACAAATCAGCTGCTCATATAAACTGTCAGTCCCTGTCAGTAGTCCATGAAGTTATTTAGATATAGAGAAGCAAATTCCTCTTTGATTTGATCTCCTCTTTCATTACTCTCAGCTGTTCAGCCCCTAGAACAATCAGGTTTTCCTTCAACTATTGATCTTGTTTCTGTCCTTCCCTCTCTCCTATGCCCATTTCTAGGTCCTTACTTCCTCTAATATCATCTACTGTTCATGTCTACCCTTTCCCTGATTCAATTCCCTGTGAAAGACTGAGGCCAGACCTAGGCTAACTTCATTAATCAAATCATGTCTATTCAAAACCCTGAAGTTATTCTCTATTCATATAGACTTCTTGCTCTTCTTTGCTGTCAAAATTTCCTCTAATCTGATCTCATACTAGACAATATTTCTGCCAGTGGCTATATTGTAATGGGAAGTTAAATGGACTTGGAGTTAGTGGATCTGCTTTCAAATCCTAGCCCTGTACTCAGCAGAGTGACCTTGGGCAATTCACTGACTCTCGAAACCTTGAATCCCCATTTGCAAAACTGGGGTGATAATACCTATGTCATAGGGAAGTTTATGAGATTGTAGTAATATCTGTGGAGACAGTTTAGCATTGTGCTCGGAACCCGTGTTTGGGCTGACTTACTTGGTTCAATACTAGGCTTTCCCACTCAGTAACTATGCGACCTGAAGCAAGTTCCTTAGCCTCTCTGGGTTTCATCAGTTTCATCTGTAAAATGGATACATTACCTATGAGGTAGCGTATACCTCATAGGTCTGTAGTGACAATTAAATGAGATAATATATGTAAAGCGCTTTAACACAGTGCAAGGCACATTGTAAACTTTAATAGGTGTAAACTATTATAATTGTACAGCAAGAGACCTAGTGTAATCAGCACTTGATATATGTTTGGTAAGTCTGTTTGTGTGAGACAGTGTCTCACTCTGTCACCGACATTGGTGTGCAGTGATCATAGCTTACTTGCAGCCTCGACCTCCCAGGATCAATCTGTCCTTCCACCTCAGCCTCCCAAGTAGCTGGGACTATAGGCGCGCACCTTCACACCCCGCTAAATTGTTTTGTATTTTTTGTAGAGAAAGGGTCTCACCATGTGTCTCAGGCTAGTCTTGAATTTTTGGGCTCAAGCGATCCTCCCCCTTCAGCCTCCCAAAGTGCTGGGATTATAGGCGTGAGCCACCGCGCCCAGCCTAAGTATGTTGATGAATTCATCTTATTCAGATGATCTTACTTCCCATTAATTTTTGCTATGTACATTCTTATGCCACCCTTCCTCCAGACAGGCTGACTGCTTTGGTTTTCCATGAATATATCTTTCACTTTTCCTGCCTTTGATAATGGTTTCCTATTATAATTTATAATTCATCACACGAAATAGTAGGTGCTATACCATTTCTAGAATGTCATAATTTCTCTTTCCTGCCAATCCAGATTCTTTCCATTTTTTAAGGTCTCTCCTAAACGTTGGCTTGGTGACCCTTTCCCTCATTACTTCTGTACTTATCAGTGTCTCATTTTTCTGAACCAATTACCCTTGGCTTAGCACTTGATGCCATTAATCTGTCCGGTACACTTAGCTACTGCTTCCTGTATATTCATTTTGTGTCTTCAACTAAAATGAAAACATTCCTCAATCCAGCCTTGTTTCAGAACATGCAGTAAATATATAGGACTATTATGTCTATTAGATCCAACATTCTAGAATAATTTTTCAGGTCTACAGCCTCTTATCAAAAGACTGGCCTATGAGGGTGGGCAGAGCGTTTGGGAATAAGAAGTTCCTGCTGCATTGGACAAGGTCCTTTGGCCTCTGGGCCATGTTGTCAGAGAAGTGCTTAAGCATAGGGGCCCCAAAGGTGAGGGTCTGGAATTAGACCATCAGACCATCCCTGACACAGACAGGAAAGTGTCCCCATTCAAATCTCATTCTTGCTGTGACAGGCTTTGCCTTTAACTAGTTTCTCAAACTTCTTGCACTTTTACACAACATTTGCCCTACAGAGAAACTGGTTTTGCATGAAACTTCCCATGGCTTGAAGCAAGTCTCCATGACGGTGTTTGCATACCATTGGGGTTTGATTCCTCCCATACATGCCAATAAAGATGAAGCGGCATTAAGATGACGTGATATGAAGGACATCACTGCAGCCTGCAAAGCAGAGAATGTTTGAACTATGTGAAAGAGTCATACCAGGATTTCACAATTACAGAGAAGGCCAAGAAAGACTAGTCAAGAATGCAAGGTGAATAACGCTGTCTCTGCTCCAGTTCTCACGGGTACTGTCGCCTCCACTGAACTCCCATTTCTCTGCACTCCTGTAGTACATATTATCTGGACTACACAATTCAGTCCTGCATTATACAGTGTCCTTCAAAAATTGCTTTGTGTGTTGTGTTCTCCCAGCTAGTTGTAAGTTTCTGGCAATATAGACCACATCTTATACTTCCTTGCTGTTGTATATAGAGCCTCGCAATACCATTTAACTCAGTGTTGGGCCCAATAAAATTCTCAACATAAGTGTTGACGGATTTGATTTTGGAAATGTAAATTTACAAAAAGTGGCCCTGCAAAGGAGAATGAGAAGACTCACTTCCTTTTGAGGGCTGTGGGCCTGGGAGTCCCATCATCATTTGCAGTGTTGCCAGCAGCAGCAGCCTCCTTTCACAAGACAGGGAGTCAGTACAGCACCGGTAGGACACGTGGTTTCAGTGCTTTCCCACTCAGGAGAAGACCACTCAGCACAGTGCTGGAGACCCTGCCCTGATTCCCCTTTCTCCTCCCAACCACAAAGGCCATGCAGGTAGAACTTGAGGGGCATCAGAGATTATCTGACTGAACTCCCTTGTTTTGTAGATGAGGAAACAAGGCAAGAGCAGCTGAGGGTGGTGGAGAGCATATGCATGGGCTTTGGAGTTAGGCAGTACTGGACTCTAATCCCAGTGCTGTTACCCTTTAGCTGTGCGATTGTGGGAGAGTCTGTTAACATCTCAGAGCCTTGATTTCCTCATCTTTAAAGTGTAACAATGGCGACCCACAGGAAATGTTGTAAAACTCAGTGAAATAATACATGCAAACACAGTGCTTGGCAATAATAGATGCTCAATACCTGTTGGGCTCTCTATTTTCCTTCTCTTGAGTCTCCTGCCCAAAGTCATAAAACAATTTAGTGCTAGCCTCTCCTGTTTTTCAAGCTGTTTTCTTTCAATCAGGTGCTAAATCTAGCCTCCTACCCACTAGAAAATTAGGATCAACCATTAACAAATTTTTTAATGCTGAAATTTATAACAAAATTTTTAATGCTCACCAGATGTGGTGGTTCATGCCTGTAATCCCAGCACTTTGGGAGGCCAAGGCAGGCAGATCACCTGAGGTCGGGAGTTTGAGACCAGCCTGACCAACATGGAGAAGCCCTGTCTTTACTAAAAATACAAAATTAGCTGGGCGTGGTGGTGCATGCCTGTAATCCCAGCTACTTGGGAGGCTGAGGCAGGAGAATTGCTTGAACCCAGGGGGCGGAGGTTGCGGTGAGCCAAGATCGTACCATTGCACTCCAGCCTGGGCAACAAGAGCGAAATTCCATCTCAAAAAAAAGAAAATTCAAGATTTGGACGTATTTATTTTGAGCACATTTATATACCTTGAGATAAAAGAACTTAAAAGATAGAAATACTAAATTTCAGTGTAAAATTCAAAGGCATTGAGGTTTTATCCATTTCCAACTACAAAGTTTGAACTTTTGGTACTCCTAAAATAGTACTCATGGCCTTTTACCCTAAGTTACAAAAATAAAAAAATTTCTGGCTTTGGTATATTTACGTGCTTTGCTTTGCAACCTGATATTTTTCACCTGTCTTTCTGAAGACATACTCTGCTGTCCATTAATCATCAATTGGATCTAAAATGAAAACACCGCTGTTGGGGTTCTGTTAAAAAAAATAGAAACTTTTTTTTTCTTTTAGACAGGGTCTCACTCTGTCACACAGTCAGTGGCACAACCATGGCTCACTGCAGCCTCAAACTCCTGGGCTCAAGTGATCCTCCCACCTCAGCCTCTTGAATAGCTGGGACTACAGGTATTACAGGTATACCCAGCTAAAAAAAAAAAAAATAGAAACATATTGGTAACAATCATGTGTAGTGGTTTCGTTTCAGAAATAAAATACACATTCAGTCAGGTGTGGTGGCTCATGCCTGTAATCCTGGCACTTTGGGAGGCTGAGGCGGGAGGACCACTTGAGCCCAGAAGTTTGAGACTAGCCTGGGCAACATAGTAAGACCCTCTCTTTCCAAAAAATAAATAAATAAATAAATAAATACGAAAATTAGCTGGACATGGTGGTATGTGCTTGTAGTCCCAGCTACTAGGGAGGCTGAAGTAGGAGGATTGCTAGAGCCTGCGAGGTTGAGGCTACTGTGAGCTGTGCTTGGGCCACCGCACACTAGCCTGGGTGACAGAAGAGCAAGACTCTGACTGGAAGAAAAAAAGAAATGGACATTCATATCATTTATAAAAGTGAATGGTTGATGATAAACCTTTTTTTCCCCCATACTGGAAAGGATTTCCTGAGATCATTATTTCTTTTTTTCTCTGCCTCAGCCTCCCGAGTAGCTGGGATTACAGGCGACTGCCACCACACCTGGCTAATTTTTGTATTTTTAGTAGAGACGGAGTTTCACCATGTTGGCCAGGCTGGTCTTAAACTCCTGAACTCGTGATCCACACACCTCGGCCTCCCAAAGTGCTGGGATTATAGGTGTGAGCCACTGTGCCCGGCCAAGATCATTATTTCTTTAAGAATTTTTAGTTAATAGTCATTGTATTTAGCTACAAATAAATCTTTAAGCATGGAACAGAATCAGACTTAGACCGGAAGAAAAATATTATCATGAAAGGCCTCCCAATTGTGATTATTACAATTATCATATTGTGATAGACGGTTCATGATTTAGAGGATCAGTTAGGTCCTGCAAGACAGAGAGACAAAGCAGGGGCAAATCTCCCTGGAGTTTTCTTTGTGGAGGGTATGGTAGGCAAAATGATGGTCCCCCAAAATATTCACATCAAAATTCTCAAAACCTGTCCTATTGTCATGTTACATGGCAAGGGAGATAAAGTTGCAAAGGGAATTAAGGTTGCTAGTCAGCAGATCTTAACATAGGGAGAGCATGCTGCGTTATCCAGGTGGACCCAATGTAATCACAACGGTCTTTAATAGGAGATGAGGGAGGCAGAAGTCAACCAGAGGGATGGCTGATGAGGTGAAAAGAACTCAAGCTGCTATTGCTGGTTTTGAAGATGGAGGAAGAAGGCCGTGAGCCAAGGAATGAAAGTGGCCTCTAGAAACTTAAAAGGGTGAGAGGGAATGGAGTATCCCCTAGAGCCTCCAGAAAAGAATGCAGCCCTGCTGACACCTTGATTTTATTAGGGAGACCATTTTGTACTTCTGAATTACAGAACTGTGAGACAGTACATCTGTGTTGTTTTCAGTCACTAAGTTTGTGGTAATTTGTTTAAGCAGTGATAGGAAACTAACACAGAAGGTCTCTCCAAACAAAGACTAACAGACCATCTTCCTCCAAAGATGCTGTTTGGCATTCTGGAATTTCACAAAACTATGAGTTACAAAGTTCCAAAGGGGACTGAGTCATGGGGAGAGGCTGAAAACCAAAGTTGTGGAGGCACAGTGATCAGCAGTCAGCAGAGAGTGCCTCTCATGTTTGACACCATAAAGAATGGAGAGGAAATAGAAACGAACTATTAACCTCAAGGAGAGACATGATTAATAGCAATACTTGGTATTTATGGCCAGGTGCAGTGGCTGAGCACTTTGGGAGACTGAGGCGGGCAGATTGATTGAGCCCAGGAGTTCGAGACTAGCCTGGGCCATAAGACAAAAACCCCGTCTCTACAAAAAGTACAACAATTAACAGTTTATTAGTGGGAAGCGCCTGTGGTCCCAGCTACTTCAGGAGGCTGAGGTGGAGGATCACGTGAGCCTGGGAGAGGTTGAGGCTGCAGTGAGCCGTGATAGTACCACTGCATTCCAGCCTGGGAAACAGAGTGAGACCCTGTTCAAAACAAAACAAAACAAAACAACTCGGTATTTATATCACATCTTATGTTTTATTATTTATTTATTTATTTATTTTGAGACGGAGTTTCACTCTTGTCGCCCAGGCTGGAGTGCAATGGTGTGTTCTCTGCTCACTGCAACCTCCACCTCTTGGGTTCAAGCGATTCTCCTGCCTCAGCCTCCTGAGTAGCTAGGATTACAGGCGTCCACGACCAGGCCCGGTTCATATTTTTGTATTTTTAGTAGAGACAGGGTTTCACCATGTTGGCCAGGCTGGTCTTGAACTCCTGACCTCAGGTGATCTGCCCGCCTCAGCCTCCCAAAGTGCTGGGATTACAGGCATGAGCCTCCATGCCTGACCTTATTTTAGATAGTCTCATTTAATTCTCCCATCAATGCTATGAGGTAGAAATTTTTATTACTCCATTTTGTAAACAAGAAAACGTGAAGCTAAGAAAATTATTTTTCCTGCAATTAGACAACAGTAAGTGGAAGAGTTGGGATTCAAACAGATCTGTCTGGTTCCAAAACCTTTAAATGCTTCACTACTTTGGTATCTGTCCTACCAGAGCCACTCAGCCAGGAAGTGTACGATATGTAGAGATTGCTTATTAGATCAGGTAATTTCTGCTCGTTAAGTGGAGGTTACGGGCAGACATGTGGACATTGTGCAGTGGTATCCACCCTCCAGGTGTCTGCTTCTCGTGAACATGAAGTCTTCCTAAAATGTACCCACTGTCAAACATCACTGCCAGTGGTGGCTTCTTGCTGAACATTAATCGACTGTCCACCATAAACCTAAATTTGACATGTCTAAAATACAGCTCAACTCTACCTCTCTACCTCAATCAGACCTTTCTCCCGACTTTCCTATTTCTTTTAAGAATTTCATTATTCTTAAACCCAGCCATGTAGATTCAACATCTATACAAACTATGACAGCCACTATTAGCTAAGAATGCATTCCTGTTTTTGTGCTAAGCATTTTAGATGTCATCCATTTAATCCTCCCAACAACCCTATGAGGAAGGTACAATTGTTAACCCCATTTGATAGATGAGGAAATTGAAGCTTATGTAAATTGCCAAAGGTGACACCTTAGCATCATCTTTCATTACTCATCTCCTTCACCTTCCATAGCTCGTGAGTCACCAAGTCCTGTCAATTCACCCTCTGTATTGTTTCTTGTGTTTGTTGCTTTCTTTCCATGTCCATTGTCACTGTACCAGTCTTGCCCGTTTTTGACCTATGCCTGAATTGCTACCATAGCCCAATATGGTCTTCCTTGTTCTATAACCTCCTTCCTCGCATCTTTCTAATTTGCTTTGGTCAGAGTAAGCCACCTGAAGTCCCACTTTTATTCCATCTATCTTCAAGTTCAAACCTTTAAACTGGAAAAGATACACCCAAATGTCCCCAGAGGTAATCTTTGGAGAGTGTTATGGTAGCAATATTTTTTAAAGAAATTAAATAATTTAGCTATATTAAAAGTAAAAGAAAAATGTGTAACAACGATGTGTTGAAATGATAGGACAAGATGCATATAAAGATTAGCAACTATTGTACCCTATAAAATGTGTGGTTCTAGCCTTGGGGAACTCTCACTGGCCATCTGACCATCTCAAATATGCAAATCCTTTTTTGAGAGGCAAATCTTCTCATAGAAAGAACAGTTATGTAAATGTGTTTAATGTTTTCCATGTACTTATACATTTTATTATTAGTATTAAAATAACAAGTGTACGTGGAAGAAAAAAAACTCAATCAAAATACTACCAAAGGAAAATAGTAACTATGGGTGGGGAAGGATGTGTTAATTAATTTGATTGTGGTAATCATTTCACAGTATATATGTATATCAAATATTCGTATTGTATACCTTGAATTATATAATTTCTATTTGTCAATTATGCCTCAGTAAAGCTACTGAAAAAAGAAAAAAAATTCCAACAAAGGATAAAACAATACAACAATTTATCTCTCAAGGTAACTATTGAATAAGGTGTTTTGTATATTTTTCTTTACACGTCTCTGTAATTTACAGACTTTTTTGTTGTTGTTGTTGTTGTTGTGACAGAGTCTCTTACTCTGTTGCCCAGGCTGGAGTGCAGTGGCACAATCTTTGCCTGTGCCACCACGCCCGGCTAAATTTTTATTTTTTTAAGTAGAGACAGGGTTTCGCCATTTTAGCCAAGCTGGTCTGAAACTCTTAACCTCAAGCGATCTGCCCACCTCTGCCTCCCAAAGTGCTGGGATTACAGGCATGAGCCACTGCGCCCAGCCAATTTACAGACTTTCTACAATGAACATGTATTGCTTTATAATAAAACATAAGGTCAATAAAGCATAATGTAAACAAAGGAACCAAACTCTCCATCATTCCCTGCTACTTATAATATAAAGTCTAAATTCTTTGACTGAGGCCTGATGTAATTTGGCCCAAACTGCTTTCCAGGCTTATTATATACTCATAAATTTAATGTTCCGCATCAGGTAAACTATTTTAAACACAATTTTTCCTGCTGTATCTCTGACTTGTGCTTCTTTTTTCTTCCTGAAATGAGCTTCCCCTTTCTCTTTCAATATCCCAACTCAATCTATTGTTCAAGGTCTCAGACCCACGGAAAGCCTTTCCTAAGAAGGAAGGAGTCAGTATGTAGTATTTACTATGTGTGCTAGGCCCTCTACTTGGAGCTTAACTTGGTACTTCATCTAACCCTCACAATAACTCTGGAAGGTTGATGTTATCTTCATTTTGCAGATGAGGAGACTATGTTTCCCTCAAGCCACACAGCCAGTGTGTGGTGGAGCTGGAATTTGTCACTGGCTGAATCTTCTGCCCCAGGTCAGCAAGTTCTCATCTTTTCTAACTTTTGTAGCTCATATCTGAATGATAAGTTTTACCAGTAATCACAGAAGTGCATTCTAAGACAGTGGCATTTCTTATAATGTTATTTTTACCTAAGTTTGTGGTAATTTTTATTGGTGGTAACTTATATTTGTATTTTTGTTTATCTTCTCAACAAAAGCTCCTTTTGGGAAAACTTGGGTTTGAGTCCTAACTTGCTACTAGCTATTTGTCTTTGAGCAAACTCTTTAACTTTTTTCAGCCTCAGTTTCCTCCACTGTAAAATACAAAATAATAATATCTAACTCTTGTGGGTTATGAGAGTTAAAAGCCCAGAATATTCCTTGTACAAAAGAGCTGCCTGTGGTGTATTTGATTTGACATGATGATAGTTTATTTTCAAATCCATTACATTTCTAGTTTCTTTATAGTAACTAGAAATATAGTAAACCACTATAGTGGTTTGAGATTTTTTTTTTTTCCAAGACGGAGCCTCGCTCTGTCACCCAGGCTGGAGTGCAGTGGCGCGATCTCGGCTCACTGTAACCTTAGCCTCCTGGGTTCAAGCAGTTATCCTGCCTCAGCCTCTTGAGTAGCTGGGATTACAGGCGTTCACCACCACACCCAGTTAATTTTGTATTTTTAGTAGAAATGGGGTTTCATCTTGTTGGCCAGGCTGGTCTTGAACTCCTGACCTTGCGATCTGCCTGCCTTGGGCTCCCAAAGTGCTGGGATTACAGGCGTGAGCCACTGTGCCCAGCCGAGATATTCTTAAAACTCAGTGACCTAAACTAGGGGAAGAGATCTTTTGTGTCAAGATAATAGAAAATTGACTACATAAACTTTAAAAGTATTTTTAATTAAAATTGGTTTTCTGCTTTTTGGTCAGAATATCCCATCTGCTGTTTAACCAACATTGAACAAGAGGTTCAGTTACTGGTTAAAGACTGTTCCTAAGGTAAATGTTTACATTTATAAACATGAATGTTGTGACTGAATGTTGTCACTGTTAGTCCAGAAAGCCACTGTGAATTTAAAAACTTAGTACACTGAGACATATGTTTACTCAGAAAATGAAAAAAACATTAAAAAATCTCTGGCCTTCAAAAACAGCAATTTTAAGAAACAGATTATTTATATCAGAAAAAAAGGAAGCCAGGCACAGTGGTTCATGCCTGTAATCTCAACACTTTGGGAGGCTGAGGCAGGAGGATTGCTTGAGTCCAGGAGTTCTAGACCAGCCTGGGCAACAAAGCAAGACTCTGCCTCTACAAAACAAACAAACAAACAAACAAAATTAGCTGGGCATGATGGCACATGCCTGTAGTCCCAGCTACTCAGGGGGCAAGAGGACCACTTGAGTCCAGAAGGTTGAGGCTACAGTGAGCCATGAAGGTGCCACTGTGTTCCAGCCTGGGTGACAGAGTGAGACCCTTTCGAAAAGAAAGGGAAAGGGAAAGGGGAAGGGGAAGGGAATTACTGTATTCATTCCAATTATTTTCTTCAGGGTCAGATCCCAGCACTTTGGGAGGGTGAGCCGGGTAGATCGCCTGAGGTCAGGAGTTTGAGACCAGTCTGGCCAACATGGCGAAGCCCTGTCTCTACTAAAAATACAAAAATTAGCCGGGTGTGGTGCACATGCCTGTAATCCCAGCTACCTGGGAGGCTGAGACAGGAGAATTACCTGAACCTGGGAAGCAGAGGTTGCAGTGAGCTGAGATCACACCATTGCACTCCAGCCTGGGCAACAGAGTGAGACTCCATCTCAAAAAAAAAAAAAAAGAAATTGTTCATAATTTTTTGGCTTTTACAGCATCTTTATTACCATTCTTTAATTTTTCAATTCCTGCACAGATTTTTTATTTATTTATTTATTTATTTGGAGATGGGGTCTCTCTCCGTCACCTAGGCTACAGTGCAATGGCACAATCTTAGCTCACTGTAATCTGGAACTCCTGGGCTCCAGCAATCCTCTTGCTTCAGCATCCTCAGTAGCTGGGTCTATAGGTGCATGCCACCGTGCCTAGCTAATTAAAAAAACAATTTTTTTTGGTAGAGACAGGGTCTCACTATGTTGCCCAGCCTGGTCTTGCACTCTAGGCTTCAAGTGGTCCTTCCACCTCAGCCTCCTGAGTAGGTAGGCCTACACACATGTGTCATCACACCTGGCCTTTCTGCACAGACTTTCTAGTAAAGGTGCTGTAACACCTTTACTTGCCAAACTGAATTAGATTTAATTTCATTCTGAAGTTTGTGAGAGTTGAACATAATCCTAGGATAATTGTGGAGGCAGAATAAAAAATTAGGGGCCAGGCATGGTGGCTCACACCTGTAATCCCAGCACTTTGGGAGGCGGAAGTGGGCGGATCACTTGAGCCCAGGAGTACAGGACCAGCCTGGGCAACACGGCGAAACCCAGTTTCTACTAAAAATACAAAAAGTAGCCAGGTGTGGTGGCACATGCCTGTAGTTCTAGCTACTTGGGAGGCTGAAGCAGGAGGATTGCTTGAGCCTGGCAGGTGGACGTTGCAGTGAACCAAGATGGCCCCATTGCACTCTAGCCTGGGTGACAGAGTGAGACTCAAAAAAAAAAAAAAAAAAAAAAAAATAGGTATTTGCCACTTAAATTTAAATTTTTGGTGAGTTGTGAATCAACAATTGAGAAAAATTATAAGCAACTGCTAATCTTTTTAGCCTTTTATTTACTATTTTCCCTACCACCACCATTTTTTTTAATTGTAAAAGTAATTTTCAGCCTTTTAAAAGATAAATACACCTGAGGTTAGAAATGACAATTCTATTATTATTAATATTTTACTTCACAGTTATTAAAAGACTTGTCAAAATACCCTGACAAGAGCTGTAAGTGTGTGTTCCATCTAATATTGAAAATAAAGTTTGGGCTGTAAGTAGTAAAAATCTCTCCTGAGATTGCAACTAAGAAATTCTCATTTCTCATTTGTCTAATCCCTATTTGTTATGAATTGTTTTATTAAAACAAAACAAAACCTTAGACTGCTTGGCAAGTCATTAGGATTTTTGTAGGGTTTAAATATTCTACATCTGCCTCTAACAAGATTATCCGACTTTTCTCCTTCTCTGAACAATCTTCTTGAAAGAGTGGTTTGTATTTCACAGTTTCCATTTTATTCCTTCTTACTCCTTCTTCGGCTCATTGCAATCTTGCCTTTGCAAGACCGCCTTCAGCAAAAACCACTCTCTCCCCAGTCAATTTATTGCTAAATCAAAGAAATACATTTTCGTCTTTATCTTATGGGACTTCCCTGAGGTATTAACCCACCAGAAACACATTCTTGCCCTGCTTGAAACTTTCTTGGCTCTCTTTCTGTAACAGCCATTTTCACTGCTTTCCTTTCTACTTCTCTAGTTTCTCCTTCTCAGTCTCCCTACGAGCTTTTTTTTTTTTTTTTGGATGGAGTTTTGCTCTTTTTGCCCAGGCTGGAGTGCAATGGTGCAGTCTTGGCTCATTGCAGCCTCCGCCTCCTGGGTTCAAGTGATTCTCCTGCCTCAGCTTCCTCAGTAGCTGGGATTACAGGCATGTGCCACCACGCCCAGCTAATTTTTGTGTTTTTAGTAGAGACAGGGTTTCACCATGTTGGCCAGGCTGGTCTCGAACTCCTGACCTCAGATGATCCACCCGCCTTGGCCTCCCAAAGTGCTGGGATTATAGGCGTGAGCCACTGCGCCCAGGCTATGAGCTTCTTTAAACCTCACAATTCCCTTGATTGCCAACATTTTTTTTTTGCCTCACTTTCCCTGTGGTCACATCCACCATTCATGTCTACAACTAAATATGGTGAATGAATCCAAAATCCTTCTCTTACCCAGACACTGCCTCTGACCTTCGGACATTGACAAATGCAATAGCTCACTCCTCTTGAGGTTCCATAGGCCCCTTGAACTTGATATGCTTAAAATTCAATTTCTTACCTTTTCTCTCCCCAAAATAAGCAGCACCACCATCCACTCATTTGCTCAGAAACCTGGGAGTTACCCTTGACACTGCTTTTCCCCTTAATAGCTCATGTCTAATCGGTCGCAAGGTCCTTTTGATTCTAGCTTTTCATCTTCTATCTGTCTTCTCATTTCCATTTGGTTCTCTAACTCGTACAATTGTTTCCTGTCTTGCTTTACATCTGCCCCACCTAACCATTCTTTATATGGAAAGGTGTGAATCTGATCTTTCTTGTTCAAAAATTTTTCAATGGCTCCTCCATTGCTTGCCTTGAAAAAAGTCCAAATCGTTTGATATTTTAGACAGGGTTTCACTGTGTTGCCCAGCCTGGAGTGCAGTGGCACAATCACAGCTCACTGCAGCCTTGACTTCCTGGGCTCAAGTGATCCTCCTGCCTCAGCCTCCTGAGTAGCTGGGACTACAAGCATGTGCCTCCCCACCTGGCTAATTTTTTTTTGTTTTATTTGTTTGTTTTTTGAGACAGAGTTTCACTCTTGTTGCCCGGGCTGGAGTGCAATGGTACGATCTTGGCTCACTGCAACCTCTGCCTCCCGGGTTCAAGCAATTCTCCTGCCTCAGCCTTCCGAGTAGCTGGGATTACAGGCATGCGCCCCACGCCTGGTTAATTTTTTATATTTTTTTAGTGGAGACAGGGTTTCTCCCAGGCTAGTCTCAAACCCCCAACTTCAGGTGATCCACCCTCCTCGGCCTCCCAAAGTGCTGGGATTACAGGTGTGAGCCACCATGCCCGGCCACACCTGGCTAATTTTTTTAAAGTTTTTTTGTAGAGACGAGGTCTGGCTATGTTGCCCAGGCTGTTCTCGAACTCCTGAGCCCAAGTGATCTGCCTGCCTTAGCCTCCCAAAGTGCTAGGATTACAGGTGTGAGCCACTGTGTCTCACTGGCAAGTTAACTGTAAACTGGGAAAATTAATAGTTATGAGAATTAAATGAGGTAATATTTAATAAATGCTATTATTTATTATTATGATTAATATCTTCATTCATGTTTTTGAAAATAGTACTATCACTTCCTTAAGGTAAATTCTTTTTTTTTTTCTTTTTTTTGAGATGGAGTCTAGCTCTAGCTCTGTCATCCAGGCTGTAGCACAGGGGAGCCATCTCGGCTCACTGGGCTCACTGCAACCTCTGCCTCCCGGGTTCAAGCAATTCTCCTGCCTCAGCCTCCCGAGTAGCTGGGATTATAGGCATCTGCCACCACTCCCGGCTAATTTTTGTATTTTTAGTAGAGACGGGGTTTCACCACGTTGGCCAGGCTGGTCTCGAACTCCTGACCTCGTGATCTACCCGCCTCGGCCTCCCAAAGTGCTGGGATTACAAGCATGAGCCACCGCACCCAGCCAAGATAAATTTGTAAAATAGAATTGTTGGGTATGCATTTTTAAAGACTTTCGTAAGCATATTGCCAAACTGCCCTCCAGAAGAGTTATACCTGTTTATATTCTCACCAGTGCTAATGAGAAAGTCTGTTTCTCCATATTGTTAACTCAATTGTGGGATTACCGGTTTTTAAAATAACTGCCAAATTGATAAGTGAAAAATCGCCTAGTTTTTGTAACTTATTGAGTCTGTTTAACAAATCTGCCGCAGAAAGATCAGATATAGACTGATAATATAGAGTGTTGGCCGGGCTGGTCTCGAACCCCTGACCTCAGGTGTCAGACTGGCCAAAATGGTGAAACCCCGTCTCTACTAAAAATACAAAAATTAGCCAGGTGTGGTGGTGCATGCGTGTAATCCCAGCTACTCAGGAGGCTGAGGCAGAAGAATCACTTGAACTTGTGAGACGGAGATTTCAGTGAGCCGAGATCGCGCCACTGCACTCCAGCCTGGGTGACAGAGCGAGACTCCGTCTCAAAAAAAAAAGTGTTACTGCTATTTACTTTGTTTTGATTGTACATCTTAACATTCATGTTTTTCATCTCCTTCAGGACTGAGAACTTATACATTTTTGAACTCCTTTACTTCCCTCTTTCCTTCCAGTTCCTTAGGAATGAGCATGCACTTGTGTAATTGAGTTGAATAAAATTTAACGCATATTTCCTATTAAACTTTAAAGCTCAATAGTCCAGTTTCTTTGTATACCTTTCCATGGGGAGCACAGAGTGCTGTGCTGAGTGTTGGTGACCTGTTTGGAATTCCTCTTTAGTCCCTAACTAGCTATACAACCTTGGGCAAGTCGTTTAACCTCTCTGGACCTTCATTTTCTTACATGTAATGTAAGTGAGATGGTACCAGGTAATTTCCTAGGTATCTTCTAGTTCTCACATCACGCAGGTTAACATTTTTCTTCCAAGAAGTTCCTTCCTACTCTGCTGGCAATATTGCCCTCCTCCAACATAGTGTCATCTCTGAGGCAGAACTTGCTTCTTTCTAGAACTGTAATTTGTTCAGTGTCATGAACCCTAAGATAACAGCAGCAACTACTATCCCAGAAGTATAGCCAAGACTTTAATGTGAAGTAGGTCTTATTCGCTTTTTTTGTGTGTGTGATAAAATCCTTTGAAAATTTGTTGCAGCTGTGCATGTGGTTCATGCCTGTAACCCCAGCACTTTGGGAGGCTGAAGCAGGAGGATGGTTTGAGCCCAGGAGTTCAAAAGCAGCCTGGGCAACAAAGCAAGACCCCATCTCTACAGAAAAAAAGTTTTATTTATTTATTTATTATTTTTTTGAGATGGAGTCTTGCTCTGTCGCCCAGGCTGAAGTGCAGTGGCGTGATCTCGGCTCACTGCAAGCTCCCGGGTTCACGCCATCCTCCTGCCTCAGCCTCCCGAGTAGCTGAGACTACAGGCGCCCGCCACCACACCCGGCTAATTTTTTGTATTTTTAGTAGAGACGGGGTTTCACCGTGTTAGCCAGGATGGTCTTGATCTCCTGACCTCGTGATCTGCCCGCCTCGGCCTCCCAAAGCACTGGGATTACAGGCATGAGCCACCGCGCCCGGCCAAAAGTTTTAAAAATTAGCCAGGCATAGTGGTTTGCACCTGTACTCCTAGTTACTTGGGAGGCTGAGGCAGGAGGATTACTTGAGCCCTGGAGTTTGAGACTGCAGTGAGCCATGATTATGTACTCCAGCCTCGGCGGTAGGAGACCCCATCTCATTAAAAAGGAAAAGAAAAGAAAATCTGTTGAAAGCTAGGGACCCACTCACAGAAAAACATGTATAAGCATATATACACAAAACTTTAGGGGGCTCTTAGACCTTCTGGAGCCCATCTATATACTCTCTAGGAATCCACACATCCTAGGCTAAGAACATTTGACTTAGGAACATTCAAAGGATCCTTGGAGATTAACAAAATTGTCAAAAACACTCTCTTCCTATTGGAAAAGGGAGCTGCTATATTATATACAAAATAGAGAATATTAAAACTGTTTTTGCTGGTGCAGCTGAAGCCATGCATATGCTCAGGCTTCCGAGGAAGTTTTCCCCTAGCGTCTTTTGCTGTGGCAAAAAGAAGTTCTGGTTGGCTCCCAGAGACCAATGTTAACTCCCATCAGCAAATCCAGAAGCTGATCAAACATGGGCTGATCATCTGCACGCCTGTGCCTGTCCATTCCCAGGCTCCTTGATGCCAGAAAAACCTTGGACCACCGGAAGGGCAGGCACCTGGGCATAGGTAAGCAAGAAGGTACAGCCAATGCCCAAAGGCCAGGGAAGGTAACCTCGATAAGGAGAATGAGGATTCTGTGCCAGCTTCTTAGAAGATACTGTGAATCTAAGAAGACTGATTGCCACATGTATTACACTCTGTACCAGAAGGTGAAAGGGATTGTGTTCAAAAACAAGCGTATTCTCATGGAATTGTCCGCAAGCTGAAGGTAGACAAGTCCCGCAAGAAGCTCCTGGCGTACCAGGCTGAGGCCTACTGGCCTAAGACTAAGGAAGTGTGCAAACCTCATGACGAGTGCCTCCAGGCCAAGAAGGAGGAAATCATCAAGATGTTGTCCAAGGAGGAAGAGACCGAGAAATAAAGCTCCTCCTTCTTGTCTATACATAGTGGCCTCAGTAATTACATAGACCATTCAAATAAAACAGGCTTTTATCTGCTTGAAAAAAAACCCAACTCTCTAAAACCCAACCTTTTATGCTTAATTAATTGCAAATATCCTCTTCATAAATCAGATCATGTACTAACTGCTTAAATCTTTTAGAATAGAATCTGAACTCCATACACTATAAGGTACTACATAATCTGGCTCCTGCCCACCCTTGTTTTATACTTTTGTGCCCCACTGGCTTCCTTTGGCTCTGGGAACACACCAACTCTCTACAAGTCACTCTGTTTCTGCTGAAGGGTCTTAGAGTGACCTGTTTTCTCTACCCTGACCACTTCCCCTGTTGCCATCCTTAAGGTCTCAGTTCAAATGTCCCCTCTTCATTTGAACTTCCCCCACCACCTTCACCCCTACCCCAAGTCATTCACTATCACCTCACCCAGTTTTTTTCCCTGTGTAGTCCATCTTGTCACAGTCCAGGCTGTGGTTTTTGTTTATTGCCTTATTGTCTTCTCTCTCCACTTGAATGTTAGTTTCATGAGATAGGGAGTCTTACCTATCTTATTTATAACCATATTCCCAGAGCTAGGTGCACTGCCTGACACATACGGGTAGTAGGCACTCAATCACTGTTTGTCAATGAATAAACTTCAGCCAGGGATGGATTAAGTAAGACCTTAAGAGGTTCTAAACACTAAGGATTATGGTGCTTCTCCCCCATATTTAATTATAACTAGCAATTTTGGTGCTCCTTCCCCATATTTAACTCTTAACTAAAAAACAGTGCTAAACCACACACTTACATGTACTGAAGCAAAAATAGCTTCCTTCTAGATTATCTGATTGTAAACCTTGAACTCCCTGCCTTGCTGGTGCCCTAAGTGTATGTGCTCTTCCTCTGTCCTGGGGGAATCTAGCACTCACTCAGTCCTCTAGATGTGTTGGACACCGTTTTAGTTTAAGATTGCCTATGACTACAAAAAACCTTGCTGGGATATTGATGAAAATTATGTTAAATCTATAGATCAATTTGGGAAGAAATGACATCTTTATTGATTATTCCAATCCATGAATATAGTATGCCATTCCAATTATTTGTCTTCTTTAATTTCTTTCATCAGCATTTTATAATTTTCAGCACACAGATCTTGTACATGTTTTGTTAGATTTATATGTAAATATTTCACATTCTTTGGAGCAATTGTAAATGGTTCTGTTTTTAATTTCTGTTTCCACATATTTATTGTTAGTATGCAGAAAACCTTTCTTAGTAAAAGAAAGAAATGTACTCTTCGGTGAAGTAAACTTGTTTAGTGGTTTCCCCTTCATCTGCTGGGCAGGTAACAATCTATTTATCCTAACATTCAAGTACCTCCACAATGTGCCTCTATATCTCTTAAATTTAACCTCATACCTAATTGCTAAATACCGATTTCTACTGCTGCTGGAAGGGTTTACTCTTCTCTCACCTGAATACACCTTACTCGTTATTCATTCCACCTCCATGTCTTGGCTCATTGCCATTTGCCCTCTGGAATCTTCCCTCCACTGGCTTCTTCACTGCAAACTAAATCTGAACTATCCTTCAAGGATAAGGTCAAAACTCTTTATAAGGTGCCTTCCCTGATAATCCCAGCCTACATTGCTCCTTTTCTCCCCTGATTCTTTTTTTTTTTTTTTTTTGAGATGGAGTCTCACTCTGTTGCCAGGCTGGAGTCTGGAGTGCAGTGGTGCGATCTTGGCTCACTGCAACCTCCGCCTCCTGGGTTCAAGTGATTCTTCTGCCTCAGCCTCCTGAGTAGCTGGGACTACAGGCGCCCACCACCACGCCCGGCTAATTTTTGTATTTTTAGTAGAGACGGGGTTTCACCATGTTGGCCAGGATGGTCTCGATCTCTTGACCTTGTGATCCACCCACCTCGGGCCTCCCAAAGTGCTGGGATTATAGGCTTAAGCCACCACGCCCGGCCCCCTGACTCTTTTAACCAATGTTGTACATCACTCAATCATTGATTTCGTTTTTAATGAGCTTTAATATACATCTTGTTTCCAGAAATAGATGAAATACCCTGAGAGGTTTCTATGATAGCTATGATGGCACCACATCATACATTACACAAACTTAATTGTGTAACTGAGGAAAGGGGAGAAACGTTTCAAGCCATGTCAGTTAAAGCAAGGTTACTGGAACTTTGGCATGCAAAGGGGATACCATTAATTCTCATGAATCTTTCCTCCAGGCAAGATCCATGCTCTGTACCACTAGTAAAAGGACTATCTTCTTCCTTCCTAAAAATCCCAACACCTCCAACAAAGGTCTACAGTTACATTTTTAGGTGTTTCCTGGTAGAGCATAAATAATCCCAAAGAAGCTGCAGTAACACCTCCTGGCCACCAGAGGACAGGGAGCAGTGGGAGAGATTTGCTTCCCCTAGCAGAAGTCTTCAAGAGGCCAGAGGCACAGGCTCAAAGTTGCTTCTCCATCTGTGGCCTTCAGGCTTTACCTACTACTGCCAGAGGTGCTAGGGTACCTCCCATCTTCAAATGGGCTTTTTTCCCCTCCTATAAAAGATGGGCCAGAAGTTCCCAGGGCCATACCCCGCAACACTAACCTTCAATGATTACCAATCATAAGGAATGCCCTTTAGTTGCAGGACTTAAAGGCAGAAAAGTAGTAACAGGGGTGTATTATCTTTCTAACCCACCCAAACCTGCTTATCGGTTCTTTTGCTAGTGGAAAAACGTGCTTTAGGCAGGGTGCACATGGATATCCCACAACAAACAGTGCCTTTAGGGTCTAGTGTCCCAATCCGGCACATTGTAAATGGAATATTTGAAGAGTTAGATTATTCCTACACATAAATTCTGGCTCATGGAGCAGTCCACTCGCAGGGTGCTTTTCCGTCATTAATCACATCTCTGTTATGTGATATCCACGTGAGTACTTCTCAGTAGAAGCAGCTTCATGCTCAAATGCTCAAAGAACATTGGAATAAAGCTCCGATTGTCCTATTCAGTGATTCCAAGTCCTGGTTTGTCACCACCTCAGGTCTCTCGTTTTCCAAAGTGCGTAATGTCATCTCAAAACAGAGATTTTAATGAATTCAAATAATAAAATGCACGAGGTATGTGGAGTTAAATCAACAAGGGTTTTGTACCTCTCAAGAGGCGGTTAACCCCTGGTCTTATTTAAAGATGTTTCTGCGCTGCCTCCAGTAGAAAACATTTTTAAAGAAAATGTAGGCTGCTTATCCTTGTATTTGTAAATATAAGCAAAGTAAAATAATGTAGGAACATTTATGTGGGGGCTTTCAACCATAAACATATAGATAGCTGAATGCCTGACAACAGTAGTGTGATTTTTCTTGAAGTACCTGTAACTTCTCTCCTGAGAGATGGCAGAACCTTGCCTTTTGCATTCGCCAGACTTTTTACAGAGCGATTGTAATTCTCTCAAATCAGTGTTTGCGTTTTTTGACGTTGGTGAGGCAGCTGGAAACAGCTCAAGGAGGAGGGAAAGGTTCTGCGTCTGGGTGAGGAGAAAACCTTCCGATACCTGTTGGGGCGCAGCACTGGAGGCGGACACCTCGGCCCGGGGGTCGGGGCCGCGAGCCCGGGGTGAGGGCGGGCGCGCGGGCGCCGAAGGAGAAGGAGGAGGAGGGGGAGGAGGCCGCGGGGCCGCCTCCTCTGGCAGCTCCGGCTCCTCCCAGCGGCGCCCGCGGAACCTGCCTCAGAGTCGCCGGACTCTGGAAGGGAACACGACCTGACCCCTCCCCGAGCGGCCGGAACGAGGAGCGGAGCCGCGCTCTGGGCTCGGGCGGCCGCGGGATGGGCGGGCGCGCGGCCCCGCCCGGCGCCCACCGCCCTGCCCTCGCCTGTCTCCTCCTTTCCCCGGGGCTCCGCTGAGTTCATTCACTGGGATTGGTTTCAAGTGACGCCATCTCTTTATTTTTAAACCAATGACCTCATCCGCGCTTGAAGTTTCCTGACCAGCGACTCTTTCTCTTTCCCCCAACCCCCCACCCCACCCCCCCGCCTTTCCCCCTCTTTCTATGTATCAGTGTTTGGGGGGCTTTAATCAGTTTTTAAACGATTATTACCACCTCTCCCTCTCCCCCAACCCCCCCTTTCACAACGCGGCCCCCCACCTTTACCTCCCTAAGTTCTTCATCTCTTTCGACATTTTTTTTTGAAGGCTGATTGGGGGGGAGGGTGGAAGAGAAAGAGTGAAGAAAAGTTGCGAGCGTCTCCTCTCTTCCTAAGCTTCCCGCCCCCACCCACCCCTCAGAGAAGGAGAAGATAATATAGTGAAAAGAAGAGGAGGAGGAAAGCGACGGGACGGGACGCGAGCGGGAGCGCAGCCGCCCTCTCGGCTCCGCGGCGGCGCCTCGCAAGCCCGGGAGGCGAGGGGGGCCCGAGGGGAGACGCCGTGACAACTTTCGTTTCCTTCTGAGGGAATTGGGAGGTCGGCGGCCCCAAAAGTAAGTGGCCTTGGCGGGCCGCGCGGGGTGTGCGGGCGGGAGGGTGCGGGGCCCGGGGCGCCCTCCCGCCCGGCCGCATGGACGCTCCGCAGCGCGCCCCGACTCCCGGTGCCGGGCGCCGCGCTCTAGCCCTGCCGGCTCTGCCTTCCCGGGCGTACCGGCCACCCTTTCGGCAGGCGGCGTGGGGGCGACCGCGGTCGGGAGCCGCAGGAGCGTTTGAAGTGGGGGTGTAGGCCTGGCCAGAGGCTGGCCGGAGCGGGAAGGGGGCGTGCGGCCGGGCGCGGGGTCGCAGTGGGTGCGCTCCCGGCCGCTGCGCCGCGCTTGGACCGGGCCCCGCCGAGAGGAGCGGCCGCCGCGGGACGCGGCACCTTTGCGGGCGAAGCTGCTCACTTCCAGGCGCGACTGTTACACAACACGCCTGCCAAGTGGGGCCCTGGCCTGACTGTTCCCATTATCCCCAATTCGCCTTTGGTGTAAGCAGCGAGGCCACCTGGGTGGTGACGGTGCTGCTTTCTTCAACCAACCAACCAAAAAAGCCCTCAATTTTCGGACAAGGGCTCGGGTCTTGGCGTTGGGGGGCCCGACGCCTAGTGACTTCTTTATTTACACTAGCTGCAAAACGTGAGAAATCAAAAAGCCCAGGGTCTGTGTATCACGTGTAGTTTCATGTAATGAAACACCACAGAGGGAAATATTTTCAGATGCTGGGTTTATTTCCTAAAGAATACCAATAATGAACCAGAGAAAATGCAAGTAGATCTGAAAATGAATGGATACTGCAAAATCCTAAAGAAATTTAGGAAATATCAACTGCAAGGATTCTTGGCGTTTTGAAGTCGTGGGTGTCTCAGATTGGAGAAAGCACACCTCTAACCAGCCTGTGATGAATAAGGTGGGGAGGAAAAAAACCTGTTGCATAATCTCATTTGCTGTGGGGTTTGCTGTGCCGTCCCCTTGAACCAAAGGGAAGTGAGTTAAGATGCAGGGTTTTAAAACTCTCTGAAGTTTTTATTTACCCAGTGCTCTGGCTGCCACTTCTGTTTTAAAAGATTATAAGTAAATACTCTGCTCTTTCAAGTGAACCAAACCTATCAAACCTGTTTAGAAAATAAACCAGGTATGTTTCTTTCTCTTCTTTCTTTTCCGCCTGTGTGTGTGTGTGTGAAATTTACCATCCATGCAAAAGTTTAGGACTAGTGTTTGGGGAACTGAGACTGTCAGAAAAATGCTTCTTTATGCCACTCACCTTATGGGGCTGATGGAGAGTCCACGTAAAGGATAACCGTTTCCTCAAAGGATTTATGCTGTTTCATCTCCATCAAGAAAAGGGCTTTTTAAAGTTAAGGTAAAATTTTAAAAGATTTCGTACCAATTGAATTAATTACTCTTTAATGCTTACTTTTCCTTGAGAATCACATATATTGGTGGATACCACTTGGGAGGCTCGTGGAGTCTATTTGGTGAAGGCAGCAGCTTGGAGAAGTAAAATGAAAAGCAGAATGTATGGCTTTGTGTAGGGATTTTAGTAAAAATGTGAGTAGGCACAGTGAAAGGTTTTTGTTTTTTAAAATTGTGGAATTTACTGAGTTTGAAGACAATGTGGAAAGTTGCATTAAAGTTTTTTTTTAATTTGGCTAACATTTACAGTCTTATGTAAAAATATAGGCTAAATAACACCAGCCCAAGAGTTGGATTTTAGGTAAAATAATGTTTACACTTATCAAAATTCTACATGGGGGAAAAATTAGAAATGAGTTTATTTTGAATTTTGTTAGTGTGAATAGTGTATTGAAAATAACTCGGTTCAAGTACTATAAATGTACATTCAGATAAACGTAAACTGTGGTAATTAATTTTTTTTTTTTTTTTTTTTTTTTTTTTTAGTATTAACCTCTGCTATATCAGCAACTCAAAGTAAAATATCTCATTTGGCTTGATTATAGTGCCAAATGATCATAGTGCATGATTATGGAGGGGGCTAGGAACAGAACTGCAGAATTATCCAGTTTTGCTCCTTTTTCAATTTAGAATGCCCTATCCTTTCGTTCAGTTTGGTGATTGTAAGTGTGTACCTATAAAATAAAAATAGACATGTAAAATTGGGGGTTGGAGTCTTTGGGCCAAAAGCTTAATGGCAGTAACTGAGAAGGCAGCAGAAGAGGAGGCACTGTTACCCCAGTTCTTTTCCTTTTTCCTACACATTTAAAAATTATTTGTGGGACAGTTGAGAGTGGAAGTGAGGCTGAGATGGGAGGGGGGAAGAGTAGGTGTGAGAAGGATGCAGAGTTTAGGTAGGGATCAGAAGAAGAGGCAGAATTTATGTGTTAGTGTGTTTTGATGCTATTTTCTGTAAATGCCTGGACTGGGAATTTAATTTCATACAGTTTTTAGCATATGGGATTAATATATTGATGAAGCAGACTTATATAGCTGTCTAGTATTAAATTTTTTCAATTTTCAGTTAATCCTAAAAATCCTACTAAATATAATTTGCTAGAATTACCAGTGTAATAATTTATCCTAGAACTCCCAAGTTTTCCTAGACAAAAATAATTTTCTGCTTTGTGTTACCTGAACTAAAAATTTCACTGGACATTCAGTGTTTTTAAAATGCATTAAGTTCTCAAGCAAAATGTACTTTAGTTTGAAGAAGTAAATTAATATAGGGTGAACTGATTTGGATCAGAATCCCAAGAAAATAAGGAGATAACTTAGAGGAAACAAAACAGATTTTATGACAGATTTCAACAGATGAAAGAAACTAGTTAAAAAGATTTCACAGGAAAAGCCATAGTTGATGCTTGATAGGCTTTAAAAGAAATTTACTGATAATTTAAAACTGAGATATTCACTATCATAAAAGAAAATCCGAATGTTGGCTTAAACAAAAACATAATTAGGAAAATAAGTCTAGCCCAAAGCTACATATGATAAATTCCAAAGCCAGATGTCAATTTTTTTTTCTGATTTTCTTGTGTTGTAGACAATCTGTTATTTGTATGCATTTCATTATCCTTGATGATCAAGGGTTGGCTATGTGAAGAGAGGTTCATAAAGGTTGGCTGAATTTAAGGAAGCAAGCTCAGGCTTTAAGAAGAGCTGGCTCTTCTACACAAATGGATTGAGACAGGGAGTTAGAATTTTAATCGAATAAATAACTGTAGGAAACAGTGGCTCAAAAGAAGGATGTAAGACAGATTATCTTGGACAGGTACAAAGAAATAATAAAAGCTTGCCAGGAGTATGATCAGTAAGGAAGGGAACAGAATACATCTTGTCATGAAAGGAAAGAGGAATAAATGGAAAAATGCCCTCTGATACCTCAGCAACAAGAGAGAGGAATGAAACTTCACGCCCTTCTTGATTGGGGTTAGAAACATCATTATAGATATTGCCACAGAGTCACAAGATTTTTTATTACATTAAAAAATGTAGGCCAGGCGTGGTGGCTCATTCCTATAATCCTAGCACTTTAAGAGGCTAAGGCAGGAGGCTCACTTGAGCTCAGGTGTTGATAACAGCCTGGGCAACATAGACCTTGTTTCCACAGAAAATCAAAAAATTAGCTAGGTATGGTAGTAGTACGCAGCTGTGGTGCCGGCTACTTTGGAGGCTGAAGTGGGAGGATCTCTTGAGCCTGGGAGGTCAAGGCTGCAGTGAGCCATGATGGCACTGCTGCGCTCCAGCTTGGGCAACAGAGCAAGACACCGTATCAAAAAAAAAAAAAACATATATAATCTTGAGGGATAGTGACTGATAGGGTAAATTATGAGCATTACTTACAGTTATATGAGAATGTAACATTTAAAATTGTCAGAAATGAAAATAAAGAGGGATTCACTGTAATATCATGGCCTATTTTGAGTTATTTGAAAGGGAGGGATACATTATAAACTGAAATTATTAACTGAATTTCTGGATTAACTACTGATAGGAATCAAGCAAAAACATTTGTTAACAGTATGCTGTTTACATGTGCTGAGATGGATTCCAAAAGTTGGGGACACTGGCCCATGTTATGGAGAACAGGATTATAAGAATTTTAAGGCAGATACATACATATGCAAAGATAATTACCAGACAGCTGGCAAGTGCCAAATTCAGGTATAAAAGAGAAAGAGGGCTGAGGGAGGTAATCTTCATAGAGATAGTAGAATTTGACCCTGGCCTTAAAGATTGGTTAACATGTGTATGGAGAGAGGGAAGTGGGGGAGGTCAAAGGCGGAAGGTGTTCACCCATCTCATTCAGCAAATTTATGCTGAGCCTCTACCAAGTGCTAGACCCTGACCATACAGTAGAAAATAAGAGAAAGTTTTTGCCCTTACGTAACTTAACATTCTAGTGGGAGAAGACAGGACAATAAACAAGAAAGACAATAAACAAGTAAACAGTACATTAAAAAAGTGATGTTAAATATTGGTAAGTAGTAAAGGTAATGATCAGGGTCGATAAATTGCACTTATTCTGTGAATCACTTGCTTTGCCTATGATAGTCTAATGAATAGTCTTCATGTTATAACTTTTTAATATTCATGTGCAGTCCAAATGAATTTGAATAAAAATCTACACATTAACCAGCTTTTAAAAAAAGAAACGTGAATTAAAAAGAAACCTATGTGACTTTTTTTTAGGTCAAAGCATGGAAACTGAATTTTTTTTTTTTGAGACGGAGTCTTGCTCTGTCGCCAGGCTGGAGTACAGTGGCGCCATCTCAGCTCTCTGCAACCTCTGCCTCCTGGGTTCAAGCGATTCCCCTTCCTCAGCCTCCCAAGCAGCTGGGACTACAGGCGTGGGCCACTGCACTCGGCTAATTTTTTTTTGTATTTTAGTAGAGACGGGGTTTCACCATGTTGGCCAGGATGGTCTCGATCTCCTGACCTTGTGATCCATCTGCCTTGGCCTCCCAAAGTGCTGGGATTACAGGTGTAAGCCACCACGCCTGGCCAGAAACTTTAAATTTTTTTTTTAATGCCTTGTTAATGTATCCACAGTTCTTTTGCTGCCATTTGCTAAGAATCTCATGTTTTTTTACAATGAGATTAATATCATTGTTTACTGTTCAGTTAGGTTTTTCACGTATTGGGCTATATTCTTAGGTTAGACTCTCTGTTAGGAACAATAATCACCATAGTGTCATAAAGTGAAGCTAAATTCCAAAGATTGTTTTGTATGGAAACGTACAAAAGAAAAGATTTACAGACAATAAACTGTTAGGCTTAATTACCAATAGGTAAAATAGGGTAAGGGATGACACCTGTTCAGCTCTTGTCCCTATGGCATATTTTTCCTGTATTACTACAAATAGTAAAAACCTGAAGCAAAAATGTTCCAAAATGGGGAAGTCTCGATCTTTCCTGTAGTTATTTGACTGCCAGGTTTGTTTTGTTATTGTTTAGAAGATGTCTTTCATAGTGGTCAACTAAAAACTGATATTATCAGGAGCTATTTCATGTTTTGGGGCACATTTTGTTCTTCTGAAGCATTCTTTAAGAAATATGTGCCCTTCACTCTTTTTGCAGTTTTTAATTTTTTTTTTTTTTTTTTTAATTAAAGATGGGGTCTCTCTCTGCCACCCAGGCTGAAGTGCAATAGGGCAATCATAGTTCACTGTAGTCTCAAACTCCTGGGCTTAAGCAGTCCTCCTGCCTCAGCCTCCCAAGTAGCTGAGACCACAGGTGCATGCCACCACACCCGGCTAATTATTGTTATTTATTTTTATAGAGATGGGGTCTTACTTTGTTGCCCAGGCTGGTCTCAAACTCCTGGCTTCAAGCAGTCTTCCTGCCTTAGTCTCCCAAAGTGCTAGGATTACAGCTGCAAGCCACTGTGACCAGCAAAACTTTTTTATAGGTGAAATTGAGGTAAAGGATTTTAAAAAGGGTTGATATTAAGTATGTCTATCGAACCAAATCCCTCAAGAATTATTCTGTATGCACCTAACCAATTTTCATCTACAAAATGCTTGAGATAAACCTATGGGAAACAATTTTAATACAGGGTAGGAAATTCTTTAGTTCTCTCTTGATTTCCTCCTAAACTAAATGCTTAATTTATTTAATTTTTTTCAATTTTTATTTTTTTGAGACATGGTCTTACTCTGTCACCCAAGCTGAAGTGCAGTGGTGTAATCACAGCTCACTACATCCTTGACCTCCTCGGTTCAAGGGATTCTCCGATCTCAGCCTCCCAAATAGCTAGGACTATAGGCATTTGCAACCATACCTAGCTAATTTTTTATTTTTTATGGAGACAGGGTCTTGCTATGTTGCCCAGCTAGTCTTGAACTCCTGGGCTCAAGCAGTCCTCCCACCTTGGCCTCCCAAAGCATTGGGATTACAGGTGTGAGCCATCATGCTTGGCCTTAATTTAGAAAAGAATTATAGCTATAAATGCTGTGGGTCTGTGGTATGTGTAATAAAAGTTAATCTGACTTGTGCTCCTCAAAAATATTTGGGAAAGACAGAAGAATTCAGGTTTGTTTTAATGTCTGTGTATGTTGGGGTGGGGCAAATTGCGTTTATAGAAAAAAGATAAATTGTAATGGTATGGCAAGATAATTACTATTTAATATATCCATTATTTCTCTTAAAATAAATGGGGAAAGATGTGTAGAGAAGTATGTGCTACTTATAGTGTGCGTTGTATACTAGTTTTTTAAGTACACAATTTATATCCTAGGATAGTAGAGTAGGCTTTTGATAAATGTTTGCTGAATAATTTCAATCAGTTCTTACAACTGTTGCTTTTTATAGCAGTTCCATTATATCTCTAGCTTAGAGTACTGTGTTTTGAGCTTTGAGTTGCAGTTTGCAAAGGGTCGACTTACAGTCTTGGGCACGGACTCTTGTTTGAGCCATATGCTCACTCTAGAATGGAGTCTCTGACCTCACCTCCAGCTCTGACCCTGTGGCTGACCTGACTTCTTCTTTTCCAAAATGATGGGTGGTTGTTTCCAGTCACCTTTTTCGGCTCATAATGTAACAGCTCCTTCCCTCCCTGAGCAGCTGAGCTGTGTGCTCTTTGGATTACTTCGCAGAATACTAAGGTATATGTATCGCCATGCTGGCTTATTTTGCAGTGGGTTTATTTTTTGTTGTTGTTTTGTTGGTGGAGAAGAAAATTCCTCGAGAAGATAGTTCTTGACTTGTTTTGTAAACTGTACATGGTATATGAAGCATAGTAGTATTTCCTCTTCCTTCTTAGCTTTAGTTAAACATCTTGAGTTCACTTGAAAAAGAATTGGTAAGAATGATGTTTTGATAATACCCACCAACCAAAAACTAACAAAGACTTTTTTTTTGAGACAGTTGGGAAACTTGAAAATGGAATATATATTAGGTGATATTTAATAGTCACAACTATAATGTTTTCAGCTATAATAGTGGTATTGTGGTTATGTTAAAATATTTTCATGTGTTAAAAATACATATGGATGTACTTATAGGCAAAATAAAATGATGCGTAATATTCGTTTTAAAAAACTTCAGGATGGGCACAAACACACAGAAGTGGGAAATGAATAAAAGAGTATTGGTAAATTTTTGAAAATTGTTGAAGCTGAGTAATGGGTAAGTTGGGGTTTGTTATTTTCTGTACATTTGTGTATATTTGGAAATGTCCCTAATAATGAGTTAAAATATATAACCAATTATAACTGTAGGGTAAGAAATTAAATGCAATAAAATTGTGTTGTTGGGTTGGGTGTGAGGGTTCATTCTTGTGATCCAGTACTTTGGGAGGCTGAGGTGGGAGGATCGCTTGAGGCCAGGAGTTTGAGACCAGCCTAGGTAGCATGGTGAGACTCTGTCTCTGCAAAATAAAATAAAATAAAATAATGTGCTTGGACATTTGAGCTAATTGGCTAATCAAAAGTCTGCACTTGGCTTTTTTTTTTTTTGGAGACCCAGTCTCACTCTGTTACCCAGGTTGGAGTGCAGTGGCGCAGTCTCAGCTCACTGCAACCTCTGCCTCCTGGGTTCAAACGATTCTCCTGCCTCAGCCTCCCAAGTAACTGGGATTACAGGCATGCACCACCACACCAGCTAATTTTTGTATTTTTAGTAGAGATATGGTTTCACCATGGTGGCCAGGCTGGTCTCAAACTCCTGACTTCAAGTGATCCGCCTGTCTTGGCCTCTCAAAGTGCTAGGATTACAGGCGTGATTCACTGCTGCTGGCCTGCACTTGGCATTTTCTATAAGTTCTGTTTTTAGTAATAAAATTTTAAGAATAAGGAAAATTTCAGACACATCATAAGAGGCCAGGCTCGGTGGCTCATGCCTGTAATCCCAGCACTTGGGGAGGCTGAGGTGGGCGGATCACTTGAGGTCAGGTGTAGACCAGCCTGGGCAACATGGTGAAACCTTGTCTCCACAAAAAATACAAAAAATTGGCTGGGTGTGGTGGTGCACACCTGTAGTCCCAGCCACTCATGGGGCTGAGGTGGGAGGATCACCTGGGCCTGGCAGGTCAAGGCTGCAGTGAGCCGTGTTAGTGCCAGTGCACTCCAGCCTGGGCAACAGAGTGAGACCCTGTTTCAAATACAAAAAAACAAAACATCATAAGAAGTGTTTAAAACGCTTAACTTTGAGATCTTGTAATAATAGTGTACCTTGTAGTTTATAAATTGCTTTTACATATTTTGTCTCTTTTATCCTTAGAAGACATGAGTTACCCAGTTTACAGATAAGGAAACTAAGGCCTTAGAGAGATGAAGTAATTTATTGAAATCCTAAAGCAAGTAAGAAGTGGTGCTAGAATCGGAGCCAAGATCTTCTGATTCATATTCAGGTGTTCATTCTCTTATATACATATACTTAAAAGTGCTATTTTTTTGTGGTACTGTAAACTAATGGTTTTCAAACATTTTGGTCTCAGGACACATTTATACTCTTAAAAATTTCTGAGGACCCCAAAAATCTTTTGTTTATATAGACTATGTCTATCAATACTTAACATTAGAAATTAAAACTGAAAAATGCTTAAAATATTTATTTATTTAAAAAATAACAAACATTAGGCCAGGCACGGTGGCTCACGCCTGTAATCCCAGGACTTTGGGAGGCTCAGGTCGGTGGATCTCATGAAGTCAGGAGTTTGAGACCAGCTTGACCAACATGGTAAAACCCCGTCTCTACTAAAAATACAAAAATTAGCCAGGTGTGGTGGTGGGCGCCTGTAATCCCAGCTACTCGGGAGGCTGAGGCATGAGAATCGCTTGAACCCAGGAGGCAGAGGTTGCAGTGAGCCGAGATCCTGCCATTGCACTCCAGCCTGGGCGACAGAGCGAGACTGTGTCTCAAGAAAAAAAAAAAGAAAAAACAAACATTAGAGGGTTGATATAAATAATATACTTTTATGAAAAAGGTATTCCAACACACACAAAAAAATCTGGTGAGAAACATGGCATTGTTTTACGTTTTGCCATTTCTCTTTAGTATATTTCTTTTTAGAAGATAGCTGAGTTTGCATAATTGCTCCTGTATTCAATCTGTTGTGATATGTTGTTTTGGTTGAAATATATGAAGAAAACCTGGCTGCACACAGATACATAGTTGAAGAAGGGTGGGGTATTTTCATAGTCTTTTCATATAATTGTGAATATTTTTGTTACACCAAAATTCAACAATTGGTAAATGCTTTTTTTTTTTTTTTTTGGAGGCAGTCTCGCTCTGTCGCCCAGGCTGGAGTGCAGTGGTGTGATCTCAGCTCACTGCAGCCTCCGCCTCCCGGGTTCAAGTGATTCTCCTGCCTCAGCCTCTCAAGTAACTGGGATTACAGGCACGCACCACCATGCCCAGCTAATTTTTGTATTTTTTTTAGTAGAGACGGGGTTTCACCATGTTGGCCAGGCTGGTCTCAAACTCCTGACCCCAAGTGATCTGCCTGCCTCAGCCTCCCAAATTTCTGGGATTACAGGCGCTAGCCACCGCTCCCAGCCAGATTCTTAAATATTAGTTGCACTGTTGAATCTGAAGCCATGTCAGTGAATTTTGTGTACTCTGTAACATTAAAATCCACTGGTCCATCTTGCACTTTGAATGGATCTTTGACCTGTGTGTGATTTTGTAACTGCATACATTGATCATTCAAAAAGTAATGGTTTACTAAGCTGACTGGGCACAGTGACTTACGCCTGTAATCCCAGCACTTTGGGAGGCCGAGGCAGGTGGATCACGAGGACAGGAGATCAAGACCAGCCTGGCCAACATGGTGAAACCCTGTCTCTACAAAAAATAACAAAAATTTGCTGGGCATGGCAGCACGCGCCTGTAGTCCTAGCTACTCGGGGGGCTGAGACAGGAGAATTGCTTGAACCTGGGAGGTGGAGGTTGCAGTGAGCTGAGATCGTGCCACTGCACTCCAGCATGGGTGACAGAGCGATACTCCATCTCAAAAAAAAAAAAAAAGGTTTACTAAGTTATGCACATCTTTGAAATGTTGGCACATTTGGTTATACAATATTAAGCAAATCACATTCGTTAATATGACCATCAGTCTCATCCAAAAAGTCTTTAAGAATTGGGAAGTGGTTAAGATCTTGGTGGCGAATTCAAGTTTTCCAAAATTCCAGTTTTCTCTTGAAAGCTCAAGTTATATCATTGGCAACAGATATTGCCCGTTTTGTTTTGTTGTTGTTGTTTTTTTTTTTTTTTTTTTTTTTTAAGACAGTCTCCCTCTGTCGCCCAGGCTGGAGTACAGTGGTGTGATCTTGGCTCACTGCAACCTCTGCCTAGCTGAGATTACACGCACCACCACGCCTGGCTGATTTTTTTTGTATTTTTAGTAGAGATGGGGGTTTCGCCATGTTGGCCAGGCTGGTCTTGAACTCCTGGCCTCAAGTGATCTGCCTGCCTAGGCTTCCCGAGGTGCTGGGGTTACAGGTGTGAGCCACAGCGACCAGCCCAATATTGCTGGTTTTTCTTAAAGTGACAGGTTCACTTTATTCATTTTAGAGAAAATGTCTGCCAGATAGCAAAGTCTGAATAAGTGTAAATTGTCTGCTAGACAAAAAAGCAAAAATGGTGTCCTATGAAAAAAAAAAACTTGTATAAATGCTTTTCCCCAAGATAATCATTATACTTAGGTATGTAGCAGAAGTGCTTTGTGTGTGCTTCCTGTTTCATCATATAGAATATTAAAAAGGCCAAGTTCTCAAGGGTTGACGTTTTAAAAATTAATACCTTTTATTATTTTATCAAGGATGTTGTTAAGTGAGACTGGCTTTTTTTTTTTTTATTTAAGTTTTGGGGTACATGTGCAGAACGTGCAGGTTTGTTACATAGGTATACACATGCTATGGTGGTTTGCTGCACCCATCAGCCCGTCATCTACATTAGGTATTTCTCCTAATGTTATCCCTCCTCTATCCTCCCAACCCCCAACAGACCCCAGTGTGTGATGTTCCCCTCCCAGTGTCCATGTGTTCTCATTGTTCAACTCCCACTTAGGAGTGAGAACATGCGGTATTTGGTTTTCTGTTCCTGTGTTACTTTGCTGAGAATGATGGGTGAAACTGGGTTTTTAAAAAATGATAGGCAGTAAAGAATATACAAGTACATGTTTTATTAGCTGTCAGAGTGATAGATACATCATCACCACGTACCACGCATCCTTGACTCACTGTTGTACACTCATGAGGGAATGAAAGTGAAAAAGACAGATAACATCTTCATATTATCAAAAATAGTTTTATAGATCCCTTGAAGGGGTTCCTTCCTCATCTCTGGATCACACTTTGAAAACTGCTGGTGTAAACTAGTCCCATGTGCTGACATCTTTTTAGAGCAGTCTGATACACACTTTTTTTTTTTTTTTGAGACGGAGTCTCACTCTGTCACCCAGGCTGGAGGGCAGTGGCGCGATCTTGGCTCACTGCAGCCTCCGCCTCCCGGGTTCAAGCGATTCTCCCACCTCAGCCTCTCAAGTAGCTGGGATTACAGCCACCCTCCATCATGCCTGGCTAATTTTTATATTTTTAGTAGAGACAGGGTTTCACCATGTTGGCCAGGCTGGTCTTCAACTCCTAACCTCGGGTAATCCACCTGCCTCAGCCTCCCAGAGTGCCACTGTGCCTGGTCTGATACGTGCATCTAAATCAGTAAAGTCACATGTTCATCTTAGTTGATGAATTTGTCAGGGAGAAGGGACTATACTAGTGTGTAGGATGAGCCGTGTGGCCAGAGACCATTATGGGTGGAAGGTCATATAACATCAGAGCGTGTTGGATAAAGTGTAGACAGAAGGGAAGAGTCAGTGAGAGCACTTTATAACATAAAAAAGTGAAAATTTGCTCTCCCTATTTTTTTTTTTTAATAAAAAAGCACTGTGGCCACATATATGCACACATACCTGTTCATACTTACTTATATTTGTATTCAAAATCCGGGGTACTGAGTCATTTTTTTTCTTGAACGACAGAATGGGAGAGATGGTAACATACTTGAGAGGAGAATGGACTGCTCTTGGCAGTCGTTTGTTTCATCCAGCTGGGGAGACTGTTATTTTTTTATTTTGGGAGAGCTAAGGGATGGCAGAAGATAAATGAAAGAAGAATGGTAAGAGTGAATGGAGTAGGCATTAGTGATTATGGAAATAGCTATAGGCAAAATGAGGCTGTGGACAGAGAGTGGAGCTAAGCATGGAGGGCATGGAGGAAGACTGCAGGATCAGCTGGGCTCTCCCCGTGTGCTGGGCCTGGAAGAATGGGGCTAGGGAAGTGTGGGGGTGGGTGCAACAGGAGTCATGGAGATGCACATATAATTGAAGGATTTCCATCAAAACACATTTAAAATAACTATACTAGATAGTCTGCCTTTTAACAACTTACCAGTATTCCATTTCCGTTAGTAGGAATTGTGTATTCAGTTATACAGGGGAAAGCAGCAGTGCCACTTTTTCAGTCATCTTGATGACTGGGTTGTATCCCTAATAATGATGTCGATGGTAAAGAGGCTAAAGCTAAAATTAGGTTTTGGGTTTTGGGCAGTTACTCATATTTCATTGAAAATGAAAGACTAATTGTATTTTTATTTTAATAGAGAAAGATATACATATGTGTGTATTGTCTGTAATTAAAGTACTCTCAATACAATGTTCTGAGGAAATGCCCAGGTATTTCATTAAAATACGTACAGCAATCCCAATTGAAAAACAAACTCAAGTGAATTTTGTGGTAAATGAATGGCTTGTGTGATTTTCGATGCTGCCAGTGACTGTCTCATTATATGTAGCTAATGTGATGTTAGTTCAAAGAGACACAGTTATAATGGGGGTGGGGTGGGGGTTTCCAGGTACCAAGTGTTAGGGAGTATGGGATCCACTTGCTTGGAAAAAGTAGTTTTATTGAAGTTTTCAGTTATTGTGAAATCAGTAGAGATTTTTATTATAGAAATGACCCTAATTCACTCATTAAAATAAGCACATTGGCTTTTAAATCTAATAGGCATTTTTCTGGGCAAAAAATATATTAATTAGCCAATAGTGTCCTTGTCATCAGCATGAATAAGTATTTACTTAGTGACTTCTATGAGTGAGGCATTAGAAGGGATACAGTGAAGATGCATTTGGCCTAGGTCATCAGGAGCTTATGCTTGTTTTTAGCATCTCTTTATAGATTACTATTCACAGTTTAAACAAAACATGATAAAAGACTCATTTTTTTGCCCTAGGGGTTTTTCAGCTTGGGGTCTGTCACCCTAGTCTCTGCTTTTCATAGGCTGAGGGATAAAGTCATGATCATGATTAGAAGTGGAGGACAACCCACTTGAAAGCCCCTCCTGATGATTTCCCCTTTTCTCCATGATTGCAGACCTGCTCTGCTTACTCTAAGAGCAGTATGTTAGCTGGCCGCTTCTGTAGGATGGTTTGGGAGAAGGAAGATAGTATCCTGGAGCAGTTCTTGACACCTTTAGATTATTAAAGGTTGGGAGGAACACAGCAAGAAAAAGGAAGAGATCTATTGCAAAATATTTATTTTTTTTCTTTTTCTTTTACTTTTTCTTTTTCTTTTTTTTTTTTTTGAGACAGAGTCTCACTCTGTCACCAGGTTGGAGTGCAGTGGCACGATCTCGGCTCACTGCAACCTCTGCCTCCTGGGTTCAAGCGATTCTCTTTCCTCAGCTTCCCAAGTAGCTGGGATTACAGGCGTGCGCCACCAGGCCCAGCTAATTTTTGTATATTTAGTAGAGATGGGGTTTCACCATGTTGGCCAGGCTTGTCTTGAACGCCTGACCTCAGGCCGCCTGCCTCGGCCTCCCAAAGTGCTGGGATTACAGGCATGAGCCACTGTGCCCGGCCAACACTTTTTGTTTTCAGCTGTCCCAATGGGTGTGATGTGATACCTCATTGTGGTTTTGATTCACATTTCTCTGGTGATTGGTGATGTTCAGCATCTTTTCAAATAGTTGGCCATGTATATATCATCTTGGGAGAAATGTTTATTCAAGTCCTTTGCCCATTTTAAAATTGGATTATTTGAGTTTTTTGTTGTTGAGTTGTAGGATGCCTTTTTCTTTAATGTGAATCAGCTACTTAGAACTCACAGATTAGATGTGATATAGTTCAGGGATACAAAAATGGAGTGAGTGGAGTACAGTAACTGTCATCTCTGCTTCTTCTGCTATTACCAGTACTGCTTAGTCAGGGTTTCGTACTCCAAAGAGGATTGGAGGGCTCGGGTTGATTCTCTTCTTCTTCCCTCTCCTCATTATATGTAAACCAGAGGGATGGACTAGGTGATATCTAAGGTTTCTTCCAGCTCTAAAATTGTAAATTTTGCAAGCATTGCCTTTTACCAGCTAACCTCTTGTGTCTAAGATTTCCTTGGAATCTCAGTATTATCTAACTCCTGCACTGAGAAATCTTTGTTGCCAGCCAATAGCTAGAAGGTAGCACTCCACCAAAGCTTTGTTGGATCTTTGGTTTTCTAACTTTTAATCTTACTTATTTTCCTGCTTATAGCATGGTATCACCTCAGAATCCTGGGCTTAAATATTTGTTTTTTTAACTGCTGCTGTACACAAGTCCTATGGTGGGTATGTCCTAGAGTGGTAGAGCTTGTACTTACCCTGGAGATACACAGTAGTATGTTTTGCCTTTTTTTTTTTTTTTTTTTTTAAGCCTACTCACAGTCATAAGGAAGTAGAAGGTGAAAAGTTCATTGGACAGTGTATTTTTTTTTTTTTTGCTTTTTTTTGTTTGTTTGTTTTGTTTGTTTTGAGACCAAGTCTTGCTCTGTCGCCCAGGCTAGAGTGCAGTGGCGCTATCTCGGCTCACTGCAACCTCCTCCTGGGTTCAAGCGATTCTCCTGCCTCAGCCTCCCGAGTAGCTGGGATTACAGGTGGGCACCACCACGCCTGGCTAATTTTTGTATTTTTGGTAGAGACGGTGTTTTGCCATGTTGGCCAGGCTGGTCTCAAACTCCTGACCTCAGGTGATCCACCTGCCTCGGCCTCCTAAGGTGCTGGGATTACAGGCAGGAGCCATTGCACTGGCCTGTTATTGTTTTAAATACATAGAGCAAACAAAACACCAGTCCAAATTCAGTGAATTTTTATTTCTGTTAAGAACAGCTATATTTTCATGCCAGGTATAAAGAAATATTTCTTAACTGATTTATTTGTTGTCCATGGCTCTCATATGGACAATGATATCATGATATTAATTAAAGGTAAGAAATAATGTGATTGTGGTTGAGGTTTAAGGGTACTGCTAAGATATAATTATTTTTAGGTTTCAAGCACTTGATGTTTTAAATTTTTTGTGTCTTATAGATAGTATCTGACAGATAGCCAGTCTTTAGGGAGCTTATTTTAGTTATGGAGTTATATATTATTGCCATATGGTGCCATGACTTAAAATGTTCTCATGCTGACAATACTATAGGAGGAATAAAGTAAACAAGCAAAATCCAGTAAACCAAATAGGAATGGGTGAGCAATATGTAGGGTGACTCAGAATGCATGAGATGTTGGTAGTGCTTACACTAGAACACAGCGTATCTATCTAGTGTTGTCTTTGTGCTTGACCATCTGTGACATCTATATTGCTTTCTGGCCTGTTGCCAGGTGTTGATGGACCATTACCAGTCCCTTCTTACAAAATACTAAAAACACCTGGGTGTGTAAATAGCGGAGGTAATGGAAGGACTGAGGCAGCTTCAAAGAACTACATTGTGGAAAGTTGCCATAATGGTCAGAGCCACCCTTGTTCATTCATTCTTAACCTTGGTTATACAGTAACTCAAGGATTGAAATATATTTGGTAGCACTGACAGTTTCATTGTAAAATATTATCTAGGCCCTTTGGGGCTACTTATCACCATCCATCCCTCTGAGCATAGGCTGGTCATTTAATTGTGAAAAAACACAACCACCAAACACAGGTAAAGTAAAAAAGGTAAGACTAAACTATGGGTGATCATTAGTAGACCAGAATTCATTAACATAATCATTATCCAGAGGGTGTAGAATTTCCCCCCCAAATGATAGCATTTCATAAATTTATAATATTGTATAAATAACTCAGATGTTGTCATTATCCATTTATTTTGCATGGGAAATATAACTTATTTTTATAGTGTAATTTCATTTGGGTTTCTAAAAGTACATGATGTTACTGTTGTTACATCAATATCATTTATAACAAGTTCTTTTTCCATTCAGATATTCAGAATCCACATATTAAATATTAGATTGGTACATTATGGCTCTAGAACTATGATTTGGTTACCATTTCTCTTACTGGCTTTGAATTTGGTGGGGAAAGATTTGCCAGGAAATGAGACTGAAGGTGTCATATAGTTTTGGCTAGATTGTAGTTTATAGGATATTGTTAGACTTTATTTATCCATGTACTCTCTTATCTGTTATTAGGGTAACTTAAGATTTGACCAGGATTTGTTTTTGAATTTTTTGGAGCGATGGAAATGTTCTGCATCTTGATTGTGGTGATGATTACATTACAGTGTACATTTGGTCAAAACTCATAGAACTGTACACCAAAAAGCATTAATTTTACTTTATGTAAGTTAAAAAATAATACTTTAAAAATAAATGTAGTGGCCAGGCGTGTTGGCTCACGCCTGTAATCCCAGCACTTTGGGAGGCTGAGGCAGGCAGATCACCTGAGGTCGGGAGTTTGAGACTAGGCTGGTAAACATGGTGAAACCTTGTCTTTACTGAAAAAAAAAAAAAAAAACACACAAATTAGCTGGGCATGGTGGTGCACGCCTGTAGCCCCAGCTACTCAGGAGGCTGAGGCATCAAGCTGAGAATCTCTTGAACCTGGGAGGCGGAGGTTTTCAGTGAGCTGAGATTGTGCCACTGCACTCCAGCCTGGGTGACAGAGCGAGAATCCATCTCAAAATAAAGTAAAAATAAATTTAGTAAGATTACTGGATGCAAGGTTATTATACAAAACCTATATTTCTATATAACAGTAATAATCAGAAAATGAAATGTTTAGATGCTATTTATAATAGCATCAAAAAATATCAAATGCTGGTAATAAATCTAAGAAAGATACCTGAAACTTTTACAGAAGTTTATATAAGTGGATTCTAAAATTCATATGGCAGTGCAAATGGCAAGAATAGTCAAGGTAATATTAAGGAAGAAAAAAGTTGTAGAATTCACACTATTGAATATACAGTGTGGAATAAACGAATAGATAATGGAACAGAATAGAGTCCTGAATCAGACCCATATATGTAGATACTAATTTATGATTAAAATGGCACTTTACAGCAATGTGGAAAGAAAGATCTTTCGATGAATGATCCTATGTCAATTGCCTATATGTATGAAAAAAAACCTAATTTTGGTCCTTGCTTCCCATCACTTACAAAAATAAATTATAGGCTAATTGTAGATCTCAATGCGAAAGGTTAAAAAAAAAGCTTCTAGCAGTGTTCAGCCATATTAGTCATCAAAAAATGCTGAATGAAACCATAGCGAATTACCGCTACACACTGACCAGAGTAGCTAAAATTGAGAAACAAACAAAAACTTGAAAATACCAGTATCAGCATGGATGTAGAGCAACTAGAACCCTCATGTGTGGATCCTGGAATTGTAAATTGGAATAACTGTGGAAAACTGGTTGTATCTATTATACTAAAGTGTTACATACTTATGCCTCTAACCTAGCAAACCCACTCCTAGGTGTATACCCAACAGAAGTGTGTACTCATGCTCAGCAAAAGACATGTACAAGGATGTTCATAGCAGCACAATTCATAATAACTCCAAGCTGGAAACAACCCACATGTCCATCAGTGGAAGAATAGATAAATACATTGTTGTATATTCCATGAGATACTATGTAGAAGTGAACATGAAAAAACTCTTGCTACTTACAACAACATAGATATGAACATAATTTTGTACAAAACAGTTCAGACACAAAAGAGCTCAAAAACAGGCAAAACTCAGCCATGGTATAAGAAGTCAGGATCGTGGTTACCTTTGGGGAGAGAGATTAGTAGTAGGAAGACATATGAAGCCAACTTCTGGAGTACAGGTGGGTTTCTATTTCTTGATCAGGATGGTAGTTACATGAGTGTGTTAACCTTATAAAAATTCTTTGAGCTGTACGTTCATGATTTGTGTATGCTTATTGGCATATATGTTATACTTGAGTTTTTACGAAATTTATTTTTAAATGCTTTGAGTTACCATAGGAGTAAGTGGCATACAAGATTGTATTAGTTTCCTTTTTCATTAGTAAAGCTTGTATTATCAATGCGGTAAGGGAGAAAATTATTTGTATTACAAATACAAATAACTGGCCCCATAAATAAGCAGAACAGGCTTAGCTTCTTTCTTAACCAAATCCAAACATTCCTAGGCTTCTTGAGTTTTTTATTGCTTTTGTTTCTAGGGATAAACCAATTCTTTTTTTTCTCTTCACAAAAGAATATATTTCTGGAAGCCATTCTATATCAGATAGACATCTTTTTACATGTCCATATGGTATACTACATTGATTTAATAATATATTTAGCCAATTTATCACTCATTAACTTTGAAGTTGTTTCTTTTTACAGTTATAAACATGTTCCAGGGAAAAATATATAATATACTTGGGCAGGTATTTATATAAGAAATTATTGGAAGTAGAATTTCTACATCTCAGATTATGTGTATTCTATTTATTTTTATCTTTTTGTTTGAAAATAATTTTAAATTTACAGAAAAAATAAAAGAACAGCATCTACTATTACCACTTTGCCCCCTTTGCTTTATTACTTGCTCTCTCTTCATATTTATATATGATATATTTTTCTGAAGCATAAGTTGCACACATCATGGCCCACTATCCTCAAGCACATCAGCAGGTCTCCGAAGAACAAGGATAGTTTCCTACTCACAGTACAGTTGTCAACCCCAGTAAACCTGACATTGATTTAATACTTCTAACCAGCCCACACGTGTATTTCAGTCCTGTAAGTTGACACAACAACATTCTTCATAGCATTGTACTGTCTAGTACAGTCTTAGTTTGTTTGGGTTGCTATAACAAGTAACCTTAGACTGGGTGGCTTATAAATAACAAATTGACTTCTTATAGTTCTGAAGGCTAAAAGTCTGAGATCAGAGTGCCAGCATGATCTGGTTCTGGTGAGGGCCCTCTTCTGGGTTGCAGAGTACCAGTTTCTCATCGTATACCCAAGAAAGAGAGCTCTCTGGGGGTCCTTTTTATATAGCATGAATCCCATTCATGAGGGCTCCACCTCATGACCTAATTACCCTCTAAAGGCCCCACCTTCAGATACTATCACAATGGACTTAGGGTTTTTATTTAAGAATTTAGTGGGGACACAATATTTGGTCTTGCATACAGGGTCCAATTGAGGATCGTGTTCTACATTTACTTGTCATGTGTCTTTAGTTTCTTAACATCTGGAGTCATGCCTTGGCCTGCCTGCCCTTTTTAAAAATGACAGTTTATTGAGATACAATTCATATACCACAAAATTACCATTTAAAAAAAGTTGGGATATAATTTCAGTTGTAAAATTCGTCTTTGAAAGTGTGCAATGCAGTGGTTTTTAGTATATTCACAGTTGTGTAGTAATCACTACTATCTAATTCTAGGACATTTTCATCACCCCCAAAACAAACTCTATACACATTAGGTCATACCCCATTTCCCACTCCTCCCGGCCCCTGGCAACCACTAATTTACTTCCTGTCCCTATGCATTTGCCCTTTCTGGGTATTTCCTTTTTTTTTTTTCTTTCTTTTTTCTTTTTTTGAGACGGAGTTTCACTCTTGTTGCCCAGGGTGGAGTGCAATGGCATGATCTCGGCTCACCATAACCTCCACCTCCCGGGTTCAAGGGATTCTCCTGCCTCAGCCTCCTGAGTAGCTGGGATTACAGGCATGCGCCACCATGCCTGGGTAATTTTGTATTTTTAGTAGAGACAGGGTTTCTCCATGGCCAGGCTAGTTGCTAACTCCCAACCTCAGGTGATCCGCCCACCTCGGCCTCTGTGCTGGGATTACAGGTGTGAGCCATGGCACCTGGCCTTTCTGGGTATTTCATATAAATGGATTCATATAATATGTGGTCTTTTGTATCTAGTTTCTTTCCCTTCGCATAACGTTTTTGAGGTTCTCCCGTATTGTAGCTGGTATCAGTATTAACTCCTTTTCATGGCTAAATAATATTCCATAGTAGGGATATACTGCATTTTGTTTATCCATTCATCAGTTGATTAATTTTTTTGGCTGTTTATAAATCTGCTGTGAACATTCTTATACAAGTTTTTGTGGGTCCATTTCCTTTTTTCTTAAATAGTTTATTTTAGATTCAGGGTATATGTGCAGGTTTGTTACATGTGCATACATTTTCAGTGCTCTTGTATTTACATTTTAATCTGGATGTTATATCTCACTTTACAGAATTTTTTTCACAGTTACTTCTCTTTAGGGTTTATGGTGGAACACATGTAGACAGAGAAATGGTGGTTAGGAAGACATAGACCTGGTAGTTTGTCACTCTGAAGTGGGCTGTCAACTGAAAAGCTTGAGGACCATGGGTCTAGACAGACAGCTCATTCCAACTACAACTATCATAGATTGACCAACTCCTGAGAATTTATGCCATTTACCTACCTTACTGGGCCTTCCAATAAGATGGACTAATTTTAATAAGAGTTTCTTATTTTTCCTCCTTAACACTTTGTGGGAGATACTGTTGGGTGGAAATAATGTCAGTGTAATCTTGTCAAGGCCTGTACCTCTTTTATTCTTCTCTTCATGTTTGTATTTGTGTGGAGCAGGGGACTGTGCGTACCTGGGGTCCAAAGGAAGATGAATTGTCTTCCCCTCTGCCTTTCCCTCTAAATCGGTGCCACAGTGAGAATCAGCAACTGGCCAGGCGCAGTGGCTCATGCCCTAATCCCAGGACTTTGGCAGACTGAGGTGAGTGGATTGCTTGAGTCCAGGAGTTCGAGACCAGCCTGGGCAACATGGTGAAACTCCAGCTCTACTAAAAATACAGAAATTAGCCAGGCGTGATGGTGTGCACATGTAGTCCCAGCTACTCGGGAGGCTGAGTTGGGGGGATCACCTGAGCCTGGGCGGTTGAGGCTGCAGTGAGCCATGATGAGCACCACTGCACTCCAGCCTGGGCAATCAGAGTGAGACCCTGGCTCAAAAAAAAAAAAAGGCAACTGTCTGCCTCCTGAAGAGAGATGAATCTGTGCTAAGTGGACCCCTGGCAGGAAGCAGCCAGCCTTCAGGGACCAGCTGACAGGAAGTTGCCTCCAGAATTAGTAGAAGTTTGCTGGCTGGTGGTGTCCCCGCTCCCTCCAAACCTCTTGACCAGAGGTTATTTGTGAATACAAAGAGATTATGTAGCACCCTAAGGAGTTGGGGTAGGAGAGCGTCCAGAATAAATACATAGGTGAGATTGACCACCTCCTCACCTCCTCCTGTTGACTTCTAGATGTCACCACTTGAAATTTTTTCTCTCCCACTCTTGCTATGTGGTCTCACTGAGCCTTATAGATATCTTATGAAATTGCTTTAAAATTGTATCCTCCAAAAATTCCTTGAGCAAAAAGCCTTGCACAATATAGATGTTCAGAAACTGTTGTGTAAGTGAATGAAGCACAAGTTAGACCCACTGTACAAGGGAAATAGCTGAATGAGCATTTTCTAATCTAGTATTCCTTGTACTGTATGTTAATATGTTACGAAAACTCCTGACTGTGGTTAAATACCATCTTTAAAAATTTTATTTATTTATATTTTTATATATTTTAAGATAGGGTCTCACTCTGTGGCCCAGGCTGGAGTGCAGTGGCAATCATAGCTCACTGCAGCCTCTGTCTCCTGGGCTCAGGCTCCCCAGTAGCCTCACAGCAACCTCCATCTCCCAGGCTTAGCCTCACTAGTAGCTGGGACTACGGGCCCCTGTCAGCACACCTGGCTGATCTTTTTTTTTTTTTTTTTTAAGCAGAGTCGGGGTCTCAGTATGTTGCCTAGGCTAGTGTCAAACTCCTGGCCTCATTTTCTTTTTTCTTTTTTTGAGACAGAGTCTCAGTGTGTCGCCCAGGCCGGGGTGCAGTGATGCGATCTTGGCTCACTGCAACCTCCGCATCCCGAGTTCAAGCGATTCTCCTGCTTCAGCCTCCCCAGCCTCCCGAGTAGCTGGGACTATGCTACCACGCCCAGCTAATTTTTTCATATTTTTTAGTAGAGACGGGGTTTCACCATGTTGGTCAGGCTGGTCTTGAACTCCTGACCTCAAATGATCCACCTGCCTCGGCCTCCCAAAGTGCTGGGATTACAGGTGTGAACCACTGTGCCCAGCCTTTTTTTTTTTTTTTAAATAACTGCTGGCCCAACCTTGAGAAGGGTGGTGATGTCCTTTATTTAATGTAATATAGATTGTTTGGCTGGAGGCCCGAATCTTGGTTTCCATCATCATCCTAAGTGAAGTTTTACAGGATTGGATTAGAGAGGAATTCTAAAGGGCTGTATGCCCTTGTAATGGTGATTAGCCGTTAGTAATGGGAAATTCCTGGGTGGAGATATTTATTTAACTTGCATTCATAAGCCGGTGAACACTGAGCTCTATCTCTCCCAAGCTTTAACAATCTTTCCTTGACACATCTACATCTAAAAATTTGTAGATTTTTAAGAAGAAAGATTGGAAACTAGATTGCTTCACCCATAAACCCTGTCTTATTAAACCCTAATTGGGCTCTGTGCCCCAGCATATCCTTGCAGTCTTTTGTTGGGTATCATAAGTGAATTGTTGTGCTCCTTTATTATTATTATTCAAATTATAAGAGGCCGTGACATTGGAGAACTGGATCTCTTACCTAATAAAATATTAGGTAAGAATTCCAGACTTTCAACATATAAAACATCGCAAGCAATAGATTAATCACAGTGTTACATGTGTCACCAGATTTCTCCTCTGCTGTCTCTTACACTGCCTTCCAAGTGACCTGTCCCTTGTGACAGTTTTTTAGGAGAAGGTAAAGGATCCAACTCTGCTTGTTTGTGTGAAAGATACTGATGCCTGGGCCCATTCCTCAGAGATTCTGATTTATCATTCTGAGGTACATCCAGATATTTAACAGCTCCCAGATGATTTTAATGTGTAACTAAGGTTCAGAGCTACTCTGTTAGCCAAAATGCTCCTCCATTTAATCATGTACTGAGTTGTTCCCTTTTTAGTAAATCTTAGAATTTACAATAGGTGGGAGGATTACCTGAGCATTTATTACATGCTTTATATTTTATTACATCCTTTAATTGTCTTACTGTATTTTCATGGTGACCCAGTGAAGTCGACAAGCATTTGCTTCCAGGGTTCCTCCCCCTTCACTAGAGTCCTGCCGAGGCTGTTGCCTCACCATTTGGTTCTCTATTTCATGCCTGGCATTTCATCTGTAACTTTATGGCAGGCTGGCATTTTGGTGAGGGCAACTCTCCACAGCCACACCCATTAAGTGTTTAAAAGGGTGCATTATTTCTCATCTTTTGAAATCTTTTGCGTTCTGTGTTTTTCAGGAGCCTATTAAAATTTGCAGAATGTTTGGTAAGCTCTCTAGGGTTGTGGAACGCACACTCCCTAGAAGCTATTTTCTGTCTTCCACCACCGATGAATTGTGTGACTTTGAATAAATACATAACATTTTGTAAAAGGGACATTATTAACCTACCAGAAGACATGCACTAGACTAAGTGGAAGTCCTTCTTTGGCTATGAAATTTCAGTAGTCTCTGACTTTCTTTAATGACATGACGTGACTGACTTCCCATTTCTCCTCTTACCATTATTTTCAACTCAAATCCAGCTTTTATGCCTCTATGTCCTCCAGGTAAGAGAGACTGAAAATCAGTAGGCCTTGACAACTGATTAAATGTGAACATTGAGAGAAAGACCAAAGATGTCTTTAGGAGAGATGTCTTTAGCCAGACGTGGTGGCGCACAGTGGCATACGTTTTCAAACTAGCCTGATTCTCCAAACCTCCTGGGACATTTGTTAAATATGCAAATTCACAGGTTCCACTCTAGACCCACGAATCAATCTCCAGAGGTGGGCCTGGTTGGGCATTTTTATCAAGTTTCTAAGTGATTCTTGTGATCAGACAAAAGTGGGAAATTGTGCTACAGGAAATTGAATCTAGTTGGTGGTTGATAAATGAACATATGTGTATGTGTGTATATATATATATATATGTGTATATATATATATGTGTATATATATATATATGTGTGTATATATATATGTGTATATATATATATGTGTATATATATATGTGTATATATATATATATATGTGTATATATATATATATATATATTCCACTAACTCATTTAATTTTTTTCCTGGAGTTTTACAGATTAGCTAAGATCCACACCCCAGAATTAGAAGAACAAACACTATTTGCAAGAGAAAAAACTGAACATTTATTATTGTATTGTACTTAAAGGGGCTTTCAGTCTCTGATACTAAGTGATGCTTATGTGACACTTAAATATGTTGATAGCAAATGGTGATAGGTTTCTTCTGAATGTATTTCATAATCTGTCCAGTAGAGAATTAGACTGTGGAGCTTTGTGAGCATATTCTTAGGGTCTGTGCCGTGGACTATGTTTTAGATAAGATGGTGAAATTAGATATTTTGGTATTTAGCCATTGAGTTTCTTAATAGACAGTTCTATGGTCTGCTTTATATTAAGTTTCATGAATAGCAAGCTTACTGTATTTGTAATGATTTTGCTTATAATTTTAATTTTGAATATGTGTCCTTTGATACTGAAGGTTACATTTGGCAAAGGAACATTGCCTGGTACTGAATCATATATAGTTATATTGCTTTGTGTAGAATACATATGAATGTCTTGTACCTTGTAGCATGGCTGTCATAGGGCTATGTAATTACATTTAAAAACTTTTAAAAAATTTGCTCACACTATAGTCACTGTTGGATGAATGTCATGATAGTGTATTAAAACTCATTTAGGTTTCACTTTGACTTCCACATCTTTTTTTCATGACACGACATGAGTTATGTCTGATTAAAAATATATATAGTTTTCTGTTATGAAAGTTATCTATAAAATAGGAAACTTAGAAATTACAGAAAAATATATTGAAGAAAGTCATCCTTGAAGAAATGTCAGCCTTCAGAGTCTACCTATTCTTTAGCCTTTTATTTCAGCCTGTTTTTTTTTTTTTTTGAGATAGAGTTTTGCTCTTGTTGCCCAGGCTAGATAGAGTGCAGTGGCGTGATCTTGGCCCACCGCAGCCTCTGCTTCCTGGGTTCAAGCAATTCTCCTGCCTCAGCCTCCCGAGTAGCTGGGCTTACAGGCATGTGCCACCATGCCTGGCCAATTTTTGTGTTTTTAGTAGAGACGGGGTTTCTCCATGTTTGTCAGGCTAGTCTCGAACTCCCGACCTCAGGTGATCTGCCCACCTCAGCCTCCCAAAGTGTTGGGATTACAGGTGTGAGCCACCGCATCTGGCTTTTTTTTTTTTTTTTTTTTTTTTTTTGAGATGGAGTTTGGCTCTTGTTGCCCAGGCTGGAGTGCAATGGCAGCGATCTTGGCTCACTGCAACCTCTGCCTCCCAGGTTCAAGTAATTCTCCTGCCTCAGCTTCCTGAGTAGCTAAGATTACAGGCATGTGCCACCATGTCCGGCTAATTTTTTTATTTTTAGTAGAGACAGGGTTTCACCATGTTGGCCAGGCTGGTCTTAAACTCCGAATTTCAGGTGATCTGTCAGCTTCGGCCTCCCAAAGTGCTGGGATTACATGCGTGAGCCACTGTGCCCGGCCTATTTCAGTCTTTTATTATGCCTAATTATTCTGGTTTATAAACAATGACCTAATTAGTAAAACTTGAGCCTGTACGTAGTGCTCATTTTGCTTTACATTAGCTTATCTGAAGCTAGGACCGAATAAGATATTGAGATATTTTCAGATATTATTATGGTGGAATAATTCAATCATGTAGTCTAGATAGCCATTTTCATGGGTACTTTCAGTGCCCATGACATATAATAAGGGTATATTTTGTGCCAGGCACACTGCCTTGGATTTAGACTATTAACAGTCTCTCGGCTCTCAGGTTTTATAGTTACCATTCTAGGCTGAGTGCATCCATAGGCAACTAAAACTGTATGGTACTGTAAGGATACTAGTCAGTCTCCTTACGTCTATTCTCTCCTCACCTCATTCCATTCTGAATAGAGTTACCAAAGTGAAATTCTCTTAGTAATGTTCTTATGTTATTTTCATAAAGCGTACAGTGGCTTAGATGGCTTTAGATTTCCAGGATACTTTACCATCTAGCCCCTTTTACTCTATCAACTTATTTTGTTACTTGCTGATATAATCTGTAGCCAGGAAAGCCTGAATACAGTTTGTTATCCCTCTGCCTTTGCTCATGTGTTTTCTGCATCTGGAATCATCTTCCTCTCTTCTCTCTGACAGTTAATGTCCCTGTTTTCTTTCAAAACTCTCTTTGAAATTTACATTTTTCGGGAAGCCTTTCTCTTTGACTTGCTGGACATCTGACTAGCATGTTATCTTTTTATATTTGTTCAAAATGTCATTTTCAACATTTACTCAACTAATTAATATCAAGGACTTGTCATCTATTCTCTTTTTCTCTGCATTGGGTTAGAAACCTAATTTAACTTCAACACTGACATATTGGTATTTTAGAGTGGGAAATTGAGACTTTGATAGGAAGGTGTTTGCTGCTGCTGCAGGTAGTGTGCCTGAACCCAACTGACATCACACCCAGAATGTATAGAGGGCCAAGTATAGTACTATGTAAAAATGACAGAATAACCTCTTAAAAAAGAAAAAAAAATAAAAAAGAATAGCAAATAGAAACACCATTCTCTCAAACTTTGATTTGTAGAAGCAGATGTTTTGTAAAATTTTTTTTTCGCCTTAGACTCACTGATATTTCTCTTCCTCTATGGGATATAATCCATTACTATTTGTTTTGCTATTAAGATTGTTTGGGAAACCCTTCTAAAGAATTAAACAACAGCGTTAGTGGGAGCTGAGGTAAGGAGAACTAATGGCTCACCCGAGGCTGGTTGGAAGAGGACGGGCAGGGCCGAGCGGCTGAGCACTGGCACAGGTGTCCGTCCTAATGTGCCAGGCAGACTCTTGATGAAGCCAGCTTTTTCTGCATGTGCAGAGGTTATTTCTGCTTTTAGAATCTGTGCTCTAGATTATAAAATCATTCAGATCTTGTTTGTTTTCTAAATAATCTAGTGTCAAAATCCTGAGAATTTGTGTCTTCCCGTGAGGCTTAGGTGGAAGTCTGACTTAGTATCTGGAACATCAGGTATTTAAGGGCTAATATAAATGTAAAATATTGAATTGATGATCTTTACATAGTATAACCAACCATGTGTGAAACACCAAACTGGAAAAATTTTACCTCTCTCCTCCAAAATAAAACTTTGTTTTAGAGTAACAAATCAAATATTTTAAAGGCAGATAGATGATAAAACACCTGAATTCATGGGTGACTGTCTCAAACCAGTCTGAAAAATATTACTTGTTATAATAGCAGTACATCAAGGGACTTGGCTGTTCCTCCTCAAAAAATAGAAAATGAATTAATGATAAGAGCTTAACATCAGACAGGAAGAGGCTTGGTTATAATCATGAAGAGAGAAATTAAGATGACTATGAGGATGAAGAAACAGCAAAGCCTCTAAGGACAAAAGAAAGGTACAGAAACTACAGTTAGATGATGTGATGGAGCCGAATTATAGAAAAAGATGGACAGTGAAAAGGACAAAGTGGAAAAAGTAACCAAGGGATGAGGACAGAGAATGTTCCAACTCCCGTCTGGGGCTACTCCGCTAGCCTTTAGTGTCCTTGCTCTCCTGTGGTAATGTGATTCTTCAGCCTAGGTCTTGGCCTGTCACTTTGTGGTACTTTGCCCCTGATACAGCTTCCTGATATCATTAACTTCCAGGGCCCCAGCAGGGGGAAGTGTGCGGACAGATGCAATGACTTAAAATTAACACAGCCTAGGACCCTGCAGTGAATGAAGAGCGATGCTGTTGCTGCATCTTTCTCTGCTACCTGGCTGCCGTTTCTTTTTTCCTTACCTGGTGGAGTAACAAAAGCCCCAAAGGGGTCTCCTGCATACTGTGGGATTGGAAGAGAAGTGGAAATAGTTGCTCAGAGCAAGCCTTGAAAATCCCCTGTCAGAAAAGGAATTACCTGGAACAGTTACCCCAGAGTTACCCGTTTTAGTTCGTGTGTTGTAGGGTATAAACTCTCATACCATAATATGACTGCTTAATGATAAGTCAGCCTTGTCCCTGTTAGGAGACTTTGCTAAGAACTGAGGCACACTTACAGCAATATCTTTTTGTTCTAAGTGAAATAATCTTTAGATATTAGTGATCTCTGAATTCCTCATTATACAAGTAGGAAAAACACAGGCTTGGGGAATGTCAGGTGACACTGTATATGCCATTTTAGCATTTTAGTAGATGAGTTGAAATTAGGAACAAGGTCTCCTGAGTCCTAGTCTACAGTATCTTTTAAAAACAATAACCTCACTTGTCTCTAAATTCCTAGGGTTAGTTTTGCTCTCATGGAGCAAAGAAACTAAGCAGGCCTAGGTTGTAGGTGACTGGCAGAGAGACTGAGAGAAGGAAGCCTGCGGTGGAGTGTTCTGTGATTTTAAAGTTTTTGTAGCTCCTGCTTTTGCTGTTGGAGCTGAGCAAGGGGCCTGCAGCTAGCCCTGGGCCTGGCTGGTGTCCCATTTTTGAGGCCCCAGAGTTATTTTTAGCCGCAGGGCCTTGGAAGCAGGTGTGGTCTGGGCTTGAAGACCACGCCTGGAATGTGTTCAAACCTTGTGCATGTCTCCTTAGGAGCTGAGAATAGTGACGAAGCCATTGCATATACTTTGTTAGAGGAGTTTGCACTTTTCCAAGTGAGAGGAATGAAAGTCATCCTGCGTTGCATTTGTGGCACTTTAAACAGATTTATTTTGGAAACTTTATAAATTGAATGATCTTTTACAAGTGTTAGTGAATATAATTAAAAAATACATTAGGTATAAATCCTTTGTATACCAAATAAACTTTTGTATTATAAGAGTCATACCCTAACTGACCTATTTTTAAAGTCTAGCATAGTCATAAACATGTGATTTAAAATTTAATTTTTCTCACTTCCCCCACCCCTCAAACATTATTGCTGTTTAAAATAATTCTTTATAAATCCACTTCAGCTTTTACCTTGAGGGTAAACATCAATTTCCATACATTACATTTGTTCATCTTTTTTTTTTTTTTTGAGACAGAGTTTCGCTCTCGTCGCCCAGGCTGGAGTGCAGTGGAGCGATCCTGGCTCACTGTAACCTCCGCTTCCCGGGTTCAAGTAATTCTGCTGCCTCAGCCTCCCGAGTAGCTGGGATTACAGGCATGCACCACCACCCCCAGCTAAGTTTTGCATTTTTAATAGGATGGGGTTTCACCATGCTGGCCAGGTAGTTCTCGAATTCTTGACCTCAGGTGATCCGCCCGCCTCGGCCTCCCAAAGTGCTGGGATTACAGGCATGAGCCACTGTGCCCAGTCCTCATGTTCTTAACCTTTGCACACCCAAACTTTTATAATGGTCCTGAGAAGAAGGAGAACAGCAGGATCTGGTACTAGTTCCTGGGTCTGAATGTATGTCATGACCTTTATTAATATTTTTCATAATTTCCAAGGTTATGGAAAAGAATATGACAATTACTTTTAATTACCTAAGTAAAACCATTACTATGTTTTATACATATCCATCCTATGTGTGTTTGTATGCCTGTGGGTGTTTCAGGTTCTATCTTACCTAACTGTTCTGAGACTTGACTTTATTCTCAATATATCATGACCATCCTTGGCTGTCAATAAGTATATTTTTACACCATCGTTTTTAAATGTTGCATACCATGTTGCAGGATTTATCATAATTTATGAGTTACTTAAGCCAGTCCGTCCCTTTCTTATACATCTAGGCCTTTTCCAGTATTTTTTCATGTGTATTTTAACTGAAAGATACAGCACTTTCTTGTAAGTCACTTTGTTTTGTTTTGTTTTGTTTTAAGATGGAGTCTCACTCTGTCATCCAGGTTGGAGTGCAGTGGCATGATCTCGGCTCACTGCAATGTCCACCTCCCAAGTTCAAGCGATTCTCCTGCCTCAGCCTCCCGAGTAGCCAGGATTACAGGCCCATGCCACCACATCTGGTGAATTTTTGTATTTTTAGTAGAGACGGGGTTTCGCCCTGTTGGCCAGACTGGTCTTGAACTCCTGACCTCAAGTGATCCACCCGCCTCGGCCTCCCAAAAGTAGTTTAAAGGAGATTCTTGAAACTACCTCCTTGTTGTATAGACTTTTTTCATGCATATGTCTTGCTTAACATGTCTTTGATATTTTACTGCGTTCCATATTGTAAAACTAAGATTCTCTTAGTAGATACAACACACTTTTGGTGTTGGAAAAATTCTGGGAAAAAGTGCTGGGATTACAGGCATGAGTCACCATGCCCAGCCATAAGTCACTTTGAATTTATTCTGTGAGCCATTTTGAAATTATCTTCAGGAGAATGTAGTTCAGCATTCTAATTTTATTTATTTTAGTACTAAGAGATTTAAAATAGATTAAATTATGGAATATTACTATTGTGAGCTTGAGCTTGAGTGCAGGTGGGTGAGAAGTTTGGTGTTGGTGTTGCATTCCATTGCTTGCTCCTAGAGCCTTCCAGTCCTCTTTGGAAAAATTAAATTATAACCCCTCTCCCCTTAGACTGTGTTCCAAATTGTTCAGATGTTTACTCTGGTCTTAATACCTTTAGTCAATTAGTTCTTTGTCAACAAAGTATACTATATCTTTCATGTATTGGAATTTTGTTGTTCTGGGGCTGGTGTGGGCTAAAGGAGGGGGTGCATATATTAATAGATAAAGATTATAAACTTATTTCAGTGTTATCAACCTCTTCAATATAGTAATCTAACTTGTAAAGTCCTTGTGTTAAGTATTTGATCCTTCTGACAGGGAGAGAACCTTGAAAGCATTTAAAAAATTTTTAATGTAAAGATCCTTTAAACTACCTCCTTCTTGTATAGACTTTTTTCACACATATATCCTGCTTAATGTGTCTTTGATATTTTACTACATTCCATGTTGTAAAACTAAGATTCTCTTAGTAGATACAACACACTTGTGGGGTTGGAAAAAAATGTATAATATTAACATTAATAGTAATCTTTCTTGTTACAGTATTTCTTTGCCAAGAAATGCACTGCATAAGAACTACAGTTTCTCTCTTTGTAGTTTTAAGGAAGAAATTGTACTAAATTATCTTATATATATATTTTTTCACACTGAAGCTAAAAGTTCAATTGCCTGCCTCAAAAGCATGGACAACAAAAGCAAAAATAGACAAATGGGATTATGTCAAACTAAAAAGCTTCTGCACTGCAAAGGAAACAGTCAACAGAGTGAAGAGACAACCTACAGAATGGGAGAAAATATTTGTAAACTATACATCTGATAAATAGTTAATACCTCAAAAACATCAGGAACTCCAACAACTCAATGGCAAGAAAGCAAGGAACTTGGTTGAAAAATGGGCAAAAGACCTGAATGGACATTTTTCAAAGAAAACATGCAAATGGCCAACAGGTCTATTAAAAAATGCTCAGCATCACTCATCATCAGAGAAATGCAAATTAAAACCACAGTAAGATAGTATCCCACTCCTGGCAGTATGGCTGTTTTCAAAAGACAGAAGATCAGTGTTGGTAAGGATGTGGAGAAAGGAAAACGCTTATACGCTGTTAGTGGAAATGGGAACTATTTATAGCCATTATGGAAAACACTATGGAGGTTCCTCAAAAAAATTAAAAATAGAACCACCATATAATCCAGCAATCACACTACTGAGTAAAGAAAATGAGATGTTTGCATACCCATGTTTATTGCAGTGCTATTTACAATAGCCAAGGTAAGGAATCAACCTAAGCGTCTATCAAAATATGAATGAATAAAGAAAACGTGGTATATATGTACACAATGAAATTCTATTCAGCCTTAAAAAATAAGAAAATCCTGTCATTTTCTACAACATGGATGAACCTGGAGGACATTATGTGAAGTGAAATAAACAAGACCCAGGAAGACAAATCCTGTGTAATTACACTCATGTGGGAGCTGAAAAGGTTGATCTCATGGAAGTAGTACAATGGTTACCAAAGGCTGGGATGGTTAGTGGGGAGGGGAAGCCTGGGGAGATGTTGGTGAAAGTAAATCATTACTTAGGAGAAATACGTTGAAGGATCTATTGTACAGCATGCTGACCACAGTTAGCGAGGATATATAGTATTCCTGAAAAATTCAAGGAGTGGATGTTAAGTGTTCTCATCACAACAATGATGGCTATGTGTGGTAATGCACTTGTTAGAATTAACCATTCCACAGTGTGTATATACTTAAGAATATTGTGTTGCACATGATAAATACATACAGTTTTATCCATTAATTTAAAAAGTTTGGCTGGGCACAGTGGCTCACGCCTGTAATCCCAGCACTTTTGGAGGCCAGTGTATGAGAATTGTTTGAGCCCAGGAGTTTGAGACCAGACTAAGCAACACAGTGAGACCCCGTCTCTACAAAAAATAAAAATTAGCCAGGTGTGGTGACACATGCCTGTGGTCCCAGTTACTCGGGAAACTGAAGTGGGAGGATCACTTGAGCCCAGGAGGTGAAGGTTGCAGTAAACTGAGATCACAGCACTGCATTCCAGCCTTGGATGACAGAGCAAGACCCTGTCTCAAAAAACAACAAAAACAAAAGTTCAGTTTCCTGGAAATGCATCATTTCCAATAGATATAACCATAGTTCTGAACAAAGCATGAACACCTGCCACATCTTTTATTGGCATTTGCCCAATTCACCATTATCTTGGCTAGTATATCCATTGGCCCCAGAGAGCTACAATCTTCCAGGTATCCACATAGCTCAGTCTCTTACCTCTCTCCTCTCTCATGTTCTCAAGGTAAGGCCTTCTGTGACTACTCTACTCTCAGTTTTAACAGCCACCCCCGCACACCCTTTGCTCTTCCCTGCTCTATTTTTTCTCCCTAGTTCTTATCAGTGTCTGTCATAGGAAATGTTTTGTTTTTGTTGTTGATCGTGTTCCCCATCACTAAATTAGAAGCTCCAGAAAGGCAATAATTTTTGCCTTGTTAATTTATAACCAGGCAGTACATTAATAACTTATAAATTATAATGAATACTTTTTCATTTATTGCTACATTTTCACAGCAGTGCCTGGCACATATTAGGTGCCAAATAAGTACTTGTTAGTTGACTGAATTAGTTACACTAGGCCTGATGAAGTATAGTGATTTGGCAGATGTTCAAGAAAACCAGGATGCACAAATTAATCCCCATTTGACCTCTGTTTGGCTTGTTCTAAATCTTTCTTCTCCTGCCTCCAGCCTACCTTTACTGAAAATATCCTTCTAAAACATTTTCTCCTCAATTCTCAGATTAAGCCAATCCCTGGCCGTATTTCCTCTTGCCCAGTAACTCCATCCAGGGATCCTTCCATTTCTGCCTTCCCAAGACCACCTCCATACACTGGCCTTTCTCCCAGTGGGTAGGGTCCTGAGTTTTCAGGCAGGGTGTCTGGAGGAAGCATTAAGTGTAGAGGGGTAGGTGAGGGAGCCTGTAGGCCAGGAGGAGTGTGTCTAGGATACATACATAGGTGGCAGAGGGAAAGAGGAAGGTTGGGAGGGGGAAGCAGGAGGAGAGCTCAGGTGGGTCAGGGAAGGGGAAGCTGGTGAAACAGGCGATCAAAAACAGGAAGCAGTACTAAGAAAAAGATAAGAGCTCTGATTGAGCCAATACCAAGAGGGGAGTGCTCCTTGCCCTGAACAGAAACTTTGGTGAAGGCTTCTCACAGATTTGGCCTCTGCCTGGGCTGGCCTGTGCCTAAAAGTACAGGCATTATAGGTAGTCTTTGAGGGCTGACTGCTATTCTAGCCTTTATCTGTGGGTCCTTGAGATGTATATAAACAACCTGAACCTCTGATTGGAGGGGCGGCTTTCAACAGTGTGGTATGTCAGCGCGAGGCAACTGGGTTCTACGGTGCGGATAACTGCTGTCTCCAGGTCTAGTATCATCTAGTTTTGCTTCAAGCAGCCTAACTCATTATTGCCATTACTTGTCAGAATATCCTCAATTTTTGGTAAGGAAATATGATCAGACATTAATAGGCAGCTAAAAAGCACATTAAGTGCGTAGCTTTATTTTATTTTAATTATACTCTTAAGTTCTGGGGTACATGTGCAGAACATGCAGGTTTGTTACATAGGTATACACGTGCCATGGTGGTTTGCTGCACCAAGTTCGTAGCTTTCTTGATTTTGGTGAGTGTGGTTTTTTGTGTTTGTTTTAAATTTTTTTTAATTGAATGTATTTGCCAAATACCAGACCTCAGAATGCTATCAAGTTTCTCTTAACCCATGGCTTATGAGATAAAGTTGCTTTAGTCTGTGTAGAATTGAAGCAGTCAAAGTCTAAGGAGTTCTTGTTTGCTTGCAGATATGATAGTCTCCTTTTTTCCCTTTTGATTGGTTAAGTTTTTCCTGTTATTGAAAGCCTGTATTTAGGGCTGTATTGAAAGGCATTTCGGTATATCTTGTTGCCTGTTTCTTCAGTTTTACTGGAGGGAAAAAATTTAAGTCAGGCTTGTAGTTTAATAAAAGTAAACTTCTCACCTGATTATATCCTTTCCATAAACTGAGAATTTGAACTTCAGTTCTAGCCCAACCAAATAAAGCTAAATCCCTCTCCTCACTCAACAGGCCTATTAAGCACCCCATAGCTATGGGATCCTTTTCCTTCCCCTGATAATTTCTCTTTGTAAAAGAAAATGTTTAAAATGGAGTTGTGCCTCTCTGAGTGGGACCCCACCCGCTTCCTCCTGGAGCCCCATCCCCTGCTGTGGGCCTTGATGCAGGCCTTGGGAGTGGGTGTTTTAGGGCAGCAGTAGCAGTAGCAGATGAAATTATTGCTGCCAGCAGAAAATAACCCATGGGTAGAAGGAAAAAAATTGTGTGTGTGAGCAATTATCACTTTTTTTCTGAGTGGGATATAGTCAGTGTCAGTATGACTGACCTAGAACCCAGGATCATGTTTGGGAAGTTGAAGAGAAAAGTCATCTGGGAAGCAGAAGAAGATCCTTAATATAATCACTTAAAAATAATCTTAAAAAAAGGATTGTCTGGCTAGGCACAAATTTTGAAGGGTACAAGTAATACAAACCAAAACAAAACATTTTCCTTTTAAGTAATTAATGGCAAATACTGGTTTTATACAGACTTTATGTTGTTCTTTTAGTTGAAACAGGCCCTACCTGTTCACTTTAACATAAAAATGGTCTTAGACTTACAGTTCTTAAACATAACTTATTCAGTAGCATACTTCATTGATATACCGTATTTGTGCAGAGTTGGATATAGAGTGAATTTCAAGAAATAAAACTCCAGTGATTTCTATTACAGTCATAAATACATTTCCATAAGTAACCAAATGGAATCTAAATAAAAATAAATTACATATAAAAACACAGAAAAAATTGTATATTAAAGGGGGAAAGTTGTTACACAACTTGTGTTAAATATTATAAAATATAAAACATAAATCATTTGCTGAAAGGTAAAATATACCAGAAATGGTATTTCTTTAGGAGATTTGCTGATTTTCTTCCGTGATCTGTATAGTCATTTTGTTATACTAAGATGTTGACTCAGTTTATCTTTATTCCTAGACAAAGTATTTTAAAACCTTTATTTTGAACTTGGGATACTTTGCAGTTTTTTGTGTAGTATCCCTGATTAAGGTTACTAGTCTTCAGTATGATAAATACTGCCTTGCTGACTTTAGGGTAACCTTTAAAAGATAATTTCCATAACTTCATGAATGTTCACCATCACATTTTAACTTTCTTTTAAGCCAGAGTAGTTATAGAGGGTACTCTCTAACTAGGATGTCATAAAACAGGCCAGGTGTGGTGACTCCCAGCATTTAATTTGCTAACCTTTTGAGCACACTATTATGAGTTACTTGTCAGTGTACTCATTCTGACAAGTAACTTCAGAATTACATTCTAGGTACTCTAGTATGTAATTCTAGGGGGGGAAATTATTGTGTGTGTGTGTGTGTGTGTATACATATATTTTTAATTTTTTGTAGAGATAGGGTCTCGCTGTGTTGCCCAGGCTGGTCTTGAACTCTTGGACTCAAGCGATCCTCCTGCCTCAGCCTTCCAAAGTGCTTGGATTACAGTCATGAGCTACTATGCCCAGCTGGAGTTATCTTTTAAGTTTAAGAATTTCGCTGGACGTGGTGGCTCACACCTGTAATCCCAGCACTTTGGGAGGCTGAGGTGGGTGGATTACCTGAGGTCGGGAGTTCAAGACCAGCCTGACTAACATGGAGAAACCCCGTCTCTACTAAAAATACAAAATTAGCCAGGCGTGGTGGCACATGCCTGTAATCCCAGCTACTGGAGAGGCTGAGGCAGGAGAATCGCTTGAACTCGGGAGGTGGAGGTTGCGGTGAGCCAGGATGCACCATTGCACTCCAGCCTGGGCAGTTGCACTCCAGCCTGGGCAGTAAGAGTGAAACGCTGTCTCAAAAAAAAAAAAGAATTTCTACATGTTTTATTTAGATTTCCAGACATGCATATATGCAAGGCCCATGGAAATATAGATTGATTCATTTTCTAATTAAATGTTGAAAAAAATGTGATTCAAGTACTGTAAGTGAAAGAAAAAGCAAGATGCAAGACACTGTCTATACTTTGTAACCATTTGAACAAAGAGAAGGAAAAGTGTGTATATTTGTGTTTCATTCTATATTAATTAAAAAAAATCTTTGGAATAAATTAGATGAGACTACTAAAAGTTGTTACCGGTTAGAGGGCAGGGTTGGGACCCAGGCAGATGGAGGATAATGGTAGAAGAAGGATTTTGAATATATTTAGTTTTTTTTCATTTAAATGTATTTGCTGAAGTTTCAATATCGTGGCAATTTTAAACACCTTTATTGATGTATAAGTGACACAATAAACTGTACATGTTCATACTATGTATACATTTTTAGACTTTTTGAACCATATGAATATATTACCTATTTAAAAATCTAAAGAAAGTATTTACAACTTTAGCAGCTGGCTAAATAAATAGGTAAATAGCAAAGCTGGTCTGCTCTGGATTTTGTTCTATGGACTTGAGCCTTTGTGGTTCATTGTAAAAATTTTTATTCCCCTTGACTTATAGAAATTCTGGGTAAGGTTAGCTTGGTGATGTTGCAAGCAAAATATTCTCTTGTCATCTTTCAAATCTTGCCTAATGCAAAGGATTTTGAAAACAAAACAGTAAATACAGAGAAATTTTTAAAATTAGACTCATAGCCAGTGATGGAGATTGAACCAAAATTCTCTGTGTAAGTGAAAGAGATTAAGGCCATTGTTACTTTACCCTCCATGATCCCTTGGCAGGGCTCTGCCTCTCGCCTCACCCATTTAGGACTACAGAGAATTAGACCTTGGGCATGAAGTCCTACCAGGAGGACTCCAGTGGCCTCAGTACAACACTGAAAGAATGTAACTTCACCCTCACTTCACTTTTACCCCTATGCTTCACTTACATCCTCAGCTTAGAGTCACTTTGACCAGAGCCTTTCTCGGTCAGGGAAAGGGTCTTTTTGTATCTGTAACTAAGCTCTGATTCTCTGGGCAAGAATGACATTTTCTGCTCTGTAGAACTGTTTGTTGTAACCTGTCTTTGGGTTTATGAGAATTGACTGAGGGGAAGCAAAGATGAGAACTTTCTAATTCAACTTTTGCATGTTTGCTGACTTCTCCCTCCTTTTGTCCCTTGATCTGCTAACCCAGATAACTGCTTTGTCCCATCCGGATTTTATCTCTTTGAGAGGAGCCAATCAGACTCAGAGACCCAGTGCCGTTGTTGGAATCAACTTGCTCTTGTTCTCGGATTTCCACTTTCTGTGCCACCTGGGTACCCTCATGGACAATTGGCATCATTCTTTCCCAGTCCAGTTCCATTATGGGAACAAGTACTTAGGGAAAACAGGGCAACCTAGTAGTAGAAGCCCTGGTTTGGGAATCAGACAATCTGAATACAGGACCTTACATTGCCATGAACTCTGTCACTGAGCAGGCAGAACCTGATTCAGTGGTATGGCCTTGGTAGGCGCTTTGCAGAAGTTTATTAGTGGATTGACTAGGACAAATTCTCTCTTATAGTTCCTTCAGTTGAAAATAGAGATGACTTTTGTACTTCATTGCCATAAAGCTATACTAAAAATAATACATTAATGAAAGTTGTTTCTTGGAAAATAAGAAATGGACGTATAATGTATTAAATGAAGCTGGTTTGTAAAATGTGGTGTGGTTGAAACAGTATCTCAGGTGCCTTCTAACTCCCTGTGTGTCAGCCTCTGTGAGAAAGGGCACAGTTTGGTTGCAGCTGTACTATAGGAGGATGGAATTACATCTGTTTTTATCTGTGAGTGATGTCTTTTAGATACCAGATGCAAGTCAGCTTTGTTTGCCATTGGCATCTATAGGGTATTTTTCCTCCTGTCGCTCTGTGATGCATAGTTGCTTTTTTACTCACCAGCTTTCAATAAATTAGATAATTTTGTTCTCAGATCAAAATTTGAAGAGACGAGGCCACTATAATGTCTACATTTTGTAGGTGAAGAAACTGTGGTTTAGAGAGGTTATGTGATTTGTCCAAGGTTGCATAAGTAAATGGCAAAGCTACATCTCTTTATATCATGCTCCCCCTCTGTCTCCATGCTTTAGCTTCTAATTTGTAAGTACAAAATTAGGAAACATGACCTAAAGGTTTTTAAAGGCTCTGACATCCTGATCTGAAGTCAGCTAATCAAATATTTATTTAGAATCTTAAACTGTTTTTGGGACAAGGAAGAATTTACCTATTATAATAATATATTGAGTATGTTATGTCCGAAGTACTGTAGAAGTAAGAAGTATAATAAACTTTTGCAATCAAATATTTACCCTCTAGGCTGGGTGCGGTGGCTCATACCTATAGTCCCAGTACTTTGGGAGGCTGAGACGGGTGGATTGCTTGAGCCCAGGAGTTCAAGACCAGCCTGGGCAACATGGCGAAACCCTGTCTCTACAAAAAGTACAAAAATTAGCCGGGTGTGGTGGCATGCACCTGTAGTCCCAGCAACTTGGGAGGCTGAGGCAGGAGAATCACTTGAGCCCGGGAGGCAGAGGTTGCAGTGAGCTGAGATTGTGCCACTGCACTCCAGCCTGGGTGACAGAGCAAGACCCTGTCTCAAAAAAAAAAAAAAAAAAAAAAAATTTACCCTCTAGAAGTTCAATGCCAGAAGTAGACATGTAGTTTTATGTAGTAGAGGATTTCGTATAAGCAGAGATGGACCAGGGGAGATAGGAATCCGAGAGTATTGAAGGTCAAGGTGAAGTCCAAGCAATAAGCACAAAACTTCAACTAGTGTTAATTAGAAAGTGATTGATTAAAGGAGTTTGGCAAGAAAGGGAAGCACTGGGTTCAACTTTAAGGGCTCTGTATGTCTGGGTTGCCAACTTAGAGTTCCAGGTTAAGGGGTGAGATTTTTTTAAGACTAGGAGTTAGTGATTCTCTGAAGAATGAAGCAGGAAAAAGTGAAGGATAAGCTTACGGGGCCTTAAGCAACTTGGTGGTAGGGAGGTGGCCTCCGGAAGGAGACATGCCAGGGCCATGGCTGTGAGCTTCAGCACTTCACAGGCCTAGCTCAGCAGCTGCTGTGACAAACATATCAGTTGTTTTTGTCCTTCCTCTTCCTTAAAAGATAGCTGAAATTTATAGAACCTCCAGTTTTCCTGCATCATCTTCTTCTCTCCTCCGTGAGGGCAATTTTAAAAGGCTGCTGTTTGCGCCCTGGTAGTCACGTGAGCTCACATATACACACATTTACACCTACTCATTCATCACAGGAATTCTCAAGCCATTTCAGAAAATATTTTTTTTTTGTCCCGATAACACAGGATTGCTAACTTTGTCCTCAGCTGCTATTCTTTGTGGGGTTTCGATAAATAAGCAAATAAAATATAGGAAAACTAATTGAAATACTAATACTTCAAGCAGCTTTTTATAGGCCTTTTAATTCAAAGCAGCTTTTTATAGGCCTTTTAATTCAATACTACAGGTCATTTAGTTCTGAGCCCTAGGTGATTATAATTCATGATATGTCTTGTTTTGTTTTCTTTGAGTTTTTACATTTTGAGGTAAAATGGAATTATCACTAGCACATTTTTCTGAAGCCATACCGATTTGTCCTTTTTATTTGTTCAAATGAAGCAGTGCATCAAGTATGGAATTAGATTAATGGAGTAAATATTATGAATCATACACTCTCTCTAATCTGACACTCTTTCTTCTTTTTTTGACCTCGCGTTTTGTTTTCTGGCTTTCTGTCTCCGCGTAGGCTTTCAGTCCAGTGTAAAGCTGTTGGAGCGCCGGAGCAAAGGTAAAGAATGATGTAATGCGCTGGCTGCCCCAAAGCATCTTTTGTTGTGGAATGGTTATTCCAGTCATCTCTTTATGAATCAAATGTGAGGGGCTGCTTTGTGGACGGAGTCCTTTGCAAGAGCACATCAACGGGAAAGAGAAAGAGACATTCACTTGGAGGGCTCTTTGCTGAAAATGGGTTTAACTCTCCTTTTGCCAGTCACCACCAGCCTGACCTCATACACTTTTAGTACAATGGAGTGGCTGAGGCTTTGAGCACACCACCATTACATCATCGTGGCAAATTAAAGAAGGAGGTGGGAAAAGAGGACTTATTGTTGTCATGGCCCATGAGATGATTGGAACTCAAATTGTTACTGAGAGGTTGGTGGCTCTGCTGGAAAGTGGAACGGAAAAAGTGCTGCTAATTGATAGCCGGCCATTTGTGGAATACAATACATCCCACATTTTGGAAGCCATTAATATCAACTGCTCCAAGCTTATGAAGCGAAGGTTGCAACAGGACAAAGTGTTAATTACAGAGCTCATCCAGCATTCAGCGAAACATAAGGTAAACGCTTTCCTTTTTGCCTTTTTAAAATAAATGGACACACTGAATGAGGAATAATTTTAATTGAAGCCTCCTCTTTAAGTAGAGAAAGTAATTTGAGGAAGTTTTGGTTGCTGTTTAAATTTTGGTGCCTTGTGGTACCTCAAAATAATTTATTGTCCATATTGTCACATTTAATAATATTTCTAAACTATGAAGGATTAACTTGCTTTAGTTTGGACAAGTGCTATATTTTCTTGTGGCTTGCTGAAGTTATTTTATTAAACATTATTCTATATTATCTGCAAATTTACTGAAAGGAAAGTCATTCTTTTCAAGTTCTTTGGAAAGAAAATAGGAACTAATTATTAGGGGTGCTTTTTATGTGTCATAACACATGTGGTAACATTGGTCAAGGCTTAATGATATCTTCAAGGAAAGTTATTCCTGGGATACTAAAATGTTGTCTGTGTGGTGAGGAAGTTTGTTTTCTTCACAAATACAAATGAGCTCATGTTTTAATTTAAATAAACAACTGATTTCTTTGTTAAGGTGTAAAAGTCATTTTAAAAAAAGTTTGTTTAGGTCCAGGTTATGTTTATTTTGCAAATTGTTTGGTTTATTATGAACTTTACCATTTTATAGTATAAAGGATTTAAAACCAGGGAGTTTTGAGACCACCTACACAGAAATAGCATCATTTTGGTTTTTAAGAGTTTTGTATGTGTCTGTCTCGTAAACTGACTACATCTCATTTTTATTCAAATTATTAATTGAAAACAGGAAGCAATTATTCGCCTCAGCACTGGTAAACGTGAGATCTTAAGCAGTAGTTTGAGATTACTTTTCTCACCTTCTTCCTAACAAGCCTCATGTTTGCATTTCAGGTTGACATTGATTGCAGTCAGAAGGTTGTAGTTTACGATCAAAGCTCCCAAGATGTTGCCTCTCTCTCTTCAGACTGTTTTCTCACTGTACTTCTGGGTAAACTGGAGAAGAGCTTCAACTCTGTTCACTTGCTTGCAGGTAAGGCTCGTGATGGAATTAAAAGGACTCAGAATCTTGTTGAGCTGTATGAGTAAGCATATTTCACTGTGAGCTCACAGTACAATAGATCATCCCAACTTTGCTGTGTAAAATGATTTATTTTTAGCTTTTGATTGATGTCATTGTTCTATTTAACTTGAATACTATATCATTCTTCCACATGGGTCAGTGTATTTTTGACTTGGCTCAAGTGCCTCTTCACTTGCTATTAACTGGTAGTGCCACATAGATTTGCACACCCATATGGATAGCTCAAAGCCAGCTGCTTCTGTCTGCCTTTTTCCACTCACCTGTGATGTAAGAACACCAAATGATGAACATCTCAGCTCCTGCTAGTTCCCACCCCTGTGGCAAGAACCAGACCAATATTATTACAGTGTCAAACTCTTACTTAACATTTATAGTTGGACCGGACTCCAGAGATAAGCCTTATGGTCACCTTTCTGGGCATTATAAACAATGAAATAGGGGGAGAATGTGTGCAGAATGTTTCTTCTGGTAATTAGGGGAACTGTTTTAAAAGTTACTTGTGTATTTTTATTTGTTTTATAATTAAAAGTCTCAACGTAGAAATGCTAAGGAACCAGATGATCTTATAAAATGTGTGGGAAGGCCCAAATATTCTATATCTCTCCTGGAGGACGGCATCGTAGGAGTTAATCCCATCAAATTCCAAAGAAGGCTGTTCATCCTTTGCTTCTCATTTTGCAAATAAAAATCCTTTCCCTTGCCTTGTGGGCTCATAGAGCTAGGAATATAGTTTGACAACACAATAACCTTAACGTAAAGCTGCTGTGTTAGGCAGATTCAGCTTCAATGATAGGCAAGAGTGCTTTTAAACATTTGGTCTAAGAAAAACAAAATATTAAGATTAATTCGTTGTTGGCGTGTTAATAATTTTAAACTCTGTGCAGGTTTAGATAAGATTTCCATGTCTCCAGTTCTCTCTCACAAGCTTTTCCTCAGTTCTCTAAGAACAATGATAGTTCCATCTTTTTCAGATTGTCTATCTGTACACCTTTCATTTATGCTGTGATTCCGTCTGATCTTTCAATTAGTGTTCTTAAGTGAAGCCAGCTTGTCTTAGAATGTAGTTTTCAGAAGTTTGTAACTGAGAATTATAATATTAGATTCTGTCTCTGTTGATAGACACATTCTTTTACTGGGAGTATGAGTGTGTTAAATATAACAGCTATTATTAGCATTTCACTAAACTTATTTGGTGAGTTTAGGAACTCATTTCATGATTCACGTGGCCACTGTGTGAGGGACTTTACCTTGGAATCCTGTTAATGGGATCAGGGTTTTTCTTTTCTTTTTTTTTTTTGAGACAGAGTTTTGCCTTGTCACCCAGGCTGGAGTGCAGTGGTGTGACCTTGGCTTGCTGCAACCTCTGCTTCCCAGGTTCAAGTGATTCTCCTGCCTCAGCCTCCCGAGTAGCTGGGATTCCGAGCACCTGCCACCACGCCTGGCTAATTTTTGTATTTTAGTAGAGACTGGGTTTCACCATGTTGGCGAGTCTGGTCTCGAACTTTGACCTCAGGTGATCTGCCTGCCTCGGCCTCCCAAAGTGCTGGGATTACAAGCATGAGCCACCACACCCAGCCAGAGTTTTTCTTAAAGAAGCAATACGCCAAGATGTGCTTCGTGACAGAGTGGTTATCCCACCGTGTTCTTGTTTGAGATACTTTTACCCTATGGGGAGACCTTACTCAACATCTCGGTCAAGTAGACACCCCCGAGAGGAGTGAGCTCACTTTGAGTTTCTAGCACAGGTGCTTTAGCTAGTTGTACCCTTTACTCCTTTACCAAAGAGCATTCCTTTGTTACCTGGGAAGGTTCTTATCGATCCTGTGTAGCCTTGGGAGGGGCATTCACTGGGCAATAAGGAAGAAACAGGACTGCCTGATTAGCTATGTCAACTCTAGGGACACGTGGTGTGACACACTGAGTCAGAACACCCTGACATCCCTGTTTCAAACAGGAAGTGTTTCTTAGGCCTAACGGAAAGTCCATGGAGGCAGCACCAGGAGCCACATTAAATGTATTAGTAGCACCATATCTTCATCCATACCTCCAGAATCCTGTGTTTCTATTAGCTTAGGGGGTGACTTCAGAGTCTGAATTGCTTGTTTGGGAATTTCTGAGCAGCTGGATTTCTTGTGACACCTAAGAGAGGGTTCTAGATGATCAGAAGCCTTCCCAATCATCCAAAAGCAATTGGGGATTCTCTTGGTTAGTGAATTTTTTCGTCAGGGTAGGTAGATAATTGGGGTAAGTGGATAACAGTATTGGAGAAGGTTTGGCCATCAATTCTTGGGAAACTGTTTTATTGCAAAGGTCCGGCTGCTCAGAGGACAAGCCAGGGATGTGGGACAGAAGGACACATTGACAAAAGTTTCTTAAATATTTTGGTTGGGGAGAAATAACTGAAAAGCACGCTAGTTTCTCACAGGGGCTACTGTTAAGTTACAAGGTCACTGGAGACAATTTTCACTACAAACTGCCCCTATGACTTTCAACAGTTGGAGATTGTTGTCAGTCTCGTTTGGACATGGTAATAGAAAGACAAAGTGGTTTCTTAGAATAATTTTTCCATCAGTTTAGAACTTTCAGCCACCTTGAGAAAAGAAAGCATCAGATATGTGAGATGGTTTTTATAGTCATTAGCTATGGCAGTGAGGAATTGTGGCCCCACATCTACTCACACTCTCAGGGCTACCTTACTCACAGAAGAATGACTGTGAATAAGGGGAACAAGAGGACTCCCAAGAAATTGATAGCAGTATCTTAATGAGCTCTTTCCTTCAAACAAGAGGAGACTGACACTTACCTGGAGGACCTACTTACGTGGTCATAAAAAATGAAGGATTACTGAAGGAGAAGGAAGTGGGATTTGGGGAACCTCTACAGGAATGCAGTGGGCTTAGTTTTTTAATATGGACCAAGTCTTGTTTATCTTTGTGTTCCTGCAAGGCCTAGCCCTTCTTAAGTTTTCAGTAAATATTTTGATATTAGCTTACCTGAAGGTTTTGTATTGTTTATATTTCCTATGATTTAGCAGTCTAGAATATAAGCATATTAAACAGTGATGAAGTCTGAAAGTAGAGAAAGCTTCAAATTGTTTCAAAATAAGTGATTTGGAAGGTGTATTTATTCTGATAAAGCAGATATATAGCTGCGGTGGGAAAATATCTAATATGAAACTTTCTTCATCCATATAAGCAGATGTGAAGATGGTATTAAAATCTGATGAAAATGCTGCTGTAGTTAAACAGTGCTAATTTTCTGTGGTCCTTAAATACTGATATTTGATAAAAAACTAACAACCCTAGAAATCTAGCTCCACTCATAGGAATATACAAGTCCTTGAATTCATGTTAATTGAGAACAGTCAGAATAATTATTGTATTTTTTAAAATGTAAATGTAAATTGATTGCTCTATTTAGTCATTAGTAAATAACCTACTAACCAAGTCAAACTAAGCCATAGCATTGTTTCACTCCCAGTGGATTAAGGGTTTAATATCAGTAGCAGCTGGGTATGGTGGTGCACCCCTGTATTTCCAGCTACTTGGGAAGCTGAGGTGGGAGAATTGCTTGAGCCCAGGAGTTCGCGGTTACAGTGAGCTGTGATTGCAACACTGCACTACAGTCTGGGTGACAGAGAGCCTGTCTCTAAAAAAACAAAACACAAAATTATCAGTAGTAGTCTCATCTTTAAAAAAAAAAAAAAAAAAAATTTGGATGCCTTAGAAAGTTCTCCATTACTGCCCGGGCATGGTGGCTCACACCTGTAATCCCAGCATTTTGGGAGGCCGAGGTGGGTGGATCACCTGAGGTCAGGAGTTCGAGACCAGCCTGGCCAACATGGCAAAACCACATCTCTACTGAAAATATAAAAATTAGCCAGGCGTGGTGGCACCTGCCTGTAGTCTCAGCTACTCAGGAGGCTGAGGCAGGAGAATTGCTTGAACCTGGGAGGCAGAGGTTGCAGTGAGCCAAGATCACACCACTGCACCCTAGCGTAGGCAACAGAGTGAGACTCTGTCTCAAAAAGAAAGAAAAAGTTCTCTATTACCATTAATGGGTAGGTAATGGCAAACCATTGTTTCCTTTTTTTTTCAATTTTGAAGTCAAGTTATTGAATAAGTACAATTTAAAGACCTGTGTATCTTCCCCACAATCCCCTTTGAAATTAAGACTTAAGAATTCATATTGGCCAGGTGCGGTGGCTCACACCTGTAATCCCAGCACTTTGGGAGGCCAAGGCAGGCAGATCACCTGAGGTCGGGAGTTCGTAACCAGCCTGACCAATATGGAGAAACCCCGTCCCTACTAAAAATACAAAATTAGCCAGGCGTGGTGGCGCATGCCTGTAATCCTAGCTACTCAGGAGGCTGAGGCAGGAGAATTGCTTGAACCCGGGAGGTGGAGGTTGCGGTGAGCTGAGATTGCACCATTGCACTTCAGCCTGGGCAACAAGAATGAAAGTCCGTCTCAAAAAAAAAAAAAAAGCATATTAATAGAGTAAAAAAATGGGTGTGACATAAATGTATCATAATAATGATTTTATAACCTAGGATGGGCTTTTGGAAGGGAAAAATGCTGTAATTCCTATTTGGCTAAAAAAATTACTGGATTTCTAATAATTTGAAAAGAATCTAATTCTATTGAGAATATTTCAGGAAAGTTTATATAATTAAGTATATTAAGTAGAATTGTAGGAAAATATTGGCAGAATAAACTATATATTTTTTCTTTTTAATAAAGTCCTTTGTGCCTGATAAACTATATTTTGAACTTGTAATGAGAAGTCATAAACGCAGAGAAGACCAACTTCCTGGGAGCAATAGGTAATCTGGGTATAGAAATTAAACAAGGTGCCAGGCATGGTGGGCTTATGCCTGTAATCCCAACAGTTCAGGAGGCTGAGGCAGGAGGATCACTTGAGCTCAGGAGTTGGAGACCTGCCTGGCCAACAGAGAGAGACCTCGTCTCTACTAGAAATTTAAAAAATTAGCCGAGTGCGGTGGTATCATACCTATAGTCCCAGCTACTTGGAGGGCTCACTTGAGCCCAGGAGTTTGAGGCTGCAGCGAGCCGTGATTGCGCCACTGAACTCCAGCCTGGGCGACAGAGCAAGACCCTGTCTCCAAAAAAAAGAAAAAAGAAATTACACAAGGTAGAGCTAGAGAGAGGTAGTGCCATGCTCTATGCCATGTGCCGGGCCTGTTACTTGTTTTTTCTCCTGCAGATGTAAGATTTAAGATTGAGGGGAAGTGGAGAGATGGGGATTGGAGAATCCAAAAAAGGAACCATTTTCAAGGGTTGGTAATACCTTTTGTGTTACTGCTAAACTTTAGATATCGACCAAAGAAAAAGGATCAGAAAAGAGCAGGAGGGAAGAAAAATAGGTCTTAGTGGTAAAGGTATTACCTGAGCACAGGATCTGTATCTGCATCTGCAGAAGGTTTCAGGGTCTTCTGATCAACTCAGTGCCGTGCCCACACCCATTCCCTAGGTGATCTAACATCTGCATTAAGGAAATCCCTTTAAGCTGGAAAGAACAATGGACTAGGGGTCAAAGCTGTAGCCTGTGTTTTCTGTGTGGTGTGTCTCTGCTCCTTATGGCAACTTTGGATAAGTCATTTAACCTGAATTATCTTGTATTTTTTCAGCTCCTAAAAAGAGATAATAACACTTGCCTTATGAGGATTGTATTAGACAATGGATGTGAAATTTCTGTATCAATACTCTAAAAGACTGTCCTTTAAAAAAAATAAGAAACTTAACAGTATGAGTTTGAAAACCCAAAAAATCAGTTGCCAACATTGATTTATTAGCAACTTTTTTGGTGTTTTCAACAACCTGCAGAAAACTAGTTCTCTGAAAAATAAACTTGTTTCTTGGCTTTTACTTATTCACTATGTATCAGTTTATTCTACTTGTCTATTTCTAAGAGTGCAAGATTAGAAGTAAATATATGTGAAAAAAAGGAAAACTATTGAATTTGGGCTTTTATTTTATGCTGACATACAGAAAAGAGAGTAAATGGGTTAATTTAGTAGAAATAAAGATCAACCTGCATGTGAAAAATGCTGTTCTACTATGTCCTTCTCTTTCCCCAGTTACAGCCTGAGTAAAAGCAAAAGGGCTCTACCAGGCTTATTAATTCCACAGCACTCCCTTCTGTCCTGTGATGCGGCACAGAATAACCCTACAGCGATTGCGGGAGAAAACCATAAATGAACCACAGACTTCAGCCCTTTCATTTACAAATGAGGAAAATAACAGAGCTGCTGAGCGACTCTCCCAAGGCCCACATCCACAAGTAATTCCAGAGTCTTCTGGAATTTTGTCAGGAGGCTAGATTGGGAATCAAGGGTGCCCATTTCAGATCAGGCTTATTCTGAAAGGCTCTTTTTGTAATAGCTCTTTCTCAGTCTTTTTGAGAATTTCAGTCATGTTCTTCATACTTTATAGAATATAGCAATCTATAAAAATATACTGTATATAAATTTTTTTAAAGCATTAAACTATGTTAGCGAGAAGAGATCATCAAGTAAAAGTCTACTCTGTTTTATGCTGGTGTATAGCTGTGAATAAGGATAGAAGATACCATTTATTAAGAACACAGCAAAGGTCTTCGATTAATGTTTGCTATGGTTAAAGGCCAAATACTCATTTCTTCGTTTTGAGTTGAACTTACTATTGTAGTTAGACCTACGAGTGAATAAAAATGTATTAGACTCTATACATTTTCAATTTAATAAGGATCTAGATTCTGATGACAGTTCTGTGTAATAAATGTATACTTTTTTGGTTTAATGGAATTGATTACTGTCCTTCCTCATGGAGGTATAATAGAACCTGATCTTCCTAGTTATGGATTTTGCTCTTTGTGCTATTACCATCAATTCTGTTATCTAGTTTGGTGTTTCTTCTCCTTTGTCTGGAGAAGGGAAATCTTCAGTAAATCCATTTCAAATCCTGTAGAATTTGGTAAATGAGATTGAAATTAATGGATTTCAGTAAAAGTACGCCAGTTATTAAGGAACTGGCTGCTCTTGTGTCTAAAAAACTACAGTGACTGACAGTCACTGAAAACAGACTAAAAATAGATGCTATATGCACACATACACACACAATGGAATATTCAGCCTTAAAAAAGAAGGAAATCCTACCATTTTGCAACAATACGGGTGAACCTGGAGGACATTATGCTAATTGAAATAAGCCAGACACAGAAAGACAAATACTGCATGGTATCACTTACATGTGGATCTAAAAGAGTCAAACTCATAAAAACAGTAGAACGGTGGTTACCAGGGGCTGGAGGGCTGGGGTAATGGGGAGATGCTGCTTAAAGAGTACAGATTTTCAGTTATATGATGAGTAAGTTCTAGAGACCTATTGTACAGCATGGTGACTATGGTTGACAACGTATCATATACTTCAAATTTGCTGAAAGAGTAGATCTTAATTGTTCTCACCACAAAAAGAGCATGGCTATGTGAGGTAAGGTAGTCTTTCCAAGTGTATATGTATATCACATCATCATGCTGCACACCTTAAATAGATAAAATTTTTGTTTGTTAATCATACTTATTTTAAAGCTGGGGAAAAAGGTGCTGTTTGCTCACTGGCTGCTGTGTATTTCTAGCTCTGTTTCTGAGTCTCAGTTGGCATGAATTCGTCTAAATTGGATCATCTTTTCTCCGATTGCTATCTGCCAGTGTGGAAAGTCAGTCATGTCTCTTCCCAGCTACCAGTGGCTAAGGCATATGCTTGAGATTGTCTTTTGAAACAAACAGACTAGAGAGCCAACTAAAAATTAAAGATAGTCCTTTGGTTCCCCATCCTGATATTGTGCACAAACCAAACAAAAGCACCCCAGATGAAAACAGTGACATCAATCTTCCCTTGCCCCAGTTGGGGCAGCTGTGTGGTCTAGAGAAACACCAGGTCCAGCATATTCTTCAGCTCTTTCACTCACTCAGCCTCTCAATATTTGTTGGGTGTTTCCATGGTTGTGCCTTGGACTGGGCTCTCGGGGGTGAAGATATTGGAAAAGCAAAAGGCTTGCCCCTGCCTTTGAGAATTTAGTGGTTATTTGGGGAAATGCACCTAAAGTGGTTGAAAGAAAGAGAAGTATATGATCATTTGCTAAAATGTATGATACAGTGATAAGGGATGATTGAGAGTAGTCTGCAGAAGTCAGGGAAGACTTGATTAGGGTAATGGAATTTTAATCAAACCTTGAAAGATGAGTAAGATTTGGGTAGGGAGGGTTCTTCGCATTCTGAGGGGGAAAGAGAACATGATTAAAAATGTCAGGAATGAACATAGATTTGGAGGGGGCAGTGAGGAGACCAGAGTGGATTGTTTGTGAAGGAGAGAAATGGGAATTGAGAGGACATGAGATCAAATTATGTGAGCTCTTTAAATCAGAAGGAAGAATTTGTACTTTAAGGTGATGGGTGTTGTGAGCTATTGGAGATATGGCTGCAATACGTCATCTCTTAGTCACCAGATCTTTCTTCCAACCTCTTGGGTCTGTCTGGTTTTGTGGTCTTCTGCTACCTTGAAGTCAATTGAATGTCATTCCTCCCCCAGGTTGCTCCAGGAGCCTCTTATCTGTTCACATGCTCTGTCTTGCCACCTTCCAATCCATTGCTCACACTGCAGCCAAAGTTACATTTTTATTTTGTGTTTTTAAACTATTCAGATTACATCACTTTCCAGTTTAATATGCATTAATAATATGCAGTGCTCTTAAGATAAATTACAAAAATTTTAACTGATTCACAAGGCCCTGCAGTGGCTGGCTTCTGCCTACCTCGCTAACTTCATCCATTGCCACTTTAAGTCCTCAGTTGTTGTTTTGCCTCAGCTCCTTAGGCCTCCTCCCTGTTGCTCTAAACCTATGACATCATGTGCCCTGGGCCTTCACAGAGGCTCTCTCCTCTGCCCTGGGCTCTTCTCTCTGCTATTTACCTAGTTGTTTTCCTGCTAGATTCAATGTGGTTGTCAAGCCTTCCCTAGTTACCAGGCAAAGTTGGTTTCCATATGCCTTTGGCCACCTACCATAATTAGTTAATTATTCATCTAATTATTTGGTTAAAGTTTATGCCATGAAACTGTCAACTCCAGAGAAGGCCCTGTGTCTTGGTCACCACTGTTCCATTACCTAGCACTATGTCAAACTCATAGTAGGTGCTATTAAATGTTTTTTGAACTTATATGTGAAACGCAGTTATCCCTTTCTCCCTCACTGCTCTATGAGGTCTCTTGTCAAAATGTGTAGTTGGCCAAAGAGGAGGACTGTAGACAGAATGGAATATACAGAAGTGGTCTTAGGGGAGAGCCTGTGGCTAGATGGCTTAGAAAGCTTTGCGTTTCACATGGATAGCCTGAGAAATGAGCTATATAGTGTGATTCATGGACAGTTTACAAGTCAGTCAGATTTTATTCTTGAATCATTCTCCAGACACTAGACTTGTATTCCTTTTTCCTCTTGACTCATCAAGTTTCCCCTATGGATAATCTCATTTCATTATCCATTTTGATGATGATTATAGACATGTCCAGCAGCCACACCATCCTCATCTGGGGTATAATCATAGTTGGTGTCTCATTGGTTTCCTATGGGATGTGCCCTGATTCCCTGAGCCATGGAGATGTATTACGGGACTCTCTACACCGGTATGGAGTCCTGTACCATTTAGGGGTATCAGAAAAAATTTTCTTTCCCTTTTATGTAAAGTCCTGTGGATATGGCAGAATCATAGTAAGGATTCAGTGTTGCTTTTCGATAACCAAAGTGACACTCACCAATTTTATCTTTTTTCCCGTAGTAGAAGAAAAAATGTTTTTTTCTTGCCCTGTGCCCCCCCCCCCCCCACTCACCCTGAGAGTCTTCTGGGGCATTGTGGTCTAGGAATAGGAAGCAGATTTTGTGCCCCCACCCACACCAACTAGCTTTTGGCTTTGAATGGAATCAGGAAATCCTTCGGAACACCAAAAATACACAAGACTTATGTCCATCAACAGCTATTCATTGTAACAAGGAAGGATTCAATAAACATTTATTGAATTCTAATTATGTGCCAGGCACTATGCTAAATGCTGAGGTAATTACAAAGAATTATGGATAATTCTTATCCATAAGCAGCTCACAATAGCTGGAGAAGTAAGACAGGTCACAACACATACACAATTATTTCACAGTTACTAGGTCAGTGGTAGATACTGCCAAATGATTGGTATAAATTTTATAGAGCCTCTAAGCTGGACCATGTCTAGATACGCTGGTCAAGGAATTTTTTTTTTTCTTTAAATGCAACAGAATTAGGGAAGATAGTATCATGAAACTTTTGTCTTAGTGGTGTATGTGTAGGTGTTCAGAGGGTTTGAGTGTAAAATGTATTTTGTTGATCATGGTAAAAAATTTTGGGACCATACTGCTATAGAAGAGGTGTAACTTGTGCTTGCCTGTGGTTTAGAAGGAAATACAAAATGGATTGGAAAGGTTGAATTTTCAAAAGCCTAAAGGTGGGAAAGCACAGATGTGTTAGGAAAATAGTAGGGAGACTCTGTGACTCTGGCTCTCCTACTTACAGAGCTTGTTAATTCTGTTCAGCCAAGTGGTAGATTCTGGCTGTATTCCTTTTGATTGGTTATTCTGGTTGCAGTCTTTAGAACAATCTTTGTTTCAGGGCGTTTAAGAGGAGTTTCTCTGGGCATAGTTATTGCCAATTTAAAAGATCAGCAAAATAGTTACCAGTCTACATCTTCTGAGAACTCCTTCTTGAATAACACATCTGGATGTTGCTGGTTGAGTTGATTTAAATATTATCCTGAGCAATAAGATCTGGACATTCTGAGTCATAAGAAATTATAAGTTGCATAATTTTAGTGTTTAGTGATTTGTCTGCTGGTGCTTTGAAAATTTTTCATTCATTTGTTGTATATGTCATAACTGTTGCATATGTCATAACTATACCAAAATTAGATAAAGTTTCCCATTTCCAAACTGTGTCACCGTGATAGAGTTGTTTAATATAGGGCGAGCTCTTTTGGAGGTGTCATTTATGGGATAAGTTTTGTGAGATGTAGGCTACTTGTCAGCCTTCCTGAAAGAGAAATGCGTATCTATCCACTCTCCTCTTGGTCTGTGCTCCAGTAGATGGGGGTGGATGGAATAAGAGCTTTAAATTAATGCTTTAGATCATTTGGCATTTTTCTCTTTAGTACGGCTCAATTGGGGAGTTGGCTATATGGGAAATAGGTGGAATGCTGCTAATGTTGTGGAAAACATGCTACGCTCTCTACCTTCCTAGGAGTAATTTACCAAACCTGTGTGGCTTGGCTTATCCAGACCAAAGTATCTACATTGAATGAAACATTAGTTACATATTTTGTTTGCTTTCTTTAGGGATATGAAATTATGTTGCCTTTTTTTTTCTTTTCTTCAGCTAGTTTCAACTCTCCATGTTTACTGTCTGCTGATCCTGAAAGAATTGTGACCATACTTTAGTCTGTTTTTGAGTGTCTAGAGAACAAAGTTGCCTAAATCAGACATGTCAGACTGAGGCATGACAGAATTACTCTTAAGAGCAATTAAAGTACTTTACTGCAAAATAAACATTTTCGGTATTTTCCATTTTTAATGTTAGAGTTGTCTCCTTTGTGTGATCATAAAGCAGCAGATTTTCTTTCCAGTATGGAGAGAAGAGAGAACTGTCCTCTACAGGTGAAGGTGTACTCTAGTTTTTCACATATATTCTAAAATAAGCAAATGAAAGGATTGTGTTTATGTTACAAAAAGGGAGTTTTGTTTTACAAAAGAATTAAACTACTTGAGAACTACAAAAGAATTTAACAGCTGGGCATGGTGGCTCACGCCTGTAATCCCAGCGCTTTGGGAGGCCGAGGCGGGCCGATCACCTGAGGTTGGGAGTTCGAGACCAGCCTGACCAACGTAGAGAAACCCCCGTGTTTACTAACAATACAAAATTAGCCGGGCATGATGGCACATGCCTGTGATCCCAGCTACTTGGGAGGCTGACGCAGGAGAATTGCTTGAACCTGGGAGGTGGAGGTTGCGGTGAGCAGAGATTGCACCATTGCACTCCAGCCTGGGCAATAAGAGTGAAACTCCCATCTCCAAAAATAAAACAACAAGAATTTAACTGCATAGTTCAAAAACTGTGAAACCATATGAACTATATGCAGATGATTTAAAATACAAAAGTTAAATTTGCATATGACTTTTTAGGAAAATGTCTTCCATAAAGTAGAGCTTTATATCAATATTATTTCTTTGTATAACCATGGAATCCATTCACAATATAGGGTGGGAGGGCAGTTGTCTTTGATTCTGCCTTCCTTGAAGGCAGCTCTGTCAATTGATAAATCCCTAGTGACTTGCTCCCTATTTAAATGAAGGCATGAGTGGAAAGGCCCTCTGTCTCTCCCTGCAGGAAACCATCTTTAAAGTCATGGAACTGCTAAAAGGAGAGGGATCTATTTTTAGAACTTTGGCCTTAAAAACATTTTAAGAATATCAGTAAGCCACAGTAAAGTGCTACTTTTATTATGTAAATATACTTTCATTTTAAGAAAATACTGTGATTTATAACTGATTGCATGGGTGAGAGGGAAGAGAAAAGAGTGACTAATTGGAATTGTTTAGTAGAGTTGTTATATGTATTTTATTTTACTTGGCAGATTTCCCCCCCCCAAAATGGAATGGTGGTTCACATTTGCTTTTACAGAAAATCATATTTATAATCGGAATTGTGAAGGAGGTGCTCTTAAGGGAAAATGTTTTCATGGCTGGATTAGGATAAGGTGTTATCTAAATGAGAAATGCTTTAGAAGCTGTACCAGATGTTTTCTGTGTCGGAAGTAGTATCTATGTTTTTGTTTGTAAACATGTGTTCTTTTGGTTGGATTTATGGAAGACTAACAGAAACATGGGTTTTAGCATTGCGGTCTGGCTGCCTGTGCATCCACAGCTGTAGAGGCCAAGACGCTTCTCTGCCTGCAGGGACTGCCCATCCCTGTTTCTCAGCAGGCTGGAAATGTCTGTGTATTTGTCTTCCTTCCTCTTAGCACAGATACTTCCAGAGTAGGGGGCACAGTCATTCTTAGGTTCAGGTCCATGTTAGGGAAACACATGTAGGTTACTGTGACTCTGTTTTCTGCATTCCCAGATGATAAACAGCATAAAATTAGGAATAGGAGAAACTTGGCAAGATTGGACAGTGAGTCAAGTCTTCAGACAACTTTAAAAAATATGCGCAAATTTTTTCAAGAAGCTTATCAGTTTTTCGGTACTGCTTTTCACAGTAAATAGCAGATAACAGACTGATGTTATGTCTTGTAATGGAATCTAGCTTGGAGTCCCTGGGACAACAAAGTTATGACGAGGGCAGATAAGAGGACGCTTCATTCTGTGTCTCCGTTAGCCATTTGGAGCAGAAAGTTTGCATAAATGAACTTTTCTTCTGAAGTAGATCTTGTTTGTAAGAGAACTTATGAAAGGAAGAGGGACATTTTAAGCATGTTTCAAAACTGAGTTGCTGGTGAGGCCACAGATAGTTTTTAGAGGTTCAAGGGAAATCGGGCAGTGTCTCATCTGTTTTTAATTAATGAAACGAAACTGGAGTCACTAGAGTGCAGCAGTGAATGAAAGGTCAGTGAATGGAAAAAACTGTCAATGAAGGAGGATGTCAGCAGAGTGGAACATTGTCATAGATAAAGATCAGTGAAAATGTACTCTGGCTGAGGTAGTGTTTTCTGGAAGTGACTGGGAGCCAGTCTGGGACATTTCAAGCCAAACTGAGCACAAAATGAATGTTCTGATTGCAGCTAAGTCTGTTAAATATTTTTAAATATTTGTTTGTTTGAGTTTGTTCTAGATATCAGTTGAAAAAGATTTGTGAAAAAGAGGCTTCTTTTTGTTTTATAATGTGTTTTACAGTGTAGTGTTGTTGTTTTGTTTGGCTCTTTTGTTTTGAAGCTGAACAATGGTTTCTTTTTCTCCTTTCTGTTCTCTGTCTTAGAACTTTCTAGAGCCATACTTACTTTTGAGGTCCACTGAAATCAAAGTGATCTAGGATCACTGTACCAATTAATGATAGAGCTGGACCTCGAACAGCCTGGCTGATGGCTCAGTTTATAATTATTGCAGAATTGCATCTCCTCTGAAAGTTGTTCTGTGGGGGGTGACCTGACAGCCAAGCTCTACTACCAACTTGTAAATGGTGGTCATGAACAAACCAGTGACCATATTTACATTTCAACCAGTTCATCTGTAAACTTTGTTATCGGTGTCATGTGAAATTGCCTTTAAAGAGATTTTACTTTCTCTGGTCTTGTCAGATCTTCTTTCTTCTCCCTCATTGAAGCCTTTGAGCAATATAGCTTTGGGGAAACAAGGCTCTTTCATCAGTTTGGGAGAGGACCATGGCCTTTTTAGCCTGGTCACAGCTGGGGAGGCCAGGACCCCATGAATATCATCAGTAAGGCTGTCCCTGCATCCAAGGGAGAGTTGAAAGTAATTACATAGGATTTAGAAAAGTAGACTTATAACCTGGCTCTTCCGGTTATTACATTATGTGATTCTGAGCCTATATTATGTGATTCTGAGCCTTATCTATAAATGGGATTAGTAGTAACACCTACCTCATAGGGCAGCTGTAAGAGTGTATAAATACCTATAGAGTGCTTAGAGCAATGTTTGTCACGCAGTAAGCGTTCAGTACGTTCTAGGATTACATACGTTATTTATAAAAATAATTATTTATAAGGTTCAAATGAAATTCAAGTGGAGTTTCCTTGGATTCTGTGTTTTCTCTTTGAGAACGTTTATTGGAATATTGTTTTGTTGGATGTATGTATGTATTTTTTTGAGTCAGGGTCTCACTTTGTCACCCAGGCTGGAGTGCAGTGGTGCGATCACAGCTCACTGCATCATCAACCTCCTGGGCTCAAACAGTGCCACCTTAGCCTCCCAAGTAGCTGGAACTACAGGAATACTCCACCATGCCTGGCTAATTTTTGCTTTTTTTTTTTTTTTTTTTAACAGAGATTGGGTTTCTCCATGTTGCCCAAGCCGTTTTGTTGAATTTAAATGACAGCCATTCCAGGAACTATTTTAGAGCCAGAACAGAAAAATACGTGAAGACAGTTCTTTAGAGAAACACCAGAACTGGCAGGGCACAGTGGCTCATGCCTGTAAACCCAGCACTGTGGGAGGCCGAGGTGGGTAGATCACTTGAGCTTAGGAGTTTGAGACCAGCCTGGGCAGCATAGGAAGGACCCTGTCTCTACAAAGAATACAAAAATTAGCTGGGCGTGGTGGCATTCACCTGTAGCCCTGGCTACTTGGGAGGCTGAGGTGGGAGGATCACTTGAGCCTGGGAGGCAGAGGTTGCAGTGAGCCAAGATCATGAAACTCCAGCCTAGGCAACAGAGTGAGACCCTGTCTTTAAAAAAAAAGAGAAACACCAGAACTACATGTTAATAGACATGACGTTAAAATTTAACATCATACAATTTAATTGTAATTAAAATAGTGCCTGACAGTTGTTAGGTTGGGTAGGTGTAAGAAAAGCAAAGAATGATGAGAATCTTTAACATTTATTGTTACAAGAACTACCTTGGGGAAAAAACTCAAATAATGACTGTGTTATTCAATTAGAGAGACTGAAAAGGAACAAAACACGAATAGAAACAAAAGCATAAATTCTAAACAGTGGGCACTCATATACCAATTTTGGCTGACCCCCTTTTTTTGAGATTGTCTGTGGGTTGTACTTGTAAGTATAGGAGTTCTGATTGACTCCATTTCAGCAGTTAGTTTGACCCTAGCGTAGCATTTCGTAAGTGTGAATTCTACTAGCTATTAATATATTTTAGGGGGAATTCCATGGTCAGATAAGTTTGGGGAAACTTACTAGACTTCAATAAATGAAACCAGTTTCTTTGAAAATACTTTTTAGAACCTTTAATAAGTTAATATGTGCTGTGACTCTGCCAGGGAGCTAGGATATACAATATTTCTCTCACTTTTTGGACCGCTATCCTATCTGTCAGCTTCTTGCAGGACGCTAGTGCTCTGGGGCACACTTTGGGAAGTTAACCTTATAGGCATTCCTTTTTCAACTTTTTGTCTCAGATGAATCCTAAGGAGATGTAGCTAAACAGCCGCAGCTCAAAGGTGGAGGAAGGCTGCACAGATGGCGCTAGATACTGAATGTCTGATCACCATAACAAAAAAACAGGGAGGCCGAGGCGGGCAGATCACCTGAGGTCAGGAGTTCTTGACCAGCCTGGCCAACTTGGTGAAACCCTGTCTCTACTAAAAATAAAAAATTAGCCTGTAGTCCCAGCTACTCGGGAGGCCAAGGCAGGAGAATCACTTGAACCCGGGAAGCAGAGGTTGCAGTGAGCCAAGATCACGCCACTGCACTCTAGCCTGGGCAACAGAGTGAGACTCTGTCTCAAAAAAAAAAAACAACAACAACAACCAGTGATACCTCCTGAGTGCTCTACTATATGCCAGGCACAAAATACTTTTGATATACTAACTAATTATCTCAACAACTCTATGAGATAGGTGTGATCATTATCCTCATTTTATAGATGAGGAAACTAGAGTAGGAGGGCTTAAGTAACTTGACAAATCAGACAACTAGAAAGTGGTAAAGCCAGGACAGGAACTCAGGTACAAGGGCTTGTGTTCTTACTTCCTCTGCTGTATGATCATGGGGCTTGCCCATATGTGTATGCTGTAGGTACTGTGGCTTCTACGTGTGCATGCGTGGGGCGGTGTGAGGGTGGTATTCTTGGACAAGAGAACATCATGGAAATGTGAAATAACAGTGAGTTTTATGTGGCTGGAGGTCATCATTGGAAATCGTAAGAAATGAAACTGGAGGCCAAGGCGGGCGGATCACCTGAGGTCGGGAGTTCCAGACCAGCCTGACCAACATGGAGAAACCCCGTCTCTATTAAAAATACAAAATTAGCTGAGGGTAGTGGCGCATACCTGTAGTCCCAGCTACACGGGAAGCTGAGGCAGGAGAATCTCTTGAACTCGGGAGGCGGAGATTGTGGTGAGCTGAGATCACGCCATTGCACTCCAGCCTGGGCAACAAGAGCGAAACTTCGTCTCAAAAAAAAAAAAAAAAAGAAATGAAACCCATGAAACTGTAAGGTGCAGATCCTGAGGGCCTGTGACATAAAGGAATTTGTGATTTCTGTAATGGATCCATGTATTCTGCCTATCAGGTTACCTTAAGAACTTCAGTAAGTGGAAGAGCTTTAACTGCTTCTGTGTTAAAAAATATATAGAAAGACACTTGGTCAGGTTGGAGGCCAGACCACTCTTTTACATTCTGCAGGTGGCATAGTTGTCAACTGCCTACCATCCTAACTTTTTGCATTGAGGACCCCGCTCTGAGCCTAGACAGTAGAGACAGGCATCTGGCTGAATTATGCTTGAATTGAACATAATACAGGGCATAATGAAAGATGATTCCCTCTCAACTTCCTGCACTTTCTAGCAGTTTTTAAGGGCATATTTTGTATGTTTCTTGAAGTGGGAGAAAGTCTAATACAATATAACTCAAGGAGATGAAGATAAATACTTCAGTGAGATTTCAGGGTGTTGTTCAAGGCTCAGTTAAAAAGGTACTATCTTCTAATAAGACTTAACATGTTATTTGTTGTTTTTTCGTTTTTGTTTTTGAGACGGAGTCTTGCTCTGTTGCCCAGGCTGGAGTGCAGTGGCGCAATCTCGGCTCACTGCAACCTCTGCCTTCTGGGTTCAAGCGATTCTCCTGCCTCAGCCTCCTGAGTAGCTGGGATTACAGGCACCCACCACCATGCCTGGCTAATTTTTGTATTTTTAGTAGAGACGGGGTTTCACCATGTTAGCCAGGCTAGTCTCGAACTCCTGACCTCAGGCAATCCGCCTGCCTCGGCCTCCCAAAGTGCGGGGATTACAGGTGTGAGCCACCAAGCCCTGCCTTGTTTTTAAATTTAATATTAAAAATATACAAGGATCCCCTGTCATCCAAATCTCCTTGATTCGGACTTAGTGAATAGCGAGGGTTTGAATAGCAAGGTGTTTATCTGAAAATTTATCAGAAATCTGTTTGGTTCCTGTGTTTGGGTTTGGATAGCAAGGAATATTTAGATTGGAAAGCAAATAACCTTACTCATTTTTTCTTTTCCTAGAGGGAGTGAAAGCACCTCCTTTGGATACATAGATTTCACTCCATTGAGTGGTGGCAAGACTGTGACTTAGTGAAGGTCATAGAGCAGATCGTTCTAAGGACAGGACTAGAAAAAACTGAATTCTTCCAATTCTGAGTTCAGTAATCTTGCCACAAAGCCTTCCTGTACCCTAAGCAATTAGTCTGTCAGCACTTCTTTATAGTGCTTGCTGAGATGAACAGGAGCTCTCCAGACGTCAGTGGTAATTATGGAGACCTTGACTAACTGCCCAGGGAATCCCCAGAACTTGATAGAATATTCGTAGGTGGGAGTATGTTTGTGATATCTTTGCAATAAAAAATTTGTGTGGTAGGAAGATTTAAAGTTAGTTGTAGAAAGAATTTTTGACTCGATCAATTTTATTTTGAAGAAGTTGCATTCAGCCTCAGTTTTCATTTCTTATATCCCCATTCTGCTTCTGTGAATTATTGGCTTCGTTACTTGCTACTAACTTTAAATCCTCTTTATGTTCTACAAAAAAATATTTGCATGAGGAGTGGGGAGCAAATGTTGTAGGGTATGTGAAGATGAAGAGAATATCTGAGAGAGAGGAATCATTCATTATAAGTGCCTTCAGGACTTGCCTATCCCCATGGTAGCGTTATAGGCCAAGCTAGTGCTGGATTATGCTTCAGTCTTAGCATCAGCAGCTGTAGCCAGGCATAAGTGTGCAGTGATATCCACTTGGATCCGTGAGTTCAATTTTTATGTTTTAAACTGTTTGAGCAGTTCACAGAAAGCTGGTTTTTATTTTGTGCGTGGCATAATTTTTTATAATTTTATAATGTTTATTCTTAGGTGGGTTTGCTGAGTTCTCTCGTTGTTTCCCTGGCCTCTGTGAAGGAAAATCCACTCTAGTCCCTACCTGCATTTCTCAGCCTTGCTTACCTGTTGCCAACATTGGGCCAACCCGAATTCTTCCCAATCTTTATCTTGGCTGCCAGCGAGATGTCCTCAACAAGGTGGGTGCTTTGAAAATATCCTTCATTGCTGGGTTTATGTTGTTAGCTGGAGAAACAGCAGTTACCCATTATGTCATTTGAAACACACCCCAATCTCAGAAAGGAGCTGCTATGCCATTCTCGGTGTGCTTCCCAGATAACAGTTGCGTCATCTCTTGGAGTGTTAATTTGTTTGATGTTACTTTTTGCTGCAGGAAACCTAAATTATTGTCATGTCTACTTGTTCTTAATAGGTCCAAGAGAACTGAAATAGGACAGGAATTTTCAGAAGTTTAGCCTTATATTCTTAGGGTATTAATCGATCTATTATAATAATTGGGCACACTCAGGCTGATACTTCCTGGATTATCACACATTTAGAAATGTATTTATTTATTGCAACATACTAGAAAGGGATGCAGGTTGGGCTTGGATTGAGGAAGGTCCTCATGATGACTGCTGGCTGGGGGTTAGGGAAAGGTGTTAAAAAGATGATGAGGACAAAAGCTGAAACTATGCACTGCCAGCCTCCCTGGGCTAAAGCTGTTTGGAGGAGTTTGGTTGAGAAAGAAGAGGGAAGAGCATGGATTATTGATGAAAAAGACACGGGCCCTACTGGACAAACCGTGCCCTAATGGGGGAACACATTGGATTGAGTGAGGCCTTTGTATATAATGGTACAAGCAGAACAGCAGTAGACTATAATCTGACTCCACAGCTTGTATGCTCTTAATTAGTAATGCTACAAAACAGTGCTCTTACTGCATGGAAAAGTGATTTTTCTCTAAAATCTCTTAATTTACATCACCACGAATTGAAAAAGCAGTCAGAGATCTTAATTCAACTATTGGTGATTTACAAGTGCTACTTTCCTATACAAAGGGAAGTACCCCTTAACACTTTCTCCTTGAGTAACTAGAAGAATTGGACTGATTGTAAAAATAAGCTACCAGACTGGCTTTCTTTAGCACCTGGAAGGCAAGGCTTTCTAGGAGGAAGAAAAATACCCGATCATCGGGTCATTGGGTAGCAATAAGGCATTCTTTTGTGAGTGTGTGTGTGTTTAAAACTCCTGCCTCTTCAAAATTTTGCCTCAACACTGTGTTATTAATATGTCTGCTTTCACTGTGAGATCTGCTGATTTGAGATTTAATAGCTCATGCTTGTAGCGAGCCTTTCTGGTGGGGTCACAATGCCTTTGAGCATGTAGTTATTATTAATTCTTTTTAGAGATAAGCAGGCTATGTTACAGAAAGCAAAATTAATTTCTTAAAGTCCCATGCATTCCTAGGGCAAAGCTGGAGATGGTTTATTTAATCCTCAGATCAGAAAATAAAATAAAATTCCTAGTTAAGAATCCTGTTTAATCCTGGTAAACCTTAACCAGCCATCAGCAGGTCATTCCACAAGTAATTGTGTTACAGATCGTTTTTGTTACTTTTGACACTCAGTTAAATGACATTTTCATTTTGCTGTATACCTTTTTCAGATTTAACAAATACGTTGGTTAAAAAAAGGTGAGAGCAGTTAAACCAGAATTTGGAGTTGAGGATGGGAAAAGTAGTAGTTTTCTCTTTTTAACTCTGGCTTCTAAACATATACAGCACTAAGCAGGATACATAGGTAGATGTATTGAGAGGAAATATTTGCAGCGGGGAGAATGGGTCTGTGGAAGTTTATAGGACAACACCTTGGGCAAGGAGTTATTATAGAAGGCTTGTCAGGAAGCACCCCTAAAGTCGGTGTATAGACTTTTATTTTTATTCTGCAAGGATAGTGAGAAATAAGAATAAACTATTAAGCTGGATAGCTTTGAAAGCAGTGAATATAAATTTATATTTGTGGCTCACACTCTTTGGAATCCTAGCACCTTGGAAGGGTCCGGTGGGCAGATCATTTGAGCTCAGGAGTTTGAGAACAGTCTGGACAACGTGGCAAAACCCCGTCTCTACAAAAATTACAAAAATTAGCTGGCTTTGTGGCCCTAGCCTGTAGTTCCAGCTACTTGGGAGGCTGAGGTGGGAGGATTGCTTGAGCTTGGGAGGCAGAGGCTGCACTGAGCCCAGATTGTGACAGTGTACTCTAGCCTGGGCGACAGAGCAAAGCCCTGTCTCAAAAAATAAATAAATAAATAAATAATAAAAAATAAAATAAAGAAATGTATGTTTGATTTCTAGGTTCTTTGTCGACAAAAGCCTTAGCGTTGAAGGAGATTTCAGAGATCATTTAGTCAGCCACCAGCATTTGATAAATGAGGAAATCAGTATTCCAAAAATGTTACATGAATTCCCCAACATCATCCAGTTGAGTTTTAGCACTAGATTTGCCTCTTTTTTACAAATAGTATTAACTAATCTGTCATCCTGCTGAACTTCCTGATTTATACTTTCCAAGAGAAATAATATGCTTCTTTTTTTCCTAAAGATCTCCAAAGATGAAAATTTTATAATCTTCCCTAACAGTACAGTTCTTTTTATTAAAATTCAGAAGTTGAAGTCTTTACAAACAGTAACCACGAGACCACTAATATTATTAGTGTTTTGTTTTGTTTTGTTTTGTTTCTTTGAGATGGAGTCTTGCCCTGTCACCAGGCTGGAGAGCAGTGGAGTGATCTCGGCTCACTGCAACCTCCCCCTCCCATGTTCAAGCAATTCTCCTGCCTCAGCCTCCTGAGTAGCTGGGACTACAGGCATGTGCCATCATGCCCGGCTAATTTTTGTATTTTTAATATAGACGGGGTTTCATCATGTTTGCCAGGATAGTCTTGATCTCCTGACCTTGTGATCCGCCCGCCTCAGCTTCCCAAAGTGCTGAGATTACAGGCGTGGGCCACCATGCCTGGCCTATTAGTCTTCTTTTTTTAAATGAAGTGCCACCAAAATATGTTAGAAGCATGTCACAGAAATTTTCTTGGGAGAATCATAATGTTTCCCATTTAAAATGCTGGGCTTTTTATATTATTGCATTTAACCCTCATAATAGGATTAGGAGATACATTTGCCCTGAGCTAAGTCACTTACCCGAGATTATGTCATTGACTTCAGAGCTAGTCAGTGGCACAGATCAAATGTAAACTGAGGCTGCTGTAATTTTAAGTCCCATGCTTATATTACACCAAAAATGGCCATCTTCTGGAAAAAGGAATTCTCTATAGCAGGCTGTTATGAAGGACTGAAATCTTAAGTCTGTTGAGTCACAATTGAGAATTTCTTTCCCTGTTTTTTCTGCAACATCATCTATACCAGTACCGTCCAATAGAAATATAATGCAAGTCACATACATAATTTAAATTTTTCCAGTGGCCTTTAAAAGTAAAGAAACAGGTAAAATTAATTTTAATGTTTAAAAATAACATATTTAACCTAGTATATCTAAAATAATATTTCAACATGCAATCAGTATACAAAATTTCTGAGACATTTTACATTCTCTTTTTGTACTGAGTCTTTAAAATCTGGTGTGTATTTTATACTTACAGAACATCTCAATTTGTAGTAGTCACATTTTAGGTGCTCAGTACCCATGTGTGGCTTGTGGCTACCTTATTGGACAGTATAGGTCTCAGCATGTATTAATTTTTACTGATGTTTTAAAGACATGGTTCTTTTGTAGAAGACCGTAAGAAGTCATTGGTACCAAAAACATACTTTTATTTTCCTTTTCCCTCACAACTGTACTTTTGTTTCTCAGAGTGTGTTCTTTCATCCTCTAGTCTTTGTACTAGAGCTGAAATGGGAGCAGCTTATTGTACTAAATAAAAGTCATCTGCTGATGCCTAGTTCATATTTGAAATGAGTGGGATTTGAGAAAGAATCTCTGGTTACTCTGTGAAAGACAGAAGTTCTTGATTGCTTTTCTCTCATCAGTTACAATTTCAAATGCGGACTTTTGTGCACATTTAAATATATGCAGCCTATGACGGACCTACCTATTGGGAGTAGTTATTAAGCAGAACTGTATCTGAGGTGAACCACTGCAGCTTTTCTAAAGGAGCTCTGCTGCCCGCTCCTTCCCCATTTAAATAATCTGCTGTCAATATTTTTTGTGTAGCTTCTTATTTCAGCCTCTTAACATGCAAAATTGGTTTTCCTAGGCTTTCTTATTGTTCTGCCTGGTACGCGGTAGGAAGACTGACTGCTACTTTCTCTGTTGTTTTCTTAGAACAGTTAGGCAACAGATAGCCTAAACACAATATAGGCTAAGAATGCTCTCAGACTTTCCAGTGGAAATATATGATCTAGGAACACAAAAGCCTGTCAAAATTATCAATAAAATATTTCTTCAGTGTCTATTATGTCACTGTATGTAGAACACCATACAGTGTTCAAGTTGGTTGGTTAGACAAGACCTATTCATTAAACAACAATCCACATGACAAGGTGACTACAGTGTCCGTCCCAGTGCAGAGGCAGCACGGCATGATGGTTGAGAGCCAGCTTTGGGGGTGGACAGTTTTGCATCCCTGTTCTCCACCTTACCAGCCATATCACTTTAGCTGTTACTGCATCTCAGTCTCTTTACCTACACGCCATAATAACTCCGGCCTCCTGGTGTTCATGTAACATTCAAATGAAATGGCATATGCCAAGCACAGTTCCTGGTTTATAGGGACACTTGTCATTGTCATCTTAGGGTAGACTATGCAGCCTACTAGGGTGAGTAGTAGATACAGTGTGTTTTGTCATTTGAGGAAGGCTTGATGGAGTTAAGTAGGACTTGGGCCAGTTTTGAAGGCAAATGGATGGGCAAATGCAAAATTAGCCATGGAATTGACTTCAGAAAGAAAAATTACAATTCTTTTATCTAGAATTGCAATGCCTGTGGTTATTTAATGAGATCTCTGTCCTCAGCCTCACTGAACATAGAGAATTTGACCAAACAGAGCAGTTTCATTAAGGCCATATATTAATTTGTTCTCTCTGTATTACTTCACAGTCTGCATCAACAGATCATAGAACTCATATTTAGAAATTAGTCTGACTGCAGGAGAACGCTTATTTCAGGGTTAGGAGAGAGAAAGTTTTAAAGGGAGAAAAGTTGTGAATGGAAATCATAATAATAAAATTAAAATTTTCTTGGTTTACAGATAATCATTTTTGAAAGTTTACTCAACTGTGTGTTGAAACTAGAATCAATATTTGAATCCTTAGGGGGATTACGTCTTCCACTTTGCAGATGAACCTCACCTGCTGTATTCAATGTAATTTCCCTACTTAACACCAATTAGGAGAAAAGACAGTTTGGATTAGTGAAAAATACACATCATGGGCTTTTTTTGTTTGTTTTGTAATGGCTTTACTGAGATATGATTCACATACCATACAATTTACAAGCAATTTTTACAACAAGATAAAATAAGAGAACTAACATTTTAGGGGACCCTATATTATGTGTCAGGCACTTTATTATCCTCATACTGGCTTTACAAAATACACATCATTAGCCTTATTTTACAGGTGAGGAAATTAAAGCTACTGAAGGTTAGGTAACCTTCCCAAAATCACCCAGGCAATGAGTGGTAATGCGCTGGGCTGTGCTGTGGTTTTTCTGGGGCCATTACCCATGTACTTTACTTTATTCCATGCCACACTGAGATTCCACACTAACCACTAATGAATTGTTTCCAAGAAGAGATCCTTTAGGAGTTTGCTTTAATAAATCGATCAGTCTTCTCAGTATGGCATTTGATAAAGTTCTGTAGCTTGGCAGTAAAACTCTTTAGCTTGATATTTAAGACCCTCCAGGACCTAACACCACCTTTTTAGTTCTTACCTCTCCTGTCCTCTTCCTCTGCTCATCCTCTTTCAATGTCTGGACACACTCGCCTAGTGAGTGCACCCCAGATATTTCTGTCCTGTCCTTGGTCTTCATTCATTTTCTATACTCCATCTGGAATGCCTCTACCGCCATCTGAGCTTCAGCTGACAATTTTAGTTCCCATTGTAAATAGTCTTCTCAGAATCCTTCCCTTTGGTTTTACTCCTGTTTTCCAATGCCATTTTGTTTATCCTGCTACATTATATTCATCGGATACCTCTTTATATCATCATTATTCGTGCAACTGTCTTACATTTGCTAGTAGACTATTCATCCCTCAGTGAGAACACCTGCTTTTTTATGCCCCAGGGTACCTTGATGCATAGTAAGCCCTTGGTGATTATTTTTCAAAATAAATAGTTATATCCTAATTTGTAACCAGTGCAACTTGTATGAAATGTACATGTCCTTAAAAATTAAGTAAACACACCTTCTGTTAATTTACTCAGAAAACCTTCTCTTAATTAATTTGAGAATCTAAAATTTTCAACCCAGGAAAAATAGTCTTTTTTAAATTATGAAATGAATGGAATGTAAGTTAATGATATTTTAGTGACTTGTAAAATGAAAATATACAAGGAACATATATGAAGGTTTCTCATTAGAAGATGCTGATAAACCAGTTACTAGATACTGATTTTAGTCAGCTTCAGGGATAAGGGTTCGTTCATGTATTCACCCAACAAATGTTTATTGAGCCTCTACCATGTGCCAAACAGTGTTCTAGGTGCTGGGGGTACACCAGTAAATGAGACAACAATCTCTGCTTTCATTAGCTTACATCCTAGGAGAAAGAAACTTGATAGGAAGCATAATAAATAGGTAAATTACATAGTATAGTACAGTATGAGTGCTATGAAGAAAACAGGGTAAGAAGGCTGGGGAATACCTGTGAGGTGTGGGTTGTAATTAAATGGGTGATCAAAGTAGGCCTCATTGAGATAGAGGCATTTGAACAAACACTCAAGGGAGGTCAAAGAGTAAGCCATTTGAATATCTGGAGGAAGAGCAGTACAGGCAGAAGAAGCCACCAAGGCAAAGCACATGTGGTATGCTAAAGGAAGAGCGAGGCCAGTGTGGCTGGAGCAGAGTGAGCATGGGAGAGTGTCGTCAGAGAGGTAATGGGAGCAGATCCAGACAATACAAGATTTCTACATAGGCCTTGTAAAGACGGGAGCTTTTACTCTGAGAAAAAGAGTTCAGAGGGAGTCATTGGAAGGTTCCAAGCAGAGGAGCAACATAATCTGACTTACATTGTTAGGATCACTTTAGCGTCTGTGTTAAAAATAGGCTGAATTTCCTACTGGATGGAAGCAGGGAGGCCCGTTAGGAGGCTCCATGGTAATGTGTTGAAGTCAGGGTGGCAGTAATGGTGAGATTTGGGCTCTATATTGAAGGTATAGCCAATAGGATTGGATGGTAGGGGTGTGTGAAAAAGAGAGGTGTCAAGGAGACTGGGAGATGCAGTTGCCATTAACTGAGATGGAGTCTGTAGGAAGGGCAGGAGTCAGTTCTGGACATGCTGAGTTCGAAATGCCTGTTACACTTCCAAGTGGAGATGTTGAGTAGACAGATGGATGTATGAATGGGGCAGGGGGATCCCTGAAGGAGGAGGTATAAAGGTGGGAGTCATTAACATACAGACAGTAATTGATGTCATAAGAGAGGATCAGATAATTACTAAGATGCAAAATATAGATGAGAAAAGGATTGAGCCGTGAGCACTCCCACCCTGAAAGTCTGGGGAGTTGAGAATGACCCAACAAAGAATATTGAGAAGTAAATATTGAGGAAGGAAGGAAATCAAGTAATCAGGGAGGCAAATAAACAACGTATTTTCCAGGAGGAAGGAGCAGTTAAGTGTGCCAAGTAGTACTTTAGGTCAAGAAAGATGAAGACTGAGAATTGGTCATTGGATTTAGCAACATGACTATCGCTGGTGATCATTGAGCAGTTTTGGTAGAGTGTTGGGGGTGAAAGCCTGAATGGAGTGGGTTTAGGAGATAACAGGAGGAGTGGAGTTGGAGATATCAAGTAGAAGGGGTTCTTTCAAGGAATTTCAAAGATATGGGGTAATGGCTGGAGGGAGAAGCGAAGCTGAGAGGAGATATTTTTAAGGTGGGAGAAATAATGGTTTGTCTGATTGCAGGTAGGAAGAATGATCCTTTACAGTGGAAAATTGATGTAGGAGAAAGGAGAATCACAAAGCTATGTTCTTGAGCAAGAGGGGATGGATTTATTTAGCAAGCAGAGGGATTGGCCTTACGAATGTGGACAGTTCATCCAGAACAACAGGTGGGAAGGCCATAGTATCTAGGTGCATTTGCTGAGAGATGGGTAAATGTGGTGATGGAAGTCTATCAAAATTTGCCTCTGACTCTTTCGATTTTTCCATTGTAGTAGGAAGCAAGGTCATTCTTCAGCTGTGAGTGAGGATGAGTGGGGACATATAGGGAGTTTGAAGAGAAAGGGAAATGGATAGAATGGCATATGGGAAAGAGAAAAAGTGAATGGACTGGGGAAATACAGAGATTGCTGAGGAGTATGAATTGAAAATGAGATCAGGTAGCATTGTGGAGTGTTTTTCTCTGGCCATGTTCAGTGGCATGGGCAGTGCTGACTAGGTGGAGAATTAGATTTAACTAGCGTTGTAATCTTGCCAGGTGAGTACGAACAATTGATGAGGGCAGAGGAAGTTGGGGGGTAAAAGGAAAGGAGTGATTGTAATAAGTGATTATAGAATTTACGTTGGGCAAGGAAGGCAGACAGACATCATGGGGATGAAGGACAGAGAAAATTGGTAGATCATCAGACTGTAGGTCCTCCTGCTGCAGGGGTTTACAGGTTCTGGGTATAGTGTAGTGTAAGAGAGAGTGAGCTGGAAAGTGGAAGAGTCGCCCAAGAGTAGGGTGCATGAAATCAAGATTATGGAGGGTTTGTGGTTATTGGTAATGACAGAGACCAGGCTAGATCTCATGAGAGTGAGAGGCCAAGATGAGGAGTTCAAAGAACTGTGAGGCCAACGTGTTGGAAGGATCTTTGAAGGCCAGTGAAGAAGGATTATCTAATCAGTAGAAAAGTGTGTATTTGCAGACTTAGCACAAAATCGAGCTAAATATTTAACAGCATATGGTGACTGCTCTCTAGAAGCTTAAAGATTATGATGTTTAATTATAGGGCAGAGTAAATATTCAGTTGTGTATGTTTTATACAACATGCTGAAACTAAACTGAATGAATTATATAAATATCTTTTTATAATTTAGTAAGAAGTCATTGATACGTCTCTATAAATAAAAGCAATCCTTATTCCACAAAAGAATCAGACTCATTCTTCATAATTATAGGTCCATCTCAGTTTCACTATTACAAACAATAAGATGAGTCAGGTATGGTGGCACATGCCTGTAATCCCAGCTACTCGGGAGGCTGAGACGGGAGGATCACTCAAATCCAGGAGTTTGAGGTTAGCCTGGACAACATGGTGGGACCGTCTCTTAAAAACACCAACAAAAATTAAGATCCCCTCCCAGCCATTTGTATTGAAGTTTGTAAAAAAAAAAAAAATTAAAAAAAAAAAAACAAGAGAGCAAACTAACAACAGTTACATGAAACTTTAGAAACTTTCTTAACTGACTCCAGAGATTCCACATCTCTTCCCCACATCTTTGGCAGGTGAATGCCTGCTGCATGAGTAGGTTCTTTGCTGTAGCACGTCTGCCTCCACCATTTGAATAGTGTACTTACCAAGAATCAGTTGTGTTTGTTCTCGAACTTGTTTAGGCCACTGGACTTGTTATTATAATTATGTATGTTGATTAAAATAGGACATACACCAATGAAATGTGAAGGAAGAGACATGCTTTTCTGTGACCTAAGTCAGGTGTTTTGGAAAGATTCAAGAAAGACAGATTGCTATATATATATATATATATATATATTTGTCAAATTAGGTGGGAATAAGGGAGCTGTAAAGTATTTGGGGGACAGTTTTAATCTAGAAGGCTTTGGCACTATAGTGTTTTACAAGTTCCTGCTCTTCTTTAAAAAATGAAAACTATAAAGTGGTAGATGCATTTAGGTGTGATTTGCTTACGAACTCCAGTCAGCTAACCTAGAAAAGAAAAAGCTGTGGTCCTGCATCAGAAATCAGTGTATTCATGTACATTTATTTGTTTTAAGTTAAAATAATGTTTCGAGTATGTATGTATCATTTTTAATGATTTCCCCCTTAACTGACTTTTTCCACTGACTACCAATCCAGATGAGAAGGCACTTATTTATGATATTTAATTTAGTAGTCAAATTATATTTAGTATTTAAGGGTTTTTTTTTTTGGTTTGTTTTAAAAATTGTACTTGTTTTATTTATCAAGTCCCATCTTATTATTCCAAAAAAATTTTCAGGTAGCATCTGGATAGCAGATTTAATCAATAGACCTTTTAAGCTAACAATTTTATAAATAAAGCCACTGAAATTAGTTAATTTTTTCTCAGTCCATTTTGCGTTTAAAATATTTTACTAGCTGCATATAGTAGCTCATGCCTGTAATCCAAGCACTTTGGGAGGCCAAGGTAGGAGGATCGCTTGAGGCCATAAGTTTGAGAGCAGCCTCGGCAATATAGCGAGACCCTGTCTCTACAAAGAAATGTTTAAAAATTTGCGGGGAGCAGTGGCACATGCCTGTAGTTCCAGCTACTCAGGAGTCTGAGGCAGGTGGATCACTTGACCCCAGGAGGTCAATAATTGAACCCACATCAAAGGGTGGTTGTGAGAATTAAATAAGACAGCCCATTTAAATGCTTAATACAGTACCTGGCACGTCGTAGGCATTCATTAAATGTTAGATATCATTTTCTTAATCAGTACCGTGTGTCATTGTATAATTAATAGGTCTCTAACAAAGGTGCTCAATAAATATTTTTTGACTTAGTATAGGTTAAGTTGTAATTTCTTTAAAATGTAGGCTATTAAAGTTACTTGTCAGAAGTGTACGTCGTTGTATTCTTTCTATGGAAAATCAATTTTGACAGTCCTTATTGACTTGCAACGTTTTCTCTTAGAATTTCCTGTTGTCTTTTGATTGTGTACAGTATATAACACTATTAGAGTCACCTCATTTCTCAGAAACTTCTGTAATATCTTCATTATTGAATTGAGTGGATAGGGATATTACTAATTCCTTTACTTTTAATTTAACATATCTGTAGTACCATTGGTGGAAAGGAGAAAAATGTAGTACCATTGGTGGAAAGGACTATTGGTGAGAAAGTCCTCAAAGGCTGATTTAACTCCAGTGACCCACTTCTGTTCTTAATGGGTGATCCTGAATCAGTTTCTGCACCCTGTTGTTGATCAGTTAGTACTAGATAAACTCAGTTTGGGTTCACACATAGAAAAACAAATGTAACCTTTGCTACATGTACAAAGTTTAAAGGTTGTAGTAAATACCATTAAGATCTACATAGCCTGATTGTTAACCTAACAGAAGCATGAGACCATCAGAAGACTTGGGCTCTGGCATAGCTGAAGGGTGTTGGCCAATCTAAGAAATCCACCTAGTTCCAAAAGCTGTTTATTGACATTGTCATCTCAGAGATAAGAGATGGTTGCATACACAATCTGGATTTATGCTGTCCACTTTTTTGTGTGTTTGTTTGAGATGGAGTTTTGCTCTTGTTGCCCAGGCTGGAGTGCAATGGCGCAATCTCAGCTCACCACAACCTCCGCCTCCTGAGTTCAAGCGATTCTTCTGCCTCAACTTTCCTGAGTAGCTGGGATTACAGACATGTGCCACCACACCTGGATAATTTTGTAGTTTTAGTAGAGACGGGGATTCTCCATGTTGGTCAGGCTGGTTTCGAACTCCCGACCTCAGGTGATCCGCCTGCCTCGGCCTCCCAAAGTGCTGGGATTACAGGCATGAGCCACCGCGCCTGGCCGCTGTTCACCCTTTATGTAAAATAAAGTATATTTATTGTGCCAAATGTAGTAAATGAAGAGATTAGGGAACTGGCATGTTTCAGAAGGGTAATATAGGAAGAAAATTGCCAATTTTCTTTCAGGTAGCTGGAAAAGATTTGTAGAAAAGGTAGTATTCCAAGAGAAGGAAGAAATGACCAAGACTGCTTAGACTAAGATAATTATTCCAGGCTTGGAACATCTCCTGAGAGGCAGCAGGGGGATGGCTAAATGAAGCGGGTTTGTGTGGGCTTGCCTGCTAAATGGTGGATGGGTGTCAGTTGAACAGATTGTTTTGAGTGCAACTCTATAGCTGGGCTAAAGGTGCGAAAACAAGACTCGGTCCAAGATCTCACTCATTACTTCATTACATAACAGGGGAGACGAGAATTATCTGTTAATGGTAACACACTATGGTAGGTGCTTAATTAATGGTGTGAACAAAGTACTTTGGAAGGACAGAGAACTGAATGGTTAATTATGCATCAGTGGGAAAGAGTTCATAGATGAGGTTAAACAAAGTAGGAAAAGTGGGAAGACTGTCTTCCGGAAGAAGGACAGGGCCTTCTAAGCACAGGAACGGTGTGAACAAAAGGTGGGTATACATTTGACGTTGGGGGTGCTATATGGGACAGGAGCAGGAAATGAGACTCAAGGAAATGAAAAGAACGTGGATAAAGCACCCAGCTTGGGGTTAATCATAACAAAGATTCCTCTAGTTGTTCAGAACATGGTTTGGAGAGAAAACCACTGCAAACTTCAAGAGCTCCTGGTGGCTTTTTTGGTGATCTTGGCTACTGAGCAGTGAATGGGTATAGAGAGGAGAGGATCAATGGAAGAGGTTATTCCAAAAGGATTTGGCAGCCATTTGGATGAGGGTCATGGGGAAGAGAAAGGAGCCCCATTTTATTTTCGAGCTCAGCTGGCTGGGTCGATGTTATTACCCTAAACCAATTTGGGGATTACAGAGAGGAGGCAGGAGTTGGGGGCAGAAAAGGGAAAAAGAGAATACGTTTAGTTTCTGACATTTTAAATGTGAAGGGCCTGTGGAACATCCTGATAGTCAGTAGGTAGTTAGAGATACGGATTGGAAATTTGAGACACACACACGCCCACCATCAGCATGTAGAACTGGTAATTAAGGCTACAGAAATAAGTGCAGCCTTCAAAGTAGAGAAGGCTTCAAAGTAGAGAGTATTTAGAGTGAGAAGAATGACTAGAACTGTATCTTAGAGAACCAGCGTGTTCTGTGCGGGAAGAAAATGTGTGTCCATATATTCTAAAATCATATAAACTGTTGTTTTCTTTTGTATTCTTTGTTCCACTTCTGTCTCTAGTAATGAAGATAACAGAGACTTGACTATATGAATGATGTGTGGGCTTCAAGCATACTATTTAAATAGCCTATGTTGTCCTTAAATTTTTTTTTTCTTTAAACTTGTCTCTAGATGTCATTTTGCTAGGTTTTTGGACTTCACTGATCTGAATGAATTATATTTCAAGGAAACTGGGCATTTTTATCATCGGATTAAACTTCACTCTTTCAGAATGATCATGTTTACTATATTATTAGTCAGTTTAACTGCTCTTTCTCTCCATAGGAGCTGATGCAGCAGAATGGGATTGGTTATGTGTTAAATGCCAGCAATACCTGTCCAAAGCCTGACTTTATCCCCGAGTCTCATTTCCTGCGTGTGCCTGTGAATGACAGCTTTTGTGAGAAAATTTTGCCGTGGTTGGACAAATCAGTAGATTTCATTGGTAAGTAGCTCAAATAATATTACAGGTCCTGTGGGTGATTGTCTCATGTGTAGGTGAACCCCCTCAGCCCCCCTTTTTTTCTTTAGAGAACAGGAGCCTATTTCAGAGATTTCAAAAGTCTGAAAACAGCATGTGGTGCAGCGTACTCATCTAGTGGTCAAGGTGACGTGTGTGTCACACTGTCCCTAAGGACTGGCCTTGTGACATTCTAGCTAACATTTAACACCACCAAGGTTAAGCTTCACAGGATCTGTAATTATGTATTTGCAAGTGTTTGAAAATCAGTTAAGCTTTTAGGGTTAAATTCTTCCCCCAACTTTTTCAAATCCTATACAAGCCTTTGGGAAACTTTGGTATTATTCCCTGTTGCCTTGTTGCTGTGTTTTTTTACAGAGAAAAGTCAAATCTTGTGAAAACAAATCCCGTTACATTTAAGTCTTTATGTCAGTGTTTCTGAGCCGGGGTCCGCATGCCAATAATTTCAGGTAGTATTTGATCTAATAGAATTTCGACACACACACACTCTTATTTGGTCATTTTCCTGGCAGTGGTCTTGACAGGATCTCATCTGTGCCATACTTTGTTCTGCTTCCTGGACCTGTTCAATTCTGGAGCTTCTCTGGCCCCTGGGTACTATTGAGGCATTTTGGTGCCACAGGATCAGATCTGCTGGGTGGTAACTTGGTGATGTGTATTTGGAATGTGGCTTTAGTGGACAGTGGCTGAGCAGAGGAGAAACACTGCTAGCTCCTGAGCAACATACCACAGTGTGTGACTCTCGATGTTCCATGTAAGGAATTTTTTTTCCCCCAGTTACATAATTTTGAACACCCTAATCCATAATTAAATACTCTGAATTGATTACCATAATTAAAAATAAAAGAACCAGTTCTTTCAAAAAAGTGGAATTGGCCGGGCACAGTGGGTCACGCCTGTAATCCCAGCACTTTGGGAGGCCGAGGAGGGCGGATCATGAGGTCAGGAGAATGAGACCATCCTGGCTAACACAGTGAAAACCCATCTCTACTAAAAATACAAAAAATTAGCTGGGCGACGTGACAGGCACCTGTAGTCCCAGCTGTTCGGGAGGCTGAGGCAGGAGAATGGCATGAACCCGGGAGGCAGAGCTTGCAGTGAGCCAAGATTGTGCCACTGCACTCCAGCCTGGGTGACAGAGTGAGACTCCGTCTCAAAAAAAAAAAAAAAAAAAATGTGGAATTGGCCAGGCACAGTGGCTTATGCCTTAATCCCAGCACTTTAAGAAGCCGAGGCAAGCAATCACTTGAACCCAGGAGTTGGAGACCAGCTTGGGCAACATAGCAAAACCTTGTCTCTACCAGTGCACCTGTGGTCCCACCTACTCGGGAGGCTGAGGTGGAAGGATTGCTTGAGCCGGGAGGCGGAGGTTGCAGTGAGCCGAGATTGTGCCACTGAACTCCAGCCTGGGCAGTAGAGCCAGACCCTGTCTCAAAAACAAAAACAAAAAGTGGAATTATGTATACTAAGCCCCATATTATAATTTTCACCTGTGAGGGGAATATTCTATTTAATGCTTTTGGAACTTTGAGTAATTCCAAAACACTTGTCTTTTTTCAAGATTTCCAGGTTGCTGAGGGTTTCATCTTCAATTAGGATTCATTCTGTGAAACATCTGAAGATAAATGACTTAGTTCACATTAAAGTAATCACAAACAAATGGCCAGGTGGCTCACGCCTGTAATCCCAGCACTTTGGGAGGCCAAGGCTGGCAGATCACCTGAGGTCAGGAGTTCGAGACCAGCCTGGCCAACATGTAGTGAAACCCCACCTCTACTAAAAATACAAAAATTAGCTGGGCGTAGTGGCACACGCCTGTAGTCCCAGCTACTTGGGAAGCTGAGGCAGGAGAATTGCTTGAATCCAGGAGGCGGAGGTTGCAGTGAGCCAAGATCGCACCATTGCACTCCAGCCTGGGCAACAGAGTGAAATTCTATCTCCAAAAAAAAAAAAAAATCACAAACAAACCCCCACAAGTTAACACACACCCTCCCATTGTACTTCTAAAAAACATTCAGCAAATCATTCAGTTTTTGCCTCTTTAAAAAATAACAATTGGCTGGGCACGGTGGCTTACGCCTGTAATCCCAGCACTTTGGGAGGCCGAGATGGGGGGATTACCTGAGGTCGCTGGAGTTGTGTGCGATAGCCTGGCCAACACGTCTCTACTAAAAATATAAAAATTAGTTGGGCGTGGTGGCGGGCACCTGTAATCCCAGCTACTTGGGAGGCTGTGGCAGGAGAATCTCTTGAACCTGGGATGTGGAGATTGCAGTGAGCCGAGACCACGCCATTGCACTCTAGCCTTGGCAACAGCGTGAGACTTTGTCTCAAAAAAATAAAAAATAAAAATAAATAAATTATGGTTAATGTTCCCATTGCACGTCACATTTATCCAGAGACATTGGCTCTAATTTCAGCTAAAAATCAGATTTCAAAATCTATCTAGAAGAGAACATGATTTTCTTAAGTCATGACTATGTGTGGGCTTTAGGAGACAAAGTTTAGTAGGAAAGAGTTAGAAGAGAATAGAGAATATGAATAACTTTGCTCCCAACTTATTTTCTCCTTTCATGGGAGATATTGGGGTTGCCATGCCACTTTCATTCACACAAAAGAACTTTAACTACTTTGCAATTTGGTTAAACACATACACACAAAATACATATTATAATTTATTTGTAATACCTGCAAATACTTATCAGTATTTCATTTGCTTGGTTCTATTACAGCCATCATCCTTATCCCACCCAAGTAATTCAAGGCAAAATCTCCAGGCCACTTTTTGAATTCAGCCCATATTCACTACAATTGCTAAGTCTTCTCTTCTGTGGGGTTTTAAGCCATGGTTAGTGATAGCATGTCATTTGAAGCTGTACCCCCTTAATGACTTACAGGCTCATAGGGATTTTTTCTTTTTTGTTGTTGTTATTTAGATTAGATTTTGGTAAGTCTCCAGGTTGGTTGGAAGGACTCAGGTTTATGTGGAGTTTTGTCTTTTAGTTAATGTGCCAGTAACAGAGTTTGTCCGTTGGTGCTATGGGATACTCATGAGGTGCCCCCAAACCCAGCTGGCTATGTATACAGCCTCTTGCTTCCTCTTCACTGTCTCCTGGGCTCTTGCTCCAGCTCTCTCATGCCAAACTCGTGACTGCGTGGACACAACATAGGGAGGTGATTGGGACCATGTATTTTGGAGGCAAACTGTCTGTATTTGAGTCCTGCCTACCCTGGTTATTAGTGAAGTGGTTTGAGTAAGTTACTTCAAACTTCTGTGCACTTCAGTTTCTTGATCTGGAAACTGAAGATAATATACCTACCTTATAGGGATATTGTGAGGATTAAAATAGATAATGTAAAATGAAAAAAAGAAAAAAAAGTAAACCAAAAAGAGAAAATAAAAATAAGTAAAATAGATAATGTTACGTGCATTGAACACCTTGTAAAGTACCGGACTCATAATTGGCTGTTAATAAATATTTTCAAAATTGTTATCTGAAGTTCCTCCTTTTTTCTGTCCTTTGAGCTGGACTCTGTAACCCCTCTTAGTTATTACTTCCTTCTTTTTAGCTTTTGTAACTTCTCATCCTCACTGCATCTTTGCCCTTTTCATTTGCAGTTCTCGCTCCCCTTTCTTAACCTAGATTTTAGCCTTAATTGTGGTAACGGCCACCTGCTTGTTTCCAGTTTTCATCATCATTGCCTTCTCGTTCTTTATTTAGAAACCTGAAGAGGCTTCTTAGTTTTTTTCCACATTAAAAAGGTAGCCTTGGCCAGGTGCAGCGTGTGTAATCACAGCACTTTGGGAAGCGGAAGCGGGAGGATTGCTTGAGGCCAGGAGTTTGAAACCAGCCTAGTCAACATAGCAAGATCCTGTCTCTACAAAAAATTTTTAAAAATTAGCCAGGCATGGTGGTGTGCACCTGTAGTCCTAGCTGGGAGGCTGAGGCAGGAGGATCGCTTGAGCCTAGGAGTTCACGGTCACAGTGAGCTATGTTTGCACCATGGCACTCCAGCCTGGATGAACAGAGTGAGACTCTGTCTGAAAAAAGAAATGTAGCCCTTAGCCTAACATTCCCACCACCCTCAAACACCTGCTTCCCACCTTTGGAACCTTCTCTCTGGTTTCTTCTCCAAGGCAGGCTGTTTTCGAATGAGCACTTTGCTCAGTCCCACCGCAGGGCTTTCTTGCACACATTTCCCTTCTCCTCTCTGCCAGTTCTGTGTGTATTAATTCCTTTGCTTGAAGACACAGTTTAGGGCTCATGTCTCCCAAGATGCGTGCTGATGAACCTCAACTCCAGTATAATCACTTGTTTTTTTCATTTTTAAAAGACGTCATCAAAAGAGTTGTGGTTATAAAAACAGTTGTAAGCACATTGCAGAAAATTTGAAAAACAGAGAAAAGGAAACCTATAACCTCAACATCGTAACGCATGTTACTGTCATTGTTTTATTTCCTTCCAGCCTTCTTTTTTATTAAAATCTCTTTAGAAAATATGTATCAGCCAGTATCAGCTGGATGCCTACCATGTGCCTAGTGTTAAATCTTTTGGGGGATTGTTAGAAGCAAGCAAGATCCTTCTAGGTCCTTATAATCTAGGTTTTGAGATAATTATTAAAATTAATGAGAGAGTATTGTCAACGTTAAAAAACAAAAACCCAGACTCCTTCCAGTAAGGATTTGAAGCAGTTTTCAATAATAGGTTAGAACCAAAAGATACACATATTCTCACACATACACATTATAATGGTATAAAGGAGCAATAGTCAAGTAATAAGGGGCCAGGAAATGTACAGTAACTGACGAAAAGTCTGAATTGCTACTTCTTATTGAAATTGAGTTAGAAACCTCAGCTTTGAGCTTCCTAGCGGCAGAAAGGGAAGGAAACACTGAGAGTAACGTGGGGTAAATGATAGCTGAGAAGGAAGGGGACGCTGGAGGCACAGGAAAGCATGAGACTGCGTACACGAGTTGATATGTTCTTATTTGTATAGCATGCAATTCTTTGAGTGTTGCTTGGTATTCATTTGTTATTGTTTTATTGTGTTTGGTTTCCCTATCTAGAAGGGAAGCTGCTTGCTGCTTAATTATTCATATACTACCCAAAACCTCTATGTTGCTTTATATATGATGAATAATTATGTTATATATAATAATCATTACACTAGAAACTTATATTTATAGCATAGGCAGTGAGATTGAATAGATTTGTATTATTCAGCTGCCAAAGCAAGATTCTTTGCGCATCTGTTAATCGTAAGAATTTTAACACAAAGTTCAGTAGACTTTTGGTAGTATCTACCAAGAATGAAAAGGGGAGAATTCAGCTTCATGACTGAGCACACATGTAATTATTTAGAATTGAGGCAGTCATGGAACTGGCCAGAATGTTAGTAGCTTCCAGACTGTGTGGAATAACCTCATCCCCTGCCACATGTACATATTGTTAAGCCCCTCAGCAGTGAGAGATGGCAGCACTGCTTGGATTTCCCTGGTTCTTTGGTTCTAACAAAGTGTCCATGAGTCCTTCCATCACGTTGTGGGGAATTGAGATAATGCAATAAGACGATAACTCCTGGGTATCAAGGAAGGGATAAAAGTTCTCTTGGATCTCATTAAAGTGACCTGCTAAACCTGATTCATAGCATATACAAGGTTTTCTTCTAAAACTCAGTAAATAAAGTTGAGCCATTTTATGACATACAGAAAAGTTGCCTAAAATTGGGAGGCCAGTGGCAGTGGCTCACTCCTGTAATCCCAGCACTTTGGGAGGCTGAGGTGGACGGATCACTTGAGGCCAGGAGTTAGAGACCAGCCTGCCCAACATGGTGAAACCGCGACTCCACTAAAAATACAAAAATTAGCCAGGCATGGTGCTGCACACCTGTAATCCCAGCTACTCTGGAGGGTAAGGCAGGAGAATCACTTGAATCCGGGAGGCAGAGATTGCAATGAGCCGACATCGCACCACTGCACTCCAGCCTGGGCGACAGAGCAAGACTCTATCTCAAAATAGTAATAATAATTTTTAAAAATGTAATTATATTTCTTAGGTAATCAGGGAAAAATTTGAAGTGTCAGATAACCGGAATATGTTAAATATTACCCATATCTTAGGGGAAAATACTAACATAAGTCAGGAAACCTGAGTTAGTAGTAGCTTGCTTATTAACAAACAGTTTTGGACCCCAGTTGTCCTCCATGTCAATGGTGAGGGAATTATCTTCCCCTGCCTCCTCAAAAGAATATTGCAAGGATAAATATGATGTACACAGATGAGATTTGCGTAGAGGTTTTCAGGTGGAAGACACTGAGTGAGTAAATGGAAACAAGATTTCACTGCTGAACAAAATAGTTAGTAGTGACCTTTCTTGCATTTGACTCATACAGAGAAAGCAAAAGCCTCCAATGGATGTGTCCTAGTGCACTGTTTAGCTGGAATCTCTCGCTCCGCCACCATCGCTATCGCCTACATCATGAAGAGGATGGACATGTCTTTAGATGAAGCTTACAGGTGAGGGCAGGAAAATGTCTTCTGTGATTGGCTTTTCATTTGACCTGAAACATAAAGAATGATGAGGATGGGTAACCAAATTAAAGCAGATCATGATTATTCTAGTCACACTTTTTACAGGTTACTGTGGATTTTTTAATGGTCTTGTGAAGACTGGAAAATAATGCTGTTTTACTATTTAGCATTAATTCTGCCCTCACATGTGTCAAATTCATCCTCAGCCACTTTTTACGTTTAAGGAACAACAGATCCAGGCAGAGGTCTCTATCCTGTTACATGAGTTTACTGCTTTCCCTAAATGCACAAGTATCCTTTGTTTTAATTTGCATATGACGGGGGGAAGCTCTAATAGAATGCTCACTGCAGAATCTCTGTTCTGCTTCAAACTTTGGATTGCTGGGAAGAAAAAGCCTAATACATGCAAATATGAACAAGATTAACTGTCAGACTCCATTCTTCAGTAAAATTTCCTACATTCTAGAGTCGGCCAGATTGTGTGTGTGTGATTTTGACTGGGTTGCCTCCAGTCTCTGATTCATCTGATTCCCCTGCATGTCTCGTTGGGTAGAGATGGTTCATTTTTATCTGATAAGGAATCAAAAATATAGAGACTTATGGAACAGGCCTGATTTAACAGTTGGATTTTTTTTTTTTTTTTTTCCCTCAAATTGCAAAGTTTGGAAAACAGAAATGAGCTGCCCAAACAGCTTCCCATGTTAAGTCAGGAGCCTGGAGGACATGGTTCCTCTGGTCATCTGCACGAGCTCTCATGCCGCCGTTCAGACCTCCCTGAGGTCCTCCCGCTTCATGTAGAAATCAGAAGAAAAGGCACCCTTATATCACGTTATGAAGTCTCATTATGAGCACCCTACATTTATACTTGTTATTCTTGAGCCAGTTATTTCTATTTTTGTGAATTTGCTTTAGGTTACTTGATTTCCGTGTTTATTTTTTTTCTTGTTCCTTATTCAAATGCAAATTTTCAGTGTGGTTCTACTCCTCCATCACCTGAAAAGTATCCATGAGGTGCAGGGACCGCTGAAGAATTGGTCCGTCATCTCTGAGTCTTTATTTCCTCCATGAAGCATGAAAGCCATCTAGTATTAGTTTTGATCCTTTGATGAATCTTTTTTTAACATAGTGGTTACAAAAATGGACCCAGATATTTGACCAGCCTGGTTTTGAATCCAGCACCATCATTTAGTAGCTGTGTGATTTTGGGCAAGTCACTTAAGGATTTTGTGGAGCTATATGATGGGGATAATGACACCCACCTGAAATAGGGTAGTTCTGAGGATGAAATGATGATTCAGTGCATAAGCACAGTGCTTAGCACACAGAGACCACTTTGTCTTGGTTATTCTGTCATGTTGACTATAAAAAGAAGTGTTACTTTGATACTTTGATCATCTGATACCATCTTCTTTTTGTCGTTAAATTTAAAATGTGAACTGTCTTGAGAAGTGACTGGTGACTTTAAAAGGGGATGACATTGGAAATTGAAGGAGAGTGGCTGTCATACTGTACTTTTGATGGTAGCACTGGTGTGTGTGTGTCAGGGGTGTCCTTGGTGGTGAATAACTAATCATCTCTTGGCCAGGCATGGTGGCTCACACCTGTAGTCCCAGCATTTTGGGAGGCCAAGGTGGGAGAATCACTTGAGCCCAGGAGTTCAAGACCAGCGTGGGCAACACAGTGAGACCCTTTCTCTACAAAAGAAACTTTAAAAATTAAAATTAGCCAAGCGTGTAGTCCTGTAATCCCAGCTACTGAGGAGGCTGAGGTGGGAGGACTGCACGTGCCCAGGAATTCGAGGCTGCAGTGAGCTATGATCATGCCACTGTACTCCAGCCTGGGCGACAGAACAAGTCTCTTGTCTCTTAGAAAAAAAAGACCACCACCAACAAAACCTCATATCATCTCTTATCAGCTGCATTGGGAGCCCTGGGCCTTTGAAAATAAGGGGGCAAAAACTAGAGTCTTTGGGGCCCGGCTGCCTCTTCTGGCATACTCCAGGGATGTGTGCAAAGCTTCCCCAGTGCCTAGGGGCTTTGTATTCTCCACCTTGAGGCATCTCTCCGAACTTTTAAACCAATCATCTTCCAAAGTTTTTGAGGTCTGCCTGATAATTCCCTATCTCATTTATTCACTTAATATTCTTAAGATAAAGTGTAGTTGTAAAATTTGGGTTTTTGTTTTTTCCTCTTTCTGTAGATTTGTGAAAGAAAAAAGACCTACTATATCTCCAAACTTCAATTTTCTGGGCCAACTCCTGGACTATGAGAAGAAGATTAAGAACCAGACTGGAGCATCAGGGCCAAAGAGCAAACTCAAGCTGCTGCACCTGGAGAAGCCAAATGAACCTGTCCCTGCTGTCTCAGAGGGTGGACAGAAAAGCGAGACGCCCCTCAGTCCACCCTGTGCCGACTCTGCTACCTCAGAGGCAGCAGGGCAAAGGCCCGTGCATCCCGCCAGCATGCCCAGTGTGCCCAGCGTGCAGCCGTCGCTGTTAGAGGACAGCCCGCTGGTACAGGCGCTCAGTGGGCTGCACCTGTCCGCAGACAGGCTGGAAGACAGCAATAAGCTCAAGCGTTCCTTCTCTCTGGATATCAAATCAGTTTCATATTCAGCCAGCATGGCAGCATCCTTACATGGCTTCTCCTCATCAGAAGATGCTTTGGAATACTACAAACCTTCCACTACTCTGGATGGGACCAACAAGCTATGCCAGTTCTCCCCTGTTCAGGAACTATCGGAGCAGACTCCCGAAACCAGTCCTGATAAGGAGGAAGCCAGCATCCCCAAGAAGCCGCAGACCACCAGGCCTTCAGACAGCCAGAGCAAGCGATTGCACTCGGTCAGAACCAGCAGCAGTGGCACCACCCAGAGGTCCCTTTTATCTCCATTGCATCGAAGTGGGAGTGTGGAGGACAATTACCACACCAGCTTCCTTTTCGGCCTTTCCACCAGCCAGCAGCACCTCACGAAGTCTGCTGGCCTGGGCCTTAAGGGCTGGCACTCGGATATCTTGGCCCCCCAGACCTCTACCCCTTCCCTGACCAGTAGCTGGTATTTTGCCACAGAGTCCTCACACTTCTACTCTGCCTCAGCCATCTACGGAGGCAGTGCCAGTTACTCCGCCTACAGCTGCAGCCAGCTGCCCACTTGCGGAGACCAAGTCTATTCTGTGCGCAGGCGGCAGAAGCCAAGTGACAGAGCTGACTCGCGGCGGAGCTGGCACGAAGAGAGCCCCTTTGAAAAGCAGTTTAAACGCAGAAGCTGCCAAATGGAATTTGGAGAGAGCATCATGTCAGAGAACAGGTCACGGGAAGAGCTGGGGAAAGTGGGCAGTCAGTCTAGCTTTTCGGGCAGCATGGAAATCATTGAGGTCTCCTGAGAAGAAAGACACTTGTGACTTCTATAGACAATTTTTTTTCTTGTTCACAAAAAAATTCCCTGTAAATCTGAAATATATATATATGTACATACATATATATTTTTGGAAAATGGAGCTATGGTGTAAAAACAGGTGGATCGACCCAGTTGTTCCTCTCTTAACATCTGCATTTGAGAGATCAGCTAATACTTCTCTCAACAAAAATGGAAGGGCAGATGCTAGAATCCCCCCTAGACAGAGGAAACCATTTTATTCAGTGAATTACACATCCTCTTGTTCTTAAAATAGCAAGTGTCTTTGGTGTTGGAGGACAAAATCCCCTACCATTTTCACATTGTGCTACTAAGAGATCTCAAATATTAGTCTTTGTCCAGTCCCTTCCATAGTACACCTTAGCGCTGAGACTGAGCCAGCTTGGGGGTCAGATAGGTAGACCCTGTTAGGGACAGAGCCTAGTGGTAAATCCAAGAGAAATGATCCTATCCAAAGCTGATTCACAAACCCACGCTCACCTGACAGCCGAGGGACACGAGCATCACTCTGCTGGACGGACCATTAGGGGCCTTGCCAAGGTCTACCTTAGAGCAAACCCAGTACCTCAGACAGGAAAGTCGGGGCTTTGACCACTACCATGTCTGGTAGCCCGTTTTCTAGGCATTGTGAATAGGTAGGTAGCTAGTCACACTTTTCAGACCAATTCAAACTGTCTATGCACAAAATTCCAGTGGGCCTAGATGGAGGTAGTTAATTTTTTTTTTCTTCTCAGCTTTATGAAGAGAAGGGAAAATGTCTAGGATTCAGCTGAACCGCCAGGAACCTGGCAGCAGCATGATTTAAGCTAAGGTTGGGAGGCTAACGAGTCTACCTCCCTCTTTGTAAATCAAAGAATTGTTTTGTTTAAAATGGGATTGTCAATCCTTTAAATAAAGATGAACTTGGTTTCAAGCCAAATGTGAATTTATTTGGGTTGGTAGCAGAGCAGCAGCACCTTCAAATTCTCAGCCAAAGTAGATGTTTTTGCCCTTTCTGCTTCACTGCATGGATACAGTTGGTAAAATTTAACAATACGACAGAATTTTATAGGAAACTTCCTAGGGAGGTAAATTATGGGAAGATTAAGAAAGGTACAAATTGCTGAGAAGAAGCAGGAAACCTATTTCCTTAGTGGCTTTTATCCCCTCGGCATGTGATGGGGCTGATGTTTCTATAATTGCCTCAGACTTTCAAATTTACTAGTAGGGCTGAGAGAGGCTTTAGTGAGGAAGGAATATTCAGAGTAGAACCGTTGAGAAAGCTGAGAAGACCGTTGAGTTTTGATCAGTTGTGAATAGAGTGCAAAGCCATGGCCAAGCTGTTTTTGGAAACGCTGGCTGGCGCGTCTTCAGTGGAAAAAGCAAATCAAAATGGAGCGAGAGCAAAGGGGCGTCCTCAGTCCTCAACCTACAATCACTATGGAATCGGTCCTGGCAGCTGAACATAGGAGGTCATTGGAACAAGTGATAGTGCAGATCTGCTTTCAAACATCCTCCTGGCTTGAGTTTTATCAGCTACAGTGTGGGTCCTCTTTTGAAGCCTTAATTCACAACAGCAGCTTTTTGGGGGTGGGGCTGGGCGGGTGTTGTCATTGTTCTTTCCCTTCCTGTAAGTGTCGCTAGTTGCTGCCTCATATCTCAGGTTTTTCTCTGTTTGAGAAATGGACAGTTTTTTGACCAGGATGTGACTTCATGTTTCCTATGGCGACTTCTAAAACCAGCAGAGAATGATGTGACTCAACACGACCGACTTGGTCATGGGGATGATGAGCCGCACAGACCTCACTAGTTGTGCACAAATAATGTGCTATGATGGGGTGTAAAGTGAAGGCAGAAGAGGGTCAGCCGCATTGTGATGATACTGGGGAAAGTGCTGGTCAATGATTTGAGTTAGTTTTTAGATATACATTGAAATCTTTAATCAGACATTCTCAAGTTTCACACAGTAATTTTTGATGTTATGTACACACACACCAAATGTGTAACAGTTCACCACTTCCAGAGTGTGGTCATATCCAAAACATGTTTAAGAAAGGAAAGCAGTAGCTCCTTGCTAAGGATGTTTCAGGAGGTTTGGGGGACTTGGTTTTAATGAACTTCTGTCATTTAGGGCTTCTCTTGGCCATGGTCCCCTTCCTTCTGGAACTGTGATGTAGTCACACCCTACAGCCTTTAGTGCTGGTTCACTAGTGTCAGATAATCAGTTCTTGGAATCGAGACTGCTGTGGCGAAGGGGTGGCCTCGGAGGCAGGCTCTGGAGCTGCTTGGATGTCTTTAGGTGGGGTGGTGGCTGGCTCTCTTCAGCATGTAATTGGGGAAACCCTCGCGTCTACTAGGGGTGATACAGATGGTGATTTTAAAGAGCAAAACTAGACTTATATGTGAGAAATGCTGGAAAATGATTTAGGACGTGTAAAGTTAGATGGAAAGACTGTAAATGTTTAATATGAATATAGTGTTCTTTTGAAGTAAGGCCAGCTGTTGAACGGTTAAATTGTGCATTTCTCATTTTGATGTGTCATGTATGTTAATGTATGAAATGATTAAATAAAATAAAAACTGGTACCTGTTTATACATAAATATGAGAAAAGACCTATCTTTGCAGCCCTAAACTTGGTGGGAACACCACCACTCAAGCTGCCAAAGGAGGCAGTGGTGAAACCTGTCCTGTTCTTCTCACATAAATGAGGATTTAGCTCAAAATAAAGTGGTGGTGTCATCAGGTTTATTCTGTGTTCTATCATTCACATGGAACACCGGACCATTAGCTGACAGTTTAGTGCCAGCCTTCATTCTTTACTGTGTATGTTAAATGCACACTATGGTGAAGAAGCCTAAGATGTTTGGTAAATATTTTCTAGCTGACTGATTCCAGAACACACAAGTACATGGTAGGAAGAAAAAGGCCAGCTACACACTCATGGTCCATTTCGATATAACAGGTAAACGATGTTATGATTCCTACAGGAAAAACAGGAAGGGCAATTGCTGAAGAGCTGTCCTCTGTCCTTGCCACATACATCTCAGCGACCTCTCTGCTCATGACACTAGATTTGATGACTTACGAGACTAGAAGCTTAGTCTCATCAGTTTCGTAAAAATTAGGCATTGAAGGAATAAAGCTTCAGTGCAAGCAGGTGGAATATTGACTACAGAAAGAATCACAGGTAATCTTGAAGTTGGTTGAGTTGAAGTTACATTTAAGAAAATTTATAAGGATTAGGGCTGGGTGAGCTAGAAGAGCTATCTTGGCCAGGACCCCGCAGAAAATCAGAGGTTGAAGTGAGATACAGGAATAAAGGGAATTAGAATAAATCAGCCTCCAGAGATAGAGGGTAACAGGAGGAACAGTTGTTTCAGTGAGAGGCTTCCAATGAGAAGATGCAGATCTTGGGAGAGCCTGAAGTTCAGGCCAGTTACTGACAGAGCTTGGAGCTCCTTCGCAACCAGTCTCAGCAGGCTATTGTTGGAGGACTGGTTTGGATGTGACAACTACAATTAGACCAGGAATTAAACTAAGCGAGGAGGCCGGGCACGGTGGCTCACGCCTGTAATCCCAGCACTTTGGGAGGCCAAGGCAGGTGGATTACCTGAGGTCAAGAGTTTGAGACCAACCTGGCCTACCTGGTGAAATCCCGTCTCTACTAAAAATACAAAAATTAGCCGGGTGTTGTGGTGGGTGCCTGTAATCCCAGCTATTTGGGAGGCTGAGGCACGAGAATTGCTTGAACCCAGGAGGCGGAGGTTACAGTGAGCCAAGATTTCGCCATTGCACTCCAGCCTGGGCAACAAGAGCGAAACTCCATTTTAAACAAAAAATAAGAGGGCAAATTAGTGAGAAGTGACAGCACGCTGGCAGCCCTCACAGCCCTCGCTCGCTCTCAGCGTCTCCTCTGCCTGGGCTCCCACTTTGGCGGCACTTGAGCCCTTCAGCCTGCCGCTGCACTGTGGGAGCCCCTTTCTGGGCTGGCCAAGGCCGGAGCCTGTTCCCTCAGCTTGCTAGGAGGTGTGGAGGGAGAGGCACGGGCGGGAACCGGGGCTGCGCACTGTGCTTGCGGGCCAGCGCGAGTTCCGGGTGGGCGTGGGCTCAGTGGACCCCCGACTCGGAGCGGGCGGCCGGCCGGCCCCACCGGCCCCGGGCAGTGAGTGTTTTAGCACCTGGGCCAGCAGCTGCTGTGCTCAATTTCTCGCCAGGCCTTAGCTGCCTTCCCGCGGGGCAAGGCTCGGGACCTGCAGCCCGCCATGCCTGAGCCTCCCCCCACTCCATGGGCTCCTGTGCCACCCGAGCCTCCCCGATAAGCGCCGCCCCCTGCTCCAGGGCGCCCAGTCCCATCGACCACCCAAGGGCTGAGGAGTGTGGGCGCACGGCATGGGACTGGCAGGCAGCTCCACCTGCAGTCCCAGTGCAGGATCCACTGGGTGAAGCCAGCTGGGCTCCTGAGTCTGGTGGGGACTTGGAGAACCTTCATGTCTAGCTAAGGGATTGTAAATACACCAATTGGCACTCTGTATCTAGCTCAAGGTTTGTAAACACACCAATCAGCACCCTGTGTCTAGCTCAGGGTTTGTGAATGCACCAATCGACACTCTGTATCTAGCTACTCTGGTGGGGACATGGAGAACCTTTGTGTTTAGCTCAGGGATTGTAAACGCACCAATCAGCGCCCTGTCAGACTACTCGGCTCTACCAATCAGCAGGATGTGGGTGGGGCCAGATAAAAGAATAAAAGCAGGCTGCCCAAGCCAGCCGTGGCAACCCGCTCGGGTCCCCTTCCACACCGTGGAAGCTTTGTTCTTTCACTCTTTGCAATAAATCTTGCTACTGCTCACTCTTTGGGTCCACACTGCCTTTTATGAGCTATAACACTCACCGCGAAAGTCTGTAGCTTCACTCCTGAAGCCAGCGAGACCACGAGCCCACCGGGAGGAACGAACAACTCCAGATGCGCCGCCTTAAGAGCTTTAACACTCACCACGAAGGTCTGCAGCTTCACTCCTGAGCCAGCGAACCCACCAGAAGGAAGAAACTCCGAACACATCCGAACATCAGAAGGAACAAACTCCAGACACGCTGCCTTTAAGAACTGTAACACTCACCATGAGGGTCCGCGGCTTCATTCTTGAAGTCAGTGAGACCAAGAACCCACCAATTCCGGACACATTAGGAAGGTGTAGATTGAGATGTGAAGAAAAATAAGGCAAAATTGGAGCCGAGTGTCCAAAGAGATTATGTGAAGGGTAGACGGTGTATATGGGACTAGTTTATGGAAACTTTTTAGCCTCAACATGTTCACTGTTACTTTATCTTAAATACTCCTCTGGTTCTGTTCTTCTGAGAAGCAGGAATGTTTTAGATCTAGTAAACAAATTTGTCTACGTATTTTTTCTGTGAACATTAGTCTTCTGCATCTATAAATAGAAGCGGGAAGTAAACTATTTCTAGCTTCTGGGGGACCCATTCATCCTTGAACAGCCTAATTATACTTGGTTATATCTTTAAAGCTGCAGAATCAACTGGAAAATCACAGCACTGTCCTGGAAGATATTTACAAGTCAGTCATATTGTTGTACTTTATTTTCAGAGACAGCAATATGCATTTATGTAAAAATGGTTTCATTCTTTTGGTTCCAGCTCGAACACTAGAATCAGTTTGAAAATGCTGTCCCACAGGAAATGCAGGATGTGACCTCGTAGAAGCAATGTGACAGGCAAATAGGGTAACCTGAAGAGCATTCAGTAATGGTCTGGGTTCTCTTTGTCAGAATTATGACAATTTCAAAGACCAGACTGAAAGTACTTGGTGCAAAAAAGCTTTTCGCATAACTCATGCCTCAAGGAATGAGCTTTGATTGGTGAAGAAAATTGAGTCATCAGTAAATTCCATCAGATCTTACACTGACATTGATAACCCTGGAAAAATCCCGGAGGCATGGACACACACACACACCAGCATAACGCTGGTCATCCTGGCAGGCAACTAAATCTAGATGCCAACTTTTTAATCTTTTTGGTTTGAAGCATGTGGATAATTATCTAGCTACCCTTTCCTGTAGCCATAGCATTTGAATGGAAGAGACATGCCTAGTGTGTCAAAAAAAGCCACAAGAAATTCAATGTTATTTATGACAGCAGTCCCCAACCTTTTTGGCACCAGGGACCCATTTCATAGAAGACAATTTTTCTACAGACAGGGAAGCAGGGGGATGGTTTCTGGATGAAACTGTTCCATCTCAGATCATCAGGCATTAGATTCTCATAAGGAGTGCAAAACCTAGATGCCTCACATGTGCAGTTCACAATAGGGTTCACGCTCTTAAGGGAGTCTAATGCTGGGGCTGTTCTGACAGGAGGTGGAGCTCAGGCAGTGATGTGAGTGATGGGGAGCAGCTATAAATACACACGAAGCTGGCTGGGCACAGTGGCTCACGCCTGTAATCCCAGCACTTTGGTAGGCCGAGGTGGGCGGATCACAAGGTCAGGAGTTTGAGATCTGCCTGGCCAACATGGTGAAACCCCGTCTCTACTAAAAATAAAAAATTAGCCGGGCGTGGTGGCGGGCGCCTGTAGTCCCAGCTACTCAGGAGGCTGAGACAGGATAACTGCTTGAACCCAGGAGGTGGAGGTTGCAGTGAGCCGAGATAGTGCCACTGCACTCCAGCCTGGGCAACAGAGCGAGACTTCATCTCAAAAAACAACAACAACAATACATGAAGCTTCACTTGCTCATCTGCCGCTCACCTCCTGCTGTGCAGCACACTTCCTCAAAGGCCACAGATGGGTACCAGTCTGTGGCCTGGGGTTTGTAGACCCCTGATTTATGATAAGTTAATGAACAATAACGCCACCTCCTCAGGGGCACTATATAGTTCTTAACAAAGGAATGAAGAGAAAGGTCGGGGAAAGAAAAGCAAAACTACTCTCATGATTAAATTTCAAACCTAAAAAGTCCACAAGAAGAAAAGTTTTCATTTCTCCCTAATCCACCCTTCAATCTTGAGTATCAACATTTTGAATAATTTCTGCTGAGCACTATATATCTGGGTTTGGCTGAAGTATAAACAAATCAGGAAGACCAAGTTCCCAATCGCACTAGAATTTTAACACATGTTTGGTCACGTCTCTGACAATTCCTGGTTTTGCCTTGGGACTTACTAGGGGAAATGCCAAAGCTAAGTAAGTTCTACAGATCAACACAGAAGTGGCACATGTCATTCGCCCCAGGGCCATTAGTTTATGTAACCTTGTAAAACCGAGTTTGTAATACCTATAACGTAAGGGTAACAGTACCAACCTCTTTCATAACTCTGAAGAAAAGAAATACTCAGGATACAGAAACAAATATACAGACGCACACATACACAAAATCAAACTTTTTTACTCAAAAAGCAGATTCTCCCAGACTAAACTCATTTCTAAACAGAGTTTCACTCTTGTTGCCCAGACTGGAGTGCAATGGCAAGATCTTGGCTCACTGCAACCTCCGCCTCCCAGGTTCAAGCGATTCTCCCGCCTTGGCCTCCCAAGTAGCAGGGATTACAGGCACAAGCCACCATGCCTGGGTAATTTTTGTATTTTTTTAAGTAGAGATGGGGTTTCACCATGTTGGTCAGGCTGGTCTGGAACTCCTGACCTCAGGTGATCCACTCATCTCGGCCTCCCAAAGTGCTGGGATTACAGGTGTGAGCCACCACGCCCGGCCTAAACTCATTTCTTGAATGTACTCCTATATCAGGGTATGGAGTCCTTGAAACTCATTTAATGAAATATTTACTCTGCACAGAGAACACTGGGTAGGTATCTAGGTTCAAAATATATTTCATATTTTAAGGATGTTATCATCTAAGACACAGGAGACTATATATATGTAGTCTATAAAACCATACATAGAGTTACTAAGAATAAAACTTTGAGGGAAACAAAGACATGAAATCTGTAAAGTAAAGGCTACACTATCACTTGCTCTTAACTCCACAGTCATTATATATATATATATATATGTGTGTGTGTGTGTATGTGTGTGTGTGTGTATATATATGTGTATATATGTATGTGTGTATATATATGTGTGTATGTGTGTGTGTGTGTATATATATGTGTGTGTGTATATATATGTGTATATATGTATGTGTGTATATATATGTGTGTATGTGTGTGTGTGTGTGTATATATATATACACACACACACACATACACACATATATGTTTGTTTTTGGTTTTTTTTTTGAGATGGCATCTCACTCTGTCGCCCAGGCTGGAGTGCAGTGGCACGATCTTGGCTCACTGGAGGCAGCTCACTGCAACCTCTGCCTCCCAGGTTCAGGCGATTCTCCTGCCTCAGCCTCCCGAGTAGCCGGGACTACAGGCACCCGCCACCATGCCTGGCTAATTTTTTGTATTTTTAGTAGAGACGGGATTTCACCATGTTAGCCAGGATGGTCTCGATCTCCTGACCTCATCATCTGCCCGCCTCGGCCTCCCAAAGTGCTGGGATTACAGGCATGAGCCACTGCACCCGGCCCATTTATTATAAATTTATATATACACCTAACACAAGGAGTGAAGGCCAGTTTCTATCAACCTTCCACTTTGACCAGGGAAACCAGGAGACTGCAGATAGAGGCCTATTTGACAGTGTTCATCAACAGAAATGAATAGATCGCGAGATAAGCAAAACAGCCTCTAGAAAGCAGCAGTCAATGAACAGCTAATTTATAATTAAAAGGAAGAAAAGCAGCCGTACCTTGGGAGCTCGGAATTTAAAGTCACTACCAAGACCTAGAGCCACTGCTCAGAGATGACAGGTAAACACGCTCATTGTAGTCAAGATGTATCAGAATCACAGACTTGGAATCTTAGAGCTGAAAGGGCCTTGAGAGCCCACCCAGACCTGCTCACGCTGTAGGAAGGTGGAAACTGAGGCTCAGGGAAAGGAAATGGCTTGCCAAAGATTAAGGCTAGAAACGTCCAGCCGAGGCTCTTTCACAACCCCTATCCCTGAAATATCCCATAACAGCCAGACAGGTCATGGGTTATTAACCAACAGAGAGATCCGGCATAACTGCCTCTTGAAATACAAATCACTCAGACTCCCAGGTTCCATCAGGAAATAGCAAAACATGAGAGGGAAAGGACTGCTAATGCCATGTTACCAGTCAGAGGTTCCATCAGAGAAGAACCACTAGGAATGACGTAGAAAGAGAGGATTGTGAAAGGGGTTTGACCTAAGCAATTAGAGGGGCTGGTAAAAGTCTCGGTTCGGCTGTTTCTTCTTCACCAGACCATAGGCCAGGCGGTTGGAAAGGAAGGTGAGGGAGAGCAACTACAACCGAGACCTGCAAGCCACAAGCCGGGACCTGCACCTGTCTCTCATCAGAGCCCGCGCTGATCTCTCATCCCCAAACCTTCATCCTTGTGGCTGCAGACCAAGAAGCTGGTTCTCATACCTGGCCCAGGGTTTGGAAAAGCCAAAGGCAGAGTTCTGCGGGAGTGGGAGGAGCCGTGGGCCCAGCGGCTGCCCACACCACAAGTGCAGGAGATCCATGGTAACGTGCACGCGATGGAACAGGGCCTGACCTACATTGACTTCCAGTGAATACGCATGGTGTTGCTCTACTTCCACTTCCAAACCTCATGCAAATTTCTCCCTCACCAGAGAAACAAACAAGGAAGGGAATTCTGGGAACACAGTTCAGAAACCACAACATGCCATCAAAATATTAAATTAACTAGAATTCTTTCCAGAAGTATTGAATTTGCCTATTGTTCTTCTGCCATACTTCTCTGCTTCCACCCAGTAATAAGTAGCCTATCACTTACCTACTCAGGACCCCAATCTAAGTGAACCCCATGTTTTGTCTAACTTCTACTTTAGAAGTAGACACAGTTGGCTGGAGAGCTGGCTGACTGTGCGGTTTGTTTGTGCTGCGCTGGGTCTGCCATCCTGCCCTGCGCCAGCCACTAACTGCTGCGGCAGTGGAAAGGCTCGTCCCTCGCAGGCTTGAACTGCCGCCCACTCTGTGCTTTCATGCATCACCTCTATTAAGTGCAGTGAGGATAATGGCACCTGAACTATTTTTGTAGCTCTGTAAACAGCCCTTCATTCTTCGAAGCTACAAACATATCCCTGTGTTCAGAACTGGGTTCTGTATGCTCCAGAAGAAAGACAATGATGGTGATGTCTTAAATATACCACTTTTTGTCAATCTAGGTGAAAGAAATATGAATATTCATTGTATTATTCTTTCAAATTTGAAAACGTAAAATCAATTTTTTTTTTTTTTTAATTAGCAGGATTTGGTGGTACACACCTGTAATCCCAGCTACTCAGGAATCTGAGGCGTGAGGATCACCGGAGCCTGGGAGTTTGAGGAGGCAGTGCGCTATGATTGCGCCACTGCACTCCAGCCTAAGCAACAGAGCAAGACCCTGTCTCAAACCAAGATTAGAATCAGATCAAGTTTAGCCGAGATACATTAAATTGAGTGGATCAATTTTAATCTTGTGAATCTACTAAAGGCTCTTTCTGGTATCTGAAAACACCTCCCGACGCTTGCAGGAACATAGGGAACAGGGTACAGGCCGCATGCCATCCCGGCCCCAGCGACTCCCTTCAGCTCTGGCTTTTAGTCTCAAGGTGTCTGCCTAGGTCTGCTCCCCACATTCCATTCTTTGCTTCTCCAGTCCTTGCTTCCATTAGAACACCTATGATGTGCAAAGTACGACACTAAGCACTTTTGTTGTTACTCAAATAACTTCGTTTCCTAAACTCCCAGAGAAATTCAGCAGCTTTTTGAGTTTTTTTCTTTTCAGAAGGCCTGAGGCTATACGGCCATATTTGTATCCCTGGCACAATATCGGACACATCAAATGGGTTCGAGAAATGTCTGTGGAATGAGAGATCTCTGCAATCAAAGAAAGCTAAACTATGTCTGCATCAAGGAAACCGGTTATCAGTGGAGATGAATCTGATGAGGGTGTGGAAAGGCAGGCTTCAGTTTCTGATGACGACTAAGGGACACACCTAACCTGATAGTCAACAAAACGCCAGTGTTCCACCTGGGCAGGAAGACGTGCCCCAGATAAGGGCTTGGTGTGACGGCAACAGTCAGGTAGAAACAGGAACAACACAGAGACCTAGATTCAATTAGTTTTTCAAGGTAACCACACATAAACCAGACAGCCTACTGAAACGTTCATGAGAGCACTGAGAACACAGAGCTTCTTAAAATATTTCTCCCCTTGTCTCCGTATTTTTATTCCAGTACCTGGACTGGACTATATACTCTCAATTAAAAAAAAAAAAACTAAATAAAAATCATTCTCAATGCAGAGTTCTTCAAAGAATTCCTAATAATTCACATGTTCCAGCTGCAGTTATCACCGAGAACTGGTTAGGTTCCTTCCACATAGGGAAACTGCATCAAGGAAAAGAGTTGGGCAAAGTCAGATTTTCACGCCAGCCAGACTCCTTCGCACCCACTTTCAGGGAGCCTCCCGCTAGCCTCCAGACCTGGTCAGGTGATATGACCTTGGCTCCACACGTCCTCAGGGTGTCGGCGTCTGGGGCTCCCAGCCCTAGGCAGGCCGGGCAGCAGCTACAGCCTGAGCTCGCGGTCGGGCTTCATGCTGAAGGGCTCCAGCCGCTCGCCCTCGGGCAGCATGCTGTTGAGCCTGTCCAGCAGGGGCACGGTCTGGTCGATGCCCATCTGTATGCGGCGGAGGATGGCGGACATCTCGTTCACTTTCTGGATCTGCTCAGCATACTTGGCGTATCTCTTCTGGCGCTCCTGCATGAAGCTGAACAGAGTTTCTACAGAGAGATCCATCTGTGGACGGGAAAGAGAAGTACATTATACCTTGTTTAATCAAGTCCTCTCTGCAGGGCCAGGTGTCCAGCCTGTGAGGGACACAGTCCCGCAGGTCCAGTGGAAGCTGACAAGTTTTACAGGAAGCACCCAGGGCTAAAAAGCCCTTCAGGGACACAGCTTTATCACCTGTTGTGCCAGAACCACCTGTAGAGAGAACTGAGAGGGGATTGTCCCCGGCTTTATGTTCTGGGAATGTGTGTTATTTGTACCTTGTTGAGACCCTGAGATTTCTATCTCCCTATATGAGGGGAATTCTGGATGTGGAAATCAGTCAGGCCAAGGCTGAATCTGGCTCTGTCACATGTATGAGCTGCTAGTACTTATCCCTTGTGTCTCAGGTTCCTCATCTAGAAAAAAACTAGGAGCAGATGGGCGTGGTGGTGTGTGCGTGTAATCCCAGCTACTTGGGAGGCTTAGGTGGGAGGACGGCTTGAGTCCAGAAGGTCGAAGCTGCAGTGAGCCATGATCATGCCACTGCACTCCAGCCTGAGCGACAGAGTGAGACCCTGTCTCTAACAACAACAACAAAAATCCCAAACTCCAAAACGCATGTTCTTCACTCACTCCTTCTCTTCCCTGGACGGCTGCAGTTTGGCGGTCACTCGGGGAACACTGCAACGGAAGTGTGGCTCTCCCTGCCAGGGCCAAAAATGCAACCAAGGCTCCCGTCCTTACAACAGACCACATTTGTCAAACTGTGAGGACTATCTCATGTGCCCTTCTCCCCCATTAAAGAAACTGCGGGTTCTGGGCTCCCCTTGCGTGACTTCTTCTCTTCCCCTTAAAGAGGCTCTTTAGTACCTATCACCCAGATAAAAATAGGGAGAGGAGACCACCATCGTGTTGGGCACCTGCACCCCTTCCTCAGCATGGACCCCACTTCCACCCCCTCACCCCTTGTTTCCTTCCCAGGCCAGGAGAAAACAGCTCAACTACTGAGGCCCACACTCCTATCCCGAGATTCCCAGGCTCCTCCAGCCCTTCCTTCTGGTTTATTCCCGGAGCACACCCCTTCCCGACCCTGCATCAGGACAAGGGCTCAACACCCGGTACCACAGAGCCTCTGAAAATGGCTTCGAGAGACATAAAAACAAACGAACGAAAACACGGGGGAGCAAAGCCAGCCCCAGGAAAACATAAGTTCCCTTTTGTTATCGTCTGTGGGGAGGGCCTGAGGGGCGGGAGGCGACTGAAGCACATCAGTGCTGCTGTCCTCTGGCGGGCCTCTTGCTTGAGTGCCTGCAGGGCAGGAGGAGCAGCTAGTTGGGCAGGGGGAGACGGAGAAGAGAAAAAAAAAGAAAACATCGGAGTGAGAAACTCCAAATAATGTGGAAACAATGCACACCTTCTGGGGTTCTCTGCAGCCCTGTCTGGCACTCAGCACTTTGGAAGTAGTGAGCCAGGAGACTCCTGCGGTCCTCACAGTCACCCGCCGGGCCTTTTCAGGGTGGCCTTGCAGTGCGCACTGAGAAACACTCCACACACCTGAGAGACAGCGGGGCTCGGGGGAGCCAGGTGGAATCCTGAATTGGGAACCTTCTCGGGCATCACATTTTACTTGGCGGGGCATTCCTGGCCCTCCACCCCGCAACCCTACCAGCCTAGACGCTTGAAGAGTTTCTATCTGAAATGGCCTCCAAGGCTCTAACTTATCAAGTCTAAAGTCCTTGGCAGTCAATCCATCCTTGATTCACACCTGATGAAGACTGTTCACAGCCATCGGCACCAGGTACTTGTCAAATGGCATGTACTTCCCTACACATTTCCACATCCAGCTGGGGCCTGTGTTTAATGTTTCCAAAGCTTTTGTAAAGGCACTTTCTGTTAATGCTGAGATAAGCACACTGAGTTCAAACAGGTTGTTCATGCGTGCTGACATCATGTCTTACTTCCATTATGCTCCACAGAAGAAAAAACCACAAGAGGAAACTTGAGTTTGCGTGACTTTGAAGATCTCACAGTGACAGAACCTACACTGGACCCCAGCTCTCCGAAGTCCAGCAGCTCCCCTCTTTTACACATATTTCCTGAGCAAGACCCTTGTACCACTGATGCTCTATGAGACTTTTGTTGGCACGTGGCATGGCATTAAAGAAGACTGGATCACATGTAGGGAAAGTTATTACCTTTTAAATGTTTCCCCCATTCTTTGTTGCAAAGAAAGTCTCAACTTGGTGCAAGCAACAATGGACTATCTGGAAAAGGACAGTAAAACGGTTGATGCCTATTTTTGATGTCTCTGACCTTTGCTCTTGAGGTAACGCTGTCCCTGATCCATAATTCCTGCCTTTACTCCATGAACCCCCAGACACATGCTCATTGTAACACATTTGACATGACTGTAGGCAGTAAACCAGTACCTCATGCAATTCTGAATCACCATTTTGACAATCTAGGGATATATCCTTATTTGCCTTTCCTATTTCTATTTTTGGCACATGGATTCTAACAAGATAACATATATACTAATTGTCTTCTGGATAAACAGAGGTGTTATGATATCACCTAGGGTTGCCTCACTGAACACTCCATAGCCATTCAAAAGACCCAGCTTGGCCAGGCGTGGTGGCTCATTCCAGTAATCCCAGAACTTTGGGAGGCTGAGGAGGGCAGATTGCCTGAGCTCAGGAGTTCGAGACCAGCCTGGGCAACACGGTGAAACCCCGTCTCTACTACAATACAAAAAATTAGCCGGGCATGGCAGTGTGCGCCTATAGTCCCAACTACTCGGGAGGCTGAGGCAGGAGAATCACTTGAACCCAGGAGGCAGAGGTTGCAGTGAGCCAAGATCGCACCACTGCACTCCAGCCTGGGGGACAGAGCGAGACTCCATCTCCAAAAAATAAATAAATAAAATAAAATAAAATAAAATAAAATAAAATAAATCCAGCTTCAGACAGGGCAATCTAACCATCCAAGCTGGAGCTAAAGGGCAACCACGAAGCTGTTTGTGAAATGGATAGTCACAATTTTTGTTCACTACACTCATCAATCCATTCATCTACCAATAAAACAATGGTTAAGATTGCAGGTTCTGGAGTCAGACCACCTAGGTTTAAGGGCCACCCTCGACCCAGTATCTATGTGATTTTAGAAAATTACCCAGAAGGGTGATTCCATGAGAGCAAGGATTTGGTGTGCTTTAAACCCTGCTGTATCTCCAGTACCCAGCACATAGCAGGTCCTGAATAAATATTTGTTGAATAAATGAATGAAAATATATGTAAGCCTCGGTTTCCTCATCTGTAAGGTAGTGGGGATAACAACAGTGGCTACTTAAAAGACTGTCCTGAGGATTAAATGACATTCTGCAAGGAGAATATTATCATCCTGCCCAGCACACAGTGAGCACTGGGTAAGTGTGACCTATTAACACATAGGCAACAGACAGTTATTGAGTAGCATCATGTGCCATGTGCCATGCACTATGCGAGGTCCTAGGATAGATATTGAGAACCAAAACTACTTACACCCACACAGCTTACCGTGTACATTAACATGAATTTTCTTTTCCACTGTTTCTGTTAACATGACTTTACTATTCCAGGAAACTCAGGCCCAGAAACATACAAATTGCAAATAACTTTGTTTCAGGAACTTAAAAAAAATTAAATGAATAAACTAGCTGATTTTCAAATAGAAAGTGAACAACTCTTTATTCTCCACAACTCTTGCCTCAAAACCCTCGCCTTGCCGTAACACATGACCAAGTTATAATCAGTGGTGTGTGCGTGCAGAAGTCTCTCCTGGCAGCTTCCAGGCACCTTCCTGGAAAGGCAGCCGGCATGCACTCTTTGTTGCTTCTCTTCTTCACTGTCCCCTCCTCCACTCTGCTGCTGCTGAAATGCAGGTGCACCCTATGCAGACCACGAGAATAACAAAGGTTACATCTCTGAGTTGGCAGATGATGAGCTAGAAGCAGCCTGGGTCCATGAGGATGTTTATGTGTAAGAGTAGACCAGGCCTCAGAGAGACGAATAAACTTTCATTTTGTATAAGCCACCATCATTTGGAGTTTCTGTAATACTAGTTAATATAATCTTATACTGACAGATATGAATGCTGCCCAGGTGCAGTGGCTCATGTTTGTCATCTCAGCACTTTGGGAGGCTGAGGTAGGAGGACCATTTGAGCCCAGGAACTCAAGAGCAGCCACGACAACACAGTGAGTCCTCATCTCTACAAAAAATAAAATAAAAATTAGCCAGGTGTGATGGAACACACCTGTAGTCCCACCTGCTCCAGAGGCTGAGGTGAGAAAATTGCTTTATCTCAGGAGGTCGAGGCTGCAGTGAGCTGTGATCACACCACTACACTCCAGCCTGGAAAAAAAGAGCAAGGCCCTATTGCAGGAAAAAAAAAAAAAAAAAAAGAATGCAATAAAGCCTTTGTCTTCAAGGAACTCATCATTTACTCAAGCTCATACTTCAAACTTTGCCCTAAAGATTCATATACCATCTCTGGGGGCAGTCCATTTCAAAGGACAAGGGAAGAAGAAGGGGAGGTTATTTGAGGATAGAACTGCAGGCCTCATTAAGGTATTAGGCATCTGTAGAATGTGCTCAAAGTTGTTCCAAATACCTTATATGGATGGTGCGGGCCCATCTGCCCACTTGGCTGGTCCACTCAGTACATGAACTCAAAATATTAACAAATAAAATCCAGAAATATACAAAAAGGATAATACATTATGACCAAGTAATGCTTATGTCAAGGAGACTCACTTTTTCAACATCTGAAAAATCAATCAAAGTAACTTGCCATTTCAACAGAATAGAGGTTAGAAATCTTTGATTGTCTCAATGGATATAAGAAAAAGCACTCAACAAACTGAACATGCATTTATTATGGAAATTTTCAGCAAAGTAGGAACAGAAGGAAACTTCCTCAACCTGATAAAGGGCATCTATGAAAAACTTCCAGCTAACAATATAGTTATTGGTGAAAGACACTTTTCTCCCTAAGATTAGGAACAAGGCAAGCATGTCTACACTCTTACCACTTCTGTTCAACACTGTACTAAATGCAGTAGCCAATGCAATAAATTAAGTAAAAGGCAAATAAATTAGAAAGGAATAAGCAAAAGGGTCTTTATCTGCAGATGACATGATAATACACTTAGAAAATCTTTAAAAATCTACTAAAAACTATTAAAGTGAAGTTAGCGAGGTTGCAAGATACATGGTCAGCATACAGAAATCAATTGTATTTCTACATAACAATGAATGACAGGACAGTGGAATAAAATAATACTATTTACAACTGCATCAGCAACATGAAATACTTAGGGAAAAATTCAGCAAAATATGTATAAAATCTGTACACTGATATTACAAAACATCGCTCTGAAAAATTAAAAGGGATCTAAAGAAATGAAGTATATCATGTTCATGGATTGTCAGATTCAACATGGTCAAGGTGCTGATGCTTGCCAAATTGATTAAGAGGTTCATTTGCAATCCAAGTAAAAAGTCTAGAAGGCATTGTTTTACAGGAATTGGTAAGCTGATTCTAAGTACATAGAATGGCCAAAATAATTGAAAGAACAAAGTTTGAAGACTTATAGTACTTGATTTCAGGACTTACTATAAAGCTACAGTAATCAGGATAGTGTGGTGCTGGCATAGACACACACAGATCCATAAAACAAAAGGCAGTGTAAAAATGATCTAAAAATATATTGTTAATTGATTTTTTTATTGTTGTTACAAAGATCCCAAGACAATTTAATGGGGGAAAAAAGTTTTTCAACAATTTGTGCTAGAATATCTAGATAGCCATAAAGAGAAAGAATGAACCTGGAGCCTTACATCTCACAGTGCATACAAAAGAAATTAACATGGAATGGATCACAGACCTAAATATGGAAGCTAAAACTACAAAACTTCTAGAAGAAAATATACGAGAAAAATCTTTGCTACCTTGGCCGGACTCAGTAGCTCACGCCTGTAATTCCAGCACTTTGGGAGGCTGAGACGGGTGGATCATCTGAGGTCAGCAGTTCGAGACCAGCCTGACCAACATGGTGAAACCCCATCTCTACTAAATACAAAACATTAGCTGGAGGTGGTGGTGCATGCCTATAGTCCCAGCTACTTGGGAGGCTGAGGCAGGAGAATCACTTGAACCTGGGAGGCGGAGGTTGCAGTGAGCCGAGATCGTGCCATTGTACTCCAGCCTGGGCAACAAGAGCAAAATCCTGTCCTAAAAAAAAAAAAAATCTTTGCTACTTTGGGGTAATGCAAAGATTTCTAAGTTTCAAAAAGTGTTAACCATAAAATAAAAACGGTTAAATTGATTTTCATCAAAACTAAAAACTTCTCTTAAAAACATACCATTAAGGCCGGGTGCGGTGGCTCATGCCTATAATCCTAGAAGTTTGGGAGGCCAAGGCGGGTGGATCACCTGAGGTCAGGAGCTCGAGACCAGCCTGACCAACATGGAGAAACCCTGTCTCTACTAAAAATACAATATTAGCTGGGCCTGGTGGCACATGCCTGTTAATCCCAGCTACTTGGGAGGCTGAGGCAGGAGACTCTCTTTCTTTTTTTTTTTTTTCTTTTTTGAGACGGAGCCTGGCTTTGTTATCCAGGCTAGAGTGCAGTGGCGTGATCTCGACTCACTGCAACCTCCATCTCCCAGGTTCAAGCGATTCTCCTGCTTCAGCCTCCCGAGTAGCTGGGATTACAGGCGTGTGCCACCACGCCCAGCTAATTTTTTGTATTTTTAGTAGAGACGGGGTTTCACCATGTTAGCCAGGATAGTCTCGAGCTCCTGACCTCATGATCCATCTGCCTCGGCCTCCCAAAGTGCTGGGATTACAAGCGTGAGCCACCGCGGCCAGCCAGGAGAATCTCTTGAACCCAAAAGGCAGAAGTTGCAGTGAGTCAAGATTGCACCACTGCCCTCCAGCCTGGGTGACAGACAAGACTGTCTCAAAAAAAAAAAAAAAAAAAAAAGGAAAGGCAAGAAAAGAAAGAAAATGAAAAGGCAAGCAGCAGACTGAGAAAATATTCATAATATTTTATTCCCTATGAAAATAATGGGCAAAAATAAACAGAAAGAATGAAAAAATTTCACTATATATATCAAATGACAGTCTTACATCCAGAATATATCAATAACTCTTATAATTCAACATTAAGAAAAAAATCCAAAATTTGGGATCGTTTCAGGAGAACTGAAAACATTACTGAATTATTGTTCTTGAGGGGGAAATACGGGCTAGAAATGGGATAGAGGCTCAGGGAAAAATCCTGCAGGAGATCACCTGGAGGTGGGATCTCACCTTCTTGGGACAAAGGAGCCAAAGAGGTGTTAAGAGTAAAACTATTAATAGTGTGAAGATTGTGCCCTTGGGCACTGTTAAGCAAGATGGACTACAGATTGGGGGAAAAAAATAAAAAGAGTAGGCAGATGTTACCCAGACAATTGTCACAACAGAACTCCTTTGCTAAAGCCCTGACACAGTGTGGAAAGAAAAAAATTCTGTTCAGTTTTCAAATTCCTCTAAGGACTCTGGAGACTTCTAGCTTATGACCACGATTATCCCGAATCCTATCCTTTGTCTCTGGATAGTTACTGCTGCCAAACGAGGAGCGGCTATTCATGACACTGATGCCCACTGGGGCTGCACTTCTAACCTCAGAGGGCCCTGTTTCAGGGAAGCAGCTGTACTGCCTGAGCTGGAGTGGCAGAACAGAACTCAATTGCCTTCAGATCCACTGGCTTAAATTCGCAATGGTTCAAGATTGAGCCAGAGCTTTTACCTCCGCTGTGGGTAGACCACCCAGACCCTGCAAATGACCTGTTTAGACATCTGAAATCATTCCTGAGCTCAAGCTGAGTGACTCAGAGTTTGTGGGGAGGGGAGAGAGCTTCTATAGAAGCAATAAAATAATTAATGTGAAGTTGAATAACCATTCCAGTTTTCTAACTAAAATATACAACGCTTATGGATAACGACAGTAGCATCAGACAGAACTGAGTCAAACTCTTGCTTCTGCTGATGACTGATTACCTTCATGACCTTGAGCCAGTTACTTAACCTTGCTGACCCTCAGCTGTTTTGTCCCCTAAATTGGTGACATTGACAATGCCTACCTCATAGGGTTGATGTGAGAATTAAATGAGATAAAACATATAAAATTCCTAGAACAGTCCCCAGGAAAAAGGAGCTCTGTAAGTGATAAAATGTATGTGAACTGAAACAGAAACTCTGTCTAGAAACCTCTTTTACATGAAGAATGAAAAAGCAAGATAAGAAATGTAGTACATGAAAGCAGAATAAAAAATCAAATGACATTTTGTGATATCCAAATAGACACAACATATCTATTGTGAAGGCAGGAGCTTATATGGACGCCTCATCTCGGTTACATTAACTATCTTCAAGGCTTACACAATCACTCAGATGACAACTTACCATTGTGTTTTTTGCTGACATATTTTATTTTTGTTCTGTACTTCTGCTACTGAAAATCTTACAACAGAGTCACATTACTCATCCCACAGTTTCCTGATAGAATCATTTCGCACTACGTAATAACTAAAATCATTATTTACCTACAAGTCCTTCCATGTGTTTTTAATCTATATGTTTAGCCATGAGAATAACTATTACCACTATTTGATGCTATCCAATATGGTAAAAATAAAGATACATAGGCGTACATGCGTACATGTATATTTTTCAAAAAATATTTTGAAAGCAAAACCAAAAGCTTTAATAAATGATATCCTCTCCAACAAGAGAGTACAGTGCTTCAAAAACTTTTGTTATATAAAATTTCCTGATAAAATAAGCTTTGATGCTGGTTTGAGGCAGATGGGTCATCCTATGAAAGATGTCACTGTGATTTGTTATTTGGAGACAGGGTCTCACTCTGTTGCCCAGGCTGGAGTGCAGTGGCCTGATCATAGCTCACGGGAGCCTTGAACTCCTAGGTCCAAGCAATCCTCCCACCTCAGCTTCCTGAGTAGCTGAGACTACATGCACATGCCACCATGCCTGGCTAATTTTTATTTTTTATTTTTTGTAGAGATGGGGTCTCACGATGATGCCCTGGCTGATCTCCAAACTCCTGGCCCAAGCCATCCACCCCCTCAGCCTCCCAAAGTGTTGGGATTACAGGCACGATCTACCACACCTGGCCTCACTATGCTTGATGTAGTTCTTTTCAAAGTAAAGGTAAACTTTCCAAATTAGTGACATACTACAAGGGCTTATTTTAAGTTAGAAAAGATGTGCAACGTAACAGTAAGAACTTCATAAAGATAGTGTACAACTTTTAAATTCTAAAAACTTAAGTTGTAGATATGCATGAAATGATCAAAAGCAAATTTAATAACCCTCATGGGTCAAAAGAAACATGAGTAGGTAAGCTGTGTTTCACAGTTAACAAAATTCACATCCATATGATCGACAGACTTATTTTTCTATCCCCAAGATACTTAAGTTTAAAAGAAATGTTAAAAACAAAAAAGACTGCATATGGACTTAATCAAGACTGCTTCTTTTTTTTTTTTTTAAGACCGAATCTCACTCTGTTGCCCAGGCTGGAGTGCAGTACCACAATCTCAGCTCACTGCAACCTCCGCCTCCTGGGTTGAAGCGATTCTCCTGCCTCAGCCTCCCAAGTAGCTGGGATTACAGGTGTGTGCCACCACGCCTGGCTAATTTTTGTATTTTTACTAGAGACACGGTTTCACCATGTAGGCCAGGCAGTCTCAAACTCCTAACCTCAGGTGATCCGCCCTCCTCGGCCTCCCAAAGTACTGGGATTACAGACGTAAGCCACTGTGCCCAGCTCAAGACGGCATTTAAAAAGTCACTCATCTTTCCCACCCTTTAAAGGTAATGTTTAGCTTTTAATGTGGTGTCTGTCAGTTAACGTTAGTCTCAAGGTCAATTTTTATTTGATCTCAATAGATATCTCACTTTCTCTGCACTCATTCTACATTTAAATTCCTGTTCCCCAAGGAGGTCAGTTTAGGAATATGGAGGCTGGGAGGAGGAGGCATGATGGATGGGTCAAGGCCAGCTAACCAAAGGCTGCCTCTTTTTAGGGTTCTAAATCCATTCCCAGCTTTGTTCTTTCTTTGGGTAGATTTCCTTCTGGGTTCAAAATGTAATGAGCAGGCAGTGATATGTAATTCTGCTCTTTTATTGTAAGTACTTTGTAGCTAAAGGGGCTAAATGGAAAAGTAACAATTCATCCTGTTTTACAGCTATTCAAATAATACATTCTGAGGTCAGTAACAATCTGTTATTTGAAGATGGGCATATTGCTGATTTTTAGCAATGTAAGCTCACCCTTCAAATCCCTGACATCACTAATAATTCATTATCATTAACAAAGTAAGTCAGAAGGCCTGAATTTAAATCCTACTAGTTGGTGAACTTGGGCAAATCACAAGCTGACTCTCAGCTTCCACTTTTTAAAAGTGGGGATAATAATGGCTAATATTCATCCTACCTCACGGCAGTGTTGTAATGGTTATAATGAGATAATATATGTAAGGATGATCTGAAAACAGAACACTGCTATAAACATGTATGTTTACATTATTCTAACAATGAATGGCAAAATATGCTTGGAAGTTTTGTTTTGCATGGTAGTAAAACTAAAAAGTTCCCAAATCATAATCACATTCAAAGAAAACTGCTACATATTTTATATAAAGCTTCAATATCCACCCTTCTCAGATGTTTCTGAAATTCAGAACTACCAATTCTCCCAATTAGGAAGCAGTTAGCCTAACTATATAAATCAGTACTGTCCCTAGGGCAAAATCTGGCCTTGGAATTATAACTGAAGCCATTTATCCAAAGAAGATATACAAATGGCCAATAAACACAGGAAAAGATGTTCAACATCACTGGACATTAGAGAAATGCACATCAAAAGCACAAAGAATACAACTTCACACCCACTAGGATGGCTCAAATTAAAAGGCAGACAATGACAAATGTTAGTGAGGGTGTGGAGAAACTGGAACCCCTGTGCATTGCTGGTAAGCATGTAAAATGGGACAGTCATTTTGAAGAGCAGTTTGGCCGTTTCTCAAAAAGTTAAACATAAAGTTACTATACAGCCAGCAATTTCACTTCACATACATTCCCAAGAGAAGTAAATTATATGTTTACCCAAAACCTTGTACATAAATGTTTATAGCAGCATTATTCATAATAGGCAAAAAGTAGACACAACTCAAATATCCATCCACTGAAAAATGGATAAACAAAATGTGGTCTATCCATAGAATAAAATATTGTTCATCCATAAAAAGATATGAGATACTGATATAAGCTACAACATGGATAAACCTTGAAAACATTATGCTAAGTAAAAGAAACCAGACACAAGGGCCACATATCACATGATTCCCTTTATATGAAATACCCCCAACAGGCAAATCCAGAGAGACAGAAAGGAGACCGGTAGTTGCCAGGGGATAGGGGAATGGAGGTATGGGGAGTGACTGCTGATGTACATAGAGTTTCATTCTAGGCAGATGAAAATGTTCTGGAATTACATAGTGGTGTAGCTGCACAATCTTGCAAGAATACTAAAACCACTGAAATGCACACTGTAAAAGGGTGAACTATGTGAATGATAACTCAGTTTTAAAAAATAATAAAATAAATGTATTCAAATACATTCAATTCCTTCTCCCAGGCCTCCGACAGATACCAGTAATGCATCATGGTTATTCTTTAAATCTGACTTGGACTCAGAACCCTTCCTGACACTGAACCCCAGATGGCCACTTTCGAGTTTACGAAGATGAAGAAACCCATTTGGGAATCCTGGACTAGACACTATGAAAGTGGCTCTAAAACAAATTGTTGAGGCTAAGTAAAACATTTTTAATCCTAAAGGAAGGTGGTAGCTGAGTCTGCAAGACAGACAGTCCAAGGTAAAAAGCTGTGTTCATAAGATCCTGGATCTTTACATTAACCATACCATGCATCGACTAAGCCCAAAACGAAGTGTGAGATGCCAGTTCTCAGCAATTTCCTTGAACCTTCAAGCCTGCTTATTTTTAAATGGACTCATACTGACAGCATTCATTTTTTAAAAAATAAAAACTATATATTTACAGCACACATGTTTTGACATACATATACATAGTGAGATGATTTCTATAGTCATGCTAATTAAAATATCCATCTCCTCACATACTTACCATTTTTTGCTTCTGACACCTTCTTCAAGACCTTTCTTCCACTTTGTGAACCCGGTGCTTGTGTTTTCATACATCGGCTATCCCCCGATTTGGTCTTTGACTCATGGTATTCGCTGTCTCCACTCCGAAGAGTAGGAGGCCCATTGCCACAAATCAAGATATGGCACATTCTAGCCCACCTGCCACCTCTATCCCCACCAGACCATGGCTACTTGACCTGCAGTAGAGATTCAGACAGATTATAAAGGTTAGGGTATGACAGGCTGCAACAAAACCTTTCAGGGTCAACTATGCGCTTTCTGGCTGGCTGACCCTCCTCCAGATCACCATTCCCATGGAGGGTTTGGGAGTATGACTCTTTCCTGGACGCCTCTCTCTAGCACAATGGACAACAATGGGCAAATGTTTTCCTTAATTACACCACAGGCTGAATGGCACCAATTACCACATTCTGGACACTTTGAAGTGACCTTGTTTCTGAAGACAGTAGTTTACAACGGCAGCCTGTAAGAATAAACTCTTGCCGGCGTGCGGGAGGGAGTGGGTGGGGAAGGATCGCCGGCGAGATCACCAGTCGAGGCTTGTGTGCCGGGCCCCACCCTGGCCCCCAGTGCCTACCCGGTGGGCCCGACCCAGCCATGATCAAGGCGATCCTAATCTTAACAATCACGGGAAGCCGCGGCTCTCCAAGTTCTATCAGCCCTACGTATTTGTGGAAACATTAGACAAATGTTTTGAAAATGTTTGTGAACTGGATTTGATTTTCCATGTAGACACGGTTCACAATATTCTTGCAGAAATGGTGATGGGGGAATGGTATCGGAGACAAACATGAATGGGATTGTTACACAAACTGGTGCACAAAATAACCTGGAAAAATGTGAGGCTGGCTTAGTGGGAGCTCCAGCCTGTGCTGTATCAGCTGTAAAAAATGTGAATCTTCCTGAGATCCCAAGAAATATTAACATTGGTGACATTACTATAAAGTGCCAAACCTGCCCTCTTTTAAATAAAAATTTAAAAAGGCTACTCCCAGGTAAAATCCAGGGGGGAAAGTCATGTAAGTTTATCAAAAATAGAGGAGGACAGTCAACTTTTTGCTCTTGGATTTAAGTCAAGGTACTGTATAGAAGCTGTGTAAAATCAATATGAAAGTTCAATGTTGCTTTTTTTTTTTTTCTTTTTTTTTGAGACAGAGTCTCGCTCTGTCGCCAGGCTAGAGTGCAGTGGTGCGATCTCTGCTCACTGCAAGCTCCGCCTCCCGGGTTCAGGCCATTCTCCTGCCTCAGCCTCCCGAGTAGCTGGGACTACAGGCAAGTGCCACCACGCCCAGCTAATTTTTGTACTTTTAGTACAAAAAAAAGTACTTTTAGTATTTTTAGTACAAAAATTAGACAGGGTTTCACCACGTTGGCAAGAATGGTCTCAATCTCTTGACCTCGTGATCCGCCTGCCTCGGCCTCCCAAAGTGCTGGGATTACAGGCGTGAGCCACTGCGCCCAGCCAGTTCAATGTTGCTTTTCTTGCTCAGTGATTTTAAAGAAATTGAGTAGTTCCTATGTGATTTATTTATTTTTCTAAACTGCATTCCTGTGCCTACCGACGGCATGCCTCTATGTATTGGCTACTACAGTGTTTTAAAAAGTGTTTGAGATATTTCTTTAATTACGTACAATCTAAAATGTTGGTGTTTTGTATGGATCACAAGTGCGGCATTCCTTAATTCCTTCTGCTGTTTGTCATACAATTGTTAAAGAACCAGATATGTATTGCATGAAAACGTTATGACGTTTTCTCTTAAATAAACTCCAAGGTAACTGGACTTCTAAAGCACCTTTCTGTTTGCCTGATACCTACTTTAGCAATAATTTTTTTTACAACCCTCTGACTCAACAAAGTAAAGTATATTTTATCATTGTTAAAAAAAAAAAAAAGAATAAATTCTTGCCATTTATTCTCATAGGCGTACCTTTGATCTGTCAACCAGAAAAAAGAAATCCCTCTCTGGTAAATTTCCCTCCACACACTCTAACAGAAACAAAACTGGCATCCATATCGGTGGACTATTTCTTTTGGTAATCAATGCACACCATATTAGAATGATTTGGAAGATAGAACCCAGTATATAATATACATGAATTCTCTAGTTATTTTAATTATTGTAATAAAATAATGTATAACAGTTACAGCTGCTGTCCATTAAGTATCTACTGTCAGATACTGTACTGTGCAGTTTACATACATTATCTTTATACCTCACCACACTCTCATAGGGAAAGTGTCACTCTCCTATTAGAGATGAGAAATTAGAGATTCAGAGATGAGAAAAGGTGCCCAGGGTCACATAGCTGGTACTAGCAGTGAAGCCAGAATTCAAACCCATGCTTTTTGGCCCCATTTTTGCCTATTTTTTCTGAAGAGCTAATTAATTCAAATGTCAGCTCATTTCAATTAAATACATACCATGTTGAGCAGTGTGTTTAATGCCTTTTTGAAATCCTTAAGAGATGAATTTAAATGGCAATTTTTTATGCTGTCAAGCGGAATGGAAAAACACTTTGGTGTTTACTTTCCTAACAAAAAAAATAACAAATTACCAGACAAAACATGGACATTTACAAAACAAAAACTGAGAGGAGACCAAAGGGAATAAACTGTTAGCAGATAAACTTAAATGACATTTTCACTGGCAGTTCGTTTGTACATTTTGTACTCTTGACATCTCACTTGTACAAACATTTCACAATTCTTGACCTCACCGAGGGGGCTTAGACAAAGCAATCTTCATCTGTAAAAGGAAGGAGGCGCAAGGGTCCTGAGCAACCCCCTCCTTTTATGGATGAAGACTGCTCCCAGAGTGGGCAAGCACTATCCCTAAGCTCACACAGCTGGGACTGACGGGGCCAGGACTGAACTCCAGATCTCCTGATTCCAAGGGCCACCACACCTGTACTAAGTGACCAGACTCTACCAGTGACATTTCCTTTTCCATAGTTTGTTCTACTATGCTTTACCCAATGAATTATAACTGTGTGTGAAAACTATGATCTAAAGTGAAGCTTTTCAAGACAATATTTCTGACCATAAGGGAAATAAAAATCTATCATTAATCAGTGTCAAAAACCAAATGACAAAATCCAATCAGACATCTCCACGTCAATCAGGAATAGGAACCTGCTCAGTGAGCCTGGATCTGCAGTGAGAAGGGCATCAGTCAAAATTGCACACATGTCTGCTTCCTTCTGAATTACGTAAACCTTCCCTGGCTCCTTATTAGTGTACTGCTTCCTGTTGCACAACGACAAACAATGAGGCCGACTGTCGCCAATGTTTTCATTAATTACACCACAGGCTGAACGGCATCGATTTCCACATACTGGACATTTTGAAGTCACCCTGTTTCCTCTGTTCAAACAATGTATCTAAATGTCTCAGAAAAAGAACAAATTTTATTCAGGTCTTCAAAAGAATTAAGCGATATCAGAACGGCAGGAATTTGAATTGCATGACTGTTCCAATAATTACTTCATAACTTGCCCAGTTTCCCCTGATGCCTTCTTACCCTTGGCATCACGTCTAGGTGGGAGAGTGGGACAGAAATCCTAACACCTTTAAGCAGCTTCCAAAACTAAGCAGGCAGATTACACCTCCTCCCCACAAAAGGCTTTGCAAATGGCATTGATGGCAGCAAATCAGGAAAAGAGAAAAACATCACAAGTAAAAATAAAAGTCTGAGGGACAAAAGTCCCACTCCTCCCTTTCCTTGGGAGAGCTTTCCTCGGGTCCCATGAAAGACAGCGGTGTAGGGCACGTAGACATCTGAGATCTTTTGCCTCCTGGAAAAGGCCCCGTCTGTAACCAAGCACCCCAGCCCTTTCTGACTAATTCGAGGCTCCCTCTCTGCAACCCCTCCAGAGTGGCAGTGGGGAAGGATGAAGCTCCTCAGCACGAGTCCACTCTCTGTCTACCTTCTGTACCACCACAGTCCTCTGAGACAATGTTAAAAAGGCCCATTCTCCAAAGCACGGTTGGAAGTATAAAAAAGTTATCTGCAAGGTAGGCAGAGTTGCCACTTCAAGAATGTAAATGTGGGGTCTTCAGGGCTATTTTAAAGTGTGGTTGCATCCTATAAAGACTGCTTTTGAGATGCTAAGTATACTGTGACACTATGCGGCAAGTATTATAAAGGAATACAGGGTAAGGGAACATGCTTGAACACTGGGCAAGAGCAGGAGACAGGATGAAAGACTAAGACCTTAAAGAATTGAAGACACGGCCGGGCACAGTGGCTCACGCCTGTAATCCCAGCACTTTGGGAGTCTGAGGCGGGCAGATCACGAGGTCAGGAGTTTGAGACCAGCCTGGCCAACATGGTGAAACCCTGTCTCTACTAAAAATACAAAAATTAGCCGGGCATGATGGCAAGCGCCTATAATCCCAGCTACTCGGGAGGCTGAGGCAGGAGAATCTCTTGAAATCAGAAGGCAAAGGCTGCAGTTAGCCAAGATCACCACTGCATTCCAGCATGGGCAAAAGAGCGAAAATCTGTCAAAAAAAAAAAAAAAAGAAAAAAAAAAAAAGAATTGAAGACAAGGTCAGGCGCGGTGACTCACGCCTGTAATCCCAGTACCTTGGGAGGCCAAGGCGGGCAGATCACCTGAGGTCAGGAGTTTGAGACCAGCTGGCCAGCATGGTGAAAACTTGTCTCTACTAAAAATACAAAAATTAGCCGGGTGTGGTGGCAGGCACCTATAATCCCAGCTACTTGGGAGGCTGAGACAGGAGAATCCCTTGAACCCGGGAGGCAGAAGTTGCAGTGAGCCGAGATTGCGCCACTGCACTCCAGCCTGGGTCACAAAGAGCAAAACTCCGTCTCAAAAAATAAATAAATAAATAAAAATAAAAGAATTGAAGATAATGGAAAAAGAGGTGGAAAGGAAGCGCGGCTTTAGAGTTTCGAAGGTGGACGTTAGCTCTGAGTCTGCATCCCAGCTCCACTTCGACAACTGTGTAACCGGGAACACATTCAGATCTCTGAATCTCAGCTGATTGTGAAATATAGCTGATATATGCAAAATGCCTATTCTAGACCTGGCACATGGTAAACATGTAAAAACGACAGCTGTAACATTATTGCTGCTGTCACTACTACATCAGGTGAGGGGCTGGAGAAGCCTCCACAGATGCAGCAGGTGGATACTGAGGAAAGGCTCCAAGACATGCCACTAACCTGGACTCCCCTTTCCGATGTCCAGAATTAAAGAGAGGTAAAAGTAAGTTTGTATGACCGAAGTGACACACTCCACATCTTAAAACCTGAGCTAAGGTAATGAAACAATGTAAAACTGGACTATGTGCTCTATAATTCCCTCGTGTATGCACCCAAACCATGTGTGAACACAACCCCTTTTTGACTCAGAGAACAGAGCTTAGCAGTGGTGCGTGGGTAAATATTTTACAGTTAAAATTCTCCACCCTGTGCCTGAAGAAAGAACCAAGATACTGCACATGGGACGATGATGATATTGGTCTAATGATTTGGTATACTGCCACTGGGGCTGTCTTGTGCTCCCGGGCAGGATGCTAGATGGCTGCTCAGGACATCAGGCTGGAGCCTGATCTAGAGTCCAGAGGCCCATGTCATTCCCCATGCAGATGGCTGAGGCACTGACTCAACTTTACCACATAAACTGTTCCAGCAAACACTTCCTATGCACCAAGGAGGCATAAGGAAGGAGGTCCCTTGTGATCAAGGGAAACCAGGACCTCTGCATGTGCCAGGCTGTCTGGCAGTTGCTGATGGGAGAGCAGGATTCCTCAGGCAGAGAAGGGGAGCAGACGCCAGCAGGACGGGGCACAGCAGAAGTCAGGGAGCAGGAGTGGAGGCTGGATATTTCAGGCCAGAGCCATCTGAATTTCACGGATTTTGCAGAACACAACTATGACTATTACAATATATGATGGAGAGGCAGGTGAGTGACAGACTCCAGAGAATCTAAGTCTCGGCAAGGGCAAAGAGAGAATTCGTAAACTTCCAGGTAGAAAGGGGAAGAGAGGAGGCTGGGGGACTTTGGGATACAGGAAGAAACCATCACTGAAATGATGCTATATTACACCACTAATGCTCATACTTCTACAGAATAACATTTTGCAATCCCTCCTTGTCTGGCTGCATTTAAAATAAATGACTTTTACTCCCCCAAAATAATCCTTTCTTTTACATAGCTCTGTATGGTCCTGCAGAGTGCTTCCACATTCATTATGCCTTTTGCTCTGGGCTGCAGGTTGGCTGTCATGGGCAGTTTCCAGCAATGGTGTGATAGGACCTTGGACAAGTGAAACACTCTCTACTCATGTGTAGAATGAAAACTATGGAGGATCGCCAGGACGTCAACTAAAGTCTTACAATATTAGAGTCAGTCTGTCAGCGTGGGCAGAAGAAAATTAAATGCTGCTTCAAGCTTTAGGGACATCTCCTGATGAAATCCTTTGGGAGTCCCTGAGATCTAAAACAATTCAGAGATGTTTTTAAAAGGAGTACAGATCTGCAAGTCTCCTACCAACTAACAACAGAGATAGCAAATAAGACTCTAGTTCAGAACATTCAGATAAACATGACAGTGAGCAGGGTGATAGTGAAGAAAAGAATCTTGGGATTTGGGATTGCCATTGGTCAAATAATCTGATAAATTTCAGATCTAGACAGAGTTATAAAGAAGAGTCTCCTGGCTAGCTCTGTATTAACCAGCAGGTCTTTATATTAAAAGTTCCTTTCTGGGAAGGCCTTCTGTGTCGCCCCATGTAAAATTTCTATGCTACTGACATTTTGTATCCCCTTACTTTTTTTTTAATTCTTGTATTTACCATCTTACATGCCATCTATTTTATTTTTTTACCTTGTTTATTGTCTGTGTCCACAATGGAGTGTAAGGTCTCTGAAGGAGGGATTCTTGTCTGTTTTGTAGTGATATTTCCTCGACACCTACAACAGGGCCAGACACAGAGCTGACTAGTTCATAAATGAAGCAGACATGTAAAGGCATGTGCATAAAAAGTTCTCAGAAGCATATTCTTATCTTGGTGAGTCAAAAAGCTGCAGGCAGGGAGATGGAACTCTTATGAGATTCATATATTGTGAGAAAAAAAAAAAACAAAAAAACAGAAGCCAGGTATGGTGGCTCATGCCTGTAATCCTGGCACTTGGGAGGCCGATGTGGGAGGACTGCTTGAGGCCAGGAGTTCAAGGTCAGTCTGGGCAACCTAGCGAGACCCTGTCTCTACAAAAAAAAAAATAAAATCATCTGGGCATGGTGTCATGCACCTGTAATCCTAGCTACTGAGGAGGCTGGGGCAGGAGGATCACTTGAGCCTAGGAGTTTGAGGCTGGAGTGAGCTACGATTGTGCCACTGCACTCTGGCCTAAGTGACAGAACGAGACATTCTCTGTAAAAAAATTAAATTAAAAAATAAAAGAGCAAGTACTGGGCCCTACTCCAGACCCAGTGGCTCAGAATCTCTGAAGATGGAGCCTACCCATCAGTTTAAAAAAAAGAAAAAAAGGTATTTCAAATTGAAAAAAAAAAAAGTAATGCATGTTCAAGATAGAAATCTTGTAAAATATAGAAAAACAGAACAGGCTAAAACAAAATACCACTGATAATCTCATCTCTAAAGGGCAACCACAATTAAGTCACTGTCATGTTTCCTTCCATCTAATCATTTATTAAGAATATGGGTATATACCCAAAGGACTATAAATCATGCTGCTATAAAGACACATGCACATGTATGTTTATTGCGGCATTATTCACAATAGCAAAGACTTGGAACCAACCCAAATGTCCAACAACGATAGACTGGATGAAGAAAATGTGGCACATATACACCATGGAATACTATGCAGCCATAAAAAATGATGAGTTCATGTCCTTTGTAGGGACATGGATGAAATTGGAAATCATCATTCTCAGTAAGCTATCGCAAGAACAAAAAACCAAACACCGCATATTCTCACTCATAGGTGGGAATTGAACAATGAGAACACATGGACACAGGAAGGGGAACATCACACTTCAGGGACTGTTGTGGGGTGGGGGGAGGGGGGAGGGATAGCATTGGGAGATATACCTAATGCTAGATGACGAGTTAGTGGGTGCAGCGCACCAGCATGGCACATGTATACATATGTAACTTACCTGCACCTTGCGCACATGTACCATAAAACCTAAAGTATAATAATAATAATAATAATAATAATAATAATAAATAAAAATATAAAATTTAAAAAATAAATAAAGTTTTAAACTTTAAAAAAAAAAAAGAATATTTAACATAGCCAGGCACGATGGCTCGCACCTATAATCCCAGCACTTTGGGGAGGTGAGGTAGGAGGATTGCTTGAGGCCAGGAGTTCAAGACCAGCCTGGGCAATACGGCAAGACACTGTCTCTACAAAAAAAATTAAAAATTAGCCAGGTAGGTGGCACACCTGTAGTCCTGGTTACTTGAGAGGCTGAAGTGGGAGGATCACTTGAGCCCAGGAGTTTGAGGCTACAGGAAGCTATGATTGTGGTATTGCACTCCAGCCCGGGCAACACAGGGAGACCAGGGACACCCTGTCTCTAAAACAAGATTGTTCGGCCGCGGGCTGCATGCAGTCCAGGACAGCTTTGAGTGTGGCCTAATATAAATTTGTAAGCTTTCTTAAAATATTATGAGTCTTTGTTGTTGTTGTTGTTTTTAAGCTCATTAGCTATCCTTAGCATTAATATAGTTTATGTGTGGCCCAAGACAATTCTTCCAATGTGGCTGGGAAGCCAAAATATTGGACAACCCTGCTCTAAAATAAACAAAAGAATATTTAACACAGTTGAAATCATATTGAATATAAACTATTACATCTTGATTTTTTTTTTTAAACTTATTGTTAGATCTTTTCCTAATGTCACTTGGTTTTCATTGCCAGGAGGACTTAAACCAAGTGAAATTTACCATGGAACCTCGCATCAGGCCTTCTGAATCTCAAAGTTAGGCTGCAGATGCATTTTAGGAATCTAAGTTAGAAGATGACACAGATGTTCAAAATTTAGTGTACCCCTGGGCACACAATAGACTGTATTTCCCAGCCTCTTTGGAGTTAGTTGTGGCCATGTAATTGAGTTCTAGCCGAAGTCATAGGCAACACTCATAGGTTTGGCGCGTAAGAACCTCCTATCTGTGCTAGTCCACTCTTTTCCCTTTTGCCACTGGACACTATCAGCAAGGTGGTCTTTGGGGACGGCACAGCCACAAGATGGAAGGAACCTGAATCCCTGAACTCAATGGAGGAGAGTCACCCGCTAACCAGAAACATCCACCTTGAACAAGAGCAATAAATAAACTTCTGTTGCATTTGAGCCATTACGAATCTTTGAGTCTATTTACAGCTGTAGCCTAGCTTACTCTACCTAATGCAACCCTCATAACCTTTATTTTCTCTGACAGAATGAGAAAACTTATCAGTCCCTAGGATGAGATAATTGAAGAATATTGTTCTTTAAACAAGTATTTATTCAACATCTACTACATGCCAGTCATTGTTCTAGGCACTGCAGCAATACTCAAATTTGCTAAAATTCTTGTTTCTCTTCATTGAAAACGATACAGGACAGGGAATATCTTTTCCCAGCCCTGGTTTCATTTCCATAGCCCAGAAGCCCTCAATACTGGCTAGCTGGCTTAGAGACTGCAGGTGCTCTGGGGTTCCTCACAAGAGAGGAGGCTGCATGGGACCTCTGACACTGCCTGCTCTGGTGGACTGGAAATGAGCAGGGGAGGGAGAAGAACAGGGGCTCTAGAACCTGGCACTGGGAAAGATGGCAGAGCCAGCTGTCTGGGGGCATGTCTAGGGCAGGCAAACTGGGGGGAAATGGGGCTGCTGCTCACACATGCTCATATGTCATAGTCCAAAAGCGGAATGGAGTTAAATCTCAGAGCAGTCAAATAACCGGGCTCTGCTCATGCCTTGCCAAAAAACACAAGCCTACATTTCCAACAGGCAAGTAATAAACTAGATTCGGCCCTCTTCCAGGATTTCTGGCTTTTGGCAGGACAGTGCTGGTGTAAAGGAAGTGTGGGGCCAGGCCCAAGGAAGCCCTGAGCAGCATACCTTACAGTCCGCCGAACCAGAAGCAGCCCAGTCCCCCACCTGGAATTCCTGCCACCCAGGGGACCAGGTGTATTTCTTACAGAAAAGAAAGGTTGCCCAAAGGACAAGAAGGGGGGAAACTATAATTACACTGTAAGGTTTCAACCTGGAACTGATGCCAGCGTAACTTGTGACATTCTATGGGAACATAAAATTTTCTTGAAATGTCTTGCCTCAGGATTTCAGCAAAAAGAAGCCGACATGTCAATGTTCTTGTCAAAATTTGTAGTTTTGCAACAGGTACTCCCAACTCATTTTATAATTTCAGGTCAAGAAAGAAGCAACTGAAGCCAAAATATATTTAAAAGCAGCCACAGGACCCTAACAACGTTGTGATTTAAAGGAGATTCGGTTCACAGTGTCAGGGCGATAGCAACAGTTTCACCTGGCCAACAGCTCACACTCACCAGGCTTTTAACCGAAGGAGCTCAAAGTGAACACTAATGCTGGTTCAGACACTGACGCTCTGTGCAACACTCGGAACAACTCATTTAATCTGGATCAGTCTCTCTCCCTGGGAGGACACACAGTACAGGAAGTCAGGTCAAATACTTGGAAAATGACTCCAGCTGGGTCTTAAACATTACAGTACCGTTGATGGAAAGAAATCCCTGCCCAGCCCTGTGTGCAGGCCCATGAATGGCAACTCTCGTGCATTCCTTCAAACATCAGTTGAGGACCTACCATGTAAAAAAAGGAATAACCAAAAATGAAATGAAGGACTCCAAAGAGGCAGAACATAAGTAGTATGGTGCAGTGGAAAAGATGACTCACCTTCTAATACCATCTTAGTCATTAACTAATAGAAAGATACCCAGCAAATCCCATATACACTCGAAGGTCCTTGGTTTCTTTATTTGCACAATGAAAGGGCTAAATTAGAGAAGCCTTAGGGCCTCTTCATAATCCTGTGTAATCATATGGCTTTCCAAGGATTGCAATTTTTTCTTACCAGTTCATCTGAACTCCCACCACGCTTCATACTGGTTTATGTCAATACAGTATGCTTATCAACACATCTAAGAATTAAAACAGGAGTTACTAAAATCACATCATGAATGTACTCTCAAGGCCTTCAAGCAAGCACACAGGAACTGTAACAAAATAAACCTTGTGGCTTTATCTTAGTTACAAAGGCGTTCTAATCTATGAACACATTTAGCCACTGACAGCAACTAGAATGAGGCAGAAATAAGACCCAGGGCAGTGACAAGAGAAGCTCCAAAAGTCTGTGCTGCATCTTCCTGGGGCTGCATATTTGCCACCAGCCTCGTCCCTCGCCCCCAGGGAAACCACACCTGGGGAGGAAGCACACTCCTTTCTCGTTGGCTTTTCAGTTACCCCACATTTCAATGATAGATGTAACCTAAAACTAAGTCTCTGTCAACTTGAATCCTTAACTAGTAATGAGGCAATATACAGGAAATCCCCCAAATCAGAGGCAGCCATGTATCCACAGCCTAGAAGCCAAGGACTAACGGTTTGCCACCATCCAGCTTCACATTTCTCAAGACCCATGTTCCCCAGGCTATCCTGGGGATATCCTGTATGCTATCCACAAAGCAGAATAAACAGATATCCACGAGTATGCTATCCACAAAGCAGAATAAACAGTTAAATTCACTACAGAAATTCCAAAAACTACATATTCGTAGCATGAAAGAAATCCTGCAGGGTTTGAAGGAAAACACAGTGGGCTAAAAAAAAAAAAATTTTTTTTTGCCTTGCCTCTATTTAGTTCATATACTTGGGTTGTTAAGAGCAGAGCTTAAAATGGGGCAATATTTAGACAGCTGCTGGTATCAAGTAATTTCATATGGGCCAATTCATGGCAATTAGGATAGGCCTTTCTCCTTAGTCATCATCTATATTTAAAGCAATAACAAGAGCTAACACTACAGTGTCTACTACATGGCAGGCATGGTCCCTAGTACTGTACCAAGAATAACTCATCGAACCCTCATGAAAACCTGAGGTGGATGTCATTCTGTTCTCACTGAACAGAAAAGGAAACTGAGGCTCAGAAGAATTAAGAGACTTGCCTGAGGTCACACAGCTAGTCAGAGATGGAGCCAGGATTGAACCTTGGCAGTGTGGCTCTGGAGTTTACACTCAGAACCATTCTGCCAAACTGTCTGCAAATACAAAGAGTAAATACAAGTTGCCCTGCCTCAGCTGAGCCCTCAATGCCTTATGGCACTCATTACTGTGCCCAGTTACCACTCAACAAATGAGCCCCCTCTTCTCCACAGAGGATACAAGCTGCTGGGTGTGACCGATCTGTGCCAGGGACCCTCCTGTCAAAAACTTGCCTGCGTCCTCCCTGTTCTCTCAAAACAGATGTCCCACAAGGCTCCAACTCTTGCCTCCTCAGGGATCTTGCTCTAAGAATCCCCCTTTCTCCTTCATCTTTGATCTTGTCTCATCTGCCTCTTCCCTCTCATCCTGTAAACATGTTCAAGTGCACCACCTGCAAAACAAAAAATCCCCTTTGATCTTCATCCACTTTTAATTTAATTTTGGCCACTATCTCACTGTGTGACCTGGGCAAAGTGCTTACTTTCTCTAAAAGGCTTTAATTTCTGCATCTGAATAATGAGAGCACTGGACCAGAGGGTCTCTAAGGTCCTTCCAATTCCAACATTCTGTGGTTGTTAATGCAGAGATTTCTCTGAGCAAGCTCACTGAAACTCAGGCCAGTTTCTTCATTGTCCCTGAAGCCCCAAAGTTAATTTTCTTCTAAGACTGTCAAGCTGCTCCCCTGCAGCAATGTCCCCCTCTTCCTCTCATTTCCCAAATCCTGTTTTTTTTTTTTTTTTTTTTTTTTTCCAAAGACCTAGCTTAAACCCCGTCTGCTCCAGGATATCCCAATCTTTAACTCTTACATAACTTTAGTTATAAATCACAAATGAGCATTCCCCTTCAACAGTGCCTTTTTCATATTTCTGTTCTGTGCATCTTCATTCCCTCATCGAGGCTAAACTCTCAAAGGGCAGGGACCATGTTACATGTCTCTGGAACCCCCAAAGGACCTCCCCACTAGGTGGGTCTGCAATAGCTGCTCAACAGTGCTGGCTGAGGGGTCATCCTATCGCCATTAAAGAAACTAGTAGTTAAGGTATGCCACTAGACTCCCTGATTGCAAAGTAAATTACCTCCATTCTTCTCCCTCACATACACAAATCTATAAACATAAGCTTTTCATTCAAGAGCATCATCCAAATTTAACATAAGGAAAGCTTAGCTAACTCTCTGATTTTCCTTTATCTGAGTCAGAAATAGTTATAGCCATGTTTCCCTTTGATCCAGACTTAAGTGATCACAGGTACTGTAATCTTAGGGACCTCTAGTTGATCCCGGTTCTATACTTCCACTAACACATATTCTCCATGGTTATTAAGTTCCCTCACTTTTCAACACATAGTATTATGTTACTTCCTCACCTTTCCAACCAAATTTCCAGGAAACATCTGGAATAATATCAGAGAGTTGGTGTTTGATCAAAACGACATCCTCTGCTTTACTCATTTGGAAGTGACTAATTTCAACCCTTAGGTCTGAAGTGAACATAGACGGATGGATATGATTCAGGAGTTTGCTAACACTCACCAACAGAGATAAGACGGACACATTACACCACCAATGAAAGCCCCAAAACTGTGCTCACCTCCTCTGCCCGAGTGCGCTGCTGAGGTATTGCTCTGTACTGTGAGTGCTGGTCTCTGTTTTGCAATAATCCTGGGTAATTACTGACTATTCAAAGTGAATCCCAAAGTTCTTCAAACAGAATTTTAAACTGTTTGTTTTATTTTTTGAGACAGGGTCTTGCTCTGTAGCCCAGATTGGAGTGGAGATCTCGGCTCACCGCAACCTCTGCCTCCTGAGCTCAAACCATCTTCTCACCTCCCAAGTAGCTGGGACTACAGGCACACACCACCATGCCTGTTTTTTTTCTGGTTTTTTTTTTGGTTTTTTTTTTTTGTAGAGATGGGGTTTCACCATGTTGCCCAGGCTGGTCTTGAACTCCTGGGCTCAAACAATCCACCTGCCTTGGCCTCCCAAAATGCTGGGATTACAGGCATGAGCCATGTCGCCCGCCAAAGTCAGTTTGTTTTTAAATGAATGCTCCAAAACACTGGTTCTCACCTGGTTACATACTAGACTCACCTAGAGCACCTTCATAAATACCAATACCCAACATCCCACCGCCCCAACCCTATCACCCTTCAAAGATTTTGATCTAATCGGTTCGGAGTGAGACCCAGACATCGGGATTTTCTTAACAGCACCTCAGCTATGCTGAATGAATTAAGGTATCATTGTTAAATATTTTAGGTATAACAGCATTATAACTATATTTTTCAAAAGGACTGAGTCATTCATTAGTGGAATTACTGGTAAAATTCAAAATAAGGTCTCCATTTAATTGCTAGTATTGTACCAAGCTAATTTCCTGGTTTTGATCATTGTACGAAGGTTATGTAAAGTGTTAACTTTAGGAGAAGCTGCATGGGGCAGGGTATATAGGTACTCTCAAATTATTTCTGTGACTTTTCTCCAAGTCTAAAATTAATTCAAATTTAAAAGTTATTTTTTAAAAGAATCCTTCACTTTTAAAGATACATACTTAAATATTTATGAATGAAATAATAATGTCTGGGGATTTACTATAAAATATACAGTTGAGGGTGGCAGGGAGTGGGGATATGGATGAAACAGGAGTATTTGCAAGTTGATGATTGTAGTGGCTGGTAATGAGTACATTAAGGTTCACTGTGTTACTCCGTCTTCTTTTACTCTGTCTTCTTCAGTATATGTGTAAAATTTCCCATCATATATATTGGAGGAAAAAACTTCCGAGTAATTTTAACATGTAGCCAGGGCTGAGAAACACTGCCCTGAAGTCTTGAAAATGTGGTATAATGAGAAGTTCTGTCTGGTACTTCCAGCTACAAAACACTTTCCCCAGCTCTCTGATATAGAGCTAGTCAGTTAATCTGTCTGTACCATACTTTCCTAAACTACAAAACAACAGATATGGATTAGAGGTTTTTGTTGTTGTTGTTGTTGTTGTTTTTTTTTAGATGAAATCTGGCTCTGTCGCCCTAGTTGGAGTGCAGTGACATGATCTGGGCTCACTGTAACCTCCACCTCCAGGGTTCAAGCGATTCTTGTGCCTCAGTCTCCCGAGGAGCTGGGACTACAGGCATGCACCATCACACCTGGCTAATGTTTGTATCTTTAGTAGAGATGGGGTTTCACCATGTTGGCCAGGCTGGTCTTGAACTTAAAGGACTTTTTAAAAAGAATAAGCATCAAAAAGCCAATTTATTGTAATTCTAAGATCTCCTCTCTGAGAGTTAATGTCATAGTTAATAAACTTCTGGCACAACAGTAAAAAATGGTAGAGTCTGGCTAGGGGCAGTGGCTCACACCTGTAATCCCAGTGCTTTGGGAGGCTGAGGCAGGAGGATCGCTTGAGCTGAGGAGTTTGAAAACATCCTGGGCAACATAGCCAGGCGTGATGGCATACACCTGTAGTCCTAAGCTACTCAGGAAGCTGAGGTTGGAGAATCGCCTCTGCCCAGCAGTTCGAGGTTGCAACGAGCTATGAATGTATCACTAAACTCCAGCCTCGGTGACAGCATGAGACTCTGTTTCTAAAAAAATTAAAAAGGTAAAGTCTTATGTCTACAATAGCATTTCCCAAAGAATGTTCTAAAAGCACTACTTTATGGGACATTAATAGATGTTACCTAAGATAAGTGTTCTGAGGTCAAATAAGTTTCAAAAGTCTGGCTTTCTTTATTGTGAGACTCCTAAGAACTTTCAGTGAGATAATATGCTTTGTGACTTTCCAAGGGGTGGTGAGGGAATATGCAAATCGTTTGACCTCTTTACATGGGACTAGTTTTGTAGAACTTATTTTAGAAATAGTGCTTAAGACCACTGGTTCCCAAATCCTGGGTAATAGAGGATGGCATCAGTATCATTTGGTAACCTTATGTATTAGTCTGTTCTCACATTGCTAATAAATACATATCCAAGACTGGGTAATTTATAAAGGAAAGAGGTTTAGTTGACTCACAGTTCCACATGGCTAGGGAGGCATCACAATCACAGCTAAAAGCGAATGAGGAGCAAAGTCACATCTTACATGGTGGCAGGCAAGAGAGCTTGTGTAGGGGAACTCCCCTTTACAAAACTATCAGGTCTCGTGAGACTTATTCACTATCATGAGAACAGCATGGGAAAGACCTGCCCCCATGACTCAATTACCTCCCACGGGGTCCCTCCCATGACATGTGGGAATTATGGAAGCTACAATTCAAGAGGAGATTTGGGTGGGGACACAGCCAAACCATATCATCTTATTAAAATAATGATTCACAGATCACACCTAGACATACTGGGAGGAGGGGAGAACTCAGTATTAAAACAAACAAAAAACTCACATGATGCCAATGAATAGTCATGTTTGGAAATTAAAGCTTGGTAGACCATAATATAGTAAAATAAGTTTATAATATTTGTAAAGTCACATCAATGAAAAGCAATATCAAAGGTCATGTTTAATAGTTTTCCAAATAATAGTATTTAACCCATGAGAGAAGAGTATATGCATGCAACATTTTATGAAAGCTAAGTACTAAAATGTTGGAGATGTTGGCAAATTTAAATCTGTCAATATAACTAATGACTGCTTTGTAATTTCAAGGATGCGTTACCTCCATTGCTAAATAAAAATTGTTAATCTGCAGTGATTCTTGCTCCATCACTTGTTTCTCCATGTCCATCTTCTTCTCTCACCGGAGTTAAAGGGCCATTTTGTTAAACAAATCTGGGAGTGCCATTCACAGAAGTGGTTTCTCCAATAAACAGCTCCTAAGATTTCCTTGATATTACAGTGCATCAAGGTATCAGGAATATAAAGTTTTTCTTGACTGAAAAACTTGGAAAATGTATTTACTTATTCCTTTATGCCCCTAGAACTCTGCTGTGCAGCAGCTGGTCAATGATACATTTAAGTGCTTAAAGGAAGTACCTATTTACTGAGATTGATAATTACACAACATTTGCATCATGCTCTTCAGTTTACTAAGCACTTTCACATAAATTACATTGCTTCTTTAAAAACTTTGCGGGTTAAATAGGCGTAATTGTTTCCATAAAACCATTAAGAATCACTGGAGCTTTTTGTATCAAAGCTCCTGCTTTGAAAGAAATTATAATCTACTGGGAAACAAAATATAAATTATACACAGGAAACGATTAACGTCAATACAAAGAGAGAATGATGGCTAGAGCAAATTAGTATGGCAGGACTTTACACACACTAATAATAGCTAACACTTACTGAGCAATCTGTCACTCAACCCTTGGGGTAAGTTACTACTATTAGCCCCATTTTTCACATGAGGAAACTGAGACAAAGAGAAGTTAAGCAACTTGGCCAAGCAAATCAGTGATGATCAGGATTCAAACTCTAAATTAGCCCAGCTCTGTGGACCACCTTTTTCATCATCACATTTTACTGCTAGGAAAAAGCAATCTCCTCAAAGCAATAGTGACAAATGTCAAGTCTTAAATGGCATCCAGAGTTGCAGAGAAGCACAATAACCAGTCAGCAATGTTATTTTCCCACAGCACATTACCTCTTTGATTCGTTTAACCAAAGCATTCTGGTCAAAAGCAACGGCCTCTGCACACTGATGCAGGTGATCTTGATATCGGAGGCAGAGCTGCAACACCTGCTGAGAGTCCAGTTTCTCCAATTTGGCATTTGTTGGGGAAGTCTGGCCACTCAATAGCCCTTCAAAGGAGAAAAAAATGAAATGAAATTAAAATTACTGCTAATAAACTTGTGAATAAAGTAATTTAACAAGTGCACTGAAGACAGGGTAAGACTTCAATTTAATCTTGCATCTTTTGTTATATGTTAATGACAATTGTTGCAATTATTATTTATGGAGCATCTGTTATGTGCCAAGCACTTTTGCTAAGTGCTTCCTGTGCACTATTTTTCATCTTCACAACTGCCCTGGGAAGTGAGGTATTATTAGCTCCATTTACACAGGAGGAAGCCAAGACACAGAGAAGTTAAGTAACTTTCCAAAAGTCACATAGCTAGTAAGTGGTTTCACCAAGAACAGAGCTCCTGACCTTATCACATCACTTCAAGGTACTAGGAATATAAATCCCTTATTAATTGAAAATGTGGGAATATAATTTTTAAAAATAATTAAAATGGTTGTCTGAAAAACTGAGAAAAAGAAATCAAATGTATACAGAAACTGCTAGGAGATGCTAAAATGAAGACATTTAACAAGTAAACAGACTGTCAGCTAACAGGCCAGAAACTCATTCTTTACATTTTCTTTCAACACCAGCTAGCCATGTAACCATTAATCTCCCCTGTATTTGCATAGGGGATTATATTTTCATAGGTATGTAGCAGGGCAATTAATAGCATTTGCAGGAGAAGAAATCAATTGGAGAGGCCAAATGATGCCCACATTCACAAAGCAAAGCCCAGTCTAGACATTAAGCCTATTGCTTTCTGCCAAAGCAACAATTCTCAATTATCAGAACCCCTACACTCTCAAAAATTACCAAGGACCCCAAACAGCTTTTATGTGAGTTTTATCTTTTGATATTCACCTATAAAAATTAAAACTGAGAACATTCTTAAATACGAAATCATTTAAATGTAATGATAACCCCTTTATACATTAACAAAAATAACATTTTAAGGAAAATATTCTTCCAAACCAAAAAAGTGAAATGATGCCACTGGTTTATTTTTTTAAATGTCTTTTTAATGTCTGCCTTAATAGAAAACAGCTGGAATATCATAGCTGCTTCTGCATTTAATCTGTTGCTATTTCACATCATTTAGCCTCTGGAAAACTCCACTGGACACTTGTGTAAGAGAATGAGCATGGTTTGCAAATAACGTCTAGGTATTATTACAAAAATAGTTTTGACCTCAGAGATTCCCTAGCAGGGTCTTGGGGATCCCGGTGATCGCCCTACCACATGCCAGACCATTCTGTCTCACAGCAGGGCCACTGCTACAGCACAAGGAACACAGAATACATATGACAGCAGGTCATGTGCAGGGCACAGCAAAGCTTTTTTTTTTTTTTTTTTGAGACGGAGTCTTGCTCTGTTGCCCATCTGAAGCGCAGTGGCATGATCTTAGCTCACTGCAACCTCGACCTCCTGGACCCAAGCAATCTTCCCACCTCAGCCTCCAGAGTAGCTGAGGCCACAGGCACCTGTTACCACAGCCAGCTAGTTTTTGTATTTTTAGTAGAGACAGGGTTTTGCTGCCCAGGTTGGTCTCGAACTTCTGGGCTCAAGCAATCCTCCCGCCTCAATATAAGCCACCTCACCTGGCCAAAGCTCATCTTGGGAACCCTTCCTCACTGACCCCAACCACCAATGTCCATCCCTCACTGTCCCCAACCACCAACATCCACACCACACTGTTCTGATATATTAGAGCTGAAGCCAGTATTCTTTCCCTCCAGACAGGCTGTATGAAGGGCTACCCAGCTGGGTTGTCCCAGAGAATCCTGGGAAATGCTGGTCAATGCTCTCAGATCTTCTGAGACAGAGCAGAGTACAGGGCTGGAACCCGAGGCACTGCTAGCCTTCTCCACATTCCACTGCTCAGCTGCTGCACTACAAGTCCTAACACAGGAGAGCACCAGTTACTTGAACTGAACCTGCTTTCAGGCTGTATGTTTTCGTGAATCCAGTATTAGCAGAAATTGGGAATTTTTTAATTGAAATTTTTATTGAGATCCTATGTATAGGATCCCATGTCCCCTTTACCCAATTTCCCTCAATGGAAACATCTTGTAAAACCATGGTACAATATCACAACCAGGATACTGACATAGATATAATCCATAGATATAATCTGACCTTATTCAGATCCTACCATCCCTCCCTTTTTTGGTTTAGAGATGGTATCTCCCTCTATTGCTGAGGCTGGCCTCAAACTCCACAGCTCAAGAGATCCTCCCACCTTGGCTTCCCAAGTAGCTGGGACTACGGGAGCATGCCGCTATACCTGGGCAGATTTCCTTTTTTTTTTTTTTTTTTTATGAGATACAGTCTCGCTCTGTCTTCCAGGTTGGAGCACAGTGGAATGATCTCCTCAGCTCACTGCAACCTTGTTCAAGCAATTTTCATGCCTCAGGCTCCTGAGTACCTGGGATTACAGGCATGTGCCACCATTCCTACCTAATTTTTGTATTTTTTAGTAGAGACACGGTTTCACCATGTTGGCCAGGCTGATCTCAAACTCTTGACCTAAGGTGATCCAGCTGCCTCAGCCTTCCAAAGTGCTGGGATTACAGGCATAAGCCACCGTGCCCGGCCCAGATTTCCTCATTTTATTTGCACTGATTTGTGTCTGTATTTAGTTTTTTTCCTATACACAGGTTCATGTATTCATCACCATGGGCAGACGCTGAAAAGTTCCATCACCACAAAGAGTTCTTGTGCTGCTTTTATAACTATACCTACCCCACTCTTTCTCCCATCCCCCTTTCCATCTTTAAAACACTGGCAACCATGAATCCATTCACTATTTCTAAAATTTTGTCCTTTCAAAAGTGTTATATAAATGAAATAATACATCATGTAAGCTTTTGGGATTGGATCTTTTTATTTGCCCAACATAAAACTTTAGAGATGTGTCTATGTTGTTGATATATCAATGGTTAATTCTTTTTTTATTTCTGAGTAGTATTCCGTGGTATATATGTATCAGAGTTTGTTTAACCATTTACCCATTGGAGGACATTTGGGCTGTTTCCAGTTTGGGGCTATTACAAACAAGTCTGCTGTGAACAGTCATGTACAGGTTTTTGAGTAAACATAAGTTTTCATTTCTCTGGGATAAATGCCTAAGAATGCAATTGCTGGGTCATATGGTAATTGCATGTTTAGTTTTATAAGAAACTGTCAGTTTCCCAGAGTGCCTGTACCAAGAAAATGGGAATGCTACAGACCACTAAAATCTCCTAACAAAACTATCAAGGGCTACCCTATCACTGACAAGAAATACATTTCCAGGAACACAAACTTGGGGGAAGATATCAAAAGCATTTTGCTGTCAATCCAAAATTGAAAGAGGAAAAGAGGAAGGGGGCACCATGGAAAAAGGAATGAATGATTTTGTGCCATTAACAGTGGACCAGGATAATGCAAAAGCCATAAAGGAAACACTGATAAATTCAACAATACAAAAACCAAGACTCCTCATGACAACAAACACAAGCTAAAATGTAAAATACAGAAAGAATACCCAAAATCTGAGGAAAATAACCTGCAGAGACCCCAGGAAGCCTTTTTCCTCCTATTGTGATAACTCATATCACATAGGGTAAACTTCCTAATATATAAAGAATGCCTAGAAATTGGCAAATAAGGCTGGGCACGGTGGCTCATGCCTATAATCCCAGCACTTTGGGAGGCTGAGGCAGGCAGATCACCTGAGGTCAGGAGTTCAAGACCAGCCTGGCCAACACGGTGAAATCCCACCTCTACTAAAAATACAAAAAGTAGCTGGGCGTGGTGGCATGCACCTGTAGTCCCAGCTACTTGAGAGGCTGAGGCAGAAGAATCTCTCGAACCCGGGAGGCAAAGGCTGAAGTGAGCCAAGATTGCAACTCCATCTCTAAAAAAAAAAAAAGAAAGAAAAGAAATTGGCAAATTAAAAATTAGCAAAAGAGCCAGGTGCAGTGGCTCACGCCTGTAATCCCAGCACTTTGGGAGGCCGAGGCGGGCAGATCACAAGGTCAAGAGATCAAGACCATCCTGGCCAACATGGTGAAACCCCGTCTCTACTAAAAATACAAAAATTCATTGGGCGTGGTGGCAGACACCTGTATTCCCAGCTACTCAGGAGGCTGAGGCAGGAGAATCACTTGAACCCGGAGGCGGAGCTTGCAGTGAGCCGCGTTCATGCCACCACACTCCAGCCTGCCAACAGAGCAAGACTCCGTCTCAAAAAAAAAAAAAAGAATTAGCAAAAGAAAGATGACCAAAGTTACGAAAAGATATTTCACAGAAAAGGAAATACCAATACCTCAACTATAAGAAAAGATGCACAACCTCACTTATAATAAGAAAAACAAATTGAAACTTTACCGCAAACTCATTTTTCACCTGTCAAATTGGTAAAAACGAAAAGCATGAAAAACACTTTGTAGGTGGAGCTGTGAGGAAAGAGGTTTTGCTGCTTAGTGTGTAAGTTGTTAACACCCTATGGAGGAGGGCAATTTGGCATGGATAACAAAATTACAAATGCATAGCCTCTGATGTAACAACTTCACCACTAGTAATTTACACACACAGTAGCATACATGCTAAATGATGTATAATGCATATACAAGAGTATTCATTGCAGCAGTGACTGTAACAGCAAAGGTCAGCAAACACCACAATGTCCCTGAATAGAGGGCCTGTTAATTAAATCAAAGTACATCTATAAATAGTATTACATCAACAAAGAAAAGAATGAGGGCGCTCTCTATGTACTTACATGGAAAAAAACCTCCATAAGATATAATTTTTTAAAAGGTGTATAGATGCATAGAGTGTGCTATCATTGCATAAAAATAGGGGTTGGGGTGCAGGTAAATAAGAGTATATGTTCAGATTTACTTATATTTACATAAATAAACGCTGAAATGATACATAAGAATTAGATGGAGGCAAGGGGTAAGGAGGGGGAATTTCATAGTATACTTTTAACAGAACTTTTTTAACCAAATGAATGCATTTCCCCCTTAAATATTTTTTAAATAAATAAACTCATTTTAACAAAAAGTAGCTGAGGTCTTTCCTCAACTATGAGTAAGAACTTCAGAGGCAGTTCTCCCTTCTTCACCCATCCCAAGTGCCCCCTACTCCATAAGTAAAAACCTCATCTTTAATTCTCACCAAAGTTCATATAGCCAAACACATCTTAAAACATTTTCTCGGCCAGGCACGGTGGCTCACGCCTGTAATCCCAGCACTTTGGAAGGCCAAGGCAGGCGGATCACAAGGTCAGGAGATCGAGACCATCCTGGCTAACATGATGAAACCCCGTCTCTACTAAAAATACAAAAAAATTAGCCGGGCGTGGTGGCGGGCACCTGTAGTCCCAGCTACTCGGGAGGCTGAGGCAGGAGAATGGTGTGAACTCAGGAGGCAGAGCTTGCAGTGAGCCGAGATCATGCCACTGCACTCCAGCCTGGGTGACAGAGCGAGACTCTGTCTCAAAAAAAAAAAAAAAAAAAACATTTTCACTAAGGTGATTAAAGTGGTATAACAAATGGTGAGCTGGTTGAAGACAGGGACCATGTTTTGCTTATCTTTTTATCTCATGTCTAGTATAGCACCTAGTACATAAAAGGTTCTTGAATTAGGGTAAGAGTATGCAGTTCTATTGCTGGAATTCCAAGGAAAGCATAAGTCTAGGAAGATATTAGGAGGAAAAAGGTTTCCCAGGGCCTCTGTAGGTTGCATATATGCCTAAGAGTGAGTCCTTGTCTCAGTCTGAATCTGCTCTTCTAAGGTGCATGAGGAAGCTCTCCGGTGCTTCAGAAGACTATTGGGAGCCTGAATTGCAGAATAAAGTGGAGGAAGGCTACAGGGCCAGCCCAAGCTGCCAGGTGGCTGAAGCAGAGGGCCCAGAACCCAACCTTAGCTCACAAAACAAAACTCTCACTTCTACCTCTTGAGAAAAATGTGGAGGGCGAGGGAAATGAGGGAAGTAGGAGGGGGATTTTGAGAAGGTTGCCAGGTCTAACAGGCACACTAGGATGTTCAAATTAAGTTGCCTAGCCAACTTCAAAATCAAAGGAATTATACTTTAAGTCATTCTTATAAATCACAATTGCACCCTCCCTCTAACCATCTAAAAACAAAACCCAGGTGCATGACTCTATCCTCAGAATGTGCTTCCTTGACTCACAGGAATCTCCGTAAACCCACCGCAAATCCTGCCCCGGGTCATAGAAGGAGCAAGACAGGACAGAGAAAAGAAGAAGATGGGCCACATTTTCCATTCCTGAAGCAACAAAGTTGTGGCAACCCAGGCAAATTCTAAAGGCATTCAATACAATGTTTTCCCATTGCCCTCTTGTGCCAGGAAACCATCTCCCTCTCGTATTGATAGCTACGCCTCTCCTGGATCTTCTGAAAAGAGGGAGAAGGACAGAAAGCTGGGTAAATTTAGAGACGGTAAATTTTGTCATTTTTAGGTGACCACAAACTTCCAGTCCTCTGAAGTGTTTCATTCTGAATGCACATTAAGATTTTTTAAATTTTTGGAATGCTTTCAATGAGTTGTGCACTTGCCTGTTTCCTCAGTCCCCACCATCTCCCTCCAGTCCGATGCCCGGCAGCTCCACTCACCCATATTACCTGCCTGGCCTCTGCGGGCCTCTGGATTTATACTCCTATTTTAACTATTTCCTACCAACTCCAATACCATTAATAGAGAATGAACCATGTACCACCTTTGAAATTATTTTTCGTATAGTTTTATAAATGTTATTTACACTTAGGATTTTTCTGCTTTACCCTTTATTATGAAAATTTTTAAATGTAGAAAAGTAGGGGAAAAATGTATACCCAAATACCCACCACCTAGATTCAACAACTAATATTTTGTCATATCTACTTCATCTCACTATATAATTTTTTCTCTTTTGCTGAGCCGTTAAAAAAACCATAACATCATGACACTTCACTCCTAATACTCCATAAAGAACGCTGATCCACATACTTATGGTTAGTTTTTCATGTTAAAGAGAAGAAGTTTCTAAATTACATGTTCCTTACAGTTAAGCAACAGGGCCATTGCCTTCAGTTTTCTACTTCTTCTTTAGTTTAACACAGGGATGCACCCAAAGATGTTTATTGAGTTAAAAACCTGATCCAACAGATTCCATATATTAAGGGTTAGGTTTGCAAATGGTAAATACTGGAGATATTTCCTAAGACCCTGTTTAAACCACTTTGTTTATACAAAAATGAGGAGTAGGCTCCAGGGAGTGAGTGAAGACCAAGACTGAATATTCCAGAGATCCAGCAAACTACCATCTGTACCTACCTCTTTGTGTGAAGTGTTGAGTGGAAAAATCATCAGGGTTAGAAGTGTGGGAAATATTCTGCTGAGTGATCTTTTTCATTCTGAAATGTCAGGTGGGGGGAAACCCATAGTTTTTCTATAGCACAGGGCAGAGCCATATGACTATTAGCTTAGCCCTATTACCAAACCGAATTCCTTAACTCTGAGAGGCTTAGATACTTCTAGGACTAGAAATCAGTATTACAAATATTGGGGCACATAACAAGCTCCATTTCCTGCTACGGAATCCAGGAAGTAGAAATTAAATATAACGTTGACAAAAGTTACTGTGAAGGTATAATTAAACAACAGATTCTGAAAAAAAAAATTCCCCTGTATGGACTGAATGTTTGTGTTCCCCCAAATTTCCTAGGTTGAAATCCTAATCCCTAGTGTAATGGTATTAGGAGGTGGGGACCTTAGTGAGTGAGTAGATCATGAGTATGGAGGCTTCAGGAACGGGACTAGTGTCACTAGAAGAAGAGACGTGAGAGCCTCCCCTCACTCCTTCTGTTCCCGGCCATGTGAGGCCACAGCAAGAAGACAGCCATCTGCAAACCAGGGCGCAGGTCCTCGGCAGAGACAAATCTGCCGGCACCTTGACCTTGGATTTCCCAGCCACCAGAACTATCAGAGATAAATACTTGTTGTTTAAGCCACCCAGTTTATGGTATTCTGTTATAGCAGCCCAAATTGACTACGATACCCCCCAAACCAACAAGAAATTTTCAAGTCTATTGGTCATAGTATATTTCAAAGATAAAAGCACTTAAGCTATGTGTATCCTTTACTTATTAAACTCTAGTTCTCAAAGGCACTCCCTTCTCTTCTTAAAGAAAGGGAAAGTCTGGCCAGGCACGGTGGCTCACGCCTGTAATCCCAGCACTTTGCGAGGCCGAGGCGGGCGGATCACAAGGTCAGGAGATCGAGACCATCCTGGCTAACACGGTGAAACCCCATCTCAACTAAAAATACAAAAAATTAGCTGGGCATGGTGGCAGGCGCCTGTAGTCCCAGCTACTTGGGAGGCTGAGGCAGGAGAAAGGTGTGAACCCAGAAGGCGGAGCTTGCAGTGAGCCGAGATCGTGCCACTACACTCCAGCCTGGGGGACAGTGCGAGACTCCGCCTCAAAAAAAAAAGAAAAGAGAAAGTCTAAAAACATCTTCCCAACTTGCAGAGAATTTTGTGATGTGCGTTAGTGATTGATTCCTTCGGGATACTTAGAAAAAGTGTGCTTTCTAAGGCTGATTCCTTTAGAACATTTATCCCCACCCTGTCACCTCAGAGGAGTGCTAACCTCAAAGGGGCAATGGCAATCATCATTGCTTTGGTTAAACCATATAGCAGAAGAAACTGCAAGTGCAGAACAAGCCCCATGTAAGATGCCCACCCACCACAACGTTTGGTGAGGATACAAACATTTCTCCCAGGACCTCCGAAACCCACCAGAGGGCAAGAGAGAGGAACTTTTTAATGGAGGCAGCATGGAAAAAGCGGAATTCAGCTCCCTTATTTATTAGCTGTGTGAATCTGGACAATTAACCTTACATCTTTGAGCCTCACTTTTCTCATATGTAAAAGCAAGATAATAATCATGTCCCTTCTAGGGTTTGCCTAGCACACAATACGATTTTGATAAAACTCTGTTCCCTTTATTCTTGCGTTTTTTGTCTCAGAGAAGTAAAGGGTTCAAGGGAATTTGTGGTAAGCAATGAAAAGCACTTCATCCTTCTGTATTAGGCACCCATTTGGCCATGGCCAGTGGCCTTAATTTATGGTACCAAACAAGAACAGAGGATGTCACATCCAAAAGTAGACACAGTATTTCCAAAGGTCATCAGTACCCACAAACGACACACCTCAGTGTCTTCAAGGAATCCTGTTCACTGCTATAAAATTAGCATTTCACAATCTCTACCTTTTCCTCTCAAATAATTAAGTAAAATGGAATAGGCTGTAGTTACCAACTACTTGGTATGCAGAAGTGAGAGGATTGCTTAAGCCTAGAAGTTCAAAGCCAGCCTGGGCAATATAGCAAGATTCTCTGTCTCTTATTAAGTAAATGTTCAACTGCTCATCCACCCTAAACAATTTCCAGGTTCAAAGGCTTGCTCTCTGTTTGAACTTACCAGACTAGGGAAGGGAGACAGCATGGTATAATGAAAAAGTTTGGAGTCAGGTAGACCTGGAATTGAAATCCAAGGATTGCCATTCACTACCTGTGTGATGTTGAGGGAGTCTAAATTTAACTTCCCTTAATTCAAATCTTTCATCTATAAGTGTGACATATTAAAGGAGTATTATGGGAATTATATAAAGTTATGCCTACCACAGCACCTAGCACAGAGGAAGCACACAATTCGTGTTAATTTCCTCACTGTCTCAAAGTCCCCAGTCACCAACTGTAGTAGTCAATTAAGCAGGCTTTCAAAAGCTGGCTGTATGACTGGCCTATCCTACCACTGTAAGTGTTTACCAGGCACACACTACTATGTACTAGCACTGTAGGAAATAGCAAAGAAATGATCTCACTCCTCAAGCAGATTACCAGAAGAAGCAGGAGTTATTTATAAGGAAGGCAAATATGAAAAGGAGCTAAATTTAAAAAGATAAAACAACAGACCACCCAATTGGGCAAAGGACTTAAATAGACATTTCTCCAAAGGAGATATACAAACGGCCAATAAGCATATGAAGGATGCCCAACATCACTAATCATGAGGGAAATACAAAACACAATGAGATACCACTTAATCATTAGGATGGCTATTATCCAAACAATGGAAAATAACAAGTGTTGGCAAGGATGTTCTCCATATCCTTGGAACCCTTGTGCATTGCTGGTGAGAACGTAAAATGGTGCACCTGCTGAGGAAAACAGTATGGGGGTTCCTAAAAAAAGTAACTATAAAGGGAATCTGGGGAAGACTGTGGTAGGAAGCACCAGGAATTTGTCTTCCCAACTAAATAATTGCACTGGTGCACTCTGTCTGATGTAACTATTTTGTAGCTCTAGAGTCTATTGAAGGCTTGCAACATCCAGAGGAAGGCCTGGATGATAAATTATAATTACTTTCAGTCAGTTTCAGCTGTCATCATAATAGCACCAGCCATCCCAAAGCTCCCAGCCCCACTGCAGGCAGCTATGCACTTATTCCTGGAGTGGCTTGCACACAGTTTGTGGGAGACAGCGGGGGAGAAAAGGACCCTGTCCTCTAAATATGAATCTATGCTCTGATCAATGATGGCTGCTTCTGATCACAAAGATGCAGACAGACAGACAGTAATCACTGTTGTTGCACCTCCACCACACTGCTGCAAGGTCCTCCCACTCATGCTGAAGTGACTTTCGGAGGATTAAAGGGGGCAGCATTTTTTTCACCCTCCTTCACTTTTTTCTTTTTCCCTCTCTGGGACCCGGACATTAAAGACCAGGATATTCAAAAGCAACCACATATATATGGGAAATTAGAAAGTTGCTATGCATGCCCAGGGAAAAGCACAGGCTCAGAAAAGATCTGAGGAGACCTAACATGTATACCTCTGGCTGATTCTTGGCACAGACACATCCTGTAACAATCAAAAAACCAAAAATAAACCCAAAAAACAGCAAACCCAGAGAAGGGGGAGAATCTGTTTCCACAGTTACCATATTATTGGATTTAAATGTCCAATTTTCAAAAAAAAAATCACAAGTCATACAAAGAAACAGAAAAGTATGCCTCATTCTAAGGAAAAATATAAACCAACAGATACTGTCCCTGAAAAAAGACAATGGCAAATCTACTAGACAAAGACTTTAAAACAACTGTCTTAAAGATACGCAAAAAGCTAAAGAAGACATGGAGAAAGCCAAGAAAACAATGTATAAACAAATGGAAAATATCAATAAAGAGACAGAAAACCTAAAAAGAGATGAAAAATAAGTTCTGGAACTGAAATAACTGGTACGAAAAATTCACTGCAGGGATTCAAAGGCAGATTTGAGCAGGCAGAAGAAAGAATGAGTGAATAATGAAGTACAATGAATATTATCTAGTCTGAGGAACAGAAAGAAAAAAGATTAAGGAAAAGTGAACTGATCTAAGGGACTGATGAGACACCATCAAGTGGATAACCATATGCATTGTGGGAGTCCCAAAAGGAAAACAGAAAGATAAAGGGAGAGAAAACATCTGAAGAAACAATGGCCAAAAACATCCCAAATTTGATGAAAGAGATGAATACAAACATCCAAGAAGCTCAACAAACTCAAAACAGGATTCAGAGACCCACACCAGGACACATTATAATCAGTCTTTAGAAAGGGCCAGGCACACAGCTCACGCCTGTAATCCCAGCATTTTGGGAGGCCAAGGTGGACAGATCACTTGAGGTCAGGAGTTTGAGACCAGCCTGGGCAACATGGCGAAACCCCATCTCTACAAAAAAAAAATAAAAATTAGCCAGGCATGGTGGCAGATGCCTGTAGTCCCAGCTACTTGGGAGGCTAAGGCAGGAGGATCATCTGAGCCTGCAATGCAGAGGTTGCAGTGAGCTGAGATTGCACTACTGCACTCTAGCCTGGGTGACAGACTGAGACTCTGTCTCAAAAAACAAACAAAAAGACAAAGAGAAATTTGAAAGCAGCAAAAGAAAAACAACTTATCATATAAAAGGGAACCTTAATAAGATTATCAACAGATTTCTCATCAGAAACCTAGGGGGCCATAAGGTGGTAAACTGCTAAAAGAAAAAAAAAAAAAAAAAAAAAAAACCTGTCAACCAAGAATTTTATATCCAGTAAAACTATCCTTCAAAAGTGAGGGAGAAATTAATATCAGTCAGGAAAAAAAAAAAAAAAAAGCTGAGGGAGTTTCTTAATACTAGACCTGCCACAAGAAATGCTAAAGGGAGTCCTGCAGGTTGAAATGAAAGCACACTAGACAGCTGAATGAAGAAATAAAGATCTCAGTAAAGGTAAATATATGGCAAATTATAAAAGCCCATGTATTGTTCACGCCTGTAATCCCAGCACTTTGGGATGCCAAGGAGGGTGGATCACGAAGTCAGGAGATCAAGACCATCCTGGCTAACATGGTGAGACCCCATCTCTACTAAAAATACAAAAAAATTAGCCGGGCGTGGGGGCAGGTGCCTGTAGTCCCAGCTACTCAGGAGGCTGAGGCAGGAGAATGGCATGAAGCCGGGAGAAGGAGCTTACAGTGAGTCAATATCATGCCACTGCACTCCAGCTGGGGTGACAGAGCGAGACTCCATCTCAAAAAATAAATAAATAAACAAAAAATAAAAAAAAAAAGCCCATGTATTTACAGAGGTTTTTGTAACCATGGTTCATAACTCTTTTGTAGCCATGGTTTGTAGCTCTACTTCTGGCTTTCTACATTGCTTAAAAGACTGATAACATTAAAAAAAATTAGTCTAAAAGCTAATGTTGCTCTCCCTCTCCCTCTCCCTCTCCCTCTCCCTCTCCCTCTCCCTCTCCCTCTCCCTCTCCCCTCTTTTTTCGGTCTCCCTCTCCTTCTTTTTTCGGTCTCCCTCTGTTGCCGAAGCTGGACTGTACTGCCGGGATCTCGGCTTGCTGCAACCTCCCTGCCTCGGGCTCCTGTGACTCTCCTGCCTTGGCCTGCCGAGTGCCTGGGATTGCAGGCGCGCGCCGCCACGCCTGAATGGTTTTTGTATTTTTGGTGGAGACGGGGTTTCGCCGTGTTGACCGGGCTGGTCTCCAGCTCCTGGCCTCGAGTGATCTGCCTGCCTCGGCCTCCCGAGGTGCTGGGATTGCAGACGGAGTCTCGCTAACTCAATGCTCAATGGTGCTCAGGCTGGAGTGCAGTGGTGTGATCTCGGCTCTCTGCAACCTCCACCTACCAGCCTCCTGCCTTGGCCTCTTAAAGTGCTAAGATTACAGCCTCTGCCCCACCGCCACCCCGTCTAGGAAGTGAGGAGCGTCTCTGCCTGGCCGCCCATCGTCTGGGATGTGAGGAGCCCCTCTGCCCGGCCGCCCTATCTGGGAAGTGAGGAGCGCCTCTGCCTGGCCGCCCATCATCTGGGATGTGAGGAGCGCCTCTGCCCGGCTGCCACCCCGTCTGGGAGGAAGTGAGGAGCGCCTCTGCCTGGCTGCCCCGTCTGGGAGATGAGGAGCACCTCTGCCCGGCCGCCCCGTCTGGGAGGAAGTGAGGAGCGCCTCTGCCCTGTTGCCCTATCTGGGAAGTGAGGAGCGCCTCTACCTGGCCGCCACCCCGTCTGGGAAGTGAGGAGCGCCTCTGCCCGGCTGCCACCCCATATGGGCAGTGAGGAGCGCCTCTGCCCAGCCGCCCCTTCTGGGAGATGAGGAGCGCCTCTGCCCAGCCGCCCCGTCTGGGAGGTGAGGAGTGCCTCTGCCCGGCCGCCCCGTCTGGGAGGTGAGGAGCGCCTCTGCCTGGCCGCCACCCTGTCTGGGAGGAAGTGAGGAGCACCTCTGCCCAGCTGCCCCATCTGGGAAGTGAGGAGCGCCTCTGCCCGGCTGCCGCCCCCTATGGGAAGTGAGGAGCGCCTCTGCCCAGCCGCCCACTCTGGGAAGTGAGGAGCGCCTCTGCCCGGCCGCCCACTCTGGGAAGTGAGGAGCGCCTCTGCCCGGCCGCCCACTCTGGGAGGTGAGGAGTGCCTCTGCCTGGCCGCCACCCCGTCTGGGAGGAAGTGAGGAGCACCTCTGCCCGGCCGCCCCGTCTGGGAGGTGAGGAGCGCCTCTGCCTGGCCGCCACCCCGTCTGGGAGGAAGTGAGGAGCACCTCTGCCCGGCCGCCCCGTCTGGGAGGTGAGGAGCGCCTCTGCCTGGCCGCCACCCCGTCTGGGAGGAAGTGAGGAGCACCTCTGCCCGGCCGCCCACTCTGGGAGGTGAGGAGCGCCTCTGCCTGGCCACTCCGTCTGGGAAGGGAGGAGCGCCTCTACCCGGCCACCCCGTCTGGGAGGTGAGGAGCGCCTCTGCCCGGCTGCCACCCCGTCTGGGAGGAAGTGAGGAGCACCTCTGCCCGGCTGCCCCATCTGGGAAGTGAGGAGCGCCTCTGCCCGGCCGCCACCCCATATGGGAAGTGAGGAGCGCCTCTGCCTGACCACTCCGTCTGGGAGGTGAGGAGCGCCTCTGCCCGGCCGCCCCGTCTGGGAGGTGAGGAGTGCCTCTGCCCGGCCGTCACCCCGTCTGGGAGGAAGTGAGGAGCACCTCTGCCCGGCTGCCCCGTCTGGGAGATGAGGAGCACCTCTGCCCGGCCGCCCCGTCTGGGAGATGAGGAGCACCTCTGCCCGGCCGCCCCGTCTGGGAGGTGAGGAGTGCCTCTGCCCGGCTGCCACCCCGTCTGGGAGGAAGTGAGGAGCACCTCTGCCCGGCCGCCCCCTCTGGGAAGTGAGGAGCGCCTCTGCCTGGCCGCCACCCCTTCTGGGAGGAAGTGAGGAGCGCCTCTGCCTGGCTGCCCCATCTGGGAAGGGAGGAGCACCTCTGCCCGGCCGCCACACCGTCTGGGAAGTGAGGAGCGCCTCTGCCTGGCTGCCCCATCTGGGAACGGAGGAGCACCTCTGCCCGGCCGCCACACCGTCTGGGAAGTGAGGAGCGCCTCTGCCTGGCTGCCCCATCTGGGAAGGGAGGAGCACCTCTGCCCAGCCGCCACACCGTCTGGGAAGTGAGGAGCGCCTCTGCCTGGTCGCCCCGTCTAGGAGGTGAGGAGCTCCTCTGCCCGGCCGCCCAGTCTGGGAAGTGAGGAGCGCCTCTGCCCGGCCGCCCTGTCTGGGAGGTGAGGAGCGCCTCTGCCTGGCCGCCACCCCATCTGGGAGGAAGTGAGGAGCGTCTCTGCCCGGCCGCCCCGTCTGGGAAGTGAGGAGCGCCTCTGCCCGGCCGCCCCCTCTGGGAAGTGAGGAGCGCCTCTGCTCGGCCGCCCCAGTGAGGAGCGCCTCTGATCGGCCGCCCCGTCAGGGAAGTGAGGAGCGCCTCTGCCCGGCCGCCCCGTCTGGGAGGTGAGGAGTGCCTCTGCCCGGCTGCCACCCGGTCTGGGAGGAACTGAGGAGCGCCTCTGCCCGGGCGGCCCCGTCTGGGAAGCGAGGAGCGCCTCTGCCCGGGCGGCCCCGTCGGGGAAGTGAGGAGCGCCTCTGCCCGGCCGCCCCGTCTGGGAGGAGAGGAGCGCCTCTGCCCGGGCGGCCCCGTCTGGGAAGCGAGGGGCGCCTCTGCCCAGCCGCCCTGTCTGGGAGGTGAGGAGCGCCTCTGCCCGGCTGCCCTGTCTGGGAGGTGTACCCAACAGCTCCGAAGAGACAGCGACCATCGGGAGCGGGCCATGAGGACGATGGCGGTTTTGTTGAAGAGAAGGGGAGGAAGTGTGGGGAAAGGAAGGAGAGATCAGATTGTTGCTGTGTCTGTGTAGAAAGGGGTGGGCATAGGAGACTCCATTTTGTTCTGACTAGGAGAAATTCTTCTGCCTTGGGATGCTGTTGATCTATGGCCTTTCCCCCAGCCCCCTGCTCTCTGAAACATGTGCTGTGTCAACTCAGGGTTAAATGGATTAAGGGTGGTGCAAGATGTGCTTTGTTAAACAGATGCTTGAAGGCAGCATGCTCTTTAAGAGTCATCACCACTCCCTAATCTCAAGTACTCAGGGGCACAAACACTGCAGAAGGCCGCAGGGTCCTCTGCCTAGGAAAACCAGAGACCTTTGTTCATGTGTTTATCTCCTGACCTTCTCTCCACTATTATCCTATGACCCTGCCATATCCCCCTCTCCGAGAAACACCCAAGAATGATCAATAAATACTTCAGAAATTAAAAAAAAATAAAAAAAAAAAAAAAAAAAAAAAAAAAAAAAAAAAAATAAAAGCTAATGTTATTGTAACTTTAGTTTATAACTCCATTTTTTTATATATAATTTGAGAGATTACTGCATTAAAAAAGTATTAGTTTATATTTTGGACACACCCTGTATAAAGATATTATCTTGTGACATTAACAACTGAAAGGGATGGAAACCAAGCTGGAAAGGAGCAGAGTTTTTCTATGTTATGAAAGTTAAGGTGTCACTGCTCTGCCTCTGGAAGTCATTCCTTATTCTTTTACTTTTTTTTTTTTTTCTTTTGAGATGAAGACTCACTCTGTTACCCAGGCTGGAGTGCAGTGGCACGATCTCGGCTCACTGCGACCTCCACCTCCTGGGTTCAAACGATTCTTCCAAGTAGCTGAGACTACAGGCATGTGCCACCATACCTGGCTAATTTTTGTATTTTTAGTAGAGATGGGGTTTCACCATGTTGGTCAGGCTGGTCTTGAATGCCTAACCTCAGGTGATCTGCCTGCCTAAGCCTTCCAGAGTGCTGGAGTTAACATGCGTGAGCCACCACGTCCGGCCTCCTTCACTTTCTTAATAAACTTGTTTTCATTTAAAAAAGAAAAGAAAAGAAAAGAAAGCTAAGCTGGTATAAATTCAAATTATTGTGTTACAACGTTAGAATCTTAAATATAATCCTTATGATAAGTGCAAAGAAAACAGCATAAGCACTAAATGCCCACAACAGAAAGCAGGAAAGATCTAAAATCGACACCCTAACATCACAATTAAAAGAAGCAAGAGCAAACAAATTCAAAAGCTAGCAGAAGGCAAGAAGTAACTAAGATCAGAGTAGAACTGAAAGAGATAGAGACACAAAAACCCTTAAAAAAAATCAATGAATCCAGGAGCTGGTTTTTTGAAAAGATCAACAAAATTGACAGACCACTAGCAAGACTAACAAAGAAGAGAGAAGAATCAAATAGACACAATAAAAAATGATAAAGGGGATATCATCACTGATCCCAAAAAAATACAAACTACCATCAGAGAATACTACAAACACTTCTACACAAATAAACTAGAAAATCTAGAAGAAATGGATAAATTCCTGGACACATACACCCTCCCAAGACTAAACCAGGAAGAAGTTGAATCTCTGAATACACCAATAACAGGCTCTGAAATTGAGGCAATAATTAATAGCCTACCAACCAAAAAAAGTCCAGAACCATATGGATTCACAGCCAAATTCTACCACAGGTACAAAGAGGAGCTGGTACCATTCCTTCTGTAACTATTCCAATCAATAGAAAAAGAGGGAATCCTCCCTAACTCATTTTATCATCCTGATACCAAAGCCTGGCAGAGACACAACAAAAAAAGACAATTTTAGACCAATATCCCTGATGAACATCAATGCGAAAATCCTCAATAAAATACTGGCAAACCGAATCCAGCAGCACATCAAAAAGCTTATCTACCATGATCAAGTCGGCTTCATCCCTGGGATGCAAGGCTGGTTCAACATACACAAATCAATAAACGTAATCCATCACATAAACAGAACCAATGACAAAAAACACATGATTATCTCAATAGATGCAGAAAAGGCCTTCAACAAAATTCAACAGCCCTTCATGCTAAAAACCCTCAATAAACTGGGTATTGATGGAACGTATCTCAAAATAATAAGAGCTATTAATGACAAACCCACAGCCAGTATCATACCAAATGGGCAAAAACTGGAAGCATTCCCTTTGAAAACGGGCACAAGACAGGGATGCCCTCTCTCACCCCTCCTATTCAACACAGTGTTGAAGTTCTGGACAGGGCAATCAGGCAAGAGAAAGAAATAAAGGATATTCAATTGGGAAATGAGGAAGTCAAATTGTCCCTGTTTGCAGATGACATGATTGTATATTTAGAAAACCCCATCATCTCAGCCCCAAATCTCCTTAAGCTGATCAGCAACTTCAGCAAAGTCTCAGGATACAAAATCAATGTGCAAAAATCACAATCATTCCTATATACCAATAACAGACAAACAGAAAGCCAAATCATGAGTGAACTCCCATTCACAATTGCTTCAAAGAGAATAAAATACCTAGGAATTCAACTTACAAGGGATGTGAAGGACCTCTTCAAGAAGAACTACAAACCACTGCTTGATGAAATAACAAAATAAAAGAGGACACAAACAAATGGAAGAATATTCCATGCTCATGGATACAAAGAATCAATATCATGAAAATGGCCATACTGCCCAAAGTAATTTATAGATTCAGTGCCATCCCCATCAAGCTACCAATGACTTTCTTCACAGAACTGGAAAAAACTACTTTAAAGTTCATATGGAACCAAAAAAGAGCCCACATTGCCAAGACAATCCTAAGCAAAAACAACAAAGCTGGAGGCATCACGCTACCTGACTTCAACTATACTACAAGGCTACAGTAACCAAAACAGCATGGTACTGGTACCAAAACAGAGATACACATCAATGGAACATAAAAGAGCCCTCAGAAATAACACCACACATCTACAACCGTCTGATTTTTGACAAACCTGATAAAAACAAGAAATGGGGAAAGGATTCTCCATTTAATAAATAGTGCTGGGAAAACTGGCCAGCCATATGTAGAAAGCTGAAACTGGATCCCTTCCTTACACCTTATACAAAAATTAATTCAAAATGAATTAAAGACTTACATGTTAGACCTAAAACCATAAAAACCCTAGAAGAAAACCTAGGCAATACCATTCAGGACATAGGCATGGGCAAGGACTTCATGACTAAAACACCAAAAGCAATGGCAACAAAAGCCAAAATTGACAAATGGGATCTAATTAAACTAAAGAGCTTCTGCATGGCAAAAGAAACTACCATCAGAGTAAACAGGCAACCTACAGAATGGGAGAAAATTTTTGCAATCTACCCATCAGACAAAGGGTTAATATCCAAAATCTACAAAGAACTCAAACAAATTTACAAGAAACAAACAAACAACCCCATCAACAAGTGGGCAAAAGATATGAACAGACGCTCCTTAAAAGAAGACATCTATGCTCCCAACAGACACATGAAAAAATGCTCATCATCACTGGTCATCAGAGAAATGCATATTAAAACCACAATGAGATACCATCTCATGCCAATTAGAATGGCAATCATTTAAAAACTCAGGAAACAACATGTGCTGGAGAGGATGTGGAGAAACAGGAACATTTTTACACTGTTGGTGGAAGTGTAAATTAGTTCAACCATTGTGGAAGACAGTGTGGCGATTCCTCAAGGATCTAGAACTAGAAATACCATTTGACCCAGCAATCCCATTACTGGGTATATATCCAAAGGATTATAAATCATGCTACTATAAAGACACATGCACACATATGTTTATTACAGCACTATTCACAATAGCAAAGACTTGGAACCTACCCAAATGTCCAACAACGATAGACCGGATTAAGAAAATGTGGCACACATACACCATGGAATACTATGCAGCCATAAAAAAAGGATGAGTTCATGTCTTTTGCAGGGACATGGATGAAGCTGGAAACCATCATTCTCAGCAAACTATCACGAGGACAGAAAACCAAACGCTGCATGTTCTCACACATAGGTAGGAACTGAACAATGAGATCACTTGGACACAGGGTGGGGAACATCACACATTGGGGCCTGTCAGGGAGTGGGGGGCTGGAGGAGGGATAGCATTAGGAGAAATACCTAATGTAAATGACGAGTTGGTGGGTGCAGCAAACCAACATGGCACATGTATACCTATGTATCAAACCTACACGTTGTGCACATGTACCCTAGAACTTAAAGTATAATAATTTAAAAAAAAGAGAACAGCTATATAACATACACAAAAGGGAATGAGAAAGGAATATAAATGTTTCACTGCAAAAAATCAACACAGAAGACGACAGCAATACAGAAAATGACAAACAAAAAACGCTATAAGGCATCTAGAAAACTAATAGCAAAATGACAGAAGTACCACTGTTATCACTTAAGTACTTTAAATGTATATGGATTAAACTCTCCAATCAAAAGACAGGGATTGGCAGAATGGATTAAAAACCTGATCCAACTATATGCTTGTCTACTAGAGACTCAATTTACATCGAAACACACAAACAGGCTGAAAATGGAAGGATGGGAAAAGATATTCATCCAAACAGTAACCAAAAGAGCTATACTGAAAGAGAGTCTCACACTGTTACCCAGGCTGTAGTGCAATGGCATGATCATAGCTCACTGTATCTTTGAACTCCTGGGCTCAAACAATCCTCCTGCCTTAGACTCCCAAGTAGCTGGGACTACAGACATGCACTATCACACCTGGCTAATTTTTAAGTTTTTCTGTAGGGATGGGGTCTCACTGTGTTGCCCAGGCTAGTCTCAAACTTCTGCCTCAAGTGATCCTCCTGTCTCAGCCTCTCAAAGTGCTGGGATTATAGGAGTGAGTCACTGTAGCTGACCAAAATAGACTTTAAATTGAAAGCGGTTACAAGAGACAAAGGACATCATATATTAATAAAAGGTTCAGGCCGGGTGTGGTGGCTCATGCCTGTAATCTCAGCACTTTGGGAGGCCAAGGTGGGCAGATCACGAGGTCAGGAGATCAAGACCATCCCGGCAACACAGTGAAACCCCGTCTCCAACTAAAAATACAAAAAAAAAAAAAAAAAAAAAATTAGCCAGGCATAGTGGCAAGCACCTATAGTCCCAGCTACTCAGGAGGCTGAGGCAGGAAAATGGTGTGAACCTGGGAGGTAGACCTTGCAGTGAGCTGAGACTGCGCCACTGCACTCCAGCCTGGGGGACAGAGTGAGACTCTGTCTAAAAATAAATAAATAAATAAATAAATAAATAAATAAATAAATAAATGGTTTGATATAGCAAGAAGATAAAAAAAGAATTATAAATATTCAAGCCAGGTGTGGTGACTCATGCCTGTACTCCCAGCACTTTGGGAGGCTAAGGCAGGTGGATTGCTTGAGCTCAGGAGTTCAAGACCAGCCCGGCCAACATGGTGAAACACCATCTCTACTAAAAATATAAAAATTAGCTGGGTGTGATGGTACTAGTCCTACCTACTCAGGAGGCTGAGATGGAGGATCATTGAGGAGGCAGAGGTTGCAGTGAGCCAAGATCTCACTACTGCACTCCAGCCTGGGTAACAGAGTTAGACCCTGTCTCAAAAAAGAATTAAAAATTATAAATATTTATATACCTAATGAGAGACCATTAAAATTTGTCAAGCGAACACTGACAAAATTGAAGGGAAAAATACTTCAATAATAGCTGTAAGTCTCAATATCCCACTCACAATAATGACTAGAACCACCAAACAGAAGATAAGTAATAAAGTAGAGGACTTGAACACACAACAAACTGACTCAGCTTCACAGACAGACAGAATATTGTACCTAACAACAGAATACACATTCTTCTCAAGTGTACATGGGACATTTTTCAGGATAGGCCATATGTTAGGTCACAGATTAAGTCTCAATAGATTTCAAAAGATAGATATTATACAAAGAAACTTCTTCCACCACAATGGAATGAAGTTAGAAATCTGTAACAGAAGAAAAACTGGAAAATCCACAATTTGTGGATGGTAAAGAACATACTATAAACAACCAATGGATCAAGGAAGAAATCACAAAGGACTCTGAAAAAATACCTAGAGGTGAATTAAAACAAAAACACAATATACCAAAACTTATGAAATGCAGTGAAAGCAATGCTAAGGGGGAAATTTATCAATGTTTACATTAGGCTGGGCATGATGGCTCACACCTGTAATCCCAGCACCTTGGGAGGCCGAGGCAGGTGGATCACTTGAGGTCAGGAGTTCAAGACCAGCCTGGCCAACATGGTGAAACACCAACTCTACTAAAAAAAAATTCAAAAAGTAGCCAGGCGTGGTGGCGCTTGCCTGTAATCCCAGCTGCTCTGGAGGCTGAGGCAGGAGAATTGCTTGAACCCAGGAGGCAGAGGCTGCAGTGAGCCGAGATTGTGCCACTGCACTCCAGCCTGGGCGACAAAGCAAGACTCCGTCTATTTAAAAAAAAAAAAAAAAAAAGTTTACATTAAAAAACAAGAGTTGGGTGTGGTGACTCAAATCTATAATCCCATCTACTCAGGAGGCTAAGGTGGAAGGATCGCTTGAGCCCAGGAGTTCGAGACCAGCTTGGGCAACCTAGTGAGACTCTCTTTAAAAAAATAAGTAAATAAATAAAAATTAAAAATTGGCCAGGCATAATGGTGTGTGTCTCTAGTCTCAGTTACTTGGGAGGCTGAGGTAGAAGAATCACTTGAGTCCAGGAGTTCAAGGCTGCAATGAGCTATGATTGCACCACTGCACTCTAGCCTTGGCAACAGAGTGATACCCATCTCTAAAAAATAAAATAAAATAAAAAACAAAAAGAAAGATCTCACATCAGCAATCTAACTTTACAACTTAAGGAACTAGGAAAAGAAGAACAAACTAAACCCAAAGTTAGTAGAAGGACAGAAATAAGAAAGATTAGACCAAAGATAAATAAAATAGAGAATAGAAAAAAAAATAGAGAAAATCACCAGCACCAAAAGTTGATTCTTTAAAAAGATAAACAAAATTGACAAACCTTTTGCTAGAGTAGAAGAACTAAGAAAAAAGAGAAACAACTCAAATACTAAAACAAGAAAGTGTGTACATTAATACCGATTCTATGGGAATAAAAATGACTTTACAAGGTACTATGAGTAATTGTACAGCAATAAATTAGATAACCTAGGTGAAATGGACAAATTCCTAGAAAGATAGAACTAGAACCTACCAAGGCTAAGCCACATAGAAACTCTGAATAGACCTATAATTAGTAAGGAGATTGAATAAGTAATAAAAAAACTCCTGATAAAGAAAAGCCCTGGAACTGATAGTTTCACAGATGAGTTCCACCAACCATTTAAAAGAACTAACATAAACCCTTTTTAGACTTTCCCAAAAAATTGAAGAGGAGAAAACACTCCCTAACTCATCTATGAGGGCAGCATTACCCTGATTCCAAAGCCAGACAAAAACACTACAAGAAAAGAAAACTGTAGACCAATTTACCTTACAAACATTGATGCAAAAATCCCAAACAAAATCCTAGTAAACCAAATTCAGGAGCATATAAAAGGATTATACACCATGACCAAGTGAGATTTATTCCTGGAACACAAGGATGATTCAACACACGAAAATCAATCCATGTAACAGACCATGTTAGAAGACTAAAGGGAAGAAAACCACAAAATCATTTCAACTGATGCAGAGAAAGCATTTGAGAAAATTCAACACCCTTTCTTGATAAAAACAAACAAAACACTCAACAAACTAGGAATGGAAGGAGACTACCTCAACATAATAAAAGCCATATAAAAGAAATGCAAGCGAACTTCATATGCAATGGTGATGACCTGAAAGCTTTCCCTCTAAGATCAGGAATGAAGCAAGGATGCTTGTTTTCACCACTTCTACTCAGCATAATAATGGAAGTTCTATCAAGAACAATAAGACAAGAGAAGAAATAAAAGGCATCAAAATTAGAAAGAAAGAAGTTAAATTATGTCTGTTCACGGATGATATAATCTCATATATAGAAAACCTGAATGTTCCACAAAAATACTGTTAGAACTAATAAATAAATAAATTCACCAAAGTAGCAGGATACAAAGCCAACACGCAAAAATCAGTTGCATTTCTATTCACTAACGAACGATCCAAAAAGGAAATTAAGAAAACAATTCCATTTCCAATAGCATCAAAAAGAATAAAACACTTAGGAATAAACTTAACCAAGGAGATGAAAGACTTGTACAATAAAAAACCATAAAATACAGCTGAAAGGAATTCAAGAGGACACATACAAATGTTAAGACACCCCATAGTCATTGACTGGAAGATTTAATATTAAGATGTCAATATTACCGAAAGTGATTTACAGGTTCAATGCAATCCCTATCAAAATCCCAGTGACTTTTTTTCAGAAATAGAAAGACCCATCCAAAAATTCATATGGAATCTCAAGAGATCCCGAATAGCCAAAACAATCCTGAAAAGAAGAACAAAGCTGGAGGACTCACTCTTCCTGATTTCAAAACTTAAAATTACAGTAATCAAAACAGTGCAGCATTGACATAAAGACAGACAGACAGACCACAGAAATGAGTAGAGGGCCCAGAACAAACCCTCGCATATAAAGTCATATGATTGTTGGGGGCACCAAGATCATTCAGTTGGGAAAGGACAGTTTTTTCAACAAATGCTGCTAGGAAAGCTGGCTATCCACATGCAAAAGAATGAGGTTGGACCCTTACCTACCACCATATACAAAAGTTAATTAACAATGAATCCATGACCTAAACGTAAGATCTAAAACAATAAAATTTTTAATGTTTTTTACTATAGTTTCCTATAGTGAGAAAACGCAGGCAAAAGTTTCATGACACTGAATTGGGCAATGATGTTTTAAGTATGACACCAAAGGCACTGGCAACAACAAAAAAAGATAGATTGGACAATGAAAATTTTAAAAGTTTATGCATGAAAAGATACTATCAACAGAGTAAAAAGGCAGTCCACAAAATGGAGAAAATACTTTCAAATCATGTATATTTTATTATATATGTTTATTATATACATGTATATTATATCCAGAATATATAGAGAATTCCTAAAACTCAGCAAAAAACCTCAAACAACCCAATTCAAAAATGGGCAAAGGACGTGAACCAACATTTCTCCAAATAAGAGATACAAATGGCCAATAAGCACATGAAAGAACCAGTATCATACTGAATGGACAAAGACTGGAAGCATTCCCTTTGAAAACTGGCACAAGACAGGGATGCCCTCTCTCACCACTCCTATTCAACATAGTGTTGGAAGTTCTGGCCAGGGCAATCAGGCAGTAGAAGGAAATAAAGGGTATTCAGTTAGGAAATGAGGAAGTCAAATTGTCCCTGTTTGCAGATGACATGATTGTATATCTAGAAAACCCCATCGTCTCAGCCCAAAATCTCCTTAAGCTGATAAGCAACTTCAGCAAAGTCTCAGGATACAAAATCAATGTGCAAAAATCACAAGCATTCCTATACACCAATAACAGACAAACAGAGAGCCAAATCATGAGTGAACTCCCATTCACAATTGCTTCAAAGAGAATAAAATACCTAGGAATCCAACTTACAAGGGATGTGAAAGACCTCTTCAAGGAGAACTACAAACGACTGCTTAATAAAATAAAAGAGGATACAAACAAAAGGACATTCCATGCTCATGGGTAGGAAGAATCAATATCGTGAAAATGGCCATACTGCCCAAGGTAATTTATAGATTCAATGCCACCCCCATCAAGCTACCAATGACTTTCTTCACAGAATTGGAAAAAACTACTTTAAAGTTCATATGGAACCAAAAAAGAGCCCGCATCGCAAAGTCAATCCTAAGCCAAAAGAACAAAGCTGGAGGCATCACGCTACCTGACTTCAAACTATACTACAAGGCTACAGTAACCAAAACAGCAATACCAAAACAGAGATATACATCAATGGAACAGAACAGAGCCCTCAGAAATAATGCCACATATCTACAGCTATCTGATTTTTGACAAACCTGACAAAAACAAGCAATGGGGAAAGGATTCCCTATTTAATAAATGGTGCTGGGAAAACTGGCCAGCCATATGTAGAAAGCTGAAACTGGATCCCTTCCTTACACCTTATACAAAAATTAATTCAAGATGGATTAAAGACTTACATGTTAGACCTAAAACCATAAAAACCCTAGAAGAAAACCTAGGCAATACCATTCAGGACATAGGCATGGGCAAGAACTTCATGTCTAAAACACCAAAAGCAATGGCAACAAAAGCCAAAATTGACAAATAGGATCTAATTAAACTAAAGAGCTTCTGCACAGCAAAAGAAACTACCATCAGAGTGAACAGGAAACCTACAGAATGGGAGAAAATGTTTGCAATCTACACATCTGACAAAGAGCTAATATCCAGAATCTACAATGAACTCAAATTTACAAGAAAAAAACAACCCCATCAAAAAGTGGGCAAAGGGTATGAACAGACACTTCTCAAAAGAAGACATTTATGCAGCCAAAAGACACATGAAAAAATGCTCATCATCACTGGCCATCAGAGAAATGCAAATCAAAACCACAATGAGATACCATCTCACAACAGTTAGAATGGTGATCATTAAAAAGTCAGGAAACAACAGGTGCTGGAGAGGATGTGGAGAAATAGGAACACTTTTACACTGTTGGTGGGACTGTAAACTAGTTCAACCATTGTGGAAGTCAGTGTGGCGATTCCTCAGGGATCTAGAACTAGAAATACCATTTGACCCAGCCATCCCATTACTGGGTATATACCCAAAGGATTATAAATCATGCTGCTATAAAGACACATGCACATGTATGTTTATTGCGGCACCATTCGCAATAGCAAAGACTTGGAACCAACCCAAATGTCCAACAACGATAGACCGGATTAAGAAAATGTGGCACATATATACCATGGAATACTATACAGCCATAAAAAATGATGCGTTCATGTTCTTTGTAGGGACATGGATGAAGCTGGAAACCATCATTCTCAGCAAACTATCACAAGGACAAAAAACCAAACACCATATGTTCTCACTCATAGGTGGGAATTGAACAATGAGAACACATGGACACAGGAAGGGAAACATCACACACCGGGGACTGTTGTGGGGTAGGGGGAGCGGGGAGGGATAGCATTAGGAGATATACCTAATGCTAAATGACGAGTTAATGGGTACAGCACACCAACATGGCACATGTATACATATGTAACAAACCTGCACATTGTGCATATGTACCCTAAAACTTAAAGTATAATAATAATAAAATAAATAAATAAAAAGAATTCCTGACATCCCTAATCATTAGGGAAGGGCAATTCAAAACTAAAATGAGATGCCCCCTCACACCCATTAAGATGGCTAGTATCAAAAACAAAAAAAAAGAATGATGGCAAAGATGTAGAACCCTTACTCACTATTGGTGGAGACGTAACATGGTATAGCATAGCCACTGGCGAAAGGGGTGGGGTGGTTCCTCAAAAAATTACTATATGATCCAGCAATTCCACTTCTGAGTATATAACCAAAAGAATCAAAATCAGGGTCTCAAAGAGACATTTGTACACTCATGTTCAATAGCCAAAACATGGAAACAATTCAAATTTCCATCAATAGAAGAATGGATAAGCAAAATGAGGCATTCCTTAAAAGGGAATTCCCTTTTAAGACTGCATAATATTTTTCTATATATATACACATGTGGTATTCAGCCTTTAAAAGAAAATTCTGACCTATGCAACAACATGGGTGAATCTTGAGGACATTACACTAAGTGAAATAAGCCAGTCACAAGCAAACACTGAATGATTCCATTTATATGAAGTACACAGAAAAGTCAAAATCATAGAGAAAGAAAGTAGAACAGTGGTTACCAGGGCTGGGAGGAGGAGAGGATAGGAAGTTGCTGTTTAACGGATATAGAGTTTCAGGTTTGCAAGATGAAAAACAGTCAGGAAATGGACAGTGGTGATGGTCACACAACAATCTCAATGTACTTAATACCACTGAACTTAAAAATAGTTACAGTGGTAAATTTCATGTCAACTGTATTTTACCACATTGTGGGTAATTACAAGGGAGAAAAAAAAATAAACATAGAATTACCACATGACCCAGCAATTCCACCTCTGGGTATGCACCCAAAAGAACTGAAAGCAGGGACTCATACAGATATTTATGTATCAATGTTCACAGCAGCATTATTCACAATGGCCAAAGTAGAAACAACCCAAATGTCCATCAGTGGATGAAAGGATAAACAAAATGTGGTATATGCACACAAGGAATTCAGCCTTAAAAAAGAGAATGAAATTCTGGTACATGCTAAAATATGGATGGACCCTGAAAAAATTGTGGTAAACTGAAGTATGCCAGACACAAAAGGACAAAAACTGTATGATTTCATTTAAAAGAAACATACAGAATAGTAATATTTGGCCAGGCGCGGTGGCTCACACCTGTAACCCCAGCATTTGGGGGGCCGAGGTGGAAGGATCACTTGAGCCCAGGAGTTTGAGACCAGCCTCAGCAACATGGTGAAACCCCGTCTCTACAAAATATACAAAAATTAGCCAGGCGTGGTGGTGTGCACCTGAGGTCCCAGCTACTCAGAAGGCTGAGGCGGGAGGATCACTTGAGCCTGTAAAGGTAGAGGGAGGTTGCAGTGAGCCAAGATCGTGCCACTGCACTCTAGCCTGGGTGACAGCGTGAGGCCCTGTCTCAAACAAACAAACAAACAAAAAGAATAGTAAAATTCATGGCGAAAATAAGTAGAATAATAATGGTTGTCAGGGCTGGGGGGTAGAGATTGGGAAATTACTATTTAATAGATAAAGAGTTCAATTTGGGATAATGGAGAAGTTCTGGAGATGGATGGTCATGACACTGCACAACAATGTGAATATACTTAATGCCACTGAATTGTACACTCACAAAGGATTAAAATGATAAATTTTATGTTATACATATTTTACAATTACAAAGTCAGGTATGTTGATTTTAATTTTTGCTAAGCAAAAATATTCCACAATACCCCTCTAATAAGAAGGCCAAGAAAAAATATGTGACCAACAGGGAACAAAATGCAAACTATAAAAGGATAAACAAAGGAAAAAATAAATTCCATTTCCTTCCCTGAAAATGGAGAGAACTGAACCAGGTTTTCTTTCAAATGTAAACTTTGAAAATTTTATGTTTGTAAGGGAAGGGGGATGAAGGATTCTTCTATAATGACATACCATGTTTCTTTTAACAAAGGATCAGGACTACTTCAAAATTATTTGCAAAAAGGAATATATTCAAAGTGACAAGACCCTCACTCTTACTGTGAAAATAAAATAAACATTACAAACATACACAATTCAGATGAGAAAATCTTTCAACAGCTCTCACTGAGTGAAGGCAGAAAGCCCACTTCGTCCCACTTGCCTGGAAGAATGAATGCCATCCTGGAAGAACAGGCCACTTGGGTGTCCCCCACACTTCAGCAGCTGGTGCTCACCAGACCCAGGTGCTCTCCACTTGTTGAAACATCAATAACCCAAAAACCTTAGCTTTCCAGACAAAGCAGGATGGATGGCGGCAGCACTCAAGGATTCTTTCCTTCCCAAAAGAGCTTGCTTTAAGGAGCTGAAAGTGTTCTTTTTATTTAAAAAAATGGTGTTTAACACATGCTCACAGTAGTTTGAAGTATACACAGGTTAGAAATGTAGGCTTTGCAAGGCGCACCAAGACTGATTATAAAAGAGGGGAGGTTATTTTTATATGGTTAACAGCAATCACATTAGGGATCTGACACGTTTTTTCTTTTCTTTTTTTTTTTTTTGAGATTTTCAGCAAGATAAACCATAGGTCCACTTTATATGAAAATAAAGAAAGTATCAGAAAAGGATGCAAGAAAAAAATCTGAAATACTAATGCCAGGACTTTTCTTGCTCAAACGGGTAACCCTTCTTGCACGTGTTAACTCATCATGGCTTCCTTAGCTCCAATGGGCAATGGGAAACAGGATTGTTTACACTGGAGAAGACGCCCTGATCAGATGGAAAGTTCTCATTTAGTAGTGGCCTAAAAAGCTGAGGCAATACTTATAGCAGATAATTGCTAAGAACAAGATCAATTTTAGAAAAAACTAACTTTTCCACACATGAAGTCTACTAATAAGGAAAATAATCTCAACTTCTACTCAGTTTATATCCAATTAAAAGAAAATATAAACGAAGTATTTCTTTCACAGAGAGTTAAGACACAATGAGTTGGCAATAAAGCAAACTGCCACCCATTCCAGACTGTAAATAGGGGGCAAATGTTGCAAAATAGGGCCTTCCATGAAGTACATTCCTTGGTGACAGCAGTTTCTGTAAAACAGTTTCCAAGGGAGCAGTAGAAGCAATCCCTGTGGCAAAGTCCAGTCACCAATGCCAGCCAGCATTGTTTGCTGTGCAAGGCACGGCAGGTACTTGGCAGTGGCTCAGTTCTGTGGCATGATTTTGGCCATTTTACTTGGCTAGGTAGCCCAAAACACGATTCTAGAGCTTTCCTGCTGATTCTGTGAGCTATCCACATTCCTTTTAATAATTTCTTTATCTGCTTAAATCAGCCAGAAAAATCTGACCAATATACTTAAGTTCAGTTTCTGTATTAGTAAAAGAGGAATAGCACTATATACCTTGAATGTAGCTGAGAGTATTGATTGATAATACATGTTAAAAATCCTTTGGAAAACAATAAACAACATTATTATAATTTACTAAAATTTAACTACATGCCAGGCACTATATAAAACACTGTATTTCAAGAATAAGAAAAATAATGCCTAATATTAATGATGGCACTCTCTCAGCCAAGCATTGTGCTAAGCATGTTCTGTATTTTGTCTTAATTGTCAGGATGACATTAAAAGGCAGGTAATCCCCTATACTAAGTAAGTAAAGTAAAAATAATTATCATAATAAAAAAATCACAGTGATGGAAATAAGTGCTAGAACAGAAAGAATAATGTTATCAATTAATGATTTTTGGTGACAGAAATATTACTGCACCTTGAGGGAGATAATACAGTAGCCAAACCATGAAAGCTCTAGAGTCACCAATTCTTAAAATTCTAGTGTCAATGATTTGGCAACTTACTTGATGAATTAATTTAAAATATCATTTTCCTCTTAACTCAGGCTTAAGACAGTTTTTGCTTCGTTGAGATGTGGTTATACTTTAGAATCAAGATGTTTTCAGTAGCAACACAGCTCATTTATGACTAAATCTTTACCTTTATGGGTTGTCTCTCTGGAACTCACTTCGTTGAAGGTTCGCTTTTGGCATTTACCATAGAACCCTTCTTCTGTATTATTGCTGACATTCCTGCTCTCTCTCCCCAGTTACTCAGTAAGGTCCTTAAGGGAAAAAGTGTGTATGGTGCCTCGTAGACTTACACAAAGTAGTTTTCTGGCTGGGCGTGGTGGCTCATGCCTGTAATCCCAGCACTTTAGGAGGCCAAGGTGGGTGGATCACTTGAGGCCAGGAGTTTGAGACCAGCCTGGCCAACATGGTGAAAGCCCATCTGTAATAAAAATACAAAAAAAGTAGAGAGGTGTGGTGGCAGGCACCTGTAATCCCAGCTACTTGGGAGGCTGAGGCAGGAGAATCACTTGAACCCAGGAGGCAGAGATTTCAGTGAGCTGAGATCATGCCACTGCATTCCAGCCTGGGCGACAGAGAGAGACTGTGTCACAAAAAAGAAAACAAAAAACCAAAACAAAACAAAAAAGTAGTTCTCCACAGACTGCTGTTGGACATGCTGAGGAGTGCTCCTATGTGGATGAGTTCTGAAACACACTATTGGTGCTTGCTATGGTTTGAATGGGTCCCTTCCAAAATGTAGGTGTAGCCAATGATAGTAATAGGAGGTGGGGCTTTTAAGAGGTGGTTAGGCCATGAGGGCTCCTCTCTGGGTAAATGGGATTAGCTGCCCTTATAAAAGGGCTCAACATGGGAGTTACTCCTGTTTTCTGCCCATTCTCCTTCTGCCAGTTGAGGGCAGAGTGTTCATCCCCTCTAGAAGACGCAGCACTCAACAAACCTTAATCTTGAACTTCCCAGCCTCCAGAACGGGAAGTTCTGAGAAATAAATTTCTGTTCTTTATAAAGTACCCAGTCTCCAGTATTTTGTTATAAATGTACCAAGACAGTGCTCCCTTGGGCCTTGGCTAAAGATCCCTAATTTCCAAGAGACTCAAGTGCCCAGTTTCTCCATTTCATTTCCCCCAAGCAAAGTTCTGAATTTAAATTTATTTCTCACCCAGAGCAAAAGACGCACATTCTGTTCACATCTCTCCAAATAAATGAGCTCATTTCTGTTTCTGAAGTAAATTTACGTCACCCATATTTGAAGATATGCGCTCTTCTTGTGCAAGTACTGAATGAGCCCTTATCTATAAATCACTTGCCTTCAGCCTTTTGAAGAGTCTACAAAGGCAGTTATATGGAACTACAAGATAAAAGTGATACCAAAGGTCAACAAAGCCAAGGATTAAACTTTGTTCCTTTCCTCTAGCAACTAGGAAAAAATATACAATATATCCTGTCATCAGTAAGTCAAAGCTTGATTGATCTAAACTAGATTAAACTTTGTTCCTTTCCTCTAGCAACTACGAAAAAATACACAATATATCCTGCCATCATTAAGTCAAAGCTTGATTGATCTAGGGTAATTAAATTATATAATCTAGTAAGTCCACTCCTTGGTTCTCTGACCAGGGCGTCACATTCAGAGATAACATATCTGAATACTCATGTGACCATAAACACAAAGATTCCAATCCCAGGGCTGAGGGAAGGAACGGGTTTCCACGTTCCAAGTCCATCAAGCGTGTACATCACAGCCTTTGTTGAAGATACCTCAGTCATAAAAATTCAAACCTTTCTCCCTGTTTCTAAAGCACACAGCTGTGAAAACACGCTCCTTTATGGAACATGTTGGTTGATAATACTCAGGAAAAAAAATATGTAATTAATTGTTACCCTTTCTTCATCTCCTGCTTCAGTTTCCTCAGAAGCAGGAAGGTGCCCCACAGGGGACTAGGGAGATACGGGCAATCACAGAAAGGAAATCCTTGGTGTGCCCAAGCCACGGGGAAGAGCAGCTGGGATTGCCACAGAAAAGCCAGCAGAAGCAACAGACCTCTGACAATGAAACGGCCAAATAATCCAACATGAACATATTTTGAAGAGAAATATCTTTGATTTTATGATGCAATTAAGTCAGGAAGACAGACGTGCAAACTAGTTAAATATACAGGTTTTAGAATTAGACCTGAGTTTAAATCCTAGCTCTGCCTTTAATAGCTGTGTGACAGGAAAGGTCTTTCATCTCTCTGAGCCTCAGCACCTTCATCTGCCAAATGAGGAAAATACCTACCCTAATAGGTTGTACAAGGATTAAACGAGAAAATACATGGAACACTTTTGTGCAAAAAAAAAAAAGGGGGGAAATGTGGTTATTATTAATGAAAAAGTGGGACTGTGTATTCTCAAGCCACTGCTTCTATTCAATTTCTAAGAAATAATAATGAGTAGTACCTAAACACTTTGGAAGTTTTCTGGGCACCAAGTATAAAACTATGTGGAAAGTTTTTCTATCCTACCAATGTTCACGTACACAATTTTCACTATGAAGACATGATAAAGCTAAATTACACCTTAGAAGGAAACAAAGACTCTAAAACATGTTTGTTTTCATGTTAATTACAGTAGAAGCTAATAGAGAATAAAGTTCAAATACTTCCGGAATTATTTTTAGGGAGGCTTTTGTTTAAAAACAAGTTAAAGAATAACTGAAGGTGATAGGGAATCAAATTTGGGCTTATGGGAAAAAAGGGGAATTCAAGTACTCAAAGATGTTACATAAGGGAGCAGATTTCTTTATATGACAACGAGTTGCTTCTGATCAGATGTTGAGCAAGTCAAGGTTAAAAGTCTACTTCAATGAGATATTCCACAAAAGACACTCAATTCAGAAACTCTGCAGGAAGCAGAATATTGGATAAAACTCTTGAACACTACAACACACAACCAACTCTCTGGTGTCCACAGTAGGGCAGAATATCCCTCTAATAATCATCCCTAATTAGAGAAGGGTCTCCATATTCAGGTAAGAGACAGATTTGCCACTCAATTCAAATACGAGAGAAGCTGAATTCACGAATCTCATGATCCTTAAGCATGTTGTTTTGCTCTCTCGACTCTTTTTTCTCCCTTGATGCCCTGCTTTTATCACCTATCCAATCTAATTCCATGAAGAGTTACTGGCTTCTTCTAGAAATCTATCCCAAAGAGACAAACTCAGATGAAATTTATGTACCAAGATTTTGTACTCCAGTATCATTTTAATACCCAAAATGTCCTCCAATGGGAGAATGATTAAACTATATTTATATTTACAAGAAGAAATGTTATCCAGCTATTTACACTTTTTTTTTTTTTTTTTTTTTGATACGGAGTCTCACTCTGTCACCCAGGCTGGAGTGCAGTGGCGCCATGTTGGCTCACTACAAGCTCCGCCTTCCAGGTTCACGCCATTCTCCTGCCTCAGCCTCCTGAGTAGCTGGGACTACAGGCGCCCGCCACCACGCCCCGCTAATTTTTTTTTTTTTTTTTTTAGTAGAGACAGGGTCTCACCATGTTAGCCAGGATGGTCTCGATCTCCTGACCTTGTGATCCGCCCGCCTTGGCCTCCCAAAGTGCTGGGATTACAGGCGTGAACCACCGCTCCTGGCCTTAGCCTTAGATGATGTTTTCAAACAATATCCAATGACATGGGAAATGTCACAATAGAATTTTAAGTAAAATTGTGATATAAAATGACAAATTTTAATTATAAAGTAAATGTATAGTTTACATAGGTCTACACTAGAAGGAAAAATATAGCAATTTATTAACAATGGCTATGTCTAGGTAGAATTTTTAATTTTCTTTTTTGTCATTTTGTTTTCCAAGTTTCTTAAAATAATCATATATTCGTTTTGTGATCAGAAAAAAAATTATTTAAAAAAAAATATGGCAAAAAAGCTATGTTATAGTTATCTTGGATTTGTAACTCAGAAATCGAAACAATTCTTTTAAAAGGAAGAAGCATGGTATAAGAAAATTAAGTTTGCAGCTGACCCTATGTTTGAGATGGTTGCTAAGCATAATGTTGTCTTTAAATTAATCAATAAACAAGGAACAGCTGGGACAATATCCGGTTTTACTGAGGATGTGGAACAACAGGAACTCTAACATATAGCTAGTAAGGCGATAAAAGAGCATAATCACTTTGAAGAGTAAATTGACTATATCTAGTAAAGCTGAAAATACATGTGCCCTACTAGACAGCAATTTGTTCCTAGTTACATACCCTAGAGAAAACTCTCATACATGTGCAAAAGGACACATGTACAAAGATGTCCACTGCAAAACTGCTTAATAGTAAAACAACTGGAAACAACTCAAATATTCATTAATAAGTCAATGGATACACTGTGAAATATTCATTTGATGGAATACTACGCAGCAGTGAAAATAAGTGAGGCATATATCAACATGGATAAATCTCAAAATTATAAGGAAAAGAAAAAAGTTACAGAAGTAGCTGAAGGATACATATAGAACACAACTTATATAAAGTCAAAACAAGTGAAAGAATATTCTACATCGCTTAGAGATGCCAAAACATGTAGGAAAAAGACAAGCCACGAAGAAAACACATGGGCATGATGAATGCCAAAATCAGATCAATAATTCCCTGTGGAGTGAGAGGAGGAGGGAATATCAGGGAAGGATATAAAGGATGGGGAGGGGGCATTAAGTTTATTTGAAACGTGTATTTTTCTTCCTGCAGGGAAAGAGATCTGAAGCAAACATGGCAAAATATTAAAATATGACAAATTTGATGAATACACAGGGGTTTGCTTTTTTTTTTTTTTCTGACATACTGCAAATGAAAAAGAAATTCTAGGTAGCAGCTGATAATCTCTATGGAGGACAAGGCATCCTATCTACAGCAGTTTCTTAAACCCTGCTGGGTCTAAGGCCCCTCTGCAAAGCTGATGGAATCTGGGGTTTATTATACTACCACCACTCCACCCTTGCTCACCTCAGGAGACATTCAGGAAAACCTACACCCACTCTTTTGTCATGTGGTTGACCAAGGTAATTTCAACTCTTGCTAAGAGTTACCAAGGCCAGTCAATTAGACAGGGAGAGAGCGCGAAACATTGGCTGATCAGAGAAAGAGCCTGTGACAAAAACAAGATTTTCACTGAATCAAGGCTGCCAGGGTAACAACTACTGAAAAAGCTAAAAATCCAGTGGTACACATGGAACTGAATGTTTTCAAACCAACTTAAAAGGTAGGGGAAGCATTATGAAAAACATTCTTCTACTTAATTCAGCCTTGGTGCGAAGCCAAGGTTCTAAGTCGTGACTGACAAAAAAGATTAGTGGGATTTGTTCATATTTCTCAAAATTTTCCTCTGTTTGAACATCTTATTTAATAACATTTAATTTGGTTAATTTTTAGCAAACATTTGGCTAATGTCTATGCTTAGCTTTTCCAATAAAGCACTGTGTTATTTTCAGAAAGTCCAGATGAGTGGAAAACAATGACACTTTGAGTTACTGACTCAGTTAATAAAACCTAAGGGAAAATGGCTGTTCAGACTTAGAAGTCATGATGAAAACAACTGGTGACAGTACACCTAAATTACTGGCTAAGCACCTAGAAGGACACAGTCTTTGGCAGGACAGGCTTAAAATATTGAAATCTACAAAGGGACATTAAATACTATTAATTCAACATGTATGTGAAGGTCTTTAACTGCTGTAATTATCTCAGAGGGTTTTTCTTTTAGACGTTCTAGATCTGTGGTACTCAGAATTGTCCCCAAAATGCCAACATTGTAAGCTTAACAATACCATGTAAAATCTCCAGTTTCTTTGTTATGGTCTTTCATTATCTCCATTGTATTCCATCTTTATATTCCAATCTAAATCTTTTATTCATGCCTGCCTCTTCCCTGTCCTCTCTTATTTCCCCTCTACCTTACCTCCAACCCTGACCTCCACCCCAGGCTGCCTCTTGAAAATGCAGAGCAACCACCCAAAGAGCTGGAGAGTGAGTGTTGATTTGGGGAACAACAGTGGGCTATGTAAGAAACCATTTTGCAATTCACCTTTTTTTTCCTTCCCTCCATCCAATTTTTCCAAACTTTTTCTCCCAATACTGTTGTTTTTCACTGAAATTCACTCTGAGGAGTGAATAGGAGTGATAGGTTGAATGAAACCTATGCTACAGTATAAACACACAACTTCTTAAAACTTTCCAAGATCTTTATGCTAAGGAACAACAAACAAAACTGTGCTGCTTAGTAATAGTGTAAAACACATACTGTTTCAGCCCCCCTGAAACACACAGAGGGAATCTGGAAGAAGGAAGGCCTCTCCTGCCATCACAGAGACTGGGGCACCACTGGCAATTCAGTGGGCAGGGACAAAAATTGCCAATACGTGGCAGTGACACACAATAAAGGCTGGCCCACCCAAGATGCCAGTAGCATCCCAACCCTCTCTCCCACTCTTATTATGATACACTGGACCAGAGACACTCATGTAGCCAGATAACTCCAACTAATTTCAATAAATAGTTGGCTAATCTTGACATTTTCTGCCTTGTAGGAAAAGGTAAAATCAGCTATTGATTGGGCTGCCTAAATTCCCAATATCGCACAGATACTGGGAAGGGGGAGGCAGATGGTGCTGCACAGTATTGCCTCCTGGTGTTTGGAAATTCTCATTAAAATGACCATATTTTGAGTTTGATAGCACTGTATTCCAGAGACTTCTTCACTCATACTTGATGCAGCATTATATTGAGCCAAAAGAGCTACAGGGGCCATTCTTCCCTGAAAATGAGTCAAGATGGTTACACAACCTTCCGCAGGGATCTGCACACAACGGCCCTCTGAGGGTGTGGGGGAGGACATGGTAAACATCTCTCCTCTTCATCAGCTCATGTTCTAACTCAGATTTTTCCTGACAAAACAAACATGGCTTTGATTGCATATTAATTATTTTTGTAGCAAGCAACTCATTCTCACATTCCTTCTCCTGCTCATTTTCCCTCCATAATTCTTTACCCTTTGCCCACAATCCCTCCTCCCAGCCATGTTGTACTATTTGTATGGAAAAAAAAAACTTTAAAGAGTTGCTTCTTGCCAAGTGTGACATCAACTCATTCTTATTTAGTGATGTCCAGCAAGAACTTGCTCTCCCAAAACGTTTGCTCAGTTTTGAGGCAACAACATTACTCACGCATTCTGTTTTCCCTGTCACTTGTTTTTGATGCATTAGTGTATCTTCTGAAACAAATGACATAACACCTAATTTCTATGACCCAAGGCACTATACACATGTATACAAGTATCTTTTCAGACAGCTTCAGGAAGACAAAGCATTGCTCCTAACTTACTAAGAAGGAAAAAATAACACGATAACAAGATAACGATAATTTTAACCTCTCTGAAAAAGCTCTCTCTGCTTTCAGTAACAAGAAAGAGCTATATGATATTAAGGAAAATGTAAGCCCCAAATTCCATTCTAGGTGAAGAGCTTTGGTTACTTAGAGGAAAGAGAAGAGGAAGATGAAGAAGAAGAAGCAGTGACCCTTAAAATAGTAAGACAGATGTATTACACTACTTCACGCTTAACACTTCTTAGCAAGGCACTTCTTAATGAATGCTCTTGGAAAACCAATAATTTTATTCTACACATAAAATAAGCCAAAGTTTAGAATTATTTTCAGTTAGTTCATTGAAAAAACTGGCAGTGGTATTCTTAAAATGTGTTCAACGATGATGGAATTACCAAACTATGTCAGGTACTGATCTTCTCTCATGAAAGTCTTCTTTAAAACTCTTTCCATTTCACTCTGCTGTTAATTAAAAGGTACGAGTGGAAATGATAGTATTCCCTAGCTCTCCTTCCTTCAGGGAACAATATTAGCAGCACACCAGACTTAATTATCAGAATGCAGAAGCGAATTCCCAGCGTGGGCTGTTCCTGGGCACAAATGCCAGTTCTGTCACATTCCAGTACTGGCTGACCAGGATGGCACTGAGGAACCTCAGCACATACAAAAAACTGTGTAACAACTTGAGCATGTTCCTGGTCATTCTCTAGGATGTCGGCATTTTGGGGTTTCCACTATCACCCTAGGGGAATCTGTTTAGATCCAACGCACCTAGAAATACTTTAGGATAGGGCATTCAAAGCTTGGAAGTCTAGGTGGACATCTAGCTTGTTCTGGAGGGTTCCAAAGTTCTCAGAGATATAAGGTTTCAAATAAACTAGAGAAGGAACAAGAAAACACATACCCTCCTGGGGAACTGCAACTATTTAACAAAAACAAGGCCAAAAAGTCCATAGAGAGAAAGAAGAAAATCACAGGTTTGTGCTGCTGTCTGTGTGAGTGTGCACATGCGTGCATGTGTATTTTAGGTTAGCTGGAAAAAGACAAAGGAAAAGGCCTTGAAAGTTGCAATTATAGAAAATTGCTCAGGTGACTTCATCCCACCCACACGCTTTTGATTTTCAAAAAGTATGATGAGCACTTTTTAAGTTAGTGTTCCGGAAAGACCGCAGCTGTTCAACACAGATTTCATATGCTCAGTTAAAAACATTATTTTATTAACATAAAGGTTAATGGTTTCTAAATGAGGGTAGCAATTTCCAACATGAGTACCGTAAATTCCTATTAATATTCACTCTGAGTTTAAACATACAGACCCAGAAGGATGAACTGTTCCTTGACATTAACAGAAAAATAATAATATAAAGATTTATAACCCCTGCCCCCAACTCCCTCCAAGAGTTTTAGCATACCCTCTAGAAAACATTACATCTATGTTAAGCACATCAGTACGGTGACATTTGCCGTGACTCTAATACTGCATTCAGTGGACTTAGGGCAAAACAAGTTAGGAGAACCACAAACTTTGGAAGATACCTGCCCCTCCCATTCCCTACCATGCTCCTCTACCCTCCCCACCCTCCACAGGGCCTCCTTTTGAAGTGTTCTCCGCCATGGCCAGAAGAGGCATTGTGCGGATGCTAGGCTAGGGAGCGCTGAGTATGCATCAGTGAAATGGCTCCTACTAGTTGTGGTTTTGCAACGCCACAAGGCCAAAATTCAAAATTAATCTCCCACCAGGCGCGGTTGCTCATACCTGTAATCCTAGCAGTTTGGGAGGCCGAGGCGGGCAGATCACTTGAGGTCAGGAGTTCGAAACCAGCCTGGCCAACATGATGAAATCCGTCTCTACTAAAAATACAAAAATTAGCTGGGCGTGGTAATGTGGGCCTGTAATCTCAGCTACACGGGAGGCTGAGGCAGGAGAATCGCTTGAACCCAGGGGGCAGAGTGAGCTGAGATGGTGCCACTGCACTCCAGCCTGGGCAACACAGCCAGACTCTATCTCCAAAACAAACAAACAAACAAAATTAATCTCTCTTCCCCATTCTGCCATTATTCTGCTTCCTCAATCAAGCAACCCTATGGCTATTTCCCCATCTTTTTATTCCTGGCACCCAATTTGCCAAATCCTGTTATTTCTTCCTTGAAAATGCCTCTCAAGTTTGCTCCTCCTTCCCCTATCCCCACCCCAGCCCAGGCTTTCATTAGCTCATCCCTAGCAAACTACAACAATCTCCTAACTGCACTGTCCATCTTTGGCCACTGTTATACCAATTCATTCAAAAAGCACAGATGTCAACATGTTAATACCCTGCTCCCTACTGCAACGAACAACTACAATCATTTCCTTATGGCATCAACTTCAAAATCCTTTCCCTATCCTTTAGGAGCCTCCATAATCTGGCCCTAACCTAATTTTCCCACCTTGCCGGGCATGGTAGCTCACTCCTGTAATCCCGGCACTCTGGGAGGCCAAGGCAGGTGGATCACTTGAGGTCTGGAGTTCGAGATCAGCCTGGCCAACATGGTGAAACCCTGTCTCTACTAAAAATACAAAAAAAAAAAAAAAAAAAAAAATTAGCTGGGTGTGGTGGTACGCATCTGTATTCCCAGCTACTTGGGAGGCTGAGACAAGAGAATCATTTGAACCTGGGAAGCAGAGGCTGCAGTGGCCGAGATCACACCACCGCACTCCAGCCTGGGTGACAGAGACAGACTCTTTCTCAGAAAAAAGTAATAATAATAATAATAATTGTCTCACCTTACTTCTTACTCCCTCTCAAATTGCAGCCTCCTCTTTGGTCACAGAGTGATCACTCTGCCACCACCCCACCTCCTCAATGCAGGATATTCAGGCCCACTTTGCTCAGACTCTCTTCCCAGCCCAGGAACCACTTCATCTACCTTCCCAAGCCAACCTAACACATCACACCAAAACCCCACCTGTCCTTTTAGGTTCAGCTCAATTAATCATTCCTCTCTATATACAGTTGTTTCCTATGACTATGGTCCACCTCTTCCCCTGTGGTAGAAACCATCCGGCCTTTGGATGTCACAGACTCAAGTCTATGACAGACCTGAGTTTAAATCTTTTTGGAAGATGAGCAAGTTGTCTAACCTCTCTGTAGCTCAGCATTATCTGTATGAGGGTGATGTTAATATTTCCCTCATAGGATTGTTTTGAAGACTTGCAAAGTGCAAAGGTCCTGTATGAAGTACAACCAGTGTAGCACTTGGCACATGGGAAACAGGCACTCCACACAGAAGGTATTATACCATTATACAATACTAAACGAACACCATGCTTGTAAAATCCTACACTTTAGGTCAATCGTGAGGTTTGTTTTCTATACTAGATTGTAATCCTCAGGAGCAAAAATCAGCCTGGCAAAGTGGAACACATCTGTAGTCCCAGCTACTCAGGAGGCCAAGGCAGACACTTGAGCCCAGGAGTTTGAGTTCAGCCCAGGTAATGCACTCTGTCTCTTTAAAATTTTTTTTAAAGGGGGGGCAAAAGTCATGTGACATCCAGTTATATCTTACTTAATAATTCCAACTCCCTGAACAGCCAAGACAGGGAAAAACAAAAATGGCCTACAGGTCACCAAAATAGTTAAATCCCATGTATTAATGCCTATGTATTTTAATAACAGGAAGCCCTTCAGACTGCCTCAGAGGCCTATTGGTTTGTCTTTTGTTTGTTTGTTTTTTGAGATGGAGTCTCAATCTGTCACCCAAGCTGGGGTGCAGTGGCATGATCTCAGCTCACTGCAACCTCTGCCTCCTGGGTTCGAGTGATTCTCCTGCCTCAGCCTCCCAAGTAGCTGGGATTACAGGTATGCACTACCACACCAGGCTCATTTTTGTATTTTTAGTAGAGACAGGGTTTCACCATGTTGGCCAGGGTAGTCTAGAACTCCTGACCTCAAGTGATCCACCCACCTCAGCCTCCCAAAGTGCTGGAATTACAGGCATGAGCCACTGCACCCAGCGAAGGCCTACTGATTTTTATTTTGGTTTCCAAGCTGACAGCAGCAAATTAGGGGATGGCTGCTACTTGCTATCAGCAAGGGGAATGACAAAAAAAACCATAAAAAGTAAACATACACACCTGATCTGTAAAAAATTGTAAACAAAATCAAGTCTAGCAACCAAAACTTCTGTTCTAATTGGTATATTAGCAGGTATTATATGAGAGATAATGTAACTGTAATGTTCAAAAATAGAGACAAAGGCCGGGCACGGTGGCTCACACCTATAATCCCAGCACTTTGGAAGGCCAAGGCGGGCAGATCACCTGAAGTCAGGAGTTCAAGACCAGCCTGGCCAACATGGTGAAACCCCGCCTCAACTAAAAATACAAAAATTACCTGGGTGTGGTGGCGTGCACCTGTAATCCTAGCTGCGCAGGAGACTGAGGCATGAGAATCGCTTGAACCCAGGAGGCAGAGGTTGCAGTGAGCTGAGATCGTGCCACAACACTCCAGCCTGGGCAACGGAGTGAGACTCCATTTCAAACAAACAAACAAAAAAAATAGAGACAAAGCTAAAATGGTGGAGCTCTAAGTCCAACGATCATAATTGTTTAAGTTAAAGGGATTTCTGCATACAGCAATTATTTGTTGAGTCCCCAATACGTAACAAATACATATTACTCATAAATTAATCCTCCCAATAACCTTCTGAGGTAGAGGTATTAGTGTCCCTTTTAGAGATAAGGAAAATGTGATCCAAAGAGGTTAGGTGACTTGACCAAGATCCTAAGGCCAATATGTGACGTTTTTGATCTCTGAATTATCTCCAAAGTCTGTGCTTTTTCCTACTATGCCACACTGTCCCTCTGCACTCTCATGAATTGCAGGAATTTATTCCAAGTTACAAAGAAGAATCATTCCAGTTCTGCTTAAATATTTCTAGTAATTAAGATAGTTTAATACTATGCAAGGCAGCAAAAAGGTTACATAGACTTTTGAGAACAGTCAGATCCAGATTAAGAACAGCTGCTCAGACACTTCTTAGCTGTACAACATTGAACAAATCATTATCTCTAAACAACAGTATCCTTATCTATAAATTGAGACTAAAAAGTACCCGCATGACAAGGATGCTGTGAGAATTAAACGTGAGACACTGCCTGAAAAGTGCTTAGCTCACTGTCTGACGTATTGCAATTGCCCTATAAAAATTACCATTCAAATTATTATAGAAAGTTCTTTTTATCAAACCAAACTCTACCTCCCAATAATTTCTCTCTACTGATCTCAGTTCTGATCACTGGGACTTTATAAAACTAGATCAAATCCTGTATCTATTTGGCACCCATGTAATATTAGAAGAGGGTTATATTCTGAGTCATCTCTTCTGCAAACCAAAACTGTTATCTGCTTCAAATCTCCTTCATAAGAAAAGGTCGGCCAGGTGTGGTGGCTCATGCCTGTAATGCTAGCACTTTAGGAGGCTGAGATGGGTGGACTGCTTGAGCCCAGAGTTCAAGACCAGCCTGGGCAATATGGCGAAACTCCGTCTCTACAAAAACTACAAAAAAATTAGACCAGCACAGTGGTGCATGCCTGTAGTCCCAACTACTTGGGAGGCTGGGGTGGGAGGATCCTTGAGCTCAGGAGGCAGAGGTTGCAGTGAGGCAAGATCGTGCCGCTGCACTCCAGCCTGGGTGACAGAGTGAGACCTTGTCTCCAAAAAATAAGACAAGGTTTCCAGACAATGACTTCTATCACTCGACTCAGGATGTACCCTAGTTTAAAAATTTCTTCTTAAACATGACACCCAGAACACTCTTGCAGGTGTACAGTAACCATTGCCAAGTGCCTGGGACTACTGATTCCACTTTCTGAACTTGAGATCAAAAAAGCCCCCACTGAATTGCTGTTGAGCCAGTTTTCCCACACCTTATCCTTATACAACTGGTTATTTTTAATCTAAATGCAGGACTTTACATGTACTGCTTTTAAGTGTTTTTGTTTTTTGTTTTTTCAGATAGGGTCTCACTCTGTCACTCAGGCTGGAGTGCAGTGGCATGATCTTGGCTCACTGCAACCTCTGCCTCCTGGGTTCAAGTGATTCTTGTGCCTCAACCTCCTGAGTAGCTGGGACTACAGGAGCACACCACCATGCCTGCCTAAATTTTTAGTGTGTTTTTTTTTTGTTTTTTGTTTTTTTTTTTTTTAAGAGAAGGGGTTTCACCATGTCAGCCAGGCTGGTCTTCAACTCCTGAGCTCAAGCGATCTGCCCACCTTGGCCTCCCAAAGTGCTGAGATTACAGGCATGAGCCACTGCACCCAGCTGTATTGCTTTTAAATGTCATTGTGGTTTCAGACCATCTTTTCAGTCTGTTAAGATCATTTTGGGCCGGGCACGGTGGCTCACATCTGCAATCCCAGCACTTTTGGAGGCCAAGGTGGGCGCATCATTTGAGGTCAGGAGTTCGAGACCAGCCTGGCCAACATGGTGAAACCCTGTCTCTCCTAAAAATACAAAAAAATTAGCCAGGCGTGGTGGCGTGTACCTGTAGTCCCAGTGACTTGGGAGACTGAGGCAGGAGAATGGTTTGAACCCAGGTGGTGGAGGTTGAAGTGAGCCGAGATCATGCCACTGCACTCCAGCCTGGGTGACAGAGCTAGATTCCATCTCCAAAAAAAAGGTCATTTTGACCCTTGGTTCTGTCATCCATTGTGTCAGATATTCTGTCCAACACTTTACCATCTACCAATGTGATTGATATGCCTCTACCTCTTTATTTAAGTCCAATCTACAAATCTTTAAGAAGTATCTAGTATGTATAGGGTCCTTTGCTAAGTACGGCAGGAACCAAGCTAATTGACATGATCTTGAGTAAGGCAGAGGCCAAGGTCAGAACCTTGCAGTATCTTACTTATGCTCTTCTTATGGACTTATCTTGAAATTTTTAGTGTGACAAAACAAGACTGACTGGATGCACAATAGCAGTCTATCAATATTTTAAAAGAGAACGAGCGCTGAAGGCACAGAGTTGGAACCAATGGATGGAAATTTTGAAATCACGGCCCCTCGTTCAGTTACCCGCCTCCCCTTTTAATGTGTACTTTTTTCTATTTCTAAGCTTCTGGTACCTCTTCTGTTCTTTACAATTCATTAAAAATGGCAGTTTAGGCCAGGCGTGGTGGCTTATGCCTGTACTCCTAGCACTTTGGGAGGCCAAGGCAGGTGGATCATCTAAGGTCATCCTACTTATTACTGCTTTTGCTCTGACCATAATTTTTTTTTTTTTTTTAAGACACAGGGTCTTGCTCTGTCACCCAGGCTACTGTGCAGTGGTGCAGTCATAGCTCACTGTAGCCTGGAACTCTTGGGCTCAAGCAATCCTGATGCCTCAGCCTCCCAAGTAGCTGAGACTACAGGTGCATCCACCTTATTGAGATAAGGTCAAAAAAAAAAAAAAAAAGAGAGATAAGGTCTTGCTATGTTGACCAGGCTGGTCTCAAATTCCTGGCCTCAGGTGATGCTCCTGCCTCAGCCTCCCAAGTAGCTCTAATTACAGGTACATGCCACCACCCCCGGCTTTCTGACCATAACTTTCTGTATTTCTAGTTATCCTTCATGCCCCTTACCTCAGAAGCCTCTGGCTGTCCTAGCTTTTATGTATCCTGAAATTATTCATTCAAGTCCACGTCACTCTTTTATACCTGTCTCTGGTTCCATTTGCTTCCTCCTACATTTAGGACACATATTTTTAAAATTAAAGCATTTTGGAATGTTCTGTGCTTGGCCACAGTGGTCACTTCAAATATATTACCTCCTTCCTCATCATGATCTATGTAAAGATTACATCAATTTAGGAAAGGTAAAAAAGATAATGAAGGAGATGGTCTAAGACAAACTTGCCTTCTAGTGGGATGAACTATTAGAATGTAAGCTCTTGGAAAGCAGAGATCGTGTATTTGGCTATACCCTTACCTCCTAGAACAGTGCCTAACACATAGTAGCCCTCAGATACTTGCTGAGCAAATGAACAAGCAAAATCTTGAAGGAATGATAGATTAAAGGAATCTAAAAAGGAATCATTAAAGGAATGAAAAGATTTTAGCAGGCCTACATGGAGAAGATGGCTTTCTATCAGATAGAAGGGCATGGGCAAAGTTTAGAGGTGGGAAAGTAAAGAAAGCAGTCCAATTTGGCCTGGAGCTCAATACAAAGCACACAGTGGGAAATGAAGATTTAAAGACTGCTTGAGGCCAGGCGCAGTGCCTCATGGCTGTAATCCCAGCACTTTGGGAGGCCGAGACAGGAAGATCACTTGAGGTCAAGAGTTCAAGATAAGCCTGGCCAACATGGCAAAACCCTGTCTCTACTAAAAATACAAAAATTAGCCGGGTGTGGTGGCGTGTGCCTGTAATCCCTGCTACTCGGGTGACTGTGGCATGAGAATCACCTGAACCCGAAAGGCAGAGCTTGCAGTGAGCCGAGATCATGCCACCGCACTCCAGCCCGGGCAACAGAGCGAGACTCTGTCTAAAAAAATAAATAAATAAAATGAAATAAATTTTTTAAAATAAAGGCTGCTTGAGATCTTCACCTCAAGCCAAGGAGCTCATACCTGAATCAGAATTGGTTGTAGGCAGGATGGAGCAACCAGTTCTGCAGAGGAATCACATAACTTCAGTTGGGCTTAAAAGATTCTGGCAGAGGTATATAAAACTAATAAGAATTGTAAATGTGCATTAAAAATATATTTATTTGGCTAGGAGTGGTGGGGCTCACACCTGTAATCCCAGCACTTTGGGAGGCAGAGGCGGGTGGATCACCTGAGGTCAAGAGTTCCAGACCAGCCTAGCCAACATGGCGAAACCTGGTCTCTACTAAAAATACAAAAATTAGCCAGGTGTGGTGGTGGGCGCCTGTAATCCCAGCTACTTGGGAGGCTAAAGCAGGAGAATCCCTTGAACCTGGGAGGCAGAGTTTGCAGTGAGCCGAGATCGCGCCATTGCCCTCCAGACTGGGCGACAAGAATGAAAATGCGTCTCAAAAAAAAAAAAAAAGGATTTACTTGTAAGGACCTAGGGGAAAAACTCTGGCCAGAGATAGTTAATATCTGGTACTTTCTATATGAACCCATAGTATTTGCCTCAACAACCTGTGTCCTGTCCCTATGCTGGAATGAGTGAGACTCAAGGAATGTTACCAAAGTAAAAGTAGGGATAAAATGAGGCCAAAATAAATAGGCCTCGGAACTGTAGCTTCTCGCGAGAACTTACTGCAAGTCAGAGGACTGGCTTCAACCATTGCTAAAAGAATGGCTTAGTTGTCTAACCAAAGGGAGTTATGCTCATATCTGGAACATTTTTTAAATTTCCATCTCATGTATGGGGTTGCCTTGATGTTCTGTTTTAATCTCTTCCAGTATATTGCCAGGAAAAGAGAAGAACAGCAGAAAGATAGTCTATCTGGCCCCAAAAATGTCAGCCATCCTCTGGTCCTCAGACCAGACTCTCAGATGGCTGTTACCTTTTCTTATATGTCCCCCCAACCCCACTTAATTAAGAGTCTGGTTTCCTTTCATTAATTATTCATGCCTTGTCCTATTTTCACTTTTTATATAATTATGGAACACTAACACAATTGTTTCATTAATAATATATTTATCTACTACTGTTCGAAGACCACATCCAAAAAAAGCGGTGGATATTATAACGAGATTTATTTTATCTTCCTTATTAACAGATACATTTCTTTTGCTTTTGAATATTAACTATCCCCGGCCAGCAGTTCCTTTTTGTTGATTTCGTGCCATCTAAGTTAGGAGCAGCCATGACATTGCTATCCTATTTGAGGTTTGGGGCAGGTCTTAGAATCATTACTCTCTCGTCAATGGTGTGATTTTTATGTCTCTGGTCACTGCTACCATATGTTTGGGAAGTGTGGTCTTAGGATGTGGTTTAAAGTCTCAGGAAAAACACTCCAATGTTTTAAATAAGTATATACTAGTAATAAATACAGTTTGTGGTAATAAAATACCACAATAAAAACTGCATTAATGATATACATAATAAACATGGTACTGATAATAAGATACCAAAAAGAGTCTCGATTAATACAATAATCACAAACGTTAGTTCTCACTAATCGCATATGAGGTAGCAATTTACTTCCCACAAAAATACCAAATAGAAACTTGAAAATAAAAAAGTATTCTTAACAGAAAGAATTCTGTGTCTGTTGACTGTGATGAGCTTTTCCCTGGATCTCTGACCTAGGTTCTGTCATGTTAAATATTCTTTAATGACTTGAGCGAGGCCACTCATAGTGTGTTAATCGTGGGGATTCAAAAAAGGCTTCAACAAGCTAGAAACAGAGGCTACATGTGATACTGAACTGTGGATGAATGTGAGTCTTTCACTGAAGGTCCAAAAACTATCTGCAGAAATACAGGATGGGGGAGGTGTGGCTTAATGTCAGCACATGTGAAAAACACTTTAGAGTTTTAGATGATTCAATATGACTCAAGTGCATGTGGCTGCCAAAAAAGCTACTTAAACTCGGGCTGTGTTAAAAGGAATATATCATGCAGAGCAAGGCACTGGGTCCAATCCACACCTGGAATACCATGCCAGTTCTGGGGGTCATGCTCTAACAAAAGGGACAAAATGGAGTATATTTAGGTTTCGGATCAGAGGGCTGAGTGACATAAAATCATGAGCACGTGTTACTTTCATGATCAGAATAAAAGATACTTCCATTTTGGAGAAAACAAATCCTTAAGTAATGCCCAGTGCTGAAGAGGATATTATGAAATGGAAATGCTCAGATAGTATTGTTTTTACTACAAATTAGTCCATTAAATCCTTTGGGAGGCAATTCTGTCATATATTGTAACTGCCACAAAACTTATGTTGGCTTTAGTTATAATCACCAAATACTGGAAACAACCCCGATTCCTTCAGCTGGCAAACGGATAGACAGTCTATGGTATATCCATAAGAAGGAAACAATAAAAGGAACAAACTATTGATACAACCACATAATGAATCTTGCTAGGCATGGGAGCTCAAACCTGCAATCTCAACTACTCAGGGGGCTGAGGCAAGAGGATGACTTGAGGCCAGGTGTTTGAGACCAGTCTGAACAACACAATAAGATCACATTTCTAAAAAAAAAAATTATTTTTTAATTAGCTGGGCATGGTGGTACACGCCTGTAGTCTTAGCTATTCAGGAGGCTGAGGCTAGAGGATCGCTTGAGCCCAGGAGTTCAAAGCTACAGGGAGCTATGATTGTGCCACTGCACTCCAGAAAAAAATATACATATATATATACATATAAATAATAAGCCAACAGTGCAGATAAATACTGGAACATAAAAAGACTCAGTCCTAAAGCAAACAGAAAAATGTATGGGTGGGCAGGGAGGACGGAAAAAGAACAGGAACAAAGGCCGGGCACGGTGGCTCGCACCTGTAATCCCAGCACTTTGGGAGGCCGAGGCAGGTGGATCCCTTGAGGTTAGGAGTTCAAGACCAGCCTGGCCAACATAGTGGAGCCCTATCTCTATGAAAAATACAAAAAACTAGCCGGGCATGGTGGCATGTGCCTGTAGTCCCAGCTACTCAGGAGGCTGAGGTGGGAGAATTGCTTGAATCCAGGAGGTAGAGGTTGCAGTGAGCCAAGATCATACCACTGCGCTCCAGCCTGGGCGAAAAAGTGAGACTTTGTCTTAAAAAAAGAGAACGAACTAGAACAAATAAAAAAAAAAAAAGCAAAACAGTGGACTTTAACCCAACCACACTGAAATTATACTAAATCTAAGAGTGTTAAAGACATCATTAAAAAGACAGATTTTCAACATATATAAAACAGCAAGACAACTATATACTGGCTACTTTAAAAGCTAGATTAAAAGCAAATGGGTGGCCGGGCGCGGTGGCTCACACCTGTAATCCCAGCACTTTGGGAGGCCGAGGCAGGTGGATCACTTGAGGCAAGGAGTCCATGACCAGCCTAGCCAACATGGCGAAATGCTGTCTCTACTAAAAATACAAAAATTAGCCAGGCATGGTGGTGCACACCTGTAATTGCAGCTACTCAAGAGACTGAGGTACAAGAATCGCTTGAGCTCGGGAGGCAGAGGTTGCAGTGAGCCAAGACTGTGCCACTGCACTCCAGCCTGGGCGACAGAGTGAGACTCCATCTCCAAAAAAAAAAAAAGCAAATGGACAGACAAGTGTGACTTCTTGATAAAGCCAAATGAGGAGATCAACATATCCTCTCTGCAAAAGGTAACTATAAAGCTGAACATAATTCATACCATTCAAACATAATTCAAACCATTTTGAGGTTTGGAAAATCAACCAATGGCATACAAAAATTTAAGAAGCATTTATGCCTTAAAAATGAATGAACTTGGCCAAGTGTGGCGGCTCACGCCTGTAATCCCAACACTTGGGGAGGCCGAGGCAGGCGGATCACGAGGTCAGGAGTTTGAGACCAGCCTAGCTAATATGGTGAAACCCTGTCTCTACTAAAAATACAAAAATTAGCCAGGCGTGGTGGTTTGCACCTGTAGTCCCAGCTACTTCAGAGGCTGAGGCAGAAGAATCGCTTGAACCTGGGTGGTGGAGGTTGCAATGAGCCGAGATTGTGCCACCGCACTCCAGCCTGGGTGACAGAGTGTGACTCCATCTCCAAAAAAAAAAAGAACTTGGGTAAAAATAGTGAGAATCTGTGTCATTGAGACATGAGGCTTCTCCCAACCTTCCTGCCTCAGTTGAAGCAGATGTTGTACCAGAATGGGACAGGTAATGAGAACAGGAAGCTTTCCTGCTTTAGCAGGAAGCAGCTGCTGACTTATTTGGAACAATAGGTAACATCCACATCCAGCGGTGTCATCAGTAGAACCGACTATCTCAGAAATGGGCAAGTGGAAAGTGCCAAAAGCTATACTAACACGAGGTTGTGGTTGTGGTCAGGGCAAGCTTATTCCTGGCTAAGGCTGTATGCATTTGCAGCAGTGACCTGAAAGGGTGCAACCAGTCACGTGCTCCTAGCTGACACTGAGGCTGTGTGTATTCCAAGGGAAGAGGTGAAAGTGTTCAGCAGTGAACAGAAGATAAGATTTGAAAATGGCCTGAACTTTGAATGTGCTACCCTGCCACACACAGCCATTTACAGATGACAGAAGCCTTCCTGATCAAGGTGGTTAAGTACAACCTCTGATCAATAACTGGCTATTAACCCGTGCAGACATATGGACAACCCCTAGGAAAGCAGATGTAAAGATATAAGCAAGTTTAAAAAGTAAGCAGACACATGGAGAGGACCTGAGACTACACAAATAAAGAGAGCTGCCCAAACGGCCCCCAGCTGCTCCAGCCCCTGTTATTTCAGCTCCAGCCACCAACTGACTGCAGCTGCATAACAAAGTCAGAACTGCCCAGCTGAGCCCTTCCAGAATCCCTGACCCACAGAAATCTGAGAGATAATAAAGTGATTGTCGTCTTTTAAAAAGGAGGGTGTGGGGTGGAGAAGTAGAGACATTAATGGCCACAAACCACAGGAAAAAGATTTCACAGGTTTGACAAACAAGTTACTAAACAAAGAGCAATGAACAGACAAAAAAGTAACAACAGCAATTTGGGAGGATCAGAATCCACAGCTGCTATATTATCTAAAATGCGCAGTTCTTAACAAAAAAATTACAAGACCTACAAAGAAACAGGAGTGTGACTCGTACTCAAGAAAAAAATGCAGTCAATAGAAATTGCCTCTGAGTATTGAAGATACTAGATACAGCAAACAAAAATCTCAAAGCAATTATAAGCTCACAGAACTACAGAAAGTCATAATAAAAGAATTAAAGAAAAATATAACACTGAATCTACAAATTCAGATTCCCCATAAGGAGACAGAAATTATATATATATTTTAAAAAGCAGGCCAGGCACGGTGGCTCACACCTGTAATCCCAGCACTTTGGGAGGCCAAGGTCAGCACATTGCTTGAGCCCAGGAGTTTGAGACCAGCCGGGCAACATAATGAGACTCTGTCTCTACAAAACAAACAAACAAATACATACATACATAAAATTTTTTTAAATAAGATAAGAAACCAAATAGAAATCTTGGAGTTGAAAAGTATAATAATGGAAATGAAAAATTCACTGGGGCAACTCAATAGCAATTTGGGGATGGCAGGAAAAAGAATCAGTGAACCTGAAAATAGAAATTATCTAATCTAAAGAACAAAGAGAAAAGATTAAAGAAAATAAAACAGTGCCTTAGAGATCTGTGCAACATCAAACATGCCAACACATGCATAATGGAAATCCCAGAAGGAAAGAAGAGACAAACTTACCAAATCTGATGAAAAATATTAATCCACACATTCAAGAAGCTCAAAGGACCCAAGTAGGATAAATACAAAGAGATCAAAACTTGGACTTATCACAAACTATGGAAAGCTAAAGGAAAAAAAATTCTGAAATGAGCAAGAGAAAAGCAACTCATCTGAAACAATGGAGGCTAGAAGAGAGTAGAATGGCATATATAAAGTGCTGGGGGAAAAAAATTGTCAACCAAAAATTCCATTTCAATCAAATTTATCCTTCAAAAAAAAAAAAAGACAAAATAAAGACATTCCTAGATAAACAAAAACTGAGAAAATCTGCTAGTGAATTTGTAACATTAAATACTAACAAAAGTCTTTTCAGGGTAAAAGGAAGTGACAACGGTTGGGGACCTGAAGTCCAAGAAGAACTGAGGAACACCGAAAATTGTAAATATGTGAGTTAACACATAAGATTGTACAAATATATTTTTATTCACACCTTCTCTTAACTTCTTTAAAAGATAAACATCCTTAAGGCAGTAACTATGACACTGTGTTTTGGGTTTACAAACATATACAGATATTATACATGAGAATAATAGCACATAAAAGGGGGAAAGAATGAGGCTATAATGGAGCAAAGCACATATATTTTACCAGAATTAAATTAGTATTAATCTGAAGTAGACTCTGATAAATTAACATGTACACTGTAATCCCTACAGCAACTGCAAAAAAAAATACTCCAAAAAATACATAGTTAAAACAAAATCAATGGTAGAGTTAAAACAGTAAACTAAAAATATGTATTTAATATAAAAGGAGGCAGTCAAGGAGGAACAGAGAAACAAAATAGACAAGAACGTATAGAAAACAAATAATAAAAAGGCAAATCTAACCAGATCGATAACTACATTAAAAGTGAATGGTTTTTATACCTCAATCAAAAGGTAGAGAATGTCAGACTGGATGAAACATCAAGATCCAACTATATGCTGTTTACAAAAGACACACCTTAGATTCAAAGACACAAAAGAGTTGAAAGTAAACAGATAAAAAAAGATACATACCCACTGGGCACGGTGGCTCACACCTGTAGTCCCAACACTTTGGGAGGCCGAGGCAGGTGGATCACCTGAGGTCAGGAGTTCGAAACCAGCCCAGCCAACATGGCAAAACCCTATCTCTACTAAAAATACAAAAATTAGCCAGGCATGCTGGCACGCGCCTTGTAATCCCAGCTACTTGGGAGGCTGAGGCAGGAGAATCACTTGAACCCAAGAGGCAGAGGTTGCAGGGAACTGAGATCACGCCACTGCACTTCAGCTCCCTGTCGAGCAAGACTTTGTCTCAAAAAAAAAAAAAAAAAAAAAAGATATATACCATCATAGAACCATAAGAAAGACAGAATAGTGATATCATTTGGATACTTGTCCCCTCCAAATCTCATGTTAAAATGTGGCCCCTAATGTTGGAGGTGGGGTCTAGTGGGAGATGTATGAGTCATAGGAGTAGATCCCTCAAGAATGGCTTCGTGCGTCCCTGTAGTACTGAGCAAGGCTCCCTCTATTAGTTTATGTGACAACTGGTTGCTTAAAGGAGTGTGGCACCTCCCCCACCTCTGCCTCCCTCTCTTACCATGTGACATGCCTGCTCCTCCTTCCCCTTCCTCCACGACTGACAGTTTTCTGAGGTCCTTACCAGAAGCAGATGCGGGTGCCACACTTCTTATACAGCTTGCAGAGCTGTGAGCCAAATAAACCTCTCTTCTTTATAAATTACCCAGCCTCGGGTATTCCTTTATAGCAACTCAAAGTGGACTAACACAAATGGCTCTATTAATATTAGATAAAATAGAAATAAAGACAGAGAGTAATATTAGAGAATGGTATTTCATAATGATGAAAGTTATTACATCATGAAGATATAATAATTCTAAATGTATCCACACCAGCAATATATCCTCAAAACAAATGAAGGAAAAACTGACAGAATCAAAAGGAAAAATACACAATTCAACAAAACAGGTTAATAATTCAGTACCTCACTCTCAATTGAAAAAACTAAACACAAAATCAGTAAGAATATACAAAACTCAAAAAACACTATCAACCAACATAACTGACATATATAAAACTCTCTACCCAATGACTGCAGACTATATAGTCTTTAAAAGCACATATGGTTTATACCTTTCATAAAAATTAAGTCAAAATGGATCACAGACCTAAATGTAAAACGCAAAACTATAAAAGTCCTAAGCAGTAACACAAGAGAAAATCTAGGTAAGCATGGATTTGGTGATGACTTTTTAGATACAACACCAAAGTACAATACACGAAATTAAAAATGGGACAGATCAATGGAACAGACCTAAGAGTCCAGAAATAAACCCTTACATTTATGGTCATTTTTTAAAGGTGCTGAGATAATTCAATAAGGGAAAACACAATCTTTTCAACATATGGTACAGGGTCAACTGGATACCACAAGCAAACAAACAAAGCAAAATGAACTTAGACCTTTACACAACACACAAAGTAATCCAAAAAGGATCACAGGCCTAAATGCAATCACTAAAACTATAAAACTTCTAGGAGAAATCTTTATTAAAAATATTGATACACTGAACTTCACCAAGATTAAAAATGTTGTACTTCAAAAAATATCGGCCAGGTCAGAAGTTCCAGACCAGCCTGGCCAACATTGTGAAACCCTGTCTCTACTAAAAACACAAAAATGAGCCAGGCACCCCTAATCCCAGCTACTTGGGAGGCTGAGGCAGGAGAACTCCTTGAACCCAGGAGGTGGAGTTTGCAGTGAGCTGAGATCGCGCCAGTGCACTCCAGCCTGGGCGACAGAGTGAGACTTGGTCTCAAAAAAAAAAAAAAAAAAATCATCCAAAAAAAAATGAAAAGAAAGTCACAGTCTGGGAGAAGATACTGCAAATCATATATCTGATTAAGAGATTGTATCCAGAATAAAGAACTTGTTATAATACAAGTTAAAAACCCAATTTAAAAATAGATAAGAGATTTGAACAGGTATTTCAAGCACACAAAAATAATCTCAACATCATTAGAGAAATGTAAATGAAAACCATAATGAGATACCACTACACAACGACTCTGATGGCTATAATCAGAAATAAAGAGAATACTGAATTCTCATACATTGCTGGAAGGAATGTAAAATGGTAATTTTGAAAAAAGTTTGGCAGTTTTGTAAAAGTAAACACAAAGTTACCATACAACCTACCAATTCCGTTCCTAAGAATCCACCCAAAAGAAATAAAAACACATTCACATGAACACATGGTCACAAAGGTTCATAGCAGCATTATTCATAATAGGCAAAAACTGGAAGTCAGACTCAAAAGAGTATGTATTATACGATTCCATTTAGATGAATGTCCAGAAAAGCTGGCCTGTGGTTGCCTAGGACTGGAGACTGGGAGCAGAACTAACTGCAAACTGGAAATAATTTTGATATGGTCCTCATTCATCTGTTTTTATCTCTGATTAGATCAAGCCATCTTCCATATACAGCCACACCTTGTTCTATTCCACTTCAAATTTTTTTTAATTGTGCTTCACAGATACTGTGTTTTTTTTTTACAAACTGAAGATTTGTGGCAGGGTGCTTACTTCATGTCTGTCACATTTTGGTAATTCTTGCAATATTTTAAACTTTCGTTATTATGATATCTGTCATGGTGATCTGTGATCAGTGATCTTTGATGTCACTATTGTAATTGTTTTGGGCACCACAAACCACACCCATATAAAACAGGAAACTTAAATTGACAAGTGTTGCATGTGCTCTGACTGCTTCACGGACCAACCATTCCCCCATCTCTCACCCTCTCCTTGGACCTATTCCCTGAAATACAATAATATTGAAATTAGGCCAATTAATTCCCCTACAATGGTCTTTATGTGTTCAAGTGAAAGGAAGAATTGCACATCTCTCACTTTAAATCAAAAGCTAGAGTGAGGAAGGCATGTTCAAAGCTAAGATAGGGTAGAAGTTAGGCCTCTTGCACCAGTTTGCCAAGTTGTGAATGCAAAGGACAAGTTCTTGAAGGGAATTAAAAGTGCTACTCCAGTGAACACACAAAGGCAAAAACAGCCCTAGTGCTGGCATAAAAAGTTTTAATGGTCTGGATAGACAATCAAACTAACTCCAACATTCCATTAAAACAAAGCCTAATCAAGGAAGCACCTCAGAGGTGCTACTTCTCGGTCTTCAAGGGAACCCATTCTTGCCTTAAGCCATTCTAGTGGATTGCTTAATGGGCTTTAGTGGATCTTAAAAGCTCTGTGGGGTAGGAGATTCTAAACTCTTTCTGTTGACATCTCAGTAGATAACTTAGTTCAAATACAAAATTGAAATCTTTTCTAAAACAAAATTTTATTTTTAAACGTATTATTTTTGAATAAGAAGTTAACAAAAAGCAAAAGAAGTTAAAGAAAAGTTGCAGGCTTAGGTGTGGTGGCCCATGCCTGTAATCCCAGCGCTACGGGAGGCTGAGGCAGGAGGATCACCTGAGGCCAGGAGTTCAAGACCAGCCCAGCCAACATGGTGAAACCATACTAAAGATACAAAAATTAGCCAAGCATAGTGGTGCGTGCCTGTAGTCCCAGCTACTCAGGAGGCTTAGGCAAGAGAATCACTTGAACCCGGGAGGCAGAGGTTGCAGTGAGTCAAGATCGCTCCATTGCACTCCAGCCTGGGCAACAAAGCAAGATTTTTGCCTCCAGAAAGAAAAAAGAAAAAAAGAAAAAAGAAAGAAGAAAGAAAGAAATAGAAAAGTTGCATAAAGTATAGGATTCCAGATGGGTGCAGTGGCTCACGCCTATAATCCCAAGCACTTTGTGAGGCAAAGGTGGGAGGATCCCTTGAGCCCATAAATTCAAGACCAGCCTAGGCAACATACGGAACCCTATCTCTACAAAAAAAATTAAAAATATTAGCTGGGAGTGGAGGCACACACCTGTGGTCTCAGCTACTCAGGAGGCTGAGGCAGGAGGATTACTTGAGCCTGGGAGGTCGAGGCTGCAGTGAGTCATGATCTCACCATGACACTCTCAGCAGCTTCCCCTTAATATTAACATAGTATGTAACTGCAATACAATGATCAAAACCAGGAAATTAACACTGACACAATATAATGAACTAAACTACACAACTATTCAAATGTGCCCTTTTTTCCCACTAACATCCTTTCTCATTCTAGGACCCAATCCAGGACCCACACTGCATGTCTCCTTAGTCTCCTTAAATCTGTGACAATTCTTCAATTGTTCCTTGTCTTTCAAGACCTTGACTCTTATAAAGAAAACCGGTTATTTTGTAGCATGTCTCTAATATTTTTTCCTCATTTAATAATATTACTATCAACAAGAATCATGTACTGAGGGTTTATTAAGTGCGAGGTACTATACTAAGCCCTATGCCTATGTTCTCTCTTTTAAATAAAAGTGTTTGTAGCAGACTTTATGCATTTTTTTGGAGATGGAGTCTCACTCTGTCACCCAGGCTGGAGTTCAGTGGCATGATCTTGGCTCACTGCAACCTCTGCCTCCCAGGTTCAAGCGATTGTCCTGCCTCAGCCTCTTGAGTAGCTGGGATTACAGGCGTGCGCCACCATGCCTGGCTACTTTTTGTATTTTTATAGAGACGGAGTTTCACCATGCTGGCCAGGCTGGTCTCAAACTCCTGACCTGAGGTGATCTTCCCACCTCAGCCTCCCAAAATGCTGGAATTACAGGTGTGAACCACCATGCCCGGCCTGTAATAGACTTTAAAACAGAAGTATTTTAAAATCAAAGAGCAATCATCTTTAATTCATTCTTCTTCAAGTGCTATTGTTTTGTTAATTACAAACTATCATGCAACATATTATTTTCCCACACCAATATCCTTCAATGTCCCCTCCAATACTCCTAAAAAATATTAAACCTAAATGTATGCTTTAAATTCAGGGCCCTTGAGTTTTTACCTTTCTAAATCTTTACTGCCTGCATTTTCCTATCCTTAAACCTTGCCTCATTGCTTTCTTCACTTGTAACTGTCCTACTTTTGCATCTCTAAATATACTTTCTCTTAAGGACACCTTTGATCACTAGCTAGCTCCCAAGAGCTACTGATCCCCTGAAATACTACAGAAGCTAGTGAATGCACTACTCATTTGGTTTACATACAATACCCTGTGCTGTGGGCATGTATTGTCTCCCAAATGAGACTTCTTGAGAGCAGAGGACCTGTGAACTATCTTTTCCTCCCATGTCATCTAGTATACTACCCTAACGCTTAATTGCATTTACCGAATACCTACCAAGTGCCAAGCTTTGTGCTGGGCCCTAAGAAATCCGAGATGTTTAAGACAAAATCCCAACTCTTGGCTGGGCATGGTGGCTCATGCCTGTAATCCCAGGACTTTGGGAGGCTGAGGCAGACAGACCACCTGAGGTCAGGAGTTTGAGACCAGCCTGGCCAACATGGTGAAACCCCATCTCTACTAAAAATACACAAAATTAGCTAGGCATGGTGGTGTGCGCCTGTAGTCCCAACTACTCGGGAGGCTGAGGCAGAAGAATTGCTTGAGCCTGGGGGGCGGAGCTTGTAGTGAGCTGAGACTGTGTGCCACTGCACTCCAGCCTGGGTGACAGAGCAAGACTCCATCTCGGGAAAAAAAAAAAAAAAAAAGAACAAAATCTCAACTCTTGAGAAATCTGAGGTGTGATGATAAATGCTTCTTTGAGTACAGTGATAGACTGAAAATAGTTTTCTCTCCAAAAAATTAAGGTCACTAAAAAGTTTCCTGTGGTAGTAAGATTTTTTCTTTTCTGTCCTGATAAACACTAAAATAAGTAATTCTAGATTACTAACGTGTCGCAGAACATGTATGTTTCCCAATCAGCTTGTGCTTGAAGCAAGCTGTGACTTAGTTTTATAAGAAATCCAGGTGCTACAGAGGAAGCCTTATTAACCAAAGGCCTTTGAAAAGACTGCACCAAGTTGCAGCAGTTTCAACAAGCTTACCAATTGTTTTAGTCTAGTGACATCTAGTGGTAAAAGTGTTGTTAAACACAGGACTGCTATAAATTTAATTACTACACTAAAGGAAGGCCATCTTATTTTAAAAATGGCAAAATATGAGTACGACCTATGGTATTTATTATTAATTTGCCTTTGGCCTATGTAACTGTTAACTCTCTGTTGGATTTATTTTTTTCCTTCTCTTATGGCTGATAAAAATTAATTTTGATACAACATAAGATTTACTGAAATAAAAGATACTGATACTTTAAGTTAGAGAAAAGCCCTCAATTAAAAAAGATTGAAGAGCAGGCCAGGCACGGTGGCTCACGCCTGTAATCCCAGCACTTTGGGAGGCCGAGGCAGGCAGATCACGAGGTCAGGAGATCGAGACAATCCTGGCTAACACGGTGAAACCCCGTCTCTACTAAAACTACAAAAAATTAGCTGGGCGTGGTGGTGGGTGCCTGTAGTCCCAGCTACTCGGGAGGCTGAGGCAGGAGAATGGCATGAACCCGGAACGCAGAGCTTGCAGTGAGCCAAGATTGCGCCACTGCACTCCAGCCTGGGCAACAGAGTGAGACTGCATCTCAAAAAAAAAAAAAAAAAAAAAAAGACTGAAGAGCAAAGCAATCCCAATTGTCACCTGTTCCAAAAATCCTGCAAATCAAAACAGACTTTTTGTTCATAAATATTTACTTACTGACACTTTCATACACTGCTAAAAATGTTTAGAAACAGGATTACAGACCAGGCGTGGTGGCTCACACCTGTAATCCCAGCACTTTGGGAGGCCGAGGCGGGCGGATCATGAGGTCAGGAGTTTGAGACCAGCCTGGCCAACATGGCGAAACCCCGTCTCCACTAAAAATACAAAAATTAGCTGGGCGTGGTGGTGGGCGCCTATAATCCCAGCTACTCGGGAGGCTGAGGCAGGAGAATCACTTGAACCCAGGAGGCGGAGGTTGCAGTGAGCTGAGATTGCACCACTGCACTCCAGCCTGGGCTGGACTCCATCTCAAAAACAAAAAAAAAACAAAAAAAAAAACATGATTACTAACTTTTGCTGATGATTTTCACCAGTTTGTAGAAGCAAATGATTATCTGTTCAAACGCATTCTTTAAAATGTCACTTTGCATTTCACTGGCTTTCTGTGAAACTGAATTTTGATGGAAAAAATATTTAAACATTATTAAACACCTATGACTGTGTTGTTGCTGTTGTTTCAGAGACAGGGTCTCACTCTGTTGCCCATGCTGGAGTGCTGTGGTATGACTGGAGTTCACTGTAGCCTCAAACTCCTGGAATCAAGAGAGCTTCCCATCTCAGCCTCCTAAGTAGCTGGGACTACAGGACTACCAGCACATGCCACCATGCCCAGCTAATTTTCAAATCTTTTTGTAGAAATGAGGTCTATGTTGCCCAGGCTGGTCTCAAACTCCTGGCCTCAAGCAATCATCCTGCCTCAGCTTTCCAAAGTGCTATGATCACAGGCATGAGCCACTGCACCAGGCCAACTATGACAGTTTTAAGATTCCTCGACAGGCTGGGCACAGTGGCTCACGCCTGTAATCCCAGCACTTTGGGAGGCCAAGGCGGGCGGATCACCTGAGGTCAGGAATTCGAGACCAGCCTGGCCAACATGGTAAAACATCATCTCTATAAAAAAATACAAAAATTAGCCGGGCATGGTGGCAGGCACCTGTAATCCCAGCTACTCGGGAGGCTGAGTCAGGAGAATTGCTTGAACCCAGGAGGCAGAGGTTGCAGTGAGCCAAGATGGTGCCATTGCACTCCAGCCTGGGCAACAGAGACTCCAGCTCAAAAGAAAAAGAAAAAGAAAAAGAAAAGGAAATCAAAGTAGTATATCCCAAATACAAACTTGGTTAATAATTTTTTTTTTTGAGACAGTCTCACTCTATCACCCAGGCTGGATGCAGTGACGCAATCTCAGCTCACTGCAATCTCTGCCTCCTGCATTCAAACAATCGTCCCACCTCAGCCTCCCCAGTAGCTGATTACAGCTGTGCGCCACCACGCCTGGTTAATTTTTTTGTTTTTAGTGGAGATGGGGTTTCACCATGTTGGCCAGGGTGGTCTCAAACTCCTGACCTCAAGTGATCCACCCAACTCAGCCTCCCAAAGTGCTGGGATTACAGGCATGAACTACCGTGCCCGACCTGGTTAAGAATTCTTTTTGGCACCTTTTATTTTATTTTATTTTATTTTATTTGAGACAGGGTCTCATTCTGCCACCCAGGCTGGAGTACAGTGCTATGAACACTGCTCGACCTCCCAGGGTCAAGTGATCCTCCCACCTCAGCCTCCCAAGTAGCTGGGAGTACAGGTGCACACCACCACACCCAGATAAACTTTTTTTTTTTTTGTAGCACAGACAGGGTCTCACCATGTTGTTCAGGCTGGTCTCAAACTCCTGGGCTCAAGTAATCCTCCCACCTCGGCCTCCCAAAGTGCTGGAATTAGAGGCATGAGCCACTGTGACTGGTCAGCATCTTTTAAATATATGTTTTAAAATATATACAGAAGACTTTTAAACTAAGAATACCCTCGGCCGGGTGTGGTGGCTCACACCTGTAATCCCAGCACTTTGGGAGGCTGAGGCGGGCGGATCACGAGGTCAGGAGATCGAGCCCATCCTGGCTAACACAGTGAAACCCCATCTCTACTAAAAATACAAAAAAAAATTAGCCAGACGTGGTGGCAGGCACCTGTAGTCCCAGCTACTCAGGAGGCTGAGGCAGGAGAATGGCGTGAACCCGGGAGGCAGAGCTTGCAGTGAGCCGAGACTGTACCACCGCACTCCAGCCTGGGCAACAGAGACTCCATCTCAAAAAAAAAAAAAAAAAAAAAAAAAAAAAAAAAGAATACTCTCTGCAACCCTGCCTTCTCTATGTAGCTACCTGCTATTCATCCCTCAAAGCTCAGCTCAATTCTACTTCCTCTGAGAAGCCTGCCCCAAATTCCCAGGCCAAATTAATAATTATCTCCTCCATGTTTATCTACTCTTTGAGACATGTGGCCAGTATTACTAATATGATATTATTATGAGTACTCACCTGTCTAAATCGCTCACAAAACAATAAGGTCCTAAAGGGCAGCAACTATGTCTTCTATTTTTTGTATCTGCACTGTCTGACTACATCAAGCACTTAGCAGGTGTTTATCAATATGCTGCAGAAATGAATGACCAATTAAAGGTTGCTGGCAGGAGGCTCTTAAGTAAAATGGAAAAACTGGTATCAGACAGAAAAACATAGATTAAAAAGCATTTTTTAAAGGATTTCTGCTTCTGCACATGAAGGATTAACTGCTATTATGCAATAATAAACAACTAGAAAACCAGACAAAAATATATGAAACACTCATTTCCGATATTGTATAACAGGCGGCACAGGACTTTGATCCCTGAAAGAAAGAAAACAAGCCCTACCATTTTCCCAGCTTATTACCTAGAGGCAGTTTCCAAGAGGCAGACCAGGGAGGTGTCTTGGTCGGTACAGGCTGCTGCAACAAGAATACCATAAACTGGATGGCTTAAACAACATACATTTATTTCTCACAGTTCTGGAGGCTGCGAAGTACAAGATTTCGGTGCTGGCAGATTGGGTATTTGGTGAGGGCACTCTTCCTGGTTTGCAAATGGCTGTCTTCTCCTTGTGTCCTCACATGGCTAAGAACAGAAGGAGGAAGCAACCTCTCTCCCCTCTCTTCTTGTAAGGGCGTGACTCCCATGACATGAGGGCTCCACCCTCATGACCAAATCACTTCCCAAGGCCCCATCTCCTAATACAGCATATTGGGGATTACAATTTCAACCTGTGAATTGGGAGGAGACATAATCATTCAGTCCATAGCAGGATGGACATCAAAAAAAAAGCCCAGCAGCCTCACTGAGTTAGAGAGAGAACAAAGTTTGCAGAAACTAAAGTGGGTAGGATTTACACAACAGAATATGGGAGACAAGGGGGCAGCCTTGAGATCTGCACAGGGTACCCTTAAATCTCTGAAAACATCATCTGCAAATTTGTAAGGTGAAATTCCAGAGACTGGAGAAAACTAGAGAGAAGCAGTAGGCCAAACATTTTCTGCAGAGCTCATGTTCCCACTAGCCACAGTGGAGAGACTTCATAATACATAAGGCAACAGGTAGAGTACTCAGAAGGATTTCACCTTAGTAGTGAGACTAAATTAAACTAGGCAAAGACTGCACTAGATGAGCCCTAACGATATTTAAAAGAAAACATGGGAAGGGTCCAAATGACTACAAGTAACTTAACCATATGTATATGCCAGAATAAAGTCTGGTATCCTTAAAGGAATAAAATGAAATCCAGGCCAGGTGTGGTGGTGCATGCCTGTAATCCCAACAATTTGGTGGACTGAAGTAGGCGGATTGCGTGAGCCCAGGGGGGTTGAGGCTGCAGTGAGCCACGGTGGTGCCACTGCACACCAGCCTGGGCAACAGAGCAAGATCCTGTCTCTAAAAGGAAAAAAAAAATTTAGTAAAGTAAATTTTAAAATAAATGCACTCTAATTCCAGCACTTTAGGAAGCCGAGGCAGGTAGATCACCTGAGGTCAGGAGTTCAAGACCAGCCTAGCCAACATGGCGAAACCCCGTCTCTCCTAAAAGTACAGAAATTAGCTGGGCATGGTGGTGGGTGCCTGAAATCCCAGCTACTCAGGAGACTAAGGCAGAAGAATTGCTTGAACCCCGGAGGCAGAGGTTGCAGTGAGCTGACATCGTGCCATTGCACTCCAGCCTGGGTGACAAGGGCAAAACTCTCTCTTAAAAATAAAATTAAAATAAAATAAAAGTACTCATATGTTCAAAAAGTAGAGGAAAACATAAGCGTGATAAGCAGAGAGATCAAAGACATTTAAGGGGGAGAATCTAAAGCTGAAAAATACCAGCATCTGAAATTAAAAACACCTTGGATGAGATTAAAAGCAGTACAGACATGACAGAAAAAAAGACCACTGAACATGGAAACACAGCAGTAAAAATTATCCAAAGTAAGGACAGAAAGGAAAAGACTAAAAATAAAAATTGAAAAGTGTGTCAGTGATCTGTGAGAAAATATCAAGTGGTCTAACATCGAATTGGAGTCCCACAAAAAGCAGGTGGTGAGAGCAGAAAAATATCGGAAGACATAATGACCAAAGTATTTGATTAAAAGTACAAACCTGCAGATCAAAGAACATAGAGAACATATTAGTGTGAACTTATCATTTTCAATATATAGAAAATATAGGCCAGGCACGGTGGCTCACGCCTGTAATCCCAGCACTTTGGGAGGCTGAGGCAGGTGGATCACTTGTGCCCAGGAGTTTGAGACTAGCCTAGGCAACATTGGGAAACCCCATCTCTACAAAAAATACAAAAAGATTAGTTGGGCATGGTGGCACGCACCTGTAGTCCCAGCTGCTCGGGAGGCTGAGGTAGGAGGATTCCTTGAGCCCAGGAGGTCAAAGCTGCAGTGAGCTGTGATTGTGCCACTGCACTCCAGCCAGGGTGAAAGGGCAAGATCGTGTTGCCAAATATATGAACATATAAAAAATAAACATAGGTATAAATGTGTGGGTGTGTATCTATGGATTCCCTAGCTAAATCTTCTGAGAAGGTCCGGAAATGGATTCTAAATAAGACCCTTCACTAAAAGAACCAGGGTTCCTTTAAGAAATACCTGATTCTAGAGCTGGGGCCATGGAAGAACAAGATAAGTCTGGAACATTATATTGTGCCAGAAAATAAAGACATTTTCAAAGAATAAGGGGAATATGCTAAAAGGACACAGTAGGCCAGGCGCAGTGGCTCACGCCTGTAATCCCAGCACTTTGGGAGGCTGAGGTGGGCGGATCATGAGGTCAGGAGATCGAGACCATCCTGGCTAACACAGTGAAACCCTGTCTCTGCTAAAAATACAGAAAAATTAGCCAGGCGTGGTGGCGGGTGCCTGTAGTCCCAGCTACTTGGGAGGCTGAGGCAGGAGAATGGCGTGAACCCAGGAGGCAGAGATTGCAGTGAGCCAAGATCACGCCACTGCACTCCAGCCTGGGCCACAGAGCGAGACTCCGTCTCCAAAAAAAAAGGACACAGGAAGTTAGATTGAAGATGCTGTCACTGGCCAATTTTGGAACATTTTGAGATTGAAAAAGAAATAATGATAATAACAGATTACATACAACTCATTGGATAAAATAGGAGCTGACTGTTCCACACTGATTTGAATAAATAAATGGGGAGATAAGAAACCTATTCCTTCCAATAGAATATAAACTAATAAATGTAGAAGGAATGAAAAAATTAGAAAACAGTTATTTGGTAGCCATCACAGCATAATTAATTCAAGCAAGAATCATCAGTAGATATTATAACTGATGAAACAAAGGTAGATTAAAAAATGAGATTTCATGGAGTCTCACAATATCTCTTCAAAAACTTATTAATTACAACACAAAATGACTTTACAACAACAGTGGGCAAAAAAAAGTTCAGATAGATAAAAACAGGACTTTTTTCCAGCTGACCTGTACTGCAAGATATGCTAAAAGAAGTTCTTTAAACTAAAAATAAATGACATCAAATGGAAACTGGAGAAAGGGATTAGGAATTCTGGAAATGTTAACTATGTGGGTAAACATCACATTCTATATATAGTTATTTTCTTCTCTTAATCGCTTCAAAAGATATATTATTAAAACAAAAACGTGTGTGTGTGTGTGTATGCGTGTGTATGTGTGTGTATAAAACCACTATGGGATTTCTAACGTATGTAGATGCAATATATATGAAAGCAATAGCACAAAGAAGTGAAGGTGGGCCGGGCGTGGTGGCTCATGCCTGTAATTCCAGCATTTTGGGAGGCCAAGGCAGGCAGATCAACTGAGGTCAGGAGTTCGAGACCAGCCTGACCAACATGGTAAAACCCCATCTCTACTAAAAATAAAAAAATTAGACAGGCATGGTGACGCACACCTGTAGTCTCAGCTACTCGGGAGGCTGAGGCACAAGAATCACTTGAACTGGAGAGGCAGAGGTTGTAGTGAGCTGAGATTGTGCCAGTGCACTCCCTCCTGGGCCACAGAGCGACTTTTTCTCAAAAAAAAAAAAGGAAGAAGAAGTGGGGGGTGAACGAAACCACACCATTGAAAGGTTCCTACATTTTACATGAAGTGATACAATAGTAATTCTAAATGAAGTATGATAAATATGAAGACCATATTGTAACCTCTAGAGCAACCACTAAAAAAATAACGCAAAGGAGTATAACTTAAAGAGCCAGAAAAGAAACTAAAATGGAATACGTACTAAAAAAATTTTTTTTTTAATGCAAGGAAGCAGGAAAGGAGTATGAAAGTAACCAAAAGCACACAGCACAAACAGAAAATGAAGAGCAAAATGGGAGACCTAAATCCAACCATATCAATTTACACACCAATTAAAAAGCAGATGATCAGTCTAAATACAAAAGCAAAACCCTACTATATGCTGTCTACAAGAGATGCCCTCTAAATATAAAGACATAAATCGATAAAAATAAGTAAAGAATAGTAAAAGGTATACTATGCAAATAGTAAGTGTAAGAAAGCTGGAGTGGCTATATTGATAGAAAACAAATTAGACTACAAGACAGGGGTAATAACACATAGGTAGGACATTTTCATAAAGATGGAAGGATCAATTTAATAATAATTAATGCATATATGCGTAATAATAGACTTTCAAAACACACAAAGTAGAAACCAATGGAATAAACAGAATAGACAAATTAACAAAAATGGCTGGATATTTGAATACCTCTCTTTCATTAAGTGATCAAATTAATGAAATAAATCAATATGCACACACATGATTTGAACACCATTTCTTGACCTAAGTGATATTTATAGAACACTACACCCATTAACTACAGAACACATTCTTTTCAAGTGTACATTACTTGCCTAAGAAGATCCAGTGTTTATTGAATAAATAAAATGAATAAATACATAATACACAAGTGGAAGATGGAACATGCTGAATTTAAAGTGACTATATGGACAAACAGAGCAAGACGTTGGACACACAGAACAAGGAGTTGAAGCTGGCCAGGTGCAGTGGCTCACACCTATAATCTCAGTGCTCTGGGAGGCCAGGATGGGAGGTCTGCTTGAGCCCAGGGCTTGAGACCAGCTTGGACAACAGAGTGACACCCCATCTCTAAATTTAAAAAAAAAAAAAATTAGCCAGGTGTGGTGCATCTGTGGCCCCAGCTCCTTGGGAGGCTGAGGTCGGAAGATCATTTGTGCCCGGGAGGTCAAGGCTGCAGTGAGCTATGATTGTGCCACCGCACTTCAGCCTGGATGACAGATCAAGACCCCATCTCAAAAAAAAAAAAAAAAAAGAAGCAAGGAAAAGAAAAAAAAGTTGAAGTTGATGACAGAGACTTACAATCATCTTAATGTCTACATTTCAGAACACTGAAAGCTCCTTAGAATCTTGTTTTTCCAAAAGAGCACTAGGCAAATGCTGTGCAGAAAGGAATAGAGACTAACGAGTAGATTAAAAAAAAAAACAAAAACAGAATACCACTGGGTGGGGAAGTATCATAAGCTAAAGGAAGGGAGTTTTAACAAGTGGGATAGAAACCTATGTTAAATACGGAAAAGAAGAGGGGGATGTGGACTGAGAAAAAAACTTCAAGCATGAAAAGAAAACACTAGTAATCCTCCAAAACAGCAAATATGGATGAAGTTACATATATGAGAGCCTGTCCAGGGGAACTTCCCAAATGGCAGAGGTATCAAGGATGCAGGGACAGCATGGAGCGGCCATGGAGTCAGTAAATTTGGCAGCAGAAATGAGAAAAGAGAAAGCGTGGTAGCCAGGAGGGCAACTAAATCGAAAGAAAGTGTTCGTCTTCTGTTTTTAAGATGGGAAGAGCTGTATATCTGAACAAGAGGAAAGAGGTCCACTAAGCTAGTTGCGAGACAAAAAGAGAAAAGGACAGGAGCAAAGTCCCAGCAAATGGAAAGAGTGAAACAGAATGGCATTAAGTTTCAAAGAAAGGCATGAATACCTTATCTGAGACTTAATGGAAAGAAACAAGAATGGATGCAGGCACACAGATTTATGGGAGTAAGGGAAAAGATGAGGGTGTTCTGGTGAGACAGCTTCACTTTCTCAATTGGTTGAAAGCAACCATTCACCTGGTACTTCCCACTCTTCTGAGTAAGGCTAACCCAATGCTGGTAAACAGCTATGTTTATTTTTGTTTTTGTTTTTACACACAACTCACACTTCTCTGAATAGCCATGTTTAAAAGCTTAACTGAAGAGCTATTACAAATAGAAACCTATAAAGTAATCAGGAATAAGTCATCAATCTTTCCAACATGGTATTTGGGGGAAAATATACTTAGGATTACACCTGGGTTTAGAGATTACCTTTAAGCCATTCAGAGAAGACTGTGGCTCTGATTAAGATACATTCTCTTGTCCCCTCCTTTGGCTGCCATTTTCCAATGCAATGATAAGGTCTGACAGCTGGTAGAGGCAGACATCTGATGAATGCAAAGGCTTTTATTTGTCCAGATGACAGAAGAATGTGAAGAAACTGGTCATTTGAAATCTAGCTCCATCATGCTCTCCTTATCACCCTTTTTCCATTGCTTCATTCTTCCCTAGCTACACTTTCAAGCTCCAGTTCTCAGTGTTCCGTGTGATTTGAAAGCTTTCACTGCTGTTCCATGAGATTTTGCTCCACTATGAAAAGCCCCAGGCTCCTTTTAATTATCAAAATCTACTTCACATGCATCATGTTCTTAACAACCAAACACCAAACTCCCAACAAAGCTGCTTAGTATCACTTCAGTATCTACACTGTATATGTTTGATCATCCTTGTTATAAACAAGGACAGCCCCTTCCATAGGCAGCAAGACAATCTCTTACGTTGTATCCAAGGTCAGTAACAAAAATGATAGATCGGTTGCAAAGAATGTCACATGCATGCATGTGTGTAAATATGCATATATTCATCTACTAAGAGTGAATAATTATTTTTGTAACTTTATATATAAAACATTAACCATATTACTTTTCTCTTGCAAATATTTCATTTCCTTAGAATGACATACAATAGAGTGGGATTCATTAAAAAATATGAGTGGTTGAATTTCAAGTAAGAAATCTATACAGGGTTTGTTAACTTCTTGGAATCTTGCTAACTTACATCAAATCTACTATTTTGCCTTTGTGTTCTGTCACGGCCATTTGTAGCTACTTTCTAATTTTCTAATCTTTCATTTCCTATAAAATGCTTTACATGTCAAAATAAATTACTAATTCAGACATTGCTGTCAAAAACAGAAATCCCTTTGATAAAAAAAGGAACAGATATTTGGATTATGGAGCATAAATTATACTCTGGTATATTTATGCAAAAGGGTTAAGGCCAAAGAAAGAATCTGCTTGCTTATTAAAAATGCAAACATTACCTCAGTCATACAAATAGCCCCAAACTCGCCCAGCCACTGCCTCTGCAGATCACCCACCAGCATTAGCATTACATCATATGACATTATGAAACAATAGTGAACTCTGTGTAATACTTGAATATATTGTTTTGAAAGAATAAACTGTCATTAAGTTGAATAAAAGCTTTCTGAAATCAAACCTGGGGGGTACAGCCTTCACTGTGTGGCCTTTTTACTATTTTGAGGAATGGCCTCATCCTGAAAGCAGCAAAGGGTTTAGAGATCAGAGTATAAAGGCGACAGTGATGCGTGGCCCCTGCAGCAGCCCGGCAGGCAGAGGGCAGGGCTTTTAATTATCAGGCAGAACAATGTCAAAGCAGGAGGCTCTGCAACAAATGCTGCACCTCAAAACCCAAACAACCTCATACCCACCACGCTAGTTCCTGTATATCCTAGTGATTTCTATAATGGGCTTTGCTAGAATTGGAAACTAAGTCTTATTCTATGTCCTGATGCAATCTTAAAATGTGCTATCACTTACAGCCATGTGACTTTAGACAATTAATTTAAGTTCTCTAGGCCTCAATATTTTAATCTATAAAAACGGAAAGAACAATAGCTATTATGTAGAAGCATGGGGGATAAGATACTATTATCATAATTATACTTATCATTTCCATCCCCTTTGCCTATCTTTCCTAATCACGGCCCAAGATGTTTCGTCTTCACAAGTGAAACATGAGCATCACCTTAAATGCTCACTGCCTTGTTGTTTGCTATAGTCTGGCCACAGCCACATGTTGTCATTTCTAGATTCACGCCATTCTCATCAAGTGGGGGTTAGGGTAGGGGGTATGAATTATAGAAACTATTTTCTACAGTATTTTTTAAAACTCAGGCCGGGCATGGTGGCTCATGCCTGTAGTCTTAGCAATTTGGGAGGCTAAGGTGGGAGGAGCACTGGAGTCCAGGAGCTCGAGACCAGCATGGGCAACATAGTGAGACCCTGTCTCTACAAAAAAAAAAAAAAAAAAAAAAAAATATATATATATATATATTTTTTTTTTTTTTTTTAATTAGCTGGGTGTGGTGGTGCACACTGTAGTCCCAGCTATTCTGGAAGCTGAGATGGGAGGATCGCTTGAGCCCAGGAGGTGGAGGCTGCAGTGAGCCATGATCTCATCTCTACCTTCCTTAACCAAATCCCGGATAACCTCTTCCTGTAATCTGCTCCTTACTAGCCTTCCTCCTTCCTCACCTATTCTCAATGTTCTTAATAACCAAGGCTCAAAGAGGTGGAAAAACAAAGCCAGACAACATAATAGTTGGTGGCAAAGTCCCAGTTAAAACTCATTTATCAATGCAACCAGGTCCAGTTGCATTGCATTAACTGCATCACATTAATTATTCACTTTTAGGGCACTCAGTGATGATTTATTTATTTTGAGACAGAGTCTTGCTCTGTTGCCCAGATTGGAGTGCAGTGATGCAATCTTGGCTCACTGAGACCTCCACCTCTTGGGCTCAAGCGATACTCCCACCTCAGCCTCCTGAGTAGCTGGAACTACAGGTGCCCACCACCATGCCCAGCTAAGTTTTGTATTTTTTTGTAGAGACAGGGTTTTGCCATGTTGGCCAGGCTAGTCTCAAACTCCTGCGCTCAGGTGATCCAACCGCCTTGGCCTTGCAAAGTGCTAGGATTACAGGCGTGAGCCACCATGGCCAGCCCTCAGTGATGACTTCAAATCTGAGGTTAGCTTCCCTTAACACCAAGTCTTCTCCTAGATACTTCCCCTACTACTGATTATCATAAAACAAATTACAGTTGATCCTTCAGCAACAACGTGGGTCTGAACCACATGGGTCCACTTATATGTGGATTTTCTTCTGCCTCTGCCACCCCTAAGACAGCAAAACTAACTCCTCCTTTTCCTCCTTCTCGGCCTACTCAACGTGAAGACAATGATGAAGATTTTTCTGATGATCTACTTCCACTTAATGAATAGTTAATATACTTTCTCTTCCTTATAATTTTCTTTTTCTTTTTTTTTTTGAGACCAAGTCTCACTCTGTCACCCAGGCTGGAGTGCAGTGGCATGATCTCGGCTCACTGCAACCTCTGCCTCCCAGGTTCAAGCGATTCTTGTGCCTCAGCCTCCCAAGTAGCTGGGACTACAGCTGCACGCCACCACACCCAACTAATTTTTGTATTTTTAGTAGAGATGGGGTGTCACCATGGTGGCCAGGCTGATCTCGAATTCCTGAACTGAAGCGATCCATCCTCCTCGGCCTCCCAAAGTACTAGGATTACAGGCATGAGTCACTGTGCCTGGCCTTCCTTATAATTTTCTTAATACATTTTCTCTTCTCTAGTTTACTTTATTGTAATAATATAGTATATAATAACATATAACACAAAAGATGTGTTAATCAACTGTTTATGCTATCAGTAAGGCCTCTAGTAAACAGAAGGCTATTAGTAGTTAAGTTTTGGCTAAGTTGAAAGTTATATGCAGAATTTTTTTTTTTTTTTCTGAGATGGAGTTTCACTCTTGTTGCCCAAGCTGGAATGCAGTGGTACAGTCTCAGCTCACTGCAACCTCCATCTCCTGGTTCTAGCAATTCTCCTGCCTCAGCCTCCCAAGTAGCTGGGTTTACAGGTGCGCACCACCACACCCAGCTAATTTTTTTTTTTTTTTTTTTTTTTTTTTTGGAGATGGAGTCTCGCTCTGTCACCCAGGCTGGAGTGCAGTGGCACAATCTTGGCTCACTGAAAGCTCCACCTCCCAGGTTCATGCCATTCTCCTGCCTCAGCCTCCCAAGTAGCTGGGACTACAGGCACCCACCACCACACCTGGCTAATTATTTTTGTACTTTTAGTAGAGACGGGGTTTCACTGTGTTAGCCAGGATGGTCTTGATCTCCTGACCTTGTGATCCACCCGCCTTGGCCTCCCAAAGTGCTGGGATTATAGGCATGAGCCACAGCGGCTGGCTGGCTTTTTTTTTTTTTTTTTTTTTTGAGACAGGATCTCACTCTGTCACCTAGGCTGAAGTGTACTGACATGACTACTGCTCACTGCACCCTTGACCTTCTGGGCTCAAGCGATCCTCCTACATCAGCTTCCCAACTAGCTGGGATGACAGGTATGTGCCACCATTCCTGGCTAATTTTTTGTATTATCTGTTGAGACAGAGTCTCATTGTGTTGCCCAGGCTGGTCTTGAACTCTAGGACTCAAGTGATCCTCCTGCCTCAGCCTCCCAAAGTGCTCGAATTAGAGGTGTGAGCCACCATGCCCTACTATTGTTAGCTTCTTTAGAGAATCACATTATTCCTCAAAATCATGAAAACTAAGATGAGTAGGCCGCACAAGGTGGCTCATGCCTGTAATCCCAGCACTTTGGGAGGCTGAGGCGGGTGGATCACCTGAGGTCAGGAGTTCGAGACCAGCCTGGCCAACATGGTGAAACCCCATCTCAACTAAAAATAAAAAATAAATTAAAAAATTTAGCTTGGCGTGGTGGCAGGCATCTGTAATCCCAGCTACTTCAGGAGGCTGAGGCAGGAGAATCGCTTGAACCTGGGAGGCGGAGGTTGCAGTGAGCCCAGATCACGCCATTGCACTCCAGCTTGGGTGACAGAGCAAAACTCTAAAAAAAAAAAAAAAAAAAGATGAGTAACAGGATATAATGTGTTATTTTACTTAAGAGCCAGAATGTTTACCAAAGTCTAACTCTCAGGCCTGTAGGGAAGAAATTGATTAGGAGATATACCTAATGTAAATGACGAGTTAATGGGTGCAGCACACCAACATCGCACATGTATACATATGTAACAAACCTGCAGGTTGTGCACATGTACACTAAAACTTAACGTATAATAATAAAAAAACAACAAAAAAGAAATTGAAAGCTTGTATTTCCTTATCTATGAAACAGATGAAGCACTGGTAAGAATAAGACAATATATGGATCATCTATAAAGCACCATTTGTTTTTGTTTTCTAAATAGTGTGGAACAGTGTAATATAGGATTTGACATCAATGAAGAAGGTTCAAGTTCAACCTCTCTATATGCCAGCTGCCTTATAAAAGGCTTATAAGAAGCTTATCTTACCCCGATCATTGAAACACATTTAATGATGTAAGAATTAAAGGGATGATATGTGTATGAGGAGGGGCATTTTAATACAAATAGCTATGTAAATGTAAGATGTTTTACACTGTATTATACCAAGTTAAGTAAACCAGGGCCTTATGCTCATTATTTCCTAATCTTTGGTGGGGGTGAGGGATGAGGGAACTAAAGGACTCTTACAGCAGAAACACCAGTTAATATAAAATCATCTCCACTACTTAATAGAGATACGAAAATAATGAAGTTGTGGCGTTCGTGTCAAAAGGTAGCTACCACAATATATGCTAATTGGGTGGGTAATCTCTCTTCTCAAACACACACTCTCATATAAAACTGCCGCCAGGATTAATTACAAGCATATCAGTAGTGATAGAGATTTTCATCTATGGATCTGAACTAGTCTACCCACTGTCCAGATCACAAATAAGAATGAAAATCTTTCCATGGGAATATAACAAGAAGGGCCATTTCCAACCCCATTCATTCACTTACTCAGTCCCTATCTTATACCAGATTATATTTCAAGTGCTGGGAATTCAACAGTGAGCAAAAGAGAAAATATCTGCCATCATGGAGCTCACATTCTAGCAGAGAAATATAGACAGTAAACATATTTGCAATAGGTCAATGATAATTAAGTGCTATAGAGAAAAACAGGTAGGGAAAGGGGCTGCAATTTTAATTAGGGAAATCAAGAAAGGCTTCACTGAGAAGACGCCATTTAAGCAAAGACCTAAAGGAGATAAGAGAGCAAGATACATGGATACGTAGAGAGAAAGTAGTAGAGCTACACCAACCTCTCCAGCAAGTTCAGATAAAACAAAATGCAATCCTTTACCTTTCAAAAGGGGCTGGAAGGTTGGAATCTCCTGCAACTTGATGACGTCGGGATCGTTGCTGACGTTCCGTGAGGCCTGGGAGCCCTGAGCTACAACCACAATATCATCCATCTTGGCTCTATGCTTGGCTGGTGAAGGAGTCACTGAAAATAAAGTTACACTGCTTAGGAGATGCATATTAGTTAGGCACCTCTGCCTCACCAAAGCAGTTTTTGGTGTAGTGATTAAAAAGAATAATTTTATACAATGTAGCTATCTGGCAGTTGGGGTTGGGGTGGTGGGGATGAATTATAGAAACTGTTTTCTATAGTATTTTTAAAAACTCAGGCTGGAGCCAGGCACGGTGGCTTATGCATATAATCTTAGCACTTTGGGAAGCCAAGGCGGGCGGATCACCTGAGGTCAGGAGTTCGAAACCAGCCTGGCCAACATGGCGAAACCCTGTCTCTACTAAAAACACAAAAATTAGCGGGGCGTGGTGGTGGGTGCCTGTAATCCCAGCTACTCAGGAGGCTGAGGCAGGAGAATCACTTGAGCCCGAGAGGCGGAGGTTGCAGTGTGCCAAGATCTTGCCACTGCACTCAAGTCTGGGCAACAGAGTGAGACTCTGTCTCAAAAACAAAAAAAAAACAAAAAAAAACGCCACCTCAGGCTGGGTGCGGTGGCTCATGCCTGTAATCTCAGCACTTTGAGAGGCTGAGTGGGAGGATCGCCGGAGTCCAGGAGTTCAAGACCAACCTGGGCAACATAGTGAGACCCTATCTCTAAAAAAAAAAATTTCTTTTAATTAGTCAGATGTGGTGGAGCACACTGTAGTCCCAGCTACTCAGGAAGCTGAGATGGGAGGATCACTTGAGCCTAGGAGGTCAAGACCACAGTAAGCCATGATCACACCACTGCATGGGTAAGACAGCAAGAGTCTCAAAAAACAAAACAACAACAACAACAAAAACCCTCAGACATTACAGGATTTTATTTTGAGGCATAGCCTTGCTTTGTCGCCAGGCTGGAGTACAGTGGTGCAATCTCGGCTCACTGCAACCTCCACCTCCTGGGTTCAAGCAATTCTCTTGCCTCAGCTTCCTGAGTAGCTAGAACAACAGGCACGCACCACCACATCTGGCTAATTTTTGTATTTTTAGTAGAGATGGGGTTTCACCATATTGGCCAGGCTGGTCTCAAACTCCTGACCTTGTGATCCACCCACCTCGGCCTCCCAAAGTGCTGGAATTATGGGTGTGAGCCACCGCGCCCAGCCCATTACAGGATTATATAACATGAATGAACTTGTTTCATAACTAAACATTTTCTTTTTCAGCACACAAAAGTATAGGCAGATTGTTTTTACTTTCTCCTTAATTCTCCTGATATCTTGATATATATATATAGATATAGATATATGGATATATATATGGATACAGATATATGGATATATATATATGGATATAGATATATGGATATACATATGGATACAGATATATGGATATACATATGGATACAGATATATGGATATACATATGGATACAGATATATGGATATACATATGGATACAGATATATGGATATACATATGGATACAGATATATGGATATACATATGGATACAGATATATGGATATACATATGGATACAGATATATGGATATACATATGGATACAGATATATGGATATACATATGGATACAGATATATGGATATACATATGGATACAGATATATGGATATACATATGGATACAGATATATGGATATACATATGGATATAGATATATGGATATACATATGGATATAGATATATGGATATACATATGGATATAGATATATGGATATACATATGGATATAGATATATGGATATACATATGGATATAGATATATGGATATACATATGGATATAGATATATGGATATACATATGGATATAGATATATGGATATACATATGGATATAGATATATGGATATACATATGGATAGAGATATATGGATATATATATGGATAGAGATATATGGATATACATATGGACATATATATGGATATATATATGGACATATATATGGATATATATATATGGATATATATATGGATGATATATATGGATATATATATGGATATACATATATGGATATATATGGATATACATATATGGATATATATGGATATATATATGGGGATATATATATGGATATATATGGGGATATATATATGGATATATATATGGGGATATATATATGGATATACATATGGGGATATATATATGGATATACATATGGGGATATATATATGGATATACATATGGGGATATATATATGGATATACATATGGAGATATATATATGGATATACATATGGAGATATATATGGATATACATATGGAGATATATATATGGATATACATATGGAGATATACATGGATATATATATATGGATATATATATATGGATATATATATGGATATATATACGGATATATATACGGATATATATGGATATATATATGGATATATATGGATATATACGGATATATATGGATATATATGGATATATATGGATATATATATGGATGTATATATGGATGTATATATGGATGTATATATAGATGGAGATATATGGATGTATATATGGATGGAGATATATGGATGTATATATATATGGATATATATATGATATATAGATATCGGGATATATATGGATATATAGATATCGGGATATATATATGGATATATAGATATCGGGATATATATATGGATATATAGATATCGGGATATATATATATGGATATATATATCGGGATATATATATATGGATATATATATCGGGATATATATATATGGATATATATATCGGGATATATATATATGGATATATATGAGATATATATGATATATATATCCCTATCATATATATGATATATATGAGATATATATCCCTATCATATATATGATATATATGAGATATATATCCCTATCATATATATGATATATATGAGATATATATCCCTATCATATATATGATATATATGAGATATATATCCCTATGATATATATGAGATATATATCCCTATGATATATATGAGATATATATCCCTATGATATATATGAGATATATATCCCTATGATATATATGAGATATATATCCCTATGATATATATGAGATATATATCCCTATGATATATATGATATATATATCCCTATGATATATATGATATATATGATATATATCCCTATGATATATATGATATATATGAGATATATATCCCTATGATATATATGAGATATAGATCCCTATGATATATATGATATATATGAGATATAGATCCCTATCATGTATATGATATATATGAGATATAGATCCCTATCATGTATATGATATATATGAGATATAGATCCCTATCATGTATATGATATATATGAGATATAGATCCCTATCATGTATATGATATATATGAGATATAGATCCCTATCATGTATATGATATATATGAGATATAGATCCCTATCATGTATATGATATATATGAGATATATATCCCTATCATGTATATGATATATATGAGATATATATCCCTATCATGTATATGATATATATGAGATATTATCCCTATCATATATGATATATATGAGATATTATCCCTATCATATATGATATATATGATATATATATCCCTATCATATATATGATATATATGATATATATATCCCTATCATATATATGATATATATGATATATATGATATATATATCCCTATCATATATATGATATATATGATATATATGATATATATATCCCTATCATATATATGATATATATGATATATATGATATATATATCCCTATCATATATATGATATATATGATATATATGATATATATATCCCTATCATATATATGATATATATGATATATATATCCCTATCATATATATGATATATATGATATATATATCATATATATGATATATATATCCCATATATATGATATATATGATATATATATCCCATATATATGATATATATGATATATATATCCCATATATATGATATATATGATATATATATCCCATATATATGATATATATGATATATATATCCCATATATATGATATATATGATATATATATCCCATATATATGATATATATGATATATATATCCCATATATATGATATATATGATATATATATCCCATATATATGATATATATGATATATATATCCCATATATATGATATATATGATATATATATCCCATATATATGATATATATGATATATATATCCCATATATATGATATATATGATATATATATCCCATATATATGATATATATGATATATATATCCCATATATATGATATATATGATATATATATCCCATATATATGATATATATGATATATATATCCCATATATATGATATATATGATATATATATCCCATATATATGATATATATCATATATATATCCCATATATATGATATATATCATATATATATCCCATATATATGATATATATCATATATATATCCCATATATATGATATATATCATATATATATCCCATATATATGATATATATCATATATATATCCCATATATGATATATATCATATATATATCCCATATATATGATATATATCATATATATATCCCATATATATGATATATATCATATATATATCCCATATATATGATATATATCATATATATATCCCATATATGATATATATCATATATATCCCATATATCCCATATATGATATATATGATATATATATCCCTATCATATATATGATATATATGATATATATATCCCTATCATATATATGATATATATGATATATATATCCCTATCATATATATGATATATATGATATATATATCCCTATCATATATATGATATATATGATATATATATCCCTATCATATATATGATATATATGATATATGTATCCCTATATATATATATATCACTATTTCTAAAATGAGAAATAAAGGGTACAAAATTTAACTGTGACTTGCCCAAAGTCAGCAGTGCTAGACAGTTAGGAAAGGAATTAGAGGTCTACAAGTTATTGGTACACAAGGCCTCTGTGACACTGGAGTTGCAAAGCTGTCTATCCACCCTACCACATCAAGCCAGCTATGTTTAGTAAGTCCAGGAAAAAACCCTGTTCTCAATCCCCAAATGACTAGCCTATTCCTGAGGCTTCAGCCTCCTCTTTTTTTTTTTTTTTTTTTTTTTTTTAAGTCAAGGTGGCTGGGCACGGTGGCTCACGCCTGTAATCCCAGCACTTTGGGAGGCCAAGGCAGGTGGATCACTTGAGGTCAGGAGTTCGAGATCAGCCTGTCCAACATGGTGAAACCCTATCTCTACTAAAAATACAAAAATTAGCCAGGCATCCCTATAATCCCAGCTACTTGGGAGGCTGAGGCATGAGAATTGCTTGAATCCGGGAGGCAGAGGTTGCAGTGAGCCAAGATCATGCCACTGCACTCCAGCCTAGGCGACAGTGAGACTCTGTCTCAAAAAAAAAAAAAAAAAAAAAAAAAAAAAGAGTCAAGTCTCACTACGTCGCCCAGGCTGGATTTAAACTCCTGGGCTCCAGCACTCCTCCCACCTGGGCCTGAGTAGCTAGGACTACAGCCCCCTCACTCTTAAAATTATAGCATTAGTCCAGGGCAAAAATAGCCAGTAAGTCCATTCTAGGCTGAGGCAGAAATCAGAAATTTGGGGGACAAAGAGGGAGATCAATTCAGGTTCCTTGGGAGAAAGCAATCCATTTGGAGGGAAGTGATTCAAATTATAAAGGACTCCTCAGACCAAGAAATCATCCTCTCCCCCAGATATCTTCCAGACTGGGGCAAGAATGAATCTTTAAAGTGTTTTATGCTCTAGAAGGTAATATTCCCAGGCTGATTATAGTCATATCTCAAAGGTTAATCCAGGGATGCCATAGAACTGCTCTGCCTCCTAGGAGCTCATCTCCAGAGGCTTGGCATTCACTCTTCTAGAAAAATCTCTGCTGCTTTTATTTCTTTTCAAGAAATACTTATTTACCTGTTTTGGTAATTTACCTAACATTTTACAAAAGCCATGCCAGAAATCTTTCCTGCTATAAATTGTGATTCCTCCTTCCCCAGATGCCAGAGGAAAGGGGACTTCAAAACACTCTAGCTAGCCTCTACTACCTTATCTGTAAAATGGGATTACTGCAAAAATTATATGTAAATGTATGTAAAGTACTTGGCACAGGGGAATAGGCAAATTCTAACATCGGAAATGTTCGAATGCTGTTGGTTCATGGGCAAGAAAACAAATTAAAAAGATGCCACACCGCTTCCCCCCAAAATATGTTTCTGCCCTGCCATAGAGGCAAGAACGTCAAAAAGGTCGCAATTATTATATTTCTTATAACAGATATGACACTCTGGCCCTTCCAAGGAAATAGAAAAACGTAGCAAAGCTAGTAGATGCTGCTCACCATTCAAAGCTGCCCCAATCCAGTCCCCAGAATGTAGGTCTGAACTAGTCTTGAAAGTCACACCTTAAAGTGAAACACCCTTAGATCTATTAGCTTGCCTATTTCTGAATTACAGATCCTATCAAGAACAGAGAACTTCTAAAATCGAGGACTCTTTTTAGGCCCCAGATTAAACCAATTTGCATTAGCAACCCCGGAGCTTAACCAAAACACTCCCAGCTGTCCTAGCGTGTGGGTAACAAAAAAAGCAGCAAATGGTCCTCAATTAAACATCAGCTGCTTTATTTATTTATTGAACACTCACTGTATTGCAAACACAATAATCCTCCCATTCTTGTCTCAAACGCTTAGAGAAATATAGAAATCATGGACAGAGAACAACAATGGAAAACACCAGAGCCTGCTGTCTGGCCAACCTCTACAAGATTAGAAAAGGGACCAAGACACCTTCTGAGAAGAAAAAGCTGTTTCTGGAGACCTTTGCACTCAAGGGTTCAAAGCAAGTGGACACCTATCACATATCCCTTCAGAAAAGGAACCTCTAATACCCGTTTTTAAGAAACAGACTGTTCTTAGAGGTCCTATAATCCATCCACTGTGTGAGCCAAATCTCACTACATCAGCCATGAGCACTAGAGCCAAAAATTAATTAGCTCGTCTTTTAAACAGTAGGCTGTAGCTGGGAGAAACGGCTGTTTTGAAAATAAATAAGGGCACCGGCGCCCACGCTGGCTTAGCTTGCAGTCACAGGCACTTCCATCAGGGGAATCGAGGCCAGGACAGATGGTGACTTTTTTTTTTTCCTAGTAGCATGGTGAGGGCTTTTTCTGTGCGTTCCCGTCCGCAGTCCCTGACCCCACTAGTCTGGGAGGCAGCCCGCTCTGCAAGCGGACAGGGCGGGCTGGAGGAGGGTGGGAGGTTAGGACACCGACCTGAGGAGTTCAGATCGTTGGGTCGGCTCTCGGCCTCGGAGCTCTGCTCACTGCCCATGGTGCCGGCAGCGGCGGCAGCAGAAGAACGGCGGGCCGGGCTGTCACCGCTCCGGCGGCGGGCGACAGGGCAGGGGCCAGGGACCGGGACGGGGAGGCAAGGCAGAGTCTGGGCGCCGCAGCGAGGCTAATGTGTGGGGCTGACGCGTCCAGCCCACGCAGGGGCCTGGGCGGCGGGAGAAGGAGAGGCCCTATTTGGGGAACAGAAACGCAAGGAGGCGCGGCGCGAATGCACACGGCTCGCCCTCCTTCTTTCCGGGAGTCCCAAGAGCCCAGATGACACTGGCTTTGCCGCACCTGCGGCCGGCGGGCGGCGCCGCCTTCACTCACTGGTTCTCGCGCCGCAAGCTCGCTCCTTCCGGGACGCAGATAGGCGGTGCCGGCTACGCCCGACCGTCAGTTCCGGATTAGGAGGCCCCGCCCCCGGCCCGTGGGAGGGGCGGAGAGACCCGCTTCTGCGACTCAGGGCGATGCCACCTTAAAGGGCTTGACCTCCTCGAAGCCATAACTGTCGAAAAGGGTAAGCCCTTTCCTGTTGTAATGATGCGTCACCTTTAAAACACCACCCACACTATTAAGCTCTTCAATACCCACATGTGACAACAACTTTACAAAATAGTTATTTTTAACCCTGTTTTACAGATGGAGAAAGAGACGCTAGATAGACCCAGGATTCGAACCCACAACAGCTTGGATGCACAGCTCATTTTTAATTCTGAAGAGCTGGGAGTTTAGCAGTGGACGACCAAACAAAAAAATACCAGAAGACGGTGAAAGCAGCAGCTGGAAATGAGAGAAAAATTAAGAAATAGAAAATACTGTTTCATGTTATTAGGGAGTGCACGTCTTTAAAGAGAAGAACCTTTTTGGCTAGGCGCTTTCTGGGGACCTTGACAGTTATCAACAAGTCACTCTGAAACTAACAAAAGGTGAGGAGGGAGTAATCCAGAAAGGCAACTGCCATTTTTGCTAGGGCAAGAAAGTAGACCTAGCAATGCAATGCCATCAAGGAGTTAGCTGGCTCTGGAGTTCTCCGAACTTTGCAACTCATTTTATATTACATTGTTTGCGTCAAGAAATTTCAAGTAAATGCCTTGAGGTTTTATATGCATAAAATGTAGTCTCTGGCAGGGCGGGGTGGCTCACGCCTGTAATCCCAGCACTTTGGGAGGCCGAGGCGGGTGGATCACGAGGTCAGGAGATAAAGACCATCCTGGCTAACATGGTGCAACCCCGTCTCTACTAAAAAATACAAAAAAATTAGCCGGGCGTGGTGGTGGGCGCCTGTAGTCCCAGCTACTCGGGAGGCTGAGACAGGAGAATGGCGTGAACCCGGGAGGCGGAGCTTGCAGTGAGCCGAGATCGCGCCACTGCACTCCAGCCTGGGCGACAGAGCGACACTCCGTCTCAAAAAAAAAAAATGTAGTCTCAGAAGAAGTGTCAAGTTGACTAAATGATTTTTAAGTCCTTTCCACGCTACTATATCACAATAATTTCCCCTATTTTACCTTATTTAATTTTCACAACAACCCTGCAGCCTGTAAGTAGGTGACTCCTCCATGGTCAGCAGGTGGTAAGTGGTCGAACTATTTAGGACTGTTTGATGCTCTTTCCTCTGCTCACCATTGCAATACAATGAGAAAAATGCAAATGAATCTAAGTACAGTGTTCTCTGGGAATATGAGGATAGAACTAAAAACTGCCTGAGAGATCAGGGCAGGCTTCTAGAAAGTTGTGTCTGACTAGTCTTGAGGTTTACATAAACCACACCAGGCTGATGGGACTGGGAAGGGCCCACTAAGCAGTGAGACCGTTCCCTTTTGGAGAGTCCTTGCTTCCCCTCCCAGATTTCCCCTTTGAGGGGAAGGTGAGAGAGGAGGTAAAAGGGTGAGGAATGGAGAATAACTCATTCTGGTTCTTGTTTCCCCTTTTCCACATAAAAGTATATTTGCCTTGTGTTCCATACACCAGTCCATACTGATGTGATGGTGTTTTTTATGCTTCCTTTTGGATAAACATTTCATTCTTAAAAGGATATTCTGTTGCATCAACTGATGAATGGATAAATAAAGTGTGGTAATCATGGAATATTTATTCAGCCAAAATGAGGGAAGGATGAAATCATACTGATACATGCTACAACACAGAGTAACCTTGACAACATTATTCAATATGAAAAAGGCCTGCCAGGCCGGGCGCGGTGGCTCACGCCTGTAATCCCAGCGCTTTGGGAGGCTGAGGCAGGCAGATCACAGGGTCAGGAGACTGAGACCATCCTGGCTGACAAGGTGAAACCCTGTCTCTACTAAAAATACAAAAAAATTAGCCGGGCGTGGTGGCGGGCACCTATAGTCCCAGCTACTCGGGAGGCTGAGGCAGGAGAATCGCTTGAACCCAGAAGGCAGAGCTTGCAGTGAGCAGAGATCGCACCACTGCACTCCAGCCTGGGTGACAGAGCAAAGACTCCGTCTCAAAAAAAGCCTGTCACAAAAGACCACATATTGTAGATTCCATTTATATGAAATGTCCAGGAGAAGCACTACAGAGAGAGAAATATATTAATGTTGCCTAAGGCCGAGGAGGGGTGGGTGGAAGGGAAATGTAGACTATTATTGGGTATGGGGTTTCTTTCTGGGGTTGATGAAAATGTTCTAAAATTGTAATGATGAATGCACAACTCTGAATATATGAAAAACCACTGTAGAGTACACTTTACCAGGGTAAATTGTATGGTATACGAATTCCATATCCATAAAGCTATATTCAGAAAAAGAACATATGAAGATAAAATTCCTTCCTTCACTGGCTTAACATTTCTTGGGAACCTGAAATGTTCTAGGCACTTGGTACACGCTAAGAATAAAAAATTCAACAAGGTCCAGTCCCTGTACTTAGGAAGCTTACAGTCTGGTGGCAAGAAAATTAAATGAGCATTTATATAACATAAGGAGTCTGCTGGAAGAGCTTTATAGCTAGGAAACATTTGAGATTGATGTCTTTTAGCACCTTTAAAATCCCTTCTACGTGAGCAGCAAACTGTGTTATTGTATATGTAATAACTAGCAATTGAACAGCCTTTTTGAGTTTACAGGTCTGCAGGTCTATATGTTAGACCTGCATAAAAAGGTCTATATTATGATCTGCGTATAAAGTAGATAACACTTTCCTAATTTTACAGAAAAGTTAAGTGTTTTATTCTTGGTCACACAACCAGTAAGTGATAAAACCAGGATTCACGTTTTTAAAACTCATCATGCCTCTGTCCACTCCAGACTGACTCCTCTTCCCGTGTCTTCATATGACCTGGTACTCCCCTCCAACCAGGCTCCCAAGCCAGAAGCCTGCTTACTGTCAGCACCACATCCAACCAATCGTTGTGTCCTGGAGAGCCTCTCCTCTTAATTTCTCCTCTATCTGCATGCCCATTTCAGGGCCTTATCACTTCCGTTTCTTGGAAGAGAGGCCTCTGGCCTCCCGTCCTTCAATCCATCCCTCCTGTGGCAGGTAGAGATAATTTTCTAGAATATTAATTAGGTCTCTGGACCTGTCACTGCCCTACAAAAAACCTTCAGGAACTCCCCATGCCTTTAGGATAAAGTTTAAGATTTAACATATGAAAACCTTCCTGCTCTGACCTAGCCTCTCTCTCTATTCTTCTGAGTACACTGGTAACCTTACTAACAGGCTGAATTTCCTGTGGTCATGCAGTTTCCTGTTCCTGAAATATTCAGCCTTTTCCTCCTCATCTGCTAATAACTTCATTCTTCAATAATTAACTAACACCTCCTCCCAGAAATTGGGATCAGATATCCCTTCTCTGAGCCTTTTTAGTTGCCATCTTCTATCATAACATTTATTCTTTTCTTGGGGAGGGCAGGGACAGGGTCTCACTTTGTTGCCCAGGCTGGAGTGCAGTGATGCTATCATGGCTCACTATAGCCTCTACCTCCTAGGCTCTTAGGAGATCCTCCTGCCTCAGCCTCCCAAGTAGCTGAAACTACAGACGTGTACCACCACACCAGCCTAATTTTTATTTTTTGTGGAGATGGAGTCTTGCTATGTTGCTCAGGCTGGCCTCAAACTCCTGGGCTTAAGTGATCCTCCTGCCTTGGCTTCCCAAAGCCCTGGGATTACAGGCATGAGCCACTACAGCTGGACTTCATCACACTTACTGTTTACACAGCCATTGATTTACTTGACTTTCTCCTTCTGAACTATGATCATCTTAAAGGTAGATCTCATTGATATTATTGGTCTTTAATTTCCCCTGCAGGTGCTTAATACATGTTTTGTGATTACTTTTAAAAAAATCTAACTCCACATAGATGGGACTTTTAACCCTCAGAGAAGAGTATCAAGAGTCTCTTCAGGGGCTGGGCGCGGTGGCTCACGCCTGTAATCCCAGCACTTTGGGAGGCCAAGTCGGGTGGATCACGAGGTCAAGAGATCGAGACCATCCTGGCCAACATGGTGAAACCCTGTCTCTACTAAATATACAAAAAATTAGCCGGGCATGGTAGCGGATGCCTGTAGTCCCAGCTACTCGGGAGGCTGAGGCAGGAGAATGGCGTGAACCCGGGAGGTGGAGCTTGCAGTGAGCCGAGATCGTGCCACTGCACTCCAGCCTGGGCGACAGAGCGAGACTCTGTCTCAAAAAAAAAAAAAAAAATCTCTTCAGGAAATGAAGTGACAATGGATATAATTTCTAAGTTATGACTCAGGCCAGAAATTAAAGTTTTTGTTTTATTTTATTTTATTTTATTTTTAAGTAAGCCAGGTGCAGTGGCTCACACCTGTCATCCCAGCACTTTGGGAGGCCAAAGCAGGAGGACTGCTTGAGCCCAGGAGTTTGAGACTAGCCTGGGCAATGTAGCAAGACCACATCTATACAAATAATTTAAAACACTGGGTACGGTGGGTCACGCCTATAATCCCAGCACTTTGGGAGGCCAAGGTGGGCAGATCACTTGACGTCAGAAGTTCAAGACCAGCCTGACCAAAATGGTGAAACCCCGACTCTACTAAAAATACAAAAATTAGCTGGGCATGGTGGCATGAGCCTGTAATCTCAGCTACTCAGGAGACTGAAGCAGGAGAATTGCTTGAACCTGGGGGGCAGAAGTTGCAGTGAGCTGAGATCGTGCCACTGCACTCCAGCCTGGGCAACAGAGCGAGACTCCATCTCAAAATAAAACAAACAAACAAAAAAAGAACATTAGCTGAGTGTGGTGGTGTGCGTCTGTGGTCCCAGCTACTCAAGAGACTGAGGCAAAAGAATCACTTGAGCCCAGGTGGTCAAAGCTGCAGTGAGTTATGATTGTGCCATTGCACTCCAGTGTGGGCAACAGAGCGAGACCCTGTCTCAAAAACTGAATGAATAAACAATGATATTTATAAATTAAATACATATCAATAGAAAATATTTCCTTAATCATTATTTTAATCAATATCCTTTGTTCACTGTCATAACTGAAAAAATAACATATCACTTCAATGAAAACAGGTTCAGGCCTGGCGCAGTGGCTCACGCCTGTAATCCTAGCACTTTGGGACGCCAAGGCGGGCGGATTGCCTGAGCTCAGGAGTTCGAGACCAGCCTGGGCAACACGGTGAAACCCCATCTCTACTAAAATAGAAAAAAATTAGCTGGGCGTGGCGGCATGTGCCTGTAGTCCCAGCTACTCGGGAGTCTGAGGCCGAAGAATTGCTATAACCCGGGAGGTGGAGGTTGCAGTGAGCCGAGATCACACCACTGCACTCCAGCCTGGGCAACACAGCGAGACTCCGTCTCTAAAAACAAACAAACAAAACACAAAACAAAAAAAGAAAGAGAAGAAACACGTTCATTGTATTAAAGCACCGAATATGAAGTTTCTAATAATGGAAAGGTCTACTTCGTAACTAGCATGGATTACCCCATGTAGAGAGATTCAAAAACTGCGATAGGTCTCCACCCTGAACCCTGAAGTGTATCATCTGTAGAGATAAAACACACTTGCAGATCAGTCCCTTGTTGCATCAGGAAAATCACTGCAATGGGAAATTACTCTGGAGTTTGCTTTTCTTTGGTAACTCTTTCAAACCTAGCTTTAGCAACATTGTAATTCAAGAGTCATCCTTTGGTTACAAGTAGAGTTAGTTTCACACAATGGACCTTTGTTCACAAGTATTCTCAGTCAACCTAATCCTCCTGTAGTTATTGGTTAAGACTAGGGTGTGTAGCTGTTGGCTGTACAGGCCTAGACTTACTTGCAATTGCATAGAGCTTCAGGTCTGCAAGCTCTTTCAAAACAGAGGTGAAGATACTGTCAAAGGTTAGACCATATGGCAAACTAATTGTCAACGGTTTAGTAATGTTGCATTTGTGTGTGTGTTTATGGAGGTGGGGATGGGGCCAGCAGTAATTTAGAAACTTCCATAACCTATGCCCTATGCAGTTCTTTTCCATTCATTCAGTCAACGAAAATATTTTAGTTAAATATTTACTGAGCGCCTATTGTGTACCAGGCACTATGCTAAGTGTTAGGGATACAGTTTTAATATATGTTACAGACACCAGCATTTTCAGCATTATTATCCTATCTACAAACAATAAATCCTGCAGAAAGCCAAGTACCTTCCCTGAAGTTTGTCTTGCAGATAATATTTACCTCAAGAATTGCCATCTTTAATTGAGGACTCCATCCTCCAATTACGGAAAGAGGATTCTCAGAACTATGCCCCCAATAGGATGCACTATAAGCCCTTGAACATCAAAAAACTGCTTTCAGTGGTTGCCTCTGAGGAGGGAGACTAGGAGACTGGGGCACGGGGGTGAGGAGTAGACTTGTCACTGTGTCTATTTTTGTACTGTTTGACGTTTTCCCCATGTGCATTTATTTTAATTTGCGCGGGCTCCAGCCTCCGCGAGGCAAGGCTCACCTGCAGACCCTCGGGCCAGCAGCAGGGAGGCACGCACTCCCTCTCGCAGCGCGCCCAGCCGGGGGTCAGCGCTGTGGCTGAGCTGGTGGGGAGCGCGGGGCCGGGGGGCCGCCACCTCCCTGCGGGGCTCAGCGCTGGGGCCGGGAGCCCGGAGCCTCCGCGGGGAGGGACGCGCTAATGTTGCCGGGAAGCAGCTCCGGGTTGCAGGGCAGGAACGTGCCCTTCCCCCGCGGTAAACTTTCCGTCGCTGCGACGGAAGCAGGAACTTGCTAACCACAAAACCCGCCAGGCCGGTGCGGGAGCTGCGGAGCATCCCCTGCGGTCCTCGCCGAGACCCCCGCGCGGATTCGCCGGTCCTTCCCGCGGGCACGACAGAGCTGTCCTCGCACCCGGAGGGCAGCAGGGGCCCCGGGGTCCTCTCGACGCCAGGTAAAGGGGTCTCCCCAATATCCACCCCCGATCGGCCGCAGGCGACGTCGCTACCTGCGGAGAAAGTCGGTCCCCTCCTTTCCAGGGGCCGAGGCTCTTTCATCCACACCCGAGCACCCGAAGGACCAGCTGGGGCCAATAAGGGCTGACCAGGATCCTTGAGTCGCTGCAGTATTCCAAAGGGGACCTCTAGGCGGGCTCAAGGCACCTGCCATAAATGGCTCTGGCTCTGCGTTGACATGAGAAGGAGAGGCAGAAGAATCGCTCAGCAGGCAACATGCATTTCCTCAAAGGAAGAGACAATGTTCCCTGTTTTCTTGTAGTTGTCTCTGTATTCATTATTGAAACTGCTAATTGTCTAATTCTCTGTAGAGTGTGTATGTGTATACAGTTATAAGCATCTTGGTAAATTATAGTGTGCTGTGAGTAAGATGATTTCCAATATTTGAACTAATTATGTGCGAGTAAGTTTTAGCGACTCTTTTACGCAGACATTAAAACTCAGGGGCATCCTCTCTCACCCGCCTGTATCCTTTTCCCCCGTCTTTCAACAAGATTCAACTCGACTTCAGGCCCTTAAAGCCTAAATAATAATGGATTAGAAAACGTCACTAACCTAATATTGCTGAGCCTCTTTAATGATATAAAACTCTTAAACACTTCTCTCAGTGCTGCATACTGAAAACAACTCCTGCCCCATCTCCTTACATAGTTCAGGTTTCTTTGCAAAAGCTTGAAAAGAAGCTACATTAGAATCCATTCAAAATAAAGTATTGCCTGGTTTTCTCTTGATTCCCTAGAGGCTTGCAAAATATGGCAGCATATTAAGTACCTTGGCCAGAATTATTAACCTGGGAGTCCATGATAAGGTATCAATGGATACAATTCAAGATGTCTGTGAACTTGAGTGGAAAAAATTATTATTTCACTGACTTCTGAAATGGAATGTAGGCAAAAGTCACAGTAGTATTAGCAGTAGCTATGATTTGCCCCCTGTAAATATTGCCAATATTTTTATATCACATGACTTGTACATATTTCAAAATATTATCTATACTCAATACCACGTCAAAATTATGGCAGTTATTAGATGACCACTTGTTACTTAATAGGTTAATAAAGAAGCACATATTATGTCCCACAACTTTTTATAAGTTTTAACTAAAATGAGGATAATAATGGGATCTGTAAAGATTAAATGACATGATATATATAAAGTGCTTAGCATAGAAAGTGGCATTTTAGAAGCAATAAATGTTACTATTTTACTGTTTACAGAATTTTGACAAACAGCAAGAAAGGTATTAGACTTGTGTTTTATTACCATATACTGGTTTGTTTCTGGGTTTTTGTTTTGTTTTGTTTTACCTTTTTTTAAAACTAAAAGTCCACAGTTCACATAATGTTCACTCTGTGTGTTTTACATTTCTATGGGTTTTGACAGATGTTCAATAACATGTATCCCCCATTACAGTAGTATACAGAATAGTCTCAATGTCCCAAATATCCCTTGCACTCCACCGATTCATCCTCTCACTGCTGTTCTCCTGGTGACCACTGGCCTTCTTGCTGCCGCTGTAGTTTGCCTGTTTTAGAATGTCATGTAGTTAGATTCACATCTCTTCAGACTGGCTTCTTTGACTTAGGAATATGCAGTTAAGATTCCTCCATGTCTTTTTGTGGCTTGATAGTTCATTTATTTTTATTACTGAATAATATTCCAATGTATGGATGTATCTCATTTTGTTTATTCATCTATTGATGGGCATCTTGGTTGCTTTTAGTTTTTGGCAATTATGAATAAAGCTACTATAAATATTCTAGTGCAGATTTTTGTGTGGACATAAGTTTTCAATTCATTTGAGTGAATACATAGGAGGAGAATTGCTGAATTGTATGGTAAGGCTGAATTTAGCTTGGTAAGAAACTGCCAAACTTCTCCCAAAGTGGCTGTACCATTTTGCATTCCCCAACAGCAATGAATGAGAATTTCTTTTTTTTTTTTTTTTTTTTTTTGAGATAGGGTCTCACTCTGTTGCCCAGGCTTGAGTGCAGTGGCATGATCTCAGCTCACTGCAACCTCCACATCCCAAGTTCAAGTGATCCTTCTGCCTCAGCCTCCCAAGTAGCTGGGATTACAGGCACCTGCCACCATATCTGGCTAATTTTTTATATTTTTTAGTAGAGATGGGGTTTCACCATGTTGGTCAGGCTGATCTCGAACTCCTGACCTCAAGTGATCTGCCCACCTTGGCCTCCCAAAGTGCTGGGATAACAGATGTGAGCCACCGCGCCCAGGCGAGAATTTCTGTTGCTCCATGTCCTTATATTTGGTATTGTCCATTTTTTGGATTTTAGCCATTCTCATAGGTGGGTAATGGTATCTTGTTTGAATTTGCAATCCCCTAATGACATATGATGTTAGATACCTTTTCATATGCTTATTTGTCATCTGTATATCTTCTTTGGTAAGGTGTCTGCTCAGATCTTTTGTCCATTGAGTTTCTTTTCTTATTGCTGACTTGAGTTCTTTGTGTATTTTGGATACCAGTCCTTTATCACAGGGTTCCCCAACCCCTGGGCCACAGACGAGTACCTATTAGGAAATAGGCCACACAGCAGGAGGTGAGCAGTGGGCCAGAGAGCAAAGCTTCATCTGTATTTACATTATGCATTACTGCCTGAGCTCCACCTCCTGACAGATCAGTGGTGGCCTTAGATTCTCATCAGCGCACGAACCCTATTGTGAACTGCACATGTGAGGGATCTAGGCTGCACACTCCTTATGAAAATCTAATGCCTGATGATCTGTCACTGTCTCCCGTCACCCCCAGATGGTACTGTCTAGTTGCAGGAGGACAAGCTCAGGGCTCCCACTGATTCTACATTATGGTGAGTTGTATAATTATTTCATTATGTATTATAATGTAATAACAGAAATAAAGTACACAATAAATACAATGCACTTGAATCATCCCGAACCATACCCCTCACAACCCCGTCCATGGAAAAATTGTCTTCCATGAAACTGGTCCCTGGTGCGAGAAAGGCTGTGTACTGCTGCTTTATCAGATGTGTGTTTCACAAATATTTCCTCCAAAAAAAAACCACCTCAAATATTTCCTCCAAGTCTGTGGTTTATCTTTTCATACTCTTTAACAGTATCTTTTGTAGAGCAGAAGTTTTTAAATTTAATGAAGTCCAACATCAAATTTTTCTTTCATGGAGTGTGCTTTTGGTATTGTATTTAAAAACTCATCACCTAATCTAAGGTCACAAGGACTTTCTTCTGTTATTTTCTAGAAATTTTACAGTTTTATATTTTACATTTAGGTCTGTGATCCATTTAGAGCTAAATTTTGCAAAAGGTGTAAAGTATGTGGCTAGATTTATTTATTTATTCATTTTTGGAAATGGATATCCAGTTGTTCCAGTACCATTTTTAGAAAAGACTATCCTTTCTCCATTGAATCCCCTTTGCTCCTTTGTCAAAGATCAGTTGATTCTCTTTGTGAGGGTCGATTTCTGGGTTTACTATTCCATTCCATTGATCTATTTGTCTATTCTTTTTCTAATACCATACTTTTTTGATTATTGTAGCTTTACAGTAAGTGTTGAAGTCAGGTAGTATCAGTCTTCCAACTTTGTTCTTTAGTATTCTGGACTGTTCTTGGTCTTTTCTGCATTTCCGTGTAAATTTTAAAATCAGTTGGTTGATATCCAAAAAATAACTTTGGGCTTTTGATTAAGACTGTATTTAATCTGTAGCTCAAGTTGGGTAGCACTGGTATCTTTTTTTTTTCTTTTTTTTTTTTTTGAGATGTAGTCTCGCTGTGTCACCCAGGCTGCAGTGCAGTGGCGTGATCTTGGCTCACTGCAAGCTCCGCCTCCGGGGTTCACGCCATTCTCCTGCCTCAGCCTCCCGAGTAGCTGGGACTACAGGCGCCCACCACCACGCCTGGCTAATTTTTTGTGTTTTTAGTAGAGACGGGGTTTCACCGTGTTAGCCAGGATGGTCGCGATCTCCTGACGTCGTGATCCACCTGCCTCGGCCTCCCAAAGTGCTGGGATTACAGGCTTGAGCCACCGTGCCCAGCCAGGAAGCACTGATATCTTAACAAAATAGTCTTCCTATACATGAACATGTTATATCTCTCTGTTTATTAGCTCCTCTTTGATTTCTTTCACCAGGATTTTGTAGGGACATTCTAAAATCTATCTTGATAATTATATTTCAATATAACTGGCTTCCTTTGGAATCCTACATATTCCATTTTATGCATTTTTAAATATGTCTCACAAAAGAGATCCTGAGCTTCCTCAGACTATCAAAGGGGTTAATAAACAAAGGTTAAAGAAGTAGTAATTCTGCTCTAAGCTGTCATTCAGCAAACAATTTGTATTCAACAAAATGTTTAATGAAATGTTAAATGGAAATGTGGAGGTTGATAGGTGAGGATAATTTCTTGTATTGTCTTGCCAGTTTAACATTTATTTTTCCGAAAAGAACCAGCATCTCAATAGAGTTGGCATTATACATAGTGTGACTTTTGTATTTTTAAGGCTGTCAAAAAGAAAACCTGCCCCTAAACTTTCCTTTAACTGAGCCAGAGTATTCCTCCTGCTGACTGGCTAATTTCTAGAATTAGATTATTAGAGTTTTCTAACTCTGGTTTGATACTTCTTAAGGAGAAGCAGCAATAGGAAAGACTGTCTCAGTTTCTTCATTAGAAAATGAGGAAAATAATAGCTTTTTTTTTTTTTTTTGAGACAGAGTTTTGCTCTTGTCACCCAGGCTGGAGTGCAGTGGCGCAATCATGGCTTGCTGCAACCTCCACCTTCCGGGTTCAAACGATTCTCCTGCCTCAGCCTCCTGACTAGCTGGGATTACAGCTGCCTGCCATCACACCCAACTAATTTTTTTATTTTTAGTAGAGATGGGGTTTCACCACATTGACCAGGCTGGTCTCGAACTCCTGACCTCAGGTGATCCCCCCACGTGACTCGACCTCCCAAAGTGCTGGGATTACAGGCATGAGCCACCGCACCTGGCCAATGATAGCTTTTTTGCAAGGTTGTTGTATTAGTCAGGGTTCTCTAGAAGGACAGAACTAATGGAATATATATATATATATATGAGTTTATTAAGTATTAACTCACATGATCACAAGGTCCCACAATAGGCCATCTGCAGGCTGAGGAGCAAGGAGTTTCAAAACTGAAGAAGTTGGAGTCTGATGTTTGAAGGCAGGAAGCATCCAGCTCAGGAGAAAGATATAGGCTGGGGCTGGGCATGGTGGCTCACGCCTGTAATCCCAGCACTTTGGGAGGCCAAGGCAGGCGGATCATGGTCAGGAGATCGAGACCATCCTGGCCAACACAGTGAAACCCCGTCTCTACTAAAAATACCACAAATTAGCCGGGCATGGTGGCATGTGTCTGTAGTCCCAGCTACTCGGGAGGCTGAGGCAGGAGAATCACTTGAACCCAGGAGGTGGAGGTTACAGTGAGCCGAGATTGCACCACTGCACTCTAGCCTGGCGACAGCGAGACTCTGTCTCAAAAAAAAAAAAAAAAAGATATAGACTGGGAGGCTAGGCCAGTCTCTGTTTTTCACATTTTTCTGCCTGCTTATATTCTAACTGCACTGGCAGTGGATTTGGTTGTGCCCACCCAGATTCAGGGTGGGTCTGCCTTTCCCAACCCACTGACTCAAATGTTAATCTCCTTTGGCAACATGCTCACAGACACACCCAGAATCAATACTTTGTATCCTTTAATCAAATCAAGTTTACACTCAGTATTAGCCATTACAGTTGGTATAAAGATTAAAGATGGTAATAAATTAATTAAAGAGAATAACAATTCAAAAGAGTGGTAAATTCCTTAACACAATGTCTACCATCTAGTATATTGTCACCTATTTTTATTTTTTAAGTTTTTTTTGAGACAGGGTCTCACTTTGTCACCCAGGCTGGAGTGCAGTGGTGTAATCATGGCTCACTGCAGCCTCAACTTCCTGGGCTCCAGCGATCCTCCCACCTCAGCCTCCCAAGTAGCTGAGACCACAGGCATGTGCCACCACACCCAGCTAATTTTTTGTATTTTTAGTAGAGATAGGGTTTCACCATGTTGCCCAGGCTGGTTTTGAACTCCTGAGCTCAAGCAATCCACTCACCTCAGCCTTCCAAAGTGCTGAGATTACAGGCATGAGCTACCACACCTAGCCCCTAGTAGATGATTTTAAAATGCTGATTGTTATTACTGAGAAAGGAAATACGCTCAAACCTATTACTACTGCTTCATCAGTGACTAGAAATGTTTGCCCTCTCTGCTCTGAGTTAGAAGAGGGAAGGATTGTAGAATTCCGAGGCAGGCCTACCGTTTATACCTGTTCCTTCATAAGCATTGTCAGCTTTGCCAAATGTTTAATGAAAAGTTGTCTTAAATTTACTAAAAGCGAAAAAAAAAATACTTGTTTCTTTTCTTCTCTAAATTGTACGTGGATCCTTTTCATTGACTTTAAGGAAATGAAATGTTTCTTCCCTTGTTTGTTAAAGAAACAAAACTCATTGATGATTTTCCATTTTTGTTCTAGAGAGAAATCTCATCATCTGTGCAGCCTTCTTAAAGCAAACTAAGACCAGAGGGAGGATTATCCTTGACCTTTGAAGACCAAAACTAAACTGAAATTTAAAATGTTCTTCGGGGGAGAAGGGAGCTTGACTTACACTTTGGTAATAATTTGCTTCCTGACACTAAGGCTGTCTGCTAGTCAGAATTGCCTCAACAAGAGTCTAGAAGATGTTGTCATTGACATCCAGTCATCTCTTTCTAAGGGAATCAGAGGCAATGAGCCCATATATACTTCAACTCAAGAAGACTGCATTAATTCTTGCTGTTCAACAAAAAACATATCAGGTAAATAGTGGTTTCTTAGCAATCCTTTGTTCCATGTGTTTTGTGGCTTCAGGAGCTGAGGGATATGGCTGAACAACTTATAACAGTGATTCTCAACAGGGTATGAATGTAAGTGACAAAATCACTGGAGAATTTTCTACAAGTGTGCCCTCCCCATCCTAAGCTGAGTCAAAGTTATTGATGAATGTATGTATATATCCCTCAGGTGACTGGGTAGACAAGAGATTGGGAATCACTGGTGTTATATCCCAACCGGTATCTAGAATATTGAAAACAAAAATCCTATTGAAATGGTTAGCTGCCATCAGCATGGAGTATTGGAATACAGTGTGATAATACAAAGAAAATGTAAACAGAGAAAAAGAGTTGAGACAAAAAATAGAATTCTTATCTCTTGGGAAAATCAGCATTTGATCTTTAAGTTGGAAGCATAAAACCTCTACTTCGTCTCCTTCCTTGGAGCTGGTGGCATAGGATAAGTCAAAAAAAAAAAACACTGACTACTAGGTAACTGCAGCTTCTAGAACTCTAATGGGATGGGGAATCATTTAGTCTGGCCCATTTTCATGACACAGGAGGAAATTGAGACCCATAGGTTTGAACCAGGCCTTTGCATATTTTAGGATTTAAATATTTGTACTGAAAAGAGAAGTATACTGTGTATCTTAGTAAAACCTTTTTTCAATTTTACTTACGACCCTGTCCGAGTTCTCTAAATGAAAAAAACTAAATTTATTGAGTACTTAACACTTTATTAGTTGCTAGAGAGAAAACAGTGAATAAGATGGACAAGGCCTTGCCATCAAGTTGCCTAGAAAAGCTAGTGAATGGCTGGGCCTGGTGACTCATTCCTGTAATCCCAGAAATTTGAGAGGCCAAGGCAGGAGGATTGCTTGAGCCCAGGAGTTTGAGACCAGCCTGGGCAACATAGCAAGACCCTGTTCTCTGTAAAAAGTAAAAAATTAGCCAGGCATGCTGGTATATGCATGTAGTCCCAGCTACTGGGAGGCTGAGGTGGGAGGATCACTTGAGCCCAGGGCGTTGAGGCTGCAGTGGACTTTTTTGTTTGTTTGTTTGTGATGAAGTCTCGCTCTGTTGCCCAGGCTGGAGTGCAGTGGCGCAATCTTGGCTCACTGCAATCTCCGCCTCCCAGGTTCAAGTGATTCTCCTGCCTCAGCCTCCCGAGTAGCTGGGACTACAGGCGCCCGCCACCATGCCCGGCTAATTTTTTGTATTTTCAGTAGAGACGTGGTTTCACCATGTTGGTCAGGCTGGTCTTGAACTCCTGATCTCAAATGATCCTCCCACCTCGGCCTCCCAAGTGTGTGAACCACCGCACGCAGCCTACAGTGAGCTTTGATCGAACCACTGCACTCCAGCCTGGGTGACAGAGCAAGACCTTGTCTCAAAAGATACATATTTGATCTTTGTCTCCAGTTCCTGGCACAGAACTCCTAAAAACTTTGGAATTTCCCAAGAGATGGGAGCATGTCTTTGGTTATTTATAACCAGCCCCTTTCAACTATACTTGAGTTTGTGCTAGTGAGGCTTCACCTCGGGGGAGGGACTGGAGATTGAGTGCAGTCACAGGGCCCATGACTTAATCAATCATGCTTGTGTAAAATGAGACCATCATAAAAACCCCTAGATGATGGGGAAGCATCCAAGTTAGTGAACACATCCCAGTGTCAAGAGAATTATGTACCCCAATTCCCCAGGGACAAAGTCTCCTGTACTTGGGACTCTAGGAGCCTCTTTTGGCTGTTCATTTGTATCCTTTATTATAAACTGTAATAGTAAATACAGCATTTTCCTTAGTTCTATTAGTTGTTCTTGCAAATTATCAAATCTGAGGGGGTAGGATCATGGGAATCCCTGAATTAGTAGTAGCTGAGTCAGACAGAAGTGTGGGTGACCTGGAGACCTGATACTTGCTACTGGCTTCTGAAATGAGGGCAGTCTTGTGATACTGAGCCCATAATCCATGGAGTCTGATGCCAACTCTGGATGGTTGGTATCAGAATTGAACTGAATAGTAAGATATGTGGTTATTGCTGCAAAATGGTGTGGAGAAGACACCGTATACTTGGTGTCAGGAGGAAAAATCCCTTTGATGGTCTCATTGAGCATTGTGCTTTGCAACGCTGTATGCAAGTAATTTATGGAAATGACAGAGGTTTAATTTAAATTTCTAGTTTTTCTTTAAATGTTGACATCAACATGTATGTGAAATAGAAACATCACCTGCAAGCAGGACTGAATACTGTAGGTGTGGTATTTACAGGCATCAGCAAAGCCCTGCTCCTCAATTCTAAGAAATGAGGGTTTGCTGTTTTATTCTAGAAGCCAAAGTCCTATTACTGCTTTGCTACAAGCAGAGGTACTTGGGACCTCAGTTAATGGATCTCAAACATTTTCCTCACTTACTGAGAAATGGTTTAACCACTGAGGGTTCAAAAGGCACTATGATAACTTGATGATATGCTAGAAAAATGCACATAACACGATGGGCACAATATCTTGCATACAATTTTGAGCTTATGGACCCTCCCCTTTACCTAAGTGCTAAAAAGAAAGGTATTTCTGGTATCACATTGTTGAGAAAGAAAAAGCAGGAGTACTCCTGTTATTATCTGAGTAATGGGGATATGACATGATAAAACTCCTGCAGAGGCTAACTAAATCTTCCTTCCCATCTGGGGAGTTGGAGTTGATCTCTCACCATTGCCTGACTAGCACCAGTGGTGGTGATGGTCGACAGAGTGTGTGTTTTTAACAATTAGCCTATGTGCCTCTTAACCTTCAACCTGACCAGGGATATGCTGACCTCCCAAAGATGTGAGACTGTACCAAATGGAGGACAAAATCAAATCTAGGCCATGATGAATAGAGGGTTTAATTTCTGTTGGACACAAGAGGAACAGAAAAAGAAGCCAGCGGCTGGGTGCAGTAGCTCATGCCTGTAATCCCAGTAGTTTGGGAGGTTGACGGGGATGGATTGCTTGAGCCCAGGGGTTCAAGATCAGCCTAGTCAACATAGTGAGACCCCGCCTCTACAAAAAAAAAAAAAAAAAATTAGCCAGGCATGGTGGTGCACGCTTGTAGTCCCAGCTACTGGAGAGGCTGAGGTGGGAGGATTGTTTGAGCCCAGGAGGTCAAGGCTGAAGTGAGCCATGATTCTTCCACTGCACTGCAGCTTGGATGACAGAGCAAGACCCTGACTCAAAAAAGAGAAGAAAAGAGACCAGAAATTATAGTTAAGAGTGAAAAGTGAGGAAGGAAGGAATGTAGAAAAGCAAATATGACAAGGAGAGAGGGGAAATTGGAAGAAAAACAAAGAACGGTACAGATAAAAATTAAAGGATAGATTGTATTCCATATACTACTCAGATCCTGTGTGGAAGGAGCCATGATATCTAGGATAATTTACTGACTCCACTCATGGCTTTATTAGGCATCTGAGATGCTTTCAGAATCCAAGAGATGGGCAGGTGCAGTGGCTTATACCTGTAATCCCAGCACTTTCGGAGGCCAACAAGGGCAAACAGCTTGAGCCCAGGAGTTCAAGACTAGCCTGGGCAATATAGGGAGACTCCATCTCTACAAAAAATACAAAAAAAAAATCTGGGTGTGGTGGCTTGCGTCTGTAGTCCCAGTTACTCGGGAGGCTGAGGTGGGAGGATCTCTTGAACCTGGGAGATGGAGGTTGCAGTGAGCTGAGATCATGCCACTGCACTTGCACTTCAGCCTGAGTGATAGAGCAAGACGTTATCTCAAAAAAAAAGAATAATAATAATAAAAATAAATCCCAGTTTTGTAGACAACAAGCAAAGCATTGTGGGCAGGGGCCAGTGGAGCGCATGCCTCCTTCTCTCCATCAGGCCTGCTCAGGGTGTGACCTTGGCCACATCAGTGTCAGAGAGCCTCTTCACAGCCTGTTTGGTGCTTGCTGGCCCTGGCATCCACAGTGAACACCAGTGTGTTGTTGTCTTCTATCTTCATAGCACATCAGTAGTCAGGGCTTGATGATGGCAGAGTGGTCAAGCATGTGGGAGCACTCTTCCCAGGATACTTGGGCTGCCTCTGGAGCCACAGTGTCTTGAGCTGCTGGAGATGAGTGACATGCAGGTCTTGTGTGTGTATGTGTGTGTGTGTGTGTGTGTGTGTGTGTGTGTGTGGTTGTGGATGCCTTTCAGCCCTGCCTTCTTGGCCTTTAAAGACTTTGCTTTGGCTTCGACTTTAGGAGGGACAGGAGCTTCCTTCTTTGCCTTCGGTGCCACCTTGTGAAAAAAAAAAAGCTAAACCCAATGTTTTTTAAAATTGCCTTAAGCGACTAAACTAAGGAAAAGGAAATGATTCAGCGGTCAGCAAGCAAGTGAACAAAATGAACAAAGGTGTTTGTGTTGGACTCCATAATAAGTGAAGTTTTTCCTACTTGCCCTACTCTTTAGAAAATTGCATTTCAAAATCATGCTTATGAAATCTTTCATTGCAGGGGACAAAGCATGTAACTTGATGATCTTCGACACTCGAAAAACAGCTAGACAACCCAACTGCTACCTATTTTTCTGTCCCGATGAGGAAGCCTGTCCATTGAAACCAGCAAAAGGACTTATGAGTTACAGGATAATTAGAGGTACTAAAAGCATTATACTTTTTCTTTTGTGATTGGAATAATTTAAGACTGGTTCATGTGAAAGAGTTTCTACAAGAGTCTAAATAAAACTTCCAGAAGGGGTACCAGACATACCAGAAAATCTCATGACTGGAAATTCAATTTATTAAACCAAAATTTGATTTCCAATGAAAGCCGTGGTAGTATTTGTTTCTGTTTTTACCTTCATGAGATAAAAGGCACACAAACATTTTATGAAACATTCTTGAAGCACCTCTTTAGAACAAGGGCAGCAACACTGGAATAAGTATACAGGTCTCCAGGGTGATTGTTTTGAAAGGGTGAAGACTTGTGTTAATATAGAAAGTTCTAGTATATTTGTTATTAAGTTCCCATTCTAATCACATTATCTGAAATCAAACTTGTTTATGGCCATACCACCCTGAACGCACCCAATCTCGTCTGAAATCAAACTCACTGGATTTTATTGTCTAGACTTGAAAGGAAATTCATTCAAGAAGTATTTATTAAACATTTACCATGTGCCAGATTCTGTCCAAAGCACTAGAACTACAGTCTCCATGTTCATGGAACTTACATATTAATTCAGAATGGAAAATAAATAGCAAAAAAATTAATATAATTACTGGGATATGTTTTGCTGAGACTTTGGCTTGTTAATTTTTCAAGTTGAATGGTTTCAGTATCAATTTTTCTTTTTTTTTGAGATTATCCATGTAAAAAAGGTGAAAACAAATATAATGTTGCTTAGGTAATTCTGTGGACCCTTCATAGACAGTATTTGCATAATCAGAATTACAGAATTTAGTGGGGTTTGTTGTTGTTGTTGTTTGTTTGTTTGTTTTTTTCCGAGATGGAGTCTCACTCTGTTGCCCGGGCTGGAGTGCAGTGGTGCCATCTCGGCTCACTGCAAGCTCCGCCTCCCGGGTTCAGGCCATTCTCCCGCCTCAGCCTCCCGAGGAACTGGGACTACAGGTGCCCGCCACCATGCCCGGCTAATTTTGTTTTTGTATTTTTAGTAGAGACGGGGTTTCACCGTGTTAGCCAGGATTGTCTCAATCTCCTGACCTCGTGATCCGCCCGCCTCGGCCTCCCAAAGTGCTGGGATTACAGGCATGAGTGTTATTGTTGTTTTTTGAGACAGAGTCTCATTCTGTCACCCAGGCTGGAGTGCAGTGGCGCGATCTCAGCTCACTGCAACCACCACCTCCTGGGTTCAAGCAATTCTCATGCCTCAGCCTCCCAAGTAGCTGGGGTTACAGGCACCCACTACCATGCCCAGCTATTTTTTTTTTTTTTTGTATTTTTAGTAGAGATGGGGTTTCACCATGTGGGCCAGGCTGGTCTCATCTCCTGACCTCAGGTGATCCACCCTCCTTAGCCTCCCAAAGTGCTGGGATTATAGGCGTGAGCCACTGCACCCAGCTTCAATTTTTCTTTTATTTAAGTTTTAGAAAGTTATCATCATACTCTTGATTTTTAATATTCTACTTGTTCATTTATTCAATAAATAACAAATACTATTTAGTATCTTCTATGTGCCAAGTACTTTCTATGCCCTAAAGAAACAACACTAAACATGAAAAACAAGGTTCTGGCCAAGTGTGGTAGCTTATGCCTATAATTCCAGCATTCTGGGAGGCGGGAGGATCACTTGAGCCCAGAAGTTAGAGACCAGCCTGGGCAACATGATGAGACCTCATATCCACCAAAAATTTAAAAAATTAGCCAGGCATGGTGGCATGAGCTTGTAGTCCCAGCTACTTGGGAGGCCAAGGCAGGAGAATTCCTTGAGACCAGGAGGTCAAAGCTGCAGTGAGCTGTGTTCATGCCACTACACTCTAGCCTGGGTGACAGAATGAGACACTGTCTCTAAAAAAAAAATAGGAAAACAAGGTTCTCCCTTCTGGAACTTATGTTTTAGGGGAGAGAGACAATAACCATAATAAATAATCAAGAAAAATATAGTCACAAGTGCTATGCACAGAATTGAGACAGGACAGTATAATAGACAATCAATAAGTAAAGATGGAACCCCTAAACTGAGATCTGAACAGGGAGGAGCCAGATGTGAGGAGATCAGGGGAAGACCTTCCAAGTCCAAGGTCCTCAGGCAAAATGGTTTGGAGTGTTTGAAAAACCAACACTCCAATCCCAGCTGGTTGGCTCGTTGTGAAATATGCAGAGTGATATGCAAAACGGCAGGGAGGGCCAGATCACATAACCCCTTGTAAGTCATAGGAGGGAGTTTTTTGTTTGTTGTTGTTGTTGTTGTTTTTGAGAGAGTCTCACTCCGTTGCCCAGGTTGGAGTGCAGTGGTGTGATCTCAGCTCCCTGCAACCTCCGCCTTAGGAGGGGCATATGCCACCACACCTGGCTAATTTTTGTATTTTTAGTAGAGACAGGGTTTCACCACATTGGCCAGGCTGGTCTTGAGCTCCTGACATCGGGTAATCCATCCACCTCAGCCTCTCAAAGTGCTGAGAAAACTCCGTGCCCAGCCGGGAGTTTTTAGGTGTGTGGTGGGAAGCTGTTGGGAGTTTTATTTTTATTTTTTTCAGATGGAGTCTCACTCTTGCACCCAGGCTGGAGTTCAGTGGTGCAATGTCGGTTCAATGCCACCTCTGCCTCCCAGGTTCAAGTGATTCTCCTGCCTCAGCCTCCCGAGTAGCTAAAACTACAGGAAAGCATCACCATGCCTGGCTAATTTTTGTATTTTTAGTAGAGATGGTCTCACCATGTTGGCCAGGCTGGTCTTGGATTCCTGACCTCCTGACTCACGTCTGTAATCCTAGCACTTTGGGAGGCTGAGGCGGGCAGATCACAAGGTCAGGAATTCGAGACCATCCTGGCCAACATGGTGAAACCTCGTCTCTACTAAAAATACAAAAATTAGCCAGGTGTGCTGGTGCGTGCCTGTAATCCCAGCTACTCGGGAGGCTGAGGCAGGAGAATTGCTTGAACCCAGGAGGCAGAGGTTGCAGTGAGCCGAGATTGCGCCACTGCACTCCAGCCTGCACAACAGAGCAAGACTCTGTCTTGGGGGAAAAAAAAAAAAAAAGGTGATTTCTCAAAGCTCACCATAGCTGCCCTCTTGGGAATGGACACTGATGCAGCAGCAAAGTAGAAATGGAAAGACTGGTTAGGAGGCGTGGGTGATACCTGGGTGAAGAAACAGGGAGTGGTGGGCGAGATGGAGAGACTAGTGGACATATGGGCTGTTCCGAAGTAGAGTTGACAGGACCTGCTGGTGGTATGGGTCTGGGGGACCAGAAAAAAAGAACCATCAAGGCCAAGTCCTAGTTTTTGCCTTGAGCATCCAGATGAATGGTGACACCATTTGCTGCATTGGGGGAAACTTGAGTAGTTTTAGGGTTGTGGAATGGAATCTATGTGGAGTGGAATCTAGGGTTCTCTCTTGACTACATTAAGTATGAGGTGCTTTGGGGAATGATACTGCCCAGGGTGCCTGCGTGTTGACACTGCTTTGCCCCCTAGCTGAGGCTGTGTCTGAGTTTTGTTCATGTGCCAGGGAAACCTGATGTGTCAAACAACCTCTCAAACAGCAGCTTGAAGCACAGAGTATTGTGTAAATAATTATTAGGATATGATGATAGAAATTACAGCTGAATTTGTTTTCTAATACTTCTGGAGTGTTGTTGCTTTTGTGATGCACATAAAAAGAGCATGTATGGGATGAAGATCTTTGCCAATGGAAATGGGAAAAAAGGGAACTTGGCATGTGCATAAATCTTCTTAGGGCGAGTGTGAAGGTAATGAAGTGAAATTGGAATTAAACGGTTCTTGTGGCAGCCACCAGGGGGCGTTGCCAGCCCCTGAGCAGGTTGATGGACGCTTAAGGGCAACGTCGCACCAACCCCGGACGTAGTATGCAAAGGACTGTTTATATCTACAGGATGTGTGCAAGTTGTGTTTGTAATTCTGTTTATGAATCTGTCCATGTTGATGAATTCATATTACCCCATTAAAAATGAATTATCTGCCTCCTGCCTGGAGTGAAATTAAATACAGATTATCTGTTTGGTGGTTTGTTTCTGGAAGAACTCTATTTCTTTTTCTTTTCTCTCTTTTTTTTTTTTTCTTTTTTTTAAGGCAGCGTCTCACTCTGTTGCCCAGGCTGCAGTGCAGTGGCACGATCATGGCTCACTGCAGCCTCCACCTCCTGAGCTCAAGCAGCCCTCTCCATTCAGCCTCCCGAGTATTTGGGACTACAGATAATGCACCACCATGCCAGGCTAATTTTTTTAAATGTTTTGTAGCAATGGGGGTCTCAATATGTTGCCCAGGCTGGTCTCAAACTCCTGGCCTCAAGCAATCATCCTGCCTTGGCCTTTCAAAGTGCTGGGATTACAGGCATGAGCCACCGTGCCCAGCCTCTATTTCCTATATCCCATTGACTAATATTTACGGACCAAGAGTTTGAAAGATGACAGTGGATTCTGTTCATTCTCTAAAGCCATTGCAGTTTGGTATTTAATCTTTTATTGTTGTTGTTGGCAGCTTCATGGCGTGTCATTTTTACCAAGGACTGGAAGAATAGAAGAATTCAGACATAGAATAGATTGGGAGTCTGTTTGCTCAGCTGGGGTCCCAGTAATAGTCAGTCTCTCATTTTTCAACTCAGTGAAGTCGTTTGAAAATAAAACTCCAAAGAGGAGTTAAGGGCACAGAGCTGCTTTGCAGCTCCCTTTGTGGCTCATCTCTGCGTGACTGAGAGGAAGCACCATGCCCCAATGGCAAACACGAGTGGGTGAGGCGAATGGAGCAGGTGTGGAGGATCCCTGTGTGGTTCTAGGACCTCTGCCAACAGAGGAATCTTATCAAGAAGTGGGACTGGCCCTAGCTTTGCTTTATTTATGGGCTTGCATGCTTGAGAAAGAAAACAGCTGTTTTGGCCGTTCTTGTCAATGGCCATATTTAAGTTCTGATTTCACACACATCACAGAGTGTTTACTTAAACAGTCTTTTTCTTTTTTAACTTTAAAATGAATTATAGGCCAAGCATGATGGCTCACACCTGTAATTCCAGCACTTTGGGAGGCCGAGGTGGGCGGATTGCTTGATTCCAGGAGTTCAAGACCATCCTGGGCAACATGGCAAAACTCTGTCTCTACAAAAAATACAAAAATTAGCTGGGCATGGTGGCATGGCACTGTGGTCCCAGCTGCTCAAGAGGCTGAGGTGGGAGGATCGCTTGAACCCAGGAGGTTGAGGCTGCAGTGAGCTGTGTTTGTGCCACTGCACTCCAGTCTGGGTGACAGAGCAAGACCCTGTCTCAAAAAATAAAATAAAATATATTTTCAAATATATTTTATTTGACCCAAATTCTATTTTAGAGTAGAATACTATATCCTAGAGCAGATGTCCACCAACTTTTTCTGCCAAGGGCCAAATAGTATTTTAGGCTTTTCACACCAGTACTTTAGGTTTTGAAATACAGAAATTTGAATTTCGTGTACTTTTCCTGTGTCACACAATATTCTTTCGATTATTTTTCAGCCATTAAAAGAAATGTAAAAACTGGCCAGGCATGGTGGCTCACCCCTGTAATCCCAGCACTTTGGGAGACCGAAGTGGGTGGATCACCTGAGGTCAGGAGTTCGAGACCAGCTTGGCCAACATGGTAAAACCTCATCTCTACTAAAAATACAAAAATCACCCAAGTGTGGTGGCACGCACCTGTAATCCCAGCTACTCAGGAGGCAGAGGCAGGAGAATCGCTTAAATCTGGAAGGCAGAGGTTGCATTGAGTCGAGATCATACCACTGCACTCCAGCCTGGGTGACAGAGTGAGACTCTGTCTCAAAACAAATAAAAATTTAAAAAAATGTAAAAACCATTCTTGGCTTGCAAGTCATACAAAGACAGATGGCAGGCCAGATTTGTCCATCAGGCCGTAGTTTGCTGAGCCCTGTCCTAGATGGATGAATAAGTGACAGTGCAAAGAACCTCTCAGAGGGGTAAGGCTTAGAGAGTAATCACAAGATGGCATGAATCCGAAGCTGCCTCTGGATCTGCTTGTAGGAAAGAGGAGACTGAGGACCAGTTTGGAAACTGGCATGGAGGTGAATTGAGGAAGAAAAAGGAAAAGAGAGCAGGAGTGAGTGGACCGGGAAATGCCAAGATATTCCTCTGCTTCTTTCCTTGTGTTTTCTGCAGTTCTAATGTGAGATGGTTAGCCTAGCAGCAGAGTGATACACGGCAATTCACCTGGTCATTCCCTGCACTTGATTGCTTGAACAGGCCTTTCCAGTTTGAGCTGTGATAAATGGGGTGTGTGATCAGGAGAAAAATTCTAAGCTTCGTGGAGCAGGAGCAGGATCTGGGGCTGGTTTCTCCTCAGCAGGCATCGGGACTGTATGGTTTTTCTGCCCTCTATGTCTACGATATGGTCATCATGATTTCAAATATTGGTCCCATCATCCTCATGACCTATGACATTGACTCCAAAATTCTAATCTTTGAGAGTCCAGATGAAATCTCCCAGATGGCCTCCCTCCTCTGAGCACAGTGCTGGAACGATACATCTCTGATTTTTTGTTGTCGTTGTTGTTCTGCTGCTGCTGTGGCCTCCGTGCTCCCAGAGGAGACCAGACCCTGCCTGGCCCCTCCTCCTCATCCCTGTTGGAGACACATCACAGGAATTCTGCTCCCTCTCTCCTGCTCTATCGCCTCGTTTCCCACGGCTTCCACATACCTTTCTTGGCTGCCCCATGCCTCCACTGATATCTCTCCTGATGATTACTTGCTCCCCAGTTGTCGTCTCAGTCTTAGTTGGCATGTCCTGCAGAAGCCCACACCTTCCCCCGCATTTTCCCTGCCAGCCTTTCCTGCTCAGGTCACCCTCCGGCCCACTATTTTCCCTGGCCGGAGATGGCTTAGGAAGATGGAGAACCCTTTCCATCTTCCTAAGCCTCTTGCCGCCCTGCTGAGCCCCTCCGGCTTCTCTGCTGTAAAACTCCCACCTTTTCCTTAATTTGCCTGGTCCTACTCCACACATTTCTGTTCTCTTCTGTCCTATCATGCTAGAAATAAACCACAGCATCTGGTAGAGAGGCGGCGTTATCAGATTCTCATTTAGCAATTTGTGTTTTTCCATTTTGCACACATTTCAATGAAATGTCAAGTATCAACGGTTTGGAGATTTTTTTGTTTAAGAGACAGGATCTCCCTATGTTGTCTAGGCTGGTCTCAAACTCCTGGCCTCAAACCATCCTCCTGCCTTAGCCTCCCAAAGTGCTGGGATTATAGGTGTGAGCCACCATGCCCAAACGGTTTGGGGATCTTTTGAACAAGCTGATATGTTTGTATTTTTTAACCTACCTTAGCATGGAGTTATATAAGCCTTCCTTTTATTTTCCATACGTTTTCAGATTTTCCATCTTTGACCAGAAATTTGTCAAGCCAAGAGTTACCCCAGGAAGATTCTCTCTTACATGGCCAATTTTCACCAGCAGTCACTCCCCTAGCCCATCATCACACAGATTATTCAAAGCCCACCGATATCTCATGGAGAGACACACTTTCTCAGAAGTTTGGATCCTCAGATCACTTGGAGAAACTATTTAAGATGGACGAAGCAAGTGCCCAGCTCCTTGCTTATAAGGAAAAAGGCCATTCTCAGAGTTCACAGTTTTCCTCTGATCAAGAAACAGCTCATCTGCTGCCTGAAAATGTGAGTGCATTCCTAGCTACGGTGGCAGTTGCTTCTCCACATACCACCTCAGCTACTCCAAAGCCCACCACCCTTTTACCCAGCAATGCTTCAGTGACACCTTCTGGGACTTCCCAGCCACAGCTGGCCACCACAGCTCCACCTGTAACCACTGTCACTTCTCAGCCTCCCACAACCCTCATTTCTACAGTTTTTACACGGGCTATGGCTACACTCCAAGCAATGGCTACAACAGCAGTTCTGACTACCACCTTTCAGGCACCTACGGACTCGAAAGGCAGCCTAGAAACGATACCATTTACAGAGACCTCCAACCTAACTTTGAACACAGGGAATGTGTATAACCCTACTGCACTTTCTATGTCAAATGAGGAGTCTTCCACTATGAATAAAACTGCTCCCTGGGAAGGTAGGGAGGCCAGTCCAGGCAGTTCCTCCCAGGGCAGGGTTCCAGAAAATCAGTATGGCCTTCCATTTGAAAAGTGGCTTCTTATCGGGTCCCTGCTCTTTGGTGTCCTGTTCCTGGTGATAGGCCTCATCCTCCTGGGTAGAATCCTCTCGGAATCACTCCGCAGGAAACGTTACTCAAGACTGGATTATTTGATCAATGGGATCTATGTGGACATCTAAGGATGGAACTCGGTGTCTCTTCATTCATTTAGTAACCAGAAGCCCAAATGCAGTGAGTTTCTGCTGACTTGCTGGTCTTAGCAGGAGGTTGCATTTTGAAGACAGGAAAATGCCCCCTTCTGCTTTCCTTTTTTTTTTTTGGAGACAGAGTCTTGCTCTGTTGTCTAGGCTGGAGTGTAGTGGCACGATCTCGGCTCTCACCGCAACCTCCATCTCCTGGGTTCAAGCGATTCTCCTGCCTCAGCCTCCTAAGTAGCTGGGATTACAGGCATATGCCACCATGCCTGGCTAATTTTTGTATTTTTAGTAGAGACGGGGTTTCACCATGTTGGTCAGGCTGGTTTCAAACTCCTGACCTAGTGATCCACCCGCCTTGGCCTCCCAAAGTGCTGGGATTACAGGCGTGAGCCACCACATCTGGACCCCTTCTGCTTTATGTTTGGTTTTTGAGAAGGAGTGAAGTGGGAACCAAATTAGGTAATTTTGGGTAATCTGTCTCTAAAATATTAGCTGAAAACAAAGCTCTACCTAAAGTAATAAAGTATAATTGCCACATAAATTTCAAAATTCAACTGGCTTTTATGCAAAGAAACAGATTAGGACATCTAGGTTCCAATTCATTGACATTCTTGGTTCCAGATAAAATCAACTGTTTATATCAATTTCTTATGGATTTGCTTTTCTTTTTATATGAATTCCAATAAAACTTATTCCAGATGTAGTTCCTTCCAATTAAATATTTGAATAAATCTTTTGTTACTCAGTAATGTTCTTGTAAGTAGCATGTCCAGCTGGATAACTTTCCATTTATTTCCACTAGCAAAATGATTACGTGGTGAAAATATGTGTTCCACGTTAAAATGACAAACCCCCTTTTTCCCATCAGTGAGCAAAGAGCTTCGCTTGGGAGAATTCTAGCAGAATGTTAGCCCACATGGAGGCAATGATAAGTCAGTTCTGATAAATGGCCAAATCCACTTGGGATCTGTTCTAGTTAACTTTTTAAAGAAGTATTACAGATATTTTCTAAACTTGTAAGTTAAAAATGTACCAATATTATTTTATATCCTTACCTAAATTGACCAGCAATCAGTCTAAGCTTAATTTAGAACAACATTGGAAAAAATAACTAGCACAGGCCAGGCGCGGTGGCTCACGACTGTAATCCCAGCACTTTGGGAGGCCGAGGTGGGCAAATCACGAGGTCAGGAGATCGAGACCATCCTGGCTAACACGGTGAAACCTCGCCTCTACTAAAAATACAAAAAATTAGCCGGGCGTGGTGGCGGGTGCCTGTAGTTCCAGCTACTTTGGAGACTGAGGCAGGAGAATAGTTTGAGTCCAGGAGGCGGAGGTTGTGGTGAGTCAAGATTGCACCATTGCACTCCAGCCTGGGCAACAGAGCCAGACTCCGTCTCAAAAAAATAATAATAATAATAACTAGCACTAACATGATGCTACAATTTTTACTGGTTACCAATTAAAATTTATGAGAAAGGCTTTTAATAAAGTTTTCCAGACAAGTTATAGGTGAGGTAACAAAGAGCCCAGAAGTTCCCTGGGTCAGTTTGATACCTCTTTCCTCTGGACTTCAATTTGCTTATCTGCAAAACAGGAAATTTGGTTCCTTCCAAGTGTCACCAGAGTTTTTAAAAGATAAAAATGGAATTCAGATGCGAACTTAATACAGTGAGCACTAGAGGGCAGTAGCTGGTTAATAAGTACAGCAATTAAGACAAATGCAGGAAATGACAGAAAAGGCTTTTCTTCTTCCTCCTCACCTCCTTCCCCTCTGCTCTTCTGGTAGCCCTCCCCCATCTCCCTGGTTTACACTAAGCTCATAAAGTACATTAAGAGGAAAGCTGATCTATTGAAAATACTACTTTTCTTATATTTTCCAACTTAACAGCTTGACACAAATCTCCAAGGGGTTTACATAAGCTTTAAGTAGGTTGAATAAATAAAACCTTGAGTCAATTTAACTTAACAAGTATTTATTGAATATTCACATGTAGGCCAGAATCAGATTAGTAACCAAGTGCCTTGGAATTTTAAAATTTCTCCTCTCTTTATTAATGGATTTAGTGAGTGGAAATCAGTCTTTCCGTGATGGTTTATAAAGGTATTTTCCTGGCTCTCTTGGATTCTCTGTCCACCTTGCTGCAGTCTTTGTTGTGATGGGGAGACCACATGGGAGCGGTCCAGATGAGTGATGCTACGAACCCAAACTGTTAGTGGCCGTAAGGATGTAGGTTGTAGGGGACATCTGGAGTGGAAAGAGTGCTCTTCTCACACAGCTCTCTCTACTTACTGCCCCTAGGACGGTGGGCGCAACTGTGGCAAGGTGGGGGAATCCCTTAGAGGAATTCAGCAGTGACTAGTCTGGTTAGCCTTTCCCACAAGGCCCAGTGAGTTATGAGCCCCCTCCTTTGGTTTGTAGAAAGAGAAGGTAGCAGCCTAGAACAGGTGAGAAGATGAGGAAGGTCCTTCTGCTCAAACATCCTCTCTCCATATTTTACCAACACGATACTGACCTAGGTTAAAAAGCTACTCTTGGCCAGGCGCGGTGGCTCACGCCTGTAATCCCAGCACTTTGAGAGTCCAAGGTGGGTGGATCACCTGAGGTCAGGAGTTCAAGACCAGCCTGGCCAACATGGTGAAACCCCATCTCTACAAAAATACAAAAATTAGCCAGGCATGGTGGCAGGCACCTGTAATCCCAGCTACTTGGGAGGCTGAGGTAGGATAATTGCTTGAGCCTGGGAGGGGGAGGTTGCAGTGAGCCCAGATCGCTCCATTGCACTCCAGCCTAGCCTAGGCGACAGAGCAAGACTCTATCTCAAAAAAAAAAAAAAAAAGCTACTCTTAGCCAGGCACACAGTGGCTCACATCTGTAATCCCAGCCCTTTGGGAGACTGAGGTGGGAGGATTGCTTGAGCTCAGGAGGTCGAGGCTGCAGTGAGCCAAGATCACGCCACTGCACTCCAGCCTGGGCAACGGAACGAGAGCCCATCTCAAAAAAAAAAAAAAAAAACAAAAAACTACTCTTAAAAAACCTGAGGACTCCTGGATAAATACTGCTATGTGCCTGTTTCTCAATTACCCCTGGCCTGAGTGAGGAACCTTCGGAACTCCTTGGCTCCCAGACTGTGGTGGGCACTACCGGTCACCTGCCCAGCAGCCTGCCCCAGTCCCACTTCTGCCTCATTTGTTACAGGTTGGAGGTGCCAGGTTCAGGGATGGGCCTGTGACCCAAGTTTTAGCTGAAAGGAAACCTACTAGGGACTTCTAGGAGAGATTTTCTTGCTTGTAAAGGGAAGGCTGCACAAGGAGAAAAGCCCTTTTGGCCCACATCCCTTTATTTCATGCTTGGGATGCTGACCATGTAAGGACTTGGTTGTTGGAGCTGTGGTGGCCTCCCTGCCATGATGAGGGAGAAGGCACTGCCACACTGAGCGTGGCAGTGGGTACAGGAAGAGTCCAGTCTGGGATGCCTTGGTTAATTGACAGGACAAACCCTGGAACTGCCAACTTCCATCTTGTTCTGTAATAATAAATCTCTAATATGTGTACCACTTTCAGTGGAGTATTCTATGATTTATTATTTATTGATAGCAAACACTTAGAAAGTACTTACACTATGGGCCGGGCACGGTGACTCACACCTGTAATCCCAGAACTTTGGGAGGCCAAGGCGGGTGGATCACCTGAGGTCAGGAGTTCGAAACCAGCCTGGCCAACATGACGAAACCCCGTCTCTACTAAAAATACAAAAATCAGCTGGGTGTGTTGGGGGTGGAGTTTGCAGTGAGCTGAGATTGCACCCCTGCAATCCAGCCTGAGCGAGAGCAAGACTCCAAAAAAAAAAGTACTTAACACTATGCGCCAGATTCACTTTTACATATACTAATTCACTTCAATTCCACAACAACCTTTTGAATAATTTTAATCCTTATTCTGTAGATAAGGAAACTGAGACACAGCGAAGTTTAAGGGCCTTGCCGGAGGTCACTTGCCCAGATACCCTGGCTCCGGAGTTGCCACTTTTTACATTCTTATAACTGGAATGATACACGGTGTAACCAAAAAGAGGTTTGCAGTAGATTGGAAATGTTCTAGAAAGCTTTTTATTGTTGTTTTTGTTGTTGTTTGAGACAGTCTTGCTTTGTCACCCAGGCTGGAGTGTAGTGGCGCAAACACAGCTTACTGCAGCCTCCAACTCTCAGACTCAAGTAATCCTCCCACCTCAGCCCCCCAAGTAGCTGGGACTACAGGCATGTGCCACCACGCCCAGCTAATTTTTGTATTTTTGTAGATACAGGGTTTTGCCATGTTGGCCAGGCTGGTCTCAAACCCCTGGACTCAAGCAATCTGTCCATTTCAGCCTTCTGGGATTACAGCCTGCTGGGATTACAGGCATGAGCCACTATGCCCGGCCCTAGATAGCTTTTATTTGTATTTATTTATTTAGAGACAGAGTTTTGCTCTTGTCGCCCAGGCTGGAGTGCAATGGCATGATCTTGGCTCACTGCAACCTCTGCCTCCTGAGTTCAAGCGTTTCTCCTGCCTCAGCCTCCTGAGTAGCTGGGATTATGGATGTGCACTACCATGGCCAGCTAATTTTGTATTTTTAGTAGAGGAGATGGGGTTTCACCATATTGGCCAGGCTGGTCTTGAACTCCAGACCTCAGGTGATCTGCCTGCCTCAGCCTCCCAAAGTGTCGAGATTACAGGTGTGAGCCTGCCCCTAGATAGCTTTTTTTTTTTGGTTTTTAGACGGCGTCTTGCTCTGTCACCCAGGCTGGAGTGCAGTGGCACAAACTCAGCTCACTGCAACTTCCGCCTCCTGGGCTCAAGCAATTCTCCTGCCTCAGACTCCCAAGTAGCTGGGATTACAGGCGCCCACCACCACACCCAGCTAATTTTTAAAATTTTTTTGTAGAGATGGGGTTTCACCATGTTGGCCAGGCTGGTCTTGAACTCCTGACCTCAAGTGATCCACCCGCCTCGGCCTCCCGAAGTGCTGGGATTACAGGTGTGAGCCACCGCGCCCGGCCTAGGTAGCTTTTAAATGGTGTGGAGCTGAATGATACCTTGAGCCGAAAGCATGGAAATGAAGAGGTCGGTGGTCTCATTCTGGAGTGGGCTTCATCCACTTTCCCAGTTGCTGATCACCTGTGCCAAAGTTAAGAGTGACTCCTCAGGCTGGGCGCAGTGGCTCACGCCTGTAATCCCAGCACTTTGGAAGCCTGAGGCAGGCAGATCACGAGGTCAGGAGATCGAGACCATCCTGGCTAACATAGTGAAACCCCGCCTCTACTAAAAATACAAAAAATTAGCTGGACGTGGTGGCAGGCGCCTGTAGTCCCAGCTACTCGGGAGGCTGAGGCAGGAGAATGGCATGAACCCCGGAGGCGGAGCTTGCAGTGAGCCAAGATCATGCCACTGTACTCCAGTCTGAGTGACAGAGCAAGACTCCGTCTCAAAAAAAAGAAAAAAAAAAAAAAAAAAGAGTGACTCCTCAGGGACACACGGAGCAGAGAACCCATCCTGTTTCCGTGTCCTGTCATCTGTGTTAATAGTACTGCCAGCCACCCAGTCTCTCCTGTGTTGAGCAACTTCAAAGTCATACTCTGCTTCTCCTGCTGCCTCAGCCTCCACATCCAATGTCTACCAAATATTACCTATTGTCTTTCAAAGATGCCTCTCAAAGTCAGCCATTCCCACTGCTGCCTCCTGTTTGGTCTCCCTAACTTGCTTCTGCTTGCTCTGCTCCCACATCACATATTCCCTCCTTACGACTTCAAGTTACATTAAAAGCACAACACACAGTACATGTAACTCCACGCATGACACTCTGTGCTCCCAGTACCTCTAGGGATGATTACCAGTTGCATGGGGCAGGTGTACCAAGGCTCCCCATGCACTAGCCCCAACCTAACCAAACTGTATCTACCTCTGTCCTGTGAAACCTGGACTGTAGCTACACCACCCTTTTCAACATTTCTCAGTATTGCCAGACACTTTGATGAGCCATCCTCTTCCCTCTGCTTGTAAATTCCTTTCCCCCTTGTTCACTTGGCAAATTTCCGCTCATCCTTCAAGACCACGCTCACACGTCACCTCCACCAGAGTCTCCCCACACTCTCCCAGGAGATGTATCAATTCCTCCTGGGTTTCTGACGCAGCTCGTGAATTATACCATTAGTGAAACACTTCCATGGAATCATAATGTATCAGGTTATATATTACCCCGCTAGACTGGGATACATTAGACAGCAACATTTCTCTGATTCCATCATGCTTAACAGTGTGTCTGGCACATAGGCATTCAATAAGTGATCATGAGTGAATTTTATAACCTGTTCATTGAAGGTCATTTCTTTCAGCAATGGGCAGTAATGTGATTTGGCTGCATACAGAACAGCTTCTATATCATGGAGTGAAAGTGAACCCACTGACGTGCATTTTGTAGCAGAATGGGATAAAATCCAGGTGCACAGTAATGAAGTGTATACTCTTACTTTAACTAAGACCATGTGCAGAGGGATGGGTAGATAAGTATTTGATTTTGTTTATTTCTCTCCTTTGGGTTCAGATAGCATAGTTTCCTTAGCCTATAGAGAGGATGAGCTGACAGAATGTGCTTTTGTTTGTGTTCTTATATTTTTTTATTGTTTTCCCTTTCTTTCTTTCCTTCTTTCCCTTGCTTTCTCTCTCTCTCTCCCTCCCTTCCTTCCTCCCTCCCTCTCTTTCTTTTTCTCTTTCTCCCTTCCCTCCCTCCCCCTTCCCTCCTCTCCCTCCCCCTCCCCTCCCCTCCCTCCCTCCCTTCCTTCCTTTCTTTCATCACTCTGTTGCGCAGGCTGGAGTGCAGTGGCATGACAGCTCACTGCAGCCTCCACATCCCCGGACCCAGGTGATCATCCCACCTCAGGCCCCCAAGTAGCTGCGACTATAGGCGTGCACCACCACGCCTGGCTAATTTTCGTAATTTTTATAGAGACAGGGTCTCCCTGTGTTTTATAGAGACAGGGTCTTGAACTGGGCTCAAGCAATTCGCCCACCTCGGCCTCCCAAAGTGCTGGGATCACAGGCATGAGCCACCGTGCCTGGTTGGTTAATTTTTAATTAAAGTGACTTTCAGAGTACTTTTATAGATAAAATCCGGTTCAGAATCTAAGTTACTTGTCCCCAAATTATCATGTCAGTGAACAAAAGAGTTCAAACTAAAACCAAGGGCTCCAGCCTCCCTGTTCCATGTTCTTCCCTAACACTATGCTAGTGTGAGCAGTGTGTGAGCACAGTGTGAAAATAGTGCATCTAGTAACATACACCGAGATATTGGAGAGGGGAGGGTCCAATTTTGAGTTTCAATCTCATATATTATGTAATGTATAATTTATTTAGTAAACATTTGTTTTTCATATGTTATTAATGAGAAACATCTATTTATGTGTAAGTAATAGAAAATGAGTACACATAGGATTTGTTAAAGACTAAAGTCTGGGCCAGGCACAGTGGCTCACACCTGCAATCCTAACACTTTGGGAGGCCGAGGTGGGTGGATCACTTGAGGCCAGGAGGTTGAGACCAGCCTGGGCAACATAAGGAAACCACATCTCTATTAAAAAAACAAAAATTAACCAAGCATGGTGGTGCGCGCCTTTAATCCCAGCTACTCGGGAGGCTGAGGCAGGAGAATCACTTGAACCCGGGAGGTGGAGGTTGCAGTGAGCTGAGATCATGCCACTGCACTCCAGCCTGGGTGACAGAGCGAGACTCGGTCTCAAAAAACGAACAAACAAAAACCCCAAAACACTAAATTCTGTAATTCTGATTTTATGCAAATACTGTGTATCAAGGGTCCACAGAATTACCTAAGCAGTGTTATATTTGTTTTCATCTTTTTTACATGGATAATTGGTCTTCCCAGCAATATTTTAAATGCCTAGAATATTAGCACTTCACTTACATTTATTTTTATCTGTTAGTCATTTATTGTTTTCCCCCTGTAGCTACAGCTCATGCCCATTTTTTTTTCCTCATCTAGTCCTAATTACAGTGCTATAAAGGATGAGAAAAACAGCTGAAAGCTGAAGGATCTGCCCAACCTAGTCTTCTGCCTCTCCATCTTGGCTTTTTTGCTATGAGAAGTCCTGCTGGCCCATGCACTGTCTTGGTGATCAATGAACTAACATCTGTTAGTTTTGACATATTCTAGACTCCCAACACTCTAAGGTTTTTCCTCTTTCTTTTCTTGGGACAAAAGGAAACCCAAATGCAGCCAGACAGGAATGGTCAAAGTTAGGAGCGGTGAGATCTCTCGGAGGTCAGGCCTCTACTGCCACTTATCCCATTCCTTCTCCACTCTTTCTAGAACCACCCTCAACTTCTCAGGCCCTGAGGCCTGCATCCCTCCGGCATCCCCTCTGCCTTCCAAGGCATGGCTTCCAGGAGAATGGGGAGATGGATGGGATGTGCAGGCTGTGCTTGAGGGGCCCATCTCCTTGAAGACTTCGCCTGTTCTCATAATCCCTGAAAGCCTGCTTCACTCACATCATCAGAGGAGAAAAGGAAACCTTCACCAACTGTATTAGTCAGGGTTCTCTTAGAGGGACAGAACTAATAGGACATATATATATATATATCCTATGATAGATAGATAGATAGATAGATAGATAGATAGATAGACAGACATAAAGGGGAGTTTATTAAGTATTAACCTCCACGATCACAAGGTCCCACAATAGGCTGTCTGCAACTGAGGAGCAAGGAGAGCCAGTCCAAGTCCCAAAACTGAAGAACTTGGAGTCTGACGTTTGAGGGCAGGAAGCACCCAGCATGGGAGAAAGATGTAGGCTGGGAGGCTAGGCCAGTCTCTCTCCTTTTCACGTTTTTCTGCCTGCCTTATATTCACTGGCAGCTGATTACATTTTGCCCACCAGATGAAGGGTGGATCTGCCTTCCCCAGCCCACTGACTCCAATGTTAATCTCTTTTGACAACAGCCACGCAGACATACCCAGAATTAATACTTTGTATCCAGTTGACACTCAGTATTAAGCATCACACCAACTATCACAACACACACCTGACTACATACATTTGTAGGCCTTTAATGCAGATTGATCCATTTTCATAAGCTGAAGAAGATAAAAAGATGGAAGGCAGAGGTGGGAGGATCACTTAAGGCCAGGAGTTCGAGGCCAGCCCGAGCAACCTAGCAAGACCCTGTCTCTAAATAATTTTTTTTTTAAAGAAGAAAGCTGAAAGGATAATGTAGAAGAAATAGTATTTGAAGCTAATGCATAAGTTTCTAAGTGAGTGAGGGTGAGTAGGTGAAAGACAGGATTCCAGGGATTGGGCAGATGAACCATTAGCAAACAAATGGAATGTTATTGTCTTTTTATGTTTTTTTTGTTGTTGTTTGTTTGTTTTTCTCTTTTAGAGACAGGGTATTGCTCTGTTGCCCAGGCCAGAGGCACTGGTATGATCAGAGCTCAATGTTGCCTTGACCTCCTGGGTTCAAGTGATCCTCCTGCCTCAGCCTCCCAAGTAGCTGGGACTACAGGTGTGCACCACCATGCCTAGTTAATTTTTTAAATTTTTTGTAGAGACAGGGTTTCGCTATGTTGCCCAGGCTGGTCTCAAACTCCTGGCCTCAAGCGATCCTCCCACCTCAGCCTCCCAAAGTGCTGGGATTACAGGCATAAGCCACCGTGCTCGGCCTCCTTGTTTAATATTTAATGAAAGTATACATGGTGCTAAATTTATTTAGCCTCAGTCAGTGACCCCCTAACAAACCACTAAGGCATTCCATGCCAGGCTGACCAGGTACAGTGGCACACAAGCCAAATGCTACTGCCACACAGCCTCCTTTTTAAATGTCCCAGAGTAGAGAGGAATAGGGACAGCTGCATTCTTGCAGCCAGCAACGAGCTTCAGAGAGATCCTTTCCCAGCAGCCCCTGCCTTCCAGACAGGCGTTCTTATGCTCCAGTTATGTTCTGCAAATCTCAGCTTTTTTCATGTCCTCATCAGTCAACATCATCAGCAAGCCTGGGGGGAGAAAGCCAAAAAAGTTCTTATCTTTAAAAACAAAAAAAAAGAGGAAAGTCTTGCATTAGACGGACTTTGTCCAGCGCTGTTACACCCACCCTCCATTCCTTCCACTCACACACAACTTTGAAAACTGTCCCTAGGCACAATAAAATCCCCCTGGCTGGATTTATGACCTTCCAAGCTGCAGTGGAGAGGAAAAAGGCCCAACTCGGAGAAAAACAATTATCCAGGGAGGACGGTGTGTGCTGAATTTTAAAATGTTAAATTACGGTGAAAAATTTGCTGGAAAAGAAACTATCTTTCAAATTGTGCTACATAGTAAAGTTAATGGAGCCCATATGTCATCTACTAAAATTTAGAAAAACAAACTAAAAACAATACTTTCGCGCCTGCCAGGCTGAAATGTGATCTACTTCTTAATATTCACCCAACCCAGGGTAAAATGCTTTAAAATGGTAATGATTCCAAAGTGCAGCTCATGCTCAGTGGATAAACAACAGACCTCAAACCCTGGGGGGGCTCATGTTCTCATCGTAGCTCTGGGCGAGTCACTTAATCTCATGGTTCCTTCTCAATTTTCTCAGCTCTGAAATGGGGATGGCAGCACTTCACGAGGTGTTTACGAGGCGTACTAAGATGATTGTAAAACATTTTACAAATGTTTAATAACTGATGCCCTTTTCATAATTTGGCTTTATAACATCTTTCATTATTCATTCAGTGGTGTGGAAATAAATGAGTACAGAGGCTATTTACTCAGAGCTTGCTATGCTATGGGATTCAGCCTCCATCACTTTGGCAGAAGGTCAAAGCAGGCAGAGGAGTGAGAGAATTTACAGTGACAAAAAGGGAAGGCTTCAGGTTTATCTGGATTGGAGCTTATGGGCACGTGGAAGTGGGAGATGGACTGCTTAGAAGCAGGGCAGGCTGGGCGCGGTGGCTCATACCTGTAATCCCAGCAATTTGGGAGGCTGAGGTGGGAAGCTCACAAGGTCAGGAGTTCAAGGCCAGCCTGGCCAACATAGGGAAACCCCGTCTCTACTAAAAATATAAATAAATAAATAAATAAACAAATAAATAAATAAATAAGCCGGGCATGGTGGTGTGTGCCTGTAGTACCAGCTTCTAGGGAGGCTGAGGCAGGAGAATCACTTTAACCTGGGAGGCAGAGGTTGCAGTGAGCCAAGATCGCACCACTGCACTCCAGCCTGGGTGACAAAGCAAAACTCTGTCTCAAAAAAAAAAAAAAAAAAAAAGAAGCAGGGCATCTTGGGTGATTAGTCTGGGGAGCATCTTGGGTGATTAGTCTGGGGAGCATCTTTGGCTTTCTCTGGTCGGTGCTGAGTTGGAAGCCAAGTGGTTTGGCTTCCCCAGCTGGTTGCTACAAAGGTTGTGAGACTCAGTTCTATTCCCAGTGGTCTGGCCATTGCTCATTGTTTGTATATTCATCGGTGAAAAATTAAAGATAGGAGGGTTCTGACTACCCCAGGAGACAACCAGTTGCCTGCCTAGCAGCCTAGGGAGTAATTTATATTTCTTATACCTTTTAAATACTTTTAGAAGAAGCAAATTTAGAAGATAGACTGCTGAACCAACAATTTTCACTCTCTTGAGTCAATGGGCACAACGAGCTAGCAATCAGGACAATTGAGTTCCAGACATGCGTCTATTATAACATGCGCAAAAGGGAGGCAGGAAGACTGACAAGTCACATAACCTCTCAGGGCCTCAGTTTCCTTGTGAACAGGCTGCGAGTTCCTATCTGTCTATCCTATTGCATTGTTTGGTTTTGAGGATAAGTGGCCTAATAGTTTGTAAAAGGACCCTATAAAGCAGTTTTTTTTTTTTTTTTTTTTTTTTTTTTTTTTTTTTTTTTAAGACAGAGTCTTGCTCTGTCGCCCAGGCTGGAGTGCAGTGGTGCGATTGTGGCTCACTGCAACCTCTGCCTCCTGGATTCTAGTGATTCCCGTGCTTCAGTCTCCCGAGTAGCTAGAATTACAGGTTCACACCACCACGCCTGGCTTATTTTTGTATTTTTAGTAGAGACTGGGTTTCACTTTGTTGGCCAGGCTGGTCTTGAACTACTGGCCTTAAGCGATCCGCCTGCCTTGGCCTCCCAAAGTGCTGAGATTACAGGCGATAGCCACTGCATCTGGCCCCAGCTAATTTTTGTATTTTTAGTAGAGACGGGGTTTCGCCATCTTGGCCAGGCTGGTCTCAAACTCCTGATCTTGTGATCCATCTGCCTCGGCCTCCCAAAGTGCTGGGATTACAGGCGTGAGCCACCACACCTGGTCCCTATAAAGCAGATAGTTTAAACCCTATAAAACAGGTCTTTTAGAAGTGTGCTATGGAAGAATGTGGCATAAGCCTTTGAAGTTCCACCTAACAGACTGGAGTCTTGAAAATGCCCACGTGTCCTGTAGGGAGAATGCCAGACTCTTACAGACTCACCCTCTTTCCCATCTCTGTTTCCAGCAAGGCCCACCCTTGCCCACTTCCCTGCTCCTCTGTTTTCAGTCTCTGTGAATGGAATCACCAGAAACTTGAGAATTTCTTTGGGCCTCTGCAGGAAACTAGCATACTTGACTTCAACGCTTGTTAATTCCTCTATTTATTCAAAAATAATGGGTTCCTTATTGCTATTTTAACATGAAGTAATAAATTTTTTTTAATTTCTTATTTTAAATTTCTAATATAGTGAATACTGATAGCTGTAACCAACATAAACAAAATCTCTTTAGGTCTTCAACAATAGTTAAGAATGAAAAAGGGCCGGGCAGCACTTTGAGAGACTGAGGCGGTCAGATCACCTGAGACCAGCCTGGCCAAGAATGGTGAAACCCTGTCTCTACTAAAAATACGAAAATTAGCCCGCCATGGTGGCGGGCGCCTGTAATCCCAGCTATTTGGGAGGCTGAGGCACAAGAATGGCGTGAACCCGGCAGGTGGAGATTGCAGTGAGCTGAGATCGTGTCATTGCACTCCAGCCTGGGCAATAGAGCAAGATTCAGTCTCAAAAAAAAAGAAAAAAAAAACAAGACTCAGTCTCAAAAAAAAGAAAAACAAAACACATAAGAATGTAAAGGATCCTAAAACTAAAACTTCATTAGCCACGGCTTTAGAGAATCTTACCCTTTGTGTCAGTGATTCTACTGCTAGGATTCTATTTTAAGGCCATAGAATTGCACATAGAAATGAACGCACAGAGACTCCGTCTCAAAAAAAAAAAAAAAAAAGAAATTAACGCACATTATGCTCGTTGCAGCACAATTATCAGTAGAATCAACCTGAGTCTCTGAAAAGGATTAAATAATTCACAGTACATTCATAAAATAAAATAGTATACAGTTAATAAACATATTTTCAAAGAATTTTGATGATGGGGGAAATGCTAGCAGGGTAATAGTAAATGACATAGCAGTACATGAAACCATACTGAGAATGCTTACAATTTTGTGTTTATGTGTATGTGCAGCTTAAATATACTACATACACTAAACTGTTCCCAGTGATTCTCCATTTAGGGGTTATTGGACTCTGGGTGATATTTTTCTGTATTTACATGTTGTCTACAGAAAACTCACATATTTTTATAATTAGAAAAACATAGGCTGGGTGCTGTGGCTCACGCCTGTAATCCCAGCACTTTGGGAGGCCAAGGCGGGCAGATCACGAGGTCAGGAGATCAAGACCATCCTGGCTAACACGGTGAAACCCCGTTTCTACTAAAAATACAAAAAAAATTAGCCAGGCGTGGTGGCGGGCGCCTGTAGTCCCAGCTACTCGGGAGGCTGAGGCAGGAGAATGGCGTGAACCCGGGAGGCAGAGCTTGCAGTGAGCCGAGATAGCGCCACTGCACTCCAGCCTGGGCGACAGAGCAAGACTCAGTATCAAAAAAAGAAAAACATAAAAGTTACTTTAAAAACATTTACAACACCAAATATGTGTGTGTGTGTGTGTGTGTGTGTGTGTGTGTGTTTGAAACAAGGTCTCACTGTCACCCAGGCTGGAGTGGAGTGGTGCGATCTTACTTACTACAATCTCCGCTTCCCAGGCTCAAACCTCCCACCTGAGCCGTCCAAGTAGCTGAGACTATAGTGGCCAAGTAGCCACCACGCCTAGCTAATTTTTGTATTTTTTGTAGAGACAGGGTTCCGCCATGTTGCCCAGGTTGGTCTCAAAGTCCTGAACTCAAAGTTACCCGCCCACCTCGGCCTCTTTAAATGCTGGGATTACAGTGAGCCACTGCACCCAGCTAACATTTACACTTTTAATACATAAGCTTCCAGCCTTCCAAAGGACAAGGATCCATAATTTACCCTTTTTGTGTGTGAGGACGGGAGAGAAGGAGCATTTGCTATAGCACTTACAGGTATAAAATCCTGTCTAGCCACTACTTTAATAGCCAATCATATGTCCGGTGTCTGAAAAGTCTTCTCTTTCATAATCACAGAGCCCAGGCTACAACCAGGATAGGCCAGAAATCAGGCATACCAGCAGGAACAGGCAGAGGCCACTGACTCAAATGCGTAGCAAAGTCAATTTTCTTTGGCATTAACCTTGGAGAAAATGATCAGGCCAAGAGATAAGCCTATGAGGCCAGGTGCAGTGGCTTATGCCTGAATCTCAGCACTTTGGGAGGCCAAGGTGAGAGGATGGCTTGAATCCAGGAGTTTGAGACCAGCTGGGCAACAAAGTGAGACTGTGTTTCTACAAAAAATTAAAAATACAAAAATTTGCTGGGCATGGTGGCACGCACCTATAGTCCCAGCTGCACAAGAGGCCAAGATGGGAGGATCATTTGAGCCCAGGAGGTTGAGGCTGCAGTGAGCATGTTTGTATCACTGCACTCCAGCCTCAGTGACAGAGCAACACCCTGTCTAAAAATAAATACACAAATAAATAAAAATAAAAGAAATAGGCCAGGCACAGTGGCTCACGCCTGTAATCCCAGCACTTTGGGAGGCCAAGGCGGGCGGATCACGAGGTCAAGAGATTGAGACCATCCTGGCCAACATGGTGAAACCCCGTCTCTACTAAAACTACAAAAATTAGCTGGGCATGGTGGCGCATGCCTGTAGTCCCAGCTACTCGGGAGGCTGAGGCAGGAGAATCACTTGAACCCGGAAGGCGGAGGTTGCAGTGAGCTGAGATTGCGCCACTGCACTCCAGCCTGGGCAACAGAGCACGACTTCATCTCAGAAAATAAATAAATAAATAAATGAAATATATATTTTTTATATATTTTTATATATACTATTTTATATATTATTTTATATATAATTATATATATAAATATATACAAATATGTCACTTCTCTGAAGCAGTGTCACTGTAGCATCTGAGAGTCAGTCCAAGCAGGATTGGGAAGGCAATTGGCAGGTGATTGCAAGAAGGCCGAAGAGAAAGCCCTTGGTCACTGGGGAGATCTGTCTGCAAGACCACGGGCTCCAATCTCAGGTGTCAGAACTTGTGGATGATCTGAAGCCTTTAAGAAATTAGAGCCTACAGTCCCCTAGTTCAGGGTGAGGGGGTGCTGCAGAAAAAGTAGGTTTCGGAGACATGCCTGAAAGACGTAGGTCAGACATACTCAGTTCAGCCAGGTGAGCTGGTGCTAATTTCTACCTCACGGGGTTGTGTTCAGGATTAAATAAATCACGGCAGGCAAAATATCCAGCACAGAGCCTGCATAGTAGAAATAAAGAGAAGTCACTATTCATCATCATTACTCTCCTTACTGCTTTCTCAGGTCTCACAAAAATGGGGTGTTGGGTGTATATATTCTTGGGTGTATACATTCTTTTTTTTTTTTTTTTTTTTTTTTTGAGATGGTGTCTCACTCTGTCACCCGGGCTGGAGTGCGGTGGCATGATCTTGGCTCACTGCAAGCTCCACCTCCTGGGTTCACGCCATTCTCCTGCCTCAGCCTCCCGAGTAGCTGGCACTACAGGCACCCGCCACCATGCCCAGATAATTTTGTGTATTTTTAGTAGAGATGGGGTTTCACCATGTTAGCCAGGATGGTCTCGATCTCCTGACCTCATGATCCGCCCCCCTCGGCCTCCCAAAGTGCTGGGATTACAGGCGTGAGCCACCGCGCCCGGCCCAGGTATATATATATTCTTATATAGGTAAGAATCAATGTTCCTTGGGGACATTTTCCCTAATGGACCAACCCTAGAAATTCTCCAGTAAAGACCACTCTGGGACAGATGTTCCCTCCAGGCCTGCCAGAGCTCTTGGGTCAAGGAGAACTCATAGTGACATGCTGATTGTTCGATCTTTAGGCAAGACTTTTCTACCTGGAGCAGCAGCTCCTCTGCTCTGCACACAGGTTCTCTCATATATAGCCTGTAAAAATGGGACTTTACTCCCTGTACTGGTTTATCTCTGGTGTAGTGGGAAAAAGCCAAAACAAAGTTCACTTGTTTCCCTTAACCCTTAGAATCCTAGCTGTTACCCAACCGAACTTGGGTCTGCTTACCCAGCACACAGGAAAAAACAAACAAACAAACACTGACGCTGGGATTTACAGCAAGAGGAAGTGAGGCATTTATTGCCTGGTGCCAGGCAAGGAGAACTGGGCAGCAAACTAATGCTGAGGACTTGAACTCCCTAATGACTTACAATTAAGGATGTTTAAGAAAGCAGAAGTTGGCCAGGTGGTTCACACCTGTAATCCCAGCAGGAAGTGGAAGCAGGAGGATAGCTTGAGCCCAGTTCAAGATCAGCCTGGGAAACATAGTGAGACCCTGTCTCTATTTTTTATAAATATAAATACATACACACACACACATATATATATATATTTTTTTTTTGAGACAGAGTCATACTCTGTTGCCCAGACTGGGATGCAGTGGTGTGATCTCGGCTCACTGCAGCTTCTGCCGCCCAGGTTCAAGTGATTCTCCTGCCTCAGCTTCCCAAGTAGCTGGGAATACAAGCGTGTGCCACCATGCCTGGCTAATTTTTGTATTTTTAGTAGAGACAGGATTTTGCCATATTGGCCAGGCTGGTCTTGAACTCTTGACTTCAGGTGATCTGCCCACCTCAGCCTCCCAAAGTGCTGGGATTATAGGCATGAGCCACCGTGCCCGACCAAAAATATTTTTTAAATGGAAAAAAAAAAAAAAAAAGAGCTGGGCACAGCAGCTCAGGCCTGTAATCCCAGCACTTTGGGAGGCCTAGGTGGGTGGATCACGAGGTCAGGAGATTGAGACCATCCTGGCTAATGCGGTGAAACTCCATCTCTACTAAAAATACAAAAAAATTAGCCGGGCATGGTGGCGGGCCCCTGTAGTCCCAGCTACTTGGGAGGCTGAGGCAGGAGAATGGCGTGAACCCGGGAGGTGGAGTTGCAGTGAGCCGAGATAGCAACACTGCACTCCAGCCTGAGCGACAGAGAGAGACTCTGTCTCAAAAAAAACGACACAGAAGTTACAGGCAAAATAGTAAATCAATATATGGAGGTTATACATCGATTTGGCCACCAAAAAGTGGGATGTCTCAAAGCAGGAGCTTACAGGTCATAATTGAATTCAGAGACTCTTTGATTTGGAGCTGGTTAAGGAGCAAGGCTTTGTCTAAAAACTGGGGGTCATCAGAAAGGAATGTTAAGGTTTGGCCTGTGGGCCTGACTCCCTCCAGGCTGCTCAGGGAGAAATTCAGAACAGTCAGAGTTCAATCCTTACTTCTCCCTTATCTGAGGTCTATGTGACACTGGTCAGCATTTTTCGTCTGGTGGGGGTCCAGCTTTCTGATAAACAACTAAAAGGACGGGCACGGAGGCTCACCCCTGTAATCCCAGCACTTTGGGAGGCCAAGGCGGGTGGATCAGGAGGTCAAGAGATCGAGACCATCCTGGCCAACATGGTGATTCCCTGTCTCTACTAAAAATATAAAAATTACCCGGGCGTGGTTGCAGGTGCCCGTAGTCCCAGCTACTTGGGAGGCTGAGGCAGGAGAATGACTTGAACCCAGGAGGCAGAGGTTGCAGTGAGCCGAGATCACGCCACTACACTCCAGCCTGGTGACAGAGCCAGACTCCATCTCAAAAACAAACAAACAAACAAACAAAAAACAACTCAGGAACATACATTAAGATGTTGTCTTTTAGTTTCTACAGGCAACCGAAACAGCTTGTGACTCTAACTTGCTTAGAAGACTATTGTTTAAGTTACTGCTCTCTTTTTTTTTTTTTTTTTAATTTTTTTAATTTTTTGAGACAGAGTCTCATTCTGTCGCCCAGGCTGGAGTGCAGTGGCACGATCTCGGCTCACTGCCAGCTCCGCCTCCCAGGTTCACGCCATTCTCCTGCCTCAGCCTCCCGAGTAGCTGGGATTACAGGCACCTGCCACCACACCCAGCTAATTTTTTGTATTTTTAGTAGAGACGGGCTTTCACCGTGTTAGCCAGGATGGTCTCGATCTCCTGACTTCGTGATCCACCTGCCTCGGCCTCCCAAAGTGCTGGGATTACAGGCTTGAGCCACCGCGCCCCGCCTACTGCTCTCTTCTTGGATTGCTCATTTACTTCTCAAGGCTAGCTAGGTGCCTGGAATCTCCCGTGAAGGAACTCAAAACTTCTCCTTTATTTTTGTGCTTGTGGTGGTGGGGGTGGGGACACCTGGCAGGCCCCTAAGAGGAGTCCCTGCCCCATCTTCTAACATTGACAGATATACATTTTATGATTAAGAAACAGAATCACACATATAGGTTATGAATCATATCTCAATTCTATTGGGTATATGTTATATAGCACAAGTGAAACTTTTTTGTGGGGGTGAGGATTATAAATATTTACTTTAAAATGTCCAACATTATAAGATATCAACATTAACAGAAAAAAAAAAGGGGGGAATTTCCCTCTCAATTTTTTTCCCCTTCAAAGCTAAGAAAATATGCCTGCACCTTTTACTGCTACCTGTATTGGATCCTGCATTCCCTAGACTTGTTTACTTATAGGTTCAAGTTCAACTTTGCCCAGGTCCTGAACTAAAATAAGACTTAGGCAGCGGCTGGGCGCAGTGGCTCACGCCTGTAATCCCAGCACTTTGGGAGGGCAAGGCGGGCAGATCACCTGAGGTCAGGGGTTCAAGACCAGCCTGGCCAACATGGTGAAACCCCATCTCTACTAAAAATACAAAAATTAGCTGGGCATGGTGGCATGTGCCTGTAATCCCAGCTACTTGGGAGGCTGAGGCAGGAAAATTACTTGAACACGGGAGGCAGAAGCTGCAGTGAGCCGAGATCATGCCACTGCGCTCCAGACTAGGGGATAAAGCGAGACTCTGTCTCAAAAAAAAAAAAAAAAAAAAAGGCCAGACACAGTGGCTCATGCCTGTAATCCCAGCACTTTGGAAGGCTGAGGTGGGCAGATCATTTGAGGTCAGGAGTTCAGCACCAGCCTGACGAAGATGGTGAAACTCCGACTCTACTAAAAATAAAAAAAAAATTAGCCAGGCATGGTGGCATATGCCTGTAGTCCCAGCTCCTTGGGAGGCTGAGGCAGGAGAATCGCCTGAATCCAGGAGGTTGAGGTTGCAGTGAGCTGAGATCGTGTCATTGGCATTCCAGCCTGGGTGACAGAACAAGACTGTCTCAAAAAAAAAAAAAAAAAAATACTTAGGCCGCAAGTAATTGCTGTTCAGGCCTGGTGTATGAACTTTAAGCCTTGGCTGGGCACAGTGGCTCACGCTTGTAATCCCAGTGCTTTGGGAGGCCGAGGCGGGCAGATCACCTGAGGTGAGGAGTTTGAGACCAGCTTGGCTAACATGGTGAAACCCCGTTTCTACTAAAAATACAAAAAATTAACCAGGTGTGGTGGCATGCGCCTGTAATCCCAGCTCCTCGGGAGGCTGAGGCAGGAGAATCGCCTGAACCCGGGAGGTGGAGTTTGCAGTGAGCTGAGATCGTGCCATTGTACTCCAGCTTGGGCAACAAGGGCAAAACTCTGTCTCAAAAACAAACAAACAAACAAAAAAACGGAACTTTAAGCCTTAGGAACAATTATACTAACTGTAATAAATATTTGTCATTTTTTTTTCCCCTGCCCAGTATCCTTCCCCTTTCTTCTGTTAACACTATTCTATGTTTTTGTTGAGGGTAGTGTATGGGACAGTGAGGGGATGGCGGAAAAGCCCAGTCCCTCCCCGGTCTTGGTATTCATGGCAGGGGCTATCACCGTGCTCTGCTTCTCCAACATGGGATGGGCTCTGTGTTTACGAATCTGAAGGTTTTTTTCAGACTCTGGATACATGGATGGATATTTAAGCAGTAGCTATATAGGCCGTCCCCTGAAATTCTGGTTCAATCAGGGCCAGAGCATCAGTGTTTTTTAAATTCCCCAGGTGTGCTGCTGTGTAGACCGAGTTGAGATCCACTGGACCAGCACAGGGAAGCCATGACATGGTGACCCTGAGACCTTCTACTCTCCCCAATTCAGGGGACTGTCTTTTCCCCTGCCTTTCCTCCATCTGTTTCACTTTTGAACTTCCCTCTGGATTATCCGTATTATAAAGAAAATATTTGTGCTATAAAGTTAATACAGAAGTAAAATTTTTAGGTTAAAAAAACTCCACCAGCCGGGCACGGTGGCTCACGTCTATAATCCCAGCACTTTGGGAGGCCAAGGCGGGCGGATCACAAGGTCAAGAGATCGAGATCATCCTGGCCAACATGGTGAAACCCCGTCTCTACTAAAAACACAAAAAATTAGCTGGGTGTGGTGGCGCGTGCCTGTAGTCCCAGCTACTCAGGAGGCTGAGGCAGGAGAATGGTGTGAACCCCGGAGGTGGAGCTTGCAGTAAGCCGAGATCACGCCACTGCACTCCAGCCTGGGCGACAGAGCGAGACTCTGTCTCAAAAAAAAAAAAAAAAAAAAAAAAAAAACTCCACCAAAGTTGGTGGATCATTTGTGACATTTTTACTATTCTCAGACCCAACTGCAGGATTGTGCTGTTCTAAACAGACTACACGGTTCCAAGCATGACATATCTGGGTCAATAGACAGATGATTCTGTCAGTGTGTGAGAAGACAGCCAGCAGTAGGAAGCAGCAGAGGCCATCTGGGGACCTTTTCTAGGGGGTAGTGGGCCTATTCTGATATATTTCTTTTTTTTTTTTTTTTTTTGAGGCAAGGTTTTGCTCTGTCGCCCAAGCTGGAGTGCAGTTACGTACTCATGGCTCACTGCGGCCTCAACTTCCTGAGTTCGAGCAATCCTCCCATCTTGGCCTTGTGAGTGTCTAGGACTACAAGCACATACACCAACCCTGGCAAACTTTTTATTTTCTGTAGAGATGGGGTCTCACTTTGTTGTCCAGGCTGGTCTCAAACTCCTGGCCTCAAGGAATCCTCCCAGCTTGGCCTCCCAAAGTCCTGGGATTACAGGTGTGAGCTACCACGTCCGGCCATATTCTGACATTAGGACCCTAAAGCAGAAAGACATGTAGTCCAGCCAAACAAAATTGAGCCTGTAATTCTGTAAAAGGGCATACTTTTCTAAGTTTGGTGCTATCTAGATACTAAAATTTTGATTCAGATACTCATAAGAGACTACTATGGTCCATGTATTAGATATATCTATATCTCCAAAACATGTTTTAATCAGGACTGTATAAAGATAACGGGTAAATGGATTTGTTTGGAAAGACTTAGCCCATGCTCTAGGGTGCGAACCATTTACAGCTTACTCTCACAGAGGTTCATGTATAATAAACTATAATGTGATACTTTCTGTGTAACATCATTTATTACCTCTCTGGCAGAAGCAGCTGGAAATTACTGCTCAGACACTTCATGCTCCGTGATCCAAGGGCTACCATGGCACAGTGCTGAAAGTATTTAATTTGGTGTCCTGAGGTTAGCTTTTCACCTACTTTCCAGTTTAGTGACAGAGACACCTGTTGTAAACCCAGTCTAAGCTAATAAAAGCCAATGAACTCTGGCCAAAGTATAATTTTTGTCAGTGAAATTTGAAGGCACTGCTGTGGCAGTTTTCCTTCATTTCACTCACCCATTCAACAGGCATTTATGGGGCAACTTCTCTGTGTTAGGAACCTTGTTAGAAGCCCGGGGGCTGAAAGGCGATTAATACACAAATAACAACAAAGTGTGCCAAGCATGACCCGATAAGTATGAACAAAGTTTAGTATGGAGACACCAGGTTTTCTTAGGAAATGTTAGGACTTTTTTTTTTTTAATAGGGGAAGTCCTGTTTGAATTGAGTCTTAAAGAGTATATAGAAGTTTCTGGGCCGGGCGCGGTGGCTCACGCCTGTAATCCCAGCACTTTGGGAGGCTAAGGCGGGCAGATCACCTGAAGTCAGGAGTTCGAGACCAGCCTCAACATGGAGAAACCCCGTCTCTACTAAAAATGCAAAATTAGCCAGGTGTAGTGGTGCATGCCTGTAATCTCAGCTACTCAGGAGGCTGAGGCAGGAGAATTGCTTGAACCCAGGAGGCGGAGGTTGTGGTGAGCTGAGATTGCGCCATTGCACTCCAGCCTGGGCAACAAGAGCAAAACTCTGTCTCAAAAAAAAAAAAAAAAAAAAAAAAAAGAGTGTATAGGAGTTTCCCTAAGACAGAAGTGGAGAAAAGTACAGATGGTCCCCAACTTATGATTTTTTTTTTTACTTTACAGTGGTGCAAAAGTGATTTAAATTTAGTAGAATTCATACTTTGAGTACCCATACAACCATTCTGTTTCCACTTTCAGTACAGTAGTCAATAAATTACATGAACTATTCAACACTTTAATATAAAATAGGCTTTGTGTTAGATGACTTTTCCCAACTGTAGGCTAATGTAAGAGTTCTGAGCACGTTGAGGTAGGTTAGGCTAGGCTATAATGTTTGGTAGGTTAGGTGTACTAAATGCATTTTGACTTAGAGTATTTTCTTTCGTTCTTGTTTTTTTTTTCTTTTTTTTTTTGAGACAGAGTCTTACTCTGTCGCCAGGCTGGAGTGCAGTAGCACGATCTCAGCTCACCGTAACCTCTGACTCCCTGGTTCAAGCAATTCTCCTGCCTCAGCCTCCTGAGTAGCTCAGATTACAGGCACACACCACCACGCCCAGCTAATTTTTGCATTTTTAGTAGAGATGGGGTATTACCATGTTGGCCAGGATGGTCTCGATATCCTGACCTCATGATCTGCCCACCTCGGCCTCCCAAAGTGCTGGGATTACAGGCGTGAGCCACCGTACCCGGCTGACTTATGGTATTTTCAACTTACAATGCACTTACTGAGATTTAACCCCATCACAAGTAGAGGAGCATCTGTATTCCAGGCAGAAAGAATATGTACAAAAGCATATGAGTAAAAAAGTCATGGAAACTTTGAGAATGATGGGAAAAATTCAGTATGACTAGAGCAATGTGTATGTGGGGATAGGACTGTAGTTGAGACAAATAATTTTTTTGAGAAGTGAGACAAGTAATTATTTTGAGAAGAGTTTGTAAGTCTCATTTAAGGGTTTAGATTTGACCCTATGAGTGCACAGAATACAGCTGTTATTTCCAAGCATGGCATGTTTTTGTTACAAAAGAAAATCTGCCAATCATATGAGAAAAAGACTAGAAGTGAGAGGCAGAAAAGGCAGCTCCAAGCCCTTTCTAGAGCAGTGCTTCTCAAATGGGAAATTTTTTGCTCTCCAGGGGATATTTGGCAAGATCTGAAGATATTTTTGATTGGCTTGATGGGGGAGGGGGTATATATAGTAGAGACTAGGGATGCTACCAACATTCTACAATGTACAAGACAGCCCCTTACAACAAAATATTATGTAGCTCCAAATGACAGTAGTGCCTAAGTTGAGAAACCCTCTTCTAGGGTGTAGTGAACCTTTTCTGCTTTTTTTTTTCTTTTGCAACAGAGTCTCACTCTGTTGCCCAGACTGAAATGCAGTGGCATGATCTTGGCTCACTGCAACCACCACCTCCCAGGTTCAAGCAATTCTCATGCCTCAGCCTCCCAAGTAGCTGAGATTACAGGCATGCACCACCATGCCCGGCCAATTTTTGTGTTTTTAGTAGAGTCGCGGTTTGGCCATGTTGGCCAAGCTGGTCTCGAACTCCTGGCCTCAAGTGATCTGCCCACCTCAGCCTCCCAAAGTGTTGGGATTATAGGTGTGAGACACTGCACCCAGCTCATTTTCTGCTTTTGATTGCTCAATATCCATTCCCCCTTCTTCTTTGGAAAAGCACCTTGATTTTTCACTCAGATGTCCACTGTTCCATATAAAACTCAGGTGCTTCAGGGAAGATGACCCCACTTCTGGCCCCATCCCCAGAGGTGGACCCTGATTGAATTAACTCAGTCAGCTTAATACAGGGCGGTCTCAGGAGAACAGAAAATTCCAGGAGGCAGGTTCACATAACTAGCAAAAGGAAACTGATGAAATAGCTACAGAAGCGAGGGGCTGATAAAACCCTGAAAAACAGGATGTGGACTGAGCTGGCTAAGACCTACCAGACCAAACATGGCACTGGATTTGACCTAGGTTTCACTGAGGACCTCATTATACACTCATTAACATACCAATCACACACCCACCAGCACCAGGACAGTTCTAGGAGCACTCATATTTAGTGTAAAAATGAGCGGCACCAGAGTTTTGAGAAACTCCACCTTTTTCCAGGAATCTTCATGAATATTCCACCCCTTGGTTAAATAAACCCATGAAGGTTAGAAACCCCAAACTCCATTGCATGACTCTCTGTTGAGTACGCCCTCACTGCACTTTCTTGAGTGTGTACTTTTCATTTTGCAATAAATCTCCGCACTTTCACTATTTTCTGACTCATTCTTGAATTCCTTCTTGTGATAGTGTCAAGACCCTGGACACCAGCCAGGATCGTGGTCCCACCGGCATTTAAGGACCTTCCCTGGCCCACTAGCATCAAGCTCATCCCATTCCCCACTGGTGTATTAATTTGGGTAGAGGCTGAACTATGGTAACAAAGAGACCTGAAAATAGTGGTTTAAATAAAATGGAAATTCACTTCTGAGTACCACAAAACAGCCAGTGGTCAGATATCCAGGGCTAGCTAAGCAACTCTGTTCCACCTGCCACTAAGGAATAAGGATCGCTTTTATCCAATTGTCCTAAAGCACTGTCCTGCTCATGTGATGGAGACTAGCTCAGCCCATGTTCCAGTCCTCAGGAAGAGCAAAGAGAGTGTTCACTGCAAGAAGTTTTGTCTTTAAGATGATAATCAAGAAGTTGCACACATCACTCTCCCTCCCATCCCACTGGACTGAACTTAGTTATATGGACATGTCCAGCCAACAGAGGAAACTGGGAAGTGGCCATTTTCTCAATGAAAACTGGGGGAAAGCAGTGGTTTCTCTGCTAACAGGAAAAAGGACAGTGTGGAAACTGAGGGATGCTTAGCTTCTCTGCCACACCAAGATGGAGTCAGCATTTGGTCCAGGATCATGACTTAATATAGGCCCATGAGATATGAAAATATATGAAAAAGACGTTTTCTTGGAGTTTCTAGGGGAAAGCTAGTAAAATTCTAATCAACCCAAAAATAACTTACAGGGCCCTAGTATTTTTCCTTAACCTTACTAGATCTCTTCCTCCAAACTGCGTTTTTATTTCTTTCAGTTTCCACATTGTCCTGTTTCTATCAGTGGAGATTACCATCACATTCTCCACGTCATAATGAACTGAATAGTTGACGTTCTCTTTGTCTCCTTCCTCTCTCTAGCCCCTGTAACTAGTCACTCATGAAGTCTAAGCTACATCTTCTGTCCATTTTTTTTTTTTTTTTGAGACAGAGTCTCCCTCTGTCGCCGAGTTGGAGTGCCGTGGCACGATCTCAGCTCACTGCAACCTCTGCCTCCTAGGTTTGAGCAATTCTCCTGCCTCAGCCTCCTGAGTAGCTGGGACTAAAGGCGCCTACAACCACGCCTGGCTAATTTTTGTATTTTTAGTAGAGACGGGGTTTCACCACCTTGGCCAGGATAGTCTTGAACTCCTGACCTCAGGTGATCCTCCCGCCTCGGCCTCCCAAAGTGCTGGGATTACAGGCATGAGCCACCACGCCTGGCTTCTGTCCCTTTTATTTCTTTTTTTTGAGACGGAGTCTCGCTCTGTTGCCCAGGCTGGAGTGCAGTGACGCGATCTTGGCTCACCACAACCTCTGCCTCCCGGGTTCAAGCGATTCTCCTGCCTCAGCCTCCCAAGTAGCTGGGACTACAGGCGCCTGCCACCATGCCTGGCTAATTTTTGTATTTTTAGTAGAGATGGGGTTTCACTGTGTTGGCCAGGCTGGTCTCGAAATCCTGACCTTGTGGCCGGGCGCGGTGGCTCACGCCTGTAATCCCAGCACTTTGGGAGGCCGAGGCGGGCGTATCATGAGGTCAGGAGATCCGAGACCATCCTGGCTAACACAGTGAAACCCCGTCTCTACTAAAAATACCAAAAAAAAAAAAAAAAAAAAAAATTAGCCGGGCGTGGTGGCGGTCGCTTGTAATCCCAGCTGCTCCGGAGGCTGAGGCAGGAGAATGGCATGAACTCGGGAGGTGGAGCTTGCAGTGAGCCGAGATCGCGCCACTGCACTCCAGCCTGGGCGACAGAGGGAGACTCTGTCTCAAAAAAAAAAAAGAAAGAAAGAAATCCTGACCTCGTGATCCGCCCACCTCGGCCTCCCAAAGTGCGGGAATTACAGTAGTGAGCCACTGTGCCCAGCCTTCTGTCGCTTTAACAGCTTTATTGAGATACAATTCACACACCACACAATTCACCATTTAAAGTGTACGATTCAAGCTGAGTGCAGTGGCTCATGCCTGTAATCCCAGCACTTTGGGAGGCCGAGGTGGGCGGATCACCTGAGGTTACAAGTTCGAGACCAGCCTGACCAACATGGAGAAACCCTGTCTCTACTAAAAATACAAAATTAGCCAGGCGTGGTGGCACATGCCTGTAATCCCAGCTACTCGGGAGGCTAGGGCAAGAGAATCACTAGAACCCAGGTGACCAAGGTTGCAGTGAGCTGAGATTGTGCCATTGCACTCCAGCTTGGGCAACAAGAACAAAAACTCCATCTCAAAAAAATAAAAAAATAAAAATAATAAAGTGTGTGGTTCAGTGGTTTTTAGTATATTCACAGAATACATGCAATCATCACCACAATCAGTTTTAGAACATTTGGCGTATTATCTTAAGATCCCCATGTCACCCCACCTCCAGCCTTAAGCAACTGCAAATCTACTTTTTGTCTCTATAGACCTCCCTGTTCTGGACATTTCATATAAATAGAATCATATAATATGCGGCATTTTGTGACTGGCTTCTTTCACTTAGCATAATGTTTTCAAGATTTGTCCGTGTTGTAGCATGTATCAGTACTCCATTCCTTTTTATGGTTGAATAGTATTTCATTTATGGACATACCACATTTTGATTATTCATTCATCGGTTGATGGACATTTGGGTTCTTTCTACCTTTTGGCTATCATGGATAATGCTACTGTAAACATTTATGTACAAGTTTTTGGGTAGACATGTGTCCTCATTTCTTTTGGGTATACACCTAGGAGTGGAATTGTTGGGTCACAGAGTAACTGCATATATATATATATATATACATATATATATATATTTTTTTTTTTTTGAGACAGAGTCTCGCTCTGTCACTCAGGCTGGGCGCAGTGGCGAGATCGCAGCTCACCGCAACCTCTGCCTTCCAGGTTCAAGTGATCCTCCTGCTTCAGCCTCCCGAGTAACTGGGACTACAGGTGCGCACCACCACGTTGGCTAATTTTTGTATTTTTAGTAGAGACAGGGTTTTATCACGTTGGCCAGACTGGTCTCAAACTCCTGACCTCAGGTGATCCAACCACCTAGGCCTCCCAAAGTGCCGGAATTACAGACGTGAGCCACCATGCCCTGCCATAGAGTAACTGTATATTTAGTTGTTTCAGAACTGTCAGAATATTTTCCAAAGCACCATTTTACATTTCAGCCAACAATGTGTGGGGGAACTGATTTCTCCACATCCTTTACACTATTTGTTATCATCTAATTTTTTTTTTTTTGAGAGAGTCTCACTCTGTTGCCCAGGCTGGAGTACAGTGGCGTGATCTTGGCTCACTACAACCTCTGCCTCCCGGGTTCAAGCAATTCTCCTGCCTCAGTCTCCCGAGTAACTGTGACTACAGGCGCATGCCATCACGCCCAGCTAATTTTTGCATTTTTAGTAGAGACGGGGTTTCACCATGTTGGCCAGGCTGTTCTTGAACTCCTGACCTCATGATCTGCCTGCCTCAGCCTCCCAAAGTGTTAGGATTACAGGCGTAAGCCATTGCACCCCTCCTATCATCTGATTTTTTGATCCTAGCCATATCCTAATGTCTCTTGCTTCCATCCCTTTTCCATTCTTGGAGGCATAAGCCTAGTCCAAGCCCTCAAAGAGCCCCTTGATCCCTGACTCCAAGCCTCTTCCTGCACCACCAACTTCTTTATTTTCCTGTCCCAACCCCTTAGCTACTTATAATGAACACCTGGTATATTAGGATTTTCTTATTTATTTATTTATTTATTTTTGAGACAGGGTCTGGCTCTGTTGCCCAGGCTGGAGTGCAGTGGCGTGATCACGACTCACTATAGCCTCAACCTCCTGGGCTCAAGCGATCCTCCCACCTCAGTCTCTTGAGTAGCTGGGACCACAGGTACATGCCACTATGACTGGCTAATATTTGCATTTTTTTTTTTTTTTTTTTGTAGAGATAGGGTTTTGCCATGTTGCCCAGGCTGGTCTCAAACTCCTGAGCTCGAGCAATCTGCCTGCCTCAACCTTCCAATGTGCTAGGATTACAGGCATGAGCCACTACACCTGGCCTATATTAGGATTTTCTAGAGAAACAGAACCAAAGGGACTTATAGATAGGTAAATAGATGATAAGGAATTGGCTCATGCAGTTATGAAGGCTGAGAAGTCTCATAATCTACCATCTGCCAGCTAGAGCCCCAGGAAAGCCAGTAGTATAATTCCATCCATTTCCAAAGGCCTAAGAACCAGGGGAGCTGATGGCGTAAATCCCAGTCTGAGAGCAGGAGAAGATGAAATTAGATGTCCCTGCTCAAGCAGTGAGACAGGAGCAACAACAACAACAAAAAAGTGGGGGGAGGTGAATTCCTTATTTTGCTACCTTTTGTTCTGTTTAGGCTGTCAACAAATTGGACGGTGTCCATCCACACTGGGGAGGGCAAAGTACTTTTCTGAGTCTACCAATTCAAATGCTCATCTCATCTGGAAACACCCTCCTCTGCCTGGACCCTTTGCCACTCTGGACAGGTCATCACCAAGGTTCTGACTGATGAATTGTAGATGCCACCTGGACAAATAACATCACCTATGTGGATAGACTGACCAACCACAGGAAGAGATAGTTGGGGGGTTAGGGGTCTGGTGAAGGAGGCTAAGGTGTGGTCTTAGCAGCTGGTGCATTTGTGGGGCCAGGTAGGGGGATGCAGGGCCCTGAAACTCCCTTCCCTGGGCTTCCAGCATCTGCTGGGTCCCTAATAAACTGTCTACTTTCTGTTGCTGCCTCTCCCAGACCACCTGGGGAGTAAGGTGGTAGTACCGAGTTCCAGACACATCTAGAAATAATGTTTAATCTGGGTATCACATTGAACACTAAGCTCCCAGTCAAGTTGACACATAAAATTAATCACTTACATAAGCCACATCTGGCTTACTACCTGGCCTTGCACTCTTGAACCAAGGAGAGAGACCCATCAGATAACATGCAGGTGAATGTCCACTCCAGAGCTGCCCAGTACTCTCCACACACACTGAATTGGGGAACATTAAAATACCAAGACTTGGCTGGGCGCAGTGGCTCACACCTGTAATCCCAGCACTTTGGGAGGCTGAGGCAGGTGGATCACCTGAAGTCAGGAGTTCGCGACCAGCCTGGCAAATATGGTGAAACCCCGTCTCTACTAAAAATACAAAAACAGCCAGGCATTGTGGCACGTGCCTGTCATCCCAGCTTCTCGGGAGGCTGAGAGGCTGGAGAATCACTTGAACCCGGGAGGTGGAGGTTGCAGTGAGGCAAGATGGCGCCACTGCACTCCAGCCTGGGTGACAGAATGAGACGTCATCTCAAAAAAAAAAAAAAAAACACAGACACACACACACACACAAACCAAGACTTCACATTGTTGCTAGGAATGTAAAATAATGCAGCCATTACGGAAAACAGAATAATGATTCTTCAAAAACAATCAAAAGTAGAATTATTATATGATCTAGCAATCCCACCTCTGGATATATACCAAAAGGATTGAAAGCAGACTAGGCATGGTGGCTCATGCCTGCAATCCCAACACTTTGGGAGGCCTAGGCAGGAGATCATTTGAGCCCAGGAGTTTGAGACCAGCCTGGCTAACATGGCAAAATCCCATCTCCACAAAAACATTTTTAAAAAGTTAGCAAAGCGTTGAGGTGTGCACTGGTGATCCCAGCTACGTGGGAGGCCAAAGTGGGAGGATCACTTGAGCCCAGGAGGTAGAAGCTGCGATTAACTGTGATGGCACCACTGCTCTCCACTCCAGCCTGGGCGACAGAGCAAGACCCTGTCTCAAAAAAAGAAAAAGAATTGAAAGCAGACACCTGAACAAATATTGGTACACCCATGTTCATAGCAACATTATTCACAATAGCCAAGACATAGAAGCAGCCTAAGTGCTGATCAACAGATGAATGATAAACAAAATGTGGTCTATACATTTGGAATGAAATATTATCCTTAAAAAGAAGAAAATTCTGACACGTAATACAACATGATGAGCCTTGAGGACATTATGCTAAATGAAATAAACCAGTCACAAAAAGGCAAATGCTGTATGATTCCACTTATATGAAGTACCTGGAATAGTCAAATTCATACAGACAGAAATTAGAATGGTGGTTGCCAGGGGCTGGGGGAGGGGACAATTGGGAGTTATTGTTCAATGGGTATGGAGTTTTGGGGCCAGGCACAGTGGCTCACGCCTGTAATCCCAGCACTTTGGGAGGCCGAGGCGGGCAGATCACCTGAGGTCAGGAGTTCGAGACCAGCCTGACCAACATGGAGAAACCCTGTCTCTACTAAAACTGCAAAATTAGCTGGACATGGTGGTGCATGCCTGTAATCCCAGCTACTCGGGAGGCTGAGGCAGGAGAATCGCTTGAACCCGGGAGGTGGAGGTTGCGGTGAGCCGAGATTGTGCCATTGCACTCCAGCCTGGGCAATAAGAGCAAAACGCCATCTCAAAAAATAGTAATAATAATAATAATAATAATAAAATAATAATAATAATAATGGGTATGGAGTTTCAGTTTGGAGTGAAGAATAAGTTTCTGGAGGTGGACGGTGATGATGGTTGTAAACAACATGAATGTACATTGCTAATGCCACTGAACCATACACTTAAAATGACTAATATAGTAAATTTTGTTATGTGATTTTACCACAATTAAAAATGTTTTAATATTATGACTGCAAATATATGTACATGGAGTATCACACAACTATGGAAAGGAATGAAGTACTGGTACTTGCTACAACGTATATAGATAAACCTCAAAATATTATGCTAAGTCAAAGAAGCCAGACACAAAGGTCATATTGTATGATTCCATTTATATCAAATAGCCACGAAAGGTAAATGTATAGAGACAGAATGCAGGTTGGTGGTTTCCAGGGGTTGGGGAGAGGAAGGAATGGGGAGAAAGTGCTTATGGGCACAGAGTGATTCATTTTATAGTGATTGAAATGTTTTGGAATTAGAGATTGTGGTTGTACAACATTGTTAATATACTAAAGGTGCTGGATTGTTCACTTAGAACACTTTACGCTGGGTGTGGTGGCTCACGCTTGTAATCCTAGCACTTTGGGAGGTCAAGGTGGGTGGATCACTTGAGGTCAGGAGTTCGAGACCAGCCTGGCCAATATGGTGAAACCCCATCTCTATTCTATTAAAAATACAAAAATTAGCCGGGCATGGTGGCATGTGCCTGTAATCCCAGCTACTCAGGAGGCTGAGGCAGAAGAATTGCTTGAACCCAGGAGGCGGAGGTTGTAGTGAGCAGAGATCGCACCAGTGCATTCCATCCTGGGCAATAGAGTGAGACTCTGTCTCAAAACAACACCAACACCAACACCAACAACAAAAACAGAACACTATATATATATATATAAATGTTTTATATATATAAATATAAATGTAATGTTATGTATATAAAACATTTATATATATTTCAGTCTTAAAATGCAGAGAATTCCTTTTCAGGGAATATATACATGTATTTTTCATATATATAAGGAAAATGTATATATATTTTTAGAGAATATACATATTCTCCTTATATAAATATATGGAAATATATATATATTCTTCTTATATAAATATATTTTTTTCCATATATATATATACACTTTTTTTTTTTAAGAGACAGCTTCTTGCTCTGTCACCCACACTGGAGTGCAGTGCAGTGATCTTGGCTCACTGCAGCCTCAACCCCTTGAGCTGAAAAGATCTTCCTGCCTCAGTTTCTTGAGTAGCTGGGATTACAGGCATGTACCACAATGCCTGGCTAATTTTTTTTTAATTGTAGAAACAGGGTCTTGCTATGTTGCCCAGGCTGTTCTTCAACCCTTGGGCTCAAGCAATTCTCCTGCCCCAGCCTCCCAAAGTGCTGAGACTACAGTCATGAGCCAAACAGGATACCCCTTAGTGTCTGCACCTGCCGCTCCCTCAGCTTGGAGTATTGGTCCCCTGGATGTTTGCATCTCTACCCTCCCCTCATTTAGGTCTCTGCGCTGATATCCCCTCCCCAGGAAGGATTCTTGTAATCATTCTTCCTAGATTTTAAATGCCATCCACCATGATTCCCCATCTCCTTCCTCTGCCTTTTTCCCCCTTCGTAGCAGTATCACTAGACTTGTCATATTTGCCTCAGATCTTTCTAAAATAAGCAATACAGTTGAAGGCCCCTGTGATGCTTAATTTTACGTGTCAACTTAGCTGGATTAAGTGATACCTAGATAGCTGGTAAGGCATTACTTCTGAGTGTATCAGTGGGAGTGTTTCCAGAGGAGACTGGTGTGTGAGTTGGTGGATAGAGCAGGGAAGATCTGCCCTCCATGTGGGCGGGCACGATCTGATTGGCTTGGGGCCCCCAGATAAAATCAAAAGGCAGAGGAAAGATAAATTCTTTCTCTCTCTCTCCTGGAGCTGTGACACTTAGTTTTGCCCTTGGAAGTGAGAACTCCAGGCTCTCCTGTTTTTGTACTCTGGGACTTATACCAGGGGAACTCCAGGTTCTCAGGCCTTCCACCTGGGATGGGTAATTACACCATCAGTTTCCCTGGTTCTGAAGCTTTTAGACCTGGACTGAGCCATGCTCCCAGTGTCCCTGGGTCTCCAGCTTGCAGATGGCCTGTCATGAGATTTTTCAGCCTCCATATCACTTGAGCTAATTCCTCTAATAAATCCCCTCTCATCTGTCTGTCTGTCTGTCTCTCTTTCTCTCTCTCTATCTATCTATGAATCCATTGATCCTATTGATTCTTTCTCTCTGGAGAAGCTTTACTAATGCAGTCTCTTTTTCCATCTTCCCTGATATCATTCTCTTTTCTTCCTTCGCCAGAAGAAACTACTATCACAATTTGAGTTTCTCTGACTTCATGTATTCTTTTTTTTTTCTGAGACAGAGTCTTGCTCCGTTGCCCACGCTGGAGTGCAGTGGTGCAATCTCAGCTCACTGCAACTTCCACCTCCCGGGTTCCAGCGATTCTCTTGCCTCAGCCTTCTGAGTAGCTGGGGTTACAGGAACACACCACCACGCCCAGCTAATTTTTTTGTATTTTTAGTAGAGACGGGGTTTCGCCATGTTGGCCAGGCTGGTCTCGAACTCCTGACCTCAAGTGATCTGCTTGACTCGGCCTCCCAAAGTGCTGGGATTACAGGCGACTTCATATATTCTTTTACTCTTTTTTTTTTTTTTTTGAGACAGAGTCTGGCTCTGTTGCCAGGCTGGAGTGCAGTGGCACAATCTCAGCTCACCGCAACCTCCGCCTGCCAGGTTCAAGTGATTCTCCTGCCTCAGCCTCTCGAGTAGCTGGGACTACAGGCGCGTGCCACCATACCCAGCTAATTTTTGTATTTTTAGTAGAGACAGGGTTTCACCATTTTGGCCAAGATGGTCTCCATCTCTTGACCTTGTGATCCACCCACCTCGGCCTTCCAAAGTGCTGGGATTACAGGTGTGAGCCATCGTGCTCGGCCTTACTCATGTTTTTATACTTCTACTACATAACGTGTAGGTAGAAACAATATACAATTGCTTTTTCTGTGTGTTTTAAATATTTTTATTCAGTATCTGTCATACTACATGTATCCCTCTAAAACATGCATGTGCACATGTGCACAAACACACACAAATGCTTATATATATCCAGTTCATTCATTTTAATGGCTGCACTACATTTTATCAATGAATACACCTCAATTTACATAGCCCCGTATTGATGAACATTCAGGTTTTCCCCAATTTAGAGCTACTAAAAACAATGCTGCAAGACAATATTTGTGCTTGTCTTTTTGCGCACGTGGAAGTTTCTATGCGGTGTGAAATTTAGAGTAGAATTGTCAGAGGCGTGTGAACCAGAGCAACTCCATCTTAAATAGGAGCTGGGTAAAATGAGCTGAAACTTACTGGAATGCATTCCCAGAAGGTTAAGGCATTCTAAGTTACAGGATGAGATAGGAAGTCAGCACAAAATACAGGTCATAAAGACCTTGCTGATGAAACAGTTTGCAGCAAGGCCGGGCGCGGTGGCTCACTCCTGTAATCCGAGCACTTTGGGAGACCTCACCTGAGGTCGGGAGTCGGAGACTAGCCTGACCAACATGGAGAAACCCCGTTTCTACTAAAAATACAAAATTAGCCAGGAGTGGTGGCGCATGCCTGTAATCCCAGCTACTCGGGAGGCTGAGGCAGGAGAATCGCTTGAACCCAGAAGGCAGAGGTTGCGGTGAGCCGAGATCACTCCATTGCACTCCAGCCTGGGCAACAAGAGCGAAACTCCATCTAAAAACAAACAAACAAACACAGCTTGCGGTAAAAGAGCCTGCCAAAATCCACCAAAACCAAAATGGCGACCAGAGTGACCTCTGCTCGTCCTCACTGCTACAGTCCCACCAGCGCCATGACAGTTTACAAATGCCATGGCAACGTCAGGAAGTGACCCTAATGTAGTCTAAAAATGGGAGGCATGAATAATCCACCCCTTGTTTAGCATATCCTCAAAAATAACCATAAAAGCAGGCAACCAGCAGCCCTCCGGGCTGCTCTGTCTATGGAGTAGCCATTCTTTTATTCCTTTACTTTCTTAGTAAACTTGCTTTCACTTTGCACTGCAAACTCGCTCTGAATTCTTTGTTGCGCGAGATCCAAGAACCCTCTCTTGGGGTCTGGATCGGGACCCCTTCCCCTTTAACATATTTCTGGCAACCCAGATGGGACTATAGTGCAGAAGCCCTGACCCAATGGCTACCTTTGGGGTGGTGTTGGGGTCCTGTAACAATTGTGGGTCACGTGGTATACTGGATGTTTTCCATTTGCCCCTCCGATCTTCTCTTTCTTCCTCCCTGCATTGGCCCCGGGAAGCTGACCTTTATGAACTGCTAGCCAGGAATTTCCTTTCCCTCTGACTTCTTGTTGGGTTTGGCCTCTGGAAGATGCCAGCAGGAAAGCAGAGGGTGGGAGGAGAGTGTGATCTGGGCATTTATTCTCCTGGCTCCCGTCCTGCTGGGCCTCTGTGGGTTGGCTGCATTCCTCCACCAAAGGCTACAGCTCCTGTCAAGGAGCTCTCCTACTGCCCCTGCTATTCTCCCTGTGTTCTGCAGTTCTGATCACCATTCCCTCTCTTTGCCCCTTCAGGCTTAGGTGCAGCAATGAAGTCCCCCAGGCTCCCCTGCTATTGCTACCCTTGTTGCTTTTTAAGGTTGCCATTAACCCTGCCCACATTTTGGTAAATAGTTCTTTTATTGACTTGTCCTCAATTACCCAGGGTGAGAGCTCATTCTGTTTCCTGCCAGGCATTGACTAGAACATATCACATGTGTGTTTTCAACTTTACTAGATGCTGATAAATCAAACTAACCTTCCAGTCTCAATGTCTTCCAGGAAACTTGCTGATTAAATCTTAGATATTTTCCAACACTACTAAAATATGATTTTCATGCTTTTCCTCATCTGAAATCTCTGCTCTGGTCAGATTGGCCTAGTCACTGTTCCATGAGCATGGCTTTGCTCTTAGGTCTTCTTGAATAGAACAGTCTTCCTTCTATTTTTCCCATTTTTTCATACTGTGATCATCCAAGCCCCTCCACTTACCCTCACCCTCCCTCAGCTTCCTATGAAGGAATCTTACGTGCTTCATAAAATCATTCAAACTGCTGAGGGGACTCATGCTTAGCACTTACCACCGCCCACAGCCCCCACTGCCTCGGCACTCTGCTTCTCTAAATCTTTTGTATGGTTGCTTTTCATTATTAATGAGTTTTTCTTATGTATATGTCAAATGTCTTCCACTACACTTCTCTTTAATGCAACTTTCAGGCTCGTTCTCTCTGTATATATTTTTAGTATTCCCAGTATTACCGAAGTTACCTTTTTAGTATTCACCCATATTACCTAACTGCTGCTTACAGACAGGTGCTCAATTAGTATTTTAAATGAAGCACTAAATCAATTTACTGAACTAACATCAATAACCAAGAGTTAGTAATAACATATAATCTGACAACCTGAAATCTTCTCTGCAGTTCTAAATAGATGAAACTTTCATTTTCATGTCACTTTAATTTATTATGTCACGTGTATCCTGTTAAATGGCCTGTTTGTCTGAGTTCAGAGAAATATACATTTTAGTAGTGAATGAACTAATGCCTATGAATTTACTGTAGGTATAAAACTTCCATTAAAATAAAAATATTCATATTCTCATTGGAAAAAAATTATTAGCAATGAAAACAACGGTGATACCCAATCAGGTTAGTTAATAGGAATCAAGAGCCTTCTATTTTCCACTTACCCCAGTGTGAAAATCTGAGGTTGCTTTTTGGACTTTGAAGTATCTGTTAGTATCTGCAGGCATCCTAATGGAAATTGACACAAAGTAAATACATCCATACTATTTTTAACTCCACAGGGGGAAAAAAGGCAAGGAGAAATTAAGCTTCTGTACATGAAAATAGGAAGAGAAGTATTTCAGGAGTTTGCCTAAGCAAAAAGAAAAAAAAATTAGTCCCTCAACTTTCATAGCAACTCCCAAATGCAACAAAAATCACCACCACCACCAATCTCTATATAACATATACTCAGGATACAAAATATCCTGGGTATTTATGGGACGCAAAATAATTTTCTCCCTTTTTTAACATTGGACTTTAAGTCTTCGGAGTGCAGTGGCGCAATCTCGGCTCACTGCAAGCTCCGCCTCCTGGGTTCACGCCATTCTCCTGCCTCAGCCTCCCGAGTAGTTGGGATTACAGGCCCTGCCACCACGCCCGGCTAACTTTTTCGTACTTTTAGTAGAGACGGGGTTTCACCGTGTTAGCCAGGATGGTCTCGATCTCCTGACCTTGTGATCCGCCTGCCTCGGCCTCCCAAAGTGCTGGGATTACAGATGTGAGCCACCGCGCCCAGCCTTTTTATTTTTTTATTTTTTTTATTTTTATTTTTTAATGAATCTGTGAGGAGCACCGCGATTGCATTTGTAAGAAGGTACTTGAGTAGCAAGTAGATTCTAAAGGGGTGAGCCTGGAGCGGTAGCTCACGCCTTTAATCCCAACACTTTGGGAGGCCGAGGCGGGTGGATCACCTGAGGTCAGGAGTTTGAGAGCAGCCTGGCCAACATGGTGAAAACCTGTCTCTACTAAAAAAAATACAAAAATTAGCTGGGTGTGGTCGCGGGCGCCTGTAATCCCAGCTACTCAGGAGGCTGAGACAGGAGAATCGCTTGAATCCAGGAGGCACAGAGGTTACAGTGAGCTGAGATCGCACCACTGCACTCCAGCCAGAGGCGACAGAGTGAGACTCTGTCTCAAAAAAAAAAAGAAAAAGAAAAAAGAAAAGCACCAGCTCAAAGAAAAAAATAGGGGATTATTATTACACATAGCAAGAAGTCTGAAGACAGGTAATTCTGGAATTGGTTAATTAGTTGCAAAATGATGCTTCTCAACTTTCTGCTTTGACATCCTCAATGTGTTGCGTTTTGTGCTCAGATGTAACCCTTCATTCTAACAAAATGGCTGTCACAGCTTCAAACATTCACATCTTCAGGAAAACTGTACTCAAAGGCAAGAAGGGCAATCTCTTCTTGTGCTTCTTTTTTTTAAGACAGGGTCTCATTCTGTCGCCCAGGTTGGAGTGCAGTGGCACGATCTCCACTCACTGCAACCTCAGCCTCCCAGGTTCTAGCCATCCTCCTGCCTCAGTCTCACGAGTAGCTGGGATTACAGGCGCGTGCCACCACACCCAGCTAATTTTTGTATTTTCAGTAGAGACGAGGTTTCGCCATGTTGGCCAGGCTGGCTTGAACCCTTGACCTCAAATGATCCACCAGCCTCGGCTTCCCAAAGTGCTGGGGTTACAGGCATAATCCACCATGCCCAGTTTATAAGTACTCTTTATGAATAACAGAGTGATAGACAGGATAAAAGAAAGATTACAACAGGTTAAAGAGAGAATGAATGGTGAGAAAATGAAAGTAGTCAATAAAAACAATTTTTATTTTTGTATTTTTTTTCAGACAGAGTCTTGCTCTGTTACCCAGGCTGGAGTGCAGTGGTGCGATCTCAGCTCACTGCAACATCTGCCTCCTGGGTTCAAGCGATTCTCCTGTCTCAGCCTCCAGAGTAGTTGGGATTACAGGCGCGTGCCACCATGCCTGCCTGATTTTTGTATTTTTAGTAGAGATGGGGTGTTGCCATGTTGGGCAGGCTGGTCTCAAACTCCTGACCCCAGGTGATCCACCTGCCTCGGCCTCCTAGAGTGCTGGGATTATAGGCGTGAACCACCACGCCCGGCCACAAACAATTCTTGAAGTTGTACGAAAAAGAGAGAAGTAGAGTAAGGGTTAAGGAGTAGCTCTGATGAGGGAAGATGTTATTTTGTCCTCCCCACCCATAGCACAGATCTGAAAATGTCCAAGGAGAATGAGTCCCTGAAAGGAGATTGAGGGATGTTGTTAGCAAGGAAAGAGACAAGCCTTGAATCAAGGACAGGCAAGCTATCCGTTGATGAGAGAGAGGTGGAGTGGGTTCTGGAGTGGTGGTTCTAGAAGCATTGTCTCCAGACCAGCAGCACCACCTAGGAACTTGTTAGACATGCAGATTCCCAGGCCACATCTCAAACCTACTGAATCAGATCTCTGAGGATGGGACTCAGCAATCTCTGTGTTAACAAGCCCTACAGGTGATTCTGACGTACACTAAAGTTTGAGAATAAATGTGCCAGGGAATTGTTTATATTGTACCTACCTGTAATGTGTGCCTTTGCAATTTAAACTATTTTCTTGGGTCAGGAAATGTTTCCTGTTTTGTTCTTGCACCTGTGGGCTCAGGTAGACTCAGACACTGAGGCTCTTCTGGCCCTGAGGAGGGTGTACAGAACTCTAGACATACTAGGAGGCTTGAGTGTTGCCTCTTTGTTGCTATTCTTGCTGGGCTGGTTACCTACATTTCTTTTTTTCTTGCCCAGGCTCTTATTGAGTTCATAGACAAAGGGCCACCGATTTTTTTTTTTTTTTTTGTCCTGTTAATGACTCTCCATTGCAAAAACATGAAAGTCTGCACCCCTAAGCATGGAAAGCCAAGCCGTCTACGATCTCATCTCTGCTCACTTCTTGAGTCTTCTACCTTTTGCTGCCCTGAGGGGAACCTTTTCTCTCTGGCAAGAGATCTGTGGAAGGGAACTGAGAAAAATTCTTAGAGTCCTAGCACCATTTGATCTGCTTGCATAGCTTTATTACTTGCCTACTACATGCCGGGAATTCTACAACAGACTGGGATGAAAAGATGCTTTACAAAGAAGCATAACCTATTCTGGAAGAGACAGCCTGTTTTCATTCAGAATGCTATCACAGAATACCATAGAGCAAGTGGCTTAAAGAATAAACATTTTAAAAAGCAAGCATATATTTCTCACAGTTCTGGAGACTGGGAAGTCCAAGATTAGGTGGCTGACAGATCTGGTGTCTTGTGAGGGCACTCTTTCTGGTTTGTAGATGGCTATCTTCTCATTGTATCCTCACATGGGAGAGAAAAAAATATCACCTCTCTCATGTCTCTTCTTATAAGGAAACTAATACCATTTGTTTTGGGTTTTTTGTTGTTTGTTTTTGATTTTTTTGTTGTTGTTGTTAGACACAGTCTCGTTCTATTACCAGGCTGGAGTGCAGTGGCACAATCTCGGCCACTGTAACGTCTGCCTCCAGGATTCAAGCGATTCTCCTGCCTCAGCCTCTCGAGTAGCTGGGACTACAGGCGTGCGCCACTACACCCAGCTAATTTTCGTATTTTTAGTAGAGACGAGGTTTCACCATGTTGGCCAGGATGGTCTCGATCTTTTGACCTCATGATCCGCCTGCCTTGGCCTCCCAAAGTGCTGGGGTTATAGGCATCAGCCACTGCACCCACAGTAGATATCCACAAATGGTATCTACTGATACCATTTGTAAGGGCTCCCCCTTATGACCTAATCACGTTATAAAGATGCCACCTCCTACTACCCTCACCTTCAGTGTTAGTATTTTAACATATAATTGTTGGGGGGCACAAACATTAAGTTCACAATACAGTCAAAGAAACAAATGCTTTAGTGACGGCTCCTGCAGCACATATACTAAAATTGGAATGATACAAGATTAGCATGCCCCCTGCTCAAGGATGACACACAAATTCGTGAAGCATTCCTTTTTTTTTTTTCTGTTGCTCGAGCTGGAGTGCAGTGGCGTGATCTCGGCTCACTGCAACCTCCGCCTCCTGGGTTCAAACAATTCTCCTGCTTCAGCCTCCTGAGTAGCTGGGATTACAGGCGCATGCCACCATGCCTGGCTAATTTTAGTACAGACGGGGTTTCACCATGTTGGTCAGGCTGGTCTCAAACTCCTGACCTCATGATCCGCCCGCCTCAGCCTCCCAAAGTGCTGGGATTAAAGGCATGAGCCACCGAGCCCCCCCAGCATTCCATATATATATATTTTTTTAATTGAAAAAAGAAAGAAACAGGCTGGGTGCGGTGGCTCACACCTGTAATCCCAGCACTTTGGGAGGCCAAGGCAGGTGGATCACCTGAGGTCAGGAGTTTGAGATCAGCCTGACCAACATGGTGAAACCCCTTCTCCACCAAAAACAAAAATTAGCTGAGTGTGGTGGCATGTGCTTGTAATCCCAGCTACTCAGGAGGCTGAGGCAGGAGAATCACTTGAACCCGGGAGGTGGAGGTTGCAGTGAGCTGAGATCATGCCACTGCACTCCAGCCTGGGTGACAGAGCAAGACTGCGTCTCAAAAAAAAAAAAAAAGGAAAAGAAAAGAAAGAAAGAAATCAGTACCTACATTTAAGAACATAGTTTTATTTATTTATTTATTTATTTATTTATTTATTTATTTATTTTGAGACAAAGTCTTGCTCTGTCACCCAGGCTGGGGTGCAGTGGCGTCATCTCGGCTCACTGCAAGCTCCGCCTCCCAGGTTCACGCCATTCTGCTGCCTCAGCCTCCCGAGTAGCTGGGACTACAGGTGCCTGCCACCACGCCCGGCTAATTTTTTGTATTTTTAGTAGAGATGGGGTTTCACCGTGTTAGCCAGGATGGTCTCGATCGCCTGACCTCGTGATCCGCCCACCTCGGCCTCCCAAAGTGCTGGGATTACAGGCATGAGCCACCGCACCCGGCCCCAGAACATAGTTTTAAAGAAAAAGTAGGAAGTGGCTGAGAGAAGGTAGAGGTATGTGTTTTCAATAAAAAGAACAGCATAAGCAAAGACAGGGGGTTGAAACAGGACAGCAATTGCTGGGATACTCAGAAGTCGGAGTTTGAGAGTGGCAGATTAGGCGGCTGGAGAGGGAGAACAAGAGTAACCGACTGCTCCGCTTTGCCCAGAACTGTCCCAGTTTTAGCAGGGAACGTCCCCTGTCCCTCAGTTCTGGGCAAACCAGGATGGTTGGTCACAGGAGGACAGAAGCCAGGATGCAGAAAGTCTTCTGTGCCATGCCAAAGAGCACACTCTTTCTGTTGGTGGTGGTGGTGGTGGTGGTGTTTTTCTTTTTTTTTTTTTTTAGATGGAGTCTCACTCTGTTGCCCAGGCTGGAGTGCAGTGTGGAGATCTTGGCTCACTGAAACCTCTGCCTCCAGGTTCACACAGTTCTCCTGCCTCAGCCTCCCAAGTAGCTGGGATTATAGGTACCCGCCACCACGCCCAGCTAATTTTTGTATTACTAGAGATGGAGTTTCACCATGTTGGCCAGGCTGGTCTCTAACTCCTGACCTCAAGTGTTCCCCCTACCTTGGCCTCCCAAAGTGCTGGGATTATATGTGCGAGCCACTGCACCTAGCCGAGAAGCACACTCCTGATCCATCAGGATCAAGAGCCACTAAGGGTGACAGGAGGGATCTGGAAAAACATCACGGGGTTGCATTAGCAAGCGTAGGGGCCACAGTGGGCTAACCCTACACAAGACAGGGAAGGACAAATCAAGTCTCCTGGCTTTTGCTGTCCCACTCATACAGGAAAATTAAAACATAAAAACAAAAACAAAACAAAACAAAATATTGTTAAAGAGGGAGGAAGGCAAGGCAGGAAGGCGAGGAGAGAGAATGAGACTGGAAGTCTGGAGTTGTGTGTTCATTCTTTCCACTTACCCAAACAAGCTCTGGAAGCTTCAGTTTCCACATCTGTGAAATGGGATAACACCTACCTCCTTGGTTTGTTTTGATGATCAAACAACAGAGTGCGTGTAAAAAAGCTTGGTACACTATAAAGCACTATATGAGTATTACTAATAGGACCATTGTCACTCAAAGTGTACCCAACCACATCAATCTAGAAAGCGTGATTTTGGTTGTAATTGCATCACATTGCTTATTGCTTTCAACAGCACTCTGTCATCATTAATAACTCCTGCACGTCAGCAGGCTTGAGTGGCATTGAGAGCTGCTGAGAATTGCTAGGGGAAAGGCAGTCCAGATTTTTCGTCTTCTTCTCCCACATTATACACATTTATGCCAGGCACGGTGGCTAACACCTGCAATCCCAGCACTTTGGGAGGCCAAGGTGGGCAGATTACTTGAGGCCAGGAGTTTGAGACCAGCTTAGCCAACATAGTGAAACCCCATCTCTACTAAAAATACGAAAATTACCCGGACGTGATGTGCGCCTGTAGTCCCAGCTACACGGGAGGCTGAGGCACGAGTATCACTTGAACCTGGGAGGCGGAGGTTGCCGTGAGCCGAGATTGTCCCACCACACTCCAGCCTGGGCGACAGAGCGAGACTCAGTCTCGAATAAATAAATAAATAAATAAATATTTAAACCAGGTAAAGTGGGATTAAAAAGAACAAGAGTGGGGCATGTGGACAGAAAGGAATGGGAAATATTTGTTCTAGACTCCAAAGTATGGGTTGATATCAAGTTGATGTTAAGTCAGATCATACTCTGCTTATGTTCTTTTTTCTTTTTTGAGACCGAGTCTCACTCTGTTGTCCAGGCTGAGTGCAGCGGTGCGATCTCGGCTCACTGCAACCTCCTCCTCCTGGGTTCAAGCGATTCTCCTGCTTCAGCCTCCCAAGTAGCCGGGATTACAGGCCACCACACCTGGCTAACTTTTATATTTTTAGTAGAGATGGGGGTTTCACCATGTTGGCCAGGCTGGTCTCAAACTCCTGACCTCAGGTGATCCACCTGCCTTGGCCTCCCAAAGTGCTGGGATTACAGGTGTTAGCCACCACACTAATTATTATGGTCTTTTAAATAATTACCTTTTGCCTGGAAGTCAAAGCTCACACTTCCTGACCTCACCCTTATTTATTTCTCTAGGTTCTTTTTTTTTTTTTCTTTTATCTTTTTTTGGGACACGGTCTTGCTCTGTTATCCAGGCTGCAGTACAGTGGTATGATTATGGCTCACTGCAGCTTCAACCTCCTGGGCTCAAGTGATCCTCCTGCCTCAGCCTCCTGAGTAGCTAGGACTACAGGTGTGTACCACCATGCCTTTAAAATTTTATTTTTTTGTAAGGATGAGGTCTCTTTATGTTGCCCAGACCGGTCTCAAACTCCTAGGCTTAAGTGATCCTCCCATCTTGGCCTCCCAAAGTGCTGGGATTACAGATGTGAGCCACCACACCTGGCCTCTAGGTTCTCTTTAGTCCTTTGCTCTTGTATAGCTTACATTCCAACCACAACAAACTGCTAGCCATTGTGAAATTTGTTGTGCTCGATTCCAGCTGTTCTTGTCCTTCTCCCTTTGTCTGACCTTCCTCCTGGCATATACCTCCACTACGAGCTCAGATGCTACCTCCAACTGAAATCGACTTTGGCTTCTTCAGGCGCAGTCAGACACCTGTGAGCCTATAGCATGTTGAGCTCTTCTCTAGAACAGGGGAGAGTATCATGTAGCAGAAGAGCATTGGGTTTCCAGTCACACTCCAGCTTTTAAGCCCAGATCTACCATTTTCTTCCTTGGATGAGGCGTAAGAGAAGCACCAGTGTGGATTGTGAAGGGCATGGATTCTGGGGCCAGACAGCCTGGCTGTGGGACCTTGGACAAGTTACCTAAACGCTTGGTCCCTCAGCACCCATGGATGTAAAACGAGGGTGATGATATTAATGCCCTCCTCAAAGGATAGTTGTGAAAGTAAAATGAGTTAATAAAAAAAATAAAATGAGTTACATGAAAAAACACTGAGGGCTGGGCGTGGTGACTCATGCCTGTAATCCCAGCACTTTGGGAGGCTGAGGCGGGTGGATCACCTGAGGTTGGGTGTTCGAGACCAGCCTGGCCAACATGGTGAAACGCTGTCTCTACTAAAAATACAAAAATCAGCTGGGCACGTTGGCGCACGCCTATAATCCTAGCTAGTCGGGAGGCTGAGGCATGAGAATTGCTTGAACCCGGAAGGCGAGGGCTGCAGTGAACCAAAATCACAGCACTGCACTCCAGCCTGGGCAACAGAGGGAGACTTTGGTCTCAAAACAACAACAACAACAACAACAACAACAATTTAAAAATAAATAAATTAATTAAAACATTGAGAACAGGGCCTGACACTTGCTTGTCTGCTCTTGTTATTAATCTCACAGTTTCTTCTTTTGTGAAAAGGGAATAACACTCACTGGTGAGAGTGGAATGAGGATGACTGGAGATAAGCAGGAGTGCTTGGTATAGAGAAGGACTCTTTTTCCTGCCCTTTATTTACCTCTTGCCCTTGGAATTCCAATTCTTCATTTATAGGTATTTCCACCACTAAAATCTCCCAGCTCCCCCAGGGAAGAGAAAAGCTCACATCTTTGTGTCCTCAGCCTCTGGCATACAGTAGGTGCTCAAGAAATGCTTGGCAAATGAATTGATAAAAATGTAGTAGTAGAAAAACTCAAAATGGCCTTAAAGTCCTCTTAGCAATATCCTGAAAGGCCACCAAATAGGAATGTTAATCCCTAAAAGCCTGTATCTTTATAAATCGGTGTGAAATTTACTGTTTATTAGGTTTTTTTTTTCTCTTAATTTTGTGTTTGTATTTCTTGGTGTTTCGCCCCTCCTCCTGAGGTCTTCTCTCTTCTCTGTACTCTGCATTAATCTTGGACAGAGTTTCTCAGCCTTGGCACTAACAGTTTTTTTTTTTTTTTTTGAGACAAGGCCTCATTCCTGTCGCCCAGGCTAGAGTACAATGGCACAATCACGGCTCATTGCAGCCAACCTCCTGGGGTCAAGGAATCCACCCGCCTCAGGCTCCCAAAGTGCTGGGATTACAGCCGTGAGCCACTGCGCCTGGCCTTTTTTTTTTTTTTTTGTAGAGACGAGGTCTTGCTATGTTGCCCAGCTTGGTTTTAACTCCTGAGCTCAAGTGATCCTGCTGGCTCAGCCTCCCAAAGTGCTGGGATTACAGAGGTGAGCCACTGAGCTAGGCCTTTTGTGTTTTTTTTAGAGACAGAGTCTTGCTCTGTCACCCAGGCTGGAGTGCAGTGGTGCAATTATAGCTCACTGCAGCCTTGACCTCCTGGGCTCAAGTGATCCTCCTGCCTCAGCTTCCTGAATAGCTGGGACAACCTGCATGCACCACCACACCCAGCTAATCTTTTATTGTTTTGTAGAGACGAGGTCTCACTGTTTGTTGGCCTGGTCTCAAACCCCTGGGCTAAAGAGATCCTCCCGTGTCCACCTCCCAAAGCACTAGGATTACAGGCATGAGCCATTGCACTTGGCCAACTCGCTTGTGGGGACCGTCTAGTATGTTGCAGGATGCTTAGCAACATCCCTGCCCTCTACCCACAAGATGCCAGTAGCATCTCCCACCCCCCAGTTCTGACAGCCTAAAATGTCTCTGGACTTGGCCAAAAGTCAGATGGCTGGAGGGTGCAACCCTTTAGAAACACATGTCTAGGGAATCTGCTTAAGTGCTTTCACATAAAGTCAATCTCGGTAGAATTGATTTTTTTCTCTTTATCTCCAAGGCAAAAATTGGGTTCATGTACTTCACCTCCCAATGGAACAGATTCTGACAGGGAAGGAAAAAAAACATGTTTTCTCCCCTGACTGCAGTGTTCTGTATCTTCACTCTCAGAAATGCGAGGACAGGCAGGGTGGGATCCGGACTGTGTTTTATTTATCTGGACAAATCCTCCCAAAATAGCAATGGCATGTTTTTTTCTTTTTTTGGGAAAACTGTAAGAATTCAGTGTTTTACAATTCAGATGAAGGCTAAAAACATATCAAGCTGTGTGATTTTCTGGGAGTGAGGAGAGGGGTGGTTCCATCATGGCATAACTGCATTAAAACTTTTCAACATCAGAAAGACTTTTTACAGCATCAAAGAAAAACGTATATGTTGAAAAAGAATATGCATGCTAAAACACATTGTTACTATAAATCCTTGAATCTGAGACACAATGAACAGTGTTGCCTTACTAATAGTACAACTTTAAAACTATTTAAGATGGGAAATTTGTTATCGGGTGACTCATACAAGTGGGGAAATCCAGTTCCTTGGTGCCAAAGATTAAAGAAAGAGATTAGGTATTTAAATGTTGAGATTCCATTCAGTCTTGTGAATGAATTAAAGTAAGCTTGGACGGGGAGAAAAGAAAGAGGGTAGTTACTCATCAAGTTAAAAGATGTTAAAGAGCTCTCCAGATTTAAATGATAAAAAGTTATATTTATAACAGGTTTATCTTTCAAATAGCATGCATATTTTTATTTTTTTATTTTGAAACATTTGCAAAGTTGAAAAAAAAGTTAAGTGCAGTGCAAAGAACTTTTTGTCCTCAACCATTTGAGAGTGAGGACTTGGTGCTTCACCACCCCAAATATTTTTAGTATTGTTTCCTACAAATAAAGACCTTCTCCTACGTAATCACAGTGCAACCATCAAAATTAGAAAATTAACATTGATACATGATCACCATCTAATCCTCAGATCTCACTCAAGTTTTGTCAATTGTCTCAATAAAATGTTCTGTAGCAACAGGATCCAGTTCAGAATCACACATTGCTCTGAGTCGTTATGTCTGTCTAGTCTGCTTCAGCCTGGACCAATTCCCCAGTCTTTCCTTGAAGTTCAGGACCTTGATACATTTGAAGAAAACAGGTCAGTTATTTTGTAACTTGTCCCTTAATTTGGCATTTACTGGTGTTTTCATATGATTGCATTCAGGCTATACACCTTTTAGAGGAATACCATAGAAGTGATAACTGCTTTCTTCTTCTTATATCCTATCAGGTAGCACGTAATTTCAATTTGTCCTATTACTAATGATTTTGACTTTTGTTCTTTGATCTGGGCAGTATCTGTCCACCATGAACCACGTAAATATCCCATTCCTCATCAAACTTTTGATGTATGTGTGTATGTATGTATGTATGTATGTATATGTCTTTTTGTCTGTTTGAACCCATAATTCCCTATTTTATTCAATGGGTTATAATCTCTTACTGCCATTTTTAATTTTGATGCTCAAATTGTTCCTGATTTGACCAGTGGAAGTCCCTTCAAGCTGGCTTCTATGTCCTTTTCACATGTTTCTGTCATTTCTTGAGCCCTTCCTTGCTCTGTCACTACCAGCTGTTACAGACTCATCTTATACTTTTCCTGCCTCAGATGTGGGATCAGCCATTTCTCTAAGGAGCCCTGGTTCCTTTTCAAGGAAAATATTATTTAGAAGCTAAGATCTTGAGCCTGGCATGATGGCTCACGCCTGTAATCCCAGCACTTTGGGAGGCTGAGGTGGGTGGATCTCCTGAGGTCAGGAGTTTGAGACCAGCCTGGCCAACATAGTGAAACCCCATCTCTACTAAAAATACAAAAAGTTAGCTGGGCATGGTGGTGGGGGCCTGTAATCCCAGCCACTCAGGAGGCTGAGGCAGGAGATTCGCTTGAACTCGGGAGGCAGAAGTTGCAATGAGCTGAGATCTCACCATTGCACTCCAGCCTGGGCAACAAGAGTGAAACTCTGTCTGAAAAAAAGAAAAAAAAAAGAAGCTAAGATCTTGACACTAGCTCTGCTCATTGCTATTGGGCTGTCATCTCTTCCAGGCCTGCTGTGATAAATATGAAATGTGTCACTCAGTTCTCCTGCTGTGGGGAGCATAATTGACAGATAGCCCCAACTACTGCCTCCTAAATCTATCACCCTATTCACACTGAGGCCAGCTTTTAAAGGGTTATTCTGGGTCAGTGCCTGAGCCCAGCAGGGGTACTAAGGTAGGCCTGTTCTGGCAAAATACAGGAATCCTCTAGGGGACAATTTTGGCTTGGGAACTCCCCATCTGCTTGGTAAATTCATTCTTGGAACAATGCAGTAGTCCAAGACTTGTCCTACTCCAATCCTTCATTCTTTTCTCCTTCTAGAAATGTCAGACCTGCATCTCAGTGTGAGGAATCTCTCTTCCTTCTCTTGCTTTCTACTTGTATTACTTACCTATTACTGTGTAACAATTACCCCCAAAATGTAGTGGCTTAAAATAAGTACAATTTACCCTTGAACAACACAGGTTTGAACTGAGTGGGTCCGCTTATACATGAACTTTTTTCAGTAAATATATTGGAATTTTTTTGGAGATTGGCAACAATTTGAAAAAACTTGAAGATAAACCATATACCCTAGAAATAGCAAAAAATGAAGAAAAAGTTAGGTATGTCATGAATGCACAAAATATATGTAGATACTAGTCTATTTTTGTCACTTACTACCATAAAATATACACAAATCTATTCCAAAAAATTGAAATTTATCAAAACTTACACATAAAAATGCAGACCATACATGGCTTCATTTGTCATCTAGATAAATGTAAACAAACGTAAAGATGCAATATGAAATCATAACTGCATAAAATTAACTGTTGTATATACTGTACTACTGTTATAATTTCACAGCCACCTCCTATTGCTATTGTGATGAGCTCAAGTATTGTGAGTATCTGCTTAAAACCCCGTGGGACGCTACTCATCTCTGTGTGAGCAGTTGATCTTTCCAGTAATTGCATTTCACAGTGAAAAGTGATTTCTCATGGATCTTGCACGTTTTTTATCGCATTTAGTGCAATACCATAAACCCTTGAATAACATCCTGGGACCCATGCAAAGTGCCACTAGCGATGCTGGAAGTGCTCCCAAGAAGCAGAGAAAAGTCATGACCTTACAAGGAAAAAGTGGAATTGCTTGGTATGTACTGTAGATTGAGGTCTGCAGCTACCATTACCCATTACTTCAAAGTACCCATCTTTATGTAATTTTGCAGTATCAATAAGCACAGTACAGTACTGTACTGCACAGTACTGTAAACGTATTTTCTCATCCTTAAGATTTTTATGAAAAATAAAATTACATTTTCTTTTTTCTAGCTTACTTTAGTGTAAGAATATAGTATATATAATAAATATAACAAACAATATGTGTAAAACAACTATGTTACCAGTAAGCCTTCTGGCTGACAATAGGCTATTAGTAATTAAGTTTTGGAGGAGTCAAAAGTTATACATGGGCTGATGCGGTGGCTCAGGCCTATAATCCTAGCACTTTGGGAGGCTGAGGAGGGTGAATCACCTGAGGTCAGGAGTTCAAGACTAGCTTGGCCAACATGGCAAAACCCTGTTTCTACTTTAAAAAAATACAAAAATTAGGGCTGGACGCAGTGGCTCACACCTATAATCCCAGCATTTTGGGAGGCCGAGGTGGGGGGATCACAAGCTCAAGAGATAGAGACCATCCTGACCAACATGGGGAAACCCCATCTCTACTAAAAATACAAAAATTATCTGGGCGTGGTGGTGCGCACCTGTAGTCCCAGCTATTCCGGAGGCTGAGGCAGGAGAATCACTTGAACCCAGGAGGCAGAGGTGGCAGTGAGCCGAGATCGCGCTACTGCACTCCAGCCTGGCGACAGAGTGAGACTCCGTCTCAAAAACAACAACAACAAAAAAATTAGCTGGGTGTGGTGGCACATGCCTGTAATCTCAGCTACTCAGGAGGCTGAGGCAGGAGAATTGCTTGAACTCAGGATGCCGAGATTGCAGTGAGCCGAGATCGCACCGCTGTACTCCAACCTGGGTGACAGAGTGAGACTCTGTCTCAAAACAAAAAAAGCTATACATGGATTTTCAACTGAGTGGAGGTCAGCACTTCTAACCTCCACGTTTTTCAAGGGTCAACTGTGTTTATTATCTCCCAGTTTCTATAGGTCAGAAATTCTGGAGCAGCTTCACTGGCTTGAAATCTCTCATGATGTTGCTGTGAAGATGTCAGCCAAAGCATAGTCATATGGTGGCTTGGCTTCGGCCTCAAGGATCTGCTTCCAAGATGACTCACTTGGCTGTTGGAAGGAGGTCTCAGTTCCTTACTACATGGATGACTCCATAGGGCATCTTGAGTATCTCATGCCATGGCAGCTGATTCTCCCCCTACAGTGACTGTTTCAGGAGAACAACACAGACACTACTATGTCTTTTATTGTTTAGCCTTAAAGTCACATGCTGTCACTGCAGTAATAGGTCAGTCCTACTCAGTGTGGGAGGGGATTTCACAGGGATGTGACTACCAAGAGGTGAGAATCATTAGGGACCATGCTGGAGGCTATCACACTGCCCCAATAAATCTCTTGCACGTTGAATTCTGTCTTGGTACCTGCTTATTAGTAGGCATTAACTAACACATTTTCTTGGTAGACAGAGCTAGGATCTGTGCGTTCATGTGTACACAAATACATGCACATATTCATATACACACTTACAACTATATTTATTTGTATACCTATCCACATATATTGAAAATCATGAATTTATATGAATATATCCTATTAATATGGCATCACAGGGTCCATTCTAGTTTTCTCTGTTTCTTTATTTGTAATTCCTGTGTATCTGTTGAGCTTCTTAAATGTTCATGTATTTTATTAAATTTAGGAAGCTGACCAGGCGCAGTGACCCACACCTGTAACTCCAGCAATTTGGGAGACCGAGGCAGGCAGATCACTTGAGGTCAGGAGTTCAAGACCAGCCTGGCCAATATGGTGAAACCGTGTCTCCACTAAAAATACAAAAATTAGCCAGGAGTGGTAGCACGCACTTGTAATCCCAGCTACTCAGGAGGCTGAGGAATGAGAATAGCTTGAACCTGGGAGGTGGAGGTTGCAGTGAGCTAAGTTCATGCCACTACACTGTAGCTTGAGTGACAGAGTGAGACTCTGTCTCAAAAAAAAAATTTAGGAAGTTTTTAACTATTATTTTTTTCAAGTATTCTTTCTCCTTCTTTCTATCCCTCCTCTCCCTCTGGGATTCGTATTATGCATATATTGATATACTTGATGGTATCCTACAATTCTCTTAGTGTCTGTTCATTTTTCTTCATTCTTTTTTTCTTTCTGCTTCTCGCACTGGATGATTTCAATTGACCTATCTTCAGTTTTCTGATTTTTCTGCCTGCTTAAATCTGCTGTTGAATGTGTCTAGCGAATTTTTTCTTTCAGTTATTATACTTTTTAGCTCCAGAATTTCTATTTGGATCCTTTAAATAATTTTTCTGCCTATATTGATATTTTCTACTTGTTGAGACACTGTTCTCCTTTGGTTCTTTGTCCATGATGGCTTCCTTTAGTTGTTTTTTTTTTTTTCTTTTTTGAGACGGAGTCTTACTCTGTTGCCCAGGCTGGAGTGCAGTGGCACGATCTCGGCTCAGTACAACCTTTGCCTCCCAGGTTCAAGCAATTCTTCTGTCTCAGCCTCCCGAGTCGCTGGGACTACAGGCACTTGCCACCACACCTGGCTAATTTTTGTATTTTCAGTAGAGATGGGATTTCACTACATTGGTGAGGCTGGTCTTGAACTCCTGACCTCAGGTGATCCACCTGCCTCGGCCTCCCAATGTGCTGGGATTACAGGTGTGAGCTACTGCACCTGGCCAGCTACATTTAGTTCTTTGAGCATATTTAAGAGAGTTGATTTGAAGTCTTTGTCTAGTAAGTCCAATGCCTATGCTTTCTCAAGGACTGTTTTTGTTAATTTTTTTTCCTATGAACAGGGCACACTTCATTGTTTTTTGCATGCCTCATAATTTTTTGTTGAAAAGTGGTCATTTTGAATATAACAATGCAGTAACTCTGGAAATAAAATTCTCCCCATTCCAGGATTTTTTGTTGCTCACTGTAGGTTGTGGTTGTTTGTTTAGTGACTTTTCTAAACTATTTTATACGGTTATTTGAATTGTGTGGTCTCTGTTTTTTTAGCATAGTAGTCAGCTAATGGTTTATCAAAGATTTTCTTAAACTCCTAGAGGCAAAAAAGAAAAAAGTACCATCAGGTCTTTGCAAATTGGCTCCGTGTTGGTGCCAATACTTCAATGCTCAGCCACACCATGTATTTATTTATTTTTGAGACAGAGTCTCACTCCATTGCCCAGGCTGGAGTGCAGTGGTGCGATCTCGGCTCACTACAACTTCTACCTCCTGGGTTCAAGCGATTCTCCTGCCTCAGCCTCCCGAGTAGCTGGGACTACAGGTACATGCCACCACACCTGGCTAATTTTTGTATTTTTTAGTAGAGACAGGGTTTCACCATACTGGACAGGACGGTCTGGATCTCCTGATGTCATGATCTGCCTGCCTTGGCCTCTCAAAGTGCTGGGATTACAGGTGTGAGCCACTGCACCCGGCCAACTAGCCACACCATTTATAACTCTGCCTTAGCCTTCACTTCTTACTTGTGCTAAGCCTAAAGATTAACCAGAGGTGCAGCTTATGGTGTTCTCAGACCTTTTCTGAGGATGTATCCTGGCCTGGGCCTTTTTGATTCCCCTACATACCCAGGGGCTTTTCAGAGCCCTTATTCCCCAAGTATATCAATCCCCAAGTTTTTCTTCTCAGGCTTTCTACAAGTCTATTTTTTTGCCACAGCTGTTATCTTTTGCTCTAGGCATCTAGGCTTTATTCATTGGTTGTCCAGTGTTTTTGAGAAACCTCTTTCACACAGCAACTTTTCTATCCTGAGAGAGTTTTGAGTTAAGTGGAACAAAGGCAAGTACCCTGCATTAGTCCCCTTGGGGATCCCCCAAACAGATTAAAACCTACGAACACAATTTCTCAGGAGCAAGATTCCCTCCATTCCCTTCTGATATAGTTTGCATATTTGTCCCCACCCAAATCTCATGCTGAAATGTAATCCCCAATGTTGGAGTTGGGGCTGGGTGGGAGGTGTTTGGATCTTGGGGGCAGATTCCTCATGAATGGCTTGGACTATCCCCTTGGTGATAAGCGAGCTCTTGCTCTGAGTTCACATGTGATCTGGTTGTTTGAAAGTGTGTGGCACCTGCCCTCACTCTCTCTCTTGCTCCTGTTCTCACCATGTGACGTGCATGCTCCTGCTTCGCCTTTGGTGATGAGTAGACATTTCCTGAGGCCTCCCCAGAAGCAGATCCTGGTGCCATGCTTTCTGCACAGCCTGCAGAACTATAAGCCAATTAAACTTCTTTTCTTGTAAATTACCCAGTCTCAGGTATTTCTTCACAGCAATGCAACAATGGCCTAACACACCTCCCAAACTGAGAACCTGCACTGGGAGCATGGGCTGCTGTCTTCCAGACTGCTGCTGCACTGGGCAGGGGGATTGGACAAGGGTAAGGTAAAACATGACAAACCTCTCCTACCATGATTCAGTGCCCATTATCCTTATTAAGCATTAGCTTGGTTGCTGCAAACCTTTGACTATCTTCTAGAGTTCTAATAAAGTTGTTTCTCATGACTTTTGCCAGGTTTTTCAGTGTTTCTGCAAAGGAATAGAGTTCCCTACCCCTAGAGTTTCTTACTCCACCATTTTCATTGCCATTGGCACCAATGTATCTTTGTTGTATTTGTAACTTCCTTCTCCGATAGTTAGAAACTCTGATTCCATTATCTTTAATATATTTACTTAATAGATTAATCCTTCTGGATGTAACCAATATTCTTTTTTTTTTTTTTTTTTTGAGATGGAGTCTCACTCTGTCACCCAGGCTTGAGTGCAGTGGTGCAATCTCGGCTCACTGCAACCTCCGCCTCCCGGGTTCAAGCGATTCTACTGCCTCAGCCTCCTGAGTAGCTGGGATTACAGGCACCTACTACTGCACCCGGCTAATTTTTGTAGATTTTAGTAGAGATGGGGTTTCACTATCTTGGTCAGGCAGGTCTTGACCTCTTGACCTTGTGATCCACCCACTTTGGACTCCCAAAGTGCTGGGATTACAGGCATGAGCCACCATGCCAGGCTGGATGTAACCAATATTCTAACACTGCCGTCATCCTCTCCCCTGAATGGACTCCCTCTGTTTTCTCTGGCTCCGCTTCCCTTTTCCAGGTTACCCTTTACTGCAGATATCCTTTCATCCTGTTTGGGACAAACGTAAGAAATTTAATGTATAGCGTTTAATTTATTTTTCATGTTTTAATAAACTTTACAGGGGTTTATACAGCTGATGTTGAAAAAAGAAAAAATATTATTGAAAACAAAGTATACTTCTTTTCTTTTCTTTCTTTTTCTTTTTTTTTTTTGAGACGAGGTTTTGCTTTTGTTGCCCAGGCTGGAGTGCAATGGAGTGATTTCGGCTCACCGCAACCTCTGCCTCCCGGGTTCAAGCGATTCTCCTGTCTCAGCCTCCCGAGAAGCCGGGACTAGAGGCATGTGCTACCACTCCTGGCTAACTTTGTATTTTTAGTAGAGACGGGGTTTCTCCATGTTGGTCAGGCTGGTCTCGAACTCCTGACCTCAGGTGATCTGCCTGCCTCGGCCTCCCAAAGTGCTGGGATTACCGGCGTGAGCCACTGTGCCTGGCCCCAAAGTATACTTATTTTCTAATTATAGTGAATTATTCTTAGGCATCCCATGTGATATTTTCATGGTGCAGCTAGGAACAAGTGTTATTCCCATTGAAGGAGAGAAAAATAGATGGGCCAGGCGCAGTGGCTCATGCCTGTAATCCCAGCACTTTGGGAGTCCAGGACAAGTGGATCACTTGAGGTTAGGAGTTTGAGACCAGCCTAGCCAACATGGCGCAACCCTGTCCCTACTAAAAATACAAAAAAAAAAGGCCGGGCGTGGTGGCTCGCGCCTGTAGTCTCAGCACTTTGGGAGGCCGAGGCAGGTGGATCACGAGGTCAGGAGATTGAGACCATCCTGGCTAACACAGTGAAACCCCGTCTCTACTAAAAATACAAAAAATTAGCCAGGCGTGGTGGCGGGCGCCTGTAGTCCCAGCTACTCGGGAGGCTGAGGCCGTAGGCGTGAACCAGGGAAGCGGAGCTTGCAGTGAGCCGACATAGCACCACTGCACTCCAGTCTGGGCGACAGAGTGAGACTCTGTCAAAAAAAAAAAGCAAGCAAGCAAGCAAGCAAGCAAGCAAGCAGGCAGGCAGGGCACGGTGGCTCATGCCTGTACTCCCAGCACTTTGGGAGGCTGAGGCGGGCGGATCATGAGGCCAGGAGTTTGTGACCAGCCTGGCCAGCATGGTGAAACCCCATCTCTACTATTAAAAAAAAAAAAAAAAAGAAAGACAGACAGAAAGGAAGAAAGAAAGAAAGACATTAGCCAGGCATGGTGGCACGCGCTTGTAATCCCAGCTACTCAGGAGGCTGAGACATAAGAATTGCTTGAACCCTGGAGGTGGAGGTTGGAGTGAGCCGAGGTCACACCACTGCATTCCAGCCTGGGTGACAGAGAGAGACTCTGTCTCAAAAAAGAAAAAAGAAAAATAGAGGCAAGAAGGCCACTCTTCATAATATACACCACATTTCTGGTAGGCAGTTATAGCCCCACGCTCTGTGCTGTCAGGGGATCCTATAATGTGTCCTTTGTCAACTCCCTCTTCCATTCCCAGCTTTTCCAAAACTTTGTCACTTTCCTGACCTCCTCCCCCACCACCATATTCTTTCTTACTTCACTCTCAATGTAGACTTTGCTTTCTGTTTTTATGTAAATGAAGGCAATCAAATCTTGTCTCCACTATCCCTTCCCCATGAAACCTATTTATAGCTACTAGGGGCAGATTCAGGTTATGTAGTGCTGAGCATATACAACTGGAGAAGGAGATATTTTAAAGAAAATGAATACTAAAATAATCTTTGTTTTGCAAATAGTATAAAAACATATGACCATCCTAATCATTGCCATGGTCCCTCCCACGGCCTTTGGAAGGAGTCTGAAAGTGGGAGTGGAGAAAGGAGAGCTGAAGGTCAAGCAGCCACACTCACTCTCCTCTCCTCCAGAAGTGGAAATCCTCCTGCTCCTCTTCCCATCCAAGGCTGATCCATTCTGCTAGGCTCCAGATCCTCTTGAAGTCTCTGAATCACTTTCTCCACTCTCCTTCTTTATTTGATCACTTACTTCAGGTTACAAATATGATCATACTCCTCGCAAACTTACAAACAAAGTAAGTAATCAACCCTAAGAAAGTCAACTCCCAAATTCCTCCAGCCTCACATTCCTTTCCAGCCACCCAAGTGTTCTCTTTCCTTTAACAATAAGATTTTGGAAAAACCACTGCCCTCCCTCCCTGTTTCCCCTTCATTTCTCAATTCACTGCACTTTTGCTTTGGATCTCATACCTCTGCTGAAACTGCTTTGGCTTAAAGTCACCAATGACTATTTTGTGCACTTTTATCTGTGATTTTTTTTAAAAAGCAGGCTTCAGTTTATTTTGATTTGTAGGCTTTTTTTTTTTTTTTTTTTTTTTGAGATGGAGTCTCACTCCGTTGCCAGGCTGGAAAGCAGTGGCGCGATCTCGGCTCACTGCAACCTCCACCTCCGGGGTTTGAGCGATTCTCCTGCCTCAGCCTCCCAAGTAGCTGGGATTACAGGTGCCCGCCACCACACTTGGCTAATTTTTGTATTTTTAGTAGGGACAGGGGTTTCACCATGTTGCCCAGGCTAGTCTCAAACTCCAGACCTCAGGTGATCTGCCTGCCTCAGCCTCCCAAAGTGCTGGGATTACAGGCGTGAGCTACCGCGCCCGGCCAGAGTTCCAATTTAAAGGTATATGTATTTTACTCCCGGACTGATTTTCTAAAACACTGGCATAATGTATGTTCCCATCAATGACGTTCGAGAAAGTTATAGTCACAATGTCCTCTTTTCAGCACTTCTCACAGCAGATTCACTGTTGTTAACAGTTAACACTGCATTTGCCATTACTAATCATACCTTCTTTAGTGGTAGCAATTTCTTTCTTTTTTTTTTTTTTCGAGACAGAGTTTCACTCTTTTTGCTCAGGCTGGAGTGCAATGGCGCGATCGCGGCTCACTGCAACCTCCGCCTCCCGGGTTCAAGCGATTCTCCTGCCTCAGCCTCCCAAGTAGCTGGGATTACAGGCGCCTGCCATCACGCCCGGCTAATTTTTTTTGTATTTTTAGTAGAGACGGGGTTTCACGATGTTGGCCAGGGTGGTCTTGATCTCTCGACCTCATGATCCGCCTGCTTCGGCCTCCCAAAGTGCTGGGATTACAGGAGTAAGCCACCGTGCCCGGCCAGTGGTAGCAATTTCTATCAGTGTTTTGTTTTTTTTTTTTTGTTTTTTTTTTTTTTTTGAGACAGAGTCTTACTCTGCTGCCCAGGTTGGAGTACAGTGGTGTGGTCTCGGCTCACTGCAACCTCCGCCTCCCGGGTTCACGCCATTGTCGTGCCTCATTCTCCCGAGTAGCTGGGACTACAGGCGCCCACCACCATGCCCAGCTAATTTTCTGTATTTTTAGTAGAGACGGGGTTTCACTGAGTTAGCCAGGATGGTCTCGGTCTCCTGACCTCGTGATCCACCCACCTCGGCCTCCCAAAGTGCTGGGATTACAGGCTTGAGCCACCGCGCCGGGCCTTTTTTTTTTTTTTTTTTTCTTCAGACAGAGTCTCACTCTGTTACCCAGGCTGGGTGGCAATGGTGTGATCTTGGCTCACTGCAACCTCCGCCTCCCGGGTTCAAGCAATTCTCCTGTCTCAGCCCCCTGAGTAGCTCGGATTACAGGCGCGTGTTACCATGCCTGGCTAATTTTTGTATTTTTAGTATAGATGGGGTTTCACCATGTTAGCCATGCCGGTTTTGGACTCCCGGCCTCAGATGATCCATCCACCTCGGCCTTCCAAAGTGCTGGGATTACAGGCGTGAGCCACCGCTCCCGGCCTCCACCTGGATGTTTTATAGACACCTCCAATACAAAAGAGCCATTGTTAAACTTATTACCCACTCCTTCTTGAAATACTTCTTAGGTATTTCTTTTCTTTGTAAAGGAGACTTCCATTACTCTGTTTCTCTCTCAATTCGCAACTAAAAGTCCTGTTTTAATCTTGTATTCTTTAAATGCATGATCTCTTTTCAGTCCTCAGTGCTGCTGTCCTGATCACCCCTTTCATAGACTTCTGTACAATGTGCAAAATTCTTCAATGTCCACATGGTTAATATGCTAAAATCTAAACTTCTTAGCATGGCTTGAAAAGGTTTTTATTAATCAATACCTACTTAATGGTCCTGCCTCAATTCCTGACATTCTCTAAAAGCATTCCATGCTCAGCTATATGAATCTACTTTCAAATCCCCAACATACTAAGTTCTCTAATGATTCAGTGTCTTTAAACCTACTATTGTGATTGAAATTTTTTTTCAGTCTTGTTCGCCTGGCAAAGTCTGATTTGTATTTCCAACCTCAGCGCTAGGGTTATTTTCCCTTCTTTTGTTTTGTTTTGTTTTTTTGAGACAGAGTTTCACTCTGTTGCCCAGTCTGGAGTGCAGGGGCGCAATCTCGGCTCACTGCAACCTTCGCCTCCTGGGTTCAAGTGATTCTTGTGCCTTAGCCTCCTGAGTAGCTGGGATTAAAGTTGTGAGCCACTGCGCCCGGCCCTATTTTCCCTTCTTTGAATTGTCTAGGCAGAAAAGCATCTCTACACTTAGCAATTTTTTTTTTTTTTTTTTAGTTGGAGACAGGGTCTCACTGTATTGCCTAGGCTGGAGTGCAGTGGCAAGATCACAGCTCACTGCAGCGTTGGCCTCCTAGGCTCAAGTGATCCTCCAACCTTAGCCTCTCGAATAGCTAGGACTCCAGGTACACGCCACCACGTCCAGCTAATTTTTGTATTTTTTGTAGAGATGGGGTTTTGCCATGTTGCCCAGGCTGGTCTTGGGCTCCTGGGCTCAAGTGATCTGCCCACTTTGACTTCCCGAAGTGCTGGGATTACAGGTGTATGCCACTGTGCCCTGCAGATTTTAATATTTTAATTACTCACTTTATTAATTAGTGTTTCCAAACTAGGCTGTAAGCTTCTTGAGGGTAGGGACTATGATTACTCTCATCTTTATATCCCCAACACTTAACATAGTGATTGGTATCTGATCGGCACTTAAAAGAATGAGAAAGCTTTTTTGAGGAAGACGCGGTCGTAGGTGCTGAGGATTTCTGGGCCGCAGGCTCCTGCCCCTGACTCACCTCTGTTCGCTCTCGCCGAGGAACAAGTCCGTCAGGAAGCCGCGCAGCAGCCATGGCTTTTAAGGATACCGGAAAAACACCCGTGGAGCCGGAGGTGGCAATTCACCGAGTTCGAATCACCCTAACAAGCCGCAATGTAAAATCCTTGGAAAAGGTGTGTACTGACTTGATCAGAGGCGCAAAAGAAAAGAATCTCAAAGTGAAAGGACCAGTTCGAATTCCTACCAAGACTTTGAGAATCACTACAAGAAAAACTCCTTGTGGTGAAGGTTCTAAGACGTGGGATCGTTTCCAGATGAGAATTCACAAGCGACTCATTGACTTGCACAGCCCTTCTGAGATTGTTAAGCAGATTACTTCCATCAGTATTGAGCCAGAAGTTGAGGTGGAAGTCACCATTGCAGATGCTTAAGTCAACTATTTTAATAAATTGATTGCCAGTTGTTAAAAAAAAAAAAAAAGAATGAGAAACAAATTAGTTATGTAATAATAATGGCATTCTCTCTAGGGCTTAAGCTTAAGCTATAGATTTTCACTTAAGTATCTTTTAAAAATTTGTAGTAAATATATAGTACATTAAACAAAATTGAAGAACAGAAAAGCAAACTACATCTCATATTATTTCACCATCCTAATGCCTATTTTAGTGCACATACTTTTGGTCTTTGCTCAAATATGTGCTATATAGATGTGTGTGCATTTATGTTTGTATATTATATTTTTATTTTACATAGCTATAATCAAATGTACACGCACTTTCACTTTTTAAAAGCTTAACTCGGCCGGGCACGGTGGCTCACGCCTGTAATCCCATCCCTTTGGGAGGCCAAGGCGAGCGGATCACTTGAGGTCGGTAGTTCGAGACCAGCCTGACCAACATGGAGAACGCCCGTCTCTACTAAAGATACAAAATTAGCTGGGTGTGCTGGCGCATGCCTGTAATCCCAGCTACTTGGGAGGATGAGACAGGACAATCACTTGAACCCGGGAGGGGGAAGTTGTGGTAAGCCAGGATTGTGCCATTTTACTCCAGCCCAGGCAGCAAGAGCACAACTCCGTCCACCCCCTCAAAAAAAAAAAAAAAAAAAAGCTTAACTCACTATAAACATTCAACACTCTTGCATAATCCTCTAAATTATTATTTTTCAGCAGTGTGTAATATCTCATTCCCCTACTTAGGTTGATAGTCTGAGGAGATTTAGGTTGTACCGCATTTTCTTTTTTTTTAATTTTTAATTTTATTTATTTATTTTTTTTTGAGACGGAGTCTCGCTCTTTCGCCCAGGCGGGACTGCAGTGGCGCGATCTCGGCTCACTGCAGGCTCCGCCTCCCGGGTTCACGCCATTCTCCTGCCTCAGCCTCCTGAATAGCTGGGACTACAGGCGCCCGCCATCGCGCCTGCCTAATTTTTTGTATTTTTAGTAGGGACGGGGTTTCACCGTGTTAACCAGGATGGTCTCGATCTCCTGACCTCGTGATCCACCCGCCTCGGCCTCCCAAAGTGCTGGGATTACAGGCATGAGCCACCGCGCCCGGCCGGTTGTACCGCATTTTCTATTATAAATAGGGACAGATCCAGGCTTTGTGGGACTTGAAGCTTATACAATTTTGTGTAATACAATTATACAGAAGAAGAATTCAAAATTATCTTTGTTTTGCAAATAGGACCATGTGAACATATCATAAAGGCCCCTCCCCAGACATTGGGAGGGGCCTGTGAAAGTGAAGGTTAACTTTCTTTTCTTTTTTTTTTTCTGAGACGCAATCTTGCTCTGTTGCCCAGGCTGGAGGTGTAACGACGCGATATCGGCTCACTGCAACCTCCGCTTCCTGGGTTGAAGCGATTCTCCTGCCTCTGCCTGCGCGCAGCTGGGATAACAGGCGTGTGCCACCATGCCCGGCTAATTTTTTTTGTATTTTTAGTAGACACGGGGGTTTCACCATGTTGGACCAGGCTGGTCTCGCACTCCTGACCTCGTGATCTGCCCGCCTCGGCCTCCCAAAGTGCTGGGATTACAGGCCTGAGCCACCCGCGCCCGGCCCAGTTTCCTGCTTTGAGGAAGCCAGAATACAAAACTCACTTGGTTCTTAGAAGCAGGTCATTTAAATCAACGGTGAATAGACCTCAGGTGAATTTGGGAGAAAGTGATTTGGCTGTTTCTGCTATCCATCTACTTACAAACCTGCAGCACCTTTGGTTCAGCGCGCATTTCTTGGAAGGAGCGGAGTGGCTTAAGCCAGAGACCTGGATTGGGCTGAGGTACTGCTATTCATTACTTGAGTGGCCCTGGGGACGTCATTAACCTCTCAGGTTCTCATTTTGCTCCTCTGTGCAATAAAGAATAAGTAACAAAACTTGCCTTTCCCCAGGGTAGTTTTGAGTGTCAAATACGGTAACTTGTGTTCAAGCAGTAGCGAACTCCAATGTCACTGAGATATTTGTAACATTGTGGTAGCAGCTCCACTTTCTTGCCCATCTGCCTCCTGGTAAGGGCGTGTGACAGCTGGGCAGGATGCATCTGATGGCTCCATTAGGGTTAGCTGTTGGAGCGCCTCTGCCCAGACGGAAGCCTGGCAGGTGATTTCAGGGGGTGTCTGGGCCATTACTCCTGAATGTCCAGTGCACTGGGAGTAGCAGAGGATGTGCACAGTCTGAGATTCTGGGGAATCTTTTCCTTCTCAAGCTGAGAATTGATAATCAAAGCATGCCAAACATTCGTTATTATATGCAACTTGTAAAATCCTAAATAGTCTTGTCCAATTGTCCCTTTGCTCTTAGGTTTTGAGGTATTTATCTCGGAATTTTATCTGCCAGTTTATAAATCTTTAGCTGGTCGGGCTTAATTCTGGGGGCAGTTTGCATTTTTGAGAAGGCGGGAGAAAAATAACAATCTCAGTTTTGAATTGGCATTTTAATATCCTTCACCAGATCCACGCTGAAAGCCGGTGTAAACAGCGTTCAAAAATTCCGCCCTCCCAAAAAAAAGGATGCTGAAACCGATTTCCAACCCCGAAGACGGAGCTGATCACCCCGCAACGGGATCCGCCCTGGCTCCCCGCGCGTGCACCGCGGCTGGGCAGTCCCAGGTGGCTGGGGGCGCGACACCAGAGCCCCACCTGGCCCTGCCGGCGGCGGCCGCACAAAGAGCGGGGCAGACGGCTGCCCCGCCGAGCCGCAGAAAGTAGTCCCGACCACGCCGGCTCCAATGTTGTTCGACGCCGCCTCACGCCCTCCGCGGGGAGGGCCGAAGCGGCCGGTCCGGGAAAGAATCCCGCTGGAATGCGCCGCCGGGAGGAGGCTTTCTCTCCCAGTTCGCCTCTGCTAGCCCAGAACCTCTCCCAGGGTCTCAGGCAGAGGCCGTGCGTGCGGTTGCCGACTCCTTTCCCTGGCAGTACAGGAGGCAGTGCCGGGGGAGGGGGCTCGTTGCGCGCAGGGACACGGTCGCGGCGACCCTAAGGGGCGGACCGACCGTATCCCTGCGCCGCTGCGCGAGGCAGAGGCTGAATGAGGAGCTGCGCGGGGGAAGCGGGGCGCCGGGGGAGGAGGCGGCGGGATGGAAGCAGACGCTGGCGTCGCGCGAGCCCGGGGCCGAGCGGCGCGGTAGAGAAGGCGGCGGCGGCGCGCGCGGAACCTTGACGTGCCCCTTTCTTTCTTCTCTCGCTGGGAAGCTGGGAAGCATGAGCGTGCAGCCCTGCCGCTGCGGCGGCCGCCCCGGCTCCTCGCCTCCCCCTCTTCTGGCCACCCCTCGCCGGTGAGAGAAGAGAACGCGAGAAGGGAAGATGGGGGCCGTCCTGAGGAGCCTCCTGGCCTGCAGCTTCTGTGTGCTTCTGAGAGGTGGGAAGAGTGGGGGCATTGGAAAGTTGGTGGGTTTCGGGGGGAGGTGGCCTTGTTGTATGTGTCTAGCGGGAGGGGAGGGACGGAGGGAGGGAGAAGGGGAGAGGAGCGGGGAGAGGCCTGGTCGTGGGGAGGGGGAGAGAAAGGGGCCCGGGAGCAGGGGCTGCGCGCACCGCCCGGCCACAATGCGGACCTGGCCTGGTTTCCCAGACCTTCCCCGGACACATCGGAGCTTCGATCCCGGCTGCTGGTCTTAGGGAACCCTTGGCACCCCATGCTGTCGGGATGACTGAGTGTCTGTGTGCCTCTCTCTGCCTGGGGTCTTCCAGGGAAAAGGGTCTTTGTACGTATTTTGGCTTTTAAAATGTTTGAGTCCGAGATGCTTTAAGGTTGGCCTTATCCATCGAAGCCCCCCCACCCACTCCCCACCCCGTTTCGGTGTTTCTTCGGTGAACTTTTAAAGCCCTCTTGCTATTTTTTCCAGGCCTTGTTACAGGTAATGATTGGCTTCCGTTTGGGATATAATGAACCTGGGTGAGAGCGCAGTTGGAAAGTGACTCCGGGGTTATAGGTCGAGCGTTTCAGCATTGGGAGCCTTCTGAGCTTCAGCCCATAATAAAATAAAACATTGCCCTTGTAACCTCTGGTATTCACGGCTTGCCCCTATTTTCGGAGTATGCAAGTGTACAGTTGGCACTAAGGGAAATTCATCCTCGTGTGAAGAGGAGCCGGTCCTGGGACCAAAATGATAATTTGCTCTGCACCCCTGGGGACTGCTTGGCACTTTGGTAAATTGCATAGGCTGTTCGAGATAATTTGCTCTGGGAATCGCTTGAATTCGATGGTACTATTATGTTTTGAATTGGACTGCAAAGCTGACACATGCTCTGTGACTTTTGTGACAGTTCACAAAGATTTTTGACTGGCCCTTCGGCAGCTCTTCTCAAACTATTTAGTGTTGAACTTGAGATGGCTGTGATGACTGTGGAGCATTTACCAGCAGAGGAATTTAAGTACTGCTCGATACGGTGGCTTGTAGTTTTGGTTTGTTAAAGTTCTCACTGGCGTTCATGATAAGTTCTTTTCAGGCGTGTGACCGCTGGTCGCTGGAGATTTTTAGGTGTTAACAAGCTAAACTTTTGTTAAGTTCTCCAAACTAATTTAAGTTTACAGAACACTAATAGTAACTAATAGTCTGTGGCAGGTGTATATTTTTGTGTGTACTGTGTATATGTATTTTGGATGAGAATGATTGACTTTTTTTTGGAGGAGGAGAAATACTTTCTTCAGTTACTCTGTAGTAATGCAGCATTGCGTTTGCATGTTATATTACTTGTACTTGATACTCTAAGCATATTACAAAGTTTTCCCACATGTAAACCCCAGAAAAGGTAGTGCTCATTAGATTTTTGTGGCAGAAATTTTAATGAAGTGTTATGTACTGGAGAGGTTTCATAAGTATATACTTATTTTATTATGGCATACTCTATTGAAAGGGGTTTTGCTGTAGCTGTTAGAAACAACTATATTTGACATAAGAATATGTATGTATTTTAAGACATAAGATTAATAGGGTTGACAAATATGAGAACCAGCTGATTGGTTAGAGTCGTGGGGAAACTTATAACTTGGGATGTTTCTGGTTGTCTAGTTGTATTTCTTGGAGAAGTGTGTGATGTAAATGCCGTTTGTTTAACACCAGCTTTGAGACCAGAGCTGGGTTTGTTCATTATTGGAATTTAGATAGGTTGCACTTATTTATGTAACAAGACCTGGAAGAGGTAATAAATTGTCTCGTTTCCACTAGCAAAGTTTTCAGAAGTGGAGCTCTCGTTTTAAATATGGCAAAATATGGTGTAAGGTGGTCTTCTAATATGTAACAGTACTGTACTTAGCTGTGAGTACATATTATTTGAAGTAAAACTGTCTTTTGATGTAAAAGATTTTTGTTCATAATTTAGAATTAATTCATTCTTTGAGAATGTCATCCTCTGTTATAGTAAAGATATTTAGTCAACCTTGGGCTCCCAGGAGAAAAATCTGATTGATTTGTTGCATTTAGGTCATTTTTTTTCCCCCACAAAGAATTGGAGCTTTAACATTGGCTGGGTGTGATGGGGTATGTGAGAGTCTGGGAGACCTTCTGTCCTGTAGCCCTGTTGAATTAGTAGCAGAAAGCCAGGGAATACTGTTAGTGCTGTGTCCCTATCTCTATCATCACATGACAAGGTATAAAGGAAAGATTTGGGAATTTCAATACTAAAATCTTGGATTTAAAGCCCAAGCGTCACAACTTCATAACTTTGTGGTTCTGGTCTAGTCCGCTTCTCTAGGTCTCAGTTTCTTTACTGGTGGTGTGGATAATGATACCTGACTAGTTTGCAGGGTTATTGGGTGTTTTAAATTAAATAATATGAAGTGCCTTGTTAATGTTACTTTTTGCTATAATTTTTGCTTGTTCAGGGACATATCCTCAAATGCTTTCATGATTTGAGATTTAATTTGTATAATGTTCACAATTTTTTTTTTTTTTTTTTAAAGAGACAACGTCTTGCTTCATCACTCAGTCTGGGGTGCAGTGGTGTAATCACAGCTCATTGCAGTCTCAAAGTCTTGGGCTTAAGTGATCCTCCTGCTTCATCCTCCTAAAGCTCTGAACTATAGGCACGTGCCACTATGCCCCCAATTTTTTTTGTAGATATGGGGTTGGTGTGGGGATGTCTTGGTATGTTGCCCAGGCTGGTCTCCAACTCCTGGCCTCAAGTGATCCTCTCAAAGTGCTGGGATTACAGGTTACAGGTGTGAGCCACCACCATGCTTGGCCAGGTTCATGAATTCCTTTTTTTTTTTTTTTTGGAGGTAGGGTCTTGCTCTGTTGCCTAGGCTGGAGTGCAGTGGCATGATCGCTGCTCACTGCAGCCTGGACCTCCTGTGTTCATGTGATCTTCCCACCTCAGCCTCCCAAGTAGCTGGGACCACAGTTGTGTGCCATAACACTTGGCTAATTTTTATAGAGCCAGAGTCTTGCTATGTTGCCCAGGATGGTCTTAAACTCCTGGGCTCAGGTGATCCTCCCACCTCCGCCTCTCAGAGTTCTGGGATTATAGGTGCAGATTCACACATTCTTTTTTTTTTTTTTTTTTTGAGATGGATTCTTGCTCTGTTGCTCAGGCTGGAGTGCATTGGTGTGATCTAGGCTCACTGCAAGCTCTGCCTTCCGGATTCACACCTTTCTCCTGCCTCAGCCTCCTGAGTAGCTGGGACTCATTTTTTTTTTATTTTTTAGTAGAGACGGAGTTTCACTGTGTTAGCCAGGATGGTCTCGATCTCTTGACCTCATGATCCTCCCGCCTCGGTGTCCCAAAGTCCTGGAATTACAGGTGTGAGCCACCACGCCCGGCCAGATTCACACATTTTTTTTTTTTTTTTTTTAAGACAGAGTTTTGCTCTTGTTGCCCAGGCTAGAGTGCAATGGCATGATCTCGGCTCACCGCAACCTCCGCCTCCCGGGTTTAAGCGATACTCCTGCCTCAGCCTCCTGAGTAGCTGGAATTACAGGCATGCACCACCATGCCTGGCTAATTTTTTTTTTTTTTGTATTTTTAGTAGAGATGGGGTTTCTCCTTGTTGGTCAGGCTGGTCTTGAACTCCCGACGTTAGGTGATCTGCCCACCTCGGCCTTCGAAAGTGCTGGGATTACAGGTGTGAGCCACCATGCCTGGTCCAGATTCACACATTCTTAAAAGTGAAAGGGATCTTGGTCGTTTGAGCCTCACCAGTTTATTTGTAAGTGGGGAAACTCAGATTCAGAGATACTGTAATTTAATAAAGGTAGGTTAATTAAAGATGGGGCAGGGATTTATTATTCATTCTTTTAGCAATTATGTATGGAATACCTCCTGTATGTCGGCCTCTGGTACTGATGGTGAGTAAAACAATGTGTTTCCTAATCTAATGGGTCTCACAGTTTAGGTTGCCATCCTTACCATTTTCTTAGTTCCATTCGGGTACTGATGAGAAAAAATAATATCTGATTTTCTACTGGAAGTATTTTTGATAAGAATATAGGTTTTGGAATACCATCGGTGTGTGTAATCTGTGAAATACTATTTCTTAGCTTGCTTTTTTTTTTTTTTTTGTGACGGAGTCTCGCTCTGTCGCTCAGGCTGAAGTGCAGTGGCGCCATCTTGGCTCACTGCAATCTCTGCTTCCTCGGTTCAAGCGATTCTCCTGTCTCAGCCTTCTGAGTAGCTGAGACTACAGGCGCCTGCCACCACGCCTGACTAATTTTTGTATTTTTTTTGTTTTTGAGACGGTGTCTCACCCTGTCGCCCAGGCTGGAGTGCAGTGGCATGATCTCAGTTCACTGCAATCTCTGCCTCCTGGGTTCAAGCAATTCTCCTGTTTCAGCCTCCTGAGTAGCTAGGACCACAGGTGCACACCACCATGCCTGGATAATTTTTATATTTTTAGTAGAGACGGGCTTTCACCATATTGGTCAGGCTGATCTTGAACTCCTGACCTCAAGTTATCCACCCGCCTTGACCTCCCAAACTGCTGGGATTACAGGTGTGAGCCACTGTGCCCGGCCTAATTTTTGTATTTTTAGTAGAGATGGGGTTTCACCATATTGGTCAGGCTGGTCTCGAACTCCTGACCTCAGGTGATCCACCCACCTCTGCCTCCCAAAGTGTTGGGATTGCAGGCGTGAGCCACCGCGCCTGGCCTTTTTAGCTTTTTTTGAGGAGGCTTGTTATATAAAAATTCTTTGTTACTTTTTTTTTGTTTTGGTGGGCTGTTGGTAAATATTGTTGGAACAAACCACTAATGTTTTGCATCTTGTATTTCTGTAGAAGTGATCCTTTTCTTCCTTTAAAATCAGGTGTTATAGAGTCTTGGGGAAGTAGAACAAATTTTGGAGTGGGAATCAGGAGAATTAAGTTATGGTTCTAAATTTATTGTGTAACCTTGAGTGATCTCTGTACACTTTATTTGGAGATTAGAATTCATGTTAACACATTAAGGGTTCTGAAAAGTCCTGAGGTAAAGAGACCGGTTTTAACTTTGTTTAACCTATTATTTTCCAAACTTGTCAAGTATTACATTGATATTTGATGACAGTTTCATATAGTTAATTTGATACTGCCATTCCTGTTTACTTACCTGGCTCAGGTTTGCTCATTTGGCTAAATAATAATTTGTCTGGTTATTAAATTTTAAGGTTTTAGCTTGTTGTTATCAGAAGGGCTAATAGTGATTTCCTGTGGTTCAATTTTTTTTTTTTTTGAGACGGAGTCTTGCTCTGTCGCCCAGGCTGGAGTGCAGCGGCGTGATCTCAGCTCACTGCAAGCTCTGCCTTGCCGGTTCACGCCGTTCTCCTGCCTCATCAGCCTATAGGCGCCCGCCACCACGCCCGATTGATTTTTTGTATTTTTAGTAGAGATGGAGTTTCACCGTGTTAGCCAGGATGGTCTCCATCTCCTGATCTCGTGATCCGCCCGCCTCGGCCTCCCAAAGTATTGGGATTACAGGCGTGAGCCACCGCGCCCGGCCATGGTTCAATTTTTAAGAGATTTTTTTTCTTTGCTTTAATTGGAAGTTTTTCCATTTGCTGTACTAAACTACTGTGTCCTTATATATGCTTTGGCTGTCAGAAAGCACTGTTTTAAATATCAAAGGAGATTCTGGGAAGGGATATATTAATGGAAAATATTTTATGAGAACGTATATTTTTTGTTTAAATATTTTGAGCATACTGGAAAAACAATGTTTAGTGCTATTTAGGCCGTGGGTAACTACTCTGAGAAAGATAATTTTCATTATAGAAATTCTATTGAAAGTTTATATTTAGAGAAGATTATATAGAAGGTACTATAGCAGAAAGACATGGCTTGTTGTTAAACAGGCCAAGTTAAACTCTTCTGCCGCTTTGTGTTCCTTTGGACAAGTTATTTCCTTTCCTGTTAGGTGGGGATATAACTTGCAAGACTTCTGTGAGAACTGACGAAATGTTTGTAAAGGGGTAGTACAACGCACAGTCAATAGTAGACATTGAATAAATGGTTGCTATTATTAAGATGGCCGAATTAAAAGAAACATTATACTCTGGAAAGACTTCTAAAACATTTTAAGTGTCGCTATGTCCTGGGCACTGTTTTTGGCAGTTGATAGTTTTAGGCCAGTGGTTTTGGATTTTTTTTTTATTCTTCTGCAACTGAAATAAAAGCTCCATAAAATACTTTTACTTATGACAATTTCTGTTTTGTTTGATATAAAACGGAATGACACTAAATTTTTTTTCTTTTTTTTTTTGAGACGGAGTCTTGCTCAGTCGCCCAGGCTGGAGTGCAGTGGCGCAGTCTCGGCTCACTGCAAGCTCCGCCTCCCGGGTTCACGCCATTCTCCTGCCTCAGCCTCCCGAGTAGCTGGGACTGCAGGCGCCCGCCAACACGCCCGGCTAATTTTTTTTGTATTTTTAGTAGAGACGGGGTTTCACCATGTTAGCCAGGTTGGTCTCCATCTCCTGACCTCGTGATCCACCCGCCTCAGCCTCCCAAAGTGCTGGGATTACAGGCGTGAGCCACCGCGCCTGGCCTAAATTTATTTTGTAAAGGATTGCCTTAACTATTTTAGGTGATGATTATTATAAATAAGCTACAGAACAGACAGTTCAAATGATTGTGATACTTATTAAAGAGTTGAGTATGGGCAAAATAATTTTATCAAGACATCTAATTGAGAAATTGCATTATTTGTTTACAACAATTATTCAGTTGGTGGATTTCTTTCTGCAGGATGGCTGAATGCTATACTGAGTTTCTGCATTGCATGTTTTCACTTTGGATAAGGGTGTTTATCTTCTGTAAAGTAAGCCTCACTTCAGTGAATAAAACACTGTTTTATATGAGTAACTTTGAAATTTAGTCAAATATACAGACTAGGCAATCTAAGAACAGGCTGTTTGCTCTTAAAATTATTTGTTTTAAAATACAATTTGTCAGTACATAAATACAAGGAAACAAGGTTATTTGGTATTATTAACATATGCTTTTGTTTCTCAAGCTGTTCGTGTTTGTGGCAGTGAGTATTCTCACTAAAGGTTCAAGCTGTTTGGGTGTGAGGCTAGAAAATTTTAAAATGTGCTTGGACTCTTCGGTGAAAATTATTGATACTTTGATGCTTGATCCTTTTAACGGTATCATAACTTGTAGTTTCTGTAATATCTTGCTTGGAAGGACCTTGTATAAGTGCTTAAATATTTTGGAACTAATTTCAGGAGGAGATTGGGGATGCAAAATGAAATTATATTTTTAGGCAGAAAACTACATTAAGTTATGTAAGTTATTAACACCAGGCCTAAAGTTATTGATGAGACTCTCAATAAAAATAACATGACCAGCAGTAGTCTTTTTTTTTTTTTTTTGAGATGGAGTCTCGCTCTGTCACCCAGGCTGGAGTGCCGTGGCATGATCTTGGCTCACTGTGACCTCTGCCTCCTGGGTTCAAGTGAGTCTCCTGTCTCAGCCTCCCAAGTAGCTGGGATTACAGGCACCCACTGCCACGCCTACCTAATTTTTGTGTTTTTAGTAGAGATGGGGTTTCACCATGTTGGCCAGGCTGGTCTCGAACTCCTGACCTCAGGTGATCCACCCGCTTTGGCCTTCCAAAGTGCTGGGCTTATAGGCGTGAACCCGCTGCACACGGCTGTCATTTTTTTTTTTCCCCAAGAAAATAGTCACCCAAATATTGGAAACCTACCTTTATCAAATTATATATGTTTGACCAGGAGGATATTTTCTCTAATGGTCTTAGTCATTGTTTTATCACTACTAGACCCAAACTACAAGTAAAGGACTACAAGGGATAGGAGTCTTCCTCACTATTGACTAGCTTTATTGGTACGTATAATTTAAGTACTGTGTATCCATATATCCAGTTTAAAGATACTGTGTTTTGCAAGTCTGAGAAAGGTGACGAGTGAACTTCATTACCATGAATTCTTAGCTACACATTATATTGTCTTTATTTGTAACCTTCTAGATTTATGCTAATGCAGAAATAGCTCTTTGATGAAAAGTTTTTGAAGAATAGATGTTTTTCCCCTTTATATGCACCATGTACCAGAGGTTTGCACATACTGAGCACTGTAAATTTTACATTTAAAGTAATATAAAAAGATGTGAATTTTTATGACATTTATTTGGAACGCCATTTTGTGTTTTAACTCAGTCGTTCATTAGCTATAGTTAAATTATAAATTTGTAACGATTACAAAGATTTCTTAGTCTGGGTCACGGTGGCTCACACCTGTAATCCCATCTCTTTAGGAGGCCAAGGCGAGAGGATCACTTGAGGTCAGGAGTTCAAGACCAGCCTGGGAAACATAGCAAGACCTCCATCTCTATAAAAAATTATCTGGTCACGATGGCACATGCCTGTAGTTTCAGCTGCTTATAAGGCTGAGGCAGGAGGATCACTTGAGCCCAGGAACTCAAGGCTACAGTGAGCCATGATCGTGCCACTGCACTGCATATCACAGACAAAACCCTGTCTTTCAAAATAAATAAATAAAGATTTCTTAGCACAGATTAGATATGTTAAATAGACTACTAAAAAATCAGCATATTCATATCTGAGATTGAATTCGAGGTGTGGACTATGTAATGTGTTTTCTGGTTTTAGGATATATTGCACTAATATAATTAGTTTTTTTTTTTTTTTTTTTTGAGACAGGGTCTCACTGTGTTTCCTAGGCTGGAGTGTGGTGTGATGCTATCACGGCTCCCTGCAGCCTGGACCTCCTGGTCTCAGGCGATCCTCCTGCCTCAGCTTCCTGAGTAGCTGGGACTATGGGCGCGTGCTACCACGCCCGGCTCATTTTTAATTTTTCTTTTTTTTTTTTTTTTTTTTGTAGAGATAGGGTCTTACTAAGTTGCTCAGACTGGTCTCGAATTCCTGAGCTCAAGTGATCCTCCTGCCTTGGTTTCCCAAAGTGCTGCAATTACAGGCATGAGCCACCGTGCCTGGCCTCAAGTACTTTTTTCTTTCTTTTCTTTTTTTTTTTCATTAAGCCCCGTCTATCAAGTACTTTTTTTTTTTTTTTTTCCTTGAGAGGGAGTCTTGCTCTGTCACCCAGGTTGGAGCGCAGTGGCGCGATCTCGGCTCACTATACGCTCCGCCTCCCAGATTCACGCCCTTCTCCCGCCTCAGTCTCCCGAGTAGCTGGGACTACAGGCGCCCGCCACCATGCCCAGCTAATTTTTTTTTGTATTGTTTTTAGTAGAGACGGGGTTTTACCGTGTTAGCCAGGATGCGCTGATCTCCTGACCTCGTGATCCGCCCGCCTCGGCCTCCCAAAGTGCTGGGATTACAGGCGTGAGCCACCGCACCCGGCCTGTCAAGTACTTTTTTAAACCAAGTTTTTTGGAGATATAATTCACATACAGTAAATATCTCCATTTTACAATGTCTAGTTCAGTGGCTTTTAGTATACTCACAGGGTTGTAAAACATCACCACTATCTCATTCCAGAACGCTTATCATCCCCTGCTCCCTCAAAACCCATACATTTCCCGTTTCTCCCTTCCCTCAGCCTCTGGTAACCATGAATTTACTTTCTGTCTCTATGGATTTGCTTACTCTGAATATTTCATATAAATGGGATAAAATATGTGGCCTTTTGTGTCTAGCTTCTATCACTTAGCACATTTTCAAGGTTCATTCATGTTTCATGTGTCAGTACTTTATTCCTTTTAATGGCTGAGTAATCCATTATATGGATATATTAAATACTTTCAAATGAGTGTGGGTTTGATTATTGGAGTCTTTACCTTGAGAAATTATTTCTGAATCTCAGCTTTTGATATGTTAAAAAATATCTGTTTTTTTTGAAACAGAGTCTTGCTTCATCACCCAAGCAGGAGTGCAGTGGCACAATCTCTGCTCACTGCAACCTCTGCCTCCTGGGTTCAAGTGATTCTCATGCCTCAGCCTCCTGAGTAGCTGGGACTACAGGCGTGTGCCACCATGCTGGCTAATTTTTGTATTTTTAGTAGAGACGGGGTTTGGTTATGTTGGTCAGGCTGGTCTTGACCTCCTGACCTCAAGTGATCTGCTCGTCTCGGCCTCCCAAAGTGCTGGGATTACAGGCATGAGCCACCACTCTGGCCTATGTTTGTTTGTTTGTTTGTTTTGAGCTGGTGTCTCTGTCACCCAGGCTGGAGTGCAGTGGTGCGATCATTGCTCACTGCAGCCTGGACCTTCCCAGGCTCTGGTGGTCCTCCCAACTAAGTTTTTGTATTTTTTGTAGAGACGGGGTTTCACCGTGTTGCTCAGGCTGGTCTTGAACTCCTGGGCTCGGTGATCCACCCGCCTCTGCCTCCCAGAGTGCTGGGATTACAGGCGCGTGAGCCACTGCGCCTGGCCTAAAAAATACTTTAAATTCCTGTTTTTCTGCTGGAGAAGCACTAAATAGTTCACCAGTATCTCGTGTTTCTGAATAGCCCTGTCAATCGTCCTGTCGCAGTTAAATCTTTTTACCAAATTCTTAGCTAGAGTAAGAAAATAGAAGAGGTATTAGAAATTACCTGGGCCAGCTCCTTTATTTTATAAATCAGAAAGATGAATGACTAAGGCCAGATTGTTTGTACTCTGGACAGTAATTTTACATGCAGGACTTTCTGTATGTACCTAATTTTACCTGGGCCTTCTTGTGGTTTTGAAAGAGATGCTGATGACTTTGATAGAGGGAAATACATATTAATGTAAATTTTGGCATTTGCAAATAGGTAGTTTGTCATAGTACTTATACTGTAAATAAAAACAAAGCTGAGGCCAGGGTGCAGTGGCTCACACCTGTAATCCCAGCACTTTGGAAGGCCATGGCAGAGGATCGCTTGAGCTTGAGAGTTTGAGACCAGCCTGGACAACACAGTGAAACCTCATCTCTACAAAAAAATACAAAAAATTTAGCCAGGCGTGGTGGTGCCTATAATCCCAGCTGCTTGAGAGGCTGAGGAGGGAGAATCGCTTGAACCTCGGAGGTGGAGGTTTCAGTGAGATGAGATCGCACCACTGCACTCCAGCCTGGATGGCAGAGTGAGACTCTGTCTCAAAAAAAAGACCAAACCCAAAAGCAAAAACAAAGCTAGACTTAGGTAAGGAGAGACTTTATTTGAAAGGATTTTTGCAGGAGAAGGACATGCTTACTACAGGATCTGCAACACACTTCAAAATCAAACCAAAAAAGGCTTTTCTTTTATAGAAAGAAGTAAGCAGGGCTAGTAGGAACTTTGTGGGAATGTGGGCCAAATAGGTAGGGGTGAGCAGATTGCATGACCAGGACTATTTAACTGGAAAGCATTTTTTTTTTTTTCTACAGTCAGCTGATGGTCAGAATGAGGGAAGAAGTTGTGCGTCTACTTTCTTAAGCTTAGGGCAAGCCAAAGTTTAGGAATTTGTGGGGAGAAGAGAATCCTGACTAAAGTTTGTTCAAGCCAAGTCAATGAGTAAGTAATGGACAATTGTGATGTGCACTGGTCAGCCTCCCTGTTGGTCAGTCTCCTTGTTTAAAACAAAATCAGTCACTGCTGACAATGGAATAAGAGTCATTGAGAAGTTGATCTCATTAGATTTGGCCTGATTATTTACATAGGTGTAGCAAGAATAGTAATTTGTCATATAATAGGTCTTTTAATATTGCCTTGCTGAAAGTTTTTTTAAGGGATCTGATTGGACTTTAAAATGCCTCTTGAGACTATAAAGGTAAGTCAAGAACTGACCATCAGGTTTCACTTGCAATACCTATAAATTTGGGTGAATTCCTGTCTTGAAGTTCCCAAAGTGTTCTAGGATTTTTGAGCCTGCCGGGAAGTGATCTTGCTTAATTCACCTGCAAGGCTGGGAGCTCTGTAAGCCAGTTACCAGGCCAGTTTTCCTAAGAGGACTGTAAGCGTTGGTTCATAAAGTCAACTGTAACTTAAAAGTGTTTGGTCATACCTGATTAAATGAATATTTTCAAATGTGGCATTCCAGTCAAAGCCTTGGTTGCATAAGTAATGTTTCCAGCTAGGAGGCAGACTCATTGAACCTCTGCAGATAACTATATTGCCATGCAAATAAAAATAATAAGAGTTTTTGAATTCTGGAGGAGTAAGACGGGGGAGAAAAAGATAAGTGTTTATTTCGGTTTACAAAAGCATAGTCTCCTTAAATTGTTGTGAGTTATAGATAGCTTCAGAGAAAAGAGAAGGGGGTTCCTTATATCCAGAAAATAGGACACTAAGGCATCAGCAATATTTTAAATGAAACCCATAATCATCCTTCATCAGTTTATTCAGTCCTATGTAATTAATTCTTGTTCTGCTGGATCTGTGTTAGCAGTCTCACGAACCCATCTGTTTCTCTACTAGCTGTTTGGAAATCCCGACTCAGTCCACTGGTGTGGTCTCAGAGTTATTTAAGTGATGCCATCAGAAGCGTGTGTTCAGGTTGCCTGGCATAGTTGTTTTTCTTTTTCTTTTTCTTTTTTTTTTTTTTTTTTGAGACAGAGTCTCACTCTGTCACCCAGGCTGGAGTGCAGTGGCACAATCTTGGCTCACTGCAGCCTTGACCTCCTGGGCTCAAGCGATCCTCCCATCTCATCCTCCCTAGTAGCTGCAACCACAGGTGTGTGCCACCATGCCCAGCTAATTTTGTATTTTTTTGGTAGAGAAGGGGTTTCGCCAAGTTGCTCAGGCTGGTCTGGAACTCTTGGGCTCCAGTGATATGCCCACCTCAGCTTCCCAAAGTGTGGGGATTAGAGGCGTAAGCCACCACACCTGGCCCATAGCCCTTTTTTATTGAAGACAAGTGCACTCTGGCCTGTAGCTGATTTGCAAGTGCTTTCAGGGAAGCATTAGAGTAAAACAGAAAACTATCTGTAGATGACAAAAGACTTAAAACGGTGATGATTAACCTATTACTGAAAACTTTAAAGGGAAAGATCTCCTATTGCAAGGACAAAAAACCAAACACTGCATGTCTCACTCATAGGTGGGAATTGAACATTGAGAACACTTGGACACAGGAAGGGGACCATCACATACCAGGGCCTGTTGTGGGGTGGGGGGAGCGGGGAGGGATAGCATTAGGAGATACACCTAATGTAAATGACCAGTTAATGGGTGCAGCACACCAACATGGCCCATGTATACATATGTAACAAACCTGCACATTGTGCACATGTACCCTAGAACTTAAAGTATAATAATAAAAAAAAAGTGAAAGATCTTATGAAAATTTGTTAGAAAAGATAATGAAATTGACAAGGAAGTTTGATTTTTGTGGCACGCAAACTAAAATCAAATCAACTCAAAAAAGTGTTAGACAAAAGCATATCTATAAGCATAATGATTAACCTTATTTTATTATTATTTTTTGAGACAGAGTCTTGCTGTGTTGCCCAGGCTGGAGTTCAGTGGCACGATCTTGGCTCACTGCAACCTCTGCCTTCTGGGTTCCAGTGATTTTCCTGCCTCAGCCTCCTGGGTAGCTGGGATTACAGGCACGCGCCACCAAGCCCTGCTAATTTTTATATTTTTAGTAGAGACAGGGTTTCGCCATGTTGGCCAGGCTGGTCTCAAACTCCTCACCTCAGGTGATCAACCTGCATCAGCCCCCCAAAGTGCTGGGATTAAGGTGTGAGCAACCGCGCCCAGCCGGTTAACCTTATTTTAAAGAAGAGTGGCTAGTACGTGTCATTTATGAATATAGATGAATATATTCATTGCAGAGAGAAAATCTAAAAACATATAATCCTAAGATGTAATGGACCATGAATATGTCAAGAGTATATCAAGAATGTATATATATATATAGAGTATATCAAGAATGTATCAAGGTTATCAAGGAAAAAGATTTAGCAGTCTGGAGTAGGTCGTTAACTTCTATATAATATCATTCCATAAGTAAATGTGTGAATTCTTAACTGAGAACCATTAGCCAACCTAGAAGATACTATATTCAAATTAAAGAAGTCAAATTATGACCAAGTTAACATTGAGGAAAAAAAATCCCTGAAATTATGACTGATGACATTATACTGTTGTCTAATACCAGGCAAACCAGCACCAGAACTCTGAATAATAGACATGGACAATGAGGGCATTGATGAATTTCTAGGAGCTTTATACCTTCATAGAACTTCCAAAATATCCCTATTAATAACATTTTACCTATACAAATTTAACTTAAACTTAGGGAGGGTAAGCCTCTCTTGCTTTGACAGTGCTTTCCATATGACCCATAATGTTTGATCAAATAAACTATTATTTTTAACATCTCTCTTTTACAAGGTAAAAGAAATTTTGATTTTCTAGGGCCCCTTAGGGGAAATCTCAAAGACAGTTGTTGGTACAAAAGGCATCATTTAGGAGGTTTGAACATTTGATTAAATAGGATCATGGGCCACTGTGGAAAAAAATACTTGGCTACATATTTAACCAAAAGTGACCGGAAAAAAAAAAAAAGATTTTAGTTCAGTGCGGTGGCCCATGCCTGTAATCTCAGTGCTTTGGGAGGCCAAGATGGGAGGATCACTTGAGGCCAAGGAGTTTGAGACCAGCCTGGGCAGCATGGTGGGATCCTGTCTCTACAAAAATTAGCTGGGCGAAAGATTCATGCCTGTAGTTCTAGCTCCTCAGGAGGCTGAGGCAGGAGGATCGTTTGAGCCCAGGAGTTTGAAGCTGCAATGAGCTATGATTGTGCCGCTGCAATGAGCCATGATTGTGCCACTATACTCCAGCCTGGACAACAGGGTGAGACCCTGTCTCTTAAAAAAAAAATTGAAAAAAGTAAGCATGGGAAGTAATGAGATGGTGAAGAACCTTACCCTTTCAAGGGTGTGAATACAGTTTTAAGTAATTAAGGACATTATAAAGTCAGCATTAAGCACAGGAAATTCTGGTAAGACACAGAATCTTTGCCTTCTGTGGAGATTATTCAGAAGGCAAAGGAAAACCTTTAATAACCTCTTTATTAAAAGCAGACTAATGGGCGGGGCGCTGCGGCTCACGCCTGTAATTCCAACACTTTGGGAGGTCGAGGTGGGTGGATCACGAGGTCAGGAGATTGAGACCATCCTGGCTAACACGGTGAAACCCCGTCTCTACTAAAAAAATGCAAAAAAATGAGCCGTGCGTGGTGGCGGGCACCTGTAGTCCCAGCTACTCGGGAGGCTGAGGCAGGAGAATGGCGTGAACCCGGGAGGCGGTGCTTGCAGTGAGCTGAGATCCCACCACTGCCCTCCAGCCTGGGTGACAGAGCGAGACTCCATCTCAAAAAACAAAAAACAAAAAGACAAACTAATAACTGAAGAAAATCCGTCATTTTAACAGAGAAAACTAAAATCTAGTTTTACATAACTATAATATTTGATAAACACTTAAAAACATCTTACAAATAAACCCATCAAATCTTAGCTGGCTTTGGCTGGGCACGGTGGCTCACACCTGTAATCCCAGCACTTCAGAGGCCGAGGTGGGCGAATCACTTGAGGTCAGCAGTTCAAGACCAGCCTGGCTAACATGGCAAAACCACGTCTCTACTAAAAATACAAAAAAATTAGCTGGGTGTGGTGGCGGGCACCTGTAATCCCACCTACTCGGGAGGCTGAGGCAGGAGAATCACTTGAACCTGGGAGGTGGAGGTTACATTAAGCCCAGATTGTACCATTGCACTCCAGCCTGGGTGACAGAGCGAAACCCCATCTCGAAAAACGAAGAAGAAGAAAAAAATCAAGCCAGGTGTGTTGGCTCACGTCTGTTACCCCAGCACATTGGGAGGCCGAGGTGGGTGGATCATTTGAAGTTACGAGTTCAAGACCAGCCTGGCCAACATGGTGAAACCTGCCTCTACTAAAAATACAAAAATTAGCCGGGTGTGGTGTTGGGTGCCTGTAGTCCCAGCTACTTGGGAGGCTGAGGCAGGAGAATCTCTTGAACCAGGGAGTCGGAGGTTGCAGTGAGCTGAGATTGTGCCACTGCACTCCAGCCTGAGTGACAGAGTGAGATTTCGTCTCAAAACAAAACCCCCAAAATATTAGTAAATATGTATATGATATTTCTATGTGCAGTGAACTGTAGTAGGCATTGGTGATAAAATTAGTTATAAGGTATGGTTCTTGTTTCCAAGGGCTGAGATCCTAGAGGTAGGAAGTATGCTTAAAAAGAAAGCTAATATCATGTAAGTACTAAAGACTAAGGATTAAAAGAACTAAAGCTGAGTCAATTAGAAAGAGTTGCAGAGTAGGTAAGGTTTGACTCTGGCCTTGAAGGACTTGCTTGCTAGGAGAAAAAGAGAAGTATGGAGTAGGCAGGAAAATGAATACTCTGCGATGATGGGTGTGATGTACTCCCAGTTTACATGTTTTGAAACCTGTTTGTATGATGCAGAGACTAAAAGATTAATTTAGAGTCCTAGGTAGAAGTCATGGTGGAAGGCTGAGGTATTGAGGCATTATGTAAATTTAGGCAAGGGAAATCAGAATGGCTTTTGAGTTGGCTAAAGTAAAAGTATTAGAAGTAGAAAAGGAAAGGGGAAAATATTGAGATAACTTACTATTAGGATATTTTAGGCCTAAAGTCATGAAGGTCTAGAGTAGGATAGTGGTTCTAAAAATAGAGAAGAGGAGGCAGATTTAAAGACATGCTTGTAAAATAAGAGTCAACAAGACAGTAATTGTCAGACTAGGGGAAAAGGGGAGGGGCTCAAAGATGGCTCCAAGGCATGCCAGTAAGGTTAGAATTGTGTGCCATTGACTGGTGAGGGATTTTGTTGTTTTGGGGGAAAGGTGTTGTTTGGGGGGAATTTAATTTAATTTAATGGGAGGTAGAGATGGCCAACAAAAAGTTAGAGGGACAGAACTGGAAATAATATTTTGGAAATTAGCTGCATAGAATTGCTTGTTGACCAGGTGAACTTTAATTAATTAATTTATTTCCTTCCCTTCTTCCTTCCTTCCTTTTGTTATAGCACAACTTATATATTTCAAATGGACAAAAAATTAGTTTTACAGCATCTTGAGATAAATTTCCTTTGAATGGGAGCTTCCTTTCCAGTACTTTGAGGTCTACAAGACGTATCTAGAAAGTTTGCTACTGTGGAAAATGAAGACTGCCTAAATTGAATGAGGGGGAAGGGGAAGGACCTGTGGTTTTTCTTTTCGATTAATTGCTGTAACACCGTCCTGTGGTTTTGCTTTTCGGTTAATTGCTGTAACATTGTCCTTCAGGTGGCTGAGGGAGTTTCATATTTTCTTTAGACACCATTAGGCGCCAAAGCTCTTACAGGACAACTTTGGTGCTATGAATTCTGCCATTTTGCTAGCACTGATATGGCTCTTGGGTCCACCAATCCATTAGAACTATTAACTCCATTCATATTAATTTTTTGTTACAAATCTTACAAAGGGGGATGCTTCTGGGTATTTAGGTCCACATTCTATTTTAAGGCTGTATATTCAGTTTTCATAAATTGTTCTTGCAGGCCCAATTATTATCCCTGTACGTCTTGTAAGTGTCATGTCTATCATTGTCTAGACCTCAGCTAACTGCCATCTCCTACTCCTTTCTGGCCTTCTTTGAGTTCTTCCAAAAGTGGGAAATTGCAAGGGACTTTTACTCCCGAGCCTGTGGTGGCTGCCACCTTGTGTCGCTGTTGCTTGTGAACTTTAATTTTTTATACTCTTTCATTTGGGAGCAACAGAGAGTCTTAGGATACCTATGTATAGGAAGTGGAAGGTTTGAAACAAGACAAGCAAGAAAAAATAGGTAGTATTGTATGAGGAGAACATTCTGTATAGGTAGGGATATAGTCAACAGTGTTGACTGCTCTAGAGGTGTTAAGAATAAAGACTGAGAGGCCAAGTGCGGTGGCTCAAGCCTGTAATCCCAGCACTTTGGGAGGCCGAGGCGGGCGGATCACGAGGTCAGGAGATTGAGACCATCCTGGCTAACACCGTGAAACCCCGTCTCTACTAAAAATACAAAAATTAGCCGGGCGTAGTGGCGGGCGCCTGTAGTCCCAGCTACTCGGGAGGCTGAGGCAGGAGAATGGCGTGAACCCGGGAGGCGGAGCTTGCAGTGAGCCGAGGTTGCACCACTGCACTCCAGCCTGGGGCAACACAGCCAGACTCCATCTGAAAAAAAAAAAAAAAAAAAAAAAAAAGAATAAAGACTGAGAAAAGACCATTGGATTTAGTTATAAAGATTTAGAGAAAGCACTTGCAGTTGAGTGATGGGTAGGAAGTTAGATAAAAGAGTAATAGCTAATGAATGGTAGTATGAAGTATATATACCAATGTTAGAAGATTTTGCAGTTAGTAGAAATATAATTATTATTCTGATGGTAGCAAGGTTAGGGTTATTAAAACAAAACAATAGCAAGGAACCTGGCATAAACCATTGAAAATACAAGAAATACAGAACAATTGATAGAGCAAAGTTGTAGAGGAGGTAAGGAGGCTGAACCAAAAGTATTGCTTTAGCCTTGGGAGGAAGGCCGTCTTGTCATTTGAGACTGAGGACAAGGTAAGGAAAGATGGGTGGAGAGAAAATTTTGAGAGGTATAAATTAAGATGTTGGGGATGTATGACATTTACCTTGTATCCTGCTTCACTGAGCTTGTTTTATGAGATGATCTGAGGATAAAGGATTCAGGGCATGGAAATTAGTCTTTAAAAGTAGAAAAGGCTTAGAAAGGCTGGTAGAGAAAGTTTCCCAGGAGTTTAATAAAGGAAAACAAGGATTCCTGAGCACTGTGAGTGTTCCACTAAAGAGAAGTGATGGTGATTATTTGGATTATCTGAATACTAGGAAGTCAGAAAGTAAGCTCTCTGGAATGGAAGATACTGGCATGTTCCAGGGAGCAAGTGTGTGGTTCCAGTGTATCTCTTTGGTAGATAAAAGCAATGTTACAAATCAAATTATACCTATCAGATATCCCATTTAATATGTTGCTGAACAGATACTGGTGACAATATAATAGAAAGTATTCAGGCATCAGAAGGGTGGTTGGACAGGATGAACCCTGGAATTTCCTTTCAATAGTGTGGTTTATGTGCAGCAGATTTAGGTACAATCCTTTACAAATCCTCAATTGTAACTAGTATTGCTAACTTAAAAAAGATTAACTTTGCCTCCTTCACCCATTTTCAGGAGGGAGAAGAGACTCAGAATGCTTGTGAGGCCTTAAATGACTAGAAAGTGTTTTTGGATTTTGTAGACCAAAAATATTCAGTACACGTAGAAGTGTTAAAGTTTGACTTGAAAGCAATGAAAGACATTTGGCTGCCACCTAATGTCCTATAGCTTTGATATAGGTTTCCAAGGATAGTGCCATAAAGAACATGCCCAGTAAATATTAGATGATTATCACTCTTGGATTTTAAATTTTAAGTGTTTTGTGGGTATTCCTTAGCCTTATGCAGCACTTAGCATTGTATCCTTCACTAGTAGGGACCTTTTTTCTGATATTTATATTTGGCCCATAGTATGAGAGACTCAGTATAGTGGGCTCTGTGGGGACTGATAAATCAGTGTGATGTGTGAAGGTCTGAAACGAATTAAAAGTGACTGTGTTAGGGAAGTTTATGAATTTGCTAATAGCTGCAGCAGATGCACAGAATAAGCAGAAAGATTGGTTAGCCACTTTTAAAAAAATCTGTCTGCCAGTTTGTTTTTGACTAAGAAAGTTGGGTTTAAGCTTAGTTAGGGAAGTTTATGTTGTACTTATAGATGAAAATAGTATACATTTATAACTTTGACAGACACAGTCTATAAATCAGTGTAAACATAACTTTTTTCTTATACTTTTTTGAGATTGGAGTAATTTCTTGAAAAAGGGGGAATGGTTACTTCTAAATAGTAGTTGGGCTTGGCTTCAGATGACACAATTGTAGACCTTTAGTAAGTAATTATGAAAGAAGATCATGTAGATAATTGCATCATAACTCTTTTTTTTTTTTTTTGAGACGGGGTCTCCCTCTGTCACCCAGGTTCACTGCAGCCTTAAACTCCTGGGCTCAAGTGACCCTCCCATTTTAGTCTCCTGACTACCTGGTACTACAGGTGTGCACCACTATGCCTGGCTAATTTTTTAAATTCATTTTTTTGTAGAGATGGGGTTTCCATGTGTTGCCAAGGCTGGTCTTGAACTCCCGTGCCTTGAGAACCATGCCTGGCTTGGTCTTACTTTTGCTGCCTTATTTATGTGCTGCATTCCAGCCTCTAGATGTGTGCTATCCAATACTACCACTAGCCACACTTGTCTGTATAAATTGGAATGAATTAAGATTATATAAAATTGGGGCCGGGCGCAGTGGCTCACGCCTGTAATTCCAGCACTTTGGGAGGCTGAGGCGGGTGGATCACCTGAGGCCAGGAGTTCAAGACCAGCCTGGTCAACATGGCGAAACCCCACCTCTAGTAAAAATACAAAAAATTAGCCGGACCCATAGTGATGGGCACCTGTAATCCCAACTACTCAGGAGGCTGAGGCAGGAGAATTGCTTGAACCTGGGAGGCGGAGGCTGCAGTGAGCCGAGATTGTGCCATTGCACTCCAGCCTGGGCAACAAGAGCAAAACTCTGTCTCAAAAAATAAAGATTATATAAAATTAAAAACTTAATTTCGTAGTCACACTAGCCACATTTTAAGCGCTCCATAGCCGCGTGTGACTGGTGGTACTGTGTTATGCAGTGGAGAGGACATTTCCATCATCACAGAAAGTTCCGTAGGACAGTAGTGCTCTAGATTTTTAATTGTTGCTTGATACTAGGAAAGTAAATGTCAGAAGCTTGGAATAGATATTTAATAAAAACCAAAAAACATGGAATTTATACTGCCTCACTCCCAACAGCCTCAACTTTCTCAAAGTTAAATGTTATTTCTGTAAGATTGGCTTTATATTTAGTTTCGAGTCTTTTCAAAGGTCATTTTAATAGTAATATAGAACAGAATAAAGTAGCTTTACTAAGAACTATTTGTCAAACTGTAACAGTTTTATTAAGGTATAATTGATAGCCAATAAATTTTGCTTATGTCAAGTGTAAAATTTAATAAGTTTTGACATGTTTACACCTCTGAAACCATCATTATTATTGATAATACAGCTCATCACCTGCAAAAGTTTGCTCATGCCCATTTTTAATCCTCCCCCTCATTCTTTTGCACCCTCTCTTCCTATTTTGAGACAGCCATTGTTCTGCTTTGTGTTTTTACAAAAGTTTTCCCTTTGTAAAAGTTTATATAGATGAGAGTCATGCAATATATACCTTTGTTTTGGCCTGGCTTCTTTCATTCTGAATTATTTTGAGATCCACCCATTTTTCATGTACAAAGAGTTCATTATTTTCTGTTGTATGGCAGTATCACAGTTTTTTATCCATTAGTCTGTTGATGACATTTGGGTTGATTCCAGTTTGGGTTATTACAAATAAATTGCTATGAGCATTTGCATATAAGTCTTTGTATTGACATATGTTTTTGTTTCTCTTGAGTAAATACCTAGATGTGGAATAAGCAATACCTAGCTATTGCCTTGGATTGTATAGTAGGTTGTATGTTTAACCTTTTAGGAAACTGCCAAACTGTTTTCCCAAGTGGCTGTACCATTTTACATTCACCCCAGTAGAGTATAAATGTTCCAGTAGCTCCATATCATTGCCAATTCTTGGTATAGCCAGGCTTTAAAATTTTATCTGAGTTATTTTAACAAGAAAAGACTATCGTGGTGGAAATAGTTCCCCCCCTTTCCTATGTCTTATTTTTTAAATGCTGCAAAAATAATATTTTGTGTGTGAAAGAATTTTAGATGGTCTCCTACTGATTTATTTACTCTTTTCTTATTTTCGGCAGTCTTTGCTCACTAATACCGATTTGAAACCCAGTTTGTAAGAACCAATACGTTTTCTTCCTTTTCACTTACATATTTTTCTTTTTTTGTTCTAGCGGCCCCTTTGTTGCTTTATGCAAACAGACGGGACTTGCGATTGGTTGATGCTACAAATGGCAAAGAGAATGCTACGATTGTAGTTGGAGGCTTGGAGGATGCAGCTGCGGTGGACTTTGTGTTTAGTCATGGCTTGATATACTGGAGTGATGTCAGCGAAGAAGCCATTAAACGAACAGAATTTAACAAAACTGAGAGTGTACAGAATGTTGTTGTTTCTGGATTATTGTCCCCCGATGGGCTGGCATGTGATTGGCTTGGAGAAAAATTGTACTGGACAGATTCTGAAACTAATCGGATTGAAGTTTCTAATTTAGATGGATCTTTACGAAAAGTTTTATTTTGGCAAGAGTTGGATCAACCCAGAGCTATTGCCTTAGATCCTTCAAGTGGGTAAGTTTTTGTACAGTGTACGAAGATCATCGTTCCTCCTTTTGGTTTTTCTCCACTGACATACACCACCCTGACCCCTATGAGAAAAGAAAGATCGAAAACAGGAATTTTCGATTCTTTGGGCTTCTTTGTTGAGTAGACTTGAATGTGGAAAGTTATGTTGTGTTACTATTATTTTTGACAGGGTTTTTGCTCTGTCACCCAGGCTGTAGTGCAGTGGTGCAATCAAAGCTCACTGCACTGTCAGCCTCCCAGGCTGAAGTGATCCTCCCATTTCAGCCTCCCAAGTAGCTGGGACTTTAGGTGTGTGCTACCACACCTGGCTAACTAAAAAAAATTTTTTGTTAGCTGGGTGTAGTGGCGCACGTCTGTAATCCTAGCTAGATGGGTGGCTGAGGCACAAAAATCACTTGAACCTGGGAGGCGGAGGTTGCAGTGAGCTGAGCTCGCACCACTGCACTCCAGCCTGAGCAACAGAGTGAGACTTTGTCTCAAAAAAATTTTTTTTTGTAGAGACGGAATTTCACCATGTTGCCCAGGCTGCTCTTGAACCCCTGGGCTTAAGTGATCAGTTGCTCTGCCTTGGCCTCCCCAAGTGCTGGGATTACGGGTGTGAGCCACTGTGCCCAGTGTGTTGTGTTCTTAGTGTTTCTGTAAATCGTTTTGGGTTTCTAATAGCCATGTTTATATTTCTTGGGTTTTCTTCTGTATTTATTTTTTGTGATATCAGAAGATAATTTAAAGAGAGAGGAGAAGGAATGAAAACGAGAAGTATTTGATAGCTCAAGATGAGATAGACTAATCTAGATCTTATAACTTATATACACAATGATATTGTGATACTAGTGTTTTTTTTGTTACATTCTGAAGCGTTATTTAATATGTCAGCATTGAATGAAAAATAAGTTATTAAATAACTCATTTCTAGTTAGCTAAACATGTATTTGCAATAAAAGTTTATTTTCTAATGAGAAGGAAAACTTAAAGCTCTGAGTAAATCTCATTTCAAAGTGTGAACTGTATCCCCACATTGCTTCTCTGTTACTATGCCTCATTTCTACTATTAGTATATACCATTTTGTGATATTTCTTTATTGAATAAATTGTCATGGCTAGTCTATCATGGCTAAGTATAGATAACTCTCTGAACATGAACCTAAAATGACTAATATTTGGTTAAAATCCAAAGATAAATAACCTGTACTATTTTAGTACTTTGTTTTCTTTAGCTTTCAATTGTATTAGAATGCTTTAAAACTCATTTCACTTATAGAAAGGAATGAATTCTTTTTATGTAATAAATGAGAACTTGGGGAGAATGGAAGAAAGGTTTATATGTGCTTCTTTATCTTGATATCAGGCCTGATTTGGTTACAGAGGTTGAACGGGATGCCATGTTGTAGAAAAATGAGAAGACTGATTTGACTGTAAAGGATAACGTGGGCAGTAGTATAGGGAAATTTTAGAGGGAGATGTCTGGAAATACAAATATGTATTTTTTAGAGTGAAATTAAAACGTGTTTGTTGAAGCAAGATGGTGCTCTTAAAGCACCAGGAAATATTGTAGCGGCTCTGATCGTAGGAAAAAGGATTGGATGTCTTGAGGAGGAGGTCTCAGATGTAACTGTAGTTATCAAAGAATTTGGTTGTTGAGAACTTTATAGATTTTTTGAGAAACGGAGTTTGTGTTTTGCTAACAGAGTTTGTGTTTTGCTAACAGAGTTTGTAAGGTTCAGAGGGTGTTGAAATGTTTCTGAGGTTACTGCTTTGTAGAACACATAGGATTTTGGTGCTTTTAGTCGTCATTAGGGAAGAATACTGTGGTGAAAAGAAAGTTCTTTTTTCCCTTCTTTTTCTTCTTGACAAGTTCAATTTTACCACTGTAAGGGTGATGATTAAAATTTAATGAAATATCTATTAAATGGTTATTATGTTCAGAGTTCTGCATTTTGTACTCTGGTTGGAGAGAGGGGGTTTGGTTTATCTTTACTGTTTTATTTAAGGACAGAAAACCTGGGAGAGACAACTTTTTCTTCTTCAAAGCATGTTTATTTGCATTATGTAACATGTATGTGAAGAGAGGAAGAGTGTTAAAATAATTAGAAGGGGCACAAGAGCTGTTATGAGCTTCATTACCAAATTTTGGAATGGGATCTTGATCATTTCTATAAGAGATTAATGATTACCTGATAGTACATTATTAAAGGGAACTGAATGTATATAGTTCCTCTTGACTCTTCAGGATCTAACAGTTCAGTGAGTAAATTAATCATTTTCATTTTGTTCCCCAAAACTAATGAGCTTTACTTCTGGGTAGCAGGTCTGATAAGTATCTTCTGAAGTAATTTTGTCATTTGATTAAAAAATACTTTAGAGTTTCTGTGGCTTTAATTTATCCTTGTTACTTCTCATTATTGAATGTGAGAATTTACCAAAGACTTAGCTGATAAAAAAGATTATTGGAAGAATCAGTAGTAATGTACTTTGGAGGTAGAAGGTAGTGTTATTTAGCTTCTGAAGGTGGTTCAGTGAAGAATAACTCTTTCTGTGGACTAAAGTCTTGGTCAAACACCCAGTGAAATATTTTATATTATTTTTGATGTGTGTGGTTAATGTGGGAGGCACAGTAGGGGAGAGAGAGTGGGTAAATTCAACCCCTCTCCCCAGCTTTAACAGTCCTCTCAAAATTTCTTTTAATTTTGAGAAGTCATTTTGTGTCATGGTTATTTTAAAAATGACTCAACTGGAAACAAATAGAATCTGGTCAAATGATATATATAATTTGATATATGTACATATGATGGAGCATATTTAAAATTATATTTTAAACTCCTACACTGAAAAATATATTCATCAGATAATCTTTCAGTGTTAATGATCTTAGATTTGTATCGTGGATTGTGGTTTTAGTTGAAAAGTAATTATAGGTAGAGTACATCATTTGTCAAACAGAAGAGATGATTTCCAGATTTATTTTTTGGGGGAAATATGAAGTTTGAGTTCCAGACAAAGTACATGAAAACAGTGCTGAGGAAAAATGTAGACTTTTCAGAGTTCCAGGATCCTGGATTATGAGGTTCACAAGAGCTGACTGAGCTCTCTCATAGCAACTTACGTAAAAGGAAGGCTATTGAATGACTGGTATTGTTTGAGCCCTGGGAACTAGTGCAGACATCTGTGTGCTTTCGGATGTATGGAGTTCTTTGTGTAATCAGTCCATTTAGGCTAGACTGAAGGAAGATTTTTATTCCTCTCTCTAAATTTGACCTCTATTATATTAGTCTGAGGTTTTTTTTTTTTTCCTTATAATAATGACTAGCAGTGTACAGTTTCAGACTAAGAAACGGGAAGATGTGTGTATGAAATTGTTAGAGAAATGAACAACCAGAGTTACAGTAAACAGTAGTCTTATGTTATAGTGAGTAGAGGTGATTCCTATGTGGCTGCTCCTAATGCTGGAGCCCCTCAATCTGATTCCACAGTTACCATGCTAAGCAACCGTACTAATCTTGGTGATGTTGAGGACCTGTGTCAAGTTTAAGGGTGTTTTGTTTGTTTGTTTAGGATCCTTTCATATTCCAAATCATTTTAGATTTTTTAAATAAAGTTAAACTTTAATGATTCAATTTGAAGTGAATTTATACTAAACAGCTTTGAATTATATTTATATTTTAAAAGTATGTATTTCTATTTATTATTTATTTATTTATTTTTGAGATGGAGTCTCGCTCTGTCGCCCAGGCTGGAGTGCAGTGGCGCAATCTTGACTCACTGCAAGCTCCGCCTCCTGAGTTCACAACATTTTCCTGCCTCAGCCTCCCGAGTAGCTGGGACTACAGGCACCTGCCACTTTGCCTGGCTGATTTTTTGTATTTTTAGTAGAGACGGGTTTTGCCATGTTAGCCAGGATGGTCTCAATCTCCTGACCTCGTGTTCTGCCCGCCTTGGCCTCCCAAAGTGCTGGCATTACAGGCATGAGCCACTGTGCCCGGCTGTAAAAAGATTCTTTTTGTATGGAAAGTGGAAAATGTAGCCAGTTACTTTTAGGCAGATTATATAGATTCACATATGTTTGGAGATGAGGTTTTTTGAGATCATTATCAAAAAATTAAGAGTGATGTGTTAGAAGAACCACTAATCTTTTCGGGAAATCTGGATTATAGGTTTAACTTGAATGGCATATGAATCAAGGCCTTGGAAATTAAGAAACAACAAACTCGTGGTGTGTGTCTCTGTGTGTGTGTGTGTGTGTGTGTCTCTGTGTGTGTGTGTGTGTGTGTACATGTGTTCTCAAATATTAATGTAGGGCTTTTTTCTTAAAAATATCTTAACTCTCATCCAGTTTTAGTTTCTTCATATCAAGTGATATCCATCACCATATCTCAAATTAGTAAGTTTCAGTTGTATTGTCTACTTTTTTATGCTCCATATCTCCTAGCATTTATTGAAGGAATTTTGAACGGGAGTAGTTGTAGTATAACTGAATGCCTTTACATAACACAGTATTTTAATAGCTTTGCTTTTTAATAAAAGCTTTCTTTGCATGTAGCATTGAGCTTTTCATTCATCCTTAGTAGAAGATTGAAACTTGGTGATTATAAAGAACAGGATACCTTCCTCTGTGTGGCTGGAGATGAAAAAAAAAAAAAAGAATAGGGTACCTTTATGAGTATAGGCTGCCTGCATTTGGGGATTTTGTCTGCCTTCGATGTATTCCAGAGTTGATGACTCTTCAGAAATTACAATGAATCTTTAAGATTTTGGAAGGAGGGGTTTGTCAGCTAATTTGTGAACTAGGAATAAAATATGATTGTTTTTATTTTTGTAACAGTTTATATTGATACTATATTTTTTTTTAGAAATTTTCACTTAAGCTTACTGAGTTTTATACTATTTCCGTTGTCCTACCGCTTGGACCGTGCCTTTCCTTCCTCCATTAGCTCTTTAAAAATGGAACAGTTTAAAAGTGCATTATTTTCTTTGTTCTTTTTCTGAGATCATATCCCTTTCCAGTTGGCTTTTGCATAGAAGCAGATAGCCAATTATTTAAAATCTAAAGCTTCAGACTGGATCTTGCTTTAAAGCACTGGCCCTATGTATGAAGGATCTTGGTGTAAACAACTTATAGTTTTGAAAGATGTTCTGTTAAATTGGGAAGGTCTGTTTTCTATCCCTTGAATCTTAGAACTGGAAGGGAATCCTAAGGATCCTCTAGCTAAATGCCTTCCTTCCCTTCTTTGGGTGAAGAAACCAAGGCCTTTGACCAAGATAAATGAGAGGGAGCTATATTCTTACTGGAAATTTTTGAATTCCGTGTTTGGTGTTTTTTTTCTTTGTGAAAGGTATCTTACTGAAGCCATGGTTTTTTTGTTTTTTGTTTTTTGTGGGTTTTTTTTGCAAGTTGAATTACTTTAAAAAATTGAACATGGTAGCTTTGTTTAAAGGACCTTTTATAATAAGTTTTATGTTTTTAGGTTTACTCAGTGTAGCAATTTCTTATTTTACCATTGCTTTTTGCATTCCAGTTAATCCATTTGGATTCGGCTTCCTTTTGTTTGAAGTATGCCCTTCAGTGTTTCTTTCAATAAGCGTCTGTTAATAGTAACTCTTGGTCTTTGTCTAAAAATATATTTATTTTACCCTCATTCTTGAAATGATAATTAGTTGAGTATGGAATTCTGTGTGATTAGTTGTTTTCACTCAGACCTTTGAGAGTGTATGGCTTTAATTGTTGGTACGATTAAGTCTGTGTTGCTTTGTAATTTATCATTTATCTTTTTAATATTTTTGTGGTTTTTAAAAGCTTCTCTTGATTTTTGGTATTTTGCAGCTTTGTCTACCCTTTGTCTAGATGTGGATATATTTTTATTTATCCTGGTTAGGATTCGTATTTCTAGAATCTAAGCATTTTTGTTTGTTAATTCTAGAGAATTCTTATCCATTTTTTTTCTTAATTTTCCTCCATTCTCCTTAGTCTCCTTTGGAACTCTTGTTTGATATGTGTTCCTTTCTAATTCCCTGTTCCTTTCCTCTTAATTTTGCTCTTTTATCTTCTCTCTCATTATTTCTCTGAGCCACTTTGTTTTTTTTTTTTTTTGTACCTGCCATCTAGATAACAAAATTCTTTCTTCAGCTGTGCCTAACTTTCGCAGTTTAACATGTTAATTGAGGTTTAATATCAGTGACTATATTTTAATTTTTTTAGAAGTTCCTTGTGCCCCCTTATGAAGAAGTTTCAGCTACATAAAAGTAGAGAAAACAGTATATCAGTAATTTTAGACTTGGAAAAAAGTTGCAAAAATTGTACATAGTTCTGGTATAACTTTCACCCAGCTTCCCTAAATATTGACATTTTGTATAACCATAGAACAGTTATCTAGCCAGGAATTAATGTTGATAGAATACTGTTAACTAATCTGTAGACCATATTTGAATTTCACCATTTTCCCCATTAGTCCTTTCTCTGGTCCAGGATACCATTTTGCATTTAGTTATCTCCTCGGCCTTTTCTAATCTGAGATGTTTTGGTAGTCTTTCTTTGTTGTTCATAACCTGGACATTTTTGAAGATTATTGGCTAGTCATTTGTAGAACGTTCCTCAGTTTGGCTCCATTTGCTGTTTCTCATGATTTGATTAAAGTTGTACATTTTTGGCAAGAATACCACAGAAGTGGTATTATGCCCTTCTCAGGGCATCCTGTCAGCAGGCACATTATGTGGATACTGGGTGATGTTACAGTTGATCACTTGGTTATGGTTTTGTCTGCTAGTTTTTTTTTCACTGTAGTTACTATTTTTTTCCTTGCAATATATATTTGAGGCCGTGCAATTATCCTGTTTCTCATCATACTTCTATCCACAAATTTTAGCATTCCTTGATGGTTTTTGCCTGTATTAATTATTGCTGTGGTGTTTGCTGTTTGCCAAATAGCGATTTTTCTAGTTTCATTATTCCTTCTGTGTACATTATTAGCCTTCTACCTTAACGTAGAGCTGTCCTGTCTCTCTCATTTATTTATTCAGTTATTTATATTAGTGTGATATTGTGAAAATATATTTGGTCTCTGTCCCCTGGTTCTTGGCACAGAGCTTCTAAAACCCTTGTAATTTCCTGAGCAGTAGGGGTGCTAGGTGCATCTTTTGTTCTAATATTTGGTTTTTGACTCCAGTGCCTCACATGGAACTCCTAATCCCTTGGAATTTCCTGGGTGATAGGAACATCTTTTGTTCTAATGAGGCAATTCTTGGTAAGCTTCTGGATGGGGGCTGGTCACCAGAAAGACCAAGGCATGATTAGAAGCTTGGAACTTTCGGCTCCACTTCACATCCTTGGGAAGGGGAGAGGGACTGGAGATAGAGCTAATAATCAGTCATACCTATATAAGAAGCCTCTGTAAAAAAAAAAAAATCCCTGAGTTACGGGGGTTTGGAGAGCTTCTGGGTTGGCGAATACATCCATTTTCATGTTTCATTAGGATGGAATCTCCCGTGCTCGTGACCCTTCTGGATCTCTCCCTATGTATCTTTTCCATGTGGTTGTTCATCTGTATCCTTTGTAATATCCTTTATAATAAACTGATAAATATAAATAAAGTGTTTTCCGGAGTTCTGTGAGCAACTTTAGCAAATGATTGAACCTGAGGAGGGGATTGTGGGAACCTCCAGTTTATAGCTGGCCAGTCAGAAGCGCGGGTGCCTGCAGTGCTGGGGGCAGTCTTTTAGGACCGAGCCCGTTACTGGGATCTGATGCTGTCTTCACATAGATAGTGTCAGAATTGAACTGGCTTGTAGGACACCCACCTGGTGTTGTAGAATTGCTTGGTGTGGGGAACCCCCCCGTCACCCCGCCCAGCAATCTGGTGTCAGAAGTGTTCTGTTATATTGACCCTGTGAGAGAAGGAAAAGTGTTTTTCTGATAGAATTAGTATGGATTCATGGGCGTTTATTTTATCCTGTAGGTTATAATCCAAAACTGTCATGATTTTCTTGCTCAAATTGTTGCAGATTTGACCACTGGGAGCTCTTTCAAGTTGGTTCCTGAGTCATTTGTACATGCCCTCATTTGTTATTTATTTATTTATTTATTTATTTATTTATTTATTTATTTATTTCGAGACGGAGTCTCACTCTGTCGCCCAGGCTGGAGTGCAGTGGTGCCATCTCGGCTCACTGCAAGCTCCGCCTCCTGAGTTCACACCATTCTTCTGCCTCAGCCTCCCGAGTGGCTGGGACTAAAGGCACCCGCCACCATGCCTGGCTAATTTTTTGCATTTTTTAGTAGAGACGGGGTTTCACACTGTGTTAGCCAGGATGGTCTCGATCTCCTGACCTCGTGATCTGCCCGCCTCGGCCTCCCAAAGTGCTGGGATTACAGGCGTGAGCCATGGCGTCCAGCCGCCCTCATTGTTTTTTAAGTACTTATTTACTTTCTGGTGACTTCAGACATTCCTGACTCATTGTGTCCTTTTTCTGTTCCACTCCTTGAATCAACTATTTCTCCAAGGAGTTCTGGCTCCTTTTATTAGAGAATGGTATTTAGAAATGAAGATGTGGAGACTAGGTATGCTCTTTGCTACTGGATTTTCTTTTTTCTTTTTTTTTTTTTTGAGCCGGACTTTTGTCCTTGTTGCCCAGGCTGGAGTGCAATTTCGCGATCTCGGCTCTCTGCAACCTCCACCTCCTGGGTTCAAGTGATTCTCCTGCCTCAGCCTCCCAAGTAGCTGGGATTACAGGCATGTGCCACCATGTCTGGCTAATTTTGTTTTTTTAGTAGAGATGGGGTTTCTGCATGTTGGTCAGGCTGGTCTTGAACTCCCAACCTCAGGTGATCCGCCTGCCTTGGCCTCCCAAAGTGCGTGAGATTACAGGCATGAGCCACTTCTCCCAGCTGTATTTTCTTTTATTGTATTTAGTACCTCTCAGTGGACAGAGTTAGGAAATATATGATGTATGTAGACACACATACCCCTAGTTCTGTGTCTTTGCTCTATGTAAAAACAAATTCATGTTATTGCGAATTCCAATATACTACCACAAAATTATCATTGTAGTCTTCTCCCTTTTCTTACTTGGGATATTTACTTCTATTCTGTGATAGTGAGAAACCTGGCTCTCATTATTCATGATAGATTTTCTTATTTGCCCATCTTAGTGTGCACATTAAGGGAGTTTTAAAGTCATTAGCCTATACCACCATTGTGAAAAACGAATTTACTTTGGTGTTATGTGAAACAATTGACATGTTCCTAAGAGTAAAAAATAATACAAAAATTTATACTCAGAAAAATGTTCTTCTTCCCCATCCCTTCTATCTTAGTCCCATCTCCTACCCCCTTTTCTCCAGTCTTTCCCCACCCCTCTCTATAGGTATCTTAGTCTTAATAATTTCTGCTTTTTTCTTGTGAATTTGTTTATGTACAAATGAGTTGATACGTGTGTATATTCTTTTTTTTCTTTTATTGTACCTCCATTCTCAGAATATGAATGTGTATATTCTTTTTTTTTTGAGACGTAGTCTCTCTCTGTCGCCCAGAGTGCAGTGGCACCATCTTGGCTCATTGCAACCTCTGCATCCTGGGTTCAAGCGATTCTCCTGCCTCAGCCTCCTGAGTAGCTGGATAACAGATGCGTGCCACCACACCCGGCTGATTTTTGTATTTTTAGTAGAGGCGGGGTTTCACCATGTTGGTCAGGCTGGTCTCGAACTCCTGACCTCGTGATTCGCCCACCTCAGCCTCCCAAAGTGCTGGAATTACAGGCATGAGCCACCATGCCCAGCCGTGAATGTGTATATTCTTATAATCCTCTTTTCTTACATGAAAGAGTAACATACAGTAGATGCTCTTTTGCATGTTCTTTTTAAACTTAACAACTTTTTTTTTTTGAGACAGAGTCTCGCTCTGTTGCCCAGACTGGAGTGTAGTGGCACGATCTGGGCTCACTGCAACCTCCACCTCCTGGATTCAAGTGATTCTTTGGCCTCAGCCTCTCAAGTAGCTGGGACTACAGGCATGTGCCATCATGCCTTGCTAAATTTTTTTTTTTTTTTTTTTTGAGATGGAGTTTTGCTCTTGTTGCCCACGCTAAAGTGTAGTGGTGCGATCTTGGCTCACCGCAACCTCAGCCTCCCGAGTAGCTGGGACTACATGCATTCACCACCACGTCTGGCTAATTTTGTATTTTTAGTAGAGACGGAGTTTCTCCATGTTGGTCAGGCTGGTCTCAAACTACTGACCTTGTGATCCGCCTGCCTCGGCCTCCCAAAATGCTGGAATTACAGGCATGAGCCACCGTGCTCGGCCAAAACTTAACATTTTGAATGTCATTCCATTATCATTTCATAGAGATCTTCCTCATTCTTTTTTGCTGGTGCATAGTATACCATTGTGTGAGTGTACCATAGTTTATTCAACTACTCTCTATATGTAGGCTTTTAGGCTGTTTTTTTTTTAATTAGCTGAGATATTTTAAAGCAGATTCACACATCGACATCTCACTTCTAAATACTTTTTTTTCCATCTCTAAAAAATACTTTTTTTCCTAGAATCATAATGCCACTGTCTTTCACACACCTTGCAATGAACAATTCTTTAATGTTATAAATTAGTCTGTTCATACTCAGATATCTGTGTCTCAAAAATGTTGCTTTATAGTTGGTTGTTTGAAATCAGAGTCCAAACATTTGGTTTACAAGTTGCATGTGGTTTTTCTAGAGCAGTTCAGTTGGTCCTCACCCTTTCCCTTTTTATCTCTCACCTTGTTGACTTAATTGAAAAGACTGGGTCAGCTGTCCTATAGAATGTCCCAGATTTTTTATTTTCATTCATTCATTCATTTATTTTTTTGAGATGGAGTCTGACTCTGTTGCCCAATCTGGAGTGCAGTGGCATGATCTCCGCTCACTGCAACCTCTGCCTCCTGGGTTCACGCCATTCTCCTGTCTCAGCCTCTCGAGTAGCTGAGACTACAGGCGCCCGCCACCACGCCTGGCTAATTTTTTTGTATTTTTAGTAGAGGCAGGGTTTCACCGTGTTAGCCAGGATGGTCTTGATCTCCTGACCTTGTGATCCCCCCACCTTGGCCTCCCAAAGTGCTGGAATTACAAGCATGAGCCACTGCGCCCAGGCAGTTTTTTTTTTCTAACAAATTATTGTGGTATTTGATTTATTTTTATCCCCCTGTGTTACTTGGAAAGAAAAATTAGATTTGAAGCCTTGATTAGAGACAGATTTAACATTTTGGCATGAATGCCTCATAGGTAGTACTGAGTACTTTGTATTTGTCACATCAGAAGTTGTCCTATATTGTAGTGATGCTAAGATTATTCAGTAGGTTCAGATGGTCAAATTTTCTGAGCAGTTGGGATGTTAGGTGCATCTTTTGTTATAATATTTGGTTTTTGACTCTAGTGCCTGAAAGTTACTATCTTTATTCGTAAGTTGAGCCCTTTCCTCTTGTGTCGTTATTTGTGGGATGATCCTTTTGTACTTTGCCAAATACCTAGTTCCTTATTAATCACTCATCTATTGATTATTTTAGCATGCACTGAGGGTTGCTTCTTGTATTTTCTTATTAGAGATATGTTATTGTTTGATGTCTTTTCTTGTGTCATATATTTTATTCCATCTTTTATGTGTTTTAATCATTTAAATATTTATAATCTCTATCAAGTTGTTCAGTTTTCTGAAGTTCTTAAAAATCCATTTCTGTTTTTTTTTTTTTTACACCTGCTGGATTCTTGCTTAAAGTTAAATGTTTCCTCGAGTGTTTTATATAGTTTTGGGCTGTGAGCAGATCTTCAGAGAGGCTGTCCTTGAGAATTCTGAGTGACTTGGGGGCATATTCCTCCAGAGAGATTTTGGGTTGCTTTTGCCAAGTTCACTGGAGGTGTTTCCAGTGACCACTTAACTTTTTTTTTTTTTTGAGACAGAGTCTCACTCTGTTGCCCAGGCTGGAGTGCAGTGGCACGATCTCAGCTCACTGCAAGCTCTGCCTCCTGGGTTCTTGACATTCTTCTGCCTCAGCCTCCCAAGAAGCTGGGACTACAGGCACTCGCCACCACGCCTGGCTAATTTTTTGTATTTTTTAGTAGAGACAGGGTTTCACCATGTTAGCCAGGATGGTCTTGATCTCCTGACCTCGTGATCTGCCCGCCTTGGTCTCCTAAAGTGCTGGGATTACAGTCGTGAGCCACCGTGCCCAGCCGACCACTTAACTTTTTAAAGTATAATTTATATACAGTAAATTGCACAGATCTCAAGAGTGAAGTTTGAGTTTTTTTTTTTTTTTTTTTTTTTGAGGCAGGGTCTTACTCCATCAGTGGCGCAGTCTCAGCTCACTGCAACCTTTGCCTCCCAGGCTCAAGCAATCCTCCCATCTCAGCCTCCCGAGTAGCTAGGACTGTAGGTGTGTGCCACCACATCCGGCTAGTTTTTGTATCTTTTGTAGAGATGGGGTTTCACCATGTTGCTCAGGTTGGACTTGAATTCCTGGGCTCAAGTGATCTGCCCACCTCAGCCTCCCAAAGTGTTGGGCTTACAGGCATGAGCCACTGTGCTGCTCAGCATGAGTTTTTTTTGTCGTTGTTTAAACAAAAAAAAACCATTTCCTGGGCTGATCTAAAAACTTCTGGGACTACAGGCATGAGCCACTGTGCCCGGCTTAGTTTGAGTTTTGGTAAATGAGTTATCAAATGTTATCATTGCCTTATTCAAGCAGAAGTCATTTTTTATATTTAATTTTTGAAGTTGGGAGTTTCTGTACTATGTGGATAGAATAAATCAAACTCTAAACCTATGTAGGGGCAGTCTTATGATTATGAAGTCTTTGGTGATCTTTCCTACCTTTTCAGAGCCTAAGGCAAGACAAAAAGGGCTTACTTGTCTCCCTCTGCCAGTGGGCAGATCTTTCTACTTCATTTTTCTTTGAGAGTCCATGCTTTGTGCAGGAATCTTATTTCTAACACTGTCTCTTGTGTGCCAAGATCTTCTCTGGCTTGTCATTGGAACAGAAGTTTCTCAGTTTCTGAAATCAGAAAATCCAGGGTCGTCATAGCATCAGGTCAAACGTACTGCTTTTTTTTTTTTTTTTTGAGATGGAGTCTTGCTCTGTCGTCCAGGCTAGAGTGCAGTGGCATGATCTCGGCTCACTGCAACCTCCGCCAGCCAGGTTCAAGCCATTCTCCTGCCTCAGCCTCCCAAGTAGCTGGGACTACAGGTGCCTGCCACCACACCCGGCTAATTTTTGTATTTTTAGTAGAGATGGGGTTTTACCATATTGGCCAGGCTAGTCTCGAACTCCTGACCTTGTGATCTGCCCGCCTTGGCTTCTCAAAGTCCTGGGATTACAGGCGTGAGCCACTGTGCCTGGCCTTGTACTGCTTTTTACTTTCCTGTTCATTTTTGGTCTCAGGAGATTTCCCCTACTTTCTTGTTAAATTCTACATTTAAAGGGGTGTTTGTATATTTTATTTTGTGTATATGTACAAATCAAATAAAAAGATTCACCAGTAGTTCTAGATGTTTTGTAAAAGAAGTATTTTCTGGTTGTCTTTTTACCAAATTACCAGAATAGAAACTCGGACTTAACATGTTTTAAAATATTGTCTATTCTTTCATGTACCATGTGCTTGATAGTTGAGGGTTATTCATACTCACTAATATGTATATTAATGACTTATTTTAATTATGGGTAAGATTATATAAGTAATTTCAAAGATCATGACATGATTTATGATCTAGTATAGATCTGGGTCACTTAGTTTTTATAGCTCAAGTCTCAATGTCTTAATTAGTCACCTGTGTATGTAATTACATCTTGTAAAGGGTGAAATTTTATCCCTTTAGTCTAGATTTATTGAAACTGAACATTTCTGAACATTTTCATTATGGGAAACTGAATTCGGATTGAGTATACATACCAAATTAGGGCTTGTGAATATTTTGGAAGATTTGTTGTTTTATCCTTACCTAATCAAATAAATGCTTTGGATTGTAATAAAAATGTATAAAGTAAATTTGTATAAAATGGCTTGTGTGTCTAGTCTTATTATCAGTTTGAGATATTTTTATTTTCCTGGAATAAGAAATTGTGACATCTTGAAAACTTAATATACGTTTACTTGCTTTACTTCCCTCCCAGTTAAAATGAAGCTCATCTTCTACCTTTCACTCCATTTAAAAATTATTTTCCAGAAAGCATTACAAATGAATATCAGACCAGACACAGCAATAAAATTACATTTGCGTGGATGCTAATGAACAGCATATAACAGCCTGGTCCTGGTTTTCATGATTTTTGGATGAATAGCAGATGTGTATACTATTGCAAAGTGGAGCTGTGACCACATATATTTATTTAATCATTATCAAGTACATATGTTCATTCTCTCTTAATTCAAAGCCAAAATAAAGCTAATTGAGGCCAAAATAAATTAGAGGCCAAATAGATTACATAACCAGAGTTAGTAAAGATTACTGCTGAAGTGAGATTTCTTCTATATAAGCCTATAGCCTAGCTTTTGAGAAGCCAAGGGAGGTATTTATCACACACTTTCTGTTTCCCAAAGCATACTAAAATTGGCTTTAAAATATGTTGCTGATAAAAGCCCTTGCAGAATATATTACACAACTGGTTGAATTAAGCAACTTCATTGTTAAGTGCTTTTATGTATCTACAGGTTTCTAAGGTAGATTCTAAGGTAGATTCTAAGGTAGATTAAATACAAGAACAAAACAACCAAACCTGCTCCTTAATATTTGCACACCAATTATTATTTATTTTTTGAAAGAGTCTAAAATAAAATGAAGTAGTCAAGGAGTTTACGTCACAGTTTAATTTTTAAATGGCTGAATTAAGGGAGAGATCTTCAAGTCTGGTGTGAGATACTCTTCTTTTTTTTTTTTGTTTTTTTGAAACGGAGTTTCACTTCTGTTGCCCAGGCTGGAATGCAGTGGCATGATCTCGGCTCACAGCAACCTCCGCCTTGCGGGTTCAAGCGATTCTCCTGCCTCAGCCTCCCAAGTAGCTGGGATTACAGGCATGTGCCACCACGCCAGGCTAATTTTGTGTTTTTAGTAGAGACGGGGATTCTCCATGTTGATCAGGCTGGTCTCGAAATCCCGACCTCAGGTGATCCGCCTGCCTCGGCCTCCCAAAGTGCTGGGATTACAGGCGTGAACCATTGTGCCGGACCGATATTCTTCATTTTCCTCATAGAAAATGTTTGTGTCATATCCTAGCAGATCTTGAGAAAGTTTTTTTCCCTCAGGACTTTTCCTGCATCACATCCCTGTACCATGTCCTCTGAGCAGGCCTCAGTAGCTACCACTCCTCTTGGGTCAGCTTCAGTGCTGCATCCTTGAATGCAATGAATGCCTCTTTCCTGGCTCGCTGGGGCCTGTTGCCATTTTTCTGCTTTCCCTAGAGCAGTGGTCCCTAAACTTTTTGGCACCAGGGACTGGTTACATGGAAGACAGTTTTTCCACAGGAACTGGGCAGTAGCGGGGTGGGTGGGATGGTTTCTGGATGAAACTGTGCCACCTCAGATCAGGCATTAGATTCACAAATGGAGGTGTGCAACCTAGATCCGTTGCATGCGCTGTTCACAATAAGGTTCGCACTCCTGAGACTAATGCTGCCACTGATCTGACAGGAGGCAGAGCTCAGGCAGTAATGCTCGCTTGCTTGCTGCTCACCTCCTGCTGTGCGGCCAGTTCCTAGCAGGCCACTGACTGCTACTGGTCCACAGCCTGGGGCTTGAGGACCCCTGCCCTAGAGAAGGGCACAGTCTCATAAAGCAGATCCTGAGACTAAACACTCATTCTGCTGCTGGGTCACTGCATAAACTGAAGACATGTACTTGTTACCTTTTAGGCATAGCATTTATCTCTTCCTGTTAGGTTCTTTTTCTTTTTTTTTTTGAGATGGAGCCTCGCTCTGTCACCTAGGCTGTTGTGCATTGGCGTGATCTGGGCTCACTGCAACCTCCGCCTCCTGGGTTCAAGTGATTATCATGCCTCCAGCCTCCCCAGTAGCTGGGACTACAGGCATGCATCAGCTAATTTTTGTAGATTTAGTAGAAATAGGGGTTTCACCATGTTGGCCAGGCTGGTCCTGAGCTCCCGACCTCAGGTGATCCCCCCACCTTGGCCTCCCAAATGGCTGGGATTACGGGTGTGAGCCACCGCACCTGGCCAGGCTCTCTTTCTTAATCCTTACCTTGGATACATAATTTAGCTACTCTTGGGGAAATGTGCCGAATGAGGATTTGGTACCAGTCTTATTGACCACTGACCACTAAAAATAGTGCCAAGCTTTACAGAACAGCAAACTGAAGCAGAAAGGTCTCCCCTCTTGCCTTTTTTTTTTTAAATAAAAGACCATTTTTTAGAACAGTTTTGGACTTACAACAAAATTGGCTGAAACAAAATACTCCTAATTTCTCCCTTCCATCCTCTGTATTGTTGCCATCATTCATTTCACTTACATATAAGCTAAAATCATTGACTACATTGTGCTGTTACTATTTTGAACAAACTGTTACCTGTTAGCTCAATTAGGAATAAGAAAAGGCCAGGTGCGGTGACTCATGCCTGTAATCCCAGCACTTTGGGAGGCCAAGGCGGGTGGATCACCTGAGGTCAGGAGTTCGAGACCAGCCTGGCCAACATGGTGAAACCCTGTCTCTACCAAAAATACAAAAAAATTAGCCTGGCATGATGGTGCATGCCTGTAATCCCAGCTACTTGGGACACTGCGGCAGGAAAATCGCTTGAACCTGGGAGGTGGAGGTTGCAGTGAGGCGAGATTGCGCCATTGCACTCCAGCCTGGGCAACAAGAGTAAAACTCTGTCTCAAAAAAAAAAAAAGAAAGGATAAGGAAAAAAAAGTTTTTACCTTCACTTATTCCTTCTCTAATGCTGTTACTTTCTTTTTGTAGATCTATTTTTAACCTATATTATTTTTCTTCCTTCTGAAGAACTACTTTTAACATTTCTTAAAAGGCAGGTCTACTGGTAACAAATCCCTCAATTTTTGTTGGTCTTGAGAAAGTCTTTAGTTCTTCACTTTTTAAGGATAATTTTGCAGGGTAGAGAATTCCAGGCTAGTAGTTTTTTCTTTGTTTTTCCTTTCTCTTGAATTTTAAAATATTTCACTCTATTCTCTTATTTGCTTGTATGGTTTATGAGGATAAGTTGGATGTAATCCTGCTCTTCTACAAGTAAGGTGTTTTTTCTTGCTTTAAGATTTTTTTTTTTTCATTTTCTGCAGTATGAATATGATATGCCAAGGTGTAGGTGGTGGTTTGTTTTGTTTTGTCTTTTCCCGCTTGTTCTCTGAGCTGACTGGATTTGTGGTTTGCTGTCTGACATTAGTTTGTGTGGAATTCTGTCATTACTGCTTCAAATATTTTCTCTTTCTGTATTCTCATTATGTGTATGTTGTACCTTTTGTATAATAGTTGTCCCACAGTTCTTATTGTTTTTAAAAAAATATATTATAAAAATAACGAACGCTTCACGAGTTTGCATGTCATCCTTGCGCAGGGGCCATGCTGATCTTCTGTGAATTGTTCCAGTGTTAGTATATGTGCTGCTGAATTGAACGCAGTTCTTAGATATTCTGTTCCCTTTTTTTCAGTATTTTAAAAAAAGTTTCTTTTCAGCTTTGGAAGTTTCTATTGACATATTCTCAAGCTCAGATTCCTCAGCCATGTACAGTATACTAATGAACCCATCAAAGGCATTCTTCATTTATGTTACAGTGTTTTTGGTCTCCGGCATTTCTCTTTGATTTTTCCCCTTGCTTACATTATCAGTCTATTCTTCCATGTTGTCTGTTTTTTCCCATTAGCATCCTTAGCATATTAATCATAGTTGCTTTAAATTCTTGTCTGTTTATTGCAATATTCTTGCCATATTTGAATCTGGTTATGGTACTTGCTCTGTCTCTTCAAACTGCTTTTTAGTCTTTTAGTATGCCTTGTAATTTTTTGTTGAAAGCTGGATATGATATATCAGATAAAAGGAATTGTGATATATAGGCCTTTTGTAATGTGATGGTAAGCTGTGGGGAGAGAAAAAATATTCTACAGTTCAATGACTATATTTCAGTTCTTTAGTCAGCCATTGCCCTGGGCTGTGAGCTTCACAAGTGCTTCTCAGTTCTTTTCATCCCCTTAGGTGGGACAGAATGGTTAGAGGAGGCTGGAGTTAAGTATTTCTCTTCTGTGTAGACGTTGAGAGGGAGGTGGAGCTGGGTATTTTCCTTCCCCCAGGTTGGTTAGGCTGTAGTAAGATGGATTTTCTTGAGGGTAGACCTTACCAGAACTATAGCTTTACAAGAATTCTCCTTGCACAGGCAGCAGTGGGTATTTTTCTCGGGTCTCTCTCTTTTTTTTGAGACACAGTCTTGCTCTGTCGCCTAGGTTGGAGTGCAATGGTGTGATCTCGGCTCAGTGCCACCTCTGCCTCCCGGGTTCAAGCGATTCTCTTGCTTCTGCCTCCTGAGTAGCTGGGATTACAGGTGTCCTCCACCATGCCTAGCTAATTTTTGTATTTTTAATAGAGATGGGGTTTTACTATGTTGGTCCAGCTGGTCTCAAACTCCTGACCTCAAGTGATCCACCTACCTCGGCCCCTCAAAGTGCTGGGATTACAGGAGTGAGGCATTGCACTGGCTTGGATCTTTACTGTGAGAACCTGGTAGAGCTCCTGGAGGTAAAACTGAAAAAAGTGTGCCTAGACTTTTTAACTTTCAGATTTGTCCATACTAAGCCTCCCGCAAGTCATCAATCTCAATTTAGGTTTTCCTACTCGGGTGCTGGCTCCTGTAGAGAAGTTTTTGTCCGTGGATTTCTGCTTTGATAAATTATGATCCTTTGTATCACCTTGTCTGTCTATCCAGTTGTGGGGGCAGTGGTTTGCCCTGTAACCTTACTTCTCTGATGGATCTAAGAAGAGTTGTTGATCTTTGCTGTTGTTGTCGTTTAGCTTTTTACTCACTATTAGGATAGAGTAACGATTTCCAAGCTTCTTCCCCCCCGCGCCTACCCCAGCCAGATGGAGTCTTGCTTTATCGCCCAGGCTGGAGTGCAGTGGCGTGATTTTGGCTCACTGCATCCTCCCATCCTTCACCCACTGGGTTCAAGCGATTCGCCTGCCTCAGCCTCCCAAGTAGCTGGGATTACAGGTGCCTGCCACCACAACCGGCTACTTTTTGTATTTTTAGTAGAGATGGGGTTTCACCATGTTGGTCAGGCTGGTCTAGAACTCTCGACCTCAGGTGATCTGCCTGCCTGGGCCTCCTAAAGTGCTGGGATTACAGGTGTGAGCCACCGCCCCGGCCATTCAGAAGGTTTTAATTTGGGATCCAGGGAATAGGTATGTTCTTACCTTATTTATATCCTTGGTCTTAGTCTAGTTCCCTGTGTGTTGGTATTGCGCTACTGATACTGTTATTTATTATGAAAGACAGTATACCTGCAGTAAGCTGATACTGTTCAGTGGACTGGACTGATTTTGTTTAAAAATCCTTATAGTGAGACTGAGCTGGGTAAGTGAACCCATATTGTATCAGTTTATATATAGGAAGTTTGAAGTGGTTGTGAAAGCAGTATAATGAATTCATAACTGTTTTCAAGCTTTCATTAATTTATTTTTGATAGACACATAAGTGATAGAGAACTTGGTTGTAAAATAAGGATATGAAATCTGTTTTTTATATAAATAAATTTAACATTTTTCTTTTGAAGCCTAATCATGAGCAGACAACTGTTAGTAATCTGAAAGTGAAGTTTTCTGAAATGAGTCTCCTAGAGATTGTGGGAAAAAAAAAAGGTGGTATGTGCATGGAGATAAGCCTGCAAGCATGTAGACTCTGCACTCTGTTTAGTAGAATTGAAGATGACTGTGGAAGTATGTATGTTTGTTTGAAGAATCGTGGTAAAATTGTTTGTAAGATGTTATATATGTAGAAGATGAGAAACAGGAAAAAAGCATACTACACAGATGTCAAAACCCATAGCACTTTATAGCAGAAAGCGTGGACCTTAATGAATACAAATTTTAAAACATCATCTTTTAGGAGGCTGGGGGATTCCAGGATGGAATGCAGATTGAGACTGAAGAATCTAATTGTATTAGAGATGTATAAAACAACCTCATTGAAGTGGGTGATGGGGGAAAACTGTTGATCTAATTAATTTTGGAGATGCGTAGTGCCTGTAATACTAAAGGCAAAAAGCACTGCACATATTCTCTACTTGTAGTGTACATTAGTTGATAATATTGCTTCATATAAAGGTATAGTTAACAATTCTGATACTGCAATTCTGATACCTCTAGTAATGTATACTAGAGTTAAACAGTTAAAGGATTAGAATTGGAGACATCAGTGTTTAGTCCATGTTTAGCTTAATATATACAGTGTACACTTTAAATAAGGTTAGTTGATTAGCCTTAAAACAATGAAAAATAATCTCAGCCTTGGAATTTATACACATTAAAAATTAAGATAGGAGTAGTAGAAAAGTGTAATTAATATTTTTAGCATTTGATTTAAAAAATACTGTAGGATTTGTCAGATCTCACAGACTGGGGGAGGGTCCTAGGCCCATACCTATGTATTACCAGTCATATTGTTGAATGACCCTCAAGATGAAAGATTGTATTGATATAAACAAGTGCAGATTCCTTCATCATAAGAGTAGTGGTTGTATTTTACAGTATTTGTAATTTTATGTAAATTATTGTTTAAATATGTGTGGCGTGGTTCTACCTTAGCCATCATTCCCAAGGGGAAACACAGCAACAGGGTTTCAGTGTAGCTAATACTCGTACCTAATTTTCTGTTAAACACTTGGTTTGTGGCAAGACTTGTAGGATGTTCATTTCCCAGTCATTCTGGGAGGCTCAGATAAATGACCATCACATGCATCTAAATGGTTTGGGAAAATTCAGGTCTTAGGTCCTCTTTTTTTTTTTTTTTTTTTTTCTGATGAAATGAAGAACTTGAGTGAAATAATTAGGGAGGTATTTCTTAAAATCCTTGGAGCATCTTTATAATTGTTATTATTCTTAACTAATGGCCTTTGTGGATGTTACCACGTAGTCTGGGAGGATGATTTGAAATATTTTATTTTGGTGTTGGACTGTGTCATCTATAATTTTGGCTTCAGAGAATAGAGTAAAATATGATTGAGATTTAATTGGTGGTTTTTCTGAATTGATCTAGGAGTGATTTGCTGAATGCTTTATATACTTATCCTGGAAATATTCGTTAGTGTTGTTTTTAGGATTGTATATATAACTTTTATTACTATACATTTACTATGTATTTTCCGACGTTACAAAGACTAATGTAAGGAAAGATAATATTTTGGTTTTATTCTCTTACTACAGTGCAGATTCCGATTCTGTAGATCTAGGGTGGAGCTTGATTGGTTGGTTCATGGACCACACTTTAGTCATAAGTATGTATATATAGGAAAAAACATAGTATATATAGGGTTTGGTACTCTGAAGTTTCAGGCATCCACTGCGGGTCTTGGAATGTTTCCCCTGCAAGAATGGAATCTTTCTTTCTTTCTTTTTTTTTTTTTTTTTTTTGAGACGAAGTCTTGCTCTGTCGCCTAGGCTGGAGTGCAATGGAGCGATCTTGGCTCACTGCAACCTCCGCCTCCTGGGTTCAAGCGATTCTCCTGCCTCAGCCTACCGAGTAGTTGGGATTACAGGCACCCACCACGACGACTGGCTAATTTTTTTGTATTTTTAGTAGAGATGGGGTTTCACCATGTTGGTCAGGCTGGTCTTGAACTCCTCACCTCAGGTGATCCGCCTGCCTCGACCTCCCAAAGTGCTGGGATTACAGGCGTGAGCCACCACACCCTGCCGTAATCTTTCTTTATATATATAGAAGGTTATCGCTATAAATATATAAAATTGGGTGCCAAAAGCTTGAAAGGTTATAGAGGAAATTTGAAAAATCTACTTTTATTCTCACAGATGTGTGTATTTTTACTTAGTAAAATTTACTGCTTAGTAAAATTTAAGCAGTACTTGTGAACTTTTCAAATCCCCCTTCTCAATTTGTAGAGCTTTTGAAGGAAATGTGGAAAGCCATTGTGTGAGAAGGAATTTTAGTTGTTGCTTTGTTCCTCTCTATGGTCTTGCACAGTGGAAGGGTATAAGTACATAAAGCATTTAGCAAATCACTCCTAGATCAATTCAGAAAAACCACCAATTAAATCTCAAGTCATATTTTACTCTGTTCTCTGAAGCCAAAATTATAGATGACACAGTCCAACACCAAAATAAAATATTTTAAATCATCCTCCCAGGCTATGTGGTAACCTCCACACAGGCGAGTACCAACTGGGGCTTAATGATTAGCTAATATTTGGGGTCAGTGGTTAATGAGTTAAATACATTAACACCAGCTGTGCAAGAATAGAATGCTATGGATAAACAGGTGCTTGAGAACATTATGTTCCTCTTCACTGGTTCTAAGCCCTGTGTGAGTGCATTAGAATTCCTTGGGAAGCTGTTAAAAAAATACTGATTCCTGAGTTCGAGCCCAGACCAATTGAATCAGAATCTCTGATGAAAGAACCCACATAATGGATATTTTTAAATAAGTTTCTTAGGTCATTCTCAAGTACTGCCGGGGTTGAAATTTTTTGCTGTAGGTATTTCATGATGTTGCTGATGCTGTTGATGCTGTTATTTTGTGTGTGTGTGTCAGAGAGGGAAGAGGGGGAGGTGCACAGTCTAAGAAACATGCTAAAGCAACAATTCTAGTTTCTTAATATTCAAGAACTGGTTATCTTGTGATCATTATGTATTGATGATTATTGGGTTTTGAAGTTATGAAGGCATGGGTAAACCAAACTTGTTCAATTGGGTTTTCTCTTACACTTTATTGTTTATGGTGATATAAATACAAAAGTTTAATGTTAAGTTGGCTTTTGCATCTGTAATAAATGGTTCCTTTTATATTAGTTTGCATCAAGATGTTGTTTTAAATGTGTGTACAGAAAGAAGGGTCAGGATGTGATTTAGCTGACAGTTTTCTGCTAACCAGTCTCACGAATATTGACATTGGTTCTTAAGGAGAGAGGGGTCATAGTGGATTGTGGGAAGAACTGTGAGACTTCGCAAACATGCCACTTGTATAGAAGGTAGGGAGTTCTAAGATACGAAACTTTGTCAGAGCAAGGGTTGAAGTTACTTTATCTAAACTTTAAAGTGATGCTTTGGGATGCCATTGTGATCTAAGAATATGTGTTAGGCTGGGCGTGGTGGCTCATGCCTGTAATCCCAGCACTTCGGGAGACTGAAGTGGGTGGATCACTTTAGCTCAGGAGTTTGAGACCAGCCTGGGCAATGTGGTGAAACCCTTTGTCTACTAAAAATAGAAAAAATTAACCGGGTGTGGTGGCGCACAACTATGCTCCCATTTACTCAGGAGGCCGAGGTGGGAGGATCGCTTGAGCCCAGGAGGTGGAGGTTGCAGTGAGCTGAGATTGTACCACCGCATTCCAGCCTGGGTGATGGAGTGAGACCCTGTCTCAAAAAATAAGAAAAATATGCGTTAGTGTTCATAGTCTTAAATAATAGAAATCCCTCTACTTTAATCGTAAATGGCTTTGTGATTAAAGAGGATATTGGGCTACTTATAGAATTTCCTAAAGGGTAGAAGAACCAGTCTTGTGCAGGAACAATGCTACGTACTGTACTGCAGAGCTGGTCCAGTGAAGGCATCACTGTTAGGTGACACGTTCACACTATTTGTACTTTCTCTGACATAAGGTGACAGATACTCCTAAAACTGTTGTCAGTGTTCCCTTTTAAAACTGGATGAAGGAAGAATTTTTTTTTTTTTTTTTTGAGACAGGTTGTCGCTCTATTGCCCAGGCTGGAATGTAGTGGCACAATCTCAGCTCACTGCAACCTCTGCCTCCTGGGTTCAGGTGATCCTCCTGCCTCAGCCTCCCTAGTAGCTGGGACTGCAGGCATGCACCACCACACCCGGTTAATTTTTTGTATTTTTAGTAGAGACAGGGTTTCACGATGTTGGCCTGACTGGTCTCAAACTCCTGACCTCAGGTGATCCGCCTGCCTCAGCTTCCCAAAGTGCTGGGATTACAGGCGTGAACCACTGTGCCCAGCTGGAAGAATTAATTAATTCAAACTGGAGTAAATTAGCTGTTGCTATTGCCTTCAACCTCACCAGAATGGATTGCTTACAGGGCTTGCTTCTGTTGCTGCTTCTTCTTTGACCTCTACATCCTCCTCCTTTTGTTGATTCAGTTTTTCAAAGTTGGGATTGGTTTGTCTGACTGGAAAAGCTCAGGACTTACACGTAACCCTGTCCCAGTTAGGAGAGAGATGTGGAAAGCAAATACCTGGTTTTCAGTTTCTTTAGTTTTAGGGCAAGATTCTGCCTTATAAAGTGAAGAATTCTCCAAACATAGGAAAGTGGATTCAATAAAGCTGGGTAGGCCCCTCCAGTGCCATATATCCATGAAAGAACATTTTGTGAATGAAAGGGAATGGTTACAGGATTTGTGGATATCTTTGCTGTGATTTGAGTCTTGTTTGTATTTTTTCCGCTTTCTAATGTTGAAAAATGAATGAGGTGCAATGGTAGATATAAAAGTGGAGGACAGTTGGCCTGACTGGGTGGCTCACACCTGTAATCCCAGCACTTTGAGAGGCTGAGGCGGGCGGATCATGAGGTCAAGAGACCGATACCATCCTGGCCAAAATGGGAAACCCCATCTCTACTAAAAGTACAAAAATTAGCCAGGCGTGGTGGCGGGCGCCTATAGTCCCAGCTACTCGGGAGGCTGAAGCAGGAGAATCATTTGAACCCGGGTGGTGGAGGTTGCAGTGAGCCGAGATGGTGCCACTGCACTCCAGCCTGGGTGACAGAGTGAGACTGTTTCAAAAAACAAACAAACAAAAACCAAAAAGGGGTAGACAGTTAAGAGTATAAAATTTGTAACTGAAGTTACAAGTAATCTGTTGTTATTTTATTTTATTTTATTCGAGATGGAGCCTTGCTCTGTTGCTCAGGCTGGAGTGCAGTGGTGCGATCTCGGCTCGCTGCAACCTCTGCCTCCCGGGTTCAAGCGATTCTCCTGCCTCAGCCTCCTGAGTAGCTGGGATTACAGGCGTGTGCCACCATGCCTGGCTAATTTTTGTATTTTTAGTAGAGACGGAGTTTCACCATGTTTATCAGGCTGGTCTCGAGCTCCTGACCTCGTGACCTGCCTGCCTCAGCCTCCCAAAGTGCTGGGATTACAGGCGTGAGCCACCGCACCCAGCCTCCTTTATTTTATTAAAGAATTAAGGAAATACTTCAAATATATCAATATCTGGCTGCTGCTTTCCAGATTACAAAATCAAAGCCCATCTATTTTAAGTGACTTGCCTGAAGCTAGAAAATAGCAGATCCGTGATAAATCAGGTATTTCCTTTAATTATTTTTACTCTGTCTTTACTCACACTTAAAACTTACTTGGGAGAGAGGAATACATATATGAAACAATCACAAGATAACCCTAAGGAAGCACATAAGTAAAAGAGTTAGAGTAATGAGATCCAGTTGCTGAATGAATTAATAAAGAATTGAAAGTGAATTGATTAGAGAAGCTTTCTTTATGGTAATGACTTTGAACTGACCTATAGGCTCTGGAATGAGAAAAGGGAAAGGCATTTCAAAGGAAGAAAAGTTACCCTTATTACCTTTATTGAGATAATAAAGAAGTTATGTATGGAGGCCAGTAATTGATTAGAGAATAGGATTCATATGTTGTGGTCATGTGGTTTTTGGGGTTGATCATTTGGTAGTGGTCCTTACATATCTGGTTTAGAGTTTGAATTTGCCTCCTCTGGAGTTCCTATAGCTTAAAAAATTTGGATATAATTCACATGCCATAAAATTCATTTTTTTGGATATATACAATTCAGTGATTTTTAAGTATAGTCATGAAGTGCTACAGCCCTCACCACTGTCTAATTTCAGAGTATTTTCATCACCCCGTAATTAAACTCTGAATAAACCCACTAACAGTCTCTCCTCATCGTCCCCTTCTCCTAGCTCCTGGCAACCATGAATCTGCTTCCTGTCATTATAGATTTGCCTATTTTGGACAATTCATATACGTGGAATCATTCAATATGTAGCCGTTTGTGCCTGGTTTCAAGGTTCTTTCATGTTGTAGCATGTGCCAGTACTTCATTCCTTTTGATGGCTGAATTCTGTATAGAAGTACCACATTTTGTTAATTCATTCATCAATTGATGGACACTTTGTTTACATGTTTTGGCTGTTATGAATGATTTTGCTATGAACATTCGTGTACAGGTTTTTGTGTAGACAGATGTTCTTAATTTTCATGGGTATCTAGGAGTGGAATTGCTGGGTCATATGGTAACTCTGTTTAAGTTTTTTTTAATGAAATACCAAATTGTGGGGTTTTTTTAAGATGGAGTTTCGCTCTTGTGGCCCAGGCTGGAGTGCAATGGTGCAATCTTGGCTCACTGCAACCTCCGCCACCCGGGTTCAAGCAATTCTCCTGCCTCAGCCTCCTGAGTAGCTGGGATTACAGGTGCCCACCACCACTCCTGGCTAATTTTTGTATTTTTAGTAGAGACAGGGTTTCACCATGCTGGCCAGGCTGGTCTCAAACTCCTGACCTCAAGTGATCCCCCCGCCTCGGCCTCCCAAAGTGCTGGGATTACAGGCGTGAGCAACCACACCCAGCCCCACATTGTTTTTTAAACTTGCTCTACCATTTTTATATTTCCACCAGCAGTGTATGAGGGTTTCAGTTTCTCTATTTCCTGCAATATTTGTTATTCTTTGTCTCTTTCTGGTTTTTTGTTTTTTAAAGAGATGGGGGTATTGCTCTGTCATTTGGGTTGGAGTACAGTGGCATGGTCATAGCTTAGTGCAGCCTCAAACACCTGGGCTCAAGTGATCCTCCCTTCTCAGCCTTCTTAGTAGCTGGGATTACAGGTGTGAGCCTCTGTGCCTGGCCCTCTCTCCTTTTTTAAAAAGTTATAACCGTCCTAGTGGGTGTATAGGCATATCTTATTGAGGTTTTGATTTACATTTCCTTACTGACTGATGTTGAACATGTTCTGTGCTTTGACCACTTGTAAATCTTGATTTGTGAAATACCTATTTTAAAATTGTATTGTATTATTATCATTATTATTATTGAGAGAGGGTCTTGGTCTGTTCCCCAGCCTGGAATGCAGTGGCATGATCATGGCTCATTGCAGCCTCAACTCCCTGGGCTCAAGCAGTTCTCCCATTTTAGCCTCCTGAGTAGCTGGGACTGTAGGTGGGTGACACCACACCAGGCAAATTTTTAAATTTTTTTGGTAAAGATGGGGGTTCTCGCTGTGTTGCCCAGGCTGGTCTTGAACTCCTGGACTCAAGTGGTCCTCCCACTTTGGCCTCCCCATTCGCTGGGACTACAGGTGTGAACCACTATGCCTGGTAAGTCCTTTTATCATTGAGTTCTAAGAGCTCTTTATATATTCTGGAAACCAGACCTTTGTCAGATACATGATTTGCAAATACTGATTTCTTGTTCTGTGGGTTGCCTTTTCACTTTCTTTGTGGTATCTTTTGAAACACACATATAATGGAGTTTTGGGATGAAGTCTGATCTGTTTTTTTCTTTTGTTGCTTATGGTTTTAGTGTTATATCTGCGAAACCATTCTTTTAATTCTGGATCATGAATATTTACTTGTTGTCTTCTAAGAGTTTTATGGTCTTAGCTTTTACAATCAGGTCTTTATCCTTTTTGAATTAATTTCTGTGTGTCCTTTAGAGGTCCAGCTTCATTGTTTTGCATGTGGATATCCAGTTATCCCAGCACCATTTGTTGAACAGACTATTTTTCCCCACTGAACTGTCTTCACATCCTCATTGAAAGTCAGTCGACCATAAATATAAGGGTTTATTTTTGGATTTTCATTTCTTTTTCATTCTTCTAGATGTCTGTCCTTATACTAGGATCACACTATCTTGATTACTGTGGCTTTGTAGTACGCTTAGCAATAGGGAAATCTGAGTCCCTATAGCTTTTAAAGCTAAGAGTGTCTCATAAAGCAGTGGTCCCTTACCTTTTTGGCACCAGGGACTAGTTTCGTGGAAGACAGTTTTTCCACGGACTGGGCTGGAGGGATGGTTTCGGTATGACTTAAGCACATTACCTTTATTATGTACCTTATTTCTATTATTATTACATTGTGATGTATAATGAAATAATTATATAACTCACCGTAATGTAAAATCAGTAGGAGCCCTGAGTTTTTTTCCTGCAACTAGATGGTCTTATCTAGGGGTGATGGGAAACAGTGACAGATCATAAGGCATTAGATTCTAATAAGGAGCACGCAACCTAGATCCCTCGCAATGCACAGTTCACAATAGGGTTTATGCTCCTATGAGGATCTAATACCTCCACTGATCTGACAGAGGCGGAGCTCAGGTGGTAATATGAATGATAGGGAGCAGCTGTAAATACAGATGAAGCTTTGCTCACTTGCCTGTTGCTCACCTCCTGCTGTGTGACCTGGTTCCTAAAAGGCCATGAACCGGTAGTGGTCTCTGGCCTGGAGGTTGGGGACCCCAGTCATAAAAGATTTGTGTTTACATGATACTGGATTTTATGAAAGGCAGTCTGGTAGCAATAGGCAGGATACTAGAGCCATGAGAAATGAGGAACCAAAAGCAGAGAAACAAATTAGAAAGGCTCTTATATGTCATGCTAAGAAGTTTGGGATTCATGCTGAAAGTAAGGAAATTACATAATCCCAGATTGCAGGGGCAGGGGGAGGGAGGGGGAGGCTGTGTGGGAGGGGATGTGGTGGTAATATAATCATTGATTTCAGAGTATTATGGAAAATGGCCTTAAGGGTAGGGGATGGGAAGTCTGGAAAGAGGCTGTTTGGATTATCCATTAGTTTTATTGGGGCTTGAGAAAACAATCTTTAACAAGGCTTTTTTTTTTTTTTTTTTTTTTTAAATTTTAAGTACAGAGAGAAGACCACATCCAAGAAAACCCTGTAACAAAATATCAGAATTTGTGAACAACTGTCATTCTACCTAACAGTTGCAGAAACTAAAAATCCTGAGTCATTCTAGCCCCCCACCTCCTCACTCCTCACATTCAATCAGTTACCAATTCTTGTTTATTATGCCTTCTAAGTAGCTCTTGGATTTGTCTTCTCTTCTCAAATACTATTTACATTGTTTTCAGGCCCTCATATTTTTCAGCTGAATAAAAAGTATAATTGGCTATATTATTATCATTTTTTAAAACTTCAAATTTAAATCATTATAAAACAATGTTGCATCATGGCCATTGTGGGTAACAAAGTCACTTTGAAATGTGCTGGAAGATCCAGGACATTCAGAAATCTAATAGATTTTGGCTTATGATAGATAGAGAGGTCTCCAAATCTTTCTCTCTTCTCCCTGTTTGTGTGTGTCTGTGGGTGGATTTAATGAAGACAGAAGAAAGTGAAGTAAAAGGCTGTTTCAGCGAATAGGACCAGAGGAGAGGTGTAGAAGACCATAACTGCTTTGAAGATTTTGAAAAAGATGAAGCAATTAGGCAGATACATTAGTCTGTCACACAAACAGATTCTTTTTTTTTTTTGAGACAGAGTTTCCCTCTTGTCGCCCAGGCTAGAGTACAGTGGCCCCATCTTGGCTCATTGCAACCTCTGCCTTCTGGGTTCAAGTGATTCTCCTGCCTCAACTTCCCAAGTAGCTGGGATTACAGGTGCTCGCCACCATTCCTGGCTAATTTTTGTATTTTTAGTAGAGATGGGGTTTCACCATGTTAGCCAGGCTGGTCTCGAACTCCTGACCTCAGGTGATCCTCCCACCTTGGCCTCCCAAAGTGTTGGGATTACAGGCATGAGCCACCATGCCTGGCCACAAATAGATTCTTAAAAGAAAACTCTAATCTTTAATACCTGAAAACACTGTCTACTGAAATCTTAAATCTTAGTCCTTGGCCAGGTGCGGTGGCTCACGCCTATAATCCCAGCACTTTGGGAGGCTGAGGCGGGCGGATCACCTGAGGTCAGAAGTTTGAGACCAGCCTGGCCAACATGTGAGGCTGAGGCAGGAGGGTTGCTTGAACTCTGGAGGCAGAGGTTGCAGTGAGCCAAGATCGCGCTATTGCCCTCCAGCTTGGGCAACAAGAGCGAAACTCCGTCTCAAAAATAAAATAAAATAAAATAATCTTAGCCCTTACTGATTAAGGCCATTAGTAATAGTAAACAACAGTACTGTTTTTATCAGACTATTTTTATTACCGTTTTTTTCATTATTTCTGCACAGTTTGCTGTACCCTCAAATCTCAGGGATCAGTGGGAGAACCTGTGATATTTATTTCCTTGTGATGTCCTTCCCTCCTCAAACTTTTCCTTATTAGGAAGTGTTTGTAAAAATGTTAACTTTATGTTTATTTGTAAGGATGTCAGAAACTGCAAATAAAAATGAGTTACCGAAACACCAGGGGTTTGGTCTAGGTCATGCTGCTCACTGCAGAGAAAGCCAGTGACTGAGACAACAAGTATTGCCAAGGAAGAAGGCTTGAACTGGGTGCTGCAGCCAGAAAGATAAATCCACTCTCCCTGAGTGACTAAAACGAAGGGTTCATATAGCAGGGAAGAAATGTAAAAGAAACAGGAACTAAGGTGGGCCAAGGAAGCAATGATGATGAATGAATTGTCTAGCATCTTATTGTCTGTCTGGATGTGGTGATCTGGTGAGTTTCAGTTCTTTGATACTTTGAGCAGCCTGAAGGTCATTTCTGAGGAAGGAACTCTGGTAAAACAAATGTAAGATTCAAGCTTTAAGACCAGAAGAGTCAACTTCTATGTTTACCCAAAACCTATCTAGGGAACTAATGGGTTGGTTTCAAATGGAGAAAACTCATTCCATATTCCCCCAACCAGGAAAACTATTTTTTTCTATGCTTGCTTACAGAAATAGGCTGATAGTTCAAGGAAAAAGGAAGTTCTCACATGACTTAGAAATTTCAAATAAATGCAACCAAAAGATCAGTCTTAGCATATTTTACAAATCAGATCATGAATTTTAAGCTTTTGCCTTTTAAGAATTAAGCTTATGTATTTATTTTGCAGGAATGTGTTTATGATGATTAAAGACTTCAGATTCTTACTATATAACATAGTTGATTTATGAGATATCTGAAGAATGAATTTTTAGTAAGCTGACTGGGCCTTTGAATGGCACATTGTATTCACCTGTTATGAAAAGGAAGCTTATCTTTACTGTGTAAGGGGGTGTTAGGTTTAACATAAAGGAAGTATTTGTATCCAGTGCTTGTAAATATTAACTAAGATGTTTTGTTAAAGAATAAAGGAAAATTTCCTTTTTCTTGTTGAGTAAATGCTATTTTGTCCTAAATTTTCTCTTGTAATACACCTGCATCCAATAAATATTCTTTTACTTATGACATATTTTTGAAAATGTGTTTTGAGAGTGGGGTGCTACTTGGCTTCTTGGTTGGTTACTGTTATAAAATAGGTATTAGCAGGGAGTTTAGATTACTAAAAGACCCCATGGGGTGGGTAATGGTAAAAGTCTAAGAGAAGATGATAAATGTGAAGAACTGTCCTGCAAACAGATCAGAGCAGAAGGGTCAAAGCCAGTAGGAAAGATACTTTTCTTTTATATAAAGTGTCTTATTGTAATCCTTACATCAACTAGCGAAGTATTCATTTTGCAGATGAAAATTAAAACTATGGTCACATGATTATCCAAGATTGGTATTAATAGAGCTAATATTAAATCTATGAGACATTATTGGTGTAAAAAATAGATATTAAACAAATAGATTAGGAAAATAATCTATTTTCCTATATATATAAATATATATATTCATATATATGAATATATATAAATATATATTATAAATTGTACGTTACAATTTATAACGTGATAAAAGGAGTGGGAATCAAGAGGGAAGGGACTTCATACTAGAAGAATTTACTGTTAGGAAAGAAAAAATCAGTTTATATCAGTATCTCATGTCATACTTCAGATACATTTTAGATGGATAAAAATTTTTAAGTGAAAACTTAAACATCAGATGAAAATGTGAATGTTTAATCTTTGAAGAGAGAAGGCTTTTTAAGCATGAAAGCAATGAAAGAAATTGCAAAGAAAAATATTGATTCAACCAAATTTTGATTCAAGCAAAAAAAGACAAAGAAAAATATTTGTAACAGATATCTTAATAATAGACATAGAGTTAACCTTGATATATAAAAAGTGCATACAAATTAATAAGAAAAATGTTTAATCCCCAATAGCTAAACTGAAAAAAATAGTAAATGTTTTTCCTACTTTGTCTCTAAAAGGATTTAAGATGTTTTAGGAAGATATAAAGAAGTGATGCAAAATAAATAAATGTATTAATTTTTTAAAATAAAATTTTAAAATTGAGATGGGAATATAAGAGTATAAATGTAAGATGAGACCAGGAGTGAAAATATGTATACCAAAACATATGTCATTAATTCCCATATACTTCCACACACATTTGATTTTAAGCCAAATTCCTTAGGGAAGAAAGTATCAGGTATGAGTTAATGTCCTTTAGATGAAAGCTGTTCATTGAAAAAAATCTTTACTCCAGATGATGAAACCAGTTTCTTCCCATTAGTCCTCTAAAGAAGCTGCTATATGATATAATGAAAAATATGTTCAACAACATCTTTATAATATCCACAGTGACACATTTCTTTGGCATTTGTCCCTGCAGCATCTGGGCAAAGTGCAATTCAGTTAAAGCAGGTGAGGTGAGCTGGATAAGTTCTAATTCTCAAGACCAAGAATTCTCAAAGTCAAGGACAAAATTTTCCTCAGAAACTAATTTTGATGTATTTATTAGAAAGGTAGTTGAAGTTCTCATAAAGCATGACTGAAATAAATTTAGCTTAAAAAAAAATAAAATTCTATGAGACCATTTAGTGAAAAAGTCAGTGAAGCATATATAGCTTCCAGATTTGAGTGACAGGATATTCTAGTATACCTTTTGAGACAAACTAGTTGCAAAATATATAAAGAGACTGATAATATAGAATCATGAATAAACCAGTAAAACTTGATAAGTATTGCTATGGAAATCTGTATGGTGGGGACACAAAGGAGAGAGTATTCACTTTTTACTTGGCGGGGGGCAGTGGGGAGGCACTATTTTAGGGTGGTGCTTGTTAGCTGAGCAGTTGTTGGCTAGAGGGACAAGGTGTGGAAGTGGGTAATAATTTTTAATCAGTAGAAATATTATGTGCCAGGCTTTCTTCATGCTTTTGTGCATTCAAAGAAAAGCAAGCAGCTCATAACTGGAGCATAGTAGAATAATAATGGTAATCATTAAAATGAAATGTTACCTGTATTTTTCAAGGATATGGCCTTGGTAATAAGACAGATACAAGAGGTCCCATGAGCAGGTGAGTGCAGACCATTAGTAAATATTTGAGTGCTGACTGTGTACTTAGCATTATGCTAGATTGTTTTAAGATAGGGGATACAACAAAAAATAAAACAAAGTCCTTGTTTTCAAGGACCTGGAATCTAGAGTGGTGGAAAACATATGGGTAAACAGTCCTAATACTGTATTTGAAATGTACAGAGATGTAGTTTGTACCTGGAGCATAGTATCAGAATAACGTGCAGGAGCACAGAGGAGAGTGTGCTTGAAGGGGGCATTCCTGACGGTTAATATTTCATTTTTATTAAACTTAGAGGCGCTCAAAATGCGTCACCTTTGATTCTTTGGAAAGAGGAATGACATATAACAGCAATTTTGAAAAATTACTAGAGTTAGCATTTTCTTTGATGATAGTTGGGAATTAAATTGATGTAATCTGTTACCCGCTTTCAGGTTATAATCTTTATCTTCTAGTAGTGGTTTACCAATGTTATTTCTGAATTAAATATATTCTTTGCATTATGTCCACTAACTTTTTTAAATTAATCGACTAGACTGGGTGCTTAAGGCTGTTCATGAGGTTCTTATTTTCTCCAGGGCAACCAGTTTATACATTCAGAATTTCATGATGATGGATACTGTCACAAGCAAGTAATTAAGTAGAATTATTATCCCTATTGAGGGACAGGTAAAAACATGGGATGACAAAGCCATCCCTACTTTGGATGCAGAAGGAAAAACAGTGAGGTTAGGATGCTTCAGTTCATCCGTATTTGAACTCATCATCTTACCATCCCAAACCATGTCTATCTAATTCCATTCCAGACTGTCTTTTTTTGAGACGGAGTGTTGCTCTGTCGCCCAGACTGGAGTGCAGTGGCACGATCTCGGCTCATTGCAACCTCCACCTCCCAGGTTCAAGCGATTCTCCTGCCTCAGCCTCTTGAGTAGCTGGGATTACAGGTGCCCGCCACCACGCCCAACTAATTTTTGTATTTTTAGTCAAGATGGGGTTTGGGGTTTTACCATGTTGGCCAGGCTGGTCTCAAACTGCTGACCTCATTATCCGCCCATCTTGGCCTCCCGAAGTGCTGGGATTACAGGTGTGAGCCACCGCACCCAGCCTGGACTCTTTTATCTGGTTACTGTATATTCTCTGTAAAAACAACCACAGAAACCAACCTGCTAACATGAATGCTTTCACTAGCCTCTTTTATTAATTTCTACTTGTTTTTAAAATATGATACCAACACATGATCAAGTAGAGGGGAAGTGCAGAAGTAGGTCCAATTTCTTCACAATTCTTTTTTTCTTTTCACTTCTATTAGGAAGCAGAAATCTGTAAATTCTTCAAACTCCTCTTCACTTAAAGCCTAATCTACTATCCAGAGTAAGACAGGAACATGGGGTCAGGAATCAAGTTCAGGGGTTAGTAACAGGAAGGGTGTGAATTTTACACAACACTTATCTTTTTCACATTAAAATCAGAACTGTTTTCACTGGCTGCATTTTCAATTTGATTAATGATGTATGTGATTTTTGAAGTTTCCCCCAAAATAAATATGATGGCAACAAAATGTTTTTGAGGACCTGTGGCTTTTTATAGGTCCTTTCAGAGTTACTTACATCTGTCACATTAATGTTCTTAGAATTAGCATGGCTCAACACTTCTGGATTGACTTAGTTTCATATGCAACTCCTAATTGTGATTTATTTTGCCCTGTTACTGTAGACCAACTTCTTTGACTATTAATATGCTTTTTACTTTATTTACCTTTTCTAACCAACTTTCACTTATTTTTACACTGATTTTCCTGTTATTCTATTGACTGGTGGTCTGGATACAGAAGGAAAAACAATGAAGTGAGGATGCTTCAATTCATCCATATTTGAACTCATCATCTTGCTCTCCCAAACCACATCCAATTCCGTATTACGTTGAATGACACCAATACACACACATTCACATTTGCAAATCTTGGGAGCCATCCTAGTCTTATCCTTTCTCGTTCCTCTTTCATATTGATCCAGTCCTCAACTTCTGTTGCCTTCATGAGTTCTTATTTGGAATATTTCAGTTTTCTGGCTTTTTCTAGTTTCTTCTTCCTCTAGCCAGTCCCTCAATGTTATTGTCACTGGAGTCCAAGTTTCTTAGTACAGTAAAATAATACACGTGGGATTTCTTTCATTGCTAATGTACCTCACAATATGCTGCAGCTCTATGGATCTTCTTGCTGTTTATTGAATATATCATGACTTCATATGCTATGTCCTCTTCCTGGAACACTATTTCCCATTTTGGCAACTGCCTAAGTAAAATACATACTTTCTCTGGTATATTTTATTGACAACTCTTACATTCATTGACTTGATTGGGTGTCACTTCTCTATACTCTCAGAGCCTCCTGTTAATACCTTCCTCAGTATACTTGCCACTCCTTGTCTACATTGCGAATTTCGTAAGGGCAATAGTTTTGCCTTGCTTATTTTCATATTCCCTGTATCAGGCATGGTGCTTAGCTCCTAACAGGTGCTCACTGCTTTAATAGGTGTTCAAAACCTTAAGAAAATTGAATAATATATTGGTAACTTAAAAAATACTTTTTAAAAATTTTCTGTGTCCTAATCGCTTTTTCGGTTACATTTGTAATGAACTTTTTAATTTAAAAGTTAATGAAAATGTTTAGTATTTATAGATGAAATTTATTCCTTTATATTTTAAATATTTGCGCAAATGAAGGCACATCTGTAATCTATTTAAAAATGCTAATTTTCATCAAGTTCTCATCTGACAAATGCCTTAGTCTCACTTATTGTAGTTGGAATCTTTATCTGGGTCTTATCCTTGAAAAAACATGACTTGATTTATTTTTTAGGGTTGAATAATGAAGGGATTATCCATTAGCTTTGGTACATAGTGGCATGCAAATACTTTTATTCATTACTAAAATCTTGTTAGGTTGACTCACTCATTTGCAACATTTTATTTCACCATAAACTAGACACTGAGTTACAAAGTTAAATGCTTAGATTAGTTACAGTTAGGAAACCTACCTAAATTATATTGTACAAGAAAGACAATAGCTCTTATTGCATTTTCCATCTTTATAGTGTGCAGATTGCTTCTGGTCAGCCCAGCCTGTGATGGCAACATTTCAAACTTTGTATCACGTAATCTCAAGTAATGCATGTTGCATACACAGCTCAGAGTATAGATTAGTAGATATTGCAGTGACAATAACTTCTTATTTCTCTACACTTGTTTGTTTAAAGATACTGGTAGTTTTCATTTTATGTATTAATAGAAGATGAGAGGTGGCTAATGAATTGTGCTGTGGACTTGTTTTTAACTATATTACTCTATCAAGATGGAAATATCAATTGATTTGTGTATTAAAGATATCCTGAGGAGAAATCTAGTTCATATATTATAATAGACATATGCACACAAAACCATTTCACTGTTTCTGGCTGTCCCTATGCTTAGGTTATTAACCTTTTATACTTCTTTCTCTTCTTGTAGCATCTCATGTGTCTTCCTTTACCCATTTCAGTGTGCACTGAGTTGGGGGTGAGAGGAGAAATTGAAAACGGAAAGCACAAGGTCTGGATTCATCTTTATTAAAAAAAAAAAAAAAAAAACATGCAATGTGCCAGTCATTGTGATGTGGTAGTAACACCTAGTCTTTACCTTTGAGTTCTTTATAGTTTATCTACAAACTCTGATAAGTACTATAGTATAACAAAACCTGCCAAGAGCTCATAAAAGGGAATAACTTTGCCTTAGTAAGCTGGGAAAGGTTTCTAAGAAAAGTTACATTTGAATTAACTTCTTAAAATAGTCTATGTTTCTTATTCATGTTTTAAGCAACTTTACTGAGTTAGAATTTACATGCAAAAAATTCATATTTTTTTTGTTGATTGTTTAATGGGCTTTGATAAATACACCTAAGACAAAACGTTCATTACTCCACTCCAGAAGGTGCCTTAAGCCCCTTTACAGTCAATCCCTTACTCCTCCCCAGTAACTGTGAATCTGGTTTTTATCACCATAGACTAGTCTTTTTGATTTTACATCCGTAGCTTCATATAATGGGATCACGTAGTAGGTACTCTTTTATGTGTGGTTTCTTTTGTTCAACATAATTTTAAAAAGTCATCCTTGACATTGATAAGTAGTTCTTTTATGTTGCTGAATAGTATTCCATTGTATGAATATATTATATTGACTATGGATTCTGGATTCTGACCCCACCCTGGGCTTGTTGCCATTGTTGTGTGTGTTTGTTTAATGACTTTCCTGGATTACTTCTGATGTCTGTTTTCCTTTTAAAATATTTCTTATGCCTGGCTTTCTGGGGATTGCCTCTGTGTCACTCTTATCTTAGTGGTCAGCTAATGATTGCTTAAAGGTTGTTCCTAAACACCAGCAAGTTAGTGTTACCCCATTTTCCTGTGGACCTGTTTATGATTTGGAGAATGTCTTAAAATTTTAGGCAATTTCAAATTTGACCCATGTTCAGCCAGAGACTAGCCTGCAAATGTTCTTTCTGGTGTAGTCTTATACACGCACACAGGCTTCCTGACTACTAAGCATGAATATCCACTTAAGGCTCTTCTTGGCAGTCTTTTTCCTAGGATCTTCCTGTTAGATTTCTGGCTAGTTTGCCATTTTGTTGCTTGCCCCTACCAGAGTCACTTAGATAATGGCCCTCGTGATGCCTGACACTGAAAGCATTATTATTATTATTATTATTATTTTATTTTTTATTTTTTGATGGAATCTCAAAAGTGCAGTGGTGCGATCTTGGCTCACTGCATCCTCTGCCTCCCAGGTTCAAGCGATTCCCCTGCCTCAGCCTCCCCTGCCTCAGCCTCCTGATTAGCTGGGACTACAGGTGCACACCACCATGCCCAGCTAATTTTTGTATTTTTAATAGAGACAGGGTTTTACCATGTTGGCCAGGATGGTCTCGACCTCTTGACCTTGTGATCTCCCTGCCTTGGCCTCCCAAAGTGCTGGGATTACAGGCATGAGCCACTGCGCCCAGCCCACTCTTGTTTTTAACAACATTCCTGGGTACAGATTTTTCCATGCCTCATTCCAAATAAGGTCAGTCCCCTCTTGCAGGGAAAGGTAACTACCACTCTTTATGGCCTGCCATGTTTGCCCACAGTAGAATGTTTATGCCACAAACCTGGCAGTATAGATGGGGATAGGAATAGCCCCTAGCTAAAATACCACAGTTCTTATTGAGATGCAGTATATTTTTCTTGAATAAATGCTTCTCATTTTGTTGTATGACCTTTGATCAGTTTTTGGAGGCTTTGGTGGTTAGATTTGACCTTGTCTTTTTTTTTTATTGCTTAGGGGAGAGAATTTGCTGAACTCACAGAGCCTCTTGGAAGACCTGGCCTCAGGACTTTTTTTAGTTTTCCTCTAGTTTTTTCCCAAACCACAGGCATTTTTTTCTCCCTCCTGAAAACACAAAGCCTGTCATTTCACCTCCAATTTTATTTTATTATGATTTTTTCATTTTAAAAAATAGAGACAGCATCTTGCTGTGTTGCCCAGGCTGTTCTTGAACTCCTGGACTCAGACAATCCTCCTGCCTTGGCCTCCTAAAGTGCTAGGATTACAGCATGAGTCACCGTACCTGGCCATCACCTTTAATTTTAAAAGTCTTAAAGTGCCTTCGTGTTGTTCTCAGAATAAAAATTAAAAATTCTTTTTTTTTTTTTTTTGAGATGGAGTCTTGCTCTGTTGCCCAGGCTGGAATGCAGTGGCGCTATCTCTGCTCACTGCAAGCTCTGCGTCCCGGGTTCACACCATTCTCCTGCCTCAGCCTCCCGAGTAGCTGGGACTATAGGCGTCTGCCACCATGCCTGGCTAATTTTTTTGTGTTTTAATAGAGACGGGGTTTCACCGTGTTAGCCAGGATGGTCTCGATCTCCTGACCTCGTGATCTGCCCGCCTCGGCCTCCCAAAGTGCTAGGATTACAGGCGTGAGCCACTGCACCTGGCCAAAATGAAAAATTCTAACATGGTCTGGTCTCCCTTCCTATATAGTCATGTGTCGCTTAACAATAGGGACATGTTCTGAGAAATGTTGAGTGATTTCATCATTGTGTGAACATAGTGTGTGTGTTACACAAACCTAGATGGTACAGCCTACTATACACCTGGGCTATATAAGATAGCTTATTGCTCCTAGGCTACGAACCTGTACAGCATGCTATGATACTGAATGTGGTGGCAGTCATAACACCATGGTAAGTATTTGTGTATCTAAACATAGAAAAGGTATAGTAACAATACAGTATTGTAGTTTTATAGGACCACCATTTTATATATAGTCTGTTGTTGACCACATTGTTACACAGCTCATGGCCACAGTTTTATCCTATATTAATCTAGTCCATACCGCTCATTCTGGGTAGTATCCAACTATTGTCCCCAATCTAGGGAGCATTTTGCTTTCTCTTCCTTAAAAATCAAGGCTCTGACCTGTGACATACAGATGGGCTTTAGAATTTAAGAGATGTAGGTTTGAATTTCTGTTCTTCATTTATTAGCAACGTGACTTTGAGTGATGTGCTTACATTTCTCAGTTTTCTCATCAAAATGTGGTGATGAACAAATAATATTTTGTAGGGTTGCTTAAGGCTTAAGTAAGATAATGTATGTAAAGCCATTAGCACAGTGCCTTGTATGTAGAAGGTGTATTTATTCCCCTACATGATATTCTCCTCATCATTTCTTTGAGTAAGCAGTTCATATGAAATAGTGGAGACATCAATATGCCTAAGTAGATTCATTTCAGTATTACCATTCCACCGATTATTTGAGTCAAACTTATACCTGAATTTCGTTCGGGTTTCAACACATTTATTAAGTGCCTGTTCTGTTTCACAGCACCCTCATTACCTTTTTTTTTTTTTTTTTGAGACAGAGTCTTATTCTGTTGCCCAGGCTGAAGTGCAGTGGCACACAATCTCAGCACACTGCAACGTCCACCTCCTGGTTTCAAGCAATTCTCTTGCCTCAGCCTCCTGAGTAGCTGGGATTACAGGCACCTGCCACTACACCTGACTAATTTTTGTATTTTTAGTAGAGATGGGGTTTCACCATGTTGGACAGGCTGGTCTTGAACTCCTGACCTGAAGTGATCCACCCGCCTCGGCCTCCCAAAGTGCTAGGATTACAAGTGTGAGTCACCGCTCCTGGCCCCTCATTAACTTTTGAAAATATGCTTTTAAATGAAGTATAATACATTAAAGAATTTTTCTATTTTTTTTTCTTTTTTGAGACAGAGTCTTGTTGTCCAGGCTAGAGTGCAATGGTGCGATCTCAGCTCACTGCAACCTCCGCCTCCCAGGTTCAAGCAATTCTCCTGCCTCAGCCTCCCGAGTAGCTGGGATAACAGGCGCTCACCACCACTCCCGGCTAACTTTTTTTTTTTTTTGTATTTTTAGTAGAGATGGGGTTTCATCATGTTGGCCAGGCTGGTCTTGAACTCCTGACCTCGGGTGATCCGCCTGCGTCGGCCTCCCAAAGTGCTGGGATTACAGGTGCCTCGGCCTCCCAAAGTGCTGGGATTACAGGTGCCTTGACCTCCCAAAGTGCTGGGATTACAGGCATGAGCCACCGTGCCCAGCCCAAGAGAGTTTTTCTTTTACATCAAAGAAAAGTTTCTTTTTCTGTAATGAGACTATTAGACTTTTCATTTTTTATTTTGAAAAGTCTTCAAACTTGTGGAATAGAAGGAAAAGTACAGCAAACCCCTCTATATCCTAACTACAATACAATTAGCATATTTAGGAAATTAACATTAGTACAGTACTATGTAATTTGACACTACATCAGTTTTGCCTATTCCCCCCAGTGATCGTAGCATTTTTTTCTTCCTACTTCATCAGTCCAAGATCATACACTTGATGTAGTTATCATGTCTCTTTGCTCTCCTCCAATCTAGAATCTAGATTGGTTCCTCACCCTCCTTTTTTTTTTTTTTTTTGACTTTTATGACATTGATATTGTCAAAGTCCAACTGTTTTGTAGTGTCTCTCAACTTGAGTCACAGTATTACCTCATAATTTTATTTGGGGTATGCATTTTTTGGGGGCAGGAATAATATGCGAGAGAGACCATATAAAAGACACTATGTTCTGTAAAGGTATATCACATGAAGAGGTATATAATGCCAGTTTGTTCCCTTGTTGGTGATATTAATTTAGATGACTCAGTTAAGGTGGTATCCACTGGGTTTATTTTCTTTAAAGTTATCACTTTCTTCATTATTGCTAATAAGTAATCTGTGGGGAGATACATTGAAATGGTGTAAATATCCTTTTTACCAATACATTTTGATTCAGTGGTTTTTGAATCCTTGATGATAGTTGTCTGAATCAGGTATTACCAGGGCAGTTGCAAATGGTAGATATTAGAATTTCAAAACACAATTTCTAAGAGTTTTAGTGTCCCTAAAATGAGGTGGTTTTTTTTGTTTATTTGTTTGTTTGTTTGTTTTTGAGACGGAGACTTGCTCTGTTGCCAGGCTGGAGTGCAGTAGCACGATCTCGGCTCACTGCAACCTCCGCCTCCCGGGTTCAAGCGATTCTCCTGCCTCAGCCTCCTGAGTAGCCGGGACTACAGGCACACACCACCACCATGTCCAGCTAATTTTTGTATTTTTAGTAGAGACGAGGTTTCACCATGTTGGCCAGGATGGTCTCTATCTCTTGACTTCATGATTTGCCTGCCTCAGCCTCCCATGGTGCTGGGATTACAAGTGTGAGCCATCGCACGCGGCCTGAGCTTTCTTTAGTAGTAATAATTACAGAGTATTTGATTGATATCTGCTCTGTCATGGCTTTAATTATTTTTATGATTTTTAGGTTCATGTACTGGACAGACTGGGGAGAAGTGCCAAAGATAGAACGTGCTGGAATGGATGGTTCAAATCGCTTCATTATAATAAACAGTGAAATTTACTGGCCAAATGGACTGACTTTGGATTATGAAGAACAAAAGCTTTATTGGGCAGATGCAAAACTTAATTTCATCCACAAATCAAATCTGGATGGAACAAATCGGTAAGATTACTTTATAAGAATTAGAAAAAACTTTTAAGAAAACTCCGTGAAGCCTTGATATATTAAAAGTACAAAGCCTAATTTTATTAAGAAATATGTTTATTTTTGACTAAGTGTCAGAGGGGAAGAAGAATAGTCTTTTAGTTAGCTCTTTAAAAGTGCTTTAAAAGTAATTACATTGATCATCCATCTTGATAGTATTTAGAATTTACAGACTGTATTTCCTCTTTCCTTACTCTGAGCTAACTTAGTTCTTCAGTGGTTCTCCACCAGGGGTGGCATCTTTACTCCCTTTGTTTGGAAATGTGTAGAGAATGTTGTTTAACCCAAGGACTGGGAGTGCCACTAGTATTTTAGTTCCGGTGGTGGGGGGAGGTCCAAGGTTGCTAAACATCCTGCGGTGTGCTGGGCATCAGTACAACAAAGAGTGTCCCACTCAAAATTACCAGTAAAGCCCCCAAGTCCTGCTAGTGGAACTTTGTTTGATAAAACTCTACACTAGGATGGGGTTTGGCCAACATTTTCTGTAAAGGCTTAGATGGTAAATATTTTAGGCTTATGATCTCCGGTTCAACTACTTCTGCTACTGTAGTTTAAAAGCAGCTATAGTAATGCATAAGGGAATAGGCATGACCGTTCCAGCAGAACTTTATTTATTTATTTACATATTTATTTTAGACAGAGTCTCACCTTGTTATCTGGGCTGGAATGCAGTAGCGTGATCTCAGCTCAGTGCAACCTCTGTCTCCTGGGCTCAAGCGATCTTCCTGCCTCAGCCTCCCGAGTAGCTGGGACTATAGGCACACGCCATCACACCGGGCTAATTTTTGTCATTTTTGTAAAGATGGCGTCTCACCATGTTGCCCAGGCTGGTCTTATCCCCTGAGCTCCAAGTGATTCACCGGCCTTGGCCTCCGAAAGTGCTAGAATTACAGGCATCAGCCATAGCACCTGGCGTAAAACTTTATTTGTAAAGCAGAATGAGCCTGTGGGCTGTAGTTTGCTCATCTCTGGACAAGGAGAAAACCTACTGCATGTACCGTACATTTCAGTGTTCAAGGAAGACAAAGTCTGTAAAACATAAACATGGAATTTCTTCTCAGATTATGTTCAGATTTTTAAAGACATTTTATATTTGGATTCTTGTGTTTTAATGATAATTTTGGTTTTTGATCTCAATCTGAGACCTCACCAGATGAGAGTTTTTGGTGATTGTAGGATTTTTTCAAAGTATAAACATTTGTCAGTTATCTGAACTAAGAATAAGGAACATTTAGAAGTATTGAAAACCAGGAAAGATTTAAAGAATTCAGTTAAAGTTTTTGTAATCATGGAGTTGGAGTATTTTTTGCCTTCTTTCAAAAAGGAGTGAAATGACATATAACAATGTGGTTTAAAGTAAATTTAAATGTCAAAAAGTAAGTATATGATGAATAGAGAAACAACTGCTGTTTTTGACCTCAAATCTGGCTGTGAGAGGGACAGTCTAGGAAGATGGATGTGGCCATGTCATAGTTTTTTTGTTTTTGTTTTTAACTAAAACCTACAGAAACTAGATAGCATATCCAAAAACATGGATAAAGTTGACTATAGCCTTAGGCATTTGAAAGTACAACTAGATAAGGGCAAACCACCAATAGCCACAAGACCTCCATGTTATCACTGTCTATGCAAGAGTAAGCAGGGAGACTTAACAGGGTGTCTCATAGACTTGAAAGCAGGGGAACGCCAAAATAGCCACAACTATTTGCTGGACAAGATGGTGGGTTATTTTAAGAACAGCAGCTGAAATGGGAGGGTGGGAGGGTTGCCCACTCCAATATTAGGCAAGTGCAGTGTGACCATGGTAAAGACAGAAGAAGCTAGAGCAGTCTAGCCCCAACAAACTCTCAAAATGAAACTACTGAAATGAACCTTGCCAGAGTGCTCATCCAGGACAGAGCACCACACTGATTAAAACAAAATTGAATAGGACAGAATAATCCAAATTGAGCAGGATAGGGACAATAGAATAGAGAAGAACAGGTGGGGAAGGAAAGAGAAGGTTCAGATAAAGATGGGAAGATCAACGGCTAGTAGATCTCAGAAAGCAAGCTGCTAGGTTTTTGAACATTATGTGAAAACAACAGAGGAATGAATTCTGTGACATTAGAAAAACTACCTTGAACTCTACGTTATTTTAAAATTTTAGGAACACTAATTTTACGTAGACAAGAGAAATAGAAAAGTATCAAGGTAAAATCCCATTTAAAGTTATTATAAAGGAAAAAACAAAAGCTCTTATAAATAAAAGCACCCCAGAAAAACATGACCACAGAACAGATCAAACCTCTATTATAAAATGAGCTGGAGAAGGAGGAGGCTGCGAATCACTTATAAATGACGTGGAAGCAGGACTCAAACCCAAGTTCCAGGAGGGTGAGCAAGTGCTGTGCTTTCATGGGCTGCTTCTTTATGAAGCAAAATGTGTAAAGGTTGCCATAAAGGACAAACAAGTAAAATACTTTATATATTACAGTGGTTGGAATAAAAATTGGGATGCATGGGTTCCAGAGAGCAGAGTACTCAAATACATGGACACCAATTTGCAGAAACAGAACTTCAAAAAGCCAATCAGGAGCAGTATGCAGAGGGGAAGACGAGAGGGGCTGCCCCAAGAAAGAAGACATCTGGTCTGCAACAGAAAACGTTGAAGTGAAAACAAAAAAGAACAAACAGAAAATACCTGGAAATGGAGATGGTGGCAGTACCAGTGAGACGCCTCAGCCTCCTTGGAAGAAAAGGGCCCGGGTAGATCCTACTCTTGAAAATGAGGACACGTTCATGAATAGAGTTGAAGCTAAAAAGTGAAGATTCCTGAAGAGCTGAAACCATGGCTTATTGATGACTGGGACTTAATTACCAGACAAAAACATCTCTTTTATCTTTCTGCGAGGAAGAATGTGGATTCCATTCTCCAGGATTATGCAAATTACAAAAAATCTTGTGGAAACACAGATAATGAATATGCTGTTAATGACGTTGTGGCAGGGATAGAAGAATACTTCAATGTAATGTTGGGCACCCAGCTACTCTACAAGTTTGACAGACCACAGTATGCTGAAATTCTTGCAGATCCACCTTTATGCACTCATGTCCGAGGTTTATGGAGCACCACATCTACTGATGTACAAATTGGAGCAATGTTGGCCTATACACCTCTGGATGAGAAGAGCCTTGTGTGTTTTTTGTTTGTTTGTTTGTTTGTTTTTTGAGATGGAGTCTTGCTCTGTTGCCCAAGTGGGAGTGCAGTGGCATGATCTCAAGCTCACTGCAACCTCTGCCTCCCGGGTTTAAGCGATTCTCCTGACTCAGCCACCTGAGTAGCTGGGATTACAGGTGCGCACCACCACGCCCATCTAATTTTTATATTTTTAGTAGAGGCGGAATTTCACCATGTTGGTCAGGCTGGTCTCGAACTCCTTACCTTGTGATCTGCCCGCCTCAGCCTCCCAAAGTGCTGGGATTACAGGCATGAGCCACCGCGCCTGGCTGAGCCTTGTTTTATTACTGAATTATCTTCACAGTTTCCTAAAGTACCTGGCAAAGAATTCTGCAACATATTTTAGTGCCCAGCAATTATGAATGGCTCCTCCAGAGAACCATCAGAAAGCTGTCTGAGAGATGCTCTCACTCACTTATGTTTGGATCTCTGTAAACACATTTTTGTTCTTAGTCTTTCTCTTGTACAAATGATGCACTTTGAAGATGTTATTGTACAACAATTGATGTTTTTCTGTTTAATTTTAAACAGAAAATAAAAGGAGTAATAGCTCCTTTTTTCCTATCTTACCTTTTTTTTCACTTCAAATTTCCTGCCAGTGTATTCAACAATGGACAACAGAGGCACATGCTATACAGTGTTTCATTGCCTAGTTGACAGAGCTACTTTTGAATGCTGGTGGTCCTGTTCCTTTGACCCTACGTACTTTTATAATATGTGTTCATGCTATATGACAAAATGCTGTGATTCCTAGGGCCAAAGGTTCAATTTATTGTGTATAACTGAACACACTCATCCATTTATGCTCCTTTTTTTTTTTTAATGGTGCTTAAATAGCCCATTCTTTGCAAGTCATCCATGTTGTTCCTTTGGCGTTTAACTTTGCTCAAATTGTTGAAGAATGGTGGCTTGTTGCATGGTTTTTGTATTTGTGTCTAGTGCACATTTTAACATGGTAGATGGGATGCATTGTGTAGCTAGTTTTCTGGAAAAGTCAATCTTTTAGGAATTATTTTTCAAATCTTCAATAAATTTTTTCTTTAAATTTCAAATAAATAAATGAGTCGAAAGTCATTGAGAAACCAATATGACATGTGAAAGGATAACATAAGATTAGAAAAATTCAGAAATGACTCACGCCTATAATCCCAGCACTTTGGAGGGCCAAGGCAGGCGGATCACCTGAGGTCAGGAGTTTGAGACCAGTCTTGCCAACATGGTGAAACCCCGTCTCTACTAAAAATACAAAAATTTGCTGGACGTGATGATGCACGCCTGTAATCACAACTACTCGGGAGGCTGGGGTAGTAGAATCGCTTGAATCCAGGAGGCAGAGGTTGCAGTGAGCCAAGATCGCGCCATTGCACTCCAATCTGGGTGACGAGCAAAACTCTGTCTCAAAAAAAAAAAAAAAAAAAAAGAGAAAAATTCAGAAATGAAATGATAGAACTTAAGAAATAATTAAAAAAATCACTTCAGAAAAGAAAACTAGAAGGGACACTAGGTTGAATAAACCAAAAAACCTTTAAATAGAGGTTGATAAGGAGGAAAAATTTAAAGACCAAAAAGAAATACAGAAAGACAAAAGATGATTTGAGAGAAAATGATAAATACTGAAGATAGGCAAAGAAGAAACAACATACAGATAATAAGACTCTTTAGAAAGCAAAGCAAAGCAAGGGAATAGAACAACTATGAAACAACTATAGAAAAAGTTTCTTACAAGAAGATTTGTGACTGGGCACAGTGGCTCATGCCTATAATCCCAGTACTTTGGGAGGCCAAGGTGGGTGGATCGCCTGAAGTCAGGAGCAAGACCATCCTGGCCAACATGGTGAAACCCTGCCTCTACAAAAAATACAAAAATTAGCTGAGCATGGTGGTGGGCGCCTGTAATCCCAGCTACTCAGGAGGCTAAGGCAGGAGAATTGCTTGAATTCTGCAGAGGTTGCAGAATCTGTTCACTGCAACCTCTGCCTCTTGGGCACAAGCTGTCCTCCCACCTGAGCCTCCCAAGTAGCTGGCACTACAGGTGCACACCACCACACCTGACTAATTTTTTGTATTTTTAGTAGAGACAGGATTTCATCATGTTGCCCAGCTGGTCTTGAACTCTTGGACTCAAGTGATCCGCCTGCCTCGGCCTACCAAAGTGTTGGGATTACAGGTGGGAGCCACCATGCCTGGCCATAAATTTAATTCTTATAGTAACTATAAGAATTATGGTGTGGTCATAATTAATATTGTTATTCTGAAACTTTATATTGTTGCATCAAGTAAGTGAGTATTAGGACATATATTGCTCCTGCATATGCTAGATTCTTAATGGGCAAGAGAGGAAGTATAGATGTAATACTGCAGAGGTTAAGTCAAACTGATAATTCCATATTTTAATGGAAAGTTACTTACTAGTATGCGCTTATTAGGTATTTTATCTTTCAAAAATATATATACCCAACTGTGTTTGTTTCCTGACTGTGAACACTGAAGAGGACTAGATCAAAAATGACCAATTGAGTAGCGATTGAACATTTACAGTGCTGTGTGCAGTGAACTTCTGTAGCACCCAAATTGTGGTGTTGGGAAAAACCATTCCACCTTAAAAGAAACCAAGCCTTTCTGGCAACATTGCTGATTCTAGGTTTTGGGCAAGAAATGTACATGCTGAGCTGGAACATTGTCATAACAGATAGTAAGGAGGCTGTTAAAGACTATTTAGGGTCATTTCAGAAAGACTGGAGAAATGGCTACAGAACTCCCACTGGCCAGAGATTGGTAAAAACCTGTGAAGTGTGTTTAAATTCTTGAGTTCATAATGGTATTTTAAAAAAGAATTGGTTACTCTTAGATTAGAGCATGATAGGAACAAATTTATTACCTTGAACACTGATAAATACAAGAAAGAAGCAATTTATCCTGCTTTTCCTATATGAGTGTACCTCTGGCTAACAAAATAGTAGATATGGGAGAGCTATTTCAATTGATAAATGAAAAAGAAATGGCAGAATTGCAATACCACCATTTTATAACTTTGGTGAACGAATGGGTCTAGGTGGTGAGTGTCGATGGCTACTAACATCACAAGAAGAAAAAGAACAGATATTATTTGCCTTCTGGTGTAAGAACACACTACTACCTCCTGTTTTGTCAAAGGGATCAATTCAACATGAGTCTGGTCAAGGCTGTATATCAGCTGGCCATTTGTAGGAAATACAGAGGACAGAGAAATCTTGAACTGCGCCATGAGAGTACATCAGCAGATCTGGACATATAAATGAAATATCTTAGGTACTTTGACAGAGAGATTGTAAGGAAGAGACAGACAGGAAAAGAGACTTGAATGCTCTACCAAAAAAATAAATTCTTAGAACTGATAAACACATTTGGTAAAGTTGCAGGATACAAAATCAACACAAAAAGATCAGTAGCATTTCTATACACAAACAACAAACTAGCTGAAAAATTAAGAAGGCAGTGTCATTTACAATAGCTATAAGAAATTAATAAAATACCTAGGAATAAATTTAACCAAGGAAGTGAAAGACCTCTTCAGAGAAAGCTACAAAACACTGATGAAAGAAATTGAAGAGGGATACATACAAATGGAAAAACATTTCATGCTCATGGATTGGAATAATTATTATTGTTAAAATGACCATACTACCAAAGCAACCTGCAGATTCAGTGGAGTCCCTATTAAAATACCAATGACATTCTGCACAGAAATAGAAAAAAAAAATCCTAAAATTTGTATGGGACCATAAAAGACCCTGAATAGCCAAAGCAATCCTGAGCAAAAAGAACAAAGCTGGAGACATCATACTAACAGACTTCAAAATATACCACAAAGTTGTAGTAACCAAAACAGCATGGTACTGGCATAAAAACAGAAACATACACCAATGGAACAGAATAGAAAACCCAGAAATTAATGCCTGCATCTGTAGCCAATTGCTTTTTGACAAAAGTGCCAAGAACATAGATTGGGGAAAGGATAGTCTTTTCAATAAATGATGCTGGGGAAACTGGATATCCACATATGGAAGAATGAAACTAGAAACCCACCTCTCCACCTTATACAAAAATCAACTCAAAATGGATCAAAGACCTAAGGGTAAGAATTGAAACTATAAAACTACTAGAGGAAACCATAGAGGAAATGCTTCAGGACATTGGTCTGGGAAAGGATTTTATGGATAAGACCTCAAAAATGCAGGCAACAAAAGCAAAAAATACCAGATGCATTATATCAAACTAAAAAGCTTCTACACAGCAAAGGAAACAACACAGTGAAAAGACGACCTACAGAATGAGAGAAAATATTTGCAAATTACTCATCTGACATGGGATTAATATCCAGAATATACAGAGAACTCAAACAGTTCAACAGCAAAAAACCAGTTTGGTTAAAAAATGGGGAAATGGTCCGAATAGACATGTATCAAAAGAAGGCATATAAATGGCCACAAACATATGAAAAAATGCTCAACATCACAAATCATCCAGGAAATGCAAATTAAATTCACAGTGAAGTATCATCTCACCCTAGTTACGATACGGCTATTACCAAAAAGACAAAAAGTAATACGGTCAAGAATGCACAGAAAAGGGAACTCTTATACACTGTTGGTGGGAGTATAAACTAGTACAGCCACTATGGAGAATAGTATGGAAGTTCCTCAAAAAATTACAAATAGAACTACCATATGATCCAGTGGTCCCACTACTTGTCATTTACCCAAAGGAAAGGAAATCAGTGTATCGAGACATCTGCACCCCTATGTTTATTGCAGCACTATTTACAATAGCCAAGATGTGAAATCAACCTAGGTGTCCAACATCAGATGAATGGATAAAGAAAATGTAGTATATATACACAATGGAATATCTCACAAAAGTAAAGAGTAGAATAGGGGATACTAGAGGCTGGAAAGGGTAGGCGAAGGAAGAGATAAGAAGAGATTTGCTAAAAAAAATACAGAATTACAGTTAGAAAAAGCTTGAGTATTCTATACCACTGTAGGACGACTATACTTAATAGGTAAAACATTATATAGTTTCAAAGAGGATACTGAATGTTTCCAACACAGAAATGTTAAATGTTTGCGATTATGGATATGCTGATTACCCTGAGCTGATCACTGTACCTTATATGTATTGCAACATTGCTGTGTACCCCACAAATATGTGTAATTATAATTTACCAGTTAAACATTTTTTAAAAGAGAGACTAAAAGAAATAGCAAATGAAAATGGGTCTTAAGACTAAACTATTTTTCTGTGGGTGCACACTTACAAAAAGCAATAAAACTATAAAGGCAAGAAAGTGACTAATAGAAAATCAGAATAATTGTTACTTCTATGGAGAGGGAGGGATTGGGACAGGGTTCATGCAGGGCCTTTTGAAGTCATCTGGGTGATTCACCCAGAGCAAGTTTTTTTCCTTCATCTGGGTGAATTCATGGTTACAAGAATGTTTGCCTTATAGTAACTTGTTAAGCTATATGTTTGTTTTGTATGCTTTTCTCTGAATTGGCTTTATTTTTTTAAAAAAGATTAAAAATAGTCTTGAGCATGATATTACCTGTAGGTTTTTTAAATAAAGGGATTTTATCAGGTTGAGGAAGTTCCTTTCTATTCCTAGTTCATGGACAGTTTTACCATGAATAATTACTGGATTTTGTCCAGTCCTTTTTCTGCGTCTATGGAAATGATTATGTGGTTTTATTCTTTATTTTATGAACATGGTGAATTTCAGTAATTGGTTTTCAGTTGTTAAACCGATCTTGCATTTCTGGGGTAAGTTCTACTTGGTCATGGTTTATACTTCTTTTGAAATATTGTTAGATTTTGTTTGCTAATATTCTGTTGAGGATTTTTATATCTTTAATAGTGAAGGATATTAATCCATAGTTTGTTTCTCTTGTGTTTATTTGGTTTTGAGATTAGCATAATATCAGCCTCATAGAGTTGGAAGATATTTCCTCTTTCTTTGTTTTCTGGAAGACTGTGTGACCAGTGGATACAATTTTTCCTGCAAATATTTGGTAGAATTCACCACTGAAACCATCTGGGCATGGGGATTTCTTTTTGGGAAGATATTAATTACGAATTCAATTTCCTTGTTTGTTATAGATCTATCAGATTTTCTGTTTCTTCTTGAGTCAGTTTTAGTAATTTGGTTTTTTTTTCCAGGAATATTTTTGTTTCATAAATTTGTCTAATTTGTTGGCATAAAGTTGTTTATGGTATTTCCTAATAATCCTTTTAATTTCTGTAAGGCAGTGTTTCTCTTTCATTCATCACTTTATTCACAGTTTTCACAATTTGCATCTTTTTTTTTTTTGGGTCAGTCTAGCACTAAAGGGTTGTCAATTTTGTGGATCTTTTCAAAGAACAACCAGCTTCTGGTTTTATTGATTTTTCCCCCCTTTATTGTTTTTCTGTTTTCTGTTTCATTGCCTTTTTTTTTTTTTTTTTTAACTCTAATGTTTTTATTTTCTTCCTTATGCTTGCTTTGGATTTAATCTACTCTTCTTCCAGTTTCTTAAGGTTAAATCATAAATAATCGATTTGTGATCTTTCTTCTTTTCTAATATAGGCATTAGTATTCTATATACATTTCCATATTTTGTATTTTCATTTTCTTTTAGCTCAAAATATTTAAAAACTTTTATTGTAATTTCTTCCTTGACTCATTGCTGATTTAGAGGAAATTGAGAAAGAAATTTCAAAAATTTAGAAAATAAATTGATTTCCCAAATTTTCTTCTGTTGATTTCTTCATGAATTTCATTATGGTCAGATAGTAGTCTATTTTATATGAGTTCAGTCTTTTTATTTTATATGAATTCAGTCTTTTAATATTAAAAGATTAATTCTGTCTCCTAGCATGTGGTGTTCTGGAGAAAGTTCCACGTGTACGTGAAAAGATTGTGTATTCTGTTGTTGCATGGAATGTTCTATAGATGGTAGGTTAAGTTGGTTAATAATGTTCAAATTTTCTATATCCTTGGTAATTTTCTATCTAGTTGTTCTTTCCTTTAGTGAGCATAGGGTGTTGAGCTCTCCAACTATATTGTTGAACTGCCTATTTTTCCTTTGATTTCTGTCAGGTTTTGCTTCATTTGTTCTGGGGCTCTGTTCTGGGGCTCTTCATTTGTTCTGGGGCTCTGTATATTTCTAATTGTAACTTCCTGATGACTCTTTCTCATAAAACCTGCCACTGTATCTCTAGTTACCTTTTTATACTTAAAATCTATTTTGTCTGATAGAGCTGCTCCAGCTCTCTTATGGTTACTATTTACTGTAACCTTTTCTTTTCAATCTATTTGTATCTTTGAATGTAAAATGTATCTTTTATAAACAGCATATAGTGTAACCTTTGTTTTATTCAGTCTAACAGCCTTTGCCTTTTGATTGGTGTGTTTATTCACATTGAATGTCATTAATGATATGGTTGGGCTTATGTCTGACATTTTGGTGTTTTTTTTTTTTTTTAAATTATCTTGTGTCATCTTTGTTCCTTTGTATTAAGTAGATATTTTCTGGTGTGTCATTTTGATTCCTTGGTTGATCATTTTAAACTGTATTTTTGGGATTTTAAAGGTAATTATTTTAGAGATTGCAACATGCATTTTGTCAAAATCTACTTTGTGGTAATATTAACTTAATTATGTAAAGTACATACATTTTACTGTAAGTATATCTCCATTCTCTCTCTCATCTTTTGTGCTATTATTGTCATTTATAGTACATTTCTATTATATCTAACACAGGGTTATACTTATTGCTTTATACAATCTTATGTCTGTTAAAAAGGTTAAAGGAAAAAGAGAAAACATTATTTATAGAGTCTTTTGTATTAACCTGCATATTTACTATTTCTGGTATTCTTCATTTTTCCTGAGGGTTCAAGTTACCATCTGGAGTCATTTCCTTGTTCCATTATAGTTCTGTTCTCTTCCTTGTCCTTTGTCCTTCAAATATTTTATTTAAAAAAAAATTTTTTTCTATTATGTAATATTTCTTCCTTTTCACTATTTTTTCTTTATGTATTATGTTTATTCATTCTTATTGCTTAGACTTCATTTCTGAAATGATGTATTTTTGTATTTCTCATTCTTTCATCAAGTTCTGTCACCTCACTTCTGAGTTGTCTGATTCTAATTTGTGTTGTTCATTTATGACTAGTATCTTACTTTAAATACTTTGACTGTTTTGAAATAAGTTATCAGTTTAATTTGTTCTATTTCTGTATCTTTCTGGCATACTTTTATTGTCTGTAGGGATGTTATTCTTCACTTTATCCTTTTCTTATTTTTAATATTAACTTATTAATGGGATTTGATGTTAGTAATTTGTTTTCTTATTTTCAGGTGAAACTGTTTTGCTTGAACGTTTAGAAGAAGGCGGAGTTCATAAGTTTTCCAGTTTCACAGAACTCTCATGTCTATGTGTATATGTTTAAAAAATAATGGCAGCTAGCTTTCTGGATTGCCTGGCTGTCCCACTTTCCTTCTTCTGCTTTTTTCTGTACCTTATTTTTCCATTGTTCTCCTGTACCAATCATGCACGCTTTTCAGTCTGCTCCCAGTGATTTCTCTTCAGTATGACACTTTGTCTGGAAGGGAGCCCAGGAAGGACAATTTTGAGAGTTCACAATAGGTTAAAGTATAGTGCTAGACCTTTCAGTGCCTGACGATGAATTCATTGTATTCACTTACTCTTGAAGTGGCCAGAACACCTCATAGCTGGTTGCTGTTCTCAGATTGGTCTACTAAGCTTTCCAATGTTGTCTGTTTTATGTGTTCTGTCCTGCCAGATGTCCTATTGTTTCTTTCTCATATCCTGCAGAGGTGCCAATATCAGTCATATCTTAATGGCTGTTGGTAGTTTTCTGTACCATTTTGTATCCTGGGTTTTACCTAGCTTTGTTGTGAATGTTGTCCATGGGGTTTGGGGTTCATTACCTAGTTGTTCTCTGTTTTCACGTGGAGGATTCATGGAGATTTTTCAAAAGCTTTGCCATCACTGCTGACGTTGTCTTCTTAGATATTATTACAGCCTCACTGTGGTGAAGGGAAGCTTCCTTCCAAGGTTAAGTTCAGATGTCAGAACTCATGACAGCAGTCCTGTGGTATGATTAAAGAAAGATTTATTACTCACACAAGTGGGCAGTTCTGAGAGAGGAGCAGAAGTTGACTATCTGGGAGGAGGTCCAGAAACAAAAACTAAATGAGGGCATGCAGGTGTTTTATAAAGGATAAGTCCAGTTGGTGCAGAGTTCAAAAGAACCACCTTGCAAAGTTCAAAGAATCTCAAAGAGCTAGCAAGAGGTGCCTGGGAGGTATTGACAGTGGTGAGCTTTATCAGTAAGTTGCAGAATGTGACAGACATAGGCAGGAGATGATGCTCAGAGATTGCAAGCACTATATGAAAACTTCAGTGAGGTTGGGGGGAGTCTCGGTTTCTTTTCTGTGGTCTCCAGTGTGGTGATCCATTTTTTAGTTTCTGTTATTGTTGTGACCTACTATTGAGGAACTGGGCTTGGATCTTACCTGCCACCTTGGTTCTTAGCAGCCATGATCAACTCCTCCTTGAAGTAACTTGTGTTTCCAGATGAGGATCAGGAGGTAGGCTTACTTGGTAATCTCAGCCAGAGAGAAGAAAGGGGAATACTCTGTGTGGTTATTCCTACTTTCAGGAACAAGTCATAGTTGACTGGACAAATCATTATATCACCCTTGCATGATGGTGTTCTTAGTTCTGCCTTTTGTTCAGCTCTCTTAATTACATATTTTCTTAAAAACATTTAATTTTATCAAGCATCCCCAGAGTGTTTAGTAAGTCTGCCTAGTTTGTGCACCTTACCATTGTGTGGGATCCTTGGTTTATAAATAAGCTAGAGTTCTACTCTCAAAAAGGTTATCTGTTATAGAGTTGTTGGATAGGTAAACAGTTATAAAACAGTTCACTAACTGTTATGAGAACATAGAGAAAGAAAACTAACTTGGCTTGTGGCGGGAGGAAATTAAGAATGGCTGTGAAAAGAAAGTGACATTTAAATTTAATGTTAGGGCCAGGCTTGGTGGCTCACGCAATCCCAGCATTTTAGGAGGCCAAGGTGGGCAGATCACCTGAGGTCAGGAGTTTGAGACCAGCCTGGTCAACATGGTGAAACCCCATCTCTACTAAAAATACAAAATTAGCCAGGCATGGTGGTGCATGCCTGTAATCCCAGCTACTTGGGAGGCTGAGGCAGGAGAATCGCTTGAACCCTGGAGGTGGAGGTTGCAGTGAGCCAGGATCACACCACTGCACTCCATCCTGGGTGATAAGAACAAGACTTTGTCTCAAAAAAAAAAAAATTAATATTGGTATAGTATTTACTGATTCTAAGAAGCCATTGATTTTAAAAACTTACTGATTTTAAAAACTACCACATGAAATGTTCACATTGTAAATGTTACCCTTATATCAGAAATGTTAAAATATTGAATATATGTGTCTTAAAATTGAGGAATCATTAATGAAAGTGTTAAGTAGCAAGCATAGTGCTGAATGGCTTTTGCATATGTTATTTAATCTTCACAGTAACTCAGTGAGGATAGATTATTACCTTCCATTGACAGATGAAGAAATAAAACTTGCAGAAATGGGGTCAGTAATAAGTGTCAAGGGGGGATTTAAGCTTACCTCTGAGTTCTAAGTTTATGCATTCAATTAATATGTAAAATGAATATAGCTTTTAGGGATTTTGCCTTTTCCATATGTTTATTTTCCTATGTTTAGTTCAGTAGAGTGAATTTCAACTTTTCACTTAATGATATACAAAACTTTTTGAAGGCTTTTTTTCCTCGAGTTTTTCAAAGCAGTTCTTTAAGATGGTAAAATGCCAAGTAACTTAGTTTTAACTACTCTTTATTTTTCGTTTGTGTTACTTGTCTTTTTTGGTAGCTTTCTCAGTTCTCTCTGTTTCCACCATGAATTTTGGAAGACTTTAGTGTGAAATATACAGGCCTGTTTAAAATTGAACATAAACTGTGCCATCACCCTGTAAATCATATAGTCTCTTTAGTAAATTTAATAAAACTGTCCGTTTAAAAAGTGGAAGAAAGCACTTCAGGAGAAGGTATTGTGACAGTTATCTTTGGGAAATGAGAAGGAATAGTAAGCTTTTCACTTAGGAAAGAGAGGATTAAGGAAAATGAGAAAACTGGTGATATGGGTTGGCAGTGCAGGTATTTTGTCTGAATTTATAATGCTTTAGACTAAGATCATTCCATGTGCAATCACAGATGGTAATCCTGCTTACACATAAAAATGATCTTAATTGCTTTTAATTTAGTATGCTGGTAGTCTGTTGGATAGTAGAAATTGTCAGTTAACCTCAAGGACCTGAAAATTGAATCATCTTCCTTAAGATATATGATACCTTTAATTTCTCTTCAGTAGCTTATGTTTTCCCTTCGTTTTTCTTTCCCTTCCTCCCTCTCTGCCCATCTCTGCCTCCTGGGTGGGCTATTGGGAAACTTGGATTTATGAAAATATCAAAACATGTATTTTCTTGAATATTATTTTGACTCAAAACGTGATTTGTTCATTATTCCAGAGCATTTGCTTATTCTTTTTTTTTGAGACGAGTCTCGCTCTCTCGCCCAGGCTGGAGTGCAGTAGCATGATCTCGGCTCACTGCAATCTCCGCCTCCCGGATTCAAGCAGTTCTCTGCCTCAGCCTCCCAAGTGTCTGGGATTACAGGCACCCACCACCATGCCCGGCTAATTTTTTTGTATTTTTAGTAGAGACGGGGTTTCACCATCTTGGCCAGGCTGGTCTTGAACTCCTGACCTTGTGATCCACCTGCCTCGGCCTCCCAAAGTGCTGGGATTACAGGCGTGAGCCAACGCGCCCGGCCCTCAGCATTTGCTTATTCTATAACTCTCTCTGATACTCTACAAAGTTCTGTGCCTTAAGTACTAACTAGGCTGTCTACTTTTCCTTTTAAAAAGTATGTATTGCTTGTGAAAATTTTGGATCTGCTTTGTCTCATGAACATATTCTACCACGAACAGGACTTGTTTTTGGCCTGAATATAGTGAAAAGCCAGCTAAGATGATCATTTGCTGGAGCTAGACTGGGGTTTGCAGGGACAGTGCTACCTGCATGCCATTTTGGCCTCATGTTTATGTTTCATTCTCAGTTATCAAAACCATAAGAAGTGATGGACAAAACAGGCTCAGGTTCTTTGTTCTTCCACATCAAGAAGGAAAAAACCTATTGCTGATATAAATCTACTTCAGCGCCAACTGTAACCCCTGTGATTTTTTCATTGCTTATCTTTCTCTGTCTGATGACATGAATTACGTGAAAGGATGGAAGCTGTGAGTCCAGAGATGGTAGTTGAAGAGTAGGATTTGACGGCAGTGCAGACAATGAAAAAGCAGTGCCCTCTCTCTGCCGGGTATCTTGTACTGAATTTGAGGCTGCTGCCAAGTTAGAGACTATTCCCAAATGCTTGTTTGGGGCTTTTGGACACCTTAAAAATATACATGAATTCATTATGTAAATTATTTTTTATAGGTGTATTTGACCTAATGGTATGTATTACTCAAGATTTATATGTGTTAATGTGAACTAAGATCATTTTAATGGGAGAGGTGACGTTATGATAGAAGAAGAAAATTTAGAAATAAATTTAAATTTTTCTCTTTGTGTTAATAGGCAGGCAGTGGTTAAAGGTTCCCTTCCACATCCTTTTGCCTTGACGTTATTTGAGGACATATTATACTGGACTGACTGGAGCACACACTCCATTTTGGCTTGCAACAAGTATACTGGTGAGGGTCTGCGTGAAATCCATTCTAACATCTTCTCTCCCATGGATATACATGCCTTCAGCCAACAGAGGCAGCCAAATGGTAAGTGATCCTTGATTTTTAAATTGCAAGTGGGAACAGCTTTGTAGCACTCTAATGTCTGGCTTTAGTGAGGATCAGGAGGAGGGAGGGCATATCCAAAGATAGTTGGCGGGAATAAAAAAGAGTTAAAATCCTACTTGGGAGGCTGAGGCAAGAGAATCACTTGAACTTGGGAGGCTGAGGATGCAGTGAGCTGAGATTGCGCCATTGCACTCCAGCCTGGGAGACAGAGCAAGACTCCGTCTCAAAAAAAAAAAAAAGAGTTAAAATCCCAGCACTTTGGGAGACCGAAGCAGGCAGATCACATGAGGTCAGGAGTTTGAGACCAGCCTGGCCAACATGGTGAAAGCCTGTCTCTACTAAAAAATACAAAAATTAATGGGGTGTGGTAGTGTGCACCTGTAGTCCCAGCCACTTGGGAGGCTGAGGCAGGAGTGTCACTTGAACCCAGGAGGTGGAGATTGCAGTGAGCCGAGATTGTGCCACTGCACTCCAGCCTGGGCAACAGAGTGAGACTTTGCTCAAAAAAAGGGGAAAATGTAAAAGTATAATTCAGGTTAGGCAATAGCCTAGACCATTTGTAGCTTGTCACTACAGACCATCTCAGCCTTTTTGGGTCAGCAGTTTTAGAGGTGGAGAAGAGAGAGAGAATTTAAAAATTGAGATAGCTTATATGCTAGGCTTATACACAAATGAATTTTTTTGTTCATATTATTTCTTTCAATATGTAGTTGAATGTGTTGATGTGAGTGTGTTTAAAAAACAAACTCTTGGGCCAGGTGCGGTGGCTCATGCCTGTAATCCCACACTTTGGGAGGCCGAGGCAGGTGGCTCACTTGAGATCAGGAGTTTGAGACCAGCCTGGCCAACATGGTGAAACCCCGTCTCTACTAAAATAACAAAAATATTAGCCGGGCATGGTGGCGCAGCTTATAATCCCAGCTACTTGGGAGGCTGAGGCTGGAGAATCGCTTGAACCCGGGAGGCGGAGGTTGCAGTGAGCCAAGATCGCGCCATTGCACTTCAGCCTGGGCAACAAGAACGAAATTATGTCTCAAAAAAAAAAAACACACACACACACACATACCAAAAAAACCCCCTCTTCTTTTTAAAGGGAAACTCCGTTAATCTAGAATGTATTTGAATTTAAGTACCTCAGCTTGCTAAATAAAATACCTACTTAAACTTTTCTGTGTACCCCTCCCACCTCGTTTTCCTTAGTTTTGGTTCTGTGTTTGGTCAGCCTTTACAATGACTCGGGCTATGACTGCTGAGAACTTGTAAGAGAGGACTGGAATTAGGTTTAAAAGGAATATGAGAATGTTAAGGGTTTGGCACTTTTGTGTAAATAAATGTCTGGCATCTGTCTGACTGTATTTCAGGTTTTATTACATAGCCAAAAATGAAGAGATTTTGCAACATGTGTTGCTTTATATTAGCTCTCTCCATTTAGGGGGAGATAATCAAATATTGAAAGTGTTATGTTGGAATCTGATGATCATGGGCCCATAAAAATGTTTTTAAGTGTATGTGTTACTCTTCTGTACAAAAGAAAACGTTCAGTCACTTGTATTAATTTTTTTATTCTTCATAGCCCTCAAAAGAGAATTTTCCCTGTTTTTTGTTTGTTTTTTGAGATGGTGTCTTGCTCTGTTGTGCGTTTATGTGATCACGGCTCCCTGCAGCCTTGAACTTCCAGGCTCAAGTGATCTTCCCACCTCAGCCTCCCGAGTAGCTGGGACTACAGGCATATGCCACCACACCTGGCTAATTTTAGTATTTTTTATAGAGGTAGGGTCTCACCATGTTGGTGACCCAGGCTGGTCTCAAACTCCTGGGCTCAAGTGATCCACGTGCCTTGGCCTCCCAAAGTGCTGGGATTATAGTCACGAGCCACCGTGCGTGGCCTCCTGTTTTTCTTTTTAAATGGCATTGTTAGTCCTTTATGTTTTACTAATTTGAGAATTTGCAGTTATCTTTCATGTTGGTTACTTTTATCTTTCATGTTCCATTGGTCTCCATCTTATGTTGATTTTTTTCTATGAGTATTGTTTAGACATATTCCTTTCCATAATTTCCAAAGTTTGCTAATTAGTTTTCTCTGATTTTCATTTTCCCCTTTTTTCTGCTTATCCCTTCTATGTTAATCTTCCCAAGGCATGACTTTTCAACATAATTACTTTTCTTGGCTTTCAGTGTCCTTCACTTTAATCTATTCCCATTCTTTGTATTCATTCAGCTTTAGTTCCTATTAATCAATAGAAATGTTAACCTCCAGTTACACTGTTCACCTTATTATCTTACCCAGTTTATAGCCCCCAAAGTTTTATTCAGATAACTTTACCATACTTGAAATGTCCTGTTATCTATCCTTCCTATCCTTGAAGGCTCCTGTGCTATATACTCCACAAAGCTCTTCTTCAATTCTTTAAACCTCAGTGGTTTTTTTCCCATTTGACTCTATACTTATTGTCTATAATGTGCAAAATAGCACTTAGTTTTATTGGGTTTTTTTTTTTTTTTAGTTTTACTTTTTGTTAATTTTGTTTAACTTGACTAAATTGTAACCTCTTTTAGGGCAGGGACCTCTTGCTTTACTTCTTGTGTATTCCTCTTTGGATACAAAATACTATGTAAATTCACACCGATTAATTCCCGTCTTTGCAGATGGTTTGATAGTCAAGCACCTGCATGACATTTGGTAATAATTTTGGCTTATCACAGTTGTTCATGTTATGGTTGTTAACCTTTGTGTACTTAGTAATCATTGGTATTAATCAATGTGATTTATATTTGACAGCCACAAATCCATGTGGAATTGACAATGGGGGTTGTTCCCATTTGTGTTTGATGTCTCCAGTCAAGCCTTTTTATCAGTGTGCTTGCCCCACTGGGGTCAAACTCCTGGAGAATGGAAAAACCTGCAAAGATGGTAAGAAGATATTATCCAAAATGAAAAATTTTATAACTATTGGAATTCTTCATGATTTGTTTGCTCTGTAATCAGCTCTCTAGGTTATACTGCTTTGGGAGACCAGTCACTTAATTTCACAGTCTTCACACATGGTTATAGAATAGGAGTGTTTTGTTCTATGGCATCACTTGAATGCTATTTTATAAATTATTTTAGTGTTTTAAATAACATATTTTTGAAAAAAGTTACATGTTTTATCTTTTCTGTCAAATCTCATAGTCATTGACATCACAGTTGATAACTATGGAAATGAGTATTCTCATAAAGAATATATTTTTAACAGGTAGCATTTGTGAATAAAGAACCTCTGTGAAAGAAAGTATGTTTATTAAACTTTTAGCTACAAAGAATATCATGAGATATATTTTATAACAAATTATTTAAGGATATTTTAAATTGCTTTTTAACAACAGAGAGATGCTTTCAGAGCTAGGAAAAAAAATCCATATTTAAAACAAGTTCTTTTTATACTTAAGAAACACACTTTGCCTCTTCTCCTTACTCTTAATTCCCTAGAGAGAGAGGGCATGTTGGAGAAAGTATACTGATTTAGGACATTTTAAGGGACTTCCAGTTTGGAAGAACACCAGTTCTTCTGTTTTTCTTCTTAATGAGAATGTTATTCTTTATTCTCACCCCTATGGATCACCATCTGGTTCTCTAGCAACCAGCAAGACCTGGTAAGAAAATTGTTGTATTTAGCTGTGGCTTCTTTATCTAACTCTGAAAAGCAGAAGCCTGTGTTTTGGAGTGTGTTAGAGTCCCTGGCAAGGGGGCCAGGGAGTCAGAGAGATGGAATTGAGTCTGTGTACAGGATGTTTGTTATGACTTGGCATTGATAAATTATCCTCATAGTAAAAGGTGAAGCTGGCTGACTCTTGTCAAATGGTTTCCATGGCAGACAACAATTTGGTTTCAATTTAAAACAAAAGGTTTTTGTAATGTTGCTTTTTTCTTTAAAAATGTAGCCTGACTTTAAAACAAGATTTATTTTAGCAATAATGGTCTATCCGCTCCCTCACAGCAGTGCAAGTGTACATATTTAACCAGTTTTGAATTTCATATGTGCATTTGGCATGTAGTAGCCTTAAGTTAACTGTTCTGTTTTGATCACCTTGCTCAAATTAACAGCTCTGTGCCTTCTTTGTGAAGTTCTAGGCTGGCTCCTTTTGGTTGTTAGCCGGGGCAGTGAATTGTACAAAGTTATTCCTACTTGGTTCCTGCAGTGGCATTTGGGCTGTATTTTCTTCAAGTTGGAATTCATTTATAATTAGCTCTAGAGTGAAAGAGCTGATATTGAGAGGCTTCACTCCTCTTCTCAGTTTTTTGACTTGTAATTGCAGATTGATTCTTGAAGTTTATATGCCAGTATTTTGTTTTGGACTCATTTATTTAGCTGGGAATCTTTTCTTATTCTTTGAGTGGTCAGTTTGCTTACTGTCTTTTATTAGCTTCTTATAGTTAGATGATTTTTTGCTGGTGGTTTACTTGAACATTTAAAATGAAAAAAAGATTGAGCTCAGTATCTTCATTCTTGGTTATGTGGTTAAATATTTGGGGCTTGGGCTTTAAACAGTTCATAAATAAACCTAATTTAAAATTCAGTGAAATAAAAATCTGAAAATCTTTATTTTTTAATACTATTGGTAAGTATTAGTTAATATTTCTTGAGTACTTAAATGTTCAGTACCTTCCTGAGTTTTAGATTTATCTCCTTTAATCCTTATAGCAACCTTATAAGGTATAGATGGGGAAACTAGGCTTAGCGAGATTAGATAATTTCCCAAAGTTTGTGTAGCTTCTTGAATCAAATTATGTTGGATCCACAACTCTTAACCACTGTGTTATGTTTATCTGGTTCCTTCCCTCCATTGCAGCTGTTTGCTTCTCCATAGCTTGCTTTGTCCTCAATTCTGTGAGGTATTGCCCTGTATTTCTCTTTGTTAAGACAGTGTTACTGAGATGTAACTTATATACCATATAAAATCCATCCATTTTTTAAATTGTACAATTCAGTGACTTTTTAGTAAATTTACAGAGTTACGCAGTTATCACCACAATCCAATTTTAGAACATTCCTATCAACCACAGAGATTCTTGTCCTAAATTTCTTTATCTGTTTTTAAAAAAATGCTTCTTGAACAAAGGATCTATATCCTACATCTCCTTCTCCTTTAATACTCAGCTCCTTAGCTTCTTAGTCATTACATAGTCATTATTCATTGTACTTTTAAATAGCTGGATTAATTCCAATGAAACCATAGAGTGTATCACAACTTAATTTGGAGAGTTAGCCATTAAACAACTTGACCTCAGAGTAGACTCTTCCTATTTCACTGTATTACTTTCCATTTCCACTCTAAAGAGAGCTCACATCCTTTTGTGTTAATTTATGTATATTTTATATTTATTTTATATTTATTTTTCAGTTCTTGATTCTTTATCTAGAGCAGGTAAATTTTACCTCTGGGTTTCAAACTATTGTTCATTTCACTTTGTTGTTCTAGGTGCCACAGAATTATTGCTTTTAGCTCGAAGGACAGACTTGAGACGCATTTCTTTGGATACACCAGATTTTACAGACATTGTTCTGCAGTTAGAAGACATCCGTCATGCCATTGCCATAGATTACGATCCTGTGGAAGGCTACATCTACTGGACTGATGATGAAGTGAGGGCCATACGCCGTTCATTTATAGATGGATCTGGCAGTCAGTTTGTGGTCACTGCTCAAATTGCCCATCCTGATGGTATTGCTGTGGACTGGGTTGCACGAAATCTTTATTGGACCGACACTGGCACTGATCGAATAGAAGTGACAAGGCTCAATGGGACCATGAGGAAGATCTTGATTTCAGAGGACTTAGAGGAACCCCGGGCTATTGTGTTAGATCCCATGGTTGGGTAAGAAGCTCTACTGATAGTAAATTCTGTGTGGTGTTTCTGTTTTTCACAGGTTCCTAAAAACATTGACTAAGATAACATGACATATATATTGGTTTCCAGTAAACAGCTCTTTAATGGCTGTCTATTTTTAGGATATGGTGATTAGAATACAATCTCAAGTTTAAAAATTGCTAGTTTTTTGCCTTGGATGTCTTAGATATTTTTTCTTTCTAAATTAAGTCCATGTTTGCTGACTTTGGGTGTTGTCTGCAGGTTTTGCTCGGATTGCATCATTACCATGAAAAATGTGGAAAGAAATTGTTTTCAGAACTCTTTCTCTTCCCCTAGAAGCTTTAATTCCATTTTCAGTACTTTATAGTAAGAATATAGCTTACTTTAATTTCCCTAAATACATGAATGACTTGATTTCCAAAACTTTGTCAGCCCATGCAGCTTTACTTCTAGTTTGTTGTTGTTGTTTGTTTTGTTTTGCCATGCCACCCTGATCATAGTCCAGGGAAGTACAACTTTTTACATACTCAACAATTTTATTGTTACTTTGAGATTTATTCGGAGGACAAGCGTAGTGACAAATTACACCTCAGTATGTACCAATGCCTTAGAGGCATGTAAACATCCAGGAGCCATAAGAATCACTTAGCACTGCAGGAAGAAATAGTTATTTTGAGAATTCAGTTTGCCATCTGACTAATACTGCTGGGATAAGCCTTTTGTGTCAGAGATGACAAGCCATCAAGCAAAAGAGAGAGAAAATTCATGGAAAAGGGCACACAAAATATTAAAATAAAAAAAAAAAAGAAGTAAAACTGTAATCTCATTATTGGGAGGCATTTTCAGGATTGGCTCTAGAACACGCTGTTTGATCCGAAAATTTCCCATAATCTTATATACTGCTGGGATAAATGTCTTAAACACACTCTTCATATGGTTTTTTTTTTTTCCCCTTCCTTGGCATTAACTGATGATACCAGTGTAATAGGAGGGGTGGATCTCACCTTTAGAATATCTGAAAGTTACATTTTATTATCTATTTTTAGCTCATTTTTTGTATACTTCTATAGGTACATGTATTGGACTGACTGGGGAGAAATTCCGAAAATTGAGCGAGCAGCTCTGGATGGTTCTGACCGTGTAGTATTGGTTAACACTTCTCTTGGTTGGCCAAATGGTTTAGCCTTGGATTATGATGAAGGCAAAATATACTGGGGAGATGCCAAAACAGACAAGATTGAGGTTTGTTTTTTGCTTTTTCATTTTCAAGCCACTTTTATAATGGGTTTTGGGTCGACAGTATAATAATTTGAGTACAGATATTCTTTCTTCTTAACAGTTGTCTGGGGTGCCAAAGGTACCTTTTACAGAAATTTTACTCAATCTTCATGATTCTAGGGATAATATATTCTCTTCCACATAATCCTAGGATGGAGAGATGTATTGGTATGAGAAATGGCTGCTGATAAGTTTCTAGTCTTAAAAGCTTATGTAAGTGATTTTCCTCATTTTGGGTAAAGCCACTGCCTGAATTTCCTAGGGGCAATTTCTGCAAACCAAAATTATCTAAGATTTATACTGGAAGAACTGGCTGTCCTAAGTTAGGAAAACAAAGCCCATATGTGTCTGTCTGTCTGTCTGTCTGTCTGTCTATCTATCTATCTATCTATCTATCTATCTATCTATCTATCTATCTTTTATTGGTGTTACTGGTGTTGGTGCAGATGGTAGAATATATTAAATATTATGATGGTTACATGCAAACAATTTTAAAATTGATTTATGGGCTGTGTGGGAACAGGACTAATTAACCAAAGCTTGGGAAAAAATATTTACCAAGTGGTAGAATTAAGTTTGTGGCAATCAAATAGATTATGGTGAAAATAATCAGTGATTAATATTTTATCACAATGTTTTATTAGTGGCATATATCCCTGATATTGGTGTTAAGTCTAAAATTAACAACTTTGAATTAGACTTTGCTACAGGTCTTATGGATCACATAGATAGAACAGAGTTAGGTCTCAACTTTCCTTTGGGGGAAACTTCTCATACAAGGATGGCTTTAAATGGCTCTTCAGAGAGACACTGTACACATCTAATGGACAGAAAATTCAGACTCTAGAACAGTTGTTTTAGAAAGGTATTCTGTAGAGTGCCCATGACTCTGAGGGAATAATGACTTAAAGGCCTTGCTTCCAAAATGGAAACTTGGAATAGAAGAAACCCCGTTAGTATTCCACCAGGCTCAAATACTGAAAACGGCATCTGTTGTTCTTGCAGCTGGTTTTCATTAATAGAAAATTTTGCATAGACTCCATAAATTTTCTCCCTGTTAGTATTTCACTGCCTCCCACTCTTTTCAAATCCAAGTTGATGTTTGGATCTTTTAACAGTTGGAGTGCATTGCTAATGAGACAAAGGTTATGAGTTCATGTTTCAGACAGGCTTTTAGCTTCATTTTGGTCTGCTTGAATATAGATTGCCTACCTAATCCCATCTAGTTGACAGCTGTGGATTATGAACTATACATGAGTGTATAGGTATGAGTATGCTTAGGAAAACAGTTTAAAGCCCATAAGTTTTAGAAGAATATCTGTAGCAAGAAAATTTACCTAAGGGAATGCACTGAATTTATTATCACGTAGGGTTTTTTAAATTCCATATTTGGTTTTGCCCATCTTAGCCTGCTATAACTGACTGATTAGCCTGAAAATAAAATCATTTGTTTCTTACTGGGAATATTTCAAGTCTTATTTTCCTCACTTTAGGTATAATACTATAGACTGGATTAAGAAAATGTGGCACATATACACCATGGAATACTATGCAGCCATAAGAAATGATAAGTTCATGTCCTTTGTAGGGACATGGTTGAAATTGGAAATCATCATTCTCAGTAAACTATTGCAAGGACAAAAAACCAAACACCACATGTTCTCACTCATAGGTGGGAATTGAACAATGAGAACACGTGGACACAGGAAGGGGAACACATCACACTCTGGGGACTGTTGTGGGGTGGAGGTGGGGAGGGATGGCATTAGGAGATATACCTAATGCTAAATGACAAGTTAATGGGTGCAGCACACCAGCATGGCACATGTATACATATGTAACTAACCTGTACATTGTGCACATGTACCCTAAAACTTAAAGTATAATAATAAAATTTTAAAAAATAATAATACTTTAGATACAGAAATTTATTCAGAATAACAAATAGTTCAGAAGGGATTCAGATAAAGACAATTTATGGAGGTTCCGAGTGACCGTCTTTAAGAATAAAAATTAATACACTTTATATAACAATATATAACATTATTAAATAGGATTTATTTTCCTAGTTTGCAGTGAGTGAAGTAGATTTTAAAATTAGAATTCCTTTTCTGACCTCCTTGTTATGTTTTCTTGAGCTATGCATATATATATATATATATATATACATATATATATATATATATACACACACATACATACAGTGGCGTCGTTGGCTCCCTCACCCCTTCTTTACTTCTTCCCTGTATGGTACCAGCATCCTTAAACCTGTTTTTAATTTTTTTCATTCATTCATTCGTTTGTCCATTTGTTCCTTCATTCATTCATTCTTTTAATCTGCAAAGGCTCTGTCACCCATAAATCTTATTTTTAGATCCGTCTTTCTCCTTCTAGGTTTGCTGGAACACAGCTGCTGTTTGTTTTTTGTCCCCTTTTTATAGATTGATGTTTGTGGTAAATTTACTTCTGTATACATGAAGACCTCCCTTTATAATTTCCCCTGGAGATTCTGATGAGTTTTCACTATTAGGACATCAGAGCCTTTATCATTTTATTTACATAGGCATGTCTATGAAATAGAGCATATAGTTATTTATTCTCTTCTTATATTGATGTAAAATCTGATACTTGGCAAACTAAAGAAAGAGTGCAGCTCTTTGTCTGAATTAGTCTTGCATAACTAGGGTAGAAAATCTGGGGTTTTCCATCCTGAGACTAGTAGTGATTCTAGGAGCAACTGCTACTACCAGCTTTTCATCTCCCTTGATTTGATAATACTCTGAACTTGAAAACTTCTAGAAAGATGTAATTTAAAAAATCCCTCTTTTTCCAAGAAGTGTATTTGCTAGCCTTTTGTTAGTGGCAGCTGATTCCAGATACTGATCTAACCCTAGTCTGGGTGACATTCTCCCTTCTAGTCCCATTTTTCTTAGAAAGCTCCCTAGCTTTTGTCATGCCCAAGAATGAAAGCTGCTTTTCGCTGGGACTATAAGAGAGTATCAGATTATGGTTGTGATAACCCTGTTCTCTTCTGAAAGACTTAAGAGTCTGTCTGGTTGGCCAGGCGTGGTGGCTCACACCTGTAATCCCAGTACTTTGGGAGGCTGAGGCGGGTGGATCATGAGGTCAGGAGTTGGAGACCAGCCTGGCCAACATGGTGAAACCCTGTCTCTAATAAAAATACAAAAATTAGCTGGTCGTGGTGGCGGGCACCCGTAATCCCAGCTACCAGCTACTTGGGAGGCTGAGGCAGGAGAATCGCTTGAACCCTGCAGGCAGAAGTTGCAGTGAGCCGAGATCATGCCATTGCATTCCAGCCTGGGGGACAAGAACAAGACTCTGTTTTAAAAAAAAAAAAAAAGTTTGTTTGGGATTACACTGTTGTATATGTGTTTATAGTACATTTGGAAAGAAAAGATAATTATTTGGTAAATTATTATGTAGCAAGGTAAGACATAGTAAACCTATATGCCTTGAGTGGATCACATGGGAAAGTCTCATTGTGTTCATTCATTTATGCTACCTGCTCGCTTAGTGGAAATTCTTTAGATCAGCTTCTCACTTCCTCTTTTGTAAGTGGTGATGTGACCAGATGCTGGCTACATTAGGGAAACCAGGGAGAAGGAATGGGGAATTCTGGGTATTAGATGTGTTTTTATATTGTACAGAGTTGTAGAAAGAATGAATAGATTTAACCTCAGGTTTATAATAAGCTTCTGGAAGGAGGGATTGAACGTAGTGCATTGCTAATGATGTCACATTTTTTAAAAGATGGTTGTGGTATTTGGCTCCTGCTTTAATAGAATAACATATATGTGAGGGTATGTCTGTTTTCCCCACTTGTCAGGTGATAGTGGCCACCTATCTGTAGGTGTTATTTAAAAGGTGCCTGCTAGTACTTGTTTATGTCTCTTCTTCATTATGCTGAAATGACTTCATTGTCTTTTGTGGACAAACCTAGTTTACTTGTCTGCACAGTACTTCTGCCACCACCCCCCGCTCCTGATTTTTACTATATTGTTGTGGGGCCTTCCCATAATAAGCACTGAAGCATTAGCAGAAAGAATAATTTCAATGTTTTTGATAGAGGAAAGATCAAAAGCCTTTATTTCTATTTTGTATGACCCTGCAGTAGGCAGAACAACCTTGTTTCTTAACAGCATTCCTTTTTTTTTAGGATCAGGTTTTACTGCTGAAAACGTTTGTTGCACTGAGGGCCTGTAGTACTTCTTACTAATAGCCAAGATATATCGTTGATAATTTATAGGTTTAAAGCATTTTTGCCATGGTGTAAAATTAAGAATGTACTATTAGCTTATATTTTCTTGAGGTTGCTTTTCTTGTTATATACCCATTTAACTGATTGACAAAATCAGTATGTCTCTAATCATTGGTTTTATTGAAAACAATAGTATTGTCATAGCTAAATTTTTCTCAGTTTCTTTTTTCTTTTTCTTTTCTTATTTATTTTATTTTATTTTATTTTATTTTTTATTTGAGATGGAGTCTCGCTCTGTCGCCCAGGCTGGAGTGCAGTGGCGCGATCTCGGCTCACTGCATGCAAGCTCCGCCTCCTGGGTTCACGCAATTTTCCTGCCTCAGCCTCCTGAGTAGCTGGGACTACAGGTGTCTGCTACCATGCTTGGCTAATTTTTTGTATTTTTAGTAGAGACGGGGTTTCACTGTGTTAGTCAGGTTGGTCTCGATCTCCTGACCTGGTGAGCCGTGTGCCTCAGCTTCCCAAAGTGCTGGGATTAGAGGCATGAGCCATTGTGCCCGGCCTTTTTTTTTTTCTTTTTTGAGACAGAGTCTCACTCTGTCGCCCAGGCTGGAGTGCAGTGGCGTGATCTCGGCTCACTGCAACCTCTGCCTCCCAGGCTCAAGTGATACCCCTGCCCCAGCCTCCCGAGTAGCTGGGATTACAGGCGCATGCCACCACACCTGGCTAAGTTTTGTATTTTTAGTAGAGATGGGGTTTCTCCATGTTGGCCACGCTGGCCTTGAACTCTTGACCTCAAATGATCCACCCACCTCGGCCTGCCAAAGTGTTGGGATTATAGGCGTGAGCCACCGTGCCCAACCTATTTTTTCATTATATAATTTTTATTTTGGTTTCTCCTCCCTACTTTCATTTCTGAGTTTCTACTGACAATGCAGCAACAACTGATAGTATAGATAAAAAGAGAGATTTTCATGTCTACTGTAAGAACACGTGTATTTGCTTTAAATCTTAGAGTAAGCTTCCCTACTTTAAGAGGATACAATGTCCATAGCTAGTTTTGTACAAATCTAATTTTACCTGGCACAACCTTCTTGGGAAACAGAAACAAAGATTATTAGAACCTTTAGTACCAAGAACTTTTGAATAAAGAAGGTATTATTTTGTATGATGTGTACTGAAAACTTGGCATTTGCTGAATGTTCTGTTTCATATTCTAAGCCTGAAATTGCAGGGCTGCATTTTCCTGTGATAACTTCCTTTATTTCATCAATACCCTAATAAGGAAATTTGTTTCCCAAGTATTCAAACTTCTTTTTTAAAGGAATTTCTTTGTCTGGCATCTTAGCCTTTGTACTGTTAAAAACATATAGGAACCTGTTGATAATTTTTTTTACTGTTGGTTTGTAAGATTAATTCCTCATTAAGAAATTATAATAAATCTATTGTTGAGATAAGCCTGTTCTGATAATATGACAAGTATCAACAAGTACTTCCTTTTGAATCTTTGCCAATTTATAACATTGTGTTTCTTAAAATTGATTATACCTTCAGTTTGAGGCTGGGCACAGTGGCTCACGCCTGTAATCCAGCACTTTGAGAGTCTGAGGTGTGCTGATCACTAGAGGCCAGGAGCTCGAGACCAGCCTGGCCAACATGGTGAAACCCCGTCTCTACAAAAAATACAAAAATTAGCCGAACGTGGTGGCATGCGCCTGTAATCCCAGCTATTTAGGAGGCTGAGGCAGGAAAATTGCTTGAACCCAGGTGGCGGAGGTTGCAGTGAGCCGAGATCAGGCCACTGCACTCTAGCTTGGGCAACAGAGCGAGACCCTGTCCCCCCAAAAACAAAAGAATTTATTTTAGCTGTGCTTAAAAAGAATGAGAGCAAGGAGGGCAGTTTTCCCTTGTTGACATATTAATCTTTTCCCTATTAGGTTTTCGGGGCCTCAGGACAGTGAGGCTTTCAGAAGTGTCTTATGAAGCAGTTGAGTATAACTGACCAGTATATTGACATTCATCATCATGATGCCTTCATCTGGAACTCTGTTCTCAATTGTTTTGTTTCCTGGAGTAATTCAGGTTTTAGAAAGCTTTGGTCACAGTAGCAATTTTTAGCTCTAACAGAAAAAGAGCCTAGTAATTGCAAATGTTTAATATTCAATGCATGATTCCTTGCAAAAAATATTATAAAACTACCCAGAGTAACTATGATACTTCAATTCTTTTCATATTTAAAATCACTTATATGTACTCAGACTTAATGTATCTTGAAATAGGTTAAAAGGCTTTGAATATAGCACTGTAATTGCCCCTACCTCTCTCAAACAGGTGTGTGGTGTCCGTTTATTTCACCTACTGGGTCCAAAGCATTTCTTTATACTTGTCACCTCTGTGAGATTTGGCATGATTGAAATGTTATTTCCATGGATAAATATTCTATGTTTTAAAATCCCATTTATGTGAAATTATATTTTATGTTCTATGAAGTTGTATCAGAAAAAATATACTCCCCAACCCTCAGTCATATCTGTCTCCCTTATGTATAAGCTTTTAATTCACTGCTTGTTTTGGATATTGTCTGGAACATTAGAACAGAAGTGGTTCATTTTGGGCATAATTTGAGTTTCTCTTCTAGAACTTTATAGCATTCCAACTCTAGCACATTTTATGATGGTTGCTTGCTTGTCCTCCTGCATCTGTTCCTTGAACTTGTCTTGTCAAGTGAAGTTGCATAGCAGCAATTTTGGTAGTAGACTGGCTGCATTCCAAGATTGCATGGGCAATCCTGTCTTGACATTTAATGAGCTGATGAAATGACTTAAAAACTGGATGTGATGTCTGTAGAAGATTTGCCATTACTTCTTCTTTGTGCAGATAATGTTATGGTTAACCCACGTCTGTTTCCTCTTGTAGCCTATATTCTCAGTGTGGTTTAGAATATTTCAGAATGTTAAACCAATGTGCCACAGTGTGGTCAAAGCAGCTGAAACCACTGGAGACTCTGGTTCAGATTTGGAGTTAGATTTTAGAAGTGACAGAAGCCTAATTTCAGTTTAACTAATTAAACCACTGTGAGGTAATACAGTGAAGTACACCCTTAAGAGTTGCCAGATTTAATTAACATTGGCACAGTTTTAAAGCATAAGTGTAATCTTTTGGAATTGCCTAAAGTGGTTCATTTGTTCTGGGTTCAGAATATACAAACAAGCTTTTGCCAGGATTTGTGTTATTTTAAACATAAGGGGCTTAAACTGTATTTATAGACCTAGTAACCTGTCCAAAACTTTTACAGGAATATGAGAAATGGAATAGTGATTTCTTTAAGACAGAGCAACATGTTCTTATTTCACTATGGTAACTTGTGCCCGGTAGAAAAAGATTGTGTGGCTGGGTACAAGAGAAATACTTAGTGGAGAAGCCAGTTTTCTAATAGTGTCACCTCTACAAAAGTAATGGAAGGAAACATTTCAGAAATTGGACATTGTGTGAAGGAAAATACATTATCTGTGTGTTTAGATGCAAAGTCTCACAGTCAGATATTGTTTAAGCTGGTGATCCCTTAATCTCTTTGGAGGATCCTTATAATTCCTTTCTATATCATATTAACAAAAATGATAATAGCGTTTATTTAATTTTTTTTTTGAGACTGAGTCTCGCTCTGTCGCCCAGGCTAGAGTGCAGTGACGCAGTCTCGGCGCACTGCAAGCTCCACCTCCTGGGTTCATGCCATTCTTCTGCCTCAGCCTCCCGAGTTAGTGGGACTACAGGCGCCCGCCACCACGCCTGGCTAGTTTTTTTGTGTGTTTTTAGTAGAAACGGGGTTTCACCGTGTTAGCCGGGATGGTCTCGATCTCCTGACCTCGTGATCTGCCCTCCTTGGCCTCCCAAAGTGCTGGGATTACAGGCGTGAGCCACCGCGCCCGGCCAATAATAGCATTTATTAATAACAGCAGTTATCATCATCATTATTATTTGTGTGTCCTTGGACTTGCTTCTTACCTTTTTCTCTTCATTTTTTAAAAATTGTGGAAAATGTCGGAGTATAGAAAGCAGAGTAGAGACGACCATGAACTACCTAGTTTTACCCATTGTTAGTACATGGCTGATCTAGACTGCAGTGTGTATTAAGCGGGAGGGCTAAGGAGATGGCAGAAATTGATTTTCTAATAATATATCTGTGGTCTTAATACTTTCTTTTTGACATAGCCTAAAATAAATGAAAGATCAGGTCTTTGTCGCTCCTTCTAACTAACCTCTTAGCTAGTGTTTTATATATAAACTTGCAAATGTGACAAGAAGAAAAAAAGTAGTTTTTTTTCATAAAAGATGTGTGTGTGTGTGTGTGTGTGTGTGTGTGTGTGAAGTAATTTTAACTTCATATTAGAATTAAATAGTATATAGCTTGGAAGAAAGAAAGACCAAATAAAAGACATTTGTTTGAAGCTTTAGTGAGCCTGATCGATCTGAGGTAAGCCTGAAGGTGACAGGTATAGAGGGGACAGTGATGTAAACTAAAAAAGGAGCCAATTAATTTTATTATAGGCTGTGTATAGTCACCACTCTGAAGACTCTAATCCAACACAGTGCAATATGTAGCCACTAATTACATGTGGCTCTGCAGAACTTAAAATGTGCCTAGATTGAATTAGGATGTACTTTAATTGTAAAACACATACTAAGAAGACCTAGTATTAAAAAAAACCCATAAATGTCATTAATAAAATTTTAATATTGATTACAGGTTGAGAGAAAAGAATTTTGGATGTGTTAGATTAAATAAAGTATATTATTAAAATTTTGTCTACTGTTTTATACTGTTTTTGAGATGGAGTCTCACTCTTTCACCCAGACTGAAGTGCAGTGGTGCAGTGTCAGCTCACTGCAACCTCTGCCTCTCAGGTTCAAGCAATTCTCCTGCCTCAGCCTACTGACTAGCTGGGATTACAGGTGTGCATCTCCACACCTGGCTCATTTTTGTATTTTCAGTAGAGAGGAGGCTTCACCATGTTGGCCAGGCTGGCCTTGAACTCCTGGCCTCAAGTGATCCACCCGCCTTGGCCTCCCAAAGTGCTAGGATTACAGGTGTGAGCGAAAACATTCTCCTGGCATGTTTTGTACTTTTTAATATGACTACTAGAAAATTTTAAATGGACACATACGGCCTACATTTGTGGCTTGTGTTATATTTCTCCTGGACAGTGCTGTTTTAGATCCAAACCTATTGTAAAAACTACACCAGATGAGAACAAGGAGATCGGGAATTAAAGGAAACAGTGTGCTTACAAAATATGGTTTTAAAAAAATCTTTAATAAATCTTAATTACATTGCTTAATTTGAAATAGACATGAATTGATAGATCTTGCTCTTGTATTTACTTTATTACCAAAAAAAGGCCTTTTAGTTTTTGCTTTTCGAGTGAGAGAACAAGGAATGGTTGGAAGGGACTAGTGCTCAAGTGAGTAAAGCAACCAAATCATTAGTTGTGCCTTCTCAGGAACTATTTTGAGTTCCTCACCACTGTGCCATTCTTAATACCTTCATTGTTAATACCTTTGTTGAGCTTATTAATACTTTGATCGCGGTCTTCATTTGTTGTCGTTTCAGCAAATGTTGCTGAAGACCTTTTTCTTTTCATTGTTTCCTTTGCTCTCTTCTTCTGAGACCCTTGCTTGTGTCTAGAGCAGTATTAACACTGATCCAAACCCCAGTTTTCTCAAGGGACTGAAGTGAAGATGGGCAAAGTATTTCTGATCTATAATCCTTTATCTGCAATTCTGAAATCCAAAGGGCTCTGAAAACCAAATGCTGCTTTTGTTAATTCATTTGGTGGAAAACTTGAGCTGAACCAGTGTGAGACTATTTGTAGTCTTTATCCCACACTGCGGGCATACTTTTATTTATTATTATTATTAATATTATTATTATTTTGAGGCAGAGTTTGCTCTTGTTGCCCAGGCTGGAGTGCAATGGTGCAATCTTGACTCACTGCAATCTGTGCCTCCCGGGTTTAAGCAACTCTCCTGCCTCACCCTCCCAAGTAGCTGGGATTACAGGCGTTAGCCACCACTCCCAGCTAATTTTTGTATTTTTAGTAGAGACAGGGTTTCACCACGTTTGTCAGGCTAGTCTCGAACTCCTGACCTCAAGTGGTCCTCCTGCCTTGGCCTCCCAAAGTGCTGGGATTACAGACATGAACCACTGCACCCAGCCATGTTTTATTGCGGAAATATTAACATGTTTGGCTATAAAGTGCTGCCCTGAACCCAAGTAGGTGGTATGCTGTGTGCATTGTGTTAACCTTTCTTTAAAAATAAAAACCAAAAAGACAAAAACGGTCTGAATTCAGGAATACAACTGACCCTGACTTCAGATAAGGGACTTTGGACCTCTCTTGCCATCTCACAGAAATTGAAAATATTTTGCTAACCATAATTCTATATTAGTTTATTTATTTTTTTCATAATTCTACATTTAAAATAAGATATTTATCTTTAACACAATCTAAACAGAGTGACAGAGATAAATGAAGTGTTTCTGAAACATGGGTTTATTGTGTCACTCTGCTTAAAGTGCTTTCAGAAGCTTCTTGCTTTCTGTAATTCTCCTTATCCTGGAATTTAATACCTGCCATAGGGTGGTATCTGCTTGATGCTATATCCTTTGAGTCCCCCATGTGTTCTTTCTGTCTCAGTCAAGGCATTTCTTTCAAAGTCAAACATGTTGTGTGCATCCTTGGCTTTGCTATGTCTTAACTCATACTATTTCTTTTTTCTAGAAAATATTTTTCTCTTTCTCTTTGTCAAAATTCTAATTCTTCAAGATGAATTTCAACTGCTATTATTTCCTGAAGTTTTTCCTGATTACTTACAGAGAGGGGATATGTGTGTAATTTTAATGTAAATATCGTTTACCTCCCCAATTAGATTGTAATACCTTAGGTGGACGAGGCCCTGTTCTAAACTTCTCAGCATTCATCATGTCTATCATGGTGGTTTGCATTTACTAGACGTCTTTACTAATATTGTTTGATTTGCGGGGAAGTGAGTTAGGGGTCTGGCAGAGCAGCAAAAGTGTACTCGTATGAAATTGTCAAATATTTGCTCTTTTTTGTTTACTGCTTTAGTTACTTTATGTCTAACTAGCAAAAGTAAACAATAAAAATGGGAGTAGGAAATGGGAGGCTGTAGCTGTGTAGTTTCCCACTGGTTTCAGGATACATAAAGGTCTCTTGGTTTTTGTCTTCAGTTTAACAGTGAGTGGTTGTTTTGGTCTTTTATTTTCATATATTCTTTTATATTTATGTGTTTTTATTTTGAAGCACTACATTAAATAATTAAATACAATCATTTAGCTGTTTACATTTAGGAACTAAAGCATTTTAATAAAATGATTTTAAAGGGCAGGAACCAGTGTTTACCAGATAGTGCACCTAATACTGTGCTATATATTTAGCATTCTTTTATTTGATCCTTAATTAATTCAGTGATGGCAGTGGCGCTGTCCCTTTTTTTTTTTTTTTGAGACAGAGTCTCACTCTGTTGCCAGATTGGAGTGCAGTGGCTCAATCTCGGCTCACTGCAACCTCTGCCTCCTGGGTTCAAGCGATTCTTCTGCCTCAGCCTCCCGAGGAGCTGTGACTACAGGTGTGCGCCACCACACCCAGCTAATTTTTTGTATTTTTAGTAGAGACGGGGTTTCACCATGTTGGCCAGGATGGTCTCCATCTCTTGACCTCGTGATCCGCCCGTCTTGGCCTCCCAAAATGCTGGGATTACAGGCGTGAGCCACCGCGCCTGGCCTGCTGTGCCTATTTTATTTGTGAGACTTGCTTAAGGGTACCCACTGAGTGATAAAGCTTGTATTTGAAATACAAATCTGTTTCTGCCACAATACTGTTTGCTGATCATGAGAAATTTTTTAGAGAACAGAAGAATGAAGTGAAACTGGTAAATAGAAGATGCAGAATTATGTTTACTAAAAAGGTCTTAGAATTGTGGCGTTTATTATTTTTCTCACAATGATTTTTAATTTCATTCTTACCTGTTTTCTTTCTTTTTAAAGATTTTTTTCCTAGGCTGGAGTTACTTAGGCTGGAGTGCAGTGGCTTGATTATAGCTCACTGCAGCCTCAAACTCCTGGGCTCAAGCCATCTGCCTGCCTCAGTCTCCCGAGTAACTAGGAATACAGGCTTACCCCACCATGCCTGACTAATTTTTTGGTAGTTTTGTAGAGACAGGGCCTTGCCATTTTGTCCAGGCTGGTCTTGAACTCCAGGGCTTAAGTGATCCTCCTGCCTTGGCCTTCCAAAGTGCTGGGATTATAGACATGAGCCACCATATCCAGCCCCATTTTCCTAATTCATACTTAATCATCCATCTTTTGTTTAAGCTATTTATTTATCATAATAAACAAAAATGTTGTAAAGTGATATAGCTGAAAGAGAAAAGATTTTGTTGATCTTATAATAGTTTTAAAGTAGAATTATAAGTGTTATTCTTTAAAAGTTTAAATTGGGCATCTAGTTTATGCTTTTACACCAGCAAATTTTAATAGGAAAGCCAACATTTGAATGTAAAGATCAGCAAAATTAGCATAATTTATTAAATGTAAGATAATGCAAAATAGGATAGAATTAAATCTAAGAATAAAACCGAATCAGGCATATTTCAACATACCACAAACTTGTAAGAAAGTAATATTTTAGTGTTGTATAATACAGAATATTTATCACTCTGTGTTGGGTGCTCCCTGATAGAAGGATTGAACTCTCCCTAATGCAGGACATAGGTTCACTGTTAAGTATATGACATTTTAGATGAGGTAGCAGCACATGTTCCTGGAAATGCAACTGGAAATGCTGCAGTGGAAACTGAGAAGACCTTGTTCTGTTCTGAAAGATGGAGCAAGCCTTCCAGAGTCCCAGTGTTCCAGTCCCTACCTGAGACCATTTCTGCCACTTAAAGGGGCCTGTGTGCTGGGCAAATTAGCCTTTAGAGATGTTATTTCATACTAAAAACATGTACATGTGAACAATATCTTTTCCTACCCCCCAAAAAGGTATCAGATATAATCTTATATGCAAATATTAGTTATATTATGTCAATAAAGGTATCCCAAGTAAGTCAACACTGAATAGTGCGTGGTGAATGCACTGTGAATACAATATGAATGCCAGAGCGAATTTAATAATGTTACTATTAGGTAGTTGGAAAGAGAAGGCACATCCTAGTTTCTTGAAACTTAGATGCAGAGAGGGTGTCATATAATCCAGATACTTCTGTGATTATAATCTCAGAGGAATGAGAGATTTATTGAGATCCCTTTTATCTGTTTTTTGTTGTTACCGACAACAACAACAACAAAATAAAAAGCATGCTAAGTGGAAAGAGCCCTGAAAAAGACATCAACTGTGTTTACAAGCTCTGTGACCTTACATGAATCTCAGTTTCCATAGGCAAAGCTCTCAGGATAAAATGAAAGATGTTATAAAACAAAATATATGATAAAATAATGTATATGAAGGTACATTATAATTTGAAAACAAATGTGCGAACTTAAGGTGATGATACTGTATTTTTAATTTTGCCACAATCATTTAATAGAAGAGTTGCATAATCTAAAGTTGCCAGAATTTTTAGAAGGAAGAGTAATATGAGACTGTGGGGAAAAGTGGTCAAATAGAGGCTTATATGGAATATTTGAAATCATTTTTATAAAATCATCATGTAATTTTGAGAAAGCATTGTAATAGGAATACCAAGATGACTCTTGGATTTTTATACAACAGGCAGTTGGATTTGTTATTTTTACCTGAAGAATAAATACATAGTTCATCCCCTTCTCTTTTGAATTTAAACCTGAAGGTTATGAATACTGATGGCACTGGGAGACGAGTACTAGTGGAAGACAAAATTCCTCACATATTTGGATTTACTTTGTTGGGTGACTATGTTTACTGGACTGACTGGCAGAGGCGTAGCATTGAAAGAGTTCATAAACGAAGTGCAGAGAGGGAAGTGATCATAGATCAGCTGCCTGACCTCATGGGCCTAAAAGCCACAAATGTTCATCGAGTGATTGGTAAGTAACTCCAAAGCTTTCTTAGAAATGGAAACCAGGAATGAAAAAAGATGGAGATAGTCAGCAGTGTAAATTATTGATGTTTTGAGGTAATTTAGAAACCTTCTGTACCACCCCCCCCCCCTTTTTTTTTTTTAAACTGAGAAGGGACCTTTTAAACGTTGACTTACTGCTCTAGCTACCCAGTTTGAATTGAAGGGCTGAATACACACGCACAGGCACACCTTCATCAAAAGAATTCAGTCTGATAGTATGAATAATATACCTTACTTTAAAGCTTACTGTGGTATTAAAGGAAAATACTTCACCATGCTTTTACTCCGTATTAATCTGCTATTACTTGTTTGTGATACTAGAATTGAAACGAGATTGGGAGCAAGACATAATCATAGGCATTTGTGAACCAAACGCTTAAGTAATTTAAAAGTGAAAATATGTTGAATGTGTCAATGTGTGTGTCCTTCTATGACCCTTTTATAATTAATCTTTTAGGTTCCAACCCCTGCGCTGAGGAAAATGGGGGATGTAGCCATCTCTGCCTCTATAGACCTCAGGGCCTTCGCTGTGCTTGCCCTATTGGCTTTGAACTCATCAGTGACATGAAGACCTGCATTGTCCCAGAGGCTTTCCTTTTATTTTCACGGAGAGCAGATATCAGACGAATTTCTTTGGAAACAAACAATAATAATGTGGCTATTCCACTCACTGGTGTCAAAGAAGCTTCCGCTTTGGATTTTGATGTGACAGACAACCGAATTTATTGGACTGATATATCACTCAAGGTTAGCAAAAGAATTGGAATATTAAAGCTAGGGACTAAAAGGGAGAACTTCTAGAATTTCTGAATCTTCATGCTGTGACCCACCTCCCTCATTGCTTGACAGGTAGAGTTCAACAAAAACCCTCAATTTTTTTTTTTTTTTTTGAAACGGTGTCTTGCTCTGTCACCCAGGCTGGAGTGCAGTGGTGCGATCTCGGCTCACTGCAACCCCTGCCTCCCAGGTTCAAGCGATTCTCCTGCTTCAGTCTCCCGAGCAGCTAGGACTACAGGTGCGTGCCATGACGCCCAGCTAATTTTTAGTAGAGACGGGGTTTCACCATGTTGGCCAGGCCACTTGAACTCTTGACCTCGTGATCTGCCCGCTTCGTCCTCCCAAAGTGCTGGGATTACAGGCGTGAGCCACCGCGCCTGGCCAAAACCCTTAAGTTTTTAAGTGAAGGGAAAGGCCCATTCAGTATTTTATTAGATGCTTTTTAATACAGATACTTTGCCAGAGTGTTTTAAATCTGCAAGCCATAGTCTTCCTCTACTTTCTTCCATTTGAAAATGATGAATGACATTTTCTGCAATTAGCTGAGTAAGGAAATGTGTGCTTCACATAAAATGGCTATTGATTTACTTTAAACAAAAATTCTTGATTTACTTTAAACAAAATTTTAGGGCCTGACTGAGGCGGAAAAGGCCAACAATGAGTTATTCTTTATTTTCTTCTTCCTAGAATAGTTACTGAAAAGAATACCAGGATAGCCAGAGAGGAAGCTCCGGACCTATAAATCTGAAGAATAATCTTTTCTTCTTCCAGATTGTTTTAGGCTTGTTTCAGATAACTCATGTAAAGTTTTTTGTAATATGTGAAAACATGGGGTGTTGGAGTCAGAGTTGGATTCTAATGGTGTTCAGTTAAATTTATTAAGTGAATAAATGAAATAAATAAGTTTTGGTTTGCATTGGGTGATCTTCTAAATTTCCTCATCTTGAAAATGGAGGGTGGCTGGGTGTGGTGACTCACACCTGTAATCCCAGCACTTTGGGAGGCTGAGGCACGTGGATCACCTGAGGTCACGAGTTTGTTATCAGCCTGGCCAACATGACAAAACCCCGTCTCTACTAAAAATGCAAAAATTAGCTGGGCGTGGTGGCGCACACCTGTAATCCCAGCTACTCGGGAAACTGAGGCACGAGAATCACTTGAACCTGGGAGGCAGAAGTTGCAGTGAGCCGAGATCATGCCACTGCACTCCAGCCTGGGTGACAGAGTGAGACTCCGTCTCAAAAAAATAAAAGGTAATGCCATACTTGCAGGACTGTTGTATTAAGTGACAAAATCTATGGACAAAACGTACTTAGGATAATACTTGATAAGATGTAGTATCTATTACTAGTTTGAATTGTGATTTTTAAAAATTTTATGGGACTCAAAGCTATAATGATAGTATAATGGTTACATTCATTTATATGGTAGGCATGATGACTTGCCATAATCTTAAGCACCTTTAGAAAATTGACCACTAATTAAGATCTGTAGCATTGTGGTCACAGCTTTTCCACTTGATTACTGATAAATTTTAAAAGTAAAGTCATTCTGCTGTTAGTAGAATAAATTTTTGGTTCTTTAGAGTTTTAAAATTTCTCCCCTGAATTGGCAGTAAAACTTGAAGTTGCATTTATTAGAGATTGACATCAAATTTTTCTGTGCTTGCAAGTTACGTGAATTTTATTAGGAAATAGTATGCCTCTTGGCACTTCTGGATCCTCTTGCCCCTGACAAAAACCAAACCAAACCTTCTTTTTGGATAGGGTTTAGACTTATGCCATATGACTTAGTTGTTAATGTTATTTTGCAGACCATCAGCAGAGCCTTTATGAATGGCAGTGCACTGGAACATGTGGTAGAATTCGGCTTAGATTATCCAGAAGGCATGGCAGTAGACTGGCTTGGGAAGAACTTGTACTGGGCAGACACAGGAACGAATCGAATTGAGGTGTCAAAGTTGGATGGGCAGCACCGACAAGTTTTGGTGTGGAAAGACCTAGATAGTCCCAGAGCTCTCGCGTTGGACCCTGCCGAAGGGTAAACAGCTTTACATGTGCATTCTTTGCAACTGCAGTGTACATTGTGGGGAACATGGCATAGTTACAGATGATATTCTTAATGTTTTAAATAATACGTATTAGGAATCTGAGAACTAAATGATAGATGAACTTTTAAAAACACTATTAATTGATATTTTGCTGATTTGAATAATTATTAGCTAATTTTACTTTTGTCATAATTAACTTTAGGTGAAGAAAGAGGGGAATGGGTTGATAATCAAATGTTACTGATGAGTATATTGATATGTTAAGTATATATACCAACAGGTATTATCCATCTGTAGTTGCTTGCACTCCTTCCCAGTTACACTAGATTCTAAGCCTATTGAGGTAAACCCACCGAAACAATGTTGTGAGCTAAGAAAAAACTACATTTAAAAAGCTTTATTTTGGAGTATTTATTAATTCAAAATGGATAGTTTGGTTTGATCATTATTATAAACTGGCAGTAGCTTTGTTATTACAAGATAGAATAAACTGTTTACAACATGACGTTTTTCAAGGGTGGGTGTTCCTTTTTACAAGAGTCAGCAAATTTTTTAAAGCCAGCAGCTAAGAAATCTGAAATTTGAAGAAAAATTCCACTTATAAAAGAAGTCAACAGGCCGGGCGTGGTGGCTCACGCTTGTAATCCCAGCACTTTGGGAGGCCGAGGCGTGGGCAGATCACAAGGTCAGGAGTTCGAGACCAGCCTGGCCAACAGGCTGTAACTACTAAAAATAAAAAAAAATTAGCCAGGCATGGTGGCATGTGTCTGTAGTCCCAGCTACTCAGGAGGCTAAAGCAGGAAAATTGTTTGAATCCGGGAGGTGGAGGTTGCAGTGAGCCGAGATCGTGCCACTGCACTCCAGCCTGGGTGACAGAGCAAGACTCCGTCTTGAAAAAAAAAAAGAAGTAAACAGTGTGAACATATAAATATGTTTACTATATTTGCTACTTAAAATAGTTTCCCTGAAATGACATTGATTCCATGATTAGCTAGTAATTCATCTAGTCAGCACTGACATATTGTGGTGATCTTTGCTCTAAACATTAGCTGCCAGACAGATAAATTTAATAGTTGGGACTAATTGGTTGCTGTTGGCAAGTATGAAATTTCTCTCACAGTTGTTTCTCTTTGGCTCTTGTGGTGTGCACATGCCTGTCAATGGACAAGTGCAAATGCATATAAAGGCAGGACACCTTCAGTTTTCAGAAAAGCATGTTCATACATTGCTACCAAGTCAGCTATCAGCTGACAGGCTGATGAGTGAATATCTGTCCTCGGGTATTTCGTGAGAGCTAGCAAGTGATGTGCTTTTTTAGTTCCAGTATTCAAGAGTCTCCAAAACTAGCACCTCACTAGTTTACTTGAAAGGGCATTTGGCCAAGGATTAGGTTCTAGTTCTAGCTCTGTCATCTAACTGGCTTGAAGACATTAGATAAATTGTTCACATTTCTTGTAGTGTTTTGGCCTCTTCATCTATAAAAAGTTGTACTGTAGGATTACTGTAGGATTACTGTAAGATTAAAGTACAAAACTCAAAAATGGAAAATAACAGCAAAATAATTATTCTAAAATTTCACAGAGATTGTTGTAGTGTAGTGTAGTGTAGTGTTCATTGCCCAGTGGACACATCAAGGGGTGATTCGTTCTTACCATAATAGTATGCTCCCTTGGACCATATAACCAAATACATTTTCAAGCTTTGCTTTTGACTTCAGTTAAAGGCTTAGTATTTATAATTACCTTTCATGTGCTTTGCAACTTATTTTGAGGAAGAGTTGATTACACAAGTCAAAAAGTAAGTTCAGCATATTAAAAACTCAAATTAGTTAATATTCAAAAATATATAAAAATATTTTACTCAGAAGTGAACCAGATTCTGAGACCACAGCTTTAAACCTTTGCTGTTTTCTTGAATATTAGTTTTATAAATGCCAGTACTGTAATAAACTATTGGTTTATTTCCAATTCCTAGGTTTGGATGGAACAAATTTATTGGAAAGGCTAAGGAAAGCTGACTCACTTCCTTTTTGGGATATGGAAAAAAATATTTAGTTTAGGGTACCAAAATAATTGAAAGCATTGTAGCCATGATTTTGTTTAACCCATTTCCTTGATTTGCTGTATGTTTTCTTTAAATTTATTTAGTTACTTTGCATGAATATGACTCTTTCCCCCAGATAATAAAAAATTGAAATGTTAAATATTTATTATTTTGAATTTAGATTTATGTATTGGACTGAATGGGGTGGAAAGCCTAAGATAGACAGAGCTGCAATGGATGGAAGTGAACGTACTACCTTAGTTCCAAATGTGGGGCGGGCAAACGGCCTAACTATTGATTATGCTAAAAGGAGGCTTTATTGGACAGACCTGGACACCAACTTAATAGAATCTTCAAATATGCTTGGTAAGCTTTACTACTTTTTACTCAAACAGTATATTCTTTCCATGCAAAAATCAGTGGCTGCTATTTATCATTGGTTAGATACTTTTAATACAACTTCATATGAATGTGTCCATTCTTCTTCTGTTCTGGAATTGTATCCTGTTTGTTATTAATAGTGATCCAGGTACTTGGATTCATCTTTTTATTATGTGAAAGTTTCATTATTATTGGACTTGTAATGAAATTTATAACTCCGTAGATACTCCTGAAATGACTTTTGTACCAGTAAAATATATATATTTCCGTCTTTTCCTTCTATAGTTCAAGAAGAAAAAATGAACTATAGACCCTTATATAGAGAAAATAAAACCACATTTAAAGTAGACCATTTGCAAGAATTTTAGGAAACTGAGTGATTCATAGCAGGAATATAAGTTTGAAGCATGGGGTCAGAAGATAGATTGATTTCAGAGAACGGTCTCGTTTTAGAATTGCTTTTAAATGAATTTTTCTATTTTAAATTGCTTACAACGTAATGTTTTGTATGTTAGGGCTTTTTTTTTTTTTTTTTTGCCAGCAAGACACTTGTATTCTCACATATTTCATCACTCTGCTTCTCCCCTGTCTACTGCCTTTCTGAAAATAGGGCTCAACCGTGAAGTTATAGCAGATGACTTGCCTCATCCTTTTGGCTTAACTCAGTACCAAGATTATATCTACTGGACAGACTGGAGCCGACGCAGCATTGAGCGTGCCAACAAAACCAGTGGCCAAAACCGCACCATCATTCAGGGCCATTTGGATTATGTGATGGACATCCTCGTCTTTCACTCATCTCGACAGTCAGGGTGGAATGAATGTGCTTCCAGCAATGGGCACTGCTCCCACCTCTGCTTGGCTGTGCCAGTTGGGGGTTTTGTTTGTGGATGCCCTGCCCACTACTCTCTTAATGCTGACAACAGGACTTGTAGTGGTAAGCTACATTTCCCTCCAAAGCAAGCTAGAATGAGAAAAAGCAGCATTTTCAAAGTACTTTAGTGTGCGTTTTTTCTAAAGTTAAATAGTGTGGAAATCCAGAGGGGGTCATTTGTTTGGTTAAAGGGTAGGGGAATGCAAGTTTTTGTTACTGATTACTTGTTTGATGATAGCAATTTGATGTTATAGAAAAATTAAGTCTTATGCTGGTGCATTGTCTTATGTCCGTAACCCAACACTTTGGGAAGCTGAGGTGGGAGGAATGCTTCAGCTCAGGAGTTCAAGACCAGCCTAGGCAATATAGCGAGACCTTGCCTCTACAAAAAATAAAAAAATTAGCCAGAGTAATGGTGTGTACCTGTAGTCCCACCTACTCAGGAGGGTGAAGTAGGAGGATCACTTGGCCCCAGGAGATTGACGCTGCAGTGAGCTATGATGGCACCACTGCATTCCAGCCTGGGTGACACAGAGAGATTCTTTCTTCAAAAAAAAAAAAAAAAAAAAGAAAAAATTAAGTCTTTTACCCTTGGACATTAAATATTAAGTGTAAAAGTTGCGTAGTTTCATGCATCATATTTATTGTAAAGGAAGGGAAGAGCATTACAAACAGTAAAACAGTGAATCCCAAAACACAACTTACGTGTCCTTTGAAGTGCATAGAGTAGGACAATCATAAAAAATTTAAATGTTTAACAGGCCATACAGAAAATGCGTATGAGAACATGTAACCCAGTATAAAGTAACAGTTGATGAGAAACTAAAGAGAACATGCAATGAACATAGTAGGCAGTTGCAATTTAACTGAAGCTGATGTTACCAGATCTTTTCATTCGGTCCTGAATCTAGATTTTTTTGTGTGTGTGACTCCCTCATCTTCTGATTTTTAAATACCGGCAAGTACACACATGACACTAACAACAAAGTGTGTAACAAAACATTGTTGGCTAGGGGAAACCTGGCTTATAACTTAAATATATACGAAGGCCCATTTCTTGGTGGATAGACAAGAACAAATTGGTAGATACGATTAAGAAATAAGTAGATTAGATCAGAAAGAGTAGATTATGGGAGGGGTCTAGGGTTTGGGTCAATATGGTGGAAAGTAACAAACTGCTAAGGATATTAGAGATAGTTAACTATTGACATGACTTTCTTTTGTGCTTGAGAGAATGTGTCAGAATTCCCATAGGAAAAATTTGGTCTATTCTGATGCCAACTTCAGTTGTGAAAGAGAAAGGACACAAGCATATAGTGGAATGATTAAGAGGTTATACTTTGGAATCTCTGCCACACATTAGCTTTTTTGCTTTACACAAGTAATGAATTCTTTAAGCCTTAATTTTTTCTCATTTGTAAAATTGGAATAATAATAGTAATTGCTGTATAGGGTTGTTATGAAGATGAAAGATAATACATGGTCTGATTTCTGGGGAGAAGAACCAGTAGCAGGGAAGTCAGTTAGACCAGTGTGGTAATGCAGGTAGACCTGGACAATGGTGGTGGCAGCAGCGTGTGTGTTGAAGAGAGGTTGATGGATTCGAGATGTATTTTGAAGCTGGAGCAAGCAGAAGTTGTTCATGAGTTCTGTGTGGGAAAGAAAGGGAGGAAGCAAGGATGACCTCTAGATTATGTGTCATAGATGATGGACTATCATCAGAGAAGAGACATGAGGTTGAAGATACAAATTTTGGGATTACCAGGATGTATTTAAAATGAATGAGGTTACCTAAAGAGAAGGTATAGTTCAAGAGCCAGCAGCTTTCTCTCATAGGCTTTGTGGGTGTTGAGGCTGTGTCACACCTGCTGAACTCTGCCCAGCTCTCGCCATGGTAGTGTGAGAGCAGCCTCAGGCAATACATTTTAAAAATGGAAGTGGCTGAATTCCAGTAAAACTTTATTACAGAAACAGGCAGCAGGCCAGATTTAGCTTGTGGGCCATAACCCCCATCAGTGGGCTAACTCTGATGGAGAGAAAAGAAGGCACTTGGTAAACTATGCAATTCTGGCTGAGGAGGAGAAGTTCACAGAGAACACTGAGAAGTAGCAACCAGAGAGGTAAGAGGAAAAGCAGGAGAGAATAGAGGCACGAAGACAGAGTTAAGGTTGTTTCAAAAATGAACTCTGTTGAATGAGTAAGGGGAGGTCTCAAATAGCATACATTGGATTTTTGGGTAAGGTGGTTATTAACCCTGAAGAGAGTAATTTCAGGGAAGTAATGGTGAAATGCAGAATGCAGTACATTAAAACGTGAATGGAAAAAAGGAAAGGACAGTGACATATATAGACATCTCTTTTGAGAAGTTTGGCTTCTCATTTCACACAGAATAAAAACCTAGTTGTTACAATGGCCTGCTGGGTCCTACACGACCTATACCCCACATCTCATAACCCCTTCTTCACTCTCACTCCCCACCACTCAGTTTTCTTCTCTAACCTCAGCTTTTACTCTTGTCTCTCTTGCTTTCTTTATGACAGCCACACTGGCCTCACTGCTGGTTTCAGCTAGGCCGGGTACCCCCGCTTCATGACTGTTGAACTGCTTGTTTCCTCTGCTTGGAGTGTTCTTGCATATATTTGCGTGGATACCCTTCACGTCCAAGTCTTTGCTTAATTGTTTCCTTCATAGTGACGCCTGGTCTGTGCTATTTAAAATTAAAATTATGCTGCCATTCTATCCAGCATGCCGGTGCCCCTTATCTGTGCTTTTTCTTTTCTTTTTCCCATAGCACTTTCACTTCTTTATGTATTATGTAATTTATACACTCTACTATTTATGTAACTTCCTTTATTATATTTATTGCTTATTGTCTGTCTGTTGGAATATAAACTCCATGAAGCAACAATTGTTTTTCTGTTTTCTTCATTGTCATATCTTATGTGCCTTAGAATAACACTTAGTCTGTGGTAGACACTCAAGAAATTATTGTTAAATAAATGAATGAAGAAACAAGGCAAGGCCTGGAAAAACACATACGCTGTTTTACCCAACAGCTTTGTGACCTTGGGAAAATTATTTAACCTTTTTTTTTTTTTTAACAGTCCAGAAGTCTTTTATTTTTTTAACACCTATTATGCCGTGAATTCATAGGGAATAGGTTCCAGCAGCTCAGGCTCCTTTCCATTGGTTCTCACAAAATATGCTTCTCTGGATGGAGCAGGCTGGTGCTTCAGTTGAACCCAGGTACCTTTCTCTTTGGCTTCTTTCTTTTTCCGATCATTTTCCTTCTTTTTCTGATAACTTTCCATTTTCTGATAGCTTCCTTTAGGAAGCTATCTCGGCTCTTAGCGTGCTTAACATGCTGAATATCCACATTAATTCTGTTGGCAAGAATCTTGCCCTTAACTTGTTTACAATGCCAACAGCATGCTGGGTAACATTGTAGACCTTTCCAGTTTTGCAATGGTAACACTTGTGGGGCATTCCTTTTGAACAGTACCCATTCCCTTGATGTCTACAATATCACCTTTCTTATAGATTTGCATATAGGTGGCCAAAGGAACAACTCCATGTTTTCTAAAAGGCCTAGAGAACATGTATCGGGTGCCTCTCCTCTTTCCCTTTGTGTTCATCATTTTGGCAAATTACTGGAAGATGGTGGTTCTGGCTGAAAGACTTTTTGTTTGTTTGTTTGTTTGAGACAGAGTCTCACTGTCACCCAGGCTGGAGTAAAGTGGCGCGATCTTGGCTCACTGCAACCTCTGCCTCCCAGGTTCAAGTGATTCTCCTGTCTCAGCCTCCTGAGTAGCTGGGATTACAGGCGTGCATCATGGTGCCTGGCTAATTTTTGTGTTTTTAGTGGAGATGGGATTTCGCCATGTTGGCCAGGCTGGTCTTGAACTCCTGACCTCAGGTGATCCACCAGCCTTGGCCTCCCAAAATGCTGGGATTACAGGCATGAGCCACTATGCCCGACCTAACCTTTCAGATCCTCAGTGCACTCGCCTATAAAATAGAGATAATTTTGTGGATTAAATAACATTTAGTATGATATGTAATATATTGGAGGTCCTAAATAAATTTTTCTTTTCCTTTCCTCGTCTCAAATTTTATTCTCTTACTTTCAAAATCATAGCTACAAGGCTCTCCTTGTCACCCAGTGCTTCTTTCTGGCTTTTTCCCCTCTTTTTAAGAGATCAGGTCTTACTGTGTTGCCCAGGTTAGGCTTGAACTCCTGGGCTGAAGCAGTCCTCCCACCTCAATCTCCCGAGTTGCTGGAACTACGAGCACATGCCACTGCGCTAGGCTCTATTGCTTGTTTCTTTGTTTCTTCATGTATTATTGTAATGAGTGTTTATTTATCAAGCATCTATTACATGCTGCGCATTACTTCAGCCGTTGGAAAATATAGCAGTGAATGAAATTCAGTGGAACAGATAATAAACTAAATAAATTATGTCAGGGGTTAGGTGGCAATAAGTATAATGAAGAAATATAAAGAGCAAGAAAGGGTGATGGTGGCAGGGACTGCAGTGTTAACTGGGGTGATTAGGGAAGTTCTTACTGAAAAAATGACATTTATGTCAAGAACTGAAGGAAGTGAGGAAATGAGCTCTGCGGATATCTGGGAAAAGACCTATCAAGCAAAAGGGAATATAGTAAATGCAAAAGGTCTTGGGGGAACATGTCCGACATGTTAGAGGAACACCTAGGAAGCTAGTGTTGCTGGAATGAAGTGAATAAAGAAATTAGATCAGAGAGGAAATGGGAAGCCACATTGTGTAATCCTTTATTCAGTACTGAAGTGGCCTCTGTGGCATCTTTGTGCAAATTGGAAAAAGATGTTTCCTGTGAACAGATTTAGCCCTACAGGTGTATGGCGTGGCTAAGGAAGTGTGGACTGGATTTCAGTTCCTACTCAATGCCCCTGGCACAGAGCACGAATGGTACAGTCATACATGATGGGCTTGGCCTTATAGTTTATTCTATTCTTAAACAAGAACAACACCTTTGTCTAAGCTACCAGTGAACACATATGCCTTCAGAAGAGAACTGAAAAGCTCCCTCCTACGTACATCTCATCCTCCAGCTTCTCTGATGTCTTCATTGTGGGAATGCAAGACTCAGACAACCAGATGAGGTCGTTGTTAAAGCACCATTCTGAAGGAAATGTGGGAGAGGTGGTTAGAGTTTACATAAATTTGATAGGGTGGATTTAGGCTTTTAAAATGGCATATTGTTTGTCATTTTAAGCACTTACTGACTTGAAAATAGGTCAAAATATTAGCTGCCTTTTAGAAATAACCAGTTAATTTGTAATTTTTAACATATTTGAGTAGACTTTTTGGAGCAGGCATTTATTTGGAGCCACATGTGGCCTTCTCTTAATCCACATTTCTAGAACAACAAGATCCACAACTAATTGTGGAATCTTATTGAAGGTTAAAATTTTACTTGGAAAAGAGAGTACCCAGCAAAATATCCTAGGAGCCAAATATATATTTGATTAATTGCTTCTCAGGCAAGAAAATGTGGGAACTAAAACTCTGGGGTCTTTGTTCTAAGTCTTTTAAACAGAAGGGGGTCTTGCTGGGTGGTTCAGGCTGGTCTTGAACTCCCAGCCTCAAGTGATCCTACTGTCTCAGCCTCCCAAAGGGCTAGTATTACAGGCATGAGCCACTGTGCCCAGCCAATTTAGAACCTTAAAAATTTTTTTTCTTGCTTTACTAAGAAAGTAGTACTGCCAAAATATAATTCTTTTAAAATAAAAATGATAGTGGGAGACTTTTTAGCTATTCTGTGTGATGTGTTTTTACTACTCGAAGTATGGACTCCACAAAAATTGCTAAAAGTTGTTAAATCAATGTATTAGTATGATGGACTCCAGAAATGGAGATTTGTAGTAGGATCATTGGGATAAATTTCTAAATCTTCCAAGCTGAGTGTGGGTTTTTGACTAATGAAGAACTTAAAGCAGAATTGCAGTTTTGTAAATACCAAGTTTCTTTGTGAGTACTGAATTCCTTTGGGATTTAAGCCAGTATTCATTTGAGTGGAAATGTAAAATAAGCTGAGAGACCACAAATAATGGAGCTGTGAAGAATGGGGAATAGGAGGAAATAAAGCAAGGAGTCGTGGCTTGGCTATTTATGTTTTATATTCCTGAGAAGGACAAAATTCTCCTGTATTTAGGTGATGTCTAAGCACTAAGAAAATAGAGTATGATTATGAAATGTATACAAATATTTTAGTGAAGATTTAAAAAATGGCATTAGACTTTGAAGTTGTTGGTAGTCTCTCAGAAGTCATTCTTGGCCAGGCATGGTGACTCACACCTGTAATCCCAGCACTTTGGGAGGCTGAGGTGGGTGGATCACGAGGTCAGGAGTTCGAGACCAGCCTGGCCAACATGGTGAAACCCTGTCTCTACTAAAAATAAAAAAATTAGCTGGGCATGGTGGTGGGCACCTGTAATCCCAGCTACTTGGGAGGCTGAGGCAGGAGAATTGCTTGAACCTGGGAGGTGGAGGCTGCAGTGAGCCGAGATCGCACCACTGCATTAGTTCATTTTCACGCTGTTGATAAAGACATTTTGGAAACTGGGAACAAAAAGAGGTTTAATTTACAGTTCCATGTGGCTGGGGAGGCCTCAGAATTGTGGTGGGAGGCAAAAGGGACTTCTTTCCTGGCGGGGCAGTGGCAAGAGACAAATGAGAAAGAAGCAAAAGTGGAAACCCCTTCAGATCTCGTGAGACTTATTCACTATTATGAGAACAGCACGGGAAAGACCAGCGCCCATGATTCAATTACCCGCCCCTGGGTCCCTCCCACAACACATGGGAATTGTGGGAGTACAATTCAAGTTGAGATTTGGGTGGGGACACAGCCAAACCATATCATAAAGCATCTATTATTACTAGTTTTTGTAATTTTTACCTGCTGTCTTTCCATGCCGTCCTCACATACACAACAAAATAGTATCTGCAATCCATTAAGGTTCAGTGCCTGTTAATACCAAGTTTATTACTGCTACTACTGGTAATAAATAATTATTTTAAATTTATGGGTGGGCACAGTGGCTCTGCCTGTATTCCCAGCAGTTTGGGAGGCCGAGGTGGGAGGATTGCTTGAGCCCAGGAGTTCGAGACCAGCCTGGGCAACATGGCGAGACCCCATCTCTGTTAATTTTTTATAAATAATTTTTAAGTTATTAAAAACATTAAAAATTTACATTTATATAGTGCCTTACAGTTTTTAAAGTATTTTCATATACGTTGTAAAATTCTCATAGTAACTCAGTGAGAGGGACAAGATGGCTATGACTTTTATTTTACTGCTGAGTAAACTTTGGCCTAGAGAGGCTCAGTGACTTAAGATCAAATGAGAAGGCTGAGACTAAAATCAGCCTTCTTTTTTTTTTTTTCCTTAGATGGGTCTTGCCCTGTCAAGTGTAAAATCAGTCTAGAAGTTTCTGCTTTAATTTATATAAGCCCAGGCTTCCTGCCACCCACGAGACAGAATAGGTTAGGGTTATTCACTTGGTAGATATCGAATACCTGATGGAAATGAAGTTTTCTGTGGTATCTCTGTGGACAAGATGGAGAAAAACAGGGTAGGTGGCTATGTCGTTAGGTAAATTCATAACTGATTTGGTAACCAGAGAGCTGATTAGTGTTACTCTGAAGAGAGTTTTTGAGGGCATGCCAAAGAATTTTGTCCTCAGCCTTAGCTCTTCAACATCTATGTCTGTTTTGTATGAAATACATACAACAGGCTGATCAAATCATTGGATGATAGAGGATGTAGGGTAACTAGATTTCAGATTTTCTCTTTTCTTCCTTTTAAGCTCCTACCACTTTCCTGCTCTTCAGTCAAAAGAGTGCCGTCAACCGCATGGTGATTGATGAACAACAGAGCCCCGACATCATCCTTCCCATCCACAGCCTTCGGAATGTCCGGGCCATTGACTATGACCCACTGGACAAGCAACTCTATTGGATTGACTCACGACAAAACATGATCCGAAAGGCACAAGAAGATGGCAGCCAGGTAATTGAGAGCTTGGTTCAAAATTCATTTCTCCTGACTAATAACTGGACTCACCAACCATTCTGTTTCACTTAAGTCTTGACTCTGCTTAAAGTGTGTGTGTATGTGTGTATGAAACTGAAATTCTGGACCTAGTAGCTTATTTTTTCCTTCTGAAGATATTTTGAGTAAGCAATTGTTTGATGATGATATGATGAAAATTGTTAGGCTTACTTAAGCTGTTGTATTGGTAATGGCTTTGTGACTGCCCCCTACGTTTCTTTATGAAGTCTTTTTCCTTACATTTCTATTGTACGGAGTATTAGAAGCCTTGAAATAGGCCTTGGTTCTGATTCCAGCTCTATCCCTCACTTAGGATTCTTAGGAACTTTTTTAGCTGAAAAGAATGCAAAGCACATAGCTCTTATGTGTTATGTAACAGGAACTCAATAAATGTAACAGTTACATTACTAATTAACTATTATTTAAAAGGTTCAGAGGATATGAAACATATAACACAATCTCAGTAGGGTTAAAAACATCTAACATGTTACTAATCCAGTGGGTTTTTTTGGTCACAATTATTTGGTGACTATGGGATGGGAATGAGGATATTATCAATAAATCTTACCCATTTACATGCCAATTATGGATTTACACATCACTATCGATACTTCTTTGCTTGCTTTCTGTGGCCAAGCCTTGTCAGACTGGGATTATAATACTATAAATAATTACTTGTTGTCGTCCTCATAGCAGTGATCATTAAGTTGTATCTTGAATGTATTAAAATTTAGGGAAGTTAGAGTATCGTTTTTCACTATGTCTCATCTTAAAGAGCAAGGAGGTGACATATTTAGGGCTGCTGAGAGATCGTTTAGGGTATAGTAATAGCTGTGTGTTCCAGATGCACTTTCCACCATCTAGGCCAGGACTGATGGGCTGATAACTAATAGATAGAAATTAAGGAGTATGTTACCTCAGAGATACCAGTAAGATACAGTTCAGATGGCACAAATGAACAAAGCCTCTCTTTTTGCTTGACTTTATTTTTAAAAAATTGCATGTGTAGACTTGAGGATCAGAAAAGGAGATGATTTGATTTGTAGCTTTTACTAGTTGCTGTTATCTCTAGAGCAGGGTTTCTCAAGCACTGTGGTCATTTTGGGCTGGATTAATTGTTTGTGGTTGGGGGCTGCTCTGAATATTGTAGGATGTTTAACAGCATCCCTGGTCTCTGCCTGCTAGTTACCAGTTACATTCCCACAGTTGTGACAGTAAAAAATGTCTTCATACGTTGCCAAATGCCCATGGCGGGGCAATATTGCCTCTAATTGCAATCCACTGCTTTAGAGATATTTCTAGGGTGTGGTTTTAGCCACAGTTGTCTCCAGTTTAGGGAAGACAGTTGCCACCTTCTCACTCCCATCTCTTAATCAAGGCATTATCAGGTTCTTGGAGCAAGTAATCTGACCTCAGCTCTTTTTTCAGCAGCAGGATAACCCAAGGAACATTTGAGATGTGTATTAACAAAGAAGCACATTACCCATAAAAAAAAGGTATCAGTAAGAAATACTCCTTAAGACTTGAAAGAGCCTTCTCAGCTGTGTGCCCATGTAGGTGTAAGCACTGTGACTGATTGCCTCAGGGTTATCTGCCCCTGGAGTTTAATTTTCTCTGTATTTCCTTTTTTCCCTAGGGCTTTACTGTGGTTGTGAGCTCAGTTCCGAGTCAGAACCTGGAAATACAACCCTATGACCTCAGCATTGATATTTATAGCCGCTACATCTACTGGACTTGTGAGGCTACCAATGTCATTAATGTGACAAGATTAGATGGGAGATCAGTTGGAGTGGTGCTAAAAGGCGAGCAGGACAGACCTCGAGCCATTGTGGTAAACCCAGAGAAAGGGTATGTTACTAAAGTAGCGTTGAGATACTGTGGCTTCTGAGACTCTCCTCACCCTTCTTTTTCAGCCTGTTATTTATTTACCTTTAAGTGTCCTGTGCTCCAGCAAACAATTCAATATTCTCTATCAGTTTGTCTCTGCATTATCTTAACAGTTGTCTTACACTTTCTCTGATTTCACTGCCCAGACTTTCTTTCCTGGGCCACTATTGCCTTAATTCTAAGTCTTAACCACACCTCCAGGACCATTTCAACTGCCACGTCCTCCAGGAAGTTTTCCTTGATCTACCTCATCCCAGCCAGATGTGATTTTTGCCGCCTCCTGAATACTCAGTACTCTGTGTCTGTGCCTCTCTAAGTTATACTTAGTCTTTTCCAATTTACCTTACATTTAATTGTTTTTTAGTCTTGTATTTACCACTAGACATCAGTTTTCTTTATGATGAGAACTAGTATGCTTTCTTTCATTTAATAAAGAGCTTTGCATTTAATAAATACTCAATACTCAGTTGTATCTGAGTCAATGATAAGGTATTCAGCAAGTAGAGTAGCTTACTTCAAAAGAGAGGAAAAGGATGAAATCTAGAAGTTAAATATAAGAAGTGATTTATATGTAACTTCTTTTTAGTTATTAAATAGATTAATTAGAAAGAATTTAAAATTTTGTGTTCAGGTCTCTCTAGTCACTGATCTTTAATTTATTGTATTATTCTGAAAACATATGTGTGCCTATGTCTAACACTATTCTGTTAATCTATGAAAGCTCCCTAATAACTTCTGTGTACCTTTGTTGCTACTATTAAAAGTAGTAAAAGTATCCCATGACCTTTTAAAAATGTAAATATATAAATATATGTATATATTTATATAAAAGGATTTTTATATATACATATATGTTTATATAAAAGAGGATTTATATATATACATATATATTTATATAAAAAGATTTTTATATATACATGTTTATATAAAAGAGGATTTATATATATACATATATATTTATATAAAAGAGGATATATATATATATATATTTGGATACAAGGTTTGGCTCGATCACCCAGGCTAGAGTGCAGTGACACAATCTCAGCTCACTGCAACCTCTGCCTCCTGGGCTCAAGTGATCCACCCATCTCAGCCTTCCAAGTAGCTGAGACTACAGGCACACGCCACCATGCCTGGCTAATTTTTGGGGTATTTTTTGTAGAAATGGGGTTTTGCCGTGTTGCCCAAGCTGGTCTCTAACTCATAAGCTTAAGCAATACCCCTGCCTCGGTCTCCCAAAATGCTGAGATTACAGGCATGAGCCACTGTGCCTGGTCAAAAAATACGTATTTTAAAACATTTAAAAACAATACTTAAAAATATTTTACCTCCATTTGTCTTAATAAGAATATTCTCATTTTATGTGGTTTCTTACTCCAGTAACTTATTTTTTCCTCCTTTCCCTCTAGGTATATGTATTTTACCAATCTTCAGGAAAGGTCTCCTAAAATTGAACGGGCTGCTTTGGATGGGACAGAACGGGAGGTCCTCTTTTTCAGTGGCTTAAGTAAACCAATTGCTTTAGCCCTTGATAGCAGGCTGGGCAAGCTCTTTTGGGCTGATTCAGATCTCCGGCGAATTGAAAGCAGTGATCTCTCAGGTACCCAAGAAATATGTTTCCTTATTTTAATTTGAGTTTTTAAGATGATTCATCTATTGTGTTTTTCTTGCATCGTATTGTTTTTGGCACATTTCTTGGCAGTTTTATTCATTAAATGTAGTCAGCATCAAGTTGGTTGGTGAAGAGCTTTTTCTTCAGCCATCAGCATGATTACTCCTCTGTTATGTAACTACCTCCCGGTTTTCTTGATCTTGGTTCCGTAAATAATATATATATGTGTTTTTTGAAACGGAGTCTTGCTTTATCGCCCAGGCTGGAATGCAGTTCCCGGGTTCACACCATTCTCCTGCCTCAGCCTCCCGAGTATCTGGGATTACAGGCACCCGCCACGGCACCCAGCTAATTTTTTGTATTTTTAGTAGAGCCAGGGTTTCACTGTGTTAGCCAGGATGGTCTCGATCTCCTGACCTCGTGATCCGCCCGCCTCGGCCTCCCAAAGTGCTGGGATTACGGGTGTAAGCCACCGTGCCTGGCGTAAATAATATATTTCTAATGCATCCTTTCCTAACTCTTCTGCTCTAGTTTATGTTCTTGTCATCTGTGGCCAAATCCTAGCCTCTGGTTGATCTCCCTGCTAATTTTTCTCCATGAAAGTTTACACATGGCTCCTAAATTTTCTGAAGCATGGTTTTAATGTCCCTGCTTTACTTAAAAAATCTTCAGGGTAGTTTTATAACCTGTAGGAAAAAAATCTAGTTATACTCTTAAGTTGGTATAAGTTAGTATTCAGCTTTCACAACCTCATTGTGGCGTTTACCTTTCTGGTATTTTAACCAAATTAAATTATTTGTCCGTCTTAAGATACACTTTTACTTTCACATTTCTCTGCAATCTTATGTCTGTAATTATAATTACCTCCTCTGTCCCCAATTTCTGATGTCCATATAGTCTGTGTTGGCCTCCCTAGTGATCAGGTAAATGAAATTAAAATATACTATCTGTGTCTGTCAGCATGGCAAAAATATGTTAACGTTGATTATTGCCTAGCATTGGCCAGTATGGTAGAAAATGACATGCCCTCATGTGCTTTGGTGGAAGTGGAAATTGATAGAGCCTTTTTAGAGGACAATTTGCCAGTAATAATCAAAATTTAAAATATACATTCCCTTTGATCTGGTGATTTCCTTTGTAGATAGCTGTCTTAGAGAAATACCGTTGTAAGTGTATAAGGGTATTTGCTGAGCAGTATTTGTGATAGTCCTTCCTGGAGAAATACATTCTATTATATCAGTGTATGGAATATTACAGTCATTCAAAAGAATAAGGTAGATCTGTGTGCACTGACATGAATGATTTTTAAAAATTAAATTTCAGAAAAATTCTTAAGATCTAGTTTTGTTTAAAATTTAAAACCGTATAGTATATACACTGTATATACACAGTGTATGTATATATACCGTTAAGAAATGTGGGAACTCAGGCCAGGCGTGGTGGCTCATGCCTGTAATCTCAGCACTTTGAGAGGCTGAAGAGGGTGGATTACCTGAGGTCAGGAGTTTGAGACCAGCCTGGCCAACATGGCAAAATACTAAAAATACAGAAAATAGCCAAGCATGGTGGTGGGTGCCTGTAATCTCAGCTAGTCGGGAGGCTAAGGCAGGAGAATCGCTTGAACACAGGAGGCGGTGGTTGCAGCGAGTCAAGACTGCGCCACTGCACTCCAGCCTGGGTTATGGAACGAGAACGAGACTCTGTCTTAAAAAAAAAAAAAAAAAAAAAGAAATGTGGGATCTCAGATCTCAGATCTTCAGATCTCAGGTTCTTCAACAAAGAGAAAGAGAGAGAGAAAGAGAGAAGAGGGAGGGAGGGGAGAGAGGAGAGGGGAAAAGAAAGAAACAGGCATACATGTCAGTATTTTCCTCAAGAAATAAGCAAATATATCTCAAGTCTGGAGCATTAGCATACTAAAATGTTGAGACTACTTAACTCCTCATGTACATTTTTGTATGTTTGAATACATTTATAATTATTTTAATCTTTTTTTCACATTTTTTTAATGTCTTCAGGTTCAAATGCCTCCCTTCCATTATGTATTCTCTGATTTCAGACAGGCACACACTTATGCATGTATAGTTACATAAGTGTATAGTTATACACTTATACACTTATGCATGTATAGTATATTCTTTCCCTCATCTGATCTCCTCTGTCTCTTATGTCACCTCTAATTTTTTTTTTCTGGGTACCTAATGCATTTATGTCTTTTGAATAATTTTTTTTTTCCAAAATTCACCTTCTGTTGCAATCTGAATGTATTAGGTTGGTGCAAAAGTAATTGCAGTTTTTTTTTAATTATAAGTTTTAGGGTACATGTGCACAATGTGCAGGTTTGATACATAGGTATACATGTGCCCTGTTGGTTTGCGGCACCCATTAACTAGTAATTTACATTAGGTATTTCTCCTAATGCTATCCCTCCCCTAGCCCCCCACCCCCACGACAGGCCCCAGTGTGTGATGTTCCCCGCCCTGTGTCCAAGTGATCTCATTGTTCAGTTCCCACCTGTGAGTGAGAACATGTGTGTTTGGTTTTCTGTCCTTGTGATAGTTTGCTGAGAGATGGTTTCCAGCTTCATCCATGTCTCTGCAAAGGACATGAACTTATCCTTTTTTATGGTTGCATAGTATTCCATGGATATCACCTCTAATTTTACATTAGTTACTTTTGTCAATACTTTAAACTATCTTTTGTTTTTATTTTTGTTTGAGAAAGGATTTTGCCCTGTCACCCAGGCTGGAGTACAGTGGTGTGATCATAGCTTGCTGCAGCCTCAAACTCCCTAGCTCAAACAATCCTCCTGCCTCAGCTTCCTGAGTAGCTAGGACTACAGGCACACACCACCACACCCGGCTAATTTTATTTTTGTAGAGATGGGGGTCTTGCTGTGTTGCTGAGGCTAGTCTCAAACTCCTGGGCTCAAGTGATCCCCCTGCCTTGGCCTCCCGAAGTTCTGGGATTACAGGCGTGAGCCACCATGCCTGGCAGGCAGGTCTGTGATAAAGCTCTTCGTGAAAATGTTTCATTCATTACAATTAATTTTGTCCCACTGCCGCCATGAGCCATGATCATGATTGCACCACTGCACTCCAGCCTGGGCAAGAAAGCCGAGACCCTGTCTCAAAAAATAACCCAAAACTGGTAACTTGAAAGTTTATTGATGTATAGGAATTCTTTATACATTCTAGATATGAATCCTTTGTCAAGATACATACTGCATAAATCTCCCAGTTTGTGATTTACCTTTTTTATTTTCCCAGTAGTATCTTTAGATGAAAAGAAAGGTCTTAATTTTAATGTAGTACAGTTTGTTAATTTTCTTTTTATGGTTAACATCTTTTATGTTGTTTAAGAAATCTTCATGGGAGTTGAGGGATGAGAAATTACTTAATGCATACAATGTACACTATGGTTTTACACTAAAAGCTCACACTTCACACTTGTACACATCATAGATACGTAGTATATATCCATGTAAAAAAAACTTATACTACATAAATGTATAGAAATAAGAAAAAAGAAAGAAATGTTTGTCTTCTGCAAAGGTACAAAAAGATACTTTAGTTTTTTCCCTAAAATTTCTTCGTTTAACTTTTCTTGTTGAGATCTGTAATCCATCTGGAATTGATTTTGGTGTGTAGTGTGAGGCAGGGGTTAAAATGCATTTTTTTTTCCACATTACTGTTTGATTCAGCATCATTTACTGGAAAGACTATCCTTTCCCTACTACTCTGTAGTATCACCTTGGTCATAAATGAGGTGACTGTATTTGTGTGTGTTTGTTTCTAGAGTCTGATGTTCCCTTAGTCACTTTGCCTTTACTTATACTGTCAATTATTATAACTGCAATAGATTCATCTGTGTCTTTAGTATTTTTTCAGGATTACCTTGGCTATTGTTCACTCCTGCAATTTCCATGTACATTGTAGAATCAGCTTGTGAGTTTCCCCTTCCAAAAAAAAAACACATACTAAGATGTTCATTGGGTTTGCATTAAATTGATAGTTTAGAGAGAATTATTATCTTTATAATATTAATCTTCTAAACCATGAACATGGTAAATCTCCCCGTTTATTTAGATCTTTAATTTCTCTTAATGTTTTATAATTTTCAGCATAGAGGTCTTGCATATCTTTCATTAGAGTTGTTATTCCTTCTAATTTGGTGCTTTTAAATGCTAGTGGTAAAGACTATTCTAAACTTAATGTTTTATTTTCTAATTGTGCCTGGAATATGGAAATACAATTTCTTTTTTTCTCCTTCTAGCATATTAGCTTGTACCACAGGACCATGCTAAGTATACTTATCTTTAGGATTTTTTATGTTACAGAATCATGTTTCTTCAAATAATGAGAGTTGTGTTTTTTTCTTTCCTTGTACTGGCTGGGGCCCCCCAGTACAGTGTTGAATAGGATGATAATAGAATCCTTTTTTTTGTTGTTTTTTTTTAGGTCATGGAGAAGCATTCAGTACTTTTGTGATTAAGTATTCTTTGCTAAGGTTTTTCTGTAGGTAACCTTTGTCAAATTAAGGAATTTACTTACTTTCCCCAGTTTACTGGGATAAATAAAATCTAGCATGATACATTATTCTTTTTTTTATTGCTGGATTTGATTTGCTAATGTTTTAAGATTTTTTTTTAATCTACACTCATGAGAAGGATTACCTTATAATTTTCTTTTCTTGTCAGGTATTTGTTGGTGTTTTGCCATCAAGGCTTTGTTGGCCACATAAAAAGAAATGTTTCTTCTTTTTCTATTCTCTGAAAAAGGTTACTGTCAAGTTGATTTTTTTTCTTATATATTGACAGATAATTATGCTTTTATCCTGGGACCTTTTTCTATTTCGTATTTGTAGCCACCCTCATAGCCTTTTATAGCGAATTGCATCCAGTGCATGCTTAGTTTGTTGAATAAATAAGCACATCTTTTCCTTGTTCGTTCCAGTAGCTTACTTATTTTTCACCAGCATCAAAGTAGATCAGGTCCTTACCATATCTGGGGGCCTGCAGTGACGCTATTGACTTCCTTTTTACCCAGTTGTCTACCTCAGACCATCCTTTCATTACCACCAGCTAATCTCTAAAAATCATTCTTTTTTATTGTTTAAAATTAATTTTAATTTTCATTAAAGTAATACTTGTAAATATTATGGATATCAAACTGTTCTACCTAGCTTGTAACAAAAAACAAGCCTACTGCTCTACTCTGCTGCTCTCAGTTCCCATGCTTAGAAGCATTCACAACTATTTTCACTTATTTTAAAATAAACTTGCTTAAAAATGCTATTTCTTGATTTTTCACTTTTAGACGTTAAACATTGACTTCCTTTGGAAGATAAAGATTTTGTTATCTTAAACCATATGTCCCCAGAATACACATGTGAATTTTCTTTCCATCCTCCCCAGCATAGTTATGAACTTTCCAGAATTCGAGGCACAAGTTTGCAGATAGAAAGGACCCACCTGTGACTAGTGCCATAATTTTTTTAAGTCTAGACTTAATTACTTATTATTTATGGATATGAACATATTACTATTAGGTACATTTCTTTCTAAAACTTTTTTCCTCCCTGCAGTTAATTCTTGTGTAATGTAAATACTGTTTCAATAAATGGATATGCATCAAGCAATCCATCTATTTTTCTTCATAATTAAAATCACATCTCTGGGTTGCTTCATCATCTTGCTCCAGTCTGGATTTGCTTGATTTCTAGGCTAACTTCATTTCTCCATTGTCCTGGGAGTGTACAGATGCTGAACCTGCTATTTCCTGGACTCCACTTCTTCTGGTTTTCTTAATAGAAACCATTTTCTAGCAGCTTCTTGAAAGGGGCTCATCATAAAAAGTTAAAATTCTTGATCTTGTTTGAATTTTTTTTCCTCCTCACACTTGGTTGATAATATGCTTTCATGTTTTATAGCTGTTTTCTCTCAGAATTTCGGAAATAGAACTCCATTGTCTTTGAGCATCTTGTGTCATTGGGAAGTTTGATGTGACTGTGATTTCAGTCTTTATATGCTATCCTTTTCCTTTTTCCTCCAGAAGCTTTTAACATGTTCTTTCCCCTCAATGTCCTAGAATTTGATACTATGCCTTTGTTTGATTCCTCCCTTCTTTCCTTTTTTCTTTCTCTCCACTCTCCCTCCCCCAGCTCTTTCCTCTTCCCCTTTCTCATCATTCCCTTCCTTTCCCCTTCTCCTTCCCCTTCTTCTTCCTTTCTAGTCCTTTTCCCCTTGATCTTGGGGGAAGCATTCAATACTTTGTGATTAAGTATTCTTTGCTAAGGTTTTTCTGTAGATAACCTTTGTCAAATTAAGGAATTTACCTTCTTTTCTCAGTTTGCTGGAATAAATAAAATTTAGCATGGTACATTCTTTTTATTTATTGCTGGATTTGATACGCTAATGTTTTGTTTTAAGATTTTTTTTTAATTGGCCAGGTGCAGTGGCTCACGCCTGTAATCCCAGCACTTTTGGAGGCTGAGGTGGGCAGATCATGAGGTCAGGAGTTCAAGACCAGCCTGGCCACCATGGTGAAGCCCCATATCTACTAAAAATACAAAAATTAGCCAGGCGTGGTGACGGGTGCATGTGATCCCAGCTACTCAGGAGGCTGAGGTAGGAGAATCACTTGAAACCAGAGGGCGAAGGTTGCAGTGAGGCGAGATTGAGCCACTGCACTCTAGCCTGGGTGAAAGAGTGAAACTCCGTCTCAAAAAAAAAAAAAAGAGAGATTTTTAAAATCTATGCTCGTGCTTTCCCTTCCCCTTCCCTTCCTTCTCATTGAACTGGTTACTAGGTTGATCTTTCTGTCTAGAAGTCAACACCTTAAATTCTGGAATGTTTTCTTATGTTGTTTCTTTGATAATTTATTTTTCATTTTCCTATTTTGGAGCTTTTTATTTTTATGCTGGAGCTTCTTGACTGTAACTGTATTTCTCTCACCTATTATCCATCGCTTTGTGTTTTTGTTATGCTTTCTGAGGAGAGCTTCTCAAATTTGTCTCCCAAACCTCTTGTTGCATTTTTCTTTGAAATTTTTGGATATCTTTAATTTCCAAGGGCTCTTTTTTGTTCTCCAAATGCTCTGCCCCTCTGAAGACAGTCTATTCTTTAGATTTTTTTTTTTAATTGGTATTTATTTGTTTTCTTCTGCTTTTGTATCTTTTCCTCCACGTTCCTTTGTTGTGTTTGTCTTGGGCTTCAAATTTAAAGATGGAGGTTTTCTTTAAATATTTGGTGATCCTTAGCTGTTTGTATTTAGTATGAGGCTTAAAAATACTGAGAACATTGCTGTGTAACTTTTTACACATATTTTCAATTAGTACTCCTCTTTCAGCCCCAGCCACATAACTCCTACCTTTGTTCCATGTACCATAGAGCCTAAAGTATAATAAGAAGAAGAAGAAGAAGAAGAAGAAGAAGAAGAAAAAAAAAAAAAAGAAAATACCTGGTGCTTCCACTTGCTGAGCTAATTGATTTCATTGTTAGCTTCACTGGCTGTAGGCATTTAGCTTTCTCTGGGCTACTGTGTCATTATCCCTGGTCTATCTATTCTCCAACTTCCAAAATTTACATCACTTTCCTGCTCTCTTCTGTTCTTCTGCCTTCTTTGTCCTTATGGGTTTATACCTTAAAAATGATTTTCTTTTTATTTCTTTCTTTCATTTTTTTTTTTTTTTCCTGAGACGGGGTCTCGCTCTGTCACCCAGGCTGCGGAGCAGTGTGATCTTGGCTCACTACAGCCTTGACCTCCCTGGCTCAAGGAATTCTCCCACCTCAGCCTCCTGAGTACCTGGACTACAGGCGCATGCCACCATGCCTGGCTAATTTTTATATTTTTTGTAGAGATGGCATTTTGCCATGTTGCCCAGGCTGATCTCGAACTCCTAGGCTCACGTGATCCTCCTGCCTCAGCCTCCCAGATTACTGAGATTACAGGTGTGTGCCACTGCACCCGGCCTAAAATGTTTTAAATCACCATATTAGTAGAGTTTTAGGAGAGAATATACAAGTAAACTTGTGCTTAGCCTACCATCTGAATATTGACTTAGGCAATGCCTTCCCATCTGGAATATCTCCCCACTTTTCTTCATTTATTAAAAAGTTGGCATTATGCTTGCCCCTTTCCTGGAACTTTCCTTGATACTTCCAGAATATCAGCTAATGTCTTTGTTTGACTGAACTCATGACTTAGGAACCATGAAGTTTCTATAAATATTTGAAGGACTGTTATGAAAAAGAAGGAATGAGTGTATTTTTTCTTTTTGAGTGAGGGAGAAACTATGAATAAAGCAGGGTGGGGGCTATGAACACAGATTTATGAACACAGATTTTACCCCACTGTATAAAATAACTTTCTCACTGTTCAACAATAGCAGAAGTTGCCTCCTCAGAGTCTGGATGGCTCTGTGTCTGAGATGATTAGAAATAATTCTTACCTTGGGGTGAGTCAGTCATTTTTTCTAATTGTGTTCTGAGAAGCCAGGTGGGGTGAGAGTGAAGCTGTTCTTCATAGATGCCTCAGGTATACTCAGAACTCTGGGTCCACCACCACTGCTCCTCCAGAGAAGTGCCATTTTTATCTGTTGTATATATAAGTTAGGGTTTTTCAAACTACTAAGTTCTTTTCTACATTTCTGTGAACTAGAATATTTACTGCATATTGGGCACTTACTTGCTCTTGATTGCATATTGATATCTAGTTTATTAGCTGTTTTCTAGTGTATGTCTTAGCATGATTTTTAAGTTTTGTGGTAGAGATCTTGTTATTCTTTTCTTTTCTATACCTGTAGAATCTAACTGGTAGTCAGTAAATAATTACCAAAAGTATAACTTGACCCACATGAGTCATTTCTGTTGAATTTTCTCCTTTTCCAAGGTGCTAACCGGATAGTATTAGAAGACTCCAATATCTTGCAGCCTGTGGGACTTACTGTGTTTGAAAACTGGCTCTATTGGATTGATAAACAGCAGCAAATGATTGAAAAAATTGACATGACAGGTCGAGAGGGTAGAACCAAAGTCCAAGCTCGAATTGCTCAGCTTAGTGACATTCATGCAGTAAAGGAGCTGAACCTTCAAGAATACAGTAAGTGTTAATGGGATAAAGCTAATTGGAGGAATCATGTGTTATAATAAATTAATATGTACTTTTGTGTATTTTTAAACTCTGTTTCCTTTAAGACTTTCATGCACTTTTTTGCCATTTTTTTTGAACTCTTCATGCTTTTTTTTTTTGAGACGGAGTCTCACTCCGTCGCCCAGGCTGGAGTGCAATGTCACGATCTTGGCTCACTGCAGCCTCTGCCTCCCGGGTTCAAGCGATTTTCATGCCTCAGCCTCCAGAGTAGCTGCGATTACAGGTGCATGCCACCATGCCTCGCTAATTTTTTTTTTTTAAATTTTTAGTAGAAGTAGGGTTTCACCATGTTGTCCAGGCTGGTCTTGAACTCCTGACCTCAAGTGATCTGCCCACCTTGGCCTCCCAAAGTGCTGGGATTACAGGTGTGATCCACCACACCCAGCCTCTTCATGCTTTTAAAGCCTTATGTCAACCTTACCCGGGAGCTTTTCCAAATTAAACATAATCTCATAAACCAGAAATGGGGGAAAGGCATGGGTCTTGTCCGTTAAAAAAGAATATTTCCTGGTACAACAATGACTGCTTATCATGCCTTGTTTTTCTCTCCTTCAATTCCTTTGAGAATACTGATAACATAAAGCATTCTATTTCTTTTCTTCCCTCTCTATACTTCCCCCATAGCTTGAAAAAAAGTAAAAATTATATAATGATGAATATAGTTATAATGGGTTAATCTTACTCTTATGCAAAACAAACTAAAAATTAGTGTGTAAACATAGAGAAGACTCTGTTTAATCAGTAGGTGCTTGGTTTTTTCCTCCCTTTTGGATAAATATTTCAATTCCCAGCTTAGAAAAATAGCCATCTCCATGAGCCCCAGGAAAAAAGAAAAGTAGCCAGAAATATTTTCTTATTTTTTTTTTGAAAATGGCTAGTCATCTTGGCCTAGTTCTTAATTCATATCTGTCATCAAAATTACCCTACTAATAGAGAGGAATAAATGAGTTTATATATGCAAAACGTTTTTTAAAAAGTGCCCTCCTAGCAATCACTACTGTCGATCTTGCATGATGGTACCAGGAATGCCGATGTTAAATTGAGTACAAGAGAGACAATTATTGAAATTCTGTAACTTCTCAGCTCAGTGCTTTTAAATTGAATTTAAGCGTGAAAGGAGAGTGAAGAAACAGGAGTAGCCCTGTACAAGTGTTCATTATGTTGGTACAGTTCATGAATTTAGAAGTAAAGTTACAAGTATTTGAGAATTAGAAAGTTAAAAATTGTTGTCATTTTATGGTATGACTTGTAGCTCAGGCTGAACATTTAATAGAAATATGATAATGATATCAAACCTAAGTTATTTATTTAGTCGATATATGAATATTTTATTACAGAAAATCTCAAGATTTTCAGAATTTCAAGGGAGAGGTTTTATTTAATAACTATTCAAATATGATTGTATATTAGGTAAATCATTTTTTCAAATTTCTAATATTAAAGAGAATGGGATTTTTATCAAAAATGTCATGGAATTAAAGGTTGAGAAACACTGCTACATAGGCTATATATTCTATATAATGTGTGATGTCTGTTTTGGACAGTATGCTCATTTGTAGCAGTCTCATCAACACAAACTGAAGCAGAACCAATGTTATTGTGGAAAAGAGTCAAATAATAAACAGTGGCTTATATTAGATGTTCATATTTTGTGACGACGGATGTCAAGTTGCTTTTAATACAGGCCAAACAGAAAATTCCAAACAATGATTCTTTAAAAATACAACTTGTGAAACAGACTTTGAAAAGTTGCCTAGTGGTTTCTTTACTTAGCCCATGTACGAGGAAGTTAGACATTTATAGTATTACAAGTTACCTTTTGCAGTTGACCAAATAATTTTGTTTTTGAATTGTTCTGTTACATGTGCCTTTTAAATTTTTTTCTCTAATAACTCTTTAATTCTCAGTGGATTCCTCATTAAGATACACTTTTTGACTGAAATCGTCTGTCAGAAATACGGATTTTCTGAGTTAAAAATCTTAATATAGGAGAATTCTTATATTTTAAATAGAATAATACTTAAGTTTCAGCATTCTCCCTAGCAATTTTTTGTTGTTGTTTTTTGTGGAGAGGAAGTCTTGCTCTGCTGCCCAGGCTGGAGTGCAGTGGCACTATCTTGGCTCACTGTAACCTCCACCTGCCGGGTTCAAGCAATTCTTATGTCTCAGCCTCCCGAGTAGCTGGGATTACAGGTGCATGCCACCACATCCAGCTAATTTCTTTTGTATTTTAGTAGAGACGGGGTTTCACTGTGTTGCCCGGGCTGGTCTCGAACTCCTGAGCTCAGGCAGTCGCCTGCCTCAGCCTCCCAAAGTGCTAGGATTACAGGCGTGAGCCACTGTACCCGGCCTCTCCCTACCAATTTTTTAGTTTCAGTAAACATTTTTTCATATTCACAAAAATTAACATGAGCTTTACCATTACCTTAAAATATTTTATATATAAATATATAAAGACAGTGGTTAGATAGAAGTAGTTTCTTGTAGGTTGTGTAGAGATTGAGTGGAGAATCATATTGTGTGGAAATAAAAGTCCAAGCTGGACCAGCCTGGCCACCATGGTGAAATTCCATCTTTACTAAAAACAGAAAAATTGGCCAGACATGGTGGCGCTCACCTGCAATCCCATCTACTCGGGAGGCTGAGGCAGGAGAAGCACTTGAACCTGGGAAGCAGAGTTTGCCGTGAGCCAAGATCACACCAGCCTGAGCTACAGAGCAAGACTCCCCCCACACCAGTGTACTCCAGCCTAAGCAACAGAGCAAGACTCTGTCTCAAAATAATAATAATAAAAGTAAAAAAAAAAAAGTCTAAGCTGATTATACATTTGATTTTCATAAATAGTTTTGACAGGGTTGTCCCTTTTTCTCTTCTCCTCTCCCGCTTCTCTCCCCTCCACTCCCCCTCCTCTCCCCTTCCTCTCCCCCTCCACTCCCCCTCCACTCCCCCTTCTCTCCCCCTCCTCTCCCCCTCCTCTCCCCCTTCTCTCCCCCTCCTCTCCCCATCCTTACCTCTTCTCTTCTCTTTGCAGGACAGCACCCTTGTGCTCAGGATAATGGTGGCTGTTCACATATTTGTCTTGTAAAGGGGGATGGTACTACAAGGTGTTCTTGTCCCATGCACCTGGTTCTGCTTCAAGATGAGCTATCATGTGGAGGTAAATATGTTGTAATTTTCTTGTGCAACCTTAAATGCAAACATATTCCATATCTTAAGCCTAGACTTCTATGACTAGGCATTGAGGTTGCTCTGTCTACTAACTTAATTGGTTACTTGTATTCCATTCATTTGTACTATACTAGGCTTTTCTGTTATTCTTCTCTGCCACCCTGCCCAGCCTCATAATCATCATTTTACTCTGTTTCTTTGACTTTTTTTACACTCCACATATAAGTGAGATCATGTAGTATTTGTGTTTCTATGCCTAGCTTATTTCACTTAACAGGATGTCTTCCAGGTTCATCTGTGTTGTTGCAAATGACAGGATTTCCTACTTTTTTTTGACTGAATAGTATTTCATTGCGTATATATTACCACACTTTTCAGCCTGTGAATGAGTATGCTTCCTAATACTAAAGTAGCCTCCCCTCTCCCAAAAGGTAACAAAATGAATTAATTCTACCTCCTATAATCTCTCTCTACTAAATTCTAGATTCTCTAAGTTTATGTGTCATTGTTGGGAATGTGTCTGATGGAAAGAATATTCTTTTGTTCAAATCCATCAGCAAATTCCCATTGCTTCTTTATCTAGTAGAAAAGGATTTTTTAAAAGATATCACTGAGTATAGTGATGCTGTTATAGTAAAATTGGTTTAATCACTTAGTGGGTATAACAAATAGATACATTCCTTTGTTAAATTATAGTATGATGGTATCAGGCACCATAATAGTATTCATACCCTTAATTCAGATATCCTCCTTTTGGGGATAATTCTGAGTTAATTCAACTGAAGGAAAAAGACTACATCATACTATTATCTACAGTGGCAGAAATTTTTAAGCGAATTTCTAATGGTATGAAAATTATTAAGTAAAATAACTGAGTTTATATAGCTATTAAATGTTATAATCACGAAGTTGATGTAAAAATGTTGCCAAAATGACAAGTACATAAAATATATATTTCTGTAAACAAATATTGAAAGAGAATATGCATTCAACATATAAAAATTGTTGATCAGGTGGGTGGGATTACAAGTAAATTTTATTCTTCAAACTATAAGTTTTTTAAAAAATAAATAATGCATGTATTCAGTAGCAGCTATGGGCACTGTGCTTGGACTGTAGGGGATTTGAAGATCTTTGAGATAGCATACAGCGTAGTCAGGGAAATCAGATGTGTACAAAAAGTTAAGCTCTGGTACTTGAAATTTTAAAAAATAGGGATTTCACAATAATGTGAATGTACTTAATGTCATTGAGCTATGCACTTTAAAGTGGTTAAATTGGTAAATTTTATGGTTACTTTACCCACCCCCCCCACCAAAAAAAAAAATAGCATGTGTTTCCCCATCAGGGTGCTAGACTGTTACTTTAAGTGAGGCAAATCCTAGAAAAATTTCTCTTTATGTTAATGATAACATGGATAAAACTGAGTCAAGGATCTCATTTTCCATTTTGAAAATATCTTTTAAAGGGCCTTTTTTCTTGCTTGCACATTTAGCAATTATTTTTAATGTATGTATTAAAATGAGTTTTGACAGATGTATACAACTGCGTATTAGGCCATTCTTGCATTGCTATAAAGAAATACCTGAGGCTGGGTAATTTGTAAAGAAAAAGTTTAATTGGCTCATGGTTCTGCCAGCTGTATTGCTCAGCTTCTGGATAGGCCTCAGGAAACTTTGATGGCCAGGGTGAAGAGTGAGCAGGCAGGTCACATGGCAAAAGAGGGAGCAAGAGAGAGTAGGCTAGAGGGAGTGCTACACACTTTTAAACAACCAGGTCTCCCAAGAGTTCATTTACTATCAGGAGGATAGCACCAAGGCATGAGGGATCTACCCCCAGGATCCAAACACTTCCCACCAGGCCTCACTTCCAACATTAGGGATTACATTTCAACATGAGATTTCCGGGGACAAATATCCAAACTATATCACACAGTTTGCATGACATGCAGTTCAAAGTAGTGTCCTTTGTTTTATGTTTATTAGTTTCTTTCTATCCCCAACCAAATTCAAACTGCTTTAAGGACGTGGATATATTTTATCTACTTTAATTCTCCACACAATATAGATAGTGTAGTGCTGAATACATAATAGGCTCTTATTAAATAATCCCTAAAATTCCCCATGTAAAATGTTCACCTGTAATCTGCAATATTGTTGTGAAGTTAACAGGGTTTTCTGACCTCTGGTCATATCATAAGGTTATGGGTTCTCTAGATAATTCACTAACAGACAAGTATAAATAACTACTGTATAATTTACCTGTCAGTCATTCTTTCAGGTAAAAATGACATTCCATTTTGAGTTGCATTTACAACTCAAAACAAATGCTTTCCCATTAGAAACTACCATGCTTAGGTTTGCAACATGAGCTTTATGCATAATTGACATTTGATTGATCAGAATATTAAAGAGGCATACACTTGGGTTGATTTTAATATAATTTTGTATTGATTCATCAATAACATTCTTAAGTGAAGTTGGTCTTTGTGTGTGTTTGTTTAAACTGTGCACGTGTGGCTGCGTATAGTACAGTGATTACTAGTAAAGTTTGTTGTCATTTGCCTGAGTCTGCTAAGGTACCAAGTTTTATTCACTATTCCTTTTGTATCATCAGTGCAAACATAGCCAAAAAAAAGCAATGACATCTTAATGTTATTATAAAAATAGTTTTTACCTAGGGGGTCCCCTGAAAGAGGTCTCAGGAACGCCTAAGGGTTCATGGACTATCCTTTGAGAGGCTTAGAGCTAGAAAACTTTTGAGTGCTAGGCTAACTTTAAAATCTTTGGTAATTATAGTGATTATTCCTAGGTTGTGTGTGAGATTGTAACGGATTGCAAATATTATAATCCTGTTTTGGATTACAATATATGAAAAACTTTTGCCTTATAGTTTTGCAGGCAAAAGCTCATAGTGAATGTAAAGGAAGTAATGTGAAAACCTTTATTTCTTCTTTGAATAGATGAGATAGTTATAAATCATTTATTATAAAGTATTTTGTGTATGTTAATTATTAAATGAGCTTCACTCAGGTATGTGTTTGTACTTCTGTGTGACCATGATTGTGTTTTTGTCACTCCCCTTCTCCTTGTTCATTTGAAGAACCTCCAACATGTTCTCCTCAGCAGTTTACTTGTTTCACGGGGGAGATTGACTGTATCCCTGTGGCTTGGCGGTGCGATGGGTTTACTGAATGTGAAGACCACAGTGATGAACTCAATTGTCCTGTATGCTCAGAGTCCCAGTTCCAGTGTGCCAGTGGGCAGTGTATTGATGGTGCCTTCCGATGCAATGGAGATGCAAACTGCCAGGACAAATCAGATGAGAAGAATTGTGAAGGTATCCAGAATTCCTCAGTGCCTCAGCATGCAATCCTTTTTTCCCATTCAGTTGTTTAAAATTCAGTATTACTTGGCTTAGTGTCAGTTGGGGTTTTTCAAGTACATATGACTATCACTTCTGATCATAGTGCCCTGTTCCATATTATTGTTTTAATTCACTTCATATGCATAAGATTTATACAAATTAATAAGCTTTGAAAATTGAGAAATGAAACTAAAATATATTAGGCCTTCAGTATATAAAAATAGGCCCTGTTTCCAATGAGCTCTGAATTAGTGGATTTATTAATTACGCTCTAACATATTTTATATTCTTCACTTTCCCTTACTAACTTTTCCCATGGTAAAAACAACCCAGCCAAGTTCTCTAGTATTCTTTAGAGAAAAAGGGAATTTAATATAAAGAATAAGCCGGGCGTGGTGGCTCACGCCTGTAATCCCAGCACTTTGGGAGGCCAAGGCGGGCAGATCACGAGGTCAGGAGATCGAGACCATCCTGGCTAACATGGTGAAACCCCATCTCTACTAAAAATACAAAAAATTAGCCGGGTGTGGTGGCAGACGCCTGTAGTCCCAGCTACTTGGGAGGCTGAGGCAGGAGAATGGCGTGAACCCGGGAGGCAGAGCTTGCAGTGAGCCAAGATCGCACCACTGCACTCCAGCCTGGGTGACAGAGCGAAACTCTGTCTCAAAAAAAAAAAAAAGAATAAAATAGGAAATTTCCTGCTGGAGTTTTTTCTCCTACCCTTTTTTTCTCTCTCTCAACCAATGGAACTCCAGAGAATAATATTTAAGTTACAGCTAAAAGTCTAATTTGTTTTTCATTTGTATTCAGAAAGCACCTTTTGACTCTTGCCAGAGTTTTTTACCTGATATTAAAAATAAGAAAACTGTTTATGTTTTTTTCCAGTGCTTTGTTTAATTGATCAATTCCGTTGTGCCAATGGTCAGTGCATTGGAAAGCACAAGAAGTGTGATCATAATGTGGATTGCAGTGACAAGTCAGATGAACTGGATTGTTGTAAGTAGGACTGAGATCTATAAATTACTCTTAACAGAGAATTTAAACAATTTTTTTTCTTATGTGTGAGGTTTACTTATTGAGATTTCCTAAGTAATAAGTATTAATATTAAGCTAATTTTTGTGCGAAGGTTTTTTTATGTTTTGCTTTCAGTAATTCTTTAAACATAGCAGTTTTCTTATGCACAGAAATCTTCACAGAAACATTTAGTAAAGCACTAGAAAAGAGTAAATATTATTTTACTATAACCAAAGTTACAGAATTGTCAAATCATTTAGATACATAGAAATCAGCCGGGCGTAGTGGCTCACACCTGTAATCCCAGCACTTTGGGAGGCCGAGGTGGGCGGGTCACTTGAGGTCAGGAGTTCGAGACCAGCCTGGCCAACATGGTGAAACCCTATCTGTACTAAAAATACAAAAATTAGCCAGGTGTGGTGGTGCGTGCCTGTAATCCCAGCTACTGGGAGGCTGAAGCAGGAGAATCATTTGAACCCAGGAGGCGGAGGTTGCATTGAACCGAGATCATACCATTGCACTCTAGCCTAGGCGACAGAGCAAGACTCCGTCTCAAAAAAAAAAAGAAAAGAATTCATTTGGTCTGAATTCAATTCAGAACTTAACCAATCCACCCACTTTGGCCTCACAAAGTGCTGGAATTACAGGTCTTCATCTTCAAAATGAAAAGAATGATGCTTAGCCTGATGCCTGCAAGAAAATTAAATGATTTAACATATATATCATTTAGCCTAAAAAACACATAGCCTGGCTCATAGTAGATACATTGATTATGGAGTATAAGTGCTGTAATAGAAATCTACACAGGTGGCAGTAGAAATGAGAGAGTAGTCAGCTTTTTAGGGACAAAGATGGACTTGATCAAGGAAGGCATCTTAGAAAAATGGTATTTAAGATTGGGTGTTATGCCAGTGCGCTGGCTCACACCTGTAATCCCAGCACTTTGGGAGGCCAATGTGGGCGGATCACGAGGTCAGGAGTTCGAGACCAGCCTGGCCAACCTGGTGAAACCCCGTCTCTACTAAAAATACAAAAATTAGCTGGGCGTGGTGGTGGTCGCCTGTAATCCCAGCTACTCAGGAGGCTGAGGCAAGAGAATCGTTTGAACCCAGGAGGTGGAGGTTGCAGTGAGCCGAGATCATGCCATTGTACTCCAGCCTGGGCGACAGGGCGAGACTCCGTCTCAAAAAAAAAAAAAAAAAAAAAAAAAAAAAGACTGGGTGTTGATCAATGAATAGTGTTCATCATGTAGATTAAGTGGAGAAATTGCATTTTTGGCAGAGGGAATATACTGTTCAAAAGCAGAGAAGGGTGAAACAGGCACCTTTGGGAAACTCCATGTAATGGGACTGCCAAAATACAGGCTCTGTTGAGGGGTGTCAGCAAGAGATAACATAGGTAAAGGTACAATCATAGAGGACTATGCTTTTCTTCTAAAGAGCCTAGACAATATTAACAATGGAGAGCGGAGAGTCACTGAAAATTTCAAGAAAAACACTAGCATGGTCAAGCAATACAGAAGTTGTAAAGCCAGTGGGTTGGAGGTGATAAGCTTATAGGCAGGGAAATCTGTTAGATTGATTGCTTTCAAACTTCTTCTGATTGCATCAAGAGGAATACAGAGATGTGAGCTCATGCATTTAAAAAGGTGTCACACAACACTTAAATATTTACCCATATTATATAGAATGCTTTCTGACGTTTTCTGTTTTATTTTTTCAAAGCTGGTTGTAACCCACTAAATCATTCTCACCATTTACGAATGACTTGCAGCCTGTAATTTAAAAAGGAAGTGATTAGAGTTTAGGCAGAAGATGATAAAGATCTAAATCATGAGGAAGGAGGAGTGGGGGTGGCAGGGAGAGAACAGATTTCGGAGTTGTTTCAGAAGTAGAATAAAGAGGAATTGGTAACCACTTAGATATAGTTGATAAGTTTAAGTTGACCCACAGGTACCTCATTGAGTGACTGGAGTCATTAAATGGGATATATAGCAGGAACTGAAAACCAAAGTACCATACCACATCTTGGTTGCAGATGTAATGTTTGATTGATGTGATGTTTAATTTACGTTAAATGCCTTTAGGCAGGCATGTACTTTGCCACAAGCCCCATCACTTTTTATTATCTTATACTAGATGACTTCATTTATGGTCTCTTTACCCCTGGAATCTAGGAGAAATGACTGATATGGTGACAGTGAGTTCAGTTTGTGATGTGTTGCCTGAGAGGTAGTCATGGAATATCCCACTGAAGCTCTTCAGGAAGTTGATTATAAGGAACTGTGGCTCAGAAGAGAGATTTGGTGCTCTTTAGTTTATTGATAATAATGAAAGCTGTGACAGTAGGTAGAATCTCCCAGGACAGTAAGCAGAGGAGGAAAATAGTAGGTGATAGAAATCTCTCTGGGAAGCACCTGCACTTAAGATGCAGGCAGAAGAGAAGCCAACAAAGGAAGCAGAGAAAGAATAATGAGAAATGGTAAAATTAAGAGAGTGGTATCTTGGAAGAATATTGATCAGACTTTTTTTAAAGAGAAAACAGGAGCCAGCAGTATTGTGTAAAGAGGTTAGTGAAATGAAGAATATATTGAATATGGCAAATAGTAGAACTTTGACTGTTGACAGAAGAGTTTCAGTGCAGTGGTGAGGGTGGAAGTCTGATTTCAGGGAGTTTACGGTGTGACCCAGAGACTAGGAATTGAGGGTAGTGAATGTAAACTTTTCTTTCCTGAAGCTTGGCATTGCAAAGGAATGTTAGGGGACTACAAAGGAATGAAAAGATGAGACGGTTGTTCTCAAGGACTAAAAAGAGTCTGTGCCTCAGATTCCACAGACTAAATTTGTAAATGATAATCCCTACATATTATATAACTTAGAGATGTCATTTTCATGCATTTCTTTCATATAATCTGTCAGAGGATGAGTTTAGCTATATGGATGGGAGATTTGAGGTAAGATGAAACAGGAGGAAGTTTTTTAAAGGATCTGCAACTGTGAGATAAAATTTAACTGTTGAGAATGGAAGAATTTTCCCTCTGAATAGAAACAGTAATGCTCTAATTTCAATAAGCTCACTTTCCCTCTACCTCTGATATTGATGCCCTCTGCTTCTTAAAGCCTCAGGTAGCTCAGGGATCCAGGGAAGGTGAATCCCTGGGGCAGGGTCCTCTTCTGGCAATCTGCCCTTTCTTTGTGAGTCCTCCAGTAGTCAGGTATTAAAGACCTTATGTTCCTTGGTCTCAGGCAACTAGACAGCCTGAAGGCCAGCAGCATAGGGGATTTGAGAGCTGAGGCTCATCTTTAGCTTCCAGTTTTCATTCATCAGGTCTAAATGTCACTATTCAAATCTAAAATCTAACACGTGCTCAGAGCTGATTTTGGCTTCTTCACCATTCCAGGTAAAACATTTGATGATTTTTCTAGGTTTATCCCTTCTGGTCATAAATTTTTTCCCAAAATCTTGGAATAACTTTGTTCATTTGTATGGTATATAGAATGAAGTAGAATGGATTTTATCTGTTTATTTATTTAAAGCTTGTTAATGGTGTTTAAATCTGTACTTCATTTACCATCTTTGTTTCTATCGGTTTACAATTACACTTTCCAACCTATTGTTTTATTTCTGTCTTCACTTAAGGGTAGTTCATTTTGATTCCTAATGATGACATTTATTCCATATGTCTTCGGGGCGTGGTGTGTGTGTATTCATAAAAAAGAAAAGGGTTTATAAATTATCTTCATTAGGCTTATAACTTCACATCCTATTAGCAAGCCCTCTTTTTGATTACTATTTTGAATATACAGTTGTTTTTCTATTAAATAACCATACTGCATTCTTCATTGTAGATCCAACTGAAGAACCAGCACCACAGGCCACCAATACAGTTGGTTCTGTTATTGGTGTAATTGTCACCATTTTTGTGTCTGGAACTATATACTTTATCTGCCAGAGGATGTTGTGTCCACGTATGAAGGGAGATGGGGAAACTATGACTAATGACTATGTAGTTCATGGACCAGCTTCTGTGCCTCTTGGTTATGTGCCACACCCAAGTTCTTTGTCAGGATCTCTTCCAGGTGAGTCAGGATGGATCCATTGAGAATCAAGTCTTTGGTCCTGCAAGACTGCCAGGTTTCCACTGTGGAAAAGAATACTACCTAGAGTCTGTTTGAAACCATATTACTCTGAGTTTAAACAATTATAAGAACAAACGTTCTTTTTTACTATTAGCACCTTCTCTTTACACAGAAGGCCTTAGATATGGTTTGGTAGATTGTCAGAGCATATAAAGCAAATACATATGCAAGCTCTAAGCCTCTCTGACTGCAATTCTGGATGCATGCTACGGAAGGTGAATCAGCCAGTCATTTAGTGAAAGAGTTGTAAACCACAGGTTAAGTTCACCACCAGGGAACCTCTAGTACTATGGAGCCCATGAATAAAAGGAAGCCAAAAATTATATAAGATTCCCTTCGGCCAACAAAGATTTGTAGATAGCTGGATGATAGAAGGGAGGAATATGTCTTATGTTTTCTCCTGACTTCATGTGCTAATAGGGGACAAAGAGCTAGTTTAGGCATAGCTGAGTAGCCAGAAGTTTTACACTTGGGTAGGCCGTGTTGCTCTAGGGAACTGGCGTTCTTTTTAATGTTTTCTGGTGCCCTTAGTTAAAAGAAGCCTTCCTTTTAATGAATATGGAGAAGGCGGTGCCTTGAAAAAACCCTCTGAAAATAGGAACTTACTATGGGTGTAACTCTTAAGTAGACAAACATGGTTTTTAAACCGTTAATGGTAATGTTTCTTTGTTGCCATACCTATTTTCAGTTAGTGGAATTTGGGAAGCTTCTTGGAAAAAATAGAATTTCTTCTTTAGCACTGGTAGTTTTGATTCTAGCAACATTTATATTCATTAGATGAAAAAATATTCTTTCATATGTTGTTTGTGCCTTAAAAATGTTTTCTTGTTTTCTTTTGAGCAAGTCTGGTATTTAATATGGCCTGCCTCACAACCTCTACCCTTTATAATCCTTTCAAATCCTCCAAGAGGTTGAAAAGCCCTTATTTTAAATAGCTCTGCTTCTGCCAGGGGAGGGAGAAGGTGGGAGCTATTCTTGGCCTTGTTCTAGGCCAGCTCTTTCACTGGAAGCATTGACTTCTAGAGAACGTTCATTTCCTTTCTCCATTAAATGTTTTCAATTATAGGAAAAGAGTGTAAGTTATTTTAAAATCAGACTACTTCACTGTTGATATTTGTAATCCTACTGTTGAATAAAATTGCTTGATACATTTTTATATATCTTACTCATCTTCAGTTTTTAACCTCCTTTTATTTTAGGAATGTCTCGAGGTAAATCAATGATCAGCTCCCTCAGTATCATGGGGGGAAGCAGTGGACCCCCCTATGACCGAGCCCATGTTACAGGAGCATCATCAAGTAGTTCTTCAAGCACCAAAGGCACTTACTTCCCTGCAGTAAGTAGTCTGTTTTCCTTTGAATGCAACATACATAAGATCTTAGATTTTTTAACTCATTTAAATGTGGGTGATCAGTGATAGTAATGTAAAAGTAGTTTTTGAATGTAAAATTTAGGCATAAAAGGCCCAAAGGATTTACCACACACCACCCTCCATGCTTATAAATCTTTTAAGTTACTGTGTAGTAACCAGAATACTTGAAAGCACTGGACATTAATTTCACATTTCAAGTAAAAGTATAACTACTGATTGGTACCTCTTGAGGGATTAGGGCCTTCATTTTATGACTTCCCAAAAGAGGAAGCACACCTGGAATTTCTCCTAAATTAATAATTTTTCTCTAAATACTTATAATTTTAAATAACCAGGACCTAGATGTGCTGAGCAATGATTTTTAGGTTACAGATTTTCGTTTTTGTCACTTTGCACTTTTTAGCCACGATGAAGTCTTAAGGAATGAGGAAGCCATAGTCCCAAAGTACTGTTTGAGGTCAATTCTTTGGAAAAGAAGAATTGTGCTAATAGTGTATTGTAAAGAAACACTAATAGAGATGAAGGAAGAAAAGTTGAAAGAAAGTCTGATAGTTTCTATGTTGTTATTTTAATATTTTAATTATTTTTTTCTTTTAGATTTTGAACCCTCCACCATCCCCAGCCACAGAGCGATCACATTACACTATGGAATTTGGATATTCTTCAAACAGTCCTTCCACTCATAGGTCATACAGGTAATACACATCCTCCTCTAAAATAAGGTGCAGTTTTTATTAGAAAGTGTTTTAGTTGTGGACCTGATATAGCCCCAAATGAGTAGACGATGGTCACGAGAGAGAGACTAGGCATCTTGTCTTGGTAGTACTGACATTGCCTCTACCACAAATCCTTTCCTTTCAGGACGTTATACTTTTTAAAAAATTTTTGGAGATGGATTTCGCTCTTGTCCCCCAGGCTGGAGTGTAATGGCATGATCTCAGCTCACTGCAACCTCTGCCTCCCAGGTTCAAGCGATTCTCCTGCCTCAGCCTCTCAAATAGCTGGGATTACAGATCCACACTACCACGCCCAGCTAATTTTTGTATTTTTAGTGGAAACGTGGTTTCACCATGTTGGCCAGGCTGGTCTTGAACTCCTGATCTCAGGTGATCCATCTGCCTTGGCCTCCCAAATTGCTGGGATTACAGGTGTGAGCCACCACACCCAGCCTATACTTTTTTTTTTTTTTTTTTTTTTTAAAGAGAGTCACAAATGCTAGCTTTTATAATAATAAAATACAGCCTCAGGCTTTGGCAGTATTCTAAGGAGGAATTACCCACCAAAGTGACTGGTTTCAAAATAGTTTGATATTCTAAGAATGAAATATTGGGATAAGATTGGTTCGTAGAATTGAGAGTTTAAAACAGCAACATACTCAGAGCACAGAATTTTAGAAAAGTTGAGAGAAATGTAAGTTCAGCCATTGCTTGCATATGCTATTACAATTTGGAGTGAAAAATTTCTCATGTAGTTGCATGGAATAAAGATTGAAATAAATAAAGTGTATTTGTAAGCCAAAAAAGATGAAATTATTCCTTTTTGCTAATTTATGAGTCTATAAAGTGTGTTGAGCAGGTCAAGTACTGTTGTATCATTTTCCACTTCTATGTTCCTTGAAAGGCCAACAGACCATCAGTAGCTTCAGAGTTTCTGTCTAAACACTGAAGTGCCCAGGGTTTATGGGCATCCCTCAAGTGCCCGTTATCTTCTAGATAATCTTTTCTATCTTCTATCCTCTCTAGATAATCCTCTATTATCTTTCCTAGCATTTCAGTCAAATTGGCCTGATATGACCTCACCCATGTGTAGAAATAAAGTGGAAACCACTTAAAGTATCTCACTCAGAATTCTCATTTCAGTTTAGATAAGACTGAAATAGCCTTGGCTGTGAACTGATTGTTTTAATGATTTGTTGTAATGTTGCTTTCCCTGCCACAAGTTTCTTCTTCTAGGAAGCCAAAACAGAAAAAGCAGAAGCCTGAAAATTGAGAAAGGAGAAAGATACAAAATTTTATTTTTTAAAAGTAATGTCCTTAATTCAAATTGACTAAGGCACTCATCAGAATAAACATGATTGCATAAAAAACTATTCTTGCTTAACTATTTTCCGTACAAGCCCAGTTTCTGTTTCCTCTGAGTCAAAACTTACATCATTTGTTGAGATTTTGGTCTAAACTGGGACATGAAAAATTTTATTAATTCAGTTTGTTTTCTTTTTTTTTTTTTTTTCATGAAAATAGAAGTATTTGGACTTTTAAATGTTGACTTTAGAAATTTCACCAAGGATTGACACCTGATTGGACAAAAAGTTAAACAAAACAAACTGTGACATCATATCAGTATTGATAGTAAAAGCTTTTGAGAACTCGCTCAGTGGGTCACATAACTTTTGGTCTCTGGCAGCCTTGCACCCTTTTTATTTTTATTTTTATTTTTATTTTTGAGACAGGGTCTTGCTCTGTCGCCCAGGCTGGAGTGCAGGGGCACAGTCACAGCTTACTGCAGTCTCCACCTCCCGGGCTCAAGCAATCCTCCTGCCTCAGCCACCCAAGTAGCTGGGACTACAGGTGTGTGTCACCACGCCTGGCTAGCTTTCTTTTATTTTTTGTAGAGACGGGGTCTTGCTATGGTGCCCAGGCTGGTTTCTTTCTTTCTTTCTTTTTTAAAGACTAATCAAATGCAGTAGTAAGAAGGGGAGACAGAGTAGAACAAGGAGTTTGATCTGTAACTGTGAACAATCTGGCAGCCATTTCTTTTGAAGCAAGCCCAAGTGATATCAAATGGTTTGTATCCTGGGTTCCTGGGATATATTATCTTGTGGTGCTCTGTATCACTAGGTGTTTTATGAATCGTTGTATCAGTTTTTAACTTGGTTTTCCCCTTCTCTTGTAGTCACTTTGATGAGAAAGCTTATGAAAAAATCTTTGGGATAAATTTAAGATCAGCTTTACCATATTTAGAATAAACAGGTATAAGAAGTTAAAAATAGAAGTAGGAATGACAGAAAAGGCAGAACTTAGGTCAGATCTTATTTTCACTAGTATGTTTCTCTCTTTCCAATGCCTTTTTCTTTAGTTAGCAGTGCTACAAACCTAACAACTGTACATCACTTATAAAGATAAACAAGTGTAAGAAATAAACTAGGCCTCTGAAATATACATTAGAAAATTCACTGACCCTTTATGGGCATTTAAATTTTATCATTTTGATGTTTAAAGCTGCTCTTATGACAGGTACTTACCTATACACAGGGAATGAAAACCGTTTCCGCCAACCACAGCAATTTCCCTTTGCTAAGATAACAGCAGTGGAATAGTTATGCCCCTGAGGCTGTCTACCAAAATCCAGCCTGGACTGTACAGAAATTGTACAGATTTGTACAGAAGAAAGAAATGAAGACTTCAGATGTCATTAAATTAATTATTCATCAGGTTAATTTTGGAGTAAAGAATGTTGAGGGAATGCTGACATGTTTGAGTAGTGTAAAATATGTAAAAACCCATTCTTCCCATGGGCTATGAAACTGCAGAACAAATTTGAATAGTCATTTTTTATTCTGTGATACAGTTTAACTTGAAGATATAAGAGCACAACCAGAGGCTAGATTGAATTCACCTCTGCATTCCCATGCTGTTCATTTTCTTATTTGCAAATAAGAAAGTACCTGCTATCTTCCTCAGCGAATCTGCCATTGAAAATTGCCTCTTGGTCTGTGTAAATTTAAATTGCAGTAGCTTATTGTTTTCATAGTGTAGTTGACATCTAATACCTCTATTCTGAGAGGGAAAATCATTTTTTTTGTAAAACTAACTGCTTCTCTTTATTTTCTTCCTATACCAGCTACAGGCCATATAGCTACCGGCACTTTGCACCCCCCACCACACCCTGCAGCACAGATGTTTGTGACAGTGACTATGCTCCTAGTCGGAGAATGACCTCAGTGGCAACAGCCAAGGGCTATACCAGTGACTTGAACTATGATTCAGAACCTGTGCCCCCACCTCCCACACCCCGAAGCCAATACTTGTCAGCAGAGGAGAACTATGAAAGCTGCCCACCTTCTCCATACACAGAGAGGAGCTATTCTCATCACCTCTACCCACCGCCACCCTCTCCCTGTACAGACTCCTCCTGAGGAGGGGCCCTCCTCCTCTGACTGCCTCCAACGTAAAAATGTAAATATAAATTTGGTTGAGATCTGGAGGGGGGGAGGGAGCTATTAGAGAAGGATGAGGCAGACCATGTACAGTTAAAATTATAAAATGGGGTAGGGAATACTGGAGATATTTGTACAGAAGAAAAGGATATTTATATATTTTCTTAAAACAGCAGATTTGCTGCTTGTGCCATAAAAGTTTGTATAAAAAAAATTTGTACTAAAAGTTTTATTTTTGCAAACTAAATACACAAAGCATGCCTTAAACCCAGTGAAGCAACTGAGTACAAAGGAAACAGGAATAATAAAGGCATCACTGACCAGGAATATCTGGGCTTTATTGATACCAAAAATAAAAAAGAGGAAGAAGAAAAACTAAGTCCATCTCAGAGCAGCAAACCATAGATACATGGATGTAGCCAGATAGCCTTCAGTTAACTAACATTTGAGGGCCAACAAGTAAGAAACGATGAAAGGAATAAAAAGGAATTAATACTAACCTTAGATGAAGGGCTTTGTTTTCTCTAGGAATCCAACAGTGTTAGTGAGGAAGGTAGATATTTCTAAAAACCCATTCTGGGTGTTGCTGTTGTAGGAGAGATCAGCCCTCTGGTAAGATGCCATAAGCTGTGTGTGTGTGCAAGTCTCTATCCCTACCTTTAGAATCCATACCTCTGTCAAAATGAATTTTTTTCTCTAGGTATGTTTACCTTGCTGCCTCCTCCAGCAACTTGGTAAGTCATTTTGCTAAGATACCATGATTTTTTTAAGCTGAAGCATTGCCTAAATGGAATTTTCTAAATTAAACTTGATTTTAATATTTCTTTTAGCTCCATTCCCCAGTAGGCTTAGCTCTTCAATTTGACTGCTGGTTTTGCATAATGATCAAAAGTTAGACATATTATTTCTCTTCTTCCAAGATTGTTTTAATGCTCATTAAAATGTCTTTTTACAACACATATAGACAATGTTTAAGAATTAAAAATTTAACCATTATGTTTTTGTTGTAAATTAATCATATATCCTTGCACTACTTTCAGCATATATCACAGTATGAAATCATTTATATATAATATATATATATATATTTTTTTCTGAGTAAAACATTTAAATATGTTCTGGTTAGAGACAATCTATTTAAAAAGAATTTTTTCTTATCAGGATTTTCCCTATATTAACAGTTTGTGATGTTTTCATGTTCTTTAGGCCGGTTTTTCTCAGAATAATGTCTACATACATACCTCTTCTAATGTGTGACATGAATTTAATATCTTTCTGTTACCCACTGTGAATGTTAGGCTGTTCTCAAATTATCCACAAATTATTCTTGTAATCACCTCATATTTTTATGTGGCTCCTCTCTTACCCATTATGGATTAAGATAATTTAACAAATTTAACAATGAGGATTAAATGAGAAGGCAAACTGTTAACTTGTCAGCTGTCAGATTTTGGGTGGAAGGGAATAATGGAAGCCTCTTTAGTGATCTGCCTGACCTGCTGTCATGTATGGTACTGGGGCTGCTACATCTTCAGCTATCAGGGCTGACCTGTGGAATGATTCTAGCACTTGCTCTGCCACCTTGCCAGAAGTTCGTTTCCTGCTTTTTACATGTCTAGCACTTTTCTGCTAAAATTGAATGGTTTTAAACTAATGTATTTTTAGCTTAAGAGGTGTTGGTCAGTTAATTATTGAATTTTTTTTTTTTCCTTTTTAAATTCTGTCTTGCAAAGGCCTTCTCTGGGTTTCAGGGCCCAAGAAAAAACAGTGGAAGAAAGGATTCAGAATTTTGGCAAGGGTGAAGTAACTGTTCATGCAATTTAAAAATACCTAAGTAAAGTTTTTGAAGATAAAATTGTGGTTTCAGAATAATGCTGATTGTTGGAGACTGTAAGAATCAGGTGCACTTGATTTTGCATATAAGCAAATGGTAAATCTATCAGAGTCCTAAAACAGACAAGCATGAACTCTTCCCGTTGCTGGAACTAAGTGCCCACAGTGTCAGACAAAATGGACATTGAACTTGGATTCTGTGATATACAGGGCACTTGATGCTTAAATGAAGATGGAAAGGTTAGCAATATCTGGGTGTCAGTTAGAATTTGAGAATTCTATATGTTTACATTTTTAAATGTGCATCTTGATCTGGTGGGCTTCCCATGTGGAGACTTGCACTCTAATTAACTAAGAAGAATATTGCCTTGTTGGATCTCAGTCCATGTGCTTGCACTGCGATGGCAATGGCCTCTTCTTCAAAATACTAATTTGTGTGCCAATTTGTTTAAAATTATTTGAAGGCAGTTCAGCCTAATCTCAGTGTTCTCTTTCTGGGGTAGATGAGATGGATTCTTAATATTTCTGGGAGTACTTTTTAATGAGAGAATTGTCAAATTTGGAAAGATTTATTGAGCCTTAGGTTACATGGACAGTTAAGCTTAAGTAAACTGTATATTGATTATTAAACACGAGCTGTAATTGGAAAAGTTGAGAGGAAAAACATGAGACCACAAATTAGGGGGAAAAAAGAAAAGGGCTTTTTAAATTTGGTATATTAAATTCATTGTTCAAGGGGGAAAATGAATAATGTTTCATTAGATTCCTTATATGCAAAAGTATTTATTTTGAACATGTGTCCTAAAATATGTGCACTAACTGATGTGATTAAAATTGTCCAAGAAATAAACTTGAGCATAACATACTTTCTGTGCACCACAGTAAGCTATTTTGCATTGAAGTGGTCTTTTATAACTAAGGCCTGGACTTGGCTCCAACAGAGTCATGGTCTTCTGAATAGTGACTTAAGGAGTTTTGTTTGCTTAAGTCAGATAATAGTACATTCACAGGAAAAAAAGAGAGTTGGTGGATAGAATTTTCTGACTATTAATTTTTCTTCCATGAAATTTTATTATGCCTTTGGCACTTTCTGCCACTCTTACAGCATATCACAAGATGTCTGTTTAGCAGAAGATTATGTAGTTACTTTAATTTTAATATAAAAATAACTTGTGATACATTACCAAGAGATCTCTGATTCTTTAGTAAGTTTGAGAACAGCTATTCTACAGAGATGATAGGTATTTAGAAATGAAGACTTTAAAGTACATTTTAATCTAATATAGGCCAGTAATTGGGGGAAGGGGCTTTGAGCAGTACAATTTTAAGATGATTTTGAGGGTTGTATTTCTTTATCATTTAAAAATACCCTAAAGTCAGTAATTTATATGAAGGAAACTCATTGTTGAAGGTATAAAAATAGCCATCATCTGTATTAGGTAGCAGTTTTGGAGGATCATCTTTTTCTTTTGCTATAAAGCCCTATTAATGAAGAATACTTCCAGTAGAGTTAATAGCTGTGGCTTACCTAGTGTGTTAATGAAGTGTGTTTATTTATGTGACTTGATACCAGTAGTCATAATAGAGACTGAAGAGGTATGCGTTAAGCACGCCTACTTCTATGCAGTAAACAGGCTGCTGCTGCCTAGATTAGATTCTTAGAAATGTCATATTTTGAATTGTTTTATTTCTTGTAGGGGAAGATTTGTCCCACTTCATTGATTTGCATGCCATAGGAATTACATATTGGTTAGCATTACGTATCTAACAAGATTCAGAAACAAAAATCTTGGACTTTTCACATCCGAAATATGTCAGCTCTTAATAAATGTGTGGTGCTTAAGTCTACATATGGCATCCATAGTTGATCTAGAGTGTGGATATGAGTGTGTTGACCAGTTATCAGTAGGTGGACAAATATTTGGGCATCTACAGATAAGACTATGCACTAAGTGTGGACTGAGTCCTAAAGAAGCTTATAGTCAAGTGTTTAAAACATTATCAGAATTCTTAAACCCAAGGAATTTAATTGTATTTGGTACTTCTTAAGCCTAAAATGAACGAAGAGAAAGATGATTTTAGAAAGTACTTGTAGTGCATGTGTGGCTTCTGACTTTTGGGATGGCACCATTTTATAATAGTTTCGAAATTTAGCTTTTGAAATTCTCAACATTTTACGGTAGAAGACTTTGGACCTCAAGGATAAAATTATACGTTTGTAATTTTTTTAAAATTTAAATTATAAGTATTGTGAATTCACACTCTCAGGCTATTGTCTGACTTGATCTGCGTCTCGTAAAGCCTGTACCTGAGTGGAGTGGAAGGTGGAGTCTTACGTTAATCAGTTACTGACTCTACCCTCACCCTCTTTCAATTGAGGTAAACTTTGCTGTTTTTCTTTTTCATAAAGCATTCTTAAATTGTTGAGTTTATTGCTGAAAAAAATCTCCATGACTTTACAGATAGAATTACAAACTAAATGATTTCTTGTACTTAGAAGCAGAGTACAGACCTAAAAAACTGTTAGATTCCCCACCATCACTTAGGGTTTGCCCAAAAGCAACACCAAAGAATTAAAGACAACATGCTTTTGCTTAACTGTCCATTTTGGTTGTTTTGTTTTTTAATCAAATATAAGCAGGATGGGCGATAGAGATATATTTATATATAGATATATATTCTATATATCTAATGCCTAAATATGAGTATTAAAGGGAACATTTTTAAAGTCTGATTAAATCCAATATTACATGAAATTAAATATATGGGTTAGTAAGGAAAAATGTTAAAAAGTAGAGAGGATACCAAGAAGATTAAACTGGACTAGCCTTATTTGCAAGTGAAGGATCTGGTGCTGCTTTCAGATGTTTATCCTTTATTTTTTTCCCTTAAGCTTTAATCTTCGTCATTGTCTTAAAGTCAGCTGGTGTTTCTTGTTCATCGACTTTGGTACGATGGTGCTTTGCAAGGATGTATTTATATTATAATGGCCAACATTTGGTCAGCCCTAGTCCACTTATTCACTTCCCTCCTTTTGTAAAATAAGTGCTTTAATTATAAACTGTATAAAAATACCTTGTATAAAACCCCCTTTTTGATTATTACAATAAATAAGCTGAATTGTAACAAATGAAATGTTGATTTTTGTAATAAAACAGTGGAAAAGTAAAAGTGTCTGTCCTTTCTTTTCAGCAAGAAATTAAGACAGTAGCTGGTTTTGCTTTGCTGTGATGTAAATAAGACTGTTTCAGACACAAAACCCAGCTTTATTGTTTGCATTTTAAATAATACTCTGCCAGCACACCTATAGTCCCAGCTACTTGGAAGACTGAAGTGGGAGGATCACTTAAGCTGGGGAGGTTGAGGCTGCAGTAAGACTCGTGATTGCGCCACTTGCACTGCAGCCTTGGGCTACAGAGTGAAACTCTGTCTCTAAATCAGTCAGTCAGCCAATCAGTCTCTGCAAGAGAGATTTGCGAAGGGCTGTTGCTTAGTTCAGTGCTGGCAGCATTTGTGTTTGGGAATAAGAATGAGAAATAGCCTGTGCTTCAGAACTGCTCTTGTTTTCAGTAAACTGGAAGGAGTTCTAGTGTAGACTCTGAGCACTTCCCTGTTTTCCAAGATCTTAAATCAGCTTATAAAATGCACATTGCTTTCCTGGTGAAGAGCCCAGTGTGATGTGATGATTCTTTTTCTATGAGGGTAGGACATAGTAAAAACCAGTGAAATACCAGGTCTCTGCTTGATTCTAAGCTTACTAGTTTGATAGGAAGGGAGGAAAGCTGCTCTTTTATTTTGCAGTATTTGAGCCCAAATACCAATGAAAGGGAAACCAAGTTTTAATATGTTTTTCCTTAGCCAATGCCCTCAAATAAGTGAACTTACCTTGGTCTTTGCTGACTCCTCCCATTCTTTCCCCTGGAAGGAAAACAAAAACTACATGTTGTGCCATTCCCAGTTAAATGAAAGAAAGAAAAGGCAGAAGATTGGTTTGCCTGATGGAAAGGCAGTCTCACGAATGGGGAAACACTGCAAACTGTTTTGGGTCCTTTCCCCAGATAGGTTTTCAGCTAAGTAAACCATTAAGTAGTTTTTATTTTAATTCTTTGCCTTGTATATGATTGCATTGTTTCTATAAATTTAATTCAAATGATGAATTACTGTTCTCAGATCTCTGGTTCCATCCATTTATATCATTATGTAATCTGCACAATCCCCCCTCCCACAGAAAATCTGCTTGAGATTTGCATTTTTAAATTCATATTTAGTCAACATACAAAACCAGTCTTCTCCAATACAGAAGTTAAAATGAAGGATAATTTTATTAACGTTCTAGCCTGCATTTACTGTGTACCAGGCACTGTGCTGCCTTTCCTCGCCTCCCGCCCTCCCACTTAAAATAATCAAATGATTGCCAGCTGTGGTAGCTTGAGTCTGTAAGCTACTCGGGAAGCTGAGGTGGGAAGATCTTTTGAGGTCAGGAGTTTGAGACTAGCCTGGTCAACAGAGAAACCCCTACCTCTAGAATAAAGAGAATAATAAAGTGATGAATGACCAGGCTTGATAGGAAATGCCTAATTTGACTATGAAAAGCTCCACTGCAAAATTTTGATCAGAAACAGGTTGTCACCGGGCACAGCACTTTGGGAGGCCGAGGCGAGCGGATTGCCTGAGGTCAGGAGTTCGAGACCAGCCTGACAGACTTGGTGAAACCTTGTCTATACTAAAAATGCAAAAATTAGCTGGGCATTTTGGCAGGCGCCTGTAATCCCAGCTACTCGAGGGGCTGAGGCAGCAGAATCTCTAGAACCCGGGAGGCAGAAGTTGCAGTGAGCCGAGACGGGGCCTTGGCACTCCAACCAGCCTGGGCAACAAGAGCGAAACTCTGTCTCAAAAAAAAAAAAAAGGACAAACGGGTTGTCTTTGGGTAGAGGGAAAAGGATACAGATTGAGGTCTAGATTTTAATATTTATTCCACTGTAATTAATTGTCAAGGCATGTCTGGACGCATTTATCTCTCAGTATTTCTTGGCATTAGTCTCTAATGTAGAGTTTTCAGAACCTTAACTCTTTAATGAGCCAGTTGACTCTTTTTTTTTTTGAGACTGAGTCTTGCTCTGTCGCCAGGCTGGAGTGCAGTGGTGCTATCTCAGCTCACTGCAACCTCTGACTCTCTGGTTCAAGCAATTCTCCTGCCTCAGCCTCCCAAGTAGCTGGGATTACAGGCGTGCGCCACCACACCCAGCTAATTTTTTGTATTTTTAGTAGAGATGGGTTTTCACCATGTTGGCCAGGATGGTCTCCATCTCCTAACCTTGTGATCTGCCCACTCGGCCTCCCAAAGTGCTGGGATTACAGGCGTGAGCCACCACGACTGGCTACCAGTTGACTCTTTAATTAGTCAATTCCAATACCTGTTCTAGAGAGGTACTTACACATAATGCATTTGAGGCAATGAATTGTATTACAAGGCAGAGTCCATTGAAGCCCGAACACCTATGTGGTATCCTATTCCATGGAGATTCCTATTCGATGCTTCCTTTCCCCTAGGCCCTTGCTTTGCTTTCCAAAGAAATTAACTGTCAAAAAGGAGACAGCCCGATGCCCATCTTATATCACAAGCTGCATGGCAGACAGAAGTGGTTATCTTGAGGTCTTTTGACTTCTGATCATCCTACCAAAAGCTCCCCCACTACCATTACTCAATTGAACAGCCTTGAAGATTCTCGTCTTTTGTCCAGTAATTGAAGTTCCTTCTTGGGGATTCCATGGGAAGGAAAAGGTTAGGGTCCTCAAGTATGCAGTGCTCTGATTCTTAACTGCAGATACATATGTAACAGGAAAAATTTTAATACCTCCGTTTCTCTAATCTAGGTTATTCATATTTTCTCTTATGTCAGCTTTAGTTACTTGTGTCTTTCAAGGGATTTGTCCATTTCATCTAAGTTGTTGATTTACTGACATAAAATACGTTCTCCATCCTTTTAATGTCTGTTTTTGTTTCTGACATTGGCAATTTGTGTCTTCTCTACTGGGACTCAGAACATAGTACCTAAAATATGACACCTTGGAATACTATTTTGAGCTGAAGGAATTTGAGAGAAATCGTGGAAGCAGGATTCCCTCATCATTCTCACCTGAAGCAGGTTATAAACCTGGGATAAGTTTTCTGATCTTCCCCTTAAGCAGGTCTCTCGTGTTGAGAGGTGCTTTCTCTACACCTGGAAGAAAGGAACATTCTTTGTTTTTTTAAATCATTATTTTGTGCCTTTATTTTTTTATTTTTATTTTATTTTATTATTATTATACTTTAAGTTTTGCGGTACATGTGCACAACGTGCAGGTTGGTTACATATGTATACATGTGCCATGTTGGTGTGCTGCACCCATTGACTTGTCATTTAGCATTAGGTATATCCACATTCTTCTCTCTAAAGACAAAGGGTCGGCCGGGCTCAGTGGCTCACACCTGTAATCCCAGCACTTTGGGAGGCTGAGGCGGGTGGATCACCTGAGGTCAGGAGTTTGAGACCAGCCTGGCCAACATGGTGAAACCGTCTCTACTAAAAATACAAAAATTAGCCAGCTATGGTGGTGGGTGCCTGTAATCCTAGCTACTCAGGAGGCTGAGGCACGATAATGGCGTGAACCCGGGAGGAGGAGGTTGCAGTGAGCCGAGATCACGCCACTGCACTCAAGCCTGGGTGACAGAGCAAGACTCCATCTCAAAAAAAAAAAAAAAGGGTCACAAAGAAGAATCTAAACTTAGGTCTTGCTAAATTTCCCGTTATCATGAGATCATACCCTTTATGTCCTGTCATATTTCTCCACAACTGTCTACTCTTCATCAAACATACTACAAAACACACTAACACTTGTCTGTTTCTTTGGGTCTTCATTTCAGTATGAAGACTGCTGTACTACGTAAAACATATGAAATAAATTTGATGGTTTTCTCTTTTTTTTTTTTTTTTTTTTTTTTTGTGGAGACAGACTCTTGCTCTGTTATCCAGGCTAGAGTGCAGTGACGTGATCCTGGCTCACTGCAACCTCCACCTTCCAGACTCAGGTGATCCTCCCACCTCAGGCTCCCGAGTAGCTGAGACTACAGGCACACACCACCACATCCAGCTAATTTTTTTGTAGTTTTTGTAGAAATGAGGTTTTACCATGTTGCCTAGGCTGGTCTTGAACTCCTGGGCTCAAGCAATCTGCCCACCTCAGCCTCCCAAAGTGCTGGGATTATAGGTGTGAGCTACCACACCTGGCCAAAAAATTATTTATAGCTCTATCCCCACCCCATTTGGTTGTTTGTCACAAAGTTATATCTTTATCCACGTGCCCCCAGACATAAACTAATAATTATTTTAAACACATTAGAATTTTAAATTATGTAGAAAACAATATGGAGGCCGGGCACGGTGGCTCATGCCTGTAATTTCAGCACTTTGGGAGGGTGAGGTGGGCGGATCACCCGAGGTCAGGAGTTTGAGACCAGCCTGGCCAACATGGTGAAACTCCATCTGTACTAAAAATACAAAAATTAGCTGGGCGTGATGGTGCATGCCTGTAATCCCAGCTACTCAGGAGGCTGAGGCATGAGAATCACTTGAACCCAGGAGGTGGAGGTTGCAGTGAGCCGAGATCGCGCCACTGCACTCCAGCCTGGGCAACAGGGTGAGACTCCATCTCAAAAAAAAAAAAAAAGAAAAAGAAAACAATGTGCAATAACAAAACAAAATTACAACAATACTAGTGTTTAAATTATTTTTTTAAATGTATTATTAGTCTCTTGGCTGGGCATGGTGGCTCACACCTATAATTCCAGCACTTTGAGAGGCCAAGGTGGGCGGATCCTTTGAGGTCAGGAGTTTGAGACCAGCCTGGCCAACATGGTGAGATCCTGTCTCTACTAATAATAGCAAAAATAGCCGCGCATGGTGGTGCGTGCCTGTAATCCTAGCTACTTGGGAAGGTGAGGCAGGAGAATAGCTTGAGCCTGGGAGGTAGAAGTTGCAGTGTGTTGAGATCATGCCACTACACTCCAGTCTGGGTGACAGAGTGAGACTGTCAAAAAAAAAAAAAAAAAAAAAAAAAACTCCGGGGCACGGGGGCTCACATCTGAAATTCCAGCACTTTGGGAGGCCGAGGCAGGCAGATCATGAGGTTAGGAGATTGAGACCATCCTGGGTAACACAGTGAAACTCCATCTCTACTAAAAATACAAAAAATTAGCCAGGTGCGGTGGCATGTGCCTGTAGTCCCAGCTACTCGGGAGGCTGAGGCAGGAGAATTGCTTGAACCCAGGAGGTGGAGGTTGCAGTGAGCCGAGATTGCGCCATTGCACTCCAGCCTGGACGACAGAATAAGACTGTCTCAAAAAAAAAAAAAAAAAAAGTGTAGAAAACAAAAAGTAGAGTTACAAACCCTTGTCCAAATAATACTAGCTTTGGTCAGGGCATGGTGGCTCATGCCTGTAATCCTAGCACTTTGAGAGGCCAAAGCAGGCAGATCACCTGTTTGCGACCAGGCTGGCCAACATGATGAAACCCTGTCTCTACTAAAAATACAAAAATTAGCCAGGCATGGTGGTGCACACCTGTAATCCCAGTTACTTGGGAGGCTGAGGCACGAGAATTGCTTGACCCCTCCAGGAGACAGAGGTTGCAGTGGGCTGAGATCGTGCCACAGTACTCCAGCCTGGACAACAGAGCAAGACTCTGTCTCAAAAAAATAATACTAGCTTTGGTAGTGGCCTATGTATTTACCTTCATTGAGATCTTTATTTCTTCAAATGGCTTTAGTTACTGTCAAGGGTCCTTTAATTTCACCCTGCAGAGGTGACCTAGTCTAACAAACTCAATCAGCTTTTGTTTATCTGGGAATTAATTTCCCCCTCATTTTGAAAGATAATTGATATGGTTTTGCTGTGTCCCCACCCAAATCTCATCTTGAATTGTAGTTCCCATAATCCCCACGTGTCATGAGAGGGACCTGGTGGGAGGTAATTGAATCACAGGAGCAGTTTCCCCCATGCTATTCCCGTGATAGTAAGTTCTCACGAGATCTGATGGTTTTATAAGGGGCTTTCCCCTTTGCTTGGCTCTCTATTTTTCTCCTGCTGCCATGTGAAGGAGGACACGTTTGTTTCCCCTTATGCCATGATTATAAGTTTCCTGAGGCCTCCCCAGCCATACTGAAATGTGAGTCAATTAAACCTCTTTCCTTTATAAATTACCCAGTCTTGGGTATGTCCTTATAGCAGAGTGAGAACAAGCTAATACAATAGTTTTGCTGAATATAAGATTCTTGGTTGACATGTTTTTTTGTTTTTTTTGTTTTTTTTCTTTTAGCATGTTGAATATATTGGCTCATTGCCTTCTGGCATCCAAAGTTTTTGATGAAAAATCTGCTGATGATCTAAGGGTTCCTTGTATGTGATGAGTCAATTCCCTCATCCTACTTTCAGGATTATCTGTCATTGTCTTTCAGGCATTTGATTATAATGTGCCTCAGGGTAGGTCTCTTTCAGCTCATTGTGCTTGGAATTCATTGAGCTTCTTTATTTACATTCGTATCTTTCCTCAAATTTGTGATGTTTGCAGCCATTATTTCTTCATGTATTCTCTGTGCCTCTCTCTCTCTCTCTCTCTCTCCTTTCCTCTGGAACTCCCATAATGCTTGTGTTGGGCAGCTTGATGATGTCTCACAACTCCCTTAGGCTCTGTTCGCTTTTCTTCAGACTTTTTCTTTCTGTTCCTCAGACTTGATAATTTCCACTGTCTTATTGATAAAGGCAGGAGACAGAGAAATCCTAGGCAGATGGGCAGGTCCCCAGTGAAACCCCACATTCAAGCCAAAGAGAGTTTAAAGCCTGAGGCCAAGCTACAAGTCAAATTCACAGATTGGATTGAGAACTGTCTTCCTGTTTGGTGTGCTTTCCTTTGATTGATCCCCACCCTTAACCTATCTTACATACACCTACCCTTCCCTAATTGTTTTTACACTGTGCCCACCTTTCACTGGTGCCTTGGTTTTAACCTTTCTTGCATACTCACAAACCAGGAAGCACGCACTCCCTTATCCTGTGCCTATAAAAACCCCAGATTCAGCCACACTGAGAGAGACAACCTGACTTCAGGAGAGACAGTCCCACCTTCCCACCCTCTCTCCACTGACAGCTGTTTCTTCACTCAATAAAATTATCTGTCTTTACCACCCTTTAGTTGTCAGCATGACCTCATTCTTCTTGGATGCAGGACAAGAGCTTGGGACTCACTGAATGTGGGTGGCCAGAAAGGCTGTAACACTGGCCCTCTGCCCTCAATGGTGGAGGGCAGCTTCGCCACATGACAGAAGCAGTGGTGGGGCCAAGCTGGTCCCGGAGCCATGCCAGTTCTGGAGCCCTGGGTCAAGGAGGGGCAAGAATCTGACTGAGCTGTTAACATGCTGCTGTCCATCAGGCTGTAGACAATGGAACTAAAAGAGCTAATTAGCACGCTAACACCCCTTCTGGGGATTTAGGGTCATGGGGCACCCCTGCTTGGGCACTGTTGTGATCTTCTTAGGGCAACATACCTGGTCTGGCCATGGGGCTTGCATAGAGCTTGCTCCTGTGTTGGCACTTGGAGCGACCAACCAAGCCCTGCACTTGCTTGCCCATGTGCTCCCTCCTACCAGGGGCTGAGCACAGCAGGCCGAGGTGATGGGTGCCCCTGCTGCAAGCCCAGCAAAGGGGCCAAGAAAAATCCTGCGTCATTATGTTCAAGTCTCCTGATTCTTTTTTTTTTTTTTTTTTGAGACGGGGTCTTGCTCTGTCGCCCAGGCTGGAGTGCAGTGGCGCGATCTCCGCTCACTGCAGGCTCCGCCCCCCGGGGTTCCCGCCATTCTCCTGCCTCAGCCTCCCGAGTAGCTGGGACTACAGGCGCCGGCCACCACGCCTGGCTAATTTTTTGTATTTTTAGTAGAGACGGGGTTTCACCGTGTTAGCCAGGATGGTCTCGATCTCCTGACCTCGTGATCCGCCCGCCTCAGCCTCCCAATGTGCTGGGATTACAGGCGTGAGCCACCGCGCCCAGCCAAGTTTCCTGATTCTTTCTTCTGCTTTCTCAAATCTGTCTTTAAATTTGTTTAGTGAATTTTTTATTTCAGTAATTGTACTTTCAGCTTTCAAAATTTCTTTTTGTTTTCTTTTTAGGTTGCTTGTCCCTTTATTGATATTTCTATTTTGTCCGTACGCTATTTACATTATTTTTTTACTTTCTCCATGTTCGTTTTATTCTTTTTTGAGAATCTTTAAGACAGTTGTTTGAAAGCCTTTCTCTAGTAGATTTGCCACCAGATCTTTTTCAGAGACCGTTTCTGTTGATTTTTTTCCTTTGGGTCATACTTTCCTGTTTCTTTGTATGCTTTGATTTTTTGTTGTTGTTGAAAACATAGACATTTGAATTTAATAATATGACAACTGTGGAAATCAGATTAACCCCCTTCCCCAGGGCTTGCTATTTTGTGGTTTGGGTTTGTGTGGTTTTGATTTTTAATTGTTGTACACTGTCTCTGTACCAAGGATCACCCTGAGGTATAAACTTAAGTCTTCTGAGGTCTTTTCTGAGTCTGTGCCTCTCTTTGGACATGCAGGGTCAATTTCATATTTTTCCCCCAAGTACAGTTGCTTTTGAATATCCTAGTCTCATTGTCTGGCTCCCCAAATGGGAAAAGGAGAAAAACGAAAAGGAGAAAAAGAGAGCAGAGGCCTTTTAAATTTCCTGGAAGTCACTTCAGCTGGAGGAGGAGGGGCTTGTAGTCATGGGGAGAGGTGTAATGAGTCAGACTGACAAACAATGGCTGCCACCTCTTTACCTGCACCTCTTTGATCAGAGCAGGAGTCAGCAATCAGTGCACAGATCCCTCATATTTGGAGAACAAGGTTCTTTTTTTCCACTCTGCTTACTACAAGCTGTGTGCAAACTGCTCCAGGAACAGGTGCACCATTGCTTGCCATGGGACTGGAGTTGGGGGATAGGTAGCTGGTATTGTGCTAAGAGCTGAAATTGATTAAATTAACTGTAGTTTACCTGTCGAAGCTTTTGCCTGGAAGTTGCAAACCTTTAAGACTTCAGAGTTCCAAAATAGTTATTTCAGATTGATTCTGTCTGAGTTATTGTTGTCTAGGTGGGAGACAGATTTCTGGTGTTTCCTATTCCACCATCTTCCCAGAATCCTTTCCTATCATTTGTGTATTCATTTATTTATTGGGAGATGGAGTCTCGCTCTGTCACCCGGGCTGGAGTCTTGCTCTGTTGCCCGGGCTGGAGTGCAGTGGCTCAATCTTGGCTCACTGCAACCTCTGCCTCCCAGGTTCAGGCCATTCTCTTGCCTCAGCCTCTTTTGTAGCCAGGATTATAGGCATGCACCACCATGCAGGGCTAATTTTTGTATTTTTAGTAGTGACGGGGTTTCACCATGTTGGCCAGGCTGGTCTCGAACTCCTGACCTCAGGTGATACACCTGCTTCAGCCTCCCAAAGTTGGGGGATTACAGGCAAGAGCCACCGCACCTGGCTTCATTTGTGTTTTTATTGTCATAAGTTTTACTTCTGCATGTTGTAAATGCCATAATATACTATTATTATTTTGCTTTAAACAATTGTCTTTTAAATGTAAAGAAAAATACTTTTATTTATCTGCATATTTATTATGTTTGATGCTCCTTATTCCTTTGTAGAGATCTGACTTTCCATCTGCTATAATTTTCCTTCAGGCTGAGAGTTTCCTTTGGTATGTCTTCTACTCTTAGTCTGCTCATGACACATTCTACTTTTCAAAATTTTGAAAACATTCTGAAAATATCTTCGTATTTTCTCCTTTTTTCTGATCAGTCAAGCTAGCGGTTTTATTGATATGCTCAACAAACCAGCTTTTGGGTTTGTAGATTTTTTTCACTATTTCTTGTTTTCTATTTCTTGAATTCCCTTTCTCGTGTCTACTCTGGATTTGCCTTTTCTAGTTTAAGGTATAAGCTGAAGTCATCAGTTAGTGACCATTCTTTTCTAATGTAGCTATTTAGTGCTTTAAAGTTTCCTTTGCTAAAGTGAAGTACTAAGTACTACCTTAGTGCCTCTCAGAATTTCTAGTATGCTGTGCTTTCATTTTTAAGTTAAAAATACTTCTAATTTCCCTTTTGATTTGTGCTTTGACCCATGGGTAATTTAGACAGGTTTTATTTAGTTTCCAAACATTTGAGGGATTTTCCACATATCTTTGTTATTGATTTCAAGTTTATTTACAGTGTGGTCAACAAACATTCTTTAAATTACTTGAATCCTTTTAAATTTATTGAGATTTATGGTTCAGAAGATAGTTCAATGTTTTAAATGTCCATGTGCACCTGAAAAGAATGTTTTTTTCTGCTGTTGTTGGTTTTAATGCTCCAGGTTTTCAAATCTGTACTATCCGTACTGATTTTCTGTCTACTTGTTTTATCAATCATTGAGAGATGTTGAAATCTCCAGCTAAAATTGTGAAACATTTTTGTATATTACTCCTTGCAATTCTGTTAGTTTTTGCTTTATGTATTTTGAGGCTGTTATTAGATGCATAACATTAGGATTGTTATGTCCTTTGATGAACTGACTCCTTTACTATTATTAAATGACATTCTTTATCCCTGGTGTATTAGTCCATTTTGCATTGCTGTAAAAGAATACCTGGGACTGGGTGATTTATAAAGAAAAGAGGTTTATTTTGACTCACAGTTCTGCAGACTGTACAAGAAGTATAGTGCTGGCATCTGCTTCCAGTGAGGGTCTCAGGAAGTTTACAATCATGGCAGAAGGGGAAGGGGGAGTAGGCGTGTCACATGAAAGAGGAAACAAGAGAGAAGGGGAAAATTCCAGACTCTTTAACAACCAGATCTTGTGTGAACCCATTACTTCAGGGATCCTTCCCATTCATGAAGGATCTGCCCCTATGATCAAAACAACTCCCACTAGGCCCATCTCCAAAACTGGGAATCATATTTCAACATGTGATTTGGAGCGGACAAACATCCAAACTATATCACCTGGTAACGTTATTTGCTTTGAATCTACTTGGATTGATATTAACGTAGCCACTGCATTTTCCTTTGACGGGTGTTATGGTATATCTTTCCATCCTTTGACTTTTTTTTTTTTTTTTGGCAGTGTCTCCCTCTCTCACCCAGTCACCCAGGCTGGAGTGCAGTGACATGAACATTGTTCACTACAGCCTCAACCTCCTGGGCTCCAGTGAGCCTCCCTCATCAGCCTCCCAAGAAGCTGGGACTACAGGCATGTGCCACCACACAATTTTTGTGTGTTTTTTGTAGAGATGAGGTTTTGTCAAATTGCCCAGGCTGGTCTTGAACTCCTGGACACAAGCAGTCCACCCACCTTGGCTTCCCAAAGCATCCATCCTTTTGCCTAAGCCTGTTCATGTCTTTGTATTTAAAGTTTTTTTTTTTTTTTTTTTTTTGGAAGATGTGTATAAAGTTGGTCTTTCTAATCCAATTTGATAATCTCTGCCATTTAATTGGAATATCTATATCATTTGCATTTATTGTGATTATTGATATGGTTGAGTTTAATAGACCACTTGCTGTTTTCTTTCTGTCTCATCTGTCCTTTTCTGCCTTGTTGTGGATTATTTTTCATGATTCCATTTTACCTCCATTGTTGGCTTATTAGCTATAAATTTTGTATGAGTTTTTTTTTTGTGTGTGTGTGTGTGTGTGTGTGTTTTAGAAGTTGATTTTGGGTTTAGAGTATACATTTTTAACTTACCACAGTCTCTCTTTTTTTTTTTTTTTTTGAGACAGAGTCTCACTCTGTCACCCAGGCTAGAGTGCAGTGGCGCAATCTTTGCTCACTGCAAACTTCACCTCCCAGGTTCAAGCGATCTTCCCACCTCAGCCTCCTGAGTAGCTGGGATTGCAGGTGTGCACCACCATGCCTGGCTAATTTTTGTATTTTTAGTAGAGATGGGGTTTCACCAAGTTGGCCAGCCTGGTCTCGAACTCCTGACCTCAGGTGATCCACCTGCCTCGGCCTCTGGAAGTGCTGCATTACAGGCGTGAGCCACTGCACCTGGCCCAGTCTACTTTCAAGTGAAATTATGCACTTCACATATAGTGTGGAACTGTACAATTACACTTCCATTTCTGTCTCCCACCCTCCATACTATTATTCTTATACATTTTAATCTACATTATAAACCCCATAACACATTATTTTTTTTTCTTTTAAATAGTACATTATCTTTTAATTAAAAATTCTTTATATTTACCCACATTTTATCATTTCTAGTGCTTTTTTTTTTCAGATACAGATTTCTATTTGGAATAATTTGGCTTCTACCTAAGGAATTTCTTTAATATTTATTATAGTTCAGGTCTGCTGATAAGGAATTCTTTTAGGTTTTATGCATCTCAGAAAGTCTTTATTTTCCCTACATTTTAAAATCATCTTTTGGCTGGGTATGGAATTCTGCGTTTATAGTGTGTGTGTGTGTGTGTGTGTGTGTGTGTGTGTCTTGATACTTTAGAGAGGTTACTGTTTCTTTTGTGTTAGTCCCCAAGAAGTTTGCTGTCATTTTAATTTTTCTTTCTCTGCATATAATATGCCTTTTTCTCTGCTTGCTTAGAAGACTTTTTTTTCTTTATCACTGGTTTTGAGCAATTTATGGTGTGCCTTGGCATAGTTTTCTCCCTGTCCCTGTTTTTGGTGCTTGGAATTTGTAGAATTTCTTGGTTCTGTGGGTTTATAGTTTTCATCAAATTTGGAAAATCTTCACTTCAATTATACCTATATTAGGCCATTAGAAGTCATTCCACAATTCGCTATTGCTGTTTTTTCCCTCAGTCTTATTTTTCTGTTTTTTATTTTGGATCTATTGCTATGTCTTCAAGTTTACCTATCCGTTCTTCTATGATGTCTAATCTGCTATTAATCCAATCCAGCATGTTTTTCATCTCAGATGTTATAGATTTCATCTCTAGAACTTTGGTTTTAGTCATATTTATACGTTCTATGTGTACTTTGCATGTTATCTTTCTTCTGGCTTATTGAACATGTGGGATACAGTTATAATAGTTCTAATGTCTAACAGTTCTATCATCTGTAACATTCTAGCTTTCCTGATTTTTCTTCTCATGATGGATTGCATTTTGCTGCTTTTTTGCCTGCCTTCTAATTTTTTATCGGAAGCTAGACATTGTGAATATTACCTTGTTGGATGTTGGATATTTTGATTATTCTATAGATATCCTTGCGTTTGTTCTAGAACACAGCTCAGTTATTTGGTAACAGTTTAATCCTTTAAGTTTTTGCTCTTAATCTTTAGGTTGTGCAGAACCAGAGAGTGCTTAGTCTAGGGCTAATGTTTGCCACTTCTGAGACAAAATTGTTTTGTGGATTCCACCTATTGCCAAAATAGGCAGTATTCATGGCCTTGTGTAGGCTTTGGAGAGCGTTCCCTTTAATATTTTCAGGTGGTTCTTCCCCATGCCTTGGGTAATTTCTTCATGCACATGTTTTGATCAGTATTCATCTGAATACTTAAGGGGAAATATCTGCAGGTCTCTGGAGCTTTGTGTCCCACTCTCTTTCATCCTTTATCAGACTTGCAAACTTCAGCTGCTCTGACTTTCCTGGACTCCTAGCTCTATCCCCTCTATTCAGGGAGCTGGTGAACTCTGCATGGGTTCCCCTCTCTCCAGCATGACCTAGAAACTCTCTACATGCAGTACTCTAGGGCAAACATAGGGCTCACTTAGAGTCTCATCTCTCAGGGACCAGTTCTCTAAAAGGAGACTCCTAGCCAGATGCAGTGGCTCACGCCTGTAATCCCAGCACTTTGGGAGGCTGAGGCGGGCAGATCACGAGGTCAGGAGATCGAGACCATCCTGGCTAACACAGTGAAACCCCGTCTCTACTAAAAATACAAAAAAAAAAAAAAAAAAAATTACCTAATGTCCAATGCCTTGAAAATCATTCTCATATATAGTGTCTTTTTTTTTTTTTTTTTTTTTTTTAGTTATTTCAGGCAGGAGATTAAATCTTGTTAGTTACTTCATCTTGACCACAAGCCGTAGATGATACTGGAAACACGTGGAGAGCTTGTTGTAAGTACACATATCTTGGGGCATATTCCAGTCATACTGATTTACAAGCTGTATCAGTCAGACGAGGGTATGGTTCTGCAACTGTGTGCCAAAACTATGCCAGGCACTAGATCTATAAAGTTAAATTAGGCATAGCACCTGTTTGCAAACGACTTTACAATCCACTGAGAAAGACTGGGTAAACCAAATCTTACGGTGCAATGTATTAAGCATAATGTCTACATGCAGGGTGATTTGGAGCATCTTATGAGAAAAGGCATCCAAATATAGCCACATGATGGCCAAGGGAGGGTTAGCAAATGAGTCCTGGAGGAAATTGAGGAAATTTGGAAAGATGAGCTAGAGTTAGTTGTTTTAGTGGAAACGGGGAAAGGAAGCCATCAGGCAAGAACACTCCAAGTAGAGAGGATATTGTTATGAAGGCTCAGAGGTACCAGGTTGCATAATACCTTTGGGGAACTGCAAAGAGTTTGGAATGGTGGGATCAGAGTGGAGGAAGAGGTGGTCTTCAGTGTCTCCATGTCTAAAAGGAGACTTCTGGCCGGGCGTGGTGGCTCATGCCTGTAATCCCAGCACTTTGGGAGGCCAAGGTGGGCAGATCACGAGGTCAGAAGATCTAGACCATCCTGGCTAACACGATGAAACCCCGTCTCTACTAAAAATACAAAAAAAAAAATTAGCTGGGCGTGGTGGCAGGTGCCTGTAGTCTCAGCTACTTGGGAGGCTGAGGCAGGAGAATTGCTTGAACCCAGGAGGCGGAGGTTGCAGTGAGCCGAGATGACGCCACTGCACTCCAGCCTGGGCGACAGAGTGAGAGTCTGTCTCAAAACAAAACAAAACAAAACAAACAAAACAAAACAAAAAAAAAGGAGACTCCTCTATCCCTAACACTGATGACTTTCATGTGGGAGAAGAAAACAAGAGAATAACTCATTTTATTGAGATAGGTAGGCTAGTGAAGCATTTGATAATAGATAGATCCAGTTTTCCCTTGAACCTAAGAGTATGTCTGACTTATTGACTTACTTGTTCTTCAAAGGTTTATTAAGCACCAATTTGACATCAGGCCATATGCTGGGTACTAGATATCCAGAAATTTATAAGACCTTATAATTTGATAGTATTTTAAAAATTGTTTTGTGTCTTAAACACTTACTATTGAGCATGTTTCTAAAAAACCTTATACTGAACAGCCGCAATCTCAGGAAAGCAATCAGTGACTGCGTTGACAGGAGAGGAAATTGGCAGCTTAGCTGAGGGCAGCACACATTAGGGACCATAAGTGAAGACTTAACATTAAGTACCAAGAAGTGTTCTAAGCACTTTATGTAAATTAACTCATTTTATACTCAATCAGAAGACTTACTACTTACTAATCAGAAGACACTCTTTTGACAGTAGTCTTTCCATGTATTTATTTTACCTGCTACCAATCATTGTACTACCACAAAGAATGATGAAGTCCCAGGCACCTTGGGAAGAAGAGGTATGGTCCCTGAGAAAAGGGTTGAGGGGGTGTTGGAGTAAAAATTTTGTACCAAATGGAAGTTTTTCAAAAAGGCACAGACAACAGTTACCTCTCCAAACAAATGGATGTAGCAGTAAACCTAAGAGTTTCTTTAGGCTGTTTACTAACGTGAATAGCAACATCTTCCTAGGTATTAGGCCACCCCAAGTGTAGTTTAAAAATAAATAGTACTAGAAACGGAAGTGTAAACACATGCACAGTTTATCTTTTCACTCTTGTGAGGTCAGGAGACATCTGTAACACACTTTCCCTACAGCAGCTAACAAAGGCAGGATGATGGTATCTGTTCTGAACGTTTGAAACAACATCACCACTTATCTTTACAGATTTCCTCAGGTACTCAATGGAGGGCCTGAAAAACATCACTGTCAAGGACCATGCTGCTACATTTTATGAGCTGGAGACGAACAAGGCCTCTCCTGATGCCTCTCCAGTCACAGGAATAATGGTTTTGAAAACGTCAATGCTCCATCTGCCTCGTATGTTGTAATCTCTTGTAGTCCATCTGAGGCCAACATGCACAGGACCACAGTAGACAAAGAGTATTCCTGATGACAAATCTGATATTTCAGTCTACTTCTTCATGTGATATCCCAAGTATTTTTTCCTAGAGGGGGAAAAATAGATTCTTAAAATTCCAAGTTAGATTTACTGTTGAAGTGAAAACATATGGCTGCTAACTCGGCTCTATCCCAGGCATGACCCGAGGCTCAGGAGACCATGTTAGTTTGGGGGAGGGTTTGGAGAGGTGACTGGCATTCTTGGTATGCCTGCAAGGAAAATATCAGCTAAGGTCTTATGTTACACACCCAGAGCTAACAGGCTGGATCTTTTCTTGGAAGATGGGAGGGCTTCGAGGGTGTATTTAAAATTTTTAAAAAGTGGGTACTGAAAAGTCAATGACTATGGAGGTTACAACTCTCTCCTTTCAAAGTGCTACAGAATGGGTGAGGTTGCAGGACTTCAGGGTAACTATGTGAATGGTGCTCCACAGAGAGAACAAAGAGCCAAGGAGTAAATCAGAATCTCGTGGTAGCTTGTTTGGCATGCCTTGTAGATGGAGTTGCTATTCATTCATTTGATCGATCCACTCACCGTTCTACAAGTACTGGCTGAACATCTATGGTGTTATGTAGAGGAATGGGAGCTATGGGAGATTAAAGGAGCCATCATAAAAACATGATCTCACCCTTACAGATCTGCAGTTTAGTTGGGAAGATGAGATGTACTCATATGAAATGTGGAATACTGAGATAGTTAGGAACCCTGAGCTTCTGGAAAGCTTGTGCATGGGACTAGATTTCTCTCCTCCCACACTACTACAAGGATAGCACAGAGAGCCATCGAGACATTTGGTGCCAATGGAAGTCCCAGGAGGCTTACTTGCCAGTGTCTTCTTTTTTTCCCGTTAAGGGACTCTGAGCACACGCCCCAATCCACATGTCCTTCACACTTCCATAGCTCATATCAGCTCATAAATATTCTTTATCATCATCCTTTATTTTTTTCTACCCTTTGGAAAAATTAGTCATCCCTCTCACATTCTTTTTCTCCCCTCTCCTAATTTCCACTGACATGCTCCAAATTAAACTTAACTATGGCCAAGAGTTAAGATTAAGGTTTATGATAACTTGGATAAGAAATACATTTTGAATTGAAACTACAGATGTTAAAGAACTAGTGCCATCAATTTCTAAAGCCTTTGGAAATCCACTTTAGTATTCCTACTGAATAATTCATCTTTTTTGTCTAATTGGAAGTGTTTTTTTCTCCAGTACCAGCAGCCAAATTAAAAAAATAAATGCATTCATTTCTTTTCCTCTTTTTGATTACTAGAATTAGAACTGTTAGTTTTATAAAGATTCATTGAAATATAATTGTGCTATAAAATTCACTAATTCAGTGAATTAGTATATTCACTTTTAGTATATTCACAGAGTTACGCAAACATCACCTCTGATTTTAGGACATTATCATCACTCCAAAAATAAACTTCACATCCCTTAGCAATTATTCCCATTCTCTCACCCTCAGCTCCTGGCAACGAGTCTACTTTCTGTATCTATACATTTGCCTATTCTGGACACTTCATATACATGGAATCATACAGTATATGGCCTTTTTGCCTGACTTTCTTTCACTTAGCATAATGTTTTTAAGGTTCATCCATGTATCAATACTTGCTTTATTTTTATACTGGAATAATATTCCATTGTGTGGCTATACTACATTTTCCTTATCCATTCATCATTCATCAGTTGATGGACATCTGGGTTGCTTCCACTTTTTGGCTAATGAAAGCTATGAACATTCATGTACAAATTTTTGTATGAAAATATGTCTTCAACTTTCTTGGGGATATATCCAGGAGTGGAATTTGTAACTTTATTTTTTTATTTTTTTATTTTTTTTGAGACGGAGTCTCCCTCTGTCTTCCAGGCTGGAGTGCCGTGGCGTGATCTCGGCTCACTGCAAGCTCCGCCTCCTGGGTTCACACCATTCTCCTACCTCAGCCTCCTGAGTAGCTGGGACTACAGGCACCTGCCACCATGCCTGGCTAATTTTTTGTATTTTTAGTAGAGACAGGGTTTCACCGTGTTAGCCAGGATGGTCTCGTTCTCCTGACCTCGTGATCCACCCGCCTCGGTCTCCCAAAGTGCTGGGATTACAGGCATGAGCCACCGTGCCCGGCCCCTGGAATTGGTAACTTCATATTTAACATTTTTGGGAACTCCCAAGTGGTTTTCCAAAGGGACTGCACCATTTTACAATCCAACCAGCAACATAAACGGTTCCAGTTTCTCCACATCCTCACCAACATCAATACTTTTCTTTTTCATTTTAGTCACTGTAGTGGATAGAGCTCAATGTTGCTTTGATTTGCACTTTCCTACTGTTGAAATGAAGATGTCAAACAAGCGTCTTTTCATGTGCTTTTAGCCATTTATATATATTCTTTGGAGAAATGTCTATTCAAATCCATTGCTCATTTGAAAATTGGGTTATTTGACATTTTATTGTTCAATTATAATAGTTCATTATGTATTTAGATATGTCTTTTATTAGAGATATTATTTGCAAGTATTTTTCCCCATTCTGTGGGGTTTTTTCTTTTTTTTTTTTTTTCACATTCTTGGTGGTGGTGTTCTTGGAAGCACAAAACAAAATCCAATGTATCTATTCTTTCTTTTGTTGCTTGTGCTTTTGGTGTAGAACCACTGCTTTTTAATAGCATATTTATGGTATTTTAGCTACATTAGTGGGTTAAATAGATTTTTGAGAGCTGGCCTGTGAACCCAATTGATAATTATAATTTCTCTGAGAAAATATATTAAGAGGACTAACAATGATTTTTAAAATGAATGCTTGAAACATAGTCAATTGGGAATTTGATCATCTTTTGTATATTATTATGGTGCAAACATGAAGTGTTGGAGATTAGAGACTGTGCAGCCTTTGAGCTGGAAGGGTCAGGAGAGGCTTTGGGGCAGATGAGGACTCGAGGGGGTTGTTGGGGTGAAGGAATCCTGGAAAGAAGAATAGGTAGAACTAAAATAATCTTGAGGAACCTGTCCTCCTTTTAGAATAAGCTAAGGCAGCTTAAGTTTAGAATACTTAAGAATGGCCTTGGTTGTTCAGATCAGCCACTTAGGGTTATCAAACTTGGTGCAAAAGTGGAAAATAGAAAGGAACTCAATGTACACAAACTGAAGACCATGGCAGCCACTGAAGACCATGGCGGGCACTTCAGACCCTTGGGCAAGATCAGCTGCACTTTCCTTCTGTCAGCAAAGAGACCAAGGCTGTGTGGAGGTCCCAGGGTCACTCCAGCCATGCCTAGAGCCGACTCAATCCTCCTGCTGGCCCCTGGACCATTCTAGTGGAAAGAGAACTAAGGATAATGTGGGGTGAAGGTCTGTCTGCCTAGGAATGCCTAGGCCTGTTGAGAGTTAAAGTTGTGGGGTAGTACATTTTGACACAGTGGACCTTATGTAGCCGTTTGAACATGGCGGTCTTAAGTAGACCTGAGGAACTGGGGATGAGGGATGGGAGAGGGTTTGAGGCAAAAGGGAAAGAGGTCTGTTTTGACTGATACCAGGTAATTGAAAATAGATGAAAGTTTAACTGTTGGCTTTTTATTTGGTGTCAAAATGTCACCCTCAAAATGGCTGGGTCAAAGCAGCAATGACAAAATGTCATGAACCCTGAGTCTCTGCATGAGGCTTAGTCTCCGTGACCTGTAAGTATCTGCAAGTGTGAGGAACTGTCTGCCTGCCCTTGTCTCCCTGCCAGACTTCCGTTGCCTGCAAAATTTGTGAAAACAGAAATTACATCTATCTAAACATTTCTTATCTCAGCATCTCCTCATTTCCTGTTCCATCTGACCAGTCCCTCTCCATCCACACATACCCTACACACCCTTGGAGAGCTCAGTAAATATTTATTGATGATGAAGATAATCACTAAAAATATGTTCCCATCAATGGAATCTATCTCTGGCCACTCAAGTGTCCTAAACTCATGAGAACTGCTTCATAGATGTGTTCCCTTCATTAAAAAAAAAACAAAAAAAAACTCCATCCCATCTCTTCTGAGTTCTGAGAAAATTTGTTTTTAAATAGGATACGCTTACCCATCCACCATGCTGCTGGATCCATGGCGAGAAGTTCTCCTTCAGGTACTTGGTGCCAAAGCCCAGCACCCTGTTCATTGGGTGATTATCAATAGCTGTGAGCTTGGCTGTGACGTCTATTGCAAGGGCAGCCTTAAAGCCCTGAGCTTTGACCTCTGATTCTCCCCTGGTGTCCACACCCATTAGGACCTGGTCTGCGATAGTCTTGAAAACAGAGTAGGACAGCCCATCCTGGAAGTGGCCCATCAACGCCTTATCTTTCTTCAGCTGTGTACAAGAGAATAAGCACTCAGTACAGTAGCTTGGCTCCATGAGGCAGACAGAAGTTCATTCTTTAGCTCAAATGCAGGCCATCAAACCACCCCGTGGAAAACCCTGGATGCTGGTGTCAACCAAGGGAATGAGGGTGAAGGCAGTGTCCTGCAGAACCAGAATGGGCACGTACTGCTCGGTGAATTCATTTCATCAGCACAAATACGTGTATAAAATGGAACAGTCAGTTCATTTGACATTCAACAAATATTTCCTGAGCACTTATAATGGGCAGGTAGTATGGATGACTGAGATGTGGGTCCTCACTCGAAGGGCTCACAGTCTAGTGGGAATTGCAAAACAATGTGATGTGCTTTGCTAGAGGTAGTGTAATGGACAGGATCTGAAACTTAGGAATCACTGTCTTGGCTCAAACCCCTGGGTCCACCTCTGACTTAGCTATGCAATCTTGGGGAAATTAACCTCTCAGATTCAGTTTGTCACTCTAAACTAGGATGGTGATAGTATCGATACTATAGGGTAATTGTTTTCTTTTTTTTCTTTTTCTTTTTTTTTTTTTTTTTTTTTTTTTTTTTTGAGACAGGGTTTCACTCCCATTGCCCAGGCTGGAGTGCAGTGGTGTGGTCTCGGCTCACTGCAACCTCTGCCTCCTGGGCTCAAGTGATTCTCCTGCCTCAGCCTCCCAGGCAGATGGGACTACAGGTACATGCCACCACACCTGGCTAATTTTTTTCTATTTTTTTTGTAGAGATGGGGTTTCGCCATATTGCCCACTCCTAGGCTTAAGTGATCCATCCACCTCAGCCTCCCAAAGTGTTGGGATTACAGGCATGAGTCCCTGCACCCAGTCTTCATTTTCTTTTCTTTTCTTTCTTACATTTTTTTTTTTTCCTGAGTTGGAGTCTCACTTTGTCGCCCAGGCTGGAGTGCGGAGGTGTGATCTCAGCTCACTGCAACCTCCGCCTCCCAGGTTCAAGCAATTCTCCTGTCTCAGCCTCCCCAGTAGCTGGGATTACAGGCACACACCACCACACCCAGCTAATTTTTGTATTTTTAGTAGAGACAGGGTTTCACCATGTTGGTAAGGCTGGTCTTGAACCCCTAACCTTAGGTGATCCACCTGCCTCGGCCTCCCAAAGTGCTGGGATTACAGGCGTGGGCCACTGCACCCGTCCCCAGCCTTCATTTTCTTAAGAAACTTTTATTATTGTTTTTTAGGGACAAAGTCTTACTATATTGCCCAGGCTGGTCTCAAACTCCTGGCCTCAAGCGATCCTCCCACCTCGGCCTCCCCAGGAGCTGGGATTACAAGTGTGAGCCACTGTGCTTGGCCCTATACTATAGGGTAGTTGAACACTTTATAGTGTTGGACCTAGAAGAGGTGCTCTGGAAATGCAAGTCATTTTTCAGGATGCTACGGGAGCATGGAGGTCAGGGAAGACTCCCTTGCGTGCATATGTTCACTTAAAAAAACTCCAATTCATTGATTTCTTTCCCATTATTCTACCCTATTGATTTTACCTCCCGGCCCTCCCTTGAACCTGGTATCTCTCTGCTTTACCTCCTTTGAGCTACTATGCCTTTAAAACAAAATCAATGCTGCCTCTTCTGCTTTTGAAAAATCAGAGCTCATATCAAAAAGCTATATATCATCTTCGTTTAAAGCATTCTCGCAATGTCTGTTAATATGCTGGTTGTCATGTGAAAACGGAAATTTCTTAGTGAGCAGGGACAAAATGTTTATTTGAAAATCCTCTAGTTCTGTCCTAGAGGAATGATAAGCCAAGCGGGTTTTCAACAAATATTGTTTCTAAAAGGGATATCTGGGGGATGAGTCAGATGCGATTGGGAGATTTTGGCAGACCTGTCTTTTCCCTGAAGCAAGCCCACCCCCGCCGTCCAGGCCTCATCTGGGTTGTGACTCTGCAGCAGGCATGGCCAGCCTCCTCCATAACAGGGAATGGACTCCTCTTCATCAGTTTCCCAATGGAGGAGGCCAGGCTCAAAACCCTAGCAGGCAGCCAAGTTGGGACTGTGCCAGAACAGTAAAAGAATCAAACGCCACAAAGACAGGGCTTCCACTGGCACCTCCTCACCCCTCCCCTGCCTGTCCCTCTCGGGTATACCTGGCTCTTTGGCCACTCCTGGAGGTGTAGGATGGGCCTTTGGGCTGTGTGTGCTCTCGGGACCAGCAGCTCTGCAGATCCCCTGCAGCCACACACATGGCACTCTGCAGTGGGAGCTTGGCACCCGCTCAGCACAAGGTCACACCTACCATGTGTCCCTAGCAGAGCTCCCTACTGGGGAAGCGTGTAAAGGAAATAACAACCAAAGCTTTGCCATAAACAATGTAAAATATCCAAACTCCTTAAGAGAGAGCACCAGGCAAAGTGAGGTTTTTGAAAGTGGTAATTTGTGGGGGTGAAAATTAAACCATCGCTCTTCACAACCTGAGAGGTGGCCTTCGTTCCACCTCCAGCACCCCCACTCCGCCTTTCCCACCTCGCTGACCGATGACCATAAGTCCTGCTTAGGGAAGCTGGGAAGGAGGTTGCCGTGAGAGCCACAGAAACTCCGAGTTGTAAAGAGCCCTTGAGGCTGTCTAAAGGACCCCTCGGAGTTCTGTGCTGAACTGCTAACTGGTACTGGCACCTACTTGCAATTCTCCCTGTGACAGGAAGATCGTTCCCTCACAAGGCACCCGTTGACTCTCATGGGCAGCCTGTAGTGCCTATTCTCCAGGAATGGAGGTTCATTCTTACCATAAAGAGAAATCAATCACCCCATACTAGGCATAATTTGTGTATCCATGACACTAGCTCTGGAGAAATGCAGGGGTGCCCTTAAATCATGCATCCTGTTCCATCTCTTGCTTCCTTGCACCCCTCTCCACCCTCTACTTGTGGCCCCAAAGCTCACAACCCCGTTCTCTTTTCTTTAACCTAATATCCCTGGTTTTCTCGCTGTTTCTCATTCTGTCCCGTCTCCCAGGTGCTTCGCCCTCTGGGTCACCAGCCTCTGGGCACACTTTTGACAAAGCTATAGACATGAGCTGTTTGTCTTCCTGCAGAACCTCCCATCCCCACCCCCAGGGTCTGACTCCCTCCCCACAGATTCTGGCAAAACAAGGGTCTATGTCTGCAAGCCAGACCCTGATTGACAGATTCTAGAGACTACTCAGTCATCTGTGGGTTATGGACCCAGGAGGCATAGAGAAGCCCTTCTGACTCTGTTGAAGGTTTGCTCACCAACTCTTTACCTGAAGGCAATTCTCACCCATTCCTGATTGGAAGGATGGGTCTCAACTTCCAAATGGCAGGAAATCCATACATTCTCCCAGTAACACTAGCACGCCTCCCTGGCTGAACTGCTAAGAGAGCCCTTAAACAGACAACAGTCCAGCAACTACAGGGGAGAAAGATTCCAGAAAGTATTCCAGCTTTGGAGCAAGTGTGGGACACAGATATCCAGGCTGCAAAGCAAATGCGAGTCTAAACTTCAATGAGAATCAGTTACATAGGGAATGAGATTAATAATTCCATCCAGCAAATTTTAATTTACTGGTGTCTTTTCTTGCAATAACAAGTTCCTTTTTTAGTTTCCAAAAATTCCAAGGAGGCTCCAGAAGGTTTACTTATGTTTTCCAAAGTGACTCATTTTTGAGATTCTACCAGCATGAAGAATTTTGACTCCAAGGGAAATAAAATTTAGGACTAAGTAGAAACCGGGACTTAGAAAGGGAATAAGGTTGCAACATGGAATACAATTCCATTCTCGTGTACTAGTGCACGGGCACAGAAATCAATCGCATCAGCTCAAGGTGTTCCATACCTCTCTTTCCAACTGATCTCCTGAATATTTCAGCAGCTCAACAATTTTGGCTAGTATTTGTTCTTCTTCATCTGTCGGGGAAAATTCCAGTTATTTCTTTTAAGAGAAGCAAAACATAATCTTACATTTTTCCAGGGACAATGAATGCTTGTGGCTTGGTAAGGGCTGGAGGAAGAGGCATGCTAATTCTTTTTTTAAAATTATTTTTATTTTTTAGACAGAATTTTGCTCTTGTTGCCCAAGCTGGAGTGCAATGGTGTGATCTTGCCTCACTGCAACCTCCCCCTCCCAGGTTCAAGCGATTCTCATGCCTCAGTCTCCCAAGTAGCTGGGATTACAGGCGTGTGCCACCACGCCTAGCTAATTTTTTTGTATTTTTAGTAGAAACCGGGTTTCACCATGTTAGCCAGGCTGGTCTCAAACTCCTGACCTCAGGTGGTCCGCCCACTTTGGCCTCCCAAAGTGCTGGAATTACAGGCATGAGCCACCGTGCCTGGCAAGAAGCATGTTAATTCTTATCAAGTAAATCTTACCTTGCCTCTTCTGCCCAGACACAAACCATACTAGGGATTTCTCCTACAGCCCCTTCCTTTCCTTCTTTCCCCTTCTTCCTTTGCTCAGTCCCCCAGCTCTCACTGTGAAATTCATCGCTGTAGTTACCTTAAGCTTGTTGTTGAAGACATCGGTTTCACAGCACAGGATTCTGTCTATGAAGATATTTAGGAGGAATATTCTTCTGGTTTTTGGATTTTTCCTCAGCAGATGGTGCTTTTATCTTATGGACACCATAAATCTCATATTTGATTATATTTCACTCTTTGGGTTAGTTGCTAGAAAGTATAGAGCCAAATTTGTGGCCCATATCTAAGAGAGTGGACAGTCTTGCTGGCCTACATTTTGGAAATTAACCTAATTCCCAAATCCGTCTTATTTTCCTGTTTTTGTTTTCTTTTTACAAAGATATCTTTCAAATTGATGGATTTTATCTGACTAAAAATTATTCTTTTATGCTGGGTCTTGACAATAAAGTGGGATATAAATAAAATTAATAAATTCCCCTATGGCCAAGGCTAAAAGGGCAGATGGATAGGAACGTGGCCACAGTTGGTGTATGGTGTGTGTTGGGGGACAGGGGTAGTGGAGTATGTGAGTCTTGCTCTGTCACCCAGGCTGGAGTGCAGTGGCACGATCTTGGCTCACTGCAACCTCCACCTCCTGGGTTCAAGCGATTCTCCTGCCTCAGTCTCCCAAGTAGCTGGGACTACAGGTGTGTGCCACTACACCCAGCTAATTTTTTGTATTTTTAGTAGAGGTGGGGTTTTGCTACGTTGGCCAGGCTGATCTTGAACTTCTGGCCTCAAGAGATCCATCTGCCTCAGCCTCTTAAAGTGCTGGGATTACAGATGTAAGCCACCGTGCCCAGGCTTGGCAAAATAAACCTTTTTTTTCTTCTACTTTTTTTTTTTTTTAATATCGAGACAGAGTTTCACTCTTGTCACCCAGGCTGGAGTGCAATGGCGTAATCTTGGCTCACTGCAACCTCAGCTTCCCCAGTTGAAGCAATTCTCCTGCCTCAGCTTCCCCAATAGTTGGGTTTACAGGCACCTGCCACTACGCCTGGCTAATTTTTTTGTATTTTTAGTAGAGACGGGGTTTCACCATGTTGGCCAGGCTGGTCTTGAACTCCTGACCTCAGGCGATCCACCTGCCTTGGCCTCCCAAAGTGCTGGGATTACAGGCGCGAGCCACCGTGCCCAGCCAAAATAAAAGTTCTAAATTGAGTCAGATCTGTCTCAGATATATTGGGTTAACACTCTCTTAGGGAAAGTTGCTGGCACAGCAGCCTGTATTTCTCCTGTGCACAGAGGATGAGGTCATCTTAGCTTTAGCTTGGTTTAGGGGTGGCATTCCATCTCCCAAGCCCACGTGGGATAGCAATAAAATGTCCACACTGTTTTTTAGCAGACTCAGAGGCCTCCTCCTCTCCTCCAGCTCCTCACACGGTCCCCTGAGCCTCTGTGGCAGCTGTGGCCCCTTTAGTGTGGCTATTGCTCTGCATCAGGGGTTGGGAGACACGGATACCTTTGGAGGGAGAACCTTCACCTTGTTCTTAAGGGAGGTGCAAACCCAAGATCCACCTTGGCCTCACTGTTAGAGGAGTTAAAAAGAGATTATTTAGGCAGATAGTGAGGGTAAGGAAGTTCCTGGGAAGGTTTTCCTTTTAATGAAAAGCAGCCCCCAAATCATTTTATTTTCTAACAAAGAGTAGCCTGTAAAATTGAGCTGCAGACATAGACAAGCAAGCTAAAAGCTTGCACAGTGAACGTTGGCAGCTGTGCCAATAGGAAAAGGCCACCTGGGACTAGGCATGGCCAACATGACGGCCGCATTTTCCCTGTGCCATAGGGAGCCGACAACATGGCGCCGGCCAAGTGGCAAGCCCACTTGCATAATAAGATTAGGGTGGGGTGGCCAGCTTCCGCCATGCTATGTAAACGTCACACCTGGTTCCACTGATTTTTGGATCCTATGTAAATCAGACAACACCTCCTCAAACCTGTCTATAAAATCCGGTGCACTCTGTCGCAGGCCAGAAGTCACATTTGGGTTCCCCTCTCTGTCGCAGGAGAGAGAGCTGTTCTCCTTTCTCTTTGTTTTACCTATTAAACCTCTGCCGCTAAACCCACTTCTTGTGTGTGTCTGTGTCCTCGATTCCCTTGGCATGAGACAACGAACCTCAGGTATTTATCCCAGACAATGAGGCTGCTTCATCACAACCTCCACTGTAGTTTGTGGAGGGAGCCAGGAGCAAGAGCTGTGGTGGGGGAATGCCGGGCAGAGCTTCTCTTCCAGTGGTACTTGGCTTTGCTCCCCTTGACTCTCCCCTCAGTGCCTCGAGTTACCACCAGCCTGATGGGATCTACAGTCTCAGCTATTGCTATGGTTTGGGTGACAACTGACCCAGCCTTGTCACTACTTCTCAGTTCTGCTCCATGTCTTGCACCATAGCTGGTGCCTGACAACCCCCTGCTTTTTCACAAAGCCCTAAAGCAGTGTTATAATACAAATCCCTGGCTTGATGCTCCAACTGTACCTGGTGCAAATTGGCCCAGGGTCACTGGTAACATGATCAGATCTAACGTTGCATTTCCCGCCACAGACAAGGCTGAATGCGGGCTTTGTGTTTCCTCCTCTCCCTCTGTAGGGGGCTTTCCTTTCTTACTTAGCAGAGAGCTGGGAATGTTGGTTCAACCTGCTGGGGCAGCCCCCTTGCCTTGGGCTGGTGTCTCAAGCTGGAGCTCATTGCCCACAGCCTGTGGCCATCAAGCCCTCAGTCCAGGCAGCAGAGACTGTCAAGTTGCCGAGCCCTGGGATGGATAAATACACAAATGCTCCCACGCCCCTGCCTGGCAAACACTCCACCCAGGGAAGGAAAGCTTACCTTTCTTAGAACTTGAAGCTACAGGCCGGTGGCCTTGGCGCTGGGGGAGACCCTGAAATACAAAAATCTCTTTGGACTTGAAGCCTCCTGCCTGGGTCGCTTGTGGTGGTGGCCAGGAATAAACAATTTCAGCTACTCGGTTGGCAATGGAAATGACTTTGGGGTCCACAGCTGAAACAAGACAAAATGGTGCTGAGAGGCCCTTCCCAGAACTTCATCTGGCTCATTGGTATGCAAAGTCACCCGGAATGAAAAGACCAGCCCAGAATAGAAGGAAACTGCCTGGGAGTATGTGTGCTGGGGGAGGGTCATTCTTCAGAAAGGACTGAAAGTTGCCTGGCAGAGGCTGGGATGTGGGAGGGGTGCACACAGGAATGATTGTCACCTTGAAGCAACTGGCCTTCTGCACACTCTTTTTGAAGTCTTGCAAAATTAGGGTCTCCTTTCCCCTTTGCAAGGGAAGAGACACAAAAAGGAGTGCTTAGCTCTTTACTTGAAGGAATACTCATTATGCTTTTATTTTTATTCTTTTTTCTTGACATGCTTTATACCTCTAAGAGCCAGCCCCTACGTGCATAGGAGGACATTCGATAGTTTGACAAGCATTTCGGGGTTGGTCACTGAGGAAAGAAATATCCCTGCTCTCAGGGCAATGAGATTCATCATCCAAGTCCATTATCAAGTGAACACCTAACTCCCGTCGCTGGTACAGTTCTGCCTTTTCTCTCCCCTCCATGTCTACTGGAAAACATTCAATGAATGCTTATAGGTAAACAAGGATGCAGTCAGCACAACTTATGGCCTTCAAGAATTTACAACCCGAGAAAAGAGTTATGTCATGTATTTGCACACAGAATTGTAGAATAAAGCACTTTGAGATAGAACGGTGAAATGGCATTGACCCACTGAATGTTGTAGCCTATAAAAGACCAGTCGCTTTTGCCCCTAGTGGGGAAAAGGGGAGGTGGGGTGGGCAGATGGCATGGCTGAGTTGCTGGGTGGTAAAATGTTCACTGTTGATTTGTCACTAAGTTCTAACCTTTTATTTGTTTATTTACTTTTTTCCAGACAGAGTCTCACTCTGTCACCCAGGCTGGAGTGCAGTGGTGTGATCACAGCTCACTGCAGCTTGGACCTCTCAGGCTCAAGCGATTGTCCCACCTCAGCCTCCTGAGTAGCTGGGATGACAGGTGTGCATCACCACGCCTGGCTACTTTATTAAAATTCTTTTTCTAGAGATAAGGTCTCCCTATGTTGCCCAGGTTGGTCTTGAACTCCTAAGTGCAAGCAATCCTCCCACATCAGCCTCCCAAAGTGCTAGGATTACAAGGATGAGCCACCACCACACCCAACCTAAATCCTAAACTTTTAAAAGCTTGTACAAGCTGTCTTGGATGCCGTGTAGAGCAGCTGGGTTTTACCATGTAACATTTGAAGACTAACATTAGGTAATTCACAGGACTTGAAGACAGTAATGGAGTGGCGTTTTGGACAGAAGGTTGGTGTGCTCAAACTCCTAGGGCACTCCTGGGCTTTGTACAGCACCGTAGGTAAGAGAGGCAAGTAGGGGGCCTGGGAGGGACTGAGCCACAAGAGAAACAGGTTTTGACATCATGCGGAGCTGCCAAGGTGGCTCCTGATCCCTCTCCCTGGATTCCTCCACAGCTGAAGGCTTCAGTGTCCTCCCTTCAGCCCTCCAGCCATTCACGGAAATGCCACAGAAGATACTGCTCTGTCCATGAAGCCATCCTCTGGTGGACATCTGACTCATAAAGCCATCTTTTTCATCGTTAGTCCACAGGGTTCAAAAACCGATAAGAAGCGAATGACGGAGAGAAGAAAGATCAAGAAGGATCAATGTCTTTCCTCCTCATTTTTAAGAACCAAGCAAAACAGACTTTCGACTTTGTAATCCCCTTATTGCAGCCCAGCCAGCCTCCGCTGGAACTCTGGCCACCCATGGCCCCTGGCAAAGAAAGAAATGGCAAGAGGCTGGCTCCCAAAGCCAAGGGAAACTTCCTTGGCCGTGTCCTCAGGAGATGAGAAAGGAAAGCAGGCCTCTGCTGCCTTTACAACCTTGTGCGGCTCATCTGGGGTGATCAGCATGCGGTTCTACCACCAGAAAGCACCCTGTGCCCATCTTGCACATTAACAAGGTCCATGAAGGGTCCCAAAGGCTCTGTCCCCTCCTCCCCTCATAAGGCAGGGCAGCCACAAGATCACCAACAGGTAGAAAATTACCCAATCTGGCTAACTGTGTACAGGGTATTGACTTTTTTTTTTTTTTTTTTTTTTTGAGACGGAGTCTCTCTCTGTTGCCCAGGCTGGAGTGCAATGGCGTGATCTTGGCTCACTGCAAACTCCACCTTTTGGGTTCAAGCCATTCTCCCTGCCTCAGCCTCCTGAGTAGCTGGGATTACAGGCGCCTGCCACCACGCCCAGCTAATTTTTGTATTTTTTCAGTAGAGACAGGGTTTTGCCATGTTGGCCAGGTTGGTCTTCAACTCTTGACTTTAGGTGATCCTCCCACCTCAGCCTCCCAAAGTGCTGGGGTTAAAGCAGGGTATTGATTTCTATGGGTTTGTGCACATGGAGTGAGACATGTCCAGGAGAAACTATAAGCAAACATGTTCCCACAGATGCACTAGCTCTAGTTAAAATTCCCATCTTGGATATTTTAATTTTAAAACATGAAAAAGAAAAGATTATATCCTTGTCAGACTTGGTCCTGTCTGATAGGCGAGGGAACACTGGATGGGGTGGGGAGAAGACAGAAAGGCTGTCTGTTCCTTGGAGTCTGTTTTGGGGGTCATTGTGGGGCCAGGAAGAGCAGGCCAATGGGGTCAGAAGGTCCCATTTCGCCTGTGGTCTGAGGCATTTGTTTTAAAGAGAAAGGGCAGGGGGTTGGGGTGTGACTTCCTTATGGACTGCTCTTTCCCACTCAGTATCCACTTTCTTCTTCTTCCTTAGTAACAGACCTCTAAAATGTGAGGGGGCAGCAATGAACCCAGCTGAACAAACTATATTCCCTGGGCTCCCTTGCAGTAGGGAAGGGCCAATGAGATGTCAGAAGCTGGGAGCAGTTTCAAGAAAGCTCTCGAAAAGGGAGCTGAGGCTGGGTGCAGTGGCTCACGCCCATAATCTCAGCATTTTGGGAGGCCAAGGCAAGGCCATCATTTCAGGCTAGGAGTTCGAGACCAGCCTGGGTAACACAGACCCCATCTTTACAAAAGATTAAAAAATAATAATAATAAAACAAAAGGGAGCTGAATTACCTGGAAAGAAGGCACCCTTTGCCCTTCCTCTGCTTCCTTTTTATTCCTGCCTGAGATGTAGACATGATGGGTGAAGCCCCAACAGCCACCTTTAGAATATAAAGGTGACTTTGAGGTGGAAGCCACGAGCTGAGGGATGGCAGAATTCCCAGGAATTCTTTTTTTCACCCCATCATCCAAGCTGGAGTGCAATGGTGTGATCTCAGCTCAGTGCAGCCTCTGTCTCCCAGGCTCAAGTGATTCTCCTCCTTCAGCCTCTTGAGTAGCTGAGACTGCAGGCGCACACCATTGCGCCTGGCTAATTTTTGCATTTTTTTTTTTATAGAGACGGGGTTTTGTCATGTTGCTCAGGCTGGTCTCAAACTCTTTGGCTCAAGCGACCTGCCCACCTCAGCCTCCCAGAGTGCTGGGATTACAGGCATGAGCCACCCTGCCTGGCCATTCCCAGGAATTCTTAATAACTTTGTGGAGCTGTCATATCATGCCTGAGCTGCCAAACTTTTGTCCTCTTTTAAGGGAGAGAAAAGCAAACCTGTATATTATTTAAGCCATGGGTATTTGGGTGTTCCACTGTATATCGCTGAACCTCACCTTAACTATAACATTCCACGTGAGCAAATCATAGCTATGGAGAAACAAAAGATTCACAAGTGAAAGAGCCTGGGTTGGTAGTCTTTAAAACTAGTGCTAATGTCCATTTCTCTACATCCTGAGGCTTCTTCCTAAAAGAATTTGGTCTTGGGACATAATCTCACAGTTCCCATGTAAACTCAGTACTGAGGCCTGGCAGTGGCTGTACAAGGCTACACAGTGACCTTCAGTTAAAATAACCCAGGTGAGGCTGGGCGTGGTGGCTCATGCCTGTAATCCGAGCATTTTGGGAGGCCAAGGCGGGCAGATCACGAGGTCAGGAGATCGAGACCATCCTGCCTAACATGGTGAAACCCCGTCTCTACTAAAAATACAAAAAATTAGCCGGGTGTAGTGGCGGGCGCCTGTAGTCCGAGCTACTTGGGAGGCTGAGGCAGGAGAATGGCGTGAACCCGGGAGGTGGAGCTTGTAGTGAGCTGAGATTGTGCCACTGCACTCCAGCCTGGGCGACAGAGTGAGACTCCATCTCAAAAACAACAAACAAACAAACAAAAAAGAACCCAGGAGAAACCAAATTTGTAAGGCCTGATTTGTATGTGGCAAAATAGAATGTGAGGCTCTCTTGGATCACGCCCAATGTAAAACCAACACAAGTAACACAAGTAAAAAACACACAATTAACTGACTAAATGCAAACGTGAGGAGAAAGGTGAGAAGGGACGATAAGCTGTACATATGTGTTTAAAGCCTTCTTAGGAGGTAATCATTTTTCATTTTTTATGGAGAATATTATTCAGCCATAGGTACTATTCAGCTATTCAGCACATTAACACATCACCTAAGTGTTTTTGAATTTAATCTTTAATTCTCAATCTCACATACAAGTTTTCTTTCCCTACCGAAAAAAGAAATAAAAGCTTCTCTTGAAATTTTAGAAAATAAAAAATTGTCAAATGACACTCCAGTAAATATTGAAATACAGAATGCAATTTATCTCAGGAAAAACAAGAAGACTAAGGTCTGTAAAAGCTTTCTCTGTCTGCTGGCAAAGTCCGCAGTACAGGCCAAGCAGAAAAGCCTATTTAGGTGCCTCCAAACTGTTCTTTGCCCCAGAGCCCAGATGCCACCCCCGGCAGAAGGAGCCGTGGCTGGGTGAGGGCGGCTGAGGGGTGGGGAGGCAGGTGTGGAGGGGAGGACCACAGGGGGCCGCTCCCTCTTGCTCTAGACCTGCCTTAGCTGGGCAGAGTTCAGAGAGCAGATGCCCTGCTGTAAAAATTAAACAAGTCTAGGGAGAGGCCTGGACTTCTGGTGAGTCCAGGCTCTGCTACTTCCTGGATGTTTCCTGGGTAAGCCCTTTTTGTGGGACTCCCATTTCCTCATCCTGTCTGTGCCATGAGGTTCACTCAGATGATCCTGACCATAACTCCCACTGTTCTAAACATCTGAAACTCTAATGGGAAATGGGAGTTTCCTTGATCATAGTGAATGATCTAAAGCTGTCTATGAGTGGGCTGATTCTCCAAGCAAGCCAGGACTGTCACATTTAAAAACTGAAACATTACTGCCACCTCTTGACTAATTATTGACAAGTTACCCAGGCCCATGAAACCCAGCAGGAGGGGGTCTTTCTTTTAAAATCTGGCTTTGCGGCTGAGTGCAGTGGCTCACACTTGTAATCCCAGCACTTCGGGAGCCCAAGGCGGGCAGATCACGAGGTCAGGAGTTCAAGACGAGCCTGACCAACATGGTGAGACCCCGTCTCTACTAAAAATACAAAAATTAGCCAGGCGTGGTGGTGCGCGCCTGTAATCCCAGCTACTCAGGAGGCTGAGGCAGGAGAATTGCTTGAACCTGGGAGGCGGAGCTTGCAGTGAGCCAAGATTGCACCATAGCACTCCAGCCTGGGCAACAGAGCAAGACTCCATCTAAAACATCTAAAAAAAAAAAAAAAAAATCTGGGCTTTGGGCACTGGGCTTTGTTGAAGGGGAAGAAGATGCTTATGCCAAGGTGTGTGCGTGAAGGGCAACTGTCTTTTTTGGAGACAGAATCTCATTATGTCACCCAGAGCTGGGGTGCAGTGATGTGATCTTGGTTCACTGCAGCCTTGACCTCCTGAGCTCAAGTGATCCTCCCACCTCAGCCTCCATAGTAGCTGGGACAACAGGCGTGCGCCACCATGCCTTGCTAATTTTTTTATTTTAATTTTTTATGGAGACAAGGTCTTGCTGTGATGCCAGGCTGATCTCAAACTCTTGGTGTCAAGTGATCCTCCTGCCTTGGTTTCCCACAGTGCTGAGAGTATAGACATGATGGGCTCTCACTCTGTCACCAAGGCTGGAGTGCAGTGGCACCATCTTGGCTCACTGCAACCTCTACTTCCCAGGCCCAAGCCATCCTCCCACCTCAGCCTTCCGAGTAGCCAGGACCACAGGCATGCACCACCACGTCTGACTAATTTTTTTGTATTTTTTGGTAGAGACAGGGTTTTGCCATGTTGCTAAGGCTGGTCTTGAACTCCTGAGCTCAAGTGATCCACCCACCTTGGCCTCCAAAAGTACTGGGATTACAGGTATGAGCCTCAGTGCCTGGTGAAAATGTTTCACTCAATACAATTAATTTTGTCCAACTGAGGGAAGATTTTGTCAAAATGCTTCTCAGTTGTTTTTGTAGGATGGTTTGTACTTTGTCAAGAGTCCTTTTACTCTTGCTCTCTGATCTTCCCATCAACCATACGAGGTGGAGAGAGTGGGGTACCCAATGTACAGATGGAAACACAGAGGCCCTGAGCGAATGAGTTGTCTTAGGAAGAGCAGCAGCCCAGGCAGCCCAAGCAAGTCCCTGGTTAGGGCTCCTTTTTTTTGTTTGAGACGGAGTCTTACCCTGTAGCCCAGGCTGGAGTGCAGTGATGTGATCTCGGTTCACTGCAACCTCCGCCTCCCAGGTTCAAGAGATTCTCTTGCCCCAGCTTCCTGAGTAGCTGGGAATACAAGCATGCGCCACCATGCCCAGCTAATTTTTTGTATCTTTAGTAGAGACGGGTTTTCACCATGTTGGCCAGGCTAGTCTCGAACTCCTGACCTCGTGATCTGCCCACCTCGACCTTCCAAAGTGTTGGGATTACAGGCGTGAGCCACTGCGCCTGGCCTCCTTCTTTTTTATTGGTGTCTGGTACAGAGGACTAGGAATTTGGGAAACAAGCTTATTTATAGACAGTGGAGAAAGAAAACCAGTCCCAGCACCCTTAACTTCCATCATTTCCTTTTAGTCTTTTTTTTTTTTTTTGACAGAGTCTCACTCTGTCGCCCAGGCTGGAGTGCAGTGACGCCATCTCGGCTCACTGCAAGCTCTGTCTCCTGGGTTCACGCCATTCTCCTGCCTCAGCCTCCCGAGTAGCTGGGACTACAGGTGCCCGCCAACACACCCGGCTAATTTTGTGTATTTTTAGTAGAGACGGGGTTTCACCGTGTTAGCCAGGATGGTCTCAATCTCCTGACCTCATGATCCGCCCGCCTCGGCCTCCCAAAGTGCTGGGATTACAGGCGTGAGCCACCGCACCCGGCCAGCAACTCCTTTTAGTCTTGAGAAAAGCAGGGCAATTATGATTGAACACTAATAAGTTGGGAAGCTGAGGCATAATGCATGCCCTCTCTAAAGCCACTTTACAACAAAAGAAGAGATGTACCACTCTGGACACAAAGAAGGGAAAAACCAGGATGCGGGAGAGAAAGAAATCCCAGATGCCTACCTTCATGCTCCAAGCACTGCTCCACATTAGAAAGACACCTGGACCACTGCTGGCTGTGCGAATCTTGGTATTCCAACGTCCTTTGACCCTGAGCAGAGACTTTGGCAGGCGTGCTCTGCGAATCTTCCTTCTCCACTACTCCAAAGAGTGCTTTCCAAGAAGACTTTTTCTTGCCAAGGTTTATGGCCTTCTCGCTGGATTGGGAATTTCTGCAAGGCCATGACACCTGTGTCCATGACTCATTTGCTGAACAATTCCCCAGGCCCCTCTGGGACAAACTTCTTGTTCTCAGCAGCTTTGGCGAGAAGAGAGCAGGGGTGCTCTTGAAGACATGATGACTGGTGTAGTAGGTGAGGATTTTGAATTCTATGGTGTTTAGGTCATCGTCTTCTAGGGGGATTTCTTCCAGGTCACACGCACTGGTGCTACACATGTTGGGCCTGTAACAACAAAGTCCACACTGTGCCCTTCTATTCTATGCAGGGCCATTTACTCTTTGCGGGTTAGGAGAGACAGGGGTGAAAACTCAGTAAACATTTATTGAACATCTATTGTGTTTGTGCTGGAGGGTAGAGAGGGAAAAGCCACAGTCTTACTGGGGTGGGAAGAGAGACATGGCTATAGATAACTCCACATAAAGAAAATGAACTGCCGGGCGCGGTGGCGCACGCCTGTAATCCCGACACTTTGGGAGGCCAAGGCGGGTGGATCATGAGCTCAGGAGTTCAAGACCAGCCTGGCCTATGCAGTGAAACCCCATCTCTACTAAAGATACAAAAATTAGCCGGGCATGGTGGTGCATGCCTGTAGACCCAGCTACTTGGGAGGCTGAGGCAGAAGAATCGCTTGAACCCAGGAGTTGGGGGTTGTAGTGAGCCGAGATTGCGCCACCGCACTCCAGCCTGGCAAGAGAGTGAGACTCCGTCTCAAAAAAAAAAAAAAAAAAAAAAAGAGAGCGAGAATGAACTAATGAACTAAGTAAGAGGTCTAACAGAGATGCAGGTAGCCAGGTTAGAAGGCAGGGATAGGTGAGCTTCAAAGAAAGAGGCAAGTGAAAGCTTTTGGAAAGCTAGAAGGAGTTAGGTGGGTGGATATTGGGGCTACAACAGGGTGAGCAGAGGGGAAATTATAGGTGAATTCAGAATGTGTTTGAAGAGCGGTGAGAGAACTGGGACAGCATACGTATGCAGCTTGCAAATAGCCAGGGCTTGAAAATAGTGGAGGGAAAATAAGTGAACTAGCACTTGGGTCCAGATTATGGTGTTCTTTGACTATCAGGCTGAAGCCTCACATTTTCTCACATTGATCAGTACATTTCAAAATGAGCTGTGGATTGTGGAGTTAAAGGTCTTGCTGGGGAGGTGGCAAAAGAGGGAGGCCAATTCAGGGAAGAGAAATGCCTGGGACCTGACCCTTGCCTTCTTCGGTTCCTTCTCCCTCTACCCTCTGCTTTAGCTTGTCCGGGCTTCTCTGTCCTCTCTCTCTGTCTTTCTTTTTTCTTGCTATATTTGGTATGCCATGTAAGATTTCGTCTGAAAAAAGCATCCTGTTATTTTATTTTACTTTTTACGAATTTGAAACACACTGATGGAGGCAATGGAGAGCTGTTCAAAGTTTTGAGTAGAGAGTGATGTGATCACAGGCATGTTTTAAAAAGATCAGTACAAGCACTAAAACAACAGGATGCAAGCATTTCGTCTTTATTTCCATACGAATAACAGGATAGATAAAGAACTGATTTTGTTCAATTTCCTTTGCTTAAGCTTACATGAAATAACTCCTTCTCTGGTTTCCTGCTAGGAAAGCAGTTCTTTTTGCTAATAATCTGTTTCCTTCTGCTGTCTGTTAAGGACTACATTTTCCTTTTAGTCTCAGATGCGAGAAAGCTCAGATCTACCGTGTGAAATGTCCCAGGCAGTGAGTGTATCAAGAATTAGCTTGGGCTTCTCAGTCTAACGGTCCCAAATTCAGATTGTGGCCATGCCAATGACTAGTTTTGTGACCTGTGGCAGGTTACTCCACCTCTCCAAACATGAACTTCCTATAGGCAAATTGCAAATAATAATAGTCATCTTGCACGGATATTGTAAGGGTATAAGATACACAAGAGAAGTCCCTGCACAGAACCTGGCTCAAAAGTGGTGGCTATGTTTGTTTCTAGTCCAGCTGTTGTCCTAGGCCCTCAGGCTCTTTTTTTTTTTTTTTTTTTGAAACTCAGTTTTTGCTTTGTTGCCCAGGCTGGAGTGCAGATCATAGCTCACCACAGCCTCAACCTCCTTGGCTCGAGGGATTCTCTCATCTCAGCCTCTCAAGTAGCTGGGACCACAGACACATGCCACCACACCTGGCTAATTTTTTTGTTTTGTTTTTTAGAGACAAGTTCTCGCTATGTTGCCCAGTCTCGTGTCAAACTCCTGGGCTCAAGTGATCAACCTGCCTCAGCCTCCCAAAGTGCTGAGATTACAGCCATGAGCCACCATGCCCGGCCTCAGGCTCCGCCTTAATATGGCTCTTAATAATGTTCCCTTCCCTTTCTGGTCCTAATTTAAGACCGTCTTTCGGCATGTAAGCTGGTGTGATGATAAAAAAGCTGCAGTAATATTAAGAGGATTGGCTGGCATGTTCCTCTTTTTCTTTCCACTGTACCCTGTCATACCAGGACCAAATTATAAAGAAATGGGACAGTAACTGCAGACAGGGTTTGAGGCAATGTGAGGCAGTACAGACAAATTGGCCTGGGTGTCTGAAGGATGGATGGCCAGGGCTGGCTCAGCTTCTAACCTGCAAAATGCTTGGGCAAGTCACTCCACCTTTCTGTTCCTCGGTGTCCACGTTGTTAGATAGAATGAGGATATTCTCTAACTTTTCCCCCTGGTTCTGCTATCGGAAGGAGGTGTAGGAGCTGAAATATCTCCCCTGAGGGCCTGCTGGATGCTGCCTTTTTCCATCACTGTCTCCTCTCCTTTACTTAGAAGAGGCTCACATTGGCTGATAGCGAAGCTGTTTATCTGAGGAACTGCTCCTTGGCCAGGCCCCAGGAAAGCAAGGGTCCCTGGCTAGGTGCCTTCTGATGGAAGTGAGTCTGGGAGGGATGCAGGGGATTATGCCACAACATCAGGTGATGATGGAGGGGACAGAAATGGCCCTCCCAGTGCAGCAAAGGGCAAGTTGCAAAACCCGCCAGACCAACTACACAGACACAATTATACAACTTCCAAGCCCCACAAACCTCCCTCACATAACTGAATGTAAGCAAATGCTTGAGGAGTATGGCATGAAGTGGGGGTCATGACTGCAATCCTTCCTCCTCCTCTGCTATTTCTTCACATTCCTGTCTTATTCCAGGGCTTGGACAATCTTTCTTCCGGCCACTGCTCCAATTTCACATTCACTTACATGCATTTCACTTACATGCAAATCGTTTGCTCTGTAAGGAGTCACGTCAACGTCTCCTCAAAGGTCATGTTCCTTACTGCTTTTCCACTTACCCCTTCCCGCTCCCCAATTCCATCCAATCCCACCCTCCCCCATGCATTTTCCGGGCATCCCACCCTCCCCTCATCCATCCCACAGCACAGCCCTGTCCATTCTGCTTGTATTGGACATCTGGTGACCCTATACTCACCCCAGCTCCACTTCCCTGTTCCCAATGACCAATCTTGGTCTCACTAAAGGTGAGACAACCATTATGTGTCTCCTGATCCAAAAACATTGGATCCAAATCTGATCAAGCCTCTGGATCTAATGATCAGTTTACAGGAAATACAGGGGACAGAGAAATAAACTAATGACCACAAGAAGGCAGCCATCCAAATTCAGTATGTGGTAAATTCTGCAAGACAAATGGCCGGTTTCTTCAACAAATAAATAGCACCAAAAAAAGGTGAAGACAGAGAACTGCTACAGCTTAAAAGGGACATAAGAAACATATCTGGCAGGGCACGATGGCTCACGCCTGTAATCCTAGCACTTTGGGAGGCCAAAGCAGGTTGATCACCAGAGGTCGGGAGTTTGAGACCAGCCTGACCAACACGGAGAAACCCCGTCTCTATTAAAAATACAAAATTAGCCAGGCATGGTGGTGCATGCCTGCAATCCCAGCTACTTGGGAGGCTGAGGCAGGAGAATCACTCGAACCCGGGAGGCAGAGGTTGCGGTGAGCTGAGATCGCGCCATTGCATCCAGCCTGGGCAACAACAGTGAAACTCTGTCTAAAAAAAAAAAAAAAAAAAGAAAGAAAGAATAGAAACATATCAGCAGGCAGGGCACAATGGTTCACGCCTGTAATCCCAGCACTTTGGGAGGCAGGAGTTCAAGAGCAGCCTGGCCAACGTGGTGAAACCCCGTCTCTAAAAAAATACAAAAATTAGCTGGGCATGATGGCGGGTGCCTGTAATTCCAGCGAGTTGGGAGGCTGGGGCAGGAGAATCACTTGAACCTGGGAGGCAAATGTTGCAGTGAGTGGGGATTGTGCCATTGCACTCCAGCCTGGGTGACAGAGGGAGACTCTGTCTCAAAAATAAATAAATAAATAAAAAGAAAAAAAAGAAACATATATATAAAAAAAGAGACATCAATTAGATGTCATGAGTGGATCTTTATTAAATCATAATTCAAACATACTGTATAAAGATGTAGATATCTTTGAGATGATAGAGAACTAAACATGGTATATGTTTTAGATAATATTAAGGAAGTATTGATCATCTTGGCTGGCACCGTGGCTCACACCTGTAATCCCTCCTAAGGTGGGAGGATCACTTGAGGCCTGGATTTGGAGACCAGTCTAGGCAACAAAGTAAGATCCCATCCCTATTTTTTAAAATTTAAAAATATACTCTAAAACTTTTTTTTAAAAGATAATCTCATTAAATGTGGTAACATTACCATTAAAAAGTACATATCTGGGCTGGGTGTGGTGGCTCACGCCTGTAATCCTAACACTTTGGGAGGCCAAGGTGGGCAGATCACTTGAGGTCAGGAGTTCAAGACCAGCCTGGCCAACATGGTGAAACTTTGTCTCTACTAAAAATACAAAAATTAGCCAGGTGTGGTGGCACATGCCTGTAATCCTAGCTACTTGGGAGGCTGAGGCTGGAGAATCACTTGAACCCAGGAGGTAGAGGTTGCAGTGAGCTGAAATGGTGCCACTGCACTGAGAAACAGAGTCAGACTCCGTCTCAAAAAAAATAATAATAAAAAAGAAAAAATAAGAAGGTACATATCTGCAAGTATATATAGTGTGTATATATATATAAAAACAAAGTAGACATACTGTAAGATATGAAGGCGGGACTTTGGCTGGCTTCCCCAGCACCTAGAGTAGCGCTTGATGCTCTACCGACTGAGCTATCCGGGCTCTCTAGAGTAGTGCTTGATACATGGTAGGTGCTCAAATATCTGATGACTGACTGAATGAATGATTATAGGACTGCCAGACACATTCAGAATACAGGACACATTCGGGTACATTTGAAGTTCAGATAAAGAGCAAATAATTTTTTAGTATATGTCCCAAATATCGTGAGACTAATACATAATAAATATTCGTATATGTCCCAAATAAAATATTATATGCTAAAAAACACTCATATTTGTTGTTCATCTGAAATTCAAACATAACTGGCTGTCTTGCATTTTTGCATGCTAACTCTGGCCACCTTAGGAGTGGAAGCTGTTGCTGAGACACACTGAGACCTGAGGTGCGTGCAAGCAGGCAAAGCGGGCAGCAAGCGGGGTGAGGTCAGAATTAGGTGCGGCAGACTTGGTGGGGAAAAGGCTGAGTCTAGCAAGAGACCAGACGTGGAATTTCTCAGGAAAGGATTCATGAGGCTTTTGATTCAAGGCTTCCTTTTGGACAGAGTGGCTTAGGGCACTGTAGGCCAGATGTGCACCCTGGTCCTTCAGGAACTGTGTCCTTGGGTAGGAGGATGTGCCCCCTCGTCAAGCCAGTAACACTGTGCTGCTGAAGAAATTTCCATGTACGTTAAAAACAACCCAGACCTTTTTAATGTAACGCGAGGGCTTTAAAATTGTGTGTATGTGCGCGTACGTGCATGTCTGTGTGTGTGTGTGTGTGTGTGTGTGTGTGCGGGGGAGTATTGTCACTGGAGAGAGGGCTTCTTTAAGAAACAAGCTTGCTAATGCTATTTCAGCAGCAATATCAGAAATCGGGGGAAACCACTGAGGTCAAGACGGAGTACTTAGTCCTTCCATTTCGTAAAATGTGAGATTTTTGTTGTCTTACAGGCTAGGAAGGCTGTGACTTGGCCCAGTCGACAGGCAAAGCTAAGAATGAGAGAGGATGAGAGAGAGGCAGAAAGAACAGTGCTCAGGAGCTGGCCCCAGAAGGAAGCTACCCTACAGCAGAGTGAGCGGGGGCCACCGCCACAAGAGCCTGGAGAGCAGGGAGCAAAAGAGAACAAATGGAGACAAAAGGGTTAAGAGGGTTTAAATGTATTTAACAAATGTAGATGCCGGACCCAGTGGCTCATGCCTGTAATCCCAGCACTTTGGGAGGCCCAGGGAGCAGGATCGCTTAAGCCCAGGAGTTCAAGACCAGCCTTGGCTCCATCTCTACAAAAAATGAAAAAAATTAGCCGGGCGTGGTGGTGTGCACCTGCAGTCCCAGCCACTTGGCAGGCTGAGTGGGGAGAATCGCTTGAGCCTGGGAGTTGGAGGCTGCAGTGAGCTATGATCGCGCCAGTGAACTCCAGCCTGGGTGGCAGAGGGAGACACTGTCTTAAAAAACAAAAGTAAAGAAAAAAAAACCTACTCACACAAACGCGGAGTTTTTCTTTCTACTAATCCTCGTTATAAATTAGTTGATTGTTCAGTTTATAGCTAAGTCTTACTTTCAAGCAGCAGCGATCGAGTATTACCACAGGTTAGATCCCTTCTGCTTTCAGCGGTTCCTACAGAAATTGTACTCTATACAAGAAGCCCAACTTTGGGGTTTATGGAAAGGTAAACCATAAGTTTTATGCTTATGTTGACAGAAGCCCTGGGTGGGGCCCCTGAATGCTGGTTCAGAACCTGGAGGGGAGATTTACGTTCCCGAGTGAGACCTGTGAGGCTTATTCTAATTCAGGGCTGCAGGGGACACAACCCTGCTTCACTGCCCTATGTTTACCTTCCTGCTCCTTATCTATAACAAACCTGCACTCTCAGAAGCAAGGCTACAGAGGTTCTTTTCTTGGTCTCTTTCCCTCCCCGAGGTGGCTGGGGTCCTCCACGTCTGGCCCCAGCGTGTCCTCTGGGAACACTGGCTGCCTGGCCGGGTGTGCTGAGAGGTGGGCTGGGAAGGCCACACTGCAACGAGCACCTACATTCCAGGTATTGGCAGACGCGCTGTCGCAGGGTTCTCGCTCTGCGGACTCACTTGTTGAGGTGAGATTTCACTTCCCTCCCGGTGGGTGGCAGCTAATGGATAAGCACACAGGGGAAACTGCAGCAAGCACCTCGTGTTTCCACACACAGAGGCGGCCACCACCCAGTGCCCCAGTTACGCTGGACACCTGGTTCGCTGTGCCTCTGCCTGTCCCAGCGGAAGAGCTGACTTCATGTGCTCAGGACACACAGTTGAGGCCTGAGTGGATCTCGTGGGCACTGACACTCATCCCCATGGAGCCTCCCACAGCACATCCTAAGCTCAGCTTGGTTCTGTTGTCCAGAGCCTCCCCTTCTGCCCCTCTCCTCTCCCCCTCACTTCAGACCTCTCAGGGTTTTCGTGCCTTCTACCTGGACTGTTCTTTAAAGGTGAAATGAGGAATGAGAGAAAGTGCCTTAACTTCCCACAATAGAAGCTGAATGCTAGACAGAGCCTCAGGTCATATTCACCAAACAGAAGGTCCAAGGCTCTGATTGTGGAAAGAAGGGGACAGGGAGCTCAGGGAGGAGGGAGCTTTCTAGAGGGGAGAGAGGAGAGAGAAGGGTCTTCCATTTACCTGTGCCTTAGACTCAAGGAATTCTCTGGGGGTCTAGACCTCCTGTGGAAGAGTGCCCAAGTTCCCACGAGGTACTCGGGACTCTGATCTCAAACCAGGAATTCCCATGCTGGCTCCAGTCCCTGAATCCTCGTGGTCTCCAGGTTGGGCAGTGGTGTCCCTGGCCACGGAAAGGCTGTCATGTCATCGCATACCTCCCCAGATACATAAGCAGAGAGGACTGAGTAACGTCACATACCTCAACCAGTAACGTGTTCTTAACTGAACGTCCCAAACCCTTTGTAGCAAAAGAGAAATGAAAGAGAAACCTAAATAACCTTCCTTCCTCTTTCCTGGAAACCCCTATAAACTAGATTCTCAATGTCATTTTGTGTCCTGAGACTTACATGATAAGAACTTTGTAATAAACCCAGTAAAGAGCTCCCTGAATTAGACTGCCTCATTTGGCAAACAGCTAAAGACTAGGCTGTGTCCTGCAAAAGCTGAGAAGGAAGACTGGTGCCTCCTGGTGTTACCTGGTCTGGAAGCTGTCAGTGATTTCTTCTGCTTCAGGTCAGGTGGCAGTAAGGATATTTCTATACCTGAGTCTCTCTCCACGAAACTTAAGAGGAAACTTTCAACAGATCTTCTTGGCTTGTCGTTTGGAAAGACTCATGTAGTTTAGAGCTCCAGGCTGTAGCTTCTTCAGGTTTAGGACTCAGGCTGAAAAGAGGCTTAAAGAAGGAGAACCACTTCCTTATTAAGCCCTGCCCCTGGCTTTTTAATTGAAGGAGGGGCTGATCTTTGCCCGTGTAATTAGACTCTAAAAGGAATTCTATATCCATTACCTGGCACTCTTCCTGCCCTTTGGGATAACTAGGTGGGTGTTCTGATACTTCTTTACTATCCTTATCAGTTGTTAGATAAACAAATGTTTACTGACTGCCTAACATGGTACAGGTACTGTACACATATTTAATCTTTTTTTTTTTTTTTTTTTGAGACAGAGTTTCACTCTGTTGCCCAGGCTGGAGTGCAGTGGTGCGATCTTGGCGCACTGCAACCTCCGCCTCCTGGGTTCAAGCGATTCTCACATCTCAGCCTCCTGAGTTTCTGGGATTACAGGCTTGCACCAGCACACCCGGCTAATTTTTGTATTTTTAGTAGAGACAGGGGTTTCGCCATGTTGGTCTCGAACTCCTGGCCTCAGGTGGTCCGCCCTCCTCGGCCTCCCAAAGTGCTGGGATTACAGGCGTGAGCCACTGCGCCCGGCACACATATTTAATCTTAACAACATTGAGAGGCAGGTGTTACGATTCCCACTGCACAGATGAGAAAACTGAGGCTCAGAGAGGTGAAGTGTCTTGCTAGGGCTGAGATCCAAATCGTGCTGCTCCTTCTGGCTTTACACTATATCATGTCACCTCTCCTATGTGACTCAAAGATTGTATTCAAGTGGAACTACTGGAAAAGCATTCAAAAAGGAATCTAACCACAGCCATAGTAAAAACCACAAAAACCCACTGAAAGGCCAAATGTCATAATTTTAGAGATGGAATTCCCTATTATATGAAATAGGAAACAGTTACATCTGATTTTATGCTCTATCCAGAGTCTTAAGTGAAATAGATATATATGGCCATGCTTGAGATCATAAACCCTGGACCGCTGGTCAAACTGTGACGATGAAGAAAGTGTGAATAGTGAAAGGGGAATTAATGCTATTTTCATAAAAGTGGGGAAGAATGGGTCATTTAAATATTAGGCAAACAGATCCACAAGAGACAAACAGATGGTAGTTATAGGAAAGTTAGATATTTAGTAACTCGAGGTGAATTTTCACTGGCAAACTAATATTTTTTGCACCAGTAAGGTCAGTGTAGAGGGTATTAAAGAAATACTAAGAATGATTTTTCTCTTTTTGTAAAAACTTGCCGTCTTTTTTTTTTTTTTTGAGACAGAGTCTCGCTCTGTCGCTCAGGCTGGAGTGCAGTGGCACGATCTCAGCTCACTGCAAGTTCCGCCTCCCGGGTTCACGCCATTCTCCTGCCTCAGCCTCCCGAGTAGCTGGCACTACAGGCGCCCACCACCATGCCTGGCTAATTTTTTTTTTTTTTTTGTATTTTTAGTAGAGACGGGTTTTCACCATGTTAGTCAGGATGGTCTCGATCTCCTGACCTCGTGATCCACCCGCCTCAGCCTCCCAAAGTGCTGGGATTACAGGCATGAGCTACCGTGCCTGGCCAAAAACTTGCCATCCTTTTTTTTGGGGGGATGATGAGATATATTCACTGGAAACAATTCAAGAATAAACAGGGCCTGGCTCAGTGTCTCAAGCCTGTAAGCCCAGCATTTTGGGATGCTGAGGTGAGAGGATCACTTGGAAGCCAGGAGGATCACTTGAAGACTAGCCTGGGCAACATAGTGATGAGACAAGAGTTCTTCAGGACTGGTTTGCAAGGTACAGGTCACAAAGACCCTACTGATAAAATGACATGTAGTAAAGCAGCAGCCCAAATCTATCAAAACCAAGATGCGATGAAAGCAACCTGCGGTCATCCTCACTGGTCATTTTACGCCAATGATAATGCACTGGTGTGCTAAAAGACACTCACTCCTACCAGCCCCACGTCAGTTTACAAATGTTATGGCAATATCTGGAAGTTTCCCTATATAGTCTGAAATGGGAAAACCCTCAGTTCTGGGAACTCCCCACCTTTTTCCCAGAAAACTCACGAGTAATTCACTTTTTGTTTAGCATATGATCAAGAAATACCCGTATACTCAAACAGCCCATGCCACTGCTCTGCCTATGGAGTAGCCCCGCTTTTATTCCTTAACTTGCTTAATAAACTTGCTTTCATTTTGCTTTGTTGGCCCACTCTTGAATTCCTTCCTGTGGGAAGCCAGGAACCCATGTGGCCTCCCAGACTGAACCCCAATTTTGGGATTCATGCTGTGATAGTGAGACCCCATCTCTTAATTTTTTTTTTTTTTTTTTAATTAGCCAGGCATGACTCACACATGTAGTCCCAGCTACTCAGGGGGCTGAGGTGGGAGGATCGCTGGAGACCAGGTATTCAAGACCAGCCAGACAACACAGCATGGTGGCACATGCCTGTAGTCCTAGCTACTTGGCAGTCTGAGGCAGGAAGATTGCTAGAGCCCAGGAGTTCAAGGGGGCAGTGAGCTAGGATCATGCTATTGTAGTTTAGCCTGGGCGACAGAGTAAGACCCTGTCTCAAAACAAAAACAAAAACCCTGTCTCAAAACAAACAAACAAACAAAAACAATAAACCTACAAATGCATATAAGCAATAATAAAATCACATCACATAGTATGGACTACTGGAGTTCTGAGTTACATAACTAAACAATGTTGGTTGCAGAAACCATTTAGAATCCCGAAGAGTCTGTCACACACAGCGGCTCATACCTGCAATCCCGGCACTTTGGGAAGCTGAGGCAGGAGGACTGACTGTGTCCCAGAGTTTGAAACCAGCCTGGGCAACATAGTGAGACCCCATCACTACAAAAAAATAAAAAGTTAGCTGGGCATGGTGGAGCACACCTGTAGTCTCAGCTACTCAGGAGACTGAGGTGGGAAGATTGCTTGAGCCTGGCCGGGGGCCGAGGGCTTGAGGCTGCAATGAGCCATGATGGCACCACTGCACTCAGCCTGGGTGACAGAGCCAGACCCTGTCTCAAAAAAAAAAAAAAAAATCCTGAAAGGTTTTGGCAAGGCAACTATTAACACGGGGAAGGGGCAAACCTCACACGGAAGCTGAGGAAAGCAACTGTCCACATCTCATTCAACTATGTTATCTCCACGCCTAACAAGCTGGCCAGGGACAGGTCACAACACATTAGATATTAAACAGCAAAAGCAAAAACCACTTTTCTCCCAATTCTAAACATAGACATGCTGTTGTAGAAAACTTGTAAAACAGGGTCATAATAAGGATTGCCGTAATGCAGTCATTCAGTGGGAAATGCTGCTAAAAATTTGGTGGACGTCCCTTCTTTTCTTTGAGAAAAAGCAGACACAGGACAAACTCTCTGCCCTCCCTCTCTCTATAAGGAAAGGCAGGATGATTCTTTTTTTTTTCTTCAGACAGAGTCTCACTCTGTTCTCCAGGCTGGAGTGCAGTGGCACAATCTCTGCTCACTGCAACCTCTGCCTCCTGGGTTCAAGCTATTCTCCCACGTCAGTCTCCAGAGTAGCTGCAATTACAGGCATGTGCCACCATGCCTGGCTCATTTTTGTATTTTTAATAAAGACGGGGTTTCACTATGTTGGCCAGACTGGTCTCCAACTCCTGAGCTCAAGATATTCATCTGCCTCGGCCTCCCAAAAGTATTGGGATTACAGGTGTGAGCCACCACGCCCAGCCATCATAACTTCTAATAAACTTGTTTTGTAAATAAAATTTTTTAGTTGCTGCATCATTCCAGTGAATGATAGCATTAAAAATATTCAGCCAGAGGAGAATCACTTGAACCTGGGAGGCAGAGGTTGCAGTGAGCTGAGATCATGCCACTGCACTCCAGCCTGGGTGACAGAGGGAGACTCAGTCTCCAAAAAATCAAAATCAAAATCAAATCAAATCAAATAATTCAGCCAGGCAACTATTTTTAAATGTTTTGTTTGTTGCCGGGCGCGGTGGCTCACGCTTGTAATCCCAGCACTTTGGGAGGTCAAGGTGGGCAGATCACGGGGTCAGGAGACCGAGACCATCCTGGCTAACAGCGAAACCCCATATCTACAAAAAATACAAAAATTAGCAGGGCGTGGTGGCGGGCACCTGTAGTCCCAGCTACTCGGGAGGCTGAGGCAGGAGAATGGCGTGAACCTGGGAGGCGGAGCTTGCAGTGAGCCGAGATGGTGCCACAGCACTCCAGCCTGGGCGACAGAGCGAGACTTCATATCAAAAAGAAAAAAAAAAAATTAATGTTTTGTTTGTCTTCAAGTGCTTACTGTTATAAATAATGCTGCAGGGTATAGCTTTTCATCTTTGCTCACATTTTCTATTGTTTCCTGAGAAATGATGCCTGGGAGTGGAATTATTGGGTATGAATAGTTTTGAAATTGTTATATATGCTTTCAATTCTCTTTAATCTATGATTCTGGAATTGATTTATATCATCACTGGAAATATATCTTAGATAAAAATGGCTAAGAGTTTGAATAATATAGATAAAAAGCCCATCCTCAGGAAAACGTTGGGGTTTTTGCCCATCATTATGAGTAACCAAATAAGACTTGAAAGGCCAGATGAGCAGATTTTAGAGTGGACACCAGATTACTTTGGGGCTATAGCATTTATCCTTGTTAGAGTTCAATGATGAAACTCAATGAAATAGGATCAGAGATGGAATGAAGCAACAAAAGGCTGTGACTGGTTGAAATGAAAGATTTGGGAAAAGGAACAGAGAAGTGCCATTCATTATGAAGAACATCTGTGAAGGGGTCAATATGCCACTCCCCAAAGTACACCACTTTAACCTTAAGATCATTTTGAGCTGAAGGCAATGAAGATGAAGCAGACACAAGAAAAACTCTCGGCCAGGTGCAGTGGCTCACGCCTGTAATCCCAGCACTTTGGGAGGCTAAGGTGGGTGGATCATCTGAGGTCAGGAGTTCAAGACCAGCCTTGCCAACATGGTGAAACCCCCCCCCCCCCGCCTCTATTAAAAATACAAAAATTAGCTGGGCATGGTGGCGGGTGCCTGTAATCTCAGCTACTCAGGAGGCTGAGGCAGGAGAATTGCTTGAACCTGGGTGGCAGAGGTTGCAGTGAGCCGAGATTGCACCACTGCACTCCAGCATGGGCAACAGAGCGAGACTTCGCCTCAAAAAAAAAAAAAAAATAGAATAAAAGAGAAACTCTCTGCTCCCCACGTCTCCCTACCAGGGAGGACAGGAAGATTCTCAATCACTGGAGACAACTCTGGACTCTTAAGCAGCCCAGAGATGGCGCTGGAGGAACCTACATAACCAACCTCACTAAGGCAATCTTTATCTTCCATTACTTTTCCCATCTACTTACCTTCCCACAGTTTGCCACCTCCAGAAGCCTGAAGCTCTTTCCCTTTGTCTTGTCACTTCTTTTTTTTTTTTTTTTTTTTTTTTTTTGAGATGGAGTCTCACTCTGTCACCCAGCCTGGAGTGCAGTGGTACGATCTCTGCTCACTGCAACCTCTGCTTCCCGGGTTCAAGCGATTCTCCTGCCTCAGTCTCCAGAGTAGCTTAGATTACAGGTGCACGCCATCATGCCCAGCTAATTTTTGTGTTTTTAGTAGAGACAGGGTTTCTCCATGCTGGCCAGGCTGGTCTCAAACTCCTGACTTCAAGTGATCCGCCTGCCTCAGCCTCCCAAAGTGCTGGGATTACAAGCATGAGCCACTGCACCCGGCCTGTCTTGTCACTTCTTTACAAATTTATGTTTTTTTAAAAGGTGCTCTATAAGCCCAATTTCTGACCACTCCTTTGAGTTACTCATCATTGAGCGATCCTGTGTGTATGCATGTGTTAATAATAAACTTCTGTTTGTTTTTCTTTTGTTAATCTATCTTTTGTCAGTCTAATTTGCAGGGCCCCAGCCAAAAAACCTAGGAGGGTAGAGGAAAAATAAATTTTCTTCTCCCCTATACCTGTAAGAAGGTCCTCTAATTTGTGGTTTGAGTGAAGACAAAATAATAGAAGGATTGAAGTGATAGTACTGTGTTGCTATAACCAGCCTGGCCAGAGACGAGATGGAGATAAGACGTTCTTAGCACAGAGATCACATGCTGCACCAAGGCAGGAGGTAATTGTGATAGGAGATCTGACTACCATGACTTCTATGGAAGACTCCTGATAAACAAAGTTCATTTAGCACTTAATGCTAATATCATCTCTTAAGTCAAAGGAAGCCACGGTGATAAACATTGTTCTATCCTTGCATTTGGCTGACAAAGAGGCACTGGTTGGTCTCACAGAAGCAATGGGAACCTTGGAGAAAGAATGTTCATCTTACTGTAGAATTGGAGATGGTTGAGAGAGAATCCTGAGCCTAGTTGGGCAAAATTTTTAGAGTAAAGATAGGCATGCTGTCACGGCCATGGCTCCAAAGAGGCCTAACAATAATAGTTCTTATTTTACTGAGTCCATGCCAGTTATTAACTCAGCTGTGTAGGAGGCACTACAGTTATGCCCATTTTACAGATGAAGAAACTGAGATACAAAAGAGTTAAGTAGGTGGGATATGGTGGCTCACACGTGGAATCTCAGTGCTTTTGGGAAGCAGGTTGCATGAGGCCAGGTGTTTGAGACTAGCCTGGGTAACATAGTGAGGCCCCATCTCTACAAAAAAAAAAAAAAAAAATCAAAAAAATTAGCCAGGTATGGTACTGCATGCCTGTAGTCTCATACTCTGGAGGCTGAGGTGGGAGGATCACTTGAGCCCAGGAGTTCAAGGCTGCAGTGATCAAACCACGGCACTCCAGCCTGGGTAACAGAACTGTCTCAAAGAACAAACAGGCCACACGTGGTGGCTCATGCCTGTAATCCTAGCACTTTGGGAGGCTGAGGCAGGTGGATCACCTGAGGTCAGTTTCATGCACGTCCGTGTGAAGAGACTACTAAACAGGCATTGTGTGAGCAACATGGCTGTTTATTTCACCTGGGTGCAGGTGAGCTGAGTCTGAAAAGAGTCAGCGAAGGGAGATGGGGTGGGGCCGTTTTATAGGATTTGGGTAGGTAAAGGAAAGAAAGGGGGGTTATTCTCTGATGGGCAGGAGTGGGGGTCACAAGGTACTCAGTGGGGGAGCTTTTGAGCCGGGATGAGCCAGGAGAAGGAATTTCACAGGATAATGTCATCATTTAAGGCAGGAACAGGCCATTTTCACTTCTTTTCTGGTGGAATGTCATCAGTTAAGGCAGGAACTGGCCATCTGGGTGTGTATGTGCAGGTCACACGGGATATGATGGCTTAGCTTGGGCTCAGAGGCCTGACATTCCTGTCTTCTTATATTAATAAGAAAAATAAAACAAAATAGTGGTAAAGTGTTGGGACGGTGAAACTTTTTGGAGGTGGTATGGAGAAAGAATGGGTGATGTTTCTCAGGGCTGCTTTGAGCGGGATTAGGGGAGGCGTGGGAACCTACAGTGGGAGAGATTAAGCTGAAGGAAGATTTTGTGGTAAGGGGTGATATTGTGGGGTTGTTAGAAGAAACATTTGTCATTTAGAATTATTGGTGATGGCCTGGATACAGTTTTGTATGAATTGAAAAACTAAATGGAATAAGAGAAGAAGAAAAACAGGTATAAAAGGTCTAAGAATTGGGAGGACCTAGGACATCTGATTAGAGAGTGCGTAAGGAGATTCAGCATAGTCCTGCCAGCAAAGATTATTTATTTACTTCAAGAGTTAATAGTGGCAGTTTGGGGATAGCACGATGAGATATCAGCTGTGATGGCTTGGAGAAACAGTGTAAACCGGCAGTGTAAACAAGAGCAGGGCATGTATGAGTAGTTGAGAATGGTGAATAGGAGTATGACTAGACAGAAGATAGTAGGGATGACAAGTTTTTTGGGACACAGTCTAAGTTGGTCTGCTGTCTGGAATGAGACTGGGGCCTAATAAAAAGGAGCTTAAATGGGCTGTACCTTGTAGCATTCTGAGGACAGGCCTGAATTCTGAGAAGCGAAAGTGGTAAAAGTATTGTCCAGTCCTTTTTAAGTTGGTGGCTGAGCTTGGTGCGGTGTGTTTTTAAAAGACCTTTAGTCCGTTCTACTTTTCCTGAAGACTGAGGACTGTAAGGGATATAAAGGTTTCACTGAATACTAAGAGCCTGAAAAACTGCTTGGCTGATTTGACTAATAAAGGCTGGTCTGTTATCAGACTGTATAGAGGTGGGAAGGCTAAACTGAGGAATTATGTCTGACAGAAGGGAAGAAATGACTGCAGTGGCCTTCTCAGACCCTGTAGGAAAGGCCTCTACCTATCCAGCGAAAGTGTCTACCTAGACTAAGAGGTATTTTAGTTATCTGACTCGGGGCATGTTGAGTTAAGCTAATTTGCCAGTCCTGGGTGGGGCAAATCCTCCAGCTTGATGTGTAGGGAAGGGAGGGGGCCTGAATAATCCCTGAGGAGTAGTAGAATAGCAGATGGAACACTGAGAAGTTACTTCCTTGAGGATAGATTTCCATGATGGAAAGAAAATGAGAGGTTCTAAGAGGCGGGCTAGTGGCTTGTACTATAACATAACCTGCCTTTGCTGGTGTGTGGCTATTAGGCCTGGTGGATCTGCCATCAATAAATCAAGCGTGATCAGGGTGAGGTATAGGAAATAAGGAAATATGGGGAAATGGGGTGAATGTCAGGTGGATCAGAGAGATACAGTCATGGGGGTCAGGTGTGGTATCAGGAATAATGTGGGAGGCCGGATTGAAGTCTGGGCCAGGAACAATGGTAATTGTGGGACTTAACAAAGAGTGAGTACAGCTGAAGGAGCCGGGGAGCAGAAAGTATATGCATCAGGTATGAGGAAGAAAATAGATTTTGGAAGTTATGAGAAATGTAGAGAGTAAGTTGAGCATAGTTTGTGATTTTGAGGGCCTCTAAAAGTATTAGGGCGGCAGCAGCCACTGCATGGAGACACGATGGCTAGGCTAAAACAGTAAGGTCAAGTTCTTTGGACAGAAAGGCTACAGGGTGCGGTCCTGGCTCTTGGGTAAGAATTCTGACCGCACTAACCATGCCTAGGAAGGAAAGGAGTTGTTGTTTTGTAAGGGATTGAGGTTTGGGAGATTAATCAGACACGATCGGCAGGGAGAGCATATGTGATTTTATGAGAATTATGCTGAGATAGGCAACAGATCAGGATGAAATTTGGGCTTGACTGAAGTAATGGAGGCTGTCTGTGAAGCCTTGCGGCAGTACAGCCCAGGTAATTTGCTGAGCCTAATGGGTGTCAGGGTCAGTCTAAGTGAAAGCGAAGGGAGGCTGGGATGAAGGGTGCAAAGGAATAGTAAAGAAAGCATATTTGAGATCCAGAACAGAATAATGGGTTGTAGAGGGAGGTATTGAGGATAGGAGAGTAGATGGGTTTGGCACTACAGGGTGGATAGGCAAAACAATTTGGTTGATAAGGCATCGATCCTGAACTAACTTGTAAGGCTTGTCTGGTTCTAGGACAGGTAAAATGGGGGAATTGTAAGGAGAGTTTATAAGCTTTAAAAGGCCATGCTGTAGCAGGTGAGTGACAACAGGCTTTAATTCTTTTAAAGCGTGCTGTGGGATGGGATCTTGGCATTGAGCGGACGGGTGATTAGGTTTTAATGAGATGGTTAGGGGTGCATGATCAGTCACCAAGGAGGGAGTAGAGGTATCTTATACTTGTGGGTTAAGGTAGGGAGATACAAGGGGAGGATGTGAAGGAGGCTTTGAACTGGGGGAAAAGGCAGCAATGAGATGTGTCTGTAGCCTAGGAATAGTCAGGGAAGCAGATAATTTAGTTAAAGTGTCTCGGCCTAATAAGGGAACTGGGCAAGTGGGGATAACTAAAAAGGAGTGCTTAAAAGAGTATTATCTAAGTTGGCACTAGAGTTGGGGAGTTTTAAGAGGTTTAGAAGCCTGGCCGTCAATACCTACAACAGTTATGGAGGCAAGGGAAACAGGCCCTTGAAAAGAAGGTAACGTGGAGTGGGTAGCCTCCATATTGATTAAGAACGGGATGGACTTACTTTCCACTGTGAGAGTTACTTAAAGCTCAGCGTCTGTGATGGTCTACGGGGCTTCCGAGGCTATCAGGCAGTGTCAGTCTTCAGCCGCTAAGCCGAGAAGAAGTCAGTCAGAGAGCCTTGGGCCAGAGTTCCAGGGGCTCTGGGAGTGGCTGCCAGGTGAGTTGAACAGTCTGATTTCCAGTGGGGTCCCGCACAGATGGGACATGGCTTAGGAGGAATCCTGGGCTGCAGGCATTCCTTGGCCTGGTGGTCAGATTTCTGGCACTTGTAACAAGCTCCTGGGGGAGAAGGTTCTGGAGGAACGCCTGGCCGCTGCGGTTCAGGCGTTGGGAAGTTCTTGTGTGCTGGAGATGTGGCTGGGGTTTGTCTCACAGAGGAGGCAAGGAATTGCAACTTTTTTCTATTATTGTACACCTTGAGGGCGAGGTTAATTAAATCCTATTGTGGGGTTTGAGGGCTGGACTTTAATTTTTGGAGTTTTATTTAATGTCGGGAGCAGATTGGGTAATAAAATGTATTTTGAGAATAAGATGGCTTTTTGACCTTTTAGGGTCTAGGGCTGTAAAGTGTCTCAGGGTTGCTGCCAAACGAGTCATGAACTGGGCTGGATTTTTATATTTGATGAAAAAGAGCCTGAACGCTATCTGATTTGGGATAAAGAAAAAGGAGCATTAACTTTAATTTAGCTCCAGCCACCTTTTTAAGAGTAAATTGCTGGGCAGGTGGGGGAGGGCTAGTCACGGAACGAAACTGTAAGCCAGACTGGGTGTGAGGAGGGGAGGTGATAAAAGGATTATAGGGTGGAGGAGCAGAGGCTGAGGAAGAATTGGGACCTAGCTCGGCCTGGCGAGGAGCAGCCTGGGGAGGAGGGGAGAGGTCAGATGAGTCTGTAGAAAAGGAAGATTAGAAAGACTCAGCGACACTTGGGGTTGGGACTGAGGGGACAGGTGGGAGGGAAAGAAGGAAGATTTGGGATGAGTTGCACTGGGAGCAGAGACTAGAGAGGGACCGATGTGTAAAAGAATGCCTGGACATCAGGCACCTCAGACCATTTGCCTATTTTACGACAAGAATTATTTAGATCTTGTAGGATGGAAAAATTGAAAGTGCCATTTTCTGGCTATTTGGAACTACTGTCGAGTTTGTATTGGGGTCAAGCAGCATTACATAAGAAAATAAGATGCTTAGATTTTAGGTCAGGTGAGAGTTGAAGAGGTTTTAAGTTCTTAAGAACACAGGCTAAGGGAGAAGAAGGAGGAATGGAAGGTGGAAGCTTGCCTATAGTGAAGGAGGCAAGCCCAGAGAAAAAGAGTAGAGACACGGAGAAGGGGTGGGGGGTTCTTGCCCTCCAGAAAAGCAGAGAAGGGGTCAGGGCACAGAGATACAAGGTCGGGGCGTGGAAATAAGGATCGGGGTGCAGAGATATAAGAGGTTGGGCATGGAAATAAGGGATTGGGGTGCAGAGATATAAGAGGTTGGGGCACAGAAATAAGGGATTGGAGTGCAGAGATATAAGAGGTTGGGGCACAGAAATAAGGGATCGGGGTGCAGAGATATAAGAGGTTGGGGCACAGAAATAAGGGATTGGGGTGCAGAGATACAAGGTTGGGGTACTTGTCTCTCCTCCAGAAAAGCGGGATTTGCTGCTAAGGGTGAAGGAGAAGGGGTTGGGGGTTTCTTGCCCCCCAGAAAGGCAGAGAAGGGGTAGAGACATGGAGAGAAGGGCTTGGGATACTTGCCCCTCCCCCAGAAAAGCGGGACTTGCCGCTAAGGGTGAAGGACCAAGGCAGGCGTCCCTGCGTGGTCTGACACCTCTGAAACATGGGTGAATAATCAGAGAGGCGTCCCTGCAATGATTAAACACTAAGGGAAGGCTGCATTCCTAGTCCGTGACTGGCGCCAGAGTTTTGGGTCCACGGATAAAACGTGTCTCCTTTGTCTCTACCAGAAAATGAAAGGAACTGAAATTAAAAGAAGGGAGAAATTGAAGTGTGGCGTCAAGATTGAAAGGAGAAAGAGGCTGAGGGATAGTGAGGGAGGTTGGAGAAGAGAGTAAAAAGAGGCTGCTTACTGGATTTGAAATTGGTGAGATGTTTCTTGAGCTGCTTGGTCTGAGGACCTGAGGTCGTAGGTGGATCTTTCTCATGGAGCAAAGAGCAGGAGGACAAGGGATTGATCTCCCAAGGGAGGTTCCCCCGATCCGAGTCATGGCACCAAATTTCATTTGCGTCCATGTGAAGAGATTACTAAACAGGCTTTGTGTGAGCAACATGGCTGTTTATTTCACCTGGGTGGAGGCGGGCTGAGTCTGAAAAGAGAGTCAGCAAAGGGAGATGGGGTGGGGCCATTTTATAGGATTTGGGTGGGTAAAGGAAAGAAAGGGGGGTTGTTCTCTGGAGGGCAGGAGTGGGGGTTACAAGGTACTCAGTGGGGGAGCTTTTGAGCCAGGATGAGCCAGGAAAAGGAATTTCACAGGACAATGTCATCAGTTAAGGCAGGAGCAGGCCATTTTCACTTCTTTTGTGGTAGAATGTTAGAGAACAGCCTGGCCAACCCTGTCTGAAACCCCGTCTCTACTAAAAATACAAAATTAGCCAAGTGTAGTGGCACATGGCTGTAATCCCAGCTACTTGGGAGGCTGAGACAGGAGAATCACTTGAACCCGGGAGGTGGAGGTTGCAGTGAGCCGATATTGTGCCACTGCACTCCAGCCTGGGCAACAGAGACTCCATCTCAAAAAAAAAAAAAAAAAAAAAAAGAGTCTGGGCACAGTGACTCATGCCTGTAATCCCAGCACTTTGGGAGGCCGAGGCGGGCAGATCATCTGAGGTCAAGAGTTCAAGAACAGCCTGGCCAATGTGGTGAAACCTCGTCGCTACTAAAAACACAAAAAAATTTAGCCGGGCATGGTGGCACACGCCTGTAGTCCCAGCTACTCAGGGAGGCTGAGGCAGAAGAATTGCTTGAACACAGGAGGGGGAGGTTGCAGTGAGCCAAGATGGAGCCACTGTACTCCTCTAGCCTGGGCAACAGAGACTCCATCTAAAAAAAAAAAAAAAAAAAAGAAACAAACAAAAGACTTAAATAAAATTGCCCAGAGTCACACAAGCACATGAGGCAAAGCTGGAATTTGAGGGAGTCCAGGCAGTCTGTCTTTAAAGCCCATGACGCTAACCACTAAACCTGACCGTCTTCTTCACATGGTCAGATGCAGCCCAGTTTGTTGATATTTTTCATCTCTTTTCTGGACTTGCTATTACTGCTTTTTGACTTTGGTGTAGGGAAAAATGGAAAGATTTGCAATGGACAAAGAGATTACTGGATATCCTTTCAATGGAATGTTAGAGCCTTTGGGGATTATCTGATTTTATAGAGATATGCTTATTTATTTGCTTTTGATTATGCTATTTTACAACTCCTTAGAAACAAGTTAACATATAGAAAACTGATAGTAATGCAAATAGTTCCTTGTATATTAAAATGCAAATAGCCTCCCGTGGAATGCCATTGTTTATTATCCTGTAGATATTAACCAGTTTTTCCAGTTTTGCCTGTTTGTAAATTTATTTCAGTATTTCTTATCTGACTATAAATGTGTGGTAGTTGGAGTTTTCTCCTTTGAGCTGATTTTAATATTTTGCTGGCTCCAGTTAAATGAGTTAAATAAAATATTTGCCACATGTTCTTTTATATCATGTGAGAGTCATGATTTTCCCCTTAAAAAATAATCTTTAACGTTGGTTAAATCACTTAAATTATCTGGACCTCAAGTCCCCTTCAGTCTCTTTGACTGCATGCTTAATTGATTGAGATGCATCTAGCTAGAGATCCCAAGGTTTTGTTATTGATTGTATTTTGTTTTTGTTTTGAGATGGAGTTTTGCTCTTGTCATCCAGGCTGGAGTGCAGTGGTGCAATCTCGGCTCACTGCAACCTCCGAGGCCTTCCAGGTTTAAGCGATTTTCCTGCCTCAGCCTCCTGAGTAGCTGGGATTACAGGCGCCTACCACCATGCCCAGCTAACTTTTGTATTTTGGTAGAGATGGGGTTTCACCATGTTGGTCAGGCTGGTCTCAAACTCCTGACCTCAGTCGATCCACCCACCTCGGCCTCCCAAAGTGCTGGGATTACAAGTGAGCGTGAGCCACCATGCCCAGCCTATTGACTGTGTTTTAATCAATGGCTCAGTTATTTACAGATAACACAGGTAACAAAAGAGCATAGTATTTAGGGCTCAGGTTCCTCAGGCACAGTCTTGGAGTCAAATTCTGATTCTGCTTCTTACTATAGATGAGGGGTTTAGGGAGTGATCTGGAGAAAGAAGCAAAAAGGATACTTGATTGCCAGGCTAAAAAGGAAGCTCTTGGATAAGCTCTCACTTTAAATGTATACAAATAGTGCCCACAGGAGATGTTAAGGAAAAATTTACTTTTGACACTTGTTAAAAGGGTAAGGCAGATTTTATCCGGGACTATTGCAATTGGTGTAGGGACCACTGCAATAGGGTCTTGTAGTCAGGTAGAGAAACTGGGCTCAACTCTGAATGCAGCAGAGGCAAGTGGGGATTTGTAGCCAAGGAGTAAGGTGGGGTCAGTGGGTGGAAAATTACTAAGGGGAAACTTGGGAGTCAGGGGATTCTGGCTAAGTTGACCTAGTGTGATTTTTGCTGAAGACCAGGCAGGGTGATCAGACATCGCCTGGGGGATGATGAGGGATGAGGAATTTGATCAGATTTTGAGGGTGATCAGATATTGGGGGTGGGGGCATGCCCAAGGATGGGGCCTAATTGGGCTCAGAGGAACCCAACTAAAGTTTGGTCAAGGACACAGTCTTTGTCAGTGGCTATGAAAACACAAATATGAAAGGGTGTGATAGGCCTGAAATAAGAGCACTGGACTGAACGGAGCTTCTTGAAAAGGTTAATGACAGAAGAAGGGATTTTTCTGGTTTATTCTCAACAACAGAAGGCAGAGACAAGGCAGAACCACTCTGAGTCCATTTGACTTCTGTATTCTCTACCAAGGAAAACAGTCTCAGTTGGAAATGACTGAGAAGTTGAAGCGTTCTGCCTGTGAGGAGAGCGCACAGGTGTGTTTTGCAGCTGTAAGTGAATCTCAGGCCCAGAGTAGGGAGACTTAGGGCTATCACTGAGTGGTATCCGAGGACTGCAGGTGGCTTCCACTGTTTCAGCAAGTTGGTGGGTCTCAAAAACCCTGCATTGATGTTAATTCCTGCACAATCTGAAACTGGGGTATTAAATGGATGATTTATGAACCGTTAGAATGGTGAGTTTCTTGTGTCCCTGGAGAGTAGATCAGCACAAACGAATCCCATCTCCCACGGATCAGGGGTGTCTTTGATGAAATGCACGTTCACTCTAGCAAGGCTTCTGACAACGATCTCATGAGATGCATGTGAACGAGTTGGAGAATTGCTGGCTGGATGAAATTGTAATTACAAAACTTTTCAGATGGTTTCCCACGTATGTGTACTTGAATTGTGCGTTGATGGAATGAGGGCCTTGACCTTTCTGGATTGTTTACTTTTCCGTCTCCTCTCTTTCCTAGATGTGTGAGTGGGAGCAAATTGTTCAACTTCTCCAGCCCTCAATATTTTGTGAAAATGCCTCAATCTCTTAACTGTTTATGACTCTGAGTAATTGGTTCATACGCACCTGGAGGGATGTCATTTTCCTCTGAATTCTCTCCCTAATTCTGTTTCATCATGTTTCTTTTTTCTTTTTTTTGAGATGGAGTCTCGCTCTGTTGCCCAGGCTGGAGTCTAGTGGTGTGATCTTGGGTCACTGCAACCTCCACCTCCTGGGTTCAAGGGATTCTCCTGCCTCCACCCCCTGAGTAGCTGGGACTGCAGGCACATGCCACTACACCCGGCTAATTTTGTATTTTTAGTAGAGACGGGGTTTCACCATGTTGGCCAGGCTGGTCTTGATCTCCTGACCTCGTGATCTGCCCGCCTCGGCCTCCCAAAGTGCTGGGATTACAGGCATGAGCCACCACGCCTGGCCTGTTTCATCATTTTTCATGATTGACTTAGATAATAAGTGTGTAGAAGATGTGAGGACGCTGCAGAGAACATAGATAAAAGTTCAGGCCCTGGAGTCAGATAATCCTAGGTATGAATCTTGGGTCAGTCCCTTCCTAATTGGATTTTTTTTTTTTTTTTTTTTGAGATAGAGTCTCGCTCTGTCACCCAGGCTGGAGTGTAGTGGCACGATCTCGGCTCACTGCAACCTCCACCTCCTGGGTTTGAGCAATTCTCCTGCCTCAGCCTCCCAAGTAGCTGGGATTACAGGCACCTGCCACCACGCCTGGCTAATTTTTTGTATTTTTAGTAGATATGGGGTTTCTCCATGTTGGCCTGGCTGTCTCAAACTCCTGACTTCGGGTGATCCACCTGCCTTGGCCTTCCAAAGAGCTGGGATTACAGGCATGAGCTACTGCGCCCAGCCCCTAATTGGATTTTGAGCAAGCTTCTTAACTTCACTAGACTTGGTTTCCTATCCTATTAAGTGAGAATAATAATAATATTTAACTTTGTGTAAAGACTAAATGATTATATAAAGTATTACATTAAACAAACAAACATGTAGCAGGGTGTCTGGCACAAAGTCAGGGCTCCCATAACTGTCAACTGTTTTTGTTTATGTTATTACTAAGCTGGGAGAGGTAACATTAGGTAACATATCGTGTTCCAAAATTACTGTAGGGTGAAACTATGAGCTAAAACCTAGAATTTTATAGGGTTCAATGTAAAACCCAACATTTAGGTTGAACTGATCAGCCGCACGAGAACAGAATGGGAGAGACCTGGCTTAAGAGTGGCTCATGTCAAAGGCATTTAGGGGTTTTTAGGTGATTGTCAGCTCCACTTCAATCATCAGTATGCAGTGGCTTCCAAGGAAGCCAGAGTCGTCTGAGGCTGAGTTAATGAGAATGCAAAAGAAGTTATAGTGCCGGCTGGGTGTGGTGGCTCACGCCTGTAATCCCAGCACTTTGGGAGGCCAAGGCGGGTACCTGAGGTTGGAAGTTCGAGACCAGCCTAACTAACATGGAGAAACCCCATCTCTACTAAAAATACAAAATTAGCCGGGTGTGGTGGCACATGCCTGTAACCACGGCTACTCGGGAGGCTGAGGCAGGAGAATCGCTTGAACCTGGGAAGTGGAGGTTGTGGTGAGCCGAGACTGCGCCATTGCACTCCAGCCTGGGCAACAAGAGTGAAACTTTGTCACAAAAAAAAAAAAAAAAAAAAAATGAAGAAGAAGTTATAGTGTCATCATAACTTTGTCCTGGTATAGACTGTGTCCCCTGAGCTGAGTTCAGCCCTGCCCTTGTGTTTTTCGAGGAAGAAAAGCAGGGAGTGAGACTACCTGCCTTCAAATCCCAGCTCTGCTATTAGATTAGCCCTATGGACTTGGGCAAGTTATTTAACCTTTCTGGGCCTCAGCTTTCTAATTTGTAAAATGAGAATAATAAAAATTGTATCTATCTCACAGGGCTGTTATGAGGATTCAGTAGGATGTAAATGTAAATATGTAAGGTGTTTCCAAAGGTGTTTGGCTCACCCACATGCTAGAGAAATGGTGGTGGTGGTGCTGGTGGTACCATCATCATCATCATCATCATTCTAAGGACATTGTCCATGTCCCCGAGGGACCTGATCAGAATGGTGATGGGTGCTGCATCAGTGAAACAAGAATACTGAATTCATGAACCCTCTTGCTCTTCTACTACCCCTGCCCCAAACGCACACCTCACTCCCTTGATATGGGCAGGCTTCTCACTTTTAGGCTTTGGCCTAAGTTGGAATGCTCAAACGTATACTCCTTTTGGTCTCTATCACTAAACTTTAGAAATCATCTCATTCAGGGCTCTTATTTTAGGTATGCTCAAGGTCAGACTGAAGCTAAGAAACCAAGGTCCTGATCCAGCAATCCCACTTCTGGGTATTTATCCAAAGGCATTGAAATCAGTATGTTGAAGAGACACCTGAACTCCCATGTTCATTGCAACACAATTTACAATAGCCAAGATACGGAATCAATCTAGGTGTCCATCAACAGATGAATGAATAAAGAAAATGTCATATATATACACAATAGAATACTATTCAGCCTTAAATAGGGGTGAAATCCTGTGATTTGGGACAACATGGATGAATCTGGAGGACATTACGCTAAGTGAAATAAGCCAGGCACAGAAAGACAAATATTGCATGATCTCACTCATAGGTGGAATCTGAGAAAGTTGATCTCATAGAAGTAGAGAGTACAATGGTGGTTACCAGGGACTGGGGATGGAGGGGTGGTTGGGAAAAGCAGAGAGGTTGGTCAAAGGCTATACAGTTTCAGTTAGACAAGAGGAATAAGTTTTACTGATCAATAGCACAGCATGGTAACTATAATAAGTAATGCATCATACATTTCAAAATTGCTAAAAGTAGATCTTAAATGTTTTTACTGCAAAAAGAATAGTAAGTTTGTGAGGTGATGGATTTACTAATTAGCCTGATTTAATCATTCCACATTGTAAACCTGTATCAAAACATCGAATTGTACTCCATAAACATATATTATTACTACTTGTTGATGAAAAATAAAAATAAAATGAAAAACAAAGGAAGAAGAAAAAAACCTCAAGAAAGAAAAAGAAAATAAGGTCCTCAGCCCTGTCCTATTTTCTTTCCACTCACCACCCACCTCCTTCTCACATCTGATTGTTGAAGTCTTTCCAACTGCAACTAATTCCACTTCTGCTTAGAACCTTTTCAGACCTTCCAAGGTAAGCTGGGCTACTCTTTCCCCATGCCTATACGATTGTAAGTTGTGTGTAGCTATTACAGTACTTACGGTCTTTGTTTTAGTGTCCATCATCTATGCCTCTTGTCTTCACCCTGTTTGCCTAAAGAGCAAGGAGATAATATTCACTTTAGGGTCCCACTTGGCACAAGCATGGTGCTTTGCATGTATTAGACCATCATGAAGTGCTCATTGAATTGGGTGTTAAGATTGTGTAATGTGGACTATTTATCTTAGAAGAGAGAAGATTTAGGAGGAATGGAATTGACTCACATGGAAGGATTCGATTCAGCTACCTAGTGCCAAAGAGCAGAATGGGGACCAGGGGCTGAAAGTCACCAGGAAGCAAATTTGATCTGGCTGTGTGGGGCGGATTCTTCCCAGTGACAATCATTTAATGAGGAGATAGGTGCCTCATGAGGGGTGAGTTAAGGTATTCAAGCAGAGGCAGGATGGCCACTGTCAAGAGTGGAGTAGAGGGGAACCTTCGGGATTCCCTGTTTATTAGCTGAGTTTCAACATCACTAGAAACCTCGGTGATGTTTTAGGTTCACATGTAGCTACAGACTACAGCAGACGCGTGGGGTACCTGATATGAGAACAGAGTTGAGACAGGCCTAGCACTGCCCAGTAGACCTGAGTCTGGCTTAGGTTCATTCTTGGCTCTTGCTAGTCTAGTCTGCAAGAAGCTGTACTCACAAAAAGCCAGCTCCTTTTCCCACCATCTCTATTTATTAACCCCTCCCTCACTCTTATATACCCTGCTCACTGCTGTCTGTGCCCCTACAAGGTCAATTTCACGCTGAACTTTACTACAGTGAAAAGTCCTGAGTTTCATCTAAAAGCATTTGAGGTGTCTCAAGTTAAATTCTAAAACCTTTCAGTTTAGCTTCAGTTTATGGTGCTATTCAATCCTTATCGAGCACTTCCCCCAAAAGGTCCTAAATCTCTCTCTTATGCAAGCTTCCATGGGCTGCATGAGGTCCAGGATGGCTTTGAATGTGGCCCAACACAAATTCGTAAACTTTCTTAAAACATTAAAACATTATGAGATTTATGTATGGCCATTCTTTTTTCTTTTCTTTCTTTTTTTTTTTTTTAGCTCATCAGCTATTAGTGTTAGTGTGTTTTATGTGTGGCCCAAGACAATTCTTATTCCAATGTGGCCCAGGGAAGCCAAAAGATTGGACACCCCTGTAAATAGGCTCTTAGACGCGAAGCTATAGTTTCTATAGTTCTTCTGCCTGTTCTATTTCCTTCTCAAATTACGAGTCTCACTATTCCTTTTCAATTTGGGTTCCAGGTCTACTCCTATAAGCTTCTGGCTAAAACCTTTCTGTTTTTGCAGACTCCTCACTAATGAGTAGGTCCCCCTTGGCATTTTGCTCTTAGGATCTGGTTTTCCATATTTTTGAGGCTCTTTGTTTTTCTTTCTTTCTTTCTTTTTTTTTATTGAGACGGAGTCTCGCTCTGTCGCCCAGGCTGGAGTGCAGTGGCGCAATCTTGGCTCACTGCAAGCTCCGCCTCCCGGGTTCACGCCATTCTCCTGCCTCAGCCTCCCGTGTAGCTGGGACTACATGCGCCCGCCACCACGCCTGGCTAATTGAGGCTCTTACAAGACTCCTGTCCAGCCTTTGCATGCCAGGGCATTGGTCGTGGCCTTCTATTGAACCCACCTCCTCCCAAGTCCATCTAGGTCTCTTTACAACACAGTTTTGCTCCCCACCCTTGGCCCTGAGTGTTTCTGCCACCTGGCCTCATCCTAAGGTTCTTACTCAGGGAAGTCAGTAGATTATCTGCCACGTATCAGCCTGATAAATGGATTGTCTCCCAAGCATCTTCCTTCACACATTAAATTTTAGGAAATATCAAACTTAAGAGTGGACTCTATTTCAAAAGCACTTTTATAAGGAACTTATATAGCACTTACATTTTCCCCTTGCAATAACGTTCTTTTAGGTGGTTAGTTCTGCCAGGCGAGTCCAGGGGAGCCCATTTAGCCTCTAGGATGAAGTGAAATCACTGGAACCTTAGACTCTTTGGGAGTAATAATAGTGGGATAGAATACGACTGCAGTGTAGAACGGTGTTTCTACGGGAAACTATTTTCAGAGTTCCGCCTTGGATTGCTGGGATTCCTTTTTTTTTTTTAGATGGAGTCTCACTCTGTCACCCAGGCCGGAGTGCATTGGCTCGATCTCGGCTCACTGCAACCTCTGCCTCCCGGGTTCAAGCGATTCTCCTGCTTCAGCTTCCTGAGTAGCTGGGGCTACAGGCGCTCGCCACCAGGTCCGGCTAATTTTTGTATTTTTAGTAGAGACGGGTTTTCGCCATGTTTCACCAGGTTGGTCTCAAACTCCTGACCTCGTGATGCACGCGCCTCGGCCTCCCAAAGTGTTGGGATTACAGGCGTGAGCCATCGCGCCTGGTGCTGCGATTCCTTTAACTGTCTGCAGTGAGACTGGGCAGCCCCTACCCCCATATTAAAAGAAAAGAAAAAAAACACATCCTGCAATTTATTGAGGAATCACTGCATACCGGGCAGTGTAAACTCATTATCAGTCATGTCGCTTCATCCTCACATCAACGCTGTGAGGTGGCACTGCTGATATCCGTATTTTACTAATAAAGATATGGAGGTGAAGAGACTGCTCTCAGTGGCTTTGGACAGGGATTCTCATAACATAAAATCTGGGTGGGTGCTAGGAAAGGAACAAGGACTCTAGAACATTGAAAAGGTGAGGAGAGAGTCAGAGATGGGGCAGAAGACGGAATAAAGATTGGGGCAGAGGCAGCCTGGCGCAGGGTAGAACATTTGTAGACCTTATAAAGAGTCGACCCTTGAATAAGACGGATTTGAACTGCACAGGTTCACTTATACACAGGTTTTTTCCAGTAAAAGCTACACTGAGTGTGCCTGCCTCTCCTGCCTTCGCTTTTACTTCCTCCGCCTCTTCTGCCTCTGCCACCCGGAGACAACAAGAATAACCCCTCTGCTTCCTCCTCCGCACCCTACTCAGTGTGAAGACAATAAGGATGAAAACCTTCATGAAGCTTCACTTGCACTTAACGAAGAGGAAATATTTTTCTTCCTCATGATTTTCGTAATATTTTCTTTTCTTTGGCTTACTTTATTGTAAGAATACATTATATGATTCGTACATGAAATATGAGTTAACTGACTATGTTATCAGCAAGGCCTCCCAGTCAACTGTAGGCTCTCGGTAGTTAAGTTCAGTAGAATATTGGGCAGACATCAGCCTGACTCCTTTTTTGGGAATCAAAAGTTATACACGGATTTTTGACGACGTGGGGGTCAGCATCCCTAACCCCACATTGTTCAAGGGTCAGCTGTGTTCCCTTCCCTGTGACCTGTCTTTTGGCAAAGGGGAAACTCAGATCCCGTTGTAGGGTCTTTGAAACAATGGACAATGGCCACAGCGGCCCGTGAGAGGGAAAAATATTTACATGGCAGTGCTGGGGATTCAGTTCCCACAAATAGGAGATTTCCACAACGCACACGCAGACACACACAGAGATACACACACAGACACACAGACACACACATACACACACAAACAGACGCACAGATACACAGAGACACACAGGGACACATACACAGATACACACACAGAGGCACACATGCAGACACACAGAGACGCACACAGACATACACAGACATAAACACAGATATACACAGAAACACACAGATACACACAGAGACACACAGCCACACACAGAGACACACAGACACACATAGACACACAAGGCACACACAAAGACACACAGACACACACAGAGACACACACATACACAGACACAGATACACAGACACAGATACACAAACACAGACACACAGATGCTGATACACAGACACACACACTGATACACAGAAACACACACACTGATACACAGATACACAGATACACAGACACACACAGAGACAAACACATACACATACGGACACATGCAGACACACACATAGACACACATAGAGATACACAGACATACACACAGACACACAGACATACAGAGACACACACAGAAACACACACACTGATACACAGATACACAGATACACAGACACACACAGAGACAAACACACATACGGACACATGCAGACACACACATAGACACACATAGAGATACACAGACATACAGACACACAGACATACAGAAACACACACAGACACACACACAGATACACAGACATACACACACACAGAGACACACACACAGACACATAGACACACACAGAGACACACACACAGACACACAGACACACACACAGAGGCACACATTTTCAATACTCTGTTTCCTCTTCTTCCTAACTGTCATTTCCCTCTCATTTGGATGAAGCAGGTAGAGTTGGGGAGTGGGTAAGAGTTACTGCAGTAAGAAGAGAAAGTCGCAATAGGTACTTTTAGTCCTGGAGGTGGTCAAGGATGGTGGTAGAGTCCTTCAACGACCCCAGCTTTTCACCTCCTCTGCCCCATATTCATGCCTGTTGCCACATAACTTCACAGTGCCCTCCCACCATGCATGAATGACCTGCCCTGTCCCCTCGTTCTGGTCTCAGTCATGTGACTTGCTTTTGTCGTTAGTGTGTAAAAGCCGTGACTCAAATTTGGGCTGGAGAGAGGTTTGTCCACTAGAACTTGTTTTCTTCTTCCCTTTCCCCTTTTCTCTCCTTTCCTTTCCCTGTCCTGTCGTGTCCTGTCCTGTCCTGTCGTGTCCTGTCCTGTCCTGTCCTGTCCTGTCTTGTCTTGTCTTGTCTCACTCCGTTACCCAGAGTGGAGTGCAGGAGTGCAGTGGTGTGATTTTTGTTTGTTTGTTTTTTTTGAGATGGAGTCTTGCTTTGTTGCCCAGGCTAGAGTGCAGTGGCACGATCTCGGCTCACTGAAACCTCTGCCTCCCGGGTTCAAGCAATTCTCCTGTCTCAGCCTTCTAAGGAGCTGGGACTACAGGTGCACGTCACCATGTCTGGCTAATTTTTGTATTTTTAGTAGAGATGGGGTTTCACCATATTGGTCAGGCTGGTCTCAAACTCCTGACTTCAGGTGATCCACCAGCCTCAGCCTCCCAAAGTGCTGGGACCACAGGCGTGAGCCACTGCACCCAGCCAGTGGTGCCATCTTGGCTCACTGCAACATTTGCCTCCTGGGCTCAAGCGATTCTTGTGCCTCAGCCTCACGAATAGCTGGGATTACAGCCGTGTGCCACCACGCCTGGCTAAGTTTTTGTATTTTTAGTAAAGATGAGTTTTCACCAAGTTGGCCAGACTGGTCGTGAACTCCTGACTTCAAGTGATCCACCTGCCTTGGTCTCCCACAGTGTTGAGATTACAGGCGTGAGCCACTGTGCCCAAGCTAGAGCTTGTTTTCTCGTGCACCTCAGCTATGGCCATAAGAACAAGCCCAGGCCAGCCTGCTGAGGATGACAGATACATGAAACAGAATCAAATTCTCCGGTTGACCTAGAGGAACCCAGCCTAGATCAGCAGCACACACGAGTGAGGCCAGCTGAGTTCAGCAGAGCCACCTGGTCTATATCAGCAGAACCCTGCCAACTTATGAAAGATAAATTTAGTTTTGTATGTGTATGCCCTGAATTTGTTTTTAAAAATTAACTTTTAATTTTGAGATAATCGTAGATTCACATGCAGTTATAAGAAATAATCAAGATCCTGTGTACCCTTTACCCATTTTTTTCCAATGGTAACAGCATATAATAGCACAATGTTATAATCAGGATATTGACATTGCTACTGTCAAGATACAGAACATTTTCGTTACCATAAAGTTCCCTCATCTTGTCATTTTATAGCCACAACCCGTGACCTCCTGCTCCCACCCCCTCCATAACTCCTGACAACCACTAATCAACTCTTCATTTCTAGAATTTTGTCATTTCAAAAACATTATGGAAATGAAGTGAAATAATACATAGGTAACCTTTTGAGATTGGCTTTTTTTTTTTTTTTTTTTTTTTTTTTTTGAGATGGAGTCTCGCTCTGTTGCCCTGGCTGGAGTGCAGTGGTACGATCTTGGCTCACTGCAAGCTTTGGCTCACTGCAAGCTCTGCCTCCCGGGTTCACGCCATTCTCCAGCCTCAGCCACCCGAGTAGCTGGAACTACAGGCGCCCGCCACCGCGCCCGGCTAATTTTTTTGTATTTTTAGTAGAGATGGGGTTTCACCGTGTTAACCAGGATGGTCTCCATCTCCTGACCTCGTGATCCACCCGCCTCGGCCTCCCAAAGTGCTGGGATTAGAGGTGTGAGCCACCACGCCCAGCAAGATTGGCTTTTTTCCCATGCAGCCTAATCCTCTGGAGATTCATCTAGGTTGTTGTGTTTATCAAAAGTTTGTTCCTTTTTACTGTTGAATAACATCGCACAGAAAGTACCACATTTTGTCTAAGCAGTCACTTATTGAAGGACATCTAGATTGCTTCTAGTTTTGAGCTCTTATGAATATAGCTGCTATAAACATTTGTGTACAAACTTTTGTGTGACTACAAGTCTTCATTTCTCTGAGATAAATACCCAAGAGCTCAATTGCTGGGTCATATGGCAGTTGCATGTTTAGTTTTCTAAGAGACTTCCAAACATCACCATTTTACATTCTCACCAGCATCACATGAGTGATCTAGTTTCTCTGCATCCTTGTCAGAATTTGGTGGTGTCATTATTTTTCATCTTAGCCATCCTGATAGATATGTAGTAATACTGCATAGTGGTTTCAACTTGCATTTCACAAATGGCTTATGCTGTTGAACATATTTTCACGTGCTTATTTGTCGTCTGTATATTTTCTGTATTAAAATGTCTCTTCACATGTTTTGTCCATTTTCTAATTGGATTGTTTGCTTTCTTATTGTTTAATTTTTGAGAGTTCTTTATATATTCCAGATACTAGTCCTTTGTCAGATATATGGTTTGCAAATATTTTCTTCCCACTCTGTAGCTTGTCTTATCATTCTCTTAACAAGATTTTTTACAGAGCAAAAATTTAAAATCTTGATGAAGTCCAGTTTATACATCTTTCCTTTTATGAACTGTGCTTTTGATGTCAAGTCTAAGAACTCTTTCACAGGGCATTCTCCATATGTGAAAAAAACACAACACTTTACGTCATTCTAGATCTTGACTATTTCATCCTATGTTTTTTTCCTAAGTGTTTTATGGCTTTACATTTAAGTTCATGATCCATTTTGAGTTAATTTTTGCTTGAGGTGTGAGGCTTAGGTTGAGGTTCATTATTTCTGGTAATAGATATGCAATTACCCCAGCATCTTATGTTGAAAGCCTGTTTCTCCTTTGTTGAGTTGCTTTTGCACCTTGTCAAAAATCAGTTGGGCTTATTTATATGGATCTGCTTCTGGATTCTTTATTCTGTTCCATTGACCTGTGTGTCTATCTCTCCACCAATATCACATAGTCTTGATTACTGACCTATATAATATGTCTTGAAATCAGATAGACTGAGTCACCTCCCACTTTTTTTCTTCTTTTTCAAAATTGTTTTGAAGTCCAGTTCCTTTGCCTTTTCATTTAAATTTTAGGATAAGCTTGTTATATCTATTTTTAAAACTTTCTGGGATTTTGATAGGAATTATATTAAGCCTTCATATCAATTTGGGAGAATTTACACCTTTATTATTTTGAATCTTCTAGTCATAAACACAGTATGTCTCTCCCTTTATTTAGATATTTTTATTTCTTTCATCACCATAGCATAGTCTTCAGCACAAAATCCCTGGATATGTTTTATTAGACTGACACCTAAGTATTCCATTCTTTTTGAGTGATTACAAATGATATTATATTTTAAATTTTGATGTCTGCATGTCCATTGCTAGTATACAGAAATACAATTGATATTTGTATGTTTATCTTATATCCTGCAACTTTACTGAACTCAGTACTAAGAGTTTTTCTTGTATACTTCTTGGAATTTTCTATATATAGATAATAGTGTCTTCCTTTTTATTCTCCCTCACCCCATCCTTTTGTCTTACTGCACTGGCTAAAACTTTCAGTACTATGTTGAATAAGAATGTAAGCGTGAATACGCTTGTCTTATTCTTGATTTTAAGGGAAAAATATTCAGACTTTCACCATCAGGTATAATGTTGCTGTAGGTTTTTTATAGGTGCTTTTTACTAAGTGGATGCATTTCTTTTCTATTGATAATTTTCTGAGAGTTTTTTTAAAATCATGAATGAGTGTTGAATTTTGTCACATACTTTTTCCACATCAATTGATATGATCATGTGATTTTTCTTCTGTAGCTTGTTAATATCGTTGATTACATTTATTGATTTTCCAATATTGGACTAGCTCTGCCTCCCTATAATAAGCCCCACTTGGTCAAGATGTATAATTCTTTTTACATACTGCTGAATTTTATTTACTAATTTTTTTTTCAGGATTTTCATGTCTATTTTCAAGATAGTATTGATCTGTAGTTCTCTGAATTTTTTGTGTTTTTTTTTTTGGTAGTTTTCTGCCTTCATCTGGTCTTGGTAGAAATAAAACCAATTATGAAGATACCATGGGTTGAGTGTTTGTGTTCTTTCTAAAGTTCATGTTGAAACTTAATCCCCATTATGGTAGTGTTAACAGATGAGGCCTTTTAGGAAGTTATTAAGTCATGAGGGAGAGCCCTCATGAATGGAATAGTGCCTTATGAAAGGTATGGAGGAAACTAGCTAGGCCATTTTTGCCCTTCTATCCTTCCGCCATGTGAGGACACAGCATTTATTCTCTCAGGAGGATGCAACAAGGTGCCATCTTGAAGCAGAGATAGCAGCCCTCACCAGACTCCAAACCTGCTGGTGCCCTGGTCTTGGACTTCCCAGCTTCCAGAACTGTGAGAAAAAATTTATATTGCTTATAAATGATGCAGTCTCAGGTATTTTGTTATAGCAGCATAAATGAACTAAGAATTCCCTCCTTATCTATATTCTGGAAGAGATTGTATAGAATTGGTGTTAATTCTTTAAACATTTGGCAGAGTAATCTAGTGAAAGCGTTTAGGTCTGGAGATTTTTTTGGGAGGGAATTTCAAAATTATGAATTAAATTTTCTTAATAGTTATAGGGCTATTCAAATTATCTATTTCATATTGGGCTGGGCACTTCGGCTCATGCTTGTAATCCCAGCACTTTGGGAGGTCAAGTGTGCATTCTGATGTGTATTAGAATGTATATGTCTATCTTGGTGTATGTTCAGTGTGTATTCTGATGTGTATTAGAATGTATATTCTGCTATTGTGCCAGCTGTTCTACAAAATGTCAATTAGGTCCTGTTGGTTGATGGTGTTGTTGAGTTTTCCTACAGCCTTGCTGATTTTTGGTCTACTTGTTCTATCAATTGTTTAGAGAGGAGTGTTGGAGTCTCCAACTATAGTTGTGGATTTGTCTATTTCTACTATCAGTTCTATTAGTTTTTGCATCATATATTTTGCAGATCTGTTGTTTGGCGCACACACAGTTAGTATTGTTAATACTTCCTGGTGGACTGACCCTTTGATCATTATGTAATCTCCCTCCCTGTCTCTAGAAATTTTCTTTGCTCTGAAGTGTCTTTGGCTTGATATTAATATAACCATTTATGTTTTCCTTTTTTTTTTTTTTTGAGACAGAGTCTTGCTCTGTTGCCCAAGCTGGAGTACAATGGTGTGATCTCTGCTCACTGCAACCTCTGCCTCCAGGGTTCAAGCAATTGTCTTGCCTCAGTCTCCTGAGTAGCTGAGATTACAGGTGCCCACAACCATGCCTAGCTGATTTTTGTATTTTTAGTAGAGACGGGGGTTTCACCGTGTTGGCCAGGCTGGTATCGAACTCCTGACCTCAAGTGATCCACCCTCCTCAGCCTTCCAAAGTGCTGGGATTACAGGTGTGAGCCATAGTGCTCGACCTCTGCTTTCCTTTTATTAATGCTTGCATGCTATGTCTTTTTCTATCCTTTTTTTTCAATCTGAATATATATATTTTAGAGAAGGATCTTGCTCTGTCATTCAGGCTGGAGTGCAGTGGTGTGATCATGGCTTACTGTGGCCTCAGCCTTGAACTCCTGGGCTCCAGTGATCCTCCCACCTCAGACTCTCGAGTAGCTAGGACTACAGGTGCAAGCCGCCATTTCCAGCTATTTTTTTTTTTTTAGAGATGAGGGTCTTGCTGTGTTGCTTAGGCTGGTCTTGAGCTCCTAGCCTCGAGTAATCCTCCCACCTCAGCCTACCAAGTAGCTGGGATTACAGGTGCAAGCCACCAGGCCTCACTCAGGTGGGTCATATTTGTAAATCCAATCTGTCAATCTGTCTTTTAATTGATGTATTTTGACTACTTGCATTTAATGTACTTATTGATATGCCACAACTTAAGCCTGACATTTTATTTCTTGTTTTGTTTGTTCTGCTTTCTGTTTCTCTGTTCACTTACTCTGTCTTCTGGGTTAATTGAACATTTTTTCCATTTTGATTTATCTAGAGTGTTTTGTTTTGTTTTGTTTTGAGACGGAGTCTTGCTCTGTCACTCAGGCTGGAGTGCAGTGGCACCATCTCTGCTCATCGCAACCTCTGCCTCCTGGGTTCAAACGATTCTTGTGCCTCAGCCTCCCGAGTAGCTGGGATTACAGGCGTCCGCCACCATGCCCAGCTAATTTTTGTATTTTTAGTAGAGACAGGGTTTCACAGTGTTGGCCAGGCTGGTCTCAAACTCCTGACCTCAAGAGATCTGCATGCCTCAGCCTCCCAAAGTGCTGGGATTATAAGCGTGGACATTACCCAGCCTGTCTATAGTGTTTTGAATGTATTTCTTTTTATAGCATTTGTATTTCTTTATTTAGCACTTTTAGTGGTTGCTCTAAGTATTCCATTGTGTATCCATAACCTATTTCAGTCAACTGATATTCTTTTTTTACCTTTGAGTGAAGTATAGAACTCTTTCCTCCCATAATATCATTTTATCTTCCCCTGTTTATAATTGTCTTAAATGTTTCTTCTACATACGTTGAGAACCACATCAGCGTTATAAGTTTTGCTCCAACCATCAAATACAATTTGGAAAACTCTTGAGGAGAAATAAAGCATATTGTGTTTACCAATATTTTTGCTTACCATGTACTCTCTTCCTTGCTTCATGGTGTTCCATGCTCCTTGTATAATTTCTTTTCTGTTTAGATAACTTCCTTTAGCTATTCTTCTAGGGCAGTTCTCCTGATGACAAATTATCTTAGTTTTTCTTCATCTGAGAATGTTGTGATTTCCCCTTAATTCTCATGGGATATTTTTGCTAGGTATAGGACACTGGATTGACAGTTCTTTTTTATCAGCACTTGAAAAATATTTTTGTCACTTTCTTTTGGAATACATGGTTTATGATGAGAAATCTATTTCGATTTTAATTGTTTCTGCCATGTTTTTCTCTGGCTGATTTCAAGATTTTTTTCTTTGTATTTAGTTTTCAGAAATTTGATTATGATGTCTCTTGGTGTGGATTTCTTTGGGTTTATTACGTTTGCGGGTTTGCTTAGCCTGTTGAAACTGTACATTTACATCTCTTGGCAAATTTGGGAAGTTTTCCATTATATTTCTGTGAGAATACTTTTTCAGTTGTGTCTTTTTGCATCTCTCATTTTGGAAGTCTGATGACATAAATGTTAGCTCTTTTGTTATAGATTCATGGGTCCTTGAGTCTCTCCAGGTAGTCTCCACTGACATCATGGTGGGGGTGGCGTTGTAACCTTTGGATAATAATGAAAATCTCGAGTCTCTACTAAGCTCCTCTGATACCATTCCAGAGGAGAGGGGAGAGGCTCCTCTTTACTGCCACAAGGAGGAGGAAGTCCAGGCTCCTCTCATGGCCTGCACCAGAGAATTATTCATTGTAAGGAGGTCAGCCTTATTTCTAAATACCAGGCAGAGAATTGAAGAGATGGTGAGCACCAGCAACTCTGGAGTATAGCTGCTGAAATGGTGCACAGACCAATGAATCTTTGCTCGCTGCTGTGTCAAAGACCCGGCTGGCGTTGAACCCTGACCTTCTCTTGGATGTCCATGTTTTTAATCCTTTGGTTTTCACTCACAGCTTAGATATCATTCCCATGGCTACTGGATATATGGGTCTGGCAGGCCTTATTGAAATATTTATAGAATATTCCCATTTTGTGTTATGATTTAAAATCCTCCAAAATAAATATCCTTGAATGTATACAATTCAGCACTTGGGTAACTGTGTCTATAGAACAAATACCTAGAAGACTTGTTAGATTGAATGTATGCTTCAGGCCGGGCATGGTGACTCATGCCTGTAATCCTGGCACTTTGGGAGGCTGAGGTGGGTGGATCACTTGAGGTGTGGAGTTTGAGACCAGCCTGGCCAACATGGTGAAATCCCATCTCCACTAAAAATACAAAAATTAGCTGGGTGGGGTGGCACGTGCCTGTAATTCCAGCTACTCAGGAGGCTGAGGCACAAGAATCACTTGAACCTAAGAGGCAGAGGTTGCAGTTAGCCAAGATCATGCCACTGTACTCCAGCCTGGATGAAAGAGTGAGACTCTCAAAAAAAAAAAAAAAAAAAAAGTTATGCTTCAGAAGCCATTCTTAGGAGATAAGCCCCAGTATATTAATTTTCTCTATATAGAGTCGCTCTTTTTCCCTCCGCAGCCCTTAGCATCTGAAAATATATTTTCTTTTGTTTAATTATCTCAAGATTATTTATATAATTTTGCAACTTGATTTCACCTGGAAACATTTTTGGTAGTTGCCTAGCTGTTTCTTTGATGTACAAGCCTAACTCACTTTGTCCTGACCCTCTAGATCTTGTAATATTGGATTACTTGAGTTTACTTTTTAAAACTGTATCTTTGACTTAGAGAGCTCAAACGCAATGTGGATTTGTTTCATCTTATTCCTTTTTAACAAATTATTTCCTTTGATTATTGACCAAATGTGGGTTTCTCAGAATAGCGTTTGTCAAATCTTTTCGGTCAGGTATGTGCCTATATCCTTGCTAAGATAGATTATGACTGAAGGTCAGTGACACATTCATAATAAAAAGCTCCGTAAGTTTTTTTTGGAGGAAATGTGTTGTGAAATTGGAAATATTTAAAAAAATGTGTAGACTTCCAGTTTAGTACGGCAGATTCAATACATACATATATCTGAGCTTCATTTCCACCCTCTCCTCCCTGTCCAAAATTACAATGAAGGACTAAAGAGGCAAAAATTCATAAGGACAGAGAGAATTGGAGGGAGAGAAGAGTAGAGAAGATGAAAAGTGGTTTGAGGAATGGTAACTCACTTAGCAGGGGAGGCTGAAACCCAAGTATCTCAGGAAGGGAAGATTAATGAAAAACAAAAGATTTGTTCAACAGAACACCTGAAACCTTCTGAAATTGGAGACACCAGTACAGTGGAAGGGGCAAAGGAGGACAAGATCATGGAGATGAAGACAGAGAGATTATTTGATGGTTTCTCAAAGGATCTTTTAGACCTCTAATCCACACCACCAGAGTATGACCTTTCTCTAACCTCCGTAGAACACAAAGTTCCTTCTCTGGAGAAACTGACCAGAGTCTTCAGCTCAGAGTACTCCCACCATCCTCCCTGCTCCCACTATGGCACTGGAATTACTGTTTGGACCCTGGTCTCCGACTCCATTATATTGAAGACCAGAGTGGAAAATCAATGGAAAAACTCAGTAAGTCCAGAGAAAATACTCACACATAATGACATTGGTTGTGGGGGTCTGCCCCATGAAAGAGCTGGCTCAACACCTGATTACTGCACGCTGCCAGGGGACAATTCTAATTTAATCACACAGCTCCTCCAAACAACTTCTTGGTGTCTCATATTTATGTATAAATCAACAGCCCAGATCATCAGACTTTTGAGGGACGCTACCCAAATGGAAGACAGAGGCCAAAATGTCTATGTGTGGGGAGAGCTATCAATTTTGAAGAAAAAGAAAATATTATGAGGAAGAGGTAAAAATCAAAATGGACTTAAAGAGAAGTTATAAATATCTTTAGAGAGATGAGAAGGTATTACAGCTATGAAAGAAGATGGGAAGCTATTAAAACAACACAACAACAAAAAGAAAATATCAGAAGAAAGCACTCTTAGAAATTAAAATAATTAGAGCAGAAACAAAAAAAATCAACAGAAAGTTTAGAAGATAAAATTGAGGAATTCTTGCATGAAGTAGTAAAAAAAAAAAAAAAAAAAAAAGGACGAAAATAGGACACTGGCCCAGTGCGATGTCTCACACCTGTAATCCCAGTACTTTGGGAGGCTGAGGCGGGTGGATCACATGAGGTCAGGAGTTAAAGACCAGCCTGACCAACATGGCGAAACCCCGTCTCTACTAAAAATACAAAAAAATTAGTTTGGCGTGGAGGTGGGCACCTGTAATCCCATCTACTCAGGAAGCTGAGGCAGGAGAATTGCTCGAACCTGGGAGGCGGAGGTTGCAGTAAGCTGAGATGGCACCACTGCACTACAGTCTGAGGGACAGAGCAAGACTCTGTCTCAGAGAAAAAAAAAAGAAAAAAGAAAATAGGGGACTGGATTGTCTCATTCCTTCTTTACAACCCTCCTTTCTCTTGTCTTCCTGCACTTTCATGGTGGGATACTAAAACTTCCTTTCTTAGACTTTCCTGTAATTAAATTTGCCTTTTGATACATTGCTGGTCAAGGAGTCATAAGTTTAAGTCTGTAGAAAATTTCTGGAAAGTCTTTATTCTTCTGATACAAATACAAACCTTTCTGCTTCCTTCTGCTTCTCACTTAGTTCTGCCTTGAATGTGGATGGGATGGATGGAACTGCAGCAGCTATCTTGTAGCCATGGGTAAGAGACCAAGAGAGTTCCAGATATTTTTGCCCTGACATTCCTGAGCCTCTGAAATAACACTGGTCCAGTGACTTCTTGACTTCTTGTGTGAAAAAAAAAAACAACAAAAAAACCCTAATTTGTTTAAGCTACTGTTTAATTAGATATTTTTTTGATCCTAGTTGAATCATAATATAGACAAGAAAGGTTAAGAAACCAGAGTTGTTTAATATTTAACTAGTAGAAGTTTCAGAAAGAGAAAACAGATGATGGGTAGAAGAAAATTATCAAAGGAATAAGAGAAGAAAATATTACAGAACTGAGCTTTCATGTCTTGAAATGACACATCACCCTGAATGTCTTAGTCTGTTCCTGCTGCTATAGCAAAACACCACAGACTGGGTAATTCATAAGCAATTGAAATTTATTTCTCACAGTTCTGGAGGCTGGGAAGTCCCAGATCACAGTGTCAGCAGATTTGGTGTCTAGTGAAGGCCTGTCCCACAGATGGTATTTTCTTGCTTTCTTTTTTTTTTTGAGATAGAGTCTTGCTCTGTTGCCAGACTGGAGTGCAGTGGTGCAATCTCGGCTCCACTGCAACCTCTGCCTCCTGGGTTCAAGCGATTCTCCTGCCTCAGCCTCCTGAGTAGCTGGGACTATAGGAGCGCACCACCACGCCCAGCTAATTTTTGCATTTTTAGTAGAGATGGGGTTTCACCATGTTGACCAGGATGGTCTCGATCTCCTGACCTAGTGATCCGCCCGCCTCAGCCTCCCAAAGTGCTGGGATTACAGGTGTGAGCCACCACGCCTGGACACAGATTGGTATTTTCTTTGGTGTTCTCACGTGGTGGAAAAGGTGGAAGAGCAGAAGGGATAAACACTGCGCCCTCACGTGGCAGAAGAGATGGAAGGGCAATGGGCCTAGCTAGTTCCCTCCAGCCCTTTTATAAAGGCACTAAACCCATTCACATGAGGGTGGCGGCCTCATGACCTAATCACCTTCCAAATGCCCCACCTTCTAATACCATTGCTTTGGGGTTTAAGTTTCAACATATGAATTCTGGAGGACACATACATTCAAATGGCACCAGGTCACCAAAAATCACCAGGAAGTAGAATGGAAGTACTTCACAGTTTGCTTTCAGAAAAATGTCAGAAAATTGGCTTTACTACAATAAAATAATGTGTAGTATAAAGAACTAACAGTGCATAGATATGCAAAAGGTTTATCAATAACTACTATACCCCAAATGCTATGTTTTAAGACAGTGGGGACTTGGAGAAACATAGTAGAATCCAGGATATTCATTCAACAAAATATGTTTAGTTTGGAGTACTGGTTCATACCTGGAAATTACTATAATTTCTTTCTTTTTGTTTGTTTTTCTGGCCTGTTCTCTGTGAACCTAAAAATTGCTGTGATTTTGTTAGGTTACTTTGAAAGATTATGTGCTCTGAAATTATACAGACCTGGTTCTGGTCTCAGCTGTAAGGTGCAGACAATTTCTTTAACTTCTCTGTAGCTCTTTCCTCATCTGCATGGGTATTTTAGAGGTTACCGTCAGGACTAACTGTGATTCTGTATTTAAAACTTCTGCACTAATTATCAGAGAAATACATGTTAAAACCACAATGAGATATCACCTCATACCTGTTGGAATGCTGTTATCAAAAAGATGAAAGATAACAAATGCTAGCGAGGTTGTGGAGAATAGGGAAGCCTTGTGCCCTGCTGGTGGGAATGTAAATTAACACAGCCATTGCGGAAAACAGTATGGAGGTTCCTTAAAAAATTAAAAATAGTACTACCATATGATCTAGCAATCCCACTCCTGGGTATATATATCCAAAGGAAATAAAATCGGTATGTTGAAGAGCTATCCGTACTGCTGTGTTCATTGCAGCACTATTCACAATAGCCAAGATTTGAAACCAACTAAGTGTTCATCAACGGATGGATGGATAAAGAAAATGGGGTTGGATAAAGAAAATACACCATGGAATACTATTCAGTCTTTTAAAAAGGAGGACATCCTGTTGCTTGTGACACAGATGAACCCAAAGGGCATTATGCTAAGTGAAATAAGTCAGGCACAGAAAGAGAAATACTGCATGATCTCACTTACATGTGGACTTTTAAAAAGTTGTATTCATAGAAGTAGAGAGTAGAATAAGGGTTACCAGGGCTTTCAGGCTTGTTGGGGGCAGTTGGGGAGATGGTCAAAGAACATAAAATTTCAGTTAGACAACAGGAATGTATGTTCAAGAGCTCTATTGTACAACATTGCAACTATAGTTAATAACATATATTTTTGAAAATCGCTGAGAGATTTTAAGTCACACCCAAAATGATAACTTTGTGAGCACGTGCATATGTAATTAGCTGTATTTAACCATTCCACAATGTATACATATTCCAAAACATGTTGTCCATGACAAATATACATAATAAAAAAAAATCCTGGCACGGAGCTGGCATTTCTGAAGTGTTAATTCCTTGTAATGCCATTTCTCAAATCGAGATTCTACCTGCATGTACGTACCACAGCCTTCCATCTTTACTCTGTTTTAGTTCGTGAGAGCAAGAGTTACCCTCAAGATTTTCTAGTTTGTTTGTTCCCAAACTGGGATTCCCCAGCTCTCAGGGCCTTAGAAAGTTGTAACTAGGGTCTGTGGGTTAGTTTCAACATGCTGAAATCCGAACAAGAATCATTCATGGGTAGAAGACCAGGTTAAGAAGGGATCAAGTGTCTTTGCCTTTCTCTGTGATATGGACTCACTGTGGTAACTCTGGTTGCATCATGATCATCAGAAGGCCTGCCTGACATTTATACATCTGATTCCTCAAGACAGAAAGCTTATTAAGCTCCTATTTTAGAGATGCATTTTGGTGGGCAACATCTTTCAGAAACATGGAATTTATGGGAAAAAATAGTAAAGAAGTTAATGAGTCTGGGGCATTGAGATCCACAAAGTTTAAGTAACTTATCAAGGTCACACAGCAGGTTGGTAGCAGTGCCAGGACCGGAACTGATTTCTCCTGACACCTCATAGCCTGCGTGTTCCACTCCTTGCCGTGCCGTCCAGACTACCTTCTTTTCCACCTGGGTCCTTCATGTCTATCAAATATCAGCTTGGAAACAGGCTTTTAGTCAGGATGTTGTAGTGTCAAGGGCCACTGAAGTCTCTTCTACACTAGGACCCCAGGAATCTTGGAAAGGGAGAAGGTATTTCCGACCATTTATTATGATTTGTAAGTTCAGCCAGAAATTTTTCTTCTGCTTCCTTTCTCAATTAGGGAAATGTGTGCTTTAGAAGATTTTAAATGCTTGGTTACTTAAGAGAGAAAGAAAACTCTGTTGCTTGTTCATATTATTTGTGTTTTTTTCCATGCAAAGACAGGAGGTTTTCAGCCAAGGCAATCAGTGGCTGACATTCCCACGGGAAAGTGGGCCGGGCATGAGAACAGGATGTGTACCTGTCTGGAAGCTGGAGGCTTTGATGTACATCCACAAGAGCCCCGGAAGGAAGCTGTTTTGATAAGCTGTGGTCACCAGGTGGCGCTACACACACGCTGTCAAGTCCAACAGTTTTTCAGACCTGCAGGATTTTTCCAGATTTACCGAAGCAGGAAAAAACAAGAAAAACAGAACAGGTCCAGTACTTCAACTCAGAATAGTTGAGTTGAAAAGAGGTGGAAACCCCCCCAGACAGCTTGCCCTCTTCAATCGTGTGGCAGAGAATCCACTTGGTGCCCTTCGGATTCTTTGAGTAAATGTGAAGCTGGATGGCTCCTCAAGGGAGTGTGGAATCAGGACGTGGCTGGTTCCGGCTGCAAGAAAGTCCCGGTTATTCTGCGAGGGCAAAAGAGCTCCAGCGTTAGGGCTTCAGCAGAGGCAGTCGCTAGGGCGCACCAGTACTTTACTTCGGACCAGTCTGACCTTAAGGGGAAAGGCAATTTCCCTTTCTGTATGGGGAACTCATTTCCTTTGTTGCTTTCCTTATTTTCCTCCCAGGGTACTTTAATTCCAGTCTGGTTGGGGCCTGGAAGGAGGGGATGGGTGAGGTGTGAACCAGCAGTGCCCTTTCTTCCTTCTCGCTCCGCCCCCCAGGCAACACCCTCCAGCACCCAAGCCTACCCCCTTCCTCCAACGGAAAAATGCACACGGCATATCCGTGTCTGTCCACATGCTGGATTTCCCGGCCAGTTCTGATGTGAAATATCTTGAAAGTTTGCTTTCAAGGGGCCACTTTGTATTAAAAGAGGATTAAGAAATAAACAAAATCCCATACCTCCAATCTGAAAGTCTTTTCTTGGTACCATAAAAAAACTGAGCTATCAGCCCTCTGGTACCTTCGATTCCAGGCCAAAGGCCACTGCCTGGTGGTGACGGCCAACGTGGAGGCACCCAGGCCAGCTCCCACGGCATCTCTGCCAACAAGCAGTGACTCCAGCAGATTGTAGTAGCACCTACACAGCCAGAGCTACACCCAGGTGCTTGCTTTGCTGCAGTTTGGGAGGGATCAATGTTCCAGAGCAGCGGCTCACCAACCTTAGCATGCCTCAGTTGCTGGGCTCCACTCCCAGAGTTTTTGGGTGAATGGGTCCAGGGTGCGGCTGGGAAATTTGCAATTTTAACAATTTCCCCCTGAGGCTGATGCTACAGTCTGGGGACCACACTTTGAGAACCACTATTTCAGAGTAAAATGCTGGTGGGAGGAAAGGAGCAGCAGGAAACAGCTGATGACTGTGGTGTGGCCGGTCTTTCTCCCAGGTGGGGTGGAGTGTGTGTGCCAGGATTGCAGGGTCACCAGGAGGGCCGGTTCTCTGGGGCTGCTGAAAATCCTTATCCCTCCTTTCTAGACTAGTGGTTCTGAGACTTGGCAGCACATTGGAATCACTTTGGGAGCTTAAAAAAACATACTGATGACTGGCTTCTAGCCCCAGACGTCGTGATTTAGTTGGTTCGGAATGTGGTTTGGGCCCTGGATGATTTAAAAGCTCCCTAGGTGTTTCTGATGTGTAGCCCAGGTCAAAAAATCACAGTGCTAGGTCCACATCTTACTGCATTCTTATATCTAGTCCCCAGTAAGTGTAAGTTCTCACCACCCATTCTCAAACCCTTCCAGCTGTCTCTCATACGTCCCTGCCTCAGGCTGAAAAACACTGGCACCTGTCTCTGAGTACTGACTTCCTATTTATCCTTCAAGACCCAGGCCAAATATTTTTTCCGTGGTGGAGATTTTTCTGGCTTTCCCTAACAGTTCATCTCCTAAAGCACTCTGGATACACTAGAACTATAACCTTTATCTTTCACTTCATTGCAATTACATTCACGTGCTGAATGTAACGATGTTTTAGTCAAAAACCGACTGTATGTATGAAGGTGGTCCCGTAAGATTATAATGGGGCTGAAAAATTCCTATCATCTAGTGACACTGTAGCCATTGTCATGTTGTAGCTCAATTACTTTATTTTAAAAATAAACTTAGTGTAGCCTAAGTGTACTGTGTTTATAAAGTCTACAGTAGTGGACAATAATATCCCAGTCTTTCACATTCACTCACCATTCACTCACTGACTCACCGAGAATAACTTCGAGTTCTGCAACAGCCATTTTGGTAAGTGCCCTATACAGGTGTACCATTTTTAATCTTTTTTTTTTTTTTTTTTTGAAACGGAGTCTCGCTCTGTCGCCCAGGCTGGAGTACAGTGGCCCAGTCTTGGCTCACTGCAAGCTCCGCCTCCCAGGTTCATGCCATTCTCCTGCCTTAGCCTTCCGAGTAGCTGAGTAGCTGGGACTACAGGCACCCGCCACCATGCCCGGCTAATTTTTTGTATTTTTAGTAGAGACGGGCTTTCACTGTGTTAGCCAGGATGGTCTCGATCTCCTGACCTCGTGATCCGCCCACCTCGGCCTCCCAAAGTGCTGGGATTACAGGTGTGAGCCAACGCGCCCAGCCCATTTTTAATCTTTTATACTGTATTTATACTGTACCTTTTTCACGTTAGGTTTGTTTAGATACACAAATACCATTGTGTTACAAGTGGCTATGATATTCAGTACAGTTACTTGCTGTACAAGTTTGTAGCCTAGGAGCAATGGGCTATACACCGTAGCCTGTTTGTGTTGTAGGATGTAGGCTGTACCATCTAGGTTTCTGTGAGTGCACTCTATCATGTTCACACAACAAAATTGCCTAATGATGCGTTTCCCAGATGTATCCCTGTCGTAAAGCCCTGACTGTATTTGTGTTCATATCTTCCCTCCCTGCTTGATGGTTAATAAAACTTTGTGATTGAATGAATCCCATAGTTGGAGATAACGTTAAAATGCACAGGTTCTGTTTTTTGTTTTTTGTTTGTTTGTTTGTTTGTTTGTTTTTTGGAGACAGGGACTCACTCTGTTGCCCAGGCTGGAGTGCAGTGGTGCAATCATGGCTCACTGCAGCCTCGACTTCCTAGACTGAAGAAATCCTCCCACCTCAGCCTCCTTAGTAGCTGGGACCACAGGGGTGCACCACCACTCCTGGCTAATTTTTGTAGTTTTGTAGAGATGGGCCTTCACCATGTTGCCCAGGCTGGTCTCGAACTCCTGGGCTCAAGCAATCTGCCTGCCTTGGGCTCCCAAAGTGTTGCAATTACAGGCGTGAGCTACTATGCTCAGCTATTGCACAAGTTCTGGATAAGGAAGTTGATTAATATCAGTTCTGTACAATGAACCTAGTGCCTCCAGTGGGGTCAGACTTGGGTGGGTGCTTGAGAAGCAAAGTCGAGTGAGTAGTGCATGCTGTCCCTGAGGAATGAATTCCTCTGGAGGTTGAGCTCTCTGAGGCTCCTTGTGCTTTCATCATGAAACTTAGCTTGGGAACTGCTTTCAGAGATACTGACCTGGAGCACAGAGGGATCTGGGTCTCCTTTTCATCATGCCCTTCTGTGGCTCTCACCACTCACAGGATTAAGTAGGTTTCTTTGCATGACTTTCATAAACTTGCCCTTGTCTACCTCTCCCAGATATTTAATTCCTTGACCCTGTTTGATGCTTGGATCCTAGTTCCCTGCACACACCATGCTATTGCCAACTTACACCTTTCTGTTCCCCTGAGATGACCTTCTCACCTTTGCTAGGCCGGGTAACTGCCAAGGCTTGTGGGCCTTCCTGACCCCCAGGCTGAGTGCCTTCTCCTGTATTATATTCTCTTAGCATTTTGTACATACCTCTATCATTATGTGGAAATAATCCAAACTAGTTTTTTTATGAGCCTGGCACACAGTAGGTGCTTTATAAGTGTTCAACTGAGATGAATGCTTACAGAGTGATTCTCAAACTTTATTCTACCTATGCGCCATTCACATGCAAAGAGCACTCCCACACTTTATATCATGCATGAGACATAGTGTTTCTTCATCCAGGGTAATGGGTTTAGAATAGGTAGGCACATCCTTCCGGGGGAATCAGGATACGAGTGGGAGGTAGGCTGGGACTAGTTAGAAATACCCTCCTTTTGCCACCTAGATTCTAATGTGTATCTTGTTCTCAGGTTGAGAGCTGCTGAATTACTGTAGGCCAGGCAGTGAGCTAGGCACTTTTAAAATTATTTCTAGAATGCTCACAATAGTCTTGCTAGGTGGTTATTATTATCCTCATTTTATGGATGATGAAACTGAGGTTAAACGATTTGTGCAAAGCCACATAGCTGGCGTGCTAGGCTGTTCTTGCACTGCTATAAAGAAATACCTGAGACTGAGTAATTTATAAGAAAAGAGGTATTATTGGTTCACGGTTCTGCAGGCTATACAGGAAGCATAGCAGCATCTGCTTCTGGGGAGGCCTAAGGAAGCTTCCAATCATGGTGGAGTGCAAAGTCAAAGCAGGCGTATCACATGGCAAAACAGGAGCAAGGGACGGGGAGGTGCCAGACACTTTGAAACGACCGGATCTCATGAGAATGAACTCACTTTTGTAAGGACAGCATCCAGGGGTTGGGGCTAAACCATTTATGAGAAATTCACTCCCGTGGGTCAATCACCTCCCACCAGACCCCAACTTCAACACGGGGGATTACAATCCAACATGAGATTTGGGCAGGGCACATATCCAGACTCTCTCAGCTGGTAAGTGACAGGTGGATGCTTGGACACACTACTTTCTGATGTGTTGCCACGCCTGTTTCCCCCAGTAGAACTGGGTTTCCCCTTAAAGGCATGGACTTGGTCTTGGTAATTTTTATATCCTCTGCACCTGACACAGAGCCTGGTGTCAGAAGGTCCCCAGTAAACGAGTGCAGAACTGAACTGAATCATTCTTGGTCATTTCTCTCTGCCGCTTAGCTACAAATGTTTGGGATGACACATTTAGACCTGGTGTTGCAGTCACTGCCTTCATCTCCAGAACCTTCATGGGTTAAATAACTGAGTCTGTCCAGACATATCATGACAGCCCTGTTTTAATTGATCATTGCCTATTGCCTATTAAAACCTTGTCAGATTCTAATTTTACAGTTCCCCCCTCCCTGTGTCAGCGTTGGATTATACATCTCCTTTCTAGATCCTCTGTTTCTGTTCTCTTCTGCCATTCTGTTTACACTGTCCCTTCTGTAGACAGAGCCTTTTTCTAGTTTTCCTGGTGGAATTCCATCTATATCACCTCTGGGACTCTTTCTATTGACTGCTTTTGTTTCCTCCTTGTTACATGTTGAGTGATTTTTTTTTTTTTTTTTTTTTTGAGATGGAGTCTTGCTCTTGTTGCCCAGGCTGGAGTGCAATGGCGCGATCTCAGCTCACTGCCACCTTTGCCTCCCGGGTTCAAGCGATTCTCCTGCCTCAGCCTCCCAAGTAGCTGGGATTACAGGCGCACGCCACCACACGCGAGTAATTTTTTGTATTTTTAGTAGAGACGGGGTTTTCCCATGTTGGCCAGGCTGGTCTGGAACTCCTGACCTCAGGTGATCCGCCTGCATCAGTCTCCCAAAATGCTGGGATTACAGGCATGAGCCACTGCACCAGGCCGAGTAATTTTTTATTACATGCCAAACATTATGGGCTTTATTGTCTTCCTTTAAAGAGCATTGCATTTGTTTTGGCAGGTGGTTAGTTTATTGGTGGGTCCACTTGACATCATCTGCCCTGGTGGAAAGGGTGTCCGCTTTCCACCAGGTATTCACAGTGAGTAGTTGGACTTAGATGCATGTCTCTGTCCTTCCTCACATTTCAAACAGCAGCACTGGAAACCAGCTCAGCTTCTCCTCTGGTGCCCAAGCCCAGTTCATGTGGCTGCTCCTTAAATCCAGGAACACGGTACCTGTAACCTGGGCTGCACACCCCAAGGGTAAGAGTAATGCACAGCTGTGCCCTGAAAAATCAGGGTGAGAGGTGGCTTGAGCACCTAGAACCTATTTTATTAGAATTTCTATGGCCCATAAGTTTGCTTTTCTACTTCCTTCCTTCTCACCTTCCTCCCCTTCATCCAGAAACGCACAGCCAGAGCCTCACATGTGTGATGAGGGCAGCTATACCAGAGTTCCATTGCCATGGTTTTGTTTCATTCACCATAGCATGAGTTAAGTTGGGTCTAATTCTACCATCTTGCTATTTGTTCTAGATTTTCCCATCTTTCTTTGTTCCTTCTCCCCAACTCTCCTGTCTCTTTTTGGATTAATGAAGTGCTTGTGAGTATTCTATTTCCTCTGTTGACTTCTGACCTACAACTCTGTTTTATTTCAGTTCCTTAGCTGAGCACAGTCTGACTTGAATTAGTGAGACTTCATTTTGCTTTAAGCAGACAATGTAGTTTAAAGAAATTAAAAAATAAAAGTGTTCTATAGTGACCCCATAGATTTACCATTTCTGGCACTGTCCTTTGCGTATTATAGATCTGTTTCTACCTGGTATCATTTCTCTTTGGCTTGACGAACTTTCTTTAATATTTTTCATTGTGCAATTGTGCTGGTGATAAGTTATCTCAGCTTTTATTTATTCATTTTGCCTTCATTTTTGAAGGGTATTTCCACTGGATGTAGACTTCTAAGTTAGCAGTTTTTTCTCTTTTAGAACTTCAAAGATGTCATTCTGTTATCTTCAGGATTGCAGCATTTCTGATGAGATGTCAGTGATAATTCTCATTATTGCACCACTGTAGTCAGGTGGGTTTTTTTTTTTTGTCCCCTGAATTCTTTTGAGATCTTTTCTTCATCGTTTTACAATGTTTGGCTATGATGTGCTTAAATGTGGTTTTCTTTGTGTTTATCTTGTTTAAGATACATTGAGATTCTTGGATCAGTGGATTGGTACTTTTCTGTCACATTAGGAGGTCATTATTTTTTGAAATATTTCTTCTGCCCCAATTCCTCTTTGCTTTCCTACTGAGACTACAGTTATGTATCTATTAGACTGGTTAATAATATCCCATATATGTAACTCAAGCTTTATTCTTTTATTCTAGTCCTTTTTTGCTCTATGTGCATCAGCTTGGATAATTTTTATTATTCTGTCTTCAAGTCTACTAATCTTTTCTTTTGCAGTGTCTAATCTTCTGTTAAGCCCATCTTGTGACTTATTTCAGATATTTTAGATACATATATAAACATATTTTTTAGACAGAATCTTGCTCTGCTGCCCAGGCTGTAGTGCAGTGATGCAATCTTGGCTCACTGCAACCTCTGCCTCCTGGGTTCAGACGATTCTCCTGCCTCAGCCTCCCCAGTAGCTGAGATTACAGGCTTCCACCACCACGCCCAGTTCTTTTTTTTTTTTTTTTTTTTTTTGATTTTCAGTAGAGACAGAGTTTCACCATGTTGGCCATGCTGGTCTTGAACTCCTGGCCTCAATGACCTACCCGGCAGCGCTCCCAAAGTGTTGGGATTACAGGTGTGAGCCACTGTGCCCAGCCAGTTATTGTAGATTTTTGAGTCCCATGATTTTCATCTTGTTTCTTTTCATAATGTCTATTTTCCAATGAGTAACTGTTTTTCACTCCTTATGTCCACTTTTTCCCTTTAAATTCTTGAATATATTTAGTCATTTTAAAGTTTTTGTTTGCTAATTCCATCTGTATCACCTCTGGGATTCTTTCTATTGGCTGTTTTCTATACTACTTGTTTCCTCCTTGTTACACATTGAGTAATTTTTTATTACATGTCAAACATTATGGTTTTATTATCTTCCTTTAAGGATCATTGCATTTGTTTTGGCAGGTGGTTAATTTATTGGTGGATCTGCTTGGATCCATTACTGAGTGTTGGAATTTGGCTTTGTTTTGGTGGGTCCAGTGCAGCCCGTCTCTAGCGCTGTGGTGGCCCAGCTCCACAGGTGTGGCCTTTCCTGGGCCTCTGTTGAAAGCCCAGGCTGTTCATGAAGCTCTTTCCACCATGGACACTGAGAACACAGTGTCTCTTCCCACCGTGTGACCTCTGGAATCTCTGTTCAGCGCACAGCTCCTACTACCTATTCTCTCTCTCTCTTTTTTTTTTCTTTTTATAAGAAACAGGGTCTCACTCTGTCACCCAGGCTGCAGTGCAGCAGCACAATCTTAGCTCACTGTAGCCTGAAGCTCCTGGGCTCAAGGGATCCTCCTGCCACAGCCTCCCAAGTAGCTGGAACTATAGGTGCATGCCACCACACCTAGCTAATTTTTAAAATTTTTTGTAGAGATGAGGTCTTGCTGTATTGCCCAGGCTGGTCTTGAACTCCTGGGCTCAAGCAATCCTCTTGCCTCAGCCTCTCCTAAGATGCTGGGATTACAGGCATGAGCTACTGCACCTTGCCCCTGCTACCTATTCTCTACTAGGCTTTGTGAAAACGTTACCCTGTACATGTGCAGTTTTGTTTTCAACTAGATTCAGGTGGTCTCCTCTGCAGATTTTTGGATTTCTGCTCTGTGCAGCTCATGCCTCTCTTGTACCCTGTCCCACACACTCAATCCCTGCAGCAGCCCTAACCTTCACTCTCTTTCCTCCATCCTCAGTTTGGCCTCCACTTCCGCGTGCTGTGGTTGGAAAGCCCCAGGCAGGAGGCCAGAGTAAATGTGGGTTTTACCTCTTGTGTTTCTTCTCTCAAGGGTCACATCCCTGCACCATCTGTAGCGTTGCACCTGAAAACAGTTTCATATAATTCGTCCAGTTTTATTGTTGTTTATGGCAGGAGGGCACAACCAATACCCCTTACTGTGTCATGGTGACAACCACAAGTTAGACCAGACATCATTAGTTTATTTTATAGTTAAGGGAACTGAGGCTCAGAGCACAGAAGCACTTTGCTCAAGATCATCTTGGAACCAGCTGAGTAAGGGCTGGGACTCAGGTTAGAGCCTATTAGCGCCCCATTAGGGGCTCTTGACGTTACTTCCGCTTTTTGTTTCCCACTTTCCTTTCCTATCTTGTTCCCCTTTGAGGAGAATATACGGTCATCTTGTGTCCACCTTGGTGTCCCCATTTCTGTCATATTTCACATTGACTCTCATTTTCACAGCTTTGAACTTTGCTCTGTCTTATCTGGAAAATTCTATATTTTAGACCTCCTCCCCTTTTTGCTTCCATTTTTGTCAGAATATCTATGTTGCTTATCAATTCTTGTATTTTCTCAGTATCAAGCACCATGTTTGGCACGTAGACATCTCTTGATAAATGTTTGTCAATGGGACCAAGGAAGAAATGAGTATCATTTTATCCAATTTTTTTTTTTTTTGAGACACAGTCTCACTTCTGACACCCAGGCTGGAGTGCAGTGGTGCGATCTCAGCTCACTGCAACCTCTGCCTCCCAGGTTCAAGTGATTCTCGTGCCTCAGCCTCAGTAGCTGGTATTATACAGGTGTGCACCACCATACCTGGCTAATTTTGTGTATCTTTAGCAGAGACAGGGTTTTGCTACTTTGGTCAGGTTAGTCTCGAACTTCTGGCCACAAGTGATTCACTCGCCTTGGCCTCCCAAAGTGTTGGGATTACAGGCGTGAGCCACTGCACCTGGCCTTATTCATCTTTTGACCCTTTTCCCCATGCGTCATTGAAAATAGGTGCGCTGTGAGGTCCAGGTGAGGAGCAAAAGTCTGCAGGCGTTGGCAGGGAGAGCCCCAGGCATGGTGTGCCCTTCACACACAGCCAGAACATGCTTGTCTCTTGATACGGGCTGTTGGCTGAGAATTCATGCATTTCTTTGTTATTCTTGTCATACTGGAATTAACCTACAGCCTTTTTTTCGCTTTCTATATCTTTCCTTCTCCTGGCAACAGTTTCATAAAGATCCCTTTCATTATCCATTTCAATCATGCCACTAAAATCTATCCACTTCTTTCTTTTAATTTTATCATCACTCTTTCCCCCCTACATTTCTAGCACACACTAGAATCTCATATGCAATTTATTTCTGCTGTATCTTTCTCTTTTTCCCATTTCCATCTCTGGACATTCTTCTAGAAACCTCCCTGTGGTACTTCACATTTCATCATTTCGATTCCAGTGTATTCATCCTGGTTTCTCTGTTTATTGCTTTGCTTGAGGGACTCTGCTTATCTCTTCAAAGCCTTTGATTTCAGGGCCACTTTCCTTGAGCATCTGCTCACATCATTTTCTTACTTGTCCACCACTGCCAGCCTGGGAAGATCAGAGTCTTGCCCTCCCCCAATCTCTCCTCTTTTGTTTTTAATCCCTTCTTGTTCCATCAGGAATTTCCTCCCTTCTTTATACCACTGCCAAACTTAGGTTTTCAGAGGTGAATTTTGGCTGTTAACTTCATAAAATAAAAATGGAAACATCATTCCTGTTACATGTCACAACCTCTCTTTTTTCTTGTACGTAGAAACTGGGCCACCCTCCTGGCTCAGTTTCCATTTGGTAGCCATGTGGCAGCAGCTGGTATGTGTGTTTAAATAAACCCCGTTCAGTTCTATGCTCTTGAAACCTGCATTATTTGGTTTGTTGCGCACTCGTCTTAGATTTCCCATTTCATTTTTTTCTCAAGAATCCGTGGAAATCTTCCTCTACTCCTTCCACCTGTACCTTTCTTGTGGCGTTTAGGAAGCGGATCATATGTTTGCACATGGCTTTTCTCTTGAAAATTTTATTAGGGGGCTATACGGATTTCTTTCGGGGAACATGCATTTCCATGAAGTGAATCGTTTTGCTTTTTTAGGTCATAAGCATTGTTATGTATCATCCCATAAGTCTTTGGAAGGTTCTTATAATAAACTGTAAACAAAAATCTCACTCTGAAAATTGTCTGGTAAGGAAATCCACAGAGCCAGTTCCTTTCCTAGTTCCTGGTGAATAAACTGCTTCAAACAGGTGATACCTAGATTTCTTACACAAATGTACGCCCAGTTTTTCCTTCCCTAGGGTCCTCTTGCCTTCTTTTTACTATTTCTTTTTTCACATTGCTTCTTCGAATTACTCTTTATCCTCCTTATATGACTTTAATTAGGCTTTGAAGCCTTCTTTCACATTTCTTTTTCTTTGCTTTCTGTTTTCTGCCCGTTCATCCAGGACTTGGGATCCATCCATTCACAATGAGAATTTCAACAGCGATTCCTCCCTACTTCCTCTTTCATGGACCTCACAGAACTTTCCTCCTGGAGCCAGTCTTGCTGGCCCTGGTTCCTCTTCTCATTAGAAGCTATCTCTCCTAGAGTCCTTCTTGCAGCACTGACCACCACAACGTGGCTTCTGTTTTCCTTTTTCCTTTATTTCTACCACCGGGTGAAATCAGTCTTCTCTGCGTTTCCCTGAAGCTCTACTAACCCCCTTTTCCTTCCCTCCCCATCTCAGGTGGCTTCCTTGAGTTCACCAGAGCAGCTGTCCCCAGCTTCCCTTTGTCGTTTCTCCTCTCACTCCGCACCCTTGAACCCTTGAGTCCATCCCCGCTGGTTCAGCTCATGGCATTAAGGCCTGCTCTTGGGCAGTGTGCCGAGCCTTTCTCCAGCAAAGGCCACCCACTAGGTAATTATGGTTTTATTTTATTATTAATTTTATTTTATTAGTATTAGTTTTCTCTCTGTCTCACTCTGTCGCCCAGGTTGGAGTGCAGTGGTGTAATCTTGGCTCACTGCAACATCTGCCTCCCAGGTTCAAGCAGTTCTCCTGCCTCAGCCTCCCAAGTAGCTGGGACTACAGGCGCACGCCACCATGCCCAGCTAATTTTTGTATTTTTAGTAGAGACAGGGTTTCACCATGTTGCCCAGGATGGTCTCAAACTCCTAACCTCAGGTGATCTACCTGCCTCGGCCTCCCAAAGTGCTAGGATTCAAGATGTGAGCCACCTCGCCCAGCAGATAATTATGTTTTTATTCTCAACACCTGCATGTTTCACTTCCTGATATGCTCAGATGATTTATGGAACCTCATCTTTTTCCATTTCCCCCAACTCTATTGGAGTATAATTGACAAATAGAAATTGTATATAGTTAAGGTGTACAAGTGATGTTTTGAGATATGTATACATGATTAAATGATCACACGGTCAAGCTATTAACATCTCTATCACCTCACATAGTAGCCATTTTCTCTTATTTTGTGATGGGAGTATTTAAGATCTTACCTCTTAGCAAGTTTCAAGTATACAATACAGTATTATTAACTATAGTCACCGTGTTGTACAATAGACCTCCAGAAATTACTTATCTTGCATAACTAAAACTTTTTACCTTTTGACCAACGTCTCCCCATTTTCCCTCCCTATTACCCCCTGGCAACCACTGTTCTACTCTCTGCTTCTGTGAGTTTGACTATTTTAGATTTTTTGCATAAGTCAGATCGTGCAGTATTTGTCTTTCTGAATCAGGCTTATTTCACATAGCATAATGTCCTCCAGGTTCATCCATGTTGCAAATGACAGGATCCCACCCCCAGCCCTTTAAGGCTGAATAATATTCCATTGTGTGTGTGTATATATATATACATATATATATATAAAATATATATACATATATATAAAATATATATACATATATATATAATATATATATACATATATATATATAAAATATATATATTACATTTTCTTTATCCATTCATCCATTGATGGACATTTAGGTTGTCTCCATATCTTTTGAGCCTCATCTTTTGCAGGCTTTCATCTTGTACAAAAAATATAAGAAAGTATCTCAAACTTTTCTGATAACAGTTCAGTTTTCTATTTCCCAGTCTAAACTCCATAGCAGCCAACCATCATTGGTCTACCAAGATGGTTAATACCTTGCCAAATCTCATTAACTGAATCATAATGTCTTTATGAACAAAGCTCTTAGATTTCACCAGACAGCTTTCTGAATATTCTGATGGTCTGAACTTACTACTCCTTTCTAGGAAGGTCTGCAAGTCTGTACTTTGGGTTCATGATAATGAATGAAAACCAGGGTCTCCACCACAGGTCTCAGACCCCAAGGGATTTTAGAAGGTGCTGCGTGGTTGCTATTTCCATTGTCTGGGCAATAATGGAGAACTCTTGCTACGTACAGTTTCCTATAGCATCTGGAGCAAAGCCAAAACTTTGACATGTTCTCTTTCAGAACTTCTCTAAGTTTGGGGAGACTTTTAGTGCCCAGACCTGTGGGATCAGGAATTCTTTGTTTACATTTATGGTTGGTTTTATGGTCAGTAGAACTGATGACTATTTAATTGGTGCAGTAAGAGATCACCCCTCTTCAAACCCACTGGGTCCGTATGATTGCATCAGCAGGTATTGGGTATGACCCCTTCGAGCTCTGTTGCCTGGTTTGTGAGACCCTGGCTTCAAGACACTCCTGTTAAAAGGCAAATATCCTTGAAGAGTCCTATTAGATAATTTCCTAGGGAGGGGCCTGACCATTCCATTGCCTTTGGAGTCAGATGAACGTGGATTCCCATTCTGGCTCTTCTACTTACTAGGTGAATGACCTACAAAGTCTTTGAGCCTCAGTGTCCTTTTCTGTAAAAACAGGCATAACAAAACCTACTTCACTGGATTGTTCTCACTGTTCAGTGAGGGCTTTGGAAGGGTATTGTTATGACAAAGTGCTATGTAAAGGGCAGTAAATTGTCCCTCTTTTTGTTTCTTTCTCTTGCCTTAACCTTGAGTGTGTGTGTAGAGGGGGGCCTCGCTGGCATCCAGTACATACAATAAATAAAGAGTCAGGAGGGTTATAAGAATACAGCGCTTGGGGCAGATGGAAAAATTCTGCCCCAAGGTAGAGAGGGCAGCATAGGACTAAGGGCGAGAACTATGTGAAATAGGCCAGGTGTGGTGACTCACACCTATAATCCCAGCACTTTGGGAGGCCGAGGTGGGTGGATTCCTTGAAACCAGGAGTTTGAGATCAGTCTGAGCAACATAGTGAGACCACATCTCTATAAAAAATAAAGAAAATTAGCCAGGCGGGGCCGCTAGTGAATGGTGGTGGTGTGCTCCTGCAGTCCTGGCTACTCAGGAGGCTGAGGCTCAGGGAGGATCACTTGACCCAGAAGATTGAGGCTACAGTGAGCTGTGATTGTACCACTGCACTCCAGCTTGGGCGACAGAGTGAGAGCCTGTTACCCCACCAAAAAAAAAAAAGAAAAAAAAAAAAAAAGAAGTGAAAGAAATCCTTATGTCGGGTGAAAGGGTCCCTTTCTCCTCTTTTGTGGAAGGGTGGGTGTCAGCACTTGTTTTATTGCAGGAGGCGGGGAGGCAGTACTGTATGTTTCTTTGAGTGAAGTGTTGTTGCTGTTGTTGTTGTTGTTGTTGTTGTTTTGGACGGACTAGAACAGTATTAAGACAAGAAAGGTGCCAGATGCAGTGCCTCGTGCCTGTAGTCCTCAACTTGGGAGGCTGAGGCAAGAGGATCGCTTGAGCCCAGGAGTTTGAGGCTGCAGTAAGCCATGATTGTGCCACTGCACTCCAGCCTTGGTGACAGAGCAAGAGACCCTGCCTCTAAAGGAAAAAAAAGAAAAAAAAAAAAGACAAGGAAGAATGTTAGATCGCAAAGGCAAAGGTATATGACATAGAATTGTGCACAGAAGGTTGGGGGGCTCAGGGAGGGTAAATGGCGCTCACTCACCAACTTTGCTCAGGACAGACCCTAGTTTTCTCCTGGACATTGAGCATATTCACGTTAGTCTCTCAGACTAGAATGAATAGAATTTATTGTGTTAAACTGGTGAATCAAAGGGACGTGAATGCTAACTGAAGAACAGCTGTGGGACTCTGCTGTGGGATCCCAGTTGCAGCAACTTGCTCAGGTGTCTGCGTGCAGTGTTGATTGTCAGAGGAATGAGATCGAGTTTGGGTGGGCTACCTCTTATCCAGGTAATCTGGGATGCGTTTCCCAGCCTCTCTGAGCTTCAGTTCCTAACATTATCTAATATTACTACTTATATCACATACTTTTTGTAGTAATTAAGTGAAAATACTTGATCGCTTTAAAGTTCCAAACCTTATTTTTCTATAAAACTTGTATGGAATATTATTGAAGTCCAACCATTTGTGTGTTCCAGATAAGGAAACCGTAGTCCGAAGAGATTAAATGAGTGTTCGGGGCAATTAGCGGCAGAGGTAGGAATGGAATCCAGGGCTCTAGGGAAGGGAGTAGAGGCAGGATATTGTGGGCTTCTCGGAACAGGTGAGTAGGTTCTGACCAGCCAGGGCCACTAAACTGGCAGTGAGGGGGGTCCGTGTATGTTAGCTGTTGGGTGAGGAGAGCAGGCACAGAACGAAGTCTTTCATAAGTGAGTTACTGCTTGGCTGTCTTCCCAGAACGCCTGCTAAGCCGAAACTGCCCAAGGGAAGGGGCCTGTGTTGATCCAAGAATCCTTACTCTTGTGAGTTTGGATGGACTGTAGGGACATCAGAGAAGGTGCGATTTTCTTCCCTTAGCCAAGCAGGAGTGTGTTAGATGGGACTTAGTAGGGAGAGGACCAGGGAGCAGGGTGAGGGGAGTTCATCCCAGGCGCTACCTGGACCTGGCTGGCAGAGCAGTCCTATGTGTGTAGGGGACAGATTCCTCCATGTCAGCCACCACCTTGTGTTTAGTATGTTGCAGAGGCAGGGCACCCCTTCTCAGGGATATGGAACGGACAGCTGCTTCCTAACATCCTTTAGGAAGATTTCCCTGGAAAATGATGGACTGAGACAGGAACACACTCAGGAAATAAGAAGGAGAGGTGGTTAAACACCTCACAGTTTTTGTTTTGTGGACCACACAGAGGTTTGAATGCTTGAGTTCCTAGCATTTACCCCCAATCCCTTTTTCTCTCTTACTTGCATTCTCTGGGGGCTTTTTAGGGTCTCTAATTAGCCAACTTCTGTTCCTTCCTCCTGCCCCCACCAGGGTCCCTCCACTGTGAGGTGCTGCAGACTCATAAAACTTGCGGCTTCAGCTGGAGCTCGTGGTTCTTTCTGGCACCTGGAAAGCCTGGGACCAAATGATTCCTGATTTCTGAGTTCTCCTTGGCTTCCAGAGGGTTCAGGGCTGTGGTGTAGGAGAGGGGCTCATTCCGGCTTGAGAAAACTCAATGTTAATTTTTAGGATTTTTGTGATCTAGTTAACATAACACTGGCCACTTGAAATTGGCCAAGGTAGGAGAGCATTTACACCATGGGAGTTAGCAAATGCTACGAATCAGGGCCTTTTTTCACCAGATACTTGGTTGTTAACCTTTTACCAGCATACTGCTTGCTAAGGGAGGGCTGCAGGATTCAGAGAAGTTTTTGGAGCAGCTTTTATTCAAGTTCCCAGACACCCCCTAGAGCTCCCCAAGAAGGTCCAGTGGCCTAATACCCTAATTCCAGGCACCAACCTGTTTGGGTGTCGGATACCCTGGGAGAGACTGGCAGGGGAGCCAACACTGAGCGATACTCTGGGCTGGACAGTGATGAGGCTCCTTCTATCCCATGCTCCTGGCTCCCATCACCTGGTGTGACTAGGGAACCGCTCCAGGGCACAGCAGCCACATTCTTTAATGTGACGGCAAGGCAGGCCTGGGGCTCTGAGCCTGCTTGGAACTCCATGCCAGGACTCTCCTCTTTCCCTTCTTTATCTTTGGATGGCAATCACACAAGACCCAGATGTCAAACTGTCACTAATTTCCTAACCAAGGCAAGTGGTGTTTGGCAGGCCCCCAGGCATCTGACTATGACTTTGAACCACCTTGACCTTGTTTGTGTGATCAGCCCCTGCAGGCATTGTACATGGGCTCTGCTTCCTCCTACCCCTCCAAAACTTTCCCAACCGCCATCTCCAACTCCTCATGAACACAAATCACAACACAACAAAACAAAAATTTATAAACCAGCAAAGCAACAACAAAAACAAACGTAACTCCCCTCTAAAAGGCAAAACCACAAACAACATCCTCTCCCACCACCTCGGGGGGAAACTAACTTGCTGCCTTCCAGAAATGATAGAAACATGCTATTGAAAAAGCACTCAACACATGAATCATACGTCCTCCCACGACTTCATCTGCATGAAAACAGACAACTCATTTGCTTCCATCCCTAGTTTTCCTGCCCAGAAGTCACTATCCTTTGGTGGCCTCAGAACTGGTTGCTCCGAGAGACAGCTGCTGGAGAAGATGCCAGGGGCCTGCCGGTACTGATCCCAGGAGAGGGGAAGGCAGGACAATGACTGAAGACCCACTCTCAGAGGTGACCCGTGTGGTTCCCATGTCTGCGGTTTCTGATAGGATCAAGAGAGGGTGATGGACCTGCCCAAGGTCATCCTGGGAGTGAGTGCAGAAATGGGACAGAGTCAGAGCCTGTCAAGTCCTAAAGTTCCATTCCAGATGTTACAATTGGCAGGGCTTAGACCAGGCTGTTGCCCTCACAGTACATCGTGCCCAAGGCACATCATGCCCAAGGGAAATGAGGGCAGCTGAAATATTACTTTGCATGGGCAAGAGCCCAGCACAAGAATGGAATACTGTGTGTGGATGGGAATCCTACACTGAACCACCAGTCGCTGCCTTTCCTAGGAGTCAGATTTCTCCTCTGTCTCAGGAAGGGCTTGGACTAGATCAGGAATTGACAAACTATGGCCCATGTGCTAAATCGAGCCCACTGCCTGTTTTCGTCCGGCCAGTGGACTGAGAATGCCTTTTACCTTTTTAAATGATTGAGAAGGAGAGTAATGTTTTCATAATGTATGAAAATTATATGAAATTCATATTTTGATAACCATAAATCAAGTTTGATTAGAACACAGCCATGGCCGTTGTATTATGTATCGTCTATAGCTGCTTTTGTTGAGTGGTTGTGACGGAGACCGCATGTAGCCCTCAGTTGAATATATTTACAGTCAGACTAGACGACTCCGCAGGCCCTTGCGGCTCTCGCATTCTAGACAGGGTACTTTTAGGGGTCTTTCCTGGGGCTCTGTCAACCTTGACTATCCTTGTGAATTCTCCAGTGGTATCTCAGTGCTTCTTCTGACCCCTTGTCTTGGTTGGTTTCTCAGCAGGGGGCACAGAAAAATGGGGAGAAGGTGATTCTGGACAGGGAAGAGAGAACTATTATGATTCTATTTTGATCAACCAAGAGCGAGATGGCTGCTGGCGTGTATTCTAGTTTCCCCAGTGTCTCTAAAACTCACACTCATGGCAGAATTTCTAGCGGGCTTGAGACGAGGGCCAGCCTCTGGGAAGGGTCTTTATCAGAGCAGACACTCAAGAGGCAAAAGACCATTTTTTTTTTCTGAATTTCCTGTTCTGCTCTATGCCTTTGTGTGTTACAACAGATCAGGAGACACGAATCTGGGCAGTTACACAGCCAGGGAAGGGCCTTGGGTGAAGCGCTGCCCTGCGGGGAGTGGGGTCCTGTGGTCAGCTCCTCCCAGCCCTGGTGCGTCCTGGACCCGGGCCTTGCTCTTGGACTCCCATGTCCTGTGCCCACCTGCTGTGTTCTGTGGCTGGGGCCTGTTTACTACACTCCACCCGCAGCTGTTTCTTTAACCGTAGAGATCGAGCCATTCTGAAAATTATTCCAACTAAAACTTGTGGGCAGTTATTACGATGCTGCTGCTGCTGCTGCTGCTTGGTCCCTCTCGTCACAGGAAAATAAACAGGCAGACAGCTCGGGAGAGCCTGCGGCACAGAAGATGTGGTGATAGAGGATGGTGTGGGTGTGTGGTGGGCACAGGGAATTGTCTCCACCCACAAATGCGCAGCAAGGCCAAAACACAGCCCAGAGTTTCTTGGGCCACTGTTCTACCGATCTGGGAATCTCCTCTACACCTCACCTGACGAGGGGCCTTGAGTCTCAGCACTTTCCCTCCTCAAAAAGTGCTCTTCTTTCTTCAGTGACTGCTGTCATGGTCTCCTCACTCCCCACCCAGCATGTCATGTATGTCTGATTCTCTCCAGGCTGAATATCTCATTTGTCATTTCTTTCTTTCTCTCTCTCTTTTTTTTTTTTTTTTGAGACATGATCTTGCTCTGTCACCCAGGCTGGAGTGCAGTGGCATGATCATGGCTCACTGCAGCCTCCAACTCTTGAGCTCAAGCGGTCCTCCCACTTCAGCCTCCTGAATAGCTGGAACTACAGGCACATGCCACCACACCTGGCTAATTAAAAATTTTTTTTGCAGAGACAGAGTCTTCCTATGTTGCTTAGGCTGGTCTCAAACTCCTGGGCTCAAAGGGATCCTCCCACCTTGGCCCGGAGTGCTGGGATTACAAGCGTGAGCCACCATATCTGGCCTCACTGCTCATGATTTCTAGATCCTCCATACTCTTCCTGCTCTTTTGGGGGCCCCTCCAAGAGACACCTCGGTGTGGTGGATAGAACCCAAGCTTTGCCAGGGGTTTGAATCCTAGGCCTTTAGCTGTGTGCCTTTGGAGGAATTACTGAAATGTGCTGAGCCTCTGTTTCCCCAGATTCAAAAGGAGGATAATAATTACTTTATAGCATAATTGTCATGACTAGATGAGATGAATGTACAGTATGTCTGGCACAAAGTAATCCCTCAATAATATTATTTATATGCCGCTTCTGCCACATTTGTTTCCTTTAACGTAGCTGCTAGAATCTAACACACTATTCCAGACAAGGCTTGAACCATGATGAGTACGGTGGGCCCATTTGATCCCCTAATGCAGCCTAATGTGATCTTGGCTTTGGTTGTTGTTGGGGACAGTCACACTACTGGGAGGGCAAGTTGGGCTGGTGTCAAGACACCCAGGTTCCTTTCCAGTTCATTCATTCCTTTCCCATTAAATCTTCCTCCCACTGTGTTCCGTGTGGCAGGGATGCACTGGTGGAAAAAAGACAGCAGTACTCCAGTGAGACAGCCAGGCGGTGTACAGAGTGAAGTGCAGCATACTGTGCCATGGAGGGCCAAAAACTATACAGAAAAATAAAATGCAACACAAAGTAAAGCCGGCTGAGGGATTAGAGGGTTTGGGGGAATTCTGACACTCACCAGCTGGGCAGCCATGTAGAACAAGGGGATTGACTCAGGTCTGTGTTTTCAAACAGTGTTCACTCAGAAGAGCCCCAGGAGTTTGGGAGGGTGCCTCAGGGGTCTTCATAAGATAGCAGGCAGGGGCGAATTGGTTGGAGGCTGACTTGTTAGACCCCTTTCCCTTACTCCTAACCAGAGCAGCACCTTTAAAAAATTTCTTTTACCGGCTGGCCGCGGTGGCTCATGCCTGTAATCCCAGCACTTTGGGAGGCTGAAGCAGGCGGATCACAAGGTCAGGAGCTCGAGACCAGACAGTTGGAGACCAGCCTGCCCAACATGGTGAAACCCCATCTCTACTAAAAATACAAAAATTGGCCAGGCATGGTGGCATGCGCCTGTAATCCCAGCTACTCGGGAGACTGAGACAGGACAATTGCTTGAACTTGGGAGGCAGAAGTTGCAGTGAGCTGAGATTGTGCCACTGCACTCCAGCCTGGGCTACAGAACAAGACTCCATCTCAAAAAAAAAAAATTCTTTTACCTACAGGGCCTCTGCATGAAATTCCAATTGATGAATGTTATTGTCTGAAAAGAGCTTGAGACTCTCTGAATTGGATAGTCCTCTACGTTCTCTTCTGGCTCAAAGACTAGGAATTGCTAGGAGTTTTTCATCTGAACTGCCGCTGAACCACATCTTCCTCATTGTGCTAGTGATGGTGCTACTATGAGTGTAGCCTTTACACTAATTGGGTGTGTATTTTTACCTTCTTAGTTTTGGTCTATCCATCTCATAAGCCAAGATAATTTTGGAACATGAATTCTAGCATTCTACATATTAGTGATACTTCCCAGCTTTGGTTTTATCTGTAAATCTGTTTTAGGTACCTTTTAAATCTTCATCCAGGAAGTTTGTAAAAACATTAGTTAGGATAGGGCCCAGGGCTGAGACCTTTGGTTCTCTAATAGGGATCATCTTCCAGGTTGATCCAACCATAATCAGTAGCCTTTGAAATGTATATGTTCAAATGGCTACAGACCCATTGAAGTGCAATAGCATCCAGCCAATATTTCCCCCTTTCATCCCCAGACCATCTTCTTTTCTGCATGTATTTAATGGCCACTATCTGTCAAGGTCTGGGATTGACCTGGGAAAACAAGGTAAATAAGACACTGGGGTTCGCAGCTGGTAGACAAGATGGAAACAGAAAGTAGTCGTCATAGCAATGTAATGAGGGCTAACTGGCAATGTGCACCAGGAGGAAGGGGGGCGATGCCCAGCTTTGCTGGCAGTGTCCAGGAGGTTTTCTCAGTCAGTAAGATGTTACAGATGGTCTCATTCAAAAAGGCCTCCATGAGAAATGTCCAATGCCATATGAAATCCAGGTGCGACCTCTCTGGCACCCTTCTGATCTAGATATTCAATAAACACTTCTTGAATATAATTTGAAAAAGTGGGGAGCATCTAACATGCCAGAGAGCAGATGAAATTGAGGTTGGAGAGGATGGAGGCCAGTCTTTGAGGGCAGAGACAGTGGAGGGATAATCATAGAAGTGGAAGTGGAGAGGAGAGATTCTAGGTGGCAGGAAATCAGGTCTAGGTATAATAATAAAATGAAGTGGGAGTGAGGCGGAGTAAAGAGCAATGCATCTCTTGAATCTTTGTGTCCTGGGCACCAGGGGGGCTGATGGTGTTGGTACTCAAGGGTGCGAGGAAGGAAAAAGAAGTTTCAGTTTCAGAGGCCTACAAGAGATTTAGTGGAATGTATGTTTTCCCATGCTCTTTTCCCTTCTGATTCTGACTTTGATTTCAGATCTCCTCTAGTAACTATTGAATTGAGAGAGGATGACTTCTAGGTGTGCGCCAGGTGCAGTGGGAGATCTGTGATGTGCTCCGTCCTATCTCCCCAGGGAACTCTTACACCATGCAATGCCGTCTGCAGTTCTCAGTACCCTGGCTAGATCTGTTCTCAAGTTTGGCCAGTTTCTTTTTTTTTAAATTTTATTTAAAAAATTATCTTATGTTTATTAAATTTTTTAAAAATTATTTTCTTGTTTTAAAATCATATTTATTATTTTTTATTTCTTGGCTGCTGTCCTGACAGAGAACGTGCAAATGCCTATGCAAACCATTGTATCTGTTGCGGGGGTGACCAATTCATTTCGATTTGCCTGGGACTTTCCCAGTTTTAGAAACAAAAGTCCTCCCTCCCCCGCCCCGGCCGCCCCATGAATCCCTTCAGTCCCAGGTAAAGCAGGACTGTCGGTGACCCCAGAGGTAGGTGAGGAGCTAGGAGCACTTGGTGTGCACAGCACATCCCAGGCGGCACCGGGAAGGAAATGGAATTGCTAGAACAAAGTACAGCTCCTAAGTCTTATATGTCCAGACTGAGGGGAGTGCCTGGGAGGCCGCAGGGAGGAGCCCAGGGCAGCTTTATGTGGGGAGGTGACCTCAGGGAAGAAGCACATGGCAGAGTGGCTGGGCTTGGAGCACAGCTGTGGGCGGGCTGCAGTCGGTCCAGTCACCTCTCCTTGGGGGCTGAGCCAGGCCTTCCCTTTTCTGAGCTCTTGATTAATTTAATGGAGCAACTGAAAGAAGAAGAGGACACAACAAAGGATTGAGCTGGGCTCTCCACCCCTCAGGAGTTTCCTGGGAGCAGTTTTCCCCCAGGAAGCCTTCTTGTCACTGGAGGACATTCATTGCTGCAGGAAGCTGAGGGAATCAAATAGTCAGGGCAACTGTCCTCTGCAAAAACCCTGGGTCAATAAAACCAAAATGACTGCAAGATATCCTGAGAGAGGTGGGCAAAGAAGGCACGTGGATGATTTTTCCTCCTGCTTTTCCCAGCGTTTCTACCCCCGCCCCCCCCATACACACACACATACGCACTTGGGGACAGGTATAGGATGGTTACATTTTGTCTCTCTTCACTTCCTATATGAAGCATAAGAAAGCATTTGGTAAATCTAGTCCTAAATGTGTTGCCCAAGTCAAATCCAGCGACCCCCTCGCAGCCCCCTTCCCCAGAGGTTACATAGTTCCCACAGGGTGCAAGAAAGGGTTATTGAAAACAGCAGGTTTATTTATTTTTTTTCCTTAACTTCAGCACTTCTGGTAAATCTCTGATCCAGCATCTAGTGGTTAACCACTGATACAGGAAATGACATTTAACGTTTTTATCACTCAGCCAGAAATGGAAGAACAAGGCGAGTCTGTGTTTAGGGAAGATGGATGGCTGCCCACCACCTTCGTCTTAAAGGCACCCGGCTCTTTTTCTGATTGCAGGGACTGATAGGCAGCTCACTTCCCCTCTGCCTGCTCGCTCCACTGACGACAATGAGTGGGAATGTCAGGAGAGCAGGAACCCAGGCGTTGTCAGCTATTGATGGGGGTGAAACGGGCAGCATTTGGTTCCCCTTTTTCAGGAGCCGTTGCATGTGGGGACAGGCAGGCCGGAAATGAGTTCGGATGCTCGTGTTCCAGGCACATGGAACCACAGCATCAGCCTAGGGTGTCTGAACCCAGGAGGCCACGTGGCCAGGATGAGACTGTGAACAGAGCCCCACTGCCCATTGCTAAGCTGAGGACACTCAGCAGAGACCTCATTAACCCTCCAAGAGAACCAGCCAAGCAAGAGTGTTGAGCACCGCAAACCACAGCGAGAGAAATTACAGCTGTTTTCACTTGTAGTTTTCCTTGGTCGCCCGGTTGTTCCCCATTTCTTGCCTTTTGGGGATGAGGGGCTTTCAGTGCAGTTACTAAGTGGATTTCTTGTAACAACGGCAACAGTTATAGATAGTCACTCACTTTGTTGAGTGGTAAGTAGTTTAGATTCATGATGTTAACCTGCTCTAGGTCTAGAGCTGCTAAGTGGTATGGCCAGCCAGGATTTGAACCTAGGTCCATCTATGGCCAAAGTCAACCTTGCCCTCCAGACATCTGATAGCAAGTGCCGCCCTAAGCCTCACTGCCCTGCCCAGCCTTTTGCTGATTAAACAATCTCTTGGCTGGGTGCGGTAGCTCACACCTGTAATCCCAGCACTCTGAAAGGCCAAGGCGGGCAGATCGCTTGGGGTCAGGAGTTCAAGACTAGCCTGGCCAACATGGTGAAATCCTGTCTCTACTAAAAATACAAAAAATTAGCCAGGCATGGTGGTGTGTGCCTGTAATCCTAGCTATTTGGGAGGCTGAGGTGGGAGGAGTCCTTGAACCTGGGAGGCAGAGGTTGTAGTGAGCTGAGATCATGCCACTGCACTCCAGCCTGGGTGACAGAGCAAGACTCTGTCTTAAAAAACAAACAAAACAAAACCCTTGAGGTGGATCTGGGCATCAGAGTTTTATGTTTCTCCAAATAGTTCTAGTGGGCAGCCAGCAATGAGCACCGCTGAGCCATGCTGTGATTTCTTGAGCTCAGAGAGCCAGCCGGGTTGGCCTTTGTTGCCAGTGCCCAGGGAACAACCCTTAATGTTTGTTACACAAATGAGTCTCTGATCACTCTACTTTGGTCTGCAGGGCAAAACCTCTACAGAGAGGGAATAGAGGAAGAGATGAGTCACACCCATTGAGAGCCTGAGGGTTCTCAGCAGATTCTATCTGTGGGTGCCCCTGGTGAAGTGGGGTAGGTAAGATCAGGCCAGGCATTGTTGGCAGAGACCTCTGTCTTCCCCTGTTAATTAGGGCCCCACATTCTCGGATAACATTTCCCTTCTCTTAGTAGGAAGTAACGTGATCCCGTTTTTATGAAAAGGGTCACTCAGGTGCGAAATTGTCCTCTTCCTCCCACTGTTTGCATCTTGCCTGCAGATTCTTCGCCCTGCAGATGTGCCTCTGTCAGCACTAGGAGGCAGGGTGGTTCAGGGGCGAGCCCTGCCTGCTGTAGGAGGCAGGAGAGTTAGGGTGTGTGCAGAGGCCACCCAGGACGAGGCCAATTGCTCCTGGGGAGTCACGTATTGATTTCTGCTCTGCCTTGCTCTAGAGATTTGAGGCAACAGCCACTCATAGTCTCTTGGAGCCTCAGTTTATTCATTCATGTACTTGTTCTGAAGAGGTGATAAAATTTAAAGTGTTTTGAAAAGAAAATTTATCCTTGCCTCCATGAAGAGGAGTCGATTGCTGTTTGACTTCCAAGCCTTTCCAACAGCGCCGAGTTGCATGTGGGTGGGGCTGGGCCCAAGCTCAGCTTTGGGATTTTGCACCAGAGGGAGCTGGAGTCAGGGGGGAGGTGTGGGTCCTCCCCAGGGCAAGTTTCTTCTTCAAGACCCATCTCTTCCTCTCCATGCCCTCTCTGTAGAGTTTTTGCCCTGCAGACCAAAGTGGAATGATTAGAGACTCGTTTGTGTAACAGACACTGAGGATTGTTCCCTGTATACTGGCAACAAAGACCGTCTGGCTCAGTGGCGCCCACCGCTGGCTGCCCACTAGAATTATTTGGGGGAAACATAAGCTCTGATGCCCAGATCCACCTCAAGAGATTTTTGTTTAATAGGCATTAGCATTTTTTTTTTTTTAAAAACAAAGACTCTAACTTATTTTACAGGGAGTAGAGAACCACAGATCTAGATAGAGAGACAGATAAGTGAAAAAAAAAAACAAAACCCACTATGATGCAGAGGGATGATATGCTCTGGTTTTGGCAAATGCAAGAGGCTATGGCAGCACAAAGTTAGGGCCGCTCACTCAGCCCCGAAAGAGCTGTGAAGTAGGAAACATCACAGCTGAAGTCTCAAGAGCAGGAATTAACCCAGGGAATCTGGCCTGATGGGGCCAAGGGTAAGGGACGTGAGGTTAAGATGATTTCCAGAGAAAGCAAGATGAATTTTCTGATTCCAGGAGTGAAAGGGAGCCAGGCACTTGTATGGGACTGGAAGTAGTTTGGTACAGCGGGAGAAAGCTGGCGGGGAAGCCTGGTGAGAGCCGGAGAGGAGACCAGAGGCCAGCTCATGTGGATATCGAAGCAACGTTAGGAAGTTCGGGCCTTATTCTAATGGTAGAAGGGAGCTGATGAAGAGGTATAAGCAGGGGAAGGACTGCCATCAGTTTTTCAGTGACAGGAAGGGAGCCAGACGGGAGGAAGTTAGAACACGCTTCAGTGGCGGGTTCCAGAACTACGTTAGTGGTTATGGGGATAGCAAGAGGTGAGTGGATTTGGGAGATATTAGGACCTAGAGCCAATTAGACTTGGGGAGTAAAGTGGGAGAAAAGTCAAGGAGAATTTCCAGGTTTTTGTCCCGGGCAGCAGGGTGGAGGATGATGCTCTTTCTCTGAGGCTCTGCATGTGTGTGAGAAGGATTGGCTCATGCTGCTCACAGAGCCCCAGAAGCTGGACAGGACTTGGTGGGGGGCTCTGCCAGCAGCTCGGGGTCCCCGGAACCTGTGCAAGTCTCCTGTGGGTGGCCCAGCCCTCTCAGAGCAACATGGGGGGATATGGGCTTTGGTGAGGTGATGAGGGCATTTCTGTATTCTTGGCTACTTTGCTAGTCTATTCGGATTTCCCGGGCATCCTTCCCACTCAAGATGCTCCTTTCCCCAGTGAGACCAACCAGCCCAAGACACTGATGGAATCTCAAACAAACAGTAATGACTGATTTCCATTTTCTGTGACCTGTTACCTACTCCCCATTTTACTGCTCTTAGTCAAACCTTACGGCCCACACCTACCCATAGAAGTCCTTTAATGACACAGACACCTAAAAATATCTTTTATTTTCCTGTTGACAAGTTCAGGTCTCTATAGATTCCTATGTCATCCCTGCCTCAGGGACTTACTGCCTCTAAACATTCTCACGAATTTCCTACCCCACACTTTATGTGTCTCCCTTCCCACAATCTGTGACACCAACCTCGAAGACCACCATTGAGGGCTGGGCATGGTGACTCACGCCTGTAGTCCCAGCATTTTGGGAGGCTGAGGAGGGTGAATCACTTGAGGTCCGGAGTTTGAGACCAGCCTGACCAACATGGTGAAACCCCGTCTCTACTAAAAATACAAAAATTAGCCCGGCCTGGGCCGGGCACGGTGGCTCACGCCTGTAATCCCAGCGCTTTGGGAAGCCGAGGCGGACAGATCGTGAAGTCAGGAGATCGAGACCATCCTGGCTAGCACGGTGAAACCCCCTCTCTACTAAAAATACAAAAAATTAGCCGGGCGCAGTGGTGGGTGCCTGTAGTCCCAGCTATGCGGGAGGCTGAGGCAGGAGAATGGCGTGAACCCCGGGGGGCGGGGCCTGCAGTGAGCCAAGATCGTGCCACTGCACTCCAGCCTGGGTGACGGCGAGACTCTGTCTCAAAAAAAAAAAAAAAAAAAATTAGCCGGGCCTGGTGGCGGGCGCCTGTAATCCCAGCTACTCTGGAGGCTGAGGTGGGGGAATTGCTTAAACCTGGGAGGCGGAGGTTGCAGTGGGCTGAGATCGTGCTACTGCACTCCAGCCTGGGTGACAGAGCAAGACTCTGTCTCAAAAAAAAAAAAAAAAAGACCACCATCGAGGCCAACTTCAAAGACCGCTGCCCTCTTCCCTGCTTCGGAGCCCATCCCCGCATTACTTGTGGACAATAGCCTTCCTCTCGTGACCCCTCCTTTTGGTTCCATGTCTTTCCATCTCCTTCCCTGTGCCTCTGCCATCTACTCTTCTTGCCTGTTTGGGAGGCTTCTTTTCTGCCTTACCTGCCATCTCGTTATTTCACAAATGTATCAAAAATTATTCTGTGAAGATATCAGAGTTAGAGCCTATGACCTACTTTTAATCTTGATTATAAGGGTTGTTTAGTGTTTAATATGACAGCATAAGGAAAATGCTTTGTAAATAGTAAATCAAATACATTTTAGATAATGATAATGGCAACTGGCTTAGAAGATCTCTGCTTGTTTAAAAAATTAGGTGTAAATTACCCCTAGAAACAAAGGTTGAAAAATAATGAGATTGTATCTCTAAACTCTCCTGGAATCTGGTATCTACTGAGTCGATCTTTCATAATTCAGATTCTACACTGAGATGAAGTACTGAAATATTTACATAAAATTTCATTTGCCTCCTGTGTTTCTCATGTCATTCATAAAAAAACTTTGCCCTGCAGACCAGGCAAACTTTTGTACCTTTTTTTTTTTTTAACTGTTGTCTTCTCTACTTGAAATTCTTCAATCCAAGACACATACATTGGGTATCTTATTATATTCATTCATTCACTCATTTACTCGTCCATATCTACCGAGTCCTACTATGTGACAGACAATATACTAAGAACTAGGGATCTAACAGTGGGCAAAAATAGATAGGATTCATGCCCTTGTGAACTTGTAGTTTAAGGTTGAGTGTGGGGAGAACACAGTAAAATAGTCATACAAAACCCACAGAATACTAGCTGTGCTGAGGGCTATGCAGAAGTCCACAGTGCTATGAGAACAGACAAGTGGAGATTTGACCAGGGCTGGGGATGGGTGACAGGAACACTTCCCTGGAAGTGATGCTTCCCTGCTCAGATCTGAGGGATGAGGTGAGATTAATGAGGTGAGGGAGAGGGGAGGATGGGGGGTTTCAGGCGGATGCAAAGACGTGGAGAGAGAAGGTGTACAGATTTGAGAGACTGAAGGGAGACCAGTGGGACTTGAAAGCAGAAGGATCATGGCACCAACTGAGGCTGGAGATGGTCAGTCTGTGTGCGCTTTGAAGGTTATGGCAATGATTTGTTGTTGTTTTTTAATCTTGAGTAGAAAACCTCTGAAACATTTTAATCAAAATGGTGCTAGGTTTGCCTAAAGGAGGTTAAAAAATCATGGGCCCACTGCTTATCATCCATTCTCAAGGGATCTTGATTTATGGCAGGCATCAAATTCGTGACCCAGTATGAAGCAATGGGTTAGTGCTTTGATATGTAGAGTGTTACGGAATCTTAGGGAAGTGAGGTGTTTTTCTGGGTGAGGGATGGTCAGAGAAAGTTTTCAAAAAGGAGGTAATATTTGAGTTGGATGTTGAAAAATAGTAGGGATTATCCATGTAATAAGAGGTGTGGGAAGGGCTAAAGGTTCAGGGAGAAGAAGCGTGTTTTGGGAAGAAGGAATTGCGCAGGCATGAACAAGCGTAGCAGGTTTGTATAAAGACCAAGCATGTGGTGTGGATGGAGACCAGCTTGTTCTGGGAGTCATTAGGGATGTTTGGCAATATTCCAACTCTCCTTCTTTCTGTGCATGTGGTAGCTTTGCACTTTTCAATAGACCTGAATTTAGATGTGGCCAATCAAAGTAAGCAGGAGGATGTCTCTCATTTCCAGGTGGGAGATTTAAAAGTGGGCACATTCTTTGCCACATTCTCTTTTCCTTTGACCCCTAACAATGTTCCAGAGAGTGGATGCTTTGTCAGATTGTGCCCTAGAGTGAGGACAATGGTGATGGAAGCAGGGCCACCAGATGACCTGCAAAAAACATGGAGAATGAGCAAGAAACTTGCCTGTGTTGTAAACCACTGAGATTTGGGGGTTGTTACTGCAGCACACTTAGTTTATCCTGACCAATACGGGGACCTGTCAAGAACTGTGAAGGAGACCAAGTGTGGTGGCTCATGCCTATAATCCTAGCCCTTTGGGAGGCCGAGGCAAGTGGATCACTTGGAGCCCAGAAGTTGGAGACCAGCCTGGGCAAAAGGACAAAACCCTGTCTCTACCAAAAAATACAAAAAATTAGCTGGGCATGGTGGCACGTGCCTGTAGTCACAGCTACTTGGGAAGCTGAGGCAGGAGGATCACTTGAGTGCAGGAGGTAGGGGTTGCAGTGAGCTGAGATCGCGCCACTGCACTCCAGCGTGGGCAACAGTGAAACCCTGTCTCAAAAAAAAAAAAAAAAAGAACTGTGAAGGTGAAGATTCTGGGATTTCACATTGTATGTAAGCTAACAAGCTAGCCTGCGGTAGTTACTTGCATGCATGAGATTCCTGAGTTAGAGACAAAGGATTTTTATTACTTACACAAAACAAGCAGGATGAGATTCCTTTTTGCATTGGGTTTTCTAGCCTTCTAAGTCCACTGTGGCAATGCAGTGGCCCAGATGGATGCTGTACCTGGTGGGTTTGTGTTACAGCTAAGAAACCCCACACATAGGAAACCCCAGTGTTTTATAATGGGCGGGAAGCAAATCCACCGAACCTTTTCCTGGAGGGAGATACTATCTTTACTAGAAAGCAAATAAACCTTCCCTCTGCTCTGGAGAGAGTCACTATCTCTATTTTCCAAAGCTGTTCACTACACAAACATTCTTGAAAAGATAGTCTGGAACAAAATTTTTCAGTGCTTCTTTTTGCAAGAAGTACAGAAATGAGAGACCCATGGAGAATTGTCTCTCAGCAGCATCTTTGGGTAAGTGGAGGACAACAAACGGTAAAAGACATTTGGAGCCAGATTAGGAGGGATTTTATAGACTATGACAGGGAGCTTGGATTTTTATCCACTAGGCAATGGGAGCCATCAATCTTCTAAAACATGTCCTGTGGACAGAAAAGGATGGATTGAGGATGGGGGATACTGGTGCTAGGAGAACAGTTGGGGCTAAAGATGTTGGTTTGGGAATTTTAACATAGAGAAGGGAGTTGAAGGCACTGGGTTTCATCTCTCTTTGGATAAATTCTATAACCTTAAAGCTCACACCAAAGGACATCTCATTTAGTAGTTTAAAAACATTGTAGCCGGGCATGGTGGCTCACATCTGTAATCCCAGCTACTTGGGAGGCTGAGGTGGGAGGATCACTTGAGTCCGGGAGGTTGAGGCTGCAGTGAGATTACTGCACCACTGCATTCCAGTTGCCTGGGCAACAGAGTGAGGCCTCATCTCTAAAAAATTATTTTTCAAAAGCAGTGGCTTTTTGTCAGAGAAGTCTAATGCTATCTTCCAACAAATAAAACAGATGGAAGCAGCTGTGCTTTGGGTGATCAATAATTGGAGATCTGAAGCCCTGCCTCTCAGCTCCCCACTTCCCCAGCAGACACCTGGAGACTCCTCTCTGGAGCCCTTGGGATCCACAAAACACACTTTGAATCTACTTTTTATTTTCACCCACAATTGGACCAGGCAGGATTAACTGCTCCCTCCTCTCTGTTACTTTCAGCACTTTGATCTAATCATCCAAGCAGCATTTATCACCTGGACACATGTTTGCAGAAAGCATCCTGAGTGTCATCTCTGTATTCCCCAGGGCCCAGTTCAGTGCCTGTCATACTTCGAGAAGGTTCTCAACCAGTGTCTGCTGAACTGAATTGATGTGAAAAAACTCATCAATGAAATAATTTCTAGAATTACAGTTTTTGTAAAGCTTTGCAATTTACATTTCATTAAATATAATAGACAATCTTTGAGACCTAACCAAGGACAAATAAGAATCAAGGAAATAATGAAATAAAACAACTCCTTCTATATGAAACAGTTATATGGAAATGGCTTTAGCTTGTCTAATGTATCAACAAATGCTTATTCAAACAATAAAGAGCTTTTTTTTTTTTTTTTTTTTTTAAGAAATGTGACCACAGTCCACATAAATACCATCCTGCAAATTGGTGTGAGAGGATTGCCGGGCCTTCCTCGGGTGTGTAAATCCATTTCGATACCTGTGCCTCATTAGGCAAGGAAGGAGAGCTCCGTGTTTACTCTGCTACCTTATGTCAGCAAAATATTTACTTTTGAGAAGACAGAATAAATAAAACAGCTAGGCAGGGTGGCTCATGCCTGTAGTCCCAGCACTTTGGGAGGTCAAGGCAGGCGGATCACTTGAGCCTAGGAGGTCGAGACCAGCCTGGACAATATAGTGAGACCCCATCTTTACAAATACTTTTTAAAAAGTCAGCTGGGTGTGGGCACACACCTATGGTCCCAGCTAGTTGGGAGGTTGAGGTAGGAGGATTGCTTGAGCCTGGAAGGTTGAAGCTGCAGTGAGTTGTGATAGCACTACTGCACTCCAACCTGGGTGACAGAATGAGACTCTCTCCCTACCACCACCAACAAAAAAGAGATAATTAAAACAAAAACAGTGATAAAGTTGAACATGTTCATCCAGCTGTTATGTCTGTTTGGAGTTAATATGATTTGGTAAAAACAACAGTTCTTGAGTCCCCAAGTACCCGGGGTTTTCATGGGCTTTATACTTGGCTAGTGAATCAATCCTACAGACTTTTTTTTTTCTTTTTTTTTTGAGACCGAGTCTTGCTCTGTCGCCCAGGCTAGAGTGCAGTGGCACGAACTCCGCTCACTGCAAGCTCAGCCTCCCGCCTTCCCGCCATTCCCCTGCCTCAGCCTCCCGAGTAGCTGGGACCACAGGCGCCCGCCACCACGCCCGGCTAATTTTTTTTTTTTTTTTTTTGGGGGGACGGAGTTTTGCTCTGTTGCCCAGGCTGGAGTGCAGTGGCGTGATCTCAGCTCACTGCAACCTCTGCCTTCTGGGTTCAAGCAATTCTCTGCCTCAGACTCCCGAGTAGCTGGGATTACAGGAGCCCGCCACCACACCCGGCTAATTTTTTGTATTTTCAGTAGAGACGGGGTTTCACTGTGTTAGCCAGGATGGTCTCGTCTCGTCTGTCCTGTCTCATGACCCACCTGCCTCGGCCTCCCAAAGTGCTGGGATTACAGGCCTGAGCGACTGCGCCCGGCCAATCCTACTGACTTTTAAGGTAAAAAACATAGTGGGTAGAATTTCCACTTATGTTGTTCTGGTTCTGTTCTGGCCACTGTCTGTCTGAAAGAGGGTCAGCCCTGAGTTTGGGTGAGGAGAGTGGGTGGGAGAAACGCAATATCCCATTGAGGTTGAGTTCGGGGTTTGTAGGGCGGAAATTTAGACAATTTTTGGGGGCCTCTATAAGTAAAAGCATGCAAAATTAGTTATGAAAACTGAATATTTAGAATAAGAACAGAAATTGTAACAATATACAAATCATCGGACACCTAATATTTAAAAAATATTTTTTACATTATTTTAGCTATATACTTTTTGATTATGTTTTTCTATGACAGCAATTTTGTGTGATTTTCTGTGTAGAGAATGGAAAGATTATTCAATCTTATCAAGCATGGTTGATAAAAAAGTTATTTATTTTTATTATTGATGGCTTATAAAAATTTATTCCAGCTTCACAACTTATGATTGGTAATGCCAAGAAAATATTTAGCATTTCTCAAATTTGGGCAAACCACTATCTACTTTCTTTCTGAGAAGACCTGTTAAGATCTCGGGGCATTTGAGATTTTCTTGTGAATTTCTATCTTAAATACTCTCTGAACTGATGATATTCATGTCCTCATTTTCATGGTATATTATGAATTTTATGTTAGCTTCATTGATGCCAGTATTTTATGTCATCAGCAAGAAATTTAAATCTTTTCCTATGTATTTTTATGATTCACTCATTAATTGGATTATCAAACAATCAAATAATTTATTACTTAACATTATTTCTATTTGAAATGTGTCCCTTCTCTTTCTCTTAATGAATCACTTCTTGTCTTTGGTATAATCTAATTTTCTTATTGTAATTTGCTTCTTGATGTTAGAATAATATCTATTGATTTTATTATTCGTCTTTATTGCTTTTATTTTACATTTCATTATTTTTTAATCTGAATGTTCTCATAGTTCTTTGATAAATTTATTAAACTTTAATCAGAAGGTCATAACTCCTCATTTGATTTATTAAAACATTCCAAAACATCTTTGGGTATTGGAAGGAGGGAAGAAACAGGTCAGATTAGGATCTTAACCCAGCACAAAGGTTGAGCCAGAGAAAGTTTGCTGGATTGGAGCCAGGATGTCCTGGGGAGGACCAGGCAAGGGTAGGCAGAAGCTGGGGGTGTTACTTGTAAATATGAAGATTTGAAGAGGGGGAGAGGCAGTTAATTTGGTTGGAATTGCTATAACTTCATCAAACCCACCCAAGGAAAAGGAGTATCAGAATGGGAAACTCAAGAAGAGGATGGTCAGGCCAGAACTGGAGCAAGGTAGAGTCTCCTTAGAAAATAACAAGGAAGACCAGCCTGGGTGACACGGCAAAACCTCATCTCTACAAAAAAAATACAAAAATTGGCTGGGCATGGTGGCTCATGCCTGTAATCCTAGCACTTTGGAAGGCTGAGGCTGGCAGATCACTTGAGGCCAGGAGTTTGAGACCAGCCTGGCCAACATGGTAAAACCCCATCTCTCCTAAAAACAAAACAAAACAAAACAAAAAATTAGCCAGGTGTGGTGGCATGTGCCTGTAGTCCCAGCTTCTTGGGAGGCTGAGGCATGAGGATCGCTTGAACTCGGGAGGCAGAGGTTGCAGTGAGCCAAGATAGCACCACTGTACTCCAGCCTGGGCAACAGAGCGAGACTCTGTCTCAAAAAAATCCCCTACAGAAATTAGCTGGACATGATAGTGCAGGCCTGTGGTCCCAGCTACAAGAGAGGCTGAGGCAGGAGGATCACTTCAGCCCGGGAGGTCGAGGCTACAGTGAGCTGTGATTGAGCCACTGCACTCCAGCCTGGGCAATACAGCAAGACCCTGTCTAAAAACAAAAAGAGTAACAAGGATACTTTAGAGAAGAAAAGAAGCAAATCATGGAAAAGGCCTGGCTGGTCGGGAAGCCATGCAGGAACACTAGTGCCCCAGGCAGATGGTTAGGCTAGAGCATATTCAAGGTGGGAAGAAGCAGCAGGATTCCTCCAAAAGTCAGGGGGCTGGCTGCATTGCAGTCAGTGTGTCTTGGTGGTGACTGGTGAGTTCTCCTCAGGCAGCCCCAGGTTGGAGAAGATGCCTTCCTTCCCCAGGAGACCATGACTAATAGGGGATCCTAAATTCTCTCCTAAGGCAAATGAGCTGGAATTTTCTCAAGCAGATAGAAATATTTTGAAAAGAGGCAACACTGATTGAATTTTGGAGCCAGAAGGACCTGGGTTTGCATTTATCAGAGGCATTCAAACCAGAACGACTCCATCTTGAATAGGGGCTGGGTATAATAAGGCTGAGACCTACTGGGCTGCATTCCCAGAAGGTTAGGGATTCTTAGTCACAGGATGAGATAGGAGGTTGGCACAAGACATAGGTTACAAACACCTTGCTGATAAAAACAGGATGTGGTAAAGAAGCCAGCCAAACCCCACCAAAACCAAGATGGCGATGAGAGTGATCTCTGGTCATCCTCACTGCTCATTATACACTAATTATGATACATTAGCATGCTAAAAGACACTCCCACCAGTGCCATGACTATTTACACGTGCCATGGCAATGTCGGGAAGTTGCCATATATGGTCTAAAAAGGGGAGGAACCTTCAGTTCTAGGAATTGCCCACCCCTTTTCTAGAAAACTTATGAATAATCCACCCCTTGTTTAGTATATAATCAAGAAATAGTTATAAGTATAATCAGTTGGGCAGCCCATACTGCTGCTCTGCCTATGGAGCAGCCATTCTTTTATTCCTTTACTTTCTTTTTTTTTTTTGAGATGGAGTCTTGCTCTGACTCCCAGGCTGGACTGCAATGGCGCGATCTCAGCTCACTGCAACCTCTACCTCCTAAGTTCAAGCAATTCTCCTGCCTCAGCCTTCCAAGTAGCTGGGATTACAGGAGCATGTCACCATGCCTGGCTAATTTTTGTATTTTTAGTAGAGGCGGGGTTTCACCATGTTGGCCAGGCTGGTCTCAAACTCCTGACCTCAGGTGACTTTCTTAATAAACTTGCTTTCACTTTACTTTATGGATTCACTTAGAATTCTTGTGTGAGATACAAGAACCCTCTCTTGGGGTCTGGATCTAGACCACTTTCCGGTAACACATTCTAGCCATGCAACCTCTTACCAGCTGTTGTCCTTAGCTAAGATCCTTAATGTCTAGATATCTAACTCCCACCTCTGCAAAAATGGGGATAATAGTGCACACTTTTTTGGGCAGACAGTACATAAATCTTACAAAATAATATGAAGAACATAAGAAATTCCATAGTTGCGTAATTCAGAATAGATGTGGATGTTAAAAGTGTTACGGATTTTTTAAATGTCAGATTTATTTGTCATAATTTTGCTGTATTTTTGTTACTTTTGTTCTCATTTTCCAAATAAAGAAAATAAAGATTGACTTATCTCAGACAGATCTCAGAATTCTCAATTTCTACCTTGGCCTGTTTGCTTGACTGACAATGCTGTGTGTGTTTTACACACACACACACACACGCGCGCACACACACACATACATGATGGATATCATCAAGAAATAGCACCAGAATCTTTGAACTAATTTCAGAATTTAAAGCAGAAAATGTCAGAGTTCTGATCCTTCCCAAATTTTTTTGTTCAATACTTTCAAATAGATATATTTTTGTGATATTGTGAAATGTGTGTGTATATATATACACACACATATATATATATATTTTTTGAGACGGGGTCTGGCTCTGTTGCTCAGGCTAGAGTGCAGTGGCATGATCTCAGCTCACTGCAACCTCCACCTCCTGGGCTCAAGCGATTCTCCTACCTCAGCCTCCTGAGTAGTTGGGACTACAGACGCATGCCACCACAACTGGCTAAATGTATTTTTTGTAGAGATGGAGTTTTGCCATGTTGCCCAGGCTAGTCTCTTGCTGGGATTACAGGAGTAAGCCACTGCACTCGGCCTATATTTGGTTTTATACCAGATTCCTGGCGTACAATTTCTAAAATCCTAAGAATTTTTTTTTTTTTCTGAGACGGAGTCTTGCTGGGTCACCAGGCTGGAGTGCAGTGGCGCAATCTCGGCTCACTGCAACCTCTGCCTCCCAGGTTCAAGCAATTCTCCTGCCTCAGCCTTCCGAGTAGCTGCGACTACAGGCATATGCCACCACACCCAGCTAATTTTTGTACGTTTAGTAGAGATAGGGTTTCACCATGTTGGTCAGCATGGTCTTGATCTCTTGACCTCGTGATCCGCCCACATCAGCCTCCCAAAGTGCTGGGATTACAGGCGTGAGCCACCACGCTTGGCCCAAATCCTTAGAATTTTTTTTTTTTTTTTTTTTTTTTTTTTGAGACGGAGGCTCGCTCTGTCGCCCAAGCTGGAGTGCAGTGGCGCGATTTTGGCTCCCGGGTTCAGGCCATTCTCCTGCCTCAGCCTCCCGAGAAGCTGGGATTACAGGCGCCTGCAACCACGCCCGGCTAATTTTTTGTATTTTTAGTAGAGACAGGGTTTCACCGTGTTAGCCAGGACGATCTCGATCTCCTGACCTCGTGATCTGCCCGCCTCGGCGTCCCAATAGAATTTTTAAAGTGATGTCTTTTTGTATGCTACCGATTGACTGGTGGCTGGCAGCTCCAGGATGAAGGCTGGTCACCACAAAGACTGAGGCAGCATTAGCATTAGAGGGTGGGACTTTCCTTCCCATGCCCCAACCTCAGGGAGGGGGAGTGGCTGAAGGTTAAGTTGATCACCAATGGCCAGTGGTTTAATCAATCGTGCCGACCTAATGAAGCTTCCATAAAAACCCAGAATTCCTGGTTTGGAGAGTTCTGGATAGCTGAACACATGGAGGTTCCTGGACGGTGGCATGCTGGGGAGTGCATGGAAGCTCCGTGCCTCTTCCCATACTTCTGCCTGTGCATCTCTTCATCTGTATCCTCTGTAATATCCTTTATAAGAAACCAGCAAATGTAAGTAAGTTTCCCTGAGTTCTGCGAGCTGCTCTAGCAAGTTAATGGAACCCAAAGAGAGGGTTGTGGGAACCCCAACTTGAAGCTGTCAGAAGTCCGGGAGACCTGAACTTGTGACTGGTGTCTGAAGTGGGGGGCAGTCTTGTGGGACTGAGTTCTCATTTTGTGGGATTGTCAGAGGCGTTTGAACTAGAGCAACTCCATCTTGAATAGGGGCTGGGTAAAATAAGGCTGAGACCTCCTGGGCTGCATTCTCAGTAAATTAGGCATTCTCAGTCACAGGATGAGCTAGGAGGTCGGCACAAGACACAGGTGTTGAAGACTTGCTGATAAAACAGGTTACGATAAAAAAGGCCAAAATCCACCAAAACCAAGATGGCAAGGAGATTGACCTCTGGTTGTCCTCACTGCTAAACTCCCGCCAGAGCCATGGCCGTTTAGGAATGCCATGGCAACATCAGGAAGTTACCCTATATGGTCTAAAAAGGAGAGGCATAAATAATCCACCCCGTGTTTAGCATATCACCAAGAAATAACCGTAAAAATGGGCAGCCAGCAGCCCTAGGGGCTGCTCTGCCTATGGAGTAGCCATTCTTCCATCCCTTCGCTTTCTTTTTACTTTTTTTTTTTTTTTTTTGAGACGGAGTCTTGCTCAGTCGCCCAGGCTGGGGTGCAGTGGCGCGATCTCGGCTCACTGCAAGCTCCGCCTCCCGGGTTCACGCCATTCTCCGGCCTCAGCCTCCCGAGTAGCTGGGACTACAGGCGCCCGCTACCATGCCCGGCTAATTTTTTGTGTTTTTAGTAGAGACGGGGTTTCACCATGTTAGCCAGGATGCTCTCGATATCCTGACCTTGTGATCCGCCCGCTTCTGCCTCCCAAAGTGCTGGGATTACAGACGTGAGCCACCGCGCCCGGCCGCCTTTACTTTCTTAATAAACTTGCTTTCACATTATGGATTTGCCTCGATTCCTTCTTGCGCGAGTTCCAAGAACCCTCTCTTGGGGTCTAGATCGGGACCCCTTTCCGGTAACAGGATGGGACGCTATCTTCAGGTAGATAGCATTGGTATTGAAATGAAGGACACCCAGCTTGTGTTCGTGTTGTTTGTTGCGTGAAAGCAGAGAAAAAGCAGTTTGTGTGTTTTCTCTTCTGAATTTTACTGACACAATGATTCTTTGATTTTGGAAAGGATTCTGAGTTCTCTGTGCACTGACGCTCCCTATTTATGATTTCTAGGATTACTTCTTGAATTTCTTTGATTATTTTCCCTTATGTCATTATTTGGATTTGTTCTTTTGATGTGTTCTGCTGTAATGCAATCATAAGTTCAGCTGCAAGACATCAGGTGCCCCATCCTTCACGAGGAAGAGGCGAGCACAGGCTCTTGGAGTTAAAGCTGATAAGATGCGTGGGGCCAGGTGGGAAGGAGCCGTGTTCTCTTTCCTTGGCTCCCTTGTGCATTCTTACCCTCCACCTTGCCAGCATGTGTGAGGTTTCTTTAAATCCTGTTTGTGATTATCTCACCTTGAGAAAGCAAAGGAAAAGGAATACAAATGCCAATTTGGAAGGATTTGGATGTATCAGACCAGGAATTTCCCACAGAATATTGTTATTGTTACTCAACTTTTGCCCTTGGAGAAAGATGAAGGAAAAGCCACTTTGATCATGTTAGGTTTATATGTGTGTGTGTGTATATATATATATATATATATATATATATGTATAATTTTTTTTTTTGTAACTTTTGAGACAGAGTCTCACTCTGTCGCCCAGACTGGAGTGCAGTGGTGCCCTGAGCTCACTGCAACCTTTGCCTCACAGGTTCAAGTGATTCTCATGCCTCAGCCTCCCGAGTAGCTGGGATTACAGGGGTGCATCACAACACCTGGCTAATTTTTGTATTTCTAGTAGAGACGGGGTTTCACCATGTTGGCAGCCTGGTCTTCAACTCCTGACCTCAGGTGATCCTCCTGCCTCGGCCTCCCAAAGTGCTGGGATTACAGGCATAAGCCACCACACCTAGCCAGGTGTAGATATTTTTTCTTCTTTTTCAAAAAATTTGGAATTAGAGACAGGGTTCTCACTAGGTTGCCCAGGCTGATCTTGAACTCCTGGCCTCAAGCAATCCTTGCACCTCGACCTTCTAAAGTACTGGGATTACAGGTATGAGCCACTGTGCCCGGCCAGGCATAGTCATTAAGTATGATTTGGTTTGGAAACCAACAATGTTCATTTAGCAGTTATTTTGTCTGACTTTCTAAGACCCCAGCCCCTCCAAAAATTCTCTTCTGAAGGCACAGGAATCTCAGGACAATACACTAGCACAGCCAATAACAATTAGTTCTCAACTCCTCTGCCTGGATCTTAAAAAGAAACTAGCCAATGAAGGGCAGGTCCCCATTCTGATCTCATGGCCATGGAGAGGGGGATCAGCTGTTTCCTAGCCATCTGGATGAGTGGGAGCACCCTGAGAGTTGTAAGTCCTCGTCAGAGTGAGTGCTTTGGTGCATGTCTTGTTTGGTTGGATGATAATTTGAGACCTAACCTGGTATTTATAATTTCCATCATAAAAGAAAGGCAAGCAAAAAATAAAAAAAAAAAAAAGAAAGAAAGAAAAAGGGGCTGTCTTTCAATTGCCAAGTTATAAGTTAAGGGAGGTAATGAACATCCTCATGCTTCATTCATCCTGAGCGAGAAATACCAGATTGGAAGAATATGCTGCATTGGGACCTAGAGTGGGTGAATAGAGTGATAGCTTCTCTATCTTTTCCTTTGCTGTTTACCGTCCTCAATAACCCTATCTTTCTTAAGTGGCTAGTGTAGAGTGGCCAATTTAATTAAAACACACAGGAGGAGTAGGGAGGATTTGGATAAGCCATTGTCACCATGGGAGCCATATGAGAATGTGGATGACTAATAGCAAAACTCTCTCTACAACTGTGGAGAACGCACCTCCTGCCAACGTTGGATTAACTGAATGATCTCTGGATATTGAGAGATGCATCGTAATTACTATTAATAAGAAAATTAAAATGACAGTAAGCAACACATTGGCCTCCCATCAGGAATTCTTGTTCTGAAAATAGATGTCTCCTACAGAAGGCTGAAACAAACCGGAAGGAGCCCCTCCTCAGGTGAGAATGTGACACCTTCCTTGGTCATATGAATAGTAAGCACATGCTTGGAAATTTAAAATGGAAAAAAGAGAACATGTGACTGGCCTCATTCTGACCTGTGTTTTTTTTGCCATATCATGTCTTATCAGACAGGATGCTTTCTTTAGCACTCGACAAAATCAGTCCTACCCCAAATAGCTTAGGCAAAAAGGGAATTTATTATTCATGTGATGCTCTGGGCCTGGGGGGCTGCTTGTTTTCACAGTGCTGCCATCGTGCCCCCTTTCTATGTATGTCATGACCCTGGCCACCTTCATCTTGGCCTTATTCACAGAGTCTCTTCCTTTGGGGTCACCGCAGCTGCACAACTCCATGCTCACCTCTTCTCACCTTCAAGTCTCAGGGGAAAACATATCAGGTCACTTTTCCAGAAGTCCCAGCAAAAGTTCCATTTCATCTCATTGGTGCTGTTGCATATTATGGGTGCTATTGGATTATTGCAGAGAATGCAGTGCTTTGACTGAGAGAAGGAGAGGTAGATTCTTGTGAGGGCTGATTTTAGGTGTCAACTTGACTGAGCTAAGGGATACCGAGATAGCTTGCAACACATTATTTCTGGGTGTGTCTGGGAGGGTGTCTCCAAAAGAGATTAGTGCTTGAATCAGTAGACTGAGTAAAGAAGATAATCTTCATCAGTGTGGGCAGGCATCATCTCATCTGTTTGAGAGGTCTAATAAAACAAAAAGGAAGAGGAAGGGCAAATTCACTCTCTCTGCTTGAGCTGGGACATCTGTTTTCTCCTGCCTTTGGACACTGGAGCTCCTGGTTCTCAGGCCTTTGGACTCTAGGAGTTACACCAGCAGTCCCCACACTGTTCTCAGGCCTTTGGCCTCGGACTGAATTATCGTTGGCTTTCCTGCTTCTCTAGCTTGCAGACAGCAGATGGTGGGACTTCTCAGCTTCATAATCATGTGAGCTAATTCCCATAATAAGTCTCTCTCTCTCTTTCTTTCTCTCTCTCTCTCTTTCTGTCTCTCTCTGTGTGTATGTGTGTGTGTGCCCACTCAGTTTTCCTGGACAACTCTGACTGATAGACTCCTGAAACAAAAATCTTCAGCTGTAGGCAAAAGAAGGTAGAATGGATGTTAAGGAGGCAAATGTCAATTGTCCACTCTATCTGTAACCTCAGTAGTCACTAGTTTTAGGCCCTTGTTCTCTGAGATCCTCCCACTTTCTTGTCTGTGATAAGTTCAGAACACGTGGGTAGAAGAGAATGTACGGGGATCCTTCCTGAAAATTTGTTGGAAGCTGATGAACTCCAAAGTCCTGCCTCTCTCTTGGGTAAACAGCTGCCTTGAAGAGAGAGTTGGTATAAACAGCAATTTTATATGTGTGGTTGAAGCATGGGGAGAAATATAGGCTCACAGGTCTTCCTGAACTATCAGGCACATAAGAATAATTAGTGTTCAAATAATCTTGCCTCCCAGCGGATGCTTGCTGGCTCATCACAGATCCCAATTTTATCATCTGACCATTCCCAGACCAGTAAAATCCTGTGCCTTTTTTCCCTTCCAATCTGTGTCCCCAGATGAAAGCAAAGGAGCCAAAATACGGTGTCTGGCGATGACTTTATCAACTAGGAATCTGGCAAGGGATCCGCTTTCTGGTTAGATAGTAAGAAAGCTTCAGGCCATTTGATTTGGTAATTACTGAAAAGCAGAGGAAAGTAATTTTTTGCTCCCTATTCTTGGGAAAAGAACAAATAGAAGAATGTCACTGCTTTCTCCCAGGGTCTCATAGTTTTGAGAGAGGTTTATGATCACTGTTATAACAGAGCCACATATTTTTCATGTAAAGATGGGGCAGACTTCAACTAGAGTTTCTCTTGACAAGTTATCTTTTAATTAGGTTCTTGACTGCCAAGCCCCGCTGGATGGTTATGGTGGCTGTGAGGGCCTTTCTAACTAAGGGACCCCTGTGCTGGCATGGATGCATGGCACCTGTTGGCATCTTCAGCAGAACTCTGGGTGCAGTGCAGGAGGCAAACTTGGGGGACAGTTTAAATCCCTCTCAATTGTACAGCTGTTCGGCCCAACTGAACTGCAGTGGTGGCTGATGGAAGCAAGGAGACTGGGCTAGAATGGAAAGAACCAAAGAGATCTCATTGGAACAGCTTTCAAATCTTCATCTTATATTCACTTTTGGGAACATTACCCCTCTTCTTGCCAAAGATTGACAAGTCTTTCTCACTTAACCACAAAACATCCTTCCTGGAATTATTGGGGTGCGTATGATGGCATGGCATAGTTTGGTCAGAGATGCTGTGTCCAGTTAGCCTTATGATAGAATGACTACAGTAGAACTTTTCTCAAGAAATAAAAATGTAAAAATATTCATATATCATGGCCGGGCATGGTGGCTCACATCTGTAATCCCAGCACTTTGGGAGGCCAAGGTGGGCAGATCACCTGAGGTCAGGAGTTCGAGACCAGCCTGGCCAAAATGCTAAAACCCTATCTCTACTAAAAATACAAAAAAATTAGCCAGGTGTGGTGGCACGCGCCTGTAACCCCAGCTACTGGGGATGCTGAGGCAGGAGAATTGCTTGAACCTGGGAGGCAGAGGTTGCAGTGAGCCAAGATGACACCACTGTTTTCCAGCCTGGGTGATAGGGCGAGACTCTGTCCCCCCCCCCAAAAAAAGTTAATATATCAAAAGATCAGGCAAAGAATCAGGCTGCCTAAGGAAACTTACTGGCTTAACTCATCTAAGCAGAAGATGAATTCATTCTGTCACCTGGAGGAAGACCAAATCTTGAATCTGCACCACTCCAGAAAGGTAAGATGCACGGCATATATTCTTCAGTTAAAAAAAATCTTCTATTACGTTTCCAAAATTAGAGAATTCACAGATGTTCTTTATCACTAGTAAAATAATATGAAGAAAGAAGTAAAAAAATTAAGCATCTTTCTCATCATTTCAGCAATTCTCAGCTCCCTGCAAGCTCTGCCCCCGCAGGTTCACGCCATTCTCCTGCCCCAGACTCCCAAGTAGCTGGGACTACAGGCGCCTGCCACCACGCCTGGCTAATTTTTTGTAGTTTTAGTAGAGATGGGGTTCAATGTGTTAGCCAGGATGGTCTCAATCTCCTGACCTCATGATCCGCCCACCTCGGCCTCCCAAAGTGCTGGGATTACAGGCTTGAGCCACCGCGCCCGGCCTCATTTCGGCAATTATACCCCTGGTTCCCTAAGGTAACCAATGACAATGACCTATTCTGCATCTTTTCATGACTTTTCCCAAGCTAATAAAAATATATAAATTTACTTCAAGAAATTAGGATCAAACTGTATTTAGTTCTATGTGACTTGTTTTTCTCATATAACATTTTGCTATGGATATCTCTCCAGATCAAAATAGCTAAATCATTCTTTTTAATAGCTTTAGAGTTATCTGAAGGGCATGGGTGTTCCCAAATTTATTTAATCTTCATTTAATGGATTTTAAGAAGTTTCTAGTTTTTACCTCTAGATATAATGCTGCAGTAAATATTCTTGTAAATATATCATTCAAAACTAGTGCTTACTAGGCAATAACACCAAAAAATAAATGAATAGGATTATATCAAACTACTAAGCCTCTGCACAGCAACAGAAACAATCAGCAGAGTGAAAAGACAGCCTACAGAATAGGACAAAATTTTTGCAAAGTACTCATCCAATGGGGGACTAATATCCAGAATATACAACGAGCTCAAACTTCTCAACAGCAGAAGAGCAAACAATTCAATTGAAAAATGGGTAAATGGCCTAAACAGATATTTCTCAAAAGAAGACATACAAATGCCAACAAATATATGAAAAAATGCTCAACATCGCTAATCATCAGGGAAATGCAAATCAAAACCACAATAAGGTATCGTCGCATCCCAATTAGGATGGCTATTATCAAAAAGACAAAAAAATAACAAATACTGGTGAGGATGCAGAGAAAAGGGAACTCCTATCCACAGTTGGTAGGAATGTAAACTGGCATGGTTACTTTGGAAAACAGTATGGAGGTTCCTCAAAGAACTACAAATAGAACTGCCGTATGATCCAGCAATCCCACTGCTGGGCATTTATCCAAAGGAAGGGAAATCATTATATTGAAGAGACATCTGCAGCCCCATATTTATTGCAGCACTATTCACAATAGCCAATATATGGAATCAACCTAGATGAATGGATAAAGAAAATGTGGTATATATATACACAACGGAATGCTATTCAGCCATTGAAAAGAATGAAGTCCTGTCATTCATGGTAACATAGATGGAACTGGAGGACATGATGTTAAGTGAAATATACCAGGAACAGAGTTAAACACTGCATTTCTCAGTCTTACGTGGAAGCTAAAATAAATTGATCTTGTAGAAGTAAAAAGTAGAACAGAGAATGCTAGAGGCTGGGAAGGCTAAGGGGAAGGGAAGGATATGGAGAGATTTGTTACAAAATTACAGCTAGATAGAAGGATTAATTTCTAGTGTTCTACACGACTGTAAGATGACTGTAGTTAACAATAATATATAGTTTCAAATAGGAGGAGGATATTAATGTTCCTAGCCCAAAGAAGTAATAAATATTTGGGATGATGGATTTGCTAATTACCCTGATCTGATCACTATACATTATGTATATCAAGACATCACTACGAACCCCATGAATAGGTACAATTATTATTTGTCAATTAGATAAACACTAAACAAGGAAAGTCTGAGAAACTGTCACAGTGTAGAAGAGCCTTAGAACATGGGCCCCTGGCTGGGCATGGTGACCCACACCTGTAATCCCAGGACTTTGGGTGGCCCAGGTGAGTGGATTGCTTGAGCCCAGGAAGCTGAGGCTGTAGTGAGCTGTGAATGCACTGCTGCACTCCAGCCTGGGCCACAGAGTGAGACACTGTCTCAAAAAAAAAAAAAAAAAAAAAAAAAAAAAGAAAAGAAAAAAATGGTCAGGGGTCCCCAACCCCCAAGCGGTGGACTGGTACTGGTCTGTGGCCTATTAGGAACCCGGCCACACAGCAGGAGGTGTGAGGTGGGCCAGAGCATTACCACCTGAGCTCTGCCTCCTGTCAGATCAGTGGCGGCACTAGATTCTCATAGGAGGCAAGCTCTAACGTGAACTATGGTTATGAATGCGAGGGATCTAGGTTGTGGGCTCCTTATGAGAATCTAACTAATGCTTGATGATCTGAGGTGGAATGATTTCATCTGGAAACCATCTCATTCCTCTGCCTGCCCCTCATGTCTGTGGAAAAACTGTCTTCCAAGAGACTAGTTCCTGGTGCCAAAAACGCAGGATGATCAAATATTATGTGGTATCTTGGATGGGATCCTGAAATAGTAAAAGGATGTAGGTGAAAACTAAGGACACCTGTACAAAATATGGACTTTAGTTAATAATATGTCAATATTGGTTCGTTAGTTGTGACACATGTACCATACTAATGTAAGACGTTTGTAGGAAAAACTGGGTGTGGGGTGTATGCAAATTCCCTGTACTATTTTTATAAGTTGTCTGTAAATTTAAAACTATTCTAAAATTAAAAATTTACTTAAAAATATATAGCACTTTCATTTCCATAGCACAGAGTCCTAGAGGTGGGGTTACTGGGTTAAAGGCTATGTGTTTTTCAATTTTTAGTAGCTGTTACCATCCAGATTTCCAAAAAAGGATATAGCGATTCCCATTCCATTAGCAGTGTGTGAGAGAGCTTGCTTCTTCTCATGCTTGCTAGCACAGAATGCTATAGGTTTTTAATTTAAACAATGTTTTCTTGCCAACCTGAGGAGTGAAAAAAAATGGCATCTCTTTGTTGCTTTAATTCGGATGAGCAACTTTTCATACATTTATTGGCCCTGTGTATTCCTTCTTGAGTGAGTTGCCTGTTCTATTGTATTGAGTTGGATATTGGTTATTTTGTGTTGTATGTATTTATCCCAGCTATCATTCGTATTTTGATTTTGTTTACCCTTGTCTTTTTTCAAATGATATTTTAAAACATTTTGTATTAGGCTTATTTCTTTTAAACGTTTAGAAATTACCCAAGTAATAATAGTTTTTATAGAAAATTATAAAATATAATAAACCAAGAGAAGAAAATAAAAATCACCCATTATCCTACCACTCATAGATAACCACCCACAGATAATATTTGTATTTTGGGGATATCCCTCCTGACTATCTTCTACACACACTTCATTCCTTATTTTAAAATATCACCTCTGATGCCAAGAGAGTAGATGTTAGGTGTTCTCACTAAAAAAGTAATGACTATGTAAGGAATATGAGGAGATGCTTTTTTTTTTTTTTTTTTTTTTTTTTTTAGGGAGGGGGGTCTCACTCTGTTGCCCAGGCTGGAGTATGCAGTGGTGCTATCATGGCTCACTGCAGCCTTGATCTCGTGGGCTCAAGCAATCCTCCCACCTCAGCCTCCTAAGTAGCTGGGACTACAGGTGCATGCCACCACGCTCAGCTAATTTTTAAAATTTTTTGTAGAGATGAGTTCTCATTATGTTGTCAAGGCTGGTCTCAAACTCCTGGCCCCAAGCAAATTCCTGTCTCAGCCTCCCAAAGTGCTGGGATTATAGGCGTAAGCCACCATGCTCAGCTTGAAATACATGTACATCAGACTATCATGTACATGATAAATACATACAACTTTATCTGTCAATTAAAAAAAATCTAGTATCACCACTGAAGGAGAGAACTCTGAATAGACATAATGATGAGAAGAGAAAGGAAAATGCAAACGTGGGGTCCTTTCTATAGATACATAAGACATTTAGAAATACACAAGTAACAGAAGGGTCATAGATAGTACTGATCGGGAGGAAAATTTATTGTTCATATTGTGATGATTCTAAAGCGCATATTTTTGGCTCATATTAACCTCTGAAATTGGGAAGTCTCTTACCAGCAGCGGTGTCTCACAAACATTGTGGGCCAGGCAGCAGTCAGACGTAGTTATTTTTTGCTTACGTGTGAGCTTCTTCAAAGATTGGCACAATGTCTGCACTTCACTTGGGTTACGCTCATTGTTAGAAGTACAAATGTTGAATTTAAGTGGGATCAGAAATGTCTTCAGAAAGATTACATTATGACACTGCACTGTTGCATTTGAAACATTGCAACCTAAGGCAAGAGAAACAAGCAAATCTCAGATTTCTAGGTAACAAGAGGACAGTGTGAGTCATTCATGTGCTGCACATTACTATCCTTAATACATTAGTTATAAGTAGTAGTCCTAAAATAATGGTGCATCTTATAATTGATAGTGTCTTGAATATGATGAAATATGGCACAAAATTACTTGATTAAGTGATATGTATGGAAAATGCATTTTTTCAAGAGGTTTCAAGGTGTGTGTGGCACTCTCTTAGGTCTCTTGCTTTGCCTTCAGACTTTTCTCTAGTAGTCCCATGCACTAGTGAAGGCCTATGGAGAAGAGGTGGGTAGGTGCTGACTTGCTCTGAGGCTGGAGCTGCTTGGTATTCGATTAATAGTTGGTCATGGTCTAAGATAGAAGCATTCTAGGAAAACGTTTCTAATAAACTTGCTTTTTTTTGAGAGAAGGTCTGGCTCTGTGACCCAGGCTGGAGTGCAGTGGTGTAATCTTAGCTCACTGTAGCCTCAACCTCCCGGACTCAAGCAGTCTTCCCACCTGAGCCTCCTGAGTAGCTGAGACTACAGGTGCCTGCCACCATGCCTGGATAATTTTTGTATTTTTAGTAGAGATGGAGTTTCACCATGTTGCCCAGGCTGGTCTTGAACTCCTGAGCTCAAGCGATCTGCCCACTTTGGTCTCCCAAGATGCTGGAATTACAAGCGTGAGCCACCGTGCCCAGCTTCATGCTTGCAATAATTAACTTTTATTAAAAGTTTGGCTGGTTTCTCCTTATCTCTGTCTCTGGCTGATTTCTCCTCTTTACTCTGTCAGGGATGAAAGCAGCCATGGGTCTCTCCTCTCCTAGAAAGTGCTTATCACTTTCTGGAATTTACTTTGTTTTCATTTCTTTGTGTCCTCAGCATTTTGTGATGAGTTTTAGAACATGATTAGTAGCTTATTTAGCTTGTTCTCAATGTAAGGGGAGAACCATGGTCTCTTGTGACTTTCTACATTCTAAGCAGAAACATAATGCCTGGGAATATTTGAAAATACGGAGCTACTACAACCTGCCTCTTCTTAGTACTTTGACCATTTCTAAGTTTTTTGTAATAGAAGTTTGATTTTAACAAGAACTGGCAAATGACTGACATTAAATCAGGAAATGGCACATGGGAGCTGAAATTCCAGTCTTTGGGGAGCCTGTTACCTCTACCTGTGAAGGTGGAGTCTTCTAGATTTGTCTTTCCCCGGCCTCAGGCATGCTCTACCATTTGGTGTTCCTGCCACTCCCTCCATGTAAGCGTCTCTGCAGGTTCCCTAGGGTCCATGGATTGGCTTACTCTATCTGAGGGCTGTGCTTTTGACCCATTAAGCAATTTTGAAATTAGCCATTAAATCTCAAAAATGTAATGAAGGGAGAAGAAAAATAGTATATCCTCTTTTGCAAAATAATACCTATGCCTTCCTCTTGTATGGTGGCATCACCTCCCTTTTTTCTTCGTTTTTTTTTGTTTTTTTTTTTGTTTTGTTTTTTTTTTTTTTACTGGGAAGAGAGTCAGCTCTTGGAAGCTCTTTTCAGTTAGAGCCGCAGACACCCTCTCTGATGCCAGACCCTAAGCTTGCCACCCTCATCCTTGGCAGGGTAGGCGACACTGGGAAAGTTATCAGCTTGCAGGTTCGTGTTTAATTACACCATGTGCTGCTTCAGTTACAAAACTACTTGAATAAAGTTGAAGACATAGCAACAGACTATCAGGATTAGTTTTGGCTGTGACAACAACAACAACAACAAAAACCCAGGGTAACAATGGTTTGAACATGATAGCAGTTTATTTCTTTTTCAGACCAAAAAAAAAGTATTGTAGACAGACACTCCTTGATGTGTGTGTGACTTTGGGCTCATGGTCTCAGATGCTGGCATTCGAGGGAAAAGAATGGAAGAAATATAGAGCAGCTGTGCCAAGAGTGCAGGTGTGCCATCTCTTAGGGAAGGTTCTCAAAGTCTGCTCATTCCATTCCTAACTCATTCCATTAACAAAAACTTTTTCCCATGGCCACACTAAGCTACAAGACAGGTTGGGAAACACTGCCTTTACTGTAGACAGCCACATGTCCAGCTAAAAATTAGGGGTTGTATTGGCATAGAGGAAGGGGGGAATATATTTTAGCGGACAACTAGCAGTCTTGGTCACCAGTCACTCCTCTGTTACTTGTGTCTTTCTAAATGCCTTATGTAACTGTAGAAGGTGACTTGGTCACCAATCAGTTTTTGGCGAGGAGCATTACAGGGTTCCGGTTTAGTCCCAGACTTTGGAACCGTTTTTGGGGGAGAGCACTTAATATGTCAATAACCTTCCATTCCAGAAACTGCTCCCCTTCCATGTTAGCGGTGTGGGTTTATAGAACCAGAGCAGTGATGTCTTCTGAGAAGGGCATCCAAGGTAATGAAGGAACTGAAAAATCACGCCACATGTGGGACAGCTGAGGATATTTAGGCTAGAGGAGAAGCTGAAGAAACTGAGGATATTTAGCCTAGAGGAGAGAAGAGTGGAGGATGACATGATGTTTCACGTATTTGAAGGGCTGTCTTGTGAAAGATCTAGATGGACAACAAGGGCAGAATCCACTCAGAACATAGAAGTTATAGGGAAAGTAATATAAGTTCAATACACAGAGAGAAATTCTAATATTAAGAGCTATCTCAGAAGGTATGAGCATAGATTTACTGCTCTGTTCCCATTGCTGGTAGGCACTCAGCACAGAATAGTCAGCAGAGAAGGTTTGCTTCTTGCCCTGATGGCATCTGCAGTCTAGTGAGGAAGACAGAAATGGATCAGATCATCACACGTTCACAAATGTATATGGTAAAGCATGACAGTTAGGCCTTAGACCATTGACTGTGGAGACGGAAGGGATAGTTGACCATTTGTAGCCCTCATATAGGCCGGATTTGTGCTCATGCAGGGTCTAAATTAAATGACTTATGACCTCTCCCACTTTATTTCTAGAAATGGACTTTAAGTAGTGCTACAGTGGGAAGAACAGAAAAGATTTACCTTGGAGGGCAAAGTGAATTTCAAATCTGTGGGACTTCTACAGTGGACTTTTGAAAGTTCCACAATAGGTCACCATGACTAAAGCCGGTTGTACTAATATCTTGACAGGTAGAGGACATTGGTTGAACACATTAGAGTTCAATGACTTGAGAACCTGATGACTTAGTCGTTTTGGGAGAAGTAAAAATCCTCTAAAATCTGTAAATTTTCTCAAAATTCTGAAAAGTTTTTCCACTGAGGACTTTTTTTTAAAAAACCTCCCTTTTGCCCAAGAAAATAACCAGGAAAGATATCATAAAAACGCTTTTTTCAGATCTCCCAATGTCTAAATATATCAATATACAAATCATGGTAATTTTATGAGTGAAACAAGTTATACATAATGCATTTTTTTGTTCCTAAACGAACAGCATGACTTTATATCTGTAAAGGGCACTAAAAATAAGCTTTGCATGTATTTCAATCCCCTGCCCCTAAATTTTCTTTGAAGAATTTTTTTTTTGTTCTTCCATGGCTTAAAATTTCTGAAAAATAAATGTATCTAGTCTGTTCCTTTGTTCTTGCTGCCTGGTAGCTTGTGTTCTATTCCTGTGAAGTTTAGGGGTATGAAATAAACTGTTCTTTTAGCTTAACTGATATAGAAGGCTTAACTCTCTCAAATGCCTCACATTTACCTGCTAGGTTGTCTAGAGAGCAAAGGATGGGGGATGAGTGTTCTGTCGGTGGTTTTAACCAAGTTGAGCTCCTTCATTTCTTTCCAGCTTAGTTTCCATGGGGGCCTGCCAGGTACAATAACAACAGCAAGGACTAAAGAACCATACAGCTAGACAGTAATTTGTCTTCATGACATCCCTGAGAGACAAAAAGGCTGTTACTAGTGTGGGGCATTGGCAAGAGGATCAGCTTTTGAAGTCTGGACAGTGTGGTTGGGGGCCAACAGTCTTGGGCTCTGCCACCAATTCTGTGGGGCCATGGGCAGGTTGCTCATCCTCTCTGAGGCCTCCATTTACTCACTGAAGGATAAAGATATTGACACCATCTCCATGGTCCTCCTAGGCTTTAACATGCCATGCATCTATTTATCTTGGGAAGATACATTATGAAGTCAGAAGGTCAGAGGATGGATAGAAGGTTATATGTATGGTAGAGTTGGACTTTCTTGTTTCTGAATGGCACTGTGGTCTTTTGGGTAAGCATGTTCTTTGCTGGACGTCTTGATTTTCTATGGGAAGGATTGAAAATCCAAGGGAAAGGAAAAGAGGGTTGACAGAAGAGAATGACTTCTTCTGGTGCCAAAAAAGCTCTGTTCCATAGCGGTAATAATTTCAACAACTGCTGTATCCTGTGTGACCTTGGTATCTCTTGGGGAGTAGAGTTGGAGAAGGAATGGTTCCTCAGTTTTTGATGCTGTTTTGTTGGCTTATGTCCTTCAAAAGCCTTCCCTTGAAAGCCTGGCTTAGTTTACAGTCAGCCAGCTTGACACTGGCTCTGAGCTAGTCCTGACCCATTCTGATAATGCCTAGGCCCCTCCCCATTGCCATGGTGATGGAGATGGGCTGAGGAGCTGGGTCGCATTTCTATCCTAGTGATACAAGAGTCCATAGGGTTCTTTTGCCCTTCCAGAAATGACGCCAAGGGCAGGATTCCCAGGCGGCCACCAGGGAGCCAGATCTTGTTTTGTCTCCAGCTTGGTTGGCAGACTTAAGAGGCTGAGATGAGCATCTGAAGTTCGGAGTGCTTAAGGCTGATTCAAAACTTAAGCTGAGTTCTTTAAAATTTTGAGTGAATTGTCACCAACATGCAAAATGTACATACGTGCTCTTTCAAAAATGACTAATCTCCACCCAACCACACTATTTCCTTTCTTGCTGCCCACATTTTAACACCACAAGGGTGGTTCTATTTATTGTCAATAAGGCACTGCTTAGATTTCTTAGATCTGAAAATGAAAATAAATGCCTCAGTTTGTATATGAAGTGACGTGAGTTATTATGCATGCAGAAAGTAATTCTGAAAAACTGGAAATAACCTAAACTTCCATCAATGGGGTGTTGGTTAAGTAATTTATGGTAATTTATAAATGAAATATAAGGCAGAATTTAAAATGATGATATAGACATATCTTTGTTGATGAGGAAAATTGTTCTAATGTGAAAAGTGGTATGTAATAGATGACCCCATTTTTGCAAAAAAAAATTAAATAAATAAATTGCATATACTGTAAATTTGAAAAAAATCTGTAAGAGAGAACTCACCTAGGCATTTGTAGTTGAGAGATGAGAACAAGAATTTCTGGTGTTCAAATGGCCTAGACTCAGAGCCTTAAAATTTTCACGACACTGTTTAAGTAGCAGCACCTTGATTTCCAATGCCCAAAGTAGTCCATGTATAAAGGATTTGAGTGGCAGCTAATTAGGGGTGATGGGGTTTTAGATGGTTGTGTTTTCTACTCACTAGATTGATTCCCCCCACCACACACAATAAGCATGTATTGCCTCTGTAATAAAATAGTAAACATAAGATAGTCAGGAGAACATCCTTTGCTTGGTATGTTTTGGTTGAAATTAATTTAAACTTCTTGTATAGTTCAAACTGCTACATCTCCTTCCTCCCCTCACTCCCCTTTTGCCTCTAAGTTCTTTATACTCAGTTATTTTGCATAATGGTGTCCCTTTCCAATTAATGGTGATGTCTTGACAAATCGCAGGTTGGGAGGAACTTTCCGAAAAGAAAACTTGTTCTTTCTCCATTTAGGCCTTTAATGCTGACTTCTTGGCATTCAGGCTCACCTGCAGGGGTCGTGCGTGTGGTCTGGGGAGCCAAAGGAGAAAATCAGAAGTACTCAGAAGAGGAACTGGTCAAGATTTAACTGGTGGAGATTGAACTATCACAGTGGATAATAGAATTGCTATTCTGAATTCGTCACAGCACTCAAAGAGAATTATTCATCAACACCCTTGCTGTGACCTCATGGTGGGAGGAGTGTCCGTTTTGCCCTTTAACTTTGGGTTTGGCCAAAAAGAATACTGGCAGATGTGATGGCAGAGGCTTGAAAAGAGCTTGTGCATTAAAGCTTGATCTTTTTGTATCTCAGTGATCCATGATGGGAAGAACTTTCCCCAGGCAGCTGTTATCCACTCAGCTTAGGCCCAGAATGAACACACTTGCTTACAACTCAACCTATAGGCTGGAGCTAAGGACAGGTTGGAGTTAAGCACAGCTGAACTGTAGCCTTGCTCAGCCTAGAGCCGCTGAACCACAGTCAGTCTTGCAGACCTGTAGATGTGAGACTAAATTCTTGTGTTGTTGTTGTTGAGATGGAGTTTCACTCTTGTTGTCTGGGCTGGAGTGCAATGGCATGATCTCGGCACACTGCAACCTCTGCCTCCCAGGTTCAAGTGATTCTCCTGCCTCAGCTCCTGAGTAGCTGGTACTACAGGCATGCGCCACCATGCCGAGCTAATTTTGTATTTTTAGTAGAGACGGAGTTTCTCCATGTTGGTCAGGCTGGTCTTGAACTACTGACCTCAGGTGATCTGCCCACCTTGGCCTCCCAAATTGCTGGGATTACAGGCATGAGCCACCATACCCGGCGATATCCTTGTTGTTTTAAGCCACTGGGTTTTTAGGTGCTTTCTTATACAGCATTAATGAGGATAGATTATTGGGATAAATCTGCTAAACAGAACCTTGTGGGTCCCTGCTGGCTAGAAAGGGATTTCTGGCCACTTGTGCATATGGGTATATAAAATTATACAGAGATGTTATGACAATAACCTGGGAAATAAAAAGAATATGGTTAACCAACTGACACTAATTTTTGATCCAGGGCAAGTGTTTCTTTACCTGATTAATGCCTCCCAGCATCATTTGAGCTCTTCAAATTAAAGAACATTGCCAATATTGTAGCTCTAGGTCCACAGTCATTCAGTTTGTTGACAATGCCTGACTATTGAGTGAGTCATTATGAATAGTTTACAAGCTGGGGAGTCTAGACTGTCCTATTGACTCTGGGTTTTCTGTCAATCTAATTTTTTTTTTCATATGCCCTCTTTCCTTCTGTTTTAGCTTTGCTCGTGTGAAATCCAGCAGGCTGCTAGGCAGATCAGAGGTCATGGTGGAGAATGGTGGCAGAAAACTCACAGCGATGGTGGCAGAAATATTAGATGTATTTTGCTTTCTGTCTAAGAATTTTGCAATCTGGGGGTTTCCTTGAAGCTGAAATTGTGTTTAGCTTCCCAATTGCAAGCATTATCCAGGTTCACATTCTTCCGTGCTTGGCAGGAAATGTAGAATCCTTTCTTGGATGCTTGCCTCATGTGCATCAACTGTTAATGCACATTAGACGGCTGTAGCCCAGCCCTGGGATGGCACTCTTGAGGAACATGGGCTCAGGATCATTAGTCCATAGAGATAGCCTGCCATTTCCCAGTAACAATGAGGAATGAGGTCCAGTCAAGGCCTCGACACAAAGCACACCCAGAAGGCGGCATGGATGGAGCTAGAAGCCAGATCTGCAAGACTCCCGAGCCCCCACTGCCTGTCTTTCTTGCTTTCATTCTTCCTTCCTTCCCCTCCCTCCCTCCCTCCCTCCCTCCTTCCTTCCTTCCTTCCTTCCTTCCTTCCTTCCTTCCTTCCTTCCTTCCTTCCTTCCTTCCTTCCTTCCTTCCCTCCCTCCTTCCCTCCCCTCCCTCCCTCCCCCCTCCCTCCCTCCTTTCTTTCTTTCTTTCTTTTTCTCTCTTTCTTTCTTTCTTTCTTTTTCCTTCCTTCCTTCCTTCCTTCTTTCTTTCCTTCTTTCTTTCTTTCTTTCTGATGGAGCCTTGCTCTGTCACCCATTGGCTCACTGCAATCTCTGCTTCATGGGTTCAAGTGATTCTCCTGCCTCAACCTTCCAAGTAGCTGGATTACAGGCACGCACCACCACACCTGGCTAATTTTTGTATTTTTAGTAGAGATGGGGTTTCGCCGTGTTGGTCAGGCTGGTCTTGAACTCCTGACCCCAGGTGATCCGCCCACCTTGGCCTCCCAAAGTGCTTGGATTACAGGCATGAGTCACTGCGCCTGGCCCCCTGACCATGTTTCAATTGCACCTGTGGATTTCCGCCTTCCACCTTTTCTATGCAAGATAGTCTCTGAAAGCAAATTTACTTATGGGCTAATGTTTAAAATCAAAGATTTTTAAAAACTATGAAAGTAATAAGTTGTCAGTATAGGCAGATTGGAATATAGAGAAAAGTGCAAATAAGTAAACAAAATCACTCATGATCCCACAACCCAGACTTAATCACTGCTGGGTTTGTTTTTTTTTTTTTTTTTTTTGAGACGGAGTCTCGCTCTGTCACCCAGGCTGGAGTGCAGTGGCGCGATCTCAGCTCACTGCAAGCTCCACCTCCTGGGTTCATGCCATTCTCCTGCCTCAGCCTCCCGAGTAGCTGGGACTACAGGCGCCCGCCACCACGCCTGGCTAATTTTTTGTATTTTTAGTAGAGACAGGATTTCACCATGTTAGCCAGGATGGTCTCGATCTCCTGACCTTGTGATCCGCCCGCCTTGGCTTCCCAAAGTGCTGGGATTGAAGGCATGAGCCACCGCGCCGGCCTACCCTGCTGGTGTGTTTTTATATTATCCGAGCTCACAAAGAATCTGGTGTTTGGCATACAAGTCATTTCCTTTGAGAATTTGTGAATTTTTTTTTTTTTCTTTTCAGCTTGTGTCACCCAGGCTGGAGGGCTGCGGCTCGATTGTAGCTCACTGCAGCCTTGACCTCCCAAGTAGCCTCCCAAGTAGCTGGGACTACAGGTGTGCACCATCACAGCTGGACAAATTTTAATTTTTATTTTTAGTAGAGATGAGGTCTCACTACATTGCTTAGGCTTTTCTTTTTTTTTCATATTCTTTGAAACCACTTATCTTTAATCACTGAAAAATAACTCACCAGGATCTATTTTACTTTTCCAATATTGATGGCTATTTATTTTTCCTTCAATTTTTGCTATCTTAAATCATGCTGCCATGAGAATTCTTTCCTTAGGATTCTTTCTAGAAGGGGAACAGGAGTCCTCCTGTTTGATAGTGAATGGGCGTATCACCTACTGCTGTTAATGTATAAGTTAGTATTAGGTTGGTGCAAAAGTAATTGCCATACTAGCAAAAACCGTAATAACTTTTGCACCAACTTAATAAAACATTTTTGATTAGCACTATGAAGACCACTAAAGTTTCATACCTTTTAGTATAAAATTATTTATGTTAAAGAAATAATTGAATCTGATAAAAAAATCTGTGCTCGAAAGTTTCTTTTTTCTTTTTTTTCGAGACAGAATCTTGCTCTGTCACACAGGCTGGAGTGCAGTGGGATGATCTTGGCTCACTGTAACCTCTGCCTCCCAGGCTGAAGGGATCCTCTCACCTTAGCCTCCCATGTAGCTGGGACCACAGGTGCGCACCACCACACCCGACTATTTTTTTCTATTTTTAGTAGAGACAGGGTCTCGCCGTGTTGCCCCGGCTGGTCTCAAACTCGTGAGCTCAAGCGATCTGCCAGCCTCCCAAAGTGCAGCGATTACAGGCATATGCCACCATGCCTGGCCTCTATGCTCAAAATTTGCTTTGCAACATTTAAAAAAAAGTGAAAGATTGAAAAGATAAAAGCGCTGGCTTAGGAAAATTCTTAAATAAATTATGGTTTATTCTTCTGATTGAAAGTAATATTTATGAGAGTTTGAAATGATAATGAAAAATGTTGATTTTAAGTGTAAAATATAGATACAAAAGTGTATGTATTTCATGAGCTTGAATATATGGAACAATGTGCTGAGGAGGGACCTCTGACAAATATTAGTACTTATCTTTGCATGGCAAGATTAAATGATTCCTGCCCATGCCATTCTCTGCATTTTTATACTATCTTAAATATGTTATTTTTATAATTAGGGGAAGAGTTGTGTTATTCACATATCACAGATGGGGTCACATATCACAGATGGGGTCACTTCCAGGGAAGGAGATGTGGCTGTTCTGTGTGGGTTCCTTTTCCTTTCTATCAGGAAGCATTCTAAGCATGGTCAAAGTCGTATGCTAGTGCTCTGTCCCCTTTAAACAAGATAGTGCCTTTATTATTTTGTTCAGCTTATCACAATCTACACTCCAGCTTGGTTTTCCTGAGTATATTTTCCCTTAATTCAATTTTTCTAGCTTTTAGACACTTTGGTGCTTTCTCCCAAGTGAATGAAAGCCCAAATGTTGGGTCTAACTCTCAACGTTTTCTCTTAATTTTGCTTCTGTTTCAAATCTCGGGGAATGTTATTTTTTCAGTTGTGTGTATATGCATACACACATCTATCAACATTGATGAGTTATAATTCACATACCGTACAATTCACCCACTTAAAATGTACAACGCAATTGTTTTTAGTATTTTCCCAGAGCCATGTAGCCATCATGACAATCAATTTTAGGACATTTTCATCACCCCCCAAAGACATCCTGTGCCGTTAGCAGTGACTCCCTGTTTCTTCCCACCCCACCCTATGCAAGTTAACTTGCTAATCTACTTTCTTGTCTCCATATATTTGCCTACTCTGATATCACAGAAATTGAGTCATACAATATGTAGCTTTTGTGACTGGCATCTTTGACTTACCATAGTGTTTTCTAGGTTCATCTTTGTTGTAGCTTGTATCAGTATTTCATTCCTTTTTATGGCCAAATCATATTCTACTGTATAGATTTACCATTTTGTCTATTCATCAGTTGACAGACATTTGGATTGCTTTTAGTCTTTGGCTGTTATGAATAATGCTGCTATAAACATTGTATAGAAGTTTTTGTGTGGATATATGTTTTCATTTCTACCAAGTATATACCCAGGAATGGAATTGCTGGTTCATATGATAACTTTAGGTTTAACCTTTTAAGAAATTGCCAGACTGTTTTCCAAAGTGGCTGTACTATTTCATATTCCGCCAGCGGCATATTGAAGATTTGAATTTCTCCACATTTTTACCCACATTTGTTATTATCTTTCTTTCTGATTATAGTTGTCTAGTGGGTGTGAAATGATATCTCACTGTGGTTTTGAGTTACGTTTTTCTGATAGTTAATAATGATGAACACCTCTTCACGTGTTTACTGGCCATTTTTATATGTCTTTTGGTGAAAGGTCTATTCAGATTCTTTGCCTATGTTTTAATTATTTGTCTATTATTGAGTTGTAAGAGTTCTTTATATATTCCAGATACAAGTCCCTTATCAGGTATATGATTTGTAAATATTCTCTCTCATTGTGCGAGGTGTCTTTTCACTTTCTTGATGGTGTCTGTTAAAGTACAATAGTTTTTAATTAGAAGTCTGATTTATCTATTTTTTTTCCTTTTCTCATTTGTACTTTTGGTGTCATTTCTAAGAAGGCCTTGTCTAACCCAAAGAAGATTTACTCCTATATTTTCTTCTAAAAGTGTTACAGTTTTTGCTCTCACAGTTAGGTCTCTGATCTATTTTGAGTTAGTTTTTGTGTATACTGTGAGGATGGGACTGCTATGGACTTAATTGTATCTCCCCCAAATTCACATATTGAAGTCCTAACAACTCCCAGTGTGACTGTATCAGGAGATAGGGTTTTTAAGAGGTAATTAAGGCTAGATGAGGTCCCAAGGATGGAGCCTATTCAGATAGGACTGTGGCTTTGTATGAAGGGGAAGATCTTTCTCTCTCTCTCTGCCTCTCTCTCTCCCTCCCTCCCTGCCGTGTGTGCACATAGTGAGAAGGTGGCCATCTGCAAGCCAGGAACCGTACAATGCTGGCCCCCTGACTTTGGACTTCCAGCCTCCAGAGCTGTTAGACAATAAAGTCTGTGCTTTAAGCCCCAGAGTCTATGGTATTTTGTGATGGCAGCCCAAGCTGACTGACACAGGGGCCCAACTCCATTCTTTTGCATGTGGCCACCCAGTTGTTCCAGCATCATTTGCTGAAAAAAACAGTTCTTTCTTATTGAACTGTTTTGGCTCCAGTTACAGTTAAACTAGTCCAGAACTGAGAATAGACTCTGTCGAAATCACCTGTGAGCAGAGGAGAAACAGGGAAAAATAGTGCCACTCCTTTCCCCAATTCGTAAGTAGATTAGGACATTAGAGAATTTTGATCTGAAATTTTGTTCATGGTAAGCATGAACTTTACAATCTCCCTTTCTTTGCCAGTATTTGAGATAGTACCTCAGGACCTTGCATCTGTTTTCCTGGCAAGATAATCAAGCAATGTCAGTCACAAATAGTTTAGCCCCTTAGTAAAGGTTGTCCTAGTGTTCTGGAGTGTAGCTGGCGCTACTGTGAGGAGGAAAGGAGGAGGGTGAAGGGGTGTTTGAAAGAGGACGTGTATCAGTAGGTACGTATTTAGTAACAATTTCACTTATAAACCTATGGATTTTTACAGAAATCTAAATCCCAACCAAAGAAAGAAAGAGTTGTCTATCCAGTTCTTTTCCCTCTTAGCCCATGGCCAAGTTTAATTTCTGCTCCAAACCAACATCGAAAGAGAGAAAAAAAGCAACAACAACAAAACACCCTTTTGCTCCCTGAAGCACACAATGGACTCATTGATCTGAGAACAAGTTAGTTCAATTGCTTGCTTTACCTTGCTGCTGGGAAAAAAAACAAAAAGCTCCTATGAAAACACGGCTTGTGGGAAAAGGTGCCATTACTCTAAAAAGCTTTTCTTTGTTTCTGCAGACACGCTACTCCACAGAACTTGAGTTGTATAGTAGCAGGACACAGAGCTAAAAGTCAGGCCTGACAGATTGTTCCTGGCTAAGCTACTGAGCCAACCTGTGGCCTGGGAATGCCCAGCAGTCTTCTCGAAGTACCCATAGGAAAAACGGAGGTGAACACAGTGATTCCTCTGCGTGGCCATATTCTCGGATTTCTGCCCTTCAGCTTCCAAGGGTACCACCATGAACCCCCTGAAGACACAGAGAAGAGAATCTTCCTTCTCTACCTTTTGGATTGGGTGAAAGACTGAGAATTGCAACCAGCGAGGCTGATATTTCTGTGCACACCTTAGTTAGCTATGCAGCCAGGTTTTCCCATATAGAAGGGGCAATACTAGGATAGACTTTCTGTTCACATGTTCAAAGCTGAGCTAAAACTTGCACAGACCATTTTTTCCAGGGTATGAATGCCATAAACCTGAATCAGACTTTCAGATGCCACATCCATTGGCATCTTGAAGAAGAAATTCAAGAAAATGGGCTGAGGCAGCCCTGGTGGCATCTGTCCCCTCTTTACGGTGAGGGAAATCCTGTCTAAGGCTGCACTTGCTCAGCTACTTCCCTGCACAGTCAACATGGCATTTCTGAAATCTGGTGTAGCTTTGGGTTGCGCACTGAGACAAGAATCATCTTCTTTTCAGGATTTAGCAGACCAGGAGGGTTTTTTCCCCTTCTTCTTTATTAAATCATACATAATTAGATGTTAAATTCAACTCTTCCTGTTGTTTCAGAGATGGGCAGAATCCTTTTTTTTATTTTTATTTTTATTTTAAGTTTTAGGGTACATGTGCACAAAGTGCAGGTTAGTTACATACGTATACATGTGCCATGTTGGTGTGCTGCACCCATTAACTTGTCATTTAACATTAGGTATATCTCCTAATGCTATCCCTCCCCCCTCCCCCCACCCACAACAGGCCCTGGTGTGGGATGTTCCCCTTCCTGTGTCCATGTGTTCTCATTGTTCAATTCCCACCTATGAATGAGAACATGAGGTGTTTGGTTTTTTGTCCTTGCGATAGTTTGCGGAGAATGATGGTTTCCAGCTTCATCCATGTCCCTACAAAGGACATGAACTCATCATTTTTTATGGCTGCACAGTATTCCATGGTGTATATGTGCCACATTTTCTTAATCCAGTCTATCATTGTTGGACATTTGGCTTGGTTCCAAGTCTTTGCTATTGTGAATAGTGATGCAATAAACATACATGTGCATGTGTCTTTATAGCAGCATGATTTATAATCCTTTGGGTATATACCCAGTAATGGGATGGCTGGGTCAAATGGTATTTCTAGTTCTAGATCCCTGAGGAATCGCCACACTGACTTCCACAAGGGTTGAACTAGTTTACAGTCCCACCAACAGTGTAAAAGTGTCCCTGTTTCTCCACATCCTCTCCGGCACCTGTTGTTTCCTGACTTTTTAATGATCACCATTCTAACTGGTGTGAGATGATATCTCATTGTGGTTTTGATTTTCATTTCTCTGATGGCCAGTGATGATGAGCATTTTTTCATGTGTCTTTTGGCTGCATAAATGTCTTCTTTCAAGAAGTGTCTGTTCATATCCTTCACCCACTTTTTGATGGGGTTGTTTGTTTTTTTCTTGTAAATTTGTTTGAGTTCATTGTAGATTCTAGATATTAGCCTTTTGTCAGATGAGTAGATTGCAAAAATTTTCTCCCATTCTGTAGGTTGCCTGTTCACGCTGATGGTAGTTTCTTTTGCTGTGCAGAAGCTCTTGAGTTTAATTAGATCCCATTTGTCAATTTTGGCTTTTGTTGCCATTGCTTTTGGTGTTTTAGTCATGAAGACTTTGCCCATGCCTATGTCCTGAATGGTGTTGCCTAGGTTTTCTTCTAGGGTTTTTATGGTTTTAGGTCTAACGTTTAAGTCTTTAATCCATCTTGAATTAGTTTTTGTATAAGGTGTAAGGAAGGGATCCAGTTTCAGCTTTCTACATATGGCTAGCCAGTTTTCCCAGCACCATTTATTAAATAGGGAATCCTTTCCCCATGTCTTGTTTTTGTCAGGTTTGTCAAAGATCAGATAGTTGTAGATATGTGGCATTATTTCTGAGGGCTCTGTTCTGTTCCATTGGTCTATACCTCTGTTTTGGTACCAGTACCATGCTGTTTTGGTTACTGTAGCCTTGTAGTATAATTTGAAGTCAGGTAGCATGATGCCTCCAGCTTTGTTCTTTTGGCTTAGGATTGACTTGGCGATGTGGGCTCTTTTTTGGTTCCATATGAACTTTAAAGTAGTATTTGCCAATTCGGTGAAGAAAGTCATTGGTAGCTTGATGGGGATGGCATTGAATCTATAAATTACCTTGGGCAGTATGGCCATTTTCATGATATTGATTTTTCCTACCCATGAGCATGGAATGTTCTTCCATTTGTTTGTATCCTCTTTTATTTCGTTGAGCAGTGGTTTGTAGTTCTCCTTGAAGAGGTCCTTCACGTGATGGGCAGAATCCTTAAACTCAGAAAATATTACAATAGGTATTAAGTGACACCACATTATAAAGAATATGAAGATGAACTGTTATTCATGACATGCTAAGAAATGGTAAAACCAGGCCTGCTAAGACTAATAGTCACCCACCTCCAACCTTTAAAGAGAGTTGAGACTGGGTGTGGCAACTCATGCCTGTAATCCCAGCAGTTTGGGAGGCTAAGGTGGGAGGGTCACCAGCACCTAGGAGTTCAAGACCAGCCAGGGTAACACAGTGGGACCCTTGTCTCCATAAATAAAAAATTAGTCCCAGCTACTTGAGAGGCTTAGGTGGGAGGACTGCTTGAGCCCAGGAGGTTGAGGCAGCAGTGAGCTATGATTGCGCCACTGCACTCTAGCCTGGGCAACAGAACAAGAGATACTGTCTCAAAAAAAAAAAAAAAAAAAAAAAAAAAGCCAATAGTGCAGATTCCTTTGTAGGCAGGTGTTAGAGGGCTTATAGAGCAGAGGAGTGAGGGAAACTTCCCCTCACTGTAAGCCAAGCGGGAGGGGCTTTAGGGGGCTTCCATATACTACTGGGAGTGGGAGGAATATGAAGACTGAGAAGTGACAGTAAGATAGGCCTGAGCAGGAAGAACTGAAGAAAGGGAGGGAGAGTGAGTTGCAGTAGGTGCGAGCTGCAGTTTCCTAGACAATGGTGAGGAAAGGCATCCATTATCCACGGATATAGATTGAGCCATGCGGGAGCCAGACAGCCCGGAGCCTTCCTGAAGGGACTGTGTCCATAGACCCCTCTGGACAGATGCAGTGACCAGTGTGAGTAGATCTCTGGGGGAAGCTGAATTTCGTGCCTCCAGAGAAGCCTCATCTGTTTTAAGTAGGATGCTCTATAACTTATCACCTAACTGGAGATACTTTGAGAAAGAATCCCTTCTCAAATAGCTGCCTACTAACAGATAGCTGAGGCAACAGGCTTCCATTGGAACCGCCCCTGCAAAGTGGACATACGGTCACGTTTGTGTTAGGTTAACTGAGTTGGAGGTTCCCATGACAACCTGCAGTGCCTTTCACAAAACGGTCAGCTTTGCGTATCTGCCAGGCTCAGTGGGCACCAGCACCAGGTCCTGAGTGTCCCCATCATGTAAGACTGCTGCTCTTTTCCTCTAATACCCACTACCCTGAGTCTGATCCTGAATGGCTCAGAAGCCGCAGCTGGGGAGTGTGCGAGGAGGGTCAGTGTGGGAGATGGGAAGGATGTTGCCCACGCAGCCCTGCCTGGCTACTGGCAAACAATCACCATCTGCAGTCTTGCCCTACTGTAAGAGGGGAGACTCTCCAATATAAATAACAGCTCAGGGTTTGTATTATTACCATAGCCTGGCTACTTAAAATACTAAAATGAGGTTGTGCTTGTGACTGAAAATGACCCTTGTGTCCGGGAATGACTCAGAAAGCCACCAGCCTTGTCTGAAATCTCAACTGGGGCAGAGAAAGAACCTCTTAAAGAGAAGGTTTGAAGGGACAACAGAAGAAAGAAAGTTGTTTTATGATTGTAGCCTATAGAATATATTTCATTTATTAAAATATGACTAAGAGGAAATATGAGCACCTCACCTGAATTGTGCACAACTACTACACAAATTGAGTTGAAGTTTTGAGAACTTCCCCAAGAGGCTGACCCTCAGCATTCCTCATGCCCTGAAACGAAGCAGGAGTGTAAAATCGATCTAGTCTGGTTGAATTCAATTCAGGAGATTTATATCTAGGGCCTAGCACACACTTAGCCCTTGATAAACATCAATGAATATGAGCTAGTGTAATGATTTACTGAGCATCTACTATGTGCCAGGGACGCATAGTATCTCATTACTTATAATCACCTTATGAGGTTCAAGGTCCCAGCTCCCCCTCTTCAGCCATAGAGTTAGGATTCCAACCCAGTTTTCTTTCTGCTATCCTCTATGACCATCCCAAGAGGTGCCAAAATTCTTAAAGAACAGAGAGAAGAAGATACACTTGTGTTAGTCTGTTTTTGCTTTGCTATAAAGGAATATCTGAGATTGGGGGATTTATAAAGAAAAGAGGTTTTATTTTGGCTCACAGTTCTGCAGTTCGTACACGAAGCATAGTGCTGGGATCTGCTTCTGATGAGGCCTCAGGAAGCTTTCGGTTATGGAGGAAGGTGAAGAGGAAGCCAGTGCCTCACATGGTGAGAGAGGGAGCTAGAGAGAGCGGGGAGGTGTCACACTCTTTGAAACAACCAGATCGCCTGTGACCTCAGAGCAAGAACTCATTACCACGAGGAGGGCACCAGGCCATTCATGGGAGGTCTGTCCTTACCACCAGGCCCCACCTCCACCACCATGGGAGGTCACATTTCAACGTGAGATTTGGAGGGGACAAAACATCCAAACCATATCACACTTCATTAATTTTAGAGACTGCTTTGCAGTCAGGTATGGTGGTTAAGAGGAGGGATGTTGGTACCAGATGGCCTGCGTTCAAATCCTGCTTTTGAGCCTTACAAACTGTGTGATCTTGAACAAGGTGCTTAACCTTTCTGTGCCTCTATAAAGGGAAGTGATAATATTGGTTATGTATTTCGTATGGTTGTTGTGAGGTTTAAATTAGTTAATATGTGCAAAGGGCTCAAGAAGATTTTAATATGTGTTTAAAAATGTTGACTGTTTTTTTTTAAAAAGTTGACTGATATTATTTATATGCTTTGATTATCTCATTTCCCAGATGCTTAGAGCACAGAATTCTCCATGGCCCATGAGATTATAAACACTGCATCCTGATACTAAAGGACTCTAACCTGCCCTGGAAAGCCTTATTTTGTCCTGTTCTCTGGTCAGCCAGGGCCCTCGCTGCCCCTGTGGGAGGTCAGCCTCGTCTTGTCTGTTGTTACTGCTCATGTCACCCCCCTGCCTGCCACTCTCACCTCCCAGGGTTCTAGGTTCTTCCAGTTTATATTACAGCAGAGATTAGATCTGCATCTGTGATGACCAATCTTTCATCTTGTTGCTTTTCTCCCCTTTCATGTTATTTGCTTTTCTCAACAAAGGAAACTTGCAACTTTCAGGTCAAATTTCCTTCAGTAAAACTTTCCCCCAAGATAAAGTCCTTCCCAGAAGGCTGCTTGGAACAGGAATCTGAGAGCTTCCTTTTTCCTTTTGTTTGCTGGCAGAGTTTCCTGTTTGCCTTTATGGTTGAGCCAGCCTATGCCCCAATCACTGTGGACGGAAAGGACCCTCCAGGAGGCCTCTGCAAGACTCTTGTTGGAGATGCCTTACTACGAACTCACGAGCCAAGTCTGAGAAGCTGCCTTCACTCCTCACCTTGCCTTCCCTACTTTCGCATTTTTCAGTTTATATCACCAGACTGAGTATTGGTTCCACCACCAGGCAATGAAATAGCCTCCTCCCTGATTCCCATCTATCTTCTCAGTACACGCTGATCTGTGGTAGACAGAGTCTATATTAAGGGCGCTAAATGTGAGGGCAGGCTTCAAGAAGGCTGGCTTTGAAGCGGGCCAAGAGCTCCTTGTTAGGCAGCCAAACCACAGGCGACAATGTTTGAAGTTGTACCAAGTGTCTGGTCAAAGCAGAGATGGTAAGATTTAAAAAAAAAAACCTGCCTTAGAAATTGGGAATTGGAAAAAGATAGAATTTATTCCATGCTGAGCAGCACATAGAGGAGATGAAGCTGGTCTAAAGGAAGGAAAAGTGTCTGGGAGGTGAGAGCCCAGCTAGTAGGAAACAGCTCCAGAGGGAAATGGCCAGGTGCAGGGGGATGGAAGAAAGCTGGGCAGAGGTGTCCTAGAGGATTAAGGAGAGGAAGACACTGGATTCACATGGCTGCAAAGAGGACTCTCAAACTGGAACACAGAGAGTTGGCCTGGAGTGTACCAAGAGAGAAGACTTGTTCGACAAAGGCCTGTACCAGGCAATAGGGCATAGTGGATAAGACCATGGGGTTCTTGAGACAAATTGAGTTTAAGTCTCATCTCAGTAATTTATTAGCTAGTGAAGTTAGGCAAATTGCTTATTCTGTGCCTCAGTTTTCTCGTTTTTGAAATGGGCTAATAATCGTATCTACCTCTTGGGTTGTTGTAAGGATTAATTGAGATAGCACATCTCAAAGGGCCTAGCAGAGGACCTGACACAGTACTTGATCAATAAATGTTGACTGGCGGCAGTAGTCAAGTGATATCTCGAGGGGAGGTGTCTCAATGAGCTGTTGGTCTGGAAGAAGGTAGGGGTGTCCTGAAGAAATAGCCAAGCTATGATTTCCCTCTTCATAGATGGTGTCCTGGAATTCCTTACAGGGTGGGAAAGGAGATTTCTACTCAAAACAGTTGGCTGATTGGTGTGATAATGAACCTGGGGTGGCCGCCTGAAAGGGGGTCAAATTTAGAGTCCGGAGTGAAGAGTCACCTTTAACTCCCTGGGAGCAGCTGCAGGGAGAAGTGAAAATCAACTTTATTTCTGGATGATTTCCTCATGGTGAGTTTTGCCTTTGGAGAGCAGGAAGTTGGAGACACAGCATGGCGTGGAGATGAAGGGAACGTGCTGAACAGTGGTTCTTGGGAGTGTCCAATAGAATCTCCTTGAGGCTTGCCAGGACACAGATGGCTCCAACTGACCCCCCAAATTTCTGACTCATTAGGTCTCTGATGAGTTCCCAGGAGGTGCTGATACTGCTGGTCCAGGGACCAGACAGTGAGAACCACAGCTACAGAGTCAGACAGACTTGGTTTTAAATTTTCATCATTAAGTAGTTTTATGACCTTAGGCAAGTTATACAACCTCTCTGATCTTCAGTTTTTTCATCTGTAAATAGGACAATAATTGAAGACAAGTTAAAAAAATATATACAAAGTACCTAGTACTCAAAAAATAGGAACTATGATGAGTAGAGGGTAGAGACTGAGCAGGAATGGGAGACGTCAGGATCTGGAAAAAACTGTAATTCAAAGTCACTGGCCTGGAGTGGTGGCTCATGCCTGTAATCTCAGCACTTTGAGAGGCCGAGGCGGGCAGATCACTTGAGGTGAGGAGTTCGAGACCAGCCTGGCCAACATGGTGAAACCCCGTCTCTACTAAAAATACAAAAATTAGCCGGGCGTGGTGGTGCGTGCCTGTAATCCCAGCTACTTGGGAGGCTCAGGCATGAGAATCACTTGAACCCGGGAGGTGGAGGTTGCAGTGAGTCGAGATCACACCACTGCACTCCAGTCTGGGCGACAGAGCGAGACTCTGTCTCAAAAAAAGAAAACAAAAGAGCACAGGCCAGGCAGAGAAGCCAAGCTGCCGCTTCCCGTTCTGCTCCCCTCTGCCCACATCATCAGTCACCAAGGTGGGCGGTGCTGGGAGTTTGTGTGGGGCAGAGGCACTCAAGGCAGCTTCTGAGAACCTGGCATAAGGGAGGACTGGGCTATTTTGAGCAAAATAGGTATTTCTGGCTTGTTTTTTCAGCTTAGTAACTCAAGGCAAAAATCACATCCCAGAACTATTTTAAAGGCAGAGGAAACCTCCACTGAGCCGTAGCCCCCTCCTACACAGGGCTCTCAGGGCTGGATTTGGACTCCCAGAAGAACACAGTGTATCTGGGCCTCTGTGCTGGGCTCAGAATATTCTCCTGCAGCCCCATCTGTGGAAATGGAATCATGCTTCGAGGTTCTTTGCCTCAGTGAAGCTAGTGGCCCCTCACAGCCTGGTTTAATTTTTAATTCATCATCTGTTTTTTCCCCCTAAGTTGTAAGCACTGCAAAATCATGATCTAGAACATATCTTTATATGCATTTTGTGATCTTTGGCAAAGGACTGACTGGCTCAATAAATGGTAAACAATAGAGGGAGAGAGTGAGGAAGGAAGGAATAAAAGATGGAAGAGAGGAAAAAGGAGAAAAGGAGGAAAGGAGGAAAGGTGGGAGAGAAGGAAAGATAGAAGAAGAATGGAAGGAAGAAAAGATAAAGAAGGGATGGAGGCTGGGCATGGTGGCTCATGCCTGTAATCCCAGCACTTTGGGAGGCCGAGGCGGGAGGATCACTTGGGGCCAGGAGTGCAAGACCAGCCTGGGCAACATGGCAAAACCTCATCTCTACTAAAAATACAAAGATTAGTCAGGCATGGTGGCGCACACTTGTAATCCCAGCTACTTGGGAGGCTAAGGTGGGAGGATCCCTTGAGCTCAGAAGTTCAAGACCAGCCTGGGTAACAAAGTGAGACCTTGTGTCTGTACAGTATTTTATTTTAAAATTAGCTAGGTGTGGTGGCACATGCCTACAGTCCCAGCTACTTGCGAGGCTGAGGTTGAAGGATTCTTTGAGCCTGGGAGGTCAAGGCTGCAGTGAGCCATGATGGTGCCACTGTTTTCCAGCCCTGGTGACAGAGCAAGTCCCTGTCTCAAAAAAAAAAAAAAAAAAAGATGGAGGGAAGGAAGAGAGGGAGGAAGGATGGGAGGAAGGAAGGAAGAACACATTTCCTCAGCTTTCCTTTGGTAAGGCTTTCATTTCTCACATTTGGAAGAGCTGACTAGAGGGCATGCTCCTGCTTCTGCAGAGGTTACTCCCAGGGAACAAGCTCAAGGCCTGTGAGATTGCATAGGACACAGAGGAGCATCCTAGTCACCAAGCTCTGGAACAGGAGGATGAAGGTGAATCAGAGGGAGTTTGAGAGAGGTGGTTTGAGCTTTCTGGCTGTGTAATCTGAGACCTGCCTGATCCCTTTCTCTACCAGATGCCTGCTCCCAGAAGGAAGTGATCTCTTTCTCCTCCGAACCCAAAAACCACTCCCTTTACTATGGACATGGTGTAAGGGCGGGTTGTGGGTGTGCTCTTGGGTGGCCCATGTGGGCAGAGCAGCCGACCACCACTCTGAGCTTCTTTTCCTTTTTTCCATCAGTAAAATCCACAGGTCAAATGAGATTCCCAAGTGCTTCCACCCAGTCTCCAAGCCTCAGCTCATTTTGGTTTATGTGGCGTCAAAGGCCTCAGCAGGTCCACAAGCGGCAGGAGGCCTGGCTGAACACATTCACCCCATTACCCGTGTTCCAGGCCCTTCGGCTCCGTGGGTTTGGGCCCAGATGATCTCTCTGAAATTTCATCCCTCCTGTGAACACAGTGCTGATCTATGCCCCTCTTTGTTTCTGGCCCCCAACCCCTGCTCAGGAGCGTCCACCTGTTTTCCACTTTCAGCTGTGTGCTTAGAAACTCCTTGACTCTTCTCACACCTGCCAGGTAAATGGGTTCTCTCCTGCTCCATCTTGCTGTTAGCCCCTTTGGTCTTCTGTTGAGCTCCCTAACCTTTGCAGGGCGGCTAGTGCCTCTGGAGATAAGGGATGGTCTCTAAATTCTCAGCGGGTGTTATTAGTATTTGCATTCTGAAATAGAAGTTTCTAAAGGCAGGATTGATGATATTACCTTTATTTTATTAATAGCTTCCACACTTAGTTCAACCCCCTGAATACATCAGGCATCCAGTAAATACTTTACAAATGTTCCTGCCTTCAATGAGGATTTACACATCTGAATTCATGTAAATAATTTAAAGAGTACTGGTACTTAACAACTTCCAACTTCATTTACTTTTTCCATTTTCTGCCATGCAGGTTTATTTCTTTACCTTTTCCTCTGTTCAAGGCTTTATTTCATTTCTTTCTTTCCCAAGAATAAGATAATATATTGAACTCATAGCTAGAGGTATATAAGTAACTTCCTGTTTAAATTTAGTTTTAGCCTACATTCTTATCTGTTATAATTACAGCATTGAATTATTTTAAGAATCTACCTACAATGGGGAACTCTTCTCTCCCCATGTTCTGCTTCAACCCATAAAGGAAGAAACTTCCACTAACATTGCCACTTTTTTGAGGAACTGCTATGCTATGTGTTTGAGTTGGTTTGGGCTGTTGTAACAAAATAGCACACTGGGTGGCTTAAACAACAGAAATGCATTTTCTCACAGTTCTGGAGGCTGGAAGTCCAGGGTGACGGTGTGGGCAGGGCTGGTTTCTCCTGCGGCTTGCAGATGATCACCTTCTAACGGTTTCCTTGCTTGGTCCTTTCTTTTGCGGCAGGTGGGAAGCGAGCTCTGATGTCTCTTCCTCTTATAAGGGCTCAAGTGATCTGCCCTGGTTTATCACATTAGGGTCCCATTGTCATGGCTTCATTTAACCTCATCTTCAAACACAGTCACACTGGAATTTAGGACTTCAACATACTAACTTTTTTTTTTTTTGAGATGGAGTTTGGCTCTTGTTGCCCAGGCTGCAGTCAATGACACAATCTCAGCTCACTGCAACCTCTGCGTCCTGGGTTCAAGTGATTCTCCTACCTCAGCCTCCTGAGTAGCTGGGATTACAGACATGTGCCACCACGACCAGCTAATTTTGTATTTTTGGTAGAGATGGGGTTTCTCCATGTTGGTCAGGATGGTCTCGAACTCCCGACCTCAGGTGATCTGCCCACCTTGGCCTCCCAAAGTGCTGGGATTACAGACGTGAGCCAAAGCGCCTGGCCCAACATACGAAGTTCTGAGGGACACAGTTCAGTTCCTAACACTTGGTTGCTGCCTTTTTTTTTTTTTTTGAGACAAGGTCTCCCTCTGTCGCCCAGGCTGGAGTGCAGTGGCATGATCTTGGCTCACTGCAACCTCTGCCTCCCGGGTTCAAGTGATTCTCCTGCCTCAGCCTCCCAAGTACCTGGGGTTACAGATGTGCGTCACCACGCCTGGCTAATGTTTGTATTTTTAGTAGAGACAGGGTTTCGCTATGTTGGTCAGGCTAATCTCGAACTCCTGGGCTCAAGTGATCTTCCTGCCTTAGCCTCCCAAAATGCTGGGATTACAGGTGTGAGCCATCACACTGGGCCTTGGTTGCTCTTCCCTATAAGAGAAGGAGGAATTAATTGGATGGATGAGAGCTTGATACCTGCATTGGGCCATATTTTTAGTGGTTGGAGCATGATGTAAAGACAGGGTCTCCTGCTGCCTGGCCCTCTCTGTGGAGGCCACAGGATGATGCTGTGCTTCTGGCCACCCAGTGAGCAGACTTGGGCTGCCCTCGCCAAGCGCCTCCTCGGGTCTTCCTGCTTTTCAGCCTGGGTGGCCAGTGCTGCACGGCAGATCTGTCTGCCTGCAATTCTGAGAAGGAGTGGAGTGCCCCATTTTGGTCCAGGCCATGGTCTCCAATCAAACTTCATAAGAAAGCCCAGTTCTTTGAATGTGAGCTACTTGACTCCTGTATTTTAAACTGCACCCGCCCCCTGCATTCTAGCTTTTTCCATCCCTTTCCTCTGCTCCCTTTGTTTTCTCCGTGGCACTTTTTGTCTTCTGACATTTCTCCAGTTCATTCCTAAGAATTTTTAACATGCTTTCAAACAGCTTTCTGAAAAAGATACACTGAGAGGTTTCAATGTTAATTCTATCAAGGAAGGTGGGGGCATATTTAACTTAGGAACAAAAGCTTTTTAGGTGTAGCCAGGGGACAGTATATTAACTGTTTTCAAATATGTAAAGCATGGTGTTGCAGAAGCATTACAAACAGCCTCTGGAATTTTAGCTTATGGAAGCTGTGGAAGGGAATGGTGATGATAGGGAACATTTATTGAATCCTTCAACATGCCAGGCAGAATGCTAAGGGCTTTTTGTCCATTTTTTGTTCCTCGTGATATAGCTAACACCATTCACCCCATTTTACAGCAGTTTCCTGCCTCAGCCTCCCGAGTAGCTGGGATTACAGGCACCTGCCTCCAAGCCTGGTTAATTTTTGTATTTTTAGTAGAGACGGGGTTTCGCTATGTCGGCCAGGCTGGTCTCGAACTCCCGACCTCAGATGATCCGCCTGCCTTGGCCTCCCAAAGTGCTGGGATTACAGGAAACTGAGGCCCGGTGAGGTGAAGCGGCTGGTTCAAGAGTCCACCTCAGGTCTGCCACATTCCAGGGCCCCTGTGCATGGCGCTAGGCTTAAGAAAAGAACATTCTAACAATCAGAGCTGGCCAGCGATGCAATGGCAATGATTACCATGTGGTCTCTTCTCCGCTCTGAGCCTGATCCAGCGGAGGCTGCGTGACCATCTGTTAGGATTGCTGCAGAAGGGAGATCGATTTAGACAACTTCTAAGTCTCTTTCCAACTGTAAGATCTTAGGAAAACTTGACGGGCAGCCCCATGGGAAAGGAATTACATTTGTTCTTTGTAGCTCTGTTCAACAGAGTAGCATTTCTCAGCCTTCTCCATCTAGAAATCCTCAGTGTCAGAGGCAAGTGAATAGATACTCACTCCTTGGAGGGCTGGATAGAGCTGGCAATGGTTGCCCGGAGCAAAATTTTTTGTGCCAAATCTGAAAAAGAAATGATTTGAATTTTATATTATATACTAAAATATGCTTGTTTGTTTTAATAAAAAATATTTTAAATTGAAATGTAATTTTTTTTTTTTTTTTGAGACAGAGTCTCGCTCTGTTGCCTGGGCTGGAGTACAGTGGTGCAATCTTGGCTCACTGCAACCTCCACCTCCTGGGTTCAAGCAATTCTCCTGCCTCAGCCTCCCGAGTAGCTGGGATTACTGGCACCCACCACCAAGCCTGGCTCATTTTTGTATTTTTTAGTAGAGATGGGGTTTCGCCATGTTGGCCAGACTGGCCTCGAACTCCTGGCCTCAGGTGATCTGCCCGCCTCGGCCTCCCAGTGCTGGGATTACAGGTGTGAGCCACCATGTCCAGCCTGAAACATATTTTAAAAAGCATAGCCATTCAATGCAAAGCTTAATTTCTGTTTCCCTAATAAATCTTCATTTCAATTTGGTTCATAAGGAAAACATGCCTTATTTATTTTATGGGTTTACTGATCCCCAATACGTCACCTAGAGTCTCTGGGGGAAAGTTTCTCCAAGTATGGGAACCAAAGCAGTAGTGTTAAGACCAGTGGGGAGAAGTTATAGAGAGGCAGATCAGATTTTTATCCCAATTCAAGAGGGATCTTTCTAAGAGCTGCCATCGTCCAACAGTGGAATGAGTTCTCCTTAAAAGTAGCCAATACTACTACTAAAAAATTTCCAAGCAGAGATGGGTCATGGGTAGGGGGAAGCTGCCGGTAAATTCTACTTTGGGAACAATGGTGCTGGAGCAAATTCACAGCCATGATTAAAGCCACAGGCAAAACCCATGCTAACCACCACTTGAAGAAGACTCTGCACTTATAGGGAAGCCATCATTAGAGTATCAAGAGCCAACATGGTCCTCACGATGTGCCATTTAGTTGTTGGAGTGATCCATATTGTCATCAATCCCATTTTCCAGGTGAAGAAATAGAGGCTCAAGGACATTAAACAAGTGCATCAAAGTCTCACAGCTGCCAGGAGTGGAGCTGGGCTTTGACCCTAAGCTGTTGGAGTTGGGTTGGGACTGCCTCTCCCTCCCAGTGCCTTCCCTGACCTTTCTGTCCTCACCCCCTCCCCATGATGCCGCTGCCTTTGTTCTCAGCGCTGGCCTAGAAGGGATCTTGTATGAGGGAGGAGGACAGGTGGTGATGGGTGGTCAGGACACCTGGACTCTGGTTCATACCCTGCCACTAACCAGGTGACCTTGGGAGGGCTGCTTACCTTCCTGTTTGTTTAGGTGCGGATTCATTGTTTCTGAATCTGCCACGTGGGCCATTTCTTCCTAAAACTCAAGGAAACTGTGCCACATCATGGAGTCCCACTCCACCACCAGTAGGACAGAACTATAGTAAAAACAAAGTAGAACAAAGTAAACAACCAAGAAAAGAAAACCAACAAAAGGCAAAGCACCTACTGGGAAATGCCTCTCTCTCCTGGGGATTTACTTTCCTGGCAGGTCTCCCAGGCGCGAGACTCAGTACAAAGTATGTCTTTCACTGGACCAGGGAATGTCTATTAAGGGGTGCTCTCTTTGTGGCGCCCACCACCAACTTTATAATAGGTTTTATTGGACTCTTCTACTCACTGTGTATTTACACCTTCACAAAAATACAGATAATCATGCCCAGATGGCTGTTTGGTTTCCAGTTGAAACGACCATGTGATGTGATGTGTCGATGTGGGCCAGAGGTTTCAGCTGTGAATCATTTCTGGGTTTCCTGCTGTTATGGTGAGGTGGTGAGGCATCCTCGGGTTTCCCAGGGATTCTCTGTGCTAACGCTTCCCCCTCCAAAACAATGAGGATAAAAGAAGGCTCCCTACTAGGGAGCCACGTTTACCAGCTTACCACCAAGAGCTTTATCTTATAGCTCAGGGTAGGCGAGGCGAGTGTCAAGGATTTCTTTCCAAGATGCTTCTAAATCACAAGAGGATCTTAGGGGAGTTGAACCACTGTAAGAGTCTCACCCTTCATCTCCGTTTCATTTTTAGAAGAGACTCTCCTCCGTGTGAGAGGCAAATGCACTAAGGCTTGGTATTGTCACATATGCTGGAAAACTTGCCTGAGTGTCCTGAGGGTCTCACAGGCTTTTCAGTTTGTAGATTGCAAGAGAAGGCATTCTTTCAATTGGCTTAGCAAAACTGCAACTAGCTCAGAAGAAATGGTCTGTTCCCTTATTCATTCTACAAGCATGCCTTGAGCACCTGCTAGGTGGGGCTATACAGATAAAGATACAGTTCCTTCAAGGAGCTCACAAGATGGCTAAGAAGTGTCTTCCATAAACCTGTCAATATGCAGACACAAGTGCAATATCAGAGGTGGATTCAAGGAGCGATAGAGGGAGAAACTGATTGTCTTGGGTAGGATGACAAGAGAAGAAGGATATTCCAGGAAAAGAGCACAAAGAAAGGAAGGACAGAGAGATCCAAAGAGCTGCCACCTGGGAGGAGTTCAGTGTGGCCAATGCAGAAAGCGAATTTATAGGTCAGGAGAGTATTGGGGACTGGAAAACTAGATTGGGCAGATTATGAAGGGGTTTGCCAACCTGAATCAAAGAAGTGCGAATGAAGGCAGTAAAGAGGCGGAGGCTGAAGGCAGGTCCAGTGGATTGAGGGGCCCAGAAGGGTTAAGATGGGAGAAAATGAATATTAATAAATTTATGAAGGAAATATTAATATTAATAGCAGCAAACATTATTGAATACTTTCTATGTGCATAGTAATGTGGCTAGGTGCTGCATTCACATTTAATACAGTTACTCAAAGAGATGGGTCCTGTAATTCTTTTTTTTTTTGAGACGCAGTCTCACACTGTCTCTAGGCTGGAGTGCAGTGGTGCGATCTGGACTCACTGCAATCTCCGCCTTCCAGGTTCAAGCAATTCTCTGCCTCAGCCTCCTGAGTAGCTGGGATTACAAGCATGCGTGACCACACCCAGCTAATTTTTGTATTTTTAGTAGAGACGAGGTTTCACTATGTTGGCCAGGATGGTCTCAATATCTTGACCTTGTGAACCGCCTGCCTCAGCCTCCCAAAGTGCTGGGATTACAGGAGTGAGCCACCATGCCCAGCCAATTATGGTTTTTTTTTTGCTTTTTTTTTTTGTTTTTTTTTTTTGAGATGGAGTCTCGCTGTCACCCAGGCTGGAGTGCAGTGGCGCAATCTTGGCTCACTGCAAGCTCCGCCTCCCAGGTTCACGCCATTCTCCTGCCTCAGCCTCCAATTATCTTTTATTTAACAGATGAAGAGACTGAGGCTTATGGAGGTAACATAAATAAACCACTCAAAGTCCCATAGATAGGAAGAAGACAGCAGCCGGCTCAAACCTTGGCTGTCTTATGCAAGGGAGAAATGTAAGACAAGAAATGTAAAAAAAGGAAAAGAAAGTCAATGTACTTGCCTTATTTCTCTGACCATTTAATTATACACCACCCATTTAAAAATATTTTATTTATCCTGGCCAACGCTTTTTCCCCCAAAATCTTTGGTAGAAAGTTTTGTCTTTGCTTTTATCCTTTATTATTTCCCTCTTTCTGCAATCTTTACTACATGTACACAGTTCATTGTGAAAATCTTTTTAGGATGCACTCGTATGAAAAGCACAATGCAAAATGAAAACTCGTCTATATACAAACAGGGCAAACAGCATCTATTTGCGATTTTCTCTGCACAGGTATTTTGTTTCTCAGAGCTGAGCTTTGGAAAGGATATCCAGAGTGTCTGTTTTTCCACATTTTCTGAGCAGTACACTGAAGTTTTTAGAATGTGTGCATATCCACTGATATTTCGGCATCAACTGAGATGCAAAGCAATTGAATAGGACAAAAAAAATAAAAATAAAAGGAGAGAAATGGTTTACAAAACCACCGTAAGCCTGACTTGTGTATTTATGGGATTTATAAATAGAGTTAGCTATAGTTAGGCTTTTCGTATGAGTGGGGCAGGGAGCAAGGCTGGGATCAGCATATGGATGAACAATAAAGGTATCCTCTTGCAGGTGAGGAGCTCTGAGAACCACGTATCCTTGATCCCTGAGCCCTGATTTCTTTCCCTAATGGGGATCTAAAGATTCATTCACAGACCCTTATAGTAACTCCAATAGAGGTATGTTTTTAGAGGCGGAGCGGGTGGAGTGAAAAGCTCTTCTTGGCCACACTGTGGATCTCTGTCATCCTAGCAGCTGGTGAGATGAGTGGATGCCGAGAGTGATCCACGGGCGGGGAGACCTGGACAGTGGCTCTTCCCCTTCTCCCACATGACGGTGTTCGCAAGGGAAGGAAAGGCTCAATGTGATGTTCACGCATCTCCTTAGGACTTGTCAGAAAGGACTTCTAGATGGGGCATCTGTCTATGTGCAGTATTCTTCAGAGTCTCACAGTGGCAGAGGCGGCAGAATTGCCAGCAGCTCCCAAGGTGGGCCAGTTCACCAGGTGCTTGGTCCCATGTGCTAACGTTGAGGACAGACAAGCTGAGGAAGGTGCTCTCAAGCTACCAGGGCACACGGAAGCCACCACCAGGAACTGAGACATGACGCTTCTCTTGGCCACTCATGAAGCAAAGTCCCAATTCTAGGCTGGAAGGATTTTTAGCTACAATACCCGTTTCTTGCTAGTGAAGTCTAACTGGAGTGAGTTGAGAGAGTTTGGGAGAAAACTAGGAGACTGCAAGTGTGGACAACCCCTGCAGGGAGTTGTATTGCAAGAAAGGTGAAGAGTACAACAGAGAGCGCAGTACATGGTTGGCAAAGTTCATGGGAGGTTTTTGTTTTTAAGATGGGAGAAATACTAGCCATTGGGATGTATGAGTTAGCCAGCATGGGTCATTATGGTTCTATCGAAAAAGAGGATGTCAAGTGAAAAGAGCAAGTGCAGACTAGAACATACAATATGATATAATTTATGTAGAAAGAAAAACTCCATTTCTTTATGCATACATATGTAGTGAGTATCTTTTAAAGGTCTTCGTGGCATGGTTACCATTAGCCTCAGGCCAGTGGCTGCCTGCTGGAGTGGAGGGAAGTGACTGGGATCAGGGAGGGACGCTCCAACAGAAGTACCTGCATCTCAATGCTGTTTGTTTGTTTGTTTGTTTGTTTGTTTTTGCAAAAAAATTGGAACAAAATATGGTAAATTATTGTGTTAGCTAGATTGTGGCTACATAGATATTTATTATTGCCTACACTTCTCTCTTTACGTTGAAATATTATAATGTAAAACAAACAACACACAAAAATGTCACCATCATCATCATCAACATCAACAATAAAAAAATTATCTACTGCTTTGGAGATTTCAAATATAGCTCTACCAGAACATATGAGGCATTGGCTATGATTTTTCAAGGTCTTTTTTTTCCAGCCCGATGCTGTGAAAACAAAATTGCTTCAAGGCAAGCGTGTTGAGTGAAAGAACATGTTAATTAGTTAATGCCCTGCTTTTTGCCACCTCTCTTCCCACCACCAGGGAGTGTTCTGGCAGGTGGGGGTGACTGTGAGAGGAAGATAGGTAAGTTTTGGATGATGGTTCATGTCAGTAGTGTATACTTGCACCTTCTATTTGGAGCGATATTGACACATTGGCTCAGATACTTTTGGAGAGAAGTTAAGGTTGTGGGCAATGCCTGGATGGAGACACATGACTGGAAATTAGAAAAATGTGAAGTTTATTATTGTGGGTTTTATTTTTCCCTTAATAATCACTGAGAAGCAGGCATAACTGTCTTTTTCTTGATGTGTACAGCCACTTATGTTGGCCTTTGCCGTGTGTTCTCTGTTGTCTGTGTATGTTGAAAACTGCAATGACTAGAAGGTCTTGTGCTGTAAGGAAGGACAGAGGAGGGGGGCAGGAAAAGGGGCAACTGGAGAAAGCCATTTATAATTTGTCAAGCTATGAGTCTAAATATCTTACCTTAAAAAATGTCAGAAAACAAGCTAAAGGACCTCTCAGAGAGGAAGGTCTAGAAGAGATAGAGCAGACACCCATTCCTTTTATTTTGGCTGCCCATATTTTTTGAAGATAGAATGCAAGTGCATTATAGCTGATGGATCAATGGAAGAAAGTGCTAAAGAAGCTGGTTTCATTTCAGTATATGGCAGTTTTTTTTCCCCAAATAATTGAGTGTGTGTCAGAGCCAGGGGCAGCCTCATGCAGCCAACTCTGAGGACGTTTGTACAGATCAAGCTGGGTGGCTTCCTGTCCATGAGGCCATGGGTGGTTTCAGGTTTGCATGAGGAAGGGAGGTTGCATGAGGTCTAATTTCAAGGGTAGACTGATTCTTTGAATGGCAGAGGCTCTTCCTACTGTTTTCATAGCATTATCTCCTCTCCCTGCCATTCTATAGGCACCAAGATAGGAAAGCCTTCTCCCTGAGGGTACAGACTACGAATATCCCAGCCTCCCCACCATGATACTTAGGGATATTGTGCAGATGCAGACAGATCGGCTACAAATGTGCTTGAATTTTAGAACACTGCAGATTCAGGGAGATGTTACTGGGTGTTCGTTCCTGGATATTGTGGGAAAATTCCCTGCAGTTCTCCTCTAAACAACTTGAGAAAACTGGGAAAGAAGGAAAAAGTCACAGTGAGGATAATGACACAGCATCTGAAACTGACTTTTTAGGGTTTGGCTTGATTCTTTCTGATAGGTACAAGAGTTTAGAGCAGGGCAAATAAATCCAATTGCTTACCTGTTACGTCTGATCTGGTTGTTGCAAGAACTGAGATAAAAGCCCAACTCTTCATGACCCGTGTCATCTGGAGCTCAGCAGCTGCCACTGACAGTCAAGCACATAATCCTGGCCTGAGTTCACCACAGGAGGTTCGAGTGTTTGCTTGAGGACTGCTCAGGATGGAGCCCTTTGGAAAAACACCAGCCAGATGTCCAGGCGTGCTCAGAGGGGTGGACAGCTGCTGCCTTGTTATCCTGTGATGTGAAGTGACGTTCCAGACCCTTGGAGCTCAGTAGTCAGGGCACAGTCATTCAGATATGGTGTCTAGCCAGCAGAGACGGGGCAGGGTCACAGAGAGGACCTGGGGTAGCAGCACCTGGGGTAGCTCCAGTGTAGCTAAACACTTGAGGATTTCCAGCAAAGGTTTTAGAAATTCTTCCTTTCCTTCCTGGGTCTTTGTTAATGTGCTATATAAATCCATGCCCAAGAAGGAATGGAAAGAAGGAGCTGGTATGGAAAGATGCCTGGCAGCCCTTCTCCTCTGTGGCCCTTCACCTTCTGTAACTCCACTCAGCACTCAAGGCAGGAACATGTGAGAGAATTACTCCTTCCTGCAAAGGGGTAGTTTGGAATATTCAAATATAGTGTTTAATGGAACTTCTCACAGATTGCTGTAGAAAACTATCCTGGGTTTGATTAGCAGAAACATAGGGATAATAAAAGCTAACAGTTACTTAGAATCCTTTTCAAAGCATTTTTGGACAATCTCTCACCTGCCCATCTCTGCTCAACAGTATTCTTATTTACAAATGATGACACTGACTCAGCAGGTGAGGGACTTACAGAGGTCATGGGCCTAGTGATGGTGAGACCAGGACTGGGCCCAGGTTCCTGACTTCAAGTCCCATCTGTCCATTTCCATGCCAGCCTGCCTGCTGTCCATTGTTTTTGGACACTCCAGTCTGGCAGGGGCTGCTTGGGTGGTAGCAGCATCTCTGGACATCCCAAGAGGTCGCGATTGGCCCTGCAAGGCCTCCAGCACTGGGCACCACACACATAATGCTCACCTCATAGTCACTCCCAGGAACGGGGCTTCATCTCTCGTTTATACCTGGTTCCTCCATACCTTGAACAAATGCACTCAACAAATACTTGCTGAATTAATTTGTTGCGCTATTATTTCTCCTAGTAGATTGTAAGGAAAATGGACTGCACTATGGTCAATGCTGCACCTGCCATATAAACTATGGAGGGATTTTTGTTTTGTTTTGTTTATCGAGACAGAGTCTCACTCTGTTGTTTAGGCTGGAGTGCAGTGGCATGATCTGGACTCCCTGCAACCTCAGCCTCCCAAGTAGCTGAGATTACAGACGCCCGCCACCACACCCAGTTAATTTTGTATTTTTAGCAGAGGCGGGTTTTCACCATGTTAGCCAGGCTAGTCTCGAACTCCTGACCCCAGGTGATCCGCCCACCTGGGCCTCCCAAAGTGCTGGGATTACAGGCACGAGCCACCGCGTCTGGCCTGGGATGAATTATTATAGTGAATGTTTTGATTGTTCTTAAGAGAGAAATAAGCTTCAGATCTTGGCTTTATGCATTAGAAGTCTTGGGACCTTGAGCTAGTTACTTAAGTCCCTCTGAATCTCAGTTCTGCTCAATGATCCTTCTGCCTCAGCCTCCCAAGTAGCAGGGACTGCAGGTGCACACCACCATGCCTGGCTAATTTTGAAATATTTTTAGAGATGAGTTCGTGCTATGTTACCCAGGCTAGCCTTGAACTCCTGGCTTTAAGTGATCCTCCCGCCTAGGTCTTCCAAAAACACTGGGATTATAAATATGAGCCACCGTGCCTGGCCTGAACCTTATTTTTATTCTGTGTAAAATGAGGAACACAGGAGTGTTGTATGGATTAAAAGAGATTATGTACCTTGAGTGCTTAGCCTTTATACATTGAAGATTTTTGGTTCCCATCATAAACTCAAATCACATGGACTGCATGGCCGATCACTACAGAGGAAGAGCAGGGGAAGAGCAAGCCACAGCCTCCTCCTTATATGTTTCGGGAGCCAGAGCATTCTTGCCATTTATTTCTCAGGTGTGTCTAGGTTCTCTTGCACATGACATGCTCTCAAAAGGTCGGGCATAATAGTCTTTCCTGCACATGGTCACACCCCACAGTATAAATTGGTGGGTGTATGAATTCCATAGACACTCTCCCATCAAAATAATTATCATTTAGTGGTCCATTTTTTGAGTGGACAGTCTTATTAACACACCCGGGAAGTATCAAATGGTATTTGATAACTAAAGGAATTTGTTTACCTTGCACAATGTATTTAAGTTAAACCATATGAAATTCCACTGTTGATTTCATTTGGTCCAACCCCAATACCACTGATTTTCTTCTCCACTGTTTCTGTATCCGCATTCACTCAATCCATCCCAACTCTTAAGCTGTTTGAACCCAGTTACCTTTAATTCTGACTTTTGAGTTATAATTACTTGAATTGGCTGTCTGCCTTCATAATTATTAAATATTTTCAACATTATCTTGTTTAATCCTCAGGAGATGAGCCTATGATTAAGCACTATTATCCCCATTTTATAGATGCAGAAAGGGAAGCTTGTGCAGCTTAAGTGAGTTTGCACAAGGTTACAGCCAAAAAGGAGCCAAGCCATTGAACAAGGGTGTTCTCATTTCCAAGTTCCGACTTTTTCCATTATGCCCCAGCTGTCCCCTCTTATCTCATCAAAGTCATCCTCATCAGCTACTATATAAGGGCATTTGCCTAGTAAGTCTTCATCTATTTCTCTTTATTTCTGTTCCTCCTGGTTTTCACTCCTAGCTTTCCCTGGCTGTTCCAGCCATTTGCACTCCCAAGACCAGCTTTAGCCGATTTACCTTATTACATCCCAAAAAGGAAGAAGCGTTGGTGATTGGGTCTGGTTCTCCACCTATTTTCCCAGCTTTTAACCCAGACATCTTTGCCATAATCATGACTACTATTTCAGAACTTGGAAGACACTCTTCAATTACCTGCATTTCCTCTGGCATAGCTGACAGGCCATCCGTATGGGTAGAGTGCTCCTCGCCTCAACTGTAATAAAAATTTTAATTATTCATCAGTACAGTAGCTGTTAGACAAATGCCCAATTATTATTCATCCATAGCTAAGTAACCTCCTGCTCTTTTTTGGAACAGTGACAAGCGCAGCCCTGCCAGAACTGGCAGAGGGCACAGATCAAAGAGTGCTTTGTGCCTTGCTTTTACCAGGAAAGAGAAGGAGAGCCAGAGCTTCCTGCTGGTGCCCCGGCCTCCTCTCTCACCTGTCCCCCAGTGCGGCTCCCTCCAAGCCCAACAGCCCCGAGTCAGGAAAGCTGGGAGCGGGGGAGACTTGGAGTCCCCGCCGGCAGGCTGCAGCTGTGGGGCAATGGGCACGGCCAGGTCACCTGGCAGAGGCTCTCTGGGTGGAACAGCTGCAGGGCGCTTGTTGCCAAAGAAGTGACAAAATTGCAAACGAGGGTATGGAGAGTGGCTTTTGCTTAGACATACACTGTGGCTGATTTTCCTTCACAATAGGTGGCACCTCCCTGCCCTTCCTCTGCAGGCCCAGGTGACAAGGCAAAGTCGTGAAGGAGGACGTCTCCTCAGGTGGCAGCCTCCCTCCCTGGTTCTGGTTTCTCCTTCCAGCGACTCTTCCTTGTGAAGCTCCTCCTCCAGCTCACCAAAGCATCAGAACCTTTAGGCTGACCCAGATCTCAGGGGCGGGGTCTTTTCCTGGCTGGACAGCTTTCCTAGTTTCCACTGTTTGCTACCTTTTCCTCTCAAAACTTACCAGGAGGCAGCTCTTGGCCAGAGAGACTCATGCCCTCTGCCTACTCTCCAGAGAGCCTTTCTGCACATTCTAAGAGGCACCCAGGCTTTGCCATATCCCCTCTCATCTTCCATCCTGAGACCTTGTGGAACTTGCTGCCGGCGGCTTCCACATGGAACCTCAGTCCTTTCCCAGAATGGGTCTCCGATAGGGCAGCCCCTTCTGCCTGCTGCAGACCCCAGGGATCTGTGCCTGTGGGACCCTCACATCACTGCACTCAGCCTATCCAAACCACTCTGCTGCCACCTCCTTGTCCTTTCTGCAACACACCTTTCTCCCGAGGAGCACACCCGTGTCACTTTCTCACCTCAGGGTTCCCATCCTCCCTTTCTCGGTCATGTTGTCTCCCTCTCCTTTAACCTGCCATGGCTTTCCACCTTCAGCTGTAAAAGCTGAAGTCTTTAAAATGTGCCTACATGGTTGGTCCCCCAGTTACACTCCAATGAATACAAATTATACTTTCCTCCTCCTCCTTCTTTCTTCGGCAGCTCCACAGGTAAAACCTGATCCTGCCTCAGGGCCTTTGCACTTGCTACTCTCAGACTTGGAAACTCTTCACACAGATATTCACTGTCTTACTCCTTCATCTTCCATGTTCGTTCTATACAGAGTAATGCCCAGCCGCTCCTCACCCCACCAACCTAATCTTTTTATAGCCTTATTACCTCATTATATCATTTATTTATTTCTTGTTTATTGTCCACCTCCCTCTAGTAGAAGCTAAGCTTCATGAGAATAGAGACTTTGTTTTTGTTCACAGATAGTGGAGTGCTGTGGACTGAGTTGTGTCCCTCCCGTCCCCAATCATGCATTGAAGCCCACTGAGGAGCTCCTCAGCTGGCACCACCATTTCTGACAACTCCAGAGCTGACTGCCTGGGAAGAAACAGAGGCACCCAGGGCCTCTTGGCCTCTCGGTGTCTCTTCAAAGTCAAAGAACATTTGTGGTGGGAATGAGATGACGGGGAGTCAGAAGGATGCAAGCTGTGGTCACAGCATGAAGCACAGGGGTCTAAGAGTTCTGGGGGGGAGGCTCAGGGTGGGGATAACAAGTTGGGTTGCCCAATGTGATGGTGTTTGGAGAGGGGGTCTTTAGGAGGTGATGAGGTTCAGATGAGGTCGTAAGAGTAGGACCCTCATGGTGGGATTAGTGTCCTTATAAGAAGAGACACAAGAGAGCTCATACGTGCTCTCTCTCTCTGCCCCCACCTCAGGCGAGGACACAGTGAGAAGGTGGCCATCACCAGACCCCAGCCATGCTGGCTGACACCCTGATCTCCGAATTACAGACTCCAGAACTGGTATGGTTTGGATCTGTCTCCCCACCCAAATCTCATGTAGAATTGCAATTCCCAGTGTTGGAGGTGGGCCTGGTGGGAGTGACTGGATGATAGGGGCGGGTTCTCATGAATGGTTTAACACCACCCGCCCTTGGTACTGTCTTTGGGATAGTGAGGGAGTTCTTGTCAGATCTGGTTGTTTAAAAGTGTGCAGCACCTCCTCCTCTCTCTCTCTCTCGCTCCTGCTCCTTCCATGTGGGACCTGTCGCTCCTGCTTTGCCTTCCAGCATGGTTGGAAGCTTCCTAAAGCCTCCCCAGAAGCAGAAGCCGCTATGCTTCCTGTACAGCCTGCAGAACCGTGAGCCAATTAGACCTCTTTTCTTTATAAATTACCCAGTCTCGAGTATTCCTTTAAAGCAGTGCGAGAATGGACTCATACAAGAACTATGAAAAATAAATTCCTATTGTTTAAGCCACGGTATTTCGCTATGGCAGCCTGAGCCAACTAAGACATGGAGGTTCATTATTTGTTTAAATAAATAAATATTTGCTTAAATGAACAAATTGATGTTCCAGGTAGCAAGGGGCCAGGAGAGGAAAGCTAGACTGTTGTGGTTGTCACTTGTTTGATCCCATGGCTACTTCTGCCCCTGTGTGAAGTCATCCAAGGCTATTGCCACCTGGCTCTACCTCCTCTCGTTGTCACCTGTCTCCTTGTGATTCTCTCACTGAGGCTTCATTCTTCATTTTCTTTCACTCAGTTTTTAATACCCCCATAGATGATCTGACTCTCAAACTGCTTCCTCAGTTTCAAGATCTTATCGCCACTGCACTCTACCCTCCCACAGGACTTGCTATCCCATGCTGAGGATCCCCCCAGAAGTCATATACCCCGTGCTTCATGCTGTGACCACAGCACCCATCCTTCTGACTGCCCGTCATCTCGTTCCCACCACACATGCTGTTTGACTTTGAAGAAACTCCGAGAGGCCAAGAGGCCCTGGTTCCTTCTGTTTCCTCCCAGGCAGTCAGCTCTGGAACTGTCACAAATGGTGGTGCCTGTTGAGGTGTCAGGGAGGGGCTGAAACCCAACCTGCACTTTGCTCAGCAAGCTATGCACTGGGGCAGGGTAATGTCCCCCAAAGAAGGAGCATGTTTCTCTTCATATAAAGAACAGACCTTGCCAAGTCACGTGCCTGCAGGATTGCATACGCCTAGCAGGATATTTTAACATGGAAGCAGCACGTACCCTAGCGGCAGCCTTGCTATCCCCCATAGTGCAGTGGGCCCCAACCAGGCACCAGGAACTGGTTTCCTGGAAGACAATTTTTCCATGAACCAATGGCAGGTGGAAGGGGCATGACTTGGGGATGAAACTGTTCTACCTCAGATCATCAGGCATTAGCTTCTCATAAGGAGCTCACAGCCTAGATCCCTCACATGTGCAGTTCACAATAGGGTTCATGCTCCTATGAGAATCTGATGCCCACCACTGATCTGACAGGAGGCAGAGCTCAGGTGGTAATGCTTACTCACCTGCCACTCACCTCCTGCTGTGCAGCCTGGTTCCTAACAGGCCATGGTCTGGTACCAGTCCACAGCCCAGGGATTGGGGACCCCTGCTATAGTGACTGGCTGCCCAAAACCTCCTGAACTCTTTCCACACTTTGATGGTTTTTCATAGTGTAAATACCAACCTCCCAACAGGGGTGCAAGGGGGAAGGGAGATGAAACACACACACACACACACACACACACACACACACACACGCTGGTCCCCCTTGCCCCCCTGCTGCCAGGGGCAGATGTGTGATTTAGGTGTCACCAACCCTAGTGCTTCTACGTCAGGCTTTGACTCAAAACTGAGTTCTCCAGGGAAGGCAGAGCAGAGGCCTCTGTTTTCAGGAGGATGGTGGCAGTGGGGGTTTGGTTCTCTTGTGGGCAGCTGTGGTGGCCGGTCCCCAAGTGAAAGCTTCATGATGATGGCGGAGGCTCAGCTCCTTTGATGGGCCGGCTCCACCGTGTGTGGTGGGGATTCATTCCTGGAAGCTTAGCCAAGAGTCTGTTTCTTTGCACCTCTGAGGGATTTTTTTGAGCTATCTATATCACTTTCTGCTAAACTAGCTGGAGCGGATCCTGCTCCCTCTAACGAGAACGCTGGCTAACAGAAGCACCCTCCTCGCCTCCCTCCCTTCCCTTCCCAGTCCAAGTCCTGTGATCATCTGAGCTACTCTCCCCTCAACACCCTTGATATCTTTGCCTCCCCACACCCATCCTTCTTCTGCACCCACTCAACAAAATACCTCCCCCTACTCTCCTATCCTTTCACACCTGGTCAGCTGAGCAGTTTTCTGGGGGAAAGGCCAGGCACACTGCCACCATTTGTGTCCCAGCCTCAACTGGGTCTTTCAATGCCCAATACCAGCAACCCTTTATCTTCTTGCTACATCCCTTTCCTATTCTCTTCAACAACTTAAAAACCTTTGCCATTCCCCATACATGGCCTTCTGCACTCTGAGCAGACAGCCCTTTGACTCCCTGCTCTGCTTACCCCATGCCCCTGGAACCCCCTCACCCATTTCCCCTGCCAATCAATATGCATCCTTTGTGCACTTCCTCCAGGGTCAGAGCCCAGAGCGTCCCCTCTCCTACTTAAAGGCAACCTCATCATGCTGCCTCTGGTCCTGTCATCTCCCAACCTGCTTGGATCCTACGTCCGGCATTGCCATTTGCTCCTGCATCTTCTGCGATTTTTTCTCTTGTCAAAAAATAGCTCAAAAACATCTAGTTAGTTTGCATGTTGGTTAATTATTTTGTATGCAAATTGTTTCCTCATATGTGAGGGAATCAGCTCTGAAGCCTAGTTAAGGATTTATAAAAATAAGTGGAGGTTGAGGAAAAACTGCAGTGTATACACAATAAATCTTATCTATGCTTTCTTGGGGTGGGTAGGGGGTGGCAGGTAAACTGTTTAGTGGCAGCTAGCAAAGACGGCCAGTCTGGGCCTCCTGTCCTTGTGCAGGTTAAAAAGGGATATCAAAGAATGATTTCAGTGGTTTATAGATTCTCCAGAAAACTTTGGGAGTTTGATTGAGGGGCTCATATTCCAGGCTGTTCCTGTAATGTCTACCAATGTTCTTCCATCAGTGCCTTCACTTCCATCAGGATTTCTCAATGTTGAGCCTCTCATCATGCTCAAATAATTGCCATCCTCAATAAATTATTCTCAGCCATGTGAGGTGTCATCTGACTGTAATCTCAGCACTTTGGGAGGCCGAGCTGGGTGGATCGCTTGAGCCCAGGAGTTCCAGACTAGCCTGGGAGACATGGCAAAACTCCATCTCTGCAAAAAATACAAAAATTAGCCAATTGTAGTAGTGCATACCTGTAGTCCCAGCTACTCGGGAGGCTGAGGTGGGAGGATCAGTTGAGCCTGGGGAGACAGAGGCTACAGCGAGTCAGGATTGTGCCACAGCACTCCAGCCTGGGCAACAAAGTGAGACCCTATCTCAAAAAAAAAAAAAAAAATTATCCCCTGACCCTTCCCTGCCAGCAACCCTCCAATTTCTTATTGAAACATCTTTGAAAACTCTTCTCCTTCCCCTCTGCTTCCTCACCTCCCTTTTGCTCCTTATTCCACGTGGGGCCGTCTTCTGAACCCCATCATTCTACCAAAGCTCTCATGAGAATGTCATTCATGACCTACGTACCAAACCCAGGGGATATTTTTTAGCTCTCTTCTTCCTGGATTTTTCTGCTGCCTTTGACACTTTGGGGCTCCTGAGATACCCCTCAGTCCTAGTTCTTCTTCTTCACATACATCTGCGATCATTGAAAAGCTATCTCATCCGTGGGCTTCCTTTCTTCACACCACAGCCTTAGATGTTGGCATTCCCCAGGGTTTTTCTTGGCCAGTTCTCTTCTCTCTGGACTCCCAGAATCATCAACTGTCATTTTTACAGCTAATGACTATGTGCTAGTGATTCCCAAACCTGCCAACTATTGCTAGAAAATTACACGGAAGAAAATTACAGTCAAGTGATGGGGAGAGGATTTGTTTTTTGCTAACACAGAAATACAAACGCTTCACTGAACCCTTGCCATTTCTTATTCACCTTTTGCTGGGAGTTACCTGGATGTTTATGAGGAGGCGATAAGGTTTGCTAAGGTGATGGTGGAGCACGACTTTGCCCGGATCACTCCTCCTTCACAATGAAGACTGAGAAGTGGCTGTCTTTTGGTTCACTCCATCCATCTGTTCTCCCGTGAGCTCCTCTGTCAGTATTGACACTAGTTAGGCACATTGCAGGCAGGGGGTAATACACTCGGCCTCAGGAGCACCACCGTTACGCAGATAGGCTGACTGGGCTTGGGAATGAATGGTAGTGGCCTCTTATGTCCATAATCTACCCCATCCAGCCACTTATGAGCCATTTTTCTGCTATTTAAGCATAATTAGCATGCCCTGTTGCGTAGCATCAGGTAAAAAGACCTCTTGAGGGGCTGCTGTTGCAGTTTGCAATTTTTGTATCCAGAATTTGTCCTGGGAGCCCTGGTAGAATTCCGTGGAGGTAGCTAGAGGGATGTGATGCTTTCAGAATGGTGGACTCTTCCTAAGGCACAACCCCTTCCTGAGAGACATCCCTGCAAATCACGTCCCCTGCAGCATGATTTGCCTCTACCATACATCTGGGCTTTCAATCACCCTTTGGCTCAACATTTTTTTTTTTTTTTTTGAGACGGAGTCTTGCTCTGTCATCCAGGCTGGAGTGCAGTGGCGCAATGTTGGCTCACTGCAATCTCCGCCTCCCAGGTTCATGCCATTCTCCTGCCTCAGCCTCCTGAGTAGCTGGGACTACAGGCGCCTGCCACCATACCTGGCTAATTTTATTTTTTTGTATTTTTAGTAGAGATGGGGTTTCACCGTGTTAGCCAGGATGGTCTCGATCTCCTGACCTCGTGATCCGCCCGCCTCGGCCTCCCAAAGTGCTGGGATTACAGGCGTGAGCCACCGCGCCCAGCCTGGCTCAACATTTTCTTGTCCCCCACCACCATCTTGTGTACATGACTTGCTCCTTGAAGGCAGAGGCCATGGGGGTTACACATGGCACATATGACGCGTTTCTAGTGAGAAAGGAAATGAAGGAAAGAGCCCAGGCCTAGACATAGAAAGAACATAAACTCTGAGTCGGAAAAACCTGTTTATGAGTTGTGCTTAGTTATTTACAGACTGTGTGACTTGGGGTAATTACTTATCTGAAACTGCACTTTGTTAACTTAAAATATGAGATTAATAATTCACTTTATGACATGATGGTTGCAAAACTTGAATGAGAAATCACAGGTAAAGCACCCGGCATTCAGTAAATGCCTCCAAATGGGAGCTGTTAGTAGCATCACTAATAGATGCTTAATAACTGTGTTCCTTGCTTCTATTGCTTTCTCATTTCTTTCTAGAGAATTCCATCAGTCCTGTGATTTGCCTATTGCATTACATGGTGGATAATTTCTCTTCCAAACTCTCTCCTGTCTGTTCAGCATGCTCAGGCATTTATCATTGCAGGTGGGTATTGATGCAATAATTTTTATCTGTATGGTTTACGTCTTAAACTTAAGTTAAGGTTTCTGAAGTTGGGATTCTATTTTATAGCTTTTGAATCCCTACTGGCTTACACAGTGTTGCAATCACAGTAGATGCTCAGTAAATATGGAGAGGCACGGATGAATAACATTTCACCTTAGAATATAATCAGACCTATGCTGGGATGAAAATACCCCCTTAATCGTCACTCTATATTCTACTCCCAATCACCACCACCCCTGCGTTCCACATCTTTTTTTTTTTTTTTTTTTAAAGATAGGGTCTGGTTCTGCTGCCCAGAGTGGAGTGCAGTGGTGAAATCTCCACTCAGTGCCACCTCCTCCTCCTGGGCTCAAGCAATCCTCCATCTCGGCCCCTTGAGCAGCTGGGACTACAGGCACATGCTGCCATGGCTGGCTAATTTTTGTATTTTTTGTAGAGACAGGGTTTTGCCATGTTGTCTAGGCTGGTCTTGAACTCCTGAACTCTAGTGATCCACCTGCCTCCACCTCCCAAAGTGCTGGGTTTACAGGCATGAGCCACCATGCCTGGCCTCTCCACATTCCTTTATACAGGGCTGACCCCACCCAAGCTGGGGCCTACTGTGGTAGCCCAAGCTGGAACAGATTGCTGTGCAAATACTTGTCAAAGTAATCATCTATTTGTGGATAAGCAGAAATTGGCTGTATCCCCAGTAGAGTTTTGAATTGTCACTATTAACACCCATGAGTCACTAACATGGTGGGCCGAGTGATTTTTCTGCTAAGCTTATAGGGCATATTATACTAAAAATGCCACTGGCTTAGTCTGTTTTCTGTTGCTATAACAGAATACCACAGAATGGGTAATTTATAAAGAAAAGAAACTTCTTTCTCACAGTTCTGGAAGCTGGGGCGTCCAAGAGCACAGCACTGGCATCTGGTGAGGGTTGTCCCATGGCGGAAGGGCAGAAGGCAGAAGCAATTACAGGAGACGAAGAGAGGAAATCAGGCCACACCCACTGTTTTTATCAGGACTCAGCTCCTGCGATAACTAACTGCTCCTGGGATAAGGGCATTAATCTATTCATGAGGATGGAGCTCTCATGGCCTAATCACCTCTTAAAAGCCTCCCCTCTTCATACTGTTACAATGGCAATTAATTTTAACACATGAACTTTGGGGGACATAGCAGTTTACAGTCTTGTCCATCTGTCAGATCAGTGTCTGCTCCACTGATGTCACAGATATTTAAATGGGCTTCTTTATTTTTGACCAAGCACACAAGGCCTTTAGGTAATTCCTGGATCCCACATGTGGGTTGGGTTGGGGTTTAAATAAGAGGTGTTATTTTTCTCTTCATGGCTTCCAGGACGAGTTATGGTATGATGAGGGAAGTTAAGGGGGGGAATAAGAAAACGAATCCTGTACTTCTATTCCCTAAGCCAGAACTTTGATCTCACTTCCTAGAAATGGAAGCAGTAGGAACTAGATGGAAGAGCAGATGACTGGAATGACCCTTAACTCAGTGGAATTTAAGCCCCAGAAAACATTACTTCATTGGCCATGCTGTTTCGTGTCCATCTTCCAGATGGCTCACAAATTCCTAATTTGACCAGCTCTACTCTGGGACATGCAGGAGAGTGACTTTTGGGAAGCATGTTTCCTGCTTAGTTAGACTGACACAGTGTAAAGTTACCACAGACAGCAGCTTAGTTAGCAGCCTAGGAAAAGAAAAGCCTGAAAGAGAGAAAGGAAAATATCAATTATATCTCTCTATTGTAAAAGTAATTTCTCCCTTCGTAGTTAGTATGCAATCCTTGAGTAATAGTTTCAGGTTGTATGAAAATCCTGATGCCCAACAAAGTTACCCAGTGGCTTCAGCATTTTCTCATGGTCCTCACTGAATCAATGTTTATAAATTGCCCAGATTGACCCTTCAAGCCAGGGCCTGTGAACCTTTACCATGACCCTTGGACTCTGTGTCCTTCTTTATTTTGGAGAGGGAGGGAAGAGATCCCGGGCTCAACTTGCACTCCAGTCCTAGACCTGGAGCCCTTGTTCTTTTTAGTGGAGAACGATGTTTAGAAACCAACATCTGGTTGTTGGATGTGCTCATTGCTATTGATGTGTCATTATACCTAAGCCCTTTCAATGAAAGCGATAAAAAATATATTTTTACAAATCATGAATTCATACTGATAATTATACTTCAGATTTATTTTTAGCCTTTAAAAAGTTTTAAATTTTTATTTTTTCTTTCGCAGTGAAAATCTTGGTTCCCAATAATATTAACATTTTTACTTATTTGTTTTATGTTACAGTATACATAAAATAGTTTCAGAATATAATACCATTATTACTACTACTAATAAACTACTAAGTAAAATTTATATTTATTTGCAGTTTGTCCATAGAATATATGTCCTACTAATGATATATAGAATATAGTCTTTGAAAATTACTTGGTTTTGCTATGTGGATATGCTATTGAATTTAGATAAAGTTAGGTTAGTTTAAAAAATTAATAAACTTTATTTTTTAGAGAAGTTTTAGATTCACAGAAAAAGTAAATGAAGGGCATAGAAGGTTTCTATATACTTTTTTTTTTTCACACACAGTGCACAATTTCCCTCACAATCAACAGCCAGCACCAGAATGGTACGTTTGTTATAATCCATCAATCTACATGGACACATCATTATCATCCAAAGTCTAGAGTTTACATAAGGGTTCACTGTTGGTGATGTACATTCTATGAGTTTTGACAAATGTATAATGATACATATTCGCTATTATGGTATCATACAGAATAGTTTCACTGCCCTAGAAATCTGTGCTCTGCCTATTTAACCCTCTCTTCTCCCTAACCCTTGACAACCACTGATCTATTTATTGTCTCTATAATTTTGACAACCACTGATCTTTTTATTGGCTCTATAGTTTTGCCTTTCCCAGAATGTCATATAGTTGAAATCATGCAATCTGTAGCTTTTTCCAATTGGTATTTCTTACTTAGTAAAATGCATTTAAGTTTCCTCCATGTCTTTTATTGACTTGATAGTTCATTTCTTTTTAGGGCTGAATAATATTCTATTGTCTGGATGCATCAGTTTACTTATCTATTCATCTAGTGAAGGACATCTTTGTTGCTTCCAAGTTTTGGCAATTATGAATAAAGCAATTTCAAATTTAATTTTAAACTTCATAAGTTTATAGCAATATATATCCATGCGCAGGTTTTCGTGTAGGCATAAGTTTTTAATCTATTTGGATAAATACCAAGGAGCACACTTGCTCGATCATATGGTGAGAGTATGTTTAGTTGTATGTGAAACCATCAAACTATCTTCCAAAGTGGCTATACCACTTTGCAATTTTAGCAGCAATGAATGAGAATTCCTGTTGCTCTACATCTTTGCCAGCATTTGGTGTTTTTGGTGTTTTGAATTTTGACTATTTTAATGGGGATGTAGTGCTATCTTATTGTTGTTTTAATTTGCGATTCCCTAATGATAAATGATGTGGAATATCTCTTCATATTTTTATTTTCTATCTGCATATCTTCTTTGGTGAGGTATCATTTAAGTCTTTTGCCCAGTTTTTAGATATATACATATTTACTTGTGAAGATTTTAATATATTACTCTACTAATACATTATTTATTATATAAAACATACAGAAATAAAAAATTGAAAAGTTTGAGATGAAGATGAAATTATATTTTAAAACTATTTACATTACTAAATGATAGCAAATACTTTTTGCTTTCACAAAAATATTATTAATAATTTAGAGGGTACAATATGGTAAAAACTGTCTCATTAATTTTTTCTTCAATTGATAAATAATATTTTTACATATCAATGGGGTACCTGTGAAGGTTTTTTACACGCACAGAATGTGGAATGATCAAGGTATTTCGAGTATCCATCGTCTTGGGTGTTTATCATTTCTATGTGTTGGGAACATTTCAAGTCCTCTCTTCTACATGGCAGCAATTTAATATATCTTTGCTAACTACAGTTGCCCCAGAGTGCTATCAAACATTATAACTTATTTTTTGATCTAACTGTATATTTGTACCCAATCACCCACGTCTCTTCATTTCCCCCTTCCACTTTGCCCATTTTAAAAATCATGTTGTTGAATTTTAACAGGTTTTTTGGTGTATTTAGATAACAGTCCTTTATCAGACGTCTCCTTTGCAAATATATTCTCCGAGTCTATAGCTTGTCTTCTCATTGTCTTGATATTGTCCTTCACAGAGCAGAAAAGTCGAGCTTATTGATGAATTCTCTCATGGATTGTGCCTTGGGTGACATGTATAAAAAGGTGTTGACATACTCAAGGTTATTTAGGTTTTCTCCTACGTTATCTTCCAAGAATTTTATAATTTTGTGTTTTACATTTTGGTCCGTGATCCATTTTGAGTTAATTTTTGCAAAGGGTACAGAGTCTGTGTCTAGATTTTTTTTTTTTTTTTTTTGGCATGTGGATATTCAGTTGTCCCAGCACCATTTGTTGAAAAGACTATCTTTGCTCTATTGTATTATCATTGCTCCTTTGTAAAAAAATGTCTGTCTATATGTCTGTTTCTGGGGTCTCTATTCTGTTCCATTCATCCATTTGTCTGTTCTTTCCCAGTACCACACTGTCTTGATTGCTGTAGCTTCAGAGTAAGTCTCAAAGTCAGATAGTGGCAGTCCTCTGGCTTTGTTTTTGTCCTTCAATATTGTATTATTGATTATTCTGGGATTTTTGCCTCTCTCTGTAAACTTTAGAATCAGTTTGTCAATCCCTACAAAATAACGTACTGGGATTTTGTTTGGGATAGCATTGACTTCGTAGGGCAAATTTGGAAGAACTGATACCTTTACAATATTGAGTGTTCCTGTTCATCAACATGAAATATCTATCCTTTTATTTAGTTCTTCTTTTATGTTTTTCCTGTGTTTTGTAGTTTTCCTCACATAGATCTTTACATATTTTGTTAGATTTACACCTGTTTCACATTTTTGGATGCTAATGTAAATATAAATGGTAATGTGTTTTTAATTTCTAATTTCACTTGTTTATTGTTGGTGTGTAGGAAAGCTATTGACTTTTGTATATTACCCTTGTTTTGTGCAAACTTGCGATAATTGCTTATTAGTTCCAGGAGTTTTTGTTGTTGATATTACTGCTCTTTCAGATTTTCTGCATAGATGATCATGTCATCTGGGAACCAAGACAATTTCATTTCTTCCCTCTCAATCTATACATTTTACTTACTTTTTTTGTCTTATTTCATTAGCTAGAACTTTCAGTACAATGTTGAAAGCAGTGATGAGAGAGGGGACATGCTTACCTTATTTCTAAGTTCAATTAACTTTTTATATTTGTGTTCAACCTTAGGCTTTGCTTAAAAAACTATATCCCCATTGCTCTTATCCTTATCCCTTCTGTCTCACTTTCATCCATCCTTTCTTGGTAACCATTTTCACTTATTTCTGAAATGTATTTCCTGTGTTTCTTTTCTTTTTTTAAAAATAAGCAAATATGTATGATCATATTTTTAATTTCCTTTTCATTCCTAAACTAAAGTTGGCATACTCTATATTATCTTCTGCATCTTGCTTTATTCATTTAATAGTATATCCTGGAAATCACTTAATATTAATTTATAGAGATCTCTCACATTCTTTTTCATAGCTTCATAATATTCTATTGTGTGAATCTACCATCATCTATTCAATCAGACTCCTTTGAATAGGCATTTGGGAGTATTTCCATTATTTTGTTAATGCAAATAATGCTGCAATTGGATAATCTTATACATACATTGTTTGGCATTTGTGGAAGTATCTTCAAGGTAAATTCCTAAAATTCCTAAAAATCTGATTGTTAGGTCAAAGGGTAGGAGCATACATTGTTTTATTGGAAATTGCCAAATTCTCCTCTGTATGAGCTGTACTATTTTTTTTTTTTTTTTTTTTTTTTGAGACAGAGTCTCACTTTGTTGCCCAAGCTGGAGTGCAGTGGTGTGATCTCGGCTCACTGCAACCTCTGCCTCCTGAGTTCAAGTGATTCTCACACCTCAGCCTCCCAGGTAGCTGGGATTACAAGTGCCTGCCACCATGCCCAGCTAATTTTTGTATTTTTAGTACAGACGGGGTTTCACCATGTTGGTCAGGCTGGTCTCAAACTCCTGACCTCAAGCAATCCACCCGCCTCAGCCTCCCAAAGTGCTGAGATTACAGGCGTGAGCCACTGCGCCCAGCCCATATGAGTTGTACTATTTTGTACTCCAACCAGCAATATATAAGAAAGCCTGTTATCTAAATCCTCACCAACTGCATGTGTTCTCAAGAATTTGAATTTTTACTATCTTGATAGGTGAGAAATTGTATCTCAGTGTGGATTTAGCTTGAATTTCTCTCATTACACTGAAGTTGAACATCTTTTTATATGCTAAGGCACACCCTCATTTCTTGGCTGGACTATTAATAGTAGTCTCTTGACTGGTTTCCTTGACTTTATCCCTTTCTAATTTTCTGCAATTCTACTAGAGAATTCTTTTTTAACAAAAGAAATCTGATCATGAAGTACACTTAGTAAAAGTCATTCAATTATGTCCATTGTTTACAGGAAAAAATCTAAGGTTTTAGCAAGGCGTACAGTACACTTTAAATCAGTTCCTTGTCTGCTTTGATACCAGGGCAGACAGGGAAACTCACCCTTGGTCCTCCCACTCCAAATATGTCTTTAAGCCTTTATGTATGCCATTCCTTCTTCTTGCAATCCCTTCTCCTAAATTACCAGGAAACTCCTATCCATACTTCAGAGTTCAACTCAAATGTCATCTCTTTGATAAAGTTTTTCTTTATTCTCTCAGTAGAGCTACTTACCTTTCTGGATTCCTACAGAACTTTGCAGTACTGACTCCCACAACAGCATTCATGAGACTGTGCATAATTATTTATTTTGAGGCCATCTCCACTCTCTTTGAGCCCAGGGCCTTATTTTACATATCTGCCTCCAGTTTCAAGCACTGTGCCAGTTACATAGTGAGTGCTAAATGAATATTTGCTTAGTGAGCAAATAAATAATGAGTGTGATTTCATCCTCCTGGTGTTTGCTGATATAAAATTTTATATTTTCTCTTTCTCTCTTCTGGGCTTTTCTTTTTGTAGGATGCTCATGTATAGCTTTGGCTGCTTAGCAGGTATGATGAGGCTTATGACATTTCCACAGTTTACTACTATCCAATCTCCTAGGCTAAGTTCCTTCAGCAAATGATGGATCATCCAGTTATTGAATCTTACAGCTGGAAAGGATGTTGAGGAATCATTTGGTTCCCCCTTCTCCTCAAGGAAGGACTTGGGCTTCTGTTGCATTGTAAGTGGGAAGGAAGAGAGAACTGTATGATTTCCGATCTCAACATCATCTCAGTGGACACCTTTCCTTTCAAATATGTGTCTAATAGTCCTTAAGATAAGTCATCATGATTTTGGACAGGATGGGTTATAGAAGTGACAGGGATGGCCAGGCATGGTGGCTCATGCCTGTAATCCCAGCACTTTGGGAGGCTGATGCAGGTGGATCATCTGAGGTCAGCAGTTCGAGACCAGCCTGACTTATATCATGAAATCCCGTCTCTACTAAAAATATAAAAATTAGCTGAGCCTGGTGGCATGCATCTGTAATCCCAGCTACTTGGGAGGCTGAGACAGGAGAATTGCTTGAACCCGGGAGGCAGAGGTTGCAGTGAGCCGAGATTGCGCCATTGCACTCCAGCCTGGGCAACAAGAGCGAAACTCCGTCTCAAAAAAAAAAAAAAAAAAAAAAGAAGAAGTGACAGGGATTAAATTTTAAGGTAACAAAATAGATAGTTCTTTTCAGGTCAAACAAAGTGCAAATGCCCCATCACCAGCATTACTCTAACATCCTGCAGATCTTTTTAATGATTATGGTGTAGCTATGACTAAAATGTCTGAAGAACACAGTGAGGGTATTTAGCTGCCTATCCCTTTTCATCGTCTGGTTCCCTGCTCTCCTGCATTATTACAATTTTAATAGTCATCATAATGATGAAATGCTAGGCTGTTATGGCACCCATACTGATGTGATTCAAGTAGAAATTGGCATTTGACCCTATCTCCCCAAAGCCTGTCAAGATAGGGGTTCCTCCCTACTATCTAAGGAAGATGTATTGATCACTTTTTAAAAACAGCATTCTTCTCCACCCCCGAATCAGTTTGCGTACTTTTCCTATTCTCTACTCCCTCCAATATAAATAGATAAACTGTTGCACGAGCCCCATAAGGGAGACGTCTTAGCAGTTTGGAGAGTGGCTGATGCTGTGTCACACACTAAGAAGCAACTGTTGTCAGACATCTTTAATCCTTAAGCAAGTTTGTTGCGCTTATTCCGAAGAATAGTACAACCTGGAAAACTGCCTGGAGAGATGCAAATGATATTTGCATTCACTGTAGAAAGTAATTTATTCAAACAGGTGCTGTGCCAGATACTAGAGATAGGGCATGGTCCTTGCCTTTATGGTGCTAATTTTCTACTCGAGGAGCAGAAAAATAAAGCAAATGAATAGATAAAACAATACAATGAAAAATGATATGAAGGAAGCAAGTAAGATGAAATAGGCGATCACAGGAGTGACTTACTTTTGATAGGTTGGTGGAGATGGTCTCCCTGGGGAGGTGATGTTTCTGTTGAGACTTGGACGGGATGGGACCTGTTGGATGAGGAGCAAGGCAAGCACCTTTCCGGGCATGTAGATGACATAGGTAAAGGCCCAAAGCAGCAAAGATCTTGGCTTTTTTTTTTTTTTTGAAATTGGAGGAAAGCAAAATAATGAGGCTGGAGCTTAATGAGCAAGGAAGAGAGTGGAGCAAATCAAGCTGGAGTTGAACAGGTAGGTGGGGGTCAGATCCAGCAGGGCCTTAGGGATAACTATTGGAGTTTGTATTGCAGTTTGAGGGTGACGGAAAGACATTTTAGGGTTTTACATGATCTCATTTACCTTTCTTCTTCTTCTGTTTTAGAGATGGGGTCTCACTAGGTTGCCCAGGCTGCTCTCAAACTCCTGGGCTCAAGTGATCCTCCCACTTCAGCTTCCCAAAATGCTGGATTACAGGGGTGAGCCACTGTGCCCAGCCTGATTTACCTTTTATGCAGATCAGTTTTATTGCCTTGAGAAGAATAAATGTATTACCTTGAGAAAGGGTAAGGTTGGAAGGAAGGAAACCAATACGGGGCTGTGTATAACGAGGAAGAGGTGCTGGTGGCATATTTGAGGATGGTGGTGGCAAAGATGGAAAGAAGTGGATGAATCAAGAAATATTTTGGATGTTAAATGGGTGAATCTTAGTGATAGACTAGTTTTGTAGGATGAGAAAAAAAGGAAGAATCAGAGATAATTTCCAGATTTCTCCATTCTTCAGCAGATAGGTTGTTGGTGGTACTCATATTTTCTTTTTTTTTTAAATTATATTTACCTGGCCAGGTCCAGTGGCTCTTGCTTGTAATCCCAGCATTTTGGGAGGCTGAGACAGGAAGATCTCTTAAAGCCAGGAGTTAGCAACATAGTGAGACCGAAACTCTACAAATTTTTTTTAAAAAATTAGCCAGGTGTGGTGGTACGTGCCTGTAGTCTCAGCTACTTGAGAGGCTGAGGTGGGATAATCGCTTGAGCCCAGGAGTTTGAGGTTACAGTGAGCTACGATGGCACTATTGCACTCCAACCTGGGTGACAGAGCAAGACCCTGTCTCTTAGAAAATTATTTTTGCCTATATATGTGTGTGTATATACACACACATTTAAACATCAAACAGCACTAAAAAAATGCACAATTGAACATATTAGTTCTTTCCTGTTCAACAACTTTGCTCCCCAGAGGCAAATATCTTCAACTCCTTTAGCTCTGCTCTTGGTATTTATTTCTCAGTTTCTAAATAATCTGCTTACCTTGCTGTTTTCCTTAAATGCCTGTTGATCCTTGGCTGTTTATTTACAGGTAAGAGTGAGGCCCTACTGCATGAGTCAAAGCTTTGTGGGCATGGCTCAGCCTTGCCGCTGGTTACCAGGAGGCTTCTCAAGAGGAAAAGTGGCCACACAGCCATGTCTGAATCAGGTCACTTTTGTGGAGCCCCTCAGTTTCTCCAGTGACGAAACTGCCTGGGGGTTCTTGCCTGGGAACTGGTCCTATTTTTCCGGGAACAGTGCTGGATATGCTTCCTACCATAAAGTGTACAGACTTTCTATGAATTACCCTCTTTTCAGCTCTGAATCTCCCTCTCATCCTTCTCTATGCTTGGTGTCTGGAGCTGGAGCAGCAAGCTTCAATTTCCCTGAAGATCAAACCTCTAGTCTCCTGGCTGACTTACAGAAGGGTTCTGGTCACATTTACTCTGCAAGTGGATGGGTGGGAAAAATCAAGAATTCTGGGTTTGACCATGTGATGAGATAGTCATAAGTGGTGCAGTGAAATACCTGGTTGGGTGTGAGGTTTGGGACTCTGAGAAGTTGTCTTTGGAGAGAGAAGCCTGGCATCACCAGCCCTGGAGGGTACTAAAGCCATAGAAATAGATGCTATTAATCAGGAAGAGGGTGGACAGAGGTGTGGGGAGGGCACTGGCCCCAATTCTGAGGAGCTCCCGCAGTGGAGAGTGGACCCGTCTATGGGCTGGGATGAAGGAGCAGGGGGAGGGCACCCCTTCTTTGAGGCGAGGGAAGGGAAAAAGCCCATGTCACCTTGTTTGAGAAAAAAATGGTACCTGAGAACCCGAGTATCCATTGACGGAAGAGTAAATAAACAAAATGTGGTACATCCATACAATAGATAAATAATAAAGTTTAGCCCTAAAAAGGAAGAAAATTCTGACACATGTTAGCACATGGGTGGGCTTGAAGGATATTATTTTAGTGAAAGAAGCCAGTCACAAAAGGACAAATATAGTTTCCACTTATATGAGGTACCTAATGTAGCCAAATTTATGGACACAGAAAGTAGAATGGTGGCCGCCATGGGCTGGGTGTGGAGAGAGTGAGGGGCTGGTTATGTATTGGGCACAGAGTTTCTGTTTTGGAAGATGAAGAGTTCTGGAGACGGGTGGTGGTGATGTACAATGTGAATGTACTTAGTGCCCTGAACTGTACAAATGTTTTGAACTTCAAAATGGTTAAAATGATTTATTTCATGTTGTGTACATTTTATTACAAGAAAAAAGAAAGAAATGAGAAAGGTAAAATGAAACAGAATGAGATGGAAAAACCAACCAACCAAAACTGGTAGCTGAGAAAAGGCAACAGAGCCATGTAAACCTGCTTTGTTAATTTCGTCCAGTCCTGCCCTCACCTGTTTTTGTATCACGCTTAGGGAGGTGGTATGATTGTTGCAGGGAGTAAATGAAAGGAGAGAGTACAGAGAGCTAGACAGAAAATTGGGGAAAGAGGAAAAATGTAGAGAGGGTAAAAGGGGTGAGCAGAGAGCAAAGAATAAAAGTAGAAGGAGGTGAAAAGAGGCAGAGAAAGAGAAGCTTCCAGTAAAGGCAGGACAGCCATGCTCATGGACAAAGACAGGCCAGCCACTTGTTCTCTTGGGCTTGCACTACCCTCATATGACAAGGACAAGGACGCAGGGTGTGGGTCCCACAGAGCTCTGTGCACCGCTGGAGAAGGCCCAAGTGAAGAAAATGGAAGCAGTACTTCTGTGCCTGCGGACCCTGATTCTGCAGATGAATGAGATGTCCTTTCACTCATGCAGTCACAGGTAATCTTGATGCCTCTTAGGTCATGCATCACTGTGTAGAAGGAGTTTATGGAAAATATACAGTGTATTTCTGAACTCTGTCGCTGTATCGAACTCACAAGGAAAATGCATGAGAAACATAGATTTGCTGTATTGCACAGAAGAGAATCTTAAGCAAGATCTGTGATTTTTCCAAACACTTATAACACAGTTTGTACTTGCTTGTTTAGAGAAATTAGGCAATAAATGTAGGCCAATGGGGAAAACGAAAATCTCCCCAGATTCCACTCTGTAGGGATAACAACTGTTAGCAAGTTGATGACCTTCAATTTCTATGTCCCTGCTTCCTGAATCTGGGCAGGCTGGTGACTGCTTCAACCAACCGAGCACGGTGGGAGGGAGGCTCTGTGACTTCTGAGGCTAGCCATAAAAGGCAGATGCTGATCTGCCTTTCTCGTTGGAACCCTTGCTCTCAGAGCCCACCACGGAAGGGGTCTGACTGCTCTGAGGCTGCCATGCTGTGAGGATGCCCCTGCTCCGCGTCGAGGTCGCATGTAGGCACGCTGGTTAAAAACGCCAGCTGAGTTATCGCAGCCCCAGCCCAGACACGCGAGTGAGGAAACCTTCAGATTTTTCCAGCCCCAAGCCATTTGGAGTCACACACTGCCAATCAGTTCCTCTCAGCTGGAGCTCCAGACATCAATGGGCAGAGATAAGCCATCCCTGCTGTGTCTTGTCCAAATTCCTGACCCACAGAATCTGTGAGCGTGAGAAAATGGATGTGGTTTTATGCCACTAAGCTTCAGGGTGGTTCATTATAGTTAAAGATAATGGGAACACCAGCACTTCAGTTCTCCTTCTCAGAGATAGCCACCCTTACCAGCTTCTTGTGTGTTCTATTAAGGAAGTTTATGAATGTACAATAACATATTTTCCCTTTACATATATATATATATATATATATATTTTTTTTTTTTTTTTTTTTTTTTTTTTTTTTTGGGACAGAGCCTTGCTCTGCCACCCAGGCTGGAGTGCAGTGGCGTGATCTCGGCTCACTCCCTTTTAATATATTTTTAGGAGAATTGGCTGCATGACAAACACATTCTGGACTTTGACTTTTGTTTTATTTAACAATGTATCTTGAAGATTGTTCTTCATCTATACGTATAGAAACTTTTCATTTTTTCATAGCTGCATAATTTTTATTATTATTATAATTTAAGTAACTAGCCCTATATTCACAGGCACTTAGATTATTTTCAGCCCTTTAATTGTATACACAGGTTGCAATTGCTGGGGTGGCATCTGTAATTTTGGTGACATTGACAAGTTGCTCTCCATGGAAGTTATTTTGGTTTTCTCTTTTAACAGAAATGCCTGAGAGTATCAGTTTCTCCACAAATACAGTATTTTGTTTTAAATCTCTATCAGACAAATGTATAGGAATGATATATTCCTATAGTTTTAATTATTTTGTTATTATTTTATTATTTATTTTGAGTGAGGTTGAAAATCTTTTCATGTGATGAACAGCCATCTGCATTTCTTTTTTGATGATCACATAAGTTTAAATATTTAATCCATCTTGAGTTAATTTTTTGCATATGATGAAAGGTAAGGGTCCAGTTTCATTCTTCTGCATATGGCTAGCCAGCTATCCCAGCATCATTTATTGAACAGGGAGCCCTTTCCCCATTGCTTATTTTTTGCTGACTTTCTTAAAAATCAGATGGCTACAGGTGTGCAGCTTTATTTCTGGATCCTTTATTCCTTTTTATTGGCCTACATGTCTATTTTTGTACCAGTACTATGCTGTTTTGGTTACTGTAGCCTTATAGTATAGTTTGAAGTTGAGTAAAGTGATTGCCTCCAGCTTTGTTCTTTTTTCTTAGGATTGCTTTGTCTACTCAGGCTGTTTATTTGTTCCATATGAATTTTAGAATAGTTTTTCTAATTCTGTGAAAAATGACATTAGTATGCTCGCTTCGGCAGCACATATACAAAAAAATGACATAGTAGTTTGGGAATAGCATTGAACCTGAAGACTGCTTTGGGAAGTATAACTATTTTAATGATATTGATTCTTCCAATCATGAGCATGTATTGTTCCATTTGTTTGTGTCATCTATGATTTCTTTCAGCAGTGTTTTGTAGTTCTCATTGTAGAGATCTTTCACCTTCTTTGTTAAATGTATCCCTAGGTATTTTATTTTTTGTGTGTGTGTGGCTATTGTAAATGGGATTGCATTCTTGATTTGGCTCTCAGCGTAAACGTTTTTAGTGTATAAAAATGCTACTGATTTTCATGCATTGATTTTGTATCCTGAAACTTTACGGAAGTCGTTTATCAGTTCCAGGAGTCTTTTGGCAGAGTCTTTAGCATTTTCTAGGTATAGAGTTATATCATCAGCAAAGAGAGATAAATTGACTTCTTCTTTTCGTATTTGGATGCCTTTTATATCTTTCTCTTACCTGATTGCTCTGCTGGGACTTCCTGATGAACACTGTTTCTATCCCTTGCCCATTTTCCTGCTGGACTATGGTCTTTTACTTTATATTTGGTGAGCTCTTTATATAGTAAAAATATTAGCCCTGGACTATAGTGTAAATGAAAAAGATCTTATATTAGTTTTTTTTTCTTTTTGAAATCCTTTTTATTTTCAAAGAATTAAAAAATTTTTCATGTTGTCAAATTGCTCAATCTTTTCCTTTAGGGTTTCTGAATTTTATGGCATTCATGGTGTGTCAGGTAGGATTCCAAGAATCACACAACTGCAAGAAACTAAAACTCTAAACACAGTGGCTCAAGTAAATAGGATTTTATTTTTAAAATTTCATAGTGAGAATTCCAGGAATAGGTGGTTGATAGCACTGGTTCAGCTGTTCAACAATGTCAGGGCTAATATCTCTGATTCTACTCTCTTGGCCTCTCTTGCCTGATCCCTAGGTGATTTCTACAGAACTAACCTTTCAAAGGAGATGGGACACCAGCATGTCTATCCATTTCTACTGAGAAAGCAAGGATTTTCCCATCAGATTTCCAGTTATGTCTTATTGACCCAAACCAAGCCACACAGACACTATAGCTGCAAGGGAGTGTGGGAAAGTGGACAGCCAGTATGACCCATCTTTTGGGGTTGCCTAACCCTGAAAAGAACTGGGGTTCTGTTTCTCTGGAAAGAAGAGAAAAGTGGACAACTGGTATAATGAACAGACCACTCACAGTGTCTGGGACACTAGAAAGGGTTTTCCCCACTACAAGATTCATAAAAACAATTTTCCATGTTTTCTTCTAATATTTTTATGGTTAATTTTTCACATTTAAATCTTCGATGCACTTGGATTTTATTTTATTATTATAGGAATGTGAATCCAACTTTTTCCTGAGATGAAGACCCAGTTGTCTAACACTGTTTATTGAGTGATCCATCTTGTCTGCACTGATTTAAAATTCCACCTTTATCTTAAAAAAACTCCTGTATGAATTAAGTAATTTTCTTGATTTTCTAGTCTATTCTGTTGACATCTTTATGAATGAGTGCCACACTGTTTTAATTAGCTAAATTTTAGTAGAATAGACTTCTTTCACTATCTTCCCCCCAGAATTCTCCTGGCAATTCTTGCATATTTATTTTTCAAATGAATTTTAGGATAATTTTGTGTAGTTCCAAATAATATTTAATATTTTATGAGGATGACATACATTTTAGATTAATTTAGGAGCTATTAATGTCTTTATGATGTTGATCCTTCCTATCTGGGAACACATACTATTTTTCATATGCTAAAGATTTTTTCTTTTTTTGGAGGGGCGGACCTTCAGTAGCATTCTACAATTCTCTTATATGTATTTTTTCAGTTACTGTTAGGTGCTTTATCTTTTGTTACTATTGTAATTGGGATCTTTCCTTTCATTATAAATTCTAAGCAGATGTTATTTGTATACACAAATACTTGATTTTTGAATATTAATTCTGTACCTAGGCACCTTCAATTTCATATTATTTATACATTTTCTAATGAATTTTTAGTATCACCAAGGGTTACGCTTCTCATTTTTTCTTCCTATCTACTTGATTTGAATAATGCTTCCAAAATCATGTTAAACAGAGTTAGAAATAGTGATAGTTGATGGCCTTGGCCTTGTTTTATTTAAGAATTTAACAGAGAAAATATGTTTCTTATATATATATGCAATATTGTTTGTACATATATTCATATGTAACATTGTCAAGAAAGTATTCATCTATTCCTATGATGTTAAGACGTTTTGACCTTTTTGAGCTTTTGACCTTTTTTTTTTTTTTTTTGAGGCAAAGTCTTGGTCTGTTGCCCAGGCTGGAGTGCAGTGGCGCAATCTCGGCTTACTGCAATCTCTGCCTCTCAGGTTCAAGCGATTGTCCTGCCCCAGCCTCCCAAGTAGCTGGGATTACAGGCCTGCGCCACCATGCCTGGCTACTTTTTGTGTTTTTAGTAGAGACAGGGTTTCACCATGATGGCCAGGCTGGTTTTGAACTCCTGACCTCAAGTAATCCGCCCACCTCGGCCTCCCAAAGTGCTGGGGTTACAGGCATGAGTGAAGTCTTATTTTGAAAAACGAAATTAAGATATAAGTCCCTGCATTTTAGACTCATTGGCCAGATGGGAGAGAATCCAAGCAGTACAGAGGAGAGGTGAATGAGAAAAAGAAATCTTATGTAGAGAATGGTATGATTATTAAGTTGGTAAAAGGGGGAACGTTTTCAGAATGGAGCATATTGCAGTGAAACACATTTTTGTTTGCTTGCAAATGGGATCCATTTCCGTATTGCCCAGGTAATTATCAAACAGAATTGCTGCTCATAATTGGGAGTGAAGCTCAACATCATATGTTTTGAAATGACCTCCTGTTCTGCCACATGCCTGTACTGCTCAGCTCTTCCTGGAAAGAAAGACATTTTTAAAAAGTAGTGTTTCCATTCATGTTTGCTTTCTTGTCATCATCTTTCAAATCTGCAGATCCTTTTGTAAACCCTCCTTTTTGATTTGAAAAATAATGAAACTCTCGATTTGGAGTTAATGAAGAAGAATGTAGAAAACAGAGAGGAAAAAGTAGTGTTTTTGCTTGTGGGGAAGGTTAATGTGGGCACAATAATGCTGACTGAAGACCAAGGCATCTTTTGATGGTTTTAATTGCAGAATCCGTTTGTACTATGATTACTTTAGTATTTGGAAAGAGGTTGACTTCATGCTAACTAACCACCCCCCATCCCTGGGTCAGGTGTGCTTTGGAGCTCGGGAGGCTGTCACTGGTTTCTATGTTAGTTTCTGCTTCCTGGAATGAGCTTCTAATGGACTTGAAACAAACAGCAGCAACAAAGAATGAATGACTGAACAAGGTTGAGTGACTCTGCACAGGTGAAATTGATGGCAGAGGAAGACCCAAGAGAATTAGAGTTGATAAGGATCCCACATGCTTTACTGTAGCACAAGCTCTCCAGGGAGTTCAAAGGATGTTACAGTATGATCTGATTACCTCTCCCAGCGACTCTGGACTCTGGGTAATAAGTAGAAAGGAAGCTCTCATCTTTGGTAGTTAAGTGCTGGAAGTGAAACAATAAGAGCCCTGTTCTTCTAGCATTCCCCAGACACTGCACAATGGAAACCCCAGTCTTCTCTGGATCCTCTCTCCAGGTGAGGTGACACTGGCCAGGACTCCTTTTGCCCTCCTCTTAGTCGAGTCAGCTTCGGTTTCCCCCTTGTGTTGGAGAAAGTGAATCCCACACTCTTTTTAATCACAGTCAACAATACTGGCTTTGTGGATTCAGCTGCCCCTCCAGTGCCTGCTCTTGATGAAGGGTGAAAAGTGATAACATAGAAACTGGACTCATTGAACTGGGCTTGGCTACAAATCAATGACCCAGGCAAACAAGTCTTATCAACTTTCATTAGATCAATTCTAAGCCCTGAACTGTGTAATTCTTCCCAAGCTACAGTCCTTCCCAGATTTCGAGATGCAAAGATGCATTGAAAAGTAACCTGCAGGTGTCTGGGTGGGGGATTTGAGGGGGAATGTGTCACTGATAGATGCAGGTTTGGGTGATTGTTAAGAGTGACATCTATTAAATAGTTTTAGAAGTTCAGAGGGAGTTCAAGTTGCTTATTTTTGTAAAAGTGAACTGGGGGGAAAACTGAAAGGAAGGGGAAAATTTCCCAGAGGCTGAATTTTTGAAGAGTGATGCATTTAATATTTAGCTGCTAATTATATTGACATTATTATAGTTGTATCAGAATAGTGTCTCACAACTTGACGTAAGGCTCTTGGGTATCATGGCTGCCTGGATTATGCCTCTGAATCTAGAACTTTTGAAGATAATTCATTCCACAGAAGAGACAAAAAATTCTCCTCAGGAACTCTTAGAGCAGCTATCTTAAACTTAACTGTAAAATAAGGTTCCCCTGGAAACCTAGATTGATTCCCACTTAATTACATGGTATGAAGGACAGAGGCTTGGAGGAACTGAAGGGGTGAGAACAAAAGGAATAGGTTATAGAAATAGTAGAACCACTAAAAGATAATACAATCTGGGGTCATTTTATGTGATGGCAAAGAATAATACACATTTCTGAGTCATTAAAAATTAAGATACATAAATATATGTTTCATAAGCCAAGGAATTATACCAGTGGCAAAGCTTCTATCCAAAAAGGTTTTAATTAATTTTAAAAAGTCATTCAGCCAACACAATATTGAAGGAGAAGAACAAAGTACACAATATTGAAGGAGAAGAACAAAGTACACAATATTGAAGGAGAAGAACAAAGTTAGAGGTCTGACGCTGTCCAACCTCAAGACTTAATATAAAGCTATAGTAATCAAGACAGTGTGGTATCAGCGAAAGAACAGACAAATAGATCAATGGAATAGACTAGAGAGTCCCGAAATAGACCTACACAGAAATACACAACTGATCTTTGACAAAGCAACACAGGCAATACAGTAGAAAAAGAATAGTCTTTTCAACAATTGACACCACAACAACTGGACATCCACATGCAAAAAGTTGAACTTTGACATAGACCTTATACCCTCATCAAAAACTAATCAAAATGAATCGCAGACCTCAGTGTAAAATTCAAAGCTATAAAAGTCTCAGAATATAACATAGAGAATGTCTAGATGACTTTGGGTTAGTTGATGACATTATTATTTAAAAAATTTTAAAAGATTCTTTTTTGAGGGACCCGGGTACTAGAACAGAGCAGCACTGTCCAGAAGCACAACACCCCTCAGTGATGACTTTTTAGATAAAATGCTAAAGGCACTATTCATGAAAAAAATGGATAAGCTAAACTTCATTAAAATTAAAACCTTCTGCTCGGTAAAAGATAATGTTAAGAGAATCCGACAAGCCACAGACTGGGAGAAATGTGTGTAAAATACACATCTGATAAAGAACAGTTATCCAAAATATGCAAAGAACTCTTAAAACTCAACAATAAGAATACAAACACTACAATTTTAAAATGGGCAAAAACTTGGACACCTCATCAAAGAAGATGCATAGTTGGCATATAAGCATACAAAAAGATAGTCCACATCATATGTTACCAGGAAAATACAAATCAAAGCGATGAGATACCACTACATACTTATTAGAATGGCCAAAATCCAGAACACTGACAACACCAAATACTGGTGAGGATGTGGAGCATCAGGAATTCTCATTCACTGCTGGTGGGAATGCAAAATGGTTCAGCCACTTTGGAAGATAGTTTGGTGGTTTCACACAAAAGTAAACATACTCTTACCGTAAGATCCAGCAATTGCACTCCTTGGAATGTACTCAAAAGAGCTGAAAACTTATGTCTACACAAAAACCTGCACACAGATGTTTATAGCAACTTTATTCAGAATTGCAAAAACTTGAAAGCAGCCAAGATGACCTCCAGTTAGTGAATGGATAAACTGGTACATCCAGACGAGGGAATATTATGAAATGAGCTATCACACCATGAAAAGACATGAAGGAAACTGAAATGCTTATTACTAAGTGAAAGAAGCCAGTCTTAAAAGGCTACATGTTGTATGATTCCAGCTGTATGCCATTCTGGAAAAGGTAAACTATAGCGGCAGTAAAAAGATCAGTGGTTGCCAGGGATTAGGGGGAAGGAGGCATGAATAGGTGGAGCACAAGATTGTTAGGTCAGTGAAACTATTCTATATGGTACTACATTGGCGGGTGCATGCCATTATACATTTGTGAAAACTCATAGAGAGTACAATACCAAGAGTGAACCTTAATGTAAATGATAGATTTAGGTGATAATGATGTATCAATATAGGTTCATTAATTGTAAGAAGCGCCACTCTGGTAGGGAGAGCTGACAATGGAGGAGGCTGTGCATGTGTCAGGTCAGGGGGGTATATTGGAAGTCTCTGTATCTTCTTCCCAATTATTCTGTGAATCTAAATTGCTCTAAAATACTTCTATTAACCTCCCTATTAACTGATAATTTCAGTTTTCTGAATTTTATGTACATTTCATGTCATCAATGTACATGACAAATGAATTATTTCTTTATAAAACACAATTTTACATTCTAAAAATATTGAGTTCTGCAAATATTGAAAATAGGATACATTTGGGGATTTTGTTAAACATTCTAGTTTGGGTTTCACTAAGGCTACAGAAGTCCAGTAGAGAACCTTATGAATATAAGTTAGGAAAGAGCAAGTATTTTCTCCTTGAGTTATTTTTTTAATTTGATCTGGGGAATATGTGTCTTCCTTTTTAGAAGAAAGAAGCACATTTTCGGACCCTCTACTTCCTGGATTCTCACCCTGGTACAGATTTATATTAGGTAAAGGTGAGAATGGGCTGGCTGCCCAGAGAGCTAAGCGGTTTTTTTTTTTTTTTTGAGAGAGAGAGTCTCACTCTTTCACCCAGGCTGGAGTGCAATGGCACAATCTCGGCTCACTGCAACCTCTGTTTCCCGAGTTCAAGCAATTCTCCTACCTCAGCCACCCAAGTAGCTGGGATTATAGGCACGTGCCACCACGCCTGGCTATTTTTTTTTTTTTTTTTTTGAGATGGAGTCTCGCTCTGTCGCCCAGGCTGGAGTGTAGTGTCACAATTTCGGCTCACTGCAACCTCTGCTTCGTGAGTTCAAGCAATCTTCCTACCTCAGCCACCCGAGTAGCTGGGATTACAGGCACGTGCCACCACGCCTGGCTAATTTTTTTTTTTTTTTGAGATACAGTCTCGCTCTCTCGCCCAGGCTGGAGTGCAGTGGCACGATCTTGGCTCAGTGCAAGCTCTGCCTTCTGGGTTCACGCCATTCTCCTGCCTCAGCCTCCCGAGTAGCTGGGACTGCAGGTGCCCGCCACCACGCCTGGCTAATTTTTTCTATTTTTAGTAGAGACGGGATTTCACCATGTAGTCCAGCTGGTCTTGAACTCCTGACCTCATGATCCGCCCACCTCGGCCTCCCAAAGTGCCAGGATTACAGGTGTGAGCCACCACGCCCAGCCGAGAGCTTTTTATTAGTGATTGGTGTGAAGGAGCAAAGCCCTCGCATGAGTATTGCAACATGAAGATGTTACTGAAATGAACGTCCTAGGGGCTGCATTTAGGTACAGGGCATTCTACCTTATATTTCCTGGGGAATGTCACGCTAAGGACTTGGGTAGAATCTAAGCTGAGTCTACGTGTAGTTGGGGCTAAGAATGTTGGCTCATTGGCAAGAGTTGATTGAGCTTGGCAGAGGCTGCAGGTCACCTCAGAGGAAGACTGTGGTCATAAGGACTCATACCCTAGAAGCAAGTAGAGGAGCAAGGTAGAATCTGAAGGAAGATTCCAGTAGGTGACATAATTAAAGCTGTAGGTGGGTTTCAGAACCAGAGACTGGTCGTAGTATGCACAGGTGTTGTCTTTACAAAACTGGACAGATCACTACCACTTGAGCTGGATTTCATCATAGCATTTGCATCTGGTACTCTATCTCTGTTTCTAAGGGGAGGAAAAGGAGATATTTTATAACAGGGAGGAGTAAGGATAGCTGTGAGGATACAGGGTCTACTTAGGTAGCAGGGCTGATGGACAATTTTAGTCATTGCTGAACTAGTTCATCTAATGAGTGGCTGGACAACTGGACTGGATGGGGTACAACCAAGAAGAGGTCAAAATTATTTAGAATGCATTGTCAACTCTTGCTTTTTTTCTCAGTGAATCTTGCCAGTTGAAAGATCGACTTACATGGATCAAGGAAGGACAAAAGTGCCCTTTAAAAGCAATATGTTTACATTTGATCTATTCAGCCTGTTGAATATGAATTAAATCATTAAGAAAAAGTCTTGGGTCTAATAGGATCTCTTTATTTGGGGGGTCTGATTTTGGTTTTTCATGTCCTCAAGTTGTTGGCTGTTCTCTTCCTCCAACCAGACAGAACTGCCTTAGAAATAGGACCACAGCAGTCATCTGCAGTGATGTGGAGGAGCCCAAATCATTAAGGACCCTACCCTCTACTTAATTAACTCCCCCAGGTCACCAGGTGTGATTCTTGGCTGTTGATTTATGCATAGCTCAGATCCCAGGTTGCCATTCCCCTTCTAGACTTGGTGATTCAGATGATCAGATCAGCCTTACATCCTCGGTTCCTTTCTCCAGAGCTCCCACAGGGACAGTTAAGTCTTGATCCTCTTCCCTGAGAGTCTTTCCCAGTGGCAAGGACAGTAAAGCACAGATGTCCTGAGTCATTCACAGTCCTGCCTTCCTGGAGCTTAAGAAATTTGTTTTGGGATAGGAAGCAGGCAAGGAGTACGTTAATAATTAGGCATCATGTCAGAATCCAAATAACTGTCGTGGAGAACCAGTATCCTTAGAAATAAGCAGTCAGTCATCCAGTCAAGCACTTGTTATCAGAGCTAATTTTGGGCTAGTTGTGGTTTGAAATTTAGTGTCTAGGAATGTTAAAAAAAAAAAAAAAAAAAGGGATGGGTGCAGTGGCTAACACCTGTAATAGCATTTTGGGAGACCAGGATGGGAGGAGCACTTGAGCCCAGTAGTTTGAGACCAGTCTGCAAAACATAAGGAGACCTTGTCTCTACAAATAATAGAAAAAAATAGCCAGGCATGGTGGCATGTGACTGTAGTCCCAGCTACTCAGGAGGCTGAGGTGGGATCATTGCCTGAGCATGGGAGATTGAGACTGCAGTGAACCGTGATTGTGATCATTCCACTGCACTCCAGCCTGGGTGACAGAGTGACACCCTGTCTTAAAAAAAAAAAAAAGAAGAAGATAGTCTTCCCTCTTTATGGCTGGAGTGCCCTACAGTGGAAAGAGCTATAGGAAAAAATTGAGCAAAAGCTTCCTGTGATGTGATATACATCCTACCCAGTGATGGATCTATGACAAATGTCTTAGCCATGTCATATACTCCAAATCACTCTATTACTTCCCCCTCTACTACAGAATTGAAAGTGGGAAACTAGGCATGGAGAGTTCACAAAGGCATCAATATGCTTTATTTAGTTGTGAAATAGACACAAACAGAACTCTTTTTTTTTTTTTTTTTTTTTTTGAGACGGAGTCTTGCTCTGTTGCCCAGGCTGGAGTGCAGTGGAGCGATCTCCGCTCACTGCAAGCTCCGCCTCTTGGGTTCATGCCATTCTCCTGCCTCAGCCTCCTGAGTAGCTGGGACTACAAGCACCCACCACCACGCCTGGCTAATTTTTTTGTATTTTTTTTAGTAGAGACAGGGTTTCACCGTGTTAGCCAGAATGGTCTCGATCTCCTGACCTCGTGATCCGCCCATCTCGGCCTCCCAAAGTGCTGGGATTACAGGCGTGAGCCACCGCGCCTGGCCAGAACTCCTCTTTTTGAGTGTGGAAATCTGGTTCTGCTTTTGCAGGCCACCTTTCTGACTGAATTATGCACTCCCACGATATCAAGTGTTAGATGTCTTGGGTATGGATTTAATGATACTCACTTGGATGGACCAAGGAATGACCTTGAAGATATGTTTTTTAAAAGTAATATGTTTACATTTAATAGGTTCAATGAATGAATATTTGTTGAGTCATCAAAGAGGGCTGAGGTTTAATGAGATCCTTTTATTTTGTTGGATATAAGCAGCTGAGACTTGTAAAAGAAAGAGATTGTTTTTATGATAGAAAAAGGACTGGACTATCAAAGGCAATTCAAACTATCTGGGAACAAATAAAATTAAGCCTTTGACAGATTCTTGCCCCTCAAAGTGTGTTTTGGAATCTGGTTGATGGATTACTCTGTATGTAAGTCATTAAAATTTTATATTGAAGGCATTATTTTCTATCATGCCTCTCTGCTCCTGAAAGACCAGCAATCCCAGAACATAGAGCAACATCTTTCATTCTACAAACAGAAAAAAATGACTTAGATCATGTTACTTCCCAAGTGCTCTACTACACATCTACCATGTATTATTTTATTTTGTCATTATATAACAGCTGAAGGAATTAGATATTGCCACTGTTTTAAGAGAGATTACACAGCTAGTAAATGGCCAACCCTGACCCCAAAGCCTTTCCCCAGAGGGAAAGGTAATAGGACCATTTAAGGTGAAGTTGTGGCCTGAGGGTAGGGAGAGGAGCAGACTAGATTCTAAAGGCAAAATTTACCTATCCACGAATTTGCATAGGGCCAGTTCTCTTCTACAATATACAATCTGAAATCTAGTGTTTCCAGGACCTAAGTGCAACCTATTAAAAGCTTGTTTGCATCTCAGTCAGGTGCACATTTTCCAGTGAAAAACATTACGAAAGCATATTCCAGTATGAAAAGCAACAATGAATTGTTACACCAGTTTTCCAAGGTGCTTTGGGCTATTTCATAATACTTCCCAGGGCCTATGTAAATATTACTATTTGCTAGATTTGGAATTTTTATATCTATTTGATGAGTGAGATTGTCTCATAATTTTCCATTTTTTTTTTGTATTATCCTCGTATGGTTTTGGCAACAAGGTTAGCCTTGTAAATGAGTAAGGAAAGTGTTACTTATTTTTCTACTTTGTGAACAATTTTTTTTAAATTTTATTATTATTATACTTTAAGTTCTAGGGTACATGTGCACAACGTGCAGGTTTGTTACATATGTATACATGTGCCATCTTGGTATTCTGTACCCATTAACTCATCATTTAGCATTAGGTATATCTCCTAATGCTATCCCTCCCCACTCCCCACACCCCACAACAGTCCCCAGTGTGTGATGTTCCCCTTCCTGTGTCCACGTGTTCTCATTGTTCAATTCCCACCTATGAGTGAGAACATGCAGTGTTTGGTTTTTTGTCCTTGCGATAGTTTGCTGAGAATGATGGTTTCCAATTTCATCCATGTCCCTACAAAGGACATGAACTCATCATTTTTAATGGCTGCATAATATTCCACGGTGTATATGTGCCACACTTTCTTAATCCAGTCTATCGTTGGTGGACATTTGGGTTGGTTCCAAGTCTTTGCTATTGTGAATAGTGCCGCTATAAACATACATGTGCATGTGTCTTTATAGCAGCATGATTTATAATCCTTTGCGTAATGGGATGGCTGGGTCAAATGGTATTTCTAGTTCTAGATCCCTGAGGAATCACCACACTGACTTCCACAATGGTTGAACTAGTTTACAGTCCCACCAACAGTGTAAAAGTGTTCCTATTTCTCCACATCCTCTCCAGCACCTGTTGTTTCCTGACTTTTTAATGATCGCCATTCTAACCGGTGTGAGATGGTATCTCACTGTGGTTTTGATTTTCATTTCTCTGATGGCCAGTGATGATGAGCATTTTTTCATGTGTCTTTTGGCTGCATAAATGTCTTCTTTTGAGAAGTGTCTGTTCATATCCTTCGCCCACTTTTTGATGGGGTTGTTTGTTTTTTTCTTGTAAATTTGTTTGAGTTCCTTGTAGATTCTGGATATTAGCCCTTTATCAGATGAGTAGGTTGCAAAAATTTTCTCCCATTCTGTAGGTTGCCTGTTCACTCTGATGGTAGTTTCTTTTGCTGTGCAGAAGCTCTTTAGTTTAATTAGATCCCATTTGTCAATTTTGGCTTTTGTTGCCATTGCTTTTGGTGTTTTAGTCATGAAGTCCTTGCCCATGCCTATGTCCTGAATGGTATTGCCTAGGTTTTCTTCTAGAGTTTTTATGGTTTTAGGTCTAACATGTAAGTCTTTAATCCATCTTGAATTAATTTTTGTATAAGGTGTAAGGAAGGGATCCAGTTTCAGCCTTCTACATATGGCTAGCCAGTTTTCCCAGCACCACTTATTAAATAGGGAATCCTTTCCCCATTGCTTGTTTTTGTCAGGTTTGTCAAAGATCAGATAGTTGTAGATATGTGGCATTATTTCTGAGGGCTCTGTTCTGTTCCATTGGTCTATATCTCTGTTTTGGTACCAGTACCACGCTGTTTTGGTTACTGTAGCCTTGTAGTATAGTTTGAAGTCAGGTAGGGTGATACCTCCAGCTTTGTTCTTTTGGCTTAGGATTGACTTGGCGATGCGGGCTCTTTTTTGGTTCCATATGAACTTTAAAGTAGTATTTTCCAATTCTGTGAAGAAAGTCATTGGTAGCTTGATGGAGAAGGCATTGAATCTATAAATTAACTTGGGCAGTATGGCCATTTTCATGATATTGATTTTTCCTACCCATGAGCATGGAATGTTCTTCCATTTGTTTGTATCCTCTTTTATTTCATTGAGCAGTGGTTTGTAGTTGTCTTTGAAGAGGTCCTTCACATCCCTTGTTAGTTGGATTCCTAGGTATTTTATTCTCTTTGAAGCAATTGTGAATGGGAGTTCACTCATGATTTGGCTCTCTGTTTGTCTGTTATTGGTGTATAAGAATGCTTGTGATTTTTGTACATTGATTTTGTATCCTGAGACTTTGCTGAAGTTGCTTATCAGCTTGAGGAGATTTTGGGCTGAGACGATGGGGTTTTCTAGATATACAATCATGTCATCTGCAAACAGGGACAATTTGACTTCCTTTTTTCCTAATTGAATACCCTTTATTTCTTTCTCCTGCCTGATTGCCCTGGCCAGAACTTCCAACACTATGTTGAATAGGAGTGGTGAAAGAGGGCATCCCTGTCTTGTGCCAGTTTTCAAAGGGAATGCTTCCAGTTTTTGCCCATTCAGTATGATGTTGGGTGTGGGTTTGTCATAGATAGCTCATATTATTTCGAGATATGTCCCATCAATACCTAATTTATTGCGAGTTTTTAGCATGAAGTGTTGTTGAATTTTGTCAAAGGCCTTTTCTGCATCAATTGAGATAATCATGTGGTTTTTGTCTTTGGTTCTGTTTATATGTTGGATTACATTTATTGATTTGCGTATGTTGAACCAGCCTTGCATCCCAGGGATGACGCCCACTTGATCATGGTGGATAAGCTTTTTGATGTGCTGCTGGATTTGGTTTGCCAGTATTTTATTGAGGATTTTTGCATCAATGTTCATCAAGGATATTGGTCTAAAATTCTCTTTTTTGGTTGTGTCTCTGCCAGACTTTGGTATCAGGATGATGCTTCCTCATAAAATGAGTTAGGGAGGATTCCCTCTTTTTCTATTGATTGGAATAGTTTCAGAAGGAATGGTACCAGCTCCTCCTTGTACCTCTGGTAGAATTCGGCTGTGAATCCATCTGGTCCTGGACTTTTTTTGGTTGGTAAGCTATTGATTATTGCCTCAATTTCAGAGCCTGTTATTGGTCTATTCAGAGATTCAACTTCTCCTGGTTTAGTCTTGGGAGGATGTATGTGTCGAGGAATTTATCCATTTCTTTTAGATTTTCTGGTTTATTTGTGTAGAGGTGTTTATAGTATTCTCTGGTGGTAGTTTGTATTTCTGTGGGATCGGTGGTGATATCCCCTTTATCATTTTTTATTGCATCTATTTGCTTCTTCTCTCTTTTCTTCTTTATTAGTCTTGATAGCGGTCTATCAATTTTGTTGATCTTTTCAAAAAAGCCAGCTCCTGGATTCATTAATTCTTCGAAGGGTTTTTTGTGTCTCTATTTCCTTCAGTTCTGCTCTGATCTTAGTTATTTCTTGCCTTCTGCTGGCTTTTGGATGTGTTTGCTCTTGCTTTTCTAGTTCTTTTAATTGTGATGTTAGGGTGTCAATTTTAGATCTTTCCTGCTTTCTCTTGTGGGCATTTAGTGCTATAAATTTCCCTCAACACATTGCTTTGAATGTGTCCCAGAGATTCTGGTATGTTGTGTATTTGTTCTCGTTGGTTTCAAAGAACATCTTTATTTCTGCTTTCATTTCATTATTTACCCAGTAGTCATTCAGGAGCAGGTTGTTCAGTTTCCATATAGTTGAGTGGTTTTGAGTGAGCTTCTTAATCCTGAGTTCTAGTTTGATTGCACTGTGGTCTGAGAGACAGTTTGTTATAATTTCTGTTCTTTTACATTTGCTGAGGAGTGCTTTACTTCCAACTATGTGGTCAATTTTGGAGTAGGTGTGGTGTGGTGCTTAAAAGAATGTGTATTCTGTTGATTTGGGGTGGAGAGTTCTGTAGATGTCTGTTATGTCTGCTTGGTGCAGAGCTGAGTTCAATTCCTGGGTATCCTTTTTAACTTTCTGTCTTGTTGATCTGTCTAATGTTGACAGTGGGGCGTTAAAGTCTCCCATTATTATTGTGTGGGAGTCTAAGTCTCTTTGTAGGTCACTAAGGACTTGCTTTATGAATCTGGGTGCTCCTGTATTGGGTGCATATATATTTAGGATAGTTAGCTCTTCTTGTTGAATTGATCCCTTTACCATTATGTAATGGCCTTCTTTGTCTCTTTTGATCTATGCTGGTTTAAAGTCTGTTTTATCAGAGACTAGGATTGCAACCCCTGCCTTTTTTTGTTTTCCATTTGCTTCGTAGATCTTCCTCCATCCCTCTATTTTGAGCCTATGTGTGTCTCTGCTTGTGAGATGGGTTTCCTGAATACAGCACACTGATGAGTCTTGACTCTTTATCCAATTTGCCAGTCTGTGTCTTTTAATTGGAGTGTTTAGCCCATTTACATTTAAAGTTAATATTGTTATGTGTGAATTTGATCCTGTCATTATGATGTTATTATTAGCTGGTTATTTTGCTCGTTAGTTGATGCAGTTTCTTCCTAGCCTTGATAGTCCTTACAATTTGGCATGTTTTTGCAGTGGCTGGTACCAGTTGTTCCTTTCCATGTTTAGTGCTTCCTTCAGGAGCTCTTTTAGGGCAGGCCTGGTAGTGACAAAATCTCTCAGCATTTGCTTGTCTGTAAAGTATTTTATTTCTCCTTCAGTTATAAAGCTTAGTTTGGCTGGATATGAGATTCTGGGTTGAAAATTCTTTTCTTTAAGAATGTTGAATATTGATCCCCACTCTCTTCTGGCTTGTAGAGTTTCTGCTGAGAGATCAGCTGTTAGTCTGATGGGCTTCCCTTTGTGAGTAACACGACCTTTCTCTCTGGCTGCCCTTAACATTTTTTCCTTCATTTCAACTTTGGTGAATCTGACAATTATGTGTCTTGGAGTTGCTCTTCTCGAGGAGTATCTTTGTGGCGTTCTCTGTATTTCCTGAATTTGAATGTTGGCCTGCCTTGCTAGATTGGGGAAGTTCTCCTGGATAATATCCTGCAGAGTGTTTTCAAACTTGGTTCCATTCTCCCTGTCACTTTCAGATACACCAATCAGACGCAGATTTGGTCTTTTCACATAGTCCCATATTTCTTGGAGGCTTTGTTCGTTTCTTTTTATTCTTTTTTCTCTAAACTTCTCTTCTCTCTTCATTTCATTCATTTCATCTTCCATCACTGATACCCTTTCTTCCAGCTGATCGCATTGGCTACTGAGGCTTCTGCATTCGTCACGTAGCTCTCGTGCCTTGGTTTTCAGCTCCATCAGGTCCTTTAAGGACTTCTCTGCATTGATTATTCTAGTTATCCATTCGTCTAATTTTTTTTCAAAGCTTTTAACTTCTTTGCCATTGGTTCGAATTTCCTTCTGTAGCTCGGAGTAGTTTGATCATCTGAAGCCTTTGTCTCTCAGCTCGTCAAAGTCATTCTCCATCCAGCTTTGTTCCGTTGCTAGTGAGGAGCTGCGTTCCTTTGGAGGAGGAGAGGTGCTCTGATTTTTAGAGTTTCCAGTTTTTCTGCTCTGTTTTTTCCCCATCTTTGTGGTTTTATCTACCTTCGGTCTTTGATGCTGGTGACATACAGATGGGTTTTTGGTGTGGATGTCCTTTCTGTTTGTTAGTTTTCCTTCTAATAGACAGGACCCTCAGCTGCAGGTCTGTTGGAGTTTGCTAGAGGTCTACTCCAGACCCAGTTTGCCTGGGTATCAGCAGCGGTGGCTGCAGAACAGTGGATATTGGTGAACCGCAGATGCTGCTGCCTGATCGTTCCTCTGGAAGTTTTGTCTCAGAGGAGTACCCGGCCGTGCGAGGTGTCAGTCCACCCCTACTGGGGGGTGCCTCCCAGTTAGGCTACTCGAGGGTCAGGGACCCACTTGAGGAGGCAGTCTCTCTGTTCTCAGATCTCAGGCTGCGTGCTGGGAGAACCACTACTCTCTTCATAGCTGTCAGACAGGGACATTTAAGTCTGCAGAAGTTACTGCTGTCTTTTTGTTTGTCTGTGCCCTGCCCCCAGAGGTGGAGCCTACAGAGGCAGGCTGTGGTGGGCTCCACCCAGTTTGAGCTTCCCGGCCACTTTGTTTACCTAATCAAACAACTAATTTGGCAATGGCGGGTGCCCCTCCCCAAGCCTCGCTGCCGCCTTGCAGTTTGATCTGGGACTGCTGTGCTAGCAATGAGCGAGACTCCGTGGCTGTAGGACCCTCCAAGCCAGGTGCGGGATATAATCTGGTGTACCGTTTTTTAAGCCCGTTGGAAAAGTGCAGTATTAGGGTGGGAGTGACCCAATTTTCCAGTTGCCATCTGTCACTGCTTTCTTTGACTAGGAAAGGGAATTCCCTGACCCCTTGAGCTTCCCGGGTGAGGCGATGCCTTGCCCTGCTTTGGCTGGTGCGCAGTGTGCTGCATCCACTGTCCTGCACCTACTGTCTGGCACTCCCCAGTGAGATGAACCTGGTACCTCTGTTGGAAATGCAGAAATCACCCATCTTCTGTGTCACTCACACTGAGAGCTGTAGACTGGAGCTGTTCCTATTTGGCCGTCTTGGCTCCTCCCCTGGACAATTTTATGTAAGGTTGGATTTTATGTCCCTTGGAGGTTTGATAGAACTCACCCACAAGATTTGGTCCTTGTTTGCCTTACTCTGAGCTCCAGCTATTCTGGCCATATGTCAGTTCCTTAGAAACTCCTGAGCTCTTTCCTCCCTGAATGCCTTTGTACACACTGTTCCCCTGACCTCACCCCTGTCTCTGTTTGCAGCCTCTTCCTAAATGTTACCTCCTCTGATGCCCTTCTCTGATCATGCTATCCTGGACAGGTTTCCTTTTTCATTTGGTATTCTCTATCTCAGCATCATGAGTATTTTCTTGATAATATTTATCACCATTTGCAGCTGTAAAAAAGAATGAAATCATGTCCTTTGCAGCATCATGGATGGAGCTGGAGGTCATTATGCTAAGTGAACTGACTCAGAAACAGAAAATCAAATACTGCATGTTCTCACTTCTAAATGGCAGCTAAACGGTGGGTACACGTGTACATAAAGATGGAAATAATAGACATTGAGGACTCCAAAAGAGGGGAGGTTGGGAGGGAGTTGAGGGTTAAAAAATTACCCATCAGGTACAGTGTTCACTATTTAGGTAATGGGTACCCTAGGAGCCCAGTTCCCACTAGTATGCAGTATACCCATGTAGCAAACCTGCACATGTACCCTTAGAATCAAAGGAAAACAAAATTTTAATAAAAAGTAATTATCACTGTTTATAGCTTGTATAGTGACTTGTTGGCTTATTTGTTTTATCAATATGAGGGAAGGGGCTAGGTGTGAATTTTTCACCAAGTGCTTAACCCAGTGCCTAGCACATGATGAGAACTTAATAAATAATTGTTAAACAAATGGTTGGTCCTCCCCATTCATGTCTATTATACATAAAGCTGGAGAGTCCACACAGCTCAGTGTGGACAAGTTTCCCCTCTTGTTGAAGAGCCTATTCTTCGAAAATTTTCCTTTTATCTTTCCTAGTGAGAACTCAGGAAGTGAAGTGTGATTGAACCAAGTTGTCTTAAATTATTTTCAAAATAAACTACAGGGAATTTGGGAAAATTGCTGTACATAGTACATTTCCCCCCACCCCCACTTTGGCTTTCTTTGATTATTTAAGTTCTGTAGTCAGCAAATTAATGCTTAATTCCAGAGGCTCCCATTTTGTTTATCTCCAGTAATCCTTTTTTTTTTTTTTTGCTCTGAAGTCTACTTTATCCAACATTAATATAGCCACTTCAGTCTTCTTATGCTTACTGTTTGTATGGTATATTTTTTTCTATTCATATTTTTACCTATCTGTGTCCCTATATTAAAACTGTGTCTTTTATACGCAGCATATACTTGGGTCTTACTTCTTTACCCATTCTGACAATCTCTGTCTTTTATTTGGAATGTTTAGTCCTTTTACATTTAATGTAATTATTGATTTGATTGCATTTAGGTCTATATTTTTTCTTTGTTTTCTATTTGTCTCATCTGTTATTGTTCTCTGTACAGCTTTCCTGGCTCTTTTTGGGTTAATTTAATATTTTTAAAAATTTATCTGTTAGTCTTTTTGCATTTTAAGTGATTGCTTAGACATTATAATATATATTCCTAACTTTTTAGAGTCATAGAGTTAATATTTTATCACTTCATGTAAAATGTAAGAACCTGATAGTCTTACAGATCAGTTTACCACCTACCCCTGTGTCATTTATATCTATTTGATATAGATGTCAGATTAGTTAGTTGTCATCTGCATTACATCTCTGTGTATTATAAACCCCACATTACAATGTTACAACTTTTGCTTTAATCTCATTTTGTTTAAAGTTTTGCAATTTTAGGTATTAGCACATGATGAGAACTTAATAAATACTTGTTAAACACATATTTCATTTCTAATCATTTCTGGGGCAAGAGTGAAAACCAAGGCCTAGTTTATAGCTCTAGTAGATTCTTTGTTTCTGAAACTGTCTACATGTATTTATAAATCACTGAGAAACCTACTGAAAGTTTCTTTTTTGGAGCACCCAACTGCTGGCTTTCACCTAACAAACTAGGCTTATTCATCGTCTTTTTTGATTTAAATTTCAGTGACCATCCAAACCTCCTTCCTCTCATACCAACCAGTTCCCTGTATTTCTTCATGCAAAATCAAATATTTATGGCATGCACTTTGTTATCACACTCTGGCATCAAGCTGTCCATAAAATTAATCTTTTTTGTTTTTTGCATTTCTTTCTGAGGCAGTATTTTATGCCTTTTCTGCTTTGAGTGTCTGTTTTTCCTAAGACTAAATTGTCTTTTTGTGTGGTACTTTTCATAACTGAACTTGAGCTTTCTGGAACATTCTCCTCTCTTCTTTCTGTCTTCATGTTTATGCTGTTGGTTGGTGGCTTTTGAAGAGTGTTTTTAATTCTTTTCCTCTGATTCCTTGCTGAAGTATTTTTCTGACTCTGTGCGCCAAAGACGATGAACTGTACAGAGGCATGCTAGCAATGCCACTGAGTAGCTGTGTGACTTTAGGCCAGTCACTCAATTCCTGAGAACTCTAATTTATGTGAAATTACCTAAGGTTCCTTCTAGTTCTAACATTCTATGTTCCCATCACTTGAACGGTACCTTTAGTGACATACAAACACTCTTCAACAGGAAGTGGGGTTGAAGCTGCTATGGTAATATCGTCATCTGTTCACACACACAAGTACACACACACAAATATACACAAACACCCTCCTCCTCTCTCGTTATCCTCTGACACTTCTGATTTTGATTGTCCTCACTCTTAAATGCTGTTTCTGTTAATCTTTCGATTCTCACTCTGTATTTAGCTGCACACTCCTTCCTCTTCAAATACCCTCAGGGTTTATGTTCTTGAAATCTGGGGGCTGTACCCACTTCAGCTACCTGGTAGCCTTCTGCTCCTCCCCTAGCATTGTGCTAACCTGTGCCTACTCGGTCACCAGAGAGTTTTTTTCCTCCTTAATCCCTTCACCAGACTCTCTCTTTCCAGATGGCCTCACCTGGAACCATGGACTTCCATTCTGCTATGTCTCCAGCCATTTCGTCTATGAACAAAGTGGGCTACATTCTTGTGGGTGACGGGATTCCTGAGAAAAGGACATGAAAAGGTTGGAAAGGTTTATGAAGTCAATATAGTAGAGAGATGGGACTGGCCCAAGGTGAAATTATAACTTTGGGAAAGTGTATTTTCCATACTCTTCCATATCTTTTTCAGATATGTTTCCTTTCTTTGGTACACCACATTTCATGACATGAGTGCTCTCATAGTACCTCTTCCCTTCTTAGGAAACACCACTGGCACCCCTACCTACTTCTCAGGACTCCAAATTCCAGATCACTGCCATGTCTGACTCTTTCCTCCAATCAGACTTACTTGTCCTATGAACACTCCTTAAGAGCTCTATTCTCTGCTAACCAATTCAAGAAACATCTGTATCAAAGGCTGACAATGGTTCAAAGAGCTTCCTTTCCTAAATAATATAACAGAACACGTAAAAAGGAATCAGAGGATCTTGATTTGAAACCAAGCTTTCCTGCTTTCTATCTATGTGAACTTGACCAAGTAATTTACCCTGTCCTGAGTATCAGTTTCCTTTTTCTTAAAATGAGAGAGAAAACATTTTTAATGGGGTTGTTATGAGGTTATAGATACAGTGTAAGCAAGTACTCTTTGTAAGTTCTGTGCTAGGATAAAGGATTTTGAGGCCAATTCATTTGGAAAAAGAGACATCTAGAATGATCACTATGCTAAAGTTGCTTCTTTTTAAACTTTTTTTTCTGTTTTGTTTTTTTTTTTTAGGAGACAGGGTCTCATTCTGTCGCCCAGGCTGGAGTGCAGTGGTGTGGTCGTAGCTCACTGCAGCCTCCACCTCTTGGGCTCAAGAAATCCTCCTGCCTCAGCCTCCTGAGTAGCAGGGACCACAGGCATGGGGCATCACATCCAGCTATTTTATTTTTTTATTTTTGTAGATACGGGGTTTCACTATATTGCCCTGGCTGGCCTCAGACTCCTAGGATCAAGCAAACCTCTCGCTTTAGTCTCCCAAAGTGCTGGGATTACAGGTGTGAGCCACTGTGCCCAGCCAATTTTTTTTTCCTTGAATAATAAAGGGGAAAGAGAAGAAAGTGTGAAGAGAGTAACTGGTAAGATTTGATGAGTGGGAAGTAAGATTTTTGGATACAAGTTCCCCTATCCGGCTATCCATCCACTTTCTGGAGAAAGGACTCACCCAGATGAATATAATGAGTCCTGTTTATTGAATGTGTATTGTGTGCCAGGCAACTTATATACAGTGTCTCTACTTTTCAAAGAAACCCTTCCAAACCCTAGAGAAGGAAATGGCTACTCAAGAATCATGGGCACTTTTTCCAAGATGGCATTGCTGTGGGTGGTAGAGCCAGGTTCCAAACTCAGCTTTGTCTGATTCCAAAGCTGGTGCTCTTTTTCCCATACCACCCTGATCTTACTTCCCTGAGAAAGCTTAATGATGCACCTCAGGAGCCTCACTCCTCCCTGGGCATCTGGATCTCCTTCAAAATGTGCTCAAAAAACAAAGAGCAAGCATGTTCCAAAGTAATCTGAAGTTGAGTAGCCTGAAGGCCTTTGGGCTAGACCTGTTAGAACTGCAATGAGGGCTGAGTGGCCTCCCAATAACTGGGTCCCCTGTGGGGCACCCAGAGGGAAAGGGAATGTGCCTTGGCAAGCTTGAGCTCATCCAATGGTTGGCACCGAAAATTATAAAGTGGGGGAGACTAAAGGAGCAGCTACATCATGACACTGCATGATTATTTTATATTGGCGTAATTCCTGCTTGACTGTTGCGTAAGCCACATCACATGTCTGAAGTGGAAGAAGCCCTTATAGCTACGTGTAGAGCTGAACTAGGTATTCCTCATGGCAAATTTCTCAGCGAGGTGGCCTGGTCCAGAAGTCCCTGAAGTGGCCACCTCTTCCCCTACTTATGTTGAATTTGAGTCCAAGTTTATACCCTTCACAGGGAAGGTCCTTAAGGTGACTTTCCCTCACACCTGGCCAGGTGCCATGTCGTCATCGGCACCGAGGCGATGTTTGAAGATAACTATGGTGATGAATCCTGGGAGCAGGGGCAGAGAATGAAGTATCTACTAGCAAGGGAGATTTATTTGATTGTTTAAAACCCTGATGACACTGAAACAGATCAAACCAAACCCCAGATTTCCTTTAAATGGAAAATCTTTGGTTTGGGAATACAGCCATCTCCATGTCCTCCTAGGTTTTCCTCAGGTAGGGAACAGGTATTAGGGGCTGTTAAGGAAAGGAAACAAAAGAGATCCAAACTGAATTGCCCAAAGCAGATTTCAAATTTCTTGGAGAATTTGCATTCATCTCCTGATTTGACTAACCAGCTCCAAGCCGATGCAAACAGCACACACAGACTTTTACTAGGAGGAAGAGGTTGAGTGGGAAAAGAGCGTGTGGATTTCTAGTCTTGGGGGAGGCTCCTCTTTGGGGAGACTGGTGGAGGAAGGATGCTCTGACTTCCCAGGTTGTGTCAAAAGGTAATTACCTTATTTTGGCCAAGGTCTTGACTGAGGGCTACACATCGCTTGAAGAGGTGAAGTGGCAATTCAGTTGATTAGAAACAAAAGGTCTAAGATACCTCGGCAATTGTCATTGGGTGATTTTCCCATTCATAATTTTACAGAATTGGAAGACAGAAAATTAGTGCTGGAAGGGCAGTATGGATGTGGGTTGCAGGGAGGATTTAGCAGGCAGGAAATAGGGAAGGGAACTATCATGTATGGGTTAGGATTGTTACCCATTTTCATCATTGAATTATTTCCATGGTGCTTTGAGGAAAATAATTCTACAAGAAACCGAGGCTCCAACCTTAGGTGAGTTGCCTGAGATAGTGGTTAGGTGGGACACAGTGTGGCTGCTGTTCTTCCTGTTGCAAAAGAGGATATTCTCAACCTGGTCATGTGTACCTTTTCCTTTTCTAGCAAAAGGCCGGGCGCGGTGGCTCATGTCTGTAATTCTAGAACTTTGGGAGGCTGAGGCGGGCTGATCTCCTGAGTTCAGGAGTTTGAGACCAGGCGGGTTAACATGATGAAACCCCGTCTGTACTAAAAATAAAAAAATTAGCCAGACGTGGTGGTGGGTGCCTGTAATCCCAGCTACTTGGGCGGCTGAGGCAGGAGAATCGCTTGAAACTGGGAGGCGGAGGTTGCAGTGAACCAAGACTGCCATTGCACTCCAACCTGGGCAACAAGAGTGAAACTCTGTCTCAAAAAAAAAAAAGCAAGAGTCCAGCAGGGAGCAAGATGGTTGGGAGATTCTCTCACAGCTTGATCCCCTGGTTCCTCAAATGGCAAGACTTCTAGGGCCTAGTGATGTGGCTCTTCCACATTCAGGGCTCCTTTTTGAAGTGGTGTTCAAATTTCCTAGCCCCAAAACTGAACCCAAATAATATTGTTTTGTGCCTAGGGTAGCTGAGTCAGGACTTTCTTAAAAAGAAAGAGAAAACAAAATCAAAGAGTTTGGCATACTGATTTTAAATAGAACGAAACCTACACATTTCCTAAAGCTATTGAACTGGAACAAAATCAGATCAAAATATTCTCCGTAAACCTGATTCAAGCCAATATTTCCCTTGGGTTGAGTCCATTGCCACAAATAAATATCACTGAGTGCTCAGGTGCTCTTCGAGACTGAGAATGTGGCCCCATGAAGGGAGGTGCAGTGAGGATGCCAGGCGGGGGCCCAGGCTCAGACAACCCCAGGGTGTGGGAGGACTCGGGGTAGCCCCTCATCCCGCTGGGCCTCTGACCCTTCATCTGTAAAGTGAGGGGGTTGTAGTCCTTCCATGATGTTCAAACTGAAACAAAACAAAACAAAAACCATGGAAACCTTTTTATGAGAAGGTGTCTTTTGGTGGAATCCCAATCTGTAGAAATGATAAAAGCAGAGCTGCTCTGAGTGAAGCAGTGGTTGGTGGCTCAGTAGATCCAGACTAAATTATAGAAGTCATAGCAGTTAATATGGAATGTGCTGTGCACTTTTCTAAGCACTTTCTCTGTAATACCTCCTTTAATCCCCACAACCTTCCTTCTGAGGTGGGCACTATCATTATCATCATCCCAATTTTGCATTTGAGGAAACTGAGGCACAGTGTGGTTAAGTTCATGGCCTGAGGTCACATAGCTAGTGACAGCAGGTGTGAGACTTGGATCCGGGCACTCTGACTGCAGACTGCACCTGTGTAAGTGTCCTGTGCTGTTGCTCTCAGGCCAGCCAGCCAGCTGTGTTGGGCACCAGCCTATGTCAGGGACACTAAATCAGAAGGGAATAAAGCAGAAATTTAGTACCAATGAGCTTCTAGTCTCTGTCTAGAATTCCTGATGTAACTGGCAAAATGAAATTTACACATTGACGTTCAGACATTGTCCATCAGACAGAATTCTCAGGTGGACAAAACCAACATCCTTTCTAGTACTGCCCTATCTCTGATGACAGCTTTGCTTCCCACATAGCAAAGCACGTGCTGAGACTGCAGACTGTTCCCCTGGCCCTGAGACCATGCCTCAAAATGTTTTCCCTACAGTTGCAACAGGCTAAAGTTCTGAGACAAAATGATTGACTGTATAATGCTATTTATCAGGAATGAGTGATTTATTTTATTATCTAATTTTAGAAGTCTTTCATACACTTCCCAAGAGGCTGCCTAGTTCAGATATTCATAAAACGAAAGAGAAGAGGGAATATGAACTACAGAACAGTGAAAAATGTTTTACCAACATGACAGACAGAGGAAATCATTTTAAAACACATTTTGAAGATGTTTTGCATTATAGTAGACATGGAATATATCTCCATCTTTTATACATGACTGTTATGAATGGAAAGATACTATCTTTTGAGATAGTTTAGATAAAGTAAAAATGTGATGATATTTTCAGTGCATATAATACATTTCTTATTTTGTACATAAAAGTCTCATTTTTTGTTGTTGTGGTTGAGACAAGGTCTCGCTCTGTCACCCAGGCTGAAGTGCAGTGATGCAATCTCGGCTCACTGCAACCTCTGCCTCCCAGGTTCAGGCCGTTCTCGTGCCTCAGCCTCCTAAATAGCTGGGACTACAGGCATGCACCACTGTGTCCAGCTAATTTTTGTATTTTTAGGACAGATGGGGTTTCTCTATGTTGGCCAGGCTGGTCTCAAACTCCTAACTTGTGATCCACCTGCCTTGGCCTTCCAATGTGCTGGGATTACAGGCATGAGCCACCACACCTGGCTAAAAGTCTCATCATTTTTGTTAGTAAAAAATAATTTGCTCTTTACCCCAACTAAATAGATGTTAATTTCATAGTTGAAGAAGAATAGCCCACAGGTGTGTTAAACCATCTCCCTGCTTGGTGGTCCCATAGTCTGATGTCAGTTGGGTCCTTCTCAGGCTCCCAGCTTCATTCTTGAGGCATTTCCCCCCCATTACTCCTTATCCCCTTTGGGAAGCCTTGGGGCCACACATAACACAACCAAGCACCTACTGATTCAGATGGCCTTTATGTTGCTGTGTAGCTTTAAGAATCTATGACTTGGAGTCTCAGAATCAAATGGTCTTCCAATATCCTAGGCTACCAGTTCAAATTAGGGCCGCTGTCTATACAACTGCCTGGAGCCATCTGATGCTGGCAGGGGGTGGCCATCAAGGGCTGTGTGTTTCTGGGATTCCTTTTGGGGTGTCCATGGTTTAAAGTATTTCTGAGAGAGCCGTGGTTTACTCAGACTTCCTGGACTCTTGAGAGGCCTAGCCCTGGGGAGGTTGGTTGATGAACAGAATGTAATTGATTTCTTGCTGTCATAATTTCTCTTAATGTTTCATTTTTATTAGTATATTATATTAGTGTTTTTTCTATAATTCCTTTATTTGAGTCCTATGTGCAGCTCCTGAAGACAGTCCCACTTACCATGTAACCAGCATGAATTGATTTATGTAGATAGTTCTCTTTTTCTTTTTTTTTTGTATTAACAGCTTTTTTGAAATAAAATTATGTACCTTAAAACACATTCTTTATAAGGGTACAGTTCAATAAGTTCTAGTAAATGTATAGATTTATGCAACCATCATGACTATCCAATTTTAGAACATTTCCATTATCTCCAAAAGTTCCCTCTTGCTTGTTTCCATTCAATCCCCACTCCCACCTCCATCCCCAGGTAAACACTCATCTCCTCCTGTCTTTATAGATTTGCCTTTACTGGAAATTTTATATAACTGCATATGTTTTTGAGTTTCATTCATGTTATTGCATGTATCAATGGTTTGTTTCCTTTTTGTTGCTAAATAGTATTCCATTGCCTGTATCTACCACATTTTATTTATCTATTCACCAGTTGATGGATGTGTGGATTGTTTCTGGTTTTTGTCTTTTTTTTTTTGAGACAGAGTCTCGCTCTCTGGCCTAGGCTGGAGTGCAGTGGCATGATCTCGGCTCACTGCAACTTCCACCTCCCTGTTCAAGTGATTCTCCTGCCTCAGCCTCCGGAGTAGCTGGGATTACAGGTGTGAGCCACTGCGCCTGACCTTTTTTTTTTCTTTTTTTCCTGAGACAGGGTCTTCCTCTGTCACCCAGGCTGGAGTGTAGTGGTGTGATCACTTCTCACTGGAGCCTCAATCTCCTGGGCTCAAGCAATCCTCCCACCTCAGCTTCCCAAGTAGCTGGGACCACAGGTGTGTGCCAACACACCCCGCTAATTTTTAAATTTTTTTGTAGAGATGGGGTTTCACCATTTTGCCCACGCTGGTCTTGAACTTCTAAGCTTAAATGATCATCCCACCTCAGCCTCTCGAAGTGATAGGATTACAGACGTGATCTATTATGAATAATGCTGCTGGGCCAGGTGCAGTGGCGCACACCTGTAATCCCAGCACTTCGGGAAGCTGAGGCAGGTGGATCACTTGAGCCCAGGAGTTCAAGACCAGCCTAGGCAACATAGCGAGACCGTTTCTACAAAAAATAAAAAAAAGTTAGCCAGCGTGTGGCACACACCTGTAGTCCCAGCTACTCAGGGGGCTGAGATGGGAGGATCCCTTGAGCCCAGAAGTTTCAGGCTGCAGTGAGCTGTGATTGCATCAGTGCATTCCAGCCTGGGCAGCAGAGTGAGACCTCATCTCAAAATAAAGTAAAATAATGCTGCTATAAATATTTGTGTATAAGTCTTTGTGTGGACATGGTTTCATTTCTTTGAGAAGATACTTCAGAGTGAAATTTTTTGGATATGACAAATTTATGCTTAACTTTTTAAGAAGCTGCCAAACTGTTGTCCAAAGTGGCTGTGCCATTTTATATCCCCACCAGCAATGTATGAGGGTTCCAGCTTTTCCACCTCTTAGCCAACGCTTGGTATTGACAGTCTTTAATATAGCCTTTTGTGGATGAGTTGTGTTATCTCACTGTGGTTTTAATTTACCTTTCCTTGGTGACTAATAATGTTGAGCATCTTTATGTGTGCTTAACAACCATTTCTATAAATTCTTTGGTGAAATGTCTGTTTAAATCTTTTGACCATTTTAAAATCGGGTTATTCATCTTATTGAGTTGTGGAAAGTTTATCCTGGATACAAGTTCTTTATCAAGTGACTTGCAAATATTTTCTCCCAGTCTGTAACTTATCTTTTCACTTTCTGAATATGGTGTGTTTTGAGGAGCAAGTTTTAATTTTGATGGAGTCCGATTTATCCATTTTTTTCTTTTATGGATTTTTTGGTGTCATATTCAAGAAATCTTTGCCTAAATTAAGGTCACAAAGAGTTTCTCTGACTTCATTCCCATTTAAAACACTTATTAACATATACCTTGTGCCAGCCCCATGCAAGCGGCTGGTAGTAAAAATGTGCATAAAATACTCTACCTTTAGAGAACTTTAGTAGGGGACAGAGGCACATGAGCAATTCACTGCATGGAGGTATTTAGTTGCTTTTATAGAAGTGCTTGCAGCTGGGGCACCGAGATAGCACTTAGCTCTTCCAGAGGCATTGGAGGAAGCAAAGGTCAATTCAGGTGGATGGTCTGATATGTGATCTCATGACCAAAATTCTGGTTGAGGGAAAAGGCATGAACATCTCAGAGGACTCCAGGGGGCCATTGCTAAGAGGGTGTGGGGAGAGGAAATAGACTTCTATTGTCTCAGAAGAGATTAAGCAGATGTTCCTCAGTGGTTTTTACTAACAGAAATCTATCATCTTAATCTGGCAGAGACTGAAGGCCTTAATTAAAAAAAATAAAAAAAACAGTGAATCTAACAAACAGGAAGTACTAACAAACAAAAGTACTAACAAACAGGATTATCTGATTTAAATGTCAATATCTTGGCCTGTTTGGATGGAAGATCTGCCCATCCATCCTATCTATGCCATTTAGAACATCAAGAATGGCATTGTTAGTGTTCTGTCTGCTTTCAGTGACCAAGACTGGTCTTTCTAGAGGCTGAGAGGCAGTGATGCTTGGAATTCTCGTTGCTTCCCATAAGAATGATGACCATGAGGCATCTGGTTATGAATGTCTGTATGAAGGTCCAGTACATGAATAGCTGTTCCTTCACTTGGTGAAGAGGCTTTTGATCATGTTGTTTACTCTTGATGCTGCCCTGAAAGGGAACAAGCAAACTTCTCACAGAGCAGGACTGGGCCCAGGGACCATTCTAGGGAGGAATTAGCAGAGGAAAACAACAAAGAGAGGGGTTCGGTCAGTTTTGCATTACAGTCAGCATTTCAGGGTCTGAAAGGAGACTGTCCTCTCACTACTCAAAGTGTGGTCCCTGGACCAGCACCATCAGCACTACCTGGAGCTTTTCAGACGTGCAGAACATCGGCCAGGTGCGGTGGCTCATGCCTGTAATCCCAACACTTTAGGAGGCCGAGGTGGGCAGATCACGAGGCCAGGAGATCGAGACCATCCTGGCTAATACGGTGAAACCCCGTCTCTATTAAAAATACAAAAAATTAGCCAGGCGTGGTGGCAGGCACCTGTAGTCCCAGCTTCTCGGGAGGCTGAGGCAGAGAATTGCTTGAACCCGGGAGGCCGAGCTTGCAGTGAGCTGAGATCGTGCCACTGCACTCCAGCCTGGGTGATAAGAGTGAGACTCCGTCTCAAAAAAAAAAAAAAAAAAAAAAAAAGTGCAGAATCTCAAGCCCTACCCAGAGAGTAGAGTAGAAGAACAGATCTTCCGTCCAGACTTCCCAAGATTCTACTGAAGCAAAATCTGCCTTTTTTCCTGAGATCTGATGATTCATAAGCACTTTCAGGTTTGAGAGGCACTGGTCTAGCCCAGTGGTTCTAGAGTCCTCTGCAAATGCCCTGGCTAAATGCTCATCCAGGCTCTGTTTAATAATTCCAGGGACAGACAGCCAAGGTCAGTTAGCAGATGAGAATGATCCTTTTATTTTTCTTTTTAGATCAGGCTGGTTAGGCAGATAAGTGGGCATAAGTGGATAAATTGCTGTGCTCTAATTTGCAAGGGCAGGTCAGCTGTTAGAGTTACCCTTTAAAACAGCTCATCTTTACAGCAAACTGATTGCTTAAAAGGTTTGGAGAAAACAAGATGATGACTTTAGTATGTGATTCTATGTCCACTTAGCCTCATTCCACAGTATATCTACCATTAGGAAAATGCAGCGTTATTGTGTGTGAGTACTATTAATGCAAATCAGTTGTCATCAATTATTTTGAGTTTATTGTTTAAATTGCTACAAGCTCTCTTTCATACTAAGATGAAGAAATTGGTAGCAGTGACTCTCAAACTTTAGTGTGCCTCAGAATCACCCAGAGTGCTTGTTAAAATATACTGCTGGGCCCCAGCTCCAAGGTTTCTGATTCAGTTTATGGGCTGGGAACTGATAATTTGCATTTCTAGCAGTTCTCTAATGCTGCATTATAGAAATAGTAGCTTCGAATGCATTTTTAGCAGCACAAAAAAATATCTAGACCCTTATTTGATACTGTGCCCTGATCATACAGAATATAGGGCCAAATTTCAGCAATCATTCTCAGGGGATACAGAGTAACTGGGTTAACCTAAATACAAAAGTAAACTAACAACATTTTCTGAGACTGTTGATTTCTTAGACATTTTGAACCTACATCCACTTTGCTCAACAGCAATACATTTGCTTCGTTTTCCATTCTTCCCCTTGTTTCCACCCACCTCTGATGGAAGATAGTTCTGGTTAAGTGCAGAATGTTTGATCTTGAGCTCCCAAGTGCCCACTGGTTGGTGGGTGGCTCTGTTGGTCAGGTTGGCTGGGACATTCTGAGCATGTGGGCTGGCTCTGAGCTGTGTGATGACCTTCTAGGTCATTACAGTCCTGTATTTAGTCATAGGATCTATCCCAGCCCTTACGCCTTCATCACTTTGTAGGCTCAGACCTCTGATCTCAGCAGATTTAAGGGGCAATTCTATTGTGTGAGGACCTGGCATTGCTAAGTTCTCAGTGAGCTAATAAACCTTCACCACAGCATGGGACCCAAGCATCTCTGATTGGGGTTCCTCTTGGTAATTTTTCCACCTGTGGCAGCTGCTCAGCTTGGAATGGTTCACTCTGACCTTTCCGGTGCCACTTGTCTAAAGATTGCCTGCAGACTGCCCTGCAGTGGAGACTTCCTGCCAGAGAAAAACCATGATTGCCCTTTATACCATAATTGAGTGGAGACAGGATTTACCTCATCGGAGCACCTTGTCTGACTCCATTTCATATTATTAAAAACAGAGACTCTGGACTTCATGGTTTTTTTTTTATAAAAAATTTATTGAGATGATGTAATTATAGGCTTTTCTTTAAAAATTATTTGCAACTCACTGGCCCTGAGAAAAGGCATTTTTTTGTTTTTTTTTCTTTTTTGTTACATTCATTTGATTCAGTCCCTTATAAACCCCACACCTCATAAACAAGAGATTAGAAACTAAACAAAAAGGGGGGCGGGGAAGGAAATTCTAGATTCATTCTGGTTTGCAGGTGGTTGCAGTCACAAAGAGAAATCATCAAGAATGTTCACTTGGCATGTGTGAAAGATTCAGGGGATCTGCAGCTGTTTAGTGTTGATGCAGTTGGGTCAAAAGAGTATCAGGTTAGTCTTCTGTGGGTTTTAGGCAGGGATTATCGTGCCCCCCTCCCCCTCCTTGTGTCACAGCCTTTATTTCTACTCTGAAGAGGAGCAGGAGAGAGTGAACAGCCTCTAACTAGCACCAAATGCTTGGGCAAAGAAAACTGCCCTTTTCTTGGTGTGTTTTCCCAAATCTTTTATCTTCAGTTTCCTGGGTGGGAATGGGCCAGACAGGGTGAGCCCAGGCTGGATCCTGAGCCTAATTCCATTCTTGGCATGCTGTCTGCTCCTAGGGCAAGTCACTTCACCTCCCTGACACCCAGGTTTCTTTTTTGCAAAAGGGAGTTCCTATTTCAAAAATGTATTCAGACTTGGAGCCTAGGCAGTGAAAGGTGGGAATGTGGTTACTTCATCATTTCGGTAAATTGTCACAGCCATTTGAATTTCAGCTAAAGCGACATTCTCATTTGGACAAGAGATCAGTATCAAAAGACATTGGATCAGAGGGTTCCAAACATACTGTTGAAAGGAGAAAATCCATTGGTCTGTTATTCCTCTTTTTCTGTGGGGACGCCCTCATCTCCCCAAAGGATTTGGAACATTGGTGATGCCACCTTAAGCAAGACCAAGTCGCCCTGGGTCAAGATCTTAGAGTTCATGTTACCTTCAACATAGCCAGTCTAGCCAATTACCAGCGCTTTCTTCTGATACAGAGGAGACGGCCTGGCTAGCTTGAGATGTAGGAACGAGAACTTCAAGACCCAAGTGAGAGTGCACATCCATCACACGGCAGGGCTCCTTTGCATTTTCCTCTCCTGACTTCAGATTTGTCTTCTGACAACACCCCCAGTACTTAGTGTTGAAATGAGTCACGCTGGGTGGATCAGGCAGGTACAATATAAACTCTGAAAGCAGGGATTATGGCTGATTGAGCTTTGGGTCCCTTACAGTGTCCAGCAGGTGCTTCAAGGTTTGCTAATTGAATCTGAAATCTTTAGGGTCTGCAGGGTGTAAACACTGTATCCAGGTGCTGGCACTACCCGGGTTTTCTCATAAAGAACAAATGAAGAGGACATTTGCAGTTAGGGGAATTACGAAATCCTTATTGGTAGTACAGATTGATATCCCTTATCTGAAATGTTTGGGACCAGAAGTGTTCTGGGTCTCGGATTTTTAAATTTTTTTTTGTATCCTGGAATATTTGTATATGTATATAAAATGAGAGATCTTGGGGATGGACACAAAGTCTAAACACAAAATTCATTTATGGCTCATATACTTTATACACATAGCCTTAAGGTAATTTTATGATATTTGAAATAATTTTCTATATAAAACAGTTTGTGTAGATTGAACCATAAGAAAGCAAAGGTGTTAGGTGTGGAATTTTCCACTCATGGTGTCATAGCATTCAGGAAGTTTTGGATTTTGGGGCATTTGGGGGTTTTAACTGTTCACATTAGGGATGCTCAACCTGTATCTGAATGGGAAATAAAGACTATATTGGAATGAGCGCCTTCTATTTCTTCTTCAAGTGGCTGAAGGTATCATCCTAAGTCTAACATACTCTTCTGGGATATTGCTTGAAATATAGAAATGCTTGGGGCAAAAGGGAATTTCCCTCCATAATTCAACTGTTAAGATTCTTTGAACAGTAAGAGACTGAGTTCTTGCACTTGGGTGAAGAGGCCAGACTGAGAGGCTCTAATCCTAGCAACATCATGCCCTGGTCTCTGATTTCATATTCATACAGAGGGATGCAATAAAAATCCCTTTCTCTCCATTCTTAGAATCAGTGGCTTTCACAATACATCAGGTATTTGACTTAATCTCTGCATTTGAGATAGAATACCAGTCATCTTAGAGGCTGAAATAGGGATCACCATGTCCTACTGAATGGTCTCAAAAGACACCTGCAGTGTGCTGAGATCTGGCAGAATCTCATCAACATTCAAGCAGACTGAGACCCACTCGCCTCACATAGAAGGTCCCTGACCTCCTCGAAGGTCGAATGGTGGGGCACCTGTGACAGTAGGAGTGGGCTGGCTATGCCCGTGTGTCTACCTGTGCTCTGATAAGAGGCAGGGACAGAGCAAGGCTGAAGAGAGCCTTGATCAGCTCCTCAATTCCAGTGTCCTTGAACCATAGTCCATCTGTTTGCACCCTAGGTTGGTGTCCTTGTCAGTAAGGCCGAGGGAAGATTCCTCTTGCTTGTGTGACCCAAACTCTACATGTCTGACTCAACTCAGAAAAGGCTGGGGAGAAGCCCAGGGGTCTGGTAACTTCACCTGGGAGCTGCTGATGCGGGCACATATGTATCCTGGAGGAGCTGTGAGTTTCTCCCCCAACTGAGTGGAGAAAACAGAGGGGAACAAGGAGGGGGTGCTTTGTAAGGCAGGTGTAATCTGGATTAAAAGAAACTGTACTCCAAATATTGGATTTCTGAGACCTATATTGGAAGAGTCAATTTAGAGTGCTAGAAAAGGAAAAAAAAAAATCTAAAACAGCTTTCTAAAAATATCTGTTATCATCAAAAATACTAAGAAGTGGCACTACCCTCATTTTACAAGATACCATCAATCTTATTTTGAGGTGAAAGAGCCACAAATGGGTCCTTTCTGAGACACAGCTATGAAAGAAAGAATGTATCCGAGGAATTTCCTGTCTGCCCAGGCTGGGCAAACAGTGATTGCAACTGAGACTGCCCTCTGGGATCCTCTGTCTCCAAAGCTCTGTGTCCAGTGGAGACCAGGAAACTTTAAAAAAGGTTAGGAATTGAAAAAAAAAAAAAAAAAAAAATTCAGGCGAGGGCATGAAACTGACCACAAGATGGCCTTTGGAGTGGAGCAGAGAGGAGCTTTTCTTTCTCACTAGCCTCTGTTACCTGCTTTGGAAAAATAAATCCCCACTGCAGAATATTTTTGCCCAGTTTCTGGACTGCTGGGTCTGTGTGGTCTTTTCATATTTTCCACTTTGCAGCGCTCCCCAAGCTAATCCCAAGCTGCCGAGGCCTTCCAAGTAACTTGGACAGCCTTCCATCCTTATCTTATGCCTTAGACCCATGGTTCTCACAGCCATCTCAGGGGCGGCTCTCTGGACTAGCATGTATCCGTCTGCAGCACAGCAGCATCTGTGATGATTTTGGCCTCCCTCAGATGGGTAGCCCAATGCTGGGATGTGGGTTTGATTCTGTGCTGCCGGCCATAAAGCAGCCGGGTCAGTGATTCTGTTTAGGTGCCAGCAATCCCCAAGACTCTCCAAGAGGCTGAACGCTGTCAGAAGGCATCTGAATCTCAACAGTAGGCAGGGCGGGAGGACAGAGGGGACCAAGGGAAGAACAGAGCAAGAGAGAGAAAAAGAGAGCTCTCCTTTTCATTTTATCTTTTTTAAAAGCATTTTTTTTTTTTTTCAGCCAAGACCCAACAGTAACAGGAACAAACCTGATCCACGTGGCAGGAAAAAGAGGAACCGGAACCCCTCTGCAAGTATTCTCTCTCCTGACCAGCTGGGCTTGCCGCACTTTGTGAGATTTGCAAAAAATAGATATATAATAGATATATATTTCCATAGGAAAACAACATATGTCTTCCCCTAGATGAACGATGAAGAGTCAAACTGCATGTTCTTAAAACAAAAACAAAAACAAAAACAAAAACACCATGAAACTAACAACGGTGGAAGGGTGAGGGTGAGGAATTACAGATGGAGAGATTCCAAATCAGAAGGAAACGTGACATGCGAGTCCCAGGCTCATGCCCTCCGCCAGAATTCCAGCCCCGCCTGTGCTGGGTAGTTTGTCTAAGGTGCTCCAGGGTCCCTCTTGGTCTGCAAGAGAAGTGTCCCTGCCATTTCTGGGTCGCTTCCTTTTCCACTCTCCTCAGCCCGCCTGCTCCGTCACACCTCCAGCAATCCTGGTGGGCAGGGGTTCCCTGGGCTGCTGGCCCGCTGAGGTGGACTGTTGGTTCCTTCAGCATTCATCTTCTTGGTATATTTGTTCATCCAGCTCCTGGGACTCTAGGTGCTCCAGACGGTCTGTTCGGCCACTCATGATTTCATCTGGGGTTTTCATAAACCTTTGGAAGAAGAAGTGGAGGAGGTAAGAGATTCCATTTTCCTAAAGCCGTCTTCACTCTGAACTCTAGCCTGTATATAAAGAAAGGCTCCATCATCTTATACAGCTGGAGAGTTACTGAACCCCGAGATTAATGCTAACTTAGTGCAAATGAGGAAAAGGTACTCCTTTCTCTGACTGTCTAAAAAGTGGCAAAATGCTTATTTAAAAAGACTGGGGCCAGACATGGTAGCTCATGCATATAATCCTAGTGCTTTGGGAGGCCAAGTTGGGAAGATAACTTGAACCTAGGAGTTTGAGACCAGCTTGGGCAACATAGCGAGACCCCACCTCTACCAAAAAAAAAAAAAAAAAAAAAAAAAAATCTGGGTATGGTGGTGTGCACCTGTAGTCCTAGCTACTTGGGAGGCTGAGGTGAGAGAATCCGTTAAGCTCAGGAGGTTAAGGCTGCAGTGAGCTATGATCATGCCACTGCACTCTAACTTGGGTGACAAAGTGAAATCCTAATTATTGAAAAAAAAAAAAAAGAAGTCTAGGATGTCTGTGATGTAGTGAGCACCCTTTGGGATCATGTGGTGCGTTAATGCATGACCATACGAGAAAGCCTTGGTCCAGACCATGTATATATGTTTCTTTCTTTTACAGAATTAGATTTTACAGACTCATGAGAGCTGTATATCCACTTCCATTCCAGACTGTGAGCCCAGGAAATGGTATTCAAAACTTAAATTTCAAAGGATATAGTTAAATGTTAAGTGAAAAATGCTGACAATAGGACAACTTAGTGGAGCTTCTGGAAAATTAGAAGGGCAAAAAAAAAAAAAAAAAAAGAGAGAATCTTTTACAATGTTATCACTGATTCACCCAAAATGCCAGCAATGAACCCTCTTTAGTCTGTCTACCTTTGCAACTGGGGTGTACAGCAAGCCTCATCTTCCTGTTCAATGGGTTAAACTGGAAGTGACATCAATGACATGTTTTGACCATAATTTACTTGGCTCAGGAAGGCAGCCTGGTTGCAGATGTTCCGCCTACACCGTAGGAGCACCCTTTCCAGTCCCCTTCTGTGCCTACACACCTTTCCCTCCCCCTATACTCTGCCCTGCGCCACTATCTTAGAACTTACATTTTCTCTCATTCCTCCACATGCAAAAGCCTAAAATGACGACTCATCAAGTCAAGGGTACATCCTTTGCTCTGCTCATCTGGTCCTTCTACCATCTTTATCTAGGAAGCTCTTATTTTCCACTGTTCACCAGTATGAACCCAATGCAGTCTAGTGGTCTTGGCTCTTGTATAAATCATGGCGCATGCTCTCCTACGTATCTTTAGCTTTTCCCTTATCTGGAGCCCTCCTGACTCTTCTCACGAGTTGAGTCCTACTCATTCTTTGTGTTCTGTCTCCTCATCAAAGAGCTGCTTAATGGCACTAGTCCATGATTTCAACACTTAAACATCCATCTTCTTCAACACTCAAACATCTTGTAAAGAGTATCTATAATTCAACACCTCACTTGATTACATACTAGGTCTTATACCAAGAAACCTTCATTTTGTGGCAAGCCTGGCTTCTAACATTCATTTCCTCAAAATGGAGTAATCTCTCCCTCACTAATAGCACTATTCCTTTCTCTTACTGAAAATCTTTTATTGGAAGCCTATCAATCTTCTGGCTACTACTGCTTTTCCTGCTCATTACTGGCAAACTTTTCCAGCAGTATGATCTGTAGCATCTGCAGTCTTTCTCCTCTTCTATCCCCTAACTGAAATTTCTCCCTCCACATCCGAAGTCAATAAAGAGCCCCTCTAAGCCAACTCTACAGATGTCCTATGCTTGGCCCCCCCAAACCACCCCTTTCTTCTTTTGATGACCTTCCCATATTAAGCTTCTGATATTCCACACCAGGCTGTCAATAAGCATTAACTGAAAGGTTTAATATAGAATGATAAAAAATAGAATCCTCTACCTTCTAGGAGCTTATAATCTAGTTGTTGGGGAGAAGGACTTGACACATAAAACTACAGGCTGAGCATCCCTAATCCAAACACTGGAAACACTTCTGGTCCCAAGCATTCCAGATAAGGGCTACTCAACCTGTATTCAAAATATAAATCCTGTAGTCGCTCTAGCTACTCCGGAGGCTGAGGCAGGAGGATTGCTTGAGCCCAGAGTTTGAGGCTTCAGTGAGCTATGACCACACCACTGCACTCCAGCCTGGGCAACAGACTGAGACCCTGTCTCTAGAAAAACAAGTTGGCCAGGCACAGTGGCTCACATCTGTAATTCAAGCACTTTGGGAGGCCAAGGTGGGCAGATCACTTGAAGCCAGGAGTTTGAGACAAGAGTGGCCAATATGGTGAAACCCTGTCTCCACTAAAAATACAAAAATTAGCCAGGTGTGGTGGCAGGCACCTGTAATTCCAGCTACTAGGGAGGCTGAGGCATGATAATTATGAGAATTGCTTAAATTCAGGAGGTGGAGGTTCCAGTGAGTCGAGATTGTGCCACTGCACTGTAGCCTGGGTGACAGAACAAGGCTCTGTCTCAAAAAAAAAAAAAAAAAAGAAAAGAAAAGAAAAAGCAAATTGTAGTGTAGTTAAGGGCTCAAGGGAACCCAAGTGATGATGGAAGACGATAGCTATGTGTGTTGGAGCAGCTGAAGAAGGCCTCATTCAGGGCAATAGACTTGAGGTTGAGCCCTGAGGGTGTAGGTATTAAAAAGGCAAAAGTTAGTCATATACATTTCTGGCATAGGGAATTGTATTAGTGTTGTAGGGCAGCTGGCAGTTTGTATTATGGTTTCAGGAGGCAGCAGAGTGGACCAGAGACAGAAAGACGTTGTTGAGTGAATCGCGATGTGAATCATGAAATCCAGACATCAGCTTCCATCGCCAGGGAAGCCTTTGCTTTTTTCCCGTCTCCCAGATCTCATGAAACTGCTTGTCATTGAAAGACTCCAACCTGGGACCTTCTGGCAACATTCCCTTCTGGGAAATGTAGTTCCCAGGCTTCTAGCCCCTGCAACACGGAGTAGAGTGGGAATGGTGCTGAAGAGCCAATGGTCCATCTAGCACAATGACTGGGACACCGGAAGAGTCAAAGGGAACTCTAGTTTCAAAGTTGGTCGCTTCAAACAGCAGTGATGCCCCTGATGAGTAAAGAATTCAGTAATTCTGGGTGGAATTTTCTTTTCTTTTTTTCTTGAGATGGAGTCTCGCTCTGTCACCAGGCTGGAGTGCAGTGGTGTGATCTCGGCTCACTGAAACCTCCGCCTCCCGGGTTCAAGCACTTCCGAGTAGCTGTGACTACAGGTGCGTGCCACTATGCTCAGCTAATTTTTGTATTTTTAGTAGAGATGGGGTTTCACCATGTTGTCCAGGATGGTCTCGATCTCTTGACCTCGTGATCCGCCTGCCTCGACCTCCCAAAGTGCTGGGATTACAGGTGTGAGCCATCACGCCCAGCCTCTGGGTGGAATTTCTAATCTGAGACGAGCATCTGTTTTGAAGATGTCATGTCTGAAATGCTTAAATGTGATATTTAAGGGGACACAGCCTACAGGAAACTCTTGGACATTCAAATTTGGAATTTCAGGGAGATTTTAGAGCTGGATATAGAGATTTAAGAGCCTAACCACTGAGGTGATAAATGAAGTTGTGTGTTGGGATCAATTCATCCACGAAAAAGGTATAGAGTGGGAAGAAAGGGAGCCAAGGACTGCGTTTCGGTTGAAGGATGAAGAAAAGGCATCAGTAGAGCCAGAGAAGGGAGGGTTCTTTTTTTATTCCTTCTATTCTGTTTCCCTTTCTTGAATAGCCTTTCCTGTTTCTTTTGAAGATCTTAATTGCTTTTACTATTCCTAAGTTACCATTCCTTCCCAACGCTAAAGACCAGGTTCTCCACTCTTTCCAATAAATTAATCATATCAGTGAGCTCATCTGTTCATACATGGTATCACTTCCTACCTGTACATAGATAATTCACAATCTACATGTCTAGCCCCATCTGCCACTCTCTTCTGTCCCACCTGCCAAAACCCATCACCCGAGGTTGTGTTTGTTGATCTCACTTCTACCAGCCTGCAGTTGGCCCCACTAATGACTACTACCAGCACCAGAGGTCTACTTCTACATCTACTGATTGGTCCTCCAGATCCCTCCTTCTTCTTCTAATTCTTTCTCCTCTCTTGCACAGTACTTGGAACCACAGTCTATGTGGTGGCAGGCTAACTTGGTTGGCACTCATTATCTATGAGGAATTCTGGAAAGAAAAATTCTAGTGCAGCAGCTTGTAGACTTATTCTGACTACGATGCATTATAAGAAATGCATTTTACATTATGACTCGTCGCGTACATACACACCTGGAACAACATTTTCATGAATCAACTGTCATTCTTGCTACATGTGATGCAGTCTGGCATTTTCAACTCTATCCTATCCTATCCTTATTTCATTAAAAAAAAAAAGCTGTGATGGACCCATTCAATCTATTTCATGACTCACTGTGGGTCATTACCTGCATTTTGACAAATACTGGTTCAGAAAGTTGCCTTACAGGGACGGTAACCTGGAAGTCTAGGTTTAATTCCTTGTTTTGCCATTGACTGTGCTTTTAACTACACCGGACTTTAATGCCACATAATATTATTTGGTCACTGCGTTATTTTAAAGGTGAGTTAGATTCTGTTCATTTAGTTTTGGCTTTATTACAGGACAGATAATAAGTTAAAAAAAATATTTTCCTTAAATCCTAACAAACCAGTACCTGGTATCCAGTTTGTAGCAATGATTGGCTTTGGGTATCCGATAGGCAGGTAGCGATCTTAACGGTCTCCCCCCACTCCCCGTTATTTAAAGAAAACAGCATCCTCCCAAAAGAAGGAAAGGAGAAAAAGGAAGTGCTACCTGAACAAAAGCCTTTGTCCTGGCTCCTTCCTGATAATGTTTAGTTTGTAGTAGTGGCGCAGGGCTCTGGACATTTTCTCATAGGTCATGTTTGTTCTGTTCTGTTTGTTCAAAGGAGGAAGGGAGAAAAAAAGCACAAAGACACAATGAAATGAACCTCAGAAAAGGCACTGCAGGAGCTATTAAAATAAAAGCTCTTCAGCTGCTGCTGCCTGTGGCCCTGCCAGTTTGGGAAGCTACCTGCTAATCGGCTGCCTTCCAGGCACATCTGTCCCCACCCTTTAGCTTTTTATATTCACTGTCACCAAGGTTTACTCCTAAGGTGAATCACCCTTTGTCCGAAGTCCTGGAGCCCTAGCTAATAAAGCAGATCCCATAGCAGCCTCGCTTATTTCCTTTTCCCAAGACTGCTCTCTGCTCTGCCTGAGGAATTTCCTGCAGGTTCCCCCTATCTCTGGGTCACCCTTCACCTTCTGACCCACACAGCATTTCTTTTTTTTGTTGCAATGACCTTTTCTCAAACTTGTGTTTCTGGTCTGTCATTTTAAGGAAGACAATTTTTTTGTTTAAATTCCTGTTGTGGAAGCAAGAATACAGTGGTTCTGGGCCCGAGGCAATGGTACAGTGCGAGCAGCAGAGGGATTTTTCTCAGTGACTCACACGTGGAAGTGTCTGTCAGTGGGGCCTTGCCATATTTGGTCATGGTCTGCATTACCCACTACCTTCTTAGAAGGCTGCAGGTCTGGGCACACCTGGCTGGGCCTCCCTGCCTTCTCACTCAGCGGATTGGGGTTGTGCCACCGTGCCAACATCAGGCTTTGCTTCAGGTCCACCTATCGACTGGCCTGGATCACAGTTACCCGCTTTTTACAACTGCACACTTGAGCAGTCTTCCTTACTGCAAAAGACTTTATTCAATTCCATTCCCTCCTCCCAGTTTGGAAAATTGTGGGGCAAACTTCATTGCTTGCTTATAAAGGGGATGTTTTACAGTCAGAATATAAGTATTTTCTATAAAGAAATGGGCTTTGGGGAACATGGGAGTTTCTAACTGAGCAGAAAAGAAATGGCACTTCCCAAGGTCCCCTGTGAGTCAGAGAGTCTTGCTGTACTTCCCTTTTACCCAGTTCCTAACAACAGTGGAGGTGGCGGGATCAGGTCAAGGGGAGTGGAAACAAGAGTCACTCATGATGCAGCCCAGCAAACCAGGACATGTGAGTTAATGGGCACCTGGTCTCAGGAACAAATGGTAAGATGCATCTTTAATTATTTCCTTCCCTTTGCAACTGCCTAATTGCTTGCCCAGCAAGGAATAAACTAAATAAGTATGGGCAGACGTAAAAAGCAGAAGACAGACGATTATCCTCCAATCCAGGGATAAAGACTTCATTTCGGCACTAGTTTATGGAGCAGTATCTGCTGCCCTTTTACCTTATGGTTTCCCCACAGTCGAGCCAGTCCGTTGGGATCCACTATCCGGAATATTTTGGATTCTTTGTCCTCCCATCGGATGAAGTTTTCGTACCGGCTGTCAGAAAGCAACTGATAGACGTAATCCCAAAGCAGTCTACAGTCTACAGAGGAAAAGGGCAAGAAAACACTGTTGAAAATGTTTCTTGTTGAGGCACTAACCAGAAGAATCAAAAAAGAATCCAGCAACTGCTTCTGCCTAGCTTGGGTTGACTGATCGTCTAACTTCCTTGTTTTACAGGGAAGAAATGAAGGCCCAGACAGATGGAGGGAGGGCCTGTTGTGTGACCTTTGACCCACTGGAGGCCTCAGAGATGATCTAGGCAACAGCCTCCCTCCACAGATGATGACACAGTGACCCGGAAGTCTACGGTAGTGACCCAAACTTAAACCTGGGCAGAGCCCACGTGAAAGACAGGAAGCAAGTTCTAACTGTGAATGAATGGGCTCTGAATGTGTGTTAAATGCAGGCTGGAAGGAGAAAAGGGTGGAAAGAGGGTCCTGTTGTTACAGAGAGAGCTGTGTGGTAAAAAATAGTGGAGTGAAAAGGTTATCCTGGTGTTGGTGGGAGATGGATGGATAAAGATGAGAAGGCTCAGGTAGGTAGGCTAAAACACAGCAAAAAAGGAGTGAGGAGTGAAAAACGGCGGGAAAAGAAAAACTATGTGGCTTGGTGACTCTGACTGTGGGAACTGTGGCTAGTATGGTTTTAAAAAGAAATACAGATATTCTCATTCTATCCCATTTTGGAGGCCTTTAAAAATGTTTTGATATAGTGGATCATGGCAGAAAGGAACCCAGTGCAAAAATCACTTTCTCCACTTGCAGAACTGATGTTTGAACATTCAGGCAGGCAATGGATATTTACTAAGTGTTAAGTGATTTAATATGGCCTAGGCATGGTGTTGGGCCTTGGCTTTCGGCTGTGGGTTAGTAAGTTAAAAGAGAAGACATGGCCGGTCGTGGTGGCTCACGCCTGTAATCCCAGCACTTTGGGAAGCTGAGGCAGGTGGATCACTTGAGGCCAGGAGTTTGAGACCAGCTTGACCAACGTGGCGAAACCCCGTCTCCACTAAAAATACAAAAACTTAGCCAGGCATGGTGGCGTGTGCCTGTAATCCCAGCTACTCGGGACACTGAGGCAGGAGAATAGCCTGAACCCACGACGTGGAAGTTGCAGTGAGTCGAGATCGCACCACTGCCCTCCAGCCTGGGTGACAAAGTGAGAGTCAGTCTCAAAAAAAAAAAAAAAAAGATGAAGACAAAGACGTGATGTACACCTTTCCCTTGTTCTGTGACTTTCTGGATGTGTGCTGTGAAGGTGTGTGGTTGCCCTCCAGCAGAACCCTGGGGACAGATGTGTGCCTTCTAGGTTGAGTTAAAGGTTAACTGGCCTCCAGATGAGGAGAAGCAGCACCAATTTCCAGGTGTTCACTGCATGATTCTGGAAATGCCCACTTTTTATAGGCACTTGTCAGGATGGCTGGTGATGGAAGATCAATTACTAAATACCAAGTATGAACTTGGCACTTTACCTGTATTATTTCTGATCCTCAGAGAGGTTGAAATAACTTGCCTGAGGTCACAGGGATTTGCACTCTGGACTCCTGCACTACAATGTTCTTTCTTTTTTACTTTGGGTGAGGCCTGGGCCTGGCACATTTGAAAGGGGAGTGTCCAATTGAAACTTGGAATATATTACAGCCAACACATCCGCATTGCAGAGAAAGACATACACCCTTCTCTGGGGGTATATTTACAAGGGGAATTCAGTTGGGCCACCCTGGACACGTTTCTTAATCTTCCTGAGGTTCTGTTGCCTCACTTATGAAGTGGGAATAACAGCACTTACTTTACAGGATTATTGTATTAGTGATAATGGGAGGGAAGAGAAAGTAATAAAAATAACAACGGTATTTAGTGGGTGCTATTTGTAGGTACTGTGCTGTGGCTTCGACAAGCCTGGTTACATCTGACCCTTAACGCCGCCTTATGAGGCAGGTGCTGTTGCTATTCCTATTTTATAGATCAGGAAGCTGGGGCCGAGAGGGTTTGATGATTTACTCAGGAGGACACAGCTTATGAATGACACACAGGATTCTTGGCTGTGCATGACCCCAAAGCCCATGCTATGACCCACTTCCCAATGCAATTTCTAGTCTCAGAGAAACTCGTTAATGGGTATAGGTTTATAAAATCTTAGGACTTTCCAGAACAAAGTACACCTGCTCAGTGTATCTTTTCTGAACTCCAGCATTCTCTTTATATGTTTATAAAATCTTAGGACTTTCCAGAACAAAGTACACCTGCTCAGTGTATCTTTTCTGAACTCCAGCGTTCTCTTTGAATAGCAGAAGACACTGGCAGAAAAATGTGGCATTTTCCAGAAGCTTAATCTTTCAAGGAACTACCATTAAATGTACAGCAGCCCTAAATCTTTAGTATCCCTTATGGTATCCTTTCTTCTGTATTATCTGTGTTTAAACATTAATATGGTGTGTCACTCATTGTGTTTTGGAAAAGGACAAGTGGCCTCCTTCTTAAAACAATGACACCACAGTCCTGGAGTTTGAACTCCATTCTAACAACAGAAGCTGTCCAGCCACTTCTATTGCCCAGCCCACCTTGCCATGGCTGCATTCTGTATTGCCAGGGGGTGGGCTGAGGTAGGGGTGTGGAGAAGATGAGCAACCCGAGCATCATAAGTACCTTGAGAAATCAGTGTCCTACTGCAGACGGAGAATAATCTAGCTCATTTTTAAGGCATTTGAAGGAGGATGATTCTAGTTTCTAGGCAAAGCAGTAAAAAGTGGCAAAGTGTCTTTTTCCCTTGTAAGCATCTCCTTGTCTTGAGTCACTTTCACTATAAAGGGAAAATAGAGATCTGCTGTGGTCTGAATCTTCATGTCCTCCCCAAATTCATCTGTTGAAATCCTAACTACCAAGGTACCTTTGGGAGGTGATTAGGTCTTGGGGGGCTCCACCCTTGTGAGTGGGATTAGTGCCCTTTTAAAAGAGGCCTGAGAGAGAACCCTTACCCTTCCACCAAGCGAAGACACAGCAAGAAGGTGCTGTCTATGAACCAGAAAGTGGGCCCTCACCAGATGCCTCATCTGCTAGGGCCTTGATCTTCTCAGCCCCCAGAACTGCGGAGCAATCCGTATCTATTGCATATAAACTACCCAGTCTATGGCAGTTTGTCAGAGCAGCCCCAAAAGGACTAAGGCCAGAACTCAGCTGTGGCTTAATATTTCAGTATTTGTCCTACTATCAAATGGCAGTTACATTTTAACTCTCCATAATCTCTTCCAACTGGAAAACATCTGACAAAATCACATATTATCGCATAAAGTGCCTGTAAATTAGGGCTGGGTGTGTTGGCTTATAACTATAATCCCAATGTTTTGGGAGGCAGAGGCGGTAGACTTGCTTGAAAGTCTAGGAGTTCAAGACCAGCCTGGGCAACATAACGAGACCTCATCTCTACAAAAAATTTAAAAATTATCCAGGCGTGGTGGTGCATGCCTGTAATCCCAGCTAGTTGGGAGGCTGAGGTGGGAGAATTGCTTGAGCTCAGGGGTTTGGGCCTACAGTGAGCCATGATCAACCCACTGCCCTCAGCCTGGGCGACAGAGTGACAGAGTGAGACCGTATCTCTAGGGGAAAAAATGCCAGTAAATCAGGAGGAACAAAGGCAGTTTGTGTGCAGCCCCTCCCATGTCTCCCTATAGGTTTACAATCATTTTCACTGCAAATAGGCTGAGGACACCATCGGATTCCTCTGGATTGGGAATGTGATTTTCTAGTGTGTTCATCTTAATAAATTTCAGCAATTAAGAAACGACGTGTTGTCTTTTACAGTTTGATATAAAGACATTTTGCCCATATGAAGGTGGGTGACATCATGGCAGCCCTCTTGACTCTAGGCAGAAGGCACTCCACTCAGAAGCCTACTGTAGAGCTAAAACAAAGTGGACAGTTCTCCATCCACAAGCACGGGAGTTTTCACTGCATGTTTCTGTTGCTTCTCTTTTACTGTAATGGTACATTCTACTTCTCATAAAACAGTGAAACGTGAACCAGACCATTTCTCCATGTAAGGGCTTAACCTGCACTGGGCTGCCATGTTGGTTTTTCGGAGGCATCAGACTAGGACCTAGAATGTTATCTACTTATCAGATGGCAAAAGGAAGGGCAGGGCTTACCAGAGAACACCGTTTCCCTGTGAGCTTCAAGAACATTTGTATCTGGCAAACTTTTCCTTTCATAAATGTGAAAACAACCCCAAACAAGCTGCCAATTGATCATTTTAAATGACATTTAATCCAGCAAAGCCAACTTCAGCTGAGTAATAAAAATATGTTGACATTCAGGACACACTGAATTAGTCACTAACGGAGACAGCAATAGGAATTTTGTGGCATAAAGCAGTTGTTTCAAGCTCAGAGTATAAGTGGTTTTTATAACATTATCGATTGTTTTGTTTCTTTGGTAAAAATTATGCCTAGATGATAAAAATAACTGCCTGACCACACAATAGATTTTTTTTTCCTTTTTTTTTTTTAAACAATTGACATTCAAGCCATGTCAGTTATTTTTGTTTCTAAGATTTCTATTAAATAAAAGGCAGATCCTCTTTAGGTTCCTAGATCCTTTAGAGGTTGTTGCCACGGCTCACCTGGAATTTTTCAGCCTTTTCGGAATCCATGCCTGCACAGATACAATGTTCTTTGATCATCAATGTAAATGCATAATACTATATAATAAAGCGCACCACACTCTATAAATAGAAGTTCACTCCACTTCAAAACACTTGAACGTATATGTATAAAATGTTTTTGGATCACAAGGTATTCATTAATTTTAAGTGCATTTTTCTTAAACGAAAGGGCTTTCTTCTATCTCAAGGCACATGGATATTTTAAAGAAATTTCCACTATTTGGATTTTTTTTTCCATGAGAAGTAGTTTATGAAAGTGTTTAGCCCAAGTATAGTTCCCTCTCCTTCCTGCTGGGTGAGGTACCCTTGGTATCCGCAGCTAAAGGCATTGTAAAAAATCCCTTCCTGTGGTTAAGGAGAAATATTTTCACTCCCACGTCTGTCTCTTACCAGAGACTCATTGTATAAACTTATTGAGCAGAGACTGTAAAAAGATGGGCAATTCACACATAACCAACATGGTTTCTAAAGAAAAAAACCACGCCAGACAAAACTGATGCTTAAAAAACTAGAGTAGGCAAGTCAAATTATTGACATAGGGAATGGTTAATGATTGTGGTTAATTTAAATTTCAGGAAAGCTTCTAAGAAAGTCATTTTATGTTGTTTTAACTGCCCAAGTGGAATTTTAAAGAAGGCCTGCAAATGACAGTGCCATGGGTATAATTACCAACAGAGAGGCCGAGTGTCCCTGTTACATTTTTTGAAATTACCTAAAAATTAATATGTTTATTTCCAGTTCAGCAACAAAACACGCAAAGTAGCATATGAAATAAAAAGTTGCTACGAAGCTTTACAAATATGGTTCTGAACTGGGGGCATGTGGCAATATCTGGAGGCATTTCTGGTTGTCACACTGGGGTGCAGGGTGCTCCTAGCATCTAGTGGGTAGAGGCCAGGGATGCTGCTAAATATCTTACAATATACTAAGCAACCCCACACATTATTTTTTGGCCCAAATATCAAGAGTGTTGAGAAACCCTGCTTAGAGAAACACCGTTTACAACATTCAGGGGGCCATCTGCTGCTGCTTTTTTTTTTTTTCTCCTCCTCCCCCTCTATTCTAGATCAGCCATTACCTAGAAGCAGAAAGTTGGTCAATCCAGTGCAGCCAGGTGTGTGTTGATACGCAGAGGTGTGTTTACAATGGGCAATTGCTTGTGCTTTGCTGTGGCTTAGGAAAACAGAAAACATGTGTGCACAGCGGCACGCTGGAGGAGGGAGAAGTGGAGGCAAATTATACAAAAATCTATGCTTCCTGGGGCAGAAGAACCACAGCTGCAAACGAGGCTGGACCTTTTCACCTGTGATTACATAAGGTGTGGAGAAGGCTGGGAAACACCAGTATCCGAAACTCACACCCTGTAGCTGAGATCCAGCCCGCAGCCAGAACCTAATAAGGCCCAGCCTCCGCTTTGCTCAGGTGTGGGTGCAGCCTGGGAATTCACACCCAGGGACTGCAGAGAGGTAGGACTCTGTATTACAGCACTGTGCGCCCTTACACAAACTGGAATTTCCAGTCTCCTCAAGCCCCTTCTATTATTTTCCACTCAGCCGCCATGCTGTTGATGTTTTTTATCTTTTAAAAACATTGTCCTGAAACTTCCTCCTCTTTTAGGGCTCTTTGATTTCTCAGTTGTTCACACTGAAAATAAAGTGCAGTGACTCAGCCGCTGGGAATATTCCTGCTGGAGTGATGGCTCCTCCCCTCCCCAGTGCTCATCTTATTCATCCCCTCCAAATATGGACAGCAGGCAAAGCTTCAGGGAGGGGAAGCAGGAGCATAGAAGTAAATCTCCAAGGAAATAAGAAAACGGAGGTGGCCTTGAAGGGGCACCCCACACAGGCCTTCCCTGTCAGTGCCCTGCGTGGCTCTGCAGGCAGTTGTGCTGGCTGCACCCACAGCTCCCACACAGTCCCTCTCAGATGGGCAGGATGGCAGCTCAGCAGTGGCGGGGGGTGGGGGGGGGGCAGTAACACGTAGCAATTAACTTTCTCGTGCCATGCATTCACATGTTGTCTCATTAACAGTCAAAAGGGCCCAGAAATGGGTATTACTATTCTCAATATTACAGATAAGGAAAGAAGGGCTCAGGAACATTATGCACCTGCTTGGGAGTCAAGAACCGCATTCCAATCCTGCTGACTTCGCAGTCCAAGCTTTCGCCACAGGCCCACACTGCTTCCCTAGGACTGTTCGGGGCCGTCTGTCTCCAGGAGCTCTTGAAGGTACTGGGCTACAGAGGTCTACAGAAGGGCATCTCCCTGAGATAGTGCGGGAGGAAGCGGCTCTTTCACCTGGTACTAAAACACTGGAATCCTTGTGGCTTCTGGGGACATCCCACAACCCTATCTTTTCTTTCCTGCGAATACAGATGTTTATGCACAGATGCATGTGTGCGAAGGTGCGCATGTGTCTGCACACCCCACACCTTCCAACAAAGGCCGAGGGCTGAGACTCGCCCCCAGCACTTTCATGCAATCCCTTCGCACTTCTCTTTTACGAGGTCTTTTAGCTGTCAAGGCTGCTCCTGAGGCTCATGTACAAAATTAAAAAAAAAAAGTCTATAGGCTTCCTTTGAAACAAATTCACAGCAGCATTAAACACTGTGGGAGGAAGTGGAGACAGAAGCAAGATGCCGGAATACAGTGACTTCTCCCAGTCCTTGAAGCCCCTGAGGACAAGCCTCAAACTGCTTTCTCTGGAGTTTCATACTTTTTTCTTCATCTTACTTCAGAGGCTCCCCAAATTGAATCTTTGTATATATAATTCATCCAGTCAATAAAACCAAATCAAGAAAGTACATTGTTTTAGTTGGGTGACAAATAAGCAATGCAAGAGACTTGATGTCTCCCTGATTAGAATCTTTTTGTTTCTGTTAACGATGTAACCTTGAGAGATAGTAAAAGTATTTTTTAAAGTCGCAAAAGGCTACCTTTAAACATTCCAAGGATTGCTGCAAAGTGTGTTCTAAGAGGGTTGGGAGTGAAGAGACGTTGAGCTGAGAGGAAATTCTGTGTCTTGCCTGCTGTAGGATTAATGACCCAATTGACCAGCGATAGCCTCACAAATCGAAAAGTTCATATTCACAAAGATGGAGAGACTTCAGCAAAAGTTGTGAGATAAACACAAGAAAGGAGATATTCTCTATTTGGGTAGGCCATGGGCTTTGAACACGTAAATCTGTACAGATTGAGGTCCCCACTTTTGGGTAGCAAATGAGGGGTTTTGAAATGAATGAATTATAAAACAATTGTCAGTGTACCAACGAATCTTCTTCCTCAGCAGAGTTGTGGATTAAGGCCAAGGAAGGGACAGGCAGACAGGAAATCTGGTGGCTCAGGTTTTAACGGAATTAAAGTACTTTAAGAGAAAACTAAAATGACTGAAAAATGTTCGTTTTAAGATTTAGCTGTCTATAGTTAAAGTAGGAGCTTAGTTTGTGTCATGGCCTAAAGCAAGAGGACGTTGCCTTCCACCAGCAAGGATACGAAATTTGGCATTTAGAGAGGCAGTGCCCTATCATCTAGAACAATGCCTGGCACATGAGCAGACTGGCAATAATTTTTGAATCAATGAATGAAGAACTATATAATCCAAAGTGCAGATAAATCATTTCTTTTACTTAGCTAAATACTTAGTATTTTATTTATGTTAATGATATTATTGCAACTATTCTGGTTGATCTGAAAATATAGCCTGCAGTCCAGAACCTGTCTCCTCTCTTACATAACTTGTTATTGTTCCTTTCACATGTCTCAAACATGCCTTGTCATCTAAAGTGCAAATAATTCCTTGAGAGCAGGGGCACTGTTTTCTAAGTGTGCATCCTACATTGCATCTATGATTCCAAGCACACTGACCACCACGTACACAATGTTGCAAGGCAGAGAACATCAAACGTTTTCTGTAAAGGGCCAATTAATAAATATTTTAGGTGTTGCTGGCCATGCAATCTCTGTTGTAACTACTCAACTCTGCCACTGCAGCATGGAAGCAGACATAGGCAGTACCAAATAAATGGGTTTGGCTGTTTTCCAGGAAAACTTGATTTTAAAAAAATGCATGGTGGCTGGATTTGGCCCACAGTTTGGGCCACAGTTTTCAAACTTTGCTCTAGAGTCCCAGACCAGAAGGAAACAATAATTTTGGGAAGAACACTGAACAGAAGCTCGAGGCTAGACTCTTGATGTGTCTCAATCTCAGTTCCTTCACCTGTAAAAGGCCCTTCTACCTTTGAAATCAAGTCCAAATAAGGAATTTCAACACATACTGAAAACATGACTCACGGATGACTACAGTCACACCTCAGCCACCTACAGGTGCTTGTGGCCAATATACTTTCTGGCTTTGAAACACACTGGTGGGACACAAGCCAGTAAAACTTTTGTAGGTAAAGTTTTGGAAGATTGACAGATGCTTTCTGCTAGGCTCCTTGCTCCTAAATAGCCCATTCTTAAAGATACCAAGTAGAAAACAAGCACAGAAAGAAGCAACTTTTTCACTATTCCATACAGCATTGGCTGCTGGATTCAAAATAGACCCCAGCAATCTTGTCTCACTCCGTCTTGTGCTAAACTCTCTCCCATAAACACCAGCCATTCCAACCTGGTAAATTCTTAATAACAGTTCTCCTTATCCTTTGCAAAGTAAGTGACACCTTTAAAAATAAGCTACTTGTTATATTTAAAAAGATGTCATTTGTGATTTGTATTTAAACTGTCAACCACCTACTGAATTTCCTTTCTTGATTATTTTAGTTTTTCCATATGGTAAATACCTAACAGACATAAATTTGCATGTATCTTTTTTTTAATTATACTTTAAGTTTTAGGGTACATGTGCACAATGTGCAGGTTTGTTACATATGTATACATGTGCCATGTTGGTGTGCTGCACCCATTAACTGGTCATTTACATTAGGTATATCTCCTAATGCTATCCCTCCCTCCTCCCCCCACCCAACAACAGGCCCCGGTGTGTGATGTTGCCCTTCCTGTGTCCGTGTGTTCTCATTGTTCGATTCCCACCTATGAGTGAGAACAATTTTGCATGTATCTTAATGGTACGATGGGATTTCAGTGATAGTAGATAATGAAAAGAATTTATGAAAAATTTCATATATACACATATACACATATGTATATATACACATATACACATATGTATATATACACATATACACATATGTATATATACACATATGTATATATACACATATACACACATGTATATATACACATACACATGCATATATACATATACACATATATACATATACATATATGTGTATATATACACATGTGTATATATATACACATATACATACGTGTGTGTGTACATATATATATATATATATATATATGTACACACACACACACACACACACTTTTTTTTTTTTTTTTTTGAGACGGGGTATCACTCTGTTGCCCAGGCTGGAGTGCAGTGGCATAATCTTGGCTCATTACAACCTCCACCTCCCAGGTTCAAGCGATTCTCCCACCTCAGCCTCCTCGGTAGCTGGGACTACAGGTGTGCACCACCATGCCTGATGAATTTTTATATTTTTTGATAGAGATGGGGTTTCACCAAGTTGGCCAGGCTGGTCTCGAAATCCTGACCTCAGGTGATCTGCCAGCCTCGGCCTTCCAAAGTACGGGGATTACAGGCGTGAGCCACAGTACCCAGCCTGAAAAATGATAGATTTTTAAATGACCTCAATAGACCTCAACTTGTAGATTTACATTTCTACCTGAAATAGAAAAAATACACTGAGCCTTATCTTGCTTTGCTCCTGGTAAGTTTTCTCCATCTGGAATGACCTGTTTTTCTCTAATCTCCACTTGTCCACATTCTAAGCATTCATCCAAGCCCAGCTAAAAGCCACCCCTCCATGTAGCTTGCCCTGACATCCCTACTCTGACCTCCTGTGGTACTTAACAGGAGCCCTTCTAAGATACATGTCATGTGCTCTGCTTTTATAGTTAACTGTGCTCAGCTCTTTCACGATAAAGACTGTGTCTTATATCTCTCTGAGGCTGTCCCCACCCCGTCAAGAATGCAGAACAGTGCCTTATACACAGAAGGTGTCCAAATGCATAAATTCTAGGGCACCTGAACAAATCACATCTGAATAGTAAGAATTTAGCTTCATTTTGTGATCTACATTCATGAGTACTATTTCCATCTATACCCTCCAGCTATAGTACTCATCAGTTTGACATTCAGCAGCACCTTCATTTCTTTTTGTGCTGTGCTCATTTAAAAAGCTTTAAGGAACTAAGTTTTCTCATCTAACAGCTGCTTTATGGAGATTTAAAGGCTTTTTACGGCTATTCAGTAACGACAGAACTTTTACATTGTACACAGGAATCACCCAATGAATTTCACCTCCAATAAACAATCAATTTTACAAGGATGTGAGGAGTCCAGAAAGACATCAGAAGAGTGGAGTACACACAGGGGTATCCTCAAAGAAACAAAGGTGCCTAAAACTCTTGTGTTTTCTTGGGAGGGTTACAGAATCAAGACTGTCAGAACTGGAAGGAACTTTAGGGATGATCCAGTCCTACCTTCTTCGGAGAAAAACAATGCCTTTCAGTGGAATGAGTTAAATTTGGATTTGGTTGCATTAGTTAAAATAGATATTAGGAGATTTAAAAACTTTTGAATATGCCATTACAGCACTGGTAATTAGTTTTAGGACATTGTGTTATACTGAAAGAGTTAATGCATTCCCCCAAAAGATCTAGGCCCCAGGGTTATTTTACATGAATATTCTGACTTCCTAGAGCCATCAAGAAAAACACATGTTGCCTATTTCTGTGTGCCCTTGAGAGAGCGGACATCCACAGACACCCAGGCTCATCATTTGGTGGGTGCAGTATTCCATCAAGCTTCCTAACTGATGAGGCCGCATCCATCATCAAACACTGATATTGGGGAATGGGATGAAAAAAACAGTAGTATAGGCTGGGTGCAGTGGTTCATGCCTGTAATCCCAGCAATTTGGGAAGCCAAGGCAGGCAGATCACTTGAGGCCAGGAGTTCAAGACCAGCCTGGCCAACACGGTGAAACCCCATCTCTACTAAAAATACAAAAAAATTAGCCAGGCATGGTGGCATGTGCCTGTAATCCCTGCTACTCAGGAGGCTGAGGCACGAGAATCACTTGAACCTAGGAGGCAGAGGTTGCAATGAGCCGAGATTGCATCACTGAACTCCAGCCTGGGTGAGAGAGACTCTGTCTCAAAAAAAAAAAAAAAAAAAAGTAATATAATTTTAAGAGACTAATATTTTGAAACTTACAAACCTACTAAACAAGGGAAAAATAACTCCTCAAGTCTAAACCATGTATCTTTCTTGATTCATGGGCTTACGGTAGATTCCCAAAAAAGTGGTGAAGGCAGTGTCACCTGGGAGGTAGACAGGAGAGATCTTGGAAGCAAGCCAGGCCCACGAGGGCAGCACTATGGACAGCAGCCACGGGGCAGCAAGGGTTGTCCCGCACACCTCGGTCACGGGGCCCCTATCTGACCTTGGCAAAGGCCTTTGCCTCTCTGGGGCTCAGTTTCCTTTGCGGTTTCCCCTGTACAAATCACCCTTCCACATAAGATGAATACTGCAGTCATGAGCTACATTAAAGAGCGGTCCTGAGAATTACAAACAAGCAAAAGGTATCTGCAAAATGTCAAGTATTGCTGCACACACCATGCAAGAAACAAGACAAGAGGGTATATAGACAAGAAGGGTATTGCCTGGAAAGCACAAGATGGGTCATTTACAGAATTCACAGCAATACACTGACCTCATCCTCCTTCTCCAATTATTTGGAGAAATTCACGTTTTGCCTAAGCTCTTTGCTTCTTTATCTACTATTCTTTTTTTCCCCAGTTTTTTTTTCATTTTCTGATTAAAACAATCTAATGTACAGGTAAAAGCAGAGAGATCAATAATATGAATCCCCATGCATCTATCACCCAGACATATAACCACTAGCTGGTGATGGCTAGCCGTGTTTTATGTAGATGCCACCCACGCCCCACCCCCAACTCTGCAGGATCATTTTGAATTGAATCCTAAACGTATATCATTTCCTTTTTCATAGTTTTTAAAGCATATAAGTCATTTTTGTTGGCCATTTTATTTTCTTGATTCAACATCCCTGATGTAAATTATTTATAATAGTGAAACTGAGACAACACTGGTGGTGCACTTGGGGCCAGAGAAAAATCTAGAAAGAAATGATTTAAATAAAAAAGGGACAGTACCGGCCGGGCGCAGTGGCTCACGCCTGTAATCCTAGCACTTTAGGAGGCCGACGCAGGCGGATCACGAGGTCAGGAGATCGAGACCATCCTGGCTAACATGGCGAAACCCTGTCTCTACTAAAAATACGAAAAAAATTGGCTGGGAGTGGTGGCGGCGCCTGTAGTCCCAGCTACTCAGGAGGCTGAGGCAGGAGAATGGTGTGAACCCAGGAGGCGGAGCTTGCAGTGAGCCGAGATCACGCCACTGCACTCCAGCCTGGGCGACAGAGCGTGGAAAAAAAAAAAAAAAAAGGGACAGTACCTCAAGGCAGAGGTAAAGTAGGCTTGTAGGAGCCTGTTGTTCCATTGCCATCAGCATGGCAGCACCCCGATGGTCAGCTAGAGCTCTCACAGGGTCATGGGCTCAGGGAGGAGGGGGGCATTTCTCACCTTTCCCTGAACAGGTCTGTTCTCTCCTGCCTCCAGGCCTCCCTCCCACTATCAAAAGCACAGTCACTTCAGCATCACGCTCTCTCCCCTGCAAAGCCTTGCTCGGTCCCTCCAGTCAAAACGCACCTTCCTTCTGGCTTTGCTTCTACAGCGCTTTATTACTCTGGTAGACAGTAGGTGCTCAATGAATGCTGGTACATAAAATGAATGGGAAATGGGGCTTACTTCATTCTGCCTTATATCTTAGTGGTTTTCACCTTTGTCTCTCCCACTATATTCTAAATTCCTTGGGGAAAAAGATATTGCATGTTAAATTAGCTCTGTATCCCTACTCCTAATGCATTTATTTGTACACAGCAGGTGCTCAACAAATATCTCACTAATGGAGAAATGCTCTATGAAAAGAGCTAAGCTTGTCACATGGTTAGAGGATTAAGCTTCTGAAGAATGAGTTCGTGTAAATTATGAGCATCCTAGGAAACAGACAATGTGTAGATATTTTTCCTACTGGTTTCCACTGGTTTCTTCCCTTAAGTAAGCAAACTTGGGCTTCTTATAATAAATGAAAGAATCTGGGAGTGGTTTCCTCCGTCCAAATGGCCCAGCAACACCTACCCTCCAATACCATAATCCTGTTTTCCTCTCCTACCCGCTCCCAAGGTGAAGGCTGCATGGCGTTACTGCTCACAGGGTGGAATTACAGGCCTGAATCTGAAACAAAGCTTCTTTATGCTGTGTCTGGTCATTAATTAGCTGCTGGAAACTTCAGGACAGGGCCATTAGCATGCTCATAAACCTTTTATTTTAAATGTTTTCGCTTAGCCTTGATTCTGATGTGACTCTCCTTGTAAGCTGGACGTAGGACATTTGTTGCTTAACATTTCTGAGGCTCATTAACTACTCCATCCCAGCGGCTCATTAACCAAGCCATTAGGGATTTCGCCTCATCCAAGCAGAAGCCTCCACTTGCCCTCACAGAGCCTTGGAGGGCGCCTAATTGGGAATGGTGCGAGGCTGGCTGCAAAGATCACAGGGGAGAGTGGGGCTTTGTCAGGTCTCCATGATGCTGGAGCAGCGAGAGGGGAACTCACTCACCTGCTATTCTCCCAATGGGCATGGCGTGCTCTTCAGGGGGGGACACAGAGACCATGATGTGGTTCATGTAAGCCAGGTCTTCCCGATGAGAGAGGTTGATGGGCTTCCCTTCCCTATGCAGCCCGTCCTCGGAGAGCCTGGATTGTTTGAAATCCACGGAGTGCCGGGGGTTCAGGATCAGAGGGTGCATGATGGGGCTGGGCATCAGCTGGATTACGCGTGTGCTCTCCTGCCGGGGGCTGGATGGCTTCGGGTGGGACTCGGAGGACGCTGGGCAGTGATTATTCTCCATGGGAGACACTGACAGAGGGTAGGACTCCTGGTGGTTGTTCTCCTGGTGCGGCCTGGGTCCCTGAGCTCTCTCAGCTGGGGAGAGGCGGCGGATCATGTTGTCCAGGGGGGACCGGAGGGGCCGCTGCTCGGGGTCAGGAGAAGGCCGGTGATTTGTCGTGATAGGTGACCTGGAGCGGTGCAACAGTTCAATGGTGGGAGGGTTGTGGTGCACATTATCCACGGATGGCCTGGGGGTCCTCTGGACACAGTTATCTGTGGAGCAGAGGGAAAGACAATCACAGACCCCAGTGAGTTGGCAGGACAGGAAACTCCCTGCGGCTCTACAGGCGGTAAATGGAGGAGCGTGTAGGTATGTGTAAAGGACCTTTCTCCCCAGAATGCAGTGTCTTTTTCACTGCTAAACAATTTAAAGGGTGCATTTTTTTTTTTTTTTGAGATGGAGTCTCGCTCTGTCGCCCAGGCTGGAGTGCAGCGGCACGATCTCAGCTCACTGCAAGCTCTGCCTCCCGGGTTCACGCCATTCTCCTGCCTCAGCCTCCCGAGTAGCTGGGACTACAGGCGCCCACCACCATGCTCGGCTAATTTTTTGTGTTTTTAGTAGAGATGGGGTTTCACTGTGTTAGCCAGGATGGTCTGGATCTCCTGACCTCGTGCTCTGCCCACCTCAGCCTCCCAAAGTGCTGGCATTACAGGTGTAAGCCACCGCGCCCGGCCTTAAGATGTGCATATTGAAGCTATTTTTCTATTGCCAGGCAACCTAAGGATGTCTACAAGCATTCCGTTAATGACCTACCTGTGGCCTGTAGGCGCAAGGAAGCCAAACTTCCATGCCTCATCTTTTGGCCATCATTTAACTCTTCTACGTCGCTTTCAGAGGTGGAAGGGTTCTTAGGGGTTTCTCTCTAGATGCTTTCATTGACTTACATTTTCACAACTAAAATTTTCATATTCTCTAACTCTAGGAGTTATCAGTATTAGTGATAATGTTAATAATATTAGTAATAATTATTAGTAATAACTATATCTTAGATACTGGATTTCACTGTTTAAAACTTATAGCACTGCTGGCTGGGTGTGGTGGCTCCCGCCTGTAATCCCAGTTACTCGGGAGGCTGAGACATGAGAATCACTTGAACCCAGGAGGCAGAGGTTGCATCAAGCCAAGATCACACCATTGCCTGGGTGAAGAGCAAAACTTTGTCTCAAAAACAAAAACAAAAACAAAAAAAAGAAAAAAACCCCCAACCTTATAGCACTCCTAACCAGGAGATACCACTAGTACCTCTATTTTACAGATGATAAAACTGAGGCATAAAGAAGTTAAGCAACTTACCCAAGGTCACATAGCCAGTTAGGAGATTATAGAACCAGACTCCAGTCAGATTCTAGAACCTGTGTACTCATGACAACATCTGTCACTGCAACATAGAAACTACGACACAAAGTCACACCAAAACCTGCTCTAAGCATGCACAGTGGCCCCAATTTACAGAATGACAATCTTACCGAACTTGAAAGAACTTTTGGGAGCACTTTGCTCCTGAGTGCACAGATCCTACAAGTGCTCAGAGACAGGCAGAGGTAAGGAAGAAGCAGGATGGATAGACACCTCTAACAATACCTCTAACTCATCCCACTCAAAGTTGCAAGCTGGTGACATGTGAGCGAGGATAACATCAGAAGTGTACACAGCTCAGCAACAGAAGTAGCTGTGAGGGCTGGGTCGGGGAATGGACTGGCACACACCTGGCTCCAGAAGTCCCTGCTAAGGTGCAGAAGGACAGAAATCTGCCCATAAAAATGGGGATTTCTACACGGCTCCACACCCAACTCAATGAACTCTCTCTGGCCACATCTGTTCCCAGGGCAGTCTCACCAAAAGGATGTGCATGCTTGCTGTCCTTGTTCTGGTCAAAGAATTGTCCACAGTTCTAAGTAAAGCAAGTCAAACATATCACCTTTGTCCATTAAGATTATATATATATATATATATATATATATATATATATATATATATATATATAAAGAACACATAAAGGGAATTCAGTAATTTGATAGGGTCAGTAAACAGAGACAGACATAGTGGTTTTAAGTTTTACACAGGGTTAAGAAGAAAATGTGGACTTTTTTCTTTTTTGAAAGTTCTACTAGATCTCATCTATCATATGATCACTGAACAAAAATATTGTTCACAATGTTAAAAGATCATCTCCTTGAAGGCAAAGGGCTTATTTTGTGACTACTGTATAACCCACTGCCATAAATTCAAGTGCCTCATCATTGGAATAGCTATCAATAGGAGACTGATTTAATAAATTATAGTATATATCTCTAAAAAATGGAGTACTACGTAAAAGTAAAAAGGAATGAGGAGTATCTTGATATTTTGCTAAGGATTAGCATCCAGAATCTATGGTTAGATATGAAAAGCAAGATGAAGTATTTATGATCTGCCACCACTTATCTAAACAAGGAAAGGGGGAATTTCAGTTTCAACAATAGCAGAGTGGCTTGTACCAAACTAACCTTCTTACGGATAGAAATGAAAGAAACCATATTAAATACATTGAAAAAATTATTTGAAGGTATCAAGGGCAGACAAAAACCGGAGGGGATTTTACTCTTGAAAGAAGGGACCTGCACAGAGTGAGGTCCGTATTTAAACATCTTCCCCCCGATTCTGTTGATCTCCTAACTGCCCTATGCTGCATGTTCCTCCCCAGTCCGTGCAGCACAGGGCAGTTAGAACAGAAACAGAAAGTTGCTTGAGATAGAGTAGGTAGCTGCCAGAATGGCAGAAAATTGAAGAAACAAATCGCATACAGTGGGAGCCTCAGAGGGGAGAGTGATTAAATTGGCATGTAAAAGCTTCCTCAAATTCTTGTCTGATTACCGAATAGGCCAAGTGCCAGGGAGACCCTTTGGAGTTCGGTGAAAAGCAACAGTTGTATAATCAAAAGATATGAGCAGAAATCTCAGCTACTGGCTACTACAGTGGAGACAGAGTTCAGAGTTTGAGTCTCATCAAGTTCAAAGGCTCTGTAAACACTTCAGGCTGTTTGTTACCCCAGAATGGCCACAATGTAGGAGTAAAAACCCTAGGACAAGGGGATCTGCTAAGGGCAAAAGGCAAAATAGAAACAGATTGGACCTAATGAAACGTAAGACCATGCCTCTACAGATTCAAAGTAACTGGCCAGTAATTTGATTGCCTCCTAGAACAAAAGTCAATACTCTTCAGTGGAATAGAACACAATCCAGTGTCTCAATGTGCTCAGCATCCAGTCACAATTTTCTAGATATGAGAAGAAATACAAACGTGCAACTCATAATAAGGAGGAAAGGCCATCAACAGAAACAGAACTTGAGATGATGCAGATGTTGGAGTTAACACAAACAAACAGAAAAACTTTACAGCAGCTATTATAAATAAGTTCAAGCCCTAAAAGAAAATGATGGTTGTAATAAATGATGACACATACAGCCTGCCAAAAGGGAAATGGAATTAAAAAAAAAAGACAAAACAAAGATTCTATAACTGAAAAGTATAATATCTGAAATGAAAGACTGGACTAGATGGACTTAATAGCAGAATGGAGATGAGAGAAGAAAGGGTTAGAAAATTTGAAGACAGATCAGTAAAAATGAAATCCAAACAAAACAAATCCTCAGTGACCTGTGGAACAATATCACATGGTCTAACACACATGTAATTGGTGTCCAAGATGGAGAATATAGAAAAAAACAGAGTAGAATAAATTAAAAAATAATGGCTAGATTGTCCTCAAATTTGGTAACAACATTATCAACAACAGTAAATTCGAAGGTACAAGAATCTCAAGTAAGATATGTAAAATAAAAACCACACCCAGCTACACCATAGTCAAACTGCTGAAAACCAAAAATAAAGAGAAAATCTTGAAAGCAACCAGAGGGAGAAAAGAAACTACGTACAGGGAGAGATTATAGTAATATACTATATATGCATAGTATGCTATATAGTATACATATACACACCATATATACTATATATGATTATAGTATATATGATATATAGTATATACTAATACTATATAAGTATATACTTATATAGTATATATAAGCCTACACTAATATATATAATATATTATATATGCAAATATACTAATTATGGCTGACCTCTTTAAAAAAACCTGAAGAGAGGGACTGCTCAAACACACACACAAGAGGGATACAGATGGGAACCTATAGACTGAAAAAGACTTAAGAGATACATTAACCTTCTGCAATTTATAGATGTTGTTTGGATTCTGATCCAAACTATAAAAATCATTTATGAGATGGTTGGCAAAAAGTGAACACTAGTAGATTATTTGATGATACCGAGGAACTACTAGTTTTCAAGTGATATGATGGTTCTGTGATTATGATTTTATAGTCTTTTTTTGAGACCTATGTTGACACTATTTTTTTTTTTTTTTGAGACGGAGTCTCGCTGTCACCCAGGGTGGAGTGCAGTGGCGTGATCTCTGCTCACTGCAAGCTCCACCTCCCGGGTTCACACCATTCTCCTGCCTCAGCCTCCTGAGTAGCTGGGACTACAGGTGCCCACCACCACGCCTGGCTAATTTTTTGTAGTTTTAGTAAAGACAGGGTTTCACCCTGTTAGCCAGGATGGTCTCGATCTCCTGACCTCGTGATCTGCCTGCCTTGGCCTCCCAAAGTGCTGGGATTACAGGCGTGAGCCACGGCACCCAGCCTGTTGATACTATTTACAAGGGAAATTATATATCTGGGATTTGCTGTAAAATAATCTGGGATGGTGAAGGAGAGAGGAGGTAGACCACAGAGGAAGACAAGATTGGCCTTGAGTTGATCATCAAAACTGGTGATGGGTACATGGTAATTCATTATACAATTCTCTTTACTTTTGTATAGGTTTGATATTTCCTGTTATAAAAAGCTTTTTTTTTTTTAAAGTGCTTAATTAACCTTGCAAGGATATAGGTTGGAAAGACAAGCACTAACTTCCTCACTTTAACCCAAATGCATATAAATGCTTACCGGGCACCGACTAAAATGATCTGTAATCTTTTGTAGACAAGGCAAACTTTCCTTTTATAGATAATATGGATGTCAATTCTGCTACCCACAGAAATGTATTTATCTTTTGTCCCTGGTTCACTTTTCATTTGTCACAGAATATGATCACCATAAACAACTACTGAAGACAGTTCCAGTTTGAACTTTCCTATATTTTCTTCTAAATGCCATTTACAGAATGTCTCTTTACTTAAAAGCTTATTAAGGCTTAAAAATACTTAAGGATGATGAAGACCATGTATTGAAAAATCCCATTTCCTGAATCCATTTCCCGTCTTATAAATTTCAAAACGGTCACAGGCGTTGGTCAGTAATCTGGTTACCTGCAGGCTTTCTTTGATGTCCTGGGCTTCAAGGTTTAGTGTGTGGGTGTGCACTCAGGGCAGGCCTTAGGAAGTCTGGGAGGACCAGGAGAGGAAGAACTTTCATGCCAAGGATAAAGGAGGAACTGATGTAATGTCCTGGAGAGATTTCACTCTCCGTTCCTGCCCAGACCTTGGGAACAATGCAGGAGGGTGATAGTGCTTTGGATAATCCAACTCAGATTTGACTTTGGACTCAGGATCCAGGCAGGAACAGGACTTGGAGGAGCTTGATTTATTTATTTCTCTGCAGATATCACTCAAAGAGGAAGTACTTGATGAAGCTGATAACATTAACAGTAGAGAACTGGATCCGAGGGTATTTAATTCCAGGCTCCTGGTGGTCTGGGCACAACCACTGTCAAGGTTGAGAGGCCTGCAATGAGACCTTGCAAGCTTTGTTTCAGTCTGCAAAGCAGTGCCCATGTACGGAGTAGGCTATGACGTTCTCAGCCTGCTGCCTGCCGCCTCTGTTATTATAAGTTGGCAACAGGGCATGGAAACTTACGAGACCAGAGCCGGCAGGCAGAGAAGCTCCGGACACAGGAAATGCACTGAGCGGACAGTGGGTGCATTAAATCCTCCAGATGTAGGAGTCTTCTGTCTAAAACAAGAAGATTTTTTTGGTCTGGCCTTGGTGTCTGGGTTTGTTCTTGGTGAGCTGCCCAGCTGGAAAACTGGGAAATTATCCACATTGCCCTCATTCTGAAGGTCTTGATATGGAAGGGAAATATACAAGGAAGAGGGAGGGAAAGCCAGACATAATTAGTCCATGTGGCACAGAAGGAAGGGAGGAAGAAAGACCAAGGACTGGCAGGGAACTGTCATTCTGGTTGGAAGTGTTTTCTGATCCCAAACCTTTTTTCCTTGTAGACCTCTGTTAGACACAAATAATCCCTTCTTCTCACTGCCAAACAGCCTAAAATAAACCAGGACTTTAAGTGTGGTAATTTTCTTTACAAAAAGGTCCGATTTCTTATCCTTTCCTCTTATTAGAAAAGTTTCTCTACTTAAAATTCATAAAAATCGGACCCAATTTAATCATGCTATAAATAATAAATAACCAGTAAGCCTAAACAAACAAACAAAAAACTGCCTTTGGTGAAAGTTTTGACCGGTAAGTTTCCAGGGTAGAGCAAAGGCTAAGATCAAGTTTGCATCTCACACACCAGGATCACATTTCCAACACTGTGCTTTCCCTAAGCCCACGGATGCTGGTCAGAGAAGAAAGTCACCAGGGAGATGCAAGTCAACAGGCCCAGGAGGTAATGCTCACTCTAGCCTCAGTCCACTGGGTTTCACTTTCTCCCTATCCAAGTCATTTTGTTAAAAATTAGTGGGAAGTATGAATGATACACAGAGCTAGACAGAAGTCATAAGCTCAAGGTCTTGAGGTGGAATTCAAACTATATTTCATATACCACTCCTGGTCTCTTATGCCTATTATGGGTTGAATACCTCTCCCCCAAAATTCATAAGTTGAAGTCCTAACCCCTAGTACCCTCAGGATGTGACCTTATTTGGAAAGACGGTCCTTGCAGATGTAATTAGTTAGGATGAGGTCATTTTAAACATCCAATATGACTGGTGTCTTTATAAAAAGTATACTCTGGACTTAGAGACATACACAGGGGAAGAATGCAGGTGAAGATGAAGGCAGAGACCTCCAAGGCAAGGAATGCCAAAGCTTGCCAGCAAACCACCAGAAACGAGGAGACAGTCATGGAACAGATCCTATCTCACAGCTCTCAGAAGGAACCAACTCTGGCACACGTTGACATTGGACTTCTAGCCTCCAGAAAAGTGAGATAATAAATATCTGTTGTTTAAGCCACCCCGTTTGGCGTACTTTGTTACAGTGGCCCTAGCTAACTAATACGCCCCCTACTCCAGTTACCTGATGTTCAACCTCTGCTTGGTTTGGGGCCTTTCCACTGACTGTGTACCTGGCATTTCAGCCTATTGATCCCCACAATGTGCCAATGTCACTGAACTCCCTTGGAGGGCCTGAGAAGAAAACTGCCCTAGTTTGGACTGGCTGATTCACATATGTTTGAGGTTATCAACAATAAACCCTAGGTAAGCTCCTAGAATTGTATAAGCATTTGATGACAGGGGCTAAACGAAACAAAATGGGTAACTTGTAGTACTCTGAGGCTTAATCTTCATTACTGCAGGCCGGGGCAGGACTGCTTTCAAACAGGCCACCCTTCCAGGGGATCAGTACAGAGAGTACATGCACATCTGCCGACACAGGAGGCCTCACAGGCCTCACAGTTGGCGCTGCAGACTGTCTTGCTCTTCACAGGCAGTATAGGGGAGTCTCCTTTGTCTCCATAAAGCAGCACAAAAGAAGTGAATGAAGAAATCAAAGGATTGGATTTCCAATAAGCCAATTAGGTCTGTTTGGGTAATCCTCTCAATCATGTATAAGGCCTGGGGTCACAGGTGGCACAGAGATAAGGCAGAGAGGCCCTGGAGTGGGGAAAAGAGCAAGATGACTCCTTAACTGAGGGCTTCCTTCTCTGGAGATGAAATCAAACTGCTCCCAGCTCCTTATCTCAAAGATCAGATGGCATTTCCCTAGGGGTAAAGGAAGTCTCTTGGAGACTTCCTGCCTGTCTTGTGAGAGTCATTCATGCATATTAGGGATCTCTTGCCCCTAAAACTTCTGGCTTAAGAGAGCACGCTAGCCCTAGGGCTAAAAGCAGCCTCCAGTTGGAGAACCCTGGTGCAGGCAGGGAGGGTGAGGGGCCCCTCCTGTAATAGGCCGAGGGCCCAGACAGATGCAAAGAGGGTCTCTGCACAATCCAGTCCCTACACTCCGTCACAAAACACATGCTGCAGCAAGGGCAAGGGTCAGAAGGTAAAAGGTCATGCTGCCCTAGGCCCTGAAATACAGGAGGCAAAGCAGGAAGAAAGGTCCTGGAAGGAAAGCAGGACTTGCAGAAGGCTGGAATGAGGCTGGGTCAGGGGAAAAAGGTGTTAAGTGGTGCTCGTGGGCCCCGCTCCCAGGGAGAGCAGGAAGTCAAGATCTTGACCTGTTTTTGATGGGACCTGTCATTACCTGCTGCCAGATTCAAGAATCCCAGAACAGAAAGGGGTGCAAAAAGGTTAATCTTGTAGTTCTTAAAGGAGGAGACAGCCAGAAGATTAATACAAAGGTTCCAAAGGGGTCATGGAGGACCCAGCGCTTGCCAGATACTGCAAGGTGACATAAAATGCAAGCAGTGCTTCCTTCCAAACAGGCCGTGTTCTGAGAGTAATGAAGACTGGCACTTTAAATGTATTTTCCCACAGAAATCATAGTGCAGATGAATCCACAAAGGTGTTCTTGGATAACTGCGAGGGAGGCAACGGCCCTTCTCTACGTATAAGGTGCACAAACCTGATGTTTGCACAAAGTGCGTGCAGTTGCGATATTGAGAATGGTTAAGAAAAGTGGAAGGAAAAACCAACTGCACAACACTGTGAATAGACTTACCACTACAGAAGTACACCTAAAAATGGTTAAAATTGTAAATGTTGTGTATTTTATCCCAATTAAAAATTTACACAAACAGAGGGGGAAAACAACCAAATAATAGCCAGAAATATTGAATCGTGATAATGAATAACATTTACTGAGTGCTTGGCTATTCTAAGGGCATTTTCCATATTAACTCATTTCTTTCTTTCTTTATTATTATTTTTTTTGAGACAGAGTCTCAGTCTGTCGCCCAGGCTGGAGACTCATTTCTTTCTTACGTCAACCCTTTGAGATAGGTCCTGTCATTTTCCTTCTTTTACAGGTAGAGACCTGAGACCCAAGGCAGTTGCCTGAAGTCACACAGCCGGTAAACTGGGGAGCTGGGATTGGAACCCAGGTAGTCGGGGGATGTAGAGTGCATGCATATAGGTGCTGGCATGCTCTCTGGCTCCGTCATGTATTCCATGGTTAATATGTGTAACAAAGATGTCAAACCGCAGCCCACTGCCTCCTTGACCCTGCAGTCATCAACACGATTCCAGCAAGACTAGAGAATCGAGTGGGTTTACGACCAGTGACAGGATGTGACTTGAGCAGCTAAAGACTGCATCTACCTGGTGCCTACTAAGCAGCTGTAGCGAGGGGCCAGCTTTCAAGGTGTGACCTGCACTGAGGGGCTGGCTCCTCACGGGGTGGGTGACAGCCAGTGCGTCTGCTCTCAGAAGCCGGTGCCTGGCTCAGAACCCACAGTTCTCACAGACTGGGAGATTTTCGTGATGCTAAGACCGCCCATCCCAAGGGAGTTAATGATCTAGAAGGGTGAATTCAGTCCAACTCCGCATGAGTTTTTAATATTATGAACTAGACATACTTTGGAGTCTCAGAAGTCATCTTTGACATTTTTTGGTATAAATTTGGCAGTAACGTAAGCAGGACCTGCCACACACTGTACCCCAGTCAGGTGACCTGAAAACTGCTTTGGCGTCCTCATCTCCACAACTGCCACTTGTCTTTCAATCATGTGCTCTATTTTCAGGGCGCTTGAGCTACAAACATTTATGAAAATGTATTTTGGTCTCCACATTCTGTGCGCTGGAATGAATGCAGGCACTGGCATCAACCCCACCTGGGTTTAAATCTCAGCGTTGCTACTTGATTTGGGGGCATGTTACTTTATTGCTCTTAATCTTTATTTCTTCATCTATAAAATGGAGGTAATAATATCACCTTCTTTATAGGGTGGTGGTGAGGATTAAATGATTCAAACATGTAAGAGCTTAGAACAGGGCCGGCACATGACAAGGACCCAATAAATGTTAGCTATTATTTTGTTATTGAGAAGCAGATTCAGGCCAGGCGTGGTGGCTCATGCTTGTAATCCCAACACTTTGGGAGGCTGAGGCAGGCGGATCACGAGGTCAGGAGATTGAGATCATCCTGGCTAACACAATGAAACCCGTCTCTACTAAAAATACAAAAAATTAGCCGGGCATGGTGGCAGGTGCCTGTAGTCCCAGCTACTTGGGAGGCTGAGGCAGGAGAATGGCGTGAACCCAAGAGGTAGAGCTTGCAGTGAACCCAGATCGCACCACTGCACTCCAGCCTGGGCAACAGAGTGAGACTCCTTCTCAAAAAAAAAAAGCAGTAGATTCATATACCTCATCTTCTTTAATTATCTCATTAAAATTGTATACAATTTCCTTCCGCCAAAGCAGTCTTTGGGCACTTGGGTTTGGTGGTGGGGCAGGAGGGGTACGATTCCCCTCAATAAAGCAATCATATAAATAAAACTTCTGTGGGCCATCGCAGAACACACGCCACCCTCTCCATCTTTCACAAAGAAATGACTTCTCTCAATTATCGAGCCATTCCCATGTGCTAGTTGTAAGAAAAATTGAGATCAATTGCACTTCAATGCTTGAAAGTGCTCCTCATCACTTGCGATTTCCATGTTTACCTTGTGATAAAGAGCTGTCCCAGAGCAGAACTGCCACCTTAAAACTGCATCCAGTGCTATAGAAACAATCTCAGCCCTGCATGTGTGAATATCTGCAAATTAAAGTGACCAAGAATTACTGCCCCATAATCTCTTTGATGGGGCAGAAGAAAGGATGGGACTGAAGAGCTGAAATTATCAAGCTCCAAGCGGGTGATGGGATGAGAATGTTTGAGAAATCCAGATCTTGCTCCCTCTCCCTACAGACTGCATATCCAGTTCCATGGGGCGATTCTGCGGAGCTGGTCCCATTCAGAGACTTTAGCCCAGAAGGGAGGCTTATTTTATGTTTCCGTTGAGCTTTTAGGGGGCCAAATATTCAAGCAGTTCCAACACTAGAGGACAAATGATAATTAAAAAAATATATATATATATACACACACATATATATTTAAGGGGATAAAACCCAAAATAAAAGAACCTAAGGTGTGAAAAGAAGTTATCATCGCAACTGCATATGACAAAATAAATTTATTTTATAGTCATTTACTGGTCTGATATTTCTAAAGATGCTTTGCCTCCTGGTTTTTGTGAAGGAAGTAATATCATTGTTTATCTTACCTCCTTTCTACATAACTACCTACCTGCATTCTAATTCATATTACAAAGATAAAATGAGTCACAACAGTCAAGGAAAAAGAATGTCCCTAAACTGAGCTTTTTATGATGAAATAAGTGAATGACGCTACTCTTGTTGCCACTCTCAGAGGGGCAACATTATCTGAAGTTCTGAATAAGGTGAGACAAATGAGAACAGAAGAGACTTTCTCCCGCTTCTGAGCAATACCAGGCAGGACACTGCTATGATTTTCTAGATTTTAGATGCTCAAGACCCTGAGGGAAGGGAATATGTCTTATCTTCATATCACCCAGGAAGACTCAGGTTCCTTGGACGTAATGTGGGGATTTGAGAGCTGTAAGAGACTGCAGAAACCATTTAGTCTAACCCCCTTCTTATAACTGGGGAGACAGAGCCAGATAAATGAGAAACTTAGCCCTTATGATCTGTTCTGGCAGAATGAAGGGTTAGGACCTGGTTTCCCGGCTTCCAGATCTCATCCTTTAAAATATACATACATACTCACACACACTCACCCCAGTTTGTTTGTTGAGGATGGTTCTGGTTCTGGTTTTGCCTGAATATTTGATATGTAGTCCTGGCTTACTTATTGATGGAGCCCTGTGTCACTGTCATAAGTGTGTTGGTATGGGTGAAAAATTATAAGGTTAACCTAATTATATAAAATCACCCTCCCTTCCCACAACTAATAAGTAAGGAAAAAGAGTGAAAATGCTGGTTTTTCTAGAGGTAAGTGTAATCCGAGGACTGTTTTGCTCAAGCCATGATGTGATTTCAGAATGGAGTACATTATAGAGGTAACGAATGTTCACATATGGAGAGTTTGAATTAGCATGATGATCATCCTCATCTACTGTCAGGGCATGGAGGTGAACCTCTGAGCTAACACCAACTTCCTAGCTTCTAGCACTGCCACGTGGCTACTAAGGAAGGCATGATTTCAATGTAAGAAAGTCATAGAGGATACATGTGGGGAACTGGTGCTAGATTGAGCAAGACACATTTGTACTGTGATATAAATGCCCACCGTGAAATTATGAATGTCTGAACTGGTTAAGTTTGTGGCCACGACGAGGTGAAATCACAAGGCGCTTGAATGATGCCTTGTGTTTGTGCTTGTCCGTGCATGCTTCATTGTGCCAGGCTGCTTAACAGCTGAGTTGGGCCTTGTTCTCTTTCCATTCTGTCATTCCTATCCACCTATCCACCTACTTACCTACCCACTTACCTACTTACCTATGCCAAGTTGGTAGCAACATGTGTCATCTTGGGTTAACATGCTTTTATATGGAACTGTATTCCCAGTTATGTAAAATAAATCACTGGGGAAGTAATATTTGATATGTATAATTTCACTTGACAGATTTTTTTTTCAGAACCAGATCTTTCTGTATGTTAACATATGCCCACATCAATCATCTGTTATCCTTCATAATTAAATGTAACAGTATTGATTCTGGAAACAATTTATGTTGAGCTGGATTTTTTTCTTTTCAGTGGAGAAGAAGGGAAAGAGAGAGGAAGTAGCTGGAGGCAGGAAACTTGTACTGATCCATGCACCTCTCTACTTGTTCTCTGTGTCATCAAGGGTACCATATAGCTGAAAGGCAGGAGGATAGGGAGAGGGCCACCTCTTCATATCACTTCTGTGCCTTGGACAGCTCTTCACCCTGGATACCACCTGATAAAGACCTACACTTCTCTCCTTGTTGTGTGCACCTGTTCACTGGAGCACATGCGCCCTGTCTGAATAGACAAAGGAGGGGGACACATGCTCTCAGACCTTGCTTCCTGGCCATCAGCTTTAAGGAATGGTCTCTGAAAATGCACTACTTTTAAGAGCTGGGTCTGAAGCAGAGCTAACTGGTCTGCAGGGCAATGACACCCTTGACCTCGGCCTCATTAGCTCCATTCTCTTACCTACCGAGCTCATCATCACCAACATCATAATACTTGAGAGAAAGCTCATTACAGCGTATGCGTGGCACATCTGTATTTACTTGGTTTGCGAGTAGCTCTCAGAGTAAGCCAGCTTTCTCTATTGCTGAGCTCCTGCAAATGAGAACAACAAACACACCTACTTCTGAGTCAAATCAGGCCAAGGGGAAAAGAGGAAGGATCTGTGAGGAGGAGAGACCATAAGCCTCCAATCACACTTAGGAATAAAATGGGGCTAAATTCCAAATGAGATTAAAAAAAAAAAATGAGAGAAAGAGAGAATAAGAGACAGAAAGAAAACCCATCACATACCCTTTGTATCTGAAAGGCAGGCTAGGTAATATATTTCTTGCCTTAACGTCAAGCCACGTAAACCCACCTCCTCTTCTCTGGAGTGGCTGGTGGCTATTATGCAAGCCAGAAATGTACATGGCAGGAAGAGCAAAAGAATGAAAAACTGAATTGGGGGAGGAGGGCAGCTGCTAAATTTAGCAAGGGTAGAGTGAGGGGAGGAAAGGATGAGAGGAAGGCAGGGAGTGTGCATGAAATGCTGTTCGTTCTCCATCATGGAAGCGAGGGGCCCTGCTGTGAAATGCTTGGCACAAGGAGGTGGTGTCAGTCGCCTGGAGTCAGGCTCTCTTTTGTGAAGTGTTAATTAGGAAAAACAAGAAACGTCTCATTTTTTTGGTTTGCCAACAACAAAACAAAAATGTTAGCCCTGCTCTTGGGGATGAGCAATCATTTTAAGGAAATGCCCCAAGGGACCAGGGTTCGAGGTCCCTAGTAATCTGGACCTAAGGAAAAGTACACATGAAGAAATTGGTACACGTTTGGATGTCTGTGGTCTCACCGATCTGAGCAGGTGAATCATGACCCTCAGAGGTACGATCCATCACTGAGTGCTCGAGCTGTTCAACTGTTTAGTGCAATGGTGCTCAAGTAAGGTTTTGTTTTGCTTTGGTTTGGTTTTTTTTGAGACAGAGTCTCACTCTGTCTCCCAGGCTGGAGTGCAGTGGCGCGATCTCGGCTCACAGCAAGCTCCACCTCCCGGGTTCACTCCATTATCCTGCCTCAGTCTCCCAAGTAGCTGGGACTACAGGCGCCCACCACCATGCCCGGCTAATTTTTTTTTGTATTTTTAGTAGAGACGGGGTTTCACCATGTTAGCCAGGATGGTCTCGATCTCCTGACCTCGTGATCCGCCTGCATCGGCCTCTCAAAGTGCTGGGATTACAGGCGTGAGCCACCGCGCCTGGCCTCAAGTAAGGTTTTTATACTCTATTTCTGTGCCCCAACACCTATTCTGGAACTAGGTCCAGGGCCTAAATTAAATTCTGGTCTTTTGCTTTCTACCAATGATTAAGAGGAACAACTGGGACACTTGAAATAAACACCGCCACTGAGTGCACTCTAACCAGCCTCCTTTGGTGCCCAACGCAGAAAGCCCTGGCCCAACACTGAGTTCATAGATTTGGGTTTTTTTTTTCTTTCCTTCCTCCAGCTTTTATTACCCCTGCTAAAAAAATCTCCAATGACTTCCCATTTCTTTCCTCCATATTCCAGAAATCAAAGTTCTCCATACTCTGGTTCCAAGCTAAGCTCCTTGGACTAGCTCTGCAATGACAAAATGCTGATCATTGTGAAGGCAAGGGTGATGGCTCAGAAGGGTTTATTTATTTTATTCTATTTGGAGTATGTTTGAAATTTTTTGTAATAAAAGAGTGGGGGAAGATAAGCTCTATAATCCAAGTCATCTAATTGCTCTCTATTCCAAAGCCTTACCCCACCCTTATGTCATTTTATTTGCCTGGAATGTTCTTCACTTCATCCTTGCTTATCAGAATCCTGCTGGATTTCTAAGGCGGGGTCCCCAACCTCCAGGTCACTGACTGGTACCAGTCCATGGCCTGTTAGGAACTGGGCTGCACAGCAGGAGGTGAGCGGTGGGGGCAAGTGAGTGAAGCTTCATCTGTATCTAGGGCTGCTCCCCACTGCTCGTATTACCGCCTGAGCCCCACCTCCTGTCAGATCAGCAGTGGCATTAGATTCTCATAGAAGCACAAATGCTATCATGAACTGTGCACGTGAGAGATCTAGTTGTGCACTCCTTATGGGAATCTAATGGCTGATGATCTGTCACTGTCTCCCATCACCCCCAGATGGGACCGTCTAGTTGCAGGAGGACAAGCTCAGGGCTCCCACTGATTCTACATTATGGTGGATTGTATAATTATTTCATTACGTATTACAATGTAATAACAGAAATAAAGTGCATAATAAATGTAATGCACTTGAATCATCCCAAACCATCTCTCACCTCCACTGTTGGTGGAAAAATTGTCTTCCACAAAACTGGTCCTTGGTGCCAAAAAGGGTGGGGACCACTGCTCTAAGGCATACTCCAGAGCTGCTTCCTTTATGAGCAGACCCTGCTTCCTGCATCTGGCTGTCATGGACCCTTCCACCACACCTTTATGGTGCCTACTATACGGTTACGCTTCTGTGCTTCTGTGTACATCCATCTCACTGCTTCGCTTTGATCATGAGCTTCAGGGAACCAAGAGTGTATCTTGTACATAGTAAGCACTCAATAATTGTCTGTTGAATGAAAAGTGAACTTACACGAATAAGACCAGCTTATCAAGTTAACAATTAAACTTCTTGGATTTGTCTAAACCTCAGGCAAGAAAAGAGAAACCTCTTCCAGTACCTTCTTCATGGTTCTGATGCAGTATGACCTCCGGCTGTGTGTGTATAGAGTTTCCAGGGTGGAAGAATGGTGAAAAAAGAATCCGAGGTTTCCTCTGCTTCAGAATATGCTGAAGGAGTTCATAGAGCACATCACCTGGAAAGAAAAAGGGAAGGGAAATCAAGAAATGGAAAGATGTTTTTCCAACAACGATTTACGGAGCAGCAGCTATGTGCCTGGCACGGTGCCAAAGATACAATTGGAGCGCAAAACAGGCCTGCCACCTCCTATCCTCACCAAGCTCATGGGGCACAGAATGCAGCACTTGAAACTCAAAAGGTGAGAGCGATGTGAAGTTTTAAATCAAACTTTTTTGATTATGAAAATCATATACTTTTTTTTTTTTTTTTTTTTTGAGACAGGGTTGCGCTCCGTTGCCCGTGCTAAAGTGCAGAGGCACGATCTCGGCTCACTACAATCTCCACCTCCCAGGCTCAAGTGATCCTGCCACCTCAGCCCTCCAAGTAGCTGGGACTACAGGTGCGAACCAACACACCCAGCTAATTTTTGTATTTTCAGTAGAGACAGAGTTTCACCATGTTGTTCAGGTTGGTCTCAAACTCCTGAGCTCAAGTGATCCACCCGCCTAGGCCTCCCAAAGTGCTGGGATTACAGGTGTAAGCTACCATGCACGGCCCCAAAAATGTTTTAAAAAGGCAGAAAATCAGAAAGAAAACAAAACACGACCCAGAATCCCATCACTAAGATACAGAAGCCCTGTTAATACTATCTATAGTTCTATAGTTAGAAGCAGGCTTTTAATAGTTGAGTATCCTCTCTTCCCTCCACATTAGGTTTTGAACATTTTCCCACATTACTGAACTGCTTCAGTAGCTGCCTAACAATGGCAGGGAATTTAAACTATCCCAATTTATTGCTCTTATTTTTGTGACGATGTTCTTTTTACATCTATCTTAGCTTGCACTTCAGATTACTCGAAGAATTATGAAGTCATTAAGAACATTTGTAATGCTCCAATGACAACTCATAGATTCTTCATAGAAATTTTCCCTACAGAGAAAAATATGCCTTTTTAACCAATCTCAATCCTAGACGGGAAAAGAATAAACATGAAAAAAATTCACAAGTCCGGTTAGAGGTGGTAACTATTCAAGATACTCTATAAGGAACTGGCATGTTCTGGGATGCTTCCCTCCTTTAAAAATGCACACAGGCGTTGTTCCAAGGTTCCACAATCTCTAGAAAATCATCTAGAGATGTCAGGCCATTGCCAGAGGATGGCAGGGGCTGGGTTGAGCGGGTGCCTTTCTGTTCTGATATATTTGGTATTTGAAGTGTCCACAGAGTAATTAGCAAAAAAAAAAAAAAAAAAAAAACAACCCCAAAACCTGTCATGGTCTTGTCCCACCCCTTGACTTAGATCCAAGTTGAAAATGCAGGTGGGTGCCTCAGAACCCTTTGGGGGTGGGTGATTAATCTTTACAATATCACAGGCCTGTGACTGTCTCCTCATACCCTTCTCTACACACAGATATGCAGTCAGCAGTAATAACAAACAATGGGTCTTTGTCTCTAATTTTAGCGATTTTTTAAAACAGATATTTTAATTACCAACTTAAATTCAAGGCATATTTTGGGTTGAAGATATTGCTGTATTATTTTTTCTTTCAAGCTCAGCATGGACCTGAGAAATGTTCCATATTAATTTCTTTTTTTCTACAAACTCCCGCTCCTCTATCACTGATACTAAATAAAGCTCCACGGATACCCTATTCTAAGGGATTCCTGAGGGAACCTTGTGTTTTTGCCTTGACTTTGTTCCTACCTCTACCTTTGAAATTTGGTTGCTGTTAGTATAACTTTCTGCCACTACTTAGTATCATGACTAAATAAAGCAAAATACCTCAAAGAGCTGTAGACGCCATGTCACTTGGGTATTTTATTAAAAGGAGATGGGCAGGGAGACGCAGAGGTGTCCTGGACCAGACTTTTGAAACTGCTATGTATAAGGGAGAACCATGGCACACATGACTGCATTTGAGAGCTGAGAACGGCTTCGGAATTCATTGAATCCAAACCTAGTAGTCATGGTGATGTCTCTGATGAGGCGGGGATAAAGAGCCTGAAATACAGTCCTATTTTAATGATTCATATTTTAATCTCATACAAAAATAAGCCCCTAATCAACACTTTGTTTCTTTTGGTTTCGTGTAATGACTTCCTGAACTTTTGCTAATTTACATGGCCTCACACTTGCTGGGTTTTATCTATGTTTTTTTTTGGTAGTATGCGGAATAGAAAAATGAAAACATTGAAAAATGTGTTCCTGATGATTACTATTACTAAAAAAAAAAAAGGTCCAGTAATTAGTGTATCCATTTTGGAAGAGGAGGCCAGGATATATAAATTTAGTGCCTGTGAGGGTGTTCAGCTTGGTTCACTTAACCAGGCGGGCTGGTGTGGTGGTGGGAGGTGCTGACTGCAGAGGTGGGCACGGCTGCCTGGGTGGGAGTCCCAACTCCTGTGCACCAGGTGACCTTGAGCAAGTCCCTGAACTTCTCTGCAAAATGCAAATAATAACACCGACCTCCAGCATTTGCTATGAGGGTTAAAGGAAGGAAAGGTCAAGAAGCACCCAGAATAGGGTCTGGTGCACAAACTGCTCCCTGGACCCCTCTTGGTGGCTGCTTCTGGGCTTGGAGAAGCCCCCGGTGGGGTGGCTCAAACAAGGGCTGGAGAGCAGGCAGGTGACTTTTCCTTCTGTGTTTTCATGAGAAAGAAACTGAGGAAAGACAGCAGCATGGTGAAGAGGCCATGCTCTGGAGTCAGACTGGTGTCTCCTCAGGCATGCCCTTTAATGTCACTTGGCCTCAGTTTCGTCATCTATAAAATGGCAATGTTGATGGCATCTACCTTGTAGGATCGTTGTAACGATTCAATAAGGTGGTCTATGTAACGAGCTCATTATGGTGTGAGGCAAACAGGAAAAGCTCAGTAAACACTAGTCATTGATTTTACCACCACCACCACCACCACCACCAGGAACACTCCCATCATTACTATTCCTGATATTATTACAGTGGCTTAGGACAGGTGTGTAGATCTCTAAGGAGGTCTCGCGTGGAGAATAGAGGAGTATCTGGGTCACAGCCAACTTTATGTTCCCCTTCCAGAAAGGGTAAAGAAGGTTAACTGAGGTGACTCTCCCAGTCTTGGGTTCTCTGGTTGCCTCATCCTGACCTGGTGGGCTAAGCCTCTGGGGGGCTGACATGTGGTCTGCTGCACACCTCCCAGGCTTCTGCGTGGGCTCGCTTCAGCCTCCCATACTGACACTGGCCAAGGAAGCAGGGACAAAGGGGTTCTTCCCGAGTGTACAGGAGGAAGCAGGGGGAGGGGTGGGTCAAGTGGACTCGGCCAGTTTCCTACCTAGACCATAAGCCTATTATGAGACTTATAAGGTATCAGGAGTTATCGTAAATGCCATCCATGAGGAGGCTACCGGTGGAAGCATGGACCCGAGGTCCTGGGTACTGGGCCAGGAAAAAACTTAGTTCTAAGACCCAGGAGTGTGGCCTTATCTGAGTCAGTCCATGCAGACATGTTTCCTCAGCAACCAGGGGCTCAGTCAGGGAATGCGGCTGGCTCAGCAAAAACACGTCACCACCATGAGGACGGGGACCACTTGCTGTGCATGCACTGTGAGCATATGATTGGCAGCGACAGTGTGTCCCAATAATAACTTGGAATGTTAGACCTAGACAAGATTCTAGAGGTTTCCTAGATTGACTCAAACTTTGCTCACTAAGAGTCTCCCACCTCCCCTTCTCCCAGAAAGAAGTGGCTTTGGCTGGGTACTTCCAGTGATGGGTAGCCAGTCACGGTGTAAGCAAACCATTTTTGGACAGCTCTAGTTGATAGAAAATTTCTTTGCTGAGATGGAATCTGGCTTCCCCTGCAATCCCTGTACTTTGGTTCTTAGTTTTGGCTTCTGAAGTAACACAGAATATGTGTCTTGTCTATAACAGGTTGCTAAGTAAATGAAGACGGCCCTCCATCTTCTTTCATTTCCAGCGTCCCTTCATTCCTCGACACCCAGCCTGCTCTCTTGATGTATTCTTCAAATTTTCATATATGGAGGAGATCACATCTAAAAGGTGTTACTAACAAAAGAATCTGGTTAGGTGCTGTGCCTCACACCTATAATCCCAGCACTTTGGGAGGCAGAGGCAGGAGGATCACCTGAGCCCAGGAGTTTGAGACCAGCCTGGGTAATATAGTGAGATCCTCATCTCTACAAAAAATACAAAAATTAGTTGGGTGTGGTGATGCGCGCCTATTGTCCCAGCTACTTGGGAGGCTGAGGTGGGAGGACTGCTTGAGCCCAGGAGGTTGAGGCTGCAGTGAGCTGTGATCGCATCACTGTACTCCAGCCTGCATGACAGAGTGAGACCTTGTCTCAAACAAACAAACGAACAAACAACCCCAAAACAGTCTCTGGGATAAAGAATATATTTAAAAATGTTATATTTATTTGCCTACTGAAAATAAAGAGCATGCGCCACAGCAGTGTATATCTAACTTAGCTAATGGCTGAAATTCAAAGGGCATTTTTCAGAAAATTCTTAACCCATTTGATTTTTAATAAATCTTCCCTCTCTTCCCAGAAAAGAAACACAGTGACGAGTACTAACTAGTGTTTCTATTGTACTATTCAATGGAACCGAGCCCTACTGGTCAAAGAACCATGGTTTTCGCTGGTTCCTCCATCTAACTTCATGCATACATACAGTTCATGTAAACACACACATGTGCAGAGGTAGATGTGCCATGAAGCTAGTGAGCTTTGGGGCCCTTCACTTGTGCAGGTCCCTGGGAAGAGTTCTAGAAATATTCATATTGACCAAACAGTAAGCCTTGGGCCCATAAAATCTAGATATACTCCTGGGTGCATGCGCATGTGCACAAACACACACACACACACACACACACACACAGAGAGAAACAAAACACAGTTTTGCATTGGTGATCTTTACGTGAAAAGCCAGGCACGTTCTTTGAGAATCCTAAATTCCATTATTGTATTGCAATGTGTTTCAAATGGACAGGAGACAGCGAGTGAACAATACTGCTGCGACTTGGCCGATCAATCTTACTAATGTCTGAGGACCAAGAACATGCAAGATGCTGTTGAGGGGGGTTAAATTTATTTAAGTTACTTAATTTTAGAGGAAAGAATTTGGGCTCTGGAGCAAGGGAGTCCCAAGTTTGAATCTTGTTCCTCTATTTGTTCCTCTGTTTGTCAGCTGTATGCCCTTAGGGAAGCTATTTTTCGTCTCCGAGCCATAGTTCAGGGCTTAGTTCAATATTTTTGTGTGTAAAATGAGAACTATGCCACAGACTTGGCAGGGCTGTTATAAGGATTAAATGAGATGATACGTGCAGAGCACCAGCCCCACATCTGCCATCATAAACGCTCAATGGATGGTGTCTCTTGCAATTGTCATAAGCGTGAACAGATGTGTCTCACAAAATCTGGCAAAAAATGTTTTCTTTGTTTCAGTACTTTTGTATTTAAAGCACACGCGTAAGTTTTACAAAGTCACATTCATATGGATGGAATTTTTTTTCCCCAGTTGACATCATTTCATACAGACATTTCCAGTTTAGAGTTAGCTCTTACAGTCCCCATTTGCGGTCGTATTGCCAACTTCTTTTATTGGGTTTCTTCCCTTTAGCTTTTAAGCAGTTTCAAGTTTTTTTTCCTGTCCACATGTACATGCCCCTTGTCCCCATCCTCCCTGTTAGGTACTGCTCCTGTTTCTCTCCTCCCTTTACAGCCAAACTTTCCAGGGGAGCTGTCCAACACCATTCTCACCACTTCCTCACCTTTCATTCCGGTTCCCACTCCCACCTTTCTCCAATCTGCTTTTGTTCAGGTCACCTCCCTGTTGTCAAATCCAAAGGGCAATGGTTGGTACTTGGGGAACTGCCTGACTTCTCAACAACATCCTCACCAGCAATCTCTACTTTCCTTCTCTTAGAATACTCCATGGCTTCAGAGATTTCCACCTATCCTGGTTTTCCGCCTACTTCTCTGCTCTTCCTCCTTCTCCAGCCCTTCAATAGTAAGGTTCCCCAGGTCTCTCACCAGCCCTTCTTCTTGGGCAACCTCATCTACTCCCATGGCTTCAATCAGCTCATCTATGCTAAATCTACTCCAGCCTGGCACTTCTTCTGAACTCCAGAACCACATTCCGTGATCTCCTAAGTAATTCCTCCTGGAGGTCATATAGGCACCACACATTTGATGTGCCTAACACAAACATCTCTACAAATGAGATGGTGTTCCTTAGGTCAGCAAATGCTCAGATGATCAGACCAGAAACCTGGGAGTAATCGTTAAGTCCTCTCTTCTCATCTCACATGAAATTGGTCACCAAGACCTGCAGACTCTGCCTTTTATCTGTTTCTGGAACCACCTCCTCTCTCAGTGGGCCTCACCTTAGTTAATGTCACAACTATTGCTCGTAGACTGCAGCCCAACAGATGCCCCGCCTCCACTTTTCACCCCCGCACCTTGCCATGCCAATCCTCTGCCTGTAGTCCCAGCTACTCGGGAGGCTGAGGCAGGAGAATGGCGTGAACCCGGAAGGCGGACCTTGCAGTGAGCCGAGATCGTGCCACTGCACTCCAGCCTGGGCGACAGAGTGAGACTCCATCTCAAAAAAAAACAAAACAAACAAACAACAAAAAACAAATGGCTTCTACTTGTCTTCAAACAAACATGTAAAATCCTGAACATGACCTGCAGAGCCCTGCAAAATCTACTGAAGAAATAATCAGTGAGTGAGTGAATGAATGGCTGTGAGGCTACTGTGCATCCCGTGATATTTACCCTCCCCAAGTTTGTTTAGCTAGTCCTACACTGGGGGTGGTTGGGGAATTTCCAGTTTTTAACTACTATAAATAGAATTGTTAAGGGCATCTTTTTTTTTACCCACTCTTGGATGGTTTCCTTCGGCTATTTGCTTAGGAATAGAATTATCAGTGAAAGGGTATGATTAGTTTAAAAGTTCTTATTATACACTACTTGTTCTCAGAAGGCTGGAACCAATGTTTCGCATCATCTGCAATGCTACCTAGAGCCTCTCCCAGGGGGTTTTGCAACTTTTAACTTCTCAAGTTCAGTAGGTTTAAAGTAGAACTCTAACATTGTTAAAATCTGCATTCTTCAGGTGATGATTTGCTATATACATATCCTTACACGTAGATTATCTAAGTAACGCATTCTTTAATTTGCAAACAGCTCTCTCTTCTCTTTGATTTTTATTCAGAGGCTTCAGTTTCCTTCTGGCCATTTTTTTTTTTTTTTTAAAGTAAGAGTATGCCTGGTGTGGGAGAGGTACTTTTTAGATGTGTCAGAATGTTCTCTCTGTTGGGCCCTTTCTGCCTTTGATGGGTTCAGGATGAAGCCCTAAGCTTCGGTCCCTTAAGTTACATAATAAATTCAACAGTGAAAACACCAGTGCATAACATGCCCATTCCTGTAATGGGACTGCTTGGTTTTCTAACTCTGCTTGGTCCTAGTTTCTTTTTTCTTTTTCTTTTTTTTTTTTTTTCTGAGATGGAGTCTCACTCTGTTGCCCAGGCTGGAGTGCAATGGCATGATCTCGGCTCACTGCAACTTCCACCTCCTGGGTTCAAGCGATTCTCTTGCCTCAGCCTCCTGAGTAGCTGGGAATACAGGTGCGTGCCACCACGCCTGGCTAATTTTTTGTATTTTTGGTAGAGACGAGGTTTCACCATATTAGCCAGGATGGTCTCGATCTCCTGACCCCGTGATCTGCCCGCCTCGGCCTCCTGAAGTGCTGGGATTACAGGTGTGAGCCACTGCACCCAGCCTGGTCCTAGTTTCTAAGCATTCCATTCAATGCATTTTTGCAGGCCGATTGAATTAACCTTTTAATTTAATATGGAGTGCCTTCTGTGACCACAAAAGTAAATTAGTCTTTTACTTAGCAACAAATATTTGAAATTTGGTTTAATACTTATGTCTTATATACAGAGACCCTGAGAAAAAGGGAACAGGTTGTGGGAAAATTTAAGTATTATATTTAAGACAAGAATAAATCTATTAGAAAACAGATATAGTAAGACAATTACAGCTGGATATAGAATATAAGGTAAGATAAACAAAATAAGCTCTCAAGAAAACAGAACTTTATGAAATAAGTATGTGTTTAAAGGAAGCACTGTGCAGTTGGTTTTCCCTACATTACCATCACATCAACTTGTATGACCAATGTTTAGCGTCATCTGCAAGGCTACCTAGGTCTCTCCAACTTTTAACTTCTTATGTTTAGTAAGTTTAAAGTAGAAACCTAACATTGCTAAAACTTGCATTTTTCAAGTATATGACAGCAGGTTGGGTGCCCACCTCCATTTCACAAATGGGACAGGCAAAGGGCTAAGAAATAAAATGATGGCCGGGCGCGGTAGCTCATGCCTGTAATCCTAGCACTCTGGGATGCCAACGTGGGTAGATCACGAGGTCAACAGATTGAGATCATCCTGGCCAACATGGTGAAACCTCATTTCTACTAAAATGCAAAAATTAGCTGGGTGTTGTGGCACACACCTATAGTCCCAGCTACTCAGGAGGCTGAGGCAGGAGAATCGCTTGAACCCTGGAGGCGGAGGTTACAGTGAGCTGAGATCACAGCACTGCACTCCAGCCTGGTGACAGAGCGAGACTCCATCTAAAAAAAAAAAAGAAAAGAAATAAAATGACTTTCATGTAAGTGACCTATCGAAGCATTTCTCCGACGTGTGATACACTTTTTTTTTTTTTTTGGCTTGCTCAAAGACACAGTAAAGAGCCAACTCTGGTGTCTTCAGACAAGGGTCATGCCTGCTACAACTCCCACATTTCTGGGCTACAATTTCCCTTCTGTGACCTATATCCTTGGATGCTCTGACTGAATACTAAAACAGCCAGTTGACACAGCCCTTCAATCTGGCAAACCTACCATTGCTTAATAGAAATTAATAGGCCAATTTTGATTCAAGAAATACTATGTAAAGACCAGTATTTTCAGTTTAACTTTGAAAGAAAATTTTACTATATTTGAAAAATATAAGCAAAGCATATTTCCAAAGACAAAGGTTCTGGTGGGTTGGAAAGGGAAGAAACAATTTGCAAAATCACACTCTAGTATATGAAAAGACTGCAGATTTTAGTCTACTAAAATCCTCAATATATTTAGCAAATCCCCAATACAGTTTTGCTGAATTGAAGGAACTCTGAACATATGTTTCTTTCTCTTTTTTAGCATTGATAGCAAGTGAGTGTAACATGAATTAAATTGATAATAACTTGTGGGTTTCCTTGTTCAGAGAAAATAATGGGCACCTAAATCCATTCCACCTGAATGTCATGCAATGGATAACCCTAAGTAAGGGTTAATATAAATGCCAACCTTGTCTGTTCCTTCCTGTCAATGTGTTTTCTCAGAGTCTCAAAGTAGTCAAGTAATCAAATACCTCTCTGAATTTAAATCACTTCAGAACCAGTTAATGTGATAACTAGTAGCCCCAGGTCTTTGTAAAATTATTCTGTCCAGGTGAAGTTTTATAAAATTGGGATCCCTTCCATTTATTCTTTAACTTTACAAATGTTATAAATTTGTCATCTGTTATATCCTCCAACTGGGAGACTATTCCAAAGAAAATATCCCATTTGTCTTCAACCTTGAAATCTTCTGGTTAGAGACCATATAATTATTTAAAGCACATTGCAAATGTTCCCTGCTTTATCCTAAGGGTTGAAAATGGAGGATTCTTGTCCTGGAAGTAGATGCGATAAATGTAATTTGTTAAGCTGGTCAAAGAATATGGCATTCAGGGAGTCTACTGTATTTGACTTAAGGTATAATCGTATTTCAGGTAATTATAACTCATTGAGTCAAGTGCTCTCCTCTCTACATTGGAGAGTTGTGTTAAGGCATGTTGTTTCCATATATAGAGAGCACAGATAGCTACATTGTTTGCTAGAAACTTAACACTGTTTCAGTGTTGAAGTTGGGCTGAACTGTTAAGAATGGAAGGGAGCTTAGGATCCATGTGGTGAGAACTGCATTTTGTGGATGAGGAAAATAAGGCCAAGTGAAGTGATGTGATTTGTGAAGGGCCAGGTGTAGAAGCCAGGTCTGAGGACTTTCACTACACCAAACTGCTAAAGCAGAAAGCCCATGTCAGAAGAAACAGTGGCAAATGTTACATCTGGACAATAAACAGGATTTTCAATCTAGATCTTGCCCCTGCCTAAGGAGAATGCCTGTGGCCTTCCTCCTCTTGCTGAGTGACCCCTTCTTAAGATGGGTCTTCTCAACTCCAACTTAGTTGTCTTATAAACCCATTCACAATACTCCTGTGTTCTGTGATAAGTTTCCCTACAGGCCCTGCTGGCAGGCATCACCTTGAAATTCTGTCCACGGCTTTCTAGTGGGTGCCTTAATTAAATTACCTTCAGTATAAATTTATCTTTATCCCCAGCTCATAAAATTCTACATAATGGAGATGATGTATGATGCTCACATCTATTATTCCCAGCTCTGGCCTGCCTCTTGTTTTAGATGTACAACTGCAGATCAGGACAAGTCTTCTTGAATATCCTGGCATTGCTTGCTCAAAAATGAACTCTTACCACTATTTCCAAGTCAGCTCCCCATCTTAGCTAGCCACTTTGTGCCTGAGTATTATTTTGATCTCAATGATCCAGTCTGGGCTTCACTGCCTCCCATTAGGATCACAGCAAGGACACTCTAACTAGCTTTCCTGCTTTAAGTAAGCCAATGAATCTACCCTGTGCACTGATGGCAAATGTCTGCTGCAAAAAGAGCTCCAATCATATTTCCCTAATCAAAACTTGCCAGTGGTTTCCAATTACCTGTAAAATAAAATCCAAACTTCTTAACCTGGGTAATCTCAAACTGGGTCATCATTCAACCTGCATCTGTTGAGTGCCACCTGGAAGCCATGCCCTGGTGTTAGGTACTGGAGACTTGGCGGCTTAACAGAACACAATCACTGCCCACATTGAACTTTCCACTCTAGAGGAGGGATCCGGAGTAGCAAACAATCAGCAAACAATGTATAACACTGTGTGTGTGTGTGTGTGTGTGTATGTGTGTGTGTGTGTATCTGTGTCAAGGGCCATGACAGAGGTAAAGAATGCTCTAAGATAAAGGAGGAACAGCAGCTAGCCCAGACGGAGGTAGAACAAGATGGGAGAAAGGAAAGTGGAGTAGAATTAGGGAAGTAGGGATGGGAGTCAAGAGAAGCCTTCCAGGAGACAGTCCACCAGTTTGAAACGTGAGGAGGCAATCAGACAAGCCGGAGAGGCATGGTGAGTGATGTTCGACCATGTTTCAAAGGGAACGTGCAGTCTTGTCTCTGAATTCCTCTTCCATGTACACCGGCCTACATCTCTTTCTTAACACACTTCCTCATCTCCTTCTTGTTTGCCTTTCAAAGTTTTCAAAGTCAGGCTCCATTACCTTGTCTATGAGGTTTGTTTGACAATCCAGCTAGAAATGGCCCCTCTAATCTCTGAACTCCCTTAGCCTGTACCTGTGTACCTCTGGCATAGAGCTGCTTGGTTAATACTCATGGAATGAATTTCTATTGCCACCTCCTAACTGATCTATATAGCACCTCACATCCATTCTAGTGCATCAGGCTTATCAGGCCTTCGTGCCTTTTCTGCCTCTTCTACTCATCAGGTGGGCATTCTCACCATCACCCAAATACACTTGGTGATGCTGTTCCAATTACCCTCTGCCTACTCAATCCCACCCATTCTTCATGGTCCAAACCAACTCCCTTCCTTCTCTCCCGAGACCCATGCTACTCTGCTCTCTCCCTCCTCCAGCCTTCTTTGGCCTTTAGATCAATGCAATCCTGCCTCTAACTGGACAGTAACTTCCTCGAGAGCAGCACCATCTTCCACACGGCCCACCTGACAAAGACTTGACAAAGTGGCAAGGAACTGCGGACAGATTTTCACGTATCTTTGTTCATAGCTTTGAGCAGAGAGAACCCAGTTTCACAAATAACGCTGAGAGGTCACTGTGGAGGAAAATAAACCAGCTATAAAAAGGTGCACCTGAGATAGGATGAAGGGGAAATTTATGAAGACTTGGGAGGAAAGCTTGCCCAAGGTCCAAGTCAAATCATGTCAAACCCCACCACTGTATTTTCCTTTGTTTGCTTTACATGAATGGTTTCATTGGAACACAAAGAGGTAGGGATTTTTCCTCCAGATATATAATGTTGCCTCTTTGAGTATAATATCTCTGAATTTCCACTGGAATAGAAAAGGGAAGTATTTTGTAATAAATTCAAAATAACTATTTAGGATAGTTTTATTTATTTATCTGGTTGTTTTATAGTTTTCTTATTGTGAGATTACATAAAGAATTGATGATCTGAGACAAAATGTTTCAGGTATGTTTGTGTCCCTTCTAAATTACTCGTTTTTGAAGATACAAACTTTCAAGTTTCAATAACATCTCTACTTTTGGGGAACTTCTTTAGCATTTCTTCATATAAACGGTCTGTGGCAACTGGGAAGAACAGGGGAGATACGGGTGCTGGGGCTTTATCTCATCTCCTGTAATGAGGGACGTTTCCTCATGACGGTTAGTTTATTAACTTCTGGCAGGTCTCCAGGAGTAAATAAAGGTTGAACGTAGTTAGGGACTATGCCAAGACCTTCTGCAGGATCCTCGCCCTTTGTCAAGTTACATCAGAGTCGAGGTCTGCAGTGGGATTCAGTAAAAGGAGGGCCTTGAGTACTTCAGTAATTAATCCCACAAGAGGCATAAACCTGAGACCACAGTTCCCCTTTGACATATGTAGTAGTTCCCAGACAGGTACCTTCTAAATATCCACAGGGTTTAGGAAATGAAACTGAGACAAATCTTTGAAGCCTTATCCACATGAGCAATACACTTTGCAGGCAGAGATGCTTGTTACTGAATTGAAATCTTCTAATGCATTCTCAGGAGCCCTTGATTAGACAAGCTTTCTGAGTCAGATGAGCCTGAGGAGACCTCTGCTTGTATTTTTTAGGATTTCTACAGGCTACAAGATGCATTACCTCAAACAAGTTCTACTTCTAAGGGAAACCACTTGAAGCCTTTCTAAACTGGCCTTGGCTACTAGGATCTCCCATTTCCCAGTCTTTATCTGCAGTTCCCCCATTTCTATTTTCTTTTCTAGCCCTTCTATGTCCTTCTCCTTCCTCTCTTTGTTTTCGTTTGAGCAGTCACAGCCTGCACTCACTCTCAGCTATCTCTTTTAGAGAGTCAAAAGGCCAGAATGGCATTTTTTTTTTTTTTTTTCTGAGACAGGTTCTCGCTCTGTCACCTGGGCTGGAGTGCAGTGGTGCAATCTCAGCTCACTGCAGCCTCCACCTCTTTGGCCCAAGCAATCCTCCCACCTCAGCCTCTTGAGTAGCTGGGACTACAGGTGTGCACCACCACACTCAGCTAATTTTTAAAATTTCTGTAGAGATGAGGTTTTGCCACATTGCCCAGGCTGGTCTCAAACTCCTGGACTCAAGCAATTCACCCTCCTCGGCCTCCCAAAGTGCTGGGATTACAGGAGTGAGCCACCATGGCCAGCCTTCTTCTTTTTCTTCTTAGTGGCACAGTTAGAGCCTTTAAGTTCCAGTGTATGTAGGACTAAACTGGGTTCCTCTTCCTAAGCTTAAAATTCTCCCTCTTGGTCTGTAAACACTTCCTCTTCTTCCCGCAAACTGCCTCATGCCAGCATAATCTTCCTTCAACTTCCTTCCATCGTCATCCCTTCCTTGTGATGACTCACTGTTGGGATTTCTTGGGCCGGGTGAGGGATGGTAAAGACCAACCACTAACTAACAGCCTTCCCAAGTTGAGCATATGCCAAGAGTCCAGACTCTCACCTGAATGAGGAGATCGATAGCGAAAGTCCTCTTTGGTCAGCAGCAGGAGAGCTTTGCCATTCATTTCAAACGTGTTGCTGTCAATTGGCCTTAAAGAAAACTCATTTTCAGCCCACTTGAGCCACTGGGCTACGTCATCCCTGCTCCAGTAAATTGGCTGCAAGCCTGTTGGAGAGAGCATGAGGCAGAAAGAGAGAAAGGTCTTGTCAGTTAGACAGCTGGAATAAAGGGAGAAGCTCTCTGAATAGTTAACGAAATGAGTCTCCACATCTCAAGAGCCCTTATGTTCAACCCTGAGTCCCCTCTCCAGCCCTTGTTTGAGCCACCCCACTGGGGGCTTCTCCAAGCCCAGAAGCAGCCTCCAAGAGGAGTCCAGGGAGCAGTTTGTGCACCAAACCCTACTCTGGGGTGTGCTGTCAGATTAACTTTTTATTTAGAGGCAAAATGAGAAAAAGATCCTTTATGTGTTTAAGGGATGGTAGGTCTCAGAGACCTGCCCTTCCTTGCCCAGTTCCAGGGGCTGTTCCAGGGTGCCCACGGCACCCATAGGGGCTCAGAACTATGACACGTGTCAGTGTGGTTGGAGGGTCCTCAGATTCAGAGCTGATCTGATTGCAGCCCAGCGTCCTTCTGAAGAAAGAATGTTCCAGAGCTGAGCTTGACCTTCCAGAGCTGCCAAATAATGAAATGTTCCCTGAAACTTCTTCCAGGAAGAGCAATTCACTCAGCCTCTGGGAAACCATCAGGCTGGCCTCTGAGAATAAGAGGGCAAGGTAAGGATAAAAGGTCTTCTGCCTTTTTATTCTACTCACTGACATTAGAGCTTCCTGGTGGGGTGGTACTTGAACTCCGAGTAGGAACCCAGTGCGCAGGAGGAGGGTACAGAGCAGGGGCTGAGAGGCTGGCTCAGGTTGGCTCTCTGGGAGCCTGACTGTAAGTCTATAGTTTTATTTTATTTTGCTGCTGTGAGAAATCTTTGATAAGTTAGAACAGTGGTTCTCAAAATGTGATCTTGGGACCCATCAGGGTTCCCGAGACCTTTGTAGGGTGCCTATGAAGTAAAACATCTTATCATAACAATATTAATTATTTGCCTTTTTCGCTCTCATTCTTTCTTAGGTGGAATGTTCTAGAAGGCATATAACATGTGACCTTGCAACAGATTGAATGCAGAAACAGAGATGGGAGTCCAGCCATCTTCCATTAAGCCAGATTTTAAGAGACTTTCAAAAATTTATAACAATGCTACTCTTCTCACAAATTATTTTTGGTTTGGGAAAATATATTTTAAAATGTTTGCATTAATGTAGAGTTGGCTTACTATTTTACTTGCTAAATTCATAAAAATTTTGTAAATACCCAGGTTTAATTTATATAATAATATGGTAACTACAGATAACTATAACCCATATAAGCAAAAGCTCTTTGGGGTCTCCATTAATTTTTAAGAATCAAAAGGAGACATGAGACCAAATTTAAGAACTGCTGGGTCAGAAGAAGCTAGATGTTCAATGGATCTTCATTCTCTAAAATCACATGGTGTGAATCAATAGTTCAAATAGTTCAAATAGAGCAATGGCATCAGTGTTGCTAAGAGGAGCTTCCGTCTCTCACTATAAGTTACTTAAACTTGCTAAGAAGACTTCACAAGTGTGTTATAAAAGTGTCCCTCAGTTTGATCCTGGAAAAAATTACCTTTCATCCTAAACCAGGCATGCCAAAGAACAATCTGGTGTGCTATATGGGGCTGCTCTTCCTACCTGCTGAAGTGGGGAACAAACAGCTCAAATGCCCTGGAGAATGTCCAGGGCCTCTGGGCATGATTGTCTTCCAAGCGGCTCCTTTGCAAAGTGTAGTTTTGAGGAATGGTAGTTGGTTTCCTCTAAACCTGTGGAAGTCCCCTCAAAACCAAAACCCCTTTTTTGTAGTGCACCAAAAGAAGGACTACTGGGCACTGGAAATCATTAGAGATGAGCATTTAAGAGTTTTTTTCTTGGTGTTTTTAGGATGATTTTTTTTTTCACATGGAAACAAATTAGAATTTCAAATAATAATTTATGGTGCGTTACTGCTTTATGATCTTTAGAATAAAATACAGCCACTAAAGGTTTTTGTTTTTGACTCCTGACTGGCCAGAAAGTGATGCCTATTAAAAACAGTCCATGGATATGGGAAGTACCAGCTCTCTCCAATGACCTTGAAAACACGTATCTAGAATCACAGGGAGGTGGGAGTGGCAGTGATGGTTACTCAGCAAAATCTCAATTTTTGAACTGATAAAAACCTTAAACCTAACTCCTTACTGTCAATGCTGTCACCTTTGAACAAGAATGGCACTGTGATTTGTTATTATGGACCTTCCTCTCCTTCACACAGGGAGTTCCCATTAGGGGACACATGTGAAGGTCTGGTTCCTTGGGCCTAGGAAGGTGCCTGGAGGTGAGAGGTCCAGAGAGCAGAAGATGCTCAGGCAGAAACAGGAAAAAGTACAGGGTGGCTTATTGGAAACATGGGCCCCAAAGCAAATACAGAACTGAATCCCGCTTGGGAGGGGAAATGAGAGTAAAATGCTGAAGTTTCTGCAGAGGACACACTGCAATGGAGGAAGGTGGGTGAGAAGGGGGTGGGGGATGCAAGTAGTAATTTGAGGTTCTTTATATTCTATGGAAGAAAATACTCATGAGTAATCTTTTCCCTAAATACAAGAAGAGTCACACTCCAAACAGCTCTGCCGGTTAAGCACAACAGTTTCTCTTTTCACTTCCCATTAACGTCTCCCACAGCCCAGTCACTGAAGCAACCAGGGCCACCGTGTGGAAACCCCCTCACCAGGAACCGACGCGAATGCCCTGGGCTTATGTACAAGAGGAACCCAGCAAGTTACAGGGGAGACTGCGGCGATCCCAGCAGTCATACAAAAGTGATCTTGACAGAGCAAGCCACCTGCTCGAGGCCACTCAATACATTTATCAGCGTCGCTGCTCTTCCTTTAGCATAAAGAGAGAAGTAGGTGGACACGTTCACCGAACTGGAAAGAGGCTGGATAAACTTTGGTGTTCAAAGTCAAGTCCTACTGTTATTTCCTTTTTAATTCAATAGAATAAAAAGGTTGTGGTGTAGAATTGAGGGCGGAAAAAGCCCCTTTTCCTTAAACCTAAAGCCCTTAAGACCTTGTGTGTTAGAGTGTCTAAATGGAATAGAGCCTTGCACCTGGAGGCAATTCTAATCAGGCTGATTTAATTTACTTAATAGTCATTTACTAAGCACTACTATGCACCTAGTACTGCTCTAAGCACTTTATATGAGTAGACATTAGCTCATTCAACTGCATGCTCACACAACCCTATGATAGGGATTCAGATTAGGAAACTGAGGCCCAATGCATTTAAGGGACTTGCCCAAGGTCACATAACCCTAGTAATGAGAGAAGTGGAGATCTGAACCCAGGCAATCTGGTTCCAGAACCTGTGCTCTTATCCATCACACTGCACTTCAACATGCATGTCCCATCCAGATCCAGAATTGAGACTGGTTTTGAACATCCATTAGAGATTCAAAAAAGACTGAGTGAATTGACTCCTACCCATCCAAGACTTAGATCCTTGGAGACTTTCTCAAATTATCAACAGACTAAAAATATAGCCAAAAAATCTGTAGATCCCTGGAGAAGTAGATTTATAAATGGGAAAAGGAGGGAGGTGTAGGTGGGACTCTGCTTTTAATGCATCCAGGAATAAAGTCCTCCCTTCACAGGCTACTTGCTCCCAGGCACTCATGGGTGCTTGGTCTTGAGAGTCTTACACGGCTCACAGCTGCAAATGGAACAGAGAAGCTGCAAGGGCAGAATGAGGGAGGCACATACATAACTTGCTTTATTTACGGCCATCTCTTGCAACTTTAATTCAACAAAGTCAAAGAATATAGATGTTAATGATGATTAGGAAAAGGAAAAAAAGGAGAGAAGGAGAGAGACTATTACTCTGCACCTATATTGTACTATTCCCTGTGCACATAGCGTGCCTCTTGAGGGCCATTTCCTAAGATCAGCATTTTTAATGCCAATTAGTTTCAGAGAATATTTGAAAAGAATTTTGTACAGAGAAAGTGAACTGCTGTGATTAAGAAAGTTACTAAAAATTCTACTGGACTTCTCCCCTCTCCCGAGTAGGTCAAGTATATGGTGTCATATCCTTCAGTGACACACCCAGGCCCTTAAACTTACTTCTAATATTTCTTCAATTCCATGCTTTAACGGGTAGCCGCATTCATCAGTACATTTTGACCCTGTTTCAGACTTTCTGAGATGTTCTTAAACTAATGATGAAAAACATGTTGGGAGACAGGAGCCTGGATTTTATTCCCAGATCTGCCGTGAATTAACATTTGATTCTGGGCAGGCTACTCAGCTTCTCTGTGGCTCAGTGACTTCATGTGTAAAATGACGGGCTTAGAGTATGTGATCTCTGTTCCCTTCAGGGTTTAATGTAGTCAGTATACTCCTATTTAATTTGAATCCAAAAAAACAAAGAATACAGATACAGCCAGGATCTTTTTCTACAGAATTACTCCATGGCCGTGACCCTGAGATTCTGTAACTTCCTGAAGGATCTTCTGAATCACAGAAGACAGACTAATGCCTAAGAGTGTTTCATTATATTCTAATTCTTGGAAAAGTTATAACCTAGCTATGGCAATAATCAACACAACTGCTTGCATCGGGGTAGTACTGCAGAGTTGATAAGGTGCTTTCATACATATTACCTCATGCAATTCTCACAAAAGCCCAGTGAAGTCTGTTGCATTCTCATTTCAGTTTAATAGATAGAAAACACAGGGCTGAGTCATCAGGTGATTTTATTGATTTGAGCAACACTCAGTTCAAGCTTTTCTGCTACAGTAGCCATTCAGCAAAACCACTCTTTATCCAAACTTTCTGTATAAACAGGAATTTGCTCTAGGTTCTACGTGCTGGAGACAGAATCATAAAATGTGAAAGATGGAAGCTGAAGCCTGGAAGTTAAGAGACCGACTTAGGATCAACCTGCCCCTGATCCCCCGACTTTTCCCAACATCCCATGTTGTCTCATAACTTGATTCAATGACCCACACCAATTTTGTAACCCTCAACACAGTGAGGACAGTTATCACGTCCTTGCTTAGTCATTTTGCCTCCAGATGAGACGTCCTTAATTGGTCCAAAGATAACTCCTCCACTGCGGTTTGTAGACCCTTACCAACGTGCCTGCCTCCTCCAGAGATCTTATGTGGCTTCAATTCCTAAATGCAGCAGTAGGAACAGGACTAGCATTTTTCTTTCTCTGGACAATATACTTCTATTGATAATAACAGCTAGCAATTATTGGACATTTACACTGAATCTTATCACTGCAATGATTATTATTCTTTTTTTACAGATGAGAAAACCATAGCACACAGAGATGGAAGTGGTGGTGCCATGACAGAGATCCAGGTGGTCTAGCTCTACAGTCTCAACTCTTAACACCCCACCATAGTGCTTTTTCTGTAGCCTAATAACAGCAATGCACTTACTTGTAAGCAAGTGATTGCTATGTGCCAGGAGTCACTCTAAATGCTTTGCATATGTAACTCATTTAATCCCTGCAACAATCCTGTAAGGCGGGAACGATCCCCATTTATGGAGGAGAAAACTAGAACACAGGGAAGTTAAATGACTTGGCCAAAGTCACTCATTCAGGAAATGGAAGAGCTGACATTTGAATCCAGGTGATCTGGCTCCAAGCCCACGTTAAAAACTACCTAACTCTCTAAGCTTATTTGGTGTTCCGGCAGGACATCAAATTAAATTTATGACTAAATTTTAAAAAGAAAAAGTTTCACAGTAGTTCAGCATGCAGGCACTGACCACAAGCATGGAACCTCTATTTCCCAGCTGTGTCACCTTGTACAAGTTACTTAACCTCTCTGTGTATTGCTGGCATCAACTGAAAAATGAGGACAACTTGCAACCTGTGAATTAAATATCATTGAATCATAGATAATGTACTTACACAATTTTCAGACGATATAAAACTAGTGTAGAGTAAAATTATACAAATGATGATACGAAACACACAGGCCAATATCTGGCATAGAGCAATCACTTAATAAACATAAGCTATTGCTTTTGTACTGTTATTATTATAATCACCTTTATAATCTCACCCTCCTGCACATATATAGCTAGCACTTGGAACCCAACTGTAAGAATGTATATTAATTGATATTACATTTTATCTTATTATTTTTAACCATCATCCCAGCCTGCTGCAGTCTCTCCAGATTTCCATCTATTTCAGCATCTATACTCTATAATTTCACATCATCTGCAGCTTTGCTAAGCATCTGTCACCTCCACAGGTTACTGACAAAGTGCAGAACATATAGGGCTGAGATGGGAGTACCCTGGTGACACACCAGTCACCTCCTTTTGGATGGATACTGATCAAGTTATTGACTCCTTTTGGGAGGAGTTGTTCAATGATCAATCCATCTAAATACTCTGGTTTTTGGACATTTTCCAAGCTCATCCATGAAAGCACCATCAGAAATTCAATGAAACGCCTTCCTGATATCCCGAAATACAGCAACTGCAACACTTAGAGCAACCTTATTAAAGAGGATGAGGAGAGAGGATGAGGAGCAGATGGCTGGCTCCAAAGTGATAATGTCTTCCACTCATAACATGTATGTTTGAAAATCTGTCCCGAATTTCATCTGGAAGTTCCATCAGGTTAGCTGTTTTGTTTCATACACACATTTTCCCCAGCTTCTCTTCCTAAAATCAGGTTACCAACAGTTCATATTCTTTTAGTACAGCTTCCATTTCCCACAACCCTGAAGGATCGCTGCCAGTGGCTTATCTTTCACCCCTCTGAGTTCTCGACCCTGGGATGTCATTTGTCTGGGCCAAGAGCCTTGCATTTATTCAGAACAACTTAGTTTGCTTTTACAATCAATTCACCCATCTCAGGCTTCAATTCCCTTCTGTCAATGTTTGCACTACCTGTTTCAGTCTGACAATCATTCTCCTTCATGGAAGAGAGAAAGAAGTTGAACAGTTTTGGTTTCTTTGCCATTTGCTGATGTTACCCCATCCAACCCCATCAGCAGGCTGACATCATGCTTATTCTTATCCTGTTGCCCACACTTATTGTTTTCTTAAGCGTATTCCATGGTTTTCAGCTCACTTACATTTTAAAATTCTAGAGCTAAGAAACTCTCCTTTATATGTTTCTTTTCATTAAGTTGCTTTTTCATCCATTATATACATCTTTTTAAAAATCGGAGCTCATTAGACTGGTACTCACAAAACAGTGAGAAGATAAATTGGCATCATCTCTCTGGCAAACAACTTAGTGATATTTTAAGAACCCTGTAAATGTTAACTTCTCAGAATCTACCTTAAAGAAATAACTTAGTATGTGGAAGAATCTTTCATGCACAAAGATGTCTATTGCAGTGTTATTTTTAATAATGAAAAACTAGGAACAGCAATAAGGAAATAGTTAAGTAATAGTTACTGACAATATCGATGATAGAAAATTAATGCAGCCAGTAACATGATAAAGAGTACGTATTCATATTGAAAAATAGTATGTGTACATATATAATGATCTCAATGCATAGAAAATACAATAAAACATAAAAATATTCAAAGCAATTGACACTCAGTAAAATTGTAGGTGATATTCCCTGCCTCCTTTTCCTTTTTTCTTTCTTATTTCTCATTCTCTATTAAGCATGTTTTACTTTTATATTTAAAAAACTATTTAAGGGCTGGGTGTGATGGCTCACATCTGTAATCCCAGCACTGCGGGAGGCCAAGGCGGGTGGATTGCTTGAGGTCAGGATTTCGAGACCAGCCTGGCCAACATGGTGAAACCCTGTTGCTATTGAAATACAAAAATTAGCTGGGTGTGGTGGCAGGTGCCTGTAATCCCAGCTACTTGGGAAGCTGAGGCAAGAGAATTGCTTGAACCCAGGAGGTGGAGTTTGCAGTGAGCCGAGATTGCACCACTGCACTCCAGCCTGGGCAACAGAGTGAGACTCTATTTCAAAACAAACACACACACACACAGACACACACACACACACACACAGACACACACACACACACACACACACAACTATTTAAAAATTGAGCTCATCAGAGAATATCCCCAATATTGCCTCATCAGTTTCTTTAGTTGTCTCCCTTCCTTCTTATTCCAATAACGGTCATGTGCAGTTGATAAGTCAGGATTTCATTTTCAAGAGCAGCCCAAATGACTCTGAGTTGTGTCTCAGCATTCGGATCATGAGATCATAAATACTTTTCCCTACATTTTAAAAATTTGCCTTAAGTCAAGAAAACACATCTGTTCTTGTCTCTCATTTCCCTTCCCCAATCCTAAGATCATGTTTTTATTCTCACCCTCTGCTATCATTTCTACTTTTCCAGACAATTCCTCATTTGTCAGATTTGAGTGCAAATTAGCAATGCTCCTCAATACATCTTCCACCTTCTGGGAGATGAAATTGTGAATTGTTAGGTACATGTGTTAAGAGTTAACATGTCCACACATGTAGCTGAAGGGGATTTTGCAGTGATTCGCACACGGTGCCTGGCACATAACAGTCCCCAGGTAATGCCAGACTGTACAGCCAAAGATTTCCATTCCTAGGCAGTCCACATCTGAGCCAGCTCTGCAGTCTGTGATTGGCACCCCTCTCCTCCCCGACACATCTGATCACTTACTCCAGCTCTGGCTTTGATGGTCAGGACACTCAGCTCTGTGCAGTTCAAAACATTACCAGATGCTTCCGCATCCATGTCATGCCATCATCTATTCTGCGAGAGCTGGCACAACTGTATTTTCAGAAGAAACTGAAGCTCAGAGAGATCAAGGGACTTTCCCAAGGTCACAATGAACCTAAGACCAAAACTCCAGCTCCAGGCTTTCTGTATGACCCAGTGAACTTCCTCTGGGTTAAAGGAAATAATGGATGTAAAAGCCCCTTACACTCTAAAATGCACTGTAAAAATGCAAGGGAATGAGGAATAATAAACCATAAACTCAACTTCTCATGGCAGGCCTGGTCTAGCTGCAGATCTCGAATTCTGCTCGGTGCCCACAGAGCACCTTCTGACCTCTGCTTGCCGAGGGCAGGGTTTACTTAGAATTCTTCCCTGTGTACTCGGCCCTTCAAAAGAAAACCAAGTGTCCTCAGAGCCCTTCAAGCTGCTTCCCAGAGGCACGTTTCCGGAGACTCTTCTGCCTCCTTTCCCTTCCCCACCGGCCCGCTCTCTGCAAATCTGCTCAAAACCCCCAGGCCAGCCTTGGATGCATTTTGACAAGCTCCACATCTCACTCCTCTGGGTCTGCCTCTAACCTTGAATGTGCTATCTGACCAAAGCTGATTTCTGCAAACAAGTTCTGTCACTAGGGAATTGGAAGTTCCAAAACATTTCCTATTTCTGTCCTCAAGGTTAGCCTGTATCTCAGCACTAAGTTTCCAAGCGGAGGTTGGAAGGTTATACTCATGTCTTTCAGCCTGAAGTCCAAGAACAAGAACGCTCTATGTTCATGTTCAGATCCAAAGTCACAGTCAATTCCCTCGAATGATGTTTTTTCTTATAAACTTCATTTTGTGGATTTTTCTGACTTTTATCTAGTTTTAGCTACAAAGGGGTTTTTAGCAGAAAACCTGTTGACAGCAAAACTGACCCAGAGCTTGCCACTCAGCCTCACAAACACGACTTAGAAGATTTCTTCTCATTTTTGCTTCTGGGCAGCAAGCCCGATGTGGTGAGAGCCATGTAGCATTTTAGATCAGACCTTGGGTTTCGGAGTCAAATTGTCCTGGGTTAAAATACTAGCCGCACCACTTACTAGCGCTGGGTTAGTTACGTGTCTGAATCCGTTTCCCCAGCAGTAAGATGGAGTCCAGAATAGTACTTACCTCTTAGGGCAAATGTGAGCATGAAATGAGGTGATCCCTATAGAGATGCTGCACAGTACCTGGTACGCAGCAAGTGCTCAATGCATTTTGGGGGGTTGGGTAGGGCAAGGACTGGATAGTAGATGAGTTGTACTTTGTCCCATGTCTCCAGAAGACCAAAATACTTTCAGCAGCTCCCTGGAGCTACAGAAGCTGCAGCAAGCGTTCTTGGAAGGTGCGTGATGGCTCTGGCAGGAGCTATGAGGCCCAGTACAGTGCTTTGAGGAGGGGACTGAATTGTCATCGTGCAGGCTGGGAAAATGGCTCAGGTGGGGTTGCAGAAAACAGCCTGGATCAGGGAGAGGTTGGAGGAAAGAAGACAGAAGGAGGTGCCCACTCAGACCCCAGGCTAGGCTGAGGCAAGTAAGACATTTGCCTCAGGTGCAAAATTTAAGGGATGCCTTTAAAAAGTTTCAGTAATCAAGATGAAGTCATGTAACACAATATTTTAAAAATCAAAATTAATGCAGAAAATGTATGGTGACCTAAGCATCAACATTTTAATTAAAGTCCACATCAAAAAAAAAAAAAAAAAGATAATGGGGAGGGGACAGCAATAAGGGAGTGGGGAAGAGATTAGAGCAAGTACTTCTCAGCGTTAGGAAGAAGGTACAGGATTCTTTGAGAATTCAGCCAGAGTTCATAAACCCCTCTTCAAAATGCACAGGCACATGCACACAAATATTTGCTTGTGATTTCAAAGCTTACAGACTACCTCAAGTTTATCCATGGATCCCTGGAGAATCCGTTTAGTATTTTTTTTAGTCTCATGTATGCAAATAGTTCTGACAATATGTACCTATGATGCAATGCGAAAACCAAATCAGGTTTGAGAAGAGAGATATATGTCTCTCCTGATATTTCAGGGAGAAAAACAGAAAAGAGACAGGAAGGGTGCCCTCTTCTCACTTAGAAGTGGGGGTACAATGAAATGTTTGAGCTGTCATTTCTTTATTTGAAACACACGTTCCTGACCTTAAATAAGGAATGTCCCTTCTTCAGTTATTATAGACATCATTGCTAACATATTGAAAGTTTTTCTTCATAGTAGTTAGGGTCAATCACTGCAAATAACCTTAATTTATGTACAATGAGGCAACTTGGCTATGCAAGGAGAGATACTATACAAGGATGAGTTTCTAAAGCAAAGAGGCATTAAGGCAGCATTTCCTATACCACAGGGCAGAAAGGTCATTTTTATTATCAAACTTACCGATATGTATGCTTACAAAGAAGCCTGAGTTTAACAAGAAAAAAAAAAAGTAGGAAAATAGATATTAAGAGTTGAAATGTTCCTCAAACAGATTTATTGAGAAATCGAAACTGCTGGAGGAAAGTTGGTGCAAGAATGTTTGTAATCCTCAGCGGAAATGGATGGGGTACAGAGAACATAAAGATCCTGTGGGATTTGCACGATTCACAGAACATGGATACTCTCCTGAGGGTGCCTGAATAAAGAAGGATGAAAATTATTTCCCCTCCTGCTCTTTTAAACCGCACATGGACCATCTCTGGTGCCCGACACAGTCTGCAGAACATTCCTTTGCAAAGTGTAACCAGAGTAAAACTCATTCTCATTCTGGACAGGGACCTGATCTGCCCATCACTTGCACAGAGGAGGCTTGGCTTTGTGTGGCTCAGCTGTGCCTGTTCCCATCCCTCTCGGGTGTCTCTATTCTCCTGCGAAATTTTAAAAAGCCTCTTCTCAGGATGGAGACAGTCCTGATAATCACTGAATTCCAGGAGGTGGAGGTGGACAGGAGGTGTGGGGGCAGGGCACGGGGGCTGGGAGAAGGGAGTGTGAAAGAGGTGTTGAACTTTTACATGAACAGACCTCAGAAAATACACATAGGGCCCCAAAGGCAGATCTGACCTACAACACCTCCAAAGCATGGCTTTTCTAGAAGATGCTGTCTTTTAAGGAGAATTCCACTGCACCCCCTTCTTCCTTAGCCTCTTCCCTGGCTCTTTGGAGAGTGCTTCCAAGTACTTTCAAAGACCCGGTTGGTTGCCTTTGGGTGTCGAATCTACCCTCCACCAGAAGGCTGTCTGGGCTGCTGCTGATTCAGCATTACGCGGGGCAGACTGCTGTGACACACAGGCAGGATGAAATCATTTTAATAGCGTTGCTGACGCCTCATGAAACAAACAAACAAAAAAACAAACTTGGAGAAGCAACTTCTATTTAAAGATAATTGTGTTGCATTTGTGTGTGTGTGTGTGAGACAGACTTCTCTCTATTCTATTCTATCTCATCCCCTTATTCCTCCTTTCTGAGGACATTCATAGGGAAATGGCTTTTATAGACCTATCAATTAAAAAGCTGTAACCTTTTTTCTCACCAGTTATTAATATATTCCCTAGTATTAGAGTCGTAAAGGTTACTAATCCCCTGGCTTAAGACGGTCACTTGGAGTCAGGAAAGCTAAACATCACCACAAACCGAACCCCGTCTCCCCTTCCAGGGCCACAGATACGTAACTGGATGTCTCATGCTTTGTCCCTGGGCTCCTCTGAGATTCCAAGGCTCATTCTGGGAGGCCCTCCCTTGCTGCAGAACACTTTTCTCCTTGGCTTTGTCACCCCACCTGGGATTTTACATTATTCATTCATTTGGATGAAAGCATGAAGATCTCTGTACCAGAGGAAGCAGGCAAAAGGAAAATGATAAATCAATACAGGCTGTTCACACTCAGCTTTGGTGGGCAGTCAGATGAATGAGTGGGGAGGAATGAGTCAGGTGACCCTTGAGTTTTAAGGGCAGACTCCCAAGTAGGTGGCAGGGGTCCTGAAGGCAGGATGGTAGGGGTGACAAGAGGTAGGAGCCCTCACTCCCTTCAGCCCGTCATCATTCATGGCTTACGGTTCTTCAACGGTGCTTTTCATTCTGTGCTGGAAAAGGTATGAGTGTTACAATACAGATGTGAATATTCTGAGTTCTGGAGAGAGGCCGATGTCTGTTTTTTAACTTTGACATGGGAGTCTGGAAAATCTGTGAAGAGCATGAGTGGCTCATCACGGATGGAGCAAGTAATGCTAATCCACCAAGTGCAAAAATGCTCCCCTGAGGTTGGGCAGAGCGTGAGAAGGGGTGAGGTCTCTGGGTGGTCTGCAGGCTGGCCTCCTGCTATCCTACTATTTGTAAAAGCATGCTGTTGGCCAGGTCCTGTGGCTCACACTTGTAATCTCAGCACTTTGGGAAGCCAATGTGAGAGGATTGCTTGAGGCCAGGAGTTCGAGACCAGCCTGGGCAACATAGCAAGATCCCCATCTCCTTGAAAAACAAAATAAATTAGTCAGGTGTGGTAGTGCATGCCTGAAGTCCAAGCTACTCAGAAGGCTGAGGTGGGAGAATTGCTTCAGCCTAGGAGTGGCTGCAGTGAGCTATGAGTATACCACTGCACTCCAGCCTGGGTGACAGAATGAGGCTCTGACTTTAAAAAAAAAAAAAAAAAAAAGCATGCTTTCTACTTTTGTTGGCAAGAATTGCTAACTTGATGGAAATGTTTAAAATCTCTCTTAACCACGTTATAATAAAATGAAAAAACGAAATTCAAATCCTGTTTTTGTCACTTACTAGCTCAGTGACTGAAGAGGGCTGAATGTTGGCTGCCAAATAGAAATGTCCACGTCCTAATCCCCAGAACCTGTGAATAAGACCTAATTTGAGAATGGCTCTTTGCCGATGTCATTAAGTTAAGGATCTCAAGATTATGCAGGTGGGCCCCAAATTCAATGACAGGTGTCCTTATATGGAAACAGAAGAGAGACGCAGAGGAGAGGAGACGGCCATGTGAAGACGGGCAGAGACTGGAGCGATGCAGACGAAAGCTTGCTTTGTGGTTTTTTCCCCAGAGACTCCTATGACCCACGTGTTGAAATTTCTTTGCCTTTCTTCAATATTTGTCACTTTTTCTTGAGTTGTTTTTAAAACATTTGTTTCTTCTTTAAAAAATTTCCTGCTTCCCCCTTGTGTTTCTCTTTTAAAAAGTCACCTTTTGTAAAGATTCATCTTGTATTCTTACTAGTTTACTCTTCATTTCTGAAATGATTTTTCTTTTACTTTTAATTCTTCCCAGAGTTCTGTCATTTCATTTGGAAGTTTTTCTCATTCTGATTGATGTTGTGTTTGCCCCACACTTCGTATCTTTTTCTTCTTACCTTTTAGCTCATTTGGAGGTAAATAGGGTTTTGAATTGTTCTAATGGCATGTTGTTTTGGCACACTTTCTTTAGGGATGCTATTCTGCTCCTTCTGTTCCTTTATCTTATAAAAACTTTGTGTAGGATTTGACCTCACTACTTTTCTGTTGCTCATTTTCATCTGAAGACAATTTTCCGAAATTTTTATGAAATGGCATGGTTCCAGCCTTAGCAAACCCTCTCTTCTATTGTTTTCATGTAGCATTCAAATAAATGGCGGCTGGCTTTCTGAAATCTCCTGGTTCTGTTTCCTTTGGGAGACCTTGCATCTAAGTCTCTGCTGCTAATACCCTTTTCTTTTTCTTTTTTTCTTTTTCTTTTTTTTTGAGATGGAGTCTTGCTGTGTCGCTCAGGCTGGAGTGCATTGGCGCGATCTAGGCTCACACCGACTTCTGCCTCCAGGGTTCAAGTGATTCTCCTGCCTCAGTCTCCTGAATAGCTGGGATTACAGGCATGCGCCACCACGCGTGGCTAATTTTTGTATTTTTAGTAGAGATGGGGTTTCCCCATGTTGGCCAGGCTGGTCTCGAACTCCTGACCTCAGGTGATCCACCTGCCTTGGCCTCCCAAAGTACTGGGATTATAGGTGTGAGCCACCATGCCTGGCCGTCCCTAACCTTTTCAATGTGCCTCCACTGCCAGCAGCTTCTCCACAGCTATCCTGAAAGCTGGCCATCAACGTGGCTGGTTAGTTGCAGAGTTCACAGGGACCAGAGAACTCTACACCTTTCAGACCTCCTTGACGCCACTTGCCCCCACTACTATGGGAATGAGCAAAACCACTCCCACTTTCAGACTTTCTGGTGAATACCTCTTGGTTATTTTTGGGTTTTCCCTGTTCCAAAGGCTACCAAAAGTCCCATTAAGGTGGGACTTGGGGATGTCTCGTCACTGGGTTTTGGTTTGGCTATTGAGTTGCTCTGCTCTTCCATGGGGATTCTGAGAATTACACTGCTGCTGCCTGTGCTGTCCTCCCAGACTCTGTCACTGAAGACTTCATGCTGGGAAACACAGAGCCCCTTTGGAGTCTCACAAAAAAGAGCGCCAATCTTCTGGTTCTCCTAGTGAATCACTGCTGGGTTTTGTGGCAGTAAGTGAAAGAACTGTGATAACTAATCTAAGGGGTCTCTGGCCCCACCAAAGGGGGTTACAGACCAAAGTGCAGGAACCTCTGCACTCTAGAAACAGAGACAACAACCAGAGGGGATACACAGGAAGAATCAAATGGCTGAGAGCCTCAAAGGGCACTGGCAGTCAAGGGGGGCTGAATGGCTTCTCCCAGTGAAAGAACTAAGGAACGATTCTAGCAAAGATGAAACATCGAAATAGAAGGAATTACTGGCCAGGTGCGGTGGCTCACACCTGTAATCCCACATTTTGGGAGGCCGAGGCAGGTGGATCACAAGGTCAGGAGTCTGAGACCAGCCTGGCTAACATAGTGAAACCCCGTCTCTACTAAAAATACAAAAAGTTAGCCTGGCCTGGTGGTGGGAGCCTGTCATCCTAGCTACTTGGAAGGCTGAGGCAAGAGAATCATTTGCACCTGGGAGGCAGAGGTTGCAGTGAGCCGAGATTGCACCACTGCACTCCAGCCTGGGAGACAGTGCCAGACTTCGTCTCAAAAAAAAAAAAAAAAAAGATGGACTCTCTAGTGGGGATTAAAACAACAGTAAAGACACAGCCTTTTACTGTCTTTCCAGATCTCCTATCACTGAAAGTTAAGATGTCCAGATGTCAGAACTATGAAATTTTTAACAGTTCACAAAAGTATGAGTGACTCAGCCTGTCAGACATCTCAGCAATCCTAGATCATGGTGGAGACCTCCCCAAATTAGTCTTTCCCAAGTTCAGTCATGAATTGCAGCTTCAAGGAAATACAGAGTTATAGTCACAGATTTCCCCATGCAAGCCCTTAGGAGGAGCGATCCAGCTGCTCATCTCAGAAAGAGCCCCACAAAACCAATGAGGTGTGTGAACGCCAGAGGCCCTACAGGTGCGGTTGGTCTTGCTGTCAGCTCTAACTTCGCTTTCCTGCTTGTGGCAGCCTCCTTTCTCACCGGAGTCTTGTCTGTTTGGAAGACTCGACTCATCCCTGACATGCCAGTCTCATCGGAGGATGCTGTCATGTACCGATAATTTTTAAAAATGGCTTTTTTAATGCAGCTCTTGGAAACTTTGCAAGAAATGTATTGATTTGAAATACTCAAGCTGAATTATTGAGCTTTGGCAAAGGGAAATAAATCTTTCCCATTCCTCCATGCCTGTTGCCAAGCCCAGCTTCCAGGAAGCAATGGCTGTCCTTTCTGGAAATGAAGCAAAGCTCAAACATTCTATCACTTTCCCTTTACTTCCCCCACTCCCTCTTCTCTTCACTTGCAATTCACTGACAAAAGCACTTTACATTCATTGCTCATTTGCCTGAATAGGCATCCGAATTAGTAATGCCCAAATTAGTAATGCCTGGCTGAGGCAGCTTCCTAAATAATGAGGCCTGATCATTTTGGCAGACCCGGAGGCCCGTGGAAAGCAAGCCTGCAGCAGGACATTAGGCTAAACACTCTTCCGGTTTTATAACCAAAATTTCCCCTACAGACCTGGATGTGAACAGTAAAGGGTATATGTTTACTGATGCTACAGATGAATAAGACCAGGAGCTAGAAATGGGAGAGAAAGGTAGGGAGAGTGTGCGGGAAAGGGGACGTATGCTGGAGAGTTCTAACGCACAAGGCAGGATTAACAAAAACTTCCTGACATCTGCTGTTTCTTTCATTTCAGGCTGAATGATCATTTCACCTGGCGATGTGCCAGGGGAATTCCCATCATTACCATCAAAGCACAGTTGGGTCTAACTGCTGAGCACTCATTTTGTCCACCTCTCCGTTCACTCACCCACTCACCCATCCGTCTAACCTAGGAGATGCCCACTATGCCTCATGTCCCCGATTAGGTGCAGGGCACATCAAGGTGAATGAGACTGGATTTTGCGGTCTGGAAGGGAAGAAAGGAATGTAAAGAGACATTTACAAGTTAGTGCATTTGTGCACGGCCAGGGAAGACTTTCTCAACTGGATGGGCTAACAGCTTTCCAGTCAGAGGAACAGCGGATGCAAGGCCTGGACATATGAAAAGAGCACAACCAGTTTGGGAAATGTTGAGTAGTTCAGTAGGATTAGGACATGAGATATATGTGAGTGTGTGTTCAAATGGGGGTGAGGGTGGGGGGTGACAATGCATATCCATGTTTGTTTTTAAGAGACAGAATCTCCCTCTGTTGCCCAGACAACAGAGCTGTTGTACAGCGATGGGATCATGGTTCACTGCAGCCTCGAACTCCTGGCTTCAAGTGATCCCCTTGCCTCAGCCTTCCAAGTGGTTAGGACTACAAGTGAGCCACCATACCCAGCTAATCTAAAAAACATTTTTTTAAGAGATGGGGGTCTTGCTATGTTGCCCAGGCTGGTCTCTAACTCTAGCCTCAAGCAATCCTCCTGCCTCAGACTCCCAAAGTGCTGGGATTACAGGCATGAGCCACTGTGCCCAGTCAACATCTCCATTTTGATGCTTAATAGGCACGTTAGGCTTAATGCATGCCAACCAACCTCCAGATGTCACTCATCTAAATCTGCTGTTCCCAATCTTTCCCATCACAGAGAAGGCAAACTCCATTCTTTCTGTGGCCAAGGCCCCACACCTTCCAGTCACCCTTTTTTCTTCTTTCTTTCTTTATTTTTTTGAGACTGAGTCTTGCTCTGTTGCCCAGGCTGGAGTGCAGTGGCGCCATCTCGGCTCACTGCAAGCTCCACCTCCCGTGTTCACACCATTTTCCCGCCTCAGCCTCCCGAGAAGCTGGGACTACAGGTGCCCACCACCACACCCAGCTAATTTTTTTGTATTTTTAGTAGAGACGGGGTTTTGCCGTGTTAGCCAGGATGGTGTGGATCTCCTGACCTTGTGATCCACCCACCTCGGCCTCCCAAAGTGCTGGGATTACAGGCGTGAGCCACCATGCCCAGCCCCTTGTTTCTTCTTTTACACCCCCTTCTGGTCCATTGGTAAGTGTTATCGGCTCTGCCTTCCAAATGTATCCAGCTCTGCCCACTTCTGCCACCTCTGCTGCTACTACATTAGTCCCAGCCACCATCCTCTCTTGCCTGGATCATTGTTACTGGTCCCTGACTGGTGTCCCAGCTTCCACTGTTCCTTCCCTGCATCTATCCTCAACAGACCTGCCAGAGAGATTCATTCAAATCACATCACTCCTCTGTTTGTAAGTTTCATCATGTCACTCTGCCCAGAATCCCACAGTGGCTTCCTATCTCTCTCTCACTCATAGTTCATGCCAAGGTCTTTGCAATGATCTTCTGGGCCTTATATGACCTGACCTGTCTGTACCCAGCTCCCACCATCCTTTCCTGCCATCATCCTTTCCCTCCTTCATTCTGCTCCAGCCACACTGACCTCTCTGCTGTTCTTCAGACCGACCAGGAACTATTCCCACCTCAGGGCCTTTGGACTTGCTGTTCCTTCAGCTGATATTCTTCTCCTAGACATCCTCACTTCCTTCAAGTCCTCCCTGGACACTCCTTCTAACATTGCATATCTGTTCTCAGACTCCCCCTGGTCTTCTTTCTTGCTTATTTTTGTTTTCTCTTAGCATTCATCCCTAATCTATCTACCTAATAATTTTACTAATCATCCTTTTTCTTACTCATTTTCTTCACTAGCATGTGAATGGACCTTCGTTTGAATTCCTGCTATATCCCCAGTGTCTCAAGCAGCTTCTAGCCCATTTTAAGTACTCAATAAATCTTTCTGAATGGATGAGAAGCTATGGCACATGATGGAGACAGTGCAGCGTGGTGCTAAGGAGTGTGGGCCTGGAGTCAGGTTTCCTGGCTTTGAATCTTGGTTCTCCAACTTCCTAGCTGTGTGACCTGGTGCAAGGTGCTTACCTTTCTGTGCCTCGATTTCCTCCACTGTAAAACTCGGATAGTAACAGGACCTACGTCAGGAATTGTGAGCATTAAGTATGTTGACATATGTGTAAAGCCCTTAGAACAGTGCGGGGTATGGATTGCGAACTTGATAAGTGTTAGCTATTATTAGGAAGGCCTTGGAAGGCCTTGTCTGCTGTACTAAGAAGTTCAGGCTTTATCCTAAGGCTACAAGGAGTCACTGAAGAATTTTAAACAAGGGCGTAACATAATCGGATATTGTTTTCAAAGGATCACTCCAGCTGCAGAGTACAGAATGAATTAGAACAGGGCAAGACTGGTACAAGGCGGCCAGTCAGAGGCTGTTGCAGAAATGGAGATGACAGATATTGTTAGCCTGAACTAAAGCAGAAGGGATGGAGAAAGGATGGGCTGAAGATACTATGGGGTAGAATTGATGGAACTTAAGAGATTAATTCAATGTGGAGGAAGCAGTCAATGACAAAATCCAAGCTCCTGATTCCTGAAACTAGATGAATAGAGGGGCCCACCCATCTCATCCCACAGAGGATGGACTGGCGGGGGATATATTCAGCTTTGTTTAATGTGAGGTAACTGTGCAACATCTAGGTAAAGAGGCCCAGTAGGCAGTTGTATACATGCATCTGTTATTTAAGAGAAAGGCCCAGGCTAGAGATAAAAAATATTTGGAAGTCCCCATCGCACTGGTGATCGTTGAAGCCATTGGAGTAGGTGAGTTTTCCAGAGGAAAACATTTAGGCAGCAGGCAATTTAGAAAAGGTGTATTCTTAAAGGAGGGAACAGCAGGGGACAAGTCAGGGGACAAGTCAGAGGACAGTGGTATCTTGCAAGCCAGGAGAGTTTCGGGCAGCAGATGCCAGATGGATTTGGCATCTGGGGACTGCAGCCAGAGGAGAGGGGCAACAGGCGTAGAAACCAGATCACAGTGGGTTGAGGCGCTAATGGGAGGTGAGGAGGAGGAGACCATGTGGAGAACTCTTTCGAGAACTTGGCTGTGAGGAAACAGATTTGTGGTAGTGAAGAGAGATGTGCAATCCAAGTGGGTTTCTTTGAAGATGGAATGGAACTAGGTGCAAATGAGAAAGAGGCTGACTGTGGAGGAGGGGAGAAGCCAACTGGGGAGGCTGAGGCAGAAGAGCTCAGGGGAAGGGACCTCTGTATACAGGGGAGGGACGCCTCTTCCACTGGTAAGATGGTGAATGCATGTGGGTAGGGTAGGCTGAGGGCCAGGAGGGAGAAGCACGGTGACAGCTGATCCCTCTGCAGGAGGAGGTGAGGGTGCCTGGGAGCCTGCAGAGGAGGGGTGAGACTATAGCTTAGAAAAGGGCTGCAGGGGTAGGAGGGACTCCAGGACCAGGGACACCCCAAGGCTTGAGAAGCAGCGTGAGTGCCAAGTAGAGGGAAGAGTACCGAGCAAAGTGAACACTAACATTTCTACTCTCCTTGAAAAGCACAGATTTTAGGCTCAGAGATAACAAGCCCCATATCGTAACTGGTATAAAACCCAAACCACACCAAATATTCAGTGAGAACATACAGTGTGCCCAGAGAAATCTTCCTTAAGAACCATTCCCATTGCTATTTTTTTTTTGAGACAGAGTCTCTCTCGCTCTGTCGTCCAGGCTGGGGTGCAGTGGCACAATCCCAGGCCATTGCAACCTCCGCCTCCCAGGTTCAAGCGATTGCCGTGCCTCAACTTCCTGCATAGCTGGGACCACATGCATGCATCACCACACTCAGCTAATTTTTGTTATTTATTTATTTTTTAGTAGAGATGGGGTTTCACCACGTTGGCCAGGCTGGTCTCAAACTCCTGGCCTCATGTGATCTGCTCACTTTGGCCTCCCAAAGTGCTGGGATTACAGGTGTGAGTCACTGTGCCCGGCCCCACTGCTCTTTTGAATAAAAACCTTCACAACTCCCCACCAAAGGCACATAGAATAAAACCCCACTCTTCAAAGAGGCATTCAACATCCTCACCACCTGGCCCCCAAGGCCCTTTCCCAGACGTTTTTTCCCAGCACTTTCCATACCTGCCTTCGTCCAGATACACACCCCCCAACACCCCTCCCTGTCACCCCACAGGCCTTTGCTCACACACTTGCTTTGTCTGTCTGCAACATGCTTTTCCTCCCTCCTTGCATGAGGAAACTCACATCTCCTTTAAGGCCTGAAACTGAAGTCACTCCTTCCAGGAAGCCTCCTTCTAAAAATGTCTTTCCTCCTGTCTTTTTGCTTCCACAGAACTTTGAAGATGGATACGGAATTTCTAGGACGCCGTGTTAAATTAGAGTTATGAGTGCATATGTCTTTTTTCCCGCTAGGCAGTGAGCTCTGAATGCAAGCCTACTTATGTTTGACTTTGTACTCCCCACAGAACCCATTCCGGTAAGAGTTCATGCTCGTGAGCTGGCATGGGGGCTGGCCAGGCCTCGGGGTGCTGTGTGTGGCCAGGGAAAAAAAGATGACTTTTTGAAAAGCAACAATGATTTGTATATTAAAATGGAACGTACCCTACAAGTACTGTCTTTCTGGCTAGAAAAGTACATGATTAGTTAAGTAGACACTGAGATCAGTAGTGGAAATTACTCCTTAGAGTTATAAGTTCAGAGCATAAGACATTTTTTACCCTGATCAACTGATTTATTTTTCAGTTCTTATTCCTTCCTAAATTTTCCCTGTTTGGCATCTTAGAGACATTTTTCTTCCTGTTGTGCCTCATCATTAACTCTTATTTCTTGAGCTTTCATAATACAGTACAGCAGAGGCGGTAGGAACATCACACAAACAGGATCTCTTTTGCTTCTAGGAGAATAAGTATTGAAAGAATATTGACTTCTGGCATTTAAGGGCAAAAGCATCAATTGAGATTATACTATATACCTGATGCTTTGGAGACACTTTCAATTTCATCTTCATAACAGCTCTGGAGGGTGGATATTACTGTTCCCATTTTCCAGATGAGAAAATGCAGACATGGTCAGAGGAGTTAACTAACTTGGGAAGATCCTGAGTCCAGTGAGTGCTGGAACTGGGGTTTGCAGACCAGCCTGCTTGACTCCAAAGTTCAGGTTCCCTCACCGTGTTCACAGCACATCACCAGAGGCTTCTAAAGGCTGGAAAGCATTGCTTCCTCCCCTCCATCCACCCCACTATGGTAATGGCATGTGCTATCCCTGGCTTGGGACTATGAACATCCTAACTGGGCTGTGAGTCTAATGGAAGGATGGAAAGAAGCTGGTATCTGGTCAAAGTTTCCATTTGCTACAGGAAAATATTGAAGGAAAGTGGGAGTTTATTTCAAATTGTCAACTGCAGTGGGGACCCTTCAGCCACCTCCCTCCCAGCCTTCCTAACTCAGCTGTCTGTTGTGTGGTGCCCCCACCATCCTTCGGCTTAGCTGGAGAAAGATGGCTGACGGCAGGCACGCTGAGGGAAAGGGAGCCAGGCAGATTTCCAATTCCATGTTCCTTAGTCTCTGTATATGTTAAGGTCTCTCCTCTATCCAATAAAAACTAAAAGGATCAGGGAGCTGAGAACCAAGAATGAGGCAATGATCTTTTAAAAACATAAAGCTGGCCGGGCGCGGTGGCTCACGCCTGTAATCCCAGCACTTTGGGAGGCCAAGGCGGGTGGATCACGAGGTCAGGAGATCGAGACCATCCTGGTTAACACGGTGAAACCCCCGTCTCTACCAAAAATACAAAAAATTAGCCAGACGTGGTGGTGGGCGCCTGTAGTCCCAGCTATTTGGGAGGCTGAGGGAGGAGAATGGTGCGAACCCGGGAGACACAGGTTGCAGTGAGCCGAGACGGCGCCACTGCACTCCAGCCTGGGCCACAGAGCGAGACTCCGTCTCAAACAACAACAACAAAAACATAAAGCTAATTGTTTTTGCTTAAATATTTTCAGAGGCTTCCCAGGGCCTCCTAAACTCCTGCTTGACTTCCCACCTCACCCTCTAGCAGACCTGGCTCCAGCCACACTGACATCTGACAGTTCTCAGAGGCACTGCATTCTCTGGCCCTCGCATGTGCCACCCCTTCTGCCTGGGATGAGAGACTTGGCAGACTGTTTTCTGCCTGGTGAACCACATACACTTCAAAATATAAGGATATTCCTTATGGGTCACTTTCAACATGAAGTCGTCTATAACCTACCGTCCCAGGAAGGATTAAACGCACCATCTTCAGAGGTGTTGAACAGCAAAAAAGCAGAAACTGTAGTAGAACTGCCTTTCGTATCATTTTTGAGTTTTAAACCCTTCAATAACTGCTGGTTCCAGGAGTTTCTACTACACCCAGCATACTGTCCTCTGCCCCTGTCAAATGAATTTATTTGTTGTGTCCTGTTCACAAATATCCCCAAGCCTAAGTCATCACACACACCAAGCTCTTCACCTGGATGTCTTTCTGCCCTGAGCCAAATTAGGAGAAATGGCTGGCAATACTCCACTGTTTGCAAAGTGCTTTCAAACACATCATCTCATTTGGCCTTCACAGTCACCAGGTGAGTCAGCTGCATGGGCATTATCATTCTTACTTCCAGCTGAGCCACCTGAAGGGAAAGGGGCTAAATGGCTTGATCAAAGTGGCTCAAGTAGACGGAGGGCCAGGATCAGAATAGAGATCTTCTGGCTGTCATTCCAGAGCTTGTCTAATGCACCAACTTGCAAAGCAGAGGTGGCATCACGGGTTGGTGTCCTCCAAGAGGACTCTCCATGTGGACCAGTTGCCTTGCAGGGTGATCCTATTCTATTAGGATATGATGGGCATCAGGAAATCATGGAGAAGGAATTAGAACCTTGTGCTTTAGTCCTGGCTTTGCCCCCTGCCTTGCTTGGATAGGACTCAGCTAAGGCACTCACTGTCTTTGAGCCTGTTTTCTCATCTGGAAAGTGGGAGTAACTTCTTTTTTTCAATCATGCCTATCTTGCTGTGAGATCAAATGAGGCCATGGATGTGAAGGTTCTTCAACATGACTATAAAACATCACTAAGTCATAAGTAGGTATCCTATTCTGGGGCATGATTTGACTTCTCCTGGGAAGTATGTGAACTGATGAACCACGGGAAAATGGGGTGCATCATTTTCTGTTGTTTTAGGGCCTCTGTTTCCTTCTCCTTTAGGCTTTTGCTGGGACCGAGCTCTGGGTTTTCTGCGCTGAAGCTGCAGAAGCAGCACCCAGATCCTGCCCCTGTACCACAGCCACCTTGGATGGCAGTTCACATCACACTCCCCGGGAAGGGCTGGATGCAAGGCAGAAGCAGGCGGAAAGAGGGGCATTCTGCTCACATTTCTTGCCCTGCAGTACATTTTTATCTTAACCCCTGTATTCCTAGACATTTGTACCCTTTTAATTTCTTGGTGAAAGCCTCCTCGTTGCATACTGCATTTATGTTTCTGCATAACATTTCCTTAAAGGAAAATGATGCAAACCACATCTCACAAAGCCTGAGAGAGGGCTGCAGCGCTTGACAAGGACAGCCATCGATCTGAGCCCTTTATGATGTGGATGCTAAGCTATGCCAGCCTCTGAATGCTGGTGTCAGACCCAGGCATGACTCACAACACACACAGCTGGGCTAAGATTACAGAGAAATGGTGAAGAGTGTTTGGGGTGATCTGTCTCACACTCACTTTGGTGAACACATTTATGATCTTTCATGTCTGCAATACCTACTCTGAAAAAAAAAATTTGTTTACCTGTCAGGTTTGAGATCGAATGATCTGTAGTTTGAACCCATAGCATTGAAAAAAAAAAGGTTTTCTTACAAGGTTTTGTTTACAAAGCCAAGAAAAGATAAAACATTTTAAGTTGGTACTGCCCTCGAAAATTATGGTGGATGTACACTTGGACTTTCTAAAACAAGATCTGAGTATAATAAAATAAGACACTTAACATGAAAAACTCTATTGAACACAATTTAATCTTTCTTTGATTCCTGAGTGGGTAATTCAGCATTTTACAGAACTTTGGGGTCACCATTACAAATATCAGCTGTGACTGTACTGGTAAAATATAAAATGTACCAGTTAATAATAGCTTTGCAATTCACAGAAAATCAGATAATGGAGGTTTTACCGTAACTGGAATTATGATGTTAAAAGAATCAATGCATTTTTCCAAAAGAGCCTAAATCATTTCTAGCAAATAATTCATGCCTTGTAAGAATTTACAAGGAAGTGCTTGGTACTCCCTGGAAAAAATCAGTAGTCCTTCATTATTAAGTTTTCATTTTGCATGTGTACTTCATTGTATTATTGTTGTTGTTAATCCTGTGTCCACGGCCCTGGCCTCGAACCACACAGGCTCTTCTTAAATAGAGTGGAAGATTTCTTCGGCCTGTCCTAAATCCAAGCAACAACATGCAACTCTGTAAGTGCATATCACAAGAAGTCTTTTCAAGGTCGTGCTCTTGGTGACCCTTTGTTTAAAGGAATTTGGGCTGGATTTATAGTTGTCAGTTCTGAAGAATCAGGAAAGGGCAGGCCATGAAGGGGTGGGGGAGGAAAAGAGAAGGAAAGAGGGAGGGAGGGAGGGAGGCAGAGGCTCATACCACACACTACTGAGCCACCAAGGACAGAGTTTCTACACTGTTTCATTAGAACACGAAACCTACTCTGTTGACTATGCGTCTGCTGTGAGCTGAAAAGAAGTCAGTTCACTTCTTTAGAATCTGGGGTCCCATAATTCTGAGTCATGGCCCCATTACTTCTGCTACTGAAAAGGCAAGAGCTGGGTCGCTCAGACAGCCCCGCAGTTCACAGTGCCTGTGCTACAGGCAGGAAGGTTTCCACCCAAAGGCCGGCAGAGAGAGGGTGTGCCCCTGGCGGGTGGGCTGGGTGGGGGGGTGCGGTGAGAAGGGGCAGGGAAGAAAGGGAAGGAGACTTTCTTTTTAATGCTGGTTCTCTTCTCAGTCCAATCCAATTCTCTCCATGGAAGGATGGAAAATTCTGATTTCCTGTATCTCTTAGAAAACAATAAAATCCACTCTCCCCGGGGGGCAGGTTTGCTGAAGCTGTTGGCTCCAGCTGGCATGCACAGCCCTGGCTAAGTAGCCACACAGCACAGCACAGACATCCCGGCGAACTGAAGGCTCACAACCAGGAGCCTACCCCATGCACTCCCTCCCCAGCACCAGGTCACCGCAGCCAGGGTTCCTGGGGCCTCCGGAATGTCAGGGAGCCCCTCACTGCCTCTTGGGTGGCAGGAAATCACTAAGCTATGAGGATAAAGACCAGCCGGGGTCCCCATGCAGCTTTAGGGCTGATTTCTATTTCCCCTTGTGGTGGTGAAGCAGATTTCAAACTGCACTCAATACAGTCCCCAGCACAGGAGAAATGAAACCCTTTAAATCTTAGGCCTTCACGCAGGAGCCTCCCCTGCAGTTTTCAAACTCACAGAAGCCTTTTGTTACAGTCCTAGGAGTGTGTACTTAGTAGAGAAAGCGTGGCTTTGTGGTGGCTGTGAAAGAATACTGAGGGCGGCGGGGAAGAAGAGACCCGCCTCTGGTAAGATCCTCTCCTGAAGTCTGATGGCAGCCAGTCTCAGAAACAAGGAAATCCACCCAAGGACAAGGTACCCAACCACCCCCAGGGCTCTCCCAAAAGTGTCGGAGTGAGAGGCAGGAAAGCACTAAATATATTTGAGTATGTGAGTGAGCACAGGGGGAGGAGTGAGCTAAAGGGGTTTTACTGCATTGGTTGCTGTAATTTGTGGGGGGTTCCTAAGAATTATTCCCATATCCTTCCCCAAGCGAACCTGTGAGGAAATTGGCAGCTGCTTATTGTGATCTAGTGTAACAGCACATAGTACAGCCAAAATACTACAAGGAATTAGAGGCGGAAGGGGCCTCAGGACTGATCTTCACCAGTTTTCTGGTAAGATTTGTGCAAAACTCCAGTGAAGAGTGTGCACGCGGTCAATTTCTCCAAAACGGGAGAATATCTACAATAATGAGCAGAAACATAATAAAAAGCATTCTGAACAAGTGCAAGAAGACTCCTAATAAATATCTTATTACACGTAGCGTATTTTACAGTGTTCTATAAATTTTAGGTAGACTAAAACCAAGGCTTAAAATGAGTTAGGATTGGGACATTTTTACTGCCACATGTGTTTGATTGCAAAGCGATGCTTTTAGACAGGGTTAGCCTTCTGCAAAATTCTTAAGTAGGTGATTCCATCTCAGCTTTCCAGTTCTCTGCCCTTTTCCCTTCTAGGTGTCATAAAATAGCAGAACCAGCACAGGTTTTGGACCAGGCAGCTCTGGTTTAAATCCCAGCTCTGTTCCTGACTGGCCTAGGCCCTGGTCAGGTCATCTAGTCTCCTGTCTTCATTTCCTCATCTGTAGAAACTGGATCCCAACTCACAGGGATTATTGTGAAAATTTTATGTGTGAAAAGTGCTGGACCTTAGCAGGCACTCAGAAATGTTATTTTGCTTCGTTCCTACCTAATCATCCCCTTTCCCATCCCTTCGTGATCTACACATCCCTGCTTCATCTCACCACCACCATCACCACTAAAACAAGCATCCAGGAAGGGATTTAAAAATGCTAAATGCTGAGGTTTGGGATACAAGTGATCTGGTCACCCAGGTACTGAGCATAAAACCTCAGCATCACGCAATATACCCATGTAACAAACCTGCACATGTATCCCCTGAACCTAAAATAAAAGTTGACAAAAATGAGCCCTTCCAAAAAAAAAAAAAAAAATGCTAAATGCTCCGGTGAAATGACCACCAAGAGCTTAATGAGCCATCTCCCTGGTCTACATGTCTTTCTGCAAAAATCCATGCTCAAGGAGTAAACTGCTAATGGTAGAAATCCAGGCACCCAAGGAAGGGCTGGGAAGTATTTTGAAGGCAGCAAGTCCTTTCTGGAAATCTGAAACCAGACAGATAAGCAGATAGCTCCAGTGGCCAGGTCACCATAGCATATTCCAAGACACTGCTTCTTGGAATTATCACTGGCCTTTGCTAAACCGCCTTTCCTTTTCCTATTGATTGCCAAGCTTTATATAAACAGAGCATTTCTCATTTTTAGTTAGATTTGAAATGAGTCCGGTAATCTAGATTCCACTAGAGCATATGGTAAAAGCAGAAAGACTGGTTGAGGCTGAGCTCCTGTTATAAGCAATATCCAGGCAATGATTAGAGTTAGAGAAGACAAAAAACACAGAGGGGAAAAACCCTGAAAAGAATCAATTATTTGCTGTACTACCACTCTGAAAGTGGTTTGAGGCTTTGTTTTTAATAAATGTCATGTATTTAAGAGTTTAAAGAACTTTCTGGAAATTGGAGGTGTTTAAAAATGACACGAGCTGCCTGTGAAACAGTGAGATTCCCATTATTAGAGGTATCCAAGGGAAGGTGGGTGGCCATCGCTCAGTGATGTCATATTTGGAATAGGGGCAGAGTGGGAGGCCGGAATAGGTGACCTGGATCGTCCATCTAACCCCAAATCCTATCATAAATCTATGAAAGCAGCAGCAAACAAAGAGATAATAATAGTTTCAAATCTTTCAGAAGGTGTAGTTATTATTAAAGATGGACCCAATCCACCTTTCCAGGTTAATTCTAATCAGGAACAGAGAGGAAAATCTGACCTGTGGACTTCACTAATTGTGATAGTCAGATATCTTTTAGATTGGATTTTGCCAACTCGAATCTCAAGACACCACAGGTATTTTTTATTTCAGTGTGGTTTCTCTTGCATTAATTCACACTTATACTTTTTGCCCTCCATGATATTTAGGAACCATGGATCATGGCACACAGATGCTTGGTTCTGAGCTGAGGGGCCATTTGTACTCACACATGCACCCTCCATACCTAAGCCACTTCCAGCTCTTTCAAGGTCTTTGAAATGCCTTTGGATTGCTGGTCTTTTGTGCTCTTTCTGAAATAAGGAAGTGCTTTTCTTCACGGGTTTACATGCAAGGGCTGGCTTTCTACACGAGCTCTCAAGTTGGACTTCTACTTGGACTTGAAAGTCTATCTAGAAAGCCCATGAACATAAACCCACTTCCAACCCCTCTGTATATTCTCACTGTATGGCACGACAGGGATTAGGAGAAAAGTGGGTTGGAATTCACTACTCATACTCAGGACCCGCTCACAGAGGTCTCAAGCAAAATGCTCCATTCCAGCCAGGTGCAGTGGCTCACGCCTGTAATCCCAGCACTTTGGGAGGTTGAGGTGGGCGGATCACGAGGTCAGGAGATCGAGACCATCCTAGCTAACACGGTGAAACCCTGTCTCTTCTAAAAATACAAAAAAATTAGCTGGGCATGGTGGTGCGCGCCTGTAGTCCCAGCTACTCAGGAGGCTGAGGCAGGAGAATTGCTTGAACCTGGGAGGCGGAAGTTGCAGTGAGCTGAGATCACGCCACTGTACTCCAGCCTGGGTGACAGAGCAAGACTCTGTCTCAAAAAAAAAAAAAAAGCTCCATTCTCTCCCCAATTTCCAAGCAATAGCCAAGATGGTTTTATGGTGGGCAGGGAAACTGGGAGGGTAGATGTGCATATGGCTTAATTATAGATTAAGGGATACCTGCAGATATTGATCCCTCTCAGCCGAAAAGAGGATGCAGAAAGAAGTAAACTGTGGATAAAAAGCTGGTTTTACTGAATCAAGTATGTATCTCCTGGCTTCCCCATTTTGGTAAAATAATTTAAAACCACACATGAAAGAAGACAAATACACAGTTCGAGGGAATTATAAACATGTACCTTAAGTCAAGACACATTAATGTTTTGCAAATGATTCATTATTCTGGACTATCCATATCATTCTCCTCTTTATTAGAAGAGGAAATCAATAGTTGATAATATGTTTCTTTAGCTATGGCTAAATAGATCTTGAACTTCATTCCTATTTCACTTATTTTCATTCCTCCCTTCTTCCATCTCCTCTTTTCCTCTTGTCTGCAGCTCTCTTCAGTTTTTCTTATATTCTCATATTCATTTTGCATCCTCCCTTCTCGTTTTATTGTACATTTTTTCCTCCTCCTTCTTATCCTTTTTTTCCTTCATTTCATCACGCCATTATCTATGACCTCTCTTTTGCTCACTTCCTATCTTTTTTTTTTTTTTTTTGACACAGAGTCTCACTGTGTCACCCAGGCTGGAGTGCAGTGGCACGATCACGGCTCACTACAGTCTTAACCTCCTGAGCTCAGGTGATTCTCCCACCTCAAGCCTCCCAAGAAGCTGGGACTACAGGTGCGTGCCATCACACCCAGCTAATTTTTGTATTGTTTTGTAGAGATGGGGTTTTGCCGTGTTGGCCAGGCTGGTCTCCAACTCCTGACCTCAAGTGATCTGCCCACCTTGGCCTCCCAAAGTGCTGGGATTACAGGTGTGAGCCACCGCACATGGCCCTTGTCATTTTTAAGTAGGTCATCCTGTCATCAATGAATTCCCTGAAATCACATTTTTCTATGCACCCTTTCTCTTCCAAGCACTCCTTTGTCACAGATACCTCACTTTCTTCTCTTAGTTTCTCTCAGTACTTTACAGCCTGCTATTACCCTCTTTGGTGTTGCTTTACTTTGCTTTCCAGTACAGTCATTCCTCTGTACACACAAGGGATTGGCTCCAGGACCCCCTGCCCAGATACCAAAATCCACAGATGCTCAAATCCCTTATATAAAATGGTGTATATTTGCATATAACCTGTGCACATCCTCCTGTATATTTTAAGTCATCTCTAGATTACTTGTAACGAATACAATGTAAATGCTATCTAAATAGTTGTTATATGCTATTCTGAAAGTTTGTATTTTTTTATTGTTGCATTTGTGGGTTTTTTTTTTTGGTTATTTTTTCTGAATATTTTCTATCTGTGGCTAGATGAATCATCGATGTGCAACTCACGGATATGAAGGGCAGACTGTATATCTTGTCAGGTACTTTTTTCTTTTTATTGTATCCCACATGGGGGAAATGGATGGTAGATTGGTGGAGTTGGCTAGAATTGTAAAGAAAAATAAGAAATTCACATGAAGGCTGGAGTTACTCACATGACAACAACAGCTTATGGGGCTCAATTCTATTGCCCTTGCGTCTGTTACACAGTTGAGGTTTTAGAATGAACTACGTATGCCATCCTTGTTATCAAATATTCGAGAACAATTAGCTTTGCTGGCAAAAAATGACTTACATTGAGAATTCTAGGAATGCCTTGTAGGTATTCTTTTTCAAGTGAATTTTATGTTTCTTTTTCATGATTTCATTGATTTATGGGTGGATGTATTGCTGATGATCATTGGGGAAGGGGTCTGCAGGGAATTAAAGACAAAAACGTATGCTCCTACTACTTTAGAAGACTGTGCTAAATGCAAAAAACATTCGGTCAAGCAACTACTGGTTTCTCAAGTTCAAGAAGTAATTCCTATTGTTACCAGGAGAAAGGGTGATTTGATACCACCTACATTCTTTTTTCCAAAAAGGAAATAAAATTTTTCAGTCCAATCAAACATCCATTGCTCTAGTAACAGACACCTCTAGACAGGTGTATCCTGTTTCATTGAAAAGGCGGTTCATTTACATATAACCACTTAGGTAAAGCCTCCCTCTGTAAATAGGATATGTTGCTGCCTGCCAGTAAGTAAAGACTAAAGTGGGTTATTTGGTTAGCCTTTACATATTATTTTATTATGAGACTGCCCTTTCCCTTCTTATCCACTTTTCAACAGGCTCCGAAATGAAAAAAACTTTCATTTTTGAGTTTTCACGGCACAGTTGCAAACTCAGCCTTGAGCCTCACCTGCTCACTGCCTAATGAGCCCTGAAAACTTAAAGATTCCTGCCCAGGGTTACCGTTTCCTGACCGTGCATGTATTCATTTAAAGTCAATGTGGATCTGTCTGTACTTTAATTCACTCTACCAATTTTCTCTACCAGTACACATTTCTGCATGTGTTAAATAAAAAGTGATGTTGGCGTATACTACCAAAATCCACCAGTACTTAGTGTGCATTTATTCTCTTTGAAATTCTTTAAGATCAAAATTAAGTAGATGCCTGCTTCTGCTACAATTTGCAATTGAAAGTGGTTTCTACTGAGCTGTAAAAAGCAATGTAGTTACATCCGATCACATCAATCTCATGCAAACCACACGGTCTTTTCATGGATAACTTTACAGCCTAAACATACTTGGCAAACTGACGCTTGTGACCCTCAGAATCTGTCTGCATCTTTAAAACCTAGAATGAATTCTAGAAACCCAAGATAATCTTCAATGTGACAATTCTGTTTGACTGATTTAATCGGTGGAACACCATCAGTAAGATCTATTAAAAGTCACTGCTTTCTTTTAAGAAATGCTTAGCTTGTTTGGGATTGTCAGATCATGAGTTCATGCCGATTTCCAGGCTCAAAGGGTGAGGTCACAGAGTTGAGCTCCACAGGATTTTTGGTGCTGTCCGGCAAAGGTGGGAGGAGTCCATGTACGTAAGTGCCAATAAATGCAGGGGCCCGAAACTTGCTGTTTATCCCTACACAGAACATGCAACTCTCTGGCCAATTCTTTAAAATAATAAATATGTTACAATCAAACAGAAATGTATGAATGCTTGAAAGTTCCTTGAGGACGAGCCGCCTCTTTAATATTTTATTGTATATTATCTACAGTGTCTAGCACATTGCTAGGAACATTGTCAGGAAACTTTTTAAACATGAAAACCTAAAATGGCAGGTTCATCATCAATGCATTTACCTCCATGTGTAACTAACAAAGGTGTGTAGAACTTTCCATCTTTCCTTGGTGCCTGCTTCCTCTTTAGTTCCCAACTACCAACTGATAAGCTTCTCAGTTAGCCTTCATGCAGCATTCATTTTGCAGTGTAGCTAGAACACTATCAAATGCTTAACCTTTAACCTCTAATTGCCTGTTACTAGACAATTAGAGGTTAAACTAATTGTTTAACAAAAACTAGTAAAAACTAGTAAAAGCCTGTTACTTTTGGGGCCCAGAGCAACGCCTCTCAATTGTTTCTTACTTTATACTTTTCACTCAGTTGATCACAAAGATTATTCCTCAACCTGACATCCTGATTATACTGTTCTTCTCCAAGGGGGCTACAGTGACTTGTCACTGTCCAACAAGGATGGCATACGTAGTTCATTCCAAAACCTCAACTGTGTGACAGACGCAAGGGCAATAGAATTGGGCCCCATAAGCTGTTGTTGTCATGTGAGTAACTCCAGCCTTCATGTGAACTTCATATTTTTCTTTACAATTCTAGCCACCTCCACCAATCTACCACCCATTTCCCCCATGGGATACAATAAAAAGAAAAAAGTACCTGACAAGGTATACAGTCTGCCCTTCATATCCGTGAGTTGAGCAAACAAATATGACAGTCTTAAGTCAATATAGTGTGTATATGATGTCATGCAATGCACACAGCTCTGTGAGGTAGATATTACTGTGCCTGGTTTATAAAAGAACCCAGAGTTTACCAGGTCCAAGGTTACAGTCATGGATGCTTATTGCTTTTAGGATAAAGATCAAAATCCTTAACATGACTGCCTTGTTCTACCTCGCCATCTGCAATTCTCACCAAAGCAATGTGTCACTCTGCTTTTCCACAGCAAATTCAATGAATGCCAGTGGGGCTGGGCTTTCCATTCCCTGTAGAACAAATCCTCTTCCAGTCTCAGGGCCTTCACAGGCTCTGTTCCCCTCCCCAGAAATAATCCTACCTTCTTCTTTGCCCAATTAACTCCTACTAAGCTTTCAAGTCTCCTCTTAAATGTATGTGACACAGCAGACCAGATTTCTGTATTTTATGCTTTCAAAGCATCCTGTGCTGCCGCATCAATGCTTTTACCTCCACGTGTAACTACATTGATGAGACATATCTTTTCTATCCCTGCTCCTGTCTGACGTCCCACTAAACCAGGTAGAGGAATAAAAAAGGTACAAACCCACAAGACAACAGAATGGGAGAGGAAACAATGGCAGTTGAGGGAGGTACACAAAATTTTGGAAGCTGGAACAGGCGGACAATTGGTATCTGACTCAGCTGAGCAGAAAAGCTTAACTCAATCTGCCTGCAGGGGGAGATACCAATAAACAAACTCGTTTTCCTACCAGAACTTCATAAAACCTCAGAAACTGGGGGTTCCAAGTGCCTCTGAAGGCAGGCAGGGAACAGAGAAGACTAACAAAGCATCTGTGGCATGGCTGTATTCCACCGTTCCCTGGCCCAGCAACTGCGCCCCTTGCAGATGAAAGGACATTTCCCTTGCTGGAATCAGGATGAATCCGAGAACACCAAGTTCAGGAGGGAGCACGGGTGACCAAGTTCAGGAGGGAGCAAGGGTGAGCAGCTCTGGAATATAGGGGAACTCAGTGGAAATCTTCATGGTAAAAGCTCAAGCGCCATCACATATTGATTCTTTCTAAGGAGGATCCCGCAGGATTTCTTTTTGGACAAACTTGCCTTCCCAGAAGAAAAGACTATGGAGTCTCCCATGAGACAGCCAGGCCCATCCAATTACCCTACAGGTGGACCCACTGGCATCATACCCCAGCTGTGCACAAGAATGGCCATTTTGAATAGATACTTAAGGGACACCATCCAGTTTTTTAAAAAATTACATGTCAGGTGGTGAAAATTGCCAAGAAGAAAAATAGTGCAGGATAAAGGTGACAGAGAGTGAAGGAAGGTGTCATTTGGATAATGCTGTTGGGGAAGCTTCTCTAAGGAGGTGATATTTAAGCAGAAGCCTGGATAAGGTGAGGGACTCTAACATGAGAGTATCTGGAGAAACAGCTTCATAAGCAGAAGGGCAGCAAGTGCAAAGGCCCTGAGGTAGGAACATAAACTTGTGTGTTCCAAGAATAGCAAAAAGATCAGGGTGGCTGAAGAGGAACTAGCAGAACAAAAGGTGGTGGAGGAGGAGGGTGGAGAGGTTTACGAGATTTACAAATTTCAGATCACACAGGGCCTGGCAGTTCATACTGAGAACTCAGAAGGTTTCCAAATGAAACTGGAAGCCAGTGGAGGTTTTGGCACAGGGAAGTGACAGTCTGATTTATTCTACAACAGATTACTCTGGATGCTGTGTGGGCAATGTGCTCTCTGGCTAGTGTGAATTCCTTGGTAGACACTTATCTCCCCTATTAAACTGTAAGCAACATGAAGGCAGGGGTCATATCTGTTTTGGTCACTGATCTATCCCAGCACCTCAGAGTACGCAGTAGTCACCTGACAAAAATCTTTTGAAAGAATTTACAGAATAGCAAAAAATAGAACTAGAAATCAGGTCAAAGAGTCCGAAGTTCCTGATCCTTCTATTACCCTAAGTAGGCTTTCAAAAAAGATAACGATATTTAGAGTGCCAAAATATGTCAGTACAACTTTGACGAAGACCATGAGACGATGACGACGATGATGATGATGATGATACTAATAATATTTTTGCTCAGTCTACATATTATGACATCAATATGATCTATTTTAGAGCAAGTATGCACTGAAAATAGCAATTATTCTTATGTAGACAAAAGGTGCTGACTAGTGTTTATAATGACAAACTTTCTGTATTTATAACAAATTCCAGTTAATCTCATTCTATAATACAAAATCAAATGTAAAACCAGGAGTAATCATGTTGCAAAAAATTTAAACAGGCCCTATTCTTATTCTTCCTCTGAGTGCCCCAAACTAAATCATCATTTTGGATTTTTATATTTAAAGCTTATCCCAAGGCATTTTTACAAAATATTTTTCCTATCATTTATAAGTACATTACATGCAGCACCACTCACCACTGATAATTCTCCATTTTGAAGATCAATACTCAATCACGAGGACAGCTTATTCTTACAAATACATTGAGAAAATTCACACAATTTTTAACATGTTCTAGAAGCAACTCAAATCCAATAACCAGCTCCCTTTTGACTTTTAGGATTCATTCAACAAATAGGTAAGGAGACCGTGACAAAAAATTATAAAATATTATGGTCTCCATTTTCTAGGAGTCTAACAAGGGAGACTTCTTCTCAGTGGACAAATTTCTTCCTAGTTAATTATAATTTCTTTCATTCTTTCCTAATTTGCAATGTGGACCAGGAATATAATCTCAAAAGTCCACCTAAAGACATGTCCAGTTCACTGATTTATTCTGATGCTGAAATGATTATTTCCTATAAACAAAGCAAAGAGCACCGAGCTGGGGCAGAAGTTTGGAGAGATGGGACTGACAGAGGCTTCCATTAAACCCAGTCATTTTAGAAAGGAAGGCTAAAATAACCCCTAAGCCAGGAAAACAACTATTAAGAAACTTGTAGAGAAATGGACTTTGGTAAATCAAGCACTTACAAGACGTTCTTGACGTGGCAGCTGTCTACCTATATGAAATAGATTGAAGACAAGGAGTCAATTATTTTTATGACACAACAGGGACAGGGCTTACAATAATGGGCTTACAGGTCACTAGAGAAAATTCAGGCTAATTAGGAGACCAAACTTTTAAACTAAGAGCTGGGCCAGGAGAGCTGCTATGGGAACCTACGGAATTCCCAACATTGGCGACATTCAAAGCTGAGTTCAATCCAAGGCATGATTTAGGAGTAATTATCTTTGCTGGAGTGCTGACAAAGAACAAAATAATCCACCAGAAGTCCAAACTAGGTGAAATGATTGTAAAGTCTATTTAAGAATTTTGTGCTATGGCTTAAGATTGGTCGTCCTGCAAGACATACATACCCCAGATGATTTACACTTGGTGCTAAGTGACCCACACAGCATGCAGAGTCAACCATGTCTGACAATGACAAGGATTAATTAAAATTCCAAGTTCGTAAGTGAGAGCTCAAAATAAATGTTTGCAGTGCTCATAAACCCTTAACATTGGAGAGTAATATAACAGGAATATGTTTTAAAATGATATATGAAGAATCAGACCCAGAACTTTGAGATGGTTTCCAGAGCCCTATTAATGCATCCAGCTAGTATGTCGCTGCAGGTACCATTCTTGTTATAAATCTAAGCAGTCCATTTAACCATGAGGGCTGGTCTTCTAGAATAAGATCAGCTGATGAGAGCCATAGCTTTGCTGATGGGAGCCGTAGCTTTTAGCTCCTGGAAAATACCACCCCAATGAGATTCCTGTGGCTTCTGTACACTTGGACTTTCTTGCCCTCCCAGACTTTGAGAAAGCAGGGAAGGGCCATCCCATCCTCTTAGCAGCAGAGCCCTGAAGGTTTTAAGTGGTTCAGGTTATCAGCCCCCTGCAGTGGCCTAACCAACAGGAAGTTTCCCCAGAGTTTCCATCACAGGAAATTTCCTGTTAGGAAGTCCTTACTGCACAAACAAAGAGTTCCTCGCTCTGCTCCCCTTGGTTCCCCTCCACCAAAACTTCAGCGCCCCACTGACGGAATGTGGACAGGAGGGCATGAGTATCAACAGGGCTTGAAGGTAGCAGGGGTTGAGGGCTGGATGGCATAGGAAGAAATGGAGGTGAACGAAGATGTTATCTTACTTCTGTTGGCCTTGGGTTTGTCAGATAATCGCTTATTCACTGGCTCATGCTGGCTTTCATCTCCTAGCCTGCCTGAACTTGCAGTGAGAAGAATGCATGCGGGTGCAGGTTCTCCTGGTCTACCTCCACCCTTAGCCTATTTGAGTTCGATTTCTCGTATCTGAGTTTGATTCCTCATCTGTACACCAAGGAACATTGTAATGATTAAATGAGATAGGTTAATATATTACATGAAAACTGGTAAACCGTAAGGTATCATGTAAATATAAGATACCACTAGCTTAACCATAACAGTATTTTCACTATAGCAAATTCCTGCATGACTGTGTTATTTGCAGAATAGTCAGGTATGCCCTTGGAGGACCATTCGATTTCTCAGTCTTTGTCAAGACAACCTGAATTGAACAGAGCACAACCTATACTTCAGCTCAAGAGAATGCGATAGAAACAGTGCATTCTGATTACTTAAATGTTGGGGTTACATCAATATTAAATAAGCTTTTACATTCCAGCCATAGGAAACACTTGCAAAATGTAGAAAATAGGCCTAATTACCCTAAGTCATAGCCAGAGAGTTACCTCTTGCATTAAATTAGATAACTTTCTTTAAAAAAGTTTGTCTTGTTCTTTTAAAGGCCAATGTCAAAGCTACAAAGAATTGGTCAGCTGAGAGGTCTGTTTTGTCCCCTTCCAGTTAATTTATGTTTCTCTGTTCACATATTTGCCATCTGGATGCTGGGAGTCTCCTTAGAATTACATTTTAAAAAGTCACATGGGATGAGTGAGGACAAATTTTCGATGAATAAAGCTCACTTTTGCTTCATCTATATTTTTGCTTTTAATTTTAAAACCATGATGTAATTATACTACTTTGGAGGGCAGACTAAACCTAGTATTATCTTAGAAAACTCTCAGAAAATGTTTGCTACAAACTATTCTTGCTTTTTAATTCTTGTTTTAAAAATATGAGACAGAGTCTGGCTATGTTGCTGAGACTGTGAGACTGGTCTCAAACTCCTGGGCTCAAGTGATCCCCACAACTAAGCCTCCCTATTAGCTGGATTACAGGTGTGTGCCACCATGCCTGGCTACTTTTTAATTCTTTCTGGGGAGTAACTGGTCTCATACTCATGAAGAATATTTTACATTTTGAAGCCCATCTGCAATAACATGGGTGAATCTGGTGCGCATTATGCTAAGTGAAATAAGCCAGTAATGAAAAGACATATATTACACGATCTCGCTTACATGTGGAATCTAGAAGTTGAACTCAAGCAGAGTAAAATAAGGGATGGAGGTGGGGAGGTGTTGGTCAAAGGATACAAAACGTCAGTTAGATGGGAGGAATAAGCTCAGGAGATCTGTTGTATAACATGATGATTATGGTTAATAACACTGTGTATGTTTGAAAATTACAAAGACGGTAGATTTTAAATGTTCTCACCACAAAAAACAGGTATGTGAGTTAACGGCTATGTTAATTAGCTTGATCTAGCCAGTCCACATGTATACATATATTAAAATATCATGTTTTATGTATGTATACCATAAACATACGACTTTTGTCTGCCAATGAAAAATTAATTAAAATTTAAAATGTGATGGGGATGGGAGGTGAGATGGATGATGAATAGGAGGTGGGATAAGGTCAGGTTACTTTTCCACGACCCAGAAAATGGCTTGGGATATTTTTCAGTCCTTAGATGTCCACTCCCCTTTCCTATGTCTGCCAGAGACTTCCAAGGTCATATATATTATCAGATGTAAATTGCCACCAGCTGAGACGTTAGATTTTGAAACTCAAATATAAGCCCTGCTCTTTAGAGATGGACTCCATAAAAGCACTGAGTGAAGGCTGTAAAGAAACATCAAAAGCCTGGGCAACATAGCAACACTTTGTCTCTACAAATAATTGTTAAAAATTAGCAGGGCATGGTGGTACGCCTGTCTGTCCCAGGGACCCAGAGGCTAAGGCAGGAGGATCACTTGAGCCCAGGCCATCGAGGCTGCAGTGAGCAGAGATCATGCCACTGTACTCCAATCTAGGCAATAGGTTGTCTCAAAACACACACACACACACACACACACACACACACAAACATCAAGCACTTGAATGCAAAGTAGACGTGCCGAGTTTGGGGACCAAGAAGGGGAGTATGAGGTATTAACGAGGACTTCATTTTGTACTGGCACTGCAGCACAAGAATGCATGGTTCTCCTGTTGGTTTTGATTGTGCTTATCAATTGGATTTATTAACCTCGTTTTTCATGACAGTTCCGTAACATTTCCCTAATGCTTTTAGGGTCAAATGAAGGTATGTCAACGAGCCACGGGTTCTCTTCTCCTCTCTTTCATACTTAAGTTGGGACGGAGAAAGATCACCAACTCCAATGCCTGGATTCTAGAAGCTAATCAGGAGATTCCAAACAGTTGGTGGGGCTACAGAGGGCATAGATACTTCACATGTGCTTACCAGGGACTGGGGAATGCAAATGGATAATGTGACAGTGACTGTTTTTAGGATCCCTAGTAAAGCACCAGGGAGGCTGTGAAAGATGGATGGCAGTAAAGGAAGTTGGGCACAGTGACCTTGTTCCGCACTAGACATCTAGTTCACTTGGAAAGTTATGAACCTGTATTAGCCCATTCTCTCCTCGGGCTACATGGATAAGAATGTCTGTGGGTAGCTGTCTCCTCTTCTTCCTCTCCCCTCCCCCTCTGCCTTTAGTTAATTGCAGCTGTGGTCAAGGGACTGCAGCCAAAAGTCCCACAATGCACTCCTCCACAGGAAGTTCCCAAGATCTCTTCCTGAACAGGAAATTTCCTGTGGTCCAACAGACATTCCTCTCAGCGTTTATCACTCACATACATTTGTTTTGGCAGATACTGGGTCTTGGGTAAGAACAACAAGCAACGGTTGGAGGGAAAGCTACCTTAGAGAAAAAAATGCAGTTATTGTCAGGGGAAGAAAGTGTGACTGAATTAACTCCTATCTCCAAGGAAAACAAATACTAGCAAAATGGACTCAAGAGATCTGAAATGTGTAAGAATGTAAATACCACTCACACAGCTATGCAACACTAGGGATTTTATTTGTAATTCAAAGTGAAGGTAGGCAGGCTTTTTGGGGGCCAACTTCAAAGCATTTAGAAATACTCTTGTAAAATTTTCATTTTTATAAATGTCATGGCGATGGAGTGATTGAGATTTTACATTTTTTTCTGCTGTTTCTTTATATATGTGCCCTAACATAACTTATTTTCTCATTACAGAATCATTTCAATCTCTCCCACTTCTAGACACTAGCATTCCCCTTTCCTGAAGAGGAAAGAGCTACCCACGTGGCTCACAAGCTAGTATTTCACATTTGTGTTGCTTCTCCATAGTGGAGTCTACACTTTCAGGGGCTCTAAGAGGTGGTATAAGAAAAATTTAAGTACTGGGGCATGACCAGCATGATTTTCCCTTGTAACTGGTCTTTCTGCCCCCGGTCTTATAATCCATCCCTCAGCACATCACTTTCCTAAAATCCTTCAATGGCTGCCCACCAATTTGGAGGTCTTTACTTTTAATTTCCTTCATGACCCAACTTAAACTCTTTCTCCTTTCCTAAGTCAACTGCTTCTCTTCTGTGGTGCAGTGACATGAAACACACCCCAATCACCCTCTATTCTAATTTGTTGGTTACTTATCTGTCTTCCCCAGTGAATTACAAGTTCCTTGAGGTCAAGAACTATCTTATTTGTCTTTGGAATCCCAGTACAAAGGATTGTGCCTGATACATAATAGATAGTTGATAAGTTTTTCTTGGAAAGATAATCTCAAAATCTTATCCTTGTATGGTAATAAAACACAAAGGAATTTCCTTTTGTTTCTATCATCACATTCCCAAATAAACCCATCACACAAAACTTTCTTATAAGCATTCTAGCAATCTAGTAACAACTTACAAGAACCACGGAACTAAAATCTTTTCCTTCAAATCACACAAACTTGGAATGTCCACTTTCTCTGGTATGAGAGATTTGTGCATACCATTAGTCCTATTTATTTTACTTGGGTTTTAGCTACAGTGAGATGGTTGGCTGTCTGCCCCTATGGCCCAGAACCTTTCCAGTTAGGCTTACTTAACCCTCCTTTACTTTGAAGTTCAGCTCCACCCAGACTCTGGGCCCAGGCCTACCCTTTATCAAGAGGAAGCTTGGGACTAGTGGTTCAGGGAATCAGTATTGAGTCACTCCTGCTGGCTTTTCTGTGCCCTTGTCTGCCACCTAAAAGCAAGCTTTTGCTGTAATGGGATGCCTATCTTGGTTCCTACCCAGCTCTATCTTCCAGTCCTTCTCAATAACAGAAGTCCTATGACCGAATCCCAGTCTCTGTGGCTGGATTTCTGCTCCTTGAGCTCTTTGTTTCTAAGGTTAATAATGCTGGATGCCAGCTCTCAACTGCCAACAGCCTGCCACCTTACCACACTCACCAAACAACTGGCAGCCCTGGCCCTCCTCCCACTATCTGGTACTGAAACTTCCCTGTGACCCAGACTCTGTGGGTACAGCTGAGGTTTTGGAACTGTGAATTTCTTAAAGAGAGTAACTTTTCATTTCTGTGTTCCCAGTGCCGGGACTATTGCTAGGTACACTGTCTGAATAAAAATAACGGCGTTTGAAAGAATGACTGGTCTCTAGGAGAGGCATGATTAGATTTGTTAAGGACATCATAGTAAAGGACTAACAAATTATTTCTGGGTTCTTTAGAGGAGAAAAAGAATCTTTCATTGAAGAAAGGACATCTAAATGCCTCTCGACAAGAAGGAGATAAAGCTCTACTTTAAGAAATTATCCCAGGCCAGGCATGGTAGCTCATAGTGAGACCTTGTGTCTACAAAAATTTTAAAAGTTAGCTGAGCATGGTGCGGCATGCTTGTGGTCCCACATACATAGGAAGCTCAGACGGGAGGATTGCCTGAGCCCAGGAGGTGGAGGCTGCAGTGAGCCATGTTCACGCCACTGCACTCCAGCCTGAGTGACAGAGAGAGAACCTGTCTCAAAAAACAAAACACACACACACACACACACACACACACAAAAACAAAGAAAGAAACAAAGAAAAAGAAGAAATTATCCCTTAGTGCTATTCAATGTCTTAAAAGAAAGAGACAAGGAAAAGTTTATAGAGAAGAAACCTGTCATTGCACAGCCTTGGTGTCCTTGATCGGCCCCACGCATGGACAGTGCACAGCAGGAGCTCTGGTTTCAGTGGTAAATGATGTATAAGAGTAAGAGGCGCCTTCAGGATGGCCAGTGTCTATAATGCCCCTAAACACTTGGGAGGGCTGGCTGGTGGTTTCCACTGTTTTATTTGTATCTCATTGGGTTGAGAGTCAGAAGGTCTGAGCTCCAACACTCACTCTGCCATTGACAAGCTTGATGACCCTGGACAAGTCATCTGTGTCTCCTCATCTGTTATGGGCTGCTGGAATGATAAATGGCACGAGGCTGCCACATTACAGGGTGAGTATGAATATGGCACATAACAGGTAAATATGAATCTTGGCCGAGGACCAGATGATGATTAATGCAATGTTGTTTTTTTCCTTTCCGGCAAGAAAAGGAAAAGCCTAAAGCTCAATCTACTTTCTTGTCTCAAATGCATCATAACTAATCCTTTTCACTTAAGACACACTCGCAATGTACTTTCCTGCTTGACTGGACAGTGGCTGAACTGGAGGCTGAGGTGTCTGTATTTTATCTATGTGAAGTGAATGCTTCATTCAGAGGCAAAGGGAAAAATCTAAAGAATGTGGCCAAGGTAATTTGAGCTTCATCAGTGAGGGAATGGATCTGCTGTGACCACTCAGATCAAATTCATGATGTTATTTTGCTAGGCTTTTTAAAGCTGAGCCAACGGATAAGGGTGGCAGCCTCCTTCCTCCCCTCTTGGTTAACATTTACTGAGTCCCTGCTGTGTGACAGACACTGTACTAAGTGTTTCACATTTATATTTTCACTTATTTCTTCGAACCACCCTATGAAGTGGACACTATTCTTAACCCCATTTTATCTAGGTCTTTGGAGAGGTTAGGCAACCTTCCAAGTTGCTCAGAAGTAGGAAGTAGCAGAGCCAGAACTGGAATGTTATTGCCCACTCTACAATATCACCTTTCTATATACCATGGAAACTGCACCTTGTTCTCTGGAATATGAATGGGTTTGGCCCTTGCCATCCACGGGTGGAGATATAGTGGTGAAATAGATGTGGACAGAAGCCCTGGAGGGCACGCCAGTAAGTGACAAGCTGAACTTCCGAAGACTGCATAAATGGTTTTTAGGAAATCAATCATTAAAGCGCTACATAATCTATCATGGTTCCCAAAGATGACTGAAATTGTTCACTTTGGCTCTATTGGCCTGGTTTCCTTGGAGGGTGCCCCTCCTCCATGCATCATCCCCAAGGCCAGAACAGCTGGTGCTCTTTGCTAACTGGGCATCAGTTCCAAGGATAGAGAATCAGAGGCAGAGTGTTTTGTGAGGAAGGCCCGGTGCTGGGGCACTCTGGCCACCCGCAGACTGACAGAGCCCCAAGCTCTTCAACTTCAGGGCTTTCCCTAAGTTATCCCAAGTTTAATATTTTAAGTATATTCTGCTTTAACCAAATAACAGTTCCTGCTTTATTTTTATAAATATTATATGCTGAGGTCCAATTTGAAGGAAGCAATCTTAGAAATTAAAAGTAAGGCACAGATCCAGCTTACATTCAATGAAACAACTAAAAGCAAATATGCACATACGCTTTGTACTCTTAGACTATCCTTGAACAGACTTTAAAAATGGATTAGGCGAATATCACAGTATTTGTGCCTCTTGCTAATGGCATGCCATGGACATCAGAGAAAGGCTGTTATGGTCAGTTCAACGGTCACAAAACAAGTTAAGACATGTAAGATGAATTATTAAGTTTTGTGGGCAGTTACAACGGAAGTAGAGGACATGGTTCTTTACTTTGAAGTATTTACCACCAAATGAGAAAGAGAAAACAAATAAATGTATGCCTCAATGGCAAATCTCATTGATGTCTGCATGGAATGATAACTAGAGACTTTATTTCTGGGAACCACTAAGTAAAATAATGGTTTTCTCCTGCCAAAATCCAGACTTCTACTGATCCCCACAAATCTGAAATGACTGGTTTATCTTGCATAGCCATAAAAAATGGGCACTGATAAGAGTATAAAAGGAAAATACCTCAAGAGATAAGAAACTCAGGTGCAAGGAAACCCACAGGTATGAGAGTCAGGTGTCTTGCGTCAAGCTGACCTCTCTGCTCACTGAGTATCTCTCCCTTGATTCCACAGCTAGCACCATGAGGCTATTTTTAATCCCCAGGCTTCAGACAGCTGAGTCTAGTTAGAATAAGATATCTGAGTACGGAGGCAGCAGAGAGGCGCCAAACGCCTGGAGCGTGCACTAGAAAACCTGCTTGGGCCCAAGCAGCTGAACTGAGAAAGAACACAGCCCTAAGATCACGGACCAGAATGGTCAAAATAGCCCCAGGTAAGGGTCAGGCAGAGGTCGGTTTCATAGGAAGCATCTTCCTTGTCTTTGAGCTTAGCCAATGTCCAGTTCCAAGAGCTATTTTAAGTGCACTCTTAAAGCTGCTTCTGTCCTCACGCCCACACTAAGGTCCAGGATAGAGAGAGAGAAAGAGAGAGGCTGATTGATCGACTGGGCTTTACTGCTCCTTCTCTGACTTCCGTGGGTTCCCATTGTGCATCTAAGAAAGCAGGATTCAGCGGGCGTCAGTGCTGTGGGCTATATTTATACCCATCCAGCTGCCCGGTTGCTGAGCTTTTCACATTTACAAACAGCAGGAGTACAAGACGCCTTCCAGAGGGACTATTTTCTCATGGTATTTATTCTAGATTTCTCTGGGATGATCTCAGCACTCATATCTTTTTGGTGAAGAAAAAAGAAAAAGGGGGAGGAAAATAAACAGTAGGTGGACACAGTTCTCTGCTGCCGAGGCAAGAGTATTTTCTTCTACACACAAAAGGAGAATGCTGCCTTTCTGGCTTTCTTTGCCATGCAGCCAGGTTTATGCCTGGGAAATACAAGTAAGAGTCACACAGTGCTACGCAAGGTAACTAGGAGTACAGACACCTACTCATCCTTGTTCTTTCCTGCCTCCTGAGTGGCAAAACAGCACATATACTAAGTGAAGGGAGGCATCCCACCAGCTGTAGAGTCCGACCTGGGTTGAATCCTAGCTGACAGTGGTAGTCACTGTTCATCTGTGTGACCTTGTGACCTTAATTTACTGGAGTTCTCTGAACCTCATCTCTCCTGGTGGCCCCCAAACAGAGTTACCACTGGTTTTCAGTGAGATGGTGTATGGAAGGAACAGCATGGCTTTCTTTGTCTAATAACTAAAATATCTTCTATAACCCTGCCCAGTCCAGGACATAAAGTCCTATGGGCCAGGCACCTGTGGTAAGCAGCACCAGGCAATAGAGCAACATGGTTAAATGAACACGGGAGCTCCACCACCACTCATGAGCAAGCTTGCCATTGGTGCCTCAGTTTCCTCATCTTAAATTGGAGGTAATAACAGAAACTTCTCGAAAGGCTGTTGTGGGGATAAAATGAGTTAGCAGATGTAAAGTGCTTAGGACAGTATCTGCCACAGTTACTGCTGGGTAAGCTTTAGCTATTATTACTGTACCAACTGAAAGCTCTGATAGCAGTCACCATTGTTTCAACACTAGAGTATACAGAGAATATGAAGGTTAGGTTTTTTTTTTTTTTTTAAATTAAAGAACTATTCCTTAAAAACAGACATTAAAGCTTTAAAAATGTAAACATTAGTGGATGTGAATTTCGTCATTCTTCAATTTTGCATCTCCCACCCCTCCCTAACTAAATTTCTGTTAAATTATTTTTCTAACACTGCTCTAGTTAAACAAGAAGTTGCTATTAATAAAGTAAGTTGCTCAAATAAAGTAACCATTTAGAACCTTCTGGGTGGTTTACATGGAAATAAAACTTAATGCTTTCTATTTCTTCCTTTTCTGCCCCTTAGCTCAGCTGCAAATAAGAATTGTTTGGTTTTACAGTAGATGAATGAAAACTGAACCCCATTAGCAACTGGAACCTGACTCTGAAAGAGGATTATTATTATTATTATTATTTTTTTTTTGAGATGGAATCTTGTTCTGTTGCCCAGGCTGGAGTGCAGTGGCACAATCTCAGCTTACTGCAACCTCCGCCTTCCAAGTTCAAGCAATTCTCCCACCTCAGCCTCCCGAGTAGCTGGGATTACAGGCATGCGCCACCATGCCTGGCTAATTTTTGTATTTTTAGTAGAGACAGGGTTTCACCATGTTGGCCAGGATGGTCTCGAACTCCTGACCTCGTAATCCGCCCACCTTGGCCTCCCAAAGTGCTGAGATTACAGGCGTGAGCCACCACGCCCGGCCGAGGATTAATTTTTAAATGTAATCCATCTCAGAGTTGTGTGGGTCCTATTCAGGATTTTGTCTAAAGTAAATTCTTAGCTGGCTCCGGCCAACACTTCAATGTCTGTCACTGGGAGAGCAGGAACAAAATGCACATCCACACCAGCCTCTTCTGCTAATCCTCCTATCCAGGTAAAATCTGATTGAAACAAAGGGGCAAAACATCATAAAGAAAGGGGGCAACATACTGCCTAAGTGTTCTGTACAGAAGGAGGGCCTGGCATAGTGCCTTGGTTTCCAGGTGTTCTATACATTTATACTACACATGTATATTGATTTATCTATTTGCTGTGGATACAGGCTTTGCTTTTAGCCGCAGCTCTCAGAGCTGGCTCCTTGCTTCATCTTGCTGTCTTTCTAAATGACCATCAGTGATGTGTACGACCCTCCCAACGTGGTTCTCGAAATGTCTCACTTCTTCTCCAGAAAATGGAAGCTCTGTTTTGTTACTGTACCCACTCTGAAGATTAGTAGGCCCAAGGTGGGAAATGAAATCTTTTTTTTTTAAACGACCACCAGGTGAATCTGTTGTGCAGCTAGGTTTGAGAAACATTAGATATAACTCTTGGAAAATTTACAAGTATTATTAAAAAAAACAGCATATAACAATAACAATATCAATGAACACTTATATAGTAGTATGTCTCAGTCACGTATCTATGAGCCTGACATGTATTAACTAGTTTATTATTCACATATTGATGTCTTTATTGAATTAAAGGGGTCAGTGTAAAAACAAAAATGTAACTATCTGTGTTCTATCCAGATTCTTCCATAGATTTCTTGTAACAAACGAGATACAGCAATTTGTTTTCATCAATTGGACACAGGAATACAAAGCTACAACTACTTGTCCCTTATGCAGGACCTTACAGGAATCTTTACGGGCCACAACGTGTGACTCAAGTTGTACTGGTCTAAGGGTAAAAAGACTATCAATAGTAACAACAATTTCAATGGACAAAGAGCTTTCCTCCTGAGAAGCTCTTAGTTTGACATACACAAGAACACGTATTTTGGACAACATCCCTATGGCAGGAAGACTGTCAAGATTCATCAGAGGAGGAAGTTAATTTTAGCTCTGTTCTCGTTCCCCCAAATCCTCTAAAGTAACAGTAAAGAGATTTTTAAGAAGGCACAAATCTACAAGGACAAAGACACCAGAAGAGATAAGGGGGTGGGGGGAGGGGAGAAAAAGAAAGAAAAACAAACCAGAAACTTGAAAGCAGATGAACCAGTGGTACTTTACTTAGCAAACCCAAGAAAGTGGAATTCTAAACTCACAGTAAGGAAAACTGTGATATAACCAAATTCACACGGCAGAATCCGTGAAAGGATTGGGGACTGGTGGCACTAGTTACATGTGAAAATCTGGACAGTCGAGTCACGGCTCCTCCCCTACCATGGCAGATTAGAAGCTTAAGCTCTGGCCGGGCGCAATGGCTCACAGCTGCAATCCCAGCACTTTGGGAGGCCAAGGTGGGCAGATCACTTGAGGTCAGGGGTTCCAGACCAACATGCTGACCAACATGGTAAAAGCCCGTCTCTACTAAAAATACAAAAATTAGCTGCGTGTGGTTGCGCGTGCCTGTGATCCCAGCTACTAGGGAGGCTGAGGCAGGAGAATCGCTTGAATCCAGGAGGTGAAGGTTGCAGTGAGCCAAGATTATGTTACTGCCCTCCAGCATGGGCAACAGAGACTCTGTCTCAAAAAAAAAAAAAAAAGTTTATCCTCTGGTACCAAAATGGCTAGGTGGAATTAACGGAAAGTTTAAATATGAAAGATTAAAAGAACATGTATATGTTGACCACTGTGCCCACTGTGTCCCCTACCCCTTCTTCTCCCACCGTGCTCCTAGGAGGTTGGCAGCTAGACTCTACCCTCCAGGATGACTACTAGAAGAGTGAACCATCTCTTGGGAATCTAAGCAGCCAAAGACAAAAGACCTGGAGATATTTACCCAATGGCATCCCAAGGAAATGTGTGGGCAGGTCACCCTAGAGAGCACGTTCACCCAGGCACGGAGAACTAGCCTTCAGTGCTTGAGGGGTTCATCAACTCTCAGAAATGAGCAGACACGCAGGGATCACCAGACGTTTGAGTATGGAAGGCAGACAGCAAAACAAAGACCAAAACCAGACAAAGGCAACGTGGGGAAAACAGACAACTCAGGGAAAGAAAAATGTTATCCTGAGAGAAATAAGATATTGCAACTATGAAACAAAAACAAGATACTATAATGAAGAAGTCAAACAAAAAAAGTACTTGAATATTAAAATTATGATACCAGAAACAAAAAAAAATAGAAGTGCTGGCAAAAAAGGTTGAGGAATCGCCTCAAGAGGAACTTAAAAAATATAGAGAGGTGAAAAATAAAGATAATTATTGGACCTACATCCTAATAATGGGAATTCTGGAGAAAGAACGAAGAAAACAGGAGGACAGTTCCCAGAACGAAAGGAAATGAATATCCAGATTGAAAGAGCATCAGGATTAGCACAGACCCAGACTAAGGCACATTACTGTGAAACTGCAGAATCTGGGGAATAAAAAATGCTTCCAGAGGACAAATAAGCCAACAAACGAAGGTTTATGCAAAAGATTAAGGATCGGAATGGCATGGTCTTCTCAACAATGGCACTGAAAAAAAAATGCAATGGAGTGCTACCTTCAAAATTCTAGGGGAAAATTACCCCATGTCTAAACTCATACACTAAGACAAATAATCTATCAAGTATGAGGAAAGAAGAAAGACATTCTTCAGACACGCAAGGTCTCAATAAATTTGCCTCCCCCCTACCCTTTCTCAGGAAGCTATTGGAAATTGTCCTCCATTAAGGCCAGAATTCAGGAAAGGGACTCACACCTGAAGGAGAGGAAAAGTGAAGAAAGGTCCTAGCTGGGCACCAAGCTGAAGCCCAGACTGAAGCAGGTGGAAGCTCTTGCTTCAAGGCTCATCACACCTATGGCATCTGAACTACTGAGAGGAGAGTGAGGCAGGGCGGATGAATTAGTGAAGGAGATAAAAAACCAAGTAAGAAGGACATTAAAACAATAAATACGATTGTGGCTCACCCCCGTAATCCCAGCACTTTGGGAGGCTGAGGTGGGTGAATCACGAGGTGAGGAGTTTGAGACCAGCCTGGCCAACATGGTGAAAACCCGTCTCTACTAAAAATACAAGAAATTAGCTGCGCATGGTGGCTGGCGCCTGTAATCCCAGCTACTCGGGAGGCTGAGGCAGGAGAATCGCTTGAACCTGAGAGGCAGAGGTTGCAGTGAGCAGAGATCACACAACTGCACTCCAGTCCAGGCGACAGTGTGAGACTCTGTCTCAAAACAACAATAACAACAACAAAAAACAATAAATGTACTATAAAAGCATCATTATCAACTCCAGGGAAAAAGAAAAGTGACTGGAAAAGAAGAACCATAAGAGAGTAGGTGACTCAGCTTCAAATGGCACTTATATAATCTTAATACGTAAACACTAAATTGTTCTGTCCAAAATTATGATTACGAGGATGCATCTATGGGAGGGGTTGGGGTAGGGGGAAGAAAGGACAAACTGTCATTTTCTACAGTGAAATAATGCTAGATAATATTTAGAACTGAAAAAAAAAAAAAAACCAATACAAGCACGTGATTTAAGAATTGGAGGTGAATGACAAAAGAATCAGTTAAAAGGTTTGAATGTGGTTGCCCTGGTGAGCAGAAAATCAAAAAGAAATCAAGAGTGAAGGGAGGGGAGTGGGGACATTGAAGGTGTTTGTAACAAGCCTTATACAACTGTTGGGTACTTTAAACTCCACACATCATAATATCAGTAATTATAAGAACCAAATATAGTTATCAGAAGAGAAATGATGGCTCAGAGGAAAAGGGACTGAGAACTGAATGTGCCAGATGCTAGGTTTCCTTTCTATTCAATTATACACATCCTCAAGAGCTCCATGACATTGCTATACTTCCTAGACCACTTTTTAACAGGTGGTAGTTAGTTTTTTTTAAAGGCAGAATTGTTGCGTTTGGTTACACACTGTGGAGGGGGAAAAAGGCCCAATTTGTGGGTGAAATATTAGTATAATTACCAGCTACATAAAAGTCTTATTAGTTCAAGATTTAAAAAAATATTTTAGAATGTTTTAGACCAATACTATGTAGTGTGACTATAGCCCCGTGCTAAACACATATTGCTGGAGTCCCTAATCCCATGGAAATGATGTCAAATGAACTGCCTGGGGACTAAGAAACAATTTATTCTTAGGCTTAATCTTTTAATGGGTATTTGTTAAAGAGATTCTTGCTGTGTTGGAGGGAAAGGCATGATGGATGAGGGCTGGACTCCTTGTAAATGTTTTCTTATTGTGCTTTACTCCAGTAATTAATGTACTTTTTTCCAGTAATACCAGGGCACTGGCGTGAAAGAAATCTGTTCAAGAATGAAAACAGATTGCTTACTGGGTCTTTTATAGGGAGGTTTTTCCTCTTTCCTTTTCTTCCTTGTATTCTTTTTAATATATTTTTGATTGGATTTGATACTGGGTTGATACAACTTGGGCTTAGGGATTTAGAAAACTGCTAATAGCTACACAATATTTTTGGCTTTGACCCAAAGCAGCAATGTCATAGACTCCAAGTAAAAAAATCACTATGATCCCTTTGGCCATTTTTGGTAAAGGAAAGTATGCTGGCCTACTCCTAATTTGGCTACTTATTTGCTGTGTGATCTTGAACAAATGGCCTAACCTCTCTGACCCACTTTACTCACCTGCAAAACGAGGAGTGAGTCTCAGCACGTGTGAAAGAGATTTTCACACCCAGAAATCTCTTATTCTAGAGCAGTACTCCCAATAGAAATGTTACCCATATAATGTAATTTAAAATATTTTAGTCCCCACAGTAAAGAGAAGTAAAAAGACACAATCGACATCACTTTTAATAAAATATTTTATATAACCCAATCTATTGAAAATATCATTTAAACAGATAATCAATATAAATTAATGACATATTCACTTTTTTATACTAAGTTTTTGAAATCTGATGTGTGGTTTATACTCACAGCATAACTCAGTAAGGATCAGTCACATTCAAGTGCCTGAAAGCCGTATGTGGTGAGTGGCCATTAGGTATTAGACAACAAAGCTATAGACATTTTGAAAGATTCTGCTTACTCAAGAGCAGTTACTAGGAATAACCGATCCATTTTCACATTTATAACTCCAACCATAGGCAGAGCAACCTCATGCTTCCACAGCTTGCTTAACCTTACAATATTGTCTCCAAATACAGAATTACTACGAGACATCTGAAATACTAAACTTGGCTCGTGGACCCCATTACTCTTTCAGACTCTTTGGGGTTTAGGGGGCATAATTGGACTAGATAACACCTTAGGGTCTTTTTCAGCTCTATCATTTAGTCATTTAGTCATTTCAGCGTTTGATCACTGGCAACAGTATCAATTATGCAGGCACTTATCAGAGAAAAAAAAAATATCCAAGGATTTAAATAGGGAGTGGGTCATCTGCCCAGGGAGGGTACTAGAAGGGATCGGCATCTGCTCTCTTGATATGAGCCATTTCCCTCTAAGGTCATACTGCTCCTGACAGCTCTCATTAACCCTGAAAGCTGCAAAAGAAGCAAAAGGCATGGATGTATGCAAAGAATTAATGTATTTTAATGCTGGAAGAGTCTTTAGAAATCACCTGGCCCAATACTCTCCATGGCATCCTTCTCCAAGTGACTCGTTCAACATCACACATCTGTTTTGGGGTAGAACTACTATCCTGCCTCTTGACACAGTCCTCTTCACTTACAACTTAAATCCCACACATTAAAAATAAAAGACTCTCCTCTAGACATGAACTGAGGGTTCTCAAAATGCATCATATTTGGTCAGAAATCCTATATTGATCCAGTGAGACTATGAGGACTAAATACAAATTATTTGCTTTTATTTTGGGATTATGTCAGTTACATGTCCTATTTCCAGTTATTATATTTCATACTTACTCTGAATTAGTGTATATATGTCTTTAGTTAGGGAAAAGTGAAAAAAAACAAATTAAGTTGTACTTAATTGATAACAGATTTTGTGGTAGAGAAAATATTGCAAAACATGAGATTCAGGCATGAAAAATATAATACAAATGGAGACTTCATATGAAAAGACCAGAAATGATAGCATCATACCATACTCCCCAAAGGAAGTAATATTGAGTGATGGTCAATGCATAAGGCCTGGAATAATCCCAAGAGTATTGAAAATGAAGGAATATTTTAAAAAAACAAGAACCCTAGCCCGTTCTCAAATCCCTAGGACAGATTCCATCTTATACCTCCAAATCTTCCCTTCCTCCCAGGATATGTGGCCATTTTTTTTGTAGCCAATGGCTAAATTATGCAATCAAACCTGCTAAAACAAGTGCCAAAATTAGATGCCAAGCACATAAGGCATGTTATTGGCAGTATCATTCCTCTGGTTCTCAAGTTTCCAGCTAACGCCAGTGTCCAGAGTTACTCAAGAGTTTAAGCTAGAGGATTGTGAAGGGTGTAAGCAACGTGACTAAAAAAAGATGCAAAGACTGACACAAACCAAATGCAAGGCTACTTGCTATACAAGGAGCCAAGAAATCAACTCCATGGCTTAGTGACATACTTCTACTCTGCAGAGGAAGATATGTGAAGCTTGTTGCAGCAAGTCTTTCCAAAAAGGCACACATGGAAATGAAAAAATAACATTAGCACTGCCATAATTCTCACTAATTATAACTGTAGAGGTGGTATTGGTGATAATGGAGATGGAAGAGCTTCATTCCCTAATTGATTCAACAAATACTTATTGAGTACCTCCTCACTGCAGGCATTGTTCTAGGCATCAGGGACACAGCAATGAACCAAACAGAAAAATCCCTGTTCTTGAGCTTACATTCTAGTCAGGAAATCAGGCAATAAGTAAATAAACAAGTAAAATATATACTGTGTCAAATGGTGGTAAGTGTTATAGAGAAAAAAAATGTCATGGAAAGGGTATACAAGTGAAGGGGTGAGGTTTACTATGAAGACCTCATGTTTCAGCAGATATCTCTAAAGGAGGGACAGTGTGGGTCAAGTATGTATTTGGTAGAAGAGCACCCCAGCGAGCAAGTTCAGCAAGTGCAAAGGCCTGAGGTAGGAACATGCTTGGTACAGCCTGCCATCGTGTCTTGCCAGACTTATTAAGAGATCCCTAACAGGCCTCTCTACTTTCACACTTCCCCCTCCTTTCTCCCACTCTCCCTCCTCCTATCCTCTACACAATAGCTAGAATGATTCCTTAAAATTCAAAGACTATGTCAATCCATTGCTTACAATTCTCATTGGCAAATTATTAATACAAGCCAAAGTCCTGGCCAGGCGCAGTGGTTCACGTCTGTAATCCTAGCATTTTGGGAGGCTGAGGTAGGAGGATTGCTTGAGGCTAGGAGTTTGAGACCAGCCTGGGTAACATAGTGAGACCTCATTTCTACCAAAAAAAAAAAAAAAAAAAAAAAATTAGTGAGGCACGGGGTGCACACTTGTAGTTCCAGCTACTCTGGAGGCTGCGGTGGAAGGATCATGAGCCCAAGAGTTTGAGGCTGCAGTGAGCTATGATTACACCACTGCACTCCAGCCGAGGCAAAACCCTGTCTCAGAAAATGACAAAAAACACAGTATCTTTACAGTGGCCTACAGCCTCCTCCCAAATCCTCTTGCCCCACTCCTGTTTCCGAACTCCGCTCTTCCTCACTTGCCAATCACTTTAGACACATTTGCTTCCTCGCGTTCCTTTTAATACATCAAACACTTTCCCTCCTCAAGGCCTTTATTGTTGTTTGTGCTTGGAATACTTTGAACTCAGATAGTCACATGGCTTCCTCGTCCTGTGTTAAATTCTGTATCTTTTTTTTTTTTTTTTTGAGATGGAGTCTCGCTGTGTCACCCAGGCTCGAGTGCAGTGGTGTGATCTGGGCTCACTGCAACCTCCGCCTCCAGGGTTCAAGCAATCTTCCCACCTCAGCCTCCCAGGTTCAAGTGATTCTCCTGCCTCAGCCTCCTGAGTAGTGGATTACAGACGGGTGCCACCACACCCAGCTAATTTTGTATTTTTAGTGAAGACGGGGTTTCACCATGTTGGCCAGGCTGGTCTCGAACTCCTGACCTCAAGTGATCCACCCACCTCGGCCTCCCAAAGTGCTGGGATTACAGGGGTGAGCCACTGTGCCCGGTCTGTATCTTGATAGTATAGAACACACTTGGCACATAGCAGGTGCTCAGTTAATATTTCCTGAAAGAATGGGTCTCACCATCTCCTTTCACCCCTCCTACACTACAGTGTTGAGCAGCACAGGGGGAAACCACACAGACAGACAAATTAGTATCAATACAAACTCCTGGTCTCCCACTGGGAGGCGATGCCACTTGGTGGGGGGACCCCAGCTTGGCTCAATCAGGCACTCTCCCATTTCCTTCACTGCCACCTCCTGTATCTTTGGCTTCTCAGGCAAAAAAACAAACAAACAAAAAAACAACCAACCACAAACAAAAAGGCTGTGAAGTGGGAATTTCCACAAGTTATGAAGCCTGCCCCCATACAAACAACTGTCTTATGTTCACACACACCTTTCCTCTGATTTCAGTGTAACAAGTGTCCATCTTTCCATTGAAAATGAAATAATACCTCCATTTTTACTTTGCCTCTTATTTTTTCTCACTTCTACAAGGACCCTGTTCCATAAATCACCCCATATTTCTCCTTTATTTTCAACTCTCTGACTCTTACCAACAATTCTACATGGCTAAATACCTTCCATTAAATAAACAAACAAAACAAAAGCAAAAACCTCCCTTCACCCGCTGTTGCCTTCCAGATCCTATTTTTTCTCTCGATTCCAATCCAGTAAGAAAGTCATCTATAATCACTTTCTTCCACATTTCAACCCACAGCAATCAGGTTTCCACCTGCCTCTCCCCGCCACAGAAATTGTTCTCATCGGGTCACTGATGACTTCCCTACTTGGAAAAGCCAAAGACACCTTCAGTCCTCATCTTACCTGAATTCTATGCAGCATGTGATTGGGCAGGATCATTGTTTCCTTCCTGAAATTCTTCCTTGATCTTTGTGATTTCCCTCCTTTCTCTCTGGGGAGCTCTCTTCTAGGCTTTTCCTTCTCGTCTTGCCACTCTAGATAACGGGCTCCATGGAGACTTGTCTTTTCTGCTTCCCATCCCTTGCTCCTCATCTGATCTGTCACTCACCTTGCCCAATCAATCTGCTTAATCGCTTGAATGTTTCTCTTTCACTCCATCTCTCTGACACTGCCTTGGCTTGTACTTGTTTTTTTCTCACCTAGATCACTGCTACAGCTGCTACCTACAAAAGTCTTCTGAACACACATCCTTTCTCTCCCCTATTTAAACTTCCAGCACAAAATCTAAACTCCTTAGCATGGCAAACCCTAGGCATTTTAAAAACTAGTCATCTTTTCTTCTTTAGCCAGTCAGTAGATGTATACTTACAATATATATACCTCCCATATTTTTCTTACACATGGAAACAATTTAATTGCATGTCTTCTGTCAACACACCTGAGGTTATCTTATAAATCATTTTATACTTATACAAACCAAGGTGTTATAGTTCTAAATTACTTTTTTGAGAATTAAAAAATTCAGAGAGAAATAGGACATCACCAAGCAGGAGTGTCTCACTCTGTAGTCAATACCTAGCACATCTACATAACAGACTGACTCCAAGCATTTCCCAGTGATTCCCCAATCCCTCTGTCTTTCCACATTAGCGAACATCCTACAGAACCAATTTTAAAATGAAAAACAAAATATGAGCCTATTATCACAAATGTCCAATCGCAGAAAACACAAATGCACATATACTGTGTGAGTAAAATAAAAAACACGCTCTCTTAATAATAACATTATATATACATAATATATATTTATATATATTATATATAAATGTTATATTTATATTTATTATATTTATATTTAAATATGTTATAAATTATAAATATATTATATATTATAAATTATATTTAAATATATTATAAATTATAAAAAGTATAATTATATATAATTATAAAATAAAAATAAATATATATTTATTATATTTATATTTATATTTATAAATATATAATATATATATAAATGTTTAACATTTAACATTTCAGATATGTTTCAGCTGTCTTTCCAGGTTAAAAACTCCTCTCAGACAAAAACAGAAAGTCTTCTTTTCTCTCTTAAAATCACTGAGAGTAGATACATTGATTAACAACAGTTTAACAAACTGTTAAACTACCACTGACCCACGAAGATTTTTCACATCTACCACTGACCCAAGAAGATGTCTTGCCTAAGCTGAAGTAGAAGGTTTTAGATTCACCATGAGTAGATGAGCAAAGTGAAAGAGGGTACTTGGTAAAGATTTTACAGAGCCAAGCAGTGCAACTGATTTAAGCAAATAACTTGACAGTCTATCTTGACTTTTTCTTATGGGTTAGGCTGACAGTCAATTGATATGTAGTACCATTGTGCATATTTGCAAAAATGATAATGTGTCATTTATGGCATATGGCAGCAAAGAGATTTATTTGCCAGAAAACATAATCACAATATACTTGTTAACTATAAAGTTAACTTTATAGTTTTAAAACTATGCCTACCTGGAAGGCAGTCTCTAGTCGTATGCCACAGGGATCTTTCACAGGTCCCGTCCCATTCAATCTTTTTCCCTTCCAAATAATTAACATAAACGTACAGAGAAGGTACTCATCTAATATAGAAGCCATAAAGTAGGAAAGAGGAGTTTATAGAAGGGATGATAGGCATATGATCAGAATTACCTCAGCCAACTTAAATAAAACGTAATAGGGTTAAATGTAAAGGCATATATTTAAGTTTAAAAAAATCCACAAAAGAAGAATTCTGACTCTGGCTATAGTCCAAGTAAAAACGATCAATGTGAATACAACACAAATATTAAAATGCTAACATTTTGTTGCATTAATAAAATAACTGCCTATCCATTCAGCAATTAGTTTGCACATATTAGATGAAAAATACTGTTAAAGTAACTGTTTCATTTTGGGTAAATGGCAAAGCTGAGAATCAAATCCATATCTGATTCCAAAGTTCTGTCTCTAGACTTAATGTAGAAAGAATACACCCTATTTGGTTTCACATGGCAAAACTAGAACCAAGAGCAAAGTGACAGTGAGGTGAGTTTCAACTCAGTTTATTTTTCACATCTAGCGCCATCCAAGAATGGGACGAAAAGGGGGCAGGGACATACTTCCCACTGAATACACACAAGCAGAAGAGGATTATCCTGCTATCTCTGGGATGCTAAAGAGACAGTCGTGACATGGATGACAAGTTGAAATATATCATCTCTGAGGTCCTTCATAATTCTTAGACTCATCGATCTTTATGAGAAATTATTAAAGGCAATTAAAAAATAAACACTTCCTAAGAGTTGGACACTGTACATATGAAACCAGCCTCATGTTTTTCTTAAAGCAGGGGTTTACTGTTGTATCATGAGGCAAGCTTCCTAGCATGCAAACAGAATTCGGAAACAAAACTCACTGAGATTTGCATAGTTTGCTAACATCTCGTACCTGTAACTGAAAGTAGGGGGAAACCCAAGCTGTTCACCTTTGGTGTGCTGATCTGGGGGAATGCAGATGTGGAACTGCTTAACTTCGCCATGAAGAAAGCTTCCACAGGACGTAAGAACAAGATGAAACACACTGCTATACAGTAACTTACAATCATCTACTAGACTTCTATATCTTTGTCTGCTCAGCAACCACATACCCCATTTGGGGGAATCCCAAGATTGGCAGAGCTTTCTCCCCTGTTCCCTGGAACATAACCTGGACTCAGCCAATCAGATGCACTTGCTGCAGTGTTTGAGTCTTAAGGGAGTGACCAATTCCCCAGGGATGGTGAGATGTTATTTATGGCAGAGGTGCTAGTCTCACGAATTCATGTGTCCACTGGCAGCTGTGCTGTGGTGGCATCCTAATAAAACTGTCCTTATGGCTCCATCTCAGCTAAGCTCTGGGCTGCCAACTATCCTTTTGCTTCTGCTACCTTATCAGCCAATATACTTGGCAATATCTGCCCAATATACTTCCAATAAAAGCTTTTTTTTTTTTTTTTCCTGATTAAGTTGTTCAGAGCTTTTTGTTGTTGTTGTTATTTGCAAGGAAGAACTGGTATACTTCTCAAGTGTTACACCACAGAATGAATTTAGGTGAATATTTGCTCTTGTCCCAGTGCAGTAAAAAAGGATACAGGCTACTGAACCTAAAACCTATTCTAATATAAACCCCAAATTTTCTTCTAAAAGGCTGGCAACCCAAGTGACAGATATTAATATAATCTCAACTTAAAAAACAAAAACAGCTACATCTATCAAACTAGAGGTTGTAACAGTTACAGTTCTATGAATATACTGTGTAATAAATTAAAACTTTCAGACTGGGTCATTTATTCAGCACATACTTGGTGGAAGCCTTCTCTGTACCAGAAAGAAAGAAAAGGAATGATTTCTAATTAACTCTTGTTTTTCAGCATCTGTGTGAAAGCAGAGAAGGCTAAAGTTAGAGCATTTGTGAAAAATATGGGCAAAACCTTTTAAAAAGTCATGTCATCTATTTGATATTGCATAAAGCTTTATTTCTTGTAAATTTTATCAGCTCATTTAATTACACAGCACACTAGGCAAATGCAGAAGGGAATGAATATGGTTACTTCTCAGCAATTCTCTTCACTTTGTCTCTCCGTAAAGAAGGATTCTCATCATGCACTGAACAGTTACAGTGAGCACCGTCTATACCAACCAATTTTCTAATAAAAACTTGGCTATCTGGAAAAGCTCTGAAATGAACCATTCTAGAGATCCAAGTTTTCCAGGGTATCATACTAAGCAACAAAGGTTATTTCAGTGATTATTTTAACAACTCTAGGGGAATTTTTCTACATTATATATTTTCCTTCTGGCAGAAGAGAGAAAAATAGCAGGCAGCCAAATGGTTGCGTCACTTGAACTATGTCATTTCAATCCTGGAAATATTTCTGTCTTGATTCCCTAGGTAGAAAAGTGGGCCTCGGTATGGAGGCTATTTTTAGAGTCTAACTTCTTTTTTGAGCAATCCATTCCTTTCTTGATGTGAATGATTACCAAGTCTAGCTTTGAACTACAGTTTCAGATCAGAAATAAGCACATCACAGGAAAAGTCAAAGGAGTTTCAAGTTTTTAAGATGGGAACTGAACAAATTCAGTACTGAGTTCTGGGGAAGGGCTTGTGTGCTCAATTTCTGCCAAATATATTTGCTGCAGTGATCCTCTAAGAACCATAAAAAGTACAAGCTGTAAAAGAGCAAATCATTTCTAAAATGATGAAGGCTGAGTTTTAAAAGAGGACTTATTCGGGAAAGCATGCACAAATATACGGAGAGACGCACGTGTGCATCCACAAAGAGAGAAGTCAATAGGCTCAACTTGTATGTTTGGTCGAAGCCCAAATCTATGAAAAAATAGAGCAAAGCATTTAATCTGGCTCTGAAGTATTCAGAGCCTAGATATAGGAAGGACAAAAGCCACGCTAATATCTACTTACAATGTAAATCTGGTTTTGGTTGTTTGTGAGATAAAATAACCACCAACCCAAGTCTGACAGTTTGACAATGTTCAAGAAGCTACAATAAGGGGGCAGCCCTAGGGCTGTATCACTTGAGCAATCAGTTTTATAAAAGAATAATGTGTCTAATCCTCTAAGGCCTTTTATCCTGAAATCACTCACATGGAGGGCTCCAGTCTTAAAGAACGAACTTAGCTTTTATATAAACCATGCAATACAAGCCCAGTGTACATAACGGGACTAATTTAATGGTGTTTGAAAGAAGAGTGATTTTTTTTTTTTTTTTAAGAAAGAAAAACTAAGAGCTCTATGGCTCAACAAGGGAGTTATCTTTCTTTTCTTCCAATAAGGCATCAAATAGTTTCAGGCAGCGCTGAGAATGATCTAACCTCCACAAGGAAAAGGCAGCAGGATATCCACATAGGTTTTCACTCAGTGCCTCAGCCTGCTTCTTCTGGTTTGATTCAGCACACATATATTGAGAGCATCAGGCACTATACCCAGGCCCAGGAATCTAAGACGGTTACAAGAAAACACTGCCTTCCAGGAACTCAGGATGAGCACTAGCCAGGCCTCATTTTCTGGGAAAAAAGTTTCTTCCAGGGACATCTCTCCTCAAGTGGCTCACAACAGACAGGGCTATATTAAACACAGGGGTGTGTGTGTGTGCACGCGCTTGCGCGCTCGCCAGCCTGCCCAGGAAGGTGCTGTCATTCACGGAGGACCTGCCACGTGCCAGATGCTGGACAGGGCCCTTCATAAGCAATAACTCTTGTAACCTCACAATAACTGCATGAGATAAGCATCGCAATTCCCCTTTTTAGGGATGAGGAAACTGACACCCTGAGACATTCAGTCCTGCAGTAGGCTCCAAAGCAGGTGCATTTTCTACTATTTGACATGGCTTGCTCTGAGAACAGAGAAGTTTCAGGTCACGTAGGTGAGATTCACCCATTCATAAATGCTTAAGAACCATCCAGGGTGAGCCAAGTCCTGCTGTGTGCTGGGGGAATGCACTGGTGAGCAATCTGGCACAGTCCCAGCTCTTGGGCTTCAGTGGTGAGGATAAACTGGGAACCTGTGTTAAGGAAAGTTGAGAGCACCTTGGAAGCCCACTGGAGGTGCCGGTGAGTCTTCTGGAAAGCCTGGCATGAATAAATGGCTTAAACTGGGGCCAAAAGGATGAACTAGAATTATAGAGAATGAATCTTGCTAGGGTGGGGGATGGAGGTGGGTCAGGGGGAAGGGTTTGGAATGAAGAAGTGTGTTGTAGCCAGAAGAAAGAGGCGAGAGAATGTGATCAGCACGGGAAATGGGAAGGGCCCAGTACAGCTGGTGCATTTATCCTACTTATGGCAGGAAGACAAGGAGGGGTTTTCAGCGCAGGTCAGGAAGGGACAACGGAAAATGCACGCCCAGATTTGCATTTTGACACAATAAATCCAGGTGCAAGCTGCTGGGGACAGAAGTGACCCACTATGCCCTGAAGGACAGAAATAATCCTGGGCAATGCCAGAAGAAAAAAAAAACAAAAAAACTCCACAGTAAAGAAAGAGAAAGAAATTCTACCCACAATCCTTCTACCTAGAGGTAACCACAATAACTATTTTCCTCCACAGCCTTTTGGTTTATTTTTATGGATTAAAAACAATTGAGATGACTCTGAAGACAAAGATTTGTACCCTGCCTTTTCAGTTATATTATATGAGCATTTAAAAAATGTGATTTTTTTTTTTGACACGGAGTCTCACTCTGTCGCCCAGGCTGGAGTGGCGCTATCTCGGCTCACTGCAAGCTCCGCCTCCCGGGTTCACGCCATTCTCCTGCCTCAGCCTCCCGAGTAGCTGGGACTACACGCACCCGCCACTAGGCCTGGCTAATTTTTTAAATATTTTTAGCAGAGATGGGGTTTCACCGTGTTAGCCAGGATGGTCGCGATCTCCTGACCTCGTGATCCACCCGCCTCGGCCTCCCAAAGTGCTGGGAGTACAGAAGTGAGCCGCCGCGCCCGGCCTAAAAAATGTGATTTTTAATTAGTGCATAATAGTCCCGCATAATGACCTGCCTTAATTTACTGAACCTTGCTGGTGGTGGCCTCTGCTGCTCTGCAGAACCATGTGTAAGAAGGTTTGTCAGCATCGGAGAGTGTTCCCTAGGGATGGGTTATTAGAAAAAGAATTAGTGAGCCAAAGAGCAAAAGTGTTTTAAGGTCCTTTACCCATATTGCTGAAGTGCTTCCATACAAGTTATGCTCACTGGATTATATTTTTGTTCTGCGGCTGCGATGATTTTTCATTTCACTTCCATATGTAGCCTCCTATGTGAAGTGCTGAACGTTTGGAGTGACCAGGTGTGTCAGATAGAAAGAATGTGTCCATCTCCTCATAGCTACATGTGTATTGAAAATTAACATTGAAAAAATCCTGGCTGGGTGTGGTGGCTCATGCCTTTTACTCCAGCACTTTGGGCGGCCACGGCAGGAGGATGGTTTGAGGCCAGGACTTGGAGACCAGCCTGGGAAACATAGCATGATCTTGTCTCTACAAAAAGAAAAAAAAAAAAAAAATCCCTGCCAGTTCAAAAAACAAAAACTGATATTTTATTATTCTAAAAATCAGCATTTCTAGTATTTGTTGGTATTTATTCTTTGGTGAGTTATTTAATTTTAATGATTGAGCCAAGGTATAAGTCAGGTCGCCATACTGGGACATTTTTAATGCTGCCGTGATGGGCTTTAGCATAGCGCATCGTCCTGCATCCTCATCAAAACATCACTGAGGATTCACGTTAAGTATAAGGAATCAATTCCATCACCCCAAAACCTCCCTGGGCTCAGTCTTGAGCTCCTCTTTCCACATAACCATGAGCTCCCAGGCTAAATCCTGAAATGCCACTGCTGGTGACTCTTACAAATCCAGGGCTGGTAATAATCACCATCAAGCACCATTAGCAGGCTTGATGCCTGGCACTGTGGTAGACATGGTGTAAAGTGGATGAAATGGGTCTCTAGAACTTTAGAAATGCTGGTGAGACTGAAAACACCAGGTTAGACAGACCCAAAGAGCCACATGAAACAAAAACAGATCAGCACAGTGAAGCAATCAATAACATATTGACATGTATGGAAAATAGTAGTAACATGGTACTCAGTGCAGGGAACCCTCGCTGTCTCAGTGACTGCTCAGAAACCACTTCTTGGATGCGCTGCTTGTATGGTTTATCATGTTCCCCTGGCCCTTCAGCAGCTCACCCAACAGGAAAACTTGTAAATGTGGACTCAGTGTGAGCAATGACCTGAGCAAAGACCTGAAACTAAAGCAGTGATGGCGCCTTCTGCACACATCTGTTGGGGTAGGTGGAGTCTCCGCTCTAGATTGTAAACTCCACGAATTAACAAGAAAAACGTCTGTTCTCATCTACCACGGTATTCACAGTGCCTAGCAGCTACGTGGCTCATCACAGGTGCTCAGTTAATATTTGCTGAAGATGTGAATAGAAAATTACCCTAAAGACATTTTAATGAATAATAAAGACAGCAGTGTCTGTATTTGATTTATGGTTTAACCCCAGCACTCATCACAAGGCCTGCCACTAAATAAGACTGGTAAATGTTTGTTGTAAATGGTTAAGTTTTTTTCCACAGTCCACTTTCTAGGATTAGAACCTGTGTAAGCGAGGCTGCAATACAATATCAGCTTCCCTGGTCCCTGCCATCAGTTCTGCTGCCACCATCCAGTCATCTTCCTGAGGCCACAGTCCTAGGGACGTCGGCTTTACCCTTCAATAGCCCAACTTTTTCCTTTACTCCCAATTATTAACAGTGAAATTCTCAAACCACAGTTTTGACTGTGGAAAGCAAACTGATCACTGACTGGTTCAAAGCTTCTTCCAAGGCTGAAACCATACAGAGACAAAGAATTACAAATACAGCACACAGAGGGCATCTAGCCACACCCAAGTCTGCAGAGATCGTGTTTTTATACCCAGAGCTCCTGATTAAAGACATTCAGCTGAATAATGATCCACACATAGCAAGAGGAAGGTCTGATCCCCTTGTCCTGCCTGACCCCGGGGCCACGGTCCTCTGCTGCATAAACTCAGAATTCCTGGGGGTCATCTAAAGCAGTACCCTCTGTCATTCAGAGTCCAGTTAACAAGTTGCTGGTTGTTCATTTTCTCCAAGTTCCTTCAAGGAGCAGTTCTGATGTGGCCCTCAGTACCGTGGCTGGCGTGCAGGCATGTATTTTACCAGCTTGATTGTGCTAGAAAAGGTGGTTAGCTGAAACAGGTCTACAGGTAATACATTTCAGACAGACTATGAGTTTTGTATAATCTTTTGTGAGCCAAATGAAAACCTGGGCACCATTTATTTACATTTGTTTATTCCTCTTGGGAGGAGGGAAAGGTGCTTCAGGTGCCAACAAAGTTTTGGAACACAGACACTAAGGTACAGCTCATGCTTGTTATGTCACATCCCTACAGGACCTAGGACAGGCAGGTGTGCAGGGCACTTTAACTGATGATATGAAGGCAGAGTCCATAGTCTCTTCACCTACATCCAGCCTTTGACTTTCTGAATTCTTCTCTCTGCACAAGCCCCAGTATTCTAATTGCAGACTCTCTTGTGTGGTTAACAAACAGGATCTCTATGCAGTTCCCTAGGCGGTGGGGCTGTTGTCAGGCCAAAATGAAATCCAGGCAGTTTGTTGACCAGGAAGAACATTGCTCAACTCTGGACCTGAAACTGCTCAGAACCTTCCCAACTCACCCTCCTTTCTCATTTAACTCTCCTCCTTTCCTTAAAAGCAAAACCAAGATGAACAAATAAGCACCTCTCCTTTTCCTCCCCTTTCTGAGATCTGCCAACTTCCTCTTCCATGGGCCTTGTGGTTGGGTCTTGCTCCCAACGGTCTCTCAAACCCTCAGCCAGCTGAGCTCCAGGTCCGCCCTCAGTTGTGTGACGGCAACAGCCAGTCTCTGCCCGCTTCACTCTCTCTCTCTTCTCTGTGGCAGCACCCAGGAGATGGAGGAGGGCAGATGCCAGCCAGTGCGGCAGCGGGCAGCACTGCATTTCCCTAATGTTCAGGTCCACCACATCGTGTGGTGCCTCCACAATGGCATTTGCAATGCAAGTCCTGTGGAAGGGAGTTCCAGGAGAACCTTAGCTTCAGAGGACTGCCTTCCCAGACTTGGGGTAGACAGTCTAGGGTTTGTTTATGTTTTCCAAGATACCAAGTATAGTCCTCTTATAAATATGTGCACTGTTTTCCTCAACTGCCTTCATTTTCCTACCAGAACCCTGCTTATTTCTGAAAGTCTTTCCAGCCAGGCCATGAGAAAAGTGCTTCAAACACCTTGGACTGAGCCATGGATAAAGTCTCCTTCAAAGGGGTTCACAGCTATCATGGATCTCTTCCTTATAAGCAGAATAAACAATTTAAACTAGCGGATTACAATAAAATAATGTATATTTATATTTGAACCAGACAGTGCCAATGTTTTGAAACTGGAATTTCACAATAAGGAAACCATGCTCCCAAATTCAACCTCTCCATCTTGTTCATTCCGACATCACGTCAAGAGCTTTTGCATTTTCCATTCAGTCTCAGTGTAGTTGAGACTTGAGCAGAAGCATTTTTAATTAAAAAAAATTTTATATATACATATATGGCTCTTTGAGCTCTTGCTGAATTAAAAAAAATTCTTTCATACCAACAAAGTAAACTCAAGACCAAAAGGTGACAAGGCAATATTTTTTTTTTTTTGAGACAGAGTCTCACTCTGTCACTAGGCTGGAGTGCAGTGGCGCAATCTCAGCTCACCACAAGCTCTGCCTCCCGGGTTCACACCATTCTCCTGCCTCAGCCTCCCGAGTAGCTGGGACTATAGGCATCCGCCACCCCGCCCGGCTAATTTTTTGTATTTTTAGTAGAGATGGGCTTTCACCATGTCAGCCAGGATGGTCTGGATCTCCTGACCTTGTGATCCGCCTGCCTCGGCCCCCCAAAGTGCTGGGATTACAGGCGTGAGCCACTGCACCCGGCCAAGATTTTTCATACTTCAATCCTGATCTTGGACCTTCCCGAGACCAATCTTAGAAACAGCTTTATGGTATGAGCAATCTAAAGATCTTCCAACATCATGATTCTAAAATAAAAATTTTAGGCTTTTGTTGATTGAAGATAGACCAGAGAGAATCACAAGGAAAGTTCAAATGGAGCATTACCATTCTTAGTTGTTCTTTTAATCATGCAGAATGGTAAAGAGACACTCTGACTTGGTGGTGGAAGAGAACTGCTAGTTTGTTTTAGTCAATATCAAGTCCATAGCTGACTTTTAGAGAAAATCTGCAATCAATTACTTCCTTGACTCACTGTGGTTTAACTCCCCTACACCCCAAGGATTAAACTGCTTAGAAATTTTGGGTGGGGAAACTGGTTTCCTTTAAATGTACACAACAGAAACCATCACGCCATCAATCAAACATCTCATTTCAGAGTATACCCAAGGCCAGGCATGGGCACGGACCTGATCACTGAAAACCATCTTTACTATTCGGACACCTTTGACTGTTGAGTCATAAGGTTTCCCAGGGAAGAGGTTCATGAAATTACCAAATTATATTACTGTTCTTCTAAATTCAAAAACATTCTCTTGTGGTTTAAGATAAACAGTGATCTCTGAGTCTTTCTGCAAACTAATAACCTTTTGCGACCAAGGTTCCAGAAAAATTAACCCCTCTGTTGGCTGCCTAGCTTCCAGATGTTGGTTGTTATGCTCAGAGATTAATCTTTAACAGAGATGAATCACACCTTCTACTTTTTAGGTGTCTGAAAGTTTTTATACACATGATCACAACATTATCATACCTTTGATGGTGTAGGAAAAGGCACACTGTATTATATTTAGTCATCTACCTTTCCTACTGCTAATGGATCATACTAAGGGCTTTCAATATAATTAGATGATTGACCATCAGCACTGGTGGGAATTTGAGAATCTGGAAAATAAGAACCTGCGAGGTGATTTCCTCATATCACAGTGTCAGAGCTGGGTCTGGAGGCCAGGCTTCCTGACTCCAAGTTACATTCTTGCTCCACTGCGATACAGTTCTTTGCTATGCAAGTCTGATTAAACTTTGTATGAATTTAGTTGAAATCTGAGAGAACACTGCATTCTCAGAAGAGTCTTGGTTTACTTAGAGGGACCCAAGTGGTTAAATAGGACATGGTGTTGGTTATATGAACTGAAACTTCATGGCCAGAACTCTACAGGGAAGGGGAGTGTGGATCCATATTTCTTGATTTCCTCCTCTCTATTTGCTGTGAGGATCCACTTTCTCATGGGAACCTGAAGCTCTTAGTGTAGAGTTGTCATTGGCGCCATGTTGATCCGTTACCATGGAGATGACTCTGGTAACATACAAACCTGCCACCAGTGCAGACACACAAGTATCTCATTCTGACTCCCAGAAGGGTTTCTCAACCCCCACTCCCACCAGTTTGAAGTTTATCTCTGCTGAGATTTAGCTCCAAAGTATTTAGAGTTTGACTTTTACATATCATTAAAAGTATGACTACTCAGACAAAGTGGGAGATACTGAAAAGGTGTCTCAAGATTTTAAAGCAACAAAGTTGACACACAGCAATGGCTCCCTAGGTTAGAGTTACAGACTCAGTTCTTACATTAGTTGACCAAAGAAACAAAATTATAGTGTGGAGTGGGACACCACTGAAATCACTGCCTACCCTACCTCTTATTGATATCTGCAATGCACTGTTTACACAATATCTTGCTCATCACAGTAGGGTGTAAAATGTGAAAGCACTGCTCAGTGTTAATCCCTACAAAGTCCTGCTATGTTTTCAGACACTGGAGTTCCTATATATGGCAGGTCAATGGCAATGCTGTCACAACCAGTCTCTAATGGGAGAGACAAATAGACTAGATGTTGGTCACGAGTTAAAGCATGTCAAAATCACAATGCAAGTCCATTGGATCAACCATGAGGGTGCCTCAGAGCCACTGCATAGGCATTTTTCTTTTTTTTTTTTTTTTTTTTTAAGAGATGAGGTCTTGCTCTGTTGTTCAGGCTGGAGTGCAGTGGCACAATCATGGCTCACTGCAGCCTTGAACTCATGGGATCAAGCAATCCTCCCGCCTCAGCCTCCTGAATAACTGGGACCACAGGTACACTGTTACTTACTCATTAGCCGTGACTTATTCTTTATTCACAGAAGTCAAAAAGGCATTCTTTCTCAAGCATCAGAAAGGCTACATTTGTGCATGGGTTCCTGACACCTTTCTAGAAGAAGGTTTATTTTAATTTCCTCTAAATCCTAAGGTTATTGGAAGATAAGTAGAGGAAGGGAAGGAGGAAGGGCCTAACAAAACAAGTCTAGCATCCGGTTGACAGTGGCTAGATATGACCCTCTCTGTCAGGAATTCCAGAAGTCACAGAAGGAAGGCTGCAACCGCCATACTTATATTCAGAACCCCCAGGCTTCAGGACGGGCCTGGATCACACGGGGACAGAAAGTTATCTGGCTTCCTTTGACATGGGCACAGGCAACTCGGCATCCAGTAAGCGTGAGGTAAGTGAAGGAGGGGGAACTTCCTTCCTCTGAATGCCCATCCTGAAACCCAGGCCACGGCCTCAGTCACACGGAGTCTTGGTGGTGCAGGGAAACTGTCAGGCACGTGAGAAGGCACTGTCACCTCCCAATATCCAAGGCAAGGCCTGATGGTCTACTGGGGCTCTCAAGGCCAACAAGGCTTGTTCCTTTTCCCCAGAGCTGTTTCCTTGCATTTTCCTGATTACCAGCACCTGTGTCTGAAGAGCAAAGGCTATGAAGAAGATGATATAACTCAAACTTACTTATGAGCAACTTTCTACTTTTTTTTTGATTGAAAGGAAAGGATGGTGAATTCCATCCACCTGTCAGTCATCTTGCCCCGGTGAGAGCCTGTTCAGCCTGTGACTCCTCTGTCTGTACCATCCTCCTCTTATCCTGTTCTTCTCGCTTGCCACCTGCCCAAGGGCACAGGTAAAATACACACCCAGGGAGTCACAGCTCTGGGCTTCAGGAGAGAGCACGCCTGTTCTGAAGACAGCTCTTATTCCAAGTAAGAGCTACCTCCCTTCTTACTTCCAAACGAAGTAAATAATCAACCCCTCAATGGCTTCCACCTTCCCGTACTTCCTCACCAGAGGAGCGAAGGGGCATGTTACAGTCTAGATCTGGTCACAGCATTTCAAGAATATTTTCTTTTTTTGTACCTTAAGCTCAAATGGGGAATATGAAGGAAAAGAATTTTTTAAAAGACCCCACTGGCTGCTATAGGCCAATGAAAGATTAAAGTGAAAGATTAAATTTCTCTGCAGGAAAAATGACACCATTTCTCCCCTTACTATGAACTCGAAATGACACCTACATAGTATTTTGCTACACGTGCCAAAGAATAACTTAGTACTGTGAGTCTTTTATAATTAGGTACCATCAAAATCGTTTTTTTTTTCTTCTCAGATTTTCTCTTGGATGTTATCTGTGTTTTAAACAGAAGTGAATTTTAAAAAATATTTTGGCCTTGATTGAAAAATAGTTTTGAAAGTCCATATTCTCCAGGGAAGAAAAATGAGATTAACAATGAGAATGAGGAAGATAAGTAAATTCTGGAACTATCTATGCCCAAATAAGTGAAAAATAATAAAACTCTGGACTTCAGCAATAGGACATACACTAGAAGCTTATGTATACAGAGGAAAGCTAATAAAATCAAACACAGAAGCAAGAACAGATGTATGTACTGTGAAGAGTTATGTAAGTTTTAGATATTTACCTCCTGTAATTACCACTCTACTGGGCACAGTAGGTGCTCAATAAATACTGGTTTTGATAATTATTATCCAAGTTTTTTCTCTCTTATTCTGAGTTCCTTCCTTGCTTATCTTTGTACTAGTACTGAGCATACGGGTTCTTCAATCAATCCTTGTTAAATAGAAGAAGATTTGAATTTTCTTCAGAACAAGCCCAAGCAGCCACAAATGATATTTCCAAGGAATTTCACAAGGAGAAAGAGGCAGTCAGGTGCTGGCCACCTTCTTTATGTAGCTGGAATGTGGTAGGCAGATTTCTGTCCTAATATGCAAGGTGTGGACAGAGCTGGCCAGTGGGGTTCCAGGCCAAGCTGGCCCCAGGATGAACTAGAACAGGCTCTCTTTCAGAGGCAAGGGCAAGGGTGATGTTTGCTCAGTTTATCACCCGGGTATATTACTTTCCACAATGGAAAGTTGCAGGCTTTTTTGCCATTTCAAGGGTATGTGGACTATGAGGTTAATTTTGTTTCCTTTTGCAGCCCTGGTACGGGTTTGACTTCGGTTCTAAGCATAAGGTCAATTTAACAGCAGTCAAAACGGTAGGGGTGCACTGAGGGGATAAAGGACACAGGCTTTGGAGCAGGCAGACATGAGTTCAAATTCTGGCTCTGCTACCAGGCAGTTCTGTGGCCTTGACCCAATTACTTACCATCTCTAAGCCCTAGTTTCTGTATGTGTAAAGCAAAGATACTATCAGCTACCTGCCAGGCTTGCTGGGAGAATAAAATTAATGAGGCAATTTATTAAAGCACTAGTAACACATAGTACACACCCAGTAAACTGTGACTTTCCACATGGTATCTAAGTTTTCTGGTACCTTGGTTTTCTCCAATCAAAAAGGGTGCTTAGAAGACGGTTTGAGGCAAAATTGCTAATAGTTCTTTACTAATACAAATGGAAAGATAGAGGAACAATAATGCAACAGTCCTAAAACTACATATCAGCACATTAAAAAAAAATCAAATTAGCAGAACCAGTCAACACTGGAACTGTACCATGGAAGCCAATTCGGACAAGGAGAACCATAATGGGAATGGCTTAAATGAGCAGCCATTTGGAAATATCCTGAGTGTCCCCTGGACCAGCTGGGAGGAAGTAAACCAAAGCCCCAAGAGAACCTTCTCTTGAGCAAACTCATGTTCAACCCATGATCCTAGTCATTTTCATGTCAGCATTCAGAGACCCCCTCAAAACAAGTTGCTATAGATGACATATCTGGCAAGCACCCATTTTTCCTGTTTACATCAGATATACTTATAAAAAAAAGTGTAGCTTTTTCATGCAATCTTCTTCATCAGACAAGCTGTTATACAATGAATATTTCTTCTCTATGCTTTAGAATAAATCCTATAAACAGCTGCTAAAGGCAAAAACCTCTTAAAACTGATTATACAATGTTAGAGTTGGACAGAGTTTATTAAAGTCACAGAGTTTGATTTCTCCCAATTTTACAGATGAGCAACTGAGGCTCATCAAGGTTAAACAGTTTATACCAAGTCACAGGCAACTGAGTGACAGCCAGGATTGAACCCTGGCCTCCTGGCCCCAAGTCCAATATTCTTTCTGCTATACCATGTGGCCACCTGAAACTTTCCACTTGTTTATTTTCCCCCACAGAGTCGAGCCATGATGCACACATAGCAGATTTCTACTAAATATTTGCCAAATTGATCTACAAATTCTACAATTCTGCTGTCTTAGCCTAATACTGTATTTCAGTCTCCGAAGATCCTAATAGTGGTTTAATACGAAGGATGAAGGCTTATAGGAGTTCACAAAGTGCCTCTGAAATCATCATCTAATTTCCTCACAACAATGTGAAAAAGGTATGACTGTACCCATTTTAGAGATAAGGAAACTGAGGCTGGGAGGTTCAGTGACTTGTTCAAGGTTACATTGCTGGTTGTATATTGCTAGAGCTGGCCCTTAAATTTAGACAACTGATTCCAAAGCTGTGCCTTTTTTATTTCATTAACTTAAGCCTAATTAATAATGACTGTTCTCATGCCCCAAATGATACCGCCATCCTTCTTTCTCCTAGCCTGTTCCATTAAAGAAAGAACTTTAGTTCCTAAGGCATCATCACGTCAATTTCAGAAACAAAACAAAGCACAACATGCAGGCTGATGGAACTGAAGAAAATGACATGTTCAGGTACAAGATTATCGTCCGCCCAGCACAGAGCCCTCTTGCCTTCAACAAAGCAAAGAATTCAGACCCGGCTCCCAAGACTGGAATAGTACTTATATTTACTGCCTTCAGGATTTTAAAGGCCGGCCTGAGGAAATGGCTGCGTTCTTCCCCGACTGCCTGCCCCCACCCCATTGCTGAAGACGCCTTCAATCATTGCTTTATGTCAAAAGGGGAAGGAAAGAGGTCATTTCTGTGTCTTGGCAGCATGGGGCTGTCACATAACCTATAAGGCCTCCATGCAGGTCAGGGATGGGCGAAGCCACAAAGCAAGGGAGCAAGAAACAGGCTCCCGGCCTGGCTGCCGGCTGCTCTCGAGAGCTGTTCAAGATGGAGCTGGTGGCAGCTAATGGCGGGGGTGGGAGGAAGGGAGCATGAAGAAGGCTGTGAAGAAAGGTGTGGGGGGACGGATATAATCCGGCATACAGAAACCTGTCAGGATGGGATTTATTTTTGTTCTGTGAGGGAGTATAATAGGGCTTTGCCTGCACTCTCAATAGCTGTTTTGAAGTGAACCCGGCTGGTATGTCTTTAATTTGTCATTTCATTATGAAACTGTTTCCCTTCCAAGAAGCCTTCAAGTCAGGAAGCTCTGTCTGCCCACACAGGAAATTCCTTTGCTTCAACTTCCCCAAAAAGGAAATTTCCCTCAGAAGTGAGCCCAGCATATGCCTTTGAGCAGAGCTGCTTCAAGAAACTTTGGCAGCTGAGTCCTGAAAACACCCCTGGCTTTCTGCTGCTGCTGGGATGTGTGGATAAACAGTTCAGCTTTCACCCAGCAAGTGGGGACCCCACAGAAACTGACCCTGGCCCACCCCTTCCTCCCTCTTCTTCATTCTCCCGTGCCCTTGCCCTTCATCACCTCCTGCGAGCCGCCAAGAGTTTTAACCCTGCGAGAGGCAACCAGTACCTGCGGCTTTCAGGAAGAAATAAGCATACCTGCATCACACAGACGCTCACACACACCACACGACTGTCCCAGGACAGTCTCAGCGCAAGGTACCTACTCTCGTTTCCCCCTCAGTCTCATACACAAACTTGAGACTTCCGGCAGAAAGGCTGCAGCATTTCAAATGAACAGGGCACAAGAAAATAAAATGACAAATTATAGTTCCTAAAGCACGTATGTTACCAAAGTACCTTTTATCCAGGGTGGTGGTGGTTTTTTTTTTCCCATGCACGCTTTCCCACTGAGGATTTTAAGTAAAACAAGGAAGGGGGAGATATCTCAAACCACAGCCTTATAAAAATTAATCTCTCAGACATATTGTGAATGGCTAAGTGGTGAGAGCCCACAGCAGCTGTGCTGAAGTGAATAAGATACAGTATTTTATGAAGCTTCTTAGCAAAGAGGCATTAGCAGGAAACTGCCAGATTCACAGTTAAGTTTTTAATTTTCCATTTAAAATCACTTCATTAAAAAAAAAAAAGTGGTGAAAAGGAAACAATACAGAGACCTAAAGCACAAAAAGAGAGAATGGTATTGAACCTGAGACTGCATATCAAGCGGTGGGGACCAAGAGAGACGTAGATAGATGAGGATCTAAGACGGCCCTGGATTTTCACTTTGCAATTAGATTGCATTGGAATGGTAGGGGGATGGGGTCTGATCTTATTACACTATGTATGTGCCAGGACTCTGAAAGGGATAGTATTTACCAGGAGACAGAGCAAGGGACTAGTGAGAGTCATATAGTTCACTAAAATCTGGATATATAAACCCTGAAGTTTTGGGTTGTGGTAGATGTTTTCTGTGGGGTAGCTTTACATTTTTATTTTAGTGAGTTATTCTGTTTTTCTAAAATTTGTGAAGCTTTAACCACCGTTGGATCTCAAGAGGGAACTCAACACTATTTTTCACGTTCTTAAAGCGAAGAGATTAGGCAATAGGGCTTTGGCTTCTATTGGAAGGCAAGGTGTAGGCTGGATGGACCTGTCTCCCACCTACCAGCTCTGTGACTCTGGCCCAAGTTCCTTTTCCTCTTTAAGTTTGATTTTTCATCAGTAAGATGAGGATAATAAAACCCAGTTCACAGGACTGCCTAGAGGGTTAAGTGATACAATACATGTGAAAAGCGCCTACCATAAGCACTCAATAAATGGAAGTTATTATTCCACATGGAGAACTACAAAGGATCTTTCCCCTAAATTCTGCACACCTCCTCCTTGTCACACACACATAGGCCACCCAGCTCTGGTAGCTCCTTCCCCAAGGGTCAAGATTTTCCTGACCACTTACTTCAACTCAAGACTTGGATTACCATTCCCTTTATACATCTGCAAGATCTTGGCGTTATGATCAAACATGATCATCCCTGAAGTAAAGACATTTAGTGAGAATGGTTGAAAGGCTTAAGGATTCAGATTTATACTCCCAAATTCACTACTCCTGTCAAAGAAATGCAGATGACTTGCACATTCTCAAATTGCCAGTGTACTAGAGGAGACCCGACCTTCTTTGGCCAAGACTGATGCTGGCAATGTCTCGAGACCAATGGCCATGCACAGTAAGTAGCAGACTGCTCATCCTGGCCTCAGAGCTTCAGGCTCACAATGTTTTGTCTAAATCAGGAGGCCTGGATTTTCCATCTAGTTTTCCGTCTGTCTTATCCACAGAGAAGGCCAGTCCTAAGCAAAATTATAGTGCTTATTTCCAACTCTACCCACTCCCTGCTGGCCATGGTCCTTCCACTTCAAAAGATTCAAGAGATCTGATAAGCTAATTTTCATTAAGATATTAGGGACTTGAGGTATTAATTATCTCTCTCCATAACTATCTGCTGCCATAATGATTTACTTTTAAAAGTGGAGCTATGTGGAAATAATGCCTGATCCAAAAGGAATGTCTCAACAATGGAATTTCAGGCACCCTGGTCATTCATCATGGGAGATGTTTATGTTCAAAGCACTCTAAATCATTGCAACTGGGTGACCACATTCCCTGCTTAAGTATAACATTCACCCCGTTCACAGGCAACTATAAGCCCTCTGTCCTGGGTCCAAAGTAATGCTATCTGAACACTAAAGGTTTAGAAGGCAGCCACTTTCTGAATCTCAATACTCCTTTAGCAAACAAAGAAGTACCAGACATGAGAGAGCTACACAGCGTCTGCACAGTGCCAATGCTACAATACCCAGTTGTATTTCAAGTTCTTTTCCCCGATCACTGGGGTGGCAGGAATCATCACAGTAGTAGGAATAATCACAGAAGCTTTGTGAAGCAGGTATCTGGAATAACAGCTATGAGACGACCCCAATGAAAGCACATGCATGCACACACACTTGGATTCATCTGAAGTAAAAATTTTTCTCTAAGAATCAAAAGAAAAGCTTATTTTCTTTCACAAGGTCCAAAATCTATTTGATCAAAAACAAATTTCACATCTTTTTAGGTTTTTGTGGGTCTCTGAAGCTCCTCTCAGCACTTGGTCAAGGCATTCCAGTAGTTTCATTTATAACCCATGAGTCTCAAGTGAAGAAAACCTCTCTCAGCGATTCCTACTTTTGTGTTCCTAAAAGACCTTTAATAAAACCCCAGATATCTGGGTGAATATTTGAATCATGGCCAAATTTTAAGGTCAGCAAGAGCCCCAGGAAAAATGCTTGACAGAGTTGTAAATAGGGGAACGAGAACTGTGTCTGTTCAGAGAGGGGACTTTGTGAGGTGGCTTCACTACCACCTCATAGGAGAAGTGAAAGGAGTCAGTGTAGGAGCTGAGGAGTTCAAGAACAATGGCGTGAAGGAATCAGAATGAAAAAGGAAAGCATTTTCTCCCCGACTTTGTTCACATCTAGTGGGAAGCCATGCCTAACAGAGATGAACCTTCCAACCCATCTCAATAACAGGTTCGGGAACCTGCACCACCTTAGGGTTCCTTCCTGAAGCAAGGCATGCGACGAGGAGGAGGAAGGAGAAAGAGTCATTTTATGTCCTCAAGAGGGCTGGCACCAAATCACTTACTCATATTTGTTTCTCTACAAAGAGTTCCTGATGTTGGTGACTTAAGAGCTACTTAAAGAGAAAAAATAAAACCCCTCATCAGCTTTGGTCACGAATCACTGCTGCTTTGGGCGAGTCTTTTCTCCCTAATCTTACACCCCCTTTTCACAGCCCATGGCAATGAGTAGATGATTCCAGCAACTAGTTGAGGGCCTCTATTTAGAAATACTTTCCTTGGGTGTGAGTTTTCATGCCCAGAGGATGGTATAAGTGTCACAGATTCTCTCTGCTGGCTGAGGCGGATGGAAATGTACTTTCAAGCTCAGCATCAAAGCCTTCACTTTAGAAGCTGAAAGCCTTCATTCCCTTGCCAACTGTGCCTTTTTTCTCCCATAATTAATTAATGCAGTATTAATTGTGCATGTGCTACGGAGCCGGCTAAGGGAGGATAGTGTGGCCTATCCACGCAGATCAGCTGGCTCTGTAAAGCCTAAAACCCAGTGGATACCATCTCCAGAGGGAGAAAAACGCACACTGAAATTTTTTTACAGGTTACAGGAAAGGCAAACACGCCTTGAGTTGCAGAGGGGATTCCCGCTAATCACACAGTTAGGGTCAAGAAGATAGTTAGCAGAAGCCACACCTGTGCATGTTGCATGGGGCAAAGGGCCAAGCCACAGACAATTCTCAGGCCAGAAAGGGGGCTACGAGAACAGGGGAGCAGGCCTGTGATCTGGCTGTAAGGTCCTGGGAACCAGCATAAGGCAAGAGTGGCGGGGACAGTCTCTAGAAGCCCTGCAAGGCCTACAAGCTGGCACCAGTTCTCATCCCACAAAAGCATTAACCCGATTTCAATCACAGGAACCGTAGGGAAATGCTCAACAGAACTGGGTGTTGGATTTCCCTATTTCCTTGCAGGAGGGCTTCCTCCCAAAACAATCACAGGTAAAACGAAGGACAATTTCCTGTGTCATGAAAGTACCACCATCTGCACTAAAATTTGATGTTGAGCCCTAAAAATCAAGTGAATGATCATGAAATCTGGCATGTACAGATAATGTTCCACTGCTGATACCCCTTGTGTTTCTCTTCTGGAATAAGAGAACAATGCGATGATTGAGTTGGGGAGAACTTAGGAATCATATACTCACGCCATTTCACTTTGCAGATGTGGAAACCACAGTCCTGAGAGATGGAATGAACTGCTGGGATGACCCAAGTAATCAGCCACGTAGAACCAGAGCTCAGGGAACTGACCCCTACAAGAGCATGTTCTCTGCCGTCTTACCCTGTTGTAGCATGTTCTGGCACACATGCCATGTGGGTAAACTAAGGCACCAAACGTCAGGCAATGTTTCTGAAACGTGTTGGCTTAACACAAATTATCAGGAAGTTCAGTGTTTTAAGGTGTAAACTCAGTAATACAGTCTTCATTCAATCACAGCATCTTTCCTACTGTTTAATAACCACCTGTGAGGTAGATCATCTATTTAAAAAAGATGGAAAATAATAGACAAGGAACCTCTTTTTACTTCATTTAGTTTTGTTTCTAACACTCCAGAATTTATACACATACCTGAGACTATCTGGCAGATAACAGTGTGCATACAGGATTGGATATGGAAATTTATCTTCCTTCAAGTTCAAAAGATAATTTGGTTTATAGCTCTGATTTTATCCATCTGGGCCCTCTTGTCAGTAATTTATATTATGCTTAAAAATTGAAAAAAAAATCAGCCTGTTAGCTTGGATATTCTCCTTCTAACTAACAGATAGAATGAAACAACTTTCATTTGCTCCTCAGACTTTTAAAGAGTAACAGGGTGAAGTGGAAAATAAAAGTCTGGGTTTTGGAATTAGATACGGATTCAAATTGGGGCTCCTCCACTTTCTCTTGGGCAAGTGGTTTACCTAAGCCTCAGGTATAATATCTACTGTGCAGAGTTTGTTATTATTCAGGATAATATATATGAAGCATATACATATACACACATATATACATATATATACACACACACAAATATACTTTTATATATATATATACACACACACATACATATATATAATAATAGTAGTGATCATTATTTCTTCTTCCACACAACAATGCCATAGAGATTCTCTAGAGTAGCTTTATGATCTTAAACATAGTTGACCTCAGAGTGGCTCCTAAGGAGAAACACAGGCTCCTGTGAGCTGGCAGGTAGGGTACAATGACCAAAAAACTAAAAGCTCATTTGCAAAGATGAGCTACTTCTGGAAAACAAATGGGTAATAAAATCCTAACAATGATACTTCTCAATCAGAGCTCCACAAATTGCTGGATACCCCTATAATTTTTAAATGGTGCTATTCAACACCCTAAAACTTGTTCTAGGTGCTTTTAAAAAAGTATTGTTACATCTTCCCTTACAAACCTTCACCCTCCTCAATGAACCATTTCAGTTAGTACCCCCACCCCAAAAGTAGACAATTTAGCCTAAGCTGACCTGGTAAAATAGGGTATTCACTGCGTAGCCCTGTGCAGTCAACTTTCCCTTCTAGGTATCCAATCCTCATCCACCCCACATCTACAGTTCTTTATCCATTATCCATACCCACAATCTGCATTTCTACTACTGGAATCTTACAGCCCCATTTGAGAGCTACTGGTATCCATGATCTGCTGGAAGCAGAAATGGAGACCAATGTTGAAAGAATGGGGTTTTTTCCACATACCCAAGATGGAGGCAGTAAATATTGGGGCAGCGTGACTAATTATACTTGGGAATTTACAGTCGGCACGTGGCCAGAGCCAGGGCCAGTTTAAATCTCTCAAGTCCTGCTCTACCCCTCCTTCAGAAGAGATCAGAAAAATGAACCACAAAACACTCACACATGGTACAGGCAACTGAGAATCAGAATCCACCCATGGCAACAGCAAAAGCAGCAACATCTAAACATCCCTGCTAACGTTTACCTCTGATGAAGTTGTCAAGGTCATCCTGCCAGAAACCCCAAAAGTTTGAATTACTAATGTGGTGTAACTCACGCATGAAGCAAAATGGGAGAAAATATCAGTTATTTGAGAATGGAAACTGCTGTATTTGTATATACTCAGCTCAACCAATGCTTTCTGATAATAAGAGGAGGTGAGAAGTAACTTAGAGAAGCACAGTTCAAGCCAACACACTGAACCTTTATCATACCTGCCAGAAAGTATTAGGTAGATATATGTAAGGGTGACCGTGGAGCTCATGGACAGGAACTCCTCAATCTGTGGAAGCCCATCAAAACAAGAGAAAGACCACAGACATATTGAGGGTTGGGAAAATCCAAGAGGAAGCAACAGACAGAAAAAAAGAAGAAATGGAAATAAAGTTTCTGATTTCCTGTTGTTGTTCAAGTTTCATAAAATGGACTGGTTCTCATCGTCTTTTATATTTTAAAGGGTTCTCTTAGTCTGCTACAACCTTTCAGTGTTGAGTCTAGAATAGAGCTGGGCATCTCTGGGCTCACATAAATAACGCAGAGCACCAGGTAGGGACAACCCATTGTCAACAGTTTCCAAACGTCTACTTCAGAACTCCGAGGAAAGGGGGAACCCGTGACACTAATGAGGGGCCGTGCCATCTTCATCCTCCCCTCCCCATCCCCCACAGCGAAACCAGGGCCACTTTGTCAGAGCTGACGCTGGAGGAACTGCCTTAAATGTACACAGAGCTCACTGCATGAAATGTGAAGTGAAAGAAAAGGTCAGTAAACCTCTGGTTATATATTTTTTTTCTTTAAAAAAAAAAAAAGACATCTATAAATAGCTGCATTTATTGAAGCTGCTTCCTTATCAGGAAGCATGGAGCTAGGAATTAACGTCTGCCTGCATCGGAAATTCTTTCAGACAGCAAACCCAAAAAGGAAATTTCCCTTCCAAAGCATCCTGGCTGTTCTGCTGTGGGCTGTTTTTGCTCTTCAAGCTGTTTGAAGCAGCTAACCAGGGCCCTTGTACAGCCACATGTGCCGCGGGGAAAGTAGAAAGCTTCAAGCACTTGAATGTAAAAAGTGAAGGCACCCAAAAGAAGGCTTAAGGGGGAACAAAGTAGAAAATGCTAGTGGCTGGTCGGCTTTGTTAGAAGTCATTACTGCTTTGTAAGACACTGACAGAGAATTAAATCTCTTCTCCTTGTCCTTGTTTCAACTCTGCTGGTGATATCACTGCACGTCACGGGCAGCTGTGAGGAGAGGCCATTTTTGGAACACTGATGTGATAGCAAAGGACAGGGGAGGACTTGATAGGTATCAGAAGAGTGGGGAAGGCTGAAGAAGGAGACTCGCAGATTCAGGCGAGACTGGGAAGAAAGTTCCAGACTGAGGGAGAGACGTGTGGGTAGGAAAAGGTCCTGGGATGCAGTGCCCTAGAGCAAAACTGAGCCCCTGGAAATCACAGGGGATCGTTTGAAAGCAAAGCTTATTTCCATTGTGACTTAGGAAGATTAGTCTCAATAACACACAGACAGAACCCTAGGTCCTTTCTTTAATGAAACACACAGACAACGACATGCCTGCTTCCCTTGGCTCCTGCATGGGGAAGCCACCTCCTCAACAGGCTATTCACCGTAACCGTAAACAGAAATGGAGCTTTGGTGAGCTACCTGGCCACTGTAGGCCAGGCACTATGCCAGGTGCTATACATAAATGAGCTCTGATACTTCTAAGAAGCCCTCATTAGTAGGTGTCGTTAGAAACTTGAGTCTCAGAGAGGTTAAATCATCTCTCTAATAGAAAGAGCCAACCCTGAAATTCAAGTCTATTCACGTCTATCCGGACCCAAGCCCTTTCTATTACCATGGTTTTTTATTTGGAGACTTCCAAAAGCAGTGAGACCCTGCTCCTAGAAGGGCACCCCCAGCAAAATGCTGGGGAATTGGGTACTGGATTGAGCCCACTCTCAGAGCTGGCCCATCAGGGCCTACAGGACCAGCCCTGGCATTCTGGTTGCAGGGAGAAATTCAACTCTAACCTGAGCTCACAAGAGAACAAACGGGGAGGCAGCAGGGCTGGTGAACAAAACCAGAATAAACTATCCACAGGGACAGGCTGTTATCCTGATGCCTCTCCCTCATCCTATTGAGAGGGAGAAGCCAGTCTGCTGGGGATTCAGCACAACTTCATGATTAGGTGGCATCACTAGAACCACACCTGTCCCAGTCCCTGCACCTGTGGCCGCCCAGACTTCAGCGGTCAGCAGTGACTCTACTTTCAAGTCCATGAAACTCTTTATGTCATTATGTTTTCTCCTAAAAAAGCTGAAAGGTGGTTTCAAGAAGTAGAAATCACATTCGGCCTTTCACATGCTGTGTGAACCTGGACAATCCAGTTGACCTATCGGAGACACGGTCAGCTCATCAAACAGAATCAATAGCACCTACTTCAAGGACTGCTGTACAGTTAAGTAAGACAATAAGTATGAGCGCATCTTGTTATGTATAAAAATATAAGATAATAACAATGATCATGTTCAGCTCCCTATTTTGCCTCTTTTTTTGGGGGGGAACAAACATAATGTGAAAGCATGTAAAATTGTTGCTCTACCCAATTAGAAAAGAGAGGCACTGCATCCCTTCTCACTATGCTGGTTCTAATATAGCTGTGCCTGTCACGTGGCTGTCTTAAACTCAGTTACCCTGCTGAGAAGGCAAAACAGCCGAGTGGGTGAGCAGCGAGGTAACGTTTCCAAAGGAAGGCATTAAATTAAATTATTAAACACACACAAGCAGGAGTAGTAATACAAGAATTTTGAAAGATTCACAAGGAAAGGAAAGAGAGCCAAGGGACTATTTCTGGTGTTCTGACTCCAGAAAACACCAAGCGGCTATTATGGCTATTTATTAACCTGCAACATCATAAACCCTAACCCTATTAAATATGATGAATAAGTCCTAGGTTCTGATTTTTAAATATCATTCACAGGGATTTTAGGCCAAACGGACACTGCAAAATGCAAAGTCTGAGGGCAAATGGCGCAATGTCAACTAAATGTGAAATGATCGTGTTGAAAAGAAATTTAAAATAACGACATTTAATTATTTAAATTCTGCCCCATCAATCTGAACTATACTTATATCGTTATCATAAGGCGGGGGCTGAGCATTACTGTCTGAGGCCCAGTGTTTCATAAGGTAAGCCTCTGCCAATGAGCAGGCTGGCAGCACCTCATGAGGTGCTTTAACTGCCCCCTTCAGCAGCCACTCCCCCATGAGTTTAGAAAAAGGGCGGCCTTTGGGTAGACAAATCAGAAAATGTCCCTCCCTTGCGAGACTACAAGTCCCCTGGTGAGAACTGGGCAAAGGTATCCTTTGCTCCCAGCAACAGCCCTTCTCTGCGTAGAGTCAAGAGTGATCTTGCCTGGGCACCCTTGGGGGTCCTTGGTCTTTCAAGTGTTTTCAAGCTACAATGAAAGGCTTATGTTCCTTTAAAGAATGGAACTTTTTTTTTTTCCCCACCTGTCTACTGTAATTGTACTTCGGCTCTTCTACCCTCAAGCTTCAAAAAAAATTCAGTACCCTTTATGGAAGAAGAGGAAGAAGAAGAAAAAGTGATGCCCTTTCTATCCTCTCAACAAACATACTTGTGTTTGCTCTCCCGGTAAGCAGAGGAGTTCTGCTGTAGGACTGTTGAAGGGCACTGTCCTGGTAATCTGGGCAGTGAGTCAGAGCAGAATGGCATGGTCTGGCCTTTTTTCCCTGGGCTCTCCTCTTGCACTCTGCCCAGGCTGCTTTGCCAGTCCTTTTCAAGTCCTCCCTAATCAGCACTTAACACTTTACTCCATTTATCACTTTGCTTTTATCACTGGCAAATAAAAGGAAAAGGCATCAGTCTCTACTTCTCAATAACTTGCTAATTTGTCATGCTGTGTCTTCAGTTTGGGTCTAGCTCTGTGTTTGCAGAACAAAATGGTGAGAAACTCTCTGTATGAGAACCTTAAATAATATCATCTCTGCTCCTCTTTACCCCCACCCACAAGAATATATGTTGATTTAAGAATGAAAGAAGAGAAAGGAAGAATTAAGGGAGAGGATTTATCTGGTAATCAATGGAAAATGGTGAAAAGAACCCACTTCGAGGCATACCAATCTGATGAGTATCTCCTTAAAATAAGCAGCTAAAAGTGCCTTGGACTTAGCAATACCATAAATGTCCCGCTGTTGTCTTGGCTTTGAGATTCTTCCCCGTACTTTCCATGAGCATTCCACTGGGAATTGTCTGGAATCCCAGATTAAAACAGCAATAACCCAATTCCCTGGTTAGAATATTTATTTTCTTTTAGGTTTGGAAACTCAGCTGGGATGCATCTTTAAGTGTGTGGCACAGCTTCAGTCATCGTAGGGGCTATATGCTCCTCTCAGACAGGATGACAAGCAGCGGAACCCTGAAACAGGAGCGGGAGGACAGAAGCTCAGCCTCATTTGGAAAGTCCCAGCTGAGGGCAAACAGCAAGAGCCTGGGAACCTCCACTTCCAGAGGATTCAATACAGATGTCAGAACCAATGGTGTCACAACAGGTCTCATGCAGATTACCAAGGAGAGGTATATAAAGTTTAGACTGCCATAGAGTAGCCATTCGGGCAAAATCATTACCATAACCTGAATCCATAGTCTAACTACTGATGAAATAGCAAGGTTTCCAGGAATGTGCTGCAGTTCTATATTTTACAGCTGTCTACGTGGGGATCCATCCATCCTTCGAAGGGTGATACGCAAACCATTCAGCAACAGATAGAACAGACAGAACAGCAATTAGAATAGATTCCAGCCATAAACCAACACTACGGCCACATCAGTGAACACTGGCTAAGTGTCAACCCTGAATTCATTCGTCCATCCATCCATCCAAAAAATATTTACTAAACACATACTTTTTGGTGGTATAGTGGATATAAGATCCTAGGCTCTGGAGTCAGCCAGAACTGAGTTTGAGTCTTGACTCTATGTCTTACTGGTTCCGTGATCGACCTTGAAAAATTACTTAAATTGTCTAAGCCCTTATGTGTGACACGGAGATAGAAAGAAGACCTACCTTACAGGTATTGTGAGAATGAATTAAAAGAATTCCTGTAAAGGACTTCACACAGTGTCTGCTACAGGGTAATCCCGTGATAAATATTAGCTATTATGGTTGTGTGCTAGGCACACAGAAGGCGCTACCAAAATGCTGGTAAGCAGCACAGGCACGGCTCAATAAGGAAACTGTCTACTCAAGAAAAAATTCAAGTGTTAGTATGGAAGAAACAATTCAAAGCAAGGAGAATGATGCCTCAGATAAGAATCATAGTATTTTAAAGTTAGGAAGGCTGTTAAACATTTTCTTGTCCACACACAGTATTGTATGCTAGGAGAACTGAGTTAAATTACCCACAGTCGAACAGCAGAACTAGCTAAAAGTTAAGATCTCCTCACCTCCAGTTCGGTGTGTTTGTTTGCTTTCTTATTTGTTTTGTCAGGATAACATCTCATGGAAGATAGTTAAGGAGCTTCCATATGTCAAGGCATCCAGAAGTGAACCAGGAGCGAGGGCCTCCTTGGGGGATGTTGCAATATACAGGAATAAAACGTTATGAAAGAACTCTCAGCCTGTTTGTGATGAGTGTTTGATACTTTTTTTTTTCTCTGTGCTAGAATTTAAGTTCCACAAGAGCAGGGGAGTTTTTTCTGCTTTGTTCATTTCTGCACCCCCAGGACACAGAAGAGTGCTGGGCACAGCAGAGGCAATCAATACCTATTTGTGAGATGAATAAATGAATGAATTAGGTAGCAGAAGTGTACTGCCTGCGTGGCATGAGTGTGTTCCATCCTGAGGCGAATATTTCTGAAGTGAATATATCGGTCACAGGATGACTTCTGGAGGAAAATTTCCTATCACTTGGCTGCTGTTTCTTTTCCAGTTGTGTCTGCTCCCATGGTGCCATAACATTCCAGTTTCCTAAGAACACTGATATTCCCAGCCATGACCCTGGCACCTTTACAGTTCAAACCTCCTTAAAAGTAGAGGAAAAGATGGTAGAGTAGGGCTGTGTCCTTTACTTCCCTGCCCAAATGAAGCAGAAATGTCTTGACCATAGTAGACAGCAACTTCGTAAATACTGATGGACGCAGCAAGCTGCAGGAGGGAAAGGATTCTCATGTCCCCAACTCCTTGCAAACATCCCAGCAACCGTCTGCCCTGTGGGGCAGAAGGCATAAGCCAGCAGTGTTCCCCCAGGAGCCCCCATATCACAGTCATCTGATTCCCTGAATTACCAGAGAGAGAAAGGAAGAACCTGCATCCTCTGTCTCCCGTTCTCCGCATTAAGAAAGCAACCTTCTGAGGAGGGTGGAACAGGAGGAGAAGAACCTGGGAGCATCACCCTGCTGGAGAGAGATGGTGAGCAAGACTGTGCCACCATTTAAGTCACTGGAAGGGCCAAGGTGACCCCAAGTGTCCTCTATAAGCTAGTCTTGTGCCCTCAGGATAACATTCAAGGCAGAGAAGCTGGCATTTTCTTGGACACTGTAAAGAGGGCGGGAGTAAGGTGATTCAGTCTCTCCAGCTGCCCCAATCCTGTTTTATCACCTGAGCTGGGTGGCAGTATGAGAAAGCCAGACAAAAAGGACACAGCAGGTGTCAACGGCTTTGGAGGCCAGTATCAGCAGCACAGGTGTGTGGGCCCCAAACCTCTGCCAAGTTGCAGCTGAGGACTGAGACGGGGAAGTGGTAGGCCAAGGGGTAGAGATGATTTGGGAGAGAAAGGTGGAACCACTACAGACTGCAGCTGCTGAGGCAAAGCAAGCACAAGAGAAGCAAGAGAGAGTGGAGGACAAGGAAAAAGGAGGCAAGAGAGAGGACCTATGCAGGCCTAGAAAACGAAGGGAAGAAAAGTAGCCAGCACAGACAGGGAGGAGAGGGCGGGCCCTGGAAAGAAAGGAAGAGCGCACAGCTTAAAAACAAAGCAGCAGTGAGTCTGACTCACAAACTGAGCAAAATTTAGGACCAAAGAAAATATTAAAGTTGAGTAAGCGTGAATTTGAGAATACAGATAAACTTTGCACACACACAAAAATCATCTTGTCTACAAGGAGATTTCGTTGGCTCTGCCATATACTGCATGTTTCCAGGTTTCTTGTTTTTTTTAACATATCATAGTCAGGGAAGAAATGAATACACTGAGAAACAAGGAACAGGAACCTCAAAATTTTCAAAGGTATTTGGGGGTAGGGGGGTGTGAAAGATTCCAAAGCAGCGTGGCGAAGTCCTGTGAAAACCACCTCAGAGCTTGCCCCTCTCTGGCCTGAAGCCCACTGCCTGCCACCCCCGCCCCACACCATCAATTGTCTGTCCCTCTAGGGTCACGAACACTCACGCAGGTGTGCAGGCAGGCGGATCGAGTCTTCCTCCATCCTGAGCGCTCGAGGCACTGGAACATGAAGTGGCGTCGAGGAAGCGTAACTCGGCACTGGGCTCTCTGGAGGTGTATATGAAATTCGTTCCTGCTGTTAAAAATAAGGGCAGGAAGAGGGGAGGGGGAGAGAGACAATGAAAGCTTGGAATGGAGGTGCGAGACCATCTCGGGGTGGGGAGCAAAAGGGAGGCGGGGCATGGGCAGTACCAGCTTCCCAAGCAATCCGGCTTACTCTCTCCGTAGAGACACTGTATACAGTTGTCTTTCAGATGCCTAGCCTTGGGGCTATATAACAAAACTCTGCCATCGTTGAAAACAGCCTTTACTTTGGACTCATGTCAATAGGTGTACGCCCTGTGGTTTGTACAAGTAAAAAGGAGGGACAAAAGGGAACAAAAAAATATGTCCAAGAGAATGGCTTAAAGACAACCTTCTAAAAAATGACTTGCCCAAGTCACATAATTAATGCCATCACTATATTAAAGCCATGTTTTCTCTTCTGTAGCAATATCCCCAGCTTCTAATCAAAGTACGATTCTAGATTCACTTCCATAGTGAGCTGATCAAGTAAAGCGACAGCTTCAAAGATAAGTTCTAGATTTAGAACTTAAATCCAAAATGAAGATTTTTCTATTGTCCACCTATCTCACTATACAACCACCACAACCAAAAATATCCACCGTCTAATTTTTTCCTTCATTGCAAGGAATTATCTGCAACAGTAGTGAATATCTCCTTGTTCTTTCACTCTCCATCTCAGAATCGATATTTCCTTTCCCTCTGAAGTATTTCATAGTTCATTCAAAGAATTATCTGAATTTAAAAGAAGTACAGTTTGACCCCTTATCAACTATCAAAGGGTGGGGTGGGAGAGCTTCCGTGGATCCTCCATTTGAATTCAAACAAGCAGTGTTTGCTAGATCAATTAAAACAAACTAGATGGAGTGAGAAGGATTAGTGTGAGTTTTAAGTTAAAATAACGCAAATAATGGCAAGAAACCGACTACGGGGTTCGGCAAAACAGCAGTGCAATTTGTAGCTTAGATCAACATACCAACTAGGTTGACTTGCAGTCCATATGTAAACATAACTTCAGGAGTGTCTGTGGTTTAACTGGGCAATGTAAAATGGAACACACAACATCCAAAAATATGGTGGAAAGGAAAGACCAGTAAGATGCCACTATAAAAATAAAAAGAGCAAAAGAAAATCGTACATTTAAGTAAAGGGAAGGCAGTGTTTACGTTTTGGAAAGATAGTTCTTTAACATTTTACATCTCATCAAATGTGCAAGGGAAGCGGCGGAGTCCTCGGCCTATAACCAAATTAAAGCTTCTCCTCTGCTCATAGCCTAGAAAGTTTGGCGGTTGTGGTAGGAAGTTTTGATTTTAAATGAACATATACATATTTTTATAATTTCCGAATGGAATTGCTATACCTTCTCTAAGGCACCCACCAGAAGCAAGTAGGGCAGCTGGAATATTTCTGTTTAAACATACATCCTGAAGTTTCTTGGTGAATTTCTTAATGAAGGGCAGGCACATATAGCCCAGGTTTCATTTCTGTGTCAATTAAGATGTCCTGTAAAAAGTCACCAAGAGGCAAAACTTTCAACTGCACTTTTCTTGAACTTTCGCAGGCATCACACGTATTTTGGGAAACTTTAACTTACGGATGGGTTATACTTTTTGGTGTTTGGTTTGGGGTGGTTTGGGATGAACAAATTAAAAAAAACCCATACATATAGGAAACATAAAATCTGTTCAGAGGTTTTTAAAGGTGAGGTGGGCTTCTGAGCATTTCAAACAGTCTGTTTTTTGAATTTAACAAATTCTCCATACTCTTCAACTCTTGTCTGACACCCCCCAAATCCCACTATATGTCTAGATATCTACCGTTAACTTTATTCTCGGAAATAGCTTTCTGTTTTGTTAGGGTTTTTGCAGAAGTGAAACTTGGTGAAGAAAACATCGGGCAGCCAAAGGGTCTTCAAATGGTGCTTCACAAGTGCAAGAAAAAAACAAGACAGCATTTCGAAATTCAATGACTCTTCTTTCCCTTGAAGCAAAGAGAAACTCACAAGACACTCTGGCTAGTCCATGAGAGTGAGGCCGCCTCATCCCTGCCTCCCCCAACTCCACCAAGGCAAGCTGGGAAAAACCCAGCCCTCTACGCTGACTGGACTTCATTTCTTAGGAACTCCATCTCCAGCCAACTGACAAGAGTCTGGCTAGCTATTACCCTGAAAGTGTATATACTGTGATTTACTAAATTATCATTGCTTTGGACCTTCCTTTCACTGTGCTCTCTTTAAAAGCAACCCCTTGGTGTGCTTTCACTTCTACATGGGTCCCTGACCTTATGCTGAAACACCACACTTCTGCACCTGCTCTGGGATCTGATGCCATCCCCTGCAAACCCCGTCCAAACAATTTTAGATGGAGACAACTGCTATTTCATGATGAAAACTTATAAAAGGAAGGCCAAAGATGAAGAGACTGCGGCCCACTGATCTCCTCACATTCCTGATGATGGTTTCTACTCAGCTGGAGGACAGTTTTCCACACCATAAGCTCTTTTTCAAAGGCTCAATGAAGAGACTTGTCAGCAACAAGAGAGGTTACCTTGACCAAGACGGACAAATGCACAATGTGCTTCTAGGGCCCCGAGCACTCTTCTAGCAGCCATGGCGCACCTAAGGTAACTCCGGGCTCGGTGGCTGTAGAGCACTCGGGTACCCCAAAAGGATGCTGTACAGTGAGTGGGCTCCGTTCCAAGGAGAACAAAACACACTCTTGGGAATCCCATACTACAGAGACTCCTTTTGTCTCTCTTTTTATGAATCTCTAGGGTGACTCTCGCAGTCCTCATTTTTTACTCTATTGCAATAACCACGCACTTAACATCTACCCTGGCACATCAGAGGACTATCAGCAATTGGAAAAATTAAGCAAATACCACTATCTCAGATGGAGACATCTAGACAGAGAAGCTTAAGGACCCTAACATCTAATTTCCCAAATAAAAGGAACCTCTTTACTCTCACAACTGCTTCTCTGGTCTGACCCCAACAAAGGAGGGGGTGGTGGTGAGAGTCCCACCTCTAAAGCAAACTGTCAGACAGATGAAAACCAGAGGTGCTTTCTTTGAACATTACGGGGAGTAGGTGTGTGTGTGCGTCTGTGTGTGTGTGTGTGTGTGTGTGTGTGCGCGTCTGTGTGTGCGTGCGTGTGTGTGTGTGTGTGTGTGTGTGTGTGTGTGTGGAGGGGGGGATAACGATTTTCCCAAGAGGATTATAACTGCTGCTCTAATTAAATTAAAATGCTACAGACAGTGATATTAATGTATTCAAGAGTTGTAGGGGGATAAACTGCTGGTGGAGGTCAATGATGTGACTCAGAATGCCGTGATGTGGTTACATTATTGTTTAGATGCCGTCAAAAATAAAACACGCTGCTCTCAAATTTGCAGATACAACCTATCAAGCCAACCAGCTGAACAAAAGGGAAGCACTGCAATTTCTGAGGCCAATTGTAATACCTATGAGCAGGTTGTCAAGGAGGCAGCACAAAGTGCTGGGAAGAGAAAATAAGGCAGAAAACTGTTGTAGGCAAGAGTTGAAATGTAAATTTCACTAACCATTATAGAAAGCTTTAAAAAAAATAATGGAGTATGGAGTAGGGTTGTCTCTTGAAAGCGTAAGGACTGAAGCCAAAATGAGCTACGTTCCCTCTCCCATTTCTCCCCTAGCCATGAAGGGCCAATGAAGGGTACCCATCTAATTCTGCTCATTTTTAAACTGAATGCTTAGGAGCCCGTGACTTCCCTGTAAAACAGGCGTACACAGTTTTTGCTCAGTAAGAGAATGGCATTTCTCCACGTTCCCCCACCCCCACCCTCAGGTTGCACATTACAGAAGAGTCAAAAAATGAATATTATTACCAAAAGGTCTTTCCTCTTCAAAATTATTCAATATAAAGCTTCCATAAATCACAGGGATCCCCTAGCACATTTACACATTTATTATTATACCCTCTGAAAAGGCTGAGGGGTTGGGAAACTTAGAGCCTACTGCTAACTAAATATTAACATTCTGGAAATAAAGCATTTTTGGAATTAATTAAAACAGAAATAAAGTTGGTTGTGCTTGCAAAAAGATGGTTTGCAGGTAATTTTAAAGATTTCTCTGCTGCAGAACTGAGATGTCCTTGATATAGAAACTTTTCCTGGAAATTGTCCCTGTCCCCATTATAAATGCCAGGACTGCCCCCAGTGATGGCTTCTGAAGCCTAGGTTGAAAGTCCTGAGGAGGAAGAGTGTCATGGACACGATGGCGGTCATTTCCCCACAGCTAGGGTAAAAATGCCACAGGCACGATTTCATCCCATTGCACTTCGGTGTCCCATCACTGTGAAGAAACCTGCAACCCAGATAAGATGGAAAACAGCAGGCACCAGTGACAAGAGTGGTCATGCCAGCAATATTCAGTATTTTGAGAGAAGGATCTCTTTTCCACCCTGCAGGTGTTTAGAAAAGCTGCCTGAGAAAGCTGATGCTTGTACCGTCGTCAACTTCTACAGATTCAACAGAAGAAACCTCTCCTACTGGAAGCTATTTATTGAAATTTACTAAAGTGAAGTCTGAATACACAATTATTTAAGTACACTCTTCTGGCTGCAAAAATAATTCAAGTGGTGGTGATGTTGGCTTTCATTAAGTAAGCTTTTATTAACAAGCTATAGACACATTAACAAAAAATTGAATACGCTGAAACTTGAGCTCTAGAGTTTTCTAGGTTTCTGCCACCAGGAAAGCACAGATATACACAAGAACCTAAAGCAATACACTCTTGAAAATCGACATTTTTTCACTTGAAAAAAAGACACTGAATATTTTGTCCACTCCAAAATTCAGTGAGGTTTAAAGAATTTGAGAGAAGATGCAAATGCCAGTCTTCTTTTCTAAATAGACATTGTACACACAGCCACAGAGAGTAACATTTTTGGAATCTCCCCAGAAAGAAACAGCATACCCTAGCATCTCGGCTAGAAAGAACACCACAGAGACTCAAATACAAATTTTGAAGTAGCAAAATCCACATCCACCAAATCACAGAAGTGAAGTTCATGATTTCTTTTCATCCAGAGAGTTACCAGAAGATGGTTTAGACATCCAAGATGGTTTAGGGGCCCAAGCTGGCTTTCTTCTTGGTGTCCAGTGTCTCCCCTGCCCTGAAAGCAACATCCCTCTGGATGCTGAGTCATTAGATTTTTACAAGCCAAATGGTGTTTGGCTCCCAACATTTATCTTGCAGAATACTTGTCAGTACTTCCAAGGGAAAAAAAATGAGCGTACCCTGTGAAAATGAGGATGGGTAGGAACTATACTCCTAGCATCTGAAGTCTCCTCCCTAGGTTACCCAGATGGCCCACTCAGCCCTTGGGGAGAGGGTGTGCCAGACAAACCAAACTCAATGTTGATGTGGGGATCTTCCAAGGAGCCCGCTTCACCAGTCTAAAGGAGTGCCCTTTCTCTAGTTTACGTAGATGGTTCAGGACGTGAGATATTCGGATTCCTGTTTAGAACTGAAATTGTCCCTTTCTTCTGCCTTTCTGGATGGTTACATCCTAAGATCAGAAGGCAGTATATTGCTTCTGTCAAACAGATACAATTAAGTCAAAGCATCTTAAGTCTTCCTCTTACCCAGACCTGTATTATCTTTGCATAGTGAGATTAAAAAAAAAAAGAGAGAGAGAGAGCATTAGCAATAAGCCCTGCAATCAAACATCTCTGTAAAAGGTCATTGAGGTTTTTTTCTCCCTATGATTAAGAAATATTTCAGCATTCATCAAGTGTCAACTATGAGGCTAGGCCTATAGCAGGCATTACAAATTATGCAATCATATGTCCTAGAATTTCCAGGATGGTCTCAATATTTAAAGTTCTGTGTCCTTTTACCCATAAATACATATGGGTAGTTGTATATAAATACTTAACACCTCTCAGAACACGTGTCACAATTTTAGCTGGAAAATACAGTCACTGCCACAATCAGGAAAGAGAGCTAGCATTAAGTGAGCACGTAGTATGTGTTCCTATGAAGCCTTTATTTTATTTCAGCCTCACAATGACCCTGCAAGAAAGGCATCGTTATCTCCATTCCACAATGAGGAAACTGACTTGAAAACCGCATTCCAGTCACCAGCTCGGGAGATGGTGTGTCTGGTATTTGGGTGCAGACTGATCTAACTTTATTTCTCTGAACTGCTTCATAATGCCAACCAGTCAACAATGACTTCACAAAGGGGAATTCCAAGAGACAGGTTCAAGCTTGTAAAAATCATAGCAGCCTTGGAATATTTCATTGCTCTGCATCCTCACTCCTCACAGAATTCCAGCAGGATTCTTGAGGGTGACTCAACAGAGCTGCCTAAGCCAAGGCACCTACCTTCTTATGCATGTTGCTTATCCTATGGGTAGCACAGACTGAGGGGTAAACGCATTCAGCTGATGGAAGGGGACTCTGTCTGATGTATGAGAAAAGTTCTCGTGGCATGACCTCTGAGCAGGAGTAGCCATTTGAATTTATCCAGGGATCCACATTAACCATGGGACACCATCAGTAGGACCAAGAGGGCATTTCCAGGTTGCTTATGCAAATGATAACTTGGCCTTGACTAGAAATCTCACTGGGCATTTTTGAGTAAAAACATATTACTTTCTATCCTAACATTGTCTTTAACAACAACAGAAGACATTTCCCTTATTCTTATCCACTTATCCAAGAGCAGCAAATCTAAAAGTACAGGTGAGATAAATAGAAGCAGTAAGGAGGAAAGAAGCCTGCCAACATCTATTTGGTGCCTACAGTGTGCAGATCTCTATACCAAGAAGGAGCTGAGTCTACCCCCAGAAGTCACAGTGGCCGCAGTCCAAGCAAGACCTCTCCAATGGCCCAAAGATGCACATTCCCAAGAGGGGAATGGATGAAGGCACTAAGGATACATGTGGCCTGTGGGGGAAAAAAGATTTAAAATCTTCTCGGAGATGTCTTCAAATATAGGAAGGACAAGTCTAAGAGAGACTCAAGGCTTGCTTTTAGTAGCAGAGGGCAGAGCCAGCAACAGATACCGATGCACTAGAAGGAAGGCCTTTCGAACAGCTGAAGTCTCCAGATACATGGGTGATTTACTGTTCTCCTAAAGCCGACTTAACGCTGAGGCTGAAAAGTTACTCTAAGACAGGTTCTTGCACTGGGAAGGAGCTGGAGTAGGAGAACTTAAAGGTTCCTTATAACTGCAAGATGCTGGTTCTATACAATCTTATCTCCCCTGGTAAGTCAGAGCTTATAAATGACAGTGTGGGTAGAACGGCTTCAAATAAAACATGGACACTACAGTCCCCTTCTTTGTCAATTAGTCCCCTATGCCCCCTCACAGGATCTTAGGGTTCTACTGAATATAATTAGAAAAATCACTAGTTTCTAGAATTAGGAGCAATTTCTTTAAAGACAAGCACCAAAGCAAAAAACTAAAATCGATTTCTTTATTCTTCCCATTTTGAAACATTTTAATTAAGATACTTTCCACTCTTGAGATGCCATGAAATTCTCTCTTTTTTTTTTTTTTCCTGAATTTCCTTAGATATTTCTAACATGGATAGTAAGCAGAAAGTAAAACTGTGATTCCTTGTCATGTCAGGCTGTGGTTACCAGGGAGGTCTATGAAGGTGGCCCAGTTCATGTGGCTGGAACCCAGTGTGGATGTACACGCAGGCAAAGTTACAAGCTTTGAACCTGCATGGGAAAATTTAAATCACACCATTCTGCAGCCCCAGGCTATACCTCTAATCCCTGCCATGATATAGAGGATTGCCTTTGCTCAAAGCAGAGATTAGATGAGCTCAGCAACACACATCACCACTCCTGGAAACGCCATAAAAGTGCATGTCCTACTAACAGCAGGTCAGCAGCATCAATTCAGCATAAGAGAGGTGGTGTGACTTTATTTATACGGAACCATCAGATGTCACCTCTGGGGAAGAAATAAAGTCTTGCTGTTGAATTTATCCAGCAATGCCTCTAAGCTTGTGATCCACCTTTTGAATGAGAGTCACTAAATTCTTTCTTCCTAGTTCTAACAGCAGAAGAAACAGGTACTTAAATTAACAGCAGCTTGTATCCTGGGCACAACAAAGTGGCCAAGTTCGGCTCTTTATTAGCTGCTTTCTCCTCCATTAATGCTATTCCCTTTAATGGTCTGGCTATTATAATTAGCCAATCTGTGTTGTCCCTGCCTGGGGCTAACAAGTAATGAACTGAGAGAGTTGCTATTTAGTTGTATCAAGGGCACCATTAGACAGCGCTTCTCCATCTCCCCACAAATGAGAGATACCTTCCAGGCATGTACTATTGCCACGTGACTGTTCTTGTACATCCCTCACAGTGGACCTGGGGTGGGAGCTTCCCCAGCGACTCATGAGACTTAAAACCTGGGCAGAAGGAAAGGATGAAAGCAAGGCTCCTGCAGACACTGGCAGCCCAAAGGGCTTGGAACCTGAGTCTTAACTATTAACTCCTCCCTCCCTTCACCTGCATTATTTGCCTCTTCGTAAACCCTTCACCTCCTCCTCAAGTAGCTTTCTTCTTTGTCCCACAGCATCACTCAGGGCTTTGCTCTTTTTTGTGTCCTTCTTTAACGGCTATATCCTGGAAGTCTTGTAAAAGGAAGAGAAAGAAAAGCGGCGGCTCAGACTCACAACCCCAGCGAGCTGCAACTCAGACCTCCTTCAAAACTAAAAAGATGTTTTGCCCTGTGATTTATCTTTTCGAAATGTCTAGAGCTTAAATGGACCACACATGCCTAATAAGAAACTTGAGGTTTTAAAGATGTGACATGAGAGCCAGGCGAGATTTATATTCTCATTCAAATGAGGGGAGTGTGGAGAACCGCTGAATAATGCTCTGTACTTGATACTACCTGACTGCTGGCCCAGGCTCTAGGCAGCCCCAGCAAAGCTGTTTGTATGAAGACCCATTAGGCCCTAAGGGATACCCCAACCCTCACCCACCTCTGTAAGGAAGAAGGCTGGGTTATAACCAGGACCACAGTCAAACTGAAGAAACTCCCTCGCTCTACATATATCACATAATTCCTGGGTCACTTCAGGCTCCGAAATAAACAGAAATAGGAAAAGCCTCATGAACTCTACCTACAGTAACAAGCGCAAATGAGTCTGGAAAATATTTGTATCTCTGGAAAATGTTTACTACCAAAATAATTTTCAACAAAACCAAACAATACTGTACTTAAAAAGCAACGTAAAAGAAATGAGTCAATGTCTCCTCAGTGTTGCTGTGTGAGAGATTCGGATAACAATACCCAGCCTTTGCTGTCACATGGTATTATCTCAAAGATAAAAGAGGTCTGGCGCAGTGGCTCACACCTGTAATCCCAATACTTTGGGAGGCCAGGGCAAGAGGATCCCTCGAGCTCAGTAGTTCGAGACCAGCCTGGGCAACATGGCGAAACTCCGTCTCTACAAAAAATATGAAAAATTATCCAGGCATGGTGGCATGTGCCTGTGGTTCCAGCTACTCGGGAGGCTAAGGTGGAAGGATCACTTGAGCCCAGGAGGTTGAGGCTACAGTGAGCTGTGACTGTGCTACTGCACTCCAGCCAGGGCGACAGAGCAAGATACTGTCTCAAAAAAAAAAAAAAAAAAAAAAAAGAAAAGAAAAGAAAAATGAGATGAAGCTCATAAAATATTTTGATCTTCTTGCAACAAAGGTTCTCTACTAATGCAAGGTGTTATTATGATGAAGAATTTGAGAAATCCCAAATTAAACATTACTTTTTTATGTAAGCCTTAAGAATCAAACTTGTCTTTATGTTGTAAAATGGGAAACTAACTTAATTCAAAAGAAGACTGAAGATTGACAGTAACTGAGGAAGGAGGCAGAATTTATCCTCTTCCTTTTATAACTCGAAAAAGTAACATACAAACAATCTTATATACTGATTAGGAGTGTTACACACCTGTGTTTCCTTTAAAAAAATTTTCCAGAAGTCATAATCACCTTGGCAAGTAATTTCTACCTATACTTGTCAAACATCATAGAAATTTCCTGATTCTTAGGAATAGGGACTCAGAAAAGGCATCATTCCCTTCATTGTGGTCATGGGTAGAAAGTCTGGGGAGTTTTGTTTCTGACAACTAATTACTAAAGCAAGTTCTACTGACAAGGTGACTATTACCCTGCAAATGCCATCAGCATTAATACCATTCTAAAAAGTAAATGAATGAGACTGGAATACAGAAGTGTGTGTGCATGACAACAGTGATTAACAGAATATTAAGCAGCTTGAAATAAGAAGGAACTCTTGTAGCCCTGTAGTTAAGACTAATTAACAGTTTATTTTACGTAAGATTCTGTGCCTTCATTAAAACTATTAGTGTGCAACTGTACATAGAAAATATGCACTCAGGATCAGCTAACAATTTAGGAAACACACTTTAAATCAGGCATTCTGGCTATTATCTGTGTATTAGAATCACCTGGAGAAACTTTAAAACGCAATCTCAATAGCCAAGTAAATCTCCAGGGATGGGAGCCAGGCATGAACACCGTTAAAGCTCCAGGTGATTCCAATATGCAGAGTTAAAGTTGCGAATCACTGCCTTAAATCAAGACATAAATAAGCAGAATAAATCAAGACATATGTTAAAGGATTCTCTTTCACAATAGGTTTTAGAAACCTTATTAATCAATTTGCTAATTGTCCTTCCCTCCTGAGTAAATTATCACTGTCCTACCTTTAACCATAAAACAGAGATTATTTGCGTAATACAGGACGTTCCTGAATGATGACTACCTGACCTACATATGAACAACTGCTCCAAGCAGTGCCTGAGCCACGGTTGTTATTTTCTCCCTATTGCCTCTGCAGCTCCCCCCATGTCCACCCCAAGGAAGGCTTCTCAGCTTCACTTTCTGGAGCTCCACATGGAGCAGTGTCCTGAGCACCGGCTGCACTTGTGTGTGGCAGGAGCAAGACAAGGTTAATAAAAAGCAAGCAAGAGGAAATGAAAACCCACTCCACTTTTGGCCTGCATTCCCTTCCCTCTCTCACATCCAAAAGGCTGTGTCTGTCCATCTTCATGTGATCAGGCTCCAGACCACTTTCTCATGCTGGAGAATGGAGAGATTGGAGATTGGGGAACCACTGTTCCCTGGGTGAGGGGAATGATCCCACATGATTGCTGTCAAGGTTGCTACAGAGATGCACCTGTGCCATTTTAAAGTGGCCAGTGGGACACATTTTTTTCATTACAGTAACCTTGCTACTTACCATGGTTCGGTCTTTATTTTTGCACACTGAACTATCAACTGATTATAATCTGAAGAAATGCCTTGAACTCCAAGCAGCTGACTTGTTAGTAAAATCTTAGAACCCTAAACAACTAGAAACCTTGAGCCTACTAAGGCTTTTCCAAGATAAACCCCTTCAATTACATGCTGCTATATCCTCCTAATACACCCACGAGTCATGTCACCAGAACTAGCACAAAACCTACTAGACAGATGTAGAAATTGAGGCTGAAGGGCTAAGAAGATCCCTAAATGAACCACATAACTGCTCTGGATGGAGCTAGCAGTCCTAAACCCAATGTTGTCTTCTTTCTCTAGAGTATACCCTCTGCTTATAGTATTTTAAAAACTCTTGGCCATCATGATAAAGTCTACGTACAAAGTAGTTCTGAAGGATAAGAGTAGTTTACTCAAGAACCTGGCGTATTTATTTACTCCTTCCTTAATAAAAATTTTTTTAAAAGCCTCTGGAAATTTAAGTTCTTCCTGTAAAAAAAATTCTCAACAATTTCTGAGCATCTTGATATTATTATTAGTATTCTATCTATCCTTCCTTTAGACAAAATGCAATTCTAAAACAGTGATAGAATCAGAAGAACAGTGGCATGAATATGGCTTTAATATCTGAAATTCACTGGGTTGTTCAAACTACTAGAGTGGGTAGTAATTCTCTTTGCATCTTTAGAAAGCAACTTGCAAACCAAGCTGTGAAAGCGTGCTACAGCATCAAGCCTTACTAGGGGCTTCAACAACGGTTCCAACATGTAGCTGCCAACAACTGAAATCTATAAATAGGAAAATCTGGAAAGTTTCACAAAAAAGTTGAAGGAGGGACTCTGAAAATCACTTGGAGCTTATAGGGTTGAAACAGGAGCTAGACGAGCACTAATATTTCCTTTCATGCAGTGGAATTCCCCTTTGGTTGTATTACTTTATATTCCTTGCCACAAGGAAATGAAATCTACACTGACAATTATGGAGATTTCTGCCTGGCGTAAAGGTACAAGGACCCAGCAGGCACAAATTCGTACTACGCACGAATGTAGTTTTTTGTTCCCATGAGAATCAGTGGTTTCTGAGTGGGTGAAAATGCATTTTAAAATCATTCTGATTAACAGAGGCAAAGGTGTCCTCTCAATTAACTTACTCTTATTAAAACCTATTTTCCAACCCTCAATTGTCATAAACCCATCCATATAAAGCAACTTGTTAACACAACAGGAAAAATTATGACTCTAACTTTTGAAGTCCAGCAACTTTCCCTAGAAAGTCCAATAATGCTTCTGATGGATCCCGTAAGGCGCTGTCTAGACTCGCACTGTCCCACAGAAATATAAGGGGAGCCCCATGGGTAATTTAACATTTTCTGGTAGCTACATGAAAAACAAAAGACGGGTAAAATGCATCTAAGTAACATATGACACCTAACTCAATGTGGCCAAAATATTCTTTCAATGTGTAGTCAATATAGATAATTACTGAGATATTTTATGTTTTTTTCATACTAAGTCCTTGAAATCTGGTGTCTCGTTTACATTAGAGCACATTTCAAATCCGACACTAAATTTTTGCTGGAAATACTTGATCTGTATTTAGAGTTCATAAAATTCACGGTTGAAAAGGCAAATTCACATATCCAAGCTATTCCAAACACACCTAAATAGGTTTTTAACAACTGAATTGTGTTGTTTAATTAAAATTGAATAAACTAAGAATCCCATCTCTCTGCTGCACTCACCATCCCCAGTGCCAGTGGCGAGCATGTACACTGCAGGTTGGATACCTGGGCAGCGCCTCACAGGGATGACTGGGGGCCACGCGCTATTCCCCATCCTCTCAGAAACATCATAAACGCTGGAGAGATGATGACAGAAGTTGACCTGTGTTCCTTTTCCTTCTTTTCTCCAACAGCAATAGTCATCAGAGTCCCCCATACTAGAGGCCCCTTACAGAGGACACAGGGCATGAAGGTGTTTTCGTGCCCTCTGTCCTCAGAGACCATGAGCCCCTTAGCACTCAGCAGAAAGAAGACAGTGGAGTTTAGGCTCCATCAAATTAAGTCTTCTCTCTCTCTCTGTCTCTCTCTCTCTTTTTTAAAAAATTACCTAACAAATTTCCCTAGAAGCTGAAAAACAAGTTGGTTCAGGACGCCACTTTGCAAAGTTTCAGCTCTCCTCCCCAACACAAATCATCACTATGCAGTGCAACCTCTCCTCATCTGGGTCACTCCTGAACTTGGCCATAACACTTCGGAGACACCTAAAAAACGTTGCCCAGCCACAACTCTTAGAGCTCGGGGCACTCTTTTGGATATGACTTGTTTCTACCATCTTGAGTTTGAACCGTAAAGCAGGTTTAAACTTCTCCAAAGAATCATTTGCACCCCTCAGAAGAAAGATGAGTCTCTAACTAGGAGAAAATAGAATTAAAATGGAAGTTCTTTACAAAGTGAAATACCTGACTCGAAGTTCCTTGAGAGCATGTCTGTGCCTGGGGTGTCATCATTTGCTGGCCTGACTCCCAGGCTGTAGGTAAAGCAGCTGTGGAAAAGTGGCACAGGGCAGAGGCACAGTGGGTCACACTTGTAATCTCAGCACTTTGGGAGGCAGAGGCAGGAGGATCACTTGAGCCCAGGAATTTGAGATGAGTCTGGGCAACATGGCAAAACCATCTCCATTAAAAAAATTTAAAAATTAGTCGGGCATGGTGGTGCATTCCAGCTACTTGGGAGGCTGAGGTGGGAGGATCACTTGAGCCCAGGAAGTGCAAGGCTGGTGAGCCATGACTGCGCCACTGCACTCCAGCCTGGCTGACTGAGCAAGACCCTGTCTGAAATTAAAAAAAAAAACAAAACAAAAAACAGAGAGAGAGAGAGAAAGAGAAAGAGAGAGGAGGGAAGGAGGGAGGGAGGGAGGGAAGGAAGGATGGAAGGAGAAAGAAAAAGAAAGAAAGAAAGAAAGAAAAAAAGAAAGAAAGAAAGCTAGCAGAGCAGCATAGGCTTTCTATGCTGTGACTGATGTTGCACCTGAAGGAATCCTTCTTAAAAGGAAGAATGCTACATGATAAGATACACCCAAGACACCACCATATAAACAACCTCTTACCGAGACTAACCTTACAGTTTAATGCAACTTGCATTCATTCTATCTCCAATTCTAGCCATCATTATCGGCTTTCCTCCCCTTCCTTGCAAGGCTAAAAAATAACAAAAGTCTAAGCCTGAACAAACACTCATTTACTTCCTCCACATTTATTCTTCCCCCTAAAACTATAAAAAAAAGCGGGCAGGGGGAGATCTGAGTCTCAGTCTCCTTGGCTATGAGATGGAGACAACTGCGTTGACTGGCTGATGAGGCCCTGAGAAAATCAGTTGAGTTAAAATACATGAAAAAGGCCATACAAACCATGATGCATTATTCTCACGCCATGGCTTCCATTTCTTTCTGACCTAGGTTCAAAGACCAATGCTGCTTCCCTCATCCACTCCTTCCATCAAGTGCTTAAAAAATTAATATGCATTGTCTCACCGTAAGACAACATTTTACATATATTAGATCACCGGGAGATAGAAGACAAGTAGTTATTTTCCTCGGTTCAGACTAGAAAAATAGATCAATCTAATTTTCAGAGGCTTGCCTCTAACGTGTCTCATCTACATGACAGGGCAAATACTGATAGAATAAAAATCTCCATATGACCCTGAATTATCCTACAACCTAAACAAAAATCCCACTTGTTTCAAAACACTGTTAATAACACTTTTTAGTTGCATAAAAGTGTTGAGAACACCTCTTAGAACTGCGTGCAGGGTTTAAATTCAGTGCCTTACACAGGTCCCTCCCCATCCATGGACTCAGCTGCAGGTGTCCCATTCAGGACTCCCCGTCCTGCCTGTTGTAGAGTTCCGGGCCAAGTCGCCCCAGCCCATGCTGGCCTGAACTCCTCAGCAAATCCTTCCCTTGAGTCTGGATCTAGGTCTTGTTCTTCACAATCTCTTGTTTCTGAGTTGATGGTTCACTGGAGCTTGGACTTTGATTTCCACGGTTGCGGGCCTACTGTACCTTCATCCACCTCTCAGACCCCCAAACCACACAGGAGCCCCAGGCCCTCCCACATACCCAGGGGGGAAGGTTATCATGAAAACTCTGCAGGCACAGGGACCTTGTCTGCCTCGTTCACTGCCATATCCCTTACAACTAGAACAGGGCTTGCACTGGACACTCGTGAAGTATTTACCAAATGAATGAATGAGCCTCATTAGATGAGCTCAACGTATTTCTAGTGCCAACACAAATTCATCTTTTGTCCTGTGTTTCCACCTAGGGCCATCTATTGACTTACTGATGAAGTTTGAAGTCTAACTGTCTACATAAAAATCTTGCTACAAGCTTCCAGCCCTGCCCCATCTCATCTCCAGTAGATGTGCTCACCGCCCTATCACCCAGTTCTGTGACTTGTGTTTAAGCCTTATTCCAGTATCTTCCAAGTTCCTGGAACACCTTGCCTACTATGATCCCACCCCATCAAGTCTGTTCTCTCTTGAAATAGATACTTTACAATGTATTTATACTTATTCCAAAAGCAGCAACATTCCTCAAAAATACTTTAGAAACACCTCTTTCAGAACTTTCAGAACCAGTTATAGATAACAGTATATTGCCGTTTCTTGTACCTGATCAAAAACAGTATCAAGTATACCTTGACAGACTTGACACCAAATGTCACCTATCTCTTAAAATTTAAATCTCATCCCAAGGATCAAAGTTGTTCATTGCTCTAATTATCTATGTAATGTTTCTCTCCCAGTTAGACTAAAAAAGGGGACACAGACTATGCTTGTGTGTGTTTTTTAAGACTGCACTGCTCCAAGAACAGTGTCTGATACACTGTAGATACTCAACAATTGTCTGGTGAATGAATGATCTGAAGACCTTTGTTAAAGATTTTTCTTTGATTCAGCAAATATGTGCCTGGCACTGCTAAGGGCTGAGAATATGGAAATGAGTGAGAAAAGAAAATCTCTATCTTCTTTAAGGAGCTTATAGGCTAGAGGGAAAAAAACTTACTTAAGGGAAAAGGAAAAGAAACTATCATTTATTGTCAACTCGTATGTGACAGGCACATATATTGTTTCATTTAAACTTCCCAGCAATCAAAATAAGGGTGACATTTAAATTCTCATTTTAAAGACTAAAAACTTGGGATTCAGCAATGTTATATAACTTGCATAATAAGCGACGAGCTGGCCGGGCGCGATGGTTCACGCCTGTAATCCCAGCACTTTGGGAGGCCAAGGCGGGCGGATCACCTGAGGTCAGGAGTTCGAGACCAGTCTGGGCAACATGGTGAAACCCCGTTTCTACTAAAAATACCAAAAATTAGTCAGGCATAGTGGCGGGCACCTGTAATCCCAGCTACTCAAGAGGCTGAGACGAGAATCGCTTGAACCCGGGAGGCAGAGGTTGTGGCGAGCCGAGATTGTGCCATTGCACTCCAGCCTGGGCAACAAGAATGAAACTCCATCTCAAAAAAAAAAAAAAAAAATCATCATCATCATAATAAGTGACAAGCCAGGCCTGGAACCCAGAGCCTACTGATAGCAAAGTCTTTTCTTTGATCACACCAAACAAGGGCTGTTCAATTCAATTAAGTGGTTTGTTTATTAGGGTGACAACTTTTCAAACTCCAAAAGAGACAACACTTAGGTGGATGTTTGCTTTTCAGCCTCACCTCGTACTATTCAAGAAATCACCCTAGGTGCCACGCACTGATCTCGCCAAAGACCAACTCCCATAACTGTAACTCGCACAGACATCAAGAAGCCAAAGGCTTATACAATTGGGGGTCTGTGACCCTGTTCTATCCTGGGAGGTACTTTCAGCAGAAGTTGCCATGTGAATGTTGGTGGGTCTACTACATACACGTATAGTGGGGTGGGTGGGTTAAGCGCAGGTAAATTCTGGTACACAGGGAAGTGAAAGAAATAGGAGGCTTGGAAGCAGGACCTAGTATTAGTAAAAAAAAAAAAAAAAAAAAAAAAGCCACCTTGCCACCTTTGGGACACACGCCATAAATTATTACCAAGACATTTTGCCCATTCTTAGTAAGTAGAAGATGAAGAACGGAGCCTTTCAAGTTTCACTTCCATGACATTTTAGAGACGAAAGGTTTCATATTGTTATCACAAAAGACCATTAGGGACCATGTTTTCCTTTTCCTTAGATGTCTTCATTCAGTTCTAAAAAGATTTTTGAGCAGTATAGCATAGTGGTTAAGAGCTATGGCTTAGAAGCATCCAGGCTTACTTTGCCTCTTCGCTCTGGCACTTACTGTGTGACTTCACAGAAGTTACTTAAACTCCCCAAGCCTAAGTTTCTTCATCTATAAAATGGAGTAATAGCAACACCGGCCCTACTGCATAAGATTCTGAGGATTAAAGGAGATAATGCCCTACAATTTAGCATAGTGCCTGGAGCATAAAAAGCTTAATAAACATCAATGACAAAAGTACCTGTGCCTGCACTGTGATAAATCTACATACCTATGTATAGACACAGAGATATGGTAATTTCTTCTTCTTCTTTTTTTTTTTTTTTTTTTTTTTTTTTGCTCGTCTCAGCCCCTCAGGTAGCTGGGACCACAGGTGATTACCACCACACACAGCTAATTTTTATATTTTTTGTAGAGACGAGGTTTCGTCATGTTGCCCAGGCTGGTCTCGAACTCCTGAGCTCAAGCAATCCACCCATCTTGGCCTCCCGAAGTGCTGGGATTACAGGCATGAACCACTGCGCCCAGTCCAGATGTGGTCATTTCTGAGATGGCTCAGCAGCTCCGTCTGTGCTAGGCTCAAGCTATCACCTAATTACATAGGGGACTATATGATAAAAGATACGATGCTCATGTACAACTATTATCTACTACGGAGTTTATATCACTTTCAAGTGCCTCTGCAAACTGTTTTTTTAGCAGGGAGAAAATAGAATAAAAATGGGGAAATGGAAATCCAAAGATCTGATTCCTATAAAGATGCTGCGATAGAAGTAGCCACTGCCAGGTCTGCATCTCCTGGCGCAATCAGATAATCCATCTATCTAGATTGGATAGATACTTGAGGAGGAATAATTCAAGGTAATTTCCGTTACACCACTATCCATGTTTTCTCAAGGGAAAAACATGCATTTGCTTCTTTTGATTAACATGTTAGTGGCTACAACTAAAATATCAAGTGGTCTGCCGAGCAGAGGTTTTCCTGCTGGTTTTACAAAATCAGTACAGAGGCCCATCTGTCAGCATCAGCTTCACCTGGATTTACAAGTAAACTCTTCAGTATGGCTGAACAGGGTATGTGGGTGTGTATGTACATACTGATAGCTGTATGGAAACTGGATTGCTCTAATAATAAACACATTTCATTCCCTGCATTGAGGTTGCTGGATCTTTGCTAAAGATGCTTTTTCCCATTTAGTTCCATAAATATTCCGGGGAAGCATGGCCTAGTATGAGTTGTCAGAATGAAAACCTGTTGTGATATTTCATCAGCACCCACTCACAGTGCACTTACTCTCCTTTACCTGTAACTTACACCTTTTCTGTAACCTCTGGAATTAAACCGAAGAGAAAGGATGAAAACAAGATGATACGTCAGAAAACACGGTGCAGGGGCTTGAAGGGCTAAGAAAAATGAAGTGGTTAATTTTTTTTTTGAGATGGAGTCTCGCTCTGTCGCCCAGGCTGCACTGCAGTGGTGCGATCTCGGCTCACTGCAAGCTCTGCCTCCCGGATTCACGCCATTCTCCTGCCTCAGCCTCCCGAGCAGCTGGGACTACAGGCACCTGCCACCACACCCGGCTAAATTTTTGTATTTTTAGTAGAGACAGGGTTTCACCATGTTAACCAGGATAGTCTCAATCTCCTGACCTCGTGATCCGCCTGCTTTGGCCTCCCAAAGTGTTGGGATTACAGGCGTGAGCCACTGCGCCTGCCCCAAAGTGGTTAATATTAATATGCTGAGTACCTTCCATGTACCAGACACGTAAGATACTGTATGTTTCTATTTCATCAATGGAGAAACAGAGTCTGAGTGAGGTTAAAGAACGGGCTTCCCAATGTCACACAGTGGTGCTAGAATTTGAAGCAAAGTACGTCAGATTCTAAAGCCACAATCTTTCTACACTTTCACCCCAAAATGAGGAGTAAGAATGAAAGTGACACTGTGGACTTAAGGAAGATAATAGAAAATCTATTAGAAATATATTTTTTTGAAACTTGCATCATTTAACATAATGATTACAGAGCTGGAATTGGGCAATTGAAATGGAAGAGAGCATATTCTGACATCCAGGGTCATGTATTCAGGCTCAGGGACAGGGTGCTTTCAGAGCAAGGGTTGTTCTGTGTCCTCTAGAGGCAGAAGGATGAAAGGGTGGTCTGGGTCTATGTGTCGGATGCGGCCAAGCTGGAGCACCAAGGCAGTCCCCAGCCCTGACAAAGTAGCACATTCAAACGATACAGTGCACGATGGCAGAAAAAGATGGGGTGGGATACAATGGGAGGAAACGCCCCAAGTCGGTGAAAACGTTTGTGCTTGAAGGACAACATCCTCCTCCAGAGTAGAGCTTACTAAAGGAGATGCATCCATTTTCTTTTTGACCTCTCCTGCTTTCTACTTCCAGCTTCTTTCCTCGTGGTAAGTTTGGGCAGGAAGGGGCCTTAGAAATTGAGACCAGCATCCTCATTTTTCAGATGAAAAACCTGAGATCAACAGAAATATCTGAGATCACACTTCTTGTTTCGGAAATCAGGTAGTTATCAGTTCTTGTTTTCGTTTTTCACCATATAGCGCAGTAAAGGGAAAAAGGGTAGACAAAAAACCAAGAAACCAGAAATATTACTTTGCAGAGACATCTCCACGTACCTCAAACTGCACTAGTTCTGTGACTGTGTGCTCAGTGTCGTCTTCTACCAGGTGATGTCAAAGATTTGCACTGAGCCACACACACACTGCTGTCTAGGTCAATTCTTAAGGTAGCTGGCTAGATTTAAGGTAAGGACTGCAGGGTGGAACATCTTCTCTTTATGCAGAGCTACCTAAACTGGTCGCCTTCTTGGGTGACCCAACCATGCTGGTTTGTCTGGGACTGAAGGGGTTCTGGGGATGTGGGGTTTTCAGTACTAAAACTGAAATCCCAGGGAAACTGGGACAAACTGGTTACCCTACTGCCTTCAGTAGGATCACATTTTCAACTGAGCTAATACATGCAGACAGACAAAATGCATTTAGCTGGAAGTTTTAGCTGGTAGAATACCAGCTAAATGGTAGTTAACATTTTAATTTTTTAAGAAAATTAGCAAGATGCAAATTAATGACTATGAAGGGCTTTGAGCCCTTGGGGAGGAAGGTATTCTCAAAGTAGGAAGTGTTAAGTTCATAAAAGAAACAATATGAGAAGGCAGTGGGGCTTTTTCATACCTAACAAGTATGACTAAACCTGTAAACACTTCCTGTTCCGTCCCATGTTTTTCTGAAATTCGCTTTTCCTTAAAGGCCAAGAAGACAGAAAAAAAAATTATTCTCTCTCTTCTCTTCTTAAGAATAACAGTGGGAAATTTCAAACCTCCAAAGATGTCTAAAAGTTTAATAAGCTCTTGCTTTTATATATAAATATTAAGGAGAAACAAACAACAGTCACTTTTCTCCATAAGCATCCTACATTCTTACTACATGAAATTTTGAGTACGTAGAAAACCATTTGATTAGGAAAGACAAATACTCACACTTAAGTAGCACTGACTTACTCCTCCACCTAATTATATTTTCAATACAAAAATTTTTGCTTTAATTAAACACTGTGTTAGATGCTGACAATGCAACACTGAATAAGAAGGACATACTTTTATTTCATACATCACAGTATCCTAAAGATCAAAACCTGCCTTTCTAGACTTACTCACGACTCTTCTTATTGCAGTGGAGAAAGAGAGCTGCCCCTAACAGCAAAGCTCACACTTAAAATCATTTCTCCCCAGCAGTACTTCCCATTCACAAAGAGCAGTGCTACAAAAGGCAGCCTCACTTTCACCTTTTCTGGGTCACCAACTACACTGGAGGGGCTCGGCCTAGAATCGGGTAGAGGGGATGTGAAACCAAGGAGGGGGTTACACTGGGGAACATGCCACTGGGCCTCTACTCACAGAAACAGCTTAAAGCCACCTGTACCCACATTCGGGAAACGTGTGTCTCTGGTCTCCTGGAGGCATAAATTGAACATTATAATATTCTAGGGAAGAGCAAACAGCAGCTCACTGAGGGATCTTGGGCCATGGGAAAGCCTTCCGTTCCTCTACTTCTGCTCTAAAGGGTTGATTGTTGTACGCTCCGAAGCAAAAGAGGAAAATCAAATCCAGCTCAGAAGTCCGCCCACATTCTGCGGTGGAGAGAGTTGCCAAAACCATTCTCTGCACCTGTAGGATGAGGTCGCAGGTTCACAGAGCAGGGACAACTGTCAGATGTCCACCCCGCAACATGGCTCCCTCACAGGAGAGTCCACAGTTATGGACCTAGGTTCTCTGCTGGGCTGCGCTGGACAACCTGTCCTTAGAACTCTAAATCCTGCCTTTGCACAGGCTTCCTTGGAACTCTCTGAGGCCTTAGTGACTTGCACCTTTGTGCACACTACAATTGGCTTCCTTGAGCTTGGCAACCCCAGAGCAGCAGCCTCATTGGACTTCTGTTTGTACAGGACTTGTCAAGCAGGTTATGCTGCTTTTCTGCCACCTTTCTTTCCAGACACCTCTAAAATGTAAAGTTATCAGGAAATAAGAGAGGGATAAGGTTTTCTCACCACAATCCCAGAGGCCTATAAAGGCTGCCTAGACCGTGGGCTTTGCTGAAAGCCTGCTGCTGGTCTCTTAAATGGTAAGGCATGTTTTTTAAGGATTGTAGAGGAAGAGTTGTCAAAAGTAAGGTTGGAGTCAAATGCACTGTGTTTCTATCATTACTGCTGGCCTCTTTACAGAGGGAGTAAAATGCTCCCCTCGAAGCTGGCAGCAAGTCCTCTGGTTGCATCAATAATTTTCGCTTGCACAGAAAAATCCCCCAGTAACGCACTGATGGTCATGAACTCCCCTTTCTATTTTGCAGACCTAGAAAGCGTGGTAGAGAGAAATTAAATGCCTTTGTGAATCAGCAAAAAAGACAGGGATGAAACCCAGGACAGCTGGTCTACCTGCTTTAACCCATGCACTCAGCACACCACGGGGAAAATAGTTATTTTTTCACTACAAAAGAGGTGACCTTCTACTTCGGACACGTAAGATAAAAAAAATTTTTAAAGATACAGTTGTTTGTTGAGAGAACAATCAATAAAATAGTAATGCAGGGTACAGTTTTATCCAGAGGTCAAGATAGTGTCTAACCAAGGTCAAGACTGTATTGAATCAAGAGTTCAAAGGCCACTATCTTCCCCATAGTATGAGTCAGTCAAACTAAGATTGCTTCAAGGTTAAGGAAGGAATCATCAAATTGCCAGCAGTCATACCAAACAGGACAGGGAAACTGGCTATTCCTGTCACATCTCCTTTCCATTAATTATAAAGCAGTTGACCTAGGGAGCAGCCCTCTCAGATTCTGGGAGTCCATTTATGAGACATGAACTCAAATCTACCACACAGCAACCCAATCCCCCCCACCTGATCCCACATGGCTGCCTGGCAGTTCTAAGAGCCTTCCAAAAAATTCTCCACTTAAAGGCACAAAGCCTTTGAACAGGCCTTCAATTCTAGTGCTCCCACCCAGAGGAGACTACTCAGGAGTTGAGATAAAATCCTGAAAACATGGGCAAAGTTCAACTGACAGCTGCCCCTTCTAGGCCACGAACTGGCACACCTGGCCAGTTGGCAACAGTTCCTTCCTTTAGCAGATCTTACCTGCCTGAGCAGGAAACGGTGATAAGGCTTAAAGCTAGTTCATGTTGACTGTCACGCTTTCTCACACTTGAGCAGAGCCCAATTTAGAAATAGCCTTAAACTGTTGCTTCAGTTCAGTATGTCACAGAGCGATCAAAAATAATAGAGAATGTATGTCAAAGTGTTTTGTAAGCTGTAAAGCCCAACCTACCGTAGTATATATTATTATTTTGATATTAAATAATGCTAAAGAAGAATATTAAATTGTAAATAAACATTGATAACTATGGAACCATGTAGGTATACGGCTAAAGACTTGAAGTCAGATACGGGTAACTGGTAACTACGTAAAAAGGCTCAATTAAAAAAAAAAATCTTTTCAGGTGGTTTAAACATTTAATGAACAATAAAGTGTAAATGCTTTCCTTTAATTATAGATATCTATGATCCAATTCAATAGTGAAGCTAATGTCATAAATCTTAACTTGAAGGGGATTTCTAGGTAGATTTCCTCAAGGCCAGCCTTGCGTGCTCTATGACTGCAAAGTAAATGGACCTAATTTTTTTTAGGCATAGACAAGCAGTCCTCAACCTTTTTGGCACCAGGGACTGGTATGGTGGAAGACCATTTTTCCACGGACTGGGGGCAGAGGGATGTTTTCAGGATGATTCAAGCACATGACATTTATCATTAGATTCTCAAGGAGCACACAACCTAGATCCCTCACATGTGTAATTCACAACAGGGTTCGTGCTCTTATGAGAATCTGATGCTGCCGCTGATCTGACAGGAGGCGGAGCTCAGGTGGTAATGCTCACTTGCTTGCTACTCACCTCCTGCTGTGCGGCCCAGTTCCTAAAAGGCCATGGACAGTACTAGTCTGCGGTCTGGGGTGTTGGGGACCCCTGGTATAGACTCTTCTCACAGGAGGTATAAAAGTGCTTGTCACTGCATAATCCACCTGTAATTTACTCCTCTGTGCTGAATAAACAGCCAGCTTGAAGAAGTAGACAGGTGACAGAAGCCTTTACATAAGGCCCACAAACTGAAGCACAGGCCTCAAGTGTTATAAGAAGGGGAGGCTGGGGAGCGGTGGCTCATGCCTGTAATCCCAGCACTTTGGAAGGCCGAGGCGGGCAGATCACTTGAGGTCAGGAGTTCGAGAACAGCCTGGCCAACATGGTGAAACCCCGTCTCTACTAAAATTTTAAAAATTAGCCAGGCGTGGTGGCGCGTGTCTCTACTCCCAGCTACTCGGGAGGCTGAGGCAGGAGAACTGCTTGAACCCAGGAGGTGGAGGGTGGAGTGAGCCAAGATCGCACCACTGCACTGCAGCCTGGGCAACAAAGCGAGACTCCGTCTCAAAATAAAAAAAACAAAAATAAAATAAAAAAAAGGAAGGGGGGCTACTTTCTCCATGGGGCCTCCTCTCATGGAGCCACCAGAGGGGCTCACACCTGCGGGCCACCAGGCCCTTAGGCCTCTTCCCTGCCTGTGATGCAGCCTATGCAGACGTGTGCTGTAACGCTGGCTTCACTTTACATGACCATGTACGTCGCAGATCCATTCCCCTCACGCTTTTAATCAAGCCTCTTAACTAGAAAACCAGCTCCAAGGAGGCTAAAGGGTCTGTTTTCTTAGGTCTTACTTCTTCTCCTCTGAGTCTTTCTTTAGGATGATTATGGCTCTCCAGTGACTTCACAGGTGACACCAAAGAGGGAGATGAGGAACAAAGCAATGCACAATGATCAAAGGGAACAGATACCACAAATAGAACAGAAAGCTCCCAGGCACGCTGCCACCACGAGGGAGAGGGCCCTAAAGGATGGTTTTTACACCACAGCGCCTACACAACAAAAGCTGGGTCTGTGAGGTGTGCGGTTGGCTTGCGCCTGCCTGCGGGATGCCGGGCATGTCTGCGTTATATAAGGTTTCTCCTGTACTGTGCTCTCTTCTGGGAGTCACACAAACTCCCCATTCAACAGCTCTCAATCCAGGGTGGTTGTTTATAGATATGCAAGGGCAGGCGACCTCCTCAGAGCTAAAAGGCAAGTGCTCTGCATGCTGGTGTTCCAGTCGTAGTTCACCTACCCCCACAATACAGACAATGTCTTTTCCCTGACACAAAAGCCACTGTGCGTGCCCTTTCTCTGAACTGCTGCAGACTCAGATTCAAATCCTGGCAATGATATTTCCCAGCTGTGTGATTTGCACAAGTGGCTTGGTCCCAAAGCTCGGTTTCCTCACCTGTAAACTGGAGATAAAAACACCTATCTTGAAAGGCTGTGCAGATGAAGTGAAGTGTATGTGTGTGTCGATGGCCCGCACTGCAGTGTGACAGTGTCTGGAACACAGGAGGAGTCATTTCTCTGCCTCTCTCTAGCCTAAGTACTCACATGCTTAATCCTGAAATAATCTGTACTTTTCTTTTAAGACAGGGTCTGGCTCTGTCACCCAGGCTGGAGTGCAGTGGTGTGATCACGGCTCACTGCAGCCTTGAACTCCTGGGCTCAAGCAATCCTCCCACCTCAGCCTCCCAAGTAGCTGGGACTCTAGGCATGCCCCACAACTGGCTAATTGTTTTTTCTAGGGATGAGGTTTCACTATGTTGTCCAGGCTGGTCTTGAACTCCTGGGTGCGAGTGATCCTCCTGCCTTGCCCTCCCAAAGTGCTGGGATTACAGGTGTGAGCTACTGTGCTCAGCCCTGTACTTTTACATTATTTGTGTATTTATAATGTCTCCCCACCTAGATGATGAAGGAATCATGCCATTTTCATTTTTACTACCTACTGTATGAGCTAAGTGCATAGTGGGTACACAAAATTACCTGTGGCCTAGGCTACTGCAAGAGTGGATCATTTCCCCACATCCAAGGATATCTGGTACTGTTTCCTAGGAAATGACTGTGGGTTCTGAACACAGCTGGTCTCCCCTCTTTTCCTTCAGCTCCTCACACTCCTTCTTCCAAACATACCCCTTGCCATTTCAAATGCCCTTAAGAATTCTCATGAGCCAAGTTATCCATTCATTTGGTCATTTCTTGAGTACATTTCTAGAGCACATAAACATTTCTTTAGTATGTACTATAGGCCAAATATAAGAGGCACTGTGGATACACAGCTGGATGTAGAAATAGCTAATATACAATTCTTGCCTACCCTTGAAGCAACTGGAGGGAGTCAGATGGGAAGTTAACTGTCTTAGTCATGTTGTGTTGCTAGGAAGGAATATCTGAGGCTGGGTAATTTATAAAGAAAAGAGGTTTATGTGGCTCACAGTTCTACAGGCTCTACAGGAAGCATGGCCCTAGCATCTGCTTCTGGTGAGGACCTCAGGCTGCTTCTACTCATGGCGGAAAGTGAGGGGAGCTGGCGTGTGCAGAGATCACGTGGCAAGAGAGGAAGCAAGAGAGAGGCGGGGGGAGGTACCAGGCTCTTTTTAGCAATCTGCTTCTGTGAGAACTAACAGAGCGAGAATTCACTCACCCCACCGCAGGGAGGGCAGTAATCTACTCAAGAGGGATCCACCTCCATGACCCACACACCTTGCATTAGGCCCCACCTCCAACACTGGGGATCAGATCTCAACATGAGGTTTGGGGAGAGAAACATCCAAACTACAGCAGCAACATTTGAAGTAATACAGATGAGTATATATGTAAATCCTATGGGAAAGGAAGAAGCCATAATCCAGCCTCAGAATAGGATTCTGAAATTTTTAAAATATATATTGCCTTTGAGATAGACCTTCAATACACTTAACTTTGTTGAAACAGCAGGTTAAAAAGGGAACTCCAACCTGGTCTGTTACAAAATAGGTCAAAATTTATTAAAGCAAATAACATCCCAAGGAAAAGCTCAGGGCTGCCAAGTCTTCATCAGTGTCTTTTCTCTCATTTTGAGCCACGCACGCTGCACAAAAGAATTTTCTTACAACTAAAATTTGGAATTCTGACCAATCCATTCACACACATATTCACAGCATGACATATAAGTACTTAGCACTAGACTAGAAGTTGAGTGGAAAAATAAAACAGCTAAAAAGAAAGATAAGTCTTAAGAGCTCCCTGCAGATTCCTGGCAGGGAACATGTTCTGGAGAAAAGATGTGCCGCGACCCAAGGTGAAGCTGATGGGGAAATGGGCAGGGAAGTGGGGTGGCCATAAGTTCACGATAAAAGAAACAGTCATAAAACTACAGACTTCCCAAATGCAAATTTGGAAAACCCAGGGCAGGAGGGGCTAAGACCTATGTGTATGGACACTGGAGCAGCCACAACCGAAACTGTTGTGATATATTTCAGGGTCTGCCTACGATTTCATGTTAATACAGGACACCCAGTCCAAATAGATTTGGGAAACCTGCAAGGGTCTCGTGCAAGGACCTCACAGCCAGACAAGCCTCATATCTAGAGACATATCTACTACAAATATCTTAAGGAACTGTTTAAACAATTTTCCCAAGTTAACACTTTATTCCTAGTTCTCTAAAGCTTATTATTTTTCAGTCCCCCACTCCCCTCAACTCTTTATTCTTGTCACAAACTCAACCCTCTTCTGATACACAGAGCAGAAATAAAGGCTTCCTGAAGACTAGGACTTACTTGTCTTTGTATTCCACCCTCCACCTCTGCTAGTATCTAGCAGAGTAACTGGCATATAGTAGACTCTCAATGTTCATTTAATACTCAGCCATAGGGCAAGCAAAGAGAAACACTGAGGAAATAGACCCTTGAAAATCACATCGCTTACAGATTCTCCCCTAAGTATAAAGTCTCCTGGTACTGATGGGCACAGGCCCACTCCACATGATCGGCTCAAAATACTAAAGATCCACAAACATGCCTTGCAGTTTCCTCCCAAACCATACTCCTTTCTCTGGGAGCTGCCTGCCAAGAAGGCTGCGTATGGAAACCTTAAACCTTGCTGTAAGCCCTGGCCACATCAATGGTGCAAAAGTAGCCCCTATCAGGACCTGTCAAGGGGAAACCTGAGCTGCAAGAGTAACTGGAGACTCAGGCAGCTGACCTGCTTACGATCCTTTAGTTGAGAGTTTAAACCAACTATAACTGGGCAGTACTTGACAACCAACTTCCCTAATGAGACCAAGAGTTTGGAGAGCTGACACACAGCACCCTTAGGTCAGGGGCTGGGGAGGGAGTATGCCGTCATTGCACTGGGTCAGAGAACATAGGGTGGCTTTAAAGGTCCTGTTCTTCCTCTGGGCACCCTCGGGAGTGTAGGTCCCACCCTCCCAGACCAGGGCTCCTATGCTCTTCCTGGAGACTTCAGTGACACCTGGCCTTGTCCCAAGGAATACTTGTTTTTAAAGATTGCTGATGGGTGGTCCAGGTAGAAGCTAGTGAAATAAAAGCTTTCTCAATGGTTGGTGATGCCACCTTGTCTTGACGTGTGGGCCCCTGCAGTTGGGGAAAAGAAAGAGCAGAGGCCAAACTGACCAATGTGTTGGTCAAGGAAAGGCCAGGATAGGACAAAGGAAGAGAAGGGAACCCTGATAGATAAACCCTGTTTGATCTGTAAAGATAACGAGATTCAAGTAATTAATGTTCACCAAACTCCTACTATGTGCCGGGTACCACGCTGGAATAAAAGGCAAAGAACACGTGAACAGTCCTGAAAAAACTCGTAAAGGTCATACTTTATAACCAAGGTACATTTTCTTTTTCATTTAGAATGTATTAGTTTTGTCACAATATGGCTTTTGAAGAGCAAGAAAGAATGGAAGGGAAAAAGGAATAATTGAAAGTGGAAGAAAGAAGACAAGCAGGACATGGGAAAGGAGGGAGAGTGAGTTCTGGGTATTAAATGTGATAATCCTTGCAAAGTACTGAGTCAATCTCTGGCCCATAGTAAGTGCTCAAAAAATATTAGTCACTATATTCATTGTTACAGAGAGCCTATAACCGTGTCATACTAACCTACAATGCACACTTGCCATAGAGCAGGCAATGTTCTAAGGGTTTATCACATATTCATTCATTTAATACTCACAATCCTATAAGATATTAGGATTCCCATTTTACAAATGAGAAAACGGGGGTACAAGGAGATTCTGTAAACTATCAACTACCCAGTCACACAACTACCAAGTGAGAGATCTGAGATTCAAGCCCAGGTAGTCTGACTTCGTTGCTCAGCTTCTCATTGGTTTCACCTGTGGTTATTAAAGTGTGGTCCCTGGAACTGGGAACTTCTCAGATTTGCAAATTCTTTGTCCCACCCCAGTCCTACCAAATCAGAAACTCTGAGAGAACAGCCCAGCAACTGTTTCTAAAAGCCCTTGAGGTGATTCCGAGGAACACCAGAATTTGAGCACCTCTGCGTTAATTACATTACAGTGCTTCTCCATGTAGTGGCTAAGTTAAGGCAGATAAAAAAACACCACTTCCTCCCTGGATCTGGCCTCACCTGGCAATGGGCAAAGGTCAAAATATTTGGGTTGTCCATTTCTCTCAGTTTAGGGCCTGGCCTACAACTGGGGCTTGGGAGAGTAATTCAGTTCTCTTCATTTTAAGAGAAATCAGTTTGGCTTTTCTGACTTTATTCTTCGACGTAGAAAGCCTAGGAGAGAATAACAGGCCTTGAATATTCTTAGAATAGTTTAACTCCTTCATAACATCTGAACATCAGTTAGCAGATTTAATAGGCTGCAGTGTCCCAAAATGTCCACCATTAGATTAAAAATGAAACTTAAAAGAAAGCTTTGCTTCCAATGTGTTAATTTAGCTTCCAACAATGCCTAGCAGGTGAATGTATCTCTACATTTTACTGGAGTTAACTCAATTATTCAAAGCGATTACACAGTTTGTGGATTATCTGAGCCTCCTGCTTCTCCTCCCTGGAGCTGCTCACCTTTTGGCCATTTCACTGTTCATTAGCACCTCTACTGAGGATACCCGGGGGAGAATAAAAGGTGAGGAAACTCAAACCAGTCGACTTTTCTCCTTGTTAGCAGTTCTGATAAAGACTTGGTGGGAGATTTATTATTATTGGCTAAAACGAGACACTGGGATTATCTATGGCTTCAATTTTCCACGCTCTCCCAGCCCCTAATTATCAGATACAGTCAAGGCAGCCTAACTTTACAGTGACAGCCCAGTCTACAAGTGAACAGGGGCATAATATTCAAATTCTAGAATTTCCACAGAGGTAACCTATGATACCTTCTTCCTTAAATTACAGCTCTCAAAAATGCCAGGGTGATGGACAACTTTGATCACAGGTGAAAAGGCTCAAAAAGCGATCCCACAGCATTTTAACAGCTGACTTTTCCCACCATTCAAACTTCCTATGACCTAACAGAATATGTCCATCTTAATATTTCACTCTCATAAGAAAAATAAGGAAACTAATGTTCATTAGGCATCTATTATATGCTAGGGTGCCAGACCCTCTGCTGGATGTCTTATAAATATTTTCTTGCTTAATTCTAGAACAATTTAGGAAATATTTTTTCTTTTCCAACTTTTATTTTAGACATAGGGTTTACGTGTGCAGGTTTGTTACATGGGTATCTTGCACCCAGGTAGTGAGCACAGTACCCAAGAGGTAGTTTCTGACTCATTACCCCCCTCCCCCTCCTCCCTCTAGTAGTCCACAGTGTCTATTGATCCCATGTTTATGTTCATGAGTGCTCGATGTATAGCTCCCACTTATAAGTGAGAACATGCAGTATTTGGTTTTCTGTTCCTGCATTCATTCACTTAGGATTATGGTTTCCAGCTCTTCCAACGTGGTTATCCATGTTGCTGTAAAGGACATGATTTCATTCCTTTTTATGGCTGCATAGTATTCCATAGTGTATATGTACCACATTTAAAAAAAATCAAATCCACTGTTGATGGGCATCTAGGTTGATTCCATGTCTTTGATACTGTGAATAGTGTGGCAGTAAACATACAAGTGTATATGTCTTTTTGGTATAATGGTCTATTTTCCTTTGGATATATACCTAGTAATGAGATTTCTGGGCTGAATGGTAGCTCTGTTTTAAGTTGAGAAATCTCCAAACTGCTTTCTACAATGACTGAACTAAGTTACATTTCCCCCACCGGTGTATATAAGCGTTCCCTTTTCTCCACAGCCTCACCAGCATCTGTTATTTTTTGACTTTTTGATAATAGCCATTCTGACTGGTGTGAGATGGTATCTCATTGTGGCTTTGATTTGCATTTCTCTGATGATTAGTGATGATAAGCATTTTTTCATGTTTGTTGGCTGCTTGTATGTCTTCTTTTAAGAGGTGTCTGTTCATGCCCTTTGCCCATTTTTTAATGGAGTTATTGTTTTTTGCCTGTTGATTTAAGTTCCTTATAGATTCTGGATATTAGACCTTTGTTGGATGCATAGCTTGCAAATATTTTTCCCCATTTTGTAGGTTGCTGTTTACTCTGTTGATTCTTTTGCTGTGCAGAAGCTCTTTAGTTTAATTAGTTCCCACTTGTCAATTTTTGTTGCAATTGCTTTTGGGGACTTAGCCAAAAATTCTTTGCCAAGGCTAGTGTCAAGAGGGGTATTTCCTATGTCTTCTTCTAGGATTTTTACAGTTTGAGGTCTTAGATTTCGATTTAATCCATCTTGAGTTAATTATTGTATGTGATGAAAGGGTTCAGTTTCATTCTTCTGCATATGGCTAGCCAGCTATCCCAGCACCATTTATGAATAGGGAGTCCTTTACCCCATTGCTTGTTTTTGTTGGCCTTGAGCAAGAAATTTTTATCCAGATTTTACAGACAGGGAAACTGAGGCTCAGGGAATTTAAATCTGAGTTCATAAGTGTCAGAACTAACAGCTGAACACGGAGTTGCCTTTGCCTCTCCCTAAAAACTATGCTGTTTAACTATACAACTCAGCCTCAATGGTTTCTTTCTTACATCCAGAACTGTCTTTGACAGCACTCTCAAGGCTTATTAGGGAGATGACTGTGCTGATGGCTCTTCGTGACTCTTAAATATTAAGGCTGTGCCTGAACATGCTAACACCATCCTCAGAAGCCCCTTCTCATATCTTCAGATACCAACTCTTTCCCCTTCTATAATCACTGATACCAATAACCCGCAGCTTCTCGTCCTTTGCCAAATCCGTATGAACTGCCATCAGTCCTGTTTATAGCTTCTGATTCGTGGGAGACCAGGCGTTTCCTGCATGGTGGGAGCCTGAGGCCACAGTGGGAGAGGGGGTGGTAAAAGATGCCTTTCCTTCCCGGATGACTCAGAGCCAATGACTGTGCCAGAGCCCAGACAGCAGAAGCCTGTGCCCTTGGCGTCACCACAGGACCGCTTCCTATCTCAGTGAGGGAAGTGGCTGAAAGAGCCAGTGTGAGGGGAGAGGAAGGAAGGAGGCAGAGGGTCTGTTAACAGTCCTCGTCCCTGCCTTCCATTCCTGCTTCTCTCTTGTCCCTTGCCCCAGACCCACCCCCGCGCTGGATTTTAATGCATGGACTTGCCTTTCTCAGACTCAAGCCTGACTCTGCCCTAGCACCCCCAAAAGATGCCACAGCCCATCAAGTTCCTCCCTGTGAGAGACATCGAGGCCTCTTGGTGTTGGCCAGGGATAAATGCATCTTTATTCAGAGCCCTGTAAAATTACAAACTGGTTTGCTTTATTACTTGTCAGCTGGTCCTTCCTTGCCATCCCTGGTGAGTGAAAGACAGGCTAGCGTGACTGCATCTCAGTGCAAGAAAATGCTACAAGAGCTTGTCCTTCGGGGAAGAAAATCTCCTGATGTCTATACAGAGAACTTACTGTCTCTATCGCATGACAGACCTAAAAGATCAGGATCTTTCGTGGGTCTACGTTTGTCGGTATTTTTAATATGCGTGACATTGTCCAAAGAGACTGTGAGATAACTTGGGGCAAGGACCACATTTCCTTCACCAAAGAGTGTCAATATGATGCTAGATTTCCAGGCAGTGCCTCCTGACTTGAGATGCAGGTCTCCTGCGTGGAGCAAATGGATTCCAGACTCCAGTATACGGCTCCCCGTGGCGCAGGCTGCTTCAGTTTCCCTCTCCCCAGCGGCCTCACTAACAGGGTGGCAGCTTAGCCAGTCCCTGGGCAGCTTCAACAGCTTTGATTAAATCTGGTCTGCTTCCAGTCCTGGAGATGCCAGAGAAATCACACTGATTACCCTAACAGACTGGATGAAACACTAAACACATACATTCTGCACAGCCTCAACAGCTTCAGAAGAGAGAGAACCCAGACTCTGGGCAATGCCTGTCTGAATGACTCTTTCTGAATCGCAGATCAGGGATCTGCCATCAGCCCTCACAGTGATTGGTCTGCAAGTCTGGCAGCCCTCAACTGATTCCTGCTTATTCTAAAATACAGTATTGAGCACTGGGCTGGCTTCGTGAGTGTGCGACTTGTGACCTGTGCAGTCATACAGAGGTCCTGTGCTTGTCCGAGAATTTTTTTGAGACACGGTCTCACTCTGTTGCCCAGGCTGCCTCCCGGGCTTAAGCAAGCCTCCCACCTCAGCCTCCCGAGTAGCTGGGACTACAGGCGCATACCATCATGCCCAGCTTTTTTTTTTTTTTTTAGTAGAGATGGAGTTTTGTCATGTTGCCCAGGCTGGTCTCAAACTCCTGAGCTCAAGCGATCCACCTGCCTTGGCCTCCCAAAGTGCTGGGATTACAGGAGTGTGCCACCATGCCTAGCCAACCTGGGTTTGTTTTAATGCTCTGCTGTGGCTATCTTGAAATTCTTCCTAATTTTTGAACAAGGAGCCCTACATCTACATTCTGCACCAAGTCCCAGTAGTTACATAGCCAGTCCTGCCGAACACTAACTCCATTCAGTCACTTCAAGACATCTTGTAAGTCTGGGAAGCTGTACCAAAAGAAATGGGGTGTGGTCAGGCAAGGGGTGAGGCTTTGGGCTGAGGTGTGGGGGCTGCTCAGCACAGGGGAGCCCAGGGTTCCTAGAACGGGGCAAGACACCAGCATGGACCAAGGAACCAGGAAGGGTCTCTTAATGCACACAAAAAATATTGCCCACTTTGGACCACTAGTTTTTGGAAGTTTCGGAAACTTCCTAAATCTATTTCAGGTTTTTATTATGGGCCTTATTTCTCTCTATCTCTCTGATTTATACAAAATCTGACTTTCCCCCCATGTTTCGTAGAAGGTTGTTTTAAAAGGTGGCATTCTATTTGTTCTTTTCAGCTCAAAAGAAATTTGCATGACGTAAGGGGCTGTTGAGATTGAGAACTCCACTTCCAGGCTGTTAATTCTCTGTTCAAAGTCCAGGCCCACTCAGCTAGAGAACGGGTTGTTGCAGCGAGTAGTTGGAGGTCAGATACCACTGATCAGGCCAAGCGGGAGGGAATATCAGGGGACATTCACAGTGTAGAGTGTCTCTGGGTACAAAGTTCTCGATGATCATCAACAACAATAAACTATAGGAAAAATGTCCCACGGTGTATTTTCTAAGAAATTGCCTTGGGAAAGCATTCTCAAGCGTTTTCAAAATGAGTCAGATGACAAAGACATTGCTTCTTTGAATGCTTCAGTAACTGTCTTGTGATCACTTGCAGGCACATGAGGTCGAGCCTTTTATTAATGTTCTCAGACATGACAGCTAGAGATGGATGGATGTTCCTTATGCACACACGTACACATGCCCCATAGCGTTACTGTATTACACTATGGGGAAAAGCAGTTGCCAAAAAGATACTTATTTATTTAGGATAAATGAATATTCCATAGCACCCCTGCTTGTTACTACAGTCTGTCTGAATCCCTGTGCACAGCCTGTCCTCCAGAACCATGAAATCAGCAGGAAGCAGATATGTTTTATGGGCTATGTGTCACTTAGCGCCGCCTGCGCATCCTAATAGGTGATGAAATAAGGGAGCTGCAGCAATTGCCATTGAAGCTGAAAATGTGGCCCCCTTGGCTCCAGGTTTGTCTGCTCTCAGGAAGGCAGAGCTGGTTGCCTGCTCTTTGCAAAAGGAAGAAAATGGAACTGAGCAGACGCTGCTGTATTTGGAGTGGCAGAGCAACATTAACATATACGATGCAGGAAGGAATACAACGTGGGCAAAATAAAGCTTTCCCTGAGGCTCAGGGGAAGCATCTATCTGTGTGCACTGAAGGCCCAAAGCACCTCAGCATTGCCTACCTGCTGAAATACGTGCTTGGATGAGAGCTTGCCACCTACCATGCTGTGCTTTGACCCTTGGAATCAAAATCTACCTAACAATTTTAGATCTAAGAGATAAGGAGTCTTTGCCTGCTTAGAAGACCGGGAGAAGTGGCTGAGCAGTTTATAGACTGTGTACAACTGTTTGAAGGCCACAAAGGTGCTCTTGGCACTGGGCAGCATGAACATGGAGTTGAACCACACAGATCTAGGATACAATAAGCTCAACCTACTACAGCAGCTCAGATGACTATTTCACTTACCATGTGAAAGAAAAATCATATAATTTTAGAGCTGGAAAGGAAAAGAGTGATGCTCTTGTTTGAGTCCCTTATTTCAGAGATAGAGAAATGCAGATGTCTAAGGCAGTCCAGCTGCAGCTCTGAATAATGAGTCTTCCAAAGCATCCTTGGAGCACTGCTAGAAGAGAGGGCAGAAGAAAGGAACTAGTCCTGCTCTGCCCATATCCACCAACTTCAGCCAAAAGTGAACCACCTTCCACCAAATACTAACACAAATGCCATTGCAGAAACTGAAGCAGGATGATGGACCCCAGCGGTTCAGATCAACTCACTTGAGTGGCATAAATCACTCCCAATTCACCAGATCACAGCCCTGATCTTCACATATTTGGTTCTGAATGTTCTTTTTTTTTTCTTTTTTTTTTTTGAGACAGTCTCGCTCTGTCGCCCAGGCTGGAGTGCAGTGGCACGATCTCCGCTCACTGCAAGCTCAGCCTCCCAGATTCACGCCATTCTCCTGCCTCAGCCTCCCGAGTAGCTGGAACTACAGGCGCCCACCACCACACCTGGCTAATTTTCACCATATTAGCCAGGATGGTCTCAATCTCCTGACCTCGTGATTCGCCCGCCTCGGCCTCCCAAAGTGCTAGGATTACAGGCGTGAGCCACCACGCCCAGCCCCGAATGGTCTTAAACACAAGGGTAATAAGCAACATGTTGCTTTCTTCAACTTTTCGGTATCAGATCCAGAGTGTTCTGCAAATTCCCTTTTACTCAGATGGCAGGCTTAACACCATCAGGTCAAAGACACTGTTCTCCTCTTGGCTCTTCTATTTATGTGAAAAAAGAATCGCTAAATACTTGTTGATTATTATAAGAAACCTATAGAAACCTGATGGAAATTCTCTGATTTGAGTCAGTTTCCCTTTATCCTCTCAATTTAGCTATTTTAAGGAACTCAAAGCCCTTACTTCCAAAGGTCACATTGTGAAATTGTGACCAAAGTAACAGAGAAATCGGCTGTCATAAATCCTCAATTTATGATTATCAAAGAAAACAAAACTGCGTCCAAAAACAAGGAAAACAATGTGTGACCTCTATAAGTTCGACTCTTCATCAGCAACATCAGGGAGTACTGATTAGGAAGGCAGCAGGGCAGAGGAGTAAATGGCACAGCATAGCTGGGACACACCTGGGTTTGGATCCCAGCTGTACCACTTACTAGCTGCAAAACCTTGGGTGAGTTACCTCCTTGAGTTTTGGGTTTTCTCATCCCTAAAATAAACATAGCATCCCTATTTCATACGATGGTTGTGAGGACTGAAGGTGAGAATGAGTATCTAAACCACCTGGCACTCAGTATGTATCTAGTAATGGTGACCTCAAGCTCCATTCCTGGTTCTGATAATCATTTCATACCTTGGCCTCCTTATCTTCAAAATAAAGTAGTCAAAATAAATAATCACTAGGGTCCGTCTCCACTCAAGGCTCTGAGAAAAGAAGAATGCTCAACTCTTCACTAATCCAGTCTATTTAAAGGCCAGTGAAAGAGAAATACCCTATATTTCTGTAATATCATAGAGTTTTCAGTGTATATGCTCTTAAAACTGTCGAATTTGATGTCACCCCAAGAATTCCTGCTCATTTGGGTTAAATAAAAAAGACATGGTCTTCCACATTTGAAAAATCTCAAAACTATCTACACATTTTACATCCTATTGCCCCTGCCACGGCTTTGTCATGTAACGTGGGTATCATCTTTAATCATCTCCAAACTGGGTGTGATGGGTCCATGGTCTTCCTTCTCCAATCCACCTTTCATGACTGTCAGTCATCTCTTCAAAACACAGAACTGACCATACTCCAACCCTTTAACTGCCTTCTAACCGTCTTTGTGATTGCCAAAGCTCACAAGCATGCCTCCCCACCTTGTGTTCCAGCCACTCACATACTCAACTCACATGCCCCTGCCCTCCTCACCAGAAGTCTACTCCCACTCCTCAATCTGAAACAGTCACTTACTCTAGACCTTCCACACCACCCTGTCTACATGTCTGTGTCTTACATCACTGACCTTTTTTTTTTTTTTTTTTCGCCTCAAGGTATGATTACTTACCTAAAAGTCTGTCTCTATAGCTGGACTATAAGTTGTGCTTTTTCCATCTTTGGTTCTCAGCCTCTTGAGGCTGCCTGTGTTAAGCCATGCATGTAGTAGGTAGTTCATAAAGTCATACTGAATTATTTACTTAATTGGTTTCAGCAGGCCCCTAATCAAATACATACTAGAAGAGAAGCCAGGCTGCGTAGTTAGGCAATTCATTATCACAATATCTTTGATTAGTCAGCTATCACTTTGGAAAGTGCAGAGAACTGGAGGCAATTCCATGAGATGTTGGACATGAGGCTGGTTGAGTTTTGATTGGGAGCAAAGAGCAGTTATATCTGTGCCCAGGAAATGTGGGGAGGCCAAAACTGTTTTCTTTCTGTCTTCCCCTGCCTCTCTTTCTTTGTCCTCCTTCCATTATTACCTCCTTCTTCCTCTCATCTCCAATGTTAATTCATTTGATAAATATTTAGTGAGTGCTTATTATGTGCTAAGTACTGTTCTGACACTAAGGATACAGCAGCAAGCAAAATGACGCCCCTGCATTCTAGTGCAGTGCACCTCAAGCTTTAATATCATATGCATCATCTGTGGGTCTTGCCAAAGAGAAGAACTGGACTCAGCTTTCAAATAAAGGTGATGCTGATGCCAACAGTCCACATCCTCTGGGAAGTAAGGTTCTAGACTAGAACACTGGTTCTCAAGCTTGGTTGCACATAGGAATCTCCTGGGAGTTTTACAAAATACTAATGCTGAGTCTCTTCCCTAACATTACTGAATTTAATTGTTCTAGAACACAGGAGAGGATTTTTTTAAACTCCCAGGGTGATTCTAATGAACATCCAAGGTTGAGAACCACTGTCCTAGTGGGAGGATGTAGACAGAAATAAATATATACTCCAGATAAAGACTATGAAGAAAAACAAAGCAAGGCAAGTGCAACAGAACATGAGAGCATATATTATATTATTTTATTTATTTTCTATAAGATGGTCAGGGAAAGCCCCCCTGAGTGGAAGACATTTGAACAGATAACCTCAAAGAAGTTTAGGAAAAAGACATGCAGTCATCTGAGCTCCATGTAGAGGAAACAGCACATGCAAAGGCCCTGAGGAAGTGTGCTTGATATGTTTGAGAAATAACAAGAGACTAACTAATAACAAAAGAGGAATAGCAAAAGAACATTCGCTATGAGACTTCATGGAAACAATGGTTTACAATCATAGTAAAACAAGTAATCTAATCTTAACGGAAAGTCTAGACATACAAAGGCTGAAGGAGAGTTCAATTTGAGTAATGATTTAAATCTAAAAAGGTGATTACCAAACATTTGAAAGCAAAGGCAATGCACACTTATGTGTTAGGGCAGAAGAACTGTATCAGATAAATATAATTATCCTCATTTTAGAGGATAAATATCATTATCCTCATACAGAAAGTGATCAGAGGCTCACTGAGGCATGTTCACTTGCCCATGATCACATAAGAGCTAGACCAACTCCTTCCTGACTGGCATCAGGATCTTTTTCTTTCCAGTTTAAACTCATCACCCACCTGATCATTCCCCCTTCTTCTCACTTCACGTGTGGCTCCCATCTCAGGTAGCAGGTGGGAGGTGAAGGGCAGGTGTCAGAGGTAGGAGGAAAAGGGTAACAGTGAGGGGAGAGAAGGAAAGTAAAGGAGGCAGAGAGAGAAAAGGCTCAAGCATGAAGAACAGTGGCCTCCTCCGTGCATGCCTGCAGCTCCTGACTGTTCACACCTGATGCTCACAAACTCCTGCGAAGGGGATGGTTGATTTCAGGTGTCAACTTGACTAGGACATGGCACCGATATTTGCCTGAAAACCGTGAAGATACTGTTTAGATGAGATGGACATTTAAGTCAGTAGACTCTGAGTGAAGCAGATTGCCCTCCATAATATGGGTGGGCCTCAACCAATCAGTTGAAGGCCTTAAGAGAAAAAAAACTTGGGTCTCCCAAGGAAGAGGAAGTTCAGCATCCTGACTGCAACATCAACTCTTTCCAGGGTCTCCAGCCTGCCATCCCTACATACACACCTATCTATCTATTGATATCAACAGTGATGTGGATCTCCTATTGGTTCTGTTTCTCTGGAGAACCCTGATTAACACAGATGAGCACAACCTGTAATACCATCCCCATCTACGATGAGATGATGGGTCTCTGAGAGGTTTTCCAAGGTCACACGTCTAAGAAGGGACTGGACTGAGACTGGCACCTAGGTCCTTTCTTCCACACAGGACTTCTGTTAGAACTGTCGTTTCATCTTAAGTCTCAGACCAGATTAAAATACTAAAAATCTGACCACACATGAAATGTTTGTAATTGCAATTTTATCCCTTAAAACGGATTAGATGGATGAAATAGGGACTACAGCAAAGGCAAATGAAAGGAATGTACTTCACTTTGTCTACACTGGATGAGATGACTGTCTTTTTGATCTCTGAGATTGCTAAAAAGTAAGATGGGGGGTGAAGGGAGCATGTTTACGAGGGTTCAAACGTCCACCTGAGGATTAAACAAAACGCTTTGTTTTCATGAGGCTTCCTTGTTAGGCTAGAAAATAATGATGGGAAACTAACACAATCGCAGATGCCAGGCTAGAATTTTAGGACTAAAAAACACAGAAAAAAGGCTGGAGTTTGCTGGAGCCTTGACAAAACAGGAGACAGAAAGTGGAAAAAAATAGAGAAAAGTGATTCAGTGATGCAATTCCACCCACGGGGGGAAGGTTGGGAAATACCATACAATTCTTCCTCCAAAATGTTGATCAAAATACTTTCTGGTTCAGAAATAATGATGTTGAAGAAAGCAAGGAAATGACGTACAAATCATGACTTCAGAAGCATATTCCTCTATACCTTATTCATTTTACAGTCATTAAGAGTATGTCCCTAACAGGACCCAGGGGCCATTGTTCCCTTGTTTAACTGACATCTGAAAATGCTTTAAGGATAAATGTTTGGAAAACAGAAGCGCAGCATAGATCTCCCGCAGAAAACAATGGCGCACAATATTCTCTTTCCTTCAAAAAAGGAATTTCAGGATTAGAAACAGTATCTCTATAAACTGGTGTCTATGTGAGAGTGCAGGAGAGAAAGAACCACGATGTATGAAGAAAAAGGAAGGAAAATGTTCCAAAAAGAAAGTTTCCACACTTAAATGGGATTACTTCTGTTCCCTCCACAAATGAAATACAGAAAACTAACCTCACAGGTAAAGAAACTCCTAGAACTCTTGCTGTGTGATGGTCTTCTCAATGTACTGCCATTACTAAACAACTGATTGAGACTCCATCTCAACAGGCAGGGAAAGAGTTAAAGACACTGAGGAAATAAAAATAACGGGCTGGGTTTGTGCTGAAAACCTGGAGAAATATGGCTGGGAAAAGAAAACGAGAAAGGAGAGGCAAAACTTAATGCCAGACTCAATTCTCTGGGGACACCCAGAGCTCCCAAAGAATGGGCAAAGACCTTCCATGCTATTTGCCCAACTCAATCGATTAGTGGTGGTCAAACTAAAGAGTGCTGTGATTATTTAACATTTGCTATGGTCCTGTGAGGGACAGGAAGTGCCAAATATTTACCAAGTCTAGCTGAGGCCTCTGACCCTCCAAGCTAAGGCTTCCTCACCTGATGCCTAGTCTCTGCTTAGATACAGATGCCTGGTCTCCACTTAGTCTCAGTGGGCTATCCTGCAGCCTCCAGGATCTGCTTAAACACAAAGTAGGGGGCAGCTTTCTTGACATGACCAGAGAGGAGACTCATGACCCTACACATCCACTAACCATCATGTCCTAGAAGTACCCTACAGGATTTCTTCTTAGGGCTCAGGAACTGTGGCCACCAGAAGGCTTCTGTCAAAGAACCAGAGCTTTCTAGGAAGAGCAATACTTTCCTATCAACGACCCTCATTAGCCTGCATCAGCTCCAAAAATGCCCTAGCTATCAACTAGCAGAGTGCAGGGCCCCAAGGCAATAGGCGCACTATAATACTATCATTGTGATACTAACAGTAGCGTATATTTGTAGAGCGATTTCCAGTTCATAACGTGTTTCAGAAGCGTCAGAAGCAAGGGCTCTGAAGTCGGACTACCAGGACTCAAATCCCATCTCTATGACTTTCTCGCCATTTTCTCACCGCAAAATGAACAAAATGATAGTAGTTACCACCTGGGATTGTTGTGAAAATACCATGGAATAAACAGGCAAAGCACTTAAATCAGTATCTAGTACATGGTGCCACACAATAAATACAGACTGACATCTGAGGAGACAGGAGGTCAGAGAAAATGAATGCCTTTCCTTGTAACAGGCAGAACCAGGGCTCCACACAGAAGGTATGGAAAACCATAGACATGAGTGCGCATGTGTGCTGGGGAGGGAATAAGGGTCTCTGAATGACCAGAGAAAGCCATGGAGTTTTGGGAGGGGACAGCACACTAAAAGGGAGAAAAGAGTCCTCCAAAAAAAGCTGGCCTTGCTTTTACAGAAAATCAAGGTTTCTCTTCCATGGTGTAGGCCAGAATCATCCAAATGCCTTTCTGATATGTGCTTAATATACTGCTGACCTCCCGATGTGAGAATACTCTGCAAATTAATTCTGCAGTGCTACCTACGTGGCATGCAGAGAAGTGTGATATGCTGTATTAGTCAGGGTTCTCCAGGGAAAGTGAACCAATAGGGTGGTGTGCGTATATATAAATGCATACACACACAGATATTTATTTTAAGGAACTGGCTTATGTGCTTACAGAGGCAGACAAGCCCAAAATCTGCAAGATGTGCCAGCAGGCTGGAGACCCAGGGAAGAGCCGGTGGTGCAGTGTAAGTCTGAAGGCCGTCTGCTGTGGCATTCCCTCTTCGGTTCTATTCAGGCCTTCAACTGATTGGGTGAGGCCTACCCACATTATGGACGGCCATGTGCTTTATTCAAAGTCCACTCATTTAAATGTCAGTCTCATCCATAAATACCTTCACAGAAACATCCAGAAGAATATCTGATCACACATATGGGCACTGTGGCCCATCTAAGTTGACACATAAAATTAACCATCACTTGTGCCCTAGGTGTTCTGCATTCAGAGATCCTATATCACAATTATGAGATTTCCAAAGAAAACATGAGCTCTAACCAGGTGCAGTGGTACAGGCCTACATTCTCAGCTATTGGGAGGTCTGAGCTCATGAGTTTAGACCAGCCTGCACAACATAGCGAGACCTCATCTCAAAAAGAAAGAAAAGGAGAGGAGAGGAGAGGAGAGGAGATGAGGAGAGAGAAGAAAAGATCAAACGCTTTCAAAAAAGAAAAAAAGGAACGGAACAAAATCTGTAAAATTTAAGACAGTGGCTAACTGGGATAGGAAGGCAGGGGTAGAATGAGGAAGAAGGTAGAGGTATACAGGTAGGGTATCAATATCAGTCATGTTGGTTCTTATGTTGGGTGGTGAGTTCACAGGTGTTCACTGTATCATCGCGCTTTGTAACTCACATAGCTTCTTGCGTATATATCAAATATTACATATAGAATACAATGGGGGGGGGGAAGGAATCAAGCTTTCAGGCCACGCGTGTCCATCACCTCAATGCAGCCTCCCCTGACCACTCCTGAACAGACATTTCTCTTTCTCTGATCACTGTCTCTCCATTCATGAGCTGATATTGCTAGGTAACTTTTCATGTGCTTAGACCTTGCCTTTTCAAATGGATTTTAAGTCCCTCAAAATTCTGGGACAGTTTCTTACACATCTTTCTACCCTCCCACAGGGTCTGAGTGAGTGTCTGAGTAACTCAATAAATTCTCATTGATGGATGAAAAGCAAGATGAGTGGGGGTAGGAATAACAAAAATAAACCAGCAAAAAAGCAGGGTTGGTTGAGTGGCACTGGGTTTCAGCTTTCTGGAAGTCACTAAGAGCTCCAAAAGTTGACTTGAGAGATCAGAAGCGAGGCAGGGTACATATATGATTCCTGAATGTGCCTAGAATGAAACAATGTCCATCCCCCACGATATTGTCCTATAAGTGGTACCTGTGATAACACAGCAAGGCTTGTAGAAGGGAATGTACGCAAGATGGGGGGAGTGTGGGCCGTCTGTGATGTCCAGACTGCAAGAAGCCAGTGGAAAAGTCCCTCCCAGGGAGGTGGCACCTCAGCTCCAAGTTTCCTTAAGAAAACGCAGTTACGTCACCATTATACTTCTTGCTAAGTCCCCAAATTTCCAGTCTTTCAGCAGCTTTCCCACCCAGTCTGTTCAATACCTTAGAAGACAACAGGACTCCCTTGCAGAGCACAAGTGAGGACTGCTTTATCTGTTTTCAAATTCCAAGTCTGCATTCTTGTTCTTTTTTTTTTTTCACTGAGACTCCCCAACCCTAAACTTGAGATGCTCCCATCTGTCCCATGAACCCCAGCTCTGTCTGGCTCATTCCAATTTAGGTTAAAGAGATCAAGGCTGGATGTGGTAGTGAGAGCTCTCTCCTGTTGGAAACATAGGTTACCCTGAAGGAAATGTACAGCTTTTGATGTATGCTCACCACAGAGAGGAGCATAACAGAACATTCAAAATTATAACGGAATAACTTAAAATCAGGCTGAGAAAATCACAAATACAACTGCTAAGGGAAGAAAAGATAGACTTCAAACGGCTTATAAACTGATCCTGCTAAAAGGTCACTTTACTGCCATAAGATAGGAAGAGAGAAAGTTGAGATTAAAATTATCATAACCATGTTCTAGTTCAGTCTCTCAGTTAACAGGTAAATATGGCCCTATGAGGTGACAAGCCAGGTCACTGGACGGAGAAGAACCAGAGCCAGGGATCACCACTCCATGGCCACATGCCTGTCCACCATGACGTTCTCTAGGACAGATCCCCTTGGCCACTTGCCACATACGACTCGGGGCCTGTGTACCTGGCACTGAATCAAAGAAAGGTCCTGATTAGAATCCATAAATCTACATGCAGGAGGGTTAGAGGGGAGAAATTGAGAAGAAAATCATTCTTTCCTTACACTAAAAGGAAAATCATCAGAGGCTAAAGCAATCTGAGAACACTCATGGTTCCGACATTTCTCACGTTTAGAAGAAAACGCTCCATGATGACAGAATTCTCAACACCAGCCTGCTATTTGGAACTAAAGGGAACAAGTTAGAGCATGAAAGGGATCAATGGAAACACAGTGCACAACTAGGATTTTCAAAAAATCTACATCCAGCTCAGGTACAGAAGTGCTGCGATTCCCACAGGCGTGCTCCCATTCTAAGCCAGGAGACCACCTCTAGCAGGTGAGCCTGCCTGCCACAGCAAGCCTGCCCATGGGAAATGAGCCCGCTGCTCAGGATTCTTTATTATTTTTAAGACTTCCCATTTGAGAAGCAGGGAATGTGATTTTTTTTTCCTCTCCAACACGTTTTTTTCATGTCTAGCCTCCTTTACACAGCTGCTCTTCTTCAAGATTCTGCAATTGAGCGCTCTTGTTTACTTTCTTCTGAGTTCCCTGAGGTTTGATTGTTGAGGCCTGTGCAAGTCAGTGATTAGCATTCTGACTTCAATTCCTTCTTCAGAGTCAGCCAAAGGAGTCCAAGAAGTTGGCCACAACCACCCCCTGGAAACAATAGACCCTTTCTACAAAATACAGGTTTGTCTTCCTTTACAAATACACAGGAGTTGGTCCTCTGGCAGAGAGGTCTACCTGACCGTACAAACTGTCCGCTGTGAAGCAGAGGGCTTTCCAAACAAGCAGCATCAACCTGCAGGTCATATGCGCACCACAGTAAAGATTTCACCTCGATTCCATTTACAGAACTCAAAAGGTAAATTGTATGCCCCATTTGAAAGAAAACAGATATGGCCAGGAATGCAACCGTCCTAGACATACCTGGCGTGTAACAGTCGGGCCCTGCAAGGGCAGCTGGGCTGTATGATGCAAGCCAGTGCTCTCCCACCCTCTCCACTTGCCTCTTATCTGTCCTGCTCACAAAACAGTGCAGGTGGTCCTACTGTCTCCTAGCACCTAAAACTGAAGTCATTAGAAGACTCAGTAACCTGCCAGGTAAGGAGGGCTGCCCCTCATGGAAGCTCAGAGCACACTGATTCACTATTTAACCTATGAAAAACAGACAGTAGCCTCTAAAAGCTGACATTCACATCATGCTCTCTACTCTTTTTTATTTTTATGCAGGACTGTTTTACAAGAAACAATCTTGCAATGTGATAGCGTTGGGCTCTTCCAGCAAAGAGACATGGAGTCTAGTCCCTGCTCTGCCCTTTACTAAACTGGGCAACTTAACCTCTGTGCATCTATTTCTCCACGTGTACAAGGACAGTAAGACTGCCATCCTGCTTTTCTCACACGGTTATTATCAGGATAAAATAAGATAGCAAAAGCAAATATTTTTAAAGCTGCACTGCAAATGAAAGGCATTGTTATTTTCATTCCTTTAACCAACTGGGAAGCCAGGTCTGAGGACATCAAGAACTCAGATGCAGGGCTGATGCACCTCAACAGAAGGAACATTCGCTTCCTATCATCCCCATCCTAAAGAAGTCCTGGCAGGGGACCTCTGAGCCACTAAGACCAAGGCCCTCCAAAGACTTGAAAACCATCAAAGTTCAGGGGATGACCCCCCCAAAATGGAGCTCCTGCCGCTACAATAAGTCTCTCAAAAGGATTCTGGAAAAACCTAGATTCAAGGCTCCTGCTTTCATTTCTCTGTGCCTCCATGGATATTAAAAGCACTTAAACACAGGCAGCTGAACTGACTCCTGGCCTGCTTTCTCATGGTGGAGAGAGTACAGTGGTGGCCAGAGGGTTTGGGTGGGCAGACAGGGGCTTAGGGTTGTCTCAACTGCCTTCTCATCTTTCCCTTGGAATATTCTTTTCATTATGAGGGCACCCTGTGGTTCAAGTCAAATGCCCGAAAAAAAAAATGTGCTGTTTTTGTTTTGTTTTCTTCTAGTATTTTGTTTTACCTTTATGTTAATATGTTAATGTATTAAGTTAAGTGTCTAAGGTCTGGGATATTATATCCTTAAGTCAGACTACAGCGGGCTAGACCAGACTAAATCAAGTTATTATTATTTTTTGGCTACTCAGGCCGAGAAGAGTCGAACAGTCCAAAGCAGTTTGCTGCAAAATTGCTCCATTATCCCAATGCAGATAATCTAATCGAAAGCTGCTTGAAAATCATCTGAAGGCCAGGGCAGAGAATATAAATAAAGGAGTCAGATGCCTGAAACACACACACCCCTCCAGAGATTATTTATAAACCAGGAAACCTTGATTTTTTGAGAGCCTTTGGCTATTGTAGAAAAAATTAACAAACCTGACTCAGTGGCAAATCATCCTGAATTGTTTCCCAGAGCTAGCATGTTTGGGCATCGGCCCACTTCATCTCCTGTTTTTTAGATGACGTTATGTGTCTCCTGTTCTTAGCACACTATTACGTAATGCAACAACAGCAACAGAACCAAAAGGCCTTGTTAACTTTAGTCTTTGCGTTGTACATTAGGTCTCTAGACACGCTCATCCTGCGCACTTGCCATTTTGTGTCCTTTGACCCACATCTCCCCATTTCCGCCGGCATTAACCACTGTTTCATTCTCTGTCTCTGTGTACTTGAGCTTTTAAAACAAATATTTCAGATATAAGTGAGATCATACAACATGTTTCTTTCTGTATCTGGCTTATGTCACTTATCATAATGTCCTCTAGGTCTATCCATGTTGTGGCAAATGGCAAGATCTCCTTTTTTAAGGCTTAATAAAACTATATTCTATTAGGAATTTTGTTAAATATGTAGATTTTAGTTGTTCTTGTCACACACACACACACACACACACACACACACACAAACCCCTGTGAGAATGGCTGCCTACCTCACTATAGCAACCCATTCTATTAGCTGTATGTATCCCATAATATCATGTTGTAAATCTCAAATATAAACAATAAAATTTATTTTTTAAAAGAAAGGGCTTGGAGGCTGGGCATGGTGGCTCACACCTGTAATCCCAGCACTCTGAGAGGCCAAGGTGGGCGGAACACTTGAGGTTAGGAGTTTGAGACTAGCCTGGCCAACATGGTGAAATCCCATCTCTATTAAAAATACAAAAATTAGCCGGTTGTGATGGCGTGCACCTGTAATCCCAGCTGCTCGGGAGGCTGAGGCAGGAGAATCGCTTAAACCTGGGAGGCGGAGGTTGCAGTGAGCTGAGATGATGCCACTGTACTCCAGCCTGGGCAACAGAGTGAGACAGTCAAAAAAAGAAAAAAAGCCCTTGTAAACTCACTCCTCTTCCCCTTCTTCCGCTATCCCCTCCACTTCCTTCTTCTCCTTCTCTCTGGTATTTGCAGCACTCTTCTCCCCATGGTCCACCTTCACTACTCACTGATTCATTCAGCCAGCACATCTTGAGTATCTACCATGTGTCAACACTGGGCTTGATGGCAGAAACAGACTAAAGAACTAAAAAGACACAGTCCATTTTCACGGTGCTTACCTTGGAACGGTGAGACAGACGAAATAATGAGTAAACAGACAAAATACACGCAAGTTGTAATAATTTCAACGAAAGACACAAGTCTAAAATAAAAACTAGAAGGATGACCTGAAAATTCATCGTCTCCACTAGATAACTTGTCTTTCCTCCTTTCTTCCTTTTTCTTCTATTTTCAAAATATTAGAAATATACATTTATTTTAGGTGTTGACTCTTACACTCCAAGGGCGCTCAATTACTGATCTCTTTATAAAGTTGGTCAGTCAATTACTTATCTCTTTCTAAAGTTGCCCTCAAATCTTAAAATTGAAAGGAATTACATAATTAAGATTATTTGGTTCAAACTCCCATCCAGGAAGCTCCCCGACTCAGTCCCCTCCATCCCCAAGAAGGAAACTCCACATCTCCAAATGGGTAGTTAGTTATAAGGGACTCTGGTGGGCTCTATCGATCATTCAGAGTAGCCCCCACAACTTAACATGCATTTGCTTTCACTTAGTGCTCTTGGGAAATAAAAAATAACTGAGTAGTTAACTGCACAACGGAAACATGGCCACTAGGTGAAAGCCCCATAAGGGCAGAGTATGTGTTATAAACTTCTTGGTATCATTTCATTGGCTTGCTCGTAAATATCCTTCTGATTTTTTTTAATATTGAAGATGATAAAGTCTGTCCATTTTATCCCCAAATTTCTCTAACCTTTCCTTTGAAAACCCATGTTCCAAATCTTAAATTATTTTTATCACACTTCTCTTGATCTTCTATATTTATACACATTGTTGTAAAGGAGTGACTAAAACGAAAAAATAAGGACTGACTAATGCAAAGGTTAACAAAAGATGATTTTCTTTGAAACTCATTATTTTTAGTATATTTCAGCACCTTTTCCTCAATCTACTTTCAGTGGAATAATGACTCCTGAGTATTTTCTTTCAGTACCTGTAGCAAGTAGTATTTTCACTTTCCATATTTGTATGTTTGGGACTCTCCTATAAACGTCACTTCTTTGTTTTCTTCCAGAGGAGGTCTCACTCTGTCGCCCAGGCTGGGGTGCAGTGGCACGATCTTGACTCACTGCAGCCTCAACCTCTCCGGACTCAGGTCATCCTCCCACCTCAGCCTTTCAGGTAGCTGGGACTACAGGCATGTGCCACCACGCCCAGCTAATTTTTGTATTTTTTGTATTGACAGGGTTTTGCCATGTTGCCCAGGCTGGTCTTGAACTCCTGGGCTCAAGCTATCTACCTGGCTCAGCCTCCGAAATTGTTGGGATTACAGGCATGATAAATGTAACCTTTTAAGGATCCTGATTACATTCATTTTTTTTTCCTAATTTTCCAAAGTAATCTCTCACATTTTACAGTTCAGAATAGAAACTGCATATGAACAACGACTATGTCTTCCTGGTAAGCTCACTATCAAAGCCCTTCATGAAGCGCCAAGGTTCTATGGACCACTAGGTAGGTTCTGATGACCCAAAGTATGTTTATACCCTTGCACGAAATTTTTGTTTGATTTCTTTTGTTACCAAGAGATTACAGGCAGTGGGGAAGGGCCATGGGGGCGGGGTTGGGTGGATACTTCTACTGGAGCTTGGCTACCCTGTTTGAATTACAGTTAGACTCCAGCTATTGTATATTACATACAATCACTTAGCACATGAAGACTGAAAAACTATCCTTCCAAGTGCCCAATTGGGTAGAAAGCCTGAAGGTAGGAACCTGTCCAGCTATCTTGTACAAATCAATTCATTCTTGCCACTATGGGTATAAGAAGGTTTGAGAAATGTTCTAAAAACAGACCTCTAAACTGGAATTGAAATTATAAAAACTTCAGAGCACAAAAAGCAATAGGTGGGAGCAGTCCAACAAACTCTGCTGTCAACAGGCCCGATGCACCTGACCATGAACAAATTCTTATCTCTCACTGCCTTGCTTCAGGCCCTCATCATCTCTGGCCTAAAATGCTGCAACCACGCTCCCTTCCCACTTGCCTCACACAGTGGTCTGTCCCATTCCAATCCATTCACACCCCCCTGTCAACCCACAGATCGAACGGGGTCACTCTAACTGCATGAGGCCTCCAAGTTACCTGTCCCCCAATCCTTAGCATGGCATTCCTATACGCCCTAATGTCATTCCCCACACTCTCTCCACTTTCTATAAACATCAGGCTGTCCTTGCTATTCTTCCAACAAACCTCGTGTTTCCACTTGCCTTAGCTCAGGCCATTCGTGGAACACCAGCCCTTTCTTCTCTGCCTTGAACAGCTTCAAGGTCTGTTTGAAATATGACCTCTCCTTTGAACTCTTCTTACCTCTCCCTCACAGTCCTGAGCAGATCACGCAGGGCCCTCTGTTCCTCCTTTGGCACCTGGCACATGGTACCACAGTTAGCTGAGTACCCGGTTTTCTCTTCTACAAGACTGTGTACTCCCTGGTCACAGGCAGAGCCCCTGATACACAGTAGCTGCTCAGTTGTTAAGCGAACATTAATAGCCTCGGTTTTGCTACTCAGCTCCCTCAAAGAATACTACTCAGGAAGACAAGATGTGCCTTTGGAAGTTTCGCTTTGGGAAATGCCCAAGCACAGAGCTGGAAGAAAAATCTACCTCTGGCTACAAAGACTAAAAACACTTAAACTCTTGAGTCTTAAGACAATGGCTGCCAAAAAGGAATGAAATTCTGACACATGCTACAACATGGATAAACTTTTTAACATCATGCTAAGTGAAATAAGCCAGTCATAAAAGGTCAAATGAGATTCCACTTATGGAGAGACCTGGAGTAGTCAAAATTCACAAACAGGAAGAAGACCCCTGATTACCAGGGGCTGGGGGAGGGGAGAAGGGCATGCCAGCATTTGTTGGGGACAGAGTTTCAGCTGGGGAAGATGTAAAAGTTCTGGAGAGTGCTGATGGTTGCACAACAATGTGAATGTACCTAATGCTACTGAATTGTATACTTAAAATGGTTAAAAGGGCAAATTTTATATTATGTATATATTACCACAATTTTTAAAGTGCAAAAGAAAAAAGAAATGGCAAAAAAAGTAAAAAACAAAACAAAACAAAAAAAACATAGGGACATAAAGGACAGTGGCTTTGAATGTGTTTACCAACTCTCAGATTACTGGAATGAGAGGATCCTCCTCAAGGCCTTACAATGGAAGTTTTAGAACTAAAGCCTGGAAGCCCTGTCTTCCACAGTAGGAAACAAACAGATGAAATACAGTGGACCCTCGAACAGCATGTTTGAGCTGCGTGTGTCCACTTATATGTGAATTTTTTTCAATAAATTTACACTGAGTGGCCTGCCTTTCCTCCCACCTCCTCTGTATCTTCCACCTCTGCCACCCTGAGACAGCAAGACCAAGCCCTCTTCAGCCTACTCAACATGAAGATGATGAAGAGGAAGACCTTTATGATGCTCCACTTCCACTTAACGAACAGTAAATATATTTTCTCCTCTCTATGATTTTCTTAATAGCATTGTCTTTTCTTTAGCTTACTGTACTATAAGAATATAGTATATAATACATATAACAAACAAAATATGTGTTAATTAACCATTTACGTTATCGGTAAAGCTTCTAGTCAGCAGTAGGCTATTAGTAGTTATGTTTCTGGGGACTCAGAAGTTATATACATAACTCAGAAACAGAAAGTAAGATACTGCATGTTCTCACTTATAAGTAGGAGCTAAAGAATGGGTATACAGGAACATACAGAGGGAAATAACATATATTGGAGACTCCAAAAGATAGGAGGCAGGTTAAGGTTGAAAAACTACCTATTGGGTACAATGTTCACTACTAGGGTGAAGGCTACACTAAAAGCCCAGACTTCACCACTACACAATATATCCATGTAATGAAACTGCACTTGTACCCCCAAATTTATTTTTTAAAAAGTTATACACAGATATTTTTCCTGCTTGAGGGGTCAGCAACCTAACCCCCATGTAGCTCAAGAGTCAACTGTATATTCAAATACCTTTCACTCAATTCAGTCAATATACAGTGTGTACCTCCAACGTTCCAGGCCTCATGCAAGGCACTGAAAGGGGATCAAAGTTGATTAAAAATGGCCCAGGGCATCCTAGGGAGAATGACACAGATACACAAATAACTACAGCACTGGGCTGACTTGGACTAAGGTTTTTATAAGAAGAAATACAAACGCAGTAGGAGAAACGACAACAGTAAGTTCAAGACATTTTTCCAACAGGAGCTCAGGGAAGGCAAATTCCTAACAGTTTAATGAAGGAAGTCAAATGCATGACCTTGTCCCATTTGCACCCTTGCATCCTCCCTAGTGAATGAGGAGGGGGAACGCAGTATACTTGAAGGTCCTCCAGCTGGGAGGACCTTCCTACATTTTACATAACACAGAGGGTGGCCACAACATTTTGGGATGTGGGGCTGGGTGTGACCCAGAAGAGCATTTTCCTATTCTCTTTACCTCCATCCTACAGCTGCTCCATTCTATCAGCCATGAAAAAGCTCAATAATCAACAAACCTTCTCCGCACTTTATTTCTCCTCTGTATTTATATATATTTTCAAGTATCCTGCAGGATAGCTCTCTGGGTTTCCACAAATATAGAAGAAACACACACACCCCTGCATTTTTTTACTCTAAAATTTCAGTTTCTAATTAAATCTTGTACCTCCCTCATCAAGATCCATCTACATACAGTTTTATAGGCTGGAAAAATAGACCTATGCTGCCTTTTCCAGATGATTCGTGTTTTATGGAATAATAAAATGGGTAATGCTTAATTAAAATGAACATTTTAAATTAATTAAAATGAGCAAGCTGTATTCTACCAACTTTGAAGAGTTTGCATGTTTTAGCTCTTGGATGTGTATTCAGCAAAACTGTTATCAATACATGCAAACCCCACTAAATTCTGGTTTCCTTCCATTTATCCTAGATGTCTTCAGAAAAATGAGAAAGCCTGGCTCAAGCAGAAAAGAAAGAATGTTGTCCTTTCGTTTTATTAAAGCACTTTGAAAGGGGCAACCTATTACAATTATCCCTTTGCAATATTGCAGGAACTTAAGTATTTAACAAAAGATAGGAAGAATCCTGAACATGGCAGCATCGTGCTCTAATGGAGAGATCTTCAGAGTGCGATGATAGTGGGTTCTGGAATCTGCCTGTGTTCAAATCTGGGCTGTGCACTTTCTGTCTGTGAACCTTAGGCAGGTTACATAACCTCTCTAATCCCCAACTTCCCTACCTGTTAAATAGTTTAGTAGTAGTAATACCTAACTCAGAGGGCTGTGCTAAGAACTAAACAAGAATGTACTGACATGAAGCTCTTAGCACAGTGCCTGGCACAATTAATAAATTGTTATTAATCAATTTATATTGTTCAATGCAACCACCAGCTCAATCTTAGGCATTTCATTCAGCCTTTTTGGATCTATCTTGGTTCTCCCTACTTCTATCTTACAAAGGTATTAGGGGAAAAATTGAGGTCACATCTATAAAGAAATATGAGCTACAGGAAAACATTAAACTCCCTTGCTAGTGTTGAAGGAGCAGGCTGCCATGTTGTGGGTGTCCAGGTTGGGAGGCCCACATGGTAAGGAACAGAGGGAAGCCTCCAACCAACAGCTAATAAGAAACTAAAATCCTTTGTCCTACAACCACAAGGTACTAAATTCTGCTAACGAAAGTGGGTTCTTCCTCAGTCAGCCTCAGATCAGACCACAGCCCTGGCTAACACATTAATTACAGCCTTCTGAGACCCTTTGCAGATGACCCAGGTAAACTGTGTCCAGATTCTTGACCCAAAGAAACTGAGATAAGAAATGAATTTGTTTTAAACCACTAAATTTGTGGCAGTTTGTTATGCAGCAATAGAAAACTAATACTAATGCAGACATTAGGAATGCAAGCAGACCCACGTGGTACAAAATACACATGTATTTCTATGATTTAATACCATGCTGTAGTGATTTAGCCTTCCTGGAACCTGTGGCAGGGAAGGACAGGAAACTAAGGACAGATACTTAGAAGAGTCAATGGTAAAAACGTATTCTCCATAGTAATGGGGTATGGAAAAAGATTAATAGTTTTCTATGGTATTTCATCAAACAAGGAACAACCAGAGGTTTTGTTTTTAACTTTTTTGTTTTCAATTTATTTTCAAATTAGGCAAGTCAGCCTTTTCTGGATGCCAAATAGGACAAGAGATTTCGTCAAGTCCAAATCCTCTTGCCAAATTGCATTACCTTATGGGCATGATTGGAAATCTCTCGGGGCTTAGTTATGGGAAGGGTTCACAAGTCAGATGCCCAGATTAGACAGCCCACATGCAACTTAGTTCACATTAAATATACTCATCCAAATCAGGAGATGGGAAACTTTTGTGAAGATGTGGATTCTGCCTTCATTTTCTAATTAATTACTCCTCTCACAAATGGATATGCTACGCTACTCAGACACTTTTCCATTGCTCTTACAGTAACATCCCCTGCCCTTTTATCAGTATCCCCACTTAAACTTACACCCCTAAATTCTTAATCAGTCTGAGGCCTTCTTAAGCATTTTTTACAGAATTAGGAAATTTAAACAGTAAGACAGGTCCTTGGAGATAATCTTGGTCATATTCTCTAATTTTACCAGAGAAATTGCAAGGCCCACAGAAGTCAAATGAGTGACTCAAGCTTAAAAGCAGAATCCTTTTACAACCTTTAAGCCGTTTCTTGAGAACAGAGATGAGGAGTATGTTTCTCCCTTAACCTTCCCTTTCATCTTTTCCTGCATCTGTCTGTTCAGATGCCTGCAGCCTCTGCTAAGTATCTCCTCTGACTGGGAAGCATTTCTGTGAAGTTACAACCACGAATGGAGGAGTTCTCAGGTGGCTCCTGTGTAGCTTACAGGCTGTGGTGACATTAACGACCCATCAAGTGTCTGCCATTGCTATCAGTCCCCAAGAAATTTCAGCCAAGTCATGGCAACAAAATAAATTATCAACTCCACTGCCTAAGTGATGAGTTAAGGCACAGTGTAATCATAATCCATGTAATCCATGTAGATTCACTGATTGCAGCTTAGGGAAAAAGACAGGAAGGAAATCTATTCATTTAAATTTAACAATTATTTACGGAAGTATTACCTACAATTTTTCTATAACTTATCTATCTGTTCAACAAACACTGAATATCAATCATGTGTCAGCCAAATTGCTACTAGAAATAAAAAGATGATGTAAGAAATAGTCTCTGCCCTCAAGGAGTTTGCATTCTAGTGAAGAAATACAATATTTAATAATTATAATAATAGGGAACTTATTTATTTTTATTACTATTTTTTTGAGACAGAGTCTTACTCTGTTGCCCAGGCTAAAGTGCAGTGGCATGATCTCAGCTCACTGCAACCTCCATCTCCCGGGTTCAAGCAATTCTTCTGCCTCAGCCTCCTGAATAGCTGGGTTTACAGGCCCCTGCTACCATACCCAGCTAATTTTTGTATTTTTAGTTGAGATGGGGTTTCACCACATTGCCCAGGCTGGTATCGAACTCCTGACTCAAGTGATCCTCTTGCCTTGGCTTCTCAAATGCTGGGATTACAGGTGTGAGCCACTGCGCCCGGCTGGGAATCTATTTATTGAGCATTTACTATGGGCCAGGTGGGTTATTGGTACTTTAGATGGATTAACTCCCTTAGTTTTTATTGCAACTCCATGAAGTAGGCACTATTTTAATCCCTATTTTACTCACAAGAAAACTGAGTACAGAATGGTTAATTTACTTGCCCAAAGTTCATGTATTCATTGTTTTAACAATTATCTACCTACCACTCTAGGCACAGCTCTATGTGCCGGAAATAAAGCAGTGACAAATAGATGAAAATCACTGTTCCCATGGAGTGTACGTACTAGTGGAAGGAGACAAATATTAAGAACCAAGTAAAAATCAATATCAGAGACTGACAAGTGCTATACAGAAAAAAGAAATAAAAACCCTTGAAACTTTGAGTTACTCATCACTGAGGTTTCTCCCGTGTGATGTGTGCTGCATGTGTTAATAAACTCTCTATTTTTCTCCTGTTAATTTATCATTTTGCTAATCTTATTTAGAGGAAAAAGATTCTTTTTTTCCCGACACCTATCATCTCCCCTCCCCAGGTCTTAGGGGTCCTCATCTCTAAAATGGAGGAATTAGACCACAGGAACTGCAAGAGTCTTGATAATTCTAATATTCCATGAGTTGATGATTAGGAAGAAGAAAGATGTCACTGGTGATATGGAAAAAGCCAACTGAACATGCTAAGCGCTGCTAACCACATGAGACTCCAAAGCTCCCTGAGCCCACCGCCCGGTCAGAGGACGAGGGGAGCAGCTGAGGTTCCTCACGATCCTCCAGGATGCACACCCCTGGGTCTCCAGCACTGGAGAAAGAGTGATGAGAAGGAGGCGCCTGGAGAACACAAACACAAACACAAGGACAGCCATGAAGGCGAGAGCTGGAAACTCCTCAAAATCTGACTCTGCATGTTGCAGAACTAACAGATGAAACCCGGGTGAGAAAAAGACAGCCTTGCCAGGTGTTGAGTCACATTAAAGAAACTAGTCCTTCTCCCTCCAGCCTGCGCCATTAGGATTTGCTCCATTTCACTTCCCTGAAGTGCAAAACTGGAAGGGACTGTAATACAACTCACTTCAACTGGAGGACCCAGGATCCAGTAAAAGCAGAGAGAAGCTAGGGCAAACTCCAGTGCCTGGCAGGAGAATTCCAGTGTCTGATGAAAGAATTCCCTTCCTAACAGCAATGGTCCTTGCTGCTGTCACTCCCTTCTTCTCCTCAGTGTTCCTGGCTCCAACTTTCTCCATGCCATTCTATCCCTGTCCCTATCCCTGACTTTCTTATTTAACTCTCAAATCCTAATTACGTGAGGTAGAGAAATCTCTATTTCAATTCATTAGAATCTGTTCCTATCACAGTAATTTTCTAAGGGGTCATATGAATTTGGGTCAGATTTGGTATCATTAAAAGGAAGGATAACATACCTTCAGTTCACATCAGATGAATCTCACTTGCACGAAAATGCCAGAAATTAAATGTTTCGCATGGGCCTGTCTTCGGTATCCTTTGACAGGTCACACCAAAATTCAGTATACAAAGGGTACAGAGATGACCTATACTAAGTGACATACACCACCTTTACATGACCGGTTCCAAATTTTGTTTTTTTAAATCACATGTCAATCTAAGGGAAGAAAAGCACAGTGCTAAACTGATACATAAGACATGTTGAACCAAATTCTCTCCTAGCTCCTTAAAGAGAGGAAAAATAGCATCTCCACGGGGAGGGAAAAGAACATCTTATTCCAAGCACCAGCAGGAACATGTCTTCTAAAGAGAGATGGGACGAACACACACAAAAGTACATGTGGATAAATGATTACGACTTTGCAGAGTTGAATATCTGAAAGCAGAGAGAAGGCTGTAACAAACACAGAGACAATAACCAGGTGGAAAAAGAGTCTTCACTGGAAAACTTTAATAGGGAGGAGATATTTTAAAGTACTGTTTTGAAAGTGAGAGCCATGTTTAGGCAGAGTGGTGCCCATTCGGTCTGTATATGATTATCTTCCCACCTAGTCTCTGCACTCAATGACATGAAAAATATACTGAGCATTACAGAAGACAGTACATTTGGTTTAAACATGGCAATTGGACTGACTTGTCTTAAGGGGGGAACTTTTTATAAAAGCAACAGATGGGTCCCCAATTCAGATAATTCCATAAGAAGCTATTATAAAATATGTCATGTGCATTACATCTTACATAGCCCTTATACTAAATTAGTGGCCCATTTTTCAACCGAGGACACTGAGCCTCGGGAGTTAAATAATATGCAGACTCACAGAGGTCAGAAGCAGCAGGGGTAGAGTTCAAACCAAGGTTTACCAAATGTTGCTCTGTGTTCTTACCACTGTGCTAGGTAGCTACAAGAATACAAATAAATTAGATCTCTAATAAGGTTGGCCTAAAATGATTTCCAAAAAGCCATCCAATATATAATACCCTGTTATACCACGGCATGATACGGTGTTTCTCTACCACCATCCCTTTCAATAAACTTTTTATTTGGTACAACTCCATCCTATCTTCGCAAGCATGTGTGCTTGTGTATGCAGTGGCCATATAATCTCTCTAGTTTGAGGGAGAATTGGTCACAGAGGACCAGCTGTTTTCTCCAAGAAGAGAGACTCTTGCTATCCACTGGCCCTCTCTGGTACTCTTCCCTGAAATCATCACTCCCTCTGTTAGCCATAGAGTCTCTGAGAACAGATGGGCAGGAATGGATGTGGGTGCAGCAGCCATCCCTGCAGCTTCCCCCAGTGCTTCATCACTAGAAAGCAAATGGATGGAAGCAGCTGGGGACAGAGATAGTGCAGGGAAAGCACTGAAGGACACCAGAATTGGGTAACAGAACTGCCCCAGCACATACTGCTGCTACCCCTGTGATGGAATTATCTTGGTCCAGACCCTGGACAGAAAAAAACTACTCCATGACCACAGGCCGTTCCTGAGTCCAAACTTGGGTGAACTCTACCATCCAAGCCAACAGCCTGACAAGGACCAGAGGGGATCAGGATCTTCTCCCTACTCTGGGCACAAGGTCAGGCCTGTCCTCCTAGCCAACTGGATATGCCACCAAGGGAAAGAGTGAGAGGATGACGCTAAGTAGCACAGACCCAGATGACTATTATGGGAGAGAGGTTAGGAGTAAGTGAACATGACCTGTCTACAAACCCCAAAACTGAAGAGACTCACAAAAACACAAGCACAGCATGATTTCCCTCATCTGCCTCCATGAACTGCATACACTGCACGTTACAGTCAAAGCCAACCACTTGCCATGGCCTGCATGGCAAATGTTCTCCCATGCCTCTAACTTCTCTGAAATCGTCCGCCCCATGTGCCTTCCCTAATTTATCTGACAGATGCAACACTCTCTCCCACCATCATAAGTCTTCTCTCCCAAGGAGAGGTAAGCACTCTCTCTCTAAGACCTAAGTTCTAAGGGACATATAATAATGCATTCTATTTTATTTTTAAATTTATTATTATTACGATTCTTGAAACAGGGTCTCATCCTGTTGCCCAGGCTAGAGTGCAGTGGTACAATCACAGCTCACTGCAGCCTCAACCTCCTGGGCTCAGGTGATTCTCCCACCTTAGCCTCCCGGGTAGCTAGGACCACAGGCATGTGCCACCATGCCTGGCTAATTTTTTGTAGAGATGGTTTCGTCACGTTGCCCAGGCTGGTCTTGAACTCCTGGGCTCAGGCAATCCACCCGCCTCAGCATCCCAGTGCTGCGATTATAGGTGTGAACCACCGAACCTGGCCTCATAACGCATTCTAAATCTTAGTTTGCATACTGCCTCTCCCAACTAGATAGCAAGTTCTTCAACTGCAAGAACCAGGCTTTATTAAGACAGTGCCTGCCTAGTTCCTTTTAGATGATGCTAAATAAAATAATGCAAAGAATTGACCTGATTAGACACACAGAGGAACAAAAAAAGACTGATCTTATAAGGAACATAGCTTCACCTGCAAAGAATTTAACAAAAGATGAAGTCAACAGGCATTAACTGTACTGAAGTCATGACTGAAGAAACAGTTGCTCCAAGCACTGTGGGGCTGGGAAGTTAGTGGGAGGAACAAAATTAAAATAAGATATGTAGTCTGTCTTCTGTTGCTTATAACCAAATCCCTAAAACTAGGTAATTTACAAAGAAATGAAATTTATTTCTTACAGTTATGGAGGCTAGGGAGTCCAAGGTCAAGGGGCCCCATCTGGAGAGGGCTTTCACGCTAGGAGGGAGTCAGCAGAGTTCCAGGACAGTGCAGGGTAACACAAGGTAAGGGGCAGAGCATGCTATCTCAGGTCTCTCTTCCTCTTCTTATAAAGCCACCAGTCCCATTCCCATAATAACCCATTAATCCATTAATCCATTAACGCATGAATGGAGTAATCTATTCATGAGGGCAGAACCCTCATGACCCAACCACCTCTTAAAGGCCCCATGTCTCAATACTGCCATACTGGGGATTAAAGCATTAAGTTTCAACATGAATTTTGGAGGAGACAAATACTCAAACCATAGAAATGTCTTGTCTCCTATGAAGTCTACATGCTACTTCTTCACACCAAACTGAAATACAAAGTACTGAGGACTCACCTTTATTGTGCTTCCCACAAACATTCTCCCAGTGTGCAGTACTACTGCTGGTTTCAAAATAATGGAGTCACGAACACAAAGGACTCTCTTTTGCACGTGGACAACTGATTATATATACATGAATATATTTATGGCAAACCTGTTTGCAATTGCCAAGATCCTAGCACCAACTTCAACGCCCATCAATGAGAGAGTGAATGAATAAACTGTGTATAATCGGGTCACGATGGAACATCATACAGCAGACAAGGCAAATTAACTACTGTGATGCATAGCAATACAGATGAATGCTGGCAGTCAAGACGTTAAGTAAAAAAGTAAGTCCCAAAAGATTATATATGGTCTGATATCCTTTTTATAAAGTTGAAAGGTGATAACAAATACATATCTATATAGCTACATACTTTTTATGTGTATATGTCTTATGTTTTTATGTGCTCCATTTTACAACCATATGTAAGTGAAATAAAGTATACAGAAAAGGAAAGATAGATGCATACAGGGTTCAGACAATAGTTACCTTGGGTAGAGAAAAGAAGGGAGAGGAGGTGTGAGAAGGATGGCAATCTGCTCAGACACAGGTTATGCTCCAGGTCTTAGATTTGTTTGGGGGGATGGGTTTATGGTCACTGCTACAGACAAGGTTTGTGTTACCCCAGAATTCGTAAGTTGAAATCCTAACCCTCAATGTGATGGTATTTAGAGATGGGGCCTCTAGAAGGTGTTTAAGTCATGAGGGTAGAGCCCTCATGGATGGGATTTAGGTCCGTATAAAAGAGGCCTTAGAGAGCTCCCCGCCCTTCTGCCATGTGAGGACACAATGAGAAGTCAGCAGCCTGAAACCCAGGAGAGGGCCCTCACCAGAATTTGACCATTTGGGCACCCTGACCTCAGACTACCAGCCTCCAGACGGAAAGAAACAAATCTCTGTTGTTTATAAGCCACTCAGTTCATGTGTTTTGTTATAGCAGCCTGAAGTGACTACATAGTTGCTTATTACACTATTTATTTTATATCATTTTATTTATTTATTTATTTAGAGACAGAGTCTCACTCTTTCGCCCAGGCTGGAGTGCAGTGGCACAATCTTGGCTCACTGCAACCTCTGCCTCCCAGGTTCAAGTGATTCTCCTGGCTCAGCCTCCCGAGTAGCTGGGACTACCGGCGCCCGCCACCACACCCAGCTAATTTTCATATTTTTAGTAGAGATGGGGTTTCACCATGTTGGCCAGGCTGGTCTCAAACTGCACCTCAAGTGGTCTGCCTGCCTCAGCCTCCCAAAGAGCTAGGATACATACAAAGCAGACAGGTGTCTTGTAAGGACGTGAGGAAGGGGGAGAAAGGACAGCTCACACTGCATCTACCACAAACTGATTTACACCTGCCATCCTCTATCTAAATTATCAAGCGGAAGGAGGCAAGAACAGTGCATCCCTACGCCCCTTCTCAGTCTGCAAGCCACCTCTTTCTTCCCAGCATCTGCAGGGGGGACTTGAGCTCTGGACACCACCAGATGCACTTCAGTTACCTCAGCACCACAAAGCACTCATGGGCTGGCATTAATCTCATCTCTGAATATTCTGACCATTTTCAAACTGCATCATAAATCCATGCTTGTGACACCGAGTACGTGGAGCTTTTGGCAAGAACACCCTTGTGAATCTGTATTTGCGCACGAAAATCCATCAGTTCTATCTTCTGCTAGAAGTTATACTAAGCAGATGAAGCTCTCCCAGGAGGGTCTGGACCGTATGCCCTAGAGAGAGTGTACGGCAGATGTCAGAGAAAAAGACAAAGGGGGGTGGGGGGTGGGGGGTGGGGGGTGGGGGGGAGGGAAAAAGACTCCCAGTAGGAGACAAATGATTCTGAAGAATCTGCCCCAGGGGGAAATGTGGCCAACCAGAACGCGGAAACACATCCAATGTCCACAAAAGACATGGCAGAGAGCTCTCGCTTCTCCAAACATCCTCAAACCAAGCCCCTAACCTGAAATTTCAGTTGATGCCAGCTTATTTTTTCTCTTAAAAAAAGCTAGGGAGTTAAATGTTGGAACCAGAATAGCAAATTTGATCTGCTCACGGAAGCTTGCCTGTTAGCCTAACTGTGGACATTTTTGTGCCAGGATGACAATCAAGTTTTTTCTCCTGGCGAAGACTGGAGAAGAGTTAGCCATGGTTTAAAATGAAATGAAATGAAATAAAATAAAATAGCAAATGTATTGTGCTGAGTCTTTAAATATTCAAACCATGCCTAGAGAAGCAGAGGTCAGGTCTGAGCCCCACTCCTCCCCACCTCCATCTGGACCCTGACCCTACTATTCCTAATTTCAAGGAGACTCCTTCCTCTACTTACTCTAGGTTTCGCAGGGATCCCCTAACAGCATAAAACTGTATTACGGTACTCCCTGTCCCCAGCCCCAGCACAGGGCTTCAGTCTACTTCCATACTTTAAAATGCTCTTCCATACTCTCAGCAAACACCCCCGCCCCCTGCCCCATTTTCCCTGCCAGGCTGAGTCCTGGGCCTCCTTTGCAGTAAATAATCTTGGTGAGATCTTGCCAAAACGTTTCCTAATCACATATTTTCTTTGTCTAAAGAGAGTTATAGATGCAGTAAGTAGCCTGTGTTCCTAGTCCTTCCCACATTTTCAGAAGCCCATGTCATTTAATATGAAGCTTGGTTTGCTTCTTTGAGCTACCACCAGTTACACTTTATTTTGGAGCCTGTATTTAAATCCTAGATTAATCAGCATGTAGAAGAAAACTGTGGTAACTCCTCTAACCTTGCTCTCTAAACATATGATGTCTTGACCAGGGGATCACTAAGGATCCTTCTAAGCAGCCCCTGGGACCCAGAGCCAGACCTCAAGGAACAGCTAAGGCTATGGTTATCTTAGTAGGGTCTCCACACACTACTACACTCCTCCTGGGGTTTCTACGGTTGCCCTAAACTGTGGATTCTTTGGCACCAAATCCAGAGAAGCATAAAGAGGGCCCTGACGGGGAGAGACACCTAACTCTGCCTTTTGCAGTCTTGAGGCAGGTTACACAGCAGGACGCAGGCCTCGTATGAACCGCTGGGAAGCCCAGCTCATCACCAGTGGGACAGTGAAGTTTTACCTGATAGCTAAGATTTTGTAGATATTCATCCCTTAAGGCCAAGGGAGAAAGGGCTAATGGAAAATCAAACCACTAGACAGCCACGAGACTGAAGCAGAAAGCATCAGAAAGCCCCAACTTGAGCCATAGTGGCTGCCCTGCAATGCACCCAACATTCCTCTTGCTAAGTTCATTCGCTGGTTCTCCCACTGCTTTCTGGATCAGGTCAAAGTGCCTTTAACGGGGACTAAAGGCCCTTTAATCACGCCTCAACATTGTATCTTTCACTCTTTTCCTGTATACACCAGACTCTTCCATGAGGTGGTCGGCTTCCTTTGCCCGTAAGGTACCTACTTCGATCCGGTTCTCCTAGACCACCCTGATGTGGCTAAGATTGGGGCTCTGGAGTCAGGCAGCCGAGACTCTAACAGGCAGCCCAGACTCCACATTTCCCTGGTGTGGGACCCTGGGCCTGTTAGCTAACCTCGCTCAGAAACTAATAGAAACATCTTTCTCATATGGCTGACATAAAGATTAAATGAGCTAATACCTGTAAGAGACTTGATCAGTACTTAGCACACGGGAAGCACTCAGTAAATGCTGGCTGCTGTTGCTACCATTGTTATCATTATTCCAGTTCACAGCAAACTTTCTCTGTGCTTTAAACCCCTTTAGTACATATTTGCATTTGGCACTGATCACACACTGCTTTGTGCTATTACTCGTCATCTTACACATATGGCTTCTCTCAACTAGGCTACAAGTCCGTTAAAGCTAAAGACTACAGCTTATGTGCTTTTCTTTCCCTACAATGCTTGAAAGTGTCTTAAATGGAGGAACACAATAAATGTATGCTATTTAGCAATAATTGCACAATACTGTACTTATTAAGCATTACTTTGGCTAGAACTGTGTTTTAAGTTCTTCATATTAACTTAATTTACTGATTTCTCATACTCAGCAATCTTGACTAAATGAGTGATGGGCACCCAGGGATGTGTCTACTCATTTTCTTATTAAGAAAAAAAGGGGGGGTGGCGCTCGGTGCGGGTCACGCCTGTAATGTCGGCACTTTGGGAGGCCGACGCGGGTGGATCATCTGAAGTCAGGAGTTTTGAGACCAGCCTGGCCAACATGGTGAAACCTCGTCTTTACTAAAAATACAAAAATTAGCCGGGCGTGGTGGCATGTGCCTATAATCCCAGCTACTTGGGAGGCTGAGGCAGGAGAATCATTTGAACCCGGTGGGGACCGTGGGGAGGGAGGAGCCGGAGGTTGCAGTGAGCTGGGAAAAAAAAAAAAAAGAAAGAAAAGAAAGAAAAAAGGTGGGGTGGGGGGGGCGGGGGGGGGCGGTGACTCATACCTTTAAATCCCACCACTTTGGAAAGCCAAGGCGAGCAGATCATTTGAGGTCAGGAGTTTTGAGACCAGCCTCACCAACACGGTGAAACCCCGTCTCTATTAAAAATACAAAAATCAGCTGGGTGCAGTGGCGTGCGCCTGTAGTCCCAGATACTCAGGAGAATCACTTGAACCTGGAAGGCAGAGATTGTAGTAAGCTGAGATTTTGCAGTCACTGCATTCCAGCCTGGGTGAGAGTTAGACTCTGTCTAAAATAGGAAAGAAAGAAAAAAAAACGTATTGCCAAGCAAACTTAAATTTTAAGAAAAAACTACAACAGAGCATTGAAAGTCACAGCAGGGCCAGGCGCGGTGGCTCACGCCTGTTAGTACCAGCACTGTGGGAGGCCAATCACTTGAGGTCAGGGGTTCGAGACCAGCCTGGCCAACATGGTGAAACCCCATCTCTACTAAAAATACAAAAATTAGCCAGGTGTGGTGGCACATGCCTGTAGTCCCATATATTCGGGAGGCTGAGGCAGGAGAATGACTTGAACCTGGGAGGCAGAGGTTGCAGTGAGCCAAGATCATGCCACTGCACTCTAGCCTAGGCAACAGAGCGAGACTGCATCTCAAAAAAAAGTCATGACAGTCTAAGTTGCCGTATGCATCTCTGTACCACTCCAAAAACATCCCAGACCCTTTTCTGACAATCAAGGTGTGCAAAATGGTCTCTAAAGGGCATGAAAGCTCATAAAAGGCAGAACAGTGAATTCCTGACAGATGTAAACAGTAATTTCCTACTTCACCTTTGACAGCTCCAGGCCCTGGAAGAGTGCTTGAGTAAATAAAGACAAACTGAATCTACCATAAACTCTCTATCCCACCTACTGGTATCCTATCCTACCCACTGGGAAGAAAAATACAGTCATTAGTCCCTGGTGAACACAAGAGCATTGATGTCAGGCAAATCAAGAAGACAAATGAGGAAGAGTAATTATTTCATAAACTGCAAAACTATCCACAGCTTTTAATGTAGCTGACTGGTAAGCCTAAAATACCAGCACCTTTTTCAGGAGTAAGAGTGACAGAATTTTCTGGATTAAATCAAAGATATTTTAAGCTGTCTTATAACACAATGGAATTTTACTTTGTGTCCAATTCAGGGGTGAACACTAACCCTGAAGATTTTCTTGTAAAAAGAAAATATGTGAATCAACAAATACTTCCACTGTGGACTAAATTTAATGTCTTCGAATGTTTAGTCTGACTGTGGCTGGCTGTGTTTGAAGAAAGGCTGACAAACTCTCTGTATATGTATGCAAAGACTGTTTCTTTCAAATTCTTTTTTTAATGGCTGAGAAGAAAAAGGTTGAAATCATCCACTTTTGTTCAATCATATGAACATAATGCCCCATTTTATCTTTATTACAGAAAAGATTAAGGCAAGAATGTACTCTAATTTGCTATTACATTTACATCAAACTTGATCGAGATCATCTTCTCTATGCATCCTCTCTTCTTCCTATCACCCACGTACACATTCATATGTACATGAAAATACACACACACATGTGTGTGTATTGCTGGTTTTTATACATTTGCTTCCCACTTCTTGGTTTTTACTCAGAGAAGAAGAAGTATTAAAAAGTCATAAGAAAAAAAGTTGTCACTTCTATTTTACCCAGAAAAAATTAGGAAGTGTCCCAAATCTCAATAGGGAACTTCCCAGCAGAAAATAGAGCTCTGTTATTACACACGAAGGGTCTGTGCCCCTAAGGGTTTCTAGGTTTCAAAGGCGTGATTTAAGTAGCCTGAATTTTCCATTTCTTTTTTTTTTTTTTTTTTTTTTCTGAAATGTTCAGGGACAATGAAGCACAACTGATCAACAAATCGACCAAAAGGTATCACAAAGCTCAATACTGGTGTACTCTGGATGGTCCTATTTACCCTGTTGAAAAGTGAAGACAGTGAAAAGCTACACATTACAAATGACTATAACTAAAGCCAGCATTAATAGGGAAAAAGGTGCCTAGCTAGATGACACTCTGCAGGCCCACCAAGCTCTTCATGCAGTGGCAAATCCCTCCACTTGGGACACTGTCCCCTGGGCCAGCTCCTGCCCTTCACCTGGTCCTCACACTCATGCCACCTCCTAGGCCTTCCCTGACCACCGACCTGGAATAGGATCCCCCTGGGCCTGCATCACTCTCTCTGTCACCTACTCATTTCTTTCCGAGCACTGATTGTTAGCAGAAATTATCTTGTTCGTATTTTACTTATATTTTGTCTGTTTCCTCACATTAGAATATTGGCTCTTGGGTATTAAAACACCGAGGCTTTACTTTTATGGGTTGTATCCTCAGCCCCCAAAATACTAGGCATTTTATTTGAACTCTAGGTATTAATTTAATTAGATAATATGAAAACATGACCGTTAGCTTTATTAGGTGTTATAATGACATTTTGCTTGCTTGGTTTTTAAGTCTGTTAAAAACACAACCTGAAGTATTTATAGCTGAAATTATGAGTGACTTATACTTCAAAATAATAGGGAAGGGGAAGGGTGAGAAGGATGTAAGGATACAGATAAAACAAGATTAGTCACGTAGTGATCACTGTTGAAGCTGAGTGATGAGTACATATAATTCATCATACTGTTCTCATTACTTCTGAATATGTGTGGAAGTTTCTCTAATAAAATCGTAAGGCCTGAATGTAAAAATGAAACAGGTAATATTCCATCTATTTAACTGAATATTTATTTGATCTTAGAGTAGAGAAAGACTTTCTAAGCAAAATATTAAAGGAAAAAACCACAAATAATATGTTTTAAAAGCTAAATAACATTAGATGCTCATTTAGTCTGTCAAATTAGTAACATTTCAAAAAATGCCACAAGGCAGAGGCGGATTGTTAGAGGCACTGATTTATCTGCCACTAAGGAAAAAAAACCCACTTTATCATTTACAATTATTTTGTATTTATTGAAAGAACTAGATGTACACATGATGTTTACATTCATCTTAAGTAAAATTAATTGACTGCATTGTTCCTGAAATTTCTTACATGCAGGGCCAACTCCCTTGAATCACTTTTTTCTCAGTTGTCAAAGTCAGTGACAAATGACCACCTTTACCCTCTATCCATGTGGCAATACACATCTGTTGAATTAATTGTCAATTAATTTTATAACACAGTGTTTAGAAAAGTCAGGATTTCATCTTTATGCATATTTCCATAGTGTACTTAAACTCCTCTTGGGAAGAAAAAAAAAGCTAAACAGTAAAGTTTGGGAGGCAACTATATGAAGTTCATATTATGAGACAGTATGCCACAGGAAAAAAAGGTAACATAAGAGAAAAGTAAAGAGCCCTTTAGGGAATTTTTTGGGGGCAATCTGTTTCTGAGTTTACGGCCTGGTGACATTTCCAGGAAAACAAACTTTATACTCAGGCTCAAAGTTTGCTCTCAGTTCCTTGAGGTATGGGAATCAAAGAAAGAAACAGACTTACAAAGCAGTCTTGAGAAGTTCATCCCCCTTTCCTCCTTCCATTCCTAGTACCATGAAGCTATGTTAAATGAGAAAATAATACAATCTAGCGGCAGATACAATCATGGCTAAAAACTGATCATAATTAGGGTCCATCAAAAAAGGATGAGCAAATTTATTTATTAAAGTTCTTCTGACATTTAAAAAATTTGATCTTAGTTGCATTATAGTTTCAATGTCTTATCTACCATGGAGGCACCAATATGAAAAATGTGGCTAAGTCTATGTGTTACCTATGAAATGTGAAATTAAATTAGTCTTGTAAAAATTCAAACATGGCCTGGCTCAGTAGCTCATGCCTGTAATCCCAGCACTTTGAACGCCCAGGGCTGGCGGATCACTTGAGGTCAGGGGATCAAGACCAGCCTGGCCAACATGGCAAAACCCCGTCTCTACTAAAAATACAAAAATCAGCCGGGCATGGTGGAGCGCACCTGTAATCCCCACTATTTGGGAGGGCTGAGGCAAGAGAACTGCTTGAACCTGGGAGGTGGAGGTTGTAGTGAGCAGAGATCAATCCACTGCATTCAAGCCTGGGCGAGAGAGCGATTCCATCTCAAAAAGTCACATGTTCATGTCCAGTTTGAATTATTGAATCTACTCAAGGCAGAATCTTTAAGTAAAAACAATTAGCATTCACAATGAAAGTGCAAACAAAAATATGCTGTATAAGCATGGTACTGGTACCAAAACTGATATATAGAACAATGAACAGAACAGAGGCCTCAGAAATAACACCACACAACTACAACCATCTGATCTTTGACAAACCTGACAAAAACAAGCAATGGGGAAATGATTCCCTATTTAATAAGCTGTGTTGGGAAAACTGGCTAGCCATATGCAGAAAACTGAAACCCCTTCCTTACACCTTATACAAAAATTAACTCAAGATGGATTAAAGACTTTTTATGGTTTTAGGTCCATAAAAACCTATAAAACCATAAAAACCCTTGAAGAAAACCTAGGCAATACCATTCAGGACATAGGTATGGGCAAAGACTTCATGACTAAAACTCCAAAAGCATGGCAACAAAAGCCAAAATTGACAAGTGGATCTAATTAAACTAAAGAGCTTCTGCTCAGCAAAAGAAACTATCATTAGAGTGAGCAGACAACCTGCAGAGCAGGAGAAAATTTTTGCAATCTATCCATCTGACAAAGGGCTAATAATCCAGAATCTAGAAGGAACTTAAACAAATTTACAAGGAAAAAACAACCCCATCTAAAAGTAGGCAAAAGATATGAACAGACACTTCTCAAAAGAAGACGTTTATGTGGTCAACAAACATACAAAAAAAAGCTCATCATCACTGGTCATTAGAGAAATGCAAATCAAAACCACAATGAGATACCATCTCATACCGGTTAGAATGGCGATCATTAAAAAGTCAGGAAACAATAGATGCTGGAGAGGATGTGGAGAAATAGGAACGCTTTTACACTGTTGGTGGGAGTGTAAATTAGTTCAACCATTGTGGACAGTGGCGATTCCTCAAGGATCTAGAACCAGAAATACCATTTGACCCAGCAATCCCATTACTAGGTATATACCCAAAGGATTATAAATCATTCTACTATAAAGACACATGCACACATATGTTTATTGTGACACTGTTCACAATAGCAAAGACTTGGAACCAACCCAAATGTCCATCAATGATAGACTGGATAAAGAAAATGTGGCACTTATACACCACGGAATACTATGTAGCCATAAAAAAGGATGAGCTCATGTCCTTTGCAGGAACATGGTTGAAGCTGGAAACCATCATTCTCAGCAAACTAACACAGGAACAGAAAACCTAACACCGCATGTTCTCACTCATAAATGGGAGTTGAACATGAGAACACACGGACACAGGGAGGGGAACATCACACACTGGGGCCTGTCAGTGGGTGGGGGCTAGGGGAGAAATAGCATAAGGAGAAATGCCTAATGTAGATGATGGGCTGATGGGTGCAGCAAACTACCATGGCACATATATACCTATGTAACAAACCTGCACATTCTGCACATGTATCCCAGAACTTAAAGTATAATAATAAATAATAATAATAACAAATAAAACATGTGAGAGTTTAAAAAATTTGCTATACAGATTTATTCACTAAATTGTGGTCTGAAAGTCCTTAATCAGTGGTGAAAATGAGCATGACACATATAGTCCGAAATTTTCATTCTTAATTTCAGTCTTACTTCCTGATTTTCCACATCATTCCATGGAAGTCACTGAACTGTGGTTTGTGATACATAGAAACCAAAAATACCAACAATGCAGCAGAAAGAGGCATGAAATTTGTTTAAAATCATGAATAGCTAACTTCATGTAAATGTTTGCTTAAGACGACAGACCCCAAATCTGTAGTACACTATAAGGGAAAGAAAATTATCCTGAAAAATGAAGAAACCCAATGGATTTGCTACTGCTCCAATTGCAATGGAACCCGGATGCAGACGGCTTACACCTGCCTCAGCATGATAAATGACCATGCTTATTCCTCCATCCATATTAGAAAGAAATTAGGTCTATACTCAGTGGGATGCAGGACAGAGTCTGGCCTAGGAGGCTTCCATAGAAAATGGCTTCATCTGTGCCACCAGAAAATGTCGACCAGGCTTTGAGCACCTTAAAGTCTCCTACCTACCTATATATGATGATGCAACATTTTCCTTGTCTACCCTGGGATCCAAAAGCAAAGAAGATTTTAAAGAAAAGAAAGTAAGGAGCATCACAGAGGAGCAAATGCCCTTAAACGAATCTGAAATAAAAGGTCTGAGATTCATGTGAAGCAATGAGCCACTCTCAGCATTCTTCTATTAGAGGGAGACAGGCTAGGGAGAGGGCTGCTTTACGGCCAGTTCCTGAACATGGTGCAACTACTGTCTAAGAGATCATAGGCATGTAGAAGTAGATCACCAACGCCATGGGGAAAATGCTCTAATTAGTTTCTAAGCAGATCATTTTGCTGCCTGAAGGTGAAATAGGGACAGTTCATCGTTTTAGCAAACACTTTGCTATCTGTTCTTCCCCTCACATGAGTCTTTAATGGAGAGAGTTAATCCTTGCCTGTAAGAAAATCAATGTATTAGGGCTGAGTCAAATTATATGAGATGCCTGCCCTGATGTGGTCCCTGTCCTAGCTGAACATGTAGTATGGACCTTTTGGGCTGACGATAGCTACAGCACCATCACTAAGAGGAGAAGAGGTTCTCAAAACCAAAGGAAGCAAACTATTCCACTATTCAACATAGTTTAGAAATGAGAAAAATGTAAACAATGAAAATACTAAATAACATACATGGGTCCACTTTGCAATTTGGTTCTAGCATATTATCAGCAGATGTAAAATATACTGCCTGTCCCCCAACAACTGTAAGCTTTTTATTTCTAACAGCTTCTATCTGAAGGGGCCAGAGTAGTCCCATTTGGTTCTCATGGGAATGCATCAGATAGCTGACCAAATTACTCTTGGAAAGTACAGGGCATGAAAGATTGGAACCCCTACCTGCATCCTTTCAGTATTCAGAGGTCAAAATGCCCTTATAGCCAGAGAACTATCAAGCTGGATGTCTCAACTTTTACAGAGAAAAACTACAAGCCCAGAATGTTAAGAGTCTTATCCAAGGACACAGCTAGTCCCAATTCCCAGCCAAGTGTTAGTCTCACTAGACCATGATGCCAAACTAAAATGAAATCAATGAGAAGAGATTTGTAAACTTGAGAAGAGTAATATAATGAGAAAGCGTGTGAACACAGAGGATGAATACTGATGGATGCCTACAGAAATGGGGTAACTCTCCTAGATCGCTCATGGAGTCAAGAACAAGCAAGTCTGAAAGTTAAGAAGCTGTTTCTCCACCTCTGATACATGGTCTATGAAAGACATAAATCATCAGATGTTACAAATAATGGAAACTCTTCCTAAATGTGCCATTTCCCTGTGGGAGGAGAGAAGAGAGTGACAAGAATAAATAGAGTCAGATCCCATGATGGCTCCATTTAAAAAAGTATTTATTTATAGACCGGAGAAACATCAAGACCATTCAACATGCTTTGTGGCAAACCCAGCAAGAAGGAAAGAAAAGATCACTCTGTTCCTACCCTTCACCAGTCTGCAGAACCTATGGAACGGATGAAAAGATAATCTGTGAGAAGAACTAGCAAGCTTTACCGAAGAAGAAATGGTCTTTCTAAAAAATGCAACCATTGATTCATTTATCGAGCGCTAAGAACTTACTCTACCTATGCTGTGCATAACTGCTAAGAGTGGCTGTTTCTTTCCAAACAACCATCTGGTCTTACTTTTTTCTTTTTTTCTTCTACTATATAGCTGCTCAGGGCCTTACTTTGATTTCAATGCTAAGAGTCAAAGGGGTGGATAAAGAAAAAAAAAAAATGATCCTTTGAGACATGATCTTTTCCCCTAAAGCGCTTATTCCTTATTTCCCGCACACTCAGATTGTGTTAGAAATTGTATTTATACAAACACACACTAAGGACAAGAACACTCTCCTTTCAACCTCAATGACATTAATATCAGTGATGGTTAATTTTATATGTCAATTTGACTCGGATTATGGGGTGCCCAGATTACACATTATTTGTGGGTGTGTCTAGGAGGGTGTTTCCGGAGAGATTAGCTCCTGAACAGTAAAGCAGTTTCCCTCCCCAATGTGGGTGAGCACTATCTAATCCATTATGGGCCTGAACAGAACAAGGACAAGAGGCAGAGGAAGGAAGAATTCACCAGTCACTCCCTTTTTTTCCCCTGCCTCACAGCTTACATCGGGACATCTCATCTCATCTTCTCCAACCCCCAAACTGGGATATATTTATACCATCAATTCCCCTGGTTCTCAGGCCTTTGGACTCTGATTGAATGACACCAGTGGCTTTCCTGGGTCTCCAACTTGCAGATGGCAGATCATGGGACTTCTCAGTCTCCATAATCATGTCAGCCAATTTCTCATAATAAATAAATACATTATCTCCTTGTGGTTCTGTTTCTCTGGAGAACCCTAATAACTCATATTAATTCTTGAAGTTGTATGAACAGTAGAAAAAAGAGATATAATCAGAGCAGAAAAGGAGATTCCAAGAAAAGGAGAAACACATTTCTTCCTGCAAAGGGAAAGGAAACCAGGAGGAAGAAGGTGCTGCCATGTGAGTTGTAGAGTATATGGCATAAAACAATCAAAATGCGCCTCTAATTGCCAACCACCTAGGTCTGTTAGTTTTGGTAGCTAACCAAAATGTAGACTGACCTCCAGACTAAACAGACAGACCTCCTTCCTGACCTCAAGAGGTTCCTTTACCTCGGGCAGTTGATCAGCATCCATGCTAAAAAGCGGCACACATTTACAGCCTTCAAATTGGAGTGTGATATTGCTGAGATTTGCTCTGATCTCCAGGGCCTCAAAGCACTCTCCCTTTTTGTTCTGTTTTCTGGCCCAAAGTTCTTATAATAAGGATGTGATATGCATGGTACCTGGCCATCCATAATCCTTGTTCTTTAATTTATTCAGCAACAGCCATGTGTCAAGTGCTGGACCCCATGCTTGGCACTAGGAATCCAGAGATGGGCACAACGAGGCTCTTCATCCAAAGGGTTTGGCACAAGTGCAGGAACAGAAGCAAAGGGTGCTGACAGCACGGAGTGAAGTGTCCAAGCAGAGAACTGCACGAGGGGAAGCACCTACCTGTGCCAGAGGACGCTGGGAGGCGCTCCGGTTACTGCACTGGGAGATGTCAAGGATGAGCAGGTGTATGTCAAGTGAATTTTACAAACAATATCATGGTAGATGCTCTTGGAAACACTATAAAGTAGGTGCCACTATCCTCATTTTACGGTTAAGCAATTGGAAGTTTAAAGAGGTCCAGTAATTTGTCCGCCAAAGTTATAGAGTAAGTGGCACTAGTGTAACCACACTACACAGCAAGCCACTTCAATCAGAGGCCTCATCTTCTTCACCTGGATAATTCTGATAATGTCCAGCACATAACAGGTGTTCAATACGCATACATCCAATCAATCCAAGTCACTGGACTTCATATCCCATGTTCTTTTAGCTCTGTCCTAGTAAAACTAATCATGAAAGATTCATACAAAGAAAAATTTAGCCGTCCATCTGCTTAAGAAACAAACAACAGGTCTTAGTGTACTGCCGTCATTTCAGGCCAAAGACAGAGTGTATGTGTGTGCATGTATATATGTCCGTATACAGCCAAAGAATCTAGATGCATATGCTATCTATGTTCTCTTAGTCAGAGCCAGGAAAGAACTTGGATTCTCAGTAGCAGTTCAGTTCAGCTTTGTAATTATTGGCAGAGAGAGAGGCAGGAGGAGGGAGGAGAGAGAGAAAGGTTCCTCACAAAGCCGGACCCATCTATCTTGTTCTTCTTTCTCAGAGGCAGCAACTAGAATTGATCTGTGATCGTTTTTCCTGTCTTACAGGAATATCCAGAGAGCCACAGTGTCCTTGTAGAGAGAAGAGACCTCCCTTTAGTTGATTCGGGTTGGGTTTAACAACAAGCAGAAACTCAATTTAAAAACCAAACCACTGCAGGTTATGTGTAACTCAATATTCTGAATTTGCAACTAAAAATTAAAAACTCCATATTGTTTTCCCTGCATAAGCAAACTTCTAACAACCGGCAATGTCTGACAATAGTGCAGATATGCATTACCCTCTGCTAATAGTCCTGCAAAGCCCTGTGGACTGATAAGAATGCTCGGGAGAGCATCAGACACCGAGCCAAACACAGAAAAAAATCAAAGACCAAATTCTGTTTTCCACGCACTCCTTCAATTAACAGATATTTATGGAGCACCAAACCTACTCCCAACACTATGTTCATAAGCTCAAAACCAAGATGGGCTCTGATCTCATGGGCTTATTGACAAATGATGCATACAAACAAGGTGATGTGATAGAAGTTTCAAAATGGATGTCATGAGGGCACATATGAGGGACATCTCATCCAGATTTGAGGAGTTCAAGAAAAGACTCCAGGGAGATAAGACCTAGGAAAGAGCCATCAGCTGCAAGAAGAGAGAGAGAAGGAGTGTTTCAGGGAGTGGCATGGGCAAAGGCCAGGAGAGAAGAGGATGGCACCTCCGTAGAATGCTAAGGAGTTGGTGTGGGCAAGGGCAGTCCAAGACAAAGAGCAAGGGACAGGGCCAGATCACGCAGGGCCTTGCAGCCTGGTCAGGGTTAGTTGGGCTTTAACCTGAGGGTAATGGAGACTTGTCAGGGCAAGGAATGGTCTAGGAAAACAGGATGATCTGGGATTGGGGGAGGGAGAGGCAGAGTGGATGATCCAGGATCGGGGGAGGAAGAGGCTGACTGAGCTGTGCCACTACAACTCCTACATTTCCAAGCTGAGAGTAGACTAAGAAAAAGGCATAAAGCTTGTGTGCTCTGTCACGTTGCCTCGCTTGGCAGCTTCTAGTCTCTAATGACTGTCTGCTGTCCTCTCCAAAGCCATCAGCCAGGCAGGGCCCATTCCAAACTGACATGGAAAGTGACATGAACAAGCAAGAAGTGGCCATAGGTGATGGCGAGAAATAAAAGGCAAGGAATGAGATGGGAACCTTAGATGACTTCACAGGATTATTTCATTCAACCACTTCTAGGTACCCAGTTCCTCCTTCATCAGTTTCTTTCCCTTTCTTTTATTTTCTTTCTTTCTTCTTCCTGCATCAATTTCTCTCCCTTTTTCTTTTCCCTCCCTCTCCCTCTCCCTTCCCTTCCTCCTCTCTCTCTCTTCCCTTCCTCCTTTCTTCCCTCTTTCCTTCCCTCCTTTTTGTTTAGAGACAGAGGTCTCACTCTGTTGCCCAGAGTGAAGTACAGTGGCATGATCATAGCTCACTGCAGCCTCAAACTCCTAGACTCAGGGGATCCTACTGCCCCAGCCTCCTGGGTAACTGGGACTGCAGGCACATATTACCACATCCAGCTAATTTATTTTATTTTTTTATAGAGACAGGGTCTCACTTTGTTGCTCAGGATGGTCTAGAACTCCTGGCTTCAAGTGATCCTCCTGCCTTGGCCTCCTAAAATGTTGGGAATATAAGCATGAGCCACCACACCTGGTCAAATTTCTTTTAGAGGAAAAAAAAAATCTATGCCTTGCTGTAAATGAACATTTCTTCTGAATGTGCAATATGTGCTAACTAACTTTAGAGGGATACAACATGAAGTTTGAGAAAGTATATTTTCCAAAAGGATTGAAATGTATAGATGCCCCTGCTCAGTGGTAGAGAATACTTTAAAAATATGTATTAGGATAACTATAGGATTTCCAGGGACTTTTTTGTTTATTTGCTTTATTTTTGCTCTTTGTAGCAGAAGTACAAATGGCAGACTCTACAAGGTCTTCAAAGAATGTTTTCTGGGTAATTCTGAGATCAATGTAAAAACACCTGGGAGCTATAGGTGCTTGGGGGTTACAGAAGAACATCTAAAAAAACACATCCTGGTGTTCTCACTCCTTGTGGTAATAAACTGTCAGGGGCTGGAGGACTAGGCTTACCCCCATGGCTACAGCTAGGTCTACAACTATTAACAGACATATGCGTGCAAAAAGACAAGGCCTGTCTCAGGGAGCTGACGGAGGGCCTGGCTGTACCTTCACAGCTCATGATGCATTAAATGTCTTCCATAAATGTTGACTGAGGGGCTCCAGCTTTCCTGCAACATTAGGAGGGCAGCGGGTCTCACCAGATTACCCCTGTCATCCTTAGGGAAGCGGGGAATTGGTGGATCCGGACACAGCCAAAGGCCTCCTGAGCACCAGGGGCCTCCGCTCCTGGGGCAGTGAGAGAGTGGCAACTGGAGAGGTCTCTCCCTGCCCCTTCTCACATCATCATCTCTCTAGGTGGTGGACACTCATGCTTTCCTGGAAAACAGCGGAAGCAGCTGGCTCACCCAGGGTCGCACAACCAGGGCTTGATGGGGAAAACACCAAAAACACACACACACAAATAACCCCTACATCAACCCCTATGGGCCTTGAGCTGCAGCGCACATTTTAGCAGCACCACAGAAGGTGCCAAAGTGTTTCTATCGTCTCTGGCTGTTTTCTGCATATATTCATTATATTAAAACCACTGTCTCCTCTTTGGAAAGTAAATCTCGAGGGCAGGGACTCTGACCACTTTCAGAATCCTGCAACTTGGAGTCTTGGTGCTCCTTAATGAAAACTGCACATAAAAGAAACATTGCCAATGTTTAAAAGCCTGAGCTTCCCTTCCTAGGTCACTGGCTGGCCATCTGCTCTCTGGCCCAGAATTCCTGCTTTCCCTCTTCCTCCACACGCCCATTTGAACATCCTCTGGCATTTTATATTGCTGTGTCTCATGGCCTATGGGACTAACGAGGCAAGGACTTCCCAGAAATGAAGGCGAAAAAGGAAGGAAGCGAACAATCTGGCCACGCGAGCACACTGCTCTTTATTGTTTGCTAGATTCCGTGCATTGTATCTGCGGGGTGGTCCGCTGGTCCCCAAGGTAGAAGCCAACTAATGTGTCAAATATGCATTAAGATCTGTACCTTTTAGAGAAAGGTGGGATGGAGGTCATTCTTTCTGAATAAAGAGAAATTCCCTGAGATAGATTTGCATTGGTAGAGGAATAAAAACTTTACCTGCTTCAACCAAATTCCAAAATATGGCCATTCCATTCCTGAGTTTTGTTAGTCACCTCCACTCACAACAGCTATGGAATCACTGCCAAATCTCAGTCTAGAGACCATGGATACAGTTTGACTAAATCGGGGGAAAGGAAAAGGATCACTCTAACAACAGTCACAGACAATATCTGCCCAAGATCAAATACAGGATCATTACACAAGAAGACACTTGAAAATGGAATACAGCAATAAAAATGAGACAAGCTCTCTTACGTAAGAGAGAAACTGATGTATTTGGGCAACTACAAAGATGACATTTGGAGGGCCTAGTAGGAAAAAATATTGATTTCTGAAGGAATGATTCACTCCTCCAACATACTTTCCCTGTAATCACTACTTCCCAGACACTTCCTATGTAAACTCGGTATTACTAAAAACTCCAGGTCTAGACCTGACTTTACTGACTTTTTCATCTGTTCCATATAGAACTCTTCTATGGTCTCTCCTCAGATGCTTGGGCAGCAGCAGGTTTAGTATCTTAACAGTGCTTTCCTCTTGATACTAAGATACCCTTTATTTCATTCTGATTTGTAGTATGTATGAGCCCTTCTCTCCAACATCAGCCCTCCCGCAATAGTCACCCAGATTTTCTTCTTCATGGACATCTCCAAATTCTTTCCCAGCAGAGTAAACTCATCTCACATCCTGCCCCGCCAAATCCCCTCCTCATTCACCACTCCCACCTGCTCAGAAAGCTGCCCCTTCCGCAGCCAGGATCAACACCCTCATTCACACACCCTCAGAACACTGCAGCTTGGCACCATCAGAACCACAAATGGCCCGCTGCGAGAGCCCTGCACAGTTACCCAGCTCCAGCAGCTGAAACCCTCTCCCTTTCCCTTCTGTCGCTGAATGTTCAAGTTCAAGGTTACTGAGAAGTGCCAGATTTCGTCTGGAAAGTCCTCCAGTCAGTGAAAAGGCTGAAGGTATGCAGAGGTTTTCTCCACCAGGCAGCCTTCCCAGAGCGGTAGGATGGTGATAACTTTTGCTCTTGGCTAATTCAGGGTTTCCCACAAAGCATCTGGACTCTTCCACCGTTCTGATCAACCCTGTTCACCACCTTCCTACCCTCACCCCGAGGGGATCTTACTTCCACTTCGAACTTCAATATTGCCGAGTGGTACCCTTCTTAAGACTTGGCCACTCGATAATAGCTAATATTTCATAGCAGTGGCCCCGCTGTTAACGTGTGGTGGGGGTCAGTGAGAGTTCAACAAGGTGGCCGTCTGTTATGAGCAGCATGATTTATAGGCTATGTTGCTGATTATCTCTTAAAATCTCTTTTAGCTCTGCATTTTGGTGAAGAGCACTGTAGATTATACGCAAGCTTTGTCTCACCCCGTTAACGGAGGACAACTGTATTAGCCATCTGAGCCCGAGTTCCCATGCTACTTAATTGCTATGTCGTCGCGTTAACGAAGTTAGGAGGGGGGCTGGCAAGAGCGTAAATCACCTTCATGTACAGATATTTGTGGTTTTACTTTTCCTTTTGCCAGCTTGTCTCTGTTTCAATTGCCTACCATCTGCCTTTGAACAATCTAAGTGCGAGCAGATAGATTTTATTTGGAGGATGAAATGCTTTGAGCTCATCCTAGCAAAGCATTTTCATATACTGGTGTTCAGGGCATTTTCTGTTTAATAGGATCTCAGAGGCGATTCGATTTGGGTTGGGAGTTGGTTCCTTCCAATACTCAGAGTACACTGTCAAATAAAAACCTCCTGATTATATTTTGCGACAGAAGGAACAGGGTAGTCAAGGGTCCAGACGTCACCTCTCACCTTACAATGAGCCCTAGAAACACCCCACTGGAGTGCAGGTGACAAGGCAGACGGGCAAGTGCTGTTTTATGCATACAGCCTAGTTCCTACTCCACCATCCTTCATTCATTTTGAGCTTAAAAAAAAAAAAAAAAATCAGGTCCAAACATGAAGCACACAGGACCTTCTGATTTGTGGGTTTGTTTTTTTTTTTTTCACATGACCTAAAAACACCCAATTAAAAAGTAGGTTCATTCACTCAGTTCACCTGGTTGAGTTTTTCACACAAATAAGATTATTTTGACTTGAACCAATCTGTTATTTTGAAAATACAGCCTAAAATAAAACTAACTGCTGGGTCAAAAGCCAATATACACTGGTGGGAGTCAGGAGACCTGACTTCTAGTCCTAAAATGGCAATAATAGCCTTGGGACCTTCAGTAGGTCACTTAACCGAGCTTTGGGCCTTGGTCTGAAATACCTTAAAACTATAGCTCTAAATGTCTAAATTCTGTTATTCTAATGAATTTTTATTTATTTATTTTTATTGATACATATTAGATGTACATATTTTCAGGGTACATGTAATGATTTGATACATTTACAATCAAATCAAGTTAACTGGTATATCCATCACCTTAAATATTTCTCTTTCCTTTCTACTAGAAACATTCAAATTATTCTCTTCAAGCAATTTTAAAATGTACAATCGATTAACATGAACTATAGCCACCCTACTCATCTACTGAACATCAAATCTCATTTCTTTCTATCCAAATCTAATGACTATCTTCTGAACTACAAGTGCCTCGCAGTCAGAACTGATTGGATAGATGTCAGGATGATACTTGCCACAGTCCTTTATTTTTGGGACAGGAGACCCAAAGCATTGTACAGCAAACCCCAGGTTTAACGAAAGAGGCAAAAGAGACAAGGCTGCCACCTTGGGCCCCTCTCAAAAAGCTCCCAGAACTAGCCATTCTAGCAGCAGTTTTAAGCTAGAACCCTAATTTCCTTCTCTCTTCCCCGCCCCCCCCCCAACCTTACCCTTTTTCAGGAACAAGTGGGATGACAGCAGGGGAGAGGAGGAGGTCCCTGTCTTGGGAAAAAGAAAGCCCCAGGAACCTTTAAGGTTTGGGTTATTCCCATCACTTTTTAGGGGCAAGACAGTTAAGGAAAAGCAAGAACAACCCACAATCCCTGCTCACTTAATATCCCTCTCCAAAAAATATGGGTTTTAATAAAATGCTAGTGACTCTTCATTATAAATGATTAGAACCCAGAAAAGAATATTTTTAAAACCCTGCAAGGCAAGTTTTAAAGTGTAGTACTTACTGAAATGTCATGCTTTAGGTGGAATAATATTTCACCTACCCATCTATCCATATGAAAGCTATTAAAGGCCACTTCTCATTTACAAAGAGAGAATTTGTGCGTATGTCTGACCTGGTCTTAAAACTGATCCTACAAGCCACCTCCCTAAATCTTCTCCCCGGTTATATTTAGAAGAGTGTGAGCTTCTTTTTTGTTCCTAAAATGATGCTGCCCTACAGTGGGGTTAGACTCCAGCAGAATTTCCTCAATCCCTTCCATCTAGTCCCAGGACAGGGTGTGTTATAAACAGGATGGCACTATCCTTATAGTGAAAAATGTTATAAATGAGTAACAATAGTTAAAGAATATAAGTACTTGAGTAAAAGTTTGAATAGGAATGCCTACTTAGTTACTGAAATTACAGCAATAATTAGTTTCTAAGACCACTATTTGAAAAATTGGTAGCCTCAAACTGGGTTTCTTACCCAAACGAAATAAGACTCATATCAATTACAAAGAAAAGGGTAATTTTTAAGCTTTTACTCTACAAGAATCACATGAAGTACTTCTCAGTTATTAGAAATTTGAAATTATTGTAATCAAAAGCTGCCCAAAATCTACTGTTTTTCCCTTCTTCCTGAAACGCATGCTTGATACCAAATACGACGATGCCCACTTGGCAAATTTTGGCGATGAAAACTGATATAATCTCTAATTACAAGAATACAGTGTATCCCCGAAGAACAAGAAAATTTTAAAGAAAAAAAAAAGAAACAATGAACTACAAAATGAACAAGCCCAGGTGAACAATTAAGTACTAACACAGTAATTTTGGGAAGGAATGTGATTGGGGTAGAATCATGGAAAAGCAGAGAGAAGGGCAAGAAGATGGTGTGAAGATGAGTGAATGGCTGCTGGGGAAGAAGGGCCTGCAGATCAGTGGATGAGGCACACTTGCTTGTGAAGATCTCATTTCGGCACATCCTGCTTTAAAGGTTTACAGGCCAGACGTTATGTGCTGGTGGCAACGGTTTCTACTTTGGGAATACGAATGAATATATGATAAAATGAGGGAGGACCAAGATTATTTTATATTAATAAAGGAAAAGAGGGTTCCTATATGAATAGAACATGAATGGTAGCTCCCCAAAATACCTTTACAGAGGTGAAGGGAAAGAAAGGCTGGAAGAAGATGGGGAGGGACCCGGGGAGGAGGTGGAGAACTGAATGGTAAAGCTAAGTAAGCTAATAATAGAGGCAGAAGGAAGTACTGCGCCACAGGAGATAGAGATGTAAAGGCAGAAAAGCAGGCGAGCCTGGGAATCGCTGGTAATTATCCTGTTGCACAAGAGGCGGCACAGCCAGGGCCTCAAAAAGAAGAAAGAAAAGAAAGAAAAGAGAGAAAAGAAAGGAAAGAAAGGAAAGAAAAGGAAGAAAGGAAGAAAGGAAGGAGGAAGGGAGGAAGGGAGGAAGGGAGGAAGGGAGGAAGGGAGGAAGGGAGGAAGGGAGGAAGGGAGGAAGGGAGGAAGGGAGGAAAGGAGGAAACGATGAAAGGAGGAAAGTAGGGAGGGAGGGAGGGAGGGAGGAAGGAAGCGAGGAAGGGAGGAAGGAAAAAAGTCCATCCCTGTCCCTTCCCCTTCCTCCCACAGTCTTTTGGATCAGACTTCGAAGTCACTTACAATCCAAGCTTGAGATTGGCAACTGCGCACCTTATGGTTAAAGAGTCCTACTATGATTTGTGAACAGTATTTTGATGTTTTGGGAATGCATATGGGTTTGACGTGGTGTAAAGCCCGGGAAGGGGGAAGCAAAGCCCAGGAAAGGGGAAGCAAGTTTAAGGAAAACTTTTAAAAAGATATGTGTGCATGTGCGTGCGGGTGTGTACAGAATTAGACCTAATTTTAATTCTCCCACAAAGAGTTGCAAAGAGTTGTAGGGATCTGAAGACATGGCCCTGAGCTCAGTACAGCGCACCCAGAGGAAAGCCAAGTACAGGAGCAGACGGGCAGCTGCCTCCCATCTTTGAGCACAGGGACGTGCCAAAGGAACCGGGCTGCTGGCCCACAACGTCCAACATCCTGCTCTGAAGATGGCCCGTAAGGAGGTGTGTTTGTCTTTGTTTAACAGAGGTAGCACACCTGGCTGGGCAATTGTGCAATAGGAAGCCACAGGGGGAAAATTTCTTCCTGATCTCATCTTGTGATCAGATTCCGCCCTGAAGCATAAGGCTTAAGTGTCCTTGCAACTTTCATCCAGAAGAAAGAAAAACATACCAACCAGCCCTTCTCCGACCCAGCCAGGGATCATAAAAATGGAAGAAGTTCAGAAAAGACCCTTGGCATCTGTGCTGTCTTTGGAAACTGGGTGCCACCTTTGCCACATGGAAGACTAGTTGAAAGGCTATTCCTCTACAGCCCTAATCTCACATGATACTCTTTTCGATAGAAATAATTTGTTAGAATATAACGGCATATCCTTTTGTAAGGCCTGCCATATCAATTTTTTTTAAAAAAAACAGTGTGAAGTCCTTTACCGAGTCACCCATCACAATTTAGAATTTGGAAAGTACGTTAGCTTTTGCTGGGTGGAGGGAGAGGAGGGTGTCCCTCCCACACAGCTACACAGGGCACTTGTTATTGCATTCTTATTGGCATTTCAATCATTCTTTAAGAAAAGGCTCATGAAATTTTCTCCAAGGCAGGTCAATTTTTAAGCAATTTCAAGTGAAAACAATGTCCAACAGACCTATAGTTGTGGTAGTTCAAAAGTCTGTTCTCAGCTGGGTGTGGTGGTTCACACCTGTGATCCCAGCAATTTGGGAGGCTGAGGCCGGAGGATCACTTGAGTCCAGGAATCCAAGACCAGCCAGGCAACACAGTGAGACTTTGTCTCCACAAAAAATTTAAAAATTGGCTGGGCGTGGTGGTTCACACCTGTAATCCCAGCACTTTGGGAGGCCGAAGCAGGTGGATCGCGAGGTCAGGAGTTCAAGACCAGCCTGGCCAAGATGGTGAAACCCTGTCTCTACTAAAAATACAAAATTTAGCTGGGCGTGGCAGCGTGCACCTGTAATCCCAGCTACATGGGAGGCTGAGGCAAGGAACTGCTTGAGCCTGGGAGGCGGAGGCTGCAGTAAGCCGAGATCACGCCACTACACTCCAGCCCGGGCGGCAGAGTGAGACTCCATCTCAAGAGGCTGAGGCAAGGAACTGCTTGAGCCTGGGAGGCGGAGGCTGCAGTAAGCCGAGATCACGCCACTACACTCCAGCCTGGGCGGCAGAGTGAGACTCCATCTCAAGAGGCTGAGGCAAGGAACTGCTTGAGCCTGGGAGGCGGAGGCTGCTGTAAGCCAAGATCACGTCACTACACTCCAGCCTGGGAGGCAGCGTGAGACTCCATCTCAAAAAAAAAAGTTATCCAGGTATCGTGGCACACACCTGTAGCCTCAGCTACTTGGGAAGCTGAGGTGGGAGGATCGCTGGAGCCCAGGAGGTCGAGGAAGTGAGCTATGATCATGCCACCGTATCAAGCCTGGGAGACAAGGCAAGTCCCTATTAAAAAAAAAAAAAGAAAATAAACCACCAGGTTTGCTCTTCAGCAGGTTGCTAGAACCAAGACCATAATCTGCCGTGGAACTAAATGGCAGACAGTCTCCAGATTAGATTGTGACATACTAATTCTTAGGAACCCTAGGTTCATGAGCACCAAGCCCTAGGTCCTTGTGTCCTCTGAACACTGGGCCTGGTAAGGCTGTAAAGGCAGGGGAAGTAGAAGGGGAAGGAAATGGCTTCTCACTCAACAGCCTCAACAGTGAAGACACCGAGCAAGGGTTCTGGTAGCATTCATGGAGGAAACTTTAAGTCCATAATAGAAGCTTAATAAATACCTGATGATTACAAAAATTCTGTTCAACTACTATCCATCGGCCTTCTTCTGTGCCAGGCACCGTGCTGGACACTGGAAATGTAAGCAGCACATTGTCCGAGGATGAGGTGTGTACGCTGAGTGTTTAAGAGGGAGCACAACTTCCGTGACTGCCCCTACCTGAGCAGCTTCTTAAATGTGTATTTTCACATTCATATACAGACCTATGCTTTCTGCTCCCTAAGTGGTCCAGATCAGCACCCCTGTAACAACTCTCAACCTACTGCGCAAGCCCTCAAGGAGCCCATCTGAGCAAAGCAAGAAGACCCTTAAATGCCCTGAGTGGACAGACAGGCCAAGAGAAGCCGCGTGGAGACCGACCCACCCCGCAGCCAAGATGAAGTCAAATCTGGCAGGGCTGGCAGGCAGCTGCCACGTGGGTCTGCAACAGAGAGCCCCCAGCAGGCGGTCAGGAAAACTCGTGACAGTTTCAGGGAAACTGTAAAAGGACTCTTGCTGGGGTCTGGTTGGGTTCAGGAAGCCAGAAGTTTTCACATATCCTCATGCCCTGAATCCCAGCTGTACCTCAATGGCAACAAAAATAGGGAGAAAACGAGCTATTCGGGCTTGTGTGGAAGGCCCAGTTTTGTCTGCTTATATCTGAAAGTAACTTGATTTCTCCCAAGTGGTCCATTTCACACTTATCAGATCACACTTAATCAGATTCATAACCCTAACACACTCTCTTAAGACTGCCCTCTTTAAATAAATGTCACTGGGCTATCCACTGTAAACAGCAATGTTGAGGCTGTCCTACCATCCATAAGACATAACTTTGAGTTGTTTTTCTAGTCCCATAGTATGCCCAGTAATTCTCACCGGCTTAGTCCCTCCAGGCAACCCATTAGGAGTAAAATGAGAGCTCCAGAAAGATCTTCATCTCAGATAGGGTAGGAGAGAACATGGGCTGTACAAGAGAAGACTGGAAAGAGCTGACTCAATTAAGAGAGGGATTCTTCCCTTGACATGGAAAGGCCAATCACAGACCTCAGAGAAGTTTCAGCAAGCCGTGCTGCTCTTCCGGGCTATCTCTCCCGACTAGCTCTTAGAGGAATGGGGTGGGGGAGCAACTAGCAGCCCCATACAGTGGTGACCTGCCACTGGGTCCCAGATACCACAGCCAGCTATGGCCAAGACCGCACACGGCTATAACAAACAGCCACTGGTTCTCCCTCCCTGACCCAAGAGGCATCCTGAGCCACATCAAAAAAAAAGGATGATCAGTTAATACATTCATTTATCTTAGGCTGTCTGTGCTGTTTCTGGCACATCCAGCCTGAAGGTTCTCAAGCTTCTTCTCCAGCTATCTATATTCCCCTCTAGAAAGTAGGCAACTGAGAGGGAGAGCATTTGTGAGTGCCCTGTGTGTACATGTCAGTACTTACGCCTCACAGGAGCCCCTTAGGTATGGGAGGTGGCAGTATGTTCGCCCTGACATGGAGTCCTGATATGTTTCAAAACACAGGTCTCTACCTTTCTTCTTTCCTCAACCCTCACAGAGTATTTGCTCAGGATGTCAACTGTGTGAGGTCTTTATCCTACATATCAAAGAGTCTGGCACCAATTAAGTCCATAACAGAAGCTTAATAAATACCTACTGATTAAGAAACTCTATTCAATTAATAGCCATTGGTTGTCCTCTGTGCCAGACCTTGAGCTGGACACTGGAAATATAAAAATGAACCCATCAGACTCCTGTCCTCAGTGGGCTTTCAGTCTAGTGTGGATGATAATTCAAGGATAACTGGATTGTTGCCAATAACAGAAGCAAGTTCAATGAGCTGCGGGAACACTGTGCCCAGCAGCAACAGGGAGGCTTGAGAAATGGACTCCCAATGACAAACTGGCTGCCAGGCAGAAAGAAGATCGAGCGAAGATTCCAGGCATAAATGTTCATTACATGGGCTGGGCATAGTGGCTCATGCCTATAATCCCAGCACTTTGGGAGGCCGAGGTGGGCGGATCATTTGAGCCCAGGAGTTTGAGACCAGCCTGGTGAAACCCTGTCTCTACTAAAAATACAAAAATTAGCCTAGTGTGGTGGTACGTGCCTGTGGTGTCAGCTACTCGGGAGGCTGAGATGGGAGAATCACCTGAGCCCAGGAGGCAGAGGTTGCAGTGAGCTGAGATTACTCCAGCCTGGGCCACAGGGAGAGACCATGTCCTCCCGAGAAAAAAGTTCACTATGTGGTTGGAACATAATGTGGAGATGATACTAGAAAGGTAGGCAGTAAAGGGCCTTGCAGGTGATAAGAAGCTGGGGTTCATGCTACACTGTGGTGTGAGACAGAGAGTAACAAGATCACATTTTTATCTGCAAAGAATCATTCCAAGTTGTGTTGGGGGTGGGGAGAAAATGGAGCAAGGAAGATCAGAGAGGAGACAACCGAAAGGTCTGGGGCCAGAAGGAAGGCAGTGACAGCCGGTGTGGAGGAGAAAGACGAGTATGCACCAGACTGCTTGGCAGGCTGGAAAAGGCGGCACACCTGCCCTCCAAAGCTTCCATTCCAGTAGCAGTAAGAAGCAACAAGTGGAAGAGTCTGTTAGTGTATCGTGGACCAAACAAGGGTCACCGTTCGCTAACCTTAGTCCTGGATGGCTTTTGCGGCAGTGCTGGCTTTAAGTTGGCCTTAGAAGAATGTCAGAGAGGTGACTTGACAGAACCATTCATTTATTACCCTTCTTTTGGCGGTTCTCCCCTGTGATTCGTATCCTGGTTTTATTTAGCCCTATCTTCGTAAGACTCTTAGATTCTTGTAACAGAAACCTCCACCAAGAAAAGCTGCCATCTCCTCTCATATTAATCCCACTCATCAACATCTCTTGGCAGTTTCTGACTTATGTGGGACAAAAATAAATAAATAAAAACAATAATAATAAGACTTTGCCAGGCTAGCAAACTGATCCAGTCAGAGGATTATAAGAGACACCTGTTTTTCAATACAGCAGCTGCTAACACAGCAGAAGCATGGCATCGTAGTAACAAGAAAGAGTTCTCTTCCATTAAAAACCCAGTAGTAGCAGAAACTGGCATGGACTGATGTTCAACTATGTCACCTGAATGTGAAAAGAAGTTCAAATAAGACTAGACACATAACAGGAACCCTGCTTTGCCAACGTGGGAACCCAAATGCTAGTTTGCTGATGGGGAGGTGATTTACCGATTCATCCAAGTACACTAAGGCACAAATCCTTAAAGCGGCTATTATATACTTAAGAGTGTTATCAAAAACACACTGAAGCTTTTTGAAGTTTGGTTGATTCATACCCTGTGGCTGACCAAACACCTCTTCACTTAAGCCAGCTTAAAAAAAAATATTGCCCGGTTTGGAATGTAGACACTAACATAGAAGCACATAAACAACACTAAATTATTTTTTCAGTTCACCACTGAAGACAGACAAGATACACACACACACACACACACACACACACAACCTACCAACATATAAACACCACAGGCAAACTATCTCAAATGTACAATATGTACACATTATCTTTCCATACCAGACCACGGAGATGCTCTTAGAAACAGCTTGTTAACAGCCCCTCACATTGCTGTTTAACAATCCGTTTATAGCCCATCACAAAGCCAGGCCTCCAAGGAGATATATTTTACATCTATATGTTAGGTTTCTTTGCCACAACAAGGCTGGATTTTGTGTAATCTTTTCCTCTATATGCTAGAAAACAGATTATGCCATAATTTCTGCAATTTATCATCCCATGAGCATGCAATACATGTGGCATATATGCAAACAGAGTCACAAGCACAAACCCTGGAATAAATGCAGGACGGTGCCCAAGAAAGCACAAGCCACTCCAGATAGGCCTGACTAAAGCTAAAAATAGCCCATAAAGGCATTGTGTCAGCTACCCTCTCACTGTCCTCCCTAGAGCATGCTAATCCTAACCTCCAGTGTTGGTGCTTAAGCTTGAGCCTTTGGTAGCTGTACCTAGGAACCGTTCCCTAACCCAGGAAGCTACTTTCTAGGTGTTGGAGTATGCAGAAATCGTTCAATGCACTTCAATTATTAGTCCATTCATGCACACAAATGCAGACAAAGACTGAACCTGAAATTGTGCATTTTCTCCTAAAGCCTGACATTTGTGCCCTGGGGCACCAGGACCAGCTGAGAGATGTCCCTTTTGGCAAATGGTATAACAGAAACCTCTCAAGTGCTAAGCATGCTCAACTGCCCAAGAACCACCCAGCCAACAGGACTAACTCTTGCCTTACCCTGGCGAGTGTGCAGCAAGAAGTTTCTCAAAGCAGCACAATCTTGTCCACACAGACCCCACCTGAGGTCCCAAAAGATTAAAGGGAGTGCACTCTCATAATATGAGACCCTAGGAAGAACCACAGACACCAATTTGGGGACCAGGGCTGCGAAGAAAATTCTTTCCAATTATCTATTTGGCATTTAGTCTAGCAGAAATATGTGCATAAAGGAAGAGTAACTGGGTTTTCCCAAACTAAGCTCTGCAAGTCATCCAAAAGAGCACCCAAATAAGAAATAGGCTGTGTTGTGAACTCACATTCACCTATAACCTACATATAAGCCAACCAAGGAGCAGGAAGACTATATCTCATCCACCCACACCTCCTCCACAGTGAACCTTCAAAGACCACAGCTGAAATGAAAATGTACACAGACCAACTTTCCCTTCAATCAGACTGTTCAACATGATGGCTAACAACAAACGCACACACAGGCATTCCCCCTAGTTCAGAGAAGCTCCATTTGGCCATTTTACCAAGTTTTTCAAGACAGAGAAATTCTCAGAAGAACTGGCTAGTGACTCTCAGAAGAATGTTAGTGACTTATGCCACTGGGCCCACCTCTTCCCTCTTTGCTGCAATAACAAAGCCTTTCAGTGGGACCTGCTGGCTCACCTACCTTTCTTCCTTCTTGCATTTTTAAGGTTTTTTTTTTTCCCACTCTGGGGCCTTATCCCACATGTCTCCCAGCAGGTCAAACTGCCTTGCATCCAAAAGATAAGTAAATACACTGCTGTTTATGTCAGCGGCTCCTTGTTCATTTTCTAAGGGTAGGTGGCTTCAAAAAGATAAAGTGTTGGGAAGGGTGGGAACATGCAAGACAGGTGTACTACCAGGTGCCCTACTTGAGATGTCACCTAACACCAAGGTCCTTTTGCTCATTGCCCTGCCTGTCTCGGCGAAAGTTAAAGATACTCTTACAGCACGCTGCAAAAGATTAGAGGATCATCACCCCAGCCTTGCTGTGCTCGCCAACATTCCCCCTGGATTCCATTGTGTTCCAAAGCCACATCTGACCTACAGCTGACTTCTGCCTGCAGAGGAGCACACCCTCACCTCCTCACTCACAGCCCTGCCAGACACAAGGAGCCTCAGAGATGCAAAGAGGCAGAACACAAAATTCAGAAAGGGAGCCTTTGTTTCTTTGGTTCTCTGAAGGAAAACACTCTTACCTCACCAACAGGTATGCCCTCTCCTTCCACCTCACCCTAAAGTATTAGCGTCAGCAGATGAAGGGAAGGACTAAATGGCACAAAATCAAAGGAGCTGGCTGCTGTCCAGGGGACTGGAGGTGTAGTCAGCCAAATCAGGTCATTCAGGTCTCAAAGTCGGGGAGAATAGGAGACTTACCCAGCCTGAAGAATCTGTGTTACCCAGACTTTATCCCCAAAACAACAACTCTCCCACCGGGTTCACCCCACTTTGAATAAAGACCAGATCAAAAGGTGCAAAGTGAGAGTGTCCTGCTGTTCTCAGCCATCGCTGGCCATTAGTGGCAGTCAAGACCTATTAGTCAGGAGAGTGACGGGTCTCAAAAGTGCAAAGCACCAGTCAAGTGAACTCATGACACAGATCTTTAAAATCTCCCAGATCTCAAGTCAAAACGAGGACAAAATGGCTGGGCGCAGTGGTTCATGCCTATAATCCTAGCAGTTTGGGAGGCCGAGGTGGGAGGATCACTTGAGCCCAGGAGTTCCGACAGCAACCTGGGCAACAAAGCAAGACTTCGTCTCCACAAAAATTTTTTTAAAAAGTAGCCAGGCGAGGTGGTGCACCTGTAGTCTTAGCTACTCCAGAGGCTGAGGCAGGAGGATCACTTGAGCCCAGGAGTTTGAGGTTACAGTGAGCTATGATCACGCCACTGTACTTCAGCAAGGGTGACACAGCAAGACCTTAAAGAAAAGAGGATACAGCAGTTACAAAATGCACCATGGATCCAATCCTTCAGATGTGCCATTTTTCCAAAACCTGTCACAGGGACTTGGGTTATGAGTACCCAAAGAAACCCAAAGAAAAAGAACTCACCTCTGTCCCTTTGGGTGCCTGGTCTGTGATCCCAGGTCAATACATGAAAATAATTAGCAAAACCATAGAGGTGAGCCAAGAGACACTACCATGAGGCTTACTCTAGCAGGAGTCTGATTTGATGGCCAAGGGCAGTTTGGGAAAGACAAATGGTCTGAAAATAACCACCAATAATAAACTTGAGAGAAGTTTCCTTCCCTAGTCTGAGTTCTTTAAAGCAGTTAACAAAAGAGCTCAGCAAATTCCCACCATCTCCCCCATCTCCCTTTTTTTTTTTTTTTCTTTTTTTTTTGAGACAGAGTCTCACTCTGTTGCCCAGGCTGGAGTGTAGCGGCGCAACCTCAGCTGACTGCAACCTCCACCTTCCAGGTTCAAGAGATTCTCCTGCCTCAGCCTCCCGAGTAGCTGGGATTACAGGCGCCTATCACCACACCCGGCTAAGTTTTGTAGTAGAGACAGGGTTTCACCACTTTGGCCAGGCTGGTCTTGAACTCCTGACCTCAGGTGATTCACCCGCCTCGGCCTCCCAAAGTGCTGGGATTACAGGTGTGAGCCACCGCGCCCCGCCCCATCTCCCTTTTCATGAAGTCTCCATAATACTTCCTCCTGTATACCCTAGTGCAGATCTACTTGTCCACATATTAGTCACTAGGCTTGAGACTATACTCATTCTAAATTGTCTCTGATTTTTTTTTTGTTAATATATAATAGTTGTACATATTTTGGGGGTACATGTGACATTTTGATATCTGTGCAGATGTGTAATGATCAGTTCAGGGTAGCTGGCATATCTATTGCCTCAAACATTTGTGTTAGGAACAGTACAATTCTTCTAGTTATTTTGAAATACACAATAAATTATTGTTAACTCTAATTTCCCTACTGTACTAATGAATACTGTAACACATTCCTTCTATCTAGCTGTATTTTTGTGCCCCTTTGCCAACTTCTTTTCATCCCTTGACCTTGATTCTTCATTAGAGACCCCGGCACTCCTCCAGGCCACACCTGCAGTGAGGTGGGCAGATCTGGGCCCTCCCTCTTCCTTCCTCACCTCTTAGCAGTGCCAGAACTTCCCCTGCCACAACCCAGATTCACACTTTCACTAGGGAAACAAGAGAAAGTATTGGGGGAATGGTTAACTTCAGAGACAGGCTGTTCTCTGGGGTTCGATTTTTTAAACTATGAGCGTTACTTCTATCTGTAGCTCATTTTTTCCAGGAAATCCTTTAGAGTCAGCATGTCATCTTTGGTTATGGCAATCTTACACATAGGGGACGTAAGTGAAGCAGGATTACTGACCTCATCAAAGAGATAAGTCCTAAGAAAGATAAAGTTACACGGCATGTCATAACCCAAGGGAGAGGGGACAGGGCAGCTGAGAAGAAAATCACAAACTTCCACTTGTGGTTTCCAGGAGGAGATCAGAGGAGCAGTTTCTCTCCAAACCTTAAACTCTTGCTTCAAGAGTATTAAGTAGCCCACACTTATTTCATGGGGGTAGGAGGGACAGGTGGGTAACATTTTCTCCACAATTCCTCAAAAAAGGGTTATTTTCCACTCTATAGTTCATCTTCTCATTTGCCATGTACATACAAAGAATGACTTAGGATCGAATTTAGGTCCACAGCAAGAAGAATACAACTGCTGAAAAGAGACACTTCGATCCCCTCAAATCTGCTAGAGAGGAAGGTTTCCCCATGCCTCAAAGTAACAAACTTGGCCTTTTCAAACTCTTCTGTATAATTAAACTTCCACGAAGGGCCATCTACTCCCTGCTCTTGAAAGTGAACATTCACCAGCCCACAGCAAACAGTGTCTGTTCTGTGGTCAGACAGACATGGAACTGCCTGTTAAACAAAAGCAGACTGGAGAATTGATGCTCTCTTTCAAGTCTCACCCCAGTCACAAATAATAAGCAACTGTATGAAGGAGCAGATCCCTGAATAGGTTCAAATACTTGAGTGCTGAGTAATAATGCTAGTTAGACTCACTGTACAGTACTTCCAGACTTAGGTTTTTTCCTTTTCTTTCATCTCTGGAAACTTATTCAGAACCACATTAGCTATTCCTTCAAAATTCTGCTGTAAGATGCAAAAGGCATTTGCTATTATCATATAATTGCACTTGGCTCATCTCTCCTATTGTTGAGGCTTGTATTCAATTAAAGTTAAAATAAGAGCTTTTTTGAGCACTGACTGAGTGACCCCAGCCCTGTGAACAACTCAATGGGATAGGGACAAGAGCAGGGAGTCAGCTGACTCGGGAGGCCTAGATTTTAGTTCAGATGGCACCACCAACCCGCCACATGAGCTTGAGCAAGGCCATTAATAACCCTGGCTGGGAGCCGGGGACGGTGGCTCACGCCTGTAATCCCAGCACTTTCAGAGGCCAAGGCGGGAGGATCAATTGAAGTCGGGAGTTTGAGTCCACCCTGGCCAACATGGTGAAACCCTGTCTCTACCAAAAATACAAAAATTAGCCAGGTAAGTGGTGCACACCTGTAATCCCAGCTACTCGGGAGGCTGAGGCAGCAGAATTGCTTGAACCTGGGAGGCAGAGGTCGCAATGAGCTGAGATCTCGGCATTGCACTCCAGCCTGGGTAACAGAGCGAGACTCTGTCTCAAAAACAAAAACAAAAACAAACCATCCCCTAGCCTCTGTATTCTCAACTGTATAATGTGGGCACAGAACCAGAAAATCTCTAGCCTCTTCCAGATCCATGTGTTATGGAGGATGTATAAAGGAGGAGGAGAACTAACTTTTTAACAGTATAAAGCACTACATTGGGCAATGTACATATCCCAACAACCCTAAGAGACACACATTTTTATTACCACTTCAGATGAGTTAACAGGTTCATGATTAAGTAACTTGAACAAGTTCAACTTCAGGAACCAGGATTCATGGGTCTGTCTACTTCATTGTCTGTGCTCTTCCCCTAGGAGAATCCACAGCATGGCAGTGAGGTAAAGCCCTTTTCGGAGCACCTTACAATCTCCTTAAGGGAAGTCAGCTTTACAGGTAAGAACCAAAGAACAACATAAGACAGAAGAAAATGCAAGTCAAAATTGAAAGACGTGGTGATTGGAACTACACTGTGGCAACACTAACACCATTGAGCACACTCACCAACGGCACTCAGCAGGGCAACGTGTCCTTTTTGGGTCATTCAGGAAATGAAGTCGTTTTCCGTATATCTGACTCCCACATACAAAGGGAAAATACCCCCCCCTCAGGAGGCCATCAGGCCTCACGAGCTTGCAGATGCATTGGCTACCTCTTTTGTGTCTTCATGGGGGAGTACTTTTCATAAATCATTCATTCACATAACTGAAGTTTAGCCTTTTAAAACTTAACATTATTCTTAAGCCAACCATTTTTGTTAGATAGCTTTCCAAAATACATTGCATTCTTTCTTCACTTCTTAAATCTCATAACATGAACTCTGTCTTTCACTTGGAAGTCACAATGATGAACACTGATACGTCATGTGAATCTTCAAAAGGAAGCTATGCTTTCTGAATTCTTGCCTGCTTTTTCTCATTTTTCCTCTGCTATGGTCTTAGAGGAACATGGACCTAGGACGGAACGCTGATTCTGACTCTGGCTTGATCAGTTAGGAATGTGATCTCAGGCAAGCTCTTTAAAGGCCACAAGACTCAGCTTCCTCATTTGCTTCATGACAAATTTGGATAATGCTCTCTGAGTCCCCTCATATTATCTCCACAACACATCTCTCTCTTTCTCTGTTTCTTTCCCTACATTTGCTCTGAAGACTCTCTTCATTAGAGCCGTTCAAAATCAGAAATGTATAAAGTCAGATGGCTGAAATGCTCTCTTCATTCCAGGAAATTAGAACAGGCAAGTTGGGTCAAGCTATCGAGATAGGAGTCAAAAAAAGATGATTCCTTTTGTTATAGGGGAAAATCAGGGAATATCTGAAATAGATTGCTGGAAATCACATAATATTAAAGATGTACATGAGAGATGGTTTACGAAAAACAAAAAATTGTGTTTATGGACTGTGTGAAAAGCTTTAAAAGGAAAAAAAAAAAAAAAAAAAAAAAGTTGTATAAGGAGAAGCAACTGACCAGGAAGTAAAAAGCAGGCAAAAAAGGTGTCTAGCCCGAGGCCGGGCAGGATGAGGACACAATCTTTCAGATTTCCAACCACTTCATGGAGAAGCCATTAAGCACCGGAGGAAGTAAGAGAAAAACAGAGAAGGAAAAGAAAGGCATCTGAGAAAAACAAGAAGGGCCCAAAATGAAACCCATCAGAAGACAAAATTTCACCAGAGGACATTAGAGACTGGGGTAAATATGGAAAACTTAAACATTCATTCCACAGTGGGTGGTGGCTTGGTGTGACCATCTGGTTGTCCCCACTACTTGTGTAACGGCTAGGAAGACCCATCTTCAGAAGAGACCAGGAAGCAGAGGAAATTCAGAACCTCTGCAACACTTCTGCCAGCTCTATTCCTGCCTCTCATCTCAGCTTATGTAACGATCCACCAGCCACCCGTCACTTCAAGTTTCCTAATTTTCTTCGCAAAGATGGCTGCACTTTGGAATGCCTTCATAGAAAATACTTTGGAATTAGGGTCCCACAGTACAGATTCTGGCCTTAGCTTTACCACTTTCAGCCTGGGAAGTCTTAGGCCAATACATCACTTAACCTCTCTGGGCTTCAGTTTCCTCATTTGTAGAATGGAGAGAAAAACTGCATCCCTGAGAGAGCTATGAAGAGTAAATGAGATAATGTATATAATGTATATAAAACAGCACAAGGACCAGCATGCAGTAGCATTCAATAAATGATGCTGGTGATGATGATGGAGGAGGAAGAAGAAGAGGAGGAGGAAGAGGAAGAAGGAAAAGGAGAAGAAGAAAGTGTTTTGTAATAAATCACTATATAGCTGTAAGCTACAGCTGGTTGTTGTAGAACAACGGCCACTAAAACAGCAGTTGAACACTTTTAATTACAGAGAATTTACAAAGTTTCAGAAATGCAAGCATTCTACAGTTTCCTGTAAGCGAAATCCATAGGGCTGAGTGAGCAGTTACGCTCATCTGAGAGTCCACACTTATCATGGGGCAATGCCTTTCCTAATCAAGCCCCTCACGCACACTCTGGGAATTCCAGATCATTTAGACAACGACCAGGCTGAACTCTGTATTTTTACTATCTAAGAAGAAAAGGTTATCAAACAAATTAACAGAGCAAATAAAATGTGTGGTAATATTTTGACACTAGAGGAACAGTTCCAAGCACATGGTAGCACTAGTTTCTACCCAGTGGATAATGTGCAACACATTTTTGCCTATTCATTGGAGCGTTCCCTGAGATGCCCCAGTAAGCAATGCTTTATTAGTTTGGTTCCTGTATGTTCGGAAAATCAATAAAAATGTGTTTGTTTTTTAATAGGCTATAATTCTAACTTTTCACTAATTTAGTCTAGTCTTTCTGTCCCCAAATACTAGGTTTGGCAGTGAACAGTCTTTAAGCTGGGCCCCTTTTGGTGTGGGAACCCTGAGTAAATGCACACTCATTCTATTGAACAAATACACACAGAGACTGGTTCCCAACACACATCTAACAACAAACATGGAAGTGGTGGACTCTTACCCGAAAACAAGCTCCAGGATTGTCTCTAAAGTAGTATTGCCATAGTAAAAACATGTCATTTCTATATGGCACACCCTACGGGGCTTCATCTGACACTGAATCACTCGGCTGGGAGATCCACACCAAAGGGCAAGTTTTAAAAATTGGCGAAGAAAATGAAACTGCTGTGTGAGTTACTCCCAGCAACCCTGTGCCCCCACCTTGCCCCCAAGCTCTTTCCTGGTGTGCACAAATACAGCTGCGCTCAGAGGAGCAGAATGTGACTTAGCTCTACCTGCCTCTGGTGCTCACATCTGGGGTATTTTTTGCCCTTGACTTACTTATCCTGAGGAGGATAGCTACTTCTCTAGGGCCAGCTGCCACATTTTTAGCTTTGGCTGTTTGAAACAGGGAACTTACTACACAGAAATTAAAGTATAAATAAGATTGTCTGACCCTTGATAAAAGAGCCTATGGCCCACCCAAGGATTCCTCAAAGGAGTCCTAACAGCAGATAAGGGGGCCTTCAGCCCAAAACAGAACTTGTAGGCCTTTGTGCACTGTAAATATATATATATATATATATATATATATATATATATATATATATATAGCTGCAAATAGTGGTGCCAATACAAGTCCGTCAGGCCCTTCTCTCATCCCCGCCCTCCTACTTACTTCCTCTTCTCACACCTGACCAGACCCCAGTGGCCCATTTCTCCCCCCACATACCATCTTCCTTGGCACATACCCCCGTGCCCTCAGACCAGCTGGCTTGTGATTAAAATGGACCAAGCTAGGAAGTGCCAGAGAGAGTGCAAGCAAGCCAGTGGATGTATCGAGTTTCCTTGGCCTTTTATAGGGACACACCATGAACCCAGAGAATGCAGTGGCCTAAGAACCTGTAGGCCTGTGTCCTCCAAACCTGGCTCACTCACCCATGGGTTGAAGCAAACCCCTTAGCTCTCTGGATCCCCTCCCTATAAAAAATAGAAGAGGTTGGCCCAGGGGATCTCTAAGGTCTCTCAACTCTGAATGTTTGAAAGCTCCCTGATTCTACTGTCAGAAAAACTGGGGGGCACTTAGAAGCCTGCTAATCTGAACCTGTTAAAGCAATTCCTCAAGCCCCTTTGTTGTACATTTTCCTCAATGTCCTTCTTTGTTAGTTTTGACACAAAAGCAGTTTTTCAGAATTTTATCAAAATAATAAAACACTAGGCTGGACGCAGTGGCTCACACCTGTAATCTCAGCACTCTGGGAGGCTGAGGCGGGCAGATCACTTGAGGTCAGGAGTTCGAGACCAGCCTGGCCAACACGGTGAAACCCCCATCTCTACCAAAAGCACAAAAATTAGCCAGGCATGGTGGTGGGCACCTGTAATCCCAGCTACTTGGGAGGCTGAGGCAGGAGAATTGCTTGAACCCAGGAAGTAGAGGTTGCAGTGAGCCAAGATCGCACCACTGAACTCCAGTCTGGTGACAGAGCGAGACTCTGTCTCCAAAAAAAAAAATTATAAAACATTATTGTATCAAAATTCTATTAATAAGAATTTGAGGACAGACCCCTCAGGAGTGCTCTAGCCCTCTCTAAGGCTGTAGTGGGTCTTATTGAGTGCTTTCTGCAAGCAAGCCAGCGGATGAAAGTGTTACGTCACCCTGAGGTTACATGCAGACAGAAAGAGGAAAGGGGGCTGGCCTCCTCCCACCTCTCACTTCACATCAGCAAACATTACTGAGAAATATTTCTATGCCAGCTGCCAAGCTAACTACTAGGACACCAAGATAATCATCACTAAACCCAAGGAGCCCAGAGTCCAGAAGGAGAGCTCAAAAGAGTCTCCCAGTTAGTAGCAAAATTTTAAAAACCAGATTTCCTTCTGCTATGGAAAGCTGACTGATAAGGACAGCAGGGAAGGAGGGGACTAGAGACTCTGTGCGACTCGTTTTTGGATTCTGATTAGTTCTGGCCCACTAACAAGCTGTGCCAAGCCTGACAAGGGACCGTGTCTGCTAGGCCACAACCACCTTCCGCTGCAACTTGGTCAAACTTAGAACTGAAGAGGTGACTTGAAGGTGAAGGCTGATGATGGAAAAGACAGCCTCTTCCTTCTTCCTGTGACCAGCACAGTCAGCCACACAATCCTCTTTAAAATAATTTGACTTTTTATAGAGAGTTGATCCTTTCCTTCCATTTAAACAACCCCAAATGGTCAGGAATTGAAGCATTTGAACTTCCATGACAACAGTGCCACAACCTTCAAGGGTTGTAGGACAGACCCCCCCCAGGAGTGCTCGAGCACTCCTGCTTTCTGCAAGTCGCGTGTAGAGAAACAATAAGGCTCAGTGAGAGTTTCGGTGCCCTTGGAGTAGTCAACCTCTCTTCTACTATAAAAAGCGTGTGTCTGACATTAACTTCCCCAGGTGATGGGAGCAAACTTATACAGTGCAAAAGAAATAGAAAAGCCCTTATCAGGCATTCATTGCGAGCGGCCACCACATGAGCCATCTTTACAAAGGCGTCACTGATTGACCAATTCAGAAACTTTCACCTTGGAAACTCCACCCAAATCGGACACTACTCTTTTCTAGCAGAGCAGGCACTGCTCAGAAGTAAACAAAGTACTTCCCTCTGTGGCTGCCTCTGGTCAGGCTACTCTGTGCTGCATCTCACCAGCCGCTGAGGAACTGTCTGCCTGCTGACCCGCTACTTGTAAGGAATGAAAGCAAGTGAGGACGGTTTCAGGAGTGGAGAGGAGGAGTGGGAAAAACCTCTCCATAGTGAGAGGCTTTTGTGTCACATGAGTTTGGTATATCAGGTTCATCAGCTCATCCTTGAAAACCTCTGACATTCGTTCTTCACTGCACAGAAAAGCATATTGTTTACTGGACTCTAGAAGCAAGCAACTTGCTTGTGGGTTACCAGCAAACATTTTTTATTATGCAGTCACCGTACCACATCCCAAGGACTAAATGAAACGCAGCACACATCACCAGAACATTTCAGATGACCTGGAATAATCCCAGTCCTTGATCTCTAGTGCTTATTATTGGAACACTGTGAATTAAACAAACTCCATGGAAAGATACTCTTCACATACGTTCACCTAGACACATGCAGTCTAAGCAAATACATACTGGTTCCATAAAGAACAATCCAAAATAAAAGTGATTCTTTCCTTTCTGGTAAAGAACATTAAATCTATTTTAATTACATAGAAGTACACAGTAATGAAAAGAGGCACCCTGAAAGAACTGAGTTGTAAGCAATAAGGAAAAAAATGATATGCAAATTACAGACACAATTTTCATGTTGCATTTAAGAAAGCGTTTTGCTTGGGATTCGTTCTGTATGTGAGTAAGGCAAGGGACTGTTGTACTCTTTTTCCGACTGGAGCACAATGAAACAAACCACTCAGTAGCAGTCTGCAGCCAGCACACCACCATAAGCCCATCAAACGGTGGGGATGCAGTTTAGAAGAGGATCAGGAAACATCACAGAAAGCATTGTTTTTTGTTGTTTTTGCCCTAAAGTTACTGATCTGTAGTTGGTCCAGATTTTCCTGATGTCGGGTTTATTGCCACTGAGCCAAACAAGCCAAATACAATTTATTGATTGAATATCCTACTATTTAGTTACCTCTATGTTATGAAGCGTCAAATAAATTAGATTATCTATACCGCAGGATTTTCCTGAACTCGGTGTAGAATCTAATTTATACCGCAAAAGAAACTGGTTTTGAAGTATTAATATCAAAGTACCCTAAGTTCTTTAGTGTGGCACGCCCGATGCCCACAGACATACTGCTATCTCCAGATAATGTACAAACACAAAAGCCTAAAAGTTCCATTAGGCATTTTTGTGAGGCAAAAACAAAGAAGCCCAATCCACCTTTTGATTTCACATTAGCCTCTCCTCAAACCCATGAATATCTTTTCTGATAAGAAACACCAAAATGTGATTCTAATTATAAAAAACCTAGTAAGCACGTATGATGAACTCCTGCGTTTCCCCTACACAGACTCTAATTGAAAGGCAGTGTTAAACCAGGAAGGGTTTTTCTAACTCCCCACAGACGAAGAAAACAGGTTATTTGTCCATTGTTGCTGTAATGTCCATTCAGTGAACACACATTAAATAATAGGCCAAACCAAAAACAAACTTCAGCAGCTTCAGCCTCTCACAAGAGCGGAAGGCTTTCTACCTGGATACTGGTGGAACAGTGAAATGAATAAAGTGTACAATAAATGCAGCGATGGGAAAAATAACACGGGTAGATGGATAAATCATCCTGCCTCCCAATGGTGGCAAACTTTACAACAACTTTTTAGAAGCAACAAACCGCAGCACCACAGTCTTTACAGATATATAGACATGCATACACACAACTACTGGGTAGCCCAGCAGTGTGTTTACAAACATCCACCGCCCTGCATTTACAATACTGCAAAACCGGCCAGAAAGCTGGGAGAGTGCTGCTTAGATAGGCTCTCTGCACTGTCAAACACAGAAGGTCATTTTGCCTGGTTGCTTAGTTCTTCCTCTCCCTGCATCACAGGAGTTTTCTACTTTGGGATTGCTCAACTTTCATATGGATCGGAGTAAAATAACTATTCAGCAACTTTATTCACCTTGGTTTTTAAAAAAAAAAAATTCATTGTGCAATGCCTAGGAAAAGCTGACACCAGGACTGTCTCTCCGACAGCGCTTGCAATTACAATCAGACGAGGGGGAAAAAATCCTGTCTGATCAGACCCAGAGAGTCCTTTAAAAAAATAAAGAAAGAAAAAGATTCTAACGCAGTGGAGACTGAAAAACTTTTTTTCTAAGAAGACCACCCCTCGGGAACAAAAGTTACATTTCAGTCATGTTGGGTGTAGGAATAAGGAGCAGGTTTTTGTTTTTTTGTTTTTTTTTTAAGCGCACTAATTACGGGGGTGTTTTACAGTTCTGGAGACAATCTGGGTTGCTCCTGACCAATTGTGACCGGCATTTCATTGTCAAAAAGCAAGGGGGTGGGGGCCGAGGAGCCGGCAGGGGCTCGGCGGTGGGGAGTAGCAAGGTTACGCTAAAGGGTACAGCAGCCGCCGCGAGCTGCATTTCCTTCCCTCGCGCCCCAAATAATTTCCTGCGAACAGAGCAACTGCAACAGCCCGCTCTGAGGAGCCCAGCACGACTGCCCTGGCCGGTGCAGCTCAGGGTTTCCACCACGTAGAGGGAGGGGAGAAGATTTTTACCTTAATGCTACACTGAGCAGGAGTCTCAGACATGTCTCACAGCGAGAGAGATCAGGAAGTTCTCAGGTTTTTTCCACTTTCCTTTCCTCTCCCCAACCCAGAAAGGCTCCACGGCCAGCCAGACGCGGTCATTTAAGAAGTTTCTTCCAGCATCTCTCCCGGCAGCCGCCCCGGGGGTCTGGAGCGTGCGAGGCGGGGCGGGGCGGCCGGCGGAGTTGGGCGCGCGGGGCGGCGGGGGCGTGGGAGCCGGGCCCGAGCGCGGCGGCGGGGTCTGCAGGTCGCGGCGCGGCGCGGCGCGGGGACCCGGGACGCAGCCCGGCCGGCCTCCCGGTCTCTCCTCCCACCCGCAGCCGGCGCCCCCGCCCCCCGCCCTCCCGCCGCTCTCCCTCGCTCTCTCGAATGTTTTCCTTCCTGGAAGAGAGAAACTGAAAGGCAGAACTGAGAAAGCTCTTTGCTCATTGATCTTGAGAGTTTGAGTGCAGAAACTGACGTGAATTCCCAGCACTGAGCTCTGCCTCTTAAAGGAGCCACCAGGAAATAAAAGCTCGGGTTACAGCCCGGCATCGGGGAAATAAAAGCTGCGCGGGGGAGGGGCGGCCGCGGGGGCGCGGGCGGAGGAAACCCGGGGAGCGGGGCCGCGTGGGGCCGCGGCTGCGATCTGGGCGAGCGGCGCAGCCCCCCAGGCCGGCCCCCGGTGCGGGCGCCCGCCCTCCACGCCGCGAGACCTCCCGCTGGCCGAGCCAATTTCCGGGCTTAAGGAAGACACCTTTAAAAAACGTTACATCGTGGCCCCAGACACCACAAAACAGGTTTTATTAAACTCCTCCCACCTCCCCTGGCTCCGTCTCTTGGATACATCGATGTGCACAAGGGTTTTGAAACGTTTCACTAAGCGCAGATGCAACGAAAGTAATTATCTATGAAGGGCCATTCCGGTAAGGACGCGGAATCCGAAGGAGGAAATAAAACAATAGCCTTTGTTCTGCTTCTCGACCGCTGCCTCTTTAAGAGAATCCACCAGGAAATGGGAGATCGGGTTACAGCCTGCACACGGGGAAATGCAGGGAGAGCGGGCGCCCGAGCGCGACGCCGGAGACAAAGCCGGGGCGGCCGCGCCGCAGACGCTGGGGGACCGTCGGGCGGGGGGATTCCCGGGGAAGGTGGGCGCCCCGGAAAGAGGTGGCGCCGCGCGCCCGCTCCGGGATGCTGCGGCCGCGGGCGCTTCTCGAGCCGAGCACGCGCTCCGGGAAGGGAAGGCTGCAGGGCAGTTATCAAAGGCAGCTGAGTTCCTTTTCCTGACCTCCCCCTCCTGTTTCGAAATCCACTGCCCTTTTAAAGAAATAGCGGCCGCTACCAACCGAAATAGGTGACTCTACTACAAAGTTGGCAGGAAGTGTTCCTGCAGATAATACCCCTCCCCAGGACCGCTTCTCTGAAACCGTCATTGGCCGGTTGATTGGATGGCCCTGGGATCCTGCAGGGGGAGGAATATTTGGTTGGAAAAGCAGCTGAGGGGGGTTAAGGCCGTTGGGGCTGAGGGGTCTAGCCCTGAGCACAAGTGATCTGATCACTTTATTATTTTTATTATTATTTACACTCTCTTAAATTGCCCTGAAGTGTCCACCACAAAAAACTGAGAACATTATCATTATACTTAAATTCTAACCTTGTTAGCACATACTGAGGGTTTAATATGTGGATGTGTAATGTAAAAGGAAATTTGTTGTAATTTCGTCTTTATAGAGTAATATATTAAATACGGTATAAATATGTATATACGCATATATACCCATATGTGTTACCTGCACCGGACCAGGACACATTTCCCCGAGTCTCCCCACCCTACAGATTTTTCCTACCCACTTTTCTTCACCTCTTCACATTATAAAATGTGTTCAGACTTGTACACACAGTATTTTTGTTCACACATTGACCAGATCATTCCGAACGAGGCTAGGGTGGGAAAGAGTGCTGTTGCTGGGATGGTGGGAACTGGTTGTTGTGAGCCTCCAGGAACCTGAACAGTTTTTTTCAACTGGTAGTCCTACCCTCTCTCCAAGAGATCTCAGTCTTGTCCACACAGACTCCTCTGCCTTTGACCACCCCCTTCTCTCCTTTAACAATTTTCTGTATTTCTTTTCTTTTTTAAGACGGAGTCTTGCTCTGTCGCCCAGGCTGGAGTGCAGTGGCGCGATCTTGGCTCACTGCAAGCTCCACCTCCCGCGTTCACGCCATTCTCCTGCCTCAGCCTCCCGAGTAGCTGGGACTACAGGCACCCGCCACCGCGCCCGGCCAATTTTTTTTGTATTTTTAGTAGAGACGGGGTTTCACCGTGGTCTCGATCTCCTGACCTCGTGATCCACCCGCCTCGGCCTCCCAAAGTGCTGGGATTACAGGCGTGAGCCACCGCGCCTGGCCTCTTTTGCTTTTCTTGATGTTGCAGACATTGGTTCAGATGTCCCATTGCTAGGTTATGTCTTCCACATCACTTAGCAATGTGATCCCTGACAACACAGTCACTAAGCTTCTGTAAAATGGGGAGAAATAGTACCTAGCTCATAAGATTATCTTATTAAATAAGAAAATATATACAAATGCCTCCTTAGCAGAGAGCTGCACAATATATGCGCTTAATTCAAGTTGGCTACAATTATTATTTAACCCCAGGACTAAATTAGTTCTCGGCTTTTCTTCCTAACTCCTCCTCAACGTCTACCAGTGATTCATAGAAGCAGTAGTTTGAAGTAGAATGTTTGTGGTTCCAAAGCAAAAAACATAGTTAACTGTAGCAAAAACTACATTTAGACCAGGGGTTGCCAATCTCTGTAAAGGGCCCAGTTGTAAATGCCTTAGTCTTTGTGGGCCAAGAGACAAAATTGAGAATGTCAGGTAGATACTTACATAACACGAAGAAAAAAAAGTCCACAGTTTTTTATTTTATCAATTCAAAGTGTAATAATAGCCGTTTTAATACAGGTATAATAATGAAAGGCATGGAGTTCTTTTGGGGGGAAAATAACATTTCACTTGGTGTTCAAAGTGTTCTCTCATAAAAATTGACTGCAGATGTTCATCTATTAATGCTGATTTTTTATGAGATTTTACGTACTTCATTTTTGAAATGCCTTTCTACCCAGACAGATACTGCCAAATACTGATACCAACCCATGAGCACATGATTTTACTTGAGTGTATTCATTGCTTAGAAGGCATTTCTAAAATTCTATTAGAATTCTATAAATTCTCTTGATATTTCCCCTTTAGCATGCCATTACATTGCAGATTAATCACTTCCAGTTGAAGGTTAAATGGAAGCTTCTCAGTTGCACAGTTAAGTAAATTTTAAATATGAAAATTTCCTTTGCACTTGCATTGAAATTCAAAAAACACTGTTGGTACTGTAGTTTGAGTTCAGAAAAACATAACTGCTGCAAATTTGTGTTGGAATGGAGATCTTGCTTCTTGTTTTAACTGTTGACAGCATGAGAAGTGTGTAAAACAGCTTGACATTATTTGTGATTCAAACAATGTTAGTTGTGTCAAAATGATTTTACTGCAGTTTCAGTTTTGCATATAAGCTCTATTTTGCCTTGTAGTTTTAGGTTAAATTCATAACGAAACATTATCGAGTCTGTAGTAAAAGCTTATTTGCAGAGCCATTGAGTGTTCAATAACAGTGGTTGAGGGAAGTTCTTCTCATTCATTCATTTCCATTTGTTGCTTGTTTCTCTCTTCCTTGTTGTCTGAGAACTTTTGGGTAAATTGGATTTTTTTCTTTCATATTCCATTTAAATTACTAGATTGTCTTTTTAGATTTTCTTCTTTATGTTAAATATGGTGGTTGCTTTAGAAATTACAATTTGCATACGTTATTATCACAGGCTACCTTTAAATAATATTATTCTATTTTATGAATCTGTAAAAAAGTTACAATGTAATTCCACTTATCCCTCTCCCATCCTCTGTATTGTTGTGTTATATTTTACTTCTACATGTTATAAAATTCATTTTACATTGTATTTTTATGGTATTTAGAAATTTGTAAATATATGCATATAATGAATGTATTAAAATATGTCTCTTTTTAATTTGCCCAGATATTTATTCTTTCTAATACTTTTTTATTCCTTTTTGCAGATCTGGTTTTCCATCTGGTATCTTCCCTTTGGCCTCAAGAACTTCGCTCAGCATAGCCTGTGTGCTGTTTGTTGGAGAAATCTCTCAGCTTTTGTCTGCCTGTAAATGTCTTTATTTCATGTTCACTTTTGAAGGGTATTTTTACTGTATGTAAAATTTTATGTTGACATTTTCTTTTCTTTCAGCACTTTAAACATGTCATTCCTCTTCTGACTTCATATTTTGCTAAAAAAATCACTTGTAGTACATATTTTGGTGCCCCTGTGTACAGTGTACACTTTTTTCTGTAGCTGCTTTTAAGATCTGCTCTTTAAATTAGGTTTTCAGAATTTTGACTATGATGTACACAGGAGTGGTTTTCTTTGCGTTTATCTTTTATTCTCCTTGATGTCAGCTGCAGTTATTAGACCTGTGGGTTGGTATCTTTCATTAATTTTAGAAAATTGTCATTTATTATCTGTTTGAATATTTTTACACCCATTCTGTTTCCTTTTTTTATTCTTAATACAAGTATTAGACCATATATTATTGTTCCATGTATCTCAAATACTCTGTTTCATTTCCTTTTTTTTTTTTTTGAGATCAGCTCAGGCTGGTCTCGAACTCCGGGTCTCAAGCAATCCTCCTGTCTTAGCTTTCAAAGTGAGATTACAGTGCTAGCCACCACACCTGGCTTGTTTCCACTTGAACGCTTTCTACTTATTTCTTTTTAAGTTTCCTTCCTCTGATTTTTTCCAATTTACCGTTAAGCCTATGTAATTCATTATTTACTTTCTTGCTCTGTCTCCCAGGCTGGAGTGCAACGGCATAGTCTCGGCTCACTGCAAGCTCCGCCTCCTGGGTTCATGCCATTCTCCTGCCTCAGCATCCCGAGTAGCTGGGACTGCCACCATGCCCGACTAATTTTTTTGTATTTTTTTAGTAGAGACGGGGTTTCACCTTGTTAGCCAGGACCGTCTCGATCTCCTAACCTCGTGATCCACCCACCTTGGCCTCCCAAAGTGCTGGGATTACAGGAGTGACCCACTGCGCCCAGCCTTATGGTTTCCTTTTTTGACTACAGGTCATATTTTCTTTTTTTGTTTTTTGAAATGGAGTATTGCTCCGTCGCCCAGGCTGGAGTGCAGTGTCATCATCTCAGCTCACTGCAAGCTCCACCTCCCGGGTTCACACCATTTTCCTGCCTCAGCCTCCCGAGTAGCTGGGACTATAGGGGCCTACCACCACGCCCGGCTAATTTTTTTTTTTTTTTTTTTTTTGTATTTTTAGTGGAGACGGGGTTTCACCGCGTTAGCCAGGATGGTCTCGATCTCCTGACCTCATGATCCGCCTGCCTTGGCCTCCCAAAGTGCTGGGATTACAGGCATGAGCCACCACGCCTGGCCCATATTTTCTTTTTTTATATGTATCTGTGTGTTTCCATATTTTTTGACTGTGTGCTGGACATTTTTATGTAAAAATACAGTAGACAATGAATTAAATTAAAAAATTAAAAATTAAATTTAAAAAATTTCTTCCAAGAAGGAAGTTGGGGCTCAGTTGATATGATCTGGAGTTGGGCTGGTTTTGGGCTTTGATTCAACTTTAGTTTGATTGAATTTACTATAGGCTTCAAATATTCTGAAGGCAGGATTAGAACTTTTCCTATAAGCAAATATTGCCTTAGAGTTGTTATTCTCACCTTTTCTGCCCTGGTTAGTGTTCTCCTTAGCTTCAGGTCTTAGGGGAAGATCTTTCTGCTCCTGCTCTCCCCTCCCCGCACCAGTCTTTCTTAGCTGACAGCCTGGAGTGCTGGGGATTTTCTATCGGCTCTCTTGCCCCTCTGCAAGTCTTTCTAAGCTAAAACCCCAATGTGTCTCTGAAAGTTTTAATAACTCTTTATTGCCCTTGTTTTTGTGGTCCTACCCCAGGAGTTAGTGAATATCAATGAGAAATGATTGCACGGTGGTATGGTTTTGCTCTGTGCCAGCGGCTCCTGTGGTTTCTAACCTGTTGCATCAGCCACACACTTTAAAATATGTTAAAAGTTAGGCTGCTTTCTCCTTACCATTAATTATGGTGATTCCTCCTCTTTCCACTTCAGTCAAGGATGAGAACTGTGGCTCTTTCCTCTCAATTGAATGATTGTCCCTTTCTGAAGTTTAGTTCACCTGTGTTTCTTTGTGCTTACATATCTCTGATTTTTTTAAACTATAATTATTTAGATTATCTGGTTTGTTTCGGGTGTTAGAGAGTGAATTACGATCTCTTAAGACTTTCTACACACAAACCTGTATGTCTAATCTTCATTCTCCAAAAAGAGTGATGGGGAGGGGCAAAGAGTGGGGAAGGATGAACATTTAAGAACATGTGGAAGTGCCAGTCACGGTGGCTCACGCCTGTAATCCCAGCACTTTGGGAGGCCGGGGCGGGTGGATCACGAAGTCAGGAGTTCAGGACCAGCCTGGCCAAAATGGTGAAACCCCGTCTCTACTAAAAATACAAAAATTAGCCGGGCCTGCTGGCAGACGCCTGTAATCTCAGCTACTTGGGAGGCTGAGGCAGAGAATTGCTTGAACCCAGGAGGCGGAGGTTTCAGTGAGCTGAAATCATGCCACTGCACTCCAGCCTGGGCGACAGAGCAAGACTCTGTCACAAAAAAATAAAAAAAAAAAAAAGTGGAGGTGGATGCATTTAATTTGAAAATTTATAGTCGTTATCATATAATGTTATAATTGAAAAATGAAAGTAATTGCATGTTAAACAATACAAACTGCAAAAGCAGATGCCATCGCTATATCTATGCCAGACCAGAAATTCCTCAACCTAATGGGCATGTTTCCTTAAGAAGGGTCTGTCATAACTGATGAAAAGGGAAAGAAGAGAAGTGTGTATGCTTATCCAAATAAGACATGGAGTTTTAAATATTAAGAATTAGTGCCCTAAGCTATATGTTTCCTTTATTATACAGTCATCATACAATCAGAGAAGCAGAAGTGTGTGTGTGTGTGTGTGTGTGTGTGTGTATTCTGCTTCTTTGATTGCATGCTGACTGACATCATAAAAGAAATATATTTAAGGCAGCCATTTGGGAAGAGAAGATGGATGTAAAGTGGGTGAAACAAATTATAAGCTAGAACTCAAAAGCATGAAGTGGATCTCGTGAGAGTGAACCAAAACCCATATTAATTCTCATTGCCTCTGACCTTGATGGCCTGGGTGTTCTACACAAGCTGGAGTCCTTTGCCGTGGAACTAAACACCCACATACCTGGCCCAGGAGTTGCAGAAGCTGAAGAAGGATCATGTCAAAGGTGGAGTAGTTGCAGCCCCAGTCACTGGCTCATCCCCATGAGGTGAGCCAACAGTTAAATGACCACGTGCATGAGCTAAAAAATGTTTGCTGCTTTATATCTACCCTCCAAATCACTCCAGACTCTCCCTCTGTGGCCCACCATAACTAGAATCATAAAGGGAATTCTGGGAATGTAGTTCAACCTAGCCAAGTTGTCACATTGTAAAGTCACTGCATATACTAATCAACTTTCCATCAGCCCACTCTTTGGCAGCTATATTTTTAGAATATTTCACGATTTTTGTCACATCTTTTTCTACCTGACCTTCAAACTACTGTCTTCCATATGTTTTCTTTATGGCTTTGCCACCTTTCTTACCAATGCCACCGTATTGTTAACCTTCGAATTAATGAACCTCAAAATAAGTTTTGACATATTGATCTCTTCTGTGCTTCATATATTGCCCATTGCCAACTTTTTCTGTTTTATTCACAGATTCTCCTCTGTATTTCCAGTTATCTTTCTAGAAGTAACAATTTTCTGGTTTGGATTCTTGACATGTCCCTTTTTCCATCACCAAACTTGTGTAGTTCATCTATTTTCACTATTGAATCTTTCATCTCTGCTAAAACACTGTATTAGGTTTCTCTAGAGAAACAGAATCAATAGGATATAGATGGATGGATAAATAGATAGATACATAAGAGGAGATTTATTATGGGAATTAGTTTGTGCAATTATGGAGATTAAAAAGTCCCAAGATGTGCCATCTGCAAGCTGGGGAACCAGGAAACTGGTGGTATAATTGAGTCTGAGTCCAAGGGCCTGAGAAGCAGAGGAGCCAATGGTGTAACTCCCAGTTCAAGGCTGAAGGTCTGAGCACTAGGAGCTTCAATGTCTGAGGTCAGAAAAAGACGGATGTCCCAGCTCAAGAAGAGGAAGACAGAATTTGCCCTTCCTCCACACTTGTGTTCTATTAGGGCTCTCAGTGGGTTGGATGATGCTTACCCACATCGGTGAAGGCAGTATTTTTACTCGGCCTATTGATTCCAATGCTAATCTCTTCTAGAAACGCCCTCGCAAACACACTTCAAGTAGTATTTTACCAGCTACTCGGCCATCTTGGCCCAGTCAATGTGACACATAAAATTAACCATCACAATCCTTACTTCATTATTCCAATTTCTATTTTTAGTCCTTGTTCATATTATTCAAAATTCACACACACACACACACACACACAAACTATGAAACCATTTGTTTTCTGTCAAGTAGTACCTGAAAACTACATCTTTCATGAATTCTTCTCCCATTGCTATAAACAGAAGTTATCCAAAAGATAAGCAGACAGTATGCTGGAGTGGATTTATTGTGTAAGATCCCTTCATTAAGACCTGGGAGGGTCTCCTTTAATCAAAGCTTTAAGAAATGCATTGTTGCTGGGCAGGTTGGTGCACATATGTAGTCCCAGTTACTCAGGACACTGAGGTGGAAGGGTCGCTTAAACCCATGATTTCAAAGCTGCAGTGAGCTATGATTTTGGCACTGCACTCTGACCTGTGCAACAGAGTTAGGGGCTCATCACTAGAAAGAAGAGAGAGAGAGAGCCAGAGACAGAGAGAAAAAGAAAGCAAGAAGAAGGAAAAGAAAGGAGAGAGGTGTGGAGGGGGAGGGAGGGGAGAGGGGAAAAGAGGGAAAGGAAGAAAGAGAAAGAGAAAGAAAGCATTGCTGAAGCAAACACCAGAATCCTTTTGGAGTTCCATAGTAGCCATTCTCTGTAAGCCATTAATGTTGCCACCATCCCACAATTCACTGGGGATAGTGGGATACTGGAGTGAGAGGCACCAAGTGACATCACGTAACTATCTTTACAGCTAGGGACAAAAGAAACATGGTTGTAATAATGGATGGCAGAACTAAAGTGATAATCAGAATGGTTTGTTCTTTGGTGTTGGCTAATTTATTTTGATATCCCTAGAATTAAGGTCCAAGTGGGGAGATCACTTGAGGTCAGGAGTTCGAGACCAGCCTGGCCAACATGGTGAAACTCCGTCTCTACTAAAAAAAACAAAAAAGTAGCCAGGCGTGGTGGTGCGGGCCTGTAATCCCAGCTACTTGGGAAGCTGAGGCGGGAGAATCGCTGGAACCTGAGAGTTGGAGGTTGCAGTGAGCTGAGATTGGGCGACTGCACTCCAGTCTGAGAGACAGACCGAGACTCTGTCTTGAAAATAAAATAAAATAAAATTATGGGTTACTAAAGCCTTACTCGATTTATATACACACAAAAAAGTTCTAGGTGTGGAGTAGAGAAGTAAATTCTCTACTCTGGAGTAAATTCCAGAGCAGTCCTGGATCCTCAGCTGATTGCCACACCTGATCCAGTCCATAGACACAGAGCCCCTTGAATCAAGGGGAAGCAAGGCCCTTTGTGGAAGAATGCTGCTAGACTGCAAAAAATGTATTGTAAATCTTACCATCCTTTCCCAAAGGGATCTGTGGCCACTTATCAGTGTGACTGTACCTTCTGGGAGGGGAAATAAGTAGAATTTGGGAGGATTACTGCACACTAGCACTGTTCCTAGAAACCCAAAATGTCACTGTGGTGCACCAGTCACAGTAGGGCCTTAAGAGGTCAGGAAATAAGTGGAGGTTTTTGCCTGAGTGCAACTCATAGTGGGTCTGGTGGATACCTGAACCCTAGGATTATTTTCCCAATTCTAAAATGCAGAGGTGGAATTCACATAGTCAGCAAATGTCAGATTCCCAAATTGATTCCCCAAATTATGGGCCGTATTAGTCTGTTTTCACACTGCTGATAAAGACATACCTGAGATTGGGTAATTTATAAAGAAAAGGAGATTTAATGGACTCACAGTTCCACAGTGTGGCTGGGGAGGCCTCACAATCATGGAAGAAGGTGAAAAGCATATCTTACGTGGCAGCAGACAACAGAGAAAATCAGAACCGAGCAAAAGGGCTTTCCCCTTATAAAACCATCAGGTCTCGTGAGACTTATTCACTACCATGAGAACAGTATGGGGGAAACCACCCCTATGATTCAGGTGTCTCCCACTGGGTCCCTCCCACGACGTGAATTATTGGAGCTACAGTTCAAGATGAGATTTGGGTGGGGACACAGTTAAACCATATTATAGGCAGTAAGGAATTTTATGATAGAAAAGTCCAGGAAGGAGTCCCTAGAACTGTGCCTACCTGCTAAAATAGTAAATCAAAGGCAGTATAGAATTCTTGGAGGGATTGCAGAGAATGTGCTATGATAAAAGGCTTAAAGGATGGATGGTAAAGATTATAACTGCTTTTAATTGTTACGGCCAGCACTACCCCTCCACTGTCCTATTTCGAGCCTTTATCAACCCTGAAGCCCTCTGTTATAATCTAGTCTGAAAAGACATTGATTGCCTCTCAATTCCACAAGTTATTATTCTACTCAATTATGGTGATGCTACGCTGTTGACTGGACTGGATAAGCAAGAAGTAGCAAATAGCCAGAGGACGAGAAATCAACTTCACCAAAGTTTAGGAGCCCTCCACTTCAGTGACTGCCTCCTCTGTTCTGGGACATGGTCAAGATACGTCTTCAAAAGTGAAGAACAAGTTGCTGCATCTAGCCCTACCCCAAAGAAAGAAGCACAACTGCTAGTGGACTTCTAGTTTGCAGTGGGGCCTAACACAAGGGAGGGCTCTTCAACAGGTCCACTCTGTGTGCCAGCTCCTCTGCCCCTGGAGCCCTTTGATACAGAAGATCCACTGATACTTGAAATGTCTCTGACAGATTGGGAGACTGTGTGGGCCCTTGGCTGGATCCTATCTGTTAGGCCTGGGAAGCAAAGCTATGTGCCACCTTCTGAAGATTAACTTTCTCTTTTTAATAAATAGCTTCTGATTTGCTACTGAACCCTAGAAAAGACTGAATGCTTGACTTTGGACTGCCAAGTTGTTATGCAATATGAACTCCCAGTTATGAACTAGATGTTGTTTGACCCACTAAGCCATAGGTTGGGTGTCCACAGCAGCACTCCAATATAAGTGGAAATAATATATCCAAGATTGGGCTTATGTAGGTCCCAAAGGCATAAGTAAGCTGCATGTGTAACTGGCTCAGATTCCTATGGCTCTTATTCATATTAAATTGGCTTCTCTCTCTCAGTCCACACCCATAGCCTCATGGGAAGTTCTCTATGTCCACTTTACTAAGGAAGAGAAAATTCAGGCCTGATTACAGATGGTTTTTCAAGGCATGCTGGCACCACCTAAAAGTGGACAGCTGCAGCACTGCAGGCCCTCAAGGGGCGCCCTAAGGTACAGTGCTTAAGGGAAATCCTTCCAATGGGCAAAACTGAACATGGATTTGTTTTTTCTACCTGAAATGCTCCTGGAAAAACAATCCTTTCTGAACTTGCAAAATGCCATATACACCCTCATAGTATTTCACACCACATTGCTTCTGACCAGGAAACTAATTTTATGCCAAGTAAATTATAGCAATGGGCTAGAACTCATAAAGTCCACTGGGCTTGTCATGTTCCTCATCATTTTTAGGTAGGTGGTTGATAGGATAGTAGATGGCCCTTTGAAGACTCAGCTGTGGTATCAGCTGGATGGCAACGTGTTGCAGGGCTATAGTAGTGTCTTCCAGGATGCAGTTTTTTTTTTTGGTAGGGAGTTTTGCTCTTGTTGTCCAGGCTGAAGTGCAATGGGGTGATCTCGGCTCACTGCAACCTCCACCTCCTGGATTCAAGCGATTGTCCTGACTCAGCCTCCCAAGTAGCCGGGATTACAGGTATGCACCACCACACCCATCTAATTTTGTATTTTTAGTAGAGATGGGGTTTCACCATGTTGGTCAGGCTGGTCTCAAACTCCTGACCTCAGGTGATCCACCCGCCTCGGCCTCCCAAAGTGCTGGGATTACAGGCATGAGCCACTGCACCCGTCCCAGGATGCAATTTGTTGCACTGAGCACGCAATAACCGTGTGGTGCTTTTTTCCCCCCCAGGTCAGAGAATTAAAGGGAGAAAATGCGATTGGCTCCTCTTGTTACTAACTTTAATGGCCTCGTAGCAAAAATTGGGTTTTCCATCCTCCCAACTTTGTTATCTGCTGTTTTAGAGGTTTTAGTTCCCAAAGGAAGAGTGCCTCTACTGGGAACACAACACCAGTTCTATCAGACTGGAATCTGAGACTGTAATGGGGCCATTTTGATCTCCTTATGCCACTGAACCTACTGGCAAAAAAAAAAAAAAAAAAAAAAAAACGGGCCGGGCACGTGGCTCATGCCTGTAATCCCAGCATTTTGGGAGGCCGAGGCGGGCGGATCACAAAGTCAGGAGGTCGAGACCATCCTGTCTAACACGGGGAAAGCCCATCTCTACTAAAAATGCAAAAACAAAAAACAAAACAAAAAAAACATTAGCCGGGCATGGTGGAGGGCGCCTGTAGTCCCAGCTACTCAGGAGGCTGAGGCAGGACATTGGCGTGAACCTGGGAGGCGGAGCTTGCAGTGAGCCAAGATTGCACCACTGCACTCCAGCCTGGGCAACAAAGCGAGATTCCGTCTCAAAAAAAAAAAAAAAAAAAAAGGCAAGGGGAAGGTGCGGCTTACTCTCCTAGCTAGCACAATTGATTCTGATCCTTAAGGGAAAATTGGGTTGCTACTATATGATGGGAGCAGAGAGGAGTATCATTAGAATTGAACAGGTCCTTTGGGGGCACCTCTTTATACTACTTTGATGAAAAGTTGATAGAAAACTGCAACACCCAATACAGCAGGACTGCAAATGTTACAGACCCTTCAGGAATGAAGGTTTGGGTCATCCTCCAGGAAATCTGGGGTGCCTGTTGAGAGCAGAGAATGCTGAGTGGATAGTGGGAAAAGGAAACTCTAAATACCAGCTATGACCATGTGACCAATTTGCAGAAATGAGTCTGGTAGTAGTTATGAGTGTATTTTTTCTTTGATATGAATTTATTTAAATACGTAAGTTTAAACACACACACCACCTTTGTTCGTCTTTTATTTTTTCTCTCATTCTGCTATCTAACATAACGTATTAACTTTATCCATTAGTATTTAAGTTACAGCATACCAAAGGGGGAATGAGAGTGAGCCAAAAGATAAATCGACATCATCCAAAGATGGATCTCATTTGTGTATCCTGTAGGGCAGTGGTCCCAACCTTTATGGCACCACGGACCAGTTTTGCAGAAGACAATTTTTCTACAGACCAGGGGGTGGGGGTGACAGTTTTAGGATGATTCAAGCGCATTACATTTATTGTGCACTTAATTTCTCTCATTATTACATTGTAGTATATAATGAAATAATTATACAACTCAGCATAATGTAGAATCAATGGAAGCCCTGAGCTTGTTTTCCTGCAACTAGACAGTCCCATCTGGAGGTGATGGGAGACAGTGACAGATCATCAGGCATTAGATTTTCATAATGAACATGCAACCTAGAGCCCTTGCATGTGCAGTTCACAATAGGGTTCATGCTCCTGTGAGAGTCTAACGCCATGGCTGATCTGACAGTAGGCAGAGCTCAAGCACTAATGCTAGCTTGCCCACTGCTCACCTCCTGCTGTGCAATCTGGTTCCTAACAGGCCATGGTCCAGTACTGGTCTGTGGCATGGGGGTTAGGGGTCCCTGCTGTAGGAGACTGGATCAATATCTTTTTAGGTATATGAAGGCCTGTTCCATCTTAAGTGGAAACATACTTTTGCTATTATCTTTATCTGGAAGTGGTTAAAAGAGGATATGTAGTTACCAAATTGAAAAAGAGGGACTACACTGAATTGCTACGACATTTTCCATAATTCCCTTTCTCTTGTGATTCTGAATGAGAGTTGGCCGAAAGAGGAGCCTGCATGAAATCTGGAAGGCAGAAGTAGAGTGGTGGCTTTCAGAAGTTTCTGGCAGTCGGATGTAGTAATGGATGCAGAGGTCCCCATTGGAATCAAGCTTGTCCTCACTCTCCTTAAATTTCATGTTCAGCCCTCAGAGGCAACAGTTTTCCATAGACCTCTCTAAGAGCTGCCTTTCTGTAGTCCCATTTGGGCAGCTGGATATGACTGGCCTCTTGGGTTTCCTTGCATGTTTCAACTTGTCACCTTGTGCCAATATTTTCAGGTGATTCATTACTGACTGCTCAGTGGTATAGTTCATATAGGAAAGGCATGATAAATCCTTGATTTTTTTTCTCTTTATTTAAATAGTTCCCTATCATCTTCCCAAGGTGATCAACTAGCTTTTCCCCCAAATATCTAAACTCATGAATTGAAACATATTTGATCTGTTTTCAGTGTGTTGCAATTAATGCCCTTATTAGTGTTCTAATTGGCCATCCTTGGCCACCTCTCAAGTTTTAATATATAATAGTTTTGTTATTTGGTATATAGTATCCTTAAATTTCCATCATTATTTCTCCTTTCACCCATGCATTATTTAAAAATATAGTTTCCTTTTAAATTTTCAAGAGTGTGGGATTATTTATTTTTTATTGGCTCCATATTTTATTGCATTATGTTTCAAAGATTGTTGTTGTTTGATGCTGATATTTTGAACATTGCTAAAGTACCTTATGGCCATGTACAGAGGTCAACAAATTCTTCTGTAAGGGGCCAGATAGTAAATATTTTTTAAGTTTCATTCATTTTTTTCACCTTACTAATTTTTTACTTTACATAATTTGATACCATTAATACTATCTTATTAGACACATATAAGTTTAGAATTTTTACATCTTCTTGGTGAACTGAGCATTTAAAAATTGTTATGAGTGTCTCTTTTTATACCTAATAATTTTTTAGTCTGAATATTTATATGTTTCTGATAAAAACACAGCCACATTGGCTTTCTTTTAGTTATATCTGCTTATTACATCCTTTTCTTGTCTTCTAAATTTCAAGCTTTATTTTTTCTAACATTTAGGTGGGTCTCTTCTGAACAACATATAAGTAGATGTTAAAGATCTATTATGACATTACTTGCTTTTTGAGTGTTGTGATTATAGATTTATTTGGATTTGTTTATACTACATCACTTTAAAATTTGTATTTGTCTCACTTTTTCTGTTTCTCTTTTATCCTTTTATGGAAGTGACAGTAATGATCAGCAAATATTTCTTGTCTGCCCTACATGACACTTGCATTTAGAGGAGGCAACATGAATGATCCTGGGCAATAGGAATGAAAGTGACATGTGTCACTTCTGGTCCAAGGCTGAGTTTGAATTTGGGGTCTCTACGTGTTCTTTTATCGTGTTGCAACAACTTACAACATGCTGAATGGAAAAGCCTCCATCAATCAAGCCCTTCAATGACTATGTGCAGCAGAGTCTCCTACCAGCCTGCACTGGTATGCGGCAAGAGTGAGAAATAAATTTTCTGTTATGTTGGGTGAGTACTGAAGTTAATTTATCATCACAGCATAATGTAGCCTATTGTGACTAATATGTTATCTTGAAATCTTTGGAATGACTGGTTTTTAAAGTCTTCTTTCCCCTTTTTTCCCTTGATTTGGAATGTATTTGGTCTATTTCTATTTACTCTGTGGTTAGTGTGGGCAGAAGGAGGGGTAGGTGGGAGATTTCCATTACTGCTTGTAAGCCCAACATGGAATTTTTTTTTTTTTTTTTTTTTTTTTTGAGATGGGGTCTCGCTCTGTCGCCCAGGGTGGAGTACAGTGGTGCGATCTCGGCTCACTGCAAGCTCTGCCTCCCGGGTTCATGCCATTCTCCTGCCTCAGCCCCCCGAGTAGCTGGGACCACAGGCGCCTGCCACCACGCCTTGCTAATTTTTTTGTATTGTTAGTAGAGACGGGGTTTCACCGTGTTAGCCAGGATGGTCTCGATCTCCTGATCTCGTGATCCGCCCGCCTTGGCCTCCCAAAGTGCTGGGATTACAGGCGTGAGCCACCGCGCCCGGCCCCCAACATGGAATTAAAAGTAGGTTTTATTCAGTATCTAATTGTTTTTATTTGTATTATTGTGCCTTTCAGAGTGGTACACCGTGCTACTGAAAATGGAATCCCTTTTCCTTTTTCTTGCAGATAACACAGATACCCACCATCAGTCTCCTTTCACATATGAGACAGGTTCCTAGTGCCTAAGCCAAAATTCTATGGCCAGATGTGTTCCTGATTTTGGATATTTTGGATTTAGAAAGGCCATATAGTACACTTCCAAGTCAAACACTCAAATAGTTCAGCAGCCAAATGTGTGAAGAGGATAAATACAAATAATTAAATATCCTGCAGTAGTTTACATCAGGTTCTGCCACTCAATTGGTTATGAAAAAAACTTGTTTTTAATATTTTTTTGGGATTGCAGATATGGGATTCTTGACCTATATTTCTTTAAATAAGCTACAAAATAATTTATTCACTTATTGATTTGTAAATTGCATTCCAGTCCTAAGGATGAATTCTCATCACTTTAGTGGAAATCTGTGTTTTCCAAGGCTCTTTAGCAGCAATTCATTTCATATTAGTTTTTACCAACACTATCAGGGTCCCCACAGAGAGGTTATTTCCTCATGACCCCATTCCTGCATCATGTTTATTGATTATAAAATTTAATTTTGGGGACTGGCATGGTGGCTCACACCTCTAATTTCAGCATTCTGGGAGGTGGAGGTGGGAGGGTTGCTTGAGGCCAGGAGTTGGAGACCAGCCTTGGCAACATAGTAAGACCCCATTTCTACAAAAAATTTAAAAAATTAGCTGGGGTTGGTGATGCACACCTGTAGTTCCACCTACCTGGGGGGCTGAAGTGGGAGGATCACTTGAGGTGAGGAGTTCAAGGTTGCAGTAAGCTATGATTGCACCACTGCACTTCAGCCTGGGTGACAGAGTGAGACCCTGTCTCTTAAAAAAATTAATTTTGAATATAAAATTTAAAGGATATTTATTACGTTAATATGTTTTCATAACAGATTGACTAGAAAAGTAAAAAGATCTGGAAGCTATAGCATATGAAGAAAATTTGGAGAAACCAAATATGCTATAGAGTAGAATGTCATGGTGAATGCCAAGTATAGTACAGACTTTTCAAATTATGTAACTTGAGAGGCTTCTTATTCTAATCTTCTATCCAATAAGAATCTCAACCTAAAGACCTCTCAGTAAATAATCACTGCTCTCTCCTGGAATACCTGAGCTCACTACTTTTTAAGGCAAACCTCCACAATGTTTTCATTGCAAAATTAATAGCTAGGTAGTTTTTCCTTATGTACTCTTCACACCAATCCCTCTAGAACACATGCATACATCTTGTTTTCTCCAGGTTAAATATACTCAGTTCTCTGAAAATATACAAGGGTGGAAATGTTCAAATCTGCAAATTTCAGAATACCCCAAAGTGGACATGATAAAGTGACAGACTAGCACTCACTCTAAGAAAGAATTTTTCTGTTTTTTTTTTTGTTGTTGTTTTTGTTGTTTTGTTTTTTTGTTTTTTTTTTTTGAGATGGAGTTTCGCTCTTGTTGCCCAGGCTGGAGTGCAGTGGCACAATATCGGCTCACAGCAACTTCCGCCTCCTGAGTTCAAGTGATTCACCTGTTCAGCCTCCCGAGTAGCTGGGATTACAGGCATGCGCCACCATGCCCGGATAATTTTTTTTTTTTTTTAATTTTTTTAGTAGAGATGGGGTTTCTCCATGTTGGTCAGGCTAGTCTCAAACTCCCGACCTCAGGTGATCCACCCGCCTTGGCCTAACAAAGTACTGGGATTACAGGGATGAGCCACTGTGCCCGGCCAAGAAAGGATTTTTCTAAGTTGAGCTTTTCAATAATAAAGCATGTGCCTTTCTAGACCTGGGAACATCTCACTATTGGTAACAAAACAGAGTGGGTAACCATTTGATCTGAAGAAGACATTTCTGCTATAGGATAAAGATACAGCTTTCTGACTTGTAAGTTCCTCCGCACTTGCCAAGTTGTACAATTATTTGATTCCAAATGGTTGGGAAATGATGAAACAAAACTTCTTTTCTAGTCTTCTTCCTTTGTCCCTTAATGAATAATTAACCTCATATTAAATTATCCTTCCTAAGAAAGGATCTGAGTTTGCTATACTGAGGTTTTTTTTTTTTTAAGAAGTGAATACATTACTAGCTTCCTAGTCAGTTTGAACTTAAAAGGCAATTTTTACAAAATTCCCAGCAGAGGTGCCAAATATTGATTCAGTGGTTGCCAGACCGAATGTGTGTCTTGTGGTAATCTGTAGTAAAGTATATTTTAGAAGTCAAACTAGACTTAAAAAAGCTTTAAAAAAATATTTTGGATTGGCCTAGGTATGATGGTATGATTGTTACTGAGAATGATTCTTGTGAGACAATATTGCTTTGTTGTCAGAAATACTGTTACCAAAGGCAGATATAATATAGAATATTTGTAATTACATAGAAAGGCATCACAAAGGGCAACAGTCTACCACCACACACAAATCTTATTAGGCACAAAATAAAATACTGTAGAAGTCTTATATGACATGATCTGAACTGGTATAGTCAACAATCGATTAATAGAAAAATTCACTAAAATAATACACACACATATCTTGAACATTGTGTTTTACCTTAAAACATCTAAATATATGTTTTTTAATGTAGGGCCAAAGCTTTTTGAAGAGATTTATTTTATTTTTTATTTTTAGCATGGGTCTGCTGATTATAGTGACACATCTTTTTTTCATAAACTACATCCATAATTCATGGTCTGTGACTTCTAAGCTTGAGTTTCTTTAAAGTGAATCAAGGACTTCAAAACGCACGTAAAGCAATTAGAGCACAGAATCTTAGGCATTGCGTTTTTCTTTTGCCAATCTTTTATAGCTGCCTCCCCACAACTAAATCAACAGCTATTTCTACTACTTACCCTTTTTCAATCTTTGCAATGTGTTGAAATTAGTTTTCAAAGAAACCATGACACTGTTTTTTTACACAATTTTGTCAGTTCATTCATTAATTTGGATAATTAAAATAACAAGTACAATAAGCAGACAGCATTCTGGGAACACATAAGGATGCTTGGTGTATACACCATTCTGGGAACACATAAGGATGCTTAATGTATACATAAAGCATAACTGGAGGGAGTGGAGGTGCCCAGGGCATACTAGGAGCAGCCTCCCAACAGCTGGCTTGAGTGTGCCACAGACACATTACTGTGTTTTACAGAGGACATGAAAAGCATGGCTCAGTCTAAAGAGTATGTTAAGAGGAGTTGTTGTTTTTGTTTCTTAAGAGCACTACTATAGTGTCCCAAAACACAACACAGGGGTTATGCCATGGTTGCAGCTAGCCCATAGGGTACCTCTGTGTGAGTTAGAAGAAAGTAACCCACAAGCTCAGGGTTTGGTGAGGGAAGCATGGGGTAGATTTCAGCCTTCATTGGTCCACTTGGCAGGGCGCCACTTAAGCCAGTTCTTTTGTGTAGGGCACCACTCAAAGAACTGACACAGCAGCCCTGGCTCCTGGGACAGCAGATGGATTATGATTCGGGGAAGGAGAGAGAAGCTGATCTGTATTCATGCATGAAAAGATGGGGCACAGAAGCAGGAAGAAGGCAGGAGAGCTGAACTGTAGGGCAGGAAGGCTTCACTCCTGGAAGAAACTCCACACAGGTTTCATGACAACAAATACAGACCATCTTGCCTAGCCAACTGGCAGATCGTCCTTGCTGGGGGAGAAAGTTCCTTAGCAAAGCAGCCAGTGTATTCTGTATTAATTTTTACCACAATTTCCTGGACTGCATCCTTTTCCATCTCCTCTACAACTACTATTCCCAACCCTACGCCAAGAAGGTCACTCAGTCTACTTTAAGAACTCTCCTTACTGACCTTGGAGGCTTTTCTGCTCCTTCCAACAATTTCCCTACCTATTAAGTGATATCTGGAGCTCCTTTAATAGATAGACAGGATCTTTCCTTTTAGAATTCATTATTAAAAAAATGAAAATGCTTGATTGAAAGAATATTGTGAAGTTTATTCATACTCAAGTGTAAGCAGTCAATGAATTAACCAACACACATGACTGACAAGGAAAATAAATTAAAGAGCAGGTATCTGAAGGTGAAGGGAGAAGGCCAGAAACAGGACGGTATAGAAGTCAAACTAGATGTGGCTGGGTGCAGTGGTTCATGCCTGTAATCTCAGAATTTTGAGAGTCCAAAGCTGGTGGATTGCATGGAAAGCTGGATAACATGGCAAGACCACATCTCTACAAAGAATAAAAAAATAGCTGGGTGTTGTGGCATGCACCCATAGTCCCAGCTACTTGGGAGGCTGAGATGAGAGGATTGCTTGAGCCTAGGAGGTGGAGGCTTCAGTGAGCTGTGATTGCACCACTGCATTCCAGCCTGGGCAACAGAATGAGATCCTGTCTCAAAAACAAAGAAAGAAATAAATCAAACTAAAACCTCTCAGTTTTAGATCCTATTATCTTCAACTAAGCCTGGACAAAGAGAAATTGATTTCTTTCGTTTTATAGTTTTAGGCCCTATGATACCACTAAAACTTCAATGAGCCTACAAGATTTTTTTAAACATATGCAATGTTAATACAAAGCAACTAATTATAAAGTAGTTCATTAACTAATCTATAAGTGTATTTAAAAAAACCTGTAGAACTTTTAACACCGAAAGTTCCACTTCCCTTGGCTGTCCGCACTCTGAGCTAGTCTCGGTATGTACATTCCTCATGTGGAAATTACTCCTGCTGTTTATGTGACCATCCTTGTCTTAGCACTTGTGGTCTTTAGCTTTATTTCAACTCAGGTCATTTCATGGTTGGAATACTCCTTGTATGTGTACACACCATTCTCACATCTCATAAAATTCAATGGCAAATATTTGCACCATTCCAAAAATAATATGTCATCCTGTTGAATATCTTTTAAAAATTTACTATGCCAAATACTAGGGCAACTCAGCTTATGATTTTCCTCCTTAGCTTAAATTAAATTAGTGTGTTTATAGCTATTAGGGACATAGAGATCATCTGTCCAGTGGCTTGCTCAGTGGTTCTCAAGCTTTACTGGATGCCACCAAGAGAGCTTGTTAAGACATAGATTGAAGGACACCATCCTGAGTTTCTTTTCCTTTCTTTTCTTTCTTTTTTTGAGATGGGAGTCTGGCTCTGTTGCCCAGGCTGAAGTGCAGTAGTGCGATCTCGGCTCACTGCAACCTCCGCCTCCCGAGCTCAAGCAATTCTCCTGCCTCAGCATCCCGAGTAGCTGGGATTACAGGTGCACACCACCACGCCCAGCTAAGTTTTGTATTTTTAGTAGAGATGGGGTTTTGCCATATAGGCCAGGCTGGTCTTAAACTCCTGACCTCAGGTGATCTGCTCACCTCAGCCTCCCAAAGTGCTGGGATTACAGGCATGAATCACCACACTTGCCCCAAGTTTCTGACTCTGTAAGTCTAGGAAGGCAGCTAAAATGTGCATTTCTAATGTGTTCCCTGGTGATGCTGATGATTTTGGTCTGGGGATAACCCTTTGGGAATCAGCCCAATTCCTCACCTCATGGCTGAAATTGAGCCTTAGAGAATTGAATTGTTTGTCCTGGAGTGACCCAACCCATCAGCGACACAGCCAAGACATACACCCTACTCTGCTCACTTTTGTATGTGAATTACACACATATCCAATTGTTTCTTCTGAGGTTTATTAACAGTCCACATTACTGCCTCCCTGTTGTTTTGGCACTGGTCAGGATCTTAAATAAAACTCTGCGACTTCTGTCTATTAATCTTTATAGTAAACTTACACAATAATTTTTGGTATAAATCCTGCTGTCTTGCAGCAGTACCAGGCCTGGATCCTTCCTCTCCTGAAGCAAGAGTCTTGTGCCATCTGTTCATTTTTCTTTCTAGAAAACTTTTTGCTGAACTCTTAAATAACAAATTCTTTGTAAAATTCTCCAGTTTGCATTTTGGGTTAAAAGTTTTTTTATTGATGCATAATAATTGTACATACTTATGGAATACATATGATATTTTGATACATGGATACAATGTGTAATGATCAAGGTATTTAGGAAATCTACCTTGAACATTTATCATTTCTTTGTGTTGGGAACATTTTAAATCTTCTCTACTAGCTGCTTTGAAATATACAATGTATTGTTAACTATAGTTGCCTTACTGTGCTGCCAAACACTAGAACTTTTTCCTTCTGTCCGACTGTATGTTTGTACGTATTAACCAACCTCTCTTCATCCTTGCATTCTCCACCTTCCAAGTTTCTGGTAACAGTCATTCTTCTATTCTCTGTCTCCATGAAATCAACTTTTTAGCTCCCACATACGAGTGAGAACATGTGTTATTTGTCTTTTTCTTTTCTTTTTTTTTTTTGAGACGGAGTCTGGCTCTGTCGCCCAGGCTGGAGTGCAACGGCGCGACCTTGGCTCACTGCAAGCTCCGCCTCCTGGATTGACGCCATTCTCCTGCCTCAGCCTCCGGAGTAGCTAGGACTACAAGAGCCCGCCACCACGCCCAGCTAATTTTTTAATGTTTTTAATAGAGACGGGGTTTCACCGTGTTAGCCAGGATGGTCTCGATCTCCTGACCTGGTGATCCACCCGCCTCGGCCTCCCAAAGTGCTGGGATTACAGGCGTGAGCCACCGCGCCCGGCCTTTTTCTTTTTCAAGACAAGATCTCACTCTGTTGCCCAGGCTGGAGTGCAGCAGTGCAATCAAAGCTCACTGCAGCCTCAACCTCTTGGGCTCAAGTGATCATCCCACCTCAACCTCCCAAGTAGCTGAGACTACAGGTGTGTGGCACCATGCCTAGCTAATTTTTTTATTTTTTTGTAGAGATGGGGTTTCATTATGTTGCCCAAGCTAGTCTCGAACTCCTGGACTCAAGCAATTCTTCCACCTTGGCCTCCCAAAGTGTTGTGATTATAGGAGTGAACCACCACACCCAGGAATATCTGTTTTTCTCTTCCTGACTTATTTCACTTAACATAATGACCTTCAGTTTCATCTGTGCTGCTGCAAGTGACAGGATTTCATTCTTTTTAAAGGCTGAATAGCTAGGCATGGTGCCACACACCTGTAGTCCCAGCTACTTGGGAGGTTGAGGTGGGATGATCACTTGAGCCCAGGAGGTTGAGGCTGCAGTGAGCTTTGATTGCACTACTGCACTCCAGCCTGGGCAACAGAGTGAGATCTTGTCTTGAAAAAGAAAGACAGACAAATAACACATGTTCTCACTCATATGTGGGAGCTAAAAAGTTGATTTCATGGAGACAGAGAATAGAAGAATGACTGTGTATATATACCACATTTTCTTTATCCACTCATCCACTGATGAAGGCAGTTTGATTCCAAATCTTAGCTATTGTGAATAGTGCTGCAATAAGCATGGAGGTGTAGGTATCCCATGGATATACTGATTTATTTTCCTTTGGATAAATATTCAGTAGTGGGATTACTAAACCATATGGTAGTTCTATTTTTAATTTTTTGAGGTAACCCCAAACTGTTTTCCATAGTGGTTATACTAGCTTACATTCCTACCAACATTGCCTAAGAGTTCCCTTTTTTCTGCATGCTGATTAACATTTGTTTTTTGTCTTTTTGATAATAGCCATTCTAACTGGAGTGAATGATTTCTTATTGTAATTTTGATTTGTGTTTTCCTGATGATTAGTGATATTGAACATTTTTCGTATAACTTTTAGCCATTTATATGTCTGCTTTTGAGAAATGTCTATCCAGATCTTTTGCCCACTTTTTAGTTGGATTATTTATATTTTTGCTGTTAAATTGTGTGAGTTCCTTGTATATTTTGGAAATTAGACCCTTGTTGGATGAATAGTTTGCAAATAGTTTTTTCTATTCTACAGGTTGTCTCTTCAATCTATTGATTGTTTCCTTTGCAGTAAAGAAGTTTTTAGCTTAATATAGTCCCACTTGTCTATTTTTGTTGTTGTTGCCTGTGTTTTGGAGGTCTTAGCCATAAAATCTTTGCCTAGACTGATGTTCTGGAGTGTTTCCCCTATGTTTTCTTCTAGTAGTTTTATAGTTTCTGCTCTTAGGTTTAAGTTTTTAACCCATTTTGAGTCAATTTTTGTATAGGGTGAGAGACAGGGGTCCAGCTTTATTTTTCTGCATATGGTTACCCAGTTCCCAGCACCATTTACTGAAGATAGTGTCCTTTTCCCAATGTGTTTAGTGTCTTTGTAAAAACCAGTTGGCTATAAATACGTGGATTTACTTCTCGGTTCTCTCTATTCTGTTCCAGTGGTCTATGTGTCTGTTTTTATATCAATTCCATGCTGTTTTGGCTACTGTAGTTTTGTAGTGTACTTTAAAGTTAGGTAGTGTAATGCCTCCAGCTTTGTGCTTTTTGCTTAAGTCTTCACTGCTTTGGCTATTCAGGGTCTTTTGTGGTTCCATATGATTTTTAGGATTTAAAAAAAAAATCTGTGAAGAATGTCATTGATATTTTGGTAGGAATTGCATTAAATCTGTAGGTTGCTTTGGATAGTATGTTCATTTTAGCAATATTAATTCTTTCGATCCATGAGCATGGGATATCTTTTCATTTGTTTGTTTCCTCTTCAATTTCTTTCATTAGCGTTTTGTAGTTTTCCCTGTAGAGGTCTTTCACCTCCTTGATTAAATCTATTCCTAGATATTTTATTATTTTTGTAGCTATTGTAAATGTGATTATTTTCTTGATTTTCTTTTCAGCTACTTTGTTATTGGTATACAGAACACCACTGATTTTTGTATGTTGATTTTGTATCCTGCAACCTTACTGAATTTATCAGTTCTTAGAGGTTTTTTTTTTAAATTGGAGTCTTTAGGTATATATCTATATCTATATATATATATAAAATCATGTCATCTGCAAAGAGAGACAACTTGACTTCCTCTTTTCCAATGTGATGCCTTTTTTTTTTTCTTTCTTTCTCTTGCTTGATTGCTATGGCTAGGACTGCATTTTGGTTTTCTAGGGAAGACAAATAACTTTTTTTCCTTCTACCCCATAGATTCTATGGCTGAGGCCCCGGAAATTAAACTGACAAAACATACATTAACAAGAGGAAAAAAACAGTTTAATTATGTGCATACACATGGGAGTATCACAAAGAAAAGAGACTCAAGGAGATCCAGATGATTGAAGCTTATATAGCATCTCAGACTTAAACAAAGGGAAAGGGGTTTGGGGCTTCTGAGTGGAGAAGACAAGTCCTGAGAAAGTAAGGCAGGAAATGTATACTTGTATGTAAATAAGGGTTACGCAGGTAAGAGTGTCTCAGGTGATGGGTTATCCCCGGGCCTAGCTCTCTTTCTGGTACAGAGGAATCTTCACAAAGAGAAATTTACTTTATAAATGTAAATTTCCTTTACGAAAGGGGAAATTTATATTCTGCTTTTAGGCAGGTAGGGGACAGAAAGAGCCTTTCCTGTGTCTGTTGGTTCTCAATTGCTTTTAGCTCAAAATAATCCATATATTGGGTGGCATATTCTGGAACCCTTTATCCCACCCTTTGAAACTTTCTTTTTCTCAGGATGTTTCATACATCAAAAGCCAAGTTTGTAGCTGTTGAGAGAGATTCGGATTAGGTGTTGCAAGATAAGAGATCTGCAAAGGGAAGGAAAACAGATTGGAACAAAAGTGAGTAAGCAGAAAAGGACAAATTTAAACACATTGCCCCATCTCACTGAACCAGTCTCTCAGTCCTGGGAATAGCTTACATTCCTACCAACAGTGTATAAGAGTTCAGTTTACTCAGACAATTGTATCTCATCTCAAGAGATTGTGTTGCCAGACGGAATAGGGTGCCCACCTGTTAGGTCTCTATATGGTGCTATAAGGCATTTAATAAGGACCTTTCTATGGAAACAAAAGAAAACCAAAGGTTAATAGATAGAACTGTTTATAAACCCAGTTTCTGAGGCCAGAGGGCAATCAGTTGAGAAGATTTCTGAATGTTGGGCTCAAAGCATCTCTAGGTGGTGGAAGGAGGATGGGCCGTGGCAGTCTGAAGTATTTCCGGGTTTGTGGTTTGAACGTCTCTGGGGATGGCATATACAATGTGACAGTTATGGTTATTTCTCAGAGCAGAGCACGGAAGGGCGCAGTTTCAGCTTGCAGGGCTTTTTCTGGGTAGGGTCAATACGGATCTAGGCAGTCAGGGTTTAGTTCCCAGTGGTGCCAAATCAGGTGAGATTAAAATCAGAAATGTTAATTACTGACAAAATGCAAAACACAGCAGGAGTCAGTTTACAGACAGGTTAAAAAAGCTGAAAGGCAGTGAACACAGCTAGAATTTGACAGTCCACAAGGGTGTGCTATAGTTTTCAATTGAAACAGCATAGTTCTCTCTACAATCACCCCTATTTCTATGAAAGATAATCAAAGTAAGACTATTTTTGTTGTAAAATAAGTCTAATCTCATTGAGCTTGGCCTGATTATTACATAAATATAGCAAGAATAATGACTGACAATATAAGCTCTTTTTGAGTCCGCTTTGTTGCAACTTTTAATAAGGAATTTCAGGTTAGATTGTTAAAGCCTATCAAAGCTGGAAACCAATCCATCAGCCTTCACCAGCAATACCTACAGATTTGGGTGAATTCCTTTTTTCTTGAGGTCCCCAAAATATTTTCAGCTTCCTGGGCCTACCAAGAAGTGACGTTTTCTACTCATCTGTTAGATTGGGAACGCTGTTAATCAGGTACCAGGCCAGTATTTCAAGGGGCTTTGTAAGCACTGGCTTCATAAAGTCAGCATTAGTTCTGTTACCAGAAAGGGTCCTGATCTAGATCCCCAGAGTGGGTTCTTAGATCTCAAGCAAGAAAGAATTTGAGGTGAGTTCATAGATTACAGTGAAAGTAAGTTTATTAAGAAAGTAAAGGAATGAAAGAATGGCTACTCCATAGACAGAGCAGCCTCAGCACTGCTGGTTATTTCTTGATGATATGCTAAACAAGGGATGGGTTATTCATGCCTCCCCTTTATAGACCATACAGTGTAACTTCCTGACGTTGCCATGGCATCTGTAAACTGTCATGGCGCTGGTGGGAGTGTAGCAGTGAGGACACCCAGAGGCCACTCTCATCACCATCTTGGTTTTGGTAAGTTTTGGCCGGCTTCTTTACTGCAACTTGTTTTATCAGCAAGGTCTTTATGACCTGTGTCTTGTGCCGACCTCCTATCTCATTCTGTGACTTAGAATGCCTAACCATCTGAGAATGCAGCCCAGTAGGTCTCAGCCTCATTTTACTCAGCCCCTATTCAAGATGGAGCTGCTCTTGTTCAAGTGCTTCTGACAGTTCCTTAAAACTGTCTGATCTTATCTGATTTTATGTACATCATCCTAAAATATGATATTCCAGTGAAAGCCTTGCTAATATAAGAAATATTTCTAATTGCATTCTGTTATAAGGACAAGAGATTCTTATTGAACATATGTAAATACATCACCATGAAAATAAGAATATTCAATAAAGATTTCCGAATTCTGGAAGGATCAGGTGGGGAGAAAAAGTGAATGTTTCTGGCTGGGCATGGTGGCTCACATCTGTAATCCCAGCACTTTGGGAGGCTGAAGTTGGAGGATCACTTCAGCCTGGGCAACATAGTGAGACCCTCATCTCTTAAAAAAAAAAAAAAATTAGGTGGGCATGGTGATGCACATTTGTAGTCCCAGCTACTTGGAAAGCTGAGGTGGGGGGATTGCTTGAGCCCAGGAGTTTAAGGAAGCAGTGAGCTGTGATCGCACCACTGCACTCCAGCCCAGATGACAGAGCGAGACCCTGTCTCAAAAAAAGTAAATGTTTTATCTTTTCATCTTTGTTCACAAAGGTATACTTTACCAAGTTACTGTAAGTTATAGATAGCTTAAGAAAACAGAGAAAAAGGGTTTCTTAAATATGGAAAAACACTAAGGAACCAGTAATGTTTCAAACAAAAGGGCCATACACATTAGAATTATTCTTATCAGTTCATTCAGTCCCATGGAATTAATTTTTGTTTTGCTTGATGTTGGATCTGCAGCTTTATGAATTCATGTTTCTTCTATAGTGTTTTGGAAATCTTTACCCAATCCAGTGGTATAATCTTAAATACTTGAGAATACCTCTCTGAGTCTTTTCCATGGTCTCTGGGAAGATGAAGCATTTTCACTTGTTGATTGCAAAAGCATTCAGAGAAGAATCATCGTAAAACAATAATTGGCTGTGAATGGCAAAAGACTTAAAAATAACCATGATTAAAGATCTGATGAGAGTTCATTATAGTGCAATTAACAAGGAAATTTGGTTATTTCTGTGGCTTACAGCATTTTATAATAATAACTGTCCTGATAACACTATATCAGGACATATGAACAGCAAAGATTGATAAATATCTAGGAACTTTATACAGTTTTGAAACACATATTAATTACGTACCTATACAAATGTAACATAAAGAAGGTTAAGCATCATATTTTAGTTGACAATGATTCTCATGTAATTTAGCATATCAAATAAATCTAATTCGTGTAACATCTCTTTTTTTCAAGGTGAGAGAGCAAATCCTTTGAGATTTTCAAGGAGTGTTCTGTGGAATGTCAAAGTTAGTTCAAAGTGAAAAAGACTAGGGCCAGCGCAGTGGCTCATGGTGGTAACCCCAACACTTTGGGAGGCCGAGGCAGGCAGATCACTTTAGCTCAGGAGTTTGAGACCAGCCTGGCTAACATGGTGAAACCCCATCTCTACCAAAAATACAAAAATTAGCCAGACGTGGTGGTGCATATCTGTAGTTCCAGCTAGTTGGGAGCCTGAGCTGGGAGGATCACCTGCATCTGGGAGGTTATGGCTGCATTGAGGCAAGATTGCACCACTGCACTCCAGCCTGGGTGACAGAGTGAGACCTTGTCTCAAAAAACAACCAAACAACAAAAGTAAGAAAAACTACAGAATCAGGCTGGGCACAGTGGCTCATGCGTCTGTGATCCCAGCTCTTTGGGAGGCCAGGGTGGGAGGATCACTTAAGGCCAGGAGTTCAAGACCAACCTGAGCAACACAGAGAGACCCCATCTCTACCAAAAAAAAAGGGCCAGGTGCGGTGGTTCATGCCTGTAAGCCCAGCACTTTGGGAGGCTGAGGCGGGTGGATCACCTGAGGTCAGTTCAAGACCAGCCTGGTCAAACATGGTGAAACCCCATCTCTACTAAAAATACAAAAAAATTAGCTGGGCGTGGTGGGTGGGTGCCTGTAATCCCAGCTACTCGGGAGACTGAGGCAGGAGAATCGCTTGAACCCAGGAGATGGAGGTTGCAGTGAGCCGAGATTGTGCCAGTGCATTCCAGCCTGGGCAAAAAGAGTGAGACTCCATCTCAAATAAATAAATAAATAAATAAATAAATAAATAAATATTAAAAAAAATTTTAAAAATTAAAAAAAAAGAAAAGAAAATTTAAAAGACTTTAGAATTTGATTTGGGGAAGACTATCACAAATTGCAAAAGGTTTGAACCCTTAATAAAACAGGATAACAGGTAACTATGAAACAATACTTAGTTATCTATGTAACCAAAGGGAAAATATTATTATAAAGGTAAATACAGAAGGTCACATAATTGTAAAAAACCAAAACCAAAACAAAACCTTAGCTTTTTCCATACTGAGAAGACTCTTTTTAAAAAAAAGTAATCAAAGATATGCTAAAGACAACATGAAGCATAATAAATTATTAAATTTTTTAAAAGATTTGGGGTCTTGCTCTGTCACCCACGCTAGTGTGCAGTGCTGTGATCATAACTTGCAGCAGCCTTAAACTCCTGGGTTCCTCCTACCTCAACCTCCCAAGTAGCTGGGACTACATGTGGGAAATTATTTCTGATAAGTCACAGAATCTTTGTTTCCTAGGCAAAATACTCAACAGATAAAGAAACCCTTTTACGATCTCTTATTAGGAACAAACCAACAATCCAAATTCCAGTTCTGCATCAGCACACTATTGATATTAGAGTTTATTTTTTAAACATTATAATAAATCCATTTAATTTTATTATTTATAATAATTTTATTATTTTTTATTATTATTTTTTTTTAGAGACGAGTTCTCACTCTGTTGCCCAGGCTAGAGTGCAGTGGCACGATCATAGCTCACTGCAGCCTCAAACTCCTGGGCTCAAGTGATCCTCCTACCTCCAGAGTAGCTGGGACTAGAGGGACATGCCAGTACGTCTGGCTAATTTACAGGGTCTCAGGTCTCTCTATGTTGTGTAGGCTGGTCTCAAACTCCAAGTCTAAAGTGATTGTCCTGTCTTGGCCTCCTAAAGTGCTGAGATCACAGGCCTGAGCCACTGTGCCCAGCCCGATTTATTTTAGACATTTGCCTACACAAAATTCTCTCTCTCTCCTTTGACAATTTCCTATACCTGCCTAGTTTTTGTCCTTTATTTTCCTCTTTCTCACTCTGAAATAATCTTTAAATAACATTAAACTACTGTAGGACAAAATTACTCTCCCTTTTCCTTAACAAAAATGCATCCTTCATACTTCATATTTTTCCTTGTCAAAACACATCTTACTTTTTTTTTTTTTTATTTATTTTACTCTAAGTTCTGGGATACATGTGCAGAATGTGCAGGTTTGTTATCTAGGTATATGTGCCATGGTGGTTTGCTGCACCTATCAACCTGTCATCTGGGTTTTAAACCTTGCATGCATTAGGTATTTGTCCTAATGCTCTCCGTCCCCTTGCCCGCGACCCCCTCACAGGCCCTGGTGTGTGATGTTTCCCTCCCTGTGTCCAACACATCTTAGTTTCTTTGTATACTTTGCATGCAGACTTTTCTCCTTCACCCTTATTATTCCTAATAGTTCATTTATGTATATTGATTAGAGTTTTTAATGATTAATACCTTAATTTCCAGTGAAAACAAGGAAGTAGGAAATTGTGAACTGTTATATATAGTGGCATTCTGTAGATTAGCACATTTATGAATACACCCTTTCACAATTTCTAGAGGCATGTGTTTCCTCATAGTACACTTTTTCAGTGTGGCAAGAAGACTATGTTGACTAACAGACTTAAATATTATTTAGTCTCTCTGTAATAAGAAGCCAAATATAGATAAACTTATGTTAAGTAATTAAATTTTCAGTATTATATCATATTTAGAAATGATCAAATATTTAATGACTATCTCTCATTTAACTAAACTTTCTATATCTTTGAGGTTTTAGGTTACCAGAAAGATTTTGGATACTATATTTAAGCAGACATATTATAAAACATAACTGTTGTTGAAAGTTCAGCTATAGAGTTTTATCCCACTTACATCTATTTAATTAACTTGTTCCTAACAATTATGCTTGGATTATTGATGAAAATTTCATGCAAGATTAAATAAAGCTAATCATCGTCTAAAGTTTATTTTCTTGTTAACAAAATTTGTGACAGGCATGTGAGGTAGCTATCAAAAAATCACAGAAGAACCTGTAATTATATTGCTCTCTCTCTCTTTCTCCTTAACTGCCATCTTTGACATACATCAAGCAATTCATTTTTATTGTACATTTTATTCTTTGGTTGAATTATAATTTTATAATCTGAAACATCTAATAGAGATAACATCAGCTTATTTAGCTAGTAAACTCAAGTAAAATAAAATTGCATGTCTACATTATATTGAATGCTGACAAATCTAGAGAAATACCTATTTGTATTTAACTAACAATATTGAACTAGCCTTATTTACCAAAGATTATCCCACAGCATGTGAATTTTAAAACACATTTTGGGTTAATTTCTATTTTTTCTGAGGGTTTTAATAATACTTAATGTATATGAGCACTTATTGTTTTCTAAGCCAATTAATGCAGAGCTCTTTGATAAATTTTGGCAATACCATCCAGAGGTAGAAAAAGATCAATATACAAAACACACACATAAGCATACATAAGCACACAGATGCCAATAGAAATCTCATAGCTTTCATTTTAAACTTTTAACCATGAGTCAGGCATCATATTACAAAACTCACTAGTTTATGTAAAATAGTTGGATCCACTTTGTGTTCTGGGCAGATGGCACAAGTTAAGGTAACCTTCGAAATAATGGCTATAACCTTTCACCAATATTTGTAGAGAAGATGATATGGTTTGGATGTGTGTCCCCACCAAATCTCATGTTCAGCTATTATCCCAAGTGTCAGCGGTAGAGCATGGTGGGAAGTGATAGGATCATGGGCGGATTCCTCATAAATGGTTTAGTACCATCTCCTCCATGCTGTTCTTATGATAGTGAGTAAGTGAGTTATGAGATCTGGTTGTTTTAAAAGTGTGTAGCACACATCTCCCCACCATCTTCCTCCTGCTCTACCGTGTAAGACCTGCCTGCTTCCCCTTCACCTTCTGCCATGATTGTAAGCTCCCTGAGGCCTCCCTAGAAGCAGAAACAGCTATGCTTCTGGTACAGCCTACAGAATCATGAGCCAATTAAGCCTTCTTTCTTTCTAAATTATCCAGTCTTGGATATTTCTTTTTTTCTTTTTTTTTTGAGACGGAGTCTCGCTCTGTCGCCCAGGCCAGAGTGCAGTGGCGTGATCTCGGCTCACTGTGAGCCTTGCCTCCCGGGTTCACGCCATTGTCCTGTCTCAGCCTCCCGAGTAGCTGGGACCACAGGCGCCCGCCACCACACCCAGCTAATTTTTTGTATTTTTAGTAGAGATGGGGTTTCACCGAGTTAGACCAGGATGGTCTCGATCTCCTGACCTTGTGATCCGCCCACCTCGGCCTCCCAAAGTGCTGGGATTACAGGTGTGAGCCACGGCGCCCAGCCAGTTTTTTTGTATTTTTAGTAGAGACAGGGTTGACCTCATGATCTGCCCGCCTCAGCCTCCCAAAGTGCTGGGATTACAGGCGTGAGCCACCGCGCCCGGCCCAGTCTTGGATATTTCTTTATAGCAATGTGAGAATAAAATAATACATAAGACTTTTAAGATTTTTGTCTAGTTTGTTTCCAAATAGTTATTAAATTTTTTTTTGTCTTTCTTGCAATCTGATTTTCCTATCAGTACCAGTAAGACATTTGTTTTAGGGTGCAAGCTCTCTTAAAAAAAATCCCTTTGGATATAAAGTCCAAATTTTCAAAGGTATACCTAGTCCAATGTGACTCTAAACCAATCAGCCTTTTTACAGCTTAACCATAGACACAAGAGACCTCCCCAAAGAGGGTTCAAAGGAGGCAGTACATACTCCTCCTCCCCAAGATTCAGAGTTACTCCCAAAGATAGCCTGAAAAGCAAAGAAATTCATTGTCACAGTCAATAAGGAAACTACAGTCTCCCATAAAAGTGAGATGCCTTCAATCACAGACTCACTAATCTGTGATATCAGGTAGGTAATACTGGGATGGTACTTTTCCCAGCACAAACAAGGCAACAAAGAGTGACAATAAAGACCCTGATGGACTGGGGTGCCTTATGAAGGCAAACTTTCCTGACAGCTGCAAGATTTGGTCAAAGAAAATGCTGCTTGTGCATTTTGTGCTTTGGGTTCCTAGTCTGCTGGCTAGCTACCCAATGCAAGTGTGACAACCTTGCCGTCTCAGCTGGCAGAAACCAGACTGATTATCAGAGACCATAGTAGTTACAAAGCTAAACTCTCAGAACACAAAATGAGATAAAAGAAGAATCTCATCCAGTTTTTTCCCATTGGTTATCTGCAGCAAAGTTTGTCTAAATGGATGCTGCTCTAGCATAAACTGTAAACTCACCGGTCTATGAAGCTGGCTTGAACAGCAGGCTTATAGAGCCTATGCCTATAACTATGACAATTCTCCAAAACTATGACTATTCTCATTATAATAAATCGCACAAAAGACAGAAACAAAGGAAAACAATGACAATTCTTAGGAAGCTAGAGATCAGTAACCAATGAGTACTCAAAACTGTCAGGCCTCTGAGCCCAAGCCAAGCCATCGTATCCCCTGTGACTTGCAGGTATGCATCCAGATGGCCTGAAGTAACTGAAGATCCACCAAAGAAGTAAAAATAGCCTTAACTGATGACATTCCACTATTGTGATTTGTTTCTTCCCCACCCTAACTGATCAATGTACTTTGTAATCTCCCCCACCCTTAAGAAGGTACTTTGTAATCTCCCCCACCCTTAAGAAGGTTCTTTGTAATTCTCCCCACCCTTGAGAATGCACTTTGTGAGATTCATCCCCAGCCCGCAAATCATTGCTCTTAACTTCACCGCCTATCCCAAAACCTATAAGAACTAATGATAATCCACCACCCTTTGCTGACTCTCTTTTTGGACTTAGCCCGCCTGCACCCAGGTGAAATAAACAGCCATGTTGCTCACAGAAAGCCTATTTGGTGGTCTCTTCACAGGGACGCGCATGAAATTTGGTGCTGTGACCCAGATCGGGGGACCTCCCTTGGGAGATCAATCCCCTGTCCTCCTGTTCTTTGCTCCGTGAGAAAGATCCACCTATGACCTAAGGTCCTCAGACCGACCAGCCCAAGGAACATCTCACCAATTTTAAACCGGGTAAGCGGCCTCTTCTTACTCTCTTCTCCAACCTCTCTCACTATCCCTCAACCACTTTCTCCTTTCCACTCTTCAATCTCTCCCTTCTCTTAATTTCCATTCCTTTCATTTTCTGGTAGAGACAAAGGAGACACGTTTTATCCGTGGACCCAAAACTCTGGCGCCAGTCACGGACTAGGGAAGGCAGCCTTCCTTTGGTGTTTAATCATTGCAAGGACACCTCTCTGATTATTCACCCAGGTTTCAGAGGTGTCAGACCATGCAGGGACACCTGCCTTGGTCCTTCACCCTTAGCGGCAAGTCCCACTTTTCTGGGGAAGGGGCAAGTACCCCAACCCCTTATATCTCTGCACCCCAATCCCTTATTTCCGCACCCCAACCTCATATCTCTGTGCTCCAATCCCATATTTCTGTGCCCCAACCTCTTATATCTCTGCACCCCGATCCCTTATTTCTGCACCCCGACCTCGTATCTCTGTGCCCCAACCCCTTTCCCACTTTTCTGGAGGGTAAGAACCCCTGAACCCCTTCCCTCCATGTCTCTACTCTCTCTTTTCTCTGGGCTTCACCATGGGCAACCTTCCACCCTCAATTCCTCCTTCTTCTCCCTTAGCCTGTGTTCTTAAGAACTTAAAACCTCTTCAACTCTCACCTGACCTAAAATCTAAGCATCTTATTTTCTTCTGCAATGCTGCTTGACCCCAATACAAACTCGACAGTAGTTCCAAATAGCCAGAAAATGGCACTTTCAATTTTTCCATCCTGCAAGATCTAAATAATTCTTGTCGTAAAATAGGCAAATGGTCTGAGGTACCTGATGTCCAGGCATTCTTTTACACATCGGTCCCTCTCTAGTCTCTGTTCCCAATGCAACTCATCCCAAATCTTCCTTCTTTCCCTCCCACCTGTCCCCTCAGTCCCAACCCCAAGCATTGCTGAGTCTTCCTCATCTTCCTTTTCTACAGACCCATCTGACCTCTCCCCTCCTCCCCAGGCTGCTCCTCGCCAGGCCAAGCTAGGTCTCAATTCTTCCTCAGCCTCCGCTCCTCCACCCTATAATCCTTTTATCACCTCCCCTCCTCACACCCAGTCTGGCTTACAGTTTTGTTCCGTGACTAGCCCTCCCCCTCCTGCCCAGCAATTTACTCTTAAAAAGGTGGCTGGAGCTAAAGGCATAGTCAAGGTTAATGCTCCTTTTTCTTTATCCCAAATCAGATAGCGTTTAGTCTCTTTTTCATCAAATATAAAAAACCCAGCCCAGTTCATGGCTCGTTCGGCAGCAACCCTGAGACGCTTTACAGCCCTAGACCCTAAAAGGTCAAAAGGCCGTCTTATTCTCAATATACATTTTATTACCCAATCTGCTCCCGACATTAAATAAAACTCCAAAAATTAAATTCCGGCCCTCAAACCCCACAACAGGATTTAATTAACCTCGCCCTCAAGGCGTACAATAATAGAAAAAAGTTGCAATTCCTTGCCTCCACTGTGAGACAAACCCCAGCCACATCTCCAGCACACAAGAACTTCCAAACGCCTGAACCTCAGTGTCCAGGCGTTCCTCCAGAACTTCCTCCCCCAGGAGCTTGCTACAAGTGCCAGAAACCTGACCACCAGGCCAAGGAATGCCTGCAGCCCAGGATTCCTCCTAAGCCATGTCCCATCTGTGCAGGACCCTGCTAGAAATCGGACTGTTCAACTCACCTGGCAGCCACTCCCAGAGCCCCTGGAACTCTGACCGTAGGCTCTCTGACTCCTTCTTTGCTTAGCGGCTGAAGACTGACGCTGCCTGATCGCCTCAGAAGCCCTGTAGACCATCATGGACGCCGAGCTTTAGGTAACTCTCACAGTGGAGGGTAAGTCCGTCCCCTTCTTAATCAATATGGAGGCTACCCACTCCACATTACCTTCTTTTCAAAGGACTGTTTCCCTTGCCTCCATAACTGTTGTGTGTATTGACAGCCAGGCTTCTAAACTTAAAACTCCCCAACTCTGGTGCCAACTTAGACAATATTCTTTTAAGCACTCCTTTTAGTTATCCCCACCTGCCCAGTTCCCTTATTAGGCCGAGACACTTTAACTAAATTATCTGCTTCCCTGATTATTCCTGGATTACAGCTACATCTCATTGCTGCCCTTCTTCCCAATCCAAAGCCTCCTTTGCATCCTCCTCTTGTATTCCCCCACCTTAACCCACAAGTATAAGATACCTCTACTCCCTCCTTGGTGACTGATCATGCACCCCTAACCATCTCATTAAAACCTAATCACCCTTACCCCACTCAATGCCAATATCCCATCCCACAGCATGCTTTGAAAGGATTAAAGCCTGCTATCACTCGCCTGCTACAGCATGGCCTTTTAAAGCCTATAAACTCTCCTTACAATTCCCCCATTTTACCTGTCCTAGAACCAGACAAGCCTTACAAGTTAGTTCAGGATCTGTGCCTTATCAACCAAATTGTTTTGCCTATCCACCCCGTAGTGCCAAACCCATATACTCTCCTATCCTCAATACCTCCCTCCACAATCCATTATTCTGTTCTGGATCTCAAACATGCTTTCTTTACTATTCCTTTGCACCTATCATCCCAGCCTCTCTTCGCTTTCACTTGGACTGACCCTGACACCCATTAGGCTCAGCAAATTACCTGGGCTGTACTGCCGCAAGGCTTCACAGACAGCCCCCATTACTTCAGTCAAGCCCAAATTTCTTCCTCATCTGTTACCTATCTCGGCATAATTCTCATAAAAACACACGTGTTCTCCCAGCTGATCGTGTTCGATCAATCTCCCAAACTTCAATCCCTTACAAAACAACAACTCCTTTCCTTCCTAGGCATGGTTAGTGCAGTCAGAATTCTTACACAAGAGCCAGGACCGCACCCTGTAGCCTTTCTGTCCAAACAACTTGACCTTACTGTTTTAGCCTAGCCATCGTGTCTCCATGCAGTGGCTGCTGCTGCCCTAATACTTTTAGAGGCCCTCAAAATCACAAACTATGCTCAATTTACTCTCTATATTTCTCATAACTTCCAAAATCTATTTTCTTCCTCATACCTGATGCATATACTTTCTGCTCCCCGGCTCCTTCAGCTGTACTCACTCTTTGTTAAGTCCCACAATTACCATTGTTCTTGGCCTGGGCTTCAATCTGGCCTCCCACATTATTCCTGATACCACACCTGACCCCCATGACTGTATCTCTCTGATCCACCTGACATTCACTGCATTTCCCCATATTTCCTTCTTTCCTGTTCCTCACCCTGATCACGCTTGATTTATTGATGGCAGTTCCACCAGGCCTAATCGCCACACACCAGCAAAGGTAGGCTATGCTATAGTACAAGCCACTAGCCCGCCTCTTAGAACCTCTCATTTCCTTTCCATCATGGAAATCTATCCTCAAGGAAATAACTTCTCAGTGTTCCATCTGCTATTCTACTACTCCTCAGGGATTATTCAGGCCCCCTCCCTTCCCTACACATCAAGCTTGAAGATTTGCCCCCATCCAGGACTGGCAAATTAGCTTTACTCAACATGCCCTGAGTCAGATAACTAAAATACCTCTTAGTCTAAGTAGACACTTTCACTAGATAAGTAGAGGCCTTTCCTACAGGGTCTGAGAAGGCCACCGCAGTCATTTCTTCCCTTCTGTCAGACATCATTCCTCAGTTTAGCCTTCCCACCTCTATACAGTCTCATAACAGACCAGCCTTTATTAGTCAAATCAGCCAAGCAGTTTTTCAGGCTCTTAGTATTCAGTGAAACCTTTATATCCCTTACGGTCCTCCGTCTTTAAGAAAAGTAGAACGGACTAAAGGTCTTTTAAAAACACACCTCACCAAGCTCAGCCACCAACTTAAAAAGGACAATATTTTTACCACCTTTGCTTCTCAGAATTCAGGCCTGTCCTCGGAATGCTACAAGGTACAGCCCATTTGAGCTCCTTTTTATTAGGCCCCAGTCTCATTCCAGACACCGGACCAACTTAGACTGTGCCCCCAAAAAACTTGTCATCCCTACTATTTTCTGTCTAGTCATACTCCTATTCTCCATTCTCACTACGCATACATGCCCTGCTCTTGTTTACACTGCCGGTTTACACTGTTTCTCCAAGCCATCACAGCTGATATCTCGTCGTGCTATCCCCAAACTGCCACTCTTAACTCTTGAAGTAAATAAATCTTTGCTGGCAGGAGTACGCTGAATCTCCTTAGGCACTCTCTAATCAGATGTCCTAGGTCCTCCCAATTCTTAGACCTTTTCCATTTAGTTTTTCAATTCATACAAAACCGTATCCAGGCCATCACCAATAATTCTACATGACAAATGTTTCTTCTAACAAGCCCACAATATCACCCCTTACCACAAAATCCTCCTTCAGCTTAATCTCTCCCACTTTAGGTTCCGACGCCACCCCTAATCCCGCTTGAAGCAGCCCTGAGAAACATCGCCCATTCTCTCTCCATACCACCCCCCAAAAATTTTCGCCACCCCAAGACTTCAACACTATTTTGTTTTATTTTTCTTATTAATATAAGAAGGCAGGAATGTCAGGCCTCTGAGCCCAGGCCAGGCCATTGCATCCCCTGTGACTTGCACGTATACATCCAGATGGCCTTAAGTAAGTGAAGATCCACAAAAGAAGTAAAAACAGCCTTAACTGATGATATTCCACCATTGTGATTTGTTTCTTCCCCACCCTAACTGATCAATGTACTTTGTAATCTCCCCCACCCTTAAGAAGGTTCTTTGTAATTCTCCCCACCCTTGAGAATGCACTTTGTGAGATCCACCCCCTGCCCGCAAATCATTGCTCTTAACTTCACCGCCTATCCCAAAACCTATAAGAACTAATGATAATCCACCACCCTTTGCTGACTCTCTTTTTGGACTCAGCCTGCCTGCACCCAGGTGAAATAAACAGCCATGTTGCTCACACAAAGCCTGTTTGGTGGTCTCTTCACATGGACGCACATGAAAAAAACCAAATTTACAAGAGTCACCATCCAAAGAACTAAATTTTACAAATATTTTTCTCTTGCTAATGCAAATTTGGAAAGGAAAAGACAAAGAGACTTCTACCATCCTCCTTCAGTCAGACTCTACAGACAGAAATCCAGGAGGCTGACTTTAGTAAGAACTTTTGCCTTTTGCCGACTTTGTCCAAGATCCTGGATCTCAACTTTAGCCTCCTGAGCAAGTGAGATGTCCTTGCTGTCCGTTAGTGGTTGCCAAAACTCTTGGTGAGGAGGACTACTTCCCTCTTCTTTCCTAGGTTCGCTGACTGCGGCCATGGAGATTAAACTGACAAAAGACAAACTAACAAGAGAAGAATGGTTAAATTACATACCTATGCAGGGAAGTTTCCACAAAGAACTAAGACTCAAAGTGGCAGCCAGATGATTGAAGCTTCTGTACCATCTTAGGCTGAGCAGAGGAAAAGGGGTTTTGGGCTGCTGAAGAGAGGAGGAAAGTTCTAGGAAGGTGAGGGGAAGAAATGTATAGTAAATAACGGTTGTGTTGTTATGCAGATAAGAGTCTCTCGGGTGATAACTACTGTCTCCAGGAGCAGCTCTCTTCCCTTACAAATGGAAATTTCCTTTATAAATGTAAATTTTCTGTACAAAAGGGGGACGTTATAGTTCATGTTAGGTGATTAGGGGGAAGTAAAGAGCTTTTACTTGGTCTGCTGGTTCTCTATTGCCTTTAGCTCCAAATAACCTGTGTGCCAAAGTGACATGTTTTGGGGTTGCATATTCTAGTATGCTTCAGTTTCAGGAAAAATTTTATTTTTTTTCTTGTGGAGATTTTTTTGAGATAATTATTTTTTATCCCCATTTTTTAAATTATTATTCTCTTCTTTTGGTGAGGCTCTCCTTTGAAATTGTTTTTTGTTTACATTTTTTTGTTGTTGTTGTTGTTAATAACATCTCAGGCAATCTTGAGAAGCTGCCTCTCCTTTTCTTCACGTCTTTTTTCCCCAAATAAATAAATCTGAACAAGACATCGTTTATATATATATATATATATATATATATATATTTTTTTTTTTTTTTTTTTTTTTTTTTTTTTTGAGATGGATTCTCACACTGTTGCCCGGGCTGGAGTACAGTGGCGCAATCTTGGCTCGCTGCAACCTCCGCCTCCCGGGTTCAAGCAATTCTTCTGCCTCAGCCTCCCGAGTAGCTGGGATTACAGGCACGCACCACCACGCCCAGCTAATTTTTTGTATTTTTAGTAGAGACGGGGTTTCACCATGTTGGCCAGGCTGATCTCAAACTCCTGACCTCGTGATTTGCCCACCTTGGCCTCCCAAAGTGCTGGGATTACAGATGTGAACCACGGTGCCTGGCCTATAATTGCTAATTTTTTTCTGATCAGTTTTTATTTTGAAATTTATTTTGTCAGTTTCCTTTCTGTCAACTGCTGCTTTTGTTCTGTATGGGAGCAGATCAAGTAAAACAGTGCCTGTTTTACTCTCTCTCATCATCTTACCTTAGCTCATGCTTCTCTCATTTGTTCTTATTATGCGTGTAACCTCTCTCTTCCTTCCACTTCCTCTCATTAACAATTTCCTATTGGAAGTCTCTTGAGTTCCAGTTAGCGAGCCTCTAAATTATCCTCTTTTTAACATCACCTTTGTCTTTTCTGGCTTTCAACATAGTTTCTTCAGACTTTAACCTCACCATTTATGTTTACTTTCCAAATCTCTTTTCTTTTGCTAAATAAACCTCACCGTGTAAGTGAGAAAGCATGGGATGGAAAAAGGAATGTATGGAAATGACACCAACGTACGCGTATGGTTGGGTGAGTCACTTGGCTTCTCAGGGCCTCGCTTTCTTATCTATAAAAATGAACAGGTTGGCTTAGCAAGGGCTTTAAACTCAAAAGCTGCCAACAGAGTCCAGACAGATTATGTAAATGAATTAAAGGAGGCCAGCCAGGGACTGTGGGAAACTGCAGACTCGAGCAACATCCAAAGGGCATGATAACTGCTCAGCTTTTCGTACTGCCACCGGGAAATGCTGGCAATGTAGGATCCACAGATTTTCTGGTTTCCCAGCAGTAATCAGGAATCTGGACTTTTAAAAAATGTGAACTGTTCTTTTTTAAATGCTGACAACTAATTCAAACTATGCACCATACAAAACACATCACATCTGTGGGCCAGATTTGGCTCCAAGGCTGCTGTTTGTGACCTTTAGATGAGATGGGGTCTTTAAGTTTCTTACAAGTCAAAAATTGCATAACTCTTTAGCAATACATTTTAAACCTAGCTAGTTCTCCCTTATTACATTCCTGAAATTGTTTCCTTGTCACTTGTATTTGTTGGGCTGTCAGTCTCCCAAGTGAGCACTCTGGAGTTTGTTATTAGAAGAAAGTGCAATTTCTTTTCCCTCTGCCTCTGACATAAGGTAACCGAATGTGTTGCTCCAAGACCCTTATCACCAGTGTCTGCAGAGTGTGTGTGATCTCCTAGGATGGCTGACTCTGGTGTGCAGGCAGGTCCTGGAATAAGCAGCCTCCTTGCAGAGTGACACACACTCCTCTGTTCCTTTGTCTGGATGCACATTTGTAGTCCTTTCATATATTTCGTATAATGTTAATTTATAAACTAGTCTAAGTAGGCTGGGTGTGGTGGCTCACGCCTGTAATCCCAGCACTTTGGGAGGCTGAGGCAGAAGGATCACTTGAGGCCAGGAGTTCGAGACCAGCCTTGCCAAAATGGTGAAACCCTGTCTCTACTAATAATACAAAAATTAGCTGAGTGTGGTGGTGCCTGCCTGTAATCCCAGCTATTCGGAAGGCTGAGGCAGGAGAATTGCTTGAACTCGGGAGGCGGAGGTTGCAGTGAGCTGAGATTGAGCCACTGCACTCCAGCCTGGGTGACAGAGCTAGATTCCATGTCAAACAAACAAAAAATAAATAAGCTGGTCCAAGTAGGAGGAAATGCAACAGTGAAAAAACACTTGAGGCTCAGAAGCCCAGGGAAAGGAATGAATGTTAAACAGTAAAAAAATAGAGGAAGTACCTGACAATAACAAGAAAGCCGAAGGATAGTTATTAACTTCTGTCATATCCCATTTAGTGACACCTTCCTCAGAAATTTCCCCCCAAAGGAGTTCCTTTGGTCATTTCCTACAATGTAGCCTTCCTTGGGCCTGGACCCCCCTGTCTGAGTTCCTCTCCATCTGGTGACTTGATCCTCTCTTTCTCTCTCTCTCTCTTTCTTTTTTTTTTTGAGACAAAGTCTCACTCTTGTACCCGGGCTGGAGTGCAATGGTGTGATGTTGGCTCACTGCAACCTCCGCCTCCAGGGTTCAAGCAATTCTCTTGCCTCAGCCTCCCGAGTAGCTGGGATTACAGGCGCCCGCCACCACGCCCAGCTAATTTATGTATTTTTAGTAGAGGCGGGGTTTCACCAGGTTGGTCACCTTTAGGCCAGGCTGGTCTCGAACTCCTGACCTCAGGTGATCCACCCGCCTCAGCCTCCCAAAGTGCTGGGATTACAGGCGTGAGTCACCATGCCTGGCCTCCATCTTCTCTATTCTAAGAGCTGTCAAATTTTTTCTAGTTAAACTGACCGGGTTATGTTCTCTCTTTTATCACTCTTGGTCACTCATGAATAGGGCCCATCATTTCCTCCCTATACATGGACCTTGAGAATCTTTACCTTTCAGTGTTTCAGTGGAATTGACTATAAGTTTCTAAATGACCCTCGAGATTAGAAAGAGAGGCCGGGCGCAGCGGCTCACGCCTGTAATCCCAGCACTTTGGGAGGCCAAGGCGGGAGGATTGCTTGAGCCCAGGGGTTTGAGACCAGCCTGGGCAACAAAGCAAGACCCTGTCTTTACAAAAATTTAAAAATTAGCCAGGTGTAGTGGTGTATACCTGTAGTCCTAGCTACTTGGGATGCTGAGACAGGAGGACCACTTAAGCCCAGGAGTTTGAGCTATGTTTACATCACTGCCCTCCAGCCTAGGTGACAGAGTGAGATCCTGTCAAAAAAAAAAAAAAAAAAAAGATTAGAAAGAGAATAAGGTTTGAAGGTCAAGGGCCAATAATATTAAGAAGGAGAGAAAAACTCTCCCAACAAGTTAGCATTTCTCTGAGGTAGCAGGAAGTATTACTGATAAAATTAGGGATTCACACATTTATAGAATTGGGAGACATCTCTCAAACTATAAGTTCTCTACAAGAATTTTCAATTTCTTAATTTTCATGATTACATAGAAATATAGAAATATATGTTTTTGTTTTTGTTTTTTTTTTTTTTTTTTTTGAGACGGGGTCTCACTGTGTCACCCAGGCTGGAGTGCAGTGGCACGATCTCGGCTCACTGCAACCTCCGCCTCCTGGGTTCAAGTGATTCTTCTGCCTCAGCCTCCGGCGTAGCTGGGACTGCAGGCGTGCGCCACCATGCCCGGCGAATTTTTGTATTTTTTTAGTAGAGACGGGGTTTCACTATGTTGGCCAGGCTGGTCTCAAATTCCTGACCTTGTGATCCGCCCGCCTCGGCCTCCCAAAGTGCTGGGATTACAGGCATGAGCCACTGCGCCTGGCCAGAAATATATGATTTTTTTAAAAGCAAGGTCTGAGTCATTTTATAATCTTTTAACCAAGGACTAATGTGCAGTTTCAGGTAATTCATTTGAATTTCTGTTTATGACTAAAGTGTTGCCAACTATTCACCTACACTATCATCGTTAACTCCTAGTTCAGTACTTCTCAAGTATTTTCAAGAAATCTCAGGGATTGCTGAATTTTAAGTTGAAGAAATGATTGGGGTATGATGCAGGGTATATGAATATGCCACCCCAAAATATGCCTCTTTGTCATATAGATTATTTTGAGTTACAGCCAATTGAAAACTATCCGATGCAGGAAAAGCTCCTATCTCCCTGTGACTGCCTGAAAGTAGAGTATACATTTCCCCTTTTGTAAAGGAAATTTTCATTTGCAAAGGGAGAGGGCTGCTCTTGGAGACAGCACTCAGCACTTGAGAGACTCTTATCTGCTTAACAACACAACTCTAATTATTTCCTCCCCTTACCTTCCTAATACTTGCCTCCCTCACCCCAAAGCCCCAAATCCTTTTTCCTTTGCTTAGCCTGTGATGATACATAAGCCTCAATCATCTGGCTGCCTCCTTGAGTCTCATTTCTCTGCGAACGTACCATGCATAGGTATGTATGAAACTGTTTTTCTCTTGTTAGTCCGCCTTTTGTTGGTTTAACTTCCAGGGCCCCAGTTAGAAAACCTAAGAGGGTAGAAGAAAAACTATTTTTCTCCTCTACAATGGTTAGGAACCAGGCCCTGAAATGATATATTTTTAGATGTTATTTAACCCAGCAGGTTATTTTACCTCTAAATTTCCTCATCTCATTGGGATGCTAATAAGGTTTAAATAAAATCATGCTTAAAACATACTCAATACAGTGCCTGGTATATAGAAATCACTAAAAATAATGCCAGCTACTTCTACTATATGATTACTACTACCAATGCTGGCTACTTTTAAAACATTGTCACCTATTCTTGCTTTTTGTTCTATTTTTTGTCATATATATTTAATCTAATATTTCAAAATAATACACAGGCACAGACTTAGGAGACAGAGTTGGTGGTTACTGATATGTTATGATCTGAGGTACCCTATGAGGAACTACTTAATGCTATTAAAAAAAATTTTCCCCCACCACTAAATTTCTGTAATTCAAGATTCAATCCTTATCCTCTTAAATCAGAAACAGCTAGCTGTCTGGCAGAATTTGTGCTTCCCCTTTAGAGAATGGACTTGTCACTGAAAACTGCTCAGACAAGGACTTTGTCTCCTCATGGACCTGATGTGGCCTTCCTTCCTTCCTTCCTTCTAATCTGTGGAATATGAGCAGAAGTGAGGTGTGGCATGTTAAGGTCAAGATTTAAGAAGAAGGTATATTTTCTCCATTATCTTTCTCCTTCCACCAGCTAGATTCATTTGCAGATGTTGCTCTAGGGGAAGACTGAACCACAAGATGGAAGAACACTAGATACTTGAATCACACTATGGAGGAAAGATGACCACCAATGGGACATATGCTTCGGGTGGTTAAAATAATGAGAAATAAACATCTATTAAGTTTGAGCCATATGTTTTGGGGTCTGTTATCTACTGCCTCTAACATTACCCTAATTAATAAAAAATTGATACCTTGAAAAAAGTACTGCTATAATAAATACCTAAAGTAATTATTACTCTCTGAACACTTGGGTAGCAGGTAGTGACCCCTCCACCCCCAAAACAAACAAAACAAACAAATAACAACAACAACAAAACTGGTGTTGGGTGCTGGAAAGATGGAGACCTAGGGCTGGAGCACAGTGGCACAATCTTGGCTCACTGCAACCTCTGCCTCCCGGGTTCAAGCAATTCTCCTGTCTCAGCCTCCCAAGTAGCTGGGATTACAGGTGCCTGCCACCACGCCCAACTAATTTTTGTATTTTTAGTAGAGACAGGGTTTTGCCATGTTGGCCAGGCTGGTCTTGAACTCCTGACCTCATGATCTGCCCACCTCAGCCTCCCAAAGCGCTGGGATTACAGGCGTGAGCCACCGCACCTGGCCTTGGCAAAACATTTTAAAAACCATATTTATGATAACCTAAAAGACAGTATCCATTTCTACAATGGACCAATGACTGCTATGTATCCACAATTCTTCCCTTTCTTAATAGGGGCTTCTATTGTGGTCATCTTGTCCCTGTCTTATCATTACATATTAGAGGTGCGGGGAATTTTTTTTGTATGTTTGTATATCACCAAACTGAAAAGAGCTTTAGATGAGAAGACTTCATATCACCCAGAGATGCTGGTCTTTGAGCTGTATGCATGAACTGGATCAGACTTTAGCATGTTCTCCATCTTGGAGTGTCCTTGGAATGAGGAAAGAAGGGTGTATATACAGATACTTAGTGAAAAGAACAGCAAACTGAGGAAGAGGCAAAATTTCTCCTTCCTCTTCCGTATTATAAACCAAATTTCATCTAGCCTAAGAGTCCATTGATTGTAAAGCACACGCTGTGTATGTACTACCAAAAAGGAAAAATGCTGCCAACGAAATTTGAGTTTACCTTGAATAATAAACTTGCCATTGATTGAACAATACATTCCTATTGAAGAGATGTTAAAATGTGAAAAGATTGTGCAATCCAGATTGATAAAAAACTAATTTTTCTGAGAACTGGCTGTCCATCAGAGAGTACATTTCTCACCCCCTTGCAACCAGCTGGTGCCCGGAGACTAGTTCTCACCAACAGAGTGGACTTGAAGTGTGTTACTTCTAGGCCAGTCTGTTTAAGATGTGGGTAACTTCTCCACACTTTCGTTTTCCTTCTCTGGCTGACATCAGGTGAAAGTGAGGTTTAGGAGATGGCAGAGTCACAGGAAAAACAAAAAAACACCTCGATTCCTGAATCTCCAAATGGACGAAAGCCACCCACAGACCCAGATGGAGGAACACCCATCCTGGCCTGTGATGTAAGCAAGAAGGAAACTTTGATTTTGTTTAAGGTATATATTTTCAGTATTTATTTGTTACCGCAGTTAATATTATCCTAATTAACACACTCTGTTGCTTGGGTTGTTGTAAGAATTAAAGAAATTATTATGTGTTAAGTTCTTAGAAGAGTGTCTGACATATAATAAACACTAAATTAATGTTAACTATCATTATTATTTAGAATTCGCTTTAAAAATGCAAATAGCCCTGGAGAGGTGATCTTCAACTTTTGGTTTTGGGAGTTACAAAGTTACAGTAGAAAACATTTTCTATACTAGAAGGTAGTACTAAATAACAAGCAAAATTCTGTCTTTTTAGAGAAAATTAAATGTAATCAATCCCTGAGAAGATGAATTATTTGCTCTAAAGTCACTTGGTCATTCATAAGTACTTTAGTATGAGTTAGCTGCTTTCTGTTTCAGCCAGGAAGGGGCAGGCTGCTGTAGGAATGAGACTGTGGACAGGGAGGAGGAGTGCAGATTCATCCAAAGATGCTTATTCAAAGGTAATAAATATATTTTGGATACTTGGCACAAAGTCCCCTTCTCTGGAACTTAGCCCCAGTAAACCTTTGTTGAAGGGCTGAGCCAAAGTGGTCATTGATAAAATGTATCCTAGTTTCTCTGCCATGGCAGATCTACACAGGGATGTACACCTCACCCACACTGAGACAATCAACATCTTTTCTTTTCAATGTGGAACTGGCTCTCTGAAAGTTTGTGCTAGCTGCCAGGAGCCTATCTGTCACGTAGCATCATGCCTGGGGGCAGTTTTATGGCCTAGCAAAAGCCACGTGCAGGGCAAAATCACAAGACAGCAGAAATTTTGAATAAGTGAAGGGATCTGGTCTGCTGAGATGAGAATGGGGCAGATTTAAGAAAAGAGCAAAGGAAAGAGGCCATGAATCTGCCAGGACTTAGGAAGCGTGGACCCCAACCCAACAGCTCACCAGTTCCCGTCTGCAGCTCCCACAGGCTGGACTGAATCATGTTTTCATGGTTCTGGTGTCCTTAAAAATAAACTTGCTTTCAAAAACTCTGAGCCAGCTGATTTAGTTTCTGTTTTTTTGATCAAGAACTTGGTGATGACTAAGTCACTAAAATAAAAATCTCCTAACCATGCTTGCTTACTTACTGTCAAATAATAGCAACACTACCACAAAGTTCACCTCTGCCCAGGCTGAAGGGGTTATTAAAGCCCCTACTATCACTGGAACTATGTCCTCCAATTTCCACTTTTAAGAGCCTGGATTTGATGCTCTTCAGAATAGTCTAATTTCTCAGAGATCATCTTAGTAGTCATTTGAATGACAGGATCACATTTTTCAAATTTCTGCCACAAAAGATCAAATGAACCAAAGTTTTAGATGTTGTCCTATCAGAATTTTTCTTTTTGGTAGAAAAGGAGAGGAAGGGGATTTTTTTTATTCCAATAGTAATACATGTTCATTGTAGAAACTTTTGATGATACAAACATAAGCATAAAACTTGTAAAAATCACTTACAGTTTCTCCACCAATATATAACCATCAGTAATTTTTAGGACAAAATCCTGGCAGTGAAGAAAATGTAATCCCATCATTATCTTGAATTGCTCTCAAGAATTCATGTTATTTTACTGGTTGCATTTCTTCATGTGCTCATAGACATTTTCTTCAAAGAGTTTACCAAGGACCAGAATTGGATTCACTGGGAAATGCATTTGGAAGCAGGCTTCTTTATTCTTTCCGATAACCAACAAATACATTTACTTTATTCAGCCCCTTTGTTCTTCAGGAAATGAAAAGAAATCATTATCTAATTGAGATATCCTGTATGTCATAGAGACAAGGAGATTTAAACCATGTCCCTAGTTCTTTATATTCTGTCATCTGCTTTTTATCAACAGTTTAATAGAAGCATATTCTTTACTTCCTAGCTGTCCACTTGTATTTCCTGTTAAGACAGCACATCTAAAATGACTTCAATTCCCAAAGGATCTGGAATCATGTTTTGTTTTTTCTCCTTATTTTGGGGTTCCATTGCGTTCGCCTCTGTTCATTTCTTTTTTTTGATGGAGTCCCGCTCTGTCTCCCAGGCTGGCATGCAGTTGTGCCATCTCAGCTCACTGAAACCTCTGCTTCCCGGGTTCAAGTAGATAATCTCTAGTCTTCTCAAGCGATTCTCCCACCTCAGCCTCCCGAGCAGCTGGGACTACAGGTGTGCACCACCACACCCGGGTAATTTTTGTATTTTTTTGGTAGAGATGGGGTTTCACCATGTTGGCCAAGATGGTCTCAAACTGCGGACCTTAGGTGATCCACCTGCCTCAGCCTCCCAAAATGTTGGGATTACCGGTATGAACGACCACACCCAGCCTGTGTTCATTTTCTAAAATGCAATATTTCATTTTTTCCTTTCTTTGGGATAACATTCATTATCTTTCGTCCTCTTATCATTATCCCTTGTTAGATTTAATTAACTGTTTCTTGTTTTATTTCTAATATTTAAAAAAATGAACTATATGAGCCCATGTGACTTGCTCCTCACACCAGTGATTTATTGTTTGAGTGAAATTCTACTCTTTTACTAATCAAGGTAGGAATGTATCTTTGAGTTTCAGAGGTGCTTTGCCTTCCTTCACACACATGATTTTTACAATTAGCCACATTTACCTCTGTTTTCCACTAATAAAAGGGATATAGTCCAAATATGAAATTTGTTAAAATCTGTTCACCCTCCATTGTGGTTTTCTGTTTTCTGAGTTTTTTTTTCCACTTTTAATTTCAAGTTGTTTTGGAAGGGCCATTTAGGAAGATAACATTCTCTTGATTGGCTGCCAATGTTCCCATTCTGCTTAATCATTATCATTTTTTTTTAATGGGTAAAGAATCATGCTTTACTTTTTATGTGAAGTTTTTGCTAAAGTTTTGTCAGAAGACTAGAGATTATCTGCTTAATCTGATCACACTTGACTGCCAACCGTCATAGCTGAGGTTCAGAGCTTCCAGGCATAGGTAGCTAGGACAGCAGCTAGGACAGGTAGAATATAGGAGAGTCCTTCAATACTCAGCTAACAAATACTTATGAGATTCCATGGGATTCCTACAGTGTGTTGGACACGGTTCACCTTGAACAGGATGGACACCATCCCTGTGCTCAAGGAACTCAGGGTCAAGTGGGGAAGATGAGCAGATACGATGTGTTGCAATACTTGGCATTAACATCTGTGATTGGGGTGAGCACAGCGTTGGAAGAGCACGGACCAGGTGGGAATGAAAGAAAACGGATACATGTGCTGCGAATTGAAGGACTAGAAGAGGGAGGCAGAGTGGAGGGTATTCTTGAACCTGGGAGGCAGAGGTTGCAGTGAGGCAGAGGTTGCAGTGAGCCGAGATCGCACCACTGCACTCCAGCCTGGGAGACAGAGCGAGACTCCATCTAAAAAAAAAAAAAGAAAGAAAAGACAAGCAAATGAATAGAGGTGAGCCCAGTGAAACCCCAAAATAGGGAGAAAAAACAAAACATGATTCCAGAGCCTTTGGGAACTGAAGTCATTTTAGATGTGCTGTCTTAACAGGAAATACAAGAAAACAGCTAGGAAGTAAAGAATATGCTTCTATTAAACTGTTGAGAGAAGAGTGGAAACAAAATCAAAGCAGTATGGGAAGGGGTGTTTGGAGAACTTTAAGGACTCTATGCAACTAGTGACAATGTGTGTACCATTGTGGTTGTGGATGGTTTTGCGGAAAAGGGAAAAATGCCACCAGATCACGAATGGTTGGTGTGCCGTGCTGAAGAGTTTGCACTTTACCATGTAGAGGCTGAGAAGGCACTGAAGAATCTTCAGTAGACCTGTAATGGTCAGGTTTTGATTTATAGGAAGTGTTCTGGCAGTGCAGGATGCTGACACGGCCCAGAAGATTCTGTCTCACATGGGTAGAGGGGGTTTTTGCATGGACTGAGGCTTGCGCTAGTGTAGGGGGTCAACACCACCCACAAACACTTGAACGTTCACCTCTTTTTCCTCCTTTCCTTTTCTCCCCCTTCCCTCTCCTTCTCTCCTTCTTTCCATCCCCAACTTCTCTCAAACATTTTCTTGGGAAACTCTCAAAACTCGAACAGTTCATAGGCAGGTTAAAAAAAAAAAGTCAGTGAAAACTTTCCAACTCTGGATGTCCTGTCTTTCCAGTTGTGGATGTCCTGTCATTCTCTCTGGTTAATGTTAAATTACTTACTGGCAGAATTTTCTTTGATGGATGCTCAAAGCACTTATTTTCCCTTTCTCTACTTGTAATTCTTTATCATCGCCCATTATCACCTCTGGCATAGGAAGGGAGAAAATAGAAATTCAAGTAAATTGATTGTACTATTGACTTGTGGTTCTTGCAGAGAGTTTATTGGTAGAATATGAAAACTACAAGTGATATTCATGTTTTTTAACCTGTAGATTGTGACCCATGCATAGGTTATTAAATCAATGTAATGAGTAATAACCTATATTTTTTAAAAAACAGGACATAATCTCATAGAATAGAAAATACCAGAGTGCACTGAATATACTGAGTATCAATATTGTCTTGCAAAACTTTTGTTTCAGTTATGGGCATATATGTTTATGGATGCAGATAATAGAAAATATATGTCTTACTGTGTAGGTGGTAACAACAACAAAAAATTGAATTAAAAAAGCAAAAAAGACAAAACAAGTTTGAAAAACGCTTGTCCAAGATTAAGCTTTTTCCACTGTGAAGATGGAGGAAACTGAGAACTAGAGAAAGTGACTTGTCCAAGCCCAGAAATTAGTGGTGGTTGCAAGAAATTTAACCAGATATCCTAACAGTCTGATGTTCTCTGAACAAATGTTGACTAATTGCCTAAGTTAAGGACTATAGATTGTGCAATTAATTTACTTAATTTGTCCTTAAACTCACATTGGGAGAGATAATCAAATGTTCACCACACTTTGTTATCTCGGCAGTTATTAAAAAACATACCATGTTTCTGTTTTGGTTTTGCATCATAATTGAGCATTGGATTTTGATAGGTTGTCAGTTTATGCCTTTATTTTTAAATTCTTTCTTGTGGGCAACTTTGATATATACAGTTGGCCCTCCATATGAGTGGGTTCTGCTTCTGTGGATTCAGCCAACCAAGAAATTGAAAATATTTGGAAAAATATATTCCACAAAGTTTCAAAAAGCAAACTTGAATTTGCTGTATGCCAAGTACTACATTGAATCCATGCAAATGAAGTGATGTGTAGATTTTGTATTAGGCATTATAAAGAATCTAGAGATGATTTAAAGTAAACAAGAGGATGTGTGGAGGTTGTATGCAAGTACTACGCCATTTTATTTAAGGGACTTGAGCGCGTGTGGATTTTGGTATCAGTGGGTGCCCTGGAAGCAATCCCCCTTGGATAGCAAGAGACAACTATATTCGTGCTTATGTTTATGAATAAAGATAATCTAGTATTTTGTTTCTAAGTTAAGTGCTGGATAATTATTTTGACTCTTTCTTTCATATTCCTTAACCATCTTGAAAAATAATCATTCCAGGATGTTTACAGGGTTTTTGCCTGAAGTCAGGGAACTGTTCAATGGAACTTTTGAGGCTCCTTTAGCCTTGAGATTCTATTGCATTTACCTATGTTATCAGTTTAGATTTTCTCTTCTATTTTCCAAGATATTAAACATTTCTTTTTTCTTCACACAGTATTTTATAACTGAATTTCAGGAAGGTATTGTGGCACAGCAAAGAACACTAGAAGGGGAATCGAGAGACCTGAGTCTTGGGCCCTCTTGTCACCTAACTGATTGTGTTTGCATTTTAGCAGGTTCCATAACATCTTTGGGCCTTGATGTCTTCATTTGAAAACTGAGGAAGTAAGTCTAGATTATCTGTAGACTCATCTGTTTCTGCAATCACTTAGTGTTTCCTAACTATGTAAAAGTTATAAGTTCCTTTTCAAATACGATAGAAACTATTGCCTAGAAAATTGCACATGCAGATATGGAGACATGTTTTGTATACAATTTTATGAGTGCTCTTGGATTTTTGTAAGCCATTTAGAGGTTCACAGTTTCAAAACCCTGCTTTAAATAACTTCCTGTTTGTCATACAATGGGCCAGATTCTCCAGCTTTCCTCTTCTGAACTTCCTAAGGAATTCCTACTTTTGCTTCCTTCCTGTTTCCTTTGCACTTCCTTAAAGATATCCTCCATAGTTCAAGGACTCATAGAGCTGGAAGAAAACTTGAGAGAGCCAGGCCATTCATCTAATTTCCTTCCAGTCTGTTACCTTCCTTCACCTGTTAGCATCATTCATTTGTCCATTCAGTACTCCACAGTGTTTCTACCTCAAACACTGATGTGGACAATACCACTTTAAAATTTGCGTGGTGACTCACGCCTGTAATCCCAGCACTTCGGGAGGCTGAGGTGGTTGGATCACCTGAGGTCAGGAGTTCAAGACCAGCCTGGCCAACATGGTGAAACCCCGTCTCTACTAAAAATACAAAACTTAGCCGGGCGTGATGGCGAGTGCCTGTAGTTCCAGCTACTCGGGAGGCTGAAGCGGGAGAATTGCTTGAACCCAGAAGGTGGAGGTTGCAGTGAGCCGAGATTGCACTGTTGCACTCCAGTCTGGGCAACAGAGTGAGACTCTGTCTCAAAAAAAAAAAATCTATTTCTCATATAAGAGCACTTTATTCTTTCATCCTACAACTACTCATTGAGCATCTCCTTGGGTCAGGCACTGAGCTCCATACTGAGGCTATAATGGTGAGGAAGATAGACATTGTCCTTGCCTCCACAGGCTTACATTCTCATGGAGACAGAAACAAAAAAGAAGTTATCAAAGAAATTAATAAAATTACTTCAAGCTGTGATCAGTATTGTGAAAGAAACACACATGGAGTGGAAGAGAAGAATTACAAGCGGGGAAGTCCTCTTTTACAGAGGGGTCAGGAAGTTCTCTCTGAGAAGGCAACACTTAAACTGTGACTAAAAGATAAGAAAGTGTTTGCCATGCAAAAGAGGAAGAAAAAGCATCCACACAGAGGACTCATGCATTAAGGTCCTGTGGCAGGAAAGGATGGAGTGGAGTTTAGGAACTGAAAGAACAAGTTCCTGAAGCTTTGTGAGTGAGAAAAAGAAGGTGCAAGATGGAGTTGGACAGATGGCAGGGGCCCGAACATACAGGACGCTGTAGGGCATGGGACAGGGTTTGGGTCTTATTCTGCAAGGCGGCATATCAGGGAAATTTTAAATGTGTGGGCTTTGAGGCCAGGCTGCCAGAGTTTGTACCCCAGCTTGATTCCCCACTGCCTGTATGTGTCAGCCACTTGTTGTGCACTACTTCAGGTTCTCTGGCCTCATGAGTCCTGAGGGTCTTTAGGTACTTGCTCTGCTCCAGTGGTCAGTGTGACAGGCAGCTCTGCTTGGGTTCCGATGGGCTTTGTGTGGACCAACCTGGTAATCCCTTGCCTTGTGTCCCGTCACACTTGTCATCTTTTGCCTAGGTGCATTCCTGTTGGGGCAAAGATCTGCCTGTGGGCACAAGTGCAAGGGAGCTAATGCCCCATGGGATAAACCTCTGACCAAAGAGTGAGAGATGCCAATGAATAAATTCTTCGCCTCTACCCAGATGGAGTGACCAGGATAGCAACGGTGATGCAAGACCAAGCAATCAGTTGTGCTTGATGCCATGCCGTGGGCTTTTCTTGAAAACGGTGGTCCTTCTTTGCCTGACTCACTCCTGCTTTTCTGAGATTGCAATCTCCAAGAGGGGAGTGGCACATATATGTTTAGTGGGGCTCTGTTTTCTGGGAAATCCAGGTTAAGATAGACTTCCTGAATGAATCACCTCCCAGTGCCTCAGTTTCCTCATTTGATAGATATAAATTATGATAACAGCACCTGCCTCATAGAATTAAATATTATATACATCAATCTGTGTAATGCTCTTAGTATAGTGCCTGACACACAGTATGTGCCACAAGTGTGCTGTTATCATTATAATTTATTCTAAGTGAAATGGGGAGTCATTGAACTTTAAAAAGAATATCCCAGATATCTGAAAATGTTTGATAGACATTTTAATATGTTCTTTCTTATACATATATGGGAAATAAATTAGAAGAAGACAAGAGCAGAAGTGGAGGGACATTTAGAAAGCAGTTGCAATAGTAAAGAGAAGAGATCTTAGTAACCTAGAACAGATTATTAGCAGTGGAAACCAATAGAAGTGGGCAGATCCAAGAAATACTTTGGAGGTGGAACCCACAGAAGTTAATAGACTGGACGGAGAGTAAGTCAAATGGAAGGTCACCTAAAAATATATTTTACTCTTCCTGCCATGAGGATGATATATTCTTTTTCTTTTTCTTTCTCTTTTTTTTTTAGACGGAGTCTCACGCTGTTCCCCAGGCTGGAATGCAATGGCGTGATCTTAGCTCACTGCAACCTCTGCCTCCTGGGTTCTAGTGATTCTCCTGCCTCAGCCTCCTGAGTAGCTGAGATTACAGGCACCTGCCACCACGTCCGGCTACTTTTTGTATTTTTAGTAGAGACGGGGTTTCACCATGTTGGTCAGGCTGGTCTCGAGCTCCTGACCTCAGGTGATCCACCTGCCTCCGCCTCCCAAAGTGCTGGGATTACAGGCGTGAGTCTCCGCGCCCTGCCCGAGGATGATATATTCTAAATCCAGCCTTTTTTTCTTAAGATTTCTCCCGATCTATATGCCATAGACTGATATTTTCTTTTTACCTTTGTTGTCTTTGTTGAAATTTTTACCTTGCTCTTCACTCACACATCTCAAGACTACAACCAACAGGATATTGTCTACCACCTGTTTTTAACCTCCTGCCTGCTCCTGTGGCCTCAGTGATGGAATCTTAAAACAGCAAGATACAAGTCTTCATCTTGTGCTCCCTCAACTTCCTGCCTTCTCCTCCCTACTCCTCAACTCAGCCATCTGCTCTAACCTGTTCCAGCAAACTCACTAGGTGGGCCTATCATTCACCCTCATATTTTGCATCTATGTTCTCACCTATTCTTGGAATGCCATTTTCATTCCAATTGGCTAAATTTTTTCTCCTTCTTTGCTCATTAAATCCTGACTCCCTCACTTACCACAATAGAAGGAAGTGGAAAAATGATTCTTGACTTCTCAAGCTAATCCCACTCAAGCCAATTCCTGCTCACCTTTGTTTCAGTCAACGCCAATTGACCCTTCCAGCTGTTCAGGCTGAAAAGCTTGGAATCTATCTATATACCTCCCTCTCTTACACCGCACATCCAATTTCTCAGCAAATCGTGTTGGTTTTACCTGCAAACCACATACCAAATCCAACCGCTTCCCATGAACACCACTCTCATCCTGAGCCAGGTCCCCACCTCTACCCTGGATTATTTCTATGGCTTTTCACTGGGCTTTCTGCTCTGTGCTTGCTCCTTGCAGTCTGTTCTCAACACAGTGGCCCGAGTAATCCTGGAGAGCATTCAGATCATGTTACTCTTCTGCTCAACGTCTTTCGACAGCTCCCCAATTCACCCAGAGTAACAGAGACAGCCAGGTGGGAAGGGCTCCCTGCAGAACCTCCGACCTGTCTGCGCACTGGGAGGAATGCGCACTGGGGTGGAGCCTCGGGAGGTTCCCGCCATTTGCAGGTGGGAGGAGCCTGGCCCTTCCTGGTCCAGGATGGTACCTGGGATTCAATCTGTGAGGCAGAAAAAGCGGCTAACAAGACTCTCGCTCGGCTGAGAGTTCCTGTTTCCGCCCCACTCCTTTTTTTTCTTTTTTGCCCAATATATTCCATTTTTCTCGCCATTCAAATTGTATGCGAACCGAATCTGTCATGGCCTTGTGACAAGAACCTGGCTTTCAGCTGAACCAAGGAGAAAGTCCTACAACATGACGTTCAGTGTCTTTCGTGGCTCTCCCCACCCCATACCTCTGCTCTTCTTTTTTATTAACCTTTTCCTGCCACCACCACCCCGCCCTTTATTCCTCCGTGGCCTCCTTGACCCCCTTGCTGTCTCCCATGCAGACTAGATGTGCTCTCAGCTCAGGACCATCTACTCTTTGTTCCTCTTGGTGGGCATGGGATTCCCCCAGATCTGCATGTGGATGGCTCCCTCACCTTCAGGCTTAGATGCCACCTTCCCACCGTCTTCTATGCCCATCACCCGGAAAGGGAAGGGAGGCCTATTTCCCTTCCCTAGGCTACTTTTCTCCAAGACACATTCTATCATATGATGGACATTAACCCCAGATATAAAGCAGGGGTTCCCATCTTCTGTCCAGCCTCGATCCAGTTCTTAACTAGTCAAAATTCTTGTGGGAGCAGGTTGAGCAGGGGAGTAGTGATTGGAGGTGGGGAGGACTTTAGAAGTGACTCCCTCCTGATAATCTGAGATTTTTTTTTAATCAGTTTAGCGTCTATTAGTTGTGTATATATATAGTTTGTTTCACTTTTTTTGTGACATCAGCAACTGAAAAATATCATCCTGCATGAACTCCATAATGATATAATCCCAAATGTGACCTAAGTGACTTTTTGCAGCCCTCTTTGTTTTGTTTTTGTTTTTTTGAGATGGAATTTTGCTCTTGTTGCCCAGGCTGGAGTGCAATGGTGCAATCTCAGCTCACTGCAACCTCCGCCTCCCGGGTTCAAGTGATTCTTGTGCCTCAGCCTCCTGAGTAGCTGGGATTACAGGCACGCACCACCACGTCCAGCTAATTTTTGTATTATTAGTAGAGACTGGGTTTCTCCATGTTGGTCAGGCTGGTCTTGAACTCCCAACCTCAGATGATCTGCCCGCCTCGGCCTCCCAAAGTGCTGGGATTACAGGCATGAACCACTGTGCCCAGCCAGCCCTCTTTGTTTTTACTAGTTCATTGTTTATCTGTATGCTGTCCCTGAGGACAGGTATTATAATCTTTTTGTTTTATCTGCTGTATCTCCAACACTGAAAACACTCCTGGCACATAGTATACTATGCTGCCAATAAACATTTGAATTAGTATTGAATTAGTGGATGGGTCATTCTCTCTATATATATATTGTACATAATTCTCCTGCTCTCAAATCTAATAATAGAAACCCTTTGCTTAAGCATAATGTTAACACATCACTTTGTTAACAAGTCCATAACCAAAAATTCATAATACCTTACATTTACATAACACTTTGCAGACTCTAAGTTACCTTCATATACATTGTCTTATTTAATCCTCACAACTTTATATTCCAATTTTTCACAGGAAGCTGAATCTGAGAGAAATGGAGTTTTTCATTCACAGCCACAGGAAACTGAACAAGAGAAATTGAGTGATATGCTCAAAGTCTACACAAGGGAGCCAAGATTCAAACTCAGGTTGTTCTGAGCAGAAATCTGATGCAATTTTCACTCCCATATCCCAACTCTTTGGTTCCGTATCAGATCAGTTGCCTATATATTATTTGACTCTGTATCGGTAACATCTGTCTAGTGCCCTTGGCCAACCAGGTTGAGGACTCGGAATCCAGTTGATCAGGTTTGTTTCAGGTCCTAGTAACTGTGTGAACCTAGCAAAATTAGGCTGGCTGAATGGCTCTACTTGGTGGAAAAACCAGGATAAAGTTGTCTAAAAGCAACTGTTTTCAATGCAACTTATCTGCAAAAATTTTGATATAGTTTCAGGCTATAAATGCCTGGAACCAAAGACTCTCTAAAACTCAGTTTATGTAGAATTGTATGCGGATAGGGGCTTAACTAAGTTCTGGTCAAACCATTTATATAAGTCATCCCATAGCCTTAAAATTACCATGATTCTCTCAAAGGAATAGTTTTTCTTATTGATTCTCAATTCTAAGAATGCAAGTCCTATCTTTCAAGGACTGTCCAAATTCTTAAATAAATGGCTATTGAGTATCTACTACAAGAAAGGCAGAAAGCTATTTCTTCCCTTCCTGTTTATTCGTAAGCAAATATTTCGCTTTCTTGGGTTTCTTTGTAAGCTTTCATTGCTCTTAGTCATCCATCCTCATTCTTCTCTCCCATCTTCCATAGCTCATTCCTGCACACAGAAAAGTCCTTATTATTAAGGGTTCACTCTGCTTCCTTCTTTTGTGACTTCCTTACTTTAACTGGACTGCTTAGAGTTCAAAATCTATTTCTTTTTACTATCACAGATTGTAAATCTTCAAAAGCTGGTGACTAAGGGAAGGGAGAGGAACTCTATTTGTGATTTGGATCAGAGAAAGGGAGCAGATGTTATCAGATGCCCCATTTTTATGTCATACAAATAACATGACTCAAACTAGTTCAGGTGCAGTCTTCATAGATCAGAGAGAAGATGAACTGCTGACTTGGCAAAATGGCAAAAGAGTCACAAATAAAAGTTGACTTTAGTTTGGCACCTACAATTATACCTAAGCCATAGCTTGCTTTTTTTTTTTTTTTTTTTTTTTTTGAGACGGAGTCTGGCTCTGTCGCCCAGGCTGGAGTGCAGTGGCGCGATCTCGGCTCACTGCAAGCTCTGCCTCCCGGGTTCACGCCATTCTCCTGCCTCAGCCTCCCACGTAGCTGGGACTACAGGCACCCGCCACCACGCCCGGCTAATTTTTTGTATTTTTAGTAGAGACGGGGTTTCACCATGTTAGCCAGGATGGTCTCGATCTCCTGACCTCGTGATCTGCCCACCTTGGCCTCCCAAAGTGCTGGGATTACAGGCATGAGCCACCGCGTCCAGCCCATAGCTTGCATTTTGATTATCTCTTAGAAGAAAGAAAGAAAAAAGGAAAAAAGGAAAAAAAAAAAAGACAGGAAAGAAGGAAAGAAGAAAGGGAGAGAGGCTGGAAGATGTGTTTTCTTAATGGGACAGAATCAGGCATTCAATTTTCTCCAAGAATTTATTTTGAACTGGGACTCCTCTTACAGAGGAAATCCATGAGACTGGTAGGATAAAAAATGATGCAATTACCTAGATTTTCATAATAAATGTCTCACAGATTCCACTGGAAGCATTAATTCCAACACTGAATTAAAGTTTGAAGAAATAAGAGGAGAAACAAACCCTCTTTCCAAACATACATGTCAAATCAATTTGGTGAAAACTTATTAATGTTTGGTACTAATGGTTAACATAGAAGAGTTTCTGTCCTCCAGAAATTTTATAGCCTAAAAGGAAAATAAGACATATTAAAATAACTGTAGTATAAAGCAAAGTAGAGGTATCAAGTGCTCTAGAAGCAAAGAAAATGTAGTTTGCTGATGTTTGGGAGGTTTCAGGTTTCATAAAGAAGGCGGCATATGGCCAGGCATGGTGGCTCATGCCTGTAATCCCAGCACTTTGGGAGGCTGAGGTGGGTTAATCACTTGAGGCCAGGAGTTCCAGACCAGCCTGGGCAACATGGCGAAACCCTGTCTCTACTAAAAATACAAAAATTAGCTGGGTGTGGTTGTGCACACCTGTGACCCCAGCTACTCGGGAGGCTGAGGTGGGAGGATTCCTTGGACCTGGGAGGAGAAGGTTGCCGTGAGCTGAGATCGTGCCACTGCACTTCAGCTTGGGCAACAGAATGAGACTGTCTCAAAAACAACAAACAAACAAACATTTAAAAAAAGAAGTGGCATTTTAAGAATGGTTAGGATTTGTATTCTGGTAGATGGAGAGAAAATTGCAAGCTTAGAGACAGGGAAGTTCAGGAAATATTTAGTGATAAGTGAGTGGTCATGTTTGCCTGAAGGATATACTGAGAGACAAAGTGGAAAAAAAAGCAAGTGCCAAAATCATAGGATGTTTGAGTCCATTTGAGTTTAATTTTTATTCTGTGGGTTCTAGGGAGCCACTGAAGACTACTGAAGAGAAGGCTAACACACTCAGCCTTTTTTTTTTTTTTTTTTTTTTTTTTGAGACAGAGTCTCACTCTGTCACCCAGGCTGGAGTGCAGTGGCGCGATTTCAACTCACTGCAACCTCTTCCCGGATTCAAGCGAATCCCCTGCCTCAGCCTCCTGGGTCCCACGTAGCTGGGACTACAGGCACCTGCCACCGTGCTCGACTAATTTTTGTATTTTTAGTAGAGACAGGATTTCACCGTGTTGGCCAGGCTGGTTTTGAACTCCTGACCTCAAGTGGTCCTCCCACCTTGGCCTCCCAAAATGCTGGGATTACAGGTGTGAGCCACTGTGCCCAGCCACATTCAGTCTTTTAGAAGCTTTTTTTTGGAGACAGAGTCTTGCTCTGTTGTCCAGGCTGGAGTGCTGTGGAGCCATCTTGGCTTACTGCAACCTCTGCCCCCTGGGTTCAAGCGATCCTCCCAGGTTCAAGCGATCCTCCCACATCAGCCTCCTGAGATGCTGGGTCTACAGGCGCATGCCACCACACCCTTTTTAGAAGCTTTTTGACGGCAATTGGAGGATGTTTAGAGAATGCAAGATTAGAGTTTGGGAATATGGTAAGGAAGCCATTACTGTAACCCAGGGCCTGGGCTAGGTGAAGTGGATGGGACACATATGGAGGATGTCTATGAGGAAGAAGCCACAGAATTTGGCAACGGATTAAATCTTTTCCTATCTGGTCAGGGCAAGGGGAAGCATGGGTGAAAAAAGAAAAGTTTTAAGTTTGGACTTTGTAAATGATGAAAACCCAACATGGCTCATTATAGAGAAAAAAAAGGAAAATGTATTTGCAAAGTCAGATGATGAACCTAACTTTGGGAAAGACAGAGATACAGCCAGGTAGGGACAATGAATCAGGGCCCCAGGTGTCATTCTTCCTCCATATCCCCTTTCTGAATGTGGCTTTTTTCTTCTCTGCGGTAGAGACTCTCTCCAAGCTTGAGGATCATGGCCATAGTTGGTTCAGGAGGTGTGTTCTTCTAGCTGAGGAACTCAAGAAGAATGGGATCTTCTCCTGGGCAAGTCTGAAGGTTTCCAGAGAGGAATTGATGGGCTGGGGCCAAATATCCACCGATTGCACTAGTCACTGGACCTGGCAATGAGGTACTGTTTTTGGCAGACCCCATAAAAATCATGATTTATGAGTAAAGGAAGGCATTATAGTCACGGCCGCACGGGAACTTCTTGTGAATTGAGAAGCCACCTGAGCTATCCCAATGCGGTGGGGGGAGGACAGTACAGAGGAGTTGAAATTATGACTGGAGTTCTAGGCCATTATGTTTGGAAAGATAGTGATATCTTTAACAGTGAGAGAAATAGATTTGAGTAAAATGCTAAAATTTATTTTAGACATCTTATTTTTAAGGTGGCATCAGACTGTCCATGTGGGGTTGTGTAGGAGGCCCTAAGAAATTGGGGTCTTCAGCTCTTAGGAGAGGTTGGTTTTAGAACTGTAGATTTGGGAGTTATTAGCATATTACTTATGATGATGCTAAATGGATAAAACTGCCCAGAGAGAAAATATTCAAATAGAGAAGAGTAGAGGGCAGAATCAAGGAAATTTATATCATTTGCATGGTGGTTCTAAAAAGGACAAAGTAACATCTGTCTATTGCCTTTGGTCAACCAGGGTTAGGATTCACAATCCAATTAATCAGTTTTGCTTTTGTTCTTATTAACTGTGCTAACCTAGCAAAACTGGGGCTGGCTGAATGGCTCTACCTGGTTGAAAAACCAGGATTAGGTAGTCTAAAAATGGGTGTTCTCAATGCAACTCATCTGCATAAATTCTGATATAGATTCAGGCTATAAGTAGATTGAGAAGGAGCTATCAAATAACAATATCTAAGAGAGAAATTGGTAAGAAAGTGTAAAAAGTCACTGAGTATTCTGCAGTTGTTGTTTTCTTTATCAAGTCAACAAGTTATCTCTTGAGTATCTGTTATAATTATAGATAAGGCACCGAGTGAAATAAAAAAGAAACAGAAGACACAGATCTTGCAAACTGTCAAGAATAGGCAAGACAACGGTGGGCTATGTGAGATTGTGCTGAGCAGGGAAGAAAATGACTTTGGCCGGCCAGAATGCTGATAATATTTGGCTCACTTGCCACCACTGGTGTATGCACCAGAAATTGCAATAAGCCAATACAAGCAAGCCAGGTGTGGTGGCATGCACCTATAGTCTGAGCTACTCGGGAAGCTTAGAACTGGAGACTAGCCTGGGCAACACAGTGAAACCCCATCTCCCTCTAAAAACAAGGAAAGAGAGAGAGAGAGAATGAATACAGGGAAGAACTGACTGTGGCAGCCTATGGGAGCATTTGCTTGTTAGTTTGTTTTAATAGGAAATTATGTATGGGACATAGTTCCAAATGAATAAATGGTTCTATACTCTCAGAGGATGATTACCCTCCTGGCTTGAAACAACACTAAGGTTAAAAATATCAGATAACAATTGTCATTATTTTATTTTGATTAATTATTTTGGAGACAGGGTCTCACACTGTCATCCAGGCTGGAGTGATTCTCATCCCTCAGCCTCGCAGCTGGGACTGCAGGTATCCACCACCACACCTGGTTAAGTGTTTGTATTTTAGTAGAGACGGGGTTTCACTGTGTTGCCCAGGGTGGTCTCCAACTTCTGAGCTCAGGCTGGGATTATAGGTGTGCACCACCACGCCTGGCTTATTTTTTATTTATTTATTTTATTTTATTTATTTATTTATTTTTTGAGATGGAGTCTTGCTCTGTCGCCCAGGCTGGAGTGCAGCGGTGCAATCTCGGCTTACTGCAAGCTCCGCCTCCCAGGTTCATGCCATTCTCCTGCCTCAGCCTCCGGAGCAGCTGGGACTACAGGCGCCCGCCACCACGCCCGGCTAATTTTTTGTATTTTTAATAGAGACGGGGTTTTCACCATGTTAGTCAGGATTGTCTCGATCTCCTGACCTCGTGATCCGCCCGCCTCGGCCTCCCAAAGTGCTGGGATTACAGGCGTGAGCCACGGCGTCTGGCCTGTCATTATTTTAAAGAAAGTAATTTGCTTGTCAGTTTGGGCAATGTATATATTTTTGTTGCTTATCTTTCCTTGTCTTTTTTCAAGGTGGATTTCTTCAGTAAATGGCAATTGATTGGTAAGAGGTGTCATCACGAGGTGGAAGGAGCACTGTGTAAGAAGGAAACTGGGATGTTAGTTCTGATCACCCTCCCTCCCATCCCTGCCTCTGTCCCCATTGCCCATGTAAGCCTGTGCACTTCACTTTGCAACCTTAAATAAGTTGCTTCATCTGCATGTTTCAGTTGCCTCAATTAATAAATAAGGATGATAATATTTCATTGGCTCAAGGACAGGAACTATACAGCTAATTTCTTGAGCTTCCTTCTATCTTAAAAAATAGAATTCTGTGATTATAACCATTCCTTTATGCCACATATGTGCAAGGGATACCAAGCTCAGAGGATTGGTTCCTGCCCTCAAAGAGGCTACAGTCTGGTCTGGGGAAACAGGAACTTACAATTCAACACAAAAGTGCTGTAGAGAGGGCACATGAGATATTCCCAGGGCATATAAAGTATGAATACCCATGTCAGTCCAGGGGAAATTAGGGAAGTTCCTCAGGGGAAGTAACATTTGAGCTGAGCCTTGAAGGAGTTTCTATGCCAACAACGAGAATGGGGGTTTTGGGCTGGGAGAACAGCACATGTTTTAAAAAGGAGACATGTTTTGAGAAAGAACTAAAAGTAAGTCCATATTTCTGGGATTTAAAGAAGAAAGTATGGAGCAGTAAAAATTGCGGGCTGGACAGATGGTCAGGTATTACTCAATCCAAATGACAATCAGACACTCACTGGTTGAAGGGCAGTATGCCAGATGCTGGGTTGACTGAAACTAGGAATTCTGATCCTGGAGAAAGGTTTAGGAAGGCTTCAAACTAGAGATAGAACAGGGATAAAAGTTATTACTAGAATTTAGGAAAGACATAAGAAAGGTCTATTAAAGGCAGTGGCTGTGGGGAAGAGAGGTGAGGGGAAAATATAAAGGATATTTAGGAGATAGAATCAACCCTTAGTTTATTGAATGAGGCACAAAGAGAAGGGAAGAATAAAGGGATCACTTTCAACTCTCTGGCTTGGGAAACTGGGTGCATGATGGAAGCATTCATTCACTGAGACAGGAGGCGCAGGAACAGACACAGGTTGTGGAGAAGCATGACGTTTTGGCATTCATGTCTTTTATCTTGCTCGTTTTATGGATGCAATGTCATTCTTAATTTCTCTGAAGATGCTAATGTGCTTTTGCTGGTTGTCTGTTTCTTACTCTTGCCTTCTGTAGAACTGTAGTCTCCAAGTTGAGACAATTTCTGAGTTAATTCTAGACAGATTGGCTCCCTTTTTGGCTGTAGTCTCATCCCTCAGGGGTACTAGGCTGCAGCTTCCTCATCAGCTCTGATCATCATCAGTCATCCCTCTTCATCCATCTCCTGACTTCTAGAACTTTGCTGTAACCTCTATTCCTCCATTAGCTTCCCTTCCATTCTCTTTGGTTGGTTGGGTTGGGTGGGGGGAGTGTTCATACCTTTTCCTTTCTTTCCCTTTCCTTTTTTTTTTTTTTTTTTGGTGAGGTCTATGTTGCTCAGGCTGAACTTGAACTCCTGGGCTCAAGCAATCCTCCTGCCTTGGCCTTCTGAGTAGCTAGGACTACAGGTGCACGCCACTGTGCCTGACATGCTTTTTATTCTTTTACTATGATTTTAATATGGTTTTTTGGAAAAAGATAAACAAATGTGCTTAATCTGCTGTCTTAAATCAGAGCCTGTGGATTTGATCTTTGATATGATATATTTAAGGTAGCTATTAATATATGGTATGCCCAGGTAGAGTTTTCTTATGGGAAATTAGCTATATGTATGGATTTGAAATTCAAGAAACAATGGCAATCACAAGTAAAGATCTGCAGTTCCTGGTTTAGAAATTATGGGTGGGGATGCACTTGCCTGGGGAGAGCATGCAGAATGAAAATAGAATAGGAATTAAGCTTGAAGCAGGGAACATCAACATGTAAGATGATTGTTTTTAGATACACTATTCCTCCAGAATTAGGGAGACACATGATAACTCAGAACATTCCCCTTATTGATAAGAAGAACTCAAAGAGGCTCTTCAAGTTCAGGAAAGTTGCATTTAATACACAGTAAAGGTGTAAAAGCAGCAGCAAGATGGCTATGTGTAACAAAGTTGAACAGGGTGAGGATAGGAGTTCCTAAGATGAAAGAGATAATCTAGGTTGTCACCAATTCCAGATGATGCTAATTATTTTGGCTCTGGGCCCATTCTTATAAGTCTGCTGAATTGTGACTCCCATGATCTGCCATTCTATTCTTTTCTTCTGCTGAGAACGTGGCTCTGATTCAAGTACCACTGTTCAGTGACATATGTCTTGATAGTCTCCACACATTCAGTAAATATTGATTGAGGTTTTAAAATATACCAGACACAAGGTGAGATGCTAGGGATATATGAAAGTACAAAAAACAACATACCCGCCCTCAAAAAACTCAACTACATGCTCCAACTGAGTGTCATCAACTGCCATTATTCTTACTAGCAAAAGTTTTACCATTAGCATTTTTTTTTTTTTTTGAGACAGGATCTGGCTGCTGTCCAGGCTGGAGTGCAGTGATGGAATCATAGCTCACCACAACCTTGAACTCCTGTGCTCACATGAGCCTCTCACTGCAGCCTCCCGAGTAGCTAGCTAAGACTACAGGCGCTCATCACCATGCCTGGCTAATTTTAAAAATTTTCTTTTAGAGAGGGGGTTTTGCTGTGTTGCCCAGGCTGGTCATGAATCCTGGCCTCCAGCTATTCTCCTGCCTCGACCTCCCAAAGTGCTGGGATTGCAGGCATGAGCCATCGTGCTCAGCTAACATTAGCTTTTATGGAAAGTTTGGCTACCCTTCGTTCTAATTGGTAGATTTGGAAGCTCTTATTCGGGTGTCCAATGTAGCCATTTTCTGTATCTGGTGAAGCAAAGGGTGAGGATTTTCTTCCTCTATCTCGAAAGTGATAGAAAGTCATCACTCTGACCCAATATAGCACAGTGCCTGGGCAGAGTGATTTCTCATCATCTATTAGTTTATTTAGTCTTTCTTTTAACTTTTATTACCTTAAATTATTATTAAGTAGGATTCTAAAAAAGCACAAGCCACTGCACAATAGCATATTTCAGAGATGGTCAATGAAAGAATTTTTTTTTTTTTAATAATAATAAAACTTAAGCACAGTCTGCGAACAACTGATTGGTTAAAAAAAATACAACTAATCAAAGAACGATAGTCTACTCATAAAAGCCTTCCTTATAAACACCAGCATTCAAACACAAATAATTTCTTTTAAAACTGGAATTTTAGCTGTGGTGTTTCTAATCTCGATTTTTTTTTAAACTCTGAGATTTAATAAGTCTCCAAAAGCGATGAGAAAAATTTAATTCAGTAGAGAATAAGGATGTAAGTTGTCAAAAGGGTGAGTAGAGAAAATTAATCCAGTAGGATGCTTTATTAATATTATTAAAGCTAATTAAAATGACAATAGTAATGATGGGATAAGAAGAGAATATGGCCATTTCAAATGATGACATTTTTCTAGTTTAGGTGAGTTGTCAAAATTCCTTCCTTCCTTCCTGCCTGCCGGCCTGCCTGCATTCAGTCAACACATATACCCAGCATGTGCCAGGCACTGTGGTAGGTGCTGGGATACAAATTTCTTCTTATGAGATATTCACTGATAGCTAAATGAAATCCCACCAAGGAAAGTTACAGCGCAAAGTCTACAAGATGAACTTTCGTGTTGCCGTGCAGCCTTGTTTTACTTCAGTTGTCTAGTGCTGCCACCTGCTGGGCATTTTCTTTTTCTTTTCTTTAATAAAATTTTATATCCATAGTTTTTAGGGGTCTACGTGGTTTTTGATTATGGCGTTAAGTTCTTTAGTGGTGATTTCTTAGACTTTGGTGCAATGCTGGGTATTTTCCTTCTTAGTGAGTTTAACTACAGGTGTGGACAGAGAACCCAGAATTTCTTTATTTTATTTTTTTTTTTAGAGACAGTATCACTCTGCTGCCCAGGCTGGAAGCACGATCATAGCTCACTGCAGCCTCAAACTCCTGGGCTCAAGTGATCTTCCCGCCTCAGTCTTCCTAGCAGCTGGGACTACAGGTGTGCACTACCTCGCCTGGCTAATTTTTTAATTTTAATTTTTTTGTAGAGATGGGGTCTTGCCATATTTCCCAGGCTGGTCTTGAACTCCTGACCTCAAGTGTCCCACATGCCTTGGCCTCACAGAGTGCTGAGACTGCAGGTGTGAGCCACTGCACGTGGCCTAGAACCCAGAATTTCTTAGGAAAGGAAGGACGGTGAAGAGGGCATTTCCATGTCTGCATGCTGGACCATCCATTTTTCTTGATGAGCACACATTCTCTCTTCCTCTCCGCCTAATTCCATGGTGGTACCAGCCCTAACTTCTCCAGAATTACAGGCTCCTCTCCTGCTGGGTGCTGACTCATCTGCCCAATATGCCTAGGGCAATTGCCTTACTTCTCTCTCTCCCACAGAGTTTTGCTACTGAGCTTGTTTGGAGAAAGTTTTGGCCTTCTTTGGCCTTCTTCCCATTCTTATGGGAGTTGGAGATTCTTGTCAAGACACTGGAGGTGTGTGCCCGAGTTGCTTAACATGGGCAGGCAGAGGCCAAAAGCCCTCGCAGCAAGCACTTCCACACAATTTTGAACCTGTTCTCACTTCTGCATGTGGGGGCAGTGTTGTGGGTGTCGGGGGTTTACTACTTCCTCATGGGTGGTCTAGGATCAGGTCCTCTGGGCTTCTTCAAAATGCTGCACAAAGTTGCAGCGTTGGGGATTAAGTATGAAGTAGGTCATTTGCTTTGCTGCATTAGTTCTTGAAGTGAGTCAAATGCATTCTGGGATGGTTTAATCCCTAAAAAGGAGCTCAGTGACACCAAGTTCACCACTTACTCAGTGTCACGCCTCATTCTGCTCTGCTTCAAGCTTTGGCTTCCCAAGAATTGCTAATGTTTTATCTAGAAAAGATTAATCAAGTGTACATTACTTGCTCGGACACAAAATCATAGACACCACCATGTCCCATTGCTTGTCATCACATGAAAAATTATTCTGGATTTAAGTTGATAAGAATAACTCTTGGAATATTGAATACACATTTTAAAAATGAAATGCTTAATTTTATGCTTTTTACCCTCACTCAAATCATGTAATGGAAAATGTACTAAAGTAAGCACACATATTTCTTTATATCTAGTAGGCCCCTGCCCCTAAAACTCTCCTCTTCAGAAACCCCAGCTTATCCTTCCTGACTTTGAAACTTCAAGGGCATATCCTGAGCTCAGGGATTGTGCACTGAACCAGGAGGAAGAAGGGTGGAATGGCACAGTATTAAACAAATTAATTGCTGAATTTCTTCTGTGACCTTCTATTTCTTGATTCGTTTTCTTTCTTCCTTTAGCTTGACAAATCATGCTGTCAACTCCTTCAGCTCTCTCTCCATTCTCAGGCTCTAATTCGTGTTCTCCTTTCCTCTCTTTCCTAGCTAGAATTAGTAGCAGTTATGAACCGCCTTTCACACAGCCTGGAACCCTCCATACCTCTGCACTGTTCTTGGATGTAGCCCAGGGTGGTTAGCCTTATTTCTTTCCTTTATCTCATTTTTTAAGGATGAAGTGATTTCCATGAAAAAGGTTACTGTGGAAATTGGTATAGACCCCAGATACTCCCCACATGTGCTCCATCCAGTAGATTAATGCTTCTCACAATGAAGTTATGATGTCTCATGTGGTCTCGAGGATAAAAGAAGATCCTGAGAAAGGGGAATGGGGAAGTCTAGAGGTAGGGGATAATAAGAAATTAGGGGAAAGGCTGGGCGCAGTGGGTGGCTCATGCCTGTAATCCCAGCACTTTTGGAGCCCGAGGTGGGCAGATCACTTGAGGTCAGGAGTTTGAGACCAGCCTGGCCAACACGGTGAAACTCAGTTTCTACTAAAAATACAAAAAGTAGCCGGGTGTGGTAGCACGCGCCTGTAGTCCCAGCTACTCGGGAGGCTGAGGTGGGAGAATTGCTTGAACCTGGGAGGTGGAGGTTGCAGTGAGCTGAGATCAGCCACTGCATACTCCAGCCTGGGCTACCGAGTGAGACTCTTTCTCGAAAAAAAAGAAAGAAAGAAAAAGAAATTAGGGTAAAGACAAGAAGACAAGAAGATCTGGGCATGTGAATGTGCATGATATGGGGAATAGGAAGAGATGTGGGGCGTGGGTTCGGGGTAGGGACAGAAGAGAATGAAGGAATAGAGAAATTTGCAGGTTAACGGGCATTAGTTGAGAAAAGGGGATCAAATTCCACAACCACAACTGAAAGTGGTCCTTGAAAATTAAGACTCAAAACCTAGCAAGATCAGATCTTAATTCTTGAGTTTATTCCACAATGTGGCTTATTTTAAGAAGCTCCCTTTTTCTTCTCATTTTACTCAATTTCATCATTTTAATCAGAGGTGCAGAGTTAAGAGATGATAAGAGAGAAGTGAAAGTCTGATTATTCAAAATGAGATTCATTTTTATTTGTTTATTTTTTAGAGACAGAGTCTTACTCTGTCGCCCAGTCTGGAGTGCAGTGGTTCAATCATGGCTCACTGCAACCCAACCTCCTGGGCTCAAGTCATCCTAGTCAGCCTCCTGAGTAGCTGGGACTACAGATGTGCACCCCCATGCTTATCTAATTTTTAATTTTTTGTAGTGACAAGGGTCTTGCTATGTTGCCCAGGCTGGTCCCAAACTCCTGGTCTCAAGCAATCCTCTTACCTCAGCCTCCCAAAGTGTTGGAATTACAGGTGTGAGCCACTGCACCTAACCAATATTAATTTTTAAATAAAAATTTTAGAGAGTGTCTTTTGAAACTTACCGCTAAGCTTATGGGATTTTTTTTTCCTTCTCATATCCACTTTTTTTTCTTTTCACATTTTTATTTTATTGTTTAAAAAATATTACATGACTAGATCATGCCCTTTTTTCAAGCCGAACAGTCTTGGAGCATACAAACAAAAAATTAGTCATTGCTCTACCTCCTTCCAATACCACATACCAAAGAACTGATGTTAACAGTCCCAGCCCTCATCATCACTGTTCTACTGCCCAGGTGGATTCAGGGGTCCTCTGTGAGGGTTACAGTTGCTCGGGTTGTCTGGAAAGGCAGGCAATAGTTCTTTTTGCTATGGAATGCCACACATGCATGCATCTGAGCTTATTATGCCTCTCTGCAAAGGGTTGGCCTTGGGGGAGGAAGTGATAACACTGGGTCCCACTAGCGATGGAACCCTTAGCACATCCTTCATTAATCCCCACCTTCCTGCCTGCTGGTCAAGCTTTGATCTTCTTCTGAGCAGGACATGGCTCTTAGGACATCACACATTTCTTTCCATGGTTTTAGTATAAATATTATGTACTTGGCCCTCCGGGGATTGGCTTTGGATATTTAAAGTCCAACTTTGGGGATTTAAATAACATGTTTCTCTAAGGCTCTGGCTCTAATAGTGGAAAGCAATGACTTTTAAGACCTTTTTCTCTTCTATGGACTTTACAGAATTATTCTCAAGAGCTTCAAGTTAAATATTTAATTGTTCTCTCTGTATCGTCTTTGTATCTGTATTTCTAAAACCCTAACGCTCCTTGAATGGTGGGGAAAGAAAAGATAAGTAAGAGGAATTAAGGAAAATCACATAGTTGAATATCAAAATATTAACCCACTATAGGAACAAAAATATTCATTGAACAATGAATTATGTGAGGTGATAAAGAAACTTTTATTAACAAGAATTTCATTGGTAGGAGGGATTTGACTAGATGAAAATCTTTTAATCACCTTGAAGTAAAAACTGAAATACTAGGGGCATGTTTCAACAAATTTGGTCTGCAAACAACTGCACCAAAGACAAAGGGAGGAGTCTGTCCTGCAAAGGAGGATGGAGGTTAATGAGTAGAGGAGACTGCGGGAGACAGAAGGCAAGAATGATGGTGAGATGATGTGCACTGTGAAATGGAAACATAGTCTATGACAAAGAAAAGTAAATTTCACTGTGAAAGAAAGGTAGGATTTGGAGTTCAGTAGGCAACCTAAGAAGGTAGGAACTGATATAGTTTGGATATTTGTCCCCACCCAAACCTCATACTGAATTGTAATCCCCCATGTTGGAGGTGGGCCTGGTGGGAAGTGATAGGATCGTGGAGGTGGATTTCTCATGAATGGTTTAGCATCATCCCTCTTAGTACTGTCCTCACAATAGTGAGTGAATGAGTTCTCGTGAGATCGGATCATTTAAAAGTGTGCAGCACCTCCCCTCTTGCTCTCTCTCGTTCCTGCTCCTGCCATGTGAGACTCCTACTCCCTTTCGCCTTCCACGATGATTGGAAGCTTCCTGAGGCCTCCCCAGAAGCAGAAGCCGCTATGCTTTCTGTACAGTCTGCAAAACCATGAGCCAATTAAACCTCTTTTCTTTATAAGTTGCCCTGTCTCAGGTATTTCTTTATAGTAATGTGAGAACAGACTAACACAGGGACATATAGGAGAAAATAGAACTAAGCAACATGGCATTAGTTTGGACATAATTACCTATCAGGCTATTACATTAGTTTGAATGATCCTCACAACAACACTAAGATTTAAGTACTATCATTATTATCCCCATTTTAAAATGTGCAAACAAAGACAAAGGGAAGTGAAGTAACTTAACACAGTATCAGGGGAAACTCCTCCCTCATAGAGAATGGTGAAGAGTAACAAGAAGGCCAAGGAGATGACTAAGCCAGTAACCAGGTTGGCTTGCTGTGACTTTGGAGGTGTGAAAATAGACAAAGAGACTCAATGGATCACAGCAAGACAGCACAGCACACAGTGGGAACATCAGCATGGTAATTCTGGTTCTCCTGTCCCAAAGTCCCATGGGGTGGTAATGGGCAACTACTCACACAGTGGGTTGTGCCACATGTGGGGAACCTAGGGTTAAAGGCTCAGCACCTCTTATAGCAAGCAGCAAAGGGGCTAGTCCCCTACACAAGGAATGAGCTGTAAGGTAATCATGATGTGGGTGCCATGGCCAACTTAACTGTTACATGACTAGCTATAAAAACCTCTTTTAAGGCATCCTTAGAGATTGTCTGCCTTTTCTCATAAGGCAACTTCCATACGGACAGTAAACTGGAATACACTCTGAGGACCACCTTTCACTCTTTGCTTATATTTCATCTCATATTCTTCTACAACACATTGGCAAAAACACGTTAAAAATATAATAATTCCTAAACTGCATAGTTTGTGAGTCCCCTTTATATATACATTATAACATTTAAGTTTTCTTTATAACAGTGGTTTTTATTTGGGGTTTGGGGGTAATTTTACCCCCCACTCCCTGGGGACATTTGGCAATGTCTGGAGAAATTTTTGGTGTCACACTAGAAGTTGGGGGAGTGGTACTGGCATCTAGTGGGCAGAGATCAGAGATGCTATGATGCACAGGGCAGCCCTACATAACAAAGAATTTTACAGCCCCAGATGTCAAGAGTGCTGATAATGAGATTGAGAAATCATGCTTCACAGTTTCCTCATATTATATAAGGAAAACTTAATGAAAACAGGCCCAGAATGGAGGGGAATCAACTAATGATGGAACAAAAGGTCTATCTAGCTATTGTAGTAGCAGTAGAGCATCACTAAGTATTTCAATACTTTGTTGATTATAAGAGAATGGAAGAAGGAAGAGGATTTCATCTTTATGGCTGGAACAGTTGTTAGTTGATCTACTATTTGCATAGTTGAAGAGAACCAAGCGCATAAAATCTTGTGAGTGGTATAGTTGATCAAAAGCAGACCTGCTCCCAGAGGTTATGACTCCAGACCATTGATGCCTACACCCAAGTAGAAATGGTAGCATGTGAAGAAGACAGGGGCCTTATAGGTGGAGAGAAGCTGGCAGGTAGAGGATGTTTGCCACAGTTCACATTAGGCTGAGATAATGGGGATAAAAGTATGATTTTCAAAGTGCTCTGTGGCCTTTTCCATTATTGCAAAGTAGGGGAGGCTTAGGGTTTTGTCCATAAGAGCAATTTAAAATTACTTCAAATTTCTGCAACTCTACAATATTAACACATTTAAAGTAGATACAGAAATAAAAATGTGCATGACCCTTCATCAAGGATTCTTTTTATTATAATTTATTATTTTATCCAGATGGCCAATAATAGAATATAGGATTGCAATGTAATTCATGAAAAGAGTGGTAAGGAAGAGCTAATAGAGCAGCACAGTTTAATATATACAATTAATCAAATTCTCTAAATTGCTTGGTGCTGTGTATTCAGTTTTAGTGTTGATATTTAGTATCTTTTTTTTCTTGGCTAGAATGGGAACAAACTCTCTCACTGTTCTCACAAAGACATTCTGAAGTTTCTTGAAAACTATAGAATCTGACATTATGCTTGTGAAAGAGAGAGAAATCTCTAATTCAGGACCAAGTTACATAATGTGAAAAAGAGATTATGGCAAAAGAATTGGTGTCACCAGGTACCTCTGTGCATGTATAATTTTGATTAAAATAACAGATGGATCATATAAGGACAGAGATGGAAATTCTAAGAAAGAATTAAAAAAAAATGCTAGAGCTCAAAAACTGTAACTGAAATGAAAAATGCCTTCAATAGGCTCATCAGGAGACTGGACGTGGCTGAAGAAAGAATCTTGGGACTTGAAGATATGTCCATAGAAACTTCCAAGACTGAAAAGCAAAAAGAAAAAAGCTTGAAAAAAACCCAGAATAGAATATCTAAGAAATATGGGATAACTACAAAATGTGTAACACATCAGGATAAGAGAGAAAATAACAGAAGAAATATTTGAAGCAATAATGACTGAGAATTTTCCCAAACACTTGTCAGACGCCAAACCGCAGATCCAGGAAGCTCAGAAAACATAAAGCGGGAAAAATGCCAAAAAAAAAAAAAAAAAAAAAAGACACCTAGAGCATATCATTTTCAAGCTTCAGAAAACTAAAGATAAAGAAAAAATCCTGAAAGAAGACAGAGGAAAGAAACACCTTACCTACAGAGGAGCAAAGTTAAGAATTACAGCTGACTTCTCCATGGAAACCATGTAAATAAGAAGAGAGTGGAATCAAATACTAAACACGGTGAGAGGAAAAAACCTACCAGCTTAAAATTCTATGCCCTGTAAAATTATCCTTCAAAAATGAGGGATAAATAAAGGCTTTCTCATACAAACGAAAAATGAGGGAAACTGTTGCTGGTAGGCCTGCCTTGAAAGAAAAATTAAAAGAAGTTCTTTAGTGAGAAGGAGAATAATCAAGGTCAGAAACCTGGATCTACACAAAGAAAGGAAATGTACCAGAGAATGAGTAAATTAAAGCAAAATAAAATCTTTTATTTTTCTTAGCCTTAATTGATCTAGCAGATAATCATTTGTTCAAAATAATAATAGTAATGATGTTTTTGATTATATGTGCTTATGTATATAACTTTGGTAAAAATAAATAATAGGCCAGGCACAGTGGCTCATGCCTGTAATCCCAGCACTTTGGGAAGCCAAAGCAGGAGGGTCACCTGAGGCCGGGAGTTTGAGACCAGCTTGCAAAACACAGCAAAACCTCATCTCTAATAAAAAAATAAAAAATAAATTAGCCTGGCATGGTGGTATGTCCCTGTAGTCCCAGCTACTCTGGAGGCTGAGGCAGGAGAATAGCTTGAGCTCAGGAGATCAAGGCTGCAGTAAGCTGTGATTGCACTCCAGCCTGGGTGACAGAATGAGACCCTATCTCAATTAAATAATAAAAAAAAAGGATGCCTTTATGTTTTTTAAAGAATGAGTTACAGCCAGATGCCAAAAGTGTATTTTCTCAATTTCTTGCAATATATACCCTAATAAAGAGAAAACATAAAAACTTGCATCAATATTAAAATTAAGAATGATACTCAAGATATTGCCAGAATCTGAAATAAATGTTCACTCTTTACAATTACTGTGAAGTTTGCAGTAGATTATTCTTGGGACAGGTGCTGGTTTTCAGATTCTCTCTTTTCTGGGCCCTTACCCCTTTCATACAGGCAATCTGGTCACCATAGTTCGAGATTGTATTATGTGACTCTGTTTCCCTGGCCATGATTTATATTGATCCAGGGTGACCATTTGTCTCTTATCATTATTCATGGCCTTTTTTTTTTTTTTTACCACACAGATATTTTTACTTTAATAGTATACAATTGTATAATAGACAAATATTTCCACATTTTTCTTAGTTGCCGTATTAGAAAACCCTTCCCCAGAAAGGATATATGGTTTTATATACATATTCATCTATAGTTCTTCCAGTATTTATAAATGTGTTATTTATTATTTAATCCTTAACCCATCTCTATAATGTTGGTTTATTGGTTTGAGACAGCATTTGCTGAATCAGATGAAGAAAATAAGCTTTTATTTTTTGTTGAAAGTGCTTATCAGGAAACACTAAAAAAAAAAACAACAAAACCCATTACAAAACTCAAACCTTCACTGAACCCTCAGTTGGGTAAATAAAAAAGTAATTACACCTATAAAAGCAACTTTGGGGAAATTTGAATATGAAGTAGTTATCCCACTTTTGTGGGATTATCGCTAATGTTTCCTAGGTGTGGTAATAGTACTGTGGTTTTGATGGGTAAGTCCTTGTTCTTAGCATGCTCAAGTACTTGGAGGTAAAGTGTCACTATGTTTGAAACTTAATTCCAAATGATTCAGCAAACAGAAAAGGCAGATATCCAACTCACAGCAGATATCCAAAGTATATGAAGCAAAAACAGACAAACTGAGAAAAGATACAGAAAATTGAATAATGACAGAGACTTTAATGTGCCAATTTCAATAATGGGTAGCACAACCAAACAGAAGATTAACAAAGGAATAGAAGAATTGAATAATGCTATTTGTGTAGTGTTGTATAGTTTGTGAAAACTGGACCTAACAGACAGCTGTAGAACACTTTACTCAACAACACAATACATATCCTTCTCAAGCACATCTGTATCATTCCCTAGCACAAAACATGTACTAGGCCATAAAACAAGCCAAAATACATTTAAAAGGCTTAACATCCTTTGAAGTATAGTCTCTGGCCACAATTAAAAAATTAGAAATCAATAACAGAAGGAAATTTGGAAAATTCACAGATATGTGGAAATTAAACAACATACTCCTAAATCATGAGTGAGTCAAATAAATCTCAAGGAAAACTAGTAAATAATTTGAGATGAATGAACACAAAAATACAAAATACCAAAATTTATGGAATGCAGCAAAGCAATGCTTAGAGGGAAAGTTATAGCTGTAAAGTATCTATATTAAAAAAGAAGAATCTCAAAAGAATAACATAACCTCCTACTTTAAGATATTACAAAGAGAAGAGAAAACTAAACTCAAATCCAGCAGCAAGAAAGAGACAATAAATGTTACAGGAAAAATAAATGAAATAGAAAATAGAAAAACAGCAAATCGCAAGGCTAAAAATTGGTTCTTTGAATAAAATGAGCAAAATTGACAAACTTTAGCTAGACCGACCAAGAAAAAAAGAAAAAAACCCTCAAATTATTAACATCAGGAATGAAAGAGGAGACATTGCTACTGACCTATAGAAATAAAAAGAATTATAAGGGAATACTATGAATAATTTTATGCCAACACATTAGATAACCTAGATAAAATAGACACATTCCTAGAAAAACACAATCTCCCAAAAGTCACTTGAGAAAACATACATTATCTAAATGGACCTATGATAAGTAAAGAGATTGAATTAATAATAATAATAAATATTCCACAAAGAAAGGCCCAGGCCTAGATGGCTTTACTGGATAAACCTACCAAATGTTTAAAGAATGACAAAATTTATTTACAAACTCTTCCAAAAAGTAGAAGAGAGAGAAGTGCTTCTTAATTATTCTGTGAAGCCAGCATTACCTTCATATCAAAACCAGACAAAAACTTAAGAAAAAAACACTACAGACCAATATTCCTTAGGTATACAGATGTAAATATTTTCAACAAAATGACAACAAACTGAATCTAGCAACATATAAAAAGGATTATACTTTATGACCAAGTGATATTTATCTGAGCTATGCAAGGTTGATTCAACATATGAACATCAATAGATACAATATACCACACTGATACAATAAGAACCAAAAAACATATGATCCTCTTAAAACAGATGTCAAAAAAGCATTTGACCAAATTCAGCACTCTCTCATGATTAAAAATACTCCATAGACTAAGAAAAGATGGTGACATCTATAATTTAGTAAAGGGCATCTACAAAAAACTCACAGCTAACAACATATTTAATGGTGGAACACTGAAATAGTTCTCCTTTGGATCAGGAAAAAGGCAAGGATGTCTGCTCTTGCCACTTTTATTCAATATTGTACTGGAAGTTCTTGTTAGGGAAATTAAGCAAGAAAAAGGAAAAAAGGCAACCAGATTGGAAAGAAAGAAGTGAAAATATCTCTATTCACAGTGACATAATCTTATATATAGAAAATTCTAAGGTATCCTCTCCCCCCTGCCACATACACAAACTATTAAACTAGTAAATGAATTCAGCAAGGATGTAGATATAAGATCAATATATAAAAAAAGTTTATTTCTATACCCTACCAATATCTAAAAATAAAAATAAGAAAGTAATTTCACTTGTAATAACACCAAGTAGAAAACCTATTTAGGAAGAAATTTAACAAAGGTAGTATAAATTTTGTGCACTGAAAAACTACAAAACATTATTGAAAGAAATTAAAGACCTAAATAAATGAAGACATCTTGTGCTCATGGATTGGAAGGCTTAGTATTGTTAAGATGGCAACATTCCACAGATATACAGTTTTGAAATAGTCTCTATAAAAATTCCAGCAGCCTTTTTTGCAGAAATTGGCAAGCTGATCTTAAAATTCATATGGCAATTCAAGAGACCCAGAATAGCTAAAACAATCTTGAAGAGGGGGAATAAATTTGGAGGACTCATACACACTAATTTCAAAACTTACTACAGGGCAACAGTAATCAAGATAGCATGTTACTCATATAAGGATAGACATATATACCAGAAGTGAGAATCTAGAAATAGACTCTTACATATTTGATCAATTGACTTTTCACAAGAGTGTCCAAATAATTCAATAGGGAAAGAATAGCATTTTCAATAAATGGTGCTGGGACAACTGGATATTCACCTGCAGAAGTGCAAAGTTGGACTCTTCACAATGTATACAAAAATTAACTCAAAAAACACATTGGCTTATGCAAAGAATTCATGACTAGTACATCAAAAGTGCAAGCAACAAAACCAAAAATAGACAAATGGGACTTAATTGAACTAAAAAGCTTCTGCACAGCGAAAGAAATAATCGACCAGGGGCAGTGGCTAACGCCTATAATCCCAGCACTTTGGGAGGCTGGGGCGGGTGGATCGCTTGAGGTCAGGAGTTTGAGACCAGCCTGGGCAACATGGCAGAACCCCATCTCTACTAAAAATGCAAAAATTAGCTCGGCATGGTGGCGGGAGCCTGTAATTCCAGCTACTTGGGAGGCTGAGGCATGAGAATCACTTGAGCCTGGGAGGTGGAGGTTGCAGTGAGCTGAGATCGCACCACTGCATTCCAGCCTGGGTGACAGAGGGACTGTCTCAGAAAAAGAAAAAAAATAATCAACAGAATAAACAGACAATCTGCAGAATGTGAAAAAATATTTGCAAACCACACATCTGACAAGGGACTAATATCCAGAATCTACTAGGAACTGAAACAATTCAATAAGAACAACAACGAAACCTCCCACAAATAACCTCATTACAAAGTGGACCAAGGGGGCAAGCATAACCATGGCAACCCTGACCCGGTTGTGAGAAGCTCCAGGCCCCTTGCTGGTGTGTGAAATATCAAATTTCAAGCACAACAAGTCACAAATCCAGGATCTGATTGAGATATAATATCACAATTACAGAAGGAAAAAAGCTGGCAACAATGTCTCCAGATGCTGCTGAGCTTGTAGGACTTAACAGGACTGTTCATCAGGCCATCCAGAGGCCCAACAGCAAACCCTATCCCTGTCCTGAGGGAGAGGTCCTGCAGCGGACCCTGGGCCAGCACTGGGAGGAACATGTCTCCTCAGACCCCACTTCCCAGCAGCAGCGTGCCACCTCTGCTGACTCTGAACCAGGTCCTGAATTTAAAAGACAATTTGAACTTGGATTCGTATTATACTTGAGAGACAGGGAAATATCACGGTTGCATATACTCATGATTCCTTTCCTTCTCCAAACCCAATGTCATGAAAATAGAATGTGAAATTTTAAAAAAAGTGGGCAAAGGGCATGAACAGACGTTTTTCAAAAGAAGACATATAAATAGCCAACAAGCATATGAAAAGAAAATGCTCATCACTAATCATCAGAGAAATGCAAATTGAAACCACAATGAGATATCTTACACCAGTCAGAATGGCTATGATTAAAAAGTAAAAAAATAACAGATGTTGGCAAGGATGCAGAGTTTATAAAGGGAACCCTTATGCACTGTTGGTGGGAATGTAAATTAGTTCAACCTCTGGAAAATAGTACGGATATTTCTCAAAGAATTAAAATTAGAACTACCATTTGATCCGGCAATCACACTACCGGGTATCTATCCTAAGGAAAAGAAATCATTTTTATCAAAAAGACACCTTTCATTTGTATGTTTATCACAGCACTATTCACAACAGCAAAGACATAGAAGCCACTTAAGTGTCCATCAGTGGATGGTTGGATGAAGAAATGTTACCACATAGTATACTAAATGTGGTATACTATTCAGTGGTATACTAAATAGTGGAATATTATTCAGCCTTAAAAAACAATGAACTCGGCCAGGCGTGGTGGCTCACGCCCGTAATCCCAGGACTTTGGGAGGCTGAGGCGGGCGGATCACGAGGTCAGGAGATCGAGACCATCCTGGCTAACACGGGGAAACCCTGACTCTACTAAAAAAAAATACAAAAAAATTAGCCGGGCGGGGTGGTGGGAGCCTGTAGTCCCAGCTACTTGGGAGACTGAGGCAGGAGAATGGCGTGAACCCGGGAGGCAGAGCTTGCAGTGAGCCGAGATCGCGCCACTGCACTCCAGCCTGGGTGACAGAGCAAGACTCCATCTCAAACAAAAACAAAAACAAAAACAAAAACAACTCATGTCTTTTGCAGCAACATGGATGGAACTGGAGGTCTGTCTTAGGTGAAGTAACTCAGAAAGTCAAGTACTGCATGTTCTCACTTATGAGTAGGAGCTAAAAAATGTGTATATATGGACATAGAGTGTGGAATAATAGATATTGGAGACTCAGAAGGGTTAGGAGGAAGGGAGGTTAAGAGATGAGAAATGACTTAATGGATATAATGTACATCATTTGGGCAATGGTTACAGTAAAAGCCCAGAGTTCACCACCATGCAGTATGTCCATATAACACAACTGCACTTGTACCTCCTAGGTTTAGATTTTAAAAGTCAACTCACAATGGAATGTAAACGTAAATATAAAAATAAAAACTAGGCCAGGTGTGGTGGCTCGCACCTGTAATCCCAGCACTTTGGGAGGCCAAGGTGGGCAGATCACGAGATCAGGAGTTCGAGACCAGCCTGGCCAATATCGTGAAACCTCGTCTCTAGTAAAAATATAAAAATTAGCTGGGCATGGTGGCACGTGCCTGTAGTCCCAGCTACTTGGGAGGCTGAGCAGAAGAATCGCTTGAACCCGGGAGGTGGAGGTTGCAGTGAGCCGAGATTGCGCCACTGCACTCCAGTCTGGGCGACAGAGCAAGACTCCATCAAAAAAAAAAAAAAAAAAAAAAAATCAAAACTATAAAACTGTTAGGAGAAAGTGTTGTAGTAAATATTCATGAACAGCGGTTAGGCAAAGCCTTCTAAGCTGTAACGCCAAAGAAAAAAGTGGCCCAAAAAAGTAATAATAATAAATTAGACTTCCTTAAAAAGAAAACTTTTTCTGCTTCAGAAGACACTATCAAGAAAGTGAAAAGACAACCCACAGTAAGAGAGAAAGTATTTGCAAATCATATAAGCAATAAGGGACTTGTATCCAGGATATAAAATAATCTCAAAACTAAACAATATAAGACCACCCATGTAAAAATGGGCCAACTATTTGAATAGACATTTCTTCAAAGAAGATATCTAAATGATCAATAAGTACATAAAAAAGCTCAACATCATTAGTCATTAAGGAAATTAAAATAAAAAATAAAAAAACGTGATACTGCTTCACACCCACTATGATGGCTATATAATAAAAAAAGATGGCCAATAACGATTTTGGGGAGAATGAAGAGAAATTGGAACCCTTATACATTGCTGGTTGAAATGGAAAATGCAGCAACTTTGGAAAACTCTTTGACTATTTCTCAAAATATTACAAATAGAGTTACATATGACCTAGCAATTTCAATGTTGGATGTATATCCAAGAGAACTGAAAACATGTGTTCACACAAAAACTTGTACATGAATGTTCATAGTAGCATTATTCATAATAGCCCCAAAGTGGAAACAACCTAAATTTCCATCCACTAGTGAATGAATAAACAAAATGTGGTATAAGCATACAGTGGATTTCCCCTTTCACTCAAAAGATATTTCAAGATATTATTAAACTTAAGTTTTAAAATTAATTTCCTTTGCTTTATGCTAAGAGAATGATAAGTCCTGTGGAATTTATGATTTCTTAAACTTACTTTTAGACAAACTATTAAATTATAGTAAATATTTCAGGCACATTATAAAAGATGGCATGTGGTTTTGACGCATACATAATTTTATAAGTATTTATTAAATAAAATATGTTACTTACATCAACTGTCCCCAACCTTTTCGGCACCAGGGACAGGTTTCATAAAAGACAATTTTTCCATGAATGGGGGTTGGGTGGAGGGTTTCAGGATGAAACTGTTCCACCTCAGATCATCAGGCATTAGATTCTCATAAGGAGCTCACAGCCTAGATCCCTCACATGCACAGTTCACATGGTTTGCTCCTGTGAGAATCTAATGCTGCTGCTGATCTGACAGGAGGCGGAGCTCAGGCGGTAATGCTCACTCACCACCCCCTGCCACCTTCTGCTGTGTGGCCCAGTTCCTGACAGGCCATCAACAGGTACCAGTCCGTGGCCTGGGGATTGGGGACCCCCGAATTATATTACTCAGCTGTCTCTATATTTAGGTATTACTTATTTTGCCTGCCAAAGAGTAAAATGTGTTAAAACTTCCCACTACAATTAGTTTCTGTAATTTTCTTCTTGTCTTTCTGTTGTGTTTTGCTTTCTATATATTTATCTAGTGTTTATGAGTAAAATTACACAACTCATACTACAGCACAGCTTTAGCAATAAAGTGGAGATTTTTGCCCTACTTTTCGTTTTCTACCTTAAGTTATACTTTGTCAGACGTTAATTCCTGCTTTCTTTTGATTTTAATTTCTTGGTATATCTTTGCTTATCTTTTTGCTTTCAATGTTTATGCTTATTTTGCTTTGAGTATGTTTTATAACCTACATAGACTGTGTGTGTATATGCTTGTGAGTGCAAGGTGTGTATTTAACCAGCTTGAGAACCATTGTCTTTTAATAGTGAAGTTTAAAAAGTTCAACCCATTTTCATTATTATTATTGTTATATATTTTACTATGTTATATGTAATATATATTTTTATATTTCATTGTGTCTGTGTATGGTGGCTCATGCCTGAAGCCCTAGCAGTTTGGGAGGCTGAGGAGGGAGGATTACTTGAGCCCAGGAATTTGAGATCAGCTTTGGCAACATGAGATCTCCATCTCTACAAAAAGTTTAAAAATTAGCCAGGTGTCATGGCTCACACCTGTAGTCCTGGCTGCATGGGAGGCCGAAGTGGGAGGATAGCTTGATCCCAGGAGGTCAAGGTTGCAGTGAGCTGTGTTCACGCTGCTGCTCTCCAGCCTGGGCAACAGAGCAAGACCCTGTCTCGTCTCAAAAAACCAAACCAAACCAAACAAAACTTCATTGCTGTTTTTCTGTTTTGTAATTGCTAGACTATGTTTTGTTTTATTGATGTCTTCTTCAATAATGTTCAAAATTATCAACTACATTTCTCAATTTTTCAATTGAATGAATCAGAAAAAATGGATATATATAATAGCATAAACATAAAAACCTTACAAACATTGAATAATATCTTAAAGGACAAAAAGACTGAGAAAATATTAGCAACAAATAAGCTACATATTCACAATACAATCCACAATATAAAAGAAGTCATGAACATCCACGAGAAAAAAATGGGTATAGCAGTCAAAACTGTATTTGGCTACGAGAACCAGCAAAACATACCATAGTGGCTTAACAGATGAAAGGAAGGACTGTTTCACTTGGGTAACAAGAAGTCCCATGGGAATCAGTCCAAGGCTGATACATTGACTCCAAATATCACCAGTGTCCCAGGCTCTGTAAATCTTTAGGTTCATGCGTTCTTAGTATGTAGTTTTTATCTTTTTGGTTTCAAAACGACTGTTGCATCTCCTGGCAGCTCAAGTGGAAAGAAGACGGAAATTGGAGAGGAATGCACCAGAAGACTTATTTCTCATATCAATAAGGGGGTGGGGGTGGAGCATCAAAATTTAGCTTTTACTCTCTCTATAGTGGAGTCAAGTAAGGGAGAAACATGTTGCAAATGGAGATTGGTTTGGCCAAAGTACAGTGCCTGCTACATAGAGAACCGAAATAGAAAATTCACAAAATAAGAAATTAAAAAATAAAAAATCATACCAAAATAACAATCCACTAAATAGTAATCAAAGCAATTTATGAAAAACTCTTTGGCAGGATTAGAAAAGTTCTTACCTCTTTGGCCTGTCCATTTTAAGTCCAGTACCCAATCCTTAGAAAATAATTTAAAACACAGACAAAATGTACCTTCTAGACTATTTATCACAGTGTTCTGTTGTTAGTTTTGATTTTATTATATAACCTATACATTTGTTTATGCCAGGCAGCTTCTTTTAGGTTGCAAGGAACAGATACATCTTGAGGTTGCCTCAGTTTATGGTTAATGTTGTAAGAACATATGAAAGCAGGAACAGAATAAAATAATGTCATCAGTCACAAGATGAGGAACGGGACACACAGGTCTCCCTGAGCCCAGCTATTCTGATAAGAAGCAGCTCTATCAGTCCATTATCTTGCTCTTTAAGAGTGGACATTTGTGGCTCTTGACACAGTGCTCTGCCATTATGACTCAGCTTCTCTTTTTTTTTTTTTTCTTTTTGACAGGGTCTCATTTTGTCACCCAGGCAAGAGTTCAGTGGCATGATCATAGCTCACTGCAGCCTCAAACTCCTGGGCTCCAGCTATCCTCTCACCTCAATCTCCCAAGTAGTTGAGAGTACAAGTGTACAACACTATGCCTGGCTAATTTTGTACAATTTTGTAGAGATGGGGTTTTGCTATGTTGCCCAGGCTGGTCTCAAGCTCCTGGCCTCAAGCAATCCTCCCACCTCATCCTTCCAAAGTGCTGGCTGGGATTACAGGAATGAGCCACCATGCCCTCGCTACTCCTTAAGTATTATGCTCTTAAAATTAATATTGTAGGCTAAATCTACTAGAATGATGCATTCAAGTATTTTATAATTTTATTTCAAGTTTTTTTAAAGAAGCAAGGTGTGCTAACTATAGAGCACTTGGGAAATACAAAAAATATACAAAACAGTAAAATCGCCCATAGTCTCACAGTTCGAGGTAACCATTATTAATATTTTGGTGTTTTTCCTGGGGCCCTTTTATCTTTGATAATTTTTTCCTTTTTCTCTCTAATTTGAAGAAGAAAAAGCTTTGTTATTTGTATCATCAAAAGTTAGAGTGAGTATATATGACCAGAAATAAAAATGAACTAATTACACTACACATTTTGGTTATGTACAGCATGCGAGACCGAATATGAACAAAGATGGGATACCAAATGCTATTAATATCTTTCTATTTAAAATAAAATTTCAGGCCATGTGCAGTGGGTCATGCCTGTAATCCCATAACTTTGAGAGGCCGAAGCAGGCGGATCACTTGAGGTCAGGAGTTCGAGACCAGCCTGGCCAACATGGTGAAACTCCGTCTCTACTAAAAGCACAAAAATTAGCTGGGTGTGGTGGCACGCGCCTGTAATCCCAGCTACTCGGGAGGTTGAGGCAGGAGAATCGCTTGAACCCAGGAGGCAGAGCTTGCAGTGAGCCGAGCCTGGGCAACAGAGCGAGAGTCTGTCTCAAAAAAGTAAAACAAAATAAAACCTCAGAAATTCAGTTCCATTCATTTGCAATTGTTTCTACATTAGCTCATCTGAAACTTATCTCTGAATTACGTATGAAACAATTTGCCAGGTGAATTCATAGCATAAACAAAATGACTAGGGGCATGTTTGACTTATGTGAGGGCTTTTAAGGATTTTCAAACACTTTAACAGCACCCCTGTTTCTATACTCATTAATTATTAGTTTTCAGACAAGATCCAGCACATTCAGAGTGGTATGGCCATAGACAATAACTAGTTTCCAATGAGTCTCATCTGTTCATTAAAGTTTGTCATCCCATAGAGCAATGAAAAGTGAAGAAAATAGGTTTACATTCTGAGATATGCTTCATCATCCAAAACCAAAACATGTAATCTAGTGTTTACTTTTCTTAATGGCCCAAATAGTGTCTATAGTTACTAAGTAACTATTTTCTTAGTGAAAACAAACCAATGAATCTTGGAAGTCACATTGAAGATGAAGAATAAACTCAAAATTGAAGGCTTTTTCCCTTTATTTTAAGAAGCATTCCTTGACTCCCAGCCATGTTTTACATTCCTTGACCATATTTCTTATATTAGACATCAGTCTCTTATTTTGTTTTCTTGGTAAGTCTTTCTTAGCAGATTTTAAAGGTCTATTATTAGGATATTTTCAATTTCTAGCATAACATTTAGTCCCTAATATTTTCTCAATAAATATGTCTGGCTGAGGGAATGCACCAACATGTATTTTAATGAATACATTAAATGTGTTAGGTTTTTAAATGTTGAGCCCATGTTCTTTCATTTTCAACTTCTTCAGGGCTTGCTGTTCACCTTAGATGAGATGATGATTAACCTAATGATTACGTAAAGTCACTAAATTAGGTGAAGCAAGACATGAGAAAGATTTCAATGGGAAAATAAAATCATCCTCAAGAAAACCACAGAGGTAGGCTGGGCACTGTGACTCACACAGTGCTGTAATCCCAGCACTTTGGGAGGCCAAGGCGAGAGGACTGTTTGAGGCCAGCAGTTTGAGACCAGGCTGGGCAACATAGCTGGACTCTGTCTCTACGAAACATTTAAAAAACTAGCTGGGTGTAGTGATGCACACCTGTATTCACAGCTACTCAGGAGGCTGAGGTGGGAGGATCACTTGAGCCCAGGAGTTTGAGGTTACAGTGGGTAGTGATTGAGCCACTGCATTCTAGCTTGGGTGACAAAGCAGGATACTCCCCCAAAAAAGAAAGAAAACCATAGAGGTAGATCTATAGGATATAAATAGACCATACAACGTAAAAGCTGTGTACAGACATTAAACAAAAACCACAGTATCAATATTAATGGGTAGAAATAAATACACTTGGCCATAATTAAGCTAATCTATTTTAAAATCTTCTGTAAGACAGATGTATCTCTTTAATTAGAATCCTTTTCAATGATTTTCATCATTTCCAAGTAGTAAAGTCCTTTTCAAGTCAAGAATATAGATTTTTAACAAGGATCTAATGCCTGCTAAATATTCTTAAATTCTCTTTTCCTTAAATTCTCAATCCCTTTTATACTTATTTAGCACTTTTCACGATTATCAGTCAGTAGAAGACAGGGTGTTTGTGTCTTCCCACAAAAGAATGAACAGATGGAGGAAAAGCACCAATGTTTTTTTTACTCATGTGGTACCAATTTATCTCCTTTCTTAATATATTTCTCATAAAAGGAGCATAGTAATTTTAATTGAACCAAAATAATCTCAACTCTTTGCAGGGAATCATTGTCAGAGAGGAAATTGATCTTCTATCTGCTTTATGTTCTAAAACCTTCTGGGCTTCTATAGATGCTCACTTCATCTCTTTTTAAATAAAGGGCAGACTATTTGAGATGTTTTTACAGTGAGAAATGAAAAAAGTTAAGCACTATGAGTGAGAAACCAGGAGTCTAAGTTCTCTCTCTGACATTGACTATCTGTGTGACCCTGGATAAGGCATGTAACCTCTCTGGTCTTGTCTCTTCATCTGTTAAAACTATTTGAATTGGTTGACATTTACCATTCTTTCCAGGACTCTCTATGATATTCAATCAATTATCTGTCTTCTCCAACTAGTCTTTGCTCTTCTTGCTTATCTCATGGAAACACATTATTCCCACCTTCTCCCACACTCAACTACTATTTTCCTTAGGAGAGACCTTGAGTACTGTTAAATTCCCTCAGAGAAATGTTAAGCAAGTCACTCAAACTCTCTAGGCTACAGTTTCCTCCTCTGTAAAAGAACAGATCACAAGCTCACCAGCCACAGATCTCAGTATCAGATCCTTACAGGGGACTGGTGACCAGGTGAGCAAGGCTCATCACTCTGGAGAGAAGCTGATGCCAACCAGCATAGGTCCAGGACCGTCATAAGACTAGAGGCTTCTCACCCCTTTGCCCAAGGCTACATTATGACCGGGAAATTTCTAAAATATTATTTAAATTATTAGAGCAAACTAAACTCTGAATCAGATTCCTGCTCTGCCACCTCCACTAATCAGGTGCCTAGAAAGGGAAGCAGAATAGGCAATGTTATATTAAATTGCTATGTTTCCTCTAGAGTGGTAACTGTGATTCAAGACATGTGACTTTGTTTATGGATTATCTTTAGCAAGGTGACCCTCACCTGGAAGATTCGCTTTGTGACTCTTAAACCAGAAGGTTGCTTATTGCCCCTTCCTGTTTAATGGAGTTCATGGAGGTCCATACCTGCCAGACATGCCAGTCCTGCTCTCTCCTGTGCCTGAGTAGTGATTTAGATATCATTCTTGCCCGTGCAGACTGTCCTGACACTTCTGCCACTGTAGGAAAGACAAAAACACAAAACTTCCCAACAATCATATTCCTAGATCTTTACCTAAGTAAACTGAAAGCTCACGTTCACACAAAAACCTGTATGCAAATGTTTATAGCAACTTTATTCATAATCTCCAAAATCTAGAAGCAACCAAAATGTCTTTCCACATGTGAGTGGATAAAAAAATTGTGGTAATTTTTGTTTTGCTTTGTTTTGAGATAGGGTCTCACTTTCTTGCCCAGGCTGGAGGGTAGTAGCATGATCATAGCTCACTGCAGCTTCAAACTCCTGGGCTCAAGCGATCCTTCCATCTCAGCCTTCAGAGTAGCTGGGACTACAGGTATGCACCACCATGCTTGGCTAATGTTTTTTTTAATTTTTTTTTTTTTCATGGAGACGGGGTCTCCTATGTTGCCCAGGCTGGTCTCAAGCTCCTGGGCTCAAGCGATCCTCCCGCCTTGGCCTCCCAAAGAGTTGGAATTACAGGCATGAGCCACAATTCCTGGCCATGGTACATTCATATAATGGAGTACTATTCTGCTGTGAAAAAAAGAATAAACTCTTGATCCACACAATGATGTGGGTGAGTCTTACGTGAATTTTGCTAATTGAAGGAAGCCAGACTCCAAAGGGTGCACACATTGTATAAATCCATTCATATGACATTTTAGAAGCAGCTACACTATGGGGATGGAAAACAGATGCCAGGGGTTGGTGGCAATAGGAAGAGGGTAGATTAACTGTACATTAACTGCAGAGATAATTCATGGGGGGAATTTTTAGGGTGACAGAGCTGTTCTGGGCTGGGTGTGGTGGCACACACCTATAATCCCAGCACTTTGGGAGGCTGAGGTGGGAGGATCGCTTGAGCTAGGAGTTCAAGACCAGCCTGGGAAAAATAGCAAGATCCCATGTTTACAAAAAGTAAAAAAATTAGCTGGGCATGTGTGCACATACCTGTAGTCCCAGTTACTCAGGAGGTTGAGGTAAAAGTATTGCTTGAGCCCAGGAGTTTGAGACTGCAGTGAGCTATGATCGCACCACTGCATTCCGACCTGGGTGGCAGAGAAAGATTCTGTCTCCAAAAGGTGGAGGTGGGGAGGGGGTGGGGGGGTAGGAACAATTCTGTATGATACTGAGTTGTGGATAAATGGCTCTGCATTTGTCAAAATCCATAGAACTGTACATCACAAAGAGGGAACTCTAATGTATACAATTAAAAAAATATCAACCAGGATGGTGGGGACTGCAGACTTTCATGAATGAGTGTAACTGTACACATAACATCTTTGAAGGGGTTGGGAAAAGGAGCAAACCAAAGTAATCTTGCAGGTGCTGCTCTGACTTATAATTGTGAGGCTAAAGGCCAAAGGCACTGGACATAAGCACTGTGTTCCAACTGGCAAGTTTGTTTCTCATCGGTTTGGGGTGGGAGGGTATTACCTATGCTGAAACAGCTTTACATGCACCGTAAGTAATAATGGGCAAATAAGGAAATAAAAGTGGATAGTGGGGGTCAGGTTTTTCACTGTTGGAGACAGAAGTTATAGGTAAGCAAAGGCAGAAGGCTAGAAGGAACCCTGTGATACTGGATTAGAGTCAGAAATATGAGTATGAACTCATATTTAACCATATATATAAAAATCATAATAGATATGTGTATATATATGGGTTAATATATGTAGCTCCTATCTGTGCCCTCTGAGAGGGCCTAGTACAGGGTTACAGCTAGTATAGGGTTGCCAGATCAAACATAGGATACATCAGTAAATTTGAATTTCAGATAAACAATAAACACACACACACACACACACACACACAGAGAGAGAGATACACACACAGACACTTAAGCCTAGAAAGGAGTAAAATATATTTGCAAGGGTATACAGGAAAATTGTAGCTGGGTGGCCAGGGCAATGAGATGGGAGAAAGACTTACTTTTCACTATATACCCTTGGACCATAGGTTTCTTATTCACAAAACAAACAACTTTACAAAAATTAAGCAAGTAAAACCTTGTAGTTAACTCAACAAATAAAAGTATTTTCTATGAATTAGAATAAAAAAGGGCTACCTGGTTAACTTTCAAAAATTTCACTGCTTTGTAGTGAAATCACTTATACATTATGTAACTCATAGAAGCTCCAGACAGAGGCCGTCTTTGTCCTCCATGAGTCGGTCTTCTCTGCCTTTCTGCAGACCAGGTGGGGGGCACAGGCAAGTGTGACATTTCCTTCCTGGACCCCTTCTTCCATGGTGTTGGGGGAAGGACACCCGCACATCTGGGGGAGGAGACAGGAGAAAGACGCGCTCCCCGGAATCTTGGCTGTTTCTCACTTTAATCAAAGTCTGCTGCTGAGTTGGAGAAGTGAGACTGTTATTCTCTGCTGCTGACACACGGAAACTCTTTAATTAAACTCGGCCTGGCTACCTGTGCCAACCCTCTCCAGGCCAGCGCCAAGGCAACATACTCTAAATGATGAAGAGGAACCTTTTAAAAACTTTTTAATAGAGGGGATAATTAGCCTGTGCAATTCATTGTTACAGAATCTCCCAGAGACAAGGTAACTTATTACAGTCTTTCTTTCTTTCTCTTTCTTTCTTTCCTTTTTTTTTTTTAAAGCTTTCAGTTTTATTCTGGATAGGAATTGTCTCCCTGTGACACTGTCAGACAGGGTGAAGCTTCCCAGGTCTCTTGAGGCATATGGTAATTGTCAGAAAGGACTGCTGAGGTCAAGAAGAAATTTCTTCCCACCGAGTAAGGGCAAAAGGTAGACGAGAAACACTGTGGGAAGAGAGAGGGAACAGTCTGTCTTCTGCAGCATCGGACTGTACTGATTGTGCTGAGCCAAGACAGTATAACAAAAAGAAAGTAAATAGTGCAATGAGACTGCTCTTTGGTTCAGCCTTTGCCAGAATACAAGGACCTGCCCAGGCTTTGTCACAGGCTGTGCTAACAAACCCAGCCTTGGTTTTGCTCACAGAACTGAAAGAGGCTGGGACGTCATTAGGGAAACGGAGTTGAACAGCCCTGCTCTCTCTGCTTCCTGCAGATCAGCAGACATGGAGCAGGGACAAAGCTTTCTTCCCACCTAGAAGGAATCTGTGCTTTCCTCGTGAGAGTCTTCTGTTCAAAGGACAATATCCCCAGTTTGATGTGAAAGTGACAGGGCTAGTGAGTAGAGTTCATAATTGTTTACTGCTACCTGGTTTCCTGAACTGTAGAAGTCACGACGAAAGATGTCAACTTTATGAAGCCTTAGGGGACATTTTAGATATCCTTTTCCAATTCATGTGTCTTCTGTTTGCTCTCTTAAGTAAACAGAGCTTATTAACCAAGCCCTCAGAACTAGCTGCCTTGATAAGGATCAGCTGGAGCCAGTCACATCCTACACTAGTTTGTGGGCAAGAAGAAAAGCACTTAAAGCAAACTCCTACCCTATGTGGCTCAGCGGATTCACTATCTGCACTACCTCTTTTTAAGAAAACAGGTTTTTGGCACTGTGGCGAGTTTCAGCCTAAGTTCCTAGGCAAGCTTACTTTCCCTGGTTTGAGTTGGGGAGGATGGCGTTACTCTTTAGTAATTTTGTTGCCCTTTCTTGTTGCTATTTGTCAGTGCCTGTATATGATTTTTCCCTCATTTGCTAGGGATTAGGGAAGTTACGTAGGGTTACACTGTTGATAGCAAGTGATCATGCTTCTGTGCAGTCTCCTACCAGATTCTTTTTTGCTGAATGAAAAAGCAATAATAATCGTGATGAGGAGGAAGACAAGGAAAACAACTCTAAAAAAGATGGAGAAAATTGTCACATAGCTTCATGATAGCTCACCAGTGAGGGGTGCTACCTTCTGTGCTAAGGCTTAGGTAATCATACCCTTTACCACTGTGTGTTGGCAAGAACTGCACTTGAAATCAGGAGACCTGGGAAGGCTAAGGAGGGAGGGTTGCTTGAGCTCAGGAGTTCGAGGCTGCAGTAAACTATGATCACGCTACTGCACTCTAGCCTTTGACAGGCGACAAAGCGAGATCTGTCTCTAAAAAATAAAATAAAGTAAAATAAATCAAGAGATCCAGATTTTGAATTCTGTCTTTGCCACCCGTATTATTAGTACCAGTTACTTAACATCTCTAAGATTGTTTCATCATCTATAAAATAACATTAAAAATGACTATTGACAAAGATGTTTGAGAAATGAAGGAATTAAAATTCCTGCAACACACCATTTTCTCAGTGTTTGTTGGATCTGGATAATATTGTGATATATGAATTGCATCAGAGTGTTGTCATCATTCGTCATCATCATCATCCTTCATCATTTCTTAAGTATCTATATTTGTTCTAGAAAATGTAGCATGCTTCCCAAAGACAGAGTTTCTGACAACTAAGTGTTGGCAGTGGAAGGGAATATCCCACAGAGGTGCTGAAGTCAGTTTGCAAAGAGTTTCGAAATATTCAGCAGGAAACTTAACGGTAAAAGAAAAGGATTATTCAAGGAGCACCCAGCATGCCACTCATTCTATGTGTGACTTGTATACACTTATTGAAGAATCAGTTATACTGCAGGGTTTGATGTGTTCAATAAATGTTAACATAATTTGTTAACATATAAAAATGGCACAAAGCGATCGTTTTTCTACCTACTTACCGCTTGAGAGGTTTTTTCCTTCTCATCCATTTTGACCAATTTCATAGAAATTTTATTTTCAAATTCTAAAAAGCTATTTCTCTCCATATCCTTGAATGCCTTTGACAGAAGCGACTGGAATCCCCTTTCTCTCAGAACAATGTTCATTAAGTATATTTGGTTAAAAATATGTGGAACTCTAAATAAGTTTTACTTTAGATAACACAGAAAATCACACGGGGTCTGCATACTTCATGCTAAAGAGCCTTGGGGTTTAGTGAATAGGAGAACAGAAAATGTCTCTGACTTTGGCTTTGGTCTGACTTCCTCTGATCACTAATTTCCTAGCCCACATGTCTAGGCTAGGACACCATTGTCTGAGAGACAACTTCTCTTGTTGTTCCTACAGACTATCCTTGTTGCACGAAGCACAGGATAATCTGTCACCCTGGCTTTTTGGCTTCCTGCTTCAGCACCTCCTCTCCTTGAAATGCTCATGTGTGGATATGGGTTCACGGGTTCCATCTAGCGGCCACTACTCAAATAATTCGAAAGTCAAGAACATTTTATAGATGATATTGACCTCACCTTTGCTTTGACGTATGGGGAAACTTAGATCTCAAGAGGTGAAATGAAATGTCGTAGGCACATGGCTAGTTAGTGGTAGAACTGGGGCCATCATCAGCCTCCTGACTCCAGCCCAGTTTCTCAGCCACAACAAGGTTTTTTTCCTCACAACCTTGATATTCTTCCTCCTACACAATACTTAACTCTCCAGGGACTTAAACATCTTGATTCAACTCTGATACAAAAATAAGCAGAAAACATAACAATTGAAATGATAACTGTAGCAATAAAAATATTGTAGATTTCCATTGTATGTATTGTAACAATAAGCTTCAAATGAATGAAAGATATAGCAGATTTCAGTATGGGGGAGTTAATGGAGGAAGATGGAACTCCATCACCTTCTTGAATATGAAGGAGTAGATAAATTGGAGGAAGCTCCTAGGAGAGGGCATTTCAGGAACATGGAAAAGCGTGAAAAAAAATGTCTTCATGTGATGAAGAGGTTGGTTGCATTCCCTAGGCAAATATTAGGAATTAAAAAACAATTATCTCATGTTATTTAACCTATTAATAGATTTTTAAAGTGTACAACATAGTAAATTTGACCTATTTTACACCAAAGAGGCCACTGACACAATCAAGATAATGAACATGGCTGGGCATGGTGGCTCACGCCTGTAATCCCAGTGCTTTGGGAGTCATAAGTGGGAGGATTTCCTTGAGACCGGGAGTTCAAGACCAGCCCCAGGCAACATAGTAAGACCTTGTCTCCACCAAAAGGAAACAAAAAAACCGCCAGGCGTGGTGGCTTGAGCCTGTAGTCCCAATTGCTCAGCAGGAAGATCCTGTGGGCCCTGCAGTTTGAGGCTGCAGTGAGCTATGAGCTGGGTGACAGAGCATGACCCTGTCTCTAAAAAAGAAAAAAAAAAGGATATTCATATCCTCCCTGCCAAGTTTCCTTGTTGTGCCCCCTTCGTAATCCTGACGCCCATCCCACTCAGACAACCAGTGACATGCTTTCCATCGCTCCGGATGAGTTTGCATTTTCTAGGATACTTGTACGTTTTTTTCATTTTGAAACAATTTCAAACTTATGGAAAAGTTGCAGGTGTAGTAGCACAAGAGCTTCTGTACAGCTTTCATCCGGATTCCCCAGTTGTTAACATTTTACCATGTTTGTCTTCTTATTCTATCTACACATTTATACGTATTATTGCTCTTAAATTTTTCTGAACCAGGTGAGAGCAGTTGCAAATATGACGCCCCATGAGCCTTTACTACTTTGGCATGTATTTCCTTAAAATGAGGACATTTCTATAACCAGAGTGCATCCATCAAGATTGGGACATTACATGGGGTGTGGTGGCACACGCCTGTAATTCCAGCTACTTGAGAGGCTGAGACAGGAGAATCGCTTGAACCCAGGAGGTGAAGGTTGCAGTGAACCGGGATTGTACCACTGCACTCCAGTCTGGATGACAGGGACTCTGTTATTAAAAAAAAAAAAAAAAAAAAAAGAAAAAGGAAAAAGAAATGAAAAAGATCAGGAATTTAACATTGATGTAATACAGCCACAATCCATAGACTCCATTCAGATTTCACCAATTTTCCAATAACGTTCTTTATAATTCCAGAATCCAACCCAGGATCATGTGTTGTATTTAGTCATTATATCTCTGTTAGTCTCCCTTAATCAGGAACATTTTCTCATTCTTTCCTTGTTTTTCATAACCTGGATGTTTTTAAAGAGAATAGGCTAATTACTTTGTAGAATGTCCCTCAGTTTGGGTTTGTCCGATGTTTCCTCACTGTCGGATTTGGGTAGTGCATTTCTGGCAGGACATTCACGGAAGTGATGCTGTGTTTTCTCAGTTTGTTAGGAGTAACTTAATATGGATTTATCCTGTTTATAGATAACATTATATTTTATCACTCGATTAAGATGATATTGGCTAGGTTTCTACACTATAGAGCTAACTAGTAAGTAATTTGTATTTCTAAACTACTAATAAGCACTTAATATTTTGGGGGAGATACTTTGAGACTGTATCCATTTCCTCATCAAATTTTCACCTACTAGTTTTTCCATCCAATGATGATTCTATCTAAATTAGTTATAACTATAATGGTTGCAAAATAATAATTTTCTGGCTGGGTGTGGTGGCTCATGCCTGTTATCCCAGCACTTTGGGAGGCTGAGGTGGATTGTTTGAGCCCAGGAGTTGAGACCGGCCTGGGCAACATGATGAAAGCTTATTTCTATAAAAAGTACAAAAATAGCCTTGTGGTGGCACATGCCTGAAGTCCCAGCTACTCTGGAGCTGAGGTGGGAGAATTGCTTGAGCCCGGCAGGTTGAGGCTGCAGTGAACTGTGATTGCGCCACTGCACTCCAACCTGGGTGACAGAGTAAGACCCTGTCTCAAGATAATAATAGTAACAATTTTCTAATTCCATAATTACATTTACATTTATTAGTTGGCATTCTACTATAAGTTAGAGCTCTCTCTTCTCTCTCATATTTATTCAGTCATGTATTATATAAGTATGGATTCATGAGATTTGATTTTTCAATGAATTATAATCAGTTACTATCATTTTTTATTTTGATGCACAAAATGACCTAGATGTGGACAACTGGAGCCCCATGAAGCTGGCTCCTGTGTTATTTATTTATTTATTTATTTATTTTGAGAGGAAGTCTCGCTCTATTGCCCAGGCTGGAGCACAATGGTGTGATCTCGGCTCACTACAAGCTCTGCCTCCTGGGTTCATGCCATTGTCCTGTCTCAGCCTCCTGAGTAGCTGGGACTACAAGCGCCCGCCACCACGCCTGGCTAATTTTTTTTGTATTGTCAGTAGAGATGGGGTTTCACCGTGTTACCTAGGATGGTCTGGATCTCCTGACCTCGTGATCCACGCACCTCGGCCTCCCAAAGTGCTGGGATTACAGGCGTGAGCCTGTGTCCTTTAGACATGTCCTCATAATTATCTGAGTGCTTCCTTACTTTCAGTACAATAGAGTTCCAGGCTCGTTCTTGTTCTTTCCCTGCCCCAGCCCTGGAAGTGGACATTTCTCCAAGGAGCCCTGGTTCCTTTTAGTGGAAAAAGGTATTTAGAAACTGACATCTAAATGCTAGGATGCTCATTGCACCTGGGGTATCATTGCTCCTGGACTAGGAAATATAACACATTCATACATTTCTGCTTCTCAATTTACCTATCTATCCCTACCTATCTATCATCTATCACATTCCTATCTTTAAAATCCATAATTTCAGACTGATGCCTTCAATTCCAATCCAATATCACATTTTCCCCTTTGCATATTTGTAACTCCTTTCTTCAACAGTGAGAAGTTGCATTTCCACTCTCCTTGATATGTTGACTCATTCACTTGGTCCTCCTGCATGTAAAGAATCTCCCAGCTGGGCCAGCCTTGTCCCCTTAGCCCCAGTGACACCCATCACACCATTTGAGTGTTCCAACTCCAAAAGAAGGGAAGGCGAAATAGGAAGTTATTTTTGCTCTTCTCTTCCCCATTCCTTATGTGTATATTATTATTTTCCCTTGTGGATATTGCTCACATCCATTTTCTCCTCTTCAGCTTTACTTCTGTGACTAGAATACAGGCTTGAACAGGTGCTGCTGCTTCTGGTTTTGTTCCTGGTAATCTGTCCTGCACATAGCAGCCCAGATGATCTTTCGCAAGAATATGATTATGTTATTTCTCTTTAAAGTCTCCAATGGCTCCTCATTTTCTACAAGGTTAAGTGAGCCCTCTAACTTACCCTGACCTGGCCTCTGTCCATACCTCCATTCTCATATTCATGCCTTCCTCCCTTGGACTATTAGTAGAAGTGAATTTTTGTAGTTGTCTGCATATACCATGTTCCATCACCACCATTTCAGCACGATGCTCCCTTGATTTATGAACCTCTTTCCCCAGTGCACCCTTAGAAATCCTGCTCAGGTGTCACTGTATCTAAGAAGCTTTTTTTGACACTTCTTCCCAACCGTTAGTTGTTAATTATCCATACTAATTCGATTTCTTGTACATAGTTTTATTATTGCCTATGTCACTCTCCACTATATTTGTTTACATGTCTATCTTCTCTACTAAGTAACCAATTCAGAGGACAGGAATTGACTTATTTGCCATTATAGTTTCAGTATCTAGCAGTTTCTGCCATGTGTTATACACTTAATAAATACTTATTGAGGCCGGGCGCGGTGGCTCACACCTGTAATCCCAGCACTTTGGGAGGCCAAGGTGGGTGGATCACGAGGTCAGGAGTTCGAGACCAGCCTGACAAACATGGTGAAACCCTGTCTCTACTAAGAAAAATACAAAAATTAGCTGGGCATGGTGGCACACACCTGTAATCCCGGCTGCTCAGGAGGCTGAGGCAGGAGAATCGCTTGAACTTGGGAGGCGGAGGTGCAGTGAGCCGAGATCGCACCACATCACTCCAGCATGGGCGACAGAGCGACACTCTGTCTGAAACAAAACAAAAGAAAACAAAACAAAAAACAACAAAAACTTATTGAACTGAAACATATATGTATGTGTCTGTGTGTATTTCTTTTTCTTTTTCTTTTCTTTTTGCCTCAGAAGGGTGTGAAGAAACATCTGACAAAGGAGCTGTTTTAAGATACCCAGTTTGTGATCATTTAGTATGGCAGCCACAGCAAATAAATATAGTATCAAGGTTATCAGAATCCATTTGCATCATGCTTGCTAATATCCCCACTGTCAAAGCTAGTCACAAGGCTAAGCCTGCTGTCACCATGAGAGGGGCCTATACAAGGGCGTGTATTCTGAGAGGTGTGGTTCATTGGAGAAATCAAAGTAACAGTGTGCAGTGAGATTTATTAGATCATTTCATGTATCATAATAAAAGACATTGAATTTCTGATGAAGGATTTCGAATGTGGTAAAATAATTCAGTGGGAACCCAACGCAGTACCTTGAAAGAAAGTTACCTTGGGTCAAGTACAATAATTGGCACTCAGACCTGACACTTCCTTTTCAATAGACTAAATTCACCATGCAGCAATTATTGGAGCTAGCAAAGTGTAATCTGTATTGGAAGAGAGTTATTGAAACCAGTATTTAAAAAAATTATAGCAGAACTCTTCAAATAAATTCTTATATTAACACAGAAACAAGTATGGCAGAATACTCATGGTTATTTTATTTAAAGTTGGGTTTTTCGAGTACCCTCTATTTTCATGTATTTTGGGAAATTTTAGTAATGAAAGCAAATAGTGAAACAGAATTAAATATCCATTTTATAAAATACGACAAACAAGAGGAGAGCAGCTCTGAATTCCACCTCTGTGGAATTCAGGACTGCCATAGAGCGTATTTTCAAAACTGTTAACAAGGCTGACTAGGAGATGCCCTAGAAGCCCCAGGTATGTGTTTCAGTATGATTCTGGCAATGCTGACTTAAAGCACTAAGTAGAATCAGTAGCCTACAGTTGATACTGCCCCATAAGGAATGACTGGGGAAATGTTGCTGATTAAATGGTCTTTTGAATTGGGCTGATGGTAGATGCAATAACTGAAGTTCCAAACCACACTGGGTTCGTTTGCTAGGGCTGCTGTAATAAATGACCACAGGCTGGGTATCTTAAAACAGAAGAAAGTTATTCTCTCACAGTTCCGGAGGCCAGAGGTCTGAGATCCGGCTGCTGGCAGGGTTAGGTTTTTCTGGGGGCTGTGAGAGAGAAACCAGTCTGTGTGTCTCTCTTTGGCATTCCTGGGCATCCCTCTAGGCTCTGCCTGTGCTGTCACACTGTGTTCCCCCTGTGTGTCTGCTTTCTCCTCTTATAAGTGATATAGGAGTTAAGAAGAAATTATTTAGGCAGATAGTGAGGGTAAGGAAGTCCTCAGTAAGGTTTTCCTTTTAATGAAAAGCAGCCCTCAAATCGTTTTCTTTTCTAACAATGAGCAGCCTGTAAAATCGAGCTGCAGACATAGACAAGCAAGCTAGAAGCTTGCACGGGTGAATGCCAGCAGCTGTGCCAATAGGAAAAGGACACCTGGGACTAGGCATGTCCAACTTCATATACTTGGTCTTCATTTCCTACATTCTCACACAGAAGAGAGCACTCAAAAAATAGTTTTGAGAATCATTTGCTAATGATTTAATACTATTATAAGGGAATAAAAGACTTTTCTTTTAAATGAGTGCTTAAAGGCGATTGGAAGCCCTGCTAAAGTTCAGGGGTGAATGCCTTATTATTTTTTATATTTGGTGGGCAAGGGCTTTCCAGTGAAGACTGGAAAACCTGCTAGACAAATTCTAAAAGAGCTGTAACACTGGGTGAATGCTGTAGAAGCACATAGTGTTAGTAAGGTGTGGGTCTGATACGGCTTTAGAGAATGTAGCAACTGAAAGCCCAGATGGGAAGCTCCGTAGGCAGCTGGATAAGCTAATATTTCTAAATAATATGTTCAGAGATTCGGACTGAATGCAATTGCAACCTTCTCCACCAGTCAGCAGTGAGTTCTGAAGTTACAGAAGTGTGATGAATTGCGGTCAATATGGGTTCTACCTTCACTTTGGAGTCAGTCAGTGACCTTAAAATACCTTCCCAGCTGAATTTTCTTAGAGTGCTTCATTTCCTGTGGGCCCTTTTACTCCAAATTCCAGATGATGGCTTTTAGTCTGTGGGGCCGCGTTAAGTGGCAGAAATCTGATCAGAACTACTAGAAGGCTGTGAAGGTACTGCTGTGTGGACAGGCAGGGCAGAGTTCTCAAGGCTTTCCAGTGCTCCTGCAATGGATCCTCCCTACCCAGCCCATAACCTTGCAGCTCAGAGGCCAACTGTTCTCTGTAGCTTTCTACTATCATGAACACAGGAAATGGGGGTGGGTGGCTTCTGGTTTCTGATTGAGGGAGTAGAAAGTGATGCTGCAGGGATCAAAAGCAGAGAAGCTTTTAAGCCATTTGAGAAACTGCGTCTGAAGGCAAGTGGATTTTAGCAGTAGCAGCAGCAGACCCCAGAAAAATTCGAAGAAGCATTAGTTTGTGCACTGTTAATGCCACTCTCTCATGAATACTTTCCTAATGAAGGCTGAAGGCAGGCCGCTATTTGCCAAAGGTGCTGAGTGGCAGGGGGAGGAAGGGAAGGAAGCTGTGTAGTGTGTACTGCTTGCTTATCAGGAATCACGTCATTTCCTGTGTAAAGGGGCTGTGTGGTCTGCAGGGGCACGGGGAAGCCTTGGATGGCATGATTTCACCTTCTTCTTGCTCATCATCAAGGAGCTCTCATTAGTTAATTCTAGCCCTATTCATTTCATCATACATTTTTTGTGTTCATACTGTGTTCTGAGCTCCATATTTAATCTTAGCAGGCTCATAAAAAAGAGTAAGGACACTTTTGTCTTGAAAATGCTCATGGTCCCACATGCGCTTGGGATCAGGGCTGCTGGAAAACCCACTAAGCACACTAAGCAGCACATGGGAAACTAGAAAAGCAGAGGAACAAAGTTTTGGGGTTTTTAGAAGGAGGGGTGAAGAATGACATATTTTATTCCAAAAGCATAAAATATTTAATAGTGGAAACTATGAATGATACTGTTTAATTTTTAGGAGGCCAAAATATTTTAAGATTTCTAAGTTTTAACCTGGCCCTGGAGTGAGGGCAGAAAATATGTACACAAACAACTCTAATACAAGACTGAATGTGATGTATACCATAAGAGAGCACCAAAGTACCACCAATGAATTGGGAGACAGAAGAACCGCAATGTCTTTATAAAGTGGTATTTGAAGTGGACTTCGATGAACAGATAGGCAGGGTTGGAGTGCATGATCACTAAATCCATTCAAACCTTCTAACATTGACTTTTTATGGTGTGGGGGTGGGTGGGATGGGCAAGGATTCTCCATGCAAAGGGACTATCTTGGGAACAGACAGTCACGGGGGCGGGGGGACTAAGCTTTCCAGTGTGCCTGGAGAAAAAGGCACATGTGAGGTCATGGGTCTCAGGGCCCAGGCTAGTCTAGTTTGGTTGTAGCAGGAAGCATTCCTTACTCTTCTTAGACCCAGGCACTGCTTCAAATCAGAAAGTGTGGAGAGTGGGCTCCTTCCTCCCCTAATGGGGCAATTTGCCCAAGAACAAAGTCCAGGCTTGCTCCTCTATCAGACCCTGCTCTGGGTAGAGGGAAACCACCATATGCTTTCTTGTTTGATATGCTGAGTGCTCAACTGAGCTGTCTGTGCCCCTACACTGCTTCTGTGTACTTAGAGTCAACCTTTACAGGATAATATTTCAACATTCTGCATGGAGCTTCCTCTGTAAAGTACAATGAGTTTGTGACTGACCAGAACTACAGACATTCCCTTTTGTGTGTGAGCTGCATGACCAATGTGTTTGGCCTCATTAAAAATGAACTGGGCAAGCTCAGTTCCTCCTGGTAGCAACTCAGGAGGCTGAGATGGGAAGCTCACTTAGCTCAGGAGTTTGAGTCTAGCCTGGGCAACATAGCGAGACCGTGTCTCTAAAAAATATAATAACATAACATTTTGAAATAAGAATGAACTGGTCCAATAGGAAACTTTTCAAGGACATCAACTGGTCTTTTCTTGCACAGAGGAGTTTCGCAGGGTGAAAATACTCTGAGGCTTCTTCCCACTGCAGGGCACAGACCCGAGTTAAGTGTGGCCTGGCCCTCAGCACTTCCCAGGTGCCCTTGGTGCATCCTGGTGCAGACCTGTGCCCCTCCACACTCCCGCTGTGCAGCTCCTGCTCCCCTACAGGAGCCTGCTCCTGAAGAATCCCTGTGTCTCCTCTGTGTGCTCTTACGAGTCACCAAAACTTGCTTGTGAATTCTATTCACAGGGTTTTGATGGCTTCTTTCTATCCAAATTTATTTCCTCCTTGACCTCATTCCTTCTGTCTTGTTTCCATCACCAGTGAAAGCCAATATTATTTACGTAGGGAAATGCATAGTGGATGGAAGGATACAGTTCTAGGAGTCACATGACCAGCCGAAAAAAGTTCCGCGTAGACACACACACACACACACACACACACACGTATGTATAAACATATCATAACAAACTTAACAGCAGCTTAAATATGAAGATTAATAGTGTTACTGTTTAAGGAGCTCAAAGATAAAACATTTGCAAATTTAAAGCATACTTACACGTGTATTCCTCTTGAGGACTTGGAAACATAGTTTTGCAAAATAACTCTGGCTGCCAGTTAGCACAGGAAGAGAAGTGTTAGGTGTTGAAAACTGTTAACTGTTCATGGACCAGTATAAATTGAGTCATAGGGGTGAGGTATTTTTATGTTTGCTGTATTTCCTATTTCCATTGCTTTCCTGAATAAGTACATTTGCTCTGGGTTGATTTTTGAAATAATTTTGATATTATGCAACACATTGTTGTGTGTATGTGCACAGACTAGGGAAAAGAAGGTTGGATTGGTAGCAAAAAGCCAACTGTGACTTTAAGCAAATTATTTGACCTCTCTCAATATATCTTTTCTTATTTTAAAATAAGGAGGTTGAACTATATCATTTCTACACTTTTTTTCATTGTTAGCACTCCACGAATAATGGAACACTGCACAGAACAGTAAACACTGGGTTAGGATCCAGTATTGGCTTGAATCCTTATAACTGTGGGATCTGAATACAGTAATTTCTTCTCCCTGGGCCTGACTTTCTTCATCTGAAAAATTACAGGATTGGCCTCTATCTTCCTTATTGTCTCTTCAAACTCTCATGTTTTGTAATTTTCCTCAGTTACGGTAGAAATCTCATCCTTCTCTTCTTAATATTTACTCCTGTGCTCCAGGGAAAGAGGAGGGAGTTGGAAGAGGCCTGATATAATCATTAATTTTCTCTGTCTCTCTCTTTGTTTTATTTTAACTCTCTTTCTCCTTCCCCCTCCTCACTTTCTCCTCCATTTTTTTTTTTTTCTAGAACACTGAGAAAGTTTCCTCATAGTCTATTTGGCAGTTGCAGCTGTCCCTAGAATGAGTCCTGAAACCTAGATCTGAGTCGGGGTAGAAAGCCTATCACTTCCTTGCTTGTTTGAAGACAGCCTACTGTAAGCCCTATGGCTTGGAGGTGACCAGGCTCTCCAGGAGATCAACACTTCGAGCCCTGTATGTTTAAGGAATAGTTTTGACTTAGAGTGATAGAGAACACCTAAAGAGACCATGGCTTTTAAAAATAGAAGTTTCTGGGTGAGGTGGTTAACGCCTGTAATCTTGGTACTTTAGGAAGCTGAGACAGGCGGATTGCTTGAGCCCAGGAGTTCAAGACCAGCCTCAACAACATAGTGAGACCCCATCTCTACAAAAAAATACACAAATTAGCTGGGCATGGTAGTGCACACCTGTAATCTCAGCTAATCAGGAGGCTAAGGTGGGAGGATCCCATGATCCTGGGAGATTGAGGCCACAGTGAGCTGAGATTGTGCCACTGCACTCCAACCTCAGTGACAGAGTGAGACCTTATCTGAAAGAAAGAAAGAAAGAGAAAGAAAGAAAGAAAGAAAAGAAAGGAAGGAAGAAGAAAGCGAGGGAGGGAGGGAAGGGGCTAAAAACAGTTAAGTATTATAAAGTGAGCATCAGTCCAGAAATCCAGCAATAGTTCCTCCTGGAATCCACTGACTTTGCTCAACAGTTTTTGGCCCTTCTCTTTTAGGGTTGCCAGATAAAAATACAGGATGCCCAGTTAATGTGACTTGCAGAAAATAATAATAATTTATTATTACATAATACATACTTTTTTAGCATAAACATGTCCTTTGCCATGCTTAGTTTGGGACATACTTACACTAAAAAATTATTTGTTCTTTATCTGAAATTCAGAATTAGGCATTTTATATTTTAAATTCAGAACTAGGTATTTTATATTTTTATTTGCTAAATCTGGCTACCCTATTCTCTTCTTAATATTCTTCATCTCTCCCAGCTTTGCCCTCCTTCCCTGCCCCCTCTTCTAGGGGAGTCGGATCGAGTTGTAAGGAGAACATGCCCACTGTCTCGATGGCTGCAGCGTGCAGTCCCCACAGGCAGTGAGGAAGAAATGGGTTTCCACCCATGCTGTAGACGAATGTTTGTGTCCTCCCCAAATTCCTTTGTTGAAGCTTAACAACCAATGTGATGGTATTTGGAGATGGGCCTTTGGTAGGTAATTAGGGTTACATGAAGTCATGGGGTGGGGCCCTCATGATGGTTCTGGTAAGAAAAGAGAGCACTGTCTCTCTCTTCCCACCAGGTGAGGATGCAAAGAGAAAGTGGCTGCCTGCAAACCAGGAGGAGAGCCCTCACCAGGAACCAATCTAGCTGACACCTTGAACTTGGACTTCACACCTCCAGTATTGTGAAAAATAAATATGTTTTCAAAGTCATTTAGTCTACATTATTTTGTTTTGAGTAATATGACCTGAATATACATTTTCCCTTCACCCTACCTGAGCAATATCTAAGTTGCTTAAGGCACCCAGGGCACATCAAAGGAGAAGTGTCCCATGCACAAGGCACAGCCATGCCCAGGAGAAGCAGCCCGGCACAGAAGGGAGCACACAGGCTCGGGGCTCCGCCACTCATTCTTCCTGTGACCCTGGGCAAGTCACTGAGGGGGGCTTCAGCTGACCTGTTTGTAGTGGGCTTAATAGTGCTTGCCCTGCCTCCTCTGGAGGGCTGCAGAGACCGGATGTTAAAGCACTTTGTTATCTGTAGGGTTTATTCGAACGAGAAAGGAAATGTGCATATGCTCCAGGATGTCTGTGTATCCAGAGACACAGGCACACACTCTCACACACACACTCTCACACACTCCCACTCCCACACACACTCACACACGCTCGCACACACACACGCTCACACACACACACGCGTGCTCTCACACACACACGCTCACACACACACTCACACATGCTTACCCCATTCCCACTCACACACTTACACACACACGCTCACACACACACACTCACACACTCATTCAACACACACACATGCACACTCACACACTCATACTCCCACACACTTACACACATCTCACACACATGACACATGCACTCTCTCACATACACTGACACACACACATGCTTACACACGCCCACTCCCACACACACACTCTCACACACATGCTCACACACGCTTACACACTCCCACTCCCACACACTCACACATTTACACACACACACACTCATTCAACACATACATGCACACTCCCACTCCCACACACTTGCACACATCACACACTCACGACACATGCACTCTGTCACATACACTCACACACACACACTCTCACACACACACACCCTCACACACTCACACACACACTCCATGACATACCAAACCTGCCTGCATGTTCTCAAAAATGTGCTGCTAGACACCATTCCCAGTTCTAGACCCAGACCAGCCAGTTTACCCTTAACTTCATAAAAGTTCTCTACCTAATCTACCGACAGGCTCATCCCAGACCTAAATTTTAAAGATTTCCTAGGAGCTGGATTGTAGACTTTTACCCTCACCCCTCAAGCTGCAATGGGAATCTTTGACCTCAGCCTAGAGAAAGAACAGCTGCAGGTCATTCTCATGTGTGGACATGGAGGCCCTGCCTGCCTTTGCTGGCCAGCTGGGCTGAGTGGGCCTGGGGAATGAAGGCTTCAGGGTTGGCCCCGGGCAGTCTTGCTGAGGCTTGCCAGCATCCCCCAGCCTTCTTGATTTCCCAGGATCCATGAGCATGGACTTTAGGAATTCTGGTGAAGGGGTGAAGAGCATGCAGCCGGGTGTCCTCAGCCCTGATCTACAGGAAGAACACTGGAAACAAGGCGGAGAACTTAGTTTAAGATGTTCCCTACCCCACCCAGCCTCTAGCTCTTGTGTACCAGTTCCTGGAACAGACTCCCCTCTCCTGAACACCACTTTCCTCTCCAGCATTACATTTCTCCAAGGTGCATTGCTTTTTGGGAAGGCTTTCAAGGATGCTCGGAGAAAGGAGGATGGAAATGTCCCACTCTCTAAACCATTAGACAGATGCAGCCAGACAGAAGGAACAGCCAGCTTCTCTTGCTGTTTGTAACATATTTGAAAGAAGCTTGGGTCCAGAACTCTGCCCAAAGAGCTGTATGCTGTGCAGGGAAAGACAAGCACCTTCCCTTGTGGGATCCTTGGGATGAAGTCATCACTGGTTCTAGAGCCAGTTTTACTGAACACCCATGAATGGCTGTGTTTTGAGTGAGTTGGTCACTCACATCACCCTGACCTGCCCCGAGTTAGACCTTACATGATCCTGCTTCTCCAGGAAGCTTCCATGACAGCCCAGGGACCTCCCCATACAGCATTTGAAACATACAGCATTTGAAGCCCCACTAGACAGCTTAGCCCCCATGTTGTGCTATTTGGGGTTGTTTTCTGTGAGATAGTAGAGAGTAGTGGTTACAAGGAAAGCCTTTGGTACTGGGCTGTCTGGGCTGGAGTCCTTATTCTGCTTAATAGTATGTGATCTTAGGCATGTGACTCATGCCTTAGTTTCTACTTTATAAATTTATGGACAATACTGCATCTGTCTCTGTGGACAGAATTCAATGAGTTAATATATTTCAAGTGTCCTTGAAATGTATTTTGTCCATAGATGGATAAATGGATAAATAAACTGTGGTATGTACAAACAATGGAGTATTACTCAGCCAGAAAAAGGAATGCAGAACTGATGCATGGCACCATGTGGTTAAACCTCAAAGGCATTATGTGAAGTGAAAGAAGCCAGACACAGGTCACATATTATGTAATTCAATTTATATGAAATATCCAGAATAGGTAAATCTATGGAAACAGAAAGCAGATTGGTGGTTTCCAGGGGCTGAGTGGAGGGGAGAATGGGAAGTGGCTGCTTCATGGGTGCAAGGTTTCATTTTGGGGTGATGAAAATGTTTGGGAACTACATAAAAGGAGTGGTTGCACAACATTGTGAATGTACTAAATGCGACTGATTGTTCACTTTAAAATGGTCAGTTTTATGTGCATTTCACCTGGCGCATAAGGAGTGCCTTGCAAGTGCTAGTTGTCGTCCTGCATGCACTCCTTGACTTCCTCGATGGAAGGACCAGGGCTACGTCTCGTACTTTCATATCCTCCTTGGTGTAGACATTTACTGGCTGCGAGGTGGAATCAGAGAAAGTGAGAGCCTGAAAGAATTCAGGGATCGCAGAGCTGATGCTCCACCGATAGAGGAGATGGGAGGGGCCATCACTGGGCTCTTCTGTGTGCTCCAGGGAAACCTTTCCTTTCCTCAGGTCCAGGATGAGGAGACACAACAATGTCCCCGTCACCACAGTTATTGAGTGCTTGCCCCGTGCCCTCAACAAGCCAGGGAAACAGACACATAACCAGATGATGTGAGTGCAGTGGGTGTTTTGACAGGCACTGCGGAGGGGAGCTGGCTGCCTGGGAGCACTCACAGAGGAGCTCGTCTAGCTCCTGGCAACTCCTCCCTCCCCTCTTTAGCAGGGGAGCTCTTCTTGGCCTTCTGCTAAAGGGCCAAGCCTGACCATGGAGTGATGGAGCAGGTCCCCTCCCATCCCTGCCTCACCCTGATGGGAGAGGCTGATCTGTGAACAGTCCTCAAGTTCTGCTTTAGTAAGGGTCAGGGGAGGGAGAGCAAGTGATTCTCCTTTACCCCAGCTCTGTCGGGTCTCCCCACACCGACCCACATGGGGGTCAGCTCTGTGGGGAGAACAGTGTACATCTGAAATGGGAGAAACTATTGATCCACCGGGACCCCATACATTTTCCAAAAATTTTTGTTTTGAATTACAATAATACTACTTGTTAATGCTTAAAAAAAAAAAACTAAACTAAAAAAAAAAAGATTGGCAAAAAGATAAATCCCCCCCCATTCTACTATTTGGATGTAAGCAGTGCTAATATTCTGGAGTCTTTTCCTAAAAAAAATGATACACATGCACACATGGACAAACACTTTTAAACACCGCAGGTTTTGTATACTGATTTTTCTCCATGCTGTATCACGAACACATACCATTATATATTCTCCAGCATTAATTTTAATGACTATAGAATATGAACTCTTGAGGTGGGAAGCCCTCAACATACGGGGACGTTGTCCACCAAAGCTCAAGGTGAGCTCTGGGCATGTGACAGGGGCACCACCAGTGTGTGGTGCATGCTGTGCTTTATAAAGTCCCACAAGGAGCATCTGGGGCTCTGCCAAGTGAATGTGTCTGAGAATGGCTGCCTCGTGGTGCCTTTTCACCGACATCACAGACCGGAGGCCATGAGAACACCTTCCCATGAACACCTCCAGGTATGTGACCAACAGCAAGGTCCCAAAACTGGAATAGCAACTGCTTTAGTTGCAGAAAGATTACAAAAAATATTTTGTTTCTCTGGTTTTATTAAAAGTAATTTTAAACGTAAAATGTTTTCCAATTAAATACTTTAAATTGCATCATTGTAGACATTTCTGAAAATATTACTAAGAAAAATGTAGGAAAATACTTTTTGGCAGCTCACTTTATGAGTTCAAAGCAACTCATGTCAGCTCCTAGTGCAATAAATCTTACTTTAAAATGATTCTAGTTAATAAACTGGCAAGTTCAGAATCAAATACCAAGAAAGTCCTAAATGAAAGTTTACCAACATTTGAAATGCTAACAGACTATGGTACTTTTTAATTGTTGAAATTTTTTTTTGGAGGTTATGTGCTTTTTTTTTTATTATACTTTAAGTTTTAGGGTACATGTGCACAACGTGCAGGTTAGTTACATATGTATAGATGTGCCATGCTGGTGTGCTGCACCCATTAACTCGTCATTTAGCATTAGGTATATCTCCTAATGCTATCCCTCCCTCTTCCCCCCACCCCACAACAGTCCCCAGAGTGTGATGTTCCCCTTCCTGTGTCCATGTGTTCTCATTGTTCAATTCCCATCTATGAGTGAGAACATGCGGTGTTTGGTTTTTTGTCCTTGCAATAGTTTACTGAGAATGATGATTTCCAATTTCATCCATGTCCCTACAAAGGACATGAACTCATCATTTTTTATGGCTGCATAGTATTCCATGGTGTATATGTGCCACATTTTCTTAATCCAGTCTATCATTGTTGGACATTTGAGTTGGTTCCAAGTCTTTGCTATTGTGAAAAGTGCCGCAATAAACATACGTGTGCATGTGTCTTTATAGCAGCATGATTTATAGTCCTTTGGGTATATATCCAGTAATGGGATGGCTGGGTCAAATGGTATTTCTAGTTCTAGATCCCTGAGGAATCGCCACACTGACTTCCACAAGGGTTGAACTAGTTTACAGTCCCACCAACAGTGTAAAAGTGTTCCTATTTCTCCACATCCTCTCCAGCACCTGTTGTTTCCTGACTTTTTAATGATCGCCATTCTAACTGGTGTGAGATGGTATCTCATTGTGGTTTTGATTTGCATTTCTCTGATGGCCAGTGATGATGAGCATTTTTTCATGTGTCTTTTGGCAGCATAAATGTCTTCTTTTGAGAAGTGTCTGTTCATATCCTTCACCCACTTTTTGATGGGGTTGTTTGTTTTTTTTCTTGTAAATCTGTTGGAGTTCATTGTAGATGCTGGATATTAGCCCTTTGTCAGATGAGTAGGTTGCAAAAATTTTCTCCCATTTTGTAGGTTGCCTCTTCACTCTGATGGTAGTTTCTTTTGCTGTGCAGAAGCTCTTTAGTTTAATTAGATCCCATTTGGCAATTTTGGCTTCTGTTGCCATTGCTTTTGGTATTTTAGATATGAAGTCCTTGCCCATGCCTATGTCCTGAATGGTAATGCCTAGGTTTTCTTCTAGGGTTTTTATGGTCTTAGGTCTAACGTTTAAGTCTTTAATCCATCTTGAATTAATTTTTGTATAAGGTATAAGGAAGGGATCCAGTTTCAGCTTTCTACATATGGCTAGCCAGTTTTCCCAGCATCATTTATTAAATAGGGAATCCTTTCCCCATTGCTTGTTTTTCTCAGGTTTGTCAAAGATCAGATAGTTGTAGATATGCGGTGTTATTTCTGAGGGCTCTGTTCTGTTCCATTGATCTATGTCTCTGTTTTGGTACCAGTACCATGCTGTTTTGGTTACTGTAGCCTTGTAGTATAGTTTGAAGTCAGGTAGCGTGATGCCTCCAGCTTTGTTCTTTTGGCTGAGGATTGACTTGGCGATGCGGGCTCTTTTTTGGATCCATATGAACTTTAAAGTAGTTTTTTCCAATTCTGTGAAGAAAGTCATTGGTAGCTTGATGGGGATGGCATTGAATCTATAAATTACCTTGGGTAGTATGGCCATTTTCATGATATTGATTCTTCCTACCCATGAGCATGGAATGTTCTTCCATTTGTTTGTATCCTCTTTTATTTCACTGAGCAGTGGTTTGTAGTTCTCCTTGAAGAGGTCCTTCACGTCCCTTGTAAGTTGGATTCCTAGGTATTTTATTCTCTTTGAAGCGATTGTGAATGGGAGTTCACTCACGATTTGGCTCTCTGTTTGTCTGTTATTGGTGTATAAGAATGCTTGTGATTTTTGTACATTGATTTTGTATCCTGAGACTTTGCTGAAGTTGCTTATCCGCTTAAGGAGATTTTGGGCTGAGACAATGGGGTTTTCTAGATATACAATCATGTCGTCTGCAAACAGGGACAATTTGACTTCCTCTTTTCCTAATTGCATACCCTTTATTTCCTTCTCCTGCCTAATTGCCCTGGCCAGAACTTCCAACACTATGTTGAATAGGAGTGGTGAGAGAGGGCATCCCTGTCTTTTGCCAGTTTTCAAAGGGAATGCCTCCAGTTTTTGCCCATTCAGGATGATATTGGCTGTGGGTTTGTCATAAATAGCTCTTATTATTTTGAGATACTTCCCATCAATACCTAATTTGTTGAGAGTCTTTAGCATGAAGGGCTGTTGAATTTTGTCAAAGGCCTTTTCTGCATCAATTGAGATAATCATGTGGTTTTTGTCTTTGGTTCTGTTTATATGCTGGATTACATTTATTGATTTGCATCTATTGAACCAGCCTTGCATCCCAGGGATGAAGCCCACTTGATCATGGTGGATAAGCTTTTTGATGTGCTGCTGGATTCGGTTTGCCAGTATTTTATTGAGGATTTTTGCATCAATGTTCATCAAGGATATTGGTCTAAAATTCTCTTTTTTGGTTGTGTCTCTGCCTGGCTTTTGTATCAGGATGATGGTGGCCTCATAAAATGAGTTAGGGAGGATTCCGTCTTTTTCTATTGATTGGAATAGTTTCAGAAGGAATGGTACCAGTTCCTCCTTGTACCTCTGGTAGAATTCGGCTGTGAATCCATCTGGTCCTGGACTCTATTTGGTTGGTAAGCTATTGATTATTGCCACAATTTCAGAGCCTCTTATTGGTCTATTCAGATTCAACTTCTTCCTGGTTTAGTTTTGGGAGAGTGTATGTGTCGAGGAATTTATCCATTTCTTCTAGATTTTCTAGTTTATTTGCATAGAGGTGTTTGTAGTATTCTCTGATGGTAGTTTGTATTTCTGTGGGATCGGTGGTGATATCCCCTTTATCATTTTTTATTGTGTCTATTTGATTCTTCTCTCTTTTTTTCTTTATTAGTCCTGCTAGCGGTCTATCAATTTTGTTGATCCTTTCAAAAAGCCAGCTCCTGGATTCATTAATTTTTTGAAGGGTTTTTTGGGTCTCTATTTCCTTCAATTCTGCTCGGATTTTAGTTATTTATTGCCTTCTGCTAGCTTTTGAATGTGTTTGCTCTTGCTCTTCTAGTTCTTTTAATTGTGATGTTAGGGTATCAATTTTGGATCTTTCCTGCTTTCTCTTGTGGGCATTTAGTGCTATAAATTTCCCTCACACACTGCTTTGAATGCGTCCCAGAGATTCTGGTATGTTGTGTTTTGTTCTCGTTGGTTTCAAAGAACATCTTTATTTCTGCCTTCATTTCGTTATGTACCCAGTAGTCACTCAGGAACAGGTTGTTCAGTTTCCATGTAGTTGAGCAGTTTTGAGTGAGTTTCTTAATCCTGAGTTCTAGTTTGATTGCACTGTGGTCTGAGAGACAGTTTGTTATAATTTCTGTTCTTTTACATTTGCTGAGGAGAGCTTTACTTCCAAGTATGTGGGCAATTTTGGAATAGGTGTGGTGTGGTGCCGAAAAAAATGTATATTCTGTTGATTTGGGGTGGAGAGTTCTGTAGATGTCTATTAGGTACACTTGGTGCAGAGCTGAGTTCAATTCCTGGGTATCCTTGTTAACTTTCTGTCTCATTGATCTGTCTAATGTTGACAGTGGGGTGTTAAAGTCTCCCATTATTATTGTGTGGGAGTCTAAGTCTCTTTGTAGGTCACTGAGGACTTGCTTTATGAATCTGGGTGCTCCTGTATTGGGTGCATATATATTTAGGATAGTTAGCTCTTCTTGTTGAATTGATCCCTTTACCATTATGTAATGGCCTTCTTTGTCTCTTTTGATCTCTGTTGGTTTAAAGTCTGTTTTATCAGAGACTAGGATTGCAACCCCTGCCTTTTTTTGTTTTCCATTTGCTTGGTAGATCTTCCTCCATCCTTTTATTTTGAGCCTATGTGTGCCTCTGCACGTGAGATGGGTTTCCTGAATACAGCACACTGATGGGTCTTGACTCTTTATCCAATTTGCCAGTCTGCGTCTTCTAATTGGAGCACTTAGTCCATTTACATTTAAAGTTAATATTGTTATGTGTGAATTTGATCCTGTCATTATGATGTTAGCTGGTTATTTTGCTCGTTAGTTGATGCAGTTTCTTCCTAGTCTCGATGGTCTTTACATTTTGGCATGATTTTGCAGTGGCTGGTACCGGTTGTGCCTTTCCATGATTAGTGCTTCCTTCAGGAGCTCTTTTAGGGTAGGCCTGATGGTGACAAAATCTCTCAGCATTTGCTTGTCTGTAAAGTATTTTATTTCTCCTTCACTTATGAAGCTTAGTTTGGCTGGATATGAAATTCTGGGTTGAAAATTCTTTTGTTTAAGAATGTTGAATATTGGCCCCCACTCTCTTCTGGCTTGTAGAGTTTCTGCTGAGAGATCCGCTATTAGTCTGATGGGCGTCCCTTTGTGGGTAACCCGACCTTTCTCTCTGGCTGCCCTTAACATTTTTTCCTTCATTTCAACTTTGGTGAATCTGACAATTATGTGTCTTGGAGTTGCTCTTCTCGAGGAGTATCTTTGTGGCGTTCTCTGTATTTCCTGAATCTGAATGTTGGCCTGCCTTGCTAGATTGGGGAAGTTCTCCTAGATAATGTCCTGCAGAGTGTTTTCCAACTTGGTTCCATTCTCCCCGTCACTTTCAGGTACACCAATCAGACGCAGATTTGGTCTTTTCACATAGTCCCATATTTCTTGGAGGCTTTGTTCGTTTCTTTTTATTCTTTTTTCTCTAAACTTCCCTTCTCGCTTAATTTCATTATTTCATCTTCCATCACTGATACCCTTTCTTCCAGTTGATCGCATTGGCTCCTGAGGCTTCTGCATTCTTCACGTAGTTCTCTAGCCTTGGCTTTCAGCTCTATCATCTCCTTTAAGCACTTCTCTGTATTGGTTATTCCAGTTATACATTCGTCTAAAGTTTTTTCAAAGTTTTCAACTTCTTTGCCTTTGGTTTGAATTTCCTCCTGTAGCTTGGAGTAGTTTGATCATCTGAAGACTTCTTCTCTCAACTCGTCAAAGTCATTCTCCGTCCAGCTTTGTTACGTTGCTGGTGAGGAACTGCGTTCTTTTGGAGGAGGAGAGGCACTCTGCTTTTTAGAGTTTCCAGTTTTTCTGCTCTGTTTTTTCCCCCATCTTTGTGGTTTTATCTACTTTTGGTCTTTGATGATGGTAATGTACAGATGGGTTTTTGGTGTGGATGTCCTTTCTGTTTGTTAGTTTTCCTTCTAACAGACAGGACCCTGAGCTGCAGGTCTGTTGGAGTTTGCTAGAGGTCCACTCCAGACCCTGTTTGCCTGGGTATCAGCAGCGGTGTCTGCAGAACCACGGAATTTCGTGATCCGCGAATGCTGCTGTCTGATCGTTCCTCTGGAAGTTTTGTCTCAGAAGAGTACCCGGCTGTGTGAGGTGTCAGTCTGCCCCTACTGGGGGGTGCCTCCCAGTTAGGCTGCTTGGGGGTCAAGGGTCAGGGACCCATTTGAGGAGGCAGTCTGCCCGTTCTCAGGTCTCCAGCTGCATGCTGGGAGAACCACTGCTCTCCTCAAAGCTGTCAGACAGGGACATTTAAGTCTGCAGAGGTTACTGCTGTTTTTTTGTTTGTCTGTGCCCTGCCCCCCAGAGGTGGAGCCTACAGAGGCAGGCAGGCCTCCTTGAGCTGTGGTGGGCTCCACCCAGTTTGAGCTTCCCGGCTGCTTTATTTACCTAAGGGAGCCTGGGCAATGGCGGGCGCCCCTCCCCCAGCCTCACTGCCGACTTGCTGTTTGATCTCAGACTGCTGTGCTAGCAATCAGTGAGACTCCGTGGGCGTAGGACCCTCCGAGCCAGGTGCGGGCTATAATTTCCTGGTGCGCCGTTTCCTAGGCCTGTCGGAAAAGCGCAGTATTCGGGTGGGAGTGGCCCGATTTTCCAGGTGCCGTTTGTCACCCCTTTCCTTGACCAGGAAAGGGAACTCCCTGACCCCTTGCACTTCCCAAGTGAGGCAATGCCTCGCCCTGCTTCGGCTGGCGCAGGGTGCGCTGTACCTACTGTCCTGCGCCCACTGTCTGGCACTCCCTAGTGAGATGAACCCGGTACCTCAGAAGGAAATGCAGAAATCACCCGTCTTCTGTGTCGCTCACGCTGGGAGCTGTAGACCGGAGCTGTTCCTATTCGGCCATCTTGGCTCCTCCCCTTCTATGTGCTTCTTTTTTAAAAAATTTTATTTTACTTTAAGTTCTAGGATACATGTGCAGAATGTGTAGGTTTGTTACATAGGTTTACATGTGCCATGATGGTTTGCTGCACCTATCAACCCCGTCATCTAGGTTTTAAGTTCCGCATGCATTAGGTATTTGTCCTGATGCTCTCCCTCCCCTTTCCCCCGACTCCCCGACAGGCTTTGGTGTGTGAAGTTCCCCTTGCTGTGTCCATGTGTTCTGATTGTTCAGCTCCCAATTATGAGTGAGAACATGCGGTGTTTGGTTTTCTGTTCCTGTGTTAGTTTGCTGAGGATGATGGTTTCAAGCTTCATCCATGTCCCTGCAAAGGACATGAACTAATTCTTTTTTATGGTTGCATAGTATTCCATGGTGTATATGTGCCACATTTTCTTTATCCAGTCTATCATTGATGGGCATTTGGGTTGGTTCCAAGTCTTTGCTATTGTGAATAGTGCTGCAATAAACATACGTATGCACGTGTCTTGACAGTAGAATGATTTATAATCCTTTGGGTGTATACCCAGTAATGGGATTGCTGGGTCAAATGGTATTACTGGTTCTAGATCTTTAAGGAATTGCCACACTGTCTTCCACAATGGTTGAACTAATTTACATTCCCACCAACAGTGTAAAAGCGTTCCCATTTCTCTGCATCCAAGATGCTCTGCATCTTGCCAGCATCTGTTGTTTCCAGACTTTTTAATAATCGCCATTCTAAGTGGTGTGAGATGGTATCTCATTGTGGTTTTGATTTGCATTTCTCTAATGACCAGTGATAATGAGCTTTTTTTCATATGTTTGTTGGCTGCATAAATGTCTTCTTTTGAGAAGTGTCTGTTCATATCCTTCACCTACTTTTTGATGGGGTTGTTTGTTTTTTTCCTGTAAATTTGTTTAAGTTCCTTGTAGATTCTGGATATTAGACCTTTTTCAGATGGATAGATCGCAAAAAGTTTAAATAGTTGGAAGGGTTTCAGAAACAAGAAGGACAAAAACAAAAATTAATGTGTTCACATGTGCGTATTTGTCATATATTTAAACTTTTAAATTGAAAAATTATGTTTCAAAAATGCCACATCATAAACCATTTTCACAAAGTCAGTTTTTGTAGTGCTCTGAAAATAGTGGTCTTTGATAAGGGAAAGCATCAATTTAGCCTTTGCCCTGTAGTTTATCTTTTCTCTTTTTAAGTAAAAAGCATTGATACTTCTGTTTTCAGAAGCCTAATAAGCACAAGGCACATTCAAATGCCTGGAAAATATTCTGCACTTGATGTATCTGGTTCCCATAATGAAAAGATCCATCAATTCATAACAAATCTCCCAGAGCTGAGCCTTTGGAAAGATACCCCAGTTGCCAAAATACACCACCATCCTCTCTGCTGAAATTACATAAACGGGTTTAGTATAAGATAGAATTTTCTAAAAGAAACAAGTCAACCAAGCTGTTCTTTAGTCCTGAAGAATTTAGATATTGGCAAAACATTCAAGACATTTTCTAAAGCTTTGGCCTCTAGACACGTACATGCATGACGGGTCACACTAAGGGTCTTTCCAGACAGTGGTTCTATACTGGGTTTAATCTTTACTGTATTTTGAAGAAAACTTATGCTGCTATAAACCCTCATTGCAAGTGGGATAACTTCAGGTCTTAAACTGACCAGTTCTGTTCTACTGTGCTCTTATGAATGAAACATGTTGAAATACAAAGAAAGAAACTCATTAAAATGCATTTGCTAAATAGAAAATGACACTTTACGAGTAACACTTCTCTTGTTTTTCTTGGAAGGAGAGTCATTTTTATCTTCAAGTGCAAAGACTCATGGTCTCAAATTCAACTTTTAAAGTCATTGGAAAAATTAAGGCCAACAGCAAAGTCAGGGGAACAGACCCCAAACTGCCTTCACTTCTGACACAAGCTGCATATTTGGGGGGTTCCCAAAACCACCTTAGGTTCAATAATTTGCTAGAAAGACACAGAACTCACTGAAAGCTGTTGTAGTTGTGGCTATGGTTTACTACAGTGAATGGCTAGATTAAAAAATCAGCCAAGGGAAGAAGAGCACAGGGCAGGGGCCAGGAAGAGTACTAATTGCAGTTCCCACTGTCCCCTCCCCATGGAATGAGAATGACATTATTTTCCCAGCATCAATGTGTGACAGTACACGTGGAGTAGTGCCAACTTGGGAAGCCACTGGAGTGTTAGGTCCAGAGCATGTACTGGGCCTCCACCACACAGGTATGACTGATGGTCAGCCTGGCTGATCTCAGCCTACAGACTCCTGCCCTCCCAAAGTTGACCGATACCACATGGCCCAAAGCCCAAAGCCCCCACCCCATGTCATGTCGTTGCCACCTGGGGAGACCAGGTCTCACTCTAAGACTATCCAGTGTGGCAGCCCCATCCTAAACCACATTTAGACCACCCGGTGTGAGCCCAGGACCCCAGGCAAATGAAGACAATCCTAACAGGTGTGACGGGAGATCATCTCCCAGAAGCAGAGACAAGTCAGAGCTGCTTAGGACAAAGTTCAATTCCTTACTACACAGTCATAGAATTGTATGATTATTACAGTTGTGTATTTTATATTTCAAGGACTGTGTTTGGCTATTGTGAAATATGGTTGAGGCCTTTCAAGCCTTTAAAACTAACAACTATATGTTTTGCATATTTTGAAATAAAAGTTGTGACTTCTTACTTCAGTGATAGCAAACAAAAATAAAGCTAATTTTAAGTTTTGCGTGGAAAATAAAATGAGTAAAAAGACAAGAAGGAAGAGAAAGAGGCAGATCATTTCTGGGTCCCTAGAGTTATCTTGCATTTTAACATCATCAGTTCCAATAGATTGTATCTTCTTCTTTAAAATGGGGAAATGCCACATATTTGAAGAGATTAAAGAGACACAATAACTGTATGCAATGTGGGATCCTGAATTGGATCCTGGAACAGAAAATGAACACTAGGGACAAAGTTAGTGAAATGCAAATAAGGTCAGTAGTTTACTATGAAGTATAACTATTGTGCAATATGCCAATGTTATCCTCCTGATTCTGATGATTATAATTCTCTGTGTTGCTCATATTAGGAAAAGTTGAGTGAAGGATATGTGTGAACCCAACCTTCTGCATTGCTATTGCAACTTTTCTGTAAGTTTGAAATTATTTTAAAATAAAAAGTTTTTTAAATGTAAAATTATCTATCTCTGCATATTCAAGGATTCTCTAAGACACTTGTTTTAACCTTTTTGGAGATTAACTAACTCTTTGATGAAAAGTTCGTACCATCTGTCCCAAAGAGCCTTAAGTCCACTGCTATAGTTTGAATGTCCCCCAAAGCTCATGTTGGAATTTGATCCCCAATGTCACAAGTGGGGCCTAGTGAGAGGTGTTTGGGTAATGGGGGTGCATCCCTTGTGAAGAGATGAATGCCTTCCCTGTGAAGGAGGGGAGTGAATGAGTTCTCACTCTGTAAGTTCCCCCAAGAGCTGGTTGTTAAGAGAGCCTGGCACTCATTCCTTTCCTCTTGCTTCCTCTCTCATCATGTTATCTGCACACACCAGCCCCCCTCTCACCTTCTGCCATGAGTGGAAGCAGCCTGAGTCCTCACCAGAAGCAGATGCGGGTGCCATGCTTTTTGTGCAGCCTGCAGAAACATGAGCCCAAACCTCCTTTCTTTATAACTCACCCAGCCTCGGGTGCTCCTTTATAGCAGCACAGATAAGACAGCCCTCAAAAGTCTTCTGGAGTGTTTCCCACATTTCCTCACCAGGTTGTTTTTCTTTTCCTGTTGACTTTTTGTTGGAGCCATCATACCAGGGGCAGGAGAGCCAACTTCATGAGAACCAACTGCAACCATCTGTTCCCAAGTTCCTACTTGGTGACCTCATGTTGGTGTCTTGAAATTGGCCACATGAAAGTACTTATATCTTGGAAATAAGCAAATGCTAAAAATTAGGACATTTTTGGGTTTTGAGAGCCATTATTAAACATTTTCCAGCCCACCACTATTTACAGAAGTTCCTCATGTATCCAAGTTCTATTCACTCATTGATTACATGTGCTGCAAACATTTTATCCCATACTGTGGCTTTTAAAAATGTTCATTTGAGGTAACTTTTGATTAACAGAAATTCTACATTTTGATATGGTTATATTTTTAGATTGCTTTTCTATATGGGTAGTATGTTTTGTATCTTCTTAAAGGATTTTTTTCTACTCTAAGGATATTAAGATATCCTAGTATATTTAATTCTGAAAGCTTTGGAATTTTGTCTTTTATATTTAGGTCTCTAATACACCTGAAATTGATTTTTGTGGACTGTGGTATAGTGGTCCAATTTCTTTTCTTTTCTTCTTGAAAGCTTAGATCTCCTATATATCTTCAGAGACATAGAAGAATGCATTTTATCCCATATGTTGATAGCCATGCCAAATTGGGTGAGATAAGGCAAATAATCCAAAAACTGGTTAAAAAATCAACAGTATTGAGGAGACATCCAGAAATTTAATTATCTTACATCTGTCATTTGGTTGAATTGTCCCAAGATACTTATCTGCATGGTTGCCAATTATGGCAGATCAATTGCAGAAATAAGCCCAATTTTTAATGCATCCTTGTCAACAATCACTTAGGTAGGGTCCTCCCAAAATGAAGCTGTGCTAGGTGCCATGACTTGCTTTGGCCAATGGGACAGGAGTGGAGGCTGGGAAAAGCCTAAGTTCATTTTCACTTGTTTCCTGGACCTCCATCACTACTATGAAGAACAGGCCCAACTTAGCCTACTGGAGGGATATAAGGGACATGTGGAGGAGAGCTGAAGCCATCCAAGATGAGCCAGGCTCAGCCAACCCATCAGCTGATCACCCATGAGCCAGCCATGATTGGCCACATCCAGCCCAGAGCAGCAGAACTGCCCCACCACCCTGCAGACTCCTGAGAAATAATCAAAGGTTACTGTTTTAAGCCCCTAAGTTCCAAAGTGGTTTGCTCCAGAGCAATATCTAACTAATACACCAGTTATCTGAGAGTACTCCAGACCCTTGATGTCCTCAATGGCATTGTTTTATTTATTCAGGCTATAATATTTATTGAGTATCTTCTATGTGTGATTCCTTAAGAGTACTCCTTGAGATATCCAGGAATTGAACTCAGCTCTGCACCAAGCGGACCTAATAGATATCTACAGAACTCTCCACCCCAAATCAACAGAATACACATTCTTCTCAGCACCACATCCACTTATTCCAAAATTGACCACATAGTTGGAAGTAAAGCACTTCTCAGCAAATGTAAAAGTACAGAAATTATAACAAACTGCCTCTCAGACCACAGTGCAATCAAACTAGAACTCAGGATTAAGAAACTCACTCAAAACCGCTCAACTACATGGAAACTGAACAACTTGCTCCTAAATGACTACTGGGTACATAACGAAATGAAGGCAGAAATAAAGATGTTCTTTGAAACCAATGAGAACAAAGACACAACATACCAGAATCTCTGGGATACATTTAAAGCAGTGTGTAGAGGGAAATTTATAGCACTAAATGCCCACAAAAGAAAGCAGGAAAGATCTAAAATTGACACCCTAACATCACAATTAAAAGAACTAAAGAAGCAAGAGCAAACACATACAAAACCTAGCAGAAGGCAAGAAATAGCTAAGATCAGAGCAGAACTGAAGGAGATAGAGACACAAAAAACCCTTCAAAAAATCAATGAATCCAGGAGCGGTTTTTTGAAAAGATCAACAAAACTGATAGACCGCTAGCAAGACTAAGAAAGAAGAAAAGAGAGAAGAATCAAATAGATGCAATAAAAAATGACAAAGGGGATATCACCACCGATCCCACAGAAATACAAACTACCATCATGTAGTTTGTAGAAGAGAATACTACATCATGTAGAAGAGAATACTACAAACACTTCTATGCAAATAAACTAGAAAATCTAGAAGAAATGGGTAAATTCCTGGACACATACACCCTCCCAAGACTAAACCAGGAAGAAGTTGAATCCCTGAATAGACTAATAACAGGCTCTGAAATTGAGGCAATAATTAATAGCTTACCAACCAAAAAAAGTCCAGGACCAGATGGATTGACAGCCGAATTCTACCAGAGGTACAAGGAGGAACTGGTACCATTCCTTCTGAAACTATTCCAATCAATAGAAAAAGACGGAATCCTCCCTAACTCATTTTATGAGGCCAGCATCATCTTGATACCAAAGCCAGGCAGAGACACAACCAAAAAAGAGAATTTTAGACCAATATCCCTGATGAACATCGATGCAAAAATCCTCAATAAAATACTGGCAAACTGAATCCAGCAGCACATCAAAAAGCTTATCCACCATGATCAAGTAGGCTTCATTCCTGGGATGCAAGGCTGGTTCAATAGACGCAAATCAATAAATGTAATCCAGCATATAAACAGAACCAAAGACAAAAACCACATGATTATCTCGATAGATGCAGAAAAGGCCTTTGACAAAATCAACAGCCCTTCATGCTAAAAACTCTCAACAAATTAGGTATTGATGGGAAGTATCTCAAAATAATAAGAGCTATTTATGACAAACCCACAGCCAATATCATACTGCAGGGGCAAAAACTAGAAGCATTCCCTTTGAAAACTGGCACAAGACAGGGATGCCCTCTCTCACCACTCCTATTCAACATAGTGTTGGAAGTTCTGGCCAGGGCAATCAGGCAGGAGAAATAAATGAAGGGTATTCAGTTAGGAAAAGAGGAAGTCAAATTGTCCCTGTTTGCAGATGACATGATTGTATATCTAGAAAACCCCATCTTCTCAGCCCAAAATCTCCTTAAGCTGATAAGCAACTTCAGCAAAGTCTCAGGATACAGAATCAATGTGCAAAAATCACAAGCATTCTTATACACCAATAACAGACAAACAGAGAGCCAAATCGTGAGTGAACTCTCATTCACAATTGCTTCAAAGAGAATAAAATACCTAGGAATCCAACTTACAAGGGATGTGAAGGACCTCTTCAAGGAGAACTACAAACCACTGCTCAACGAAATAAAAGAGGAGACAAACAAATGGAAGAACATTCCATGCTCATGGATAAGAAGAATCAATATTGTGAAAATGGCCATACTTCCCAAGGCAATTTATAGATTCAATGCTATCCCCATCAAGCTACCAATGACTTTCTTCACAGAATTGGAAAAAACTAAAGAAAGAAAGAAAAGAAAGAGAGAGAAAGAAAGAAAGAAAGAAGAGCATAGAAAGCAGATATATGGGTACAAAGGGTAGGGCATCCTTTTTCTCTTGAGGTTTATAAAAATATTTGAAGGTCAAAGCCAAAATTATAACATTATCTGATGCTCAAGACAGTAATATATAAAATCATGGAAGGTAAAGATTTCTTTTTTTTAATGTGCTTATTTATTTATTTATGGACATTCAATCAATTGGTATTTGCTATTTCCTTGTCTTTTTTTTATTATTATTATACTTTAAGTTTTAGGGTACAAGTGCACAACGTGCAGGTTTGTTACATATGTATACATGTGCCATGTTGGTGTGCTGCACCCATTAACTCGTTATTTAGCATTAGGTATATCTCCTAATGCTATCTCTCCTCCCTCCCCCCACCCCACAACAGTCCCCGGTGTGTGATGTTCCCCTCATGGAAGGTAAAGATTTCTACATTTCGCTTAAAATAGCAAAACATTGATACCAGCAGACTGCAATAAGTCACATATGTATGCTTGAAATATCCAGTGCAATCAAAATAAAAATGGTACAAGAAACACACTAAAAAGGATTATCAATAAACCAAAATGAAATGCTGAAGTTTACTCAAGTAACACAAAGGAAGACAAGAAAAGAGAAACCAGAATGAAAACCCAAGGAAACAAGCAGAAAACAAATGACAAAATGGGAGGCTTAAGCTCGAATATATTGATGATTACCTTAAATGTAAATGCTCTAAATACACAAACACGAAGAGAGAGATGGGAGGAGTAGGTTAAAGCACACACAGAGACACACACACACTCACACCTCAACTATATATTGAGTACAAGGAGCTCATTTCAGATTCAATAACCTAAGTAGGTTGAAAGTAAAAGGATGAAAAAAATTACCATGAAAAATTAATTTAAAGAAAGTAGTTAGGAGTGGCTATATTTTCCAATAAAATAGACTTCAGAGCAAAGAGACTTAGTAGAGACAAAACCCAACATTTCATAGTGATGAAAGACTCAATCCAGCAGAAAGTCATAATAATTCTAAATGTGTATGCATCAAAAACAGTGCTTCAAAAAATATGAAGCAAAAACTGATAGGGGTGAAAGAAGAAATAGGTACATCCACAATTATGGTTGGTGACTCCAACACCTCCCTCTCAGCAACTGTTAGAAATACTAGACAGAATATTAACAAGGATACAGTAGACCTCAACAGTGCTGGCAATAAACAAGACCTGGTTGATCTCTGCAGAATGCTCCACCCAACAGCAGCATACACATTGTTTACAAGTGTCCATGAAACAGTCACCAAAATACACAATGTCCAGGGTCATAAAACAAACCACAACTAAATGAAGTAATAGATATCATATAGATTGTCTTCTCTGACCAGAAGGTAATCAAACCTGACATCAATAACATAAAGACAACAGGAAAATCTCTAAATATGTGCAAATCAACCAACCCAATTATAAATAACCCATGGGTCAAAGAAGTCTCAAAGTAAAATTAGAACATACATAGAACTTAATGAAAGTGGAAATACAACTTACCAAAATACGTGAGATAAAGCTAAAGCAATGCTGAAAGGGAAACTTATGACACTAAATGCTTACATTCAAAATGAGGAGAAGTCTCAAATCAGTAATACAAGAAACTAGAGAAAAAAAAGAATGAAATAAACCCAAATCAAAGAGAAGGAAAGAAATAAGAAAGGTAAGAGCAGCAATCAATGAAATTGAAAACATGAAAGCAATAGAGGACACTAATAAATTTCAAATCTGGTTCTTCAATAAATATCAGTAAAATTGATAATCTTCCAGCAAGACTTCTATGGATAAAAAGACAAAGACACATCACCAATAAAAGGAACTAAACAGTAAAATTACAAAAAATCATGCAGTTATTAAAAAGACACTAAAAGAGTGCTATGTCCAACTTTCTGCTCATAAACTCAACAATTCAGAATAAACGAACCAAGGACAATTTCAAAATAAAGTTTAAGAATACATAGAACAGAAAGAAAGTGAACATACAACTTATCAAAATATGTGGGATGCGCCGGAAGCAGTGCTGAAAGGGACACGCACAGCACTGAATGCACGCCTCAGAAATGGGGGAAGTCGCCGGGCGCGGTGGCTCATGCCTGTAATCCCAGTGCTTTGGGAGGCCAAGAAGGGGGGATCACAAGGTCAGGAGATCGAGACCATCCTGGCTAACACGGTGAAATCCCGCCTTTACTAAAAATACAAAAAATTAGTCGGGGGTGGTGGCGGGTGCCTGTAGTCCCAGCTACTCGGGAGGCTGAGGCAGGAGACTGGCGTGAACCCAGGAGGCGGAGGTTGCAGCCAGCCGAGGTTGCGCCACTGCGCTCCAGCCTGGGTGACAGAGCGAGACTCCATCTCAAAAAAAAAAAAAAAAAAAAAAAAAAAAAGAAAAGGGGGAAGTCTCATTTGCCAAATGAGGACAGATCCCATGGAAAGCAAATACGACCAAAGTTTGACAAGGATTTGGATTTTGTCAAACGCTTTTCCTGCATAAATCGATGTGATCACGTGAGTTTTCTTCTTTAGATGTTGGTATACTACAACTATTAACAAAATCCTACAACTCTTAACAAAACTGAAATTGAAATTTGTAATGTAAAATCTCCTGAACAAGAATCCTCATGCCCACTTAGTCTCACTGGGAAATTCTTCTAAGCAGTTAAAGAAGGAATAACTCAAATTTTAAACAATCTCTTCCAAAAAATAGAAGAGGAAACACTTCCCAACTCATTTTATGAGGGACAGTATTAGTTTATCAAGCCAAACATCACAACTATACTAAAAGAAAACCACAGATGAATATCTCTTATAAACTTGGACACGAATATCCTCTACTGATTATTAGCAAAACAATTCCAACAACATTACCCAGTGGGATTTATTCCAGATACGTAATATAACCAAGCATACCAACAATTTAAAGATGAAAACTCACGTGATCACATCAATTGATGCAGGAAAAACATTTGACAAAATCCAATACCATTCTCAATAATAATTTTTTAACTCTAAGAATGTTAGAAATAGAAGGGAACTGCATGAACTTCGTAAAGAGCATCTTAAAGGCATACAGCCAAGATCATACTTCAGACTGAAAGATCATTTTCCCCCTAATACTAGGAACAAGGTAGAGATGTCCACACTTAGTACTTATTCCACCTTATTCATATAGTACTGGAAGTTCTAGCCACTGGTGATAAGAAAAGAAAAAAAATCCAGTTGAAAAGGAAGAAATAACCAATCCCTGCCTGAAGACAATATGATTATCTACACAGAAAATTCCAAAGAATTTACAAAAAAAAAAAAAAAATCCAGAACCAAGAAGTGAGTTCAGCAATGTCTCAGGATATAGATCAACACACAGCAAATATCAGTCACATAATTTATATACTAACAATGAACAAGTGGAAACCAAAAGTTAAAATTCTATATCATTTACAATCTCTCCAAAGAAAATGAAATACTTAATATAGACTTAAAACATGTACAGGACCTGTATGCTGAAAATTACAAAATGCTTATAAAGAAATCAAAGACAAAAATAAACGTACTGTGTTCATGAATGGGAAAACTTGCCGTAGTGAAGATGTCCATTCTCCCCAAATTGACTTATAGATTTTTTTATAGACAAAAGCAAGCTTACTATAAAATTTATATGAAAGTCACAGGCCCTAGAATAACTAAAATAATTTAACAAAAATAAAGTAAGAAGCAGCACTCTATCGAATACGATGGCTTAATAAATAACTACAGTAATCAAAGCTGTGTGGTATTGATGGAGAGGCAGATGTGTAGATCAATGGAACAGGATACAGAACCCAGAAATAGACTGATATAGATATGCTCAATTTATTTTTTGACAAAGGTACAAATGCAATTTGATGGAAGCCATTTCACTAATGGTGAGAGCAATTTGATATCCATAGGAAAAAAATAAATCTCCACCTAAATCTCGTGCCTTATATAAAATTAACTCGAGATGGGTCATAGACTCAAATGTAAAATGTAAAACTGTAAAAAATTTTAGGAAAAAAAGCAGAAAAGAATATCTGGGGTCTAGGGCGGGGTAACGAGTTTTTAGTTAGACCTAACAGAAAAGTACAATTCATAAAGGGAAAAATTGAGAAGTCGAACTTCATTAAAATTAAAAACCTCTTGCTCTATGATACAAGTGGAAATAAAATATTACATGAGAATAACAGTAATAAGGCACGTGGGGGAGTGATCTGAGGTCCTCGTATTAATTGAGAGAAAACTTTCTAATGTTCATTAATTCAGTCTTTTTAACCAGCAAGTTAAAACACAAAGAACTAAAACTGTCATTATTTGTAGATGCTGATAGTATACATAGAAAGCCTAAAGGATAAGTTTTTAGAATTAATAAGTCATTTGAGCAAAGTTACTGGATATAAGGCCAATATAGAAATAACAATTGCATTGTTGTACAGTTGAAACAAATATACATTTAAAAATTTAAAATGATACCACAGGCAAAAACATCAAAAACGGAAACCAAATACCAAGGAATAAATCTAACAATGTGTGCTGGAGGTCTGCAGAAAAACCACAACACCTAAATGAATAAGATGTTATCATGTTCTTAGATTAGAAAATTTAGTATAGTAAAGATGTTAACTATCTCTACATTGATCTTAGATTCGATATAACCAATCACAGCCAAAATGTGAACAGGATTGTCAGAGGGACTTGAACTACCAGGCCAAGCCATGAACATTATTAATTGACAGGAATATGTTTTCTAAACTTATTTAAAAGGTGTTTTGCTCTACCAGCCCAAGGCAAAAGTAGGGAACGGCAGATTCGGATTTACTTGATTACCCTGGATGACTTAAAGAGATTCGAGGCTTTTCTACAGGTGGTGAAAGTTTTTCTTGGGAGTTCAGGTTGATTTTATAATGGCCAAACTTTAAAAGTGACACATAAATTAGAAACAAAAGTCCAAGAGCCATATATAAAAGAATGGCATCAAACCTAGATGACATTAGAAACTAAGATAATATTTAGACATGTTTAAATCACATTTTTATAAATTACACATTGTCCTGTTGTTCCATGAATAATATTTGTCTAAGCGTATATTTAGTTTTTTTTTTTTTTTAGAGTTTACAATTAATCTGTCTCCAAGACTTTTAATTAGTCAGGGATCAAAACACCACATTTTTTGTTCATTCACAGGACAAACAAATAACAATAATAGCTCTATGAATAAGGCAGTGAGAAGTCTATTTTTCCTTTCCATTGTGAAACCCCATCCTATAGGAAATTGCTATTGGTGCAATTATGCCAAAAAGGCTGATTTAGATCAAATAAATTGATCACATTGCTTTGCTGTCTCCTACATTTTGACTTGCAAAGTATTTTATTCTGAGAATATAACCAGCAAGAATGACTCAATGTGGGTAATTATACGATCATCAGATATTTCAATTTCATCACTATTGCTTTAATGTAGCAAGTATGTCAGGTTAAATCTCTCCAAAATTTGCCACTTTTGTGTTTTTCTGGCATCTAATAGTTTTTTGTGTATGCAATAACTAAGTATGTATTAAGTATCTATATATGGATTAAAATGTATTATTTGAAAAAATACCTGGGGGCAAAAACACAGTTTACTGACTCATCTCTCCAACAGCAGTTACCTCTTTAATCTTTCCATTACTGATTTATTAAACTTAATTAACTGTTCTCAATTGATTTATAAATAATGAGAACAAATTAGTTCATTTAGCTGGCATAGTATGGGTTACAATTAAAGCCTATAGAAACCATTTGAAAATGAAAAAAGGGTGGGAGAAAAGGATTCACATTTGTGGAAAATCAAAAGGGTGGTTACATGTACTTACCCCGGAAATTGAAATAGTGAAATTCCTTTTAATCATTTGGGCAATTAATTTTTGGCAATTTTCTCTTTCAATTTAATAAGTCAGAAAAGATGTTTGGCAATGTTTGGTATAAGATGATTCCCAGTTATTCAAGACCAATTATTTAGTGCCCTCTATTGCTGTCCTACTGATCAGCTATTTTAATTTAAACACTAATTATTAAAGGTTTAAATATAATTTTATTTATAATTATAGCTACCATAATATTATGCCACTTAAAATTTATTTTAAAGTGGGTGTCATGTGTGCTTACCCTTTTCCATGTGTGTCCAAGAATATTCTGGACTGTCACACACACACACATATGTGCATACACATACAGTGACTAGATGGAACTTCTATATTTTGGATAGAAAAACATCATCAGATATGTAGAAATATCAATCAACTGATGAAAATTTGCAGAAAGATATTCCCTGGATATTTCACATTCTGTTTGACAGGCCAGAAGACTCTCTCAGGAGGTGAAATAAAAAAATCACACATAATTATTAGACTGACTCTTGGACACAAATCACATCAATCTCTTCATTCCTTGCACTACTACTGTTGTCCATTTTTCTTTACCAGTTGTCTTAGCCTGTTCAAGTAGTTATAACAGAATATCATAGACTAGGTGGCTTTTAAACAACAAACATCTGTTTCTCACAGTTCTGGAGGCTGGGGGTGCTGCAGATTTGGTGTCTGGTGAGGGCCCACTCTGGAGCATACACAGATGTGAGGTGTGTTCTTGCTATGTTCTCACGTGGTAGAAGGGGGTAAGGGCATTCTCTGGGGTCTCTTTTATAAAGGCATTGGTCCCTGTGTAAAGGCAGAACCCTCTTGACTTAATCACCGTTTAAAGGCTCCACCTTCAAATACCATTACCTTGGGGGTTGAATTTCAACATACAAATTTTGAGGGGATATAAACGTTCAGTCTCTAGCACCAGTTAACCATTAACCTTAGATAATTTGCCTTTTGAAAATAATTTTCTTTTTTTGTCCTTTTTAGAGACAGCATCTAGATCTGCTGCCCAGGCTGGAGTGCACTGGCATGATCCTAGGTCGCTAAAGCCCCAAATTCCTGGGCTCAAGTAATCCTTCCACCTCAATATTCCAAGTAGCTAGGAGTACAGGCATGCGTCACCATGCCCAGCTAATTAAAAAAATTTTTTGTAGAGATGGGGTTTTGCTATGTTGCCCAGGCTGGTCTCAAACTCCTGACCTCAAGCAACCATCCTGCCTCAACTTCCCAAACTGATGGCTGGGATTGCAGGCATGAGCCACTGCACTTGGCCAAAATTATTTTTTTTCAATTAACTTCTTTTAAAAGTTTTCTTCTTTCATAAAAGACAACTCTTCCATGAGTAGGAAAATCCTTTATCGATTAACTAACACCTTTCATATATAAATTTAATTCTGTTTTTCTCAAAGAGGGAAAATAAACTCTCCTTATTTTTGTATTTAATACTGAAATAATATTGATTTACTGCCAGACAACCATATTAACAAAGTAGCTACCTAAGTTATTAACATGAATCGTGAGGATAAAATTATATTAGAAATAAATGTGCATTGATGTCTTCAACTTAACTATATGTATAATAGAACATTAATCATCATCACGGGCTGGGTGCAGTGGCTCACGCCTGTAATCCCAGCACTTTGGGAGGCCAAGGCAGGTGGATCACGAGGTCAGGAGATGGAGACCATCCTGGACAACACGGTGAAACCCCGTCTCTACTAAAAATACAAAAATTAGCCAGGCGCGGTGGCGTGCGCCTGTAGTCCCAGCTACTCAGGAGACAGGCAGGAGAATCGCTGGGAGGCGGAGTTTGCAGTGAGCCGAGATGGCACCACTACTGTACTCCAGCCTGGGTGACAGAGTGAGACTCCATCTCAAAAAAAAAAAAAAAAAAGAAAAATCATCATCATGATAAGTATTTTATTTTCTGATGTATCTTCTAAATACTTCTAAAATGATTTAAAGCAAAGTTTCTAATGTATAGATAATTACAAAAGCATTTGAACTCATTATTTGGAAATTTTATTATACATAAATTTGAAAGGATACTAGAAATTAGCCACACGCATTAATAAAAAGCTGTCCTGCCTCTGACTGTGTTGGATGTTATGGTTCATCACAATGCTGTACAAACATTTCACCATATTGTAAGTCATCCAGCTTCACCTTTCCACCACCATCTCCACTTTCTATTTTATTCCTGGGGCTGCTCCTATGTAGGTCGGTGGGGAAAGGGATGTCAGGCAGCCTCTGTTGGCAAGAACTGCGATAATTTGGAAATGTTGCTCAGGCACTGGGCCGTTAAGATAGGCATTTGGCATGAACACACATGACCAGATCGAGATAGCCACGTAACAGGCATAAGAGAAAACACCCGACCAGGTGACAGGTATAGGATGTGTTGGGATTAAGGCTGACTGGGTCTTTTTGAATTGCATTTACATGGCTTATTATTTAACTTCTTAAATTGTTTACAAAAAAAAGTAAACATATTTTTGATATGGTAGAATCAACATATGGTAGAATATAGTAGAATATGTAAACATATTTTTGATATGGTAGAATCAACACTTTGCTGAATTAAAAATTACTCATGATGATTTTATACTTTAATTTTTTTCCTAGAGGCTGAATGATTTCATACACATTTTAGGCTTGCTTTCTTTTTAAAGATTAAGCTGTTTCATTTCTAAACTTCTGTGCTTTCCAAGAATGCGGCTACTAAACCATAAAGTAATATTATTAAATGTTCCTCTTTACTTAAGCATTTTTGTACTTAGTTCTATAATTTATGTTATTAAGATTAAGACAGGGCCCAGGGTTTGCCATGAAACATACCACTATTATAGAAATCTATGTTATACCCAATCCAGTTTCTGGAAAATATTCCAGTGAAATTAATTATTTCTGGGATAGCCTGGATTTTTTTTTGAGATTGTCCTCTTAAAATTGACTACTATAATTTATTAAGAATGTTATCAGTAATTGAAATGTAATTTTAATTAAAAGCTAATTTTCTCTGATAGTTGATGTTTGATAATAGCCTCTTTGTAAAGATTTTCATTCGATTAACTTTTATACTCATAAAGATCTGTATATTTCAATTGCCAAAAAATCTCGTTGGTTGGAATTTTCTTGTAAGGTATTTTAAGCATGTATTTTAAGCATAAGCAAAGTAAAAATGTGTTTTTATTCTTATTAATGGCCAGTTTTACAAACATTGAATTCCTTAGCTTCTTCTGTAATCAACAACACTGATTGATCTCTGTACTTGCTCATCACTTATTTAGTGCCAATTATTAATTGAGGTGATATCAGGTGTTGAAGATACTATCATAAAAACACATAGCTTAGTGTGGTATGTATGCATGTATACAAATGACTGCAAGTCAGTGAAAAAAGTGACAATGGTTATGTGATGAGAATACCATAGGGTCCAAGCAAGGCATGATAAAATGTGCCTTGGTGAGTCAAGGGAAATGTTACAAAGGAACTGAAGTTTAGAAGTAAAGGAGAAATGCTGGACAGAGGAGTGGTGAAATTTCTAGGCTACAAAAACATCATGAGCAAAGCTACAATTACAGAAAATGGAATCATTTTTTGTCAGTCCATGGTGGCTGTGGGTAAGTTACAAGTAGGACATTAGTTGGTACCTGGAGAGATTAGATCACAGAAAGTTTTCGCTAAGTATGGGAAATTGAGATTTTATTCTCTAGCTACTGAGAAGTAATGGCAGGATTATAAGCAAGGAAAGTTCAGATTGTAAAACGAGAGAACTCATTTTTGCAGTCAGCTGTAGGAATCATTAACTAGTGGTGGCGGGGAATGGGGTGTGCCTGGGATGTGCCTGAAGTCAAAGTAACCTATAAGAAGCCTAAGTAGTTAGGAGAGGTGACTAGCTTCTCGGTTAGGGTAGTACAGGTCAAGGGGAAGAAGAGGGCAAAATCTCTCAAAAATGTTTAAGAGGAACATCACATGGGAGGGGAAATCTTCCAAAGTTTTATTTTAGGAAACAAGATGAACATTGATACCATAACGGTAGACATTTGATATATTGAAATGTTGATAAAACAGCATGTTTTGAGGAAGAGAAAGATAAATAATGGTTTCATTATGCACATCCTTGAGTTTGAGAAGGCTTTGTATGATCCTCCTTCTGTAAACAAAAAAAAAAAAAGTGAGTCTGGACTTTAGGATATATCTAAAGATAAATATTTGGTGTGGCTTTGACCATCTAGGGGAAAACTGGAGGGAGAGGGAAAAAAATCCAGAAAATGGATAAAAACAATATTTAAGCAACATTTGATAGAGTATCCCCTAAAAGACTAAGAAGGTATTGTGAGGTAAGAGAAAAATCAGTGGAATCATTTCATTTCAAGAGATCTATCAAGAATGGTGAGGTAAGCTGTAGAATTAGATATCAAAAATAAGTGAAGAAAATTTATACGCCTCTATGGAGAAGACTCCAATGCCTGAGCCAACTGTCAAGGTTCATCTTATATTTTGTATCATTAGGAGGGAAATAAAGAGAAATAATTCTCAAAATTAATTCAACTACCATGTAAATGAGAAGAAGCTTGCTGTTAACCACAGTTCTTTAGTTTCCTCTATTTGCTAAACATTTTATTATGTGGACAAAAAAAATTAAAAAGGATGTAACTTTCAAAAATGGTTCTTACTCTTAAAAAGATAATTCTGGTTCAACATAAATTGTACCCAAAACAAGGAAAAAGTATATAAATCGTATAAATAAATATATAATCCTAAAACAGTGCTAAGTAAATTATGGCTCTTAATATTTTTTGACTAAACATTCAGGCCAGTAGAGAAAACAATTTATTGGGTGAGGTTTCCTGAGTAATTGGAAGTACTACAGCAGAGCAATTCCAGTGTGAAAGTGTTCATGTTGGAGATGAACCTTCAACAAGAGTGTGACTTGCCCTCACTAAGAAACAAGATCAAGTGTTATTCATGGGTGATGCCTAATAAGCACAAACTTTAGCTTTATGTTTATATGCAAAATAGGTGATTATGATAGGAACCCGATCAGTGTAAAGATTGGATTACTTTAATCCACATTAGAATATGCTTTCAAGAAAGAGTTTGCCATTTTTAAATGGGTAAATATGGTTTCCCTTGGTGCTATGATCTCTGTTTCTCTTTGCTTCTTTCATGAAATAAGTCTAATTTTCTTTTATTTGGACTATGTGTGGCCATGTTCTTTTTAACTAACAAAAAAATAGCGTGTCGTGTATGTGTTCTCAGTTATATGCAATGGAATCTATTGCTGTTGCTTAATGTTTCAGTTTCAGAAATTTTTATGGAGTATTTTGCTTTAGTTAGAGAGTCTATTCTTATATTATGCTGTAAATTGAAATTTTATGGGTCACCACCTGTGAAATGAGGTCTGTACCTTTTTGAAAATCTGTCCTTACAATTGGATATGCTATCTTGTACTTAAAATTCCTTATCAGGATAGGAACTTTACCAGTTGCCTCTATGAGGGGTGGAAGAGAAGGCAGGGTCTTTCTGAAAAGCAGTATGACATAGACAGACACATCAGAAATGGTGGAGCACATATTTTACCATAAGGTCTGGTTAGTTAATTTAAAATTATTTATTATGTGAATTCATTCAAAGAGGGGCTAAAACACTTTAGTTTGTAACTCCTGATTGATTTCTCCTCCTTAATGCTCAAATGAATATACCGGATTTCCTTTATCACATGTAAGCAGAGACGTTATAACCTGTGGCATCTCTCAGTTTCTTTATTGCTTTTTTTATATATTATTAAAATATGGCACTTGGAATAAAAATCTACATAGATGAGTGGCATAGTAGTTCCATTTTGAGCTCCAAACATAAAATTGGAATTCCAATAGCACATCTTTGTATTTTGATGTTTCACAGCTTTTTAAAGTAACACAAATCTTATGACTTGCACTATCTTTGGCTGTTTAAATTGTAAAAATGAGTCACTGACACTTAAACTCTATGTGAAGAAAATCTTTGTTTCTGAAACCATTGATGTAGACCTACATATTTAAGTCTGTGTTCTTTTCAAATTTCAAGAAAGAATACTATAATGTAGATACAAACAGATAGTTGGAAAAATCTATTAAAAATGAAGATGTGGCCGGGTGCGGTGGCTCACGCCTGTAATCCCAGCACTTTGGGAGGCCAAGGCGGGCAGATCACGAGGTCAGGAGATCGAGACCATCCCGGCTAACACGGTGAAACCCCGTCTCTACTAAAAATACAAAACAAACAAACAAACAAAAAAAAACAGCCGGATGTGGTGGCAGGTGCCTGTAGTCCCAGCTACTCAGGAAGCTGAGGCAGGAGACTGGTCTGAACCCAGGAGGCGGAGCTTGCAGTGAGCCGAGATCGCAACCACTGCACTCCAGGCTGGGCGACAGAGCGAGACTCCGTCTCAAAAAAAAAAAAAGATGTTCAGAAGTTAAAAAAAAGTTCTGAAGTATGTTCTTGATCTCAAAGTAGAAGCTCTTTTTCATCAAGGAGAACCTTGTTTCATTTTTAAATGAAAGTAGAGATGCAACCCCGTCTCTAAAAACAAAACAAAACAAAACAAAAAAACAAAAATTAGCTGGGCCTGGTGACACTGGCTTGTAAGCCCAGTTACTTAGAAGCCTGAGGTGGAAGGATCCCTTGAGCCCTGGAGGTTGGGGGCTTGCAGTGAACCAAGATCATTCCACCGCACTTCAGCCTGGGTGACAGAGAGAGATCTTGTCTTAAAAAAAAAAAAAAAAAAAGCAAGTAGAAAGTAGAGAATTTGCTGCTGTTGTTTAATCTTGAGTGATGAAGTCACATAGCCAAAGCCTGCAGAGTTGTGTTTATACTAATATTGTTTTTATATCTTTTCATATTGTTTATACAAAGGATTTAAACCAAGTAGGAAGATAATTTTTGTGAGACCTGGCAAATCTAGTTATAAAAGTGGGAAATTCATTAGATGAAAACATAACTTTTTATAATCATTTATACAGCACCAAAAAAACAGTAAAATTTTAAAGAAATAAATATTATTATGAAGTAGTAAAAGAGTATACATATAAAAAAAGCTCAAATTATGCTTTTGGTACCCTACTTTTTTGAATAAATTAATGTATTGGTCCTATTCAATATTGCATTTCAATGTGATAGTAGAGTTAAGACATACGCTTTTTGCATGTGCCTGGGTGTTAAGTTTGTAAATACAACCAGCAAGAAGATCATTCATTTCATAATAGATACAGGTGTAGAAAGGACTTTTCTGTTCTCTTTTCTGTCAGTGAAAAGGCTTCTAAGATTCTGTTTATCCCTGGTTCTTAGGTGAAGAGTACAATTTTTTTTTTTTTTTTTTTAATCTCAGGTGACATTTATTCCACCCCAGGAGAATTCTTTAAAAGGAACATTCCAGCAGAACGGAAAACTTCGCTGTGAAATCACCCTGACTTCAGGGCGGGAGGGACGTCAATGGGAATCCACACCTTCTCGGACTTTCCAAAGTCACCCGCTCCCGAGCCCGCAGGATAGAGTGGCCAGGCCGTCCTCACACGGCGGCTTCTGCGGGAGGCGGCCCCGGGCGCCCCGCCTTCTCCAAGGACATTCCTAACCGAGGTGCCGGGGCCAGCACCGCCGGGCTCCTGAACGCACCTGCTGCCTCTAGGACAGCACCTGGCAGAAAAGGGCCGCGGAGCCGCCCTCCCCTCCCTCATGCGGCCCCGCTGGATTCCTGGAATCATATTTTTGGACCTGCTGCCGCAAGCAGTTCCCGCCCTCGGCCCTTTCAATTCCTCTTTCGGGAGGCGACTGCTCTCCACCCCTCTCAGGAGGACGAGGCGCGGCCTGGGGATCCCTCACCTCCAGCCCAGCAGAGGGAGGGCCGCGGGGAAGCGGTTTGGGTTTTAACCATTGTGTTTCTTTCGCACTTTGGAAACGGACTCCCGGCTTCCCCGCGGGGAGGCGTCTGACAGCGAGCGTTTCCTGGACAGCCCCGCAGCGTCTCACCGGCCTGCGGGGGGATCCTGGGGTCGCCGGGGGATGGGCGTAGGGGACGCGGGGCGGGCCGGGGCTCCTGGGACCCTGAGGCCAGGCCTCGCCGGGCGGAGCTGGGGGGCGGCAGCAGCGCTGCCTCTCGGGAGGGGTTGGAGGCGCGCGAGCGCCAGGGGTTTCCCCGCATCCCGCCCGCCGGCTGCTCACCGTCTCGGGGTCGTTCTCGAACACCTCCCGCGCCTCCTCGCGGCTGCACAGCTCCTCCACGCACTCCCTCTCCAGGTGGCCCTGCTTGGCCTCCTCGAAGACCTGGAAGGCGCGGCGCTGCCTGGGCCACAGGAACTGCGTGGCCTCGCGCGCCGGCAACAGCGCGGCAAGCGCGCACTCCGAGGCCAGCAACAGCAGCAGCAGCAGCAGCTGCGGCGCGCGGCGCAGGGCGGCGGGCCCGGGCGAGAGCGAAGGGGCCATGGCGGGCCGGGGACGCGCGGTCAGAGCGCCCGGGAGGCCGAGGAGAGCCGCGGGCGCCGCGGGGCGGAGGCTCCGGTCATCCCGTCCTGGCGGCCCTTAAGGTCACATCGCGGCGGCGGCGGCGGATGCAGCACCTCGAGCGCTCGGTCTGGGCGTGTTCGGGCGGCTGCGCGCGGGGAGACGGCCGTGAAGAGTACAATTTTATGAAGAGGGATCCTGGAGAAGTAAACTCACTCGAAGAAAGATGATTTTGACAGTATCATGCGCTATGCCAGGATCACTTTCTCAAGCTTGGAGTCTCGTGTTATACCTTTTGACTATTAATTCCTTTCCTCCATGTGGCTCTTTAGCAGTCTGCTTCAGTTCACCTTTTTTTGGTCTTTAAAGAAGCTGTTTACTAACTTATATTTAAATGGCTTCTTTCAGGAAAAGAAAAATTTGACACACTTCTCTCTCTGCTCCTCCCCCCCAAGTATTTGAAGTTTCTTTTTTTAATTGTGGAAAGAATGCAAAACATAAAATGTACCATCTTAGTCATTTTCAGCATACAGTCTGGTGGCATTGAGCGCAGTCACATTGTAGGGCAACTGTCACCACCATCCATTCACAGAACATTCTCATCTTCCCAACCTGAAATTCTGTACCCATTAAACATGAACTCTCCATTCCCTCCTCCTCTAGCCCTGGCAAACATTGTTCCATTCTGTATCCCTACGAAATGGATGACTCTAGGTAATTCTTAGAAGTGGAATCATGCAATATGTTTCCTTTTGTGTCTGGCTTATTTCACTTTGCATGATGTCCTCAAGGTTCATTCCTGTAGCAGGGTGTGTCAGAATGTCATTCCCTTTTAAGCCTGGATAATATCCCATTGTATGGATAGACCACATTGTGTATCCATTCATTCATCAGCGAACACTTGGGTTGTTCCCACCTTTGGGCTACTGTGAATAAGTCTTCTGTGAACATATGTGCAGAAATATTAAAAATTATTCATAAAAGATAATTGATTCAACCAGTACTTCCTGAGCTTTGTTATGGGGCAGACACAGTGCCAGTGGCCACAATAAACAAGACTGCAGACACAGCCAGCTGCCTCCTGGACCTCAGGGCCTAAAAGGAACAGAGACTTAGTGTGGTGAGGTAACTGTCAGGACAGGAGAAACAGGGACCCCATGAGCACATGGGCTGTAGCCTGCCCACCTCCCCCCCAAAAAAAGTCCCCAGAAAAGTTGTGTGACTTGGTATCTGAACTCTGAAAAGTGAATTTGGGAGAAGGTTGTGGGAGCAGGCAGGAGAGGGCAGAGCAGATGGCAGAGACCAGAGGCATCTGAGTCAGAGGACGAAATGTGGGGGTGCAGCCACCCAGGCTGAGGCACACGCAGGAGCCAGAGCAGATGATGCCAGCCCTGTGAACCTGTTAACATCTTGGGTTTATCCTAAAATAGTAGGAAGTCACTGAAACATTTCAAGTAGGGAAGTGACAGGATCTGGTCCCCACTGTACATGAACAGCCTCTCTGTGGTGTGAGTTCATTGGACTGGATGAAGGCAAAAGTTCAGACAGGAAGTGACTGTTCATAGCCAAGCCATCAATGATGGAGGCCTGAGCTCACTGGATAGCAGGGAAGGAGATAAGGCACAGCTGGGGGTGACTGAGCCCAGGAGGTGAGACAAAAGGTGGCATCGAGGAAAGAAAGCCACAGGCTTTTTATAACAACCAGTTAATTATATAACCAATGAATATATATAAATTATATTTATATATAAATATAATTTAAATATACATATGTATTTATATATAATTTATATATAAATATAATTTAAATATAGTTATATTTACACAACCAGTACATTTATATATATAAATTATATTTATATAACCAGTGAATTATAGGGTAAGTAGAGGTGTAGCAAAATATTGATGCTGTTGAGTGGGGTCTGGTGCTCATTTTCAGTTCTCCTCCAAGGATCTGGGGGTATCTTGGTCTTGGTCTGGTCAGATCTTTCTTCATCAGCCTGATTTGCTGCAGCCTGGTAGACCTTCTGGATGACCCACATCCAAAGAGCTACCATTTTCAGAGTACAATCTATGCCCTGTGTGTCTCAAAAAAGTCTGTTATGAGTTGAATTGTGTCCCCCCAAAATTCATGTATGGAAGCCCTAACCCCTAATATGACTATTTGAAGATAGGGCCTATAAGGAGGTATAAAGGTTAAATGAGGCTGTAAGCATGGGACCTTAATCTGATAGGACTGGCGTCCTTATAAGAAGGGGAAGAGACACAAGAGATCTCTTTCTCTGCATGTGCACAGAGAAGAGGCCACATGAGGCAAGAAGGCAGCCATCAGCAAGCCAGGAAGAGAGCCCTCCCCAGAAACCAACCCTGATGGCACTTCAATCTCAGACTTCCAGCCTCCAGAACTGTGAGAAAATGCATTTCTGTTGTTTAAGCCACCCAGTCTGTGGTATTCTGTTTGGAAGCCCTGGCAAGCTGATGCACGGTCTTAAGAGGTAGGTATTATCATTCCCATTTATAGATGAGGAAACTGAGGCTCAGAGAGATTGACTTGACTAAGATCCACAGGTGGTAAGCCACTCGTCCACTGCCCTGCAGTGGAGGCTTCCTTATAGCAAGCCTTTTGTTTTTGTGGAGAATTTTCTGCGCATATCCTTGAAGAACCATGTCTTTACCAACTCTAGTTCTAAAGTTCTAGCTGTGACTCTGCCTTACAGCCTGCTGTGCAGATCCACACAACCAGGTAACTACAGGGCCTGCTCTGCAAGATCACCCAGAGCAGGCTTCCCATCTCAGAGATGCAGAAATGTGCTGTACTTTCTCTGTCCTCCTGCAGTAGTGGGAAGGAGTTTTATGATAAGTCGGCTATATACTTTTCAGCTGGAAAAGGTGACTTTGTGGCTAGACAGGATTCCACATGAGTCGCCTGCTTCCTAAGTGAAGCATGTGCTTCCTTCTGAGACTGTGACATTGCAAGGTGCACACAGGAGCCTTGCTGCAAGGTTTCCAGTCACCTTCTTGTAAGTGCCTTGAGTTCCCAACTGCCTGGCTACAAGTCCAGTTCAACATGAAGCCTAATGAAGCAAGTTTTGAAGTTTTAGTTTGTACCAGATGAACTTATGATTTTTGTAGGTAAAAAATGACCAAATATCAGCAATTTCATATGAATCAACCTAATGTAGTTGGCCCTTTAATCCTGCCCCCTCCGTCTCATTATGTCCTCTCAGGCTGCCCTCAGATCACCCCAGATCCCTGGCTTCCTCCTCCAACCCTCCCTGGCATGGTCTCCATGATGGACAAGGATGGACACCTGGGAGAGAAATCCACAAAGAAACAGAGAGGAAATGGCCCGAGAGGTAGGAGGATAGTGTCAGGGTCCAGAACACATTACCCCAACATGTGGCCCCTTGGCCTGCCAAATATTTTACAGGGAAGGAAAAGCAGAAAACAGCAGGAGCAGGAAGGTCACTCTCTGACCCTTTCTCCCCTGAAGCATGGTCAGAGACGAATTCTCTGACTCGCCTTGCCTGAAAGTAGGTCTGGAGACCCTCATTCCAGAGAGATCCTGACTCGGTCCCCACACCGCCTTCTTCCCTGCTGGCCTCATCCAAGCCTCTGCTTAAGGAGGGCTCCATGTCCATCTTTAGCAGCTCAGGGTGGATTTATTCCCCAGCCTCTAAGGGCATTTTCCTGTGAAGCTTTGTTCTCTATGACATAAGAGGAGAGGGATGTTTAGAGGAGCTGGGGGAGGAGACCCCGGGGGATTTCCTTGTCCCCACAGATGCATCTGTTTGTGAAGCAAAACACATGCGAAGCACCTGGCAGTGCCCAGCACACAGTCAGTTCTCATGAAGTGTTGGTTCCCTCTCTGCCCGCTGCAGTTGGGAGAAACAACACACAGGGTGCCAAGATTCGGCTTGATGAGGAAAAGCGTAGCCCACATTCCTGCTTCTGGGCCTTATCCTCCATGTTGCAGCTCAAATTTAAGGGCAGCTCTGGTACCAGCATTGCTTGTGCTGAGGATAGGCCAGCTTGTCCTGTGCCCGGTGGTCCCCAGAAATGCTGTTGCCTGCTGACACTCTGCATCTCCAGTTCATCCCCCCCGTTCCTCTCCAAAGCCCACTCTACCTCCCTCCCCTCCCAATCCACCTGGAGCTCCCACCTCTCATCTTTCCTTCCCACTGCGGGGCAGGTGGCGATCTGCAGGCCTCCCAGAGAGAGAACTGCCTTTACCCTGCCCGAGATACTCAAAGCCAAGGGCACTGATCCATCTCTCAGCTCCAAGAGGATGGACTGGGATCTTTCCCTGATGCCCTCAGGGATCTGAGGATAAAGCAGGATAAAGCGTGCCGGGCCTGCAGGGTCTATAGGAAGTAAGACAGAGGGAGGCACTGAGCTGAGAACAGATAGGAAAAGGAAGAGCTTGTGGCCCAGAGCTAAAGAAGACATGACCCAGTGACCAGAAGACCCTGTCCCATTGGGAAAGGCACATCTTAGTGTGGAAGGGTCTGGAGATCAGGAGGGATTTAGACTCAGCAAGGACTCAGGCTCACTGCCCTCTGCTCAGGAGAGCAAAACCCTCTAGGTGAGGTTTCCTCTCTGTGTCTTTAATCCAGGGAGCAGGTGTCAGAATCAAGGGCACCATCAAAATAGGATGACAGGGACATCTGAGATGTGCCAGATTTTCAAAGGCCTAGCTGTCACAGCTGGGGGCGGATGGGGGACAGTCTTCTCATGGGTCCACCCTGCCCTATATGGCACAGCCTAGGACCCTTCGGTCAAAGCTGGCTCTTTCCACCCTCAGAGCAATGTCTCATCTGTTGCCTCTGAGTTAGGCAGGGCATATGTAATATAAATTTCACAGAAAGGGAAACTGAGGAATGGGGTGGGCTAAGTGACTTGGGCCAGAGGATAAGTGACTTGGGGTCAGGACTCAGATCTCCTTGGATCCAACACCAGATGTCCTTCTCCCACATGGAACCTTCTCCCTAATCTTAACACTTTTATGGCTCCATGGTTTCACTGGCGATCACAGGAGAATGAAGCCACAGAAACTGCTTGCATATTCACATGTGTGTATGCGCACATATTTGTGCATGCATGTATGTGTGTGTGTGTGCATGCATGAGTAATGTGTGCACGTGTGCAGAGCAAAGCGGGGTAGGGTTGGCAGTTCCTGATGATTTTCCGCATCTTGAACATTGTAGGTGCTTTTCCTGGGAGAGCCAGACAACCACGGTGTGTCAGCAGGAGGGGTCTCAGGACAAGACCTGTGAAGTGAAGATGAACAACGACACAGAGGCCTGCATTGAGCCCAGCCTCCTCTCCACAGAGATATGAGCTCTGTTGCCGTCTTCCCAGGCTGGCCTCGGTGTGGGAATGGGTTTGAGGAGGCAGGGCCAGGTCTCTGAGATCCCACCTCGGGCTGATTTGCAGGAAGAGAGGAGATAACAGAGAAAAATCTGTACAGCCTATCTCTCTCTCTCTCTCTCTCACACACACACACACACACACACACACACACACACACGTCCTTTTTAGCTTGGCCTTTTCACCAGGAGCATTTCTAAACATTGCTTCTTAAATCTTTTAGGCTGTAACCAACAGACATAAATCTATTTTCTGGTGAGACTCAGTGCACACATACAGATGTTGACAATTAAGCGATGTTTCAAGACAGTACTTATAATAAAACTGCCCAGAAGAGGGCACTGGTGGCAAATCTAGGCCTGAGTTTTTGTCCTTGCTGGAATTTTGAAGTATTTTAGCTGCAGATCTAGATTTGTTAAAAGTTGTGACATCCACTTGGTCAGTTACAATGGGCCCTTAAAAGAATAGCATAGCGTAGCATAGCATATCAAAATAGAAACCATCAGAGTGCATCAAATTTCACAAAGGTAAGTACTGTGTTGTGCAACACTTGCTTAATTGCCAATATCTGTATATATCTAGGGGATCTCTGTGTGAAACATCTTTATGACTGTGGGTGGCATTCATAGCAGTTGGAGACACACTGTTTCAGAAGCTTTTCTGAAAGGACTTTAGAGTGAGGAAGGACTAACCTTGTAGGCTTTTGAAGACAGGAGAGGTGTGGCTGGAGGTGGTGGGAGGGGGCACCAGGCCCCTCTCCCTGGGGAGTGTCGGGGAGCAGCAGCCAGGCCAGCACAGCATGTGGCTTCCAGGGGTCCTGGTGCTTTCTTCTTGGGAACTCATTTTCCTCTGGCATAGAAAGAAGAATCTAGTGAGTAAGGAAAAACATGGAAATAGTTCCAACCAGTGACTCTTGACAGATCACTCAACCATCCTGTGTCTTTGTGTCCCTGCCAGAAAATGGGGCAGCGGGGGTGACAGAACTACTTTTCTGACTCAGTGAAACATAGCCACTATAAAACCAAGATAAATAATCTGATGTTCCTTATGAGATACTATTCTCTACATTTATTTTTAGAGAATACAAATTAATACATGACCACCTACCTTAGAAATCAGAAAAAACCTGTATTTTAACATATTTTAGTCCTTCTAGAGTTCTTGGTACACTCAGGCACTCTGCTATGTCATGAAGAACCTGGTCTCTATCCTCAGGGAGATTCCACAAACTAGGAAACTAGGAGGGTCTCAGAAGAGAAAGATAATATAGACGGTTTCTCACTAATCTCCCCCAAAGTGGTACAACCCTGAGGGGTACAGGCTTCAGAGAAGGTTGAGAGCAGGGTGACCTTAATGGGTACCACACACAAGATCAAACAAACAGAAGTGTGCTCTGCAAGAGTGGGGGTGATAGGCAAAAGAAAAAAATATAATAAGGAGGCCTTACCTGGCTGAGAATGAGAATAAGGCTTGCAGGCATAAACAAGTGTGGTCTTTGCACAACCAGCATTCCTGCACATCTATAAGTACTCCAAGTCTCTGTACTGTGCCAGGAACAGGTGTGAAGTCACCCTCAGAGGTGTGGGGTGGCACCATGGATCAGTGAGTCCGTGGTCTTGTCTGAAAAATGGGGTTGGAAGGCAACAGTGCTTCTTGGACGGCAGGCTGAACCAGTAGGGATTGTGAATTGATTTTTTAATAAAATAGAACAGACAAAAGTAGAGTAGGACTCACCAGGGTGCAATACATGCACCACCTAAGGTAAATAAAGGGCATGAAGTTTCATTCCATTAGGCGCATCTGTACATCATGGGAATGTGTCAAATCTATGTCTCATTGAATCAAGGCCTAGATGCCCACTGGGGTCCCTTTTAGCCCTGCTGTTCACCTACTGAGTGATTATAGGATGCTTGTAGGCAGCTGCTTATGTACTCTTGCTGATGAGGCAGGTGTCAGGGAACCGAGAAATCTGGGGCCTGAGAAGACCTCTTTAAAACCTCAGGGGAGTCAAACACTTGCTGACAGAGGCTGGGCTAATTTTGGTTTTTAAAGAAGACCTGGCTCTGGGGCAAATACCAGCACAGAGAGGACTGGGGAGGGTGAAGGCAGGCAAACAAGGGGTGTATTTTGACTCCCTCTGTGTCTTTTCCCATTTCTTGGAAGGACATGTTCAGCTCCCCACCCACAGTGACCAGTGTGTGGAGCAGCTGACATCTCAAGGATTTACTTTGGGAAGATGAGAAAAGGGTGCTTTTCATCTGTTGGTGTTTTTCCAGCCATATCAGCCTACCTGGCGGGGTGTGAGGGTGTGTGCCACCCTGTCCCTCCTCTACTGATGTTTCTCCCCTTGTGCTGCCCAGGTGCCGTGTGACACAGGCTCCTGTGCAAAGGCAGATGGGAAAGCCCTAACCTCACTCACAGGGCAGCCCTCAGTCACCAGAGTCCAGGTTCTCCAGCAGCTACAATTTTAGGAAGTTATAGGGAAAGATATGAGGGAAAGAAGTGTCCTACAATTGTCAGGGATGGAGCACCTTTCCCTGTCCCTAAGCACACCTTCCTCTTCCTGCTGCCCGTCCCAGCCCCAGCTCCCTGTCCTCCCCACAGCCTGGTGAGAGGGATGGTGCATTGAAGGAAGTCCAATAGGCAGATGCTTAAACGGCTTCTTTGTGAAGCCACTTTTTGTTTTAACTTAATTCATTAATTTATTTTTATGACAAAGCAATGAAACATTTCTTTGTGGAACCAAATACCAATGTAACAGGTAAATGGGTTTCTGCCGCATCTCCACATTGTTGGGGGGATGCTTGAACACCCCCCACCATACACTCTTAAGGCCCAAGGCTGAGCTCTAGATGAGGGACTTTCCTACTCCTGGAAGGGCAGGCACTGTGTAGACAAACATGGAGAGAGAGCCAGAGTGACTTCCTTGTGTAGAAAAGTGACTTCCTTGGGGGGAAGAAAACCCAGAAATAATACAAGGTCAGCATATAAAACTAAATTCAATATTTATATGCTAGTAATAACTGGACATTTAAAATTTTGCAAAAATTCCATTTATAATACCTCTGAAAAATGAAATTCTTAGGTATATAAGAATCTGTATTCTGAAAACCAAAAATGCTATAAACAAAATCAAAGAAAGCCCAAACAAATGAAGAGATATATTCATGGATGGGAAAACTCAAAACACAGTAAAAATTTTAATTCTTCCAAAATTGATCTATTCCTTTAAAGCAAATCCACCAAAATCTCAGCACAGGATATTTTGTCTGTATAGACAAACTGATTCCTAAATTTATATGACAAGGTAAAGATAAAAAGATGAATTCAGTAGAAGGAGTTGTGCTACACAATTTTAAGTCTTACTCTGATGTTAGAGGAGTCACGACAGTGTGTGTTTTGGGGAAGGGTTGGATATAGAGACCAGTGGAACAGAACACAAAGTCCAGAAGTGGATCTACACAAACATGGCCAAGTGATTTCTAACAAAGCTGCAAAGGCAACTCAATAGAGAAAGGAGAATCCTTCACCAAATGCTATGGGAACAATGGCATTTTCATGCGCAAAATTTGCACCTCAACCTAAAATTCCTATCTTATATCAAAATTAATTTCAATGGATCACAGATTTAAATTTAACATGGAAAGCTATTAAACTTTTAGAAGAAAACAGGAGAAATTTCAACACCTAGTTCTTAGACATGACACAAAAACAATTCATAGGAGGAAAAACTGGAAAGGTGGACTTCAAAAAAATTTAGGGCTCTTGCTCTGTGAAGGATCGTATTAAGGGGACAAAAAGAAATGCTACAGACTGAGTGAAAACATCTTCAAACCATATAACATAGGACTTATATATAGAATCTATGAAAAACTCTCAAAACTCAACACATTTTAAAACACTGTCCCATGCGAAAATGGTCAAAAGACATGAAGAGACAGTTCACCAAAGAAAATGTGATCAGCAAATATGCACATATAAATATGGTCAGCAACATTAGCCAATAAGAAATGCAAATTAAAACCACAATGGGCTACCACTATGCCTGTTAGAATGGATAAGATTAAAAAATGACACAAAATGTTAGCAAGAATGCAAAGAAACTGGATATTTCATACCTCGTGGGCATGACTAGAATACGGTATAGTGACTCTGAAAAATATTTTGGCAGTTTCTTCGAAAACCAAACGTGCACTTCTCATGTGACCGAGGAATTATACTCTTTGGCATTTACCCCAAAGAAGGAAAAGTTCTCTCTCCTTAGGAGAAAAGACCACTTAGTATCGTGGAAGAATGTCCCTTTTTGCTGAGCCTTGAGGAATGAGGGAAAACTGATTTTCTGCTTTTTATGCTAGACAAAGAAATGAAACAACAACAACCAAGAAAAACAAAAAAACAAAACAAAACAAAACAAAAAAAACAGAAAAGAAAAAAAACCAGAAAAAAAAAAAACCCAGGTGAAACTGAGGGAAGTGCAAATGGGTCTTTGAAGGAAACGGGATAGAAAACTGCATATTTTTGGGACTTGAATGAAATGTTGTAGGTCTGCCAAGCCAGATCATCTTCGATCTTTCCTCTTAGATTCTATGGTTCTGGTCAGCTTACACTGTGAGCTAACATGCCCTAACTTAGATTCTCTAAGTCCACAACAGATGAGAGAAAAAAAATGAGTTTTAAGGAATCCAGCAAATCTTCACAGTTATCCCCCAGATTTGAAGCACACGTGAGACTGAATGAAGATGAGATCCTCAGCTCTACCTTACCCCTCTCCATCCCCTTGAGCATCACCATTGTCAAGGCCAGGTGCTGGCCAGGTACAATTTCCCTCTCACTGGTCTTCCATGCAGTTTCCCATCACCTGTCTAATCAGAGAAGGAAAGCTGACATGGGCACAGACTTTTCAGTACAGAGGAGAGAACATTCCAGCCCGTTTAAGGTTTCTTCCCATATTCCTAGTTTATGGACCTCCTGAGTGAAGAAAGAGCTTGAGGTCTTAGGTCCTGGGAGGATAGCATTTCTCTCATGACCCACGATGAGATTTTAGTGATCAGCAAATAGCCAAAAGGAAATAAGGTTTGCAGTTGCTGGCCCTAACAAGAAGATTTAAACAGGCATGACAACCGAATATCAACTCCATCTGCCAACCATCCCCGATGTCATTGTTCCCTTTCCACGATGGCCAACACTATTGCATGAAAATCCTCCTTGAGTCGGAGGAAAACGCTATTACCAGACGGAGTCCTCAAGGTACATGCGAGTTCTTCATTTGTTTGGTGGGTGTTTCCTTGCAACACTTCCACCCCTTCGGCTCACTTTGAAGTGAGCACCCCACTTTGGGGGGTGCTCAGAAGAAAGGTGCTCACTTGGGTCAGAGCAGAGAAAACTTCCCCAAATGAGCCACTCTTGGCTGTGACTCCCACCGCACCAGGTAAAGAGCCACATTTTCTCTTCCTCTGCCTCCAGCTCCCCTGGTTTCCCACATCACTCCTGCTTTTCAGCGTTGTTCTCCACCTTCTGAATTCCCCTCTACTCCAGTCCTACTCTTCCTTGGCCCCAGCCCTTTTAAAGCTCTTCGCATGCCTCCATGTCTCTGACTTTTTCGTATCTCACTTCCCATTCAAATACTTCTACTACTGAAACTCTCTTCCAATTTTTTTCTGACTTAAAAAAATATTTCAATGGTTCTATTTTCTTCAGTTTGATCTTCACTCCAACTTCCTTCTAGTCTAGTCCCTTTAAATGCTGCCAGTTCCCAATATCCCCAATCGCTTAGATATCCTCTTTCTTTCGTCTTTTGCCCCTACTGATGATCTGGTTACTCCTTTTTGGGCCAACATTCCCCAAAACCTCCTCAAACACTAATATTTTCCCCTCTTTTCCCCCAAATCTCCCTGTCAGGCTTCTGCCCCCAAGCATCTTCTCACCCCTTCACGCCACATCACCCAGGTCCTGTAGACTCCCACGCACCCGATTTCTGCATCTCCCCCTCACACCCGCTTGCTTCCCTTGCTCCCACCACGCAGTGCTCATCTGCTCCTCCCCGCTCACTCAGGTCTCCTGCTCAGGAAGCCCTTGCCGAAGGCGCGGGAGATTCTTGCTGAAGGGGGGTTCCAGGGGCAGCGCAGCAACCCGGGGGACCTTTCTTCTCCTTGTTGGCCTTGACCCCAAGTGTTCCCGGGTGCTGATGGGGCGACTGGGGTGTGTGAGCCCTGCCGCCAGGGTCTGGCTGGGGTTGCGCGAGGAGCTGTTCGTGGTTCTGAAACGATGCCAGCTCGGGCGCGGGCTGTGGCCTGGCGGATGAGCGCTGTCCGTGGTCCTGAAGAGGTTCCTGGGCCCCGGCGGTGGCGACAGCGGAGCCTAGGAGGCCGGCAGCGGGGACGACTACGAGGTAAGGAATCTGGGCGGAGGCTGCGCTTGCGGCAGCTGCGGATGCTCCCACAGGCTGCGATTCTAGGCGCTCAGCTCACTCAGCCGCCGCTCCAGCTTGTCGATGCTCTGGCGCTGGGTGTGGACGAGGCTCTGTTGGTTCAGCACGATGGCCCTAAGCTCTTGAGCCCGGCGCACCGGATCCTCCAGAAGGCTCTCCAAGCCGCCCGCCAGCCGCTTGCGCCCTTCCTGCGCCTGGGCGGCGGTGGGGAGCTCGAGGGCGCGGGATCTCAGCAGCTCAGCGTTCGGCTTTCTTCCTTCTCCCCATGGCCTAGTCTCCCTCTCGCCGCAGGCGCCGCGTCACCGCCATCCTGACTTTCATACACCCACCGCGGGGCAGGGTCATGGCCCAGGGCAGCCCTTCCTGTCTCTTGGCGTCCAGAGGAGGCTTTGCTACTCGCCGGGCATTGAGAAGAGGGAGGAGGCGAACAAGAGGTTCGGGCGTGGGAGGGAAGCAGGATAAACGCAGGTGACCGCAGAAGGATGGTGAATCTGACTGGCGAGAGGCAAAAGTGAGTGAGTGAAAAGGAAGCAGCGATACTTGCAAGGTGCGGTCGGGCCAGTAGGAGAAGAGAAGCAGATAAGAAAGAAAGAAATAGAAGGGGAGAGTCTGGCAGAAAGGAAGCAGAAAAAGGGTAGGTGGGGCAAAGAGACAGAAATGTGCTGGAGGAGAGGAAGGTGTGGGGCTCTGAAGGGGGGAATTCTTTTCCCTGGCCCAGCCCTTCCAGAGGCTGGGGTCCATCTAGAGACCTGCTAAGGAGAGGCCACACTGGCCTCTTTTGCTCGCAACAATCCATTCTGCCGGAGAATTCCTTGGAACATAATGATCCTGCAGCTCTAGGGGACCCTAGAGAACATCTGGTCCTGCTCCTTCCTTCACCGATGAGGAAAGTTGGGGTGGGAAGGCTGTTCATGCGGGTTTTCTCTGGGAATGAGACCTCAGGACAGTTTTGGCAGTTCCTACTAGGAACACAAACTAAATAAACCAGGCCCTCTTTGGCAAGTGATAACGCTTCCAGAAACTTCTGAATAGATCGTTCTCTTTGACAAACATTTATGAACAGTACGGTATTACCAAACATTAGGCTAGATGGTGGTAAGATAAGGATTAGTAGAATGGAATCTTTGGCTTCTTGAAGCTTATACATAAGTGGGTGAAATGAGTCATAGTTAATTTTGATGCGTGGTGGTGGTGGTGGTGATAAGGTAGAGGTTTGCTCAGAGTGCTATAGGAGCCAGCAGCTGGGAGATCCAAGAATGCTTCTTGGAGGAAGTGACCCTTGAGGTGGGAAGGGTTTTCTAGGAAGGGGGAAGACAGCATGAGCAGAAGTTTAGAGATATTAATAATCATGGACTGAATCATTCATTCATTTCTACAATAATTTTATGTAAAGTACCCACCAGATGCAAAGTAACGTACTAGGATCTCTGCAGGCTCCACCTGACATAGATAAAAAATTATGGTTTTTGTAATCAAATTGATTCAAGTCTATAGAGTAGATATGGCCTACACATGAGTAAGTAAAATACAAGTCAAAATTTCTGTAAGAGCTCTTCAAACCAAGTGCCGCAGAGTTTAAGGGAGGGGGAGGTTTCATTTGACTATGATGATCCCATGGGGATTCTTAGTCCCATGGGATCATTTTAAATTGAGACCAGAGGGTGAGCAGTCTGGGCAGCTAACCTTGGCCAGAAAGGGCAGAGGAAGACGGGCCTGCTCCGTCTCGCCTCTAAGAAGGTGGGCAGGAGGGAGATGCCACAGTGGATGCCACAGCTGCCACAGCCTCCTGCAGAGACCAGGTGGAAAACCTGGCTCTTGGCCACACAGGAGGAATCCCTAAGCCTAGCTGGGAAGGTGACCGCATCCACCTGTAAACACGGGGCTTGCAGCTGAGCTCACACCTGACCAATCAGAGAGCTCACCAAATACTAATTAGGCAAAAGCAGGAGGTAAAGAAATAGCCAATCATTTCTTGCCTGAGAGCACAGCGGGAGGGACAATGATCAGGATATAAACCCAGGCATTCGAGCCAGTAACGGCAACCCCCTTTGGGTCCCCTCCTTGTATGGGAGCTCTGTTTTCACTCTATTTCACTCTATTAAATCTTGCAACTGCAAAAAAAAAAAAAAAAAAAAAAAAAAGATCCCATGGCCACAGGGCTCCTGCCCAGGGGCTTGTCACTTGCCCCACCTTCTTCCAGGGTCACTCCTGCATCCCTGCTCCCTAACCTGCCCCACAGCCTTGCCTGGATTTGTATCTCCCTGGCTTGAGGCCAGTTCCTCCAAGTCTATGGCACCTCCCTCCCTCTCAACCACTTGAGCAAACTCCAAGACACCTACCTTGACACCAACAATTATGTCAAAGGCCATTAGACTCTTAGCATGACTATTTCTAGAGACCCCATATCTGTTACTGAGACCTTTTTTCCTGTAGGAAAATATCCCTCCCACCTGCAAGAGCTGCCCCTGCTGACCGCACCTCTCTTCTCCCTCTGACCCCAGAGAAAGGGGCCTTGGTCAGCTGGGATCTTCTGCCACCATTAGGGACCAACGAGGGCAAGAGGAAAGTCACTGATGCCCAGATATTTGCATCCAGCACAGCTACAGGTCCTTAATTAAAAGTGTACTGTTAGTTTCTGCTCAGTTTTTTATTGATTTGTGCTGCTGTTTTCTCTGGAAGCCTCTTTAGGGAATTGAAGAGTGCACTGGTGCAGGGGCTGGGTGCAGCCGTCCCCCGATGAAGCACAGCAGACAGAAGCCCCAGCCCCAGCTGCGTGGCCTCAAGCCAGCCTCCCGCTCCCTGAAGGTGGTCCCCACGCAGACCTGGGATAGTTCCATCCCCACCCCTTCCAGGGTAACAGGGCTGAAGAGTCTGTCCTGGCTCTGTTCATGTTGAGGCAATAGCCCTAGTCTGGGTTTAGGGGAGGAAGGCATGGCAGAGTCCCCTAGGATTTCCAGTTGTCCTCTTCTTCCTCTGCCTGTGGCTGCTGGGGGTTGGCAGAGATGGTTTGTTGTCTGACACAGGGGCAAATGCTCCTCCCAGCCCCTCACCAGTCCCAGAGTTGAAGAGGCTGGAGGGAAAAGGCTGAGTGAGGGAGGTTGTTGGGGGAACTCTGGGTCCCCCAGGGCCCAGAGACTTAAACACAGGAAGAAAAAGGCAAGAGAGAATTAACGATGCCCCAGCCCACGGCAGACAGCGGCCCTGCTTCCTACCCTTGTGTCTCAGGACCAGCTTGTTGAAGAGATCCCACATCAGTCCCCTGCCTTGGCTCACGGCTCTCACTGCAACAGGAAAGCCACGGAGTGGCGTGTGGGGTTCAGTCACATTCGACCCCCAGCTCCGTGTTCCTGCCTCCTGTAGTTTTGTTATTAGACCCCTTCTTTCCCCTTGGTTTAGCTAGGAATGAGGGCCCCAGGCCTGCAGTTGTCCAGGCTCCCTCTACCCTAAAGGTAAGAATTCCAGGGATCTACAGTTTGAAAACCACTATGTTATCAGCCAGGTAGAACAAGAAATGAAAACTATTAAAAAATAAAGGATTTCTGACCAGCTAACAACCCCACAGAAAATCTGCCAGAGGTCTAGAAATGAGACTGAGGTGGCCTCAGAGAGCTGCTCCCACCTGAAGGGGAGGCTGCTGCTGTTGTCCTGCCTGGCACCTTGGACTGCAGTGGCCGGGGCCTGGGGTGGGGATGAGGGTGCACTGACCAGCACCGCAGCAGCTGGGGGAGGTTGGGGTGCTGTTAGCGTGCCATCTTATAGGAAATGGGAGAAAGTGTGGGGTGCCTAGGGAAGGAGGTGATTGAGCAGGAAGCTGGGCTGCTATCCTAGCACCCAGCTCACTTGGCTTGAGAGGCTTGAGCCTGGTGCCAGGGGCAGAGTGGGTGATGCCGGGCCCAGGCTGGCACCATACTTGAGGTTGTCCACCAGGCAGGTCAGATAGGTAGGATGGCACATCGACCTTGGGCACTTGGCCCAGATCTGGCACGCAGAAGTAGTTCTCTGGGGCCTGCAGGATTAGTTCTCTGGGACCTGCAGGAGAGGTGACAGGGACCTGCAGGAGCAGCTAGCGAGACCTCGTGTGCACCCTGCACAGCTGTGGTGGCATAAGGGGTTCAATAGAGCCTCTCCTGGAGAAGAGCCTGGCAGGTCTCCCGGTTCCTGCACCTGCACCTGCCCCTTCCCTCTCCACCTGCTGCTCCAACTGCTCTCTCTTATTGATGGACAAGGGGCACTGAACAGTTTCTCCTCCGTCTCTGCCCCCAGCATCACATGGATCTTTGTTACAGCACCAGCCAGTCGGTCCAGGAAGACACACTTCTTGTATCTACAGGGGCGACGTAGAAGTCAGACAAGCCAGCACCTGCTGTCCCGAAACCATGTTCCTGAACTACCTCTCCCACATCATCAGGGACACTGTGCACTGAGGGGTCCCAGGCCACCAAGCGAAGCCACCCCGGTCACCTTCTGGCTCCCACCTCTATGCCGCACCTGAGTGTGATGCCCTGGGTCCCCATTAAGTCAGGCTGGGTCTCCCACCCATGCCCTGTGACCCCATTTTCTGACCATACAGGATCTCCGTGGTGTTGATGAGCAGCATGGAGACCTGGGGAGACCCCCGAGCCCCTCCTCCATGTCATCTTCCGGCTCCAGCTTGGCGCTCACACACACAGAAAAGGACTTCAGCTTCTCCTGGGAGGGCCGGGTGGCTGAGGGATGGTGGCTTTAGGAGTCGGACCAGCAGCTGGCCTACAGGCTGCTTGGGAGGAGAGAGCAGGGAGCACCCACTCCTGACCCAGATTCACTGCTTCTTCCCTCGCCTCTGCCATAACCCCAAAGAAGCAGATCCTGAACCTGGGCTCTTGCCTTCACCTTTATCTTCTCCACTCTGGGATAATTAAGAATGAATTGCTAATTATGCAGGCAGCTGAGCCAGTGCTGTGTAACCTTGCGGGTCACCAAATGCCAATCAGTAGAGAGAATAGGGGAGAAGGAAGGACAGAGGAAGTGAGGACAAGGGGCAAGGGGAAAGGAGGAAGGGGAGAAGAAAGGGAGAGGTGGGGAGAAGGAAGAAGAAAGAGATGAAAGGACCAAGAGCTTTGCAGAGAAATCACCCATTTCCCAGGGGAAGATGCTGGCAGTGGCATGGCTTCTCAGGTGAAGAGAATGGGCAGAGGCTGACAGGCAATGACAGATGACAGCATCCAAACTTCCACACACAGATTCTGGCCCTTCCCCTTCTCTGTGCTACCCCAACCCCCCTCCTGCCTTGCCATCTATGTCACGGGAAGCAGGTAACATGTCTCACCTGATATTTTGGGGCCTGGCCTCTCCCAGGTAAAGAGGGGGGCAGACAGAGGGGCAGGAAGAAGGGGCAGGGAGGGGCTGCAGGGTGCAGCTGAAGATAGCCTGGGAGGTGCTTGTCATTCCCTCCAGTCTCTGCACGCTCCCCGCTGCAGCAGAGCAGGAGGAGGGAGCACAGCCAGGAATGCCTCAGTTTCCTCATCTATAAAATGAAGACAACAGCAGTGCCTGCTCATAAAATGTGGCAAGGATCAAATGAGTTAATGCACTCAGATCAGTGGTGGTGCATGGTTAATGCTACATGAATATTAGTGATTGCAAAATATTATAAACAGGCCTTATCACAACCGTAATTAAATAACTGATCATGCATTGGTTACTTATGTCTGTCTCTCCTGCCAGAATGTGCACTTCAGTTGGACAGGGATGCTGCCTTGTTCATCACTGGGTCTATAGGGATTGCTCAGTACCTTGCACACAGGCACTGTTGGGTAAATATTTGCTGGCTGTAGAAAAGAGTGAAAGAGTAGGCCCCCCTGTGGAAGGAAGAGCATGAGTTGCGAGAGCAGAGCCACCACCGGAAACCAGGAGGCAAAGTGGGGCAGAAGGGAGTGAGCTCTCGGGCTCTCAGGAGCAAAAGCTTCCATGCTGGGCTCCCACCTTAGCTCCTCTCACACAGGGAAGCCATCTGGGTCCCCCAGGACCAGAAATCCCCAAAGGGGCTGCTCCTGGAGAGAACATTACTGGGACTGGAGAGAGGACTGATCAGGTGGGGGATGGGTGGCAACACCCACCTGCTGAAGATGTCTCCGGAGACCTTCTGCAGGCACTGCCGGGCATCTGCCACCTGCTGGACGGCCTCCTCTCACTGCAGGTCTGGTGGGATGTGGAACAAAGCATAAGTCTGATCTGCCAGGGGATGCTGGGTCCTTCACAGGAGTCATGGTGCCTGTGGGTGGGAGCCAGAGCATCAGAGCCACCCACGCCCACCGGCACCCACTCACCACAGGTAGGGTGGTGTTGAGACACCACAGCCCTTATCCTAATCGTGTGCACAGCTTCAGTCTATGCAGGTGGGGATGGGAGACAGAGCATTTGGTGGGAGGCCAGGAGCTCATAGGAGATGGGATTCTGCTGATAGCTGCTGAGCGAATGAGGGAGGGAATGGGCAGGACCAGGGGCTGGGTAATTGGTAGGGACAATGGAGGAACTTGGAGAAGGAGCAACATTTCCTCACCCCTTATAAGGTGCTTGGTACCTGCCAAGAATCCTGTCCATACATGATCTCAGTTCAGCTCCCCACCTTGGGTACACAAGAAAGGAACCCTGGCTGCAGAGGAAAACAGAGGCTGGAAACAGGGATACATGGGCAGGGTGGTGGTGGTGAGAGAATTGCCCGAATCAACTGCCAAATGGTGCCCAGGTTGGAAAAGCAAATGTGCACACATGGGTTCTTCCCACTTTAACCCTGAGGAATTTGAGGCCTGCGTCCTAGACAGACTGGGCAGTGGCTAGTGACTCTAGGTATAGCAGTGTCCAGGCCCTGCTCCCCCAGACTAGAGCTTAGGGAGCCAGAAGGAAGGAGGTGCATGACAGGTGGGAAAAATAATCCTCGAATCGCAAGGTGAGAGCACAATCTATTTATACTGGGTTGAATTAACTCCTCCCCCAATGCCACTAAAGCAGGAATCACACTGCAGATGGCACTGATTTGATTGGCAAGAGACATGCCATGCAGAATATTAACAGACCAGGCCCCTATAATTAGGCCTAATCACAGCCTGTTGCTTGAACATGGCCAGAAGGACATTCATCAGGCCTGGCACTGTGCCCTAGGCCAGCTCTACTGGGCACTATAGTGGGGCCCTCCATTGCAACAGAGGTGTGGGTGGGCCTGGGTGAGTGTGGTAGGAAATGCCTAGGAGACTTCATTTGGTCTTAAAAGGCCGTGTGCCTTCTCTGAATCTCTGATCCTTTCCATTTCCCATTCTCCAGGCTGAGAACTGCACTCGGATACATGGTTATTCCCAATCATAATAATGTGTGTATCATACACAATGCACTGCACCTCTTCACCACGCTGGCGCCTACCCCTCTGCTGCCTCTGCCGGCTTCCTCAGCCCCTTCTTCTACCCCGATAGTTCTCTCTTCACCTCCTCAGGCCAGCACTTCCCATCATCTGAGATGTCCGTCCTCCTTCCTCTTCAACTTTTTCTCCAGCAGTGAGTTCATTTTATAGATAAAATGAGGCTTAGGAGACATTTCAATTCATCACAGGGTCTGGATCTTATCTGCAAAACAATTCAAACAAACATGGAAAAAGCGTTTTAAGATCAGAGAAATAGAAACATGAAATACTTAATGATACTAAGCAATTAATTTTCTAGGTGTGGTAACAACGGTGCCAATCATAATCCCAAAAGATGCAATTCTGAATGCTGTAATCCCAAATGTTGAAACCCCAAATGTTGAAATACTGAAAGCTGAATTCTGGCGATGGGATTAGTGCATTTTTGGTTGCATAAAAGGTAGTTGTATCATGTTAGTTGCATCATGTTTGGTGGAACTAGCACCTTGTTGTGGTCTTTATTTGGAAATTAAGTATCGTTTAAGGAGACGCATGTAAGTGCCATGTTAACAAGAGGTGAATTTGTGGACTTAATTTTAGGTGTCAACTTGACCAGATTAAGGAATAACTAAAAACCTGGTAAAGCATTATTTTGGGTGTGTCTGTGAGGACGTTTTCACAGGAGATTACGTATGAATCTGAGAGGACTAGGTGGGGAAGATCTTCCCTTGGTGTTTGGAGACACCATGCAGTTGGCCAGGAGCCCAGGAGCCCAGAGATAACAAATACAGAAGGTGAATTGATCTGTCTCTGAGAGCTGGGACCACCTTGTCCCATCACAATTTTTGATCGATCTCATCAAAAGACTTAGGATGCTCTTCATGGTATTTCAGATGAACTAAGTTAGAAAGCTGGGTGCACACATTTACTAACCATAGTGATATGTGTTTATACATTTCTCTTTTTGACCTATTTCTTTTTTTACCTTCAACTTTTATTTTAAGTTCAGGTGTTCATGTGCAGGGTGTGCAGGTTTGTTACATAAGTTAACATGTGCCGTGGTCGTTTGCTGCACAGATCAACCCATCACCTAGGTATTAAGTCTAGCATCCATTAGCTATTCTTCCTGGCGCTCTTCCTTCCCACCGACAACCCCCAGTAGGCCCCAGTGTGTGTTGTTTCCCCCCATGTGGCTTTTTGACCTATTTCTTTGTGAATACGATTCATCTCTCATAACTGTTATACCCATGTGACTGTCATTAGTATACCTGAGTGTTTATGTTTATGAAAATATGTATGTTATTATTGTCTATTTTATTGTGTAAAGTGGCCTATGTTCTGTTGTGTTTTTATGTTTGTCAAATAAATCCTCTTTAAAAAATGTAAATGAATGTCTTTTAAAGAATTTTTTATTATTTATTTTAGGAATTTGATCTTTTGGGATTTGAGATTGTGGCATTTTGAGTTGTGCATTTTGGGATTATGGCCCAAACCCAGTAACAACAAAGATCAAATGGACTCTCTATTCTGTTGCATTGATCTATATGTCTCTGTTTATGTCAATATTATATTAACTTGATTACTATATTTTTATTTTATTTGAAAACACAGAATTTAAGGTCTTCTTTAATTCACGAAATAGGATACAAAAAGCATGAACTACAAAAAAATGAGAAATTGGACTTCACCAAAATTTAAAACTTCTATTTTTTCCACATGCACTTTCTGCTTATCTAAAAAACTTCTGTTTTTCGAACAACACTATTAAGAAAATAAAAGCTGGGTGCAGTGGCATGTCCCTGTAGTAGTCCCAGCTACTTGGGATGCTGAGGTGGGAGGATTGCTTGAGCCCAGGAGTTTGATGCTTGTAGTGTACAATGATTGCATGCCTCTGAGTAGTCACTGCACTCTAGCCTGGGCAACATACATCTCTAAAATAATAAATAAGCAAATAAAATAAATTTTTTAAAATGAGAAGATAAGCCACAGACTGGAAGAAAATATTTGTAAGACACATGCTAAAAAAGGGCTAGTATCCAGAATATATAAAGCACTCTTACTACTTAATAATAAGACAAATAATTCAGGAAAAAAATGGTGAAAAGATTTGAACAGATACCTAAATAAAGGTGGTGGATAAGTGCATAAAAAATACTCAACATTATTATTCACTAAGGAAATGAAACTTAAATCCACAATGAGATACCATAAAACACTCATGAGAATGGCTAAAGTTAAAAAGACAGACAATACCAAGTGCTGGTGAGAAGGTGAAGGAAATGGAACTGTCGTGGATTTCTGGTGAGAATGCAAAATAGTAGCACCGTTTTGGAAAATGGTTTGTTAGTTATCCAAAAAGTTAAACATAAAGTGCCCATATGACCCATCAGTTCCACTTCCAAGGGGAATGAAAATATATGTCTACACTAAGGCCTGTATGTAAATGTTTACAGTTGATTCATCCATAAGAGCCACAAACTGGGAACAACCCAAATGTCCATCACCTGATGAAAGGAAAAACAAATTTTGGCATATCCACACAGTGGCATATTACTCAACAACAAAAGGAACAGACTGTAGATGCCCATGCCAGCATGGATAAATCTCAAGAGCATTTCATTAAATGAAAGAAATCAGACATGAAAGACTACATACTATATGACTTCACTCGTGTAATATTCTGGAAAAAGTGAAACTGTAAACATAGAAATCAGATAACAGGAGCCAGGAGTTGGGAGTCAGAGGTGGGGATTGACTTTAAACATAAGGGAACCCTTTGGTGTGCGAAACATTTCCTATATGTTGATGGTGATGGTGGGTAAATGAATGACTATATACAATTGTCAAAATTCATCGAGGTGTATACTTCAAAAAGATAAATGTTATTGTACTCCCATTGCCAAATGTGACTGGCTTAAAAAAGATAAGTGTTACTGTATATAAATTATAACTAAAAAGTGATGAATAAAGGGGAAGACAGCACAGAAGTTCTGTATTCTCCCAGAACTTTAGCATGTAACTTGACTGTCCCAGTAATATTCTGAATAATTTTTAGCCATATGAAGAATAATTAGCAGGTACTTTGACTGTCCCCGTAATTATTCTTCATATTATTAAAAATTATTCATGTCTGTCCATAGTGCTTCACTGAGGTCAAGCTGTAACTTTACATGCTGAAAAAAGAAAAACAAGGAGAAAAAAATGAGACTATCTAAGAATGGACACTGGGATTAAAAAATAAAAACAGTTTATTTTATTTTCACAGAAAAAGCCTGACCTGTTGAGCAAACTTCTTGATGGTGAAGAGTATGAGGATCCCATCTATTATTGACTAAACATGTATAAAGCAAAATTGTTCTACTTTGTTGTAATGACCACTGTATCTATGTTTTTCAGGTTCTACAGAGAGTACTACTAGATGGAAGTAGCTGTAATAAACTATAGATTGTAAAGCAGTAAATTCTACAGGATAGCCTTTATTTGTAGCCTTCAACCCTTCTTCAGGGCTCCCTCTGCCTCTCCTTTCAGATAGAAAAATGATTTGGAAAAAGAACTACCCAAGATATTTGAGGTTTAATGGGATAGTCCTCTGTGGGAATGAGCTTCCAATGAAAGATGCTTAACACAAAGAAATTTTCTGTTAATAATGGTTTGTCACTTCAGTGGAGAAGGAATGGCCCAAAGCAGCCTCCCTTTTGACTCCTTGAATTGTATGATGTCAGTGATAATTTCCACTGCTGAGGTGCTCATTCCAGGCAGCATCTAAAGAAAATTTTGTATTTCTTTCTGGTGAGTATCTTTTTCAATGTTTTAGCTTACAAAAGATGAGTTAAAAGGCAGGGATATACTGGAAGGTGGCTTACCTAGCTGTTATCACTGGCACTATGATCTGATAGCTTTCCTTGTAGCTCTGGGGTTGGTTAACAGGTTTGGTTGACTCTGGTTGTATGCTCACAGATTAATTTAATGCTCCATCCTCAGTCCTGTTTTAGTCTTAAGCTTCATGTTCTTCCCTGGTGAAGTAATCATCTTCCACACCTTCAGCTATGACCAGCATGCTGACAATTACCAAATCCATCTGTCCTGTGTCAAAAATGATATATTTGGCCACTTACTGGGCATCTCCAATGGAATGGTAGGTAGACCTTTGTGAAACATGTATGCTTCCCATTATATTTCTTATCTGGGGATGGCACAAAGATCTACTCCATCACCAAGGTCAGAAAATTGAGATTCAACTTTCTCTCCTTTTCTCTTATCACGTATATAAAATCAGGCTCAAAATCCTGAAGAATCTAAGTCCTTCATATTATTTCAAAACATTTGCTCCCATCCTCCTGTTCCCTGCCTTATTTCTGATCCCTCTGATCTCTTACACAGAGTCTACCACCTGTACTGGATTTTTATCTTTTATGTTTTGACCTTTCCAGAATCTAGCCTCTTACTTCCTATTTTGGGGATCCTCTAGTTGTTCCTCCAATACCTATTTCCCTTCTCCCTAGTAGTAGGATTTTAACTGTCCACATGGCCACACAGGATCCTGACTTTGTTAGTTTTTCTTGTAGCTAGGTGTGGCTATGTCATTAAGTTCTGGACAATGGCATGTGACTGGAAGAGAGATACGCCACATCCAGGTTGTGCTCTTAAAAGAAAGGAACATGCCATCTCATTTTTCCCCCTTGCTCCTGCTAGCTGGAATGGAAAAGTGATGGTGGGAATCGGAGGAACCATCTTGGGGCTGTGCAATGGAACCTGTGAAGTACTGCAGAGTGAAAAGGCAGAGGCAGGCTGGGCCAGCAATAGCTTCACAGAGAGCTGCCAAACCAACTTGGAAGCTTCACAGGGAGCTGCCAAACCAACTTGGGCCTTCATAGGAGGAAGAAATACACTTCAGTTTGTGTCAGTAATTGTTAATTTTGGTCTTTGTTACTGTGGCCAGACAGATAGCCTAACTAATGCTCTGTTTATGAGGATAGCAGCCCATTATTCCTTACTCTGCTACCTGGCTACCAAGGCAAGGGCAAATGGCCTAAAGTTGCCAAGCTGGGATCCCACTGGGGTAATTAGGACTAATTCAGGGCAGTGGTGGCAGCGATGACCTATTGCAGCAGAATCCTGTTAGATTCATGAGACGGCTGCTGTGCCTACTCCAAACTACCTATGCTCCTGCCCATTTCCTAGTCTGATCTTACAGCATCTTGATAACTTGGCGCATTTTTGATACATCTCCAATAAATTTCTCTTTTTATTTAAGTGAGTAGAATAGGTTTATATGACTTGCAACAAAAAAGACTCCAAACTGATGTACCAAATTTCGATTTCACTTTCTTCCAATTTATTCTCTATGCTTCTGCTGAAGTGGTGTTTGTAAACTGATTTAATCCTGTATTTTCCCTGCTTAATACTCATCAGCGATTCCCCAGTCATTGCCTCCAGGATAACCTCCTTAGTCTGGCATATGAAGCCTTCCATGATCTGGCCTCCTATGTCTCTCTTGGGACCTATTGCTACACCTTGTGGTTCAGCCACGCTAAATCACCCAGCTAGCACAATATCTCCACATTGCCTGTATTTCTGCCTGGAATTCCTAACTCCTCCTTCTCATATCTACTTGTCAATTCTTATTTAACAGACATCTTAGGGTTCCTTACCTCTATAAAGCTTCCCTAACTGCCCCCACACTGGTCATCCCTAGTAGATAGACAATTCTGTCCTTTGGGCTGTACACTGTATCCTGTCCTTAATCATCTTTCTACCACCTCACCAGGACCTCACCTGCCTTCATGTCCTCCTCCACAATATTGCGCTACATTTCTACTTATAGCACCTGTTTTTTTAAATGATTGGTGCTTAGTGTAGTAGACCTGTATTAAATAAAAACATTTGAAAAGTTTAAAAATAAACCGATAGGTGGCAGCAGAGTCCTGCTGTTAAAAGTAACCTTTGCAATTCTAAACGTTTTTAACCCTCATGAGCCAGCAGGTGGTGCTGTCTGACACCAAAGCGCCACGTCACAACCGATGCGCAGTCTATCACTATTTTATGTGAGTGCAGATTTGTATTAAAACCGGAAAGCATGGACACCCAGACAGCTTACTGTCAATAAGACTGTACTATTCACTGTCTTCAACAAAAGTCAGCTATTTCAGGAAACTCTCGTCCAGAAAGATAAAAATTGCAAGTAACTGTTGTTTGTTTCAGGAAATTCTCCAGAAAACAACCCTTGAGAAAATCAGACTGTTCAACTTTCCAGCTGATAGCGCTGAACAACCTTTGACTCCTCAGGACTCTTCAAAATCCTTGATATTTACTGATCCTTAATTACCACATCACGATCTTTACCAAATTCTGATCAACCTCATGCCCCCACCTTGAAAGACCCACCTTAAATGTTATAAATATCCCAACTTTGGCATCTGGCTTTGAGACACTACTAAGAATCTAGATAGTGTGAACCCAAAATATCTGAGACAGGTCTCAGTCAACTTAGAAAGTTTTTTTTTTTTTTGCCAAGGTTAAGGATGTGCCTCAGGAAGTCCTGACAACATGTGTCCAAGGTGGTCGGGGTACAGCTTGCATTTATAAATTTTAGGGAGAATGAGACATCAATCAATATACGGAAGATTTACATGGTTCGATCTGGAAGGGTGGGACAATTCGAAGGGTGAGGAGAGAAGAGGAGCTTCCGGGTCATAGGTAGGTTTAAACATATTCAGATTGGGAATTGGTTGAAAGTTATGAAAAGAATGTCTGGGTTACCAGGAGGGGTTGTAGAGAACACGGTTTTATCATGAAGATGAAGCCTCCAGGTAGCAGGCTTTAAAGAAAAATAGATTGTAAGTATTTCTTATCAGACTTAAGGTGTGTGTTAATGTTAATGAGGCATGTCCAACCCTCACTTCCCGTCATGGCCTGAGCCAGTCTTTCAGGTTAAATTTTAGCGTGCCCTGGCCAAAGAGTTAGTCCATTCAGATCATTGCCAGGGGCCTTCAAATTCTATTTTTGGTTTACCCCAGGGGTTTCCTACCCCTGCAATAACTTTACCTAAAAGTATCCTGTTAGGAACCAGGCTGCATAGCAGGAGGTGGGAATCAGGCAAGTGAGCATTACTGACTGAGCTCCACCTCCTGTCAGATCAGCAGCAGCTTTAGATTCTCATAGTAGTGCGAACCCTATTGTGAACTGTGCATGTGAGGGATCTAGGTTGTGTGCTCCTTATGAGAATCTAATGTCTGATGATCTGAAGTGGAACAGTTTCATCCCCAAACTATCCCCACCTGAGCACCCCATCCGGAGAAAAATTGTCTTCCATGAAACCTGTCCCTGGTGCCGAAAAAGGTTGGGGACCACCAGTTCACAGTAGCCATCTCCCTATGGCGGTGAGCAATAAACTCAACTTTGCCTTATGAAGAGAGTATTTCACTGGTGTTTGAGAGAAGCCAGCATTTGACAATATATGTCAACCTAAACAAACAAAAGTATTTTAGGACTTTGCTACTCAGAGTGTGGGGTTGGTTAAAAATGCAGGGTCTCAGGCCCCACCTCAGTCCCGTAGAACCAGAATTCGCATTTTCACAAGATGCCCAGGTGACTGTGTGCACATCGCAGGCTGTGGTCTTGGGCATTATTCTTCTAAAGAATGAGTGCAGGCTGGGCGCGGTGGCTCATGCCTGTAATCCCAGCACTTTGGGAGGCCGAGGTGGGTGAATCACGAGGTCAGGAGTTCGAGACCAGCCTGGTCAACATGGTGAAACCCCATTTCTACTAAAAATACAAAAAATTAACTTGGCGTAGTGGTGATCGCCTGTAATCCAGCTACTCGGGAGGCTGAGTTAGGAGAATCACTTGAAACTAAGAGGTGGAGGTTGCAGTGAGCCGAGATCACGCCACTGCACTCCAGCCTGGGTGACAGAGCGAGACTGTCTAAAAAAAAAAAAAAAAGAATGAGTGCAGATGAAAGTTTAAACTTTAAAGAACAGTGGTTTTGTTCTTTTGTTTTTAGTCGGTTTATCACCAACAGAATAGGAGAAAGATTTGGATTAAAATTTCTGCTTTATTAAAAAATTCTTCAGTTTTGTGACCTGCCTTAAGAGGGTGAGTGGGTTTTTCAGGTATATGGGGAGACATTTATCTGCTGAATTCCTTTAGATCATTAAAAACAAAACAAACACAAACCTGCTGGTTTTTCCTAGGAGGCACCTGTGAGGACATGGGCTTGTATTTCCTAGATGCATTTTAAATCCACAAGCATAGTGTATTCAGTAATATCTAGAGAGCTGGTTGATATAAAGGTTTTCTAAAAATATATATTTTAAATTTGGGTCTGTTATTTATACCACACTTTCTTACGTGTTATATTTGTACCTTTTTTCAGTGGTGAGTCCCATTTGTCTTAATGATTTCTGCTGATATACCAAACAGATGTGATGAAAAGAATAAGTATTTGCCTTCAGAAGACATGGATTAAAATCCCAGCTCTAGGCTAGGAGTGGTGGCTTATGCCTGTAAGCCCAGTGCTTTGGAAAGCTGAGGTGGGTGAATGGCTTGAGCCCAAGAACATGGTGAAACCTCATCTCTACAAAAAACACAAAAATTAGCTGGGTGTGGTGGTGGGTACCTGTAGTCCCAGCTACATGGAAAGCTGAGCGGGGAGGGTCGCATGAGTTGCAGTGAGCCAAGATCACACCACTGTATTCCAGCCTGGGTGACAGAGCAAGGCCGTGTCTAACAACAAGCAACAACAACAACAGGGAAAATCCCAGCTCTGCTTCTTTCCGGCTATGTAACGTGGGCCTATCCACTTAACCTCTCTGAGCCTCAGTTTTCTCATCCTAAATGGGGAAGATATTATCTATATAAAAAAACTGATTAGGGGATTAAAAGAGAGAGTCTGTAATAAAACATCTGTAAACCACATTTGTTTTGTAGTTATTTCTCCTAAACCCTCATGCTGCCATAGCACGTATTACCAAGCAGTACAATGGAGGATATTAATGAATGAAATAATGCATCACCTATTAAGTCATTTTAATAGGAATAGAAGGGAGAGGCAAGAGTTTCTAGAGACGATGACTTACCACTCCCAAATACTGTTTCTTATGGCGGTAAATGGCAACTTTGGAGGTGTGGTAGGTATGTGGTTTGGGTCTGGGGTATCTTATATCACACCCCACATTGGCTACTTACTTAACTCTGCATCAGACAGGTTACATGTATTTCATTTAAAGTAGTAAATCAGAAAGTGCACTTATCTTCTGTTGAATTTCCTTTCATGTCAGCCTCTCTAAAAAACCACCTGACCCACTGCTTTTTGCTATTGCTGCTTAAAGACCTTGCTTCCCCCACCATGATTAGCCCTGTGCCTACACTAAGGCACTCCTACAGATTCTTCAACCTCTTCTCATGTGATGCAGAAAGAACAAAGGAGAGCCCTGATCAAACTGTGCAGTTTAGTAGAATGCCCAGAGGAGTAACTATGTTTATTTAGGGTGTTTCAGAGCTTGCTGCTCTGCCTAGTCTATTGTAAGAGCTCTGAAATTATTAGAGCTTTTCCTAAAAATATCCACACTTGGGTGTGACTCAGTCATAGAAAAACAACTGACCCAAGAAACAGAGAGTCTGAGTTTTGGTTCTTAGTTTGTTTTGTTCTTATTGTGTTTTTATTTTGTTGCGTGACAAACATGAAACCTCAGGTCTTGGGATAGATTTGAGTCCTGACTCAGCCAGTGATAAGTTGTTTGACCTTGGGTGAGTTACTAAACTTCTCTGGGGCTAAATTTCTTCATCTAAGAAGTGGATTAGATACAGCAACATATTATAGTTCGAAGCTTCTGGCTGGACGTTGTGGCTCACGACTGTAATCCCAGCATTTTGGAAGGCTGAGGTGGGAGGATCTCTTGAACCCAGAAGTTCAAGACTAGCCTGGGCAACATGGTGAAACCCTGTCTCTACAAAATATACAAAAATTAGTCAGGCATGATGGAGCACGCCTGTAATCTCAGTTACTCAGGAAGCTGAGGTGGGAGGGTCGATTGAGCCCAGGAGTTTGAGGTTGCAGTGAACCGTGATTGCACCACTATACTCCAGCCTGGGCAACAGAGCAAGACCATGTCTCCAAAAAAAAAAAAGAAAGTTTTTGTGGAATATGCCAAATAGGTCCAGCCTAAGGTGTTTCAAGGATCTATTTTTTAAAACTTTTTTGTAGAGATGGGTGTTTCACTATATTGCCCAGGCTGGTCTCAAACTCCTGGCCTCAAATTATCCTCCTTTCTTGGCCTCCCAAAGCACTGAGATTACAGGTGTGAGCTACTATGCCTGGCCCCCACAATGGTCTATCTGTTGCCCCAGGAAACAGTTGATTTCTCCTAGACCCATTGGGGTGGTAGCTCCAGAGCAGCCATAAACTGTACAGGTGACTCAGGAAGGTAGAAGATGGTGCTAAAAGAGACCCAGGGACAATCAGCTGACAACACACCCTCCTCAGCCCTGTGTTACTCTGTGAATGCTCTCATTTTAATAACTAGATTGAGTAGTCTTCTCTTCTTCTCTTCCCAAATGAACATTTGCTCTGCCACAATATTTATCTTTGTAAAATGCAAATATGATCATATTGGTCATCTCTTTTAAAAGGTTGATAATTTATTGTGAATAGTTTGTGTGTGGCATGGCACTTAATGCCTTCAGAATCTGCCCCAGTTTTACATTTACTCTTTGCCCTTTTCTGTATCTCCAAAGCATACCTTCAGACTGTCCATGTAGCACTCGTATGTGTCCTCTCAGCCTACCATGTGCATCCTCCATGCTTTGACTATTTATATAGGCTACTAATTGCATAGGAAACATACTTCCTTATCACTAGGTAAACTGTTTCTCATACTTCAAGTTCTAACTCAGTGATCATCTCCTGTAATCTCTTCATTCCCTCTGCAATTGATCACATTGCATTATAATTTTTTAAAAAAATCATCTAAGCCCATTCAAATGATTTATTTTCAACAAACATGTAAGCTCAATAATGAGTAACGAAAGGGAACTTATCCAATAAGATGAAGATGGCATCTCTTCTTCTAAGGTTTAGGTTTCAACCTAGAATTCCTGAAACATGGAATAGCCCACAACAAGAGACATTGCTCCCACAACAAAGCCTTGGGCTGCTACACACATGTGGATCATGAATGGATATTTTAGTATTTCCCTTGCTCTTCAATTCGTGTGATCCATATGCAACAATTGCTGAAAAGCCCACCATTCTAATGGGGACACTTGGTACCTCTTTAGCTTTTCAGATAAGTTTGGATCCTTGATTTTTTTTATATGAAGAAAGAGCAACACCTGTGCTGGCTGAAATAGTGATTGCCTGGAGAGTCTTCCAAGAGTGACAAAACTTCTTGTTGCTTGTTTTTATGCCTCGACCCCCAACCAGCAGATGAGCTTCAGGAAAGGCAGGTTCTTCGTTTTATTCTTCTTTATTTCCTCTATAGTGCCTAGCACACTTCCTTGAACATGGGTAGTGCTTAATCAATCAGTGCTTGGTGAATAAACACACACTCTCCAAAGCAAATATTGGTGAGAATGTAGAGCACTGCAAACTCTCATGTGCTTGTTATAAGAATTTAAATTGACAAAAATCTTTGAAAAACAAATTTTTATTATATAGCACAATTGAATATATGCATACCTATGGCCCAGCAATTTTGCTCTAGGATATACATCTTAGAGAAATGCTAGCATATATTCACTAAGAAAAATGAATAAGAATGTACTTAGCAGCATTGTTTGTAATAGCACTAAAATGGAAATGATTCCACGCACATAATACTGGAATAGATGAATAAATTTCAGTAAAATCGTAAAGCAGAATATTATATAGCAATGAAACTGAAGTCTGAAGTTACAGAAAACAATATGGTTGAATCTCACAAACATAATGCTGGTGAAAGAAGTAAGCTTAACAAATACGTGTGTGTGTGTGTATATATATATATGAAGTTGAGCAGTAGCCAATATTAAACTATATTATCTAGGGTTTTATATGTAGAAGGTAAAACTATCAAGAAAATGTTAAAAAGCAAAATAAAACAAAACCAAGTTATGATAATAGTAATATTTCTAGCAACTTCTGAGGTGTTAATGCTCCATTTCTTGATCTGATGGTCTATATGGGTGTTTGCTATATAATTTCTTATCAAAATTGAATATATATGTTTTATGCATGTTTCTGTTATATTGCACAATAAATAATTTTTAAAATTCAAAATGTGTTTTGCATATTAAAATTTTAATTTGGGCTGGGTGCAGTGGTTTATGTCTCTAATCCCAGCATTTTGGGAGATTGAGGCAGGTGGATTGCTACAGTCCAAGCATTCAAGACCAGCCTGGACAACATGGCAAAATCCCGTCTCTACAAAAAATAAGAAAATTAGCCGGGTGTGGCGGTGTGCACCTGGGGTTCCAGATACCTGAGAGGCTGAGGCAGGAGGATCACTTGAGTCAGGGAGATCAAGGCTGCAGTGAGTTATGATTGCATCACTGCACTGTAGCCTTGGTGACAGAGCGAGATCCTATCTCAAAAAAATTGATTTGTGCTTTTTTTAGCCTAGGTTTAATATTAACCAAATAATACATGAAAGTTATTTTTGTATATAAGTTAAACATCTTTAGAATCTGGTAAGTGAGATATAAAGAGAAAAATAATCAAAGGAAATAGGGTCCGGAGGTCAAGTAGGCAGTTAAACGAAGAAAGAGGAATGTAGTGATAACAATAGGGTGGAGAGTCTGGTCTTAAACATGAAGACTGTTTGCCTAGAAGGCTTTTGTATACTTGCTGGTCCTTGGCTGTTGGCTGGGTCAGGGCAGCTGTAACCCCACGGGCAGGCACACACAAGGAGAAATTGGTGCAGGTTAAAGAGAATTATCTGGGTAGAAAAGAAGGAAAGACAAGGATGTTCTCCTGCTGTGTTTCTCAGGCCTTTCTTTGACTCTAGATCAAAGCATCTCAGTTTTACTTCAATCTCTCAATCAGAAATAGCAGTAAGAATTCCTTTAGCCTTCTTGCAGCTCTGTCCTAAGTGTCTAGAGTCTGCCTCCAACCATCTCTAGGGTTAAGGTACTCAAATACTCACTACCATGTTAAAGAAAGTTACAGACCCTGCACTTACATATTATAATCACTACTTCCTAATGGTCTTTTGATTCACATTTATTTTTGAAGGATGAGTTTTTCTGTGACAGTCACAAAAATTCCAGATTTAGACTCTTCAGTTTGGGATCACCACTCCATAATATAATACCAGACATCACCTAAAGGTATGTGCTCTGTGCTATGTTGCAAAACATGGGGAAGGTGGTGTTTTGAGGCTTGCTACACAATGTAGAGAGACTCCATTCTTCTCGCTTTAGCCCTTGCCTATTCTTGTCTGGCTGTTACCACTCACTCACTCATCCACTCATTGCACAAATAATTTCAACACCACAATATTTTCAAGATCCTTGTTAGGTACAAGTCTCCTGAATATTTGTGGAGAACTCGTGAAAGACCTCAAAATTTGAGGGTTAATGGTATTTTGGTGCAGCCTCAAGGCCCATGCTGGACAATGTTAAATACATTTAGGGGAAAGATAGGTCTTTTTGAGATCCTCCATAAGCTCATAGGAACTAACTGTGTCAGTGGTGACAAATGCAGGTCCTTTGCCTTAATCTGACATTAACTTTCTTTTTCTGCTTCTTTTTTTGCTTTGGATGGGAGGAAGAAAGTCAAAGTGCCCACATTCCATGCCAGGGCTCTGGCTTCACAGTCCTGGCTGTAGCCTCTGACCTACCATAGCACCCGCTTGGCTGGTGGGAACTGATTTTGCATCACAGCTTTACCCTGCCTGAGCCCATCATACCATGCTCTTCAGTAGAGCCTTGTGGTCTCTGAGGTTAGATAGTAAAATAACAATGATGATGACAAGAGGGCTTTTTGGGATCCCTAGGTCTGTCCTTTGGTTTTGTGCTACTGTCTTATTCAAGTCATCCAGGGTGGAGTCCATTTTTTCCTTCTGGCAATTTCTGCATCATTCCGTACCCAAAGAACTGCCTGACTTTGAACTTTTCTAAAAGCAAGGAGGCTTCTAGGAAGAGATGTGGCATGGATATAAAAATTTATGATTGCAAAAATAAACTAATATGGTCAAATGATTTTCAACAGGATGCCAAGACTACACAATGGGTGTCTTATTCTATTTTGTATTCCTATAAAGGAATACCTGAGGCTGGGTAATTTATAAAGAAAAGAGGTTTATTTGGCTTATGGTTCTGCAGGCTGTATAAGAAGCATGGTGCAGGATTCTGCTTCTGGGGAGGACCTCAGGAATCTCCCACTCAGAAGGTTAAGGGGAGCCAGCATGTCATATGGCAACAGAGAGAGCAAAAGAGAGAGGAAAGAGGTGCTAAGCTCTTTTTAACAATCATATCTCATGGGAACTAATAGAGGGACAACTCACTCATTACTGTGAGGAGGACACCAAGTCACTCATGAGGGATTCGCCCCCACTGAAACACCTCCCACTAGGCCCACTACTACCATTGGGGATCAAATGTTAACATGATATTTGGAGGGGACACACATCCAAATTATGTTATTCTGCTCCTGGTCTCCCAAATCTTGTGTCCTTCCCACATTGCAAAATGCAATCATCCCTTCCCAATGACTATTCCCAAAAGTCTTAACTTGTTCCAGCATCAGCTCAAAAGTCCAAAGTCTCATCTGAGGCTTAAGGCAAGTTTCTCACAACTGTGAGTCTCTAAAATTAAAAACAAGTTATTTATTTCCAAGATATAATGGAGGTACAGGCATTGGGTAAACATTCCCATTCCAAAAAGGAAAAATCGGCCAAAGGAAAGGGGCAACAGGCCTCATGCAATTCTGAAACCCAGCAGGACAGACATTAAATCTTAAAGGTACAGAATGCTCTCATTTGACTCCATGTCTGACATCCTGGGCACACTGGTAGAAGGGATGGGCTCCCAAAGCCTTGGGCATCACTGTCCCCATGGCTTTGTTGAGCACAGCCCATGTGGCTGCTCCCAGGGGTTGGAGTGTGGTGCCCATGGTTTTTCTAGACTGAGGGCGCATGCTTGGTGGAGCTACCATTCTGGGATATGAACGGCAGTGGCCCTGCTCCCAGGGCTCCACCAGTCAGTGCCCCAGTAAGGACGCTTTGTTGGGGCTCCAACCCCACATTTCCCCCTAGGCACTTCCCTAGTAAAGGCTCTTTGCAGATAGGCTTCTGCCTGGGTACTCAGGCTTTCCAATATATCCTTTGAAATCTAGGTGGAAGCTGACAAGCCTCCATGGCTTTTGCCTCTGTGTGCCTGCAGACTTACCACCATGTTGAAGCTGCCAAGGCTTATGGCTTGTGCCCTCTGGAGCAGCAGTCCAAGCAGTCCCTGGGACTCTTTGAGCTGGGGATGGAGCCAGAGCAGCAGGAAAGCAGCATCCAACAGGGCAGTGGCACCCTAGGCAGTTCCCCTGAAGCCATTCTGTCTTAGGACATTGGGCCTGTGATGGAGGAGTGACCTTGAAGATTTCTGAAATGTCAGGGTCTTTTTCTCATTGTCTTGACTATCAGCATCTGGCTCCCTTTATTATTGCCAATCTCTCTAGCAAGCGGTGGCTCCAAGCCTCCTTGGATTCCTTTCCCTGAAAATGCTCTTTCCTTCTCTACCACACCTTCTCTGCCACACCTTGTCTACCACACAGTGGGCTGTGAATTTGCCAAATTTTTTATGCTCTGATTTCCTATTCATTATCAGTTCCAACTTTAGGTAATTTCTTTGCTCCCAAAACTGACCCTAGGTTGTTACAAGCAGACATGACTGTTCTTGAATGTTTTGCTGCTTAGAAATTTCTTCTGCCAGATACCCTAGGTCATCAATCTAAAATTCAGCCTACCACAAAGTCCTAGGACATGGACACAGTGCAGCCAATTTCTTTGCTAGGGCATAACAAGGGTGACATTTACTCTAGTTCCCTATAAGTTTCTCATTTTCATCTGAGACCTCATCAATATAGCCTTAATTATCCCTAGTTCTATCAGCATTTTGATCACAACCATTTAACCAGCCTCTGAGAAGCTCCAAGCTTTCTCTCTTCTTCCTGTCTTCTTCAGAGTCCTCCAAACTCTTCCAACTTCTGCCCATTACCCTGTTTCAAAACTGCTTCCACATTTCTAAGTATCTTTATAGTAACACCCCATTTCTTGGTACCAATTTTCTGTTGTAGTTCATTTTGCACTGCTATAAATAAATATGTGAGGCTGGGTGATTTTTAAAAGAAAAAAGGTTAATTTGGCTCACAGTTCTACAGGCTGTACCAGAGGCATGGCACCAGCATCTACTTTCTACTTCTTGTAAGGGCCTCAGGAAGCTTACAATCATGGTAGAAGGTAAAAGGGCTGCAGGCATCATATGGCAAGGGAGAGAGCAAGCAAGAGAAAGGAGGGAGATGCCAGGCTCATTTTAAAAATCAGATCTTGTGAAAACACATACAGAGAGAACTCACTCATTACCCTGGAGACTACTGTATTAGTCTGTTCTCATGCTGCTGATAAAGACATATCCACGACTGGGCAATTTACAAAATAAAGAGGTTTAATGGACTCACAGTTCCACGTGGTTGGGGAGGGCTCACAATCATGGTGGAAGGTGAAAGGCACATCTCACACGGCTGCAGACAAGAAAAGAGAACCTGTGCAGGGAAACTCTTCTTTATAAAACTATCAGATTTCGTGAGACTTATTCACTATGATGAGAACAGAGTGGGAAAGACCTGCCCACATGGTTCAGTTATCTCCTACTGGGCCCCTCCCACAGCATGTGGGAATTATGGGAGCTACAATTCAAGATGAGATTTGGGTGGGGACACAGCCAAACCATACCAACTACACCAAGCCATTCATGAGAGATCCACCTACATGACCAAACACTTCCAATAATGGGGATCAAATTTCAACATGAGATCTGAAGAGGACAAATGTCCAAATTATATCAGTGGGATAAAGGACAATTCCTTCAACAAACGGTGTTGGGAAAAGTGGATACTCAAGTGCAAAATTATGAAGTTAGACACTTACCTTACACCATATACAAAAATCAATTCAAAATGGGTTAAATATCTAAACACAAGACCTAAAGCTATTACACTCCTAGAAAAAAAGGGAGGAAAAAATGTTCATGACACTGGATTTGGTAATGATTTATTGGCTTTGACTCCAGAAGCACAGGCAACAAAAGCAAATAGTATGACAGGAAAGCTTAAGGTTAACTTCTGCTTGTTAACATAATCAACAGAATGAAAAGGCAATCTATGGATGGGAGAAAATATTTGCAAATGACATATCTGATAAAGCATTTTAAACAAATATAAAATATGTATTTAACATGTATATATACACATATACAAAAACTATATTTAAAAATGTATTTATGGAACTTCTACAACTCAACAACAAAATGACCTGATTTAAAAATGGGCAAAGAACTTGAATAGAGAATTCTCCAAAGAAGATATACAAATGGTCAACTAGCATATGGAAAGATGCTTAATATTACTAATCATAAGATAAATGCATGTGAAAACTACAATGAGATTTTACTTCATGCCCCTTAGGATGGCTACCATCAAGAGAAGAGAAAACAACAAATGTTGATGAGGATGTGGAGAAACTGGAACCTTTGTGCACTGTTGGTAGGACTATAAAATGGCGCAGCCATTATGGAAAATGGTATGGAGCTTCCTCAAAAAATTGAAAATAGGATTATCAGATGATCTGCCAATCCCACTTCTGGGTATATAGCCACAAGAATTCAAAGCAGGGTTTTGAAGAGACATTTGCATGCCCATGTTTATTGCAGCCTTATTCACAATAGCCAAGAGGTGGAAACAACTCAGATGAGTGGATAAATAAGTGAGAGATATATGCAATAGAATATTACCCAGCCTTAAAAAAAGGAAGGGCCAGGTGCTGTGGCTCACCTATAATCCCAGCACTTTGGGAGGCCAACACAGGTGGATTACTTGAGGTCAGGAGTTTGAGACCACCCTGGCCAAAATATAGTGAAACCCCGTCTCTACTAGAAAATACAAAAATTAGCTGGGTGTGGTGGCGTGTGCCTGTAGTTCCACCTCCTTGGGAAGCTGAGGCAGGAGAATCGCCAGAACCCGGGAGGCGGAGGTTGCAATGAGCCAAGATTGCGCCATTGCATTCCGGCCTGGGCGACAGAGTGAGACTGTCTCTCAAAAACTAAAAACAAATTTGTAATACCACAATTATCTGGATCACTTATAAGGAAATTTGTAATACCACAATTATCTGGATCATTTTCCTTCTTCACAAATCAATGTAGAAATTTTTACTTTTTACTCTTCAAGTTTTGAAGTATGGGTTTTTCTCATTTAAACCAGTGGTTCTCAATCAGGGCGATTTTGTCCCATAGCAGACATTCGTCAGTGGAGATATTTTTGGTAGTCACAACTTGGGAAAAGGGGATGCTACTGGCATCTAGTTGGTAGAGGCCAAGAATGCTATATCCTATAGTCACCAGAGCCCCCCATGACCAAGAAGAATCTAGCTCTTGGCTCTATGAGCCCATCTCAATAGTGCCAAGGTTGAGATAAGCCCTTATTTTAATAAAATCAGTTAATAACTGAAAATAAAATTATTAAATGTATGCTATTAAATGTTACATTTGTTAATATGTGTGTTTTCATGCAATTATATTTAGAAATAAAAATAACATTATGAGTAGTAACATTTCTTGGATTTTTGCTTTGGTAATTAAAGCAGGGTAAATCTCAGTTTAATTATAGGAGAGTCAGAGTCTCAGTTTCTATGCTGTTCAAATTCACCACAGAGGAAGAGATGAACTATTAGGGTTAGAAGACTAGCTGGTTGTAATCAAATGTTTTTAGGAGTAACTGAATTGTTCTTTTAGCAGTTTCTTTGTGTAAGAAATTCAGTTTATGTACGTAACATCCAAGGTCCTAGCAAATGTGAATGTATAATCAGTTATCCAATTTTCCATCTGTTATCTTACTGTCATCAATAAGAAGAGCATTTGATGAAATTATGTCTTAGGCACTTCCTAAATTATCCCAAAATGTCAGAAACATTTTATTAGAGTTTGTTCCTTTTAACAAAAATACTACAAACATGCAGTTGATTAGCAAGTGGATCTTTTTTTTTTAACTTTTATTTTAGGTTCAGGGCTGCATGTGCAGGTTTTTTACGTAGGTAAACTCGTGTCACGGGGGTTTGATGTACAGATTATTTCATCACCCAGGTATTAAGTCCAGCACCCAGTAGTGATCTTTTCTGCTCCTCTCCCTCCTCTCACCCTCCACCTTCAAGTAGACCCCAGTGTCTGTTGTTTCCTTCTTTGTGTTCATAAGTTCTCATCATTTAGCTCCCACTTATAAGTGAGAATATGCGGTATTTGGTTTTCTGTTAATGCATTAATTTGCTAAGAATAATAGCCTCCAGATCCATCCATGTTCCTGCAAAACACATGATCTCATTCCTTTTTTTATGGCTGAGGAGTATTCCATTGTGTGAATATACCACATTTTCTTTATCCAATCTGTCATTGATGGGTATTTAGTTTGATTCCAAGTCTTTGCTACTGTGAATAGTGCTGCAGTGAGGATTCATGTGCATGTGTCTTTATAGTAGAATGATTTATATTCCTCTGGGTATATACCTGGTAATGGGATTGCTGGGTCTAACGGTAGATCGAGCTAATGGTAGCTTTTAGCTCTTTGAGGAATTGCCATACTGCTTTCCACAATGATTGAAATATTTTTTACTCCCACCAATAGTGTATAACTGTTCCTTTTCTCCACAACCTGGCCAGCATGTTATTTTTTGACTTTTTAATAATAGCCATTTTGACTGGTGTGGGATGATATCTCATTGTAGTTTTGATTTGCATTTCTCTAATCACCAGTGATGTTGAGCTTTTTTTCATATGATTATTGGCCACATATCTGTCTTCTTTTGAAAAGTGTTGCCAGGCATGGTGGCTGATGCCTGTAATCCCAGCATTTTGGGAGGCTGAGGCGGGTGGATCACCTGAGGTCAGGAGTTCGAGACCAGCCTGACCAATATGGTGAAACCCTATCTCTACTAAAATTACAAAAGTTAGCCGGGTGTGGTGGCGTGCACCTGTAGTCCCAGCTACCTAGGAGGCTGAGGCAGGAGAATCGCTTGAACCTGGGAGGTGGAGGTTGCAGTGAGCCGAGATTGTGCCACTGCACTCCAGCCTGGGTGACAAAACGAGACACCATCTCAAAAAAAAAAAAGAAAAAGAAGAAAGAAAAGGAAAGTGTCTGTTCATGTCGTTTGCCCACTTTTTAATGGGGTTGTTTTTCCCTTGTAAATTTGTTTAAGTTCTTTATAGATGCTGAATATTAGATTTTTTTTCAGATGCCTAGTTTGCAAAAATTTTCTGCCATTCTGTAGGTTGTTGTCTGTTTACTCTGTTGACAGTTTCTTTCGCTGTACAGAAGCTCTTTAGTTTAATTGGATGACACTTGCCAATTTTTACTTTTGTTGTAATTGCTTTTGGTGTTTTCTTCATGAAATCTTTGCCCATTCCTATGTCTAGGATGGTATTTTCTAGGTTGCCTTCCAGGGCTTTTACAGTTTTGAATTTAACATTTAAAGTCTTTAATCCATCTTGAGTTGATTTTTGTACATGGGGTTAGGAAGGGGTCCAGCTTCAATCTTCTGCATATGGCTAGCCAGTTATCCTGCACCATTTATTGAATAGGGAGTCTTTTGCCCATTGCTTGTTTTTGTCAGCACTGTCGAAGATCAGATGGTCATAGGTGCGTGGCCTTATTTCTGGGCTCTCTGTTCTGTTTCATTGGTCTATGTGCCTGTTTTTGTACCAGTACTATGCTGTTTTTGTTACTGTAGCCCTGTAGTATAGTTTGAGTAGGGTGACATGGTGCATCCAGCTTTGTTCTTTTTGGTAAACAGATCTTTATAGTAGGCTAAATGGTGACCCTCAAAAAGATATGCCCATCCCCTAATCTCTAGAACCTGTAAATATGACCTCATTTTGAAAAACAGTTTTTTTTTTTTTTTTTTTTTGAGACATGGCCTCACTCTGTCACTCAGGCTGGAATGCAATAGTGTGATTACAGCTCACTGCAGCCTTGAACTCCTGGGCTCAAGTGATCCTCGTGCTTTAGCCTCCCAAATTGCTGGGATTACAGATGTAAACTATCACGCCCAGCCTGGAGGAAGGATTTTTGTAGATGTAGTTAAATTAAGGATCTTGAAATAAAATTATCCTAGATTATCTGAGTGGGCCCTAAATCCAGTGACAAAAGTCCTTATAAGAGACACACAGAGAGGAGGAGAAGGCCATGTGATGGCTTAGGCAGAAAGAGTAGTAAGCAAAAGCCAAGCAATGCGTGGAGCCACCAGGAGCTGGGAGAGGCAAGGAAGCATTCTCCCCTAGCAACTTCAGAGGGACGGTAACCCTAACGATACCTTCATTTTGGACTTTGAGCCTCCAGAACTACAAGAGAATAAATTTCCGTTGTTGTAAGCCACTTAGTTTGTGGTAATTTGTCATGCTATCCTTTAGAAACTAATAAATTTTTTTCTTCAAAGAAGAGTTTAAGAGCATCAATAGTAGTAAAGAAAAAAGAGAATGAAAGGGGAAAATAATCCAAAACTCCTTAGGAAGAGCTCCTGTCCTTCTGATATTAAAACAAAAAGCAAACTAACCAGAACAGTATAGCCTACTGGAAATCACTCAACCAGGAGTGAGAGAAATCTTATTGATTGGTAACTTATGTGATTGTTATTTTTGCAGGTTAGTGTTACTGAAGTATGCTAAATATATGACAGTGCTGCAAAAGACAGGCTAGGTGGTAGAGGAAGGAGCTATTTCACTGTTGCTTTTCTTTTCTTGCCAGAATGAAGATGGTGGCCAGACAGTGGTTGAATGATATATTGTAATTAAACTATTTCTTTCAGCTGGAATCAGGAAAGACTTTAGAGAAGGAGCAATCCTTAAGCTGGATCTTGAAGCATGAATAGGCGTTCCCCAGGCAGAGAATAGAATGGAGTCAGGGCAGAAAACACAGCATGTGCAAAGGCACAGTGGTGGAAATGTGTGTCATATACTAGGGAAAAATATGTGGTTTTGTGTCATTGCTCCTTCTAGAGCACAGGTAGTACCAGTAAAAAATAAATTTGGGTGAGGCACAGTGGCTTATGCTTATAATCCCAGCACTTTAGGAGGTCAAGACAGGAGGATCACTTGAAGCCAGGAGTTTGAGATCAGCCTGGGCAACATAGCGAGACCCTGTCTCTAGAAAAAAATTTGAAAAATTAGCTGGGCATGGTGGTGAGTGCCTGTAGTCCTAGCTACTCAGGAGGCTGAGGCAGGAGGACTGCTTAAAGCCAGCTGTTGGAGGCCAGCCTGGGCAACAAAGAGACACTCTTCCTCTACTTAAATTAAGAAAAAAAAAAAAAAAGAAAAAACATTTGGAAAAGTTGGTGGGGACTGGATTGAGATAGCACTTCATGATTTGTCTTGGCATTTGCCCTTTTTCCTGTGGACTATGGAAAGCCATTAAAGAGGGCAGTGCCATGGTTAGATCTACCAAACATGGTAGCATCCCTTCCAAGCTGGAATGTTGAATGAGGTGAGGAACATGCTGGGGCCAGTATACGCCTCAGAGTGAGCTAGGTCGGAGGCATGGCCTTTTCCCTGCTGAGACACTCCTGCCACCTGTGGTTGAAGACAGTCAAGCATGCTGGCTGTGGTCAGAAGAGGAGTAATTAGCCGGCTGATAATGCATAATGGGGCATGGTGTTTCCCTCTTAATGAGGAACGTTAGATGCCCGTATGTGGAAAAGAGTTTTGAACTAGTGTAAAGTTTAGATGTGATACACACACATAGTATGTATGTCTGTAATACTTTTAGAATGTCAATTTATTTTCCTCCCATGCTGAAAAATTTTGGAAGATTCACCTTAGTATAGCTATTGTTGGGAAATGTTAGTATACTTAAGAATCACCTGCCAGCCTGGACAACATAGAGAAACCCCACCTATACAAAAAAATACAAAAAATTAGCCAGGTGTGGTGGTGTGCACTTGTAGTTCCAGTTACTCAGGAGGCTGAGGTGGGAAGATTGCTTGAGTCCAGGAAGTCGAGGCTGCAGTGAGCTGAGATCGTGGCACTGCACTCCAGCCTGGGCAACAGAGTGAGACCTTGTCTCAAAAAAGAAAGAATCACTTGGTGAAGTTGTTAAAAATGTAGATGTTTAGGCTCTCCTCTCTGAAGTAGGGTCCAGAAACTCATATTTTTAGCAAGTCATCCTGTTGATCTGAAGCAAGGGATATTTGCCCACTGAGTTACAGGACAAAGCCCAAGCTCCTTAGTGAGGTGTTCAAGGTCCTTTATCTCTCTCCAGTCCTGAAATGTGTGCTCTTGCTTCACCAAATTCACCACTTTGTTTTAAACCTACCTGGCTCTATTGTGTTTCAGATGTTTCTCCCCACCCCTCTTCTACATTCACCCCACCCCTTATTGGGAACTCCCCTCTCTGTGAAGTGGGTTTCAGGCCCTTCCTTCCCCCTACTCTATAGATACGTAATTGTTACACTATGTCTCCATGCATTCTAGCTCATTTGTTGTGTGCCATTATTTTGTTGTATGCCTGTCTCTCTCATTAGTCTTTGAAATCTGGGGTGGAAGAAATCATGAGGTTTTAATCTTTCTATGCATATTGTTTAGCATACTGCCTGGCATCTCGTATGTGCTCAGTAAATGATTAATGGATGAGGAATGTGGGGCTGTACCTGGAGTCAGATAGAAGTGATTAAAGAAAAATACATCTCATTTTAGTGTTGTGGAAAGGAGAACCAGAACAGACCTTTTGTCTTCTCTTCAAGTGAAAGCAATTACATAAAGAATCCCAGTCTTGTGGTCTGAAGGAAGAATAAGGATTCCTTACCCATTCAGTGAAATCCTTCCAGAGGAATTAGCAAAGGGATAAAGCCTTGGCAGAGTTCTATTTACTTGTCTTTTCTTAGTAGTTAACATTAATAGTCTAGTGAAACAGGGCTTTGGGTTCAAAATATCCTTTTGCATCTCTTAATTTCCTAACCTTTCAAAGCACAAACCAAACTACTTTCTCCAATACAAGTTTTCCAATTCCTGATTCCTGCTTTCACTCATGGGTCCTTCTGAGCTCCCATAGCACTGCTTCTTCCTTTTCTTCCCTCCTTCCTTACACACCTGTCTCCCAGAACTAGATGATAAAATCAAGGCTTGGGCCACATGTTCTTATTTTCTCCTCATTTTTCCTCTCAAATAAGGATGGGAGAGGTTAGGAGAAGAGACTATTCTTTCCTCTTAATTTTGCACATAGTAAGTGCTCAATAGACATTTATTGACCACCCCCCCCCCCAAAAAAAAGGCTGTATTTTGTGTTATATTTACCTGGTTCCAGCCTTAGGAATGACCACTATTGTCTGAAGTCGATTAATATTACTGTTTTAGTTATTACTAGTCTGGCTAAAAGAGATAGAAAGGCTTACCGAGGAATGTGTTACCAGTGAGCTGGTAGTGGTGAGCTGGTAGAAATCTATACTTGAAATAATGAAGGCCAGGAGTGGTGGCTCATGCCTGTAGTCTTAGCACTTTGGGAAGCCAAGGCGGGCACATTGTTTGAGCCCAGGATTTTGAGACCAGCCTGGGCAATATAGTAAGACCCCATCTCTAAAAAAAAAAAAAAAAAGAAAAGAAATATTGACCAAAGAAGATGATTTCTGCCATAAATGCAGTGGATTATGGGTTATTTATTTATTTATTTATTTTGAGACAAGGTCTTGCTCTGTTACTCAGACTGGAGTGCAGTGGTGCGATTGCAGTTCACTGCAGCCTTGACCTCACTGGCTCAATAGATCCTCCCACCTCAGCCTCCCTAGTAGCTGAAACTACAGGCACGTACCACCCATGCCCAGCTAATTTTTGTATTTTTTTGTGGAGACAGGTTTCGCCATGTTGCCCAGGCTGGTCTTGGACTCCTGGGCTCAAGCAATCTGCCCACCTTGGTCTCCTAAAGTGCTGGGATTACAGGCATGAGCCACTGCACCCAGCCTGGGTTCTTTTTAAATAATGATATACATGGGTACATTTAGCATTGTTGCTTGTGCTCTGAGTCTTTTATAGTCTTTCTGGAACATGGCTTCCTTAGGTTCTTCCCTATTTCCTCACACATTTGTTTCTGCTTTCTGTTCCTTCCTTTGAAAGGTTCTTTTACCACGCTCTCTGACTTATTATTCCCCCACCCTTTGTGAGCTCATTTAACTTTATCTTCTAGCTTCACTTTGCATTCTGTAAGCTTACCTAAAAATACTTACTGAAAAATGCTTACTGAATAAGTTAATCAGCAACTGCCTTAATATTTGCTTCCTGTTGTTGTCTGTATTGTTTTGGGTCTTAGTCCTTTGTGTTAACATTTAACTACTTGCTTCATCCACAAGGACTGTTTGTGTCTAACCCTTCTCTGTGGTTCCAGGATCAGAAAATCAGTTGTTAATATTTTCCTTTTTGACACACCCATGCTCCTTTCAAGATCCATCTGGGTTCTGGGGCTCATCCCCCACCGACACACTCAGTCCCTGTGCCTCTTCACTGCTTTGCTTTTCTTCTTAGCACTTGTGCTGTATAGCGCACTATGTATTCTTTACTACTTTGGCCTACTTGTCAGTCCCTGCCTTTACAATGGGATGCTTCATTAGGGCCAGAAACTTTGTTCTGGAAAGTTTGTGCCCTAGCACCTAGAACAGTGCTTGGTTTATCTCACAGGTACTCAAAAGATATTTGTTGAACAAATTGAGTATGGTAAATTCATATTTGCTTCATGAAACTTTCTGTCTGGTGGCTCTTAATTTTAGTCCTCCTATATTGAGAGAAGACCAGGCAGCAGTACATGAAGAAAATGAACCAAAGCCATTTCCATGCCACTACAGGGCCTTTGCACTGCTGTTCCTGCTGCCTGGAACATTCTTTCTCCAGACAGCATCTGTCTTTCTCCCTCATTTTCTTGAAAATTTTTCTCAGAGAGACCTTCTTGGAGCCCTCATATAAAATAGCATGGCCCCTAGATTCCTCTGGACCTACCACACCAGCACTATCGATAACTCTTCCTTGATGGTTTTTCCATACTACTAACCCTATATATTTTGTTTTTAGAAAAAAAAAAAATCTCACTCTGTTGCCCATGCTGGTCTCAAACTCCTGGGCTCAAGCAATCCTCCCATCTTGGCTTCCCAAAGTGCTGAGATTACAGGCACGAGCCACCGCGCCTGGCCCCATACTACTAATCCTATCTAATTTATTATATTTGTTTATTTTTTATGTCTCTCTTCCTTCGCTATGATAGCAGGGACTTCGCCTATTTTGTTTCCTACTAGTGCTTAGAACAATGCCTGATACAATACATATTTGTTAAATGACTTAATATACAAGTCAACATGTAACAAGGAGTGCACACATCTATATTTTCTTAAAAAAATTTACCCCTTTTAAAGGAAAATTATGCTCACTCATAACAATTATTACTAAAATAAGTGAGAAAGCTACTTCTTTTCATCCTCTTATCTTCCAAACTAATTTACCATGAATTTTTCCCTTTACCTTCTTCTTTGCCTTCTAATGACTTTATTTAGCCAATATTTTCATTTTCCTGTCATCTTTACCCTCTCTATTGCCTATTTCCTCAAGACAGGACAACACATTTTAAAGCCAAAACATAACCTGAACAACAAACTGGGTTTTGCCAGCACCTATGTGTTCCTAGAGTATTATTTACAACTACAGAACACATTTTATATTTTTCTACGTCTGTGGATTTTTTTCTAGTTCTGTTGTTCTTTTAGTTTTATTTATTCTCTTAATTTTAATTAACGGTCATGTTCATAATGATCTTGAATTGTCTGATATTTTCTACTTGCTTTTTTGTTTGTTTGTTTTTTACAAATCCTTCCTTTAATTTTTTTTTTTTTTTTTTTGACAGAGTATCGCTCTGTTACCCAGGCTGGAGTGCAGTGGTGCAGTCACAGCTCACTGCTTCCTCGATCTCCTGGGCTCATGTGATCCTCCTGCCTCAGCCTTCTGAGTAGCTGAGACCACAGGCATGCACCACCATGCCCGGCTACTTTTTAAATTATTTGTAGAGACATGTTGTCCAGGCTGGTCTTGAACTCTTGAAATCAAGTGATCCTCCTGCCTCAGCTTCCCAAAGTGCTAGGATTACAGGTTTGGGCCATTGTTCCAGGCCCACTGAATTATTAAACTGGTCATCTCTGTTCAATCCCAGAAAGAGCTCAATACATTTTTTTTTTTTTTACTGTGATGGCTGTATTTAATGTGATTCCAAGTTACTTCTCATTTATCATCTTCCTCCTTTTGCTTTTCTTTATCCTTAACTTGTTTTAAAAATCTTTGATTTGGCCTTATATAAAATGACTTCCACCCATCCAGCCCCTAGTGACTGTCCCAATGAAATTTAGTGGATAATCTGTCAAATCTCTTCCTCCCTTAAGAAGACTTGAAAGTGAGAGAAGGACCAGGGCTTGGTTTTTGCCTTACCTTAGCACGGCTGCCCTCCAGGTACTTCACTGCTTTGTTTCTCTGTGCATTTCCCATTGGAAACAGAATATGCCCACCATGAGGAAGGCGACTGGTAGCCTCTTCTGCCTGCTCTAAGGGAGTCTAGCACCAACCAAAGTAAATCAGGTAACTCAGTTGCTCTCCAGGCCCCGTAAACTCTGCTTTTTGCTGTTCCCTCTGCCCTTGCCAGCTAACTATTCCTCTTCAGCATCTCAGTAATGCTTGTTTGGAATTTCCAAGATGTTTGTGTCAGAGGGACAGCCCGGTTTCCTGGCTGCTGGCTGTCTCATTCACCTGACTGTCAAGGAAGTCTTCATGAGTCCCATCTCACCTGGGTCTGGCTGAGCTTTTTGATCTGTTTCCCACACCATTAATTATTTCACTCTTATATGAAATGTTTCTTTGAGCATCTGTAATGCATTAGACACAGACTCTGAATAAGTAAAGACTGCGAGGATTACGTTGGGGAGAAAACGTCTTGGAAGAAGAAGAGTAGGGGTAGCTCAATTAGAAAATATTACCATTAAGTTTGCCATGGAAGTTGTTTCACCTTTGCAGTGGAATCACAGTAAGGGAGGCTGTGAGGATTTGTTTGCCTTCCAAGCCACAGCAAACTCAAGATGCTTGGGACTGTGAAGAATAGTAAGTAATTGCATCTGTTCCCCCACGGAAATTAGCATAACAATTCTTTAAATGAAAAGTGTTATTTTGCTTCCTTCTCCTGAAGAAAACTAGCTTAAAGTCAGTCAGTGGTGAAATCTAGAAGGGAGTCCAAGTCCTGAATTTACTCAGATTGTTGGCAAGTACCTGACTGCTTTGCTGATGAGAATCTCTGCCCTCTGCCCTTGGATAGGTGGAGAACTGAGAGGTGGAACCTGCTATGATAGACAGAGATAAAGTTGTTGTGGGCATTACCAAGGACTTCTTTTTCTTTTTTTAAATTTAACTTTTATTTTGAGTTCAGGGGTACATGTGCAGGTTTGTTTCATAGGTAAACTTGTGTCATGGGGGTTTGTTGTATAGATTTGTTTCATCACCCAGTTATTAATCCTAGTACCCATTAGTTCTTTTTCGTGATCTCCCTTCTCCCACCTTCACCCTCTGATAGGCCCCAGTGTGTGTTGCTCCCCTCTATGTGTCCATGTGTTCTCTCCATTTAGCTCCCACTGATAAGTGAGAACATACGGTATTTGGTTTTCTGTTCCTGCATTAGTTTGCTGAGGATAATGGCCTCCAGCTCTGTCCATGTTCCTGCAAAGGACATGATCTTGCTCTTTTTAATGACTGCATAGCATTCCATGGTGTATATGTACCACATTTTCTTTATCTGGTCTGCTATTGATGGGCATTTAGGTTGATTCCATGTCTGCTATAGTGAATAGTGCTGCAATGAACATATGAGCGCATATGTCTTTATAACAGCACAATTTATATTTCTTTGGGAATATACACAGCAATGGGATTGCTAGGTTGAATGGTATTTCTGTTTTTAGGTCTTTGAGGAATTACCACACTGTCTTCCATGATGGTTGAACTAATTTATGCTCCCAAGAACAGTGTATAAGCATTCCTCTTACTCCACAGCCTTGCCAACGTCTGTTATTTTTTGCTTTTTCATGATAGACATTCTGTCTAGTGTGAGATGTTATCTCATTGTGGTTTTGATTTGCATTTCTCTAATGATTAGTGATGTTGAGCTTTTTTTTCATATGATTGTTGGTGACACGTATGTCTTCTTTTGAAAAGTGTCTGTTTATGTCCTTTGCCCACTTTTTAATGGGTGATTTGCTTAAGTTCCTTATAAATGCTGGATATTAGACTTTTGTCAGATGCATAATTTGCAAAAATTTTCTTCCATTGTGTAGGTTGTCTGTTAACCTTGTTGATAGTTTCCTTTGCTGTGCAGAAGCTCTTAAGTTAAATCCCATTTGTTAATTTTTGCTTTTGTTGCAATCGCTTTTGGGGTCTTCGTCATGAAGTCTTTGCCTGTTTCTATGTCCAGAATGGTATTGCCTAGATTGTATTCCAGGGTTTTTATAGTTTTGGATTTTATATGTAAGTGTTTAATCTATCTTCAGTTAATTTTTGTATATGGTGTAAGGAAGAGGTTCAGTTTTCATCTTCTGCATGTGGCTAACCAGTTATCCCAGCACCATTTATTGAATAGAGATTCCTTTTCCCATTGCTTGTTTTTGTCAGGTTTGTTGAAGATCAGATAGTGACGGAACATAACTGAATATAATAAGAGCCATCTATAAGAAACCACAGCCAACATCACACTAAATGGGCAAAAACTAGAAGTGTTCCTCTTGAAAACCAGCACAAGACAAGGATGCCCTCTCTCATTACTCCTATTCAATGTAATATTGGAAGTCCTGGCCAGTGCAAACAGGCAAGAGAAAGAAATAAAGCATATCCAAATAGGAAGAGAGGAAATCAAACTATTCCTGTTTGCAGATAACATGATCCTGTATCTAGAAAATTCCATAGTCTCAGCCCAAAAGCTTCTTAAGCTGTGAACAACTTCAGCAGTCTCAGGATACAAAATCAATGCGCAAAAATCGCTAGCATTCTTATACCTCAACAACAGTCAAACCAAAAGCCAAATCAGGAATGCAATCCCGTTCACAATTGCCACAAAAATAATAAAACACTTAGGAATACAGCTAACCAGGGAATTGAAAGATCTCTACAAGGAGAACTGCAAAACACTGCTAAAGGAAATCAGAGAGGACACAAATGGAAAAACATTCCATGCTTGTGGACAGGAAGAATAAATATTGTTAAAGTAGTTATACTGTCCAGAGCAATTTATAGATTTGATGCTGTTCCTTTTAAACTACCATTGACATTCTTCACAGAACTAGAAAAAAACTTTTACAATTCATATGGAACCAAAGAAGGGCCTGAATAACCAAGGCAATCCTAAGCAAAAAGAACAAAGCTGGAGGCATCATGCTACCCAACTTCAAACTATGCTACAGGGCTACAGCAACCAAAACAGCATGGTACTGATACAAAAACAGACAAATAAACCACTAGAACAGAATAGAGAGCCCAGAAATAAGACCACACACCTACAATCAAAGACTCTTAAATCAAAGAGAGATAAAGAGAAAATGGGCTCGTGAATACTTTCTTCTTTAGCTTACTTGGATACCTCACTTGACTGTCTGCTGCCCTTAACTGTTTGTTGTTTTTTCTTTTCTTTTCTTTTTTTTTTATAAAAAGACATAGTCTTGCTCTGTTACCCAAACTGGAGTGCAGTGGCCCAATCATGGCTCACCGTAGCCTCAAACTCCTGTGCTCAAGCCATCCTCCCACCTCAGCCTCCTGAATAGCTGGGGCTACAGGCACACATCACTAAGCCTGGCTAATTTTTGAATTTTTTGTAGAGATGGGATCTCACTACGTTGCCTGGACTGGTCTCAAACTCCCAGCCTCAAGTGATCCTCCTTTTGCCTCCCAAAATGCTGGGCTCACAAGCATTGAACCACTGCACCCAGCTCCTTAATATATACTTTTTAAATGAATGATAATTCATCTGAATGAGAAGGAAATGTGAAAACCACTGGAAACAGAACAAAATTCTGTACCATGACAATGTTCTATACCAGTACTAAGAAAGATTATTCCTACAGCATTCTTTTTAAATATCAGTAATAATAAGGATAAATTAGGATAGTGGCAATCAGTTTGGTCTGTGGATAAAACAGGACCACAAGAACGGTTTTAGGAGAGTGATTCAGGTTGTGTTTGTGCTAGCAACGTCCCAAATGTCTCAGTTATTTCTATATATTTTTCTTTTTTCTGAGGAAACTCTCATTCCTGATAAGGGAAATTAGACTCAACAGGGAGCAGGAAAAAGGGATCTATTCCATAATTTAGAAGCCTGGGCAACGTAGTGAGACCCTATGCATTAGTCCATTCTCACACTGCTGTAAAGAACTACCTGAGACTGGGTAACTTATAAAGAAAAGAGGTTTAATTGACTAAACCCCTAAATGATGTACAGGAAGCATGGCCGGGGGAGGAGGGCTCAGGAAACTTACAGTCATGCAGAAGGTGAAGGGGAAGCAAGTACATATTCATATGGCGACAGGAGAGAGAGAGCAAAGGGGGAAGTGCTACACACTTTTAATCAACCAGATCTCGTGAGAACTTCATTGTGAGAACATCAAGGGAGAAGTTCACTCCCATGATTCAATCACCTCCCACCAGGCCCCTCTTTCAACACATGGGGATTACAATTCAACATGAAATTTGGGTGGGGACACAGAACCAAACCATATCACCCTGTCTCAAAAAAACCCCTCCAAATTAAATAAAATTAAAAATTCAAATGCTCAATAACCACATGTGACTAGTGGCTATGATACTGGACAGCAGTTATAGAGCATTTCTATCACTGTGGCGGTGACTGAAAATTGTAGGTGTGCCATCTACTCTCCTGTTTCAGGATGAGAGAGATAGGAGAGACTTACCACAGACATTGATCTGACTGCTGAAATGCTCAGTGTTTTGCTTACATTTGCTTTATGCCTTTTTAAATATCTTCAGCATTGTCCACAGACTGGGGGATACCAGCAGATAGTTCAGGGAAGTTTTGGAACAGGATTCCAGTCAGAAATTCATTGGTGGTTTGGCGAAATTATTTGGTGAAGAATCCAGAAAAGAATCCACTGGAAAAGCCAAAGAGAAAAAGCAGTCAGGAGAATATCTCAGGTTCAACCTAGTGAGGACTGCGATTGGAAAGGCAATTCTGATTAGAATTGGGAATATGACATCTAGCAGCCTATTTGGAAATTCAATGGACAAGAAGTTGAGAATGGAACCAGATGAAGGTTGGCAATTTCTCTTTTGATGACCATTTTAGGGGTCTGGGGTTTTCTCTCTATTTTCAGTATAGTTTTTCTTTTCAGACTCTCCCTACCATCTTTTGTGAGATTACAGTGTCATTATTGTTCCCTTGGGCTCTGCTCCAGATCAGGGCTCTTCCTGATCAGGGAACAGCTGGAAAATGCGCTCTTTATTCTGCCCTTTCTTGTGGTCCCTGGATCTGAGAAAGGGCCACTGTGGCAGCACTATATAACTCAAGGCACCTCACGTGGCAGGTAGGGGTGAGTGGGATGTATTAAAGGAAGATATGGTCAGCAGGTTTAGAATCTGATGTCATTCTCTGGATTGTCTAATCATGTGGGATCCCAGTGCCTCAGTGGACACATGGGAACTTATGATCATATCATTATGTAAAACAAAGATAAAATTCGAAGCCTCCTCATCACCATCTGAATGGACTTCTTCCTTGGCCAGGACACTCTAAATTTAATCTGAAAGACTGGTTCAGGCCATGAAGGGAAGTGGGGCTTGGACATGCCTCATTATACCCCTGATTGACATCAACACAGACCTTAAGTCTGATAAGAAATATATACAGTCTATTCTCTCTAAAGCCTCCTACTTGGAGGCTTCATTTGCATGACAAAACCTAGGTCTCCATAACCCCTTTTTGTAACCCAGACATTTGTTTTCACTGACAATAACTCTTTCAACCAATTGCCAATCATAATATTTTAAAATCTACCTATGACCTAAAAGCACCCCCGACCTTCGAGTTGTCCTGCCCTTCCAGATGGAACCAGTGTAAATCTTACATGTATTGATTGATGTATTATGTCTCCCTAAAATGTATAAAAGTAAGCTGTACCCCAGTCACATTGGGCATATGTCATCAAGACCTCCAGAGGCTGTGTCACCGGTTCATCCTTAACCTCAGCAAAATAAACTTTCTAAATTGATTGAGACTTGTCTCAGATACTTTTTGGTTTACTATTACTTATCTCATGAGTGTTCTACCCTACCTGGGGTCTCCTGTTTTTTAATCAAGCTTTGAAAATGTGCTGTGTTACAGATCTATGGCTAGCTTCTGGGGAGACACGGAGGAGTTAGGCTGAGCTTCTTATTTGGTGTTTATAGCCTAATATTCTAGGACTCTATAGCTACACGCTGTTGTAGCAAAGTATTTTTGGATGTCATGGCTGGTTTCTCCTCTGATGATACTTTCTTTAGTGATAGGTCTAGCTGTTTTGGCCCTCTTCAAGTGAAACAGCTGTATTTTGTTATATGTCTTATTCCAGAGGTGTCTGGCTTTAAGATGGAATCAGCCAATTCTATACTTTACCTGGGAGTTAATTTTTCCGTGTCTGCAATAACTCTCAGATACCCAATTTTCTGATCTTTTTTCTACTCCTTCCTCCCCCATTTTCACATAAAGGTCATTGGTATATTAGCTACTGAAATGAAGAGGGAGAATTATGCATTCCTTGACCCTATTACTGTAATTACCATTTTTTCCCCTGTGAGCTCATTGTCTAAAATTCTTTGACTAATAAAGAAAGATTTCAGATCAACTGATTGTGCCTTTATTTAGGGCTATGGTGATGATATCTTGATATCACATGCTTTAGGGTTGCTCTAAATCTATTTCCTGCTATGCATTTGATGTGGAGATGGAAGAATTTGCTTTTAATGTCTTTGACACCTCAAAGAGAGCAGAAGAGCTCCTCCCACAGAAATTGATAATGCTCTGTGGTGGAAAGAATAATGGGTTTAGAGTCAGATTTTAGTTCCAACTCTTCTATGTGTCCTTGGTAGATGATGATGATGATGATGATATTAATAATATCAGCCATTTATTGAGCACTTGCTAAACACTCAGTACTTACTAACTTCAGGGACGTTCCTAATCTTTACCACAGCCTCTTCAGGTTGGTATTAGGTTCATATCACATATGGATAAAGTAAGGCATAGAGGTGTTGAGAAATTTGCCTAGAGGTCATGTTGGGATTGGAACTCAGACAATTTTGCCTAACCTTTCTGAACTTCATTTTTCTTCTCATAAAAATGAAGGCATTGGGCTGACCTCTACATTTAGTTCTATTCTAATGACTTTAAGTTTATTGATCTCTAAGTTTATAACCTCTATGAGCCTGGAGTTTTACAGATAGGGACCCCACAATGACAATTTTAGGGTGTGTAGGTTTCAGGTGGTAATAATGAAAAGTAAGGTCAGGTGTCCTGGAAGCCTGCCTTTATCAGGACTCCAGAAACTTTCCTTTTGGACTCCCTGTTTTTCTTGGTTTTTGTTTTTGTTTTTTGGGGTGTGAAAATGCCATCAACTGAGACAATGAAGCCAATATCTCTTCCCTAAAACATATCAGCATAAATTCCTGAAGATATTCAACAAAACTGAGATCACTCCTACTCCAAGGGATGTTGGGAGGCTCAGATAAGGTAATGCTTGGAGGTGATTATAAAACTTGTCAAATTCTGTACAAATGCAAGACATTATTGGAACTGTCCTGGTATTTCACAGTTAAGAAGCTGGTGGGACTAGTTTTCCCATTTGATTTCTATGCAAATTGCACGTAGGAAGCCTTCTCTGGTTAGTGCCTATGCTGATTAAAGGGCAAGATGCTCTCAGCTTTGTTCAAGACACAGCAACCTCCATAAACATACCTCCAGGATGTCTGGTTACCGGCCAGCGTTGTCAGGTGAAGCATGCCATTACATTTCCCGTTAAATTTTCCTACCTGATTAAAAACTTAAAATGTAGTAGGGCTAAATTCTTTCTGGTTTAATCTAAAATGCTGCTTGAGTTGTGATTTCGAATTCTGTTCTATTCCAGGCTTCTCTTTATCCCCATCCTTATCATCTATCTTTATCTTCTTGCATGGAAAAGTAGAATACATTCCTGAATCTCCTGTGCTCCCTTTTCTGGCTTATTGCATCTTTGGGCTTGTGTAACACATAATGTTCTCATTTTGGAAACATCTGTTGCTGGATCACACAGAATTGGTGTCATAAGATGGCCCACTGAACTGAGAACAGAGAATATCTTTTTTTTTTCATGTTAATCTGTCTCTCTTTTAAAATAATTTTATTTTAAGTTCTGGGGTACATGTGCACGATGTGCAGATTTGTTGCATAGGTAAACTTGTGCCATGGTGGTTTGCTGCATCTATCAACCCATCATCTAGGTATTAAGCCCAGCATGCATTAGCTATTTTTCCTGATGTTCTCTCTCCCTCTCCCCACCTCCACCTGACAGGCCCCACTGTGTGTTGTTCCCCCTCTGTGTCTATGTGGAGAACAGAGAATGTCTAAAAAGTTGACTTGAAAAGATTCATTTCTTCTATCTTTTCATTTATTGATTTATTTATGCAGTAAGTATTTTATTGATCTCCCACTATAAGAACACAAATGGAGATAGAGAAAAAGAGATTGATCTCACTGGGTAAGATCCCAGCTAGCAGGAAGCAAGAGTGCTGAGGAGCAGAATTGAAAAAGGATTATAGTTCCTTGTGCCCATTCTTGCCCTCCATCCTATCAGATTTTGGGAGGGCCCGGGCAGCGGGGAACGTGAGGAAGACCACTGGTAAGGCTCGTACTACTCTCCCAAGACGAAAATGAATATCATACCTAGGCCCAACTCTATAACTAGGCCAGGAGGTAAAAGGCTAACCACAGAAGTAACGTACAACAAAACACCTGGAGTGACCAGAGGGTTGAAATATAGTAGGTGTGCAATCACTGTTTGTCATGTGATGTGAATGAACTGACAGTAGAAGTGGTGTTAGTAATCTATGAATCAGTCAATATCAAATATAGTTGTGGATGATGGAGAGGGGATGGGAAGAGAAGAACTGGGAGAAGCCCAGGAGAGAATGTACCCAGATTGCTACTAGAAATATCAGGGAATTTCTTATGGAAAGAAGGAGAAATGGGCCAGAATTTTGAGGACCAAGAAGAAGACTTGGAAATAATTTGATAATTTGTTGGTTCCCTCCCTCCCTCCCTACTCACTCTGCTTTCTCTCTTTCTTTCTTTCTCTTTCTTTCTTTCTTTCTTTCTTTCTTTCTTTCTTTCTTTCTTTCTTTCTTTCTTTCTTTCTTTCTTTCTTTCTTTCTCTTTCTTTCTTTCTTTCTTTCTTTCTTTCTTTCTTTCTTTCTTTCTTTCTTTCTTTCTTTCTTTCTTTCTTTCTCTTTCTCTCTTTCTCTCTTTCTGCCTTTCTTTATTTTGTCTCGCTCTGTCACCCAGACTGGAGGGCAGTTGAAGCCATCTTGGCTCACTGCAACCTCAGTCTCCCAGGTTCAAGCGATTTTCATGCTTCAACCTCCCAAATGGCTGGGATTACAGGCATGCGTCACCACACCTGGCTAATTTTTGTATTTTCAGTAGAGACGGGGTTTCACTGTGTTGGCCAGGCTGGTCTCAAACTCCTAATCTGAAGTGATCCACCCGCCTCAGCCTCCCAAAATGTTTTTTTTTTCTTTTCTTTTTTCCTTTTTTTTTTTTTGAGACAGATTGGAATGCAGCTAGTCACAGATGTGGTCATATCTCACCACAGCCTTGAACATCTGGTCTTGAGTGATCCTCCTCTTTGTCTTCGAAGTAGCTGGGACTATCAAGGCCCACAGAAAGCCCAGCAACTTGATGATTTCATATAGCTCCTGTGTACACTGGGGTTTGATCACTGCAGCTCCCTGGTGGCCCTAGGGGGTTGGAGGACATATAGAAGATTTTCTTTGTCATTGATGTTGAGTAACTGCTCATATAAGGCCCCTGTTGAGACACCTTAATGAAAATCATAAAGCCCTGGGGGACAAAACAAAAGAAAACAAAAAACCCCCACAAGGCCTGCCAGGAACTCCCATGATTAAGCATTTGGTGGATTCTTGCTGTTGTTCTTAAAAAATATTTTTATGTAAATGTCAAATACTTGTGCCTTAAGCAAGAGAACTTGCAAGCTTACATGCTTCCAGTAGGACTTCCTAGTAAAAACAGACAAGGAAAGTGAACAAGACATTTGCTGTTATGGGCTGCTTTTCGTGGAAGCAAAGATTGGAAGAAGTTGAGATTGTATTGATTTTAATTACTTGGAAACAAATTAGAATTTTCTTTGCTTTTTTCCTTTTCCAACTGTCAGTATAAAATAAATTAGGAAAATGTGCTTGTATTTCCCCAGAAGTGATGGGGAAAAAAGTGAGACATTTTGGGTTTCCAAAAGAAAAATGAGGAATTAGATACCTTCTAGTATTTCCAGAGAAACCTTATTGGCAGCAAATCCTGTGATGATAGAGGATCCCCAGAAGTTATTGTCCATGAAGTCTGCTATGCTGTGCTAAAAATTATGAGAGTGTTGTTTTGGAGTCAACTCCCGCACTGGGCCCCTACAGTCCAGACTAAAAATCAAAATGGTGTCCCTCATGTTGAAGTTCCATGGCATCCAATCAAACGGAAACTGAGTTGCTTTCTGACTTGAGAAATCAGGAGAGAGGGATTACAGTCTAATTTCCCAAACAGGCCAGTTTCAACTGGCAGGGTAATAAAGTGTTCTCTGTTTTAATCCTTACCAAAAAGAAAAAGGAAAAAGCAACCTGATATTATACAATCAGTTATTTCCCTATTGTTCTATTTCTTGGTTCCTTCATTAAAAGGAAAACAACTTTGAAATCACCAGTCGCTTTTTTTTCTTTCTTTCTGCTTTATTTAGCCATTTTCTGTCTATAAAACCACACTCCCCTGCTTGGCTTATTGGAACACTTATTCTATTTTGGGGAATAAAGTGTTGCCTGATTCTAGAATTGCAAATAAAGCAATTAATATCTTTAAATTGTTAGAATTTTATCTTTTGCCTGTTGAGATGTAGAAAGAATTCTGAAGGCCTTCGTTCTATCTCTTGATGTGCTAACCTTGGGCAAGTCACTTACTACCTTGGGTAAGTCACTTACTACCTTGGGTAAGTCACTTACTACCTTGGGTTTCCATTTTATTTAACATTCAATATTTAACTACCTACTTATGGAGGTGGCAATGTCTTGGGAACTTATTTATAGAATGATATTGATATGCATTCTGCCAATCTCTCAGAAATGGCATCAGAATAAATTTGGATTTGAAAGCCCCATGAAACATTCATAAATCTCCTGCATCTCAGAACAAAAGGCCACAAATCAAAGACGGAAGTTCTTGCCTCATTGAATACTGGACTTATAATAACAAAGCCTTTCATTCAATTAATGGCAAAGTGAAGAAAGATCAGACTGGAGATTTTCGTCATAGCAAGCTTGACTTGGTGCAAAGAAATGCAAGAGATCAAATCTGTGGGATGATTCAACTAAAGAAAAATCTCTTTCTTGGATTCCTATTGTCTTGCCATAATCTAAAATGTCTCCTTACTGATAGAGGCTTTAGACATTGTTTCCCTCCTCTTTTTCCTTCTTTATGAAGCAACTAATGGAAGCTATGCTAGGTTCTGTGATTAACCTATGCAGATTAGTTTGGGCTACTCAGGATATACTAACAGTGTAGCTCACTAACACTATACTAACACTATACTAACAGTGTCTTGGACAGGATAGAGGTTTATTTCTCTGATTTGTTATGATGGCTTTGTTCTGTGAATCCTTTCTTTATATATTCTCTGCCATCCCTATGGTGTTGCCCTCATGCAAATGGTTTAAGGTGACACACTACCACACCCACATTTCATAAGGCAGAAAAGGAGGAAAGTGGAAGTGAAGGGTATGCCTCTTCCCTCTAGGGACAAAACTCAAAGGTTGCACATATTAGTTCCGCTCATATTGCCTGGAGGCTGGGAAATGCATCTTCATATTGGGGAGCCATGTACCCAGCTAAACATTAGGGATTCTGTTACTCTGAGTGAGAAGAGGGAATGGGACAACTAATAACCTGGGATGCTAACAAGAACGACTCTTGGTTCCTTCCTAAAAATTGCTTACTTTAGTGAGAGAAAACAGAAGTCTAAATAGGTAATTAAACATATATTAAATATATATGTGTTTAGAGATGGGATCTCACTATGTTGCTCAGGCTGGACTTGAACTCCTGGGCTCTAGTTATCCTCCTGTCGTGGCCTCCCAAGTAGCTGGGATTATAGGCGGGTGCCAAGGAGCCTGGCTTGACTTTCTTCTTTCTCTAACTTGTTTCCTTTGCTGACTTTTCCTCTGCACCCGTAAGAATTTCCCTAGACTGGAATTTTGTCTGGTTCAGGTAAGGCCTGCTCCTCCTGTCTTTCTACATATCCCTTGGAATCACATGCACCACTTTGTGACAGCAGTTTTAAGCAAATGGCTCATACATCTCTATGCATAAAGCAAAAGCATGATTGTTAATCAAAATTCCCTGGACCTCAGTTTCATCTTTTTTTTTGCCACTTGTGGGGTATTTCCAACAAGGTTCTCTTAAGGTAACTTAACTGCCAGTAGCCAAACTCATCTTGCCTACCCCTTCTGCAAATCTCCTCACCAACATCCTGTTCCTCACAATACCACTCAGAAACTGACTCCTGCTTTGCTTCACTGGAATACATCACTGGAATAATTCAGGCTTCACAAGGTGGAGTTATCTTTTCTTTTCCCTGGACCCTGGCTCTCTGTATCATACATTAAATATAGATTGCTGATCATAGTGCTTGCTTTCATCACTGTAATCTTGCTACTCAGTGCCTTGCCTGTGCTATTGTGATGCCCCTCTTCTCTGCTTTAAATTCTTGTTCACTATCTGTCTTCCTACAATATAATTTGATTTGGCCTAATCTGCTAAAAAATCTTCACCAATAGGCTATTATGTATCAATGAGGCAATTCTCTTCGGCCTTCTATTTCCAAGTCGGCTTTTCATAATATGGCCTCAACTTTGCATAATCTCTGCAATATCCTCTTAAGACATATTAGACTAATTGCTGTTCCTGGATGTGTCCTCCACTCTCCTATCTCTACCTCTGTTTGTATTTACATGACTGTTCCTTCTTCCTGATAACCCTGCCTGTTTTACCATGATGAAATCTTACCCATTTTTAAGGGCAATTAAAATACCACATTCTTTATGAAAGTTCCCCTGAACTTCTGTAAGCCAGCAATACATTTGGCGTTAGAGGCAGTAACTAACTTGTGTTCGTGTTGCTAGTGTCTGGGAACCCCTGGGGGTAACCAGCAAGTCTGCTCAAATGTTAGAGCTGATGCTAACATTTGATTTCCTCAGAGATTATATTGTCTAACCTTTCCACTCCCCCCAAATAGATTGTGTGATTCTTGGAGGCAGGGTCCATTCAAATCTGTATCCTCAGTATGTTTTATCTTACTTAATATTTGCTCAATTAAATGTTGGTTTAACAGAATTGTTTGGGTGATGGTAATGGTGGTGATTTTCTCGGAATGAGTAGGGGACAAGCCACTTAGTCAGGGGGACTGTAACACTACTCAGAAGAGCCACCATTTCAGACTCTTCCTAAGAAACCAATGGTACGTTCTTAAGAAAGGGTCTCTTACTACACCAGTTTTAAGACAGGGTAGAATATGCGGTGTTTGGTTTTTTGTTCTTGCGATAGTTTACTGAGAATGATGATTTCCAATTTCATCCATGTCCCTACAAAGGACATGAACTCATCATTTTTTATGGCTGCATAGTATTCCATGGTGTATATGTGCCACATTTTCTTAATCCAGTCTATCATTGTTGGACATTTGGGTTGGTTCCAAGTCTTTGCTAAAACCAAACACTGCATATTCTCACTCATAGTTGGGAATTGAACAATGAGAACACATGGACACAGGAAGGGGAACATCACACTCTGGGGACTGTTGTGGGGTGGGGGGAGATAGCGTTGGGAGATATACCTAATGCTAGATGACGAGTTAGTGGGTGCAGCGTACCAGCATGGCACATGTATACATATGTAACTAACCTGCACATTGTGCACATGTACCCTAAAACCTAAAGTATAATAATAATAAATAAAAACAAAAACAAACAAACAAACAAACAAAAAAGACAGGGTAGAAGACAATACTGCTTGGAGGAAATTCTAGTGATCAAGAGAGAAAATAGATTTTGTATACAAAAGATTTTGTGATGTTTTTGTGTAGGATTGTCCTGGGGGTTATCAAATCTAATAATGAGCTCTTCCCTAGCTTCCTTTATCCATCCTTAAACCTGCATTCAGCTTCACCTAGGTGAGTGTTGGAGTGGTTAAAGAGGAGGCTCATTTGTAAGGAAAATAGTGGTGGATAAAATTCCATAGTGCATTACTATTAAACCTCTTGGAGAGGTCAGCAAAAGATACATAAACTCTTTTCTGACATTTCCTTATGTGACTCAAAATGCAATCAGAGAAACTGAAGTTTCTTTGATTCACCATCTTCTACCTCTCACCATGGTCCCTATCCCAATTCAGTGATAAAGAAGAAGCAGTTGTTTAGAAATGGGTCATTGGGAGAATGGATGAAACTCCTGGTTCAAATCTTACTTTGATGCAATTCTGTTAAGCTTCAATGTCTGTTTTTAAAATATGTGAGTTAATTTGGTTCAATGATTATGGCCAAGGCATCTGGTTGGATAACATAATGTCATGAAGTTGTATGGCTTTGGCCCTTGCCCTTAAGACTTTTAGTATATTTGAGGCAGAGACATAAGAAAGGGATTAATTCCAAACTAGCAGAGTCATTATTCTTAACACCAGAAGATGGGTAGAGATAAGCCTGAATAAAGAAAGAAAATGGGGCTCTACTCCAAGCCATGCTGCCTATATTTATTCCTGCCTCTACCTCTTACTTGCTCTGTAACTGGGCAAGTGACCTAATTTCCTTGTGTTTCAGTTTCTTCATTAGTAAATTGATGCTGTTATAATACTTTATATGTTGTTTAGGATTATTGTGAGGGTTAAAATGAGTACATATTTGTAAAGTACTCAGAATTTGTAAAATATTTACAATAGCACCTGGGACGTAGTAATTGCCATTTAGTCATTATTACTTGTTATAACTGCTAAAAATGTTTTTATTTTAGTAAAAAATCCATAGCCTTAAATTTACCACTTAACTTCTTTTAAGTGTATAGTTCAGTTGTGTTAAGTATATTCACATTGTTGTGCAACAAACAGAGATCTCTAGAGATTTTTCATCTTGCAAAACTAAAAGTCTATACCCATTGAACAATAATTTCTCCTTCCCCCAGCCCTTGACACCCACCTTTCTACTTTCCATTTTTATGAGTTTGACTACTTTAGATACCTCACGTAAGTGGACTCATGCAGTCTTGGTCTTTTTGTGACTGGCTTCTTTCACCTAGCATAATGTTCTGAAAGTTTATACATGTGACCATGCTTGTTCATCCATATGACCTTGTTCATAGCATAGCAAAGAATTCCTTCCTTTTTAAAGGCTGAATAATATTCCATCATATGTGTATCCCACATTTTTAACTTCATTCATCCATAGATGAACATCTGAGTTGCTCTACCTCTTGGCTATTGTGAATAATGCTGCAATAAACAAGGATATGTAAGGATCTTTTCAAGATCCTGATTTCTTCTTAGTGCAGTGGCTCACACCTGTAATCCCAGCACTTTGGGAGGCCAAGACAGGTGGATCACTTGAGACCAGGAGTTTGAGACTAGCCTGGCCAACGTGGTGAAACCCTGCCTCTACTAAAAATACAAAAACTAGCCAGGCATTGTGGCAAACACCTGTAATCTCAACTACTCAGGAGGCTGAGTTGTGAGAATCTTTTGACCCAGGGAGGCAGAGGCTGCAGTGAGCCTAGATTGCACCACTGCACTCCAGCCTGGATGACAGAGTGAGACCCTGTCTCAAAAAAACAATCCTGATTTTGGATATTTGTCCAGAAGAGGGATTGCTGGATTATATGGTAACTCTATTTTTAATTTTTCAAGAAACCTGTATATTGTTTTCCATAATGGCTGCTCCAGTTTACGTTCCCACAGCTGTGTACAGGGACTCTAATTTCTCCACATCCTTGCTAACACTTGTTATGTTCTGTTGTTTTGATAGTGGCCATCCCAATAGGTGTGAGGTGATATCTCATTGTTATAATTATTGCATTTCTTATCTATTAGCTGATAGAAATCCTCCTTCCCCTGCTGTCCTTCCACCATGGTTTAAAAGAGTCTGACCTAGAGCTTAAAATATCTAAGAGACAAAGACAGGAATCAGTCTCAAAATTGCCCATGAGGATGTGTGCTAAGTCCGAGAGAAAATACAGGTCCTAAAACTGCAATTAGATCCACTGAAATCTGTTCGTGGTGTACCACAGTGTGTTTTCTTCCTTGTTCATTGACTACCAGGCAAGGCTTTTGGCCAAATCTTAAGAGTTATAATTATTTTCGTCCTCCCCTCCTTCCTCTTTCTTTTTATTTTTAGTATGGTGGTTTAAATGCTGGGAATTCATTTCCTAAAAGAGCTAAAATCCTAGAAAGCCAACTTTTTTGAGCATATGTCATGGTGAGGGCACTTTGCCCCACATCTAATCAGTCATCAAGTCCCTTTAATTTCACCTTCATAATGTCTTTAATATCTGTATACTTTTCAGGCCTAGGGCTACCATGCTGTTTAACCCATGGTGGCTCTTGCCTGTGCAGTGCCGTTACTGACCTGCTCTCTGTTTGTGCAGGTTTGGCTAGTTTTCCTAAAGCATGGTTCTTACCATGCCAACCGTTGACTTCACATTCTCAATGACTCTGTTTTGCCAGCAGAATAATGACTCAACTCTTCAGCTTTTGAAGATCTCCTTGGTCTGCTCCCCAGTGTCATTTCAGACTGTCACAACCTCCTCTTCCGCTGCCCTCTTTTTGTCACCCTCTCATTGTAGTCTCCAGTCACATACTTTTCTTTAATGACGATAATTACTTGGATAGTTTTACTTTATTCTTTAAGGTCCATCTCAAGTTATAATAATGAAGGTGCCAATCATTGATCATTTACTATATGTCAGTTACCAATTTACATGGATCAGTTCATTTAATTCTCACAATGACCCTATGAAGGGATTACTATCATCACCTGCATTTTGCAAATGAGGAAAACTGGACAGAGTAATTTGGGCAAGCTCAATGTCTCCCAAGGACCTGGGTTCATGTCCAGACAATCTGAGTCTAGAACCCAAGTTTTTAGCCACTGCTGAAAAGTTGCACTTGACAGTGTCTTCTCACCTACCCCTTGTTAGAATTCAGTACAGATGAATAAACATTTATTTGGCACCAGGTCTCTATAATAGACTTTGTAGAAATAAGGCAATTCAAAGTTGATTAAGATGGTTCCAGCCATCAGTGATTCATAATCTAGGAATTAATATGTTCTTCCTCTATGTTTCCAAATTTATTACAGTTCACATGACATGACACCTCGAACACTGCTATTCACGCACATTTTTGTCTCCCCCAATGCATTATTAGTTCTTGCCCAGGGACCTTTCTGTCTATACCTAGAAACATGTTTACTGAACTCAAGTGAATCCTACTTGTATTTTCATTTGTTGCATTTTCCCCATGGAACTTTCCAGGATCATGCTTCTTCATGTTCCCACCAGAAAACAGTATCATCAAGTTACTAGGGACCTGAGACTTTTTCATCTTCAGCCCCTAATAAAAACAGCTAATGTTTACTGTGCATTTCCCTTATTGTAGGCATTTTGTATGAATAAATTAACCTAACAACAACCCCAACAAAGTGAAACCTATTTTTATCTCCATTGTATGGATGAGAAAACTGAAGTACCATCACTTCAGTAACTTGCCAAAGGTCACCTAAGTATTACTGGCAGAGGCAGGATTTACAGCCAAGCTGTTGGATCCCAGATCTATGAGGTTAACCTCCCTGCCCAGTGCCTCTTCTGCCTCAGTCATTGCATTTCACAGTGACTTCGCAAACATTTGTTTAAAAAAAGAGCTTTTTTTGTACCACTGGCACATGATTAGATTTCTTAGTATCTTGTTTTGACCTGTCTTTGTATTATATATTTTCTGACTTACTCTGATTCTAAATGCGGTGGCTCATGCCTGTAATCCCAGCACTTTGGGAGGCTGAGGCAGGCAGATCATGAGGTCCGGAGATCGAGACCATCCTGGATAACACGGTGAAAGCCTGTCTCTACTAAAAATACAAAAAATTAGCCAGGTGTGGTGGCGGGCACCTGTAGTTCCAGCTACTCAGGAGGCTGAGGCAGGAGAATTGCTTCAACCTGGGAGGGGGAGGTTGCAGTGAGCTGAGATTGTGCCACTGCACTCCAGCCTGGGTGAAAGAGCGAGAATCCGTCTTAAAAAAAAAAAAAAAGCCATCAATTTTTGGCCTTCCTTTGAGTTTCCCAAGGTACTGAGTGTAATAGCTGGGTCACTGAACAGATACTTGAAACATGCTTGATCTGGTACTAGGACACAGGGCTAACCTTTATCCATATCTAATCTACAGTAGAGGTGGGAGGCCCAGGTCACAGGACTTTTGCCTCATTCCAGGCTCCCTATTCCATGGGGGAGAAATGTGAGTGTTGGTGTCTGGAAACTATTCCCTAAGGCAGGATGATAGCTGGGGCTTGGACTGAAAGAAGCACCTTGCTCTGGCTCACATGCCTGGAGGCACGCTGGCAGGTGCTGTGCAGCTTGGTTCTTATGGGGGTGGGTGACACAGTGGCAGGATATGCCCCAGCTCAACCCACTTTCCAGAATCTGATCTCACTCTGGAGGAGGTAGATGCAAAAGCTTTTGAGTTTCTTTGGTGCTGTGAAAAAAACCTTCCATACTTTCTGTGAGGCCTACCTATAGTATTAATTACAGATCAATTTAATATAACCTAACTAATACCACATATTTTCCAGAAAGAAGGATTTTATTATTTTTCTGCTCTCACTGGCTCAAACTTGTGATAATTTGGGGTTTTTTTTGGTCTGCTTAATTTGGGGTTTCTTTTGTTTTTTTGTTTTGTTTTGTTTTTTGAAACAGAGTCTCACTCTGTCACCTAGGCTGGAGTGCAGTAGTGCAGTCTCAGCTTACTGCAGTCTCCACCTCCTGGGCTCAAGTGATCCTCCAGCTTTAGCTTCTGGAGTAGCTTGGACCATAGGTGTGTGCAACCATGTCTGGCTAATTTTATTTTTTAAAGTATTTTAACTTTTATTTTAGGTTCTGGGTATATACAGGTTTGTTTTACAGGTAAACTCGTGACTTGGGGGTTTGGTGTACAGATTATTTCATCACCTGGGCACTAAGCATAGTACCTGTTTTAGTTTTTTTTTCCTGAACCCCTCTCTCCTCCCATCCTTCCACTCAAGTAGGCCTCAGTATCTGTTATTCCCCTCAATGTGTCCACATGCTCTCATTACTTAGCTCTCACTTATAAGTGAAAATGTGAGCCTTATGGTTTTCTGTTCCTGTGTTAGTTTGCTAAGGATAATGACCTCTACCTCCATTCATGTTCCTGCAAAGGACGTAATCTCATTCTTTTTTAAGGCTGCATAGTATTCCATGGTGTATATGTACCACATTTTCTTTATCTAGTCTGCCATTGATGGGCATTTAGGTTGCTTCTATGTCTTTGCTATTGTGAATAGTGCTGCAATGAATATATGCATGCATTGTCTTTATAATACAACAATTGATACTCCTTTGGGTATATACCCAGCAATGGAATTTCTGGGTTGAATGATATTTATTTTTTGTAGATATGGGGTCTCCCTACATTGTCCAGCCTGGTCTTGAACTCTTATGCTCGAGCAATTCTCCTACCTCAGCCTCCCAAAGTGCTGGGATTACAGGCACAAGCCATCCTACCCAGGCGTTTTGTTCTTTTGAGATAGGGTCTTGCTGTGTTGCCCAGGCTGGAGTGTCTGATCATAGCTCATGGTACCCTCAAACTCCTGAGCTTGAGGGATCCTCCCACCTCAGCCTCCCCAGTAGCTGGGACTGCAGGCATGTGTCACTGCATCTGGCTAATTTTTAAATTTTTTTGTAGAGATGGTATCTTGCTTTGTTGTGCAGGTTGGTCTCGAACTTTTGGCCTCAAGGGATCCACCCACTTTGGCCTAGGATTAACAGGTATGAACCACTGCACCTGGCCAATAACTTGTTTTAATTCTAGTGCTTCCTTTATAGAACACCTTATGAGATCACAGACTAGTTACCAGAAGTCTAGTTATTAATTTATCAATAAACATCACTTCCTATGTGCCAGACCCTGCTAGATACTGAGGAAACTTCAGAGAAAAAGAAAGGAGCAAACTTGTACCTTTTTCTTAAGACGGTGAAGAAATTTGAAAATAAAATGATAGCTGCCTTTGACATTTGAAGAGTGAAGAAGGACTTAATTTTACATATATGGCTCCTCAAGAATAAAATTGGGGTAAACAGTTTGAAATTATAAGAAGGCATATTTCAACTATTAGAAAGAATAGTTGTCCAAAGATGAAATATTCCTCTCAATGTACCAAGTTCTCCATCACTGAGCTGACAGGCCACTTGACAGACATGCTGTATAGGAGGGAAAAACATTCTTCTATTCAACAAAAAGGCTTCGCATGTCTATTGAGCTGGACACAATTTAAGATACCTTCACACCATGAGGTTAAATGATTCTATTATACTTGATAGCAAATGTGAGACAGCCAAGTGTAGACAATTCCCCGGAGAAACTCCAACCCACCTTTGCACTGAGAGGCGTGTGCACTGGGGTGGAAACTTGGGAAGTTGGTGCTGTTTTGCAGGGGGTTGGAGCCTGGCCTCTCCTGTTTCGGGGTGTGGTAACCTGGGATTCAATCTGTGAGGCGGGAAAACTGGCTAGTAGGACTCTTGCTGAGAGTCCCCGTTCCCCTTTTTTTCCCTTTTGGCCCAATAAATTCCATTTTTCTCACCCTTCAAAGTGTCTGTGAGTCTAATATTTCATGGCCATGTGGCAAGAACCAGACTTAGCTGAACTAAGGAGAAAGTCCTACAACATGTGTAAAAAGCCGAGGAAGTAAAAACAGTATACTAATATAATAATAGAGAACTAACATAATAACTGCAGGCCAGGTACAGTGGCTCACACCTGTAATCCCAGCACTTTGGGAGGCTAAGGTGGGTGGATTGCTTGAGCCCAGGGAGTTCAAGACCAGCCTGGGCAACATGGCAAAACTCTGTCTCAACAAAAATAGAAAAATTAGGCAGGCATGGTGGTGTGAGCCTGTAGTCTCAGCTACTAGGGAGGCTGAGGTTGGGGGATTGCTTGAGCCTGGGCGGTGGAGTTTGCAGTGAGCTGAGTTCACACCACTGCATCCCAGCCTAAGCGACAGAGTGAACCCTGTCTCCCCCACAAAAATTATATATATTATATATTTAATAACTACAATTTCTTTAAATAAAAACCCTGCAACTGTAACCTTACAGTTTCATTAGCTCTCACCTCAGCAAGGCCAGGTTCCCCTCTGGGACCCACTGTGTCCATTACCTACTGGTGCTCAGCGGGTGAGAAAGAGCACCACATCTCCATGAGAGGAGAGCAAATTGCTCCCATGTTTCAACATAGAGGTCACCAGGCAGCCATTCTTTCCCTGACTCTGGTTGAAATTGAGGCAATGAGATGGTCCTATGACATCTGGATGGACATCTAAAGCGGTGTTTCTATGTTTAGGCGGTCAGGGAGAAGTCAAAGCTTCTAGAAGAGGTAGGTCACTCCTGCCCCTTAACTCCTCAGTCCAGCTCTCCTCTAGGACCTCAGAGACTCCACTTTGCCCATTTGCAAGTCAGTTCTTGCACTTTTCCATGGTGGAAAATATTCTTATATTGTTGCCAGTGCAGGTAAAATTCTCCCTGTTTCCACTGGCCTATAACTTAGTGCATTATTGTCTCATTTGAGTCCTATGTTTGCTGTGTTATTGTCTGCAGATTTTTTTTTTTTTATCAGCTTCTTGCTTCCCAAGCTCCCGACTATTGTGTTTGGGTTACACTTAATTGCACAGGGCTTGCCAAGGAAACTGAGTTTACAGAAAAACAAAATGTTCTCTAGTGTGCGTCCATTTTCCCTTTCCTTTAGGGCAAAGGCCTGTGCAGTGCCACATTTCACAGGTCAAAGCCAGCAGTGAGGAGAACAGAGAGATAACTAGGTTGGAAGGACAAATAGAGTGATTGAGAGCTTAGGCTCTAGGGATCTGGATTCAGTGGCTCACTCCTGTAATCCTAGCCTTTTGAGAGGCCAAGGCAGGAGGATCACCTGAGCCCAGGAGTCTGAGACCAGCCTGGGTAACATAGCAAGACCCTTGTCTCTACAAAACATAAAATAAAATAACTAGTCAGGTGTAATGGCATGCACCTGTAGTCCCAGCTCCTCAGGAGGCTGAAGTGGGAGGGTCACTTGAGGCCAGGAGTGTGAGGCTGCAGTGAGCTATGATTCTGCCACTGTACCCAGCCTGGTCAACAGAGTGAGATTCTGTCTCTAAAAGTAAACAAATAAACAAACAAACAAACAAATAAAAGAAGAAGGCATAGTCTAGTTTCAGACTGCCAGTAGGTTTATTTCCTTGTTGTATGACATTTACTGAGGGACTTCTCATAAATTAATGACCCTGTCTCTCTGGGACATGGTTTCCTGATCCAGAAAAAGGGAATAATAAGATTACCATAGGTTTGGTATTAGGTGTTTAGTATTTGGTATTTGGTATCAAGAAATGTTGGGTATTATTATTACTGAGAGGTTTCTCTCAATACGATATTGTCAATCTTGTGGTTACTGAGGAGAAGGAATTCGCTGCAACCTTCTAAGAAAACTAAGATTTAAAGGGAGTTTGACCCTGTGATGGGATTCATGCACATTCGTTAAAGACTTAACTGAGAGCTGAGGCTGACCAGGTGAGCTGGTCCCTTGCCCTTGCCTGTTTTCTCCTGCCTAAAGTGCTACAGCCAGGGACATATCTCAGCTTGATACTGGCCCCAGGAGGACTGAGAAAGTCAGGAGCAGAAGTCAGGTCCACAGAGCCAAAAAGCACTTAATGTTAACAACACCCCACAGAATGACTATCTTTAGGGAAATCTGGAGTCACTTAATCTCTCAGCCTCAAGGTTCGTCACCAGAAAAATAGGGATAATAATGCCTACTGCATGGGATCGTGGTGAGAATCAAGTAAGATAGTAGCAGGCGTGGAATCATGTAACGTGATTGTTAGTACTAGTAACATAGTAGTAGTTATCATGATCAGCTACAATTCTCTTTCAGGGATCCCCCAGGGTTAGGACATGGTTTGCATTAGAGTGTTCCCTTACAGTCAAAGTAGCCAGCAGGCTCTCACTGGGATACTCGGTCTTGTCCTCTGACACAAAGTAGTGTTTTGGAGGCTCAGTTAAACAATTTCTGGTTCCAGCCTAGATGACAATCTTGCAAGCTCGGGCCAGGAGGTGGGGATCATCTCAGATATCTGGTGGAGACAGAATTTCTCCTCTGCCCCTCAGAGAAGCAGATAAACAGGGCTCATGGTAATGGAGCAATGCAACCTAATTTAGAAAGGGACCTTACCAGAGTTTTCCTCCTAACATCCTTCCTGCTTCTCCCTTCCCCCAGTTCCCTTTTCTTGCCCTTGTTCCTTGGGCATTCTCATTGTGTGAGCAAGAATGGTTTTTTTTAACAACCACCTGGGAATGCCTCCTTCAGGGACAAGGGGCTGAGGGTTCTATAAAAGGCCAGCAGAACTCTTTAGCTCTTACCTGTACACACCACAGCTCCAGGGCCTGCCCACCTGCCTGCTCTGCCTACCTGCCTGCTCACCTTCCCAGCCTCCTGCCCTCCCTGCTGACACCATGCTCAGGAAGGCCCTGATCTTCTCAGCCTTGTGGGTCCTGGCTGTGACATTTCCCACACTCCCCCCAGGTAAGTGGGCCATGGGAGGTCTTTTGGAGAATGGGGCTAAAATTATTTGTGTGTGTGTGTGTGTATGTGTGTGTGTGTGTGTGTGTGTGTGTGTGTGTGTGTGTGTGTATACAGAAAGAGAGAAGGGGATTGGGTAGAGAAAGAGAAAGGCCTGCTGTGAAAGTTGTAAAGTTGAATTGGGTAAGAATCTTATGGATTTGGCCTTAAGATGGGATGGGTGGCTGAGCTCGGAGGGCTTGAGTAATTGAGTGGCTGAGATAAGATTTGTGTTGTGTTTGAACTGACCTCATAAACTTAATGGGCTGGGCCCGCTGCCATTAGGTCACCTGATTAGAGAACTTCTGAGGTTTATCTGTGGTCTCACTCCCTATTGGGTGCTGAAAAGGCATTATTCTGTTTCTCTCAGGTTAAAAAGTCCCAGGAGGTATCCTCATTTGATGGTGAAGTGCAGAAAATTTCAGAGCACTTTAGCATCTCCCTTGGTCACAGGCAATGGAAATGAGTGGGTCTGAAATGGAAACTTGTAAATCATGTTGAGAAAAGAAAGAAATAGCTGTCTTCATGAAACTTTCAGCTAAAAGCATTCTTTCCTGGCTCTTCCTGAAGGCAGGTCGATTTCTCAGGAGGAGAGGTGCTCATTCATTTGTATTGAAAAGATTACTTTCCCCTCCTCTTCCTCTGGCTCTCCTCCTGGTAGCTCTCAGTGTGGGAGATGCTGGGTATAGCTTGTTTACTGATATAAACTATGATAAAGCAAAGTGTCTGCATTACAGAACAGGTGATTCTGGCCTCCTGGGCCCATGACCCGCTGCAATGCCCCTGCATGCCATCCATCACTGTAGCCTAAGGGGAGCCTGGTTGTTGCTCAACAGACCCACAAGTTTATGATGCTGATATGGTTAGCAAGCCCCAGAATGCCTGGCTTGTGCATTCTGAGAGACAGGGTGGAAAATAAAGACCTAGACACGGTCCATTAAATGAAAAAATTATAGGAGTGACCCATTTAGCGTCTGTTTCATTCTTGCTCCACTCCTTAGAAATAGCTGGTTTCCTTGATCCTTAACCCCTTTTGGTTTTTGTTTTTTGCTTTCAGGAACCTGGAAGAAGTATAAAGGGGAGTCTTGGACTTTTTCTTCCAGTCTGACCAATACACATTTAGAGGCACAATATTGAATGCTCCTTCCTAAACTGAACCCTTGAAAAGAGGGTGGGTGGGGGGCTGTGAGCACCCTCCCAGGCAGCAGTTAGTCCACTGGACTTTCTAGCGGGTGGCAGAAGAGAGGCTTGTGGTGAGACCACATTTGATGTGGTCTGCCACATTATGTTTTATGTTTCCCCCAGAAAAAGATCTACCTGGAAATGAAAATTCTCACTGGAAAGTACTTGTGCTGTTCTTTTCTTTTTGGCTCCTCTAGAATCAACCACTGACCTACCAGAATCCACCATGGACCTAAAGTCACTCACAGATGTGTACTTGGAGAACACCCAGGCTTTTGGTGAGTGAGGGTCTGGCTTCGCAGGAGGCCTGGGCAGGGGATGGGCTCCCATCTTTTGCATTCCTGAGGGAAGGCCTGCTTTCCTCCAGCAGACTGGATTCCCACCATAGCTTGTGACCATTCCCATCTTCCATTTTGTTTTCCCAGAATTCTCTGCTGACATGGACTTGGCCACTTCTACCTTTCCACAAGAAACCACCTCCTATCTTGTGGAGGAAGCCACCTTCAGCTCTGTGGAAGAAGCCATCTCCAGCTTGGTGGAAGAAACCATTGAGGCCTCAGGTGATAATTCCTGGCTCCAAATCTGCAGAAATGTCTCTCTGCTTCCCTTAGCCTGCTTATATCTCATTGCTTAGGAATGTCCTAGGGTAGCTTATATATTTGTGGACATTTTTGTTCCTTTGTTCTCTGAGGTAAACTTTTGCCAAATGTTCTTCAAACTTGAGGCAAATTTAAGCATTTTCCCAGAATATTTTTTCACAGATGGAATCTGTTGAATACCAGCATGGCTCCAGCCCTGAGGTCTGCGCCAACCTCATCTCTGGGGACAACCTTTGGGCTTGTCGAAAGAGGACAAGCTCCTTGTGGTCTCCATGGGGACAAACGCGGTAACAAGAATGGGGTCAATAACTTCCTTTTCTCTCCCAGCTGATTACAGCACAATTCAGAGACCACTGTGAATGAAGATTAGATGTATAAATGTTCTTTGAATTTAGACTGAGCAGAAGAAAAGGGAGTTAAAAGCTTCATGAATGAAGCAGTTGTCCTATCTCTGCCCATTTTCTTTCTCATGCCTCCATGTTTTATCATTTTTCTGTCTGTCACTTAGTCAAGGGGTTTTAAGATTTCAATGCCTTCTGCCTCCAGAAACATACCCCGATAATCTGAAGGATGTCTGAGATTTTTGCTAAAATTAAGCCTTGGACCTTACCTACAAAGGCAAATTTCTAAATAATCTGATTATATTTAAAAATAATAGCTATGTTCTACCACTGCTCTAAGTTTTCTAGGGAATTACAGGTAGTATTTGGATAAATCTAGAAACTGTATTTTTTGTGGAGGCTGAAGAACCTATTAAATAAAATAGGGTTGATTGGGTGACTTGAAGTCCCAGTAGTTGTCTCCTTTGCAGGATGTACCTCCCCTGCAGAAGGTGCCCTCCCTCAGTGTCCAGAGTGTTACTACTGCCCAGAATGTGACGAGTGGTCAATGTTAGCTATGTCTTCCTTCCTTTCCACCCACATTGTTTCAAGAAAATTCTTATGTTTGACTATAAGAGCAAGGGGAGGCCTCATGGCCCAGATCTGTCTGGCCATTTCTGCTAGTGTCCCGGCAGAAATGATCAGACGAATCTGGGCCCATCTGTTTCCATTCCTGCTTATCAAGAGATGGTTTTGGACTGTGGCAATTACCAACAAACAGAAGTTCTTTGGTGTTTAATAGGAAGAGCATGTTTAAGGTGTTTAATAGTGGTTTCATTGCTTAAATGCAGAAATTTATTCTCTTATTTCTAGTGGATGCCCTTGCTGTTTATTCTGAAGAGCTCATGACTGGAACACCAAGTAAGTCCATAGATTTTTGTAACTTTTATTTATTCCTGGTCTTTAAGTGATTTTTCTTGAGAAGGATTCGAGGACAGACTCAAGAAGTGGACTCTGGTACTCTGCCCCCATTATATGCCTTTCTCACTTGAGTGTCATGTTTGCTAGCACATGAGGATAGGTCTAGTTCACCTGCTACACTTAGGAACTTCTAAGTGTGAGTGAAGGCCATGCTTTTAACCCAGTCCTTCTCATGGAATGCATTTGCATTCCATTTCCATAGTAGGATTTGTGTCCTGGTGGAGTACCTTGAAGATTAGGAGAAAGAGGGTTTTGGTGTCACAGACTCAGTGGAATCCTGCATTTACTAACATTACTGGAGGCTCATAACAGAATGCTAGACATGTGGTGAATGAGTCTTACTGACCGTGAATAAGAAACATTTTTTTTACTTAATTGAAGATCAGCCCAGCACCTTCAGAGAAGACTCCTGGAGTTCACCTCAGTGAAGTTTTGTAAGTTTCTCCTCTTTTACCTTTAATACTTTACTGATGATTTGATACCATTTTCAATGCTAGTTTAAATTCACTGGTAAAAATTCCAAACTTAAAATTTCCCAGAAGCTGAGATCAACTACAAAATGTAACATGGAGGTTAAAGACAATCTCTTTCCTCCCTGGAGTTTATTTTCCAAGCCCAGTTGTTTGGATTTTCAGTAACTAAATAGGGATAAGATTAACAAGGACTCTTTCCTTCAAAAAGGTTTAGAAGGGAACATGGAGTAAAATGGATGCCTGGACAGTGTGTAAATATCTCACATTAGGGAGAAGACAAGGGAAGGAGGATAAAAAATTACACCCTAGAGAAATTAAGTTTCACGCCCAGGGAAAGGGTGAAAAGATGGGGCTTATCTTTTGAGCCCTGGTTCTCTTGTTTCTCCTGATAACTCCTGTTTTTTGTTTGTTTTTACTTTCAAATTTAGAAAACGAAGCAAATTCTCCATTAGCTGTGATGATCACTGCTATCCACTACTTTCTAAGAAGACTCTGTGCTTTTGAGCATGCCTACCACTACACTATAGGAGATCTATTGTAGAAAACTAGAAAAACACAGGATGTGCCCAGCTGAGGCATTGATCCTGGCTGGGTGGGGGGAATTGTTCAGGGATGGGGAAGGGGCACTTCTTAGCTGTGTCTCATTGAGTACGGGCTCAATAAATAATTGAATTTTCAGCGTGGTTCTTATTTTATGAGAGAAGAATTGCTTAATTGTATTAAGACCTATGATAAATTTATTTCTCTCTGATACTTTATAAACAGGCATGAACACTTTACAGGGACCACAGGAAAACATGAAATGAGTTTGTGGGAAGTAAGTTAGTTTTCCTATTGCTGTGATAACAGATTACCACAAACTTAGTGGCTTAAATGAACATGAATTTATTATCTTGGTTTTGTGGTTCACATGTCTGAAATGAGTCTCACAGGATTAGATCCTTGTATCAATGCTGAGTTGCATTCTAGAAGCTTTAGGGAAGAATTCCATTTTCTCATTCATATTCCTTGACCTCTTTCCATGCTCGCAGCCAGCAATGGCCAGATGAGCCTCCCGTCACATCACATCATCTGGCACTGACTCGTCTGCCTCCATCTTCCACATTTAAGGACCTTTTAATTAATTACATTGGGTCCATCTGGATAATCCAGGATAATTTCTCTATGTTAAAGTCCATTGATTGGCAAATGTAATTCCTCTTCCCATATAATTCAACATATTCAGTGGTTCTGGGAATTAGGTGTGTGTCTTTGAGAGGCCATTATTCTTTATAGCACACACAAGGTAGACATCTTAATCCTCTAGAACTGGTTTGGTCCAAGTAGTGGGTAGAGCAAGCTTTTTTTTTTTTTTTAGGTTTATACACTAGATTTTTGCAAAAGGGTATAAGTTGGTATTGCATATATTCATACTCTGCAGTATGTATATGCGAACATGTAAATGAAAAACTAAAATGGCAGAAATTTTGTTTGAATTTGCCTGCATTTATAAATTGGCAGTGATGAATTTTTAGAGTAGGATGTGGACTCGAGAGTGGGGAGGAATGTCTTCTAATTGTAGTCTCTCATTGTGGTCACTTATGAACTCCACCTTCCTCTTAGAAAATGAGGCAGTTATACCAATTCGATTTGAAAGTTTTTTTTTTGTTTTTTAATATATATCCTCAAATAAATACATCAATGTTTGGAATCATTAACTTTCAGAGTTATTAATTTATTAGCTTGTCTCAGGTAGAAATATTCTATGTTCACTGGTGGTTTTCATATAACATGCAATAAGTCCTTCACTCTTATGATGAACTTGCACCAGAGCACATCAGATTTTGGGATTCTTTATCTTGGTTCCATCAAGCCCCTTGTCTCAGGCTTCTAAACAGAAAGTAGTTCCAAGTCCTCCCCGATCTGTTTTAAAACTAAAATACTATCTCTCTCCCACTAGTCACTAGTTTTTCTTTTCCTCTTCCCATTTTATTTTTAATTTTCAGAAGATTTCAGCATGGAGTTTTGTAATGGACCATTAGGACAACTTACACATGTACCCAGGGAAAAAGGCTAGTGGACTCATCATAGGCACTCATTGGTATCTACTCAGGATAAAAAGATGTTTTATTTCGAGTTCTAACAGATCAATTAAAAGCGGCTGCCCAGGGAATAATGATTTGGGTGCCTAACCAGGAGAGTTGTGACACTTGTGCCATGCAAGTAGCTGACCCTGGTATAAGTGATAGTTGAAGCCATGGGCTTAGATGAGGCCATTTAGGAATAGTGCAGGTATAAGGAGGGGCAAAACTCTGAGACACCTGTGTGGGAAATTGACACCTGGAGCAAGCAAGTGACAAGGAGTCCCACCCAGTGACTGTCCTCACAATAGTAGCTCTCATTGAAGGCTACTCTGTGCCAGGCAGGGACAGAGCTGAGAGCTTTGCATGGGTTTTTATGATATGCAAATGTTTTATACAGTATTTGTATAAAATATTAATAATATTTAATACAAAATTTGTATAATTTATATACCAGTATAAATTATTGAGTAAATTTTGATAATGGTACAGGCTAGTCTGTTTCTGTAATCCCCAAACCTCTTAATTTTCAAGCATTTAGTTTACATCACTTACATTTAACATAATTATTAATATATTGAGTCATAAGTCTGTCATTTTACTCTAGGTTTTGTGCTTATCTTGTGTTTTTTCTCTGTTTTCTATGTGCTGCCTTCCTGTGTGTTACTTGAATATTTTGTTTTGAATTCCATTTTGGCTTATATATAGTATTTTTGAGTGCGTTTGTACAGTTATTTTTTTTTTACTGATACTGTAGGTTTCACATTACATATATATATGACATCTTTTATATAAGTTATGTATCTTATAATCATCATTTTAGCTTAAAGTCTAAGGCAGTGCTATCTAATATAAATTTCTGTGATGATATTTGTCTTGTATATCTACTATTCAACAGATATGGCTGTTTTTAAATGTAAAATTTTATATTTTAAGTTATTTATATTTTATATTTTTAACATTTTTAATTTTAATTAATTAAATGTAAACAGCTACATGTGACTTGTAGCTACCATATTGGACAGTAGAGATAGAGACAAGTAGATGGAGATGAGACATATTTAGAAAATTAGAACAGGAGAGAGAAACTGGTGGTAGACTTTTTACGTGGAATGAGACACAGCCAAAGCTATAGATTTTATGTTGCATGAATGGTTGGACAATGGTCACTAGAGTTAAGATTACCAGATCTAGTTTTGTTTTGGAAATACTGAGTAGCAACCTTAAAATATTCAAATGGAGATGTCAAATAGATAAAGGCGTGAAGCTCAGAGTAGGAGTCTTGGCAAGAGATTTAACTTTGTGCCTTTGGTACATAGACAATAATTAAAGCTGTTGGCAAGGATGACTTTTTCTAGGGAGATGATATTATATATAGTGACAAGAGGCAAGAGACAAAAAATAGAGGAATTTCATAATTTCACAGCTAGATGGAAACAGATGCATCTGCAAAGGACACACAAGGTGTCAGCTCCTGAATGGTGGGGACCATGATTTTGTATTCATCATTGCATTCTAAACTCCTAGCAAAATTCCTGGCATACAGAAGGCACTCAATAATGAGTAATGAGTGGAGCAACCAGAGAGTTCAACGTAAAACAAATGTATATAAGTATCATGGAATCAAAGGAAGAGAATATTTTAAGTAAGACAGATTACAAACAATGCCCATCACTGCTGAGAAAGTTAAGATGAAGACTGAAAAAGTCTATTGATTTTAACAAGTTGGAGGTCACTGGTACCGTGATGTCAGCTGTTTAAATGGAATGATGGAAACAGAAGACTTGTTTTATAAGCTTCTGTCAGACTTTTTGTTAGATTCCTTAGCGTACTGGCAAATTGCTTTCCTAAATTATAACTGAGGTGACATAGTTTCAGTAGTAATGGCATTTCTTAACTCTTTCTTCTCAAAGACCATCCCCACACAAAAATATCACGAAACAAGAAAGCAAATTTCATCTTTGATAAATCTTATAGGGCAATTATAAGCAACAATATATGAAGACTAAGTACAGGCAGAGCCATAGTTCATGGCATAGTGGAAAGGAAAAAGGTTGTATTCAAGTACCTGTGAAGTTCTGGTTATTGGAAAGTGGCACCAAATAAATGTATGTTAATTGGTCTCATAGCACCCTTGTAAGACTGCAGGGCTGCAGACAGCAGGACCTCTGAGGATTATGTTGGAGGAGGGAAGGTGATGGTGAGACAGGTGGCAGGAAACTGTTGGGTTCACATCCCCCTTTGTTCCAGCAAGAGGGTGTAGGTTTACTTAGAAAAACTGAACCAGAGAGGCACTGGAGTTGGAGACAACTTGGGGTTACTAAAGAGGGCATGAGTGAAATTCTATTCTGAAAACAAGCCAACCAAGTGAAAGCCTGTAAAATAAATGGAGGATATCCAACCTCATATCCTGACCAGTTCCAAGGTCCTAGAAGTGAGGATGATGTTTGCAGGTCAGGAGACAGGAGAATTCTTCGAAAGGATCAGCACTTTCTCAGAGAAAGCAGCTGTAGGTCTACACAAAATACCAGGATATCCAGCCTCCCTCTTATGAGGACCTGATTCTACATAATTCTTGCAATGCACATAGAGTTTTCTGATAATCTTAGCGTCTAACTCTAATGTATGAATAGAAAAAAAGTTCATCAGACATTTGAAGAAAATCTCCATCAAATAAGACTCAAAGAAACAGAAAAAGAGGAATTGGAAGGAGACAGAAACAAGATAAAAAACAGGATAAACCTTTCAGAAATGGTAATATGTTTCGAGAGATAAGAATAGATACTACATTTTTGTTTGTTTGAGGCGGAGTCTCACTCTGTCACCTGGCTGGAGTGCAGTGGCACAGTCTCAGCTCACTGTAACTTCCACCTCCTGGGTTCAAGCGATTCTCTTGCCTCAGCCTCCCGAGTAGCTAGGACTACAGGCATGTGCCACCATGCCCAGCCAATTTTTGTATTTTTAGTAGAGAAGGGGTTTCATCATGTTGGCCAGGATGTCTTAATCTCTTAACCTCGTGATCCACCCCCAATGGCCTCCCAAAGAGCTGGGATTACAGGTGTGAGCCACTGCTCCCAGCCGACACTGCATTTTTGAAACAAGAATAGGATGTTATTAAATAAAGGAATGACCGGAAAACAAAAAGAAATATTGGCAATTATAAATTCAGTTGATGATAAGCCCAGTAGAAGATAAAGTTAAGCAACTCTCCCATAAGATAGAATGAAAAGGCAAAGAGATGATCCATGGGTGAGAAAAAAAAAATTCAACCAACATGAATTTTAGACAAAGAAAACAGAGACTATATGGGAAAGAAATAGTCAATGAAACACAAGATTTCCCAGAACTTAAGGTGTATTCTCCATATTGAAAGGGCCCAATGTTGATCCGCACGCCCACACTTTTTTTGCAGTGCCCAGTGCAGGAATACAAATGGAGCCCCATCTACTTTATAGCCCCTACTCTATAAGTTATAAAGTATCTAGATCCTAGCTTCATGTCAGGTTTCCACATAAGTCCTGCAGTCTGTCTCTCGGAAACTGCCTTTCTCAACTAGCCAAGAGGCTAAAGGAACATGTGTTTCCCTGCATTAACCCTGACTGCAAGCCAGGAGGAGGGAGGATGGAGAGGGGTAGGGCTGTCTGCTGGAGCAGCAGGGTGGAAGCTGGGTGGGGGCCAAGCATTGACCTGGCCAAGCTTTTGTGGGAGCCTGCTAGGCAAGCGATGCTCTGCCCTGCCTCACTTCTGATTTAGGTTTCCCAGGAAGTTCTAAGCAGCTCCCCAAATGATATTATTGACCACAGGAGTAGTAGAGAGTGCATTTATGGAGGGATAGTGGGTGAACCTGTCTGCCCAGATGTGCTCTTTGGTCTGTTTAAGCTGAAAAACATTAAGCAAAAGCATTCACTTTTTTCTCTGGTGTCCCAGAGCAGAAGCTGTGAATTTATTCTCATTGTACCTTCTCAATTCTGCATCTTCAGGACTAGAGGACCACAGTTCTGCCTGTGCCCCTCTCCCACAGTTCCTGTTTTTTATTTATTTGCTGGACTTTTAAAATATTTTCCAAGGAGAGTGAAAGGAAATAAACCATGCCTTTGGTTTTGGGGTGTGTGGAGACCAATCTAAAATGCAGGGCCCAGGACAGCCCCCACAACACCCAGAATAGAATACTGGGTGCCCAGCACAATAAATGGAAAGAGATCCATATCAACTTAAATCTAATTAAATTTTAGGGATAAAAGGAAGATCCTCAAGATTCCAGTGGAAGGAAAAAACAGTCTTATGCTAACGATTGAGAATTAGAGTGAAAATTGAATGGTAAAAGTTAGAAGATGGTGTTAGAAAGATTCTGAGCAAAAGTCATTTTCAACCTAGTGTCCTATATATGGCCAGATTATCAGTCAAGTGTGAGGCCAGACTAAGCACATTCTTAGACATGGATGATCTTGAAATGTTTCCCCTCTCATGTAGCTCATTTGCAACAAGCTATGGAAGAATGGGTTTCACCAAAGAAGAAGGCCGAGAAAGAGGGAGGCATTAACTCAGGATATGCATCACCCTATTTGAGAGAAGAAAAGAAAATTTCCAGGACAAAGGCAAATTATCTGAGAAGTGTCAGTGAGGAAAATTGTATGAAGAGGGATTTTACCAGTCCATTGGAAGTGTCAGACTTAGATGTTTAAAGAAAACCAAATAAGTGAGGAAAAGGAGGTAATTATTAACTCCAGGAAAAACAAAAGCTTTTGTAAGGAAGGAAATATAAGCATAATTAATAGGTACAGGGTAGTGATGACGTTGGTGAACAAAAGGCAAATAATATTTCCTCATTCTAAAAATGAAATCACAACCAAAAAGTCATCAGTACTTGAAACTGACACCTCACTTCCTAGCAGGGCCTACTAGAAGGAAGCCAATGCATCCCTATCATTCACCCCACTGTGTCCACATTAGACTCAATTGGGGCAGAGTGAAGTTGTTACAGAGATCAAGTGGGGACTGAGAGATCGGGGGGTGGGAAACTTTTCCTTCTCATCCCCTCTAGGTGCTTGCTTCACTGTGAAGTCAAATGAAGGAGACACCTGGAGATTCGCTTGGAAAGGATGGCCTCTCCATAAAGCTATTGGACATGGCTACTGGCTTTTTCCAAAGTAAAAGATGTGAGAAAGGGAAAGAGAGAAAGAGAGAGATCAAGACAGTGAGACAAAGAGACAGACAGAGTGAAGTTGCAAAACAAAAAATGAAGCCACAGTTTCTTTTATAACATGATCTCAGGGGTATTAATATATACTAACAATTTCTTCATATTCTATGGGTCCCACAGACCAATCCTGATATATTAAGGTGGGAACCACACAAGCATGTGAATATCAGGAGGAAGGAATCTTGGGTACCAGCTGTCTCCTAATGACAATAATTTTGATATGAAAATAAACAAGGGGATTGAGGATTTTTGTGTATTCAAAGGCTTTAAAATGGTGACATTTGAACAGATTTGAATAAAGGGACAAAACATGCTTGATAAAGATATAAGCAAGCTTGGTATATTGGCGTAGTGTTAAGAGGCCAGTGTGGCTAAAGTGAAGTAAATTAGTTACAGAGAAGTCAATAAGTTCAAAGATAGGAGATAGGCAGGGGACCAATTATGTAGAGCCTTGGCTTTAGAAACAGATTTGGATTTCGTTATTATGAAAATGATGGAAGTGGTGAGTACAAAATCCCCTATAGAGTGTGTGGAAGAGAAAATGGGAGGTGAGAACATGGCGAACAATAACTATAACATTATTTTCAAAGATTTTTGCAATAAAGATGTCAGACAAATTGTGTGGTAAATGGAGAGGCATTAAATATGTAGAGAGAGCTTTGTAAAAATAGGAGATATTACAGCACATTTGTCATAAAGAAGAACAATTTGAAGATGCAGGGAGAAAAGGAACATAATTATGGAGGCAAAATCCTTGATTAGGTAATACGGTATGGAATCTAGCATGAAGGTAAAAGATAGGGCCAAGGAACTTCACTTACCATCATGAGAGAAGCCAGAGAATACGTAGGTTTGAATTCTGTGTGGGATGGTCAGTGTGGTAGTTATGGTGAGATCCTTCTTTCTTGGTTTCTTTGAACTTAGTGAAGTATCTGAGGCCATTGATAGGGTGTGTCCAAATTCCTAATACTGAACCATCTTCTTTCAACATGGTGTATTTTTTTTTTAATCACAATGTTGACTTGTTTATATACTATTGAGTGTTTTTCCTAATGGAATATTTCTGCAGATCTGTATTAGTCTGTTCTCGCATTGCTGTAAATAACTACCTGACACTGGGTAATTTATAAAGGAAAGAGATTTAATTTACTTGCAGTTCTACAGACTGTACAGAAAGCAAGGCTAAGGCCAGCCTGGTCTTGAACTCTTGACTTCAAGTGATCCAACTGCCTCAGCCTCCCAAAGTGTTGGAATTACAGGCATGAGTCATGGCACCCAGCCAGATAGAAGTTTAAGAAGACTGCATTTCAAATTCAAAACGTCATGAATTAAACTTTCATATTAAATGTGCACCAGTATACACAACAGACTGGCAGGCACTCACTAATAAAATTTTTAAAAAAATATTATGACTATTAGACAGAAAATGATAAAAATATATACAAAGTGATACTTTTTTTCTTTTTTTATTATACTTTAAGTTTTAGGGTACCTGTGCACAACGTGCAGGTTAGTTACATATGTATACATGTGCCATCTTGCTGTGCTGCACCCATTAACTCATCATTTAACATGAGGTATATCTCCTAATGCTATCCCTCCCCCCTCCCCCCACCCCACAACATGCCCCAGTGTGTGATGTTCCCCTTCTTGTGTCCATGTGTTCTCATTGTTCAATTCCCACCTATGAGTGAGAACAAGCGGTGTTTGGTTTTTTGTCCTTGCGATAGTTTGCTGAGAATGATGGTTTCCAGCTTCATCCATGTCCCTACAAAGGACATGAACTCCTCATTTTTTATGGCTGCATAGTATTCCATGGTGTATATGTGCCACATTTTCTTTTATTTATTTATTTATTATTTATTAATTATTATTATACTTTAGGTTTTATGGTACATGTGCGCAATGTGCAGGTTAGTTACATATGTATACATGTGCCATGCTGGTGCGCTGCACCCACTAACTCGTCATCTAGCATTAGGTATATCTCCCAATGCTATCCCTCCCCCCTCCCTCCACCCCACAACAGTCCCCAGAGGGTGATGTTCCCCTTCCTGTGTCCATGTGTTCTCATTGTTCAATTCCCACCTATGAGTGAGAATATGCGGTGTTTGGTTTTTTGTTCTTGCGATAGTTTACTGAGAATGATGATTTCCAATTTCATCCATGTCCCTACAAAGGACATGAACTCATCATTTTTTATGGCTGCATAGTATTCCATAGTGTATATGTGCCACATTTTCTTAATCCAGTCTATCATTGTTGGACATTTGGCTTGGTTCCAATTCTTTGCTATTGTGAATAATGCCGCAATAAACATACGTGTGCATGTGTCTTTATAGCAGCATAATTTATAGTCCTTTGGGTATATACCCAGTAATGGGATGGCTGGATCAAACGGAATCTCTAGTTCTAGATCCCTGAGGAATCGCCACACTGACTTCCACAAGGGTTGAACTAGTTTACAGTCCCACCAACAGTGTCAAAGTGTTCCTATTTCTCCACATCCTCTCCAGCACCTGTTGTTTCCTGACTTTTTAATGATTGCCATTCTAACTGGTGTGAGATGGTATCTCATTGTGGTTTTGATTTGCATTTCTCTGAAGGCCAGTGATGGTGAGCATTTTTTCATGTGTTTTTTGGCTGCATAAATGTTTTCTTTTGAGAAGTGTCTGTTCATGTCCTTTGCCCACTTTTTGATGGGCTTGTTTGTTTTTTTCTTGTAAATTTGTTTGAGTTCATTGTAGATTCTGGATATTAGCCCTTTGTCAGATGAGTAGGTTGTGAAAATTTTCTCCCATTTTGTAGGTTGCCTGTTCACTCTGATGGTAGTTTCTTTTGCTGTGCAGAAGCTCTTGAGTTTAATTAGATCCCATTTGTCAATTTTGGCTTTTGTTGCCATTGCTTTTGGTGTTTTAGACATGAAGTCCTTGCCCATGCCTATGTCCTGAATGGTAATGCCTAGGTTTTCTTCTAGGGTTTTTATGGTTTTAGGTCTAATGTTTAAGTCTTTAATCCATCTTGAATTGATTTTTGTATAAGGTGTAAGGAAGGGATTCAGTTTCAGCTTTCTACATATGGCTAGCCAGTTTTCCCAGCACCATTTATTAAATAGGGAATCCTTTCCCCATTGCTTGTTTTTGTCAGGTTTGTCAAAGATCAGATAGTTGTAGATATGCGGCGTTATTTCTGAGGGCTCTGTTCTGTTCCATTGATCTATATCTCTGTTTTGGTACCAGTACCATGCTGTTTTGGTTACTGTAGCCTTGTAGTATAGTTTGAAGTCAGGTAGTGTGATGCCTCCAGCTTTGTTCTTTTGGCTTAGGATTGACTTGGTGATGCGGGCTCTTTTTTGGTTCCATATGAACTTTAAAGTAGTTTTTTCCAATTCTGTGAAGAAAGTCATTGGTAGCTTGATGGGGATGGCATTGAATCTGTAAATTACCTTGGGCAGTATGGCCATTTTCACGATATTGATTCCTCCTACCCATGAGCATGGAATGTTCTTCCATTTGTTTGTATCCTCTTTTATTTCATTGAGCAATGGTTTGTAGTTCTCCTTGAAGAGGTCCTTCACATCCCTTGTAAGTTGGATTCCTAGGTATTTTATTCTCTTTGAAGCAATTGTGAATGGGAGTTCACTCATGATTTGGCTCTCTGTTTGTCTATTATTGGTGTATAAGAATGCTTATGATTTTTGTACATAGATTTTATATCCTGAGACTTTGCTGAAGTTGCTTATCAGCTTAAGGAGATTTTGGACTGAGACAATGGGGTTTTCTAGATATACAATCATGTCGTCTGCAAACAGGGACAATTTGACTTCCTCTTTTCCTAATTGACTACCCTTTATTTCCTTCTCCTGCCTAATTGCCCTGGCCAGAACTTCCAACACTATGTTGAATAGAAGTGGTGAGAGAGGCCACCCCTGTCTTGTGCCAGTTTTCAAAGGGAATGCTTTCAGTTTTTGCCCATTCAGGATGATATTGGCTGTGGGTTTGTCATAGATAGCTGTTATTATTTTGAGATACATCCCATCAATACCTAAATTATTGAGAGTTTTTAGCATGAAGGGTTGTTGAATTTTGTCAAAGGCCTTTTCTGCATCTATTGAGATAATCGTGTGATTTTTGTCTTTGGTTCTGTTTATATGCTGGATTACATTTATTGATTTGCATCTATTGAACCAGCCCTGCATCCCAGGGATGAAGCCCACTTGATCATTGTGGATAAGCTTTTTGATGTGCTGCTGGATTCGGTTTGCCAGTATTTTATTGAGGATTTTTGCATCAATGTTCATCAAGGATATTGGTCTAAAATTCTCTTTTTTGGTTGTGTCTCTGCCTGGCTTTGGTATCAGGATGATGCTGGCCTCATAAAATGAGTTAGGGAGGATTCCCTCTTTTTCTATTGATTGGAATAGTTTCAGAAGGAATGGTCCCAGTTCCTCCTTGTACCTCTGGTAGAATTTGGCTGTGAATCCATCTGGTCCTGGAATTTTTTTGGTTGGTAACCTGTTGATTATTGCCACAATTTCAGAGCCTGTTATTGGTCTATTCAGAGATTCAACTTCTTCCTGGTTTAGTCTTGGGAGGGTGTATGTGTTGAGGAAATTATCCATTTCTTCTACATTTTCTAATTTATTTGCGTAGAGGTGTTTGTAGTATCCTCTGATGGTAGTTTGTATTTCTGTGGGATCGGTGGTGATATCCCCTTTATCATCTTTTATTGGATCTATTTGATTCTTCTCTCTTTTTTTCTTTATTAATCTTGCTAGTGGTCTATCAATTTTGTTGATCCTTTCAAAAAACCAGCTCCTGGATTCATTAATTTTTTGGAGGGTTTTTAGTGTCTCTATTTCCTTCAGTTCTGCTCCGATCTTAGGTTTTTCTTGCCTTCTGCTAGCTTTTGAATGTGTTTGCTCTTGCTTTTCTAGTTCTTTTAATTGTGATGTTAGGGTGTCAATTTTGGATCTTTCCTGCTTTCTCTTGTGGGCATTTAGTACTATAAATTTCCCTCTACACACTGCTTTGAATGCATCCCGGAGATTGTGGTATGTTGTGTCTTGGTTCTCGTTGGTTTCGAAGAACATCTTTATTTCTGCCTTCATTTTGTTATGTACCCAGTAGTCATTCAGGAGCAGGTTGTTCAGTTTCCATGTAGTTGAGTGGTTTTGAGTGAGTTTCTTAATCCTGAGTTCTAGCTTGATTGCACTGTGATCTGAGAGCTAGTTCGTTATAATTTCTGTTCTTTTACATTTACTGAGGAGAGCTTTACTTCCAAGTATGTGGTCAATTTTGGAATAGGTGTGGTGTGGTGCTGAAAAAAATGTGTATTCTGTTGATTTGGGGTGGAGAGTTCTGTAGCTGTCTATTACGTCCACTTGGTGCAGAGCTGAGTTCAATTCCTGGGTATCCTTGTTGACTTTCTGTCTCGTTGATCTGTGTAATGTTGACAGTGGGATGTTAAAGTCTCCCATTATTAATGTGTGGGAGTCTAAGTCTCTTTGTAGGTCACTGAGGACTTGCTTTATGAATCTGGGTGCTCCTGTATTGGGTGCATATATATTTAGGATAGTTAGCTCTTCTTGTTGAATTGATCCCTTTACCATTATGTAATGGCCTTCTTTGTCTCTTTTGATCTTTGTTGGTTTAAAGTCTGTTTTATCAGAGACTAGGATTGCAACCCCTGCCTTTTTTTGTTTTCCATTTGCTTGGTAGATCTTCCTCCATCCTGTCATTTTGAGCCTATGTGTTTCTCTGCACGTGAGATGGGTTTCCTGAATACAGCACACTGAAGGGTCTTGAGTCTTTATCCAATTTGCCAGTCTGTGTCTTTTAATTGGAGCATTTAGTCCATTTACATTTAAAGTTAATATTGTTATGTGTGAATTTGATCCTGTCATTATGATGTTAGCTGGTTATTTTGCTCTTTAGTTGATGGAGTCTCTTCCTAGTCTCAATGGTCTTTACATTTTGGCATGATTTTGCAGCGGCTGGTACCGGTTGTGCCTTTCCATGTTTAGTGCCTTCCTTCAGGAGCTCTTTTAGGGCAGGCCTGGTGGTGACAAAATCTCTCAGCATTTGCTTGTCTGTGAATTATTTTATTTCTCCTTCACTTATGAAACTTAGTTTGGCTGCATATGAAATTCTGGGTTGAAAGTTCTTTTCTTTAAGAATGTTGAATATTGGTCCCCACTCTCTTCTGGCTTGTAGAGTTTCTGCCGAGAGATCCACTGTTAGTCTGATGGGCCTCCCTTTGAGGGTAACCAGACCTTTCTCTCTGGCTGCCCTTAACATTTTTTCCTTCATTTCAACTTTGGTGAATCTGACAATTATGTGTCTTGGAGTTGCTCTTATCAAGGAGTATCTTTATGGCATTCTCTGTATTTCCTGAATCTGAATGTCGGCCTGCCTTGCTAGATTGGGGAAGTTCTCCTGGATAATATCCTGCAGAGTGTTTTCCAACTTTGTTCCATTCTCCCCGTTACTTTCAGGTTCACCAATCAGATGTAGATTTGGTCTTTTCACATAGTCCCACATTTCTTGGAGGCTTTGCTCATTTCTTTTTATTATTATTATTATTATTATTATTATTATACTTTAGGTTTTATGGTACATGTGTGCAATGTGCCAGTCAGTTACATATGTATACATGTGCTATGCTGGTGTGCTGCACCCACTAACTTGTCATCTAGCATTAGGTATATCTCCCAATGCTATCCCTCCCCGCTCCCCCCACCCCACAACAGTCCCCGAAGTGTGATGTTCCGCTTCCTGTGTCCAAGTGTTCTCATTGTTCAATTCCCACCTATGAGAGAGAACACGCGGTGTTTGGTTTTTTGTCCCCGTGATACTTTGCTGAGAATGATGGTTTCCAGTTTCATCCATGTCCCTACAAAGGACATGAACTCATCATTTTTTATGGCTGCATAGTATTCCATGGTGTATATGTGCCACATTTTCTTAATCCAGTCTATCATTGTTGGACATTTGAGTTGGTTCCAAGTCTTTGCTATTGAGAATAATGCCACAATAAACATACGTGTGCATGTGTCTTTATAGCAGCATGATTTATAGTCCTTTGGGTATATACCCAGTAATGGGATGGCTGGGTCAAATGGTATTTCTCATTCTAGATCCTTGAAGAATCACCACACTGTCTTCCACAATGGTTGAACCAGTTTACAGTCTCACCAACAGTGTAAAAGTGTTCCTATTTCTCTGTTATTGTTATTAAAGTATAATAATAAAAAAGAAAAAGGTCTTGACATTAAAAAAAGAAGCATTGAAATGACGGTGAAGGTGAACCTTGCAGTAATAGTCCCTTCACATTAACCTATGGACAAAAATTTTATCTTCTTTTGGCCTGATTGAAGAGGTCTGACAATTAACAGCAGAAAAAAGAGCTAGCACAAGAAGATCAATTGATTCTGATTACATAATATTTTTCTGTCTGCAAAACTAAATTTGAGCAAACTAGCCACTTGATGAGGGCCAAAACTGCTGTACCTGTCAGCTGCAGACAAGAAGAGAACATTCTGTGACAAATTAAACAAGTAGGAAGGAAAAGAAAAGAAAAAAAAGATCCTAAAGCATTTTTTTGAAGAGTTGTAACAGGAAATAAAACATGGCTTTACCAGTGGCATTCAAAGGGACAAACACATTCAAAGCAATGGCTGCCAAGTGGTGGAAGTGGTCTAGTCTAAGTAAATGAACAAAAGCAAATATCATGCCAACAGTGTTTTTGGATGCTAAAGGTATTCTGGTTGTTAACTTTCTGGAGGGCCAAAGAATGGTAACAACCACTTATGGGAGAGTTTGGAGTTTGGAGAGATTTAGTCAAATCTTCAGCATAAAAATGGATGAGATTGGATGCCTAGTGATTTTCCATCAAAAGTCAGGTAAAATTGCCCTTGTTTCATGAGAGGAATGAGCAGGAGCATTGTTGTGATGGACAAGGACCCTCTGTTGAAGCTTTTCTGGGCATTTATCTGCTCAAGTTTTGGCTGTTTCCGAAGTGTCTCAGAAGTTGATGTTATCATTCTAAGTGATGTAACTTAGGAATGGAAAACCAAACATCATATATTCTCAGTCATAAATGGGAGCTAATCTATGAGAATGCAAAGGCGTAAGAATGACACAATGGACTTATGTAACTCAGAGGGAAATTCTGAGAAGGGGGTGATGAATAAAAGGCCACAAATTGGGTGCAGTGTAAACCCCCAGGTGGTGGGTGCACCAAAATCTCAGAAATCACCACTAAAGAATGTATTCAGGTAACGAAACACCTCCTGTTCCCCAACCTATGGAAGTAAAAAAGAAAAGAAAAAAAAGAAAAAAGAAAAAAAAAAAGAAAATCCCTGGGCATCCAACTTACAGTACTGATGCAGTATCTTTGGACTTCTTTTTTTCTTTTTCTTTTTTTTTTAATGATACTTTAAGTTTTAGGGTACATGTGAACAATGTGCAGGTTTGTTACATATGTATACATGTGACATGTTGGTGTGCTGCACCCATTAACTCGTCATTTAACATTAAGGTATCTCTCCTAATGCTATCCCTCCCTCTCCCCCCACCCCACAACAGGCCCCGGTGTGTGATGTTCCCCTTCCTGTGTCCATGTGTTCTCATTGTTCAATTCCCACCTATGAGTGAGGACATGTGGTGTTTGGTTTTCTGTCCTTGTGATAGTTTACTGAGAATGATGATTTCCAATTTCATCCATGTCCCTACAAAGGACATGAACTCATCATTTTTTATGGCTGCATAGTATTCCATGGTGTATATGTGCCACATTTGCTTAATCCAGTCTATCATTGTTGGACATTTGGCTTGATTCCAATTCTTTGCTATTGTGAATAGTCCCCCAATAAACATATGTGTGCATGTGTCTTTATAGCAGCATGATTTATAGTCCTTTGGGTATATACCCAGTAATGGGATGGCTGGGTCAAATGGTATTTCTAGTTCTAGATGCCTGAGGAATTGCCACACTGACTTCCACAATGGTTGAACTAGTTTACAGTGCCACCAATAGTGTAAAAGTGTTCCTATTTCTCCACATCCTCTCCAGCACCTGTTGTTTCCTGACTTTTTAATGATTGCCATTCTAACTGGTGTGAGATGGTATCTCATTGTGGTTTTGATTTGCATTTCTCTGATGGCCAGTGATGGTGAGCATTTTTTCATGTGTTGTTTGGCTGCATAGATGTCTTCTTTTGAGAAATGTCTGTTCATGTCCTTCTCCCACTTTTTGATGGGGTTGTTTGTTTTTTTCTTGTAAATTTGTTTGAGTTCATTGTAGATTCTGGATATTAGCCTGCATCATGCTACCTGACTTCAAACTATACTACAAGTCGACAGTAACCAAAACAGCATGGTACTGGTAACAAAACAGAGATATAGATTAATGGAACAGAACAGAGCCCTCAGAAATAACGCCGCATATCTACAACTATCTGATCTTTGACAGACCTGACAAAAACAAGCAATGGGGAAAGGTTTCCCTATTTAATAAATGGTGCTGGGTAAAGTGGCTAGCCATATGTAGAAAGCTGAAACTGGATCCCTTTCTTACACTTTATATAAAAATTTATTGAAGATGGATTGAAGACTTAAACGTTAGACCTAAAACCATAAAAACCCTAGAAGAAAACCTAGGCATTACCATTCAGGACATAGGCATGGGCAAGGACTTCATGTATAAAACACCAAAAGTAATGGCAACAAAAGCCAAAATTGACAAATGGGATTTAATGAAACTAAAGAGCTTCTGCACAGCAAAAGAAACTACGATCAGTGTGAACAGGCATCCTGTAAAATGGGAGAAAATTTTTGCTGTTGGTGTTTTAGAGATGCAGTCTTTGCCCATGCCTATGTCCTGAATGGTATTGCCTAGGTTTTCTTCTATGGTTTTTATGGTTTTCCGTCTAACATTTAAGTCTTTCATCCATCTTGAATTAATTTTTGTATAAGGTGTAAGGAAGGGATCCAGTTTCAGCTTTCTACATATGGCTAGCCAGTTTTCCTAGAACCATTTATTAAATAGGGAATCATTTTCCTATTTCTTGTTTTTGTCAGGTTTGTCAAAGATCAGATAGTTGTAGATATGTGGCATTATTTCTCAGGGCTCTGTTCTGTTCCACTGATCTATATCTCTGTTTTGGTACCAATACCATGCTGTTTTGGTTACTGTAGCCTTGTAGTATTGTTTGAAGTCAGGTAGCTTGATGCCTCCAGCTTTGTTCTTTTGGCTTAGGATTGACTTGGCAATGCAGGCTCTTGTTTGTTTCCATATGAACTTTAAATAGTTTTTTCCAGTTCTGTGAAGAAAGTCATTGGTAGCTTGATGGGGATGGCATTAAATCTATAAATTACCTTGGGCAGTATGGCCATATTCACGATATTGATTCTTCCTACCCACGAGCATGGAATATTCTTCCAATTTTTTGTATCCTCTTTTACTTCATAGAGCAGAGATTTGTAGTTCTCCTTGAAGAGGTCCTTCACATCCCTTGTGAATTCGATTCCTAGGTATTTTGTTCTCTTTGAAGCAATTGTGAATGGGAGTTCACTCATGATTTGGCTCTCTGTTTGTCTGTTATTGGTGTGTGCAACACAGGATCCTCTCATCCAAATGATGAAGTGGCCTGTCTTTAGGATTACCAGTGGCAGCCCCACATACAATACCTCTAACGAGGTGTCTTGAAGTTATCACTATCCCTGAGCAAAAACTGAATGATGTCACAACAGTTATTCAAGGCCTGAAATGATATGTGGCAGCTGTTAATACTGAGTAACCTGTATTTTCCATAAAAAGATGAAATGATGGGTAGGAATTACTTGATATAACAGAGAAGTCAGCAGATGAAAAGAGAGCTACCAACACAAACTCAGTAAAAAGACTTTGGAAATACAGTATATTGATCCAAATTTTAAAAACAAACATAAAATGAAAGGAGTAAGAAGAATTATAGATGCTGACTTAGAAGATTTGATTTAAAAAAATTCTGAAAGTTTATTAAAAAATAAGCCAGATATAAGAGGAAAAATTAACACAGGGAAGATTATTTAGAAAAGAAAATGTCAACAAATACATTTTAGAAAGAGAGTGGGGAGTAGCTAGTTTCAGAATATTGCAAAAATGAAAAAAAATTCTGTGTGGAAGAATAATCTGGGGGACAGATAGAACAGGTATTAAGAAATAGATCAGTGCAATACTCTCGAGGCTTTTATTTGGGTTCCTGATTATCTTATTGGAATATATAATTGTGGCCACTCATTATAAGTGGGAGTATTAAAAATTTTTCCTAGAAGAACAATTGAATGTGGCAACTCATACTTGTTATCCCAGGACTTTGGGAGGGTGAGTTGGATGGATCCCTTGAGGCCAGGAGTTCAAGACCAGCCTGAGCAACAAATTGTGGATCCATCTCTTCAAAAAAATTTTAAATAAATTAAAAATAATAAATGGGCATGGTGGGTGTCATGAACCTGTAATTCAAGCAACTCAAGTGGTTGAAGTGGGGGGAATCCCCTGAGCACAGGAGTTCAAGGATGCTGGAAGCCATGATCACAACACCACACTCCAGCCTGGGTGACACAGCGAGAGCCTATATTTATATATGTATATATAATCCTGTAAGACATAAAGCCTAAACTGTATCTGATCAAACATTCTAATAAAGGGGAAGAGCAAGAAAAAATTCTTAAAGACATGAAGTAGGATGGCTCATTCAAGAACTTGTATTCATTCTGTTCATTTCTAGAAATCTCTGGTAGATTTTGTGTCCAACTTTGTTTTAACCTCTCCATGAATATTAATAATAGAATACATTAAGACACCTGTATCCTACAACACCAAGACTTTTCTGATTGGAGCCAGATCCAAGGAATATTCGACAATCTGTGTGGGTCTGACCAGGCTGAGGGCCAACCTTCTGTCAGCCATGAATGGCCAGGTTTGTGTTGTCTGCACACAGCTCAAAGTTCCAAAGACATAATCTCTGTATAATCAAATATTTAACGAAATATGATAGGTATAGGCATACAAAACTCCACAGCCAACCTCTTGTTCCTTAGAATATGATTGTGTTTAGAAAACAGCCCTAAGAAGAGGTGATCAAGCTAAAATGAGGGAGTTTCAGTGGAACTAAATCCAATAAGATGAGTGTCCTTAGAAGAAGTGGAAATTCCTTATAAGAACTGGAAATTCGCACACAGAGAGACACAAGAAGTACGTAGGCACAGATGCAGCCCCATGGGAAGACAGTGCAAGAAGGTGATATCTAGAGGCCAAGTAGACAGGGCCCAGAAGAACTGAACCTGCTGACACCTTCACCGTGGAACTTGAGCATCCAGAAGTGTTGGAAAGTAATTTCTGTTCCTTAAGAATATTAGTCTGTGATATTTTGTTTGGACAGCTATAATGAAGAAATTCAGGGGACAGCAGGTTATAGGAGGCATAAATTAAGAGTCCTGCTTGGCGCAGGAGTGTAATGTAAACAGTAAGTTTACATTATTTTAAATGGCAAGTGGATTGCTGAGGTCCTTTACTCATGGACAAGTGCCTAAGCTTTTGTTGCCGTCTTGCTCCTTGCTTTGACCCCATCCTAAATCAGTGACACTGTCTCCTTCAATTCTTTGGTAACCTGTTTTGGTTGTGTGTGGTAGCTTGATATCTGAAATTTACTCCTTCCTGATATGCTAATCTCTTTCACTCATTTCTGACATAGGAGAATTTCAGGGCATGAGCTGAGTGATATTTGGAGGCATCACCTCTTGTCTTGCTGTACTCAGCAGAGAAGGAGAAATCTGTCTCCAAGCAGGACTGCAGGTTCCCCACTGACTCCCACAAGGAGTCACATCTGCCTGGCACTCCCGTCTGCTTCTTCTCTCTTGCGTTTCTTTCCTTCCTGATGGGCCACCATAAGCTACCTAGGCCAGACTGCTCATCACCAGCTTCCTTTTCAAACAATGTTTGTTGAGACCAGAGAAAATCATTCAATAACATCAGGACACCAGATTGGCCCAAGCACTCTGTGTCTCTCTTAAAGAATGTGAATCTCAGTTACAAATGTTAACCTTTCCATGTAGCTGGAGGATATTTGGCCACTGGTATTATATTCCATCTTCAGAAAACATTCCTATTTATCCTAGGAGAAAAACAAGAAACCAATTTGCCTAGTGAGCTGGAAAATTCTAAGTTACCTCTAGTAGAGCTTATTGTATCAGGACGCCTTCCTATTTGCAGTGGGTTGTTAAAATTTTGAAGGAAAATGTACATCCTATTAAGAAACACCATGAATGGATTCCAATGTTTTGGCACCAAAATGAAATCATAATCTTTTGCTATAACATGTCTGAATATGAGCTAGCTTGAGGCATCAAGAAAAATAAGAGAGCAGTTTCAAAAGAGCCCCTAGAAGAGCAACATGAATTCTTCTAAAATTAAAGTGCGTACAAACATCAAATTCATGGTGAAGCTTGGGTGGAAGAAGGTAAAATCATTGATGGTGTCCAAAAAGTTGTCCTACTTGACACGTGGTAAGTTGACATTGGTTGAAGAAGTCAGCAGTTAACAAATTCAATGAGGACTCCCTCATTTCAAGAAGGAATGAGGCAATGTTGAACCTAAAGCTTATCGTGAGAGATGATTCACATCACACTGCAAGGAATAAATTCATCTTTATACCCAGGAGGAGAGGTGTGACGATTAGCAGCATGCAGAATAACCAACACTGCAGACTTCTCAGTTGGTTCAGTTTACATGATTCTAACTGAATGATTAAAATTTAGTAAGCTTTTCACTTAATGGATGCTCAAACTGTGTTGCCAAGATCAAGTACAGACAAGAGCAGAACTTTCCCTAAAAATTTAAATAGGAACAACGAAGACGGTAAGCATTTCTTCAATGAATTATAAGAGGAGATAACACGTGACTTTACCAGTAAAACCCAGAAAGCAAATACGATCAAAGCAATGGCTACCAAGAGGTGGAAAAGTCCAGTCAAAACAAAAGTGGATAAGGAGAGCACAAAGGTCATGGCAAGAGTTTACTGGAAAGCTCAAGTCATTTTGCTGGTTGACTTTCTGGAGAATGACAGTATCTGCTTATTCTGAGAATATTTTGAGAAAGCCAAAGCTTTAGTAGACGAATCCCTGGGAAAGCTTCAGCAGAGTCCTTCACTACAACCTTGCTCCTGCTCATTTCTCTTATCAAACAGGGCAATTATATGAGAGTTCTGATGGAAAATCATTAGGCTTTCATGTTACCAAGAAGTGATGCCAGGTGGACTTCCTGGGTCCAGTGGGGAATTGGAGAACTTTTCTGACTAGCTAGATGATTGTAAATGCATCAATCAGTCCTCTGGGTCTAGTTAAAGGATTGTAAATGCACCAATCCACACTCTGTAACAATGCATCCACCAACCCTCTGTGTCTAGCTAAAGGATTGTACATGCACCAATCAGCAGTGTATAAAAATGCACCAATCAGTGCTCTCTGTCTAGCTAAAGGATTGTGAATGCACAAATCAGCACTCTGTAAAAACGAACCAATCAGCACTCTGTGTCTAGCTAAAGGATTGCAAACACACCAATCAGCACCCTGTAAAATGGACAAATCAGCCCTCTGCAAAATGGACCAATCAGCCCTCTGTAAGATACACCAATCAGCGGGATGTGGGCAGAGCCAAATAAGGGAATAAAAGCTGGCCAACCTAGCCAGCAGTGGCAACTTGCTCGGGTCCCCTTCCATGCTGTGGAAGCTTTGTTCTTTTGCCCTTCACAACAAATCTTGCTGCTGCTCACTCTTTGGGTCTGCACTACCTTTATGCACTGTAACACCTACCAAGAGGGTCTGCGGCTTCATTCCTGAAGTCAGTGAGACCATCAACCCACCGGAAGGAACAAACAACTTTGGACATGGCTTTAAGAGCTGTAACACTCACTGCAAAGGTCTGTGGCCTCACTCCTGAAGTCAGTGAGACCAAGAACCCACCGGAAGGAAGAACCTCCGGACACAGCTGAACATATGAAGGAAGAAACTATGGACACACCATCTTTAAGAACTGTAACATTCACTGCAAGTGTCCACAGCTTCATTCTTGAAGTCAGAGAGATCAAGAACCCACTGGAAGGAACTAATTCTGGACACATTACAACCCTAATTTGGTTTCCTTCGTTTTCTTTTTGTTTTGTAATCTTATAACATTTGTAAAAGGCATCCATTTTTCTTCAGTTTATAATGTAAAAAATACATATCAATAGCTGGCATGTTGACCAAAATGTATGACAAGTGGTCAATAATTTGTCTCCTTTTATATAGCTCATTAAGAAGTAGGATTGGGAAATGGTTATAAACTGAGTACCAGGTGGTAGAATTGAAGCAAACTTCCCATGTAACACTTTTAGTTTTTGCTCCATTCCAAAGATAACAGGAGGTAAAGGGTTAAAGATGCCCCAAAGCTGTTGCACACCTTTGGGGAGACTTAAAATTCATGTGTTTATTCAGTTGAGTCTTAGGCTGTGACTACAATGCTTGAATTAGATGGTAAATGTGTCTTACTTAACTTGCATGAAGACACTTTGTTCACATCTCTCTTATCACTTCTTTTCCTGTACTCTGATCTCAGTTTCTTTAAGGATTCAGGTTGGGCCTGAGATGACCCTGACCCAAGAAGGACTAAAGGCCCTACGTTCCCATCTCCAAATCTTGCAAAAATATCAAGGAGGGTAGAAACATAAATATTTATAGCTCTATTGCCTATACTTGCTCAATTTACCGTTGTACTTGATTCTGTCAGAGTGGGAGAAGGTGTGTTGAGGATACAGGATAGAGCTACAGTGTCATATAAGGGGAAAGAAAGGAAGAGACTGCAAGTCTGTTGAATCTATAGACACTGGAGTTGCGTTTAAATGAGGTAGACCCTGAAGCTAGAAGCCAAGATGGGGGAAAAAGAGCTTTTCAGTTGCAGTAGTCATTTATTATTATTGTTGTTACTATTAGTATTATTATTTCTTTTTAGAGACAGCGACTTGTTCTCTCACTTAAGCTGGAGTACAGTGGTGCAATCATGGCTCACTGCAGTCTTGAACTCCTGGGATCAAGCAATTCTTCCAGATCACCCTCTGAATTAGATGGGACTACAGTTGAAAATCACCATGCAAGGTTGATTTTGTAAATTTTGTTTTATACATGGGGAGATCTTGCTATATTGTTCAGGCTGATCTTGAATTCCTGACATCAACAATCCTCCAATCTCAGCCTCCAAAAGTAGCGGGATTCCAGTCATGAGCCAGCATGCTGGGTGTATAGTCACTCTTTCTACCTCAGCCTCATTTTCCTGCATTCTGTAAATTCCCAGTCAGAAGACAGCAGGCTGCCTGGCTACTGGGATAGCCTCTAAGAAGCAAATGTTAAACTCTGTTGTTCTTGTAGTGGAAAAGAAAAAAGAAGTGCTTGAGTTCAATTGAGCTTTGAGCAAATGGGGTACAAAACATGAAAAGTTAGGAAGACATTGTGGATAAGGCCCTTGGGACCCATTCAGTGCACTTTTCTGTTGTTTTTAATTTTATAAGTGTGTATTATGTGAAATACTAATACTCTCATAAGAGCCAAGGAGGATCATCCACATAGAAGCTTCAAGCAGATTAATGTCAGTGGCATTAACTCTTCTGCCAGTGGAGCCACTGGGTGGATCAAGATGTAGCCTGAGTGCCTCCACCCTTCAATGTCCAAAACTTGCCTTGTTGAACTTTTTGTGTATTGTAAACACAGAAAAATGCCTATGTGAGGCATAAAATAGAAAATTACTCAATATACTTTTACAAACCATAAACACTGGACCAATTCTTAATGAAGAGTATACTCAATATATGACAACCTTTAAACCACTTGGATGTGGAAATGATCGGACTTTTAAGCAGCTCTTATAGCCAACTTTTCTGAGATAAATGTGAACACTGTCAAAATAAATGGGAAAAAGCTTCTCGGCAGAAAAAGGAACTATAGAAAATAATAAAATAGAAATTTCAGAACCAACATATGTAAGTTTAAAATTTGAAAAAAGACCTTATTGACTGTGAAAATTTTTCAGAAAGTAAATCATTGAGGTGTTTGAAGACAGAAAAAAAAACTAAATTAGCCAAGTCAAATCAAAGAAGAGACATCTTAGAAGAACTGAACCTGTTAACACCTTGATCATGGAATGTGAGCCTCCAGAAGTGTGAGAAAATCAATTTCTGTTGTTCAAATTACACAGTGTGTGTTTTTTTTTTTTTAGGGCAGACATAACAAACTACATCAGGGGAGAGCAGTTTAGGATGCAAAAATCAAGGATCTTATTTGGGACATGTTATGTTTGCATCCATATTAGAAGGCAAGTGGATTGCTGAGAGCTTCAACTGACCAAAAGTTGCCTGAGCTCCTGCTGCAGGCCTGCTCCTTGTTTCGACCCCATCCTTACTCACTGACAGGGCCTCTTTCAGCTCCTCTGTCATCTCTGTTTTATTTGTGTGTGGAGATTTCATAGTTAATATTTATTCTTCCCTAATAAACTAATCTCTTTCACTCATTGCTGATATTGGACAATGTCAGAGAAAAGGCCTGAGCTGAGTGATATTTGAAGGCAATGCCTGCTGTCTTCCTGTACTCACCAAGCCAAGGGGGAGTCTTTCTTCAGCAGGACTACGACTTCTATAGCAACCTATGCAATGAGGGAAGTCTGTGAGGCACTCCCCTCTGCTCCTTCCCTCTGATCTTCCTTTCCCACTAAAAGGTCTACCATAAGTCACTAGGCAGTACCATTCATCTCCAGATTCCCTGTCCAATTAGTGTGTGTAGAAACCAATGACAGTCATCCCGATATCATTAGGGCACCTGCTAGGACAAGCAACTACTTTATGCCCCCCTAAAGCTCTTAAAGCCAAACTACAACTGTTTTATTATTGCATAGCCAAAGAAGAATTGCTAACTGGTAATATATTTCCTCTTTAGCAAACATCCCCAATATTCCAGAAGGGGTGAGGGAGGAAAACAGCAATCTGTCTAATCACCAGCCAATGGCAGAGTAATCTGCCACAACCCTCGTTGTATGAGGAAGGCTTCCAATAATATAGGGATTTTCAAACTGTTTGTAGAAAATACATATGATTTTTTAAAATTATGAGTGGATATAATCATTTTTTGTATCAAAATACATTTGTACTAACTTGTTACAACATGTCTGAACAGGATCTAGTTAAGTCACTAACGTGGTTGAGAAAGCGGTTTGAAAACAGCCTGTATCAGAGCAGCAAAAATTCTACTAAAATTGTAGGAAAAACAAATTCAAGTTTATGGTGAAGCTTGGGTGGAGGGATGGTGACATCACTGATGCATTAGGACATATTTGTGCACAAGTAAATCAGCCCTTCAAAATGGATAATTCACTTTAAGAATCGATGAGATGATGGTGAAGGTAAAACTTGCAGCAGCAGACCATATACATCAACTTATGGGCAAAAATTTTATCTTCTTGTGGCCTAATTGAAGAGGCCTGACAATTAACAACAGAAACAAGAGCTAGCAGAAGAAGAAGATCAATTGGTTCAGATTACATAATTTTTTCTGATTGAGAAATTAAACTTGAGCAAACTATTCACTTGATGAGGGCCAAAACTGCTGTACTCAAGTCAGCTACAGAGAAAAACAGAACATTCAATGAAAAATTAAAAAAGTAGGAAGGAGAAGAAAAGAAAAGATCCTAAGCATGTCTTTGGAGAGTTGTAACAGGAGATCAAATGTGGCTTTACCAGTGCCACTTGAAGGGAAAAACAGAATCAAAGCAATGGCTACCAGGAGGTGGAAGTGGTCTAGTCTAAGTAAATGTGACAAAAGCAAATATGCCAACAGTGTGTTTCGATGCCCAAGGTATTTTGGTTGATAACTTTCGGGAGGGCCAAGGAATGATAACATCGACTTATGAAAGAATTTGGAATTTGAAGAAAGCCAAATATTTAGCAGATAAATGGATGAGATTGAATGTCTAGTGATTTCCATAGAAAGTCTGGCAAATTGCCCCTATTTCATGAGGGGAATGAGCAGGAGCTTTGTTGTGATGGACAGAACTCTGCTAAAGCCTTTCTGGGCATTTATCTGCCAAAGTTTTGCCTAACTTTCTTCAATCTTTTGTAAGTCAATGTTATCCTTCTAAGTGAAGTAACTTAGGACTGGAAAACCAAATATCATATGTTCTCACTCATGAATGGGAGCTAAGCTATGAGGATGCAAAGGCATAAGAATGACACAGTGGACTTTGGGAACTCAGGGGGAAAGAGTCGGAAAGAGGTGAGGGATAAAAGACTACAAATTGGGTGCAGTGTATACTGCCCAGGTGATGGGTGCACCAATAGCTCACAAATCACTGCTCAAGATCTTATATACACAACCAAACACACCTGTTCCCCAACCTATGGAAATAAAACAGAAAAGAAAAAAAGAAAATCACTGGGCATCCAACTTACTGATGCAGTATCTTTGAACTTGTTTTTTTCTAATATTAAAATGACTTTAAAGTGTACTCTGTTTTCTTCAGTTAATAATGTGAAAAGACTGCATTTATATGGTGAAATTCCAAGGGCCCTCAATTCTTTGTAGATAGGCTAAATTTCTTGTATCATTACTTGCCAAACTTCTTGAATGTGATGGAGATAATGCTAAGAAGTTAATATTGTCTACTTTCATATTTTAATTACGTTCTTTCACAAACTTTTTGAAATCCCCTTGTATTCTCAAACACTTCTGGGAGAGCAGGAACAGATTCTTATGTGTACAACACAGGATCCTCTCATCCAACTGAACAAGTGGCCTGTCTTTAGGATGTCCAGTCACATCCTCACACATAATCCCTCTAACAAGGTCATCCTGAAGTTATCACTATCCCTGAGCAAAAACTGAATGAAAGTAGAAGACTTATTCAAGGCCTGAAATGATAAGTGGCCGCTGTTGATACTGACTCACCTACACTTTCCATGAAAAGGGTGGAAAGATGGGCAGGAACTACTTCATATAACAGAAAAGTCAGCAGATGAAGAGAGCTACTAACACAAGCTCAGTAAAAGGACCTTGGAAACACAGTATGTCGATCTAAATTTTAAAAACAAAAATGAAAAGAAAGGAGTAAGAAGAATTATAGATGCTTACCTAGGAGATTAGATTTAAAAAATTTTACCAAATTTTATTAAAAAAGAAGCCAGATGTAAGATGAAAAATAAACATAGGGAAATTTGATTTAGAACACAAAGTGTCAACAAATACATTTTAGAAAGCCAGTCTTGAGAAAATAGTTTCAGAATATTGCAAAAATGAAAAAAAGTTCTGTGTGGGAGAAAAATCTGGGAGACAGATAGCACAGGTACTAAGAAATAGATCAATGCAATATGTTTGAGGCTTTTTTGTGGGTACCAGACAATCTTATTGGAATACATACTTGTGGCCACTCATTATAAGTGGGAGTGATTAAAAATTTTTCCTAGATGAATGACTGAACATGGTGACCCATTACTGTTATCCCAGGACTTTGGAAGAGTGAGGTGGGAGGATCCCTTGAGGTCAGGAGTTCAAGACAAGCCTGAGCAACAAAGTGAGGCACCATCTCTTAAAAAATATATAAATAAATACATTAAAAAAAAAATGGGCATGGTGAGTGTCATGAACCTGTAATTCAAGCAACTTAGGAGGCTGAAGCTGGGGGAATCCCCTGAGCACAGGAGTTCAAGGATGCTGTAAGCCAGGATCAGGACACCACACTCCAGCCTGGGTGACAGAGCAAGAGCTTGTATAAAAAAAAATTCCTAAAAGATGTAAAGCCCAAACTAAATCTGATCAAACATTCTAACAAAGGGGTAGAGCAAGGAAAAAATTTTGAAGACATGAAATACGGTGTCTCATTAAAGAACTGTGTATTCATTTTGTTCATTTCTAGAACCCCTTAGTAGTTTTCACGACCAACTTTTTTTAACCCCCTCATGTATATTAATGATAGAATGCAGGAAGACACCTGTATCCTACAACACCAAGAATTTTCTGACTAGAGCCAGAGCCAGAGAATATCAGAAAATCTGTGTGGGTCTGACCAGGCTGAGGGCCAGTTTTCTGACAGCCATGAATGGCCAGGTTTGTGTTCTCTACACCCAGCTCAAAATTCCAAAGAAATGATATCTATATAATCAAATATTTAGTGAAATATGATAAGCATAGGTATACAAAACTCCACAGCCAACCTCTTGTTCCTTAGTATAAGACTGTGTTTAGAAAACAGCTGTAAAAGATTATTTTTGGGGGGAGGAGCCAAGATGGCCGAATAGGAACAGCTCCGGTCTACAGCTCCCAGCGTGAGTGACGCAGAAGATGGGTGATTTCTGCATTTCCATCTGAGGTACCATGTTCATCTCACTAGGGAGTGCCAGACAGTGGGCGCAGGTCAGTGGGTGTATGCACCTTGCGTGAGCCGAAGAAGGGCGAGGCATTGCCTCACTCGGGAAGTGCAAGCGGTCAGGGAGCTCCCTTTCCTAGTCAAAGAAAGGGTGACAGATAGCACCTGGAAAATCAGGTCACTCCCACCCGAATACTGCGCTTTTCTGATGGGCTTAAAAAACAGCGCACCAGGAGATTATATCCCGCACCTGGCTCAGAGGGTCCTACGCCCACGGAGTCTCACTGATAGCTAGCACAGCAGTCTGAGATCAAACTGCAAGGTGGCAGCGAGGCTGGGGGAGGGGCGCCTGCCATTGCCCAGGCTCACTTAGGTAAACAAAGCAGCCGGGAAGCTCCAACTGAGTGGAGCCCACCACAGCTCAAGGAGACCTGCCTGCCTCTGTAGGCTCCACCTCTGGGGGCAGGGCACAGACAAACAAAAAGACAGCAGTAACCTCTGCAGACTTAAATGTCCCTGTCTGACAGCTTTGAGGAGAGCAGTGGTTCTCCCAGCATGCAGCTGGAGATCTGTGAACGGGTAGACTGCCTCCTCAAGTGGGTCCCTGATGCCTGATCCCTGAGCAGCCTAACTGGGAGGCACCCCCCAGCAGGGGCAGACTGACACCTCACACGGCTGGCTGGGTACTCCAACAGACCTGCAGCTGAGGGTCCTGTCTGTTAGAAGGAAAACTAACAAGCAGAAAGGACATCCACACCAAAAACCCATCTGTACATCACCATCATCAAAGGCCAAAAGTAGATAAAACCACAAAGATGGGGAAAGAACAGAGCTGAAAAACTGGAAACTCTAAAAAGCAGAGCACCTCTCCTCCTCCAAAGGAAAGCAGTTCCTCACCAGCAATGGAACAAAGCTGGATGGAGAATGACTTTGACGAGCTGAGAGAAGAAGGCTTCAGAGGATCAAATTACTCCAAGCTACAGGAGGATATACAAACCAAAGGCAAAGAAGTTGAAAACTTTGAAAAAAATTTAGAAGAATGTATAACTAGAATAACCAATACAGAGAAGTGCTTAAAGGAGCTGATGGAGCTGAAAACCAAGGCTCGAGAACTACATGAAGAATGCAGAAGCCTCAGGAGCCGATGCGATCAAATGGAAGAAAGGGTATCCGCAATGGAAGATAAAATGAATGAAATGAAGTGAGAAGGGAAGTTTAGAGAAAAAAGAATAAAAAGAAATGAGCAGGAGGAGCCAAGATGGCCGAATAGGAACAGTTCCGGTCTACAGCTCCCAGCGTGAGCGACGCAGAAGACGGGTGATTTCTGCATTTCCATCTGAGGTACCGTGTTCATCTCACTAGGGAGTGCCAGACAGTGGGCGCAGGTCAGTGGGTGAGTGCACCGTGCACCAGCCGAAGCAGGGGCAAGGCATTGCCTCACTCGGGAAGTGAAAGGGGTCAGGGAGTTCCCTTTCCAGGGGTGACAGACGGCACCTGGAAAATCGGGCCACTCCCACCCGAATACTGTGCTTTTCCGACGGGCTTAGGAAACGGTGCCCCAGGTAAGTATAGCCCGCACCTGGTTCAGAGGGTCCTACACCCACGGAGTCTCCCTGATTGCTAGCACAGCAGTCTGAGATCAAACAGCAAGTCCGCAGCGAGGCTGGGGGAGGGGCGCCTGCCATTGCCCAGGCTCGCTTAGGTAAACAAAGCAGCCAGGAAGGTTGAACTGGGTGGAGCCCACCACAGCTCAAGGAGGCCTGCCTGCCTCTGTAGGCTCCACCTCTGGGGGCAGGGCACAGACAAAAAGACAGCAGTAACCTCTGCAGACTTAAATGTCCCTGTCTGACAGCTTTGAGGAGAGCAGTGGTTCTCCCAGCATGCAGCTGGAGATCTGAGAACAGGCAGACTGCCTCCTCAAGTGGGTCCCTGATGCCTGACCCCCGAGCAGCCTAACTGGGAGGCACCCCCCAGCATGGGCAGACTGACACCTCACATGGCCGGCCAGGTACTCCAACAGACCTGCAGCTGAGGGTCCTGTCTGTTAGAAGGAAAACTAACAGAAAGGACATCCACACCAAAAACCCATCAGTACATCACCATCATCAAAGACCAAAAGTAGATAAAACCACAAAGATGGGGAAAAAACAGCAGAAAAACTGGAAATTCTAAAAAGCAGAGTACCTCTCCTCCTCCAAAGGAATGCAGTTCCTCACCAGCAACGGAACAAAGCTGGATGGAGAATGACTTTGACGAGCTGAGAGAAGAAGGCTTCAGACGATCAAATTACTCTGAGCTACAGGAGGATATACAAACCAAAGGCAAAGAAGTTGAAAACTTTGAAAAAAATTTAGAAGAATGTATAACTAGAATAACCAATACAGAGAAGTGCTTAAAGGAGCTGATGGAGCTGAAAACCAAGGCTCGAGAACTACATGAAGAATGCAGAAGCCTCAGGAGCTGATGCAATCAAATGGAAGAATGGGTACCAGCCCTGGAAGATGAAATGAATGAAATGAAGTGAGAAGGGAAGTTTAGAGAAAAAAGAATAAAAAGAAATGAGCAAAGCCTCCAAGAAATGTGGGACTATGTGAAAAGACCAAATCTACATCTGATTGGTGTACCTGAAAGTGAAGGGGAGAATGGAAACAAGTTGGAAAACACTCTGCAGGATATTATCCAGGAGAACTTCCCCAATCTAGCAAGGAAGGCCGACATTCAGATTCAGGAAATACAGAGAATGCCACAAAGATACTCCTCGAGAAGAGCAACTCCAAGACACATAATTGTCAGATTCACCAAAGTTGAAATGAAGGAAAAAATGTTAAGGGCAGCCAGAGAGAAAGGTCGGGTTACCCTCAAAGAGAAGCCCATCAGACTAACAGTGGATCTCTCAGCAGAAACCCTACAAGCCAGAAGAGAGTGGGGGCCAATATTCAACATTCTTAAAGAAAAGAATTTTCAACCCAGAATTTCATATCCTGCCAATCTAAGATTCATAAGTGAAGGAGAAATAAAATAATTCACAGACAAGCAAATGCTGAGGGATTTTGTCACCACCAGGCCTGCCCTAAAAGAACTCCTGAAGGAAGCACTAAACATGCAAAGGCACAACCGGTACCAGCCATTGCAAAATCATGTCAAAATGTAAAGACCATCGAGACTAGGAAGAGACTGCATCAACTAACGAGCAAAATAACCAGCTAACATCATAATGACAGGATCAAATTCACACATAACAATATTAACTTTAAATGTAAATGGACTAAATGCTCCAATTAAAAGACACAGACTGGCAAATTGGATAAAGACTCAAGACCCATCAGTGTGCTGTATTCCGGAAACCCAACTCACATGCAGAGACACACATAGGCTCAAAATGAAAGGATGGAGGAAGATCTACCAAGCAAATGGAAAACAAAAAAAGGCAGGGGTTGCAATCCTAGTCTCTGATAAAACAGACTTTAAACCAACAAAGATCAAAAGAGACAAAGAAGGCCATTACATAACGATAAAGGGATTAATTCAACAAGAAGAGCTAACTATCCTAAATATATATGCACCCAATACAGGAGCACCCAGATTCATAAAGCAAGTCCTCAGTGACCTACAAAGAGACTTAGACTCCCACACATTAATAATGGGAGAGTTTAACACCCCACTGTCGACATTACACAGATCAACGAGACAGAAAGTCAACAAGGATACCCAGGAATTGAACTCAGCTCTGCACCAAGTGGACGTAATAGACAGCTACAGAACTCTCCACCCCAAATCAACAGAATACACATTTTTTTCAGCACCACACCACACCTATTCCAAAATTGACCACATACTTGGAAGTTAAGCTCTCCTCAATAAATGTAAAAGAACAGAAATTATAACAAACTCTCTCTCAGATCACAGTGCAATCAAGCTAGAACTCAGGATTAAGAATCTCACTCAAAACCGCTCAACTACGTGGAAACTGAACAACCTGCTCCTGAATGACTACTGGGTACATAACAAAATGAAGGCAGAAATAAAGATGTTCTTTGAAACCAATGAGAACCAAGACACAACATACCAGAATCTCTGGGATGCATTCAAAGCAGTGTGTAGAGGGAAATTTATAGCACTAAATGCCCACAAGAGAAAGCAGGAAAGATCCAAAATTGACACCCTAACATCACAATTGAAAGCAAGAGCAAACACATTCAAAAGCTAGCAGAAGGCAAGAAATAACTAAAATCAGAGCAGAACTGAAGGAAATAGAGACACAAAAAACCCTTCAAAAAATCAATGAATCCAGGAGCTGGTTTTTTGAAAGGATCAACAAAATTGATAGACCGCTAGCAAGATTAATAAAGAAAAAAAGAGAGAAGAATCAAATAGATGCAATAAAAAATGATAAAGGGGATATCACCACCGATCCCACAGAAATACAAACTACCATCAGAGAATATTAAAAACAGCTCTATGCTAATAAATTAGAAAATCTAGAAGAAATGGATAAATTCCTCAACACATACACCCTCCCAAGACTAAATCAGGAAGAAGTTGAATCTATGAATAGACCAATAACAGGAGCTGAAATTGCGGCAATAATCAATAGCTTACCTACCAAAAAAAGTCCAGGACCAGATGGGTTCACAGCCGAATTCTTCCAGAGGTACAAGGAGGAGCTGGTAGCATTCCTTCTGAAACTATTCCAATCAATAGAAAAAGAGGGAATCCTCCCTAACTCATTTTATGAGGCCAGCATCATCCTGATACCAAAGCCTGGCAGAGACACAACAAAAAAAGAGAATTTTAGACCAATATCCTTGATGAACATTGATGCAAAAATCCTCAATAAAATACTGGCAAACCGAATCCAGCAGCACATCAAAAAGCTTATCCACAATGATCAAGTGGGCTTCATCCCTGGGATGCAAGGCTGGTTCAACATACGCAAACCAAAAAATGTAATCCAGCATATAAACAGAACCAAAGACAAAAACCACATGATTATCTCAATAGATGCAGAAAAGGCCTTTGACAAAATTCAACAACTCTTCATGCTAAAAACTCTCAATAAATTAGGTATTGATGGGACGTATCTCAAAATAATAAGAGCTATCTATGACAAACCCACAGCCAATATCATACTGAATGCGCAAAAACTGGAAGCATTCCCTTTGAAAACTGGCACAAGACAGGGATGCCCTCTCTCACCATTCCTATTCAACATAGTGTTGGAAGTTCTGACCAGGGCAATCAGGCAGGAGAAGGAAATCAAGGGTATTCAATTAGGAAAAGAGGAAGTCAAATTGTCCCTGTTTGCAGATGACATGATAGTATATCTAGAAAACCCCATTGTCTCAGCCCAAAATCTCCTTAAGCTGATAAGCAACTTCAGCAAAGTCTCAGGATACAAAATCAGTGTACAAAAATCACAAGCATTCTTATACATCAATAGCAGACAAACAGAGAGCTAAATCACGTGTGAATTCCCGTTCACAATTGCTTCAAAGAGAATAAAATACCTAGGAATCCAACTTACAAGGGATGTGAAGGACCTCTTCAAGGAGAACTACAAACAACTGCTCAAAGAAATAAAAGAGGATACAAACAAATGGAAGAACATTCCATGCTCATGGGTAGGAAGAATCAATATCATGAAAATGGCCATCCTTCCCAAGGTAATTTACAGATTCAATGCCATCCCCATCAAGCCACGAATGACTTTCTTCACAGAATTGGAAAAAACTACTTTAAAGTTCATATGGATCCAAACAAGAGCCTGCATTGCAAAGTCAATCCAAAGCCAAAAGAACAAAGCTGGAGGCATCACACTACCTGACTTCATACCATAGTACAAGGCTACAGTAACCAAAACAGCATGGTACTGGTACCAAAACAGAGATATAGTTCAATGGGACAGAACAGAGCCCTCAGAAATAATGCCACATATCTACAACTATCTGATCTTTGACAAACCTGACAAAAACAAGAAATGGGGAAAGGATTCCCTATTTAATAAATAGTGCTGGGAAAACTGGCTAGCCATATGTAGAAAGCTGAAAGTGCATCCCTTCCTTACACCTTGTACAAAAATCAATTCAAGACGGATTAAAGACTTAAACATTAGACCTAAAACCATAAAAACCCTAGAAGAAAACCTAGGCATTACCATTCAGGACATAGGCATGGGCAAGGACTTCATGTCTAAAACACCAAAAGCAATGGCAACAAAAGCCAAAATTGACAAATGGGATCTAATTAAACTAAAGAGCTTCTGCGCAGCAAAGGAAACTACCATCAGAGTGAACAGGCAACCTACAAAATGGGAGAAAATTTTCACAACCTACTCATCTGACAAAGGGCTAATATCCAGAATCTACAATGAACTCCAACAGATTTACAAGAAGAAAACAAACAACCCCATCAAAAAGTGGGCGAAGGACATGAACAGACAATTCTCAAAAGAAGACATTTATGCAGCCAAACAACACATGAAAAAATGCTCACCATCACTGGCAATCAGAGAAATGCAAATCAAAACCACAATGAGATACCATCTCACACCAGTTAGAATGGCAATCATTAAAAAGTCAGGAAACAACAGGTGCTGGAGAGGATGTGGAGAAATAGGAACACTTTGACACTGTTGGTGGGACTGTAAACCCTGGGGCCTGCAATGGGTTGGGGGAAGGGGGGACTGATAACATTAGGAGATATACCTAATGGAAATGACGAGTTAATGGGTGCAGCACACCAACAAGGCACATGTATACATATGTAAAAATCCTGCACGTTGTGCACATGTACACTAGAACTTAAAGTATAATTAAAAAAAAAAAAAGAAAATTAGACCATATCACATTTGTGCATCACATCCACCACAGTTTTTTATTACACTGGTAATCAGATTTAGATTTCATATGTCAGCTCCTTCATACCTATATGACTTTCTGTTTATTGAAAAGTGGGTGATTCTTTGAATAGGACAGAAAGCAGAATCTTCATCAACTTCATCTTGAACTAGCTTGACTGCAACACAAGAGGGTTGTCTACCAGGAGAGATGAACATTAACAGAGTGGAGGGACTTGTGATGTGATTGAGTAAATTGCATGAAGTCCCTGTGGTCTGGGAGGGGTTCATGTGTATCAGAGGAATCCTGGATACACAATTATGATACTGGTTCATATATTTTTATATTATGTTTTGTCTTAAAAACACATGTTTCACAATTATTTTATGGTATTCATATTCTATGAACATATTGTAGTCATGGCTGATTACAGTAAAAATATTTCTTAAGCATTTACTATATGCCATTTAATCTTCAGAACCAGCTTATCAGGTAAGAATATTGCGTACTACCATCGCAATTTTATAGGTGAGCTGAGTGAGGCACATGCCAAAGTTGCTAAAATAGTAATAAGTGGTAGAGATGGCAGTCAGTTTTCAGAGCCTATGTTCCTCCTTACTGTACTCCACCACATTCTTGCTATTTACATCTATATTTATTTACTTCCAAGAATGTCAGAAGAAACCAGGTACAGAAAATAAACTCAGGTACAAGTGATAGATAATGGGTAAGGTAAACCATGCCCTGAAAAAGCAGTCATAGAGAAGATATTAAGTATCAGAAAGTACCTGGAAAAATAGAAGTCAGAAGACAGTCCAACCGTGTTTTTTTGCCGTTGTTTCTTTTGTTTTTGTTTTTAGATGTATGTTTACTAATTAGACCTCAGATGGGGTTGTGCGTTAGTCCATTTCTATCGTAAAAACAAGACTGTAGACTGGGTCATGATTAAGGAACAGAAATTTGTTTCCCAAAGTTCTGTAGGCTAGGAAGTCTAAGATTAAGGCATCAACAGATTCAGTGTTTGGTGAGGGCTTCTGTTTGCTTCCAAGATGGTTCCTTGTGGCTGTGGTGGAATAAAGGTTTAAAAACTCTAGGTAAAAATAGCAGTCAAACTAGAATCCTATATCCATTCAGGTAATCATTTAAGTGTGAAGGTCACATAACACAGCTGGCAGCATGAAAAACCTTGAAATAGTTTACTTCTCATATGCTGAAGCTATGCTAGCATATGTTTCACAGAAGAAGAAAACCAAGAAACAGGAAGACAGTAACTCAGGATATGCATTCTCCTACTTAAAAGGGAGAAATGGGAATTTCCAGGACAAAAGCCAATTATCTGACATTTGAGAGTGAGGAAAATTATACTAGGTGGGATTTTGCAGGTCCGTTGGAAGTTGAAGGAAGACTTAGATGTTTTTAAAACAAGGCAAATGATTGAGAAAACAGATAATTACTAAATGTGTTGTTGGGCATGGGAGTTTTGCAAGCACAGAAAGATAAATGTAATTAACATGTAAATTCAGGCACGGAGTAGTGTTGACATTGGTGACAATAGAGAACAATCATGAACACAACACAAAGAAAGCCTCCTCATTCTAAAAAAAGGAAAAAAAAATCACTACTGAAGGGACCTCAGTAGTTGGGGCTGTCATCTGACTTTCTAGCAGGGCTAAGTAGGAGGCGGCAGAACCATGCCTGTCACTCACCACTCTGGTCTCCATATAGAAATCAACTCTAGAACAGTGAGCTTGTTATAGAGGTCAGGTGCAGACTGAAGAATTGGAGGTGGGAGACTTTTCCTTCTTCTCTGAAGGTGTCTAGTCCTCTGTTGCCCCCAAGGGGAGAGATGTTTAGAGATTCACTCCACAGAGCTGCTTCACATGGCAGCTGGGTGTTCCCAGTGCAAGTGATGTCTCGGAAGAGACAGAGGAAGAGAGAGACAGAGAGAAAGGGTGAATTGAAAAATAAAAGATGAAGCCGTAGTTTCAATTTTAACTTAATCTCAATAGTAACATACCACCATTTCTGCCATATTTTGCTGGTCACAGAAACCAATCCTGATATAATGTGGTGGGGACTACATAAGAGTGCTAATATTAGATAGTAGGAATATTGCATAAGACTATCTCAAAGTGACAACGATTTGATAAATCATTAAAGAAAGTTTAGGAGAATAAGGGGTTCTGTGTATTCAAAGAAGGCTTTAATGTGGGAAGATGTGGGCATACTTGAATAAAATGCAAACACATGCTTGAGAAAGTTAGGAACAAACTTAGTATGTTGAAAGAATGTTAACAAGGCCAACTGTAGTGTCCAAAGAAATCAACAGATTCAATCTTTATCAAAATATCAATGTCATTTTTCACAGAATTGGTAAAAAATAATCCAACATTACTTACAGAAGGAAAACATAAGAGCCAAAAGACCCAAAGCAATCCTAGGCAAAATAAACAAATTTGGAAGTGTCGCATTGCCTGAATTCAAATTATAAGACAAGACTGCAGTAATGAAAACAGGATATGACTGGTCTAAAAATAGGCATATACATCAATGGAACAGAGTAAAAGATCCAGAAGTAAAGCTATATATTTGCAGGCAGCTGATCTTTGACAAAGCAGACAAGAATGCACACTTGGGAAACATCACTCATTTCAATAAATGATGCTGAGAAAATTGGACTGCCATATGCAGAAGAATGAAACTGGAACACTATCTGTCACATCTCTCATATAGAAAAATAACTCAGGAGGATTAAAGACTTAAATGTAAAATGTGGGCATACACTAATACAAGAAGAAAACTTCTGGACGTTGGCTGAGAAAAGAACTTATGACAAAGATGTCAAAAGCACAGGCAACAAAAACCAAATTGGACAAATGGCACTTAATTTATCTAAAATATTCTACAAGCAAAATAAATCAACAGCGTCAACAGACAATGTGCCGAGGGAAAATATTTGTAAACTATGCATCGTACGGGGAACTAATATGCAGAGTATAAAAGGAACTCAAACTACTCAGCAACAACAATAAAAATCAATTAAAAATAGACAAAGGACATGAATAGATGTGTTTCAAAAGAATACATACAAACAGCCAACAGTAAATGAAAACATGTTCAACATCTCTAATCATCAGAGTAATGTGAATGAAAACCACAATGAGATATCATCTTACCTCAGTCATAATGACTATGATTTAAAGGATCAAAAATAGCAGCTCTTGGCAAGGATAGGGAGAAAGGAGAACTCTTGACCACCCTTGGTGGGAATGTAAATTAGTACAGCTTCTATGGAAAACAGTATGATTTCTCAAAGAACTGAAACTAGAACTACATTTCCATTGAGCAATCCTGCTACTGGGTATCTCCTCAAAGAAAAAATAGTCAATGTATCTAATATATACATTTATCTGTATGTTTATCGTAGCAACATTCACAGTAACAAAGATATTGAATCCACCAATGTATCTGTCAATGAATTATTGGATTAAAAAATGTAAATATATATATACAATACCATACTACTCAATCACAAAGAGAGAATGAAATCACACATATTGTGACAATATGGATGGAACTGGGAGTCATTTTCTTAAGCAAAACAGGCTAGATACAGAAAATCAAATATAACACATTCTCACTGGTAAGTGGTTGCTAAAGAATGTATCTGCATGGATGTAGAGAGTGAAATGATAGACAAAGAACACTTGGGAGTATGGGGGGCAGAGCGGTTGTAAAGTGAAGTATTAATAAATGTAGTGTTTGTCATTTGAGGGAGGAATACCCTAATGCCATGAATTAAGCACTATGTAATCTATGCAACAAAATCGAAACCTGTATTTCTTCAAAAATATTTTTTTAATTAACAGAAAATGTAAGCATACTGCTTCCCTACCCCACCATAAAAAGAAGACAATGACCAATGTGGCCATAGGAGAATGAATTAGGTGTAGAGCATCCCCCAATTCCACAGAGAGTTAGGACTGAATACATAGGACTTTAGCATAGGTAAAAATTAGCAACTGGGTGCACTGGCTCACCTCTGTAATCCCAGTGCTTTGGGAGTATGAGCAGGCGGTTCCCAAGGTCAGGAGTTTGAGACAAGCCTGGCCAACTTAGTGAAACCCCTACTCAACTAAAAATACAAAAAAATTAGCTTGGTGTGGTTGTGCACACCTGTAATCCCAGCTATTCAGGAGGCTGAGGCAGTAGAATCATTTGAACCTAGGAGGCAGATGTTGTAGTGAGCTGAGAACTTGCCACTGCACTCCAGCCTGGGAAACAGAGGAAGACTCTGTCTAAAAAAAAAAAAAAAAAAAAAAAAAAAAAAATACTCTCTGGTTCTTATACAGTAAAAGTTGTGGCAATCAACTGGAAAACATAGAAAAGTAATATAATTTTTAAACGGCCAAGGTGGGTAATTGACTGTTGGGAAATAAATAGAACTATTTGGTGTAAACTGCAGATGAGGCTTGCTTACAGGGGCTGATAGAGATGAAAGTGATGAAACTGGCTGCAGTAGGAACTTATTTTGAAGCTTGAACTTCACAGTGATAACATAGCTGATTTGACTAGATGTAATGTGATGAAAGAGGAAAAGAGAAGAGTCAAGAATAAATCCTAGTTTGCTTAATTAATTAGGTAAATTCTTTACCAAGACCAAAAAGAGTTGTAAGAGGAAGAACTTTGTAGCTGTAGGAGGGAAGAGGTAGAGATAGGAGAAACCCTAGGAGAGAGGGGGAGGCTCCTGGAAAGATTGATAGAGTGTTCCCAAAAGAAGGGTCGGATCCATGGTGTTAAACTGCTGAGGGGTCACAGGAGATGCAGGACTGACTGAGAACTGATTCCTGAAATGAGTAGAATGGAGGCAGTAGATGATCTTCACAGACTTGAAGTGGAAAGAACAAAAGCATCTATAACGTGTGCATAAGAAAAATTTGGAGGTAGAGGGGATGGGGAAATAATCACATGCATACGTTTCAAGAACTTTTCCAACAAAAATGGCAGACAAATAATATGGTAGGAAAGAAGCACTAAGAGTCTCAGGAAGACTTCTGTAGAAGTGGGTGATGTTTCAGCAGGCTTTTGCTGATTGAAGTAATCCCATAGAGCATAGATGTAACAATCACAAGACAAAAGGGTCACATGCAGAAGCAAAATCCTTGATTGGGCAATGTAGTTCAGAATCAAGTGAGAAGTTAAGAGATAGGGGTAGGAAGGCTTCACCTACGGTAATAGGAGAGAGGCCAGAGACCTGAGCTTCAACTGGGTTGCTCAACTTAGTGGTGGTTATGGTGAGATCATTCTGTTCTGATTTTTCTGACTTCTTAGTGAATTATCAGAGGCTATCAATGGGCACAGAGGCAGTTTCTAATATTGAATCTTCCTTGCTTGAGAAGCAGACATGCCAGTCTCTGCAAGGTTTTTGGTATGTATGTTATCTCATTAGTCTCCATACTCTAAGGTAGTTGTTATGATTATTCTCATTTTAGATGAGGAAATTGAAGCCCTGAGAGACTAAGTAGCCTTTTAAGGCTCCAGAGATAGTAAGAAAAACAGTTAGGTCTTAATTAAAACCTGAGAGTGTCCAAATTATTGCTCCTTAAAATCATGCTGTCTCTTTAATGAACTCCATTCAGATTTCATTAAAGAAAGGTGAGGAAAATAGGAAGGGAGAGAAGTGATCACTGTTAAAATAGGGTCAATGGGATAGAGAGGGTTCTGGGGATAAGAAGCATAGACTCGTATTCATTCCCTTGAAACCAAACTCAGTTTCTTAGAAATTATAAGGATCTCTTTCAGCTTCTGTGACTTTGTTGCATTTGTTGTGTTTTCTGTCCTTAAGATCACTGGAATATCAGTTAACAATCAGAAAATAATTTTAAAATTTCAATTTATGCTGTAGAAGTCAGGGAAGGGCCAGGCATGGTGGCTCACACCTATAATCCTGGAAGTTTCAGAGGCCGAGGAAAGCAGATCACCTGAGGTCAAGAGTTGGAGACTAGCCTGGCCAACATGGTAAAACCCCGTTTCTACTAAAAATACAAAAATTATCTGTGCATGATGGTGGGCACCTATCATCTCAGATACTTAGAAGGCTGAGGCAGGAGAATAGCTTGAACCCAGGAGAAGTAGGGGGCAGTGAGCCGAGATCGTGCCACTGCACTCCAGCCTTGGTGAAAAAAGCTCCATCTTGCGGGGAAAAAAATAGAATTCAGGGAAGTAGAGAAACAGTAAAACCTTTTTGCACGGCAGCTGGCTAAATTAGGATTAAGGAGGAGGGAAGCTTCCTGGAGCATCAAGGAGAAGGGTTCCTAGATATTCATATAATGTCTTCTTGGTCCTCAGATCCCACATTCACAAATATTGAGAAACAGACACCACAGTCAGAAATTGCAAGCTAATCATTTTATTGGTATACGGAAGATAGAGCTATGACCACCTGGTTCCAATGTCATGGCATTTGAATCATTTGAATCACTGTCATCTTCTTATTCACTTCCTGAAACAAACAAACAAGGAAGTTTATAGACCAGACTTGACATGGCAGGAAATGTTGAATTCCTCACTGGTGTTACTGCAGTAGAGTACATGAGAGCCCATCCTCTCTCCCCCATCCCTTCTACCTCCTGTGTTTCCTCTCTAATTTTTTCTGTGTTCACACTTTTGATGCCCTTGCACAAAATGTGCTCCAAATTGTTCCTTATGTGATGAAGAGAGAAGATCGTTCTCAACTTGTTATTACTTGCTGCTGAATTTGTTCACAGATATATTTACACAGATGGTAACTGGAACATATTCTATAACAGTGAGAAGCTGAAACCACCCTCAGTGTCCAGTGACGGGGACTGGTTAAAGACATCACAGCGCAGCCACATAATGGGGTAGTATAAAATTGTAAAAGCAAACAGATAAACCACTGAAGAGATCTACTTAGCTTCATAAACTCATGTGGAAATTTCCAAAGAAATGTATTTTTTAAATGACTAACATATGTACCTGCATATAAATTATGGTATTAGTTCTGGGGGAAAAATATTCTAGTTGTCTATGTACACATAAATATTTCAAACAGAAGATGCCATAAAGTTAACAGTGGTAGTTTTCTGAAGGAGGGGAGGCAGGTAGGATGAGTAATGCCTTTAAATTTAGATTCATATTTTTCCATTTCATTAGGTATTTTTTGTTAGCTTAATCATGTACTCATTGAAAAGTAAGAATTTAAAAAATGAGACACCATTTAGCTGCTGAAAGTTCAGGGACCACTTGGCAGGAATACTGGACTCGAGAGGCTGGTGTGAGGAAGGACTGAGCAAACAGTGCTCAGGTGAAAACTTTAAATGGGAGGTCTCTGAGTTTGTGCACAGAAAACAGAGCGCCAGAGAGAACATGGTACTGCTTCCTCGTTGCCAACACAATTTAAGACAGATTATTTGGAATTTTGTTTCTCAACATCAGAATTCCTTAAAGAGTTTGTTACAAATATAGGATCTTGTTACCCATTTCCAGAATATCTGAATACAAATCTTTAGAAATGGGTTCTAGGACAATACAATGTCAATGGGCTTTTAGCTGATTCATTGGCACAATAAAGCTGGAGAACTGTAGCAATTAGAGCACTTGGTGAAGAATAAAGTGGAATCATACCTGTCATTGAATCCTAGATTACTGGGGAGGCTGTCCGTGGGGAGGTCTGGAAGGTCTGCCCCCTTGAGGAGGGGGTGGTGGTCCCTGGGGCTGTCCAGCAGGAGGTGCCCGAGGCTGCCGGGGATTGCCTCCTGCTGGAGGCGGGGGACCTTGAGGATTGTTGCCTCCTGGTGGGGGTGGTCCTTGTGGCTTTCCTGGAGGAGGTGGGGGACCTTGGGGCTGGTTGCCTCCTTGTGGGGGTGGTCCTTGTGGCTTTCCTGGAGGAGATCGGGAACTTCGGGACTTGCTGCCTCCTTGTGGGGGTGGTCCTTGTGGCTTTCCTGGAGGAGGTGGGGGACCTTGGGGCTGGTTGCCTCCTTGTGGGGGTGGTCCTTGTGGCTTTCCTGGAGGAGGTGGGGGACCTTGGGGCTGGTTGCCTCCTTGTGGGGGTGGTCCTTGTGGCTTTCCTGGAGGAGATCGGGAACTTCGGGACTTGCTGCCTCCTTGTGGGGGTGGTCCTTGTGGCTTTCCTGGAGGAGGTGGGGGACCTTGGGGCTGGTTGCCTCCTTGTGGGGGTGGTCCTTGTGGCTTTCCTGGAGGAGATCGGGAACTTCGGGACTTGCTGCCTCCTTGTGGGGGTGGTCCTTGTGGCTTTCCTGGAGGTGGGGGACCTGGAGGTTTGTTGCCTCCTTGTGGGGGTGGTCCTTGTGGCTTTCCTGGAGGAGGTGGGGGACCTTGGGGCTGGTTGCCTCCTTGTGGGGGTGGTCCTTGTGGCTTTTCTGGAGGAGATCGGGAACTACGAGACTTGCTGCCTCCTTGTGGGGGTGGTCCTTGTGGCTTTCCTGGAGGTGGGGGACCTGGAGGTTTGTTGCCTCCTTGTGGGGGTGGTCCTTGTGGCTTTCCTGGAGGAGGTGGGGGACCTTGGGGCTGGTTGCCTCCTTGTGGGGGTGGTCCTTGTGGCTTTCCTGGAGGAGAAGAGACAAGAGAAAGACAGAGTAAAAGCCCACACAAGATTCACTGAATAGCTGCAGTAAATTTTTATCAGTTTGGGTAACAAGCTGAGTGAGGAAACACACAAAAATGGGACCAAGATATTAATTTCTTTGCATTTTCAGTGAAGACATAGAACTCTGGAGTGGAGCGCTGGGGAAGAACAAAGCAGTTGAGGGCCTCTCAGTATAAAGAGGAGACAGAATGAGGATGCTGCCCATTTCTGTCATCTCCCAACAGGCACTCCTGGCTGGGGAGATAAGGCAACCCACTCCTGTGGTCATCTAAGCCAAGCATCTCTGCCATTCAATTTGGTGGCCTGCTCATGATGCCCAGAATCAAGGTTGCATGAAGAGTGCCTATATTATTAGGGGCACTAACATTAATCAATTCCTGAAAGGAAAGTTTTGGTAAGACGAAACTAGAGAACTGATCCATTCATAAGCAGAAAAAGACAGTCAAAACAGATTGAGAATGAATTGGGATTTACCTGATATTAGGGAGGGAGATTCTTCCTGGCTGACATCTAGAAGAGAAGCATAGGATGATGGGAAAAGTTACATCTCAAACCTTTCAAGACTCACAAGTGTTCTACAGGGAAAAGGGTCTTCCCACCACATCCCATGCATCCCCTAAGTTAACCCATCAGCCACTGCCTGTGAAGCTGGTGGAGGGGGAGGAAGGTATAAGGGGTGGCAGGGTTGTTACGACGGAGCAACAGCCATGAACTCAACACAGAAGAGCCCCTTTTTTCCCTCCCTAGCATCCCTCAAGACTTAATGCTAATTTAGTTTACACATGCCAGGTACTTCAATGTGATACTTTGGTGTTCTTATGCCCTCCGTCTCCTATAAATACATTGCTTATGTTCACATGCTTTCTCAATTGGGGTAACCAGAAGTAATCACTTCAATACAATCTTACCCATACCACTGCCAGCACATTGAAATACTGCGTGTAAGGGAGGGAAAAATGACAATGATTGGCTCTGATATTTCTGTATCTAGTTAAACAGAGACAAGTGTCCCATCCAATTCTCTGTCTCTGCAGTATCTCTGAGGTGTGTTTATCGCCATCATCGATGCTGATCCACCATACAGCAAGGCCACCATCATCCCTATGTACCTACTGAGATCAGTTTAGGATCTTCACAGCTGGACTTCCATGAATCTGCCTTGCATTCTCTACTGCATCCTTCACAGCACAGTTCTATCTCTCTATAAATGCAAATCTTACCTTCTCATTCCCCTGGAACAAATTCTTTATTGGATTTCATTATACATTAAATAAATTAGAAACCCTTACTGTGGAATGAGGGCACAACAGGTCTCCTGATCCTAGGCATGAAAACTGCAGCCCTATCTGTGTTTTCATTCTCTCTTCCCCGTAATTATCATTATCACCTCCTAAGCCCCAAGCAGAGTCACCGCATCTTCTCCCCCTTCTGTTTTACCTTCATTTAAGTTCTCAGCTGAGCTCAGGGCCAGCAGGGCCACTGACAGCAGAATCACCAGCATCTTGCGGGAGGCTCTGGGGTTGCTCCCAACTCTGTGCTGGGAGGAACATGGTAACTCCCTTTATAAAGAGGAGCAGAACAATGGCACCTTTGAGCTCCACACTGGGTGGGCCTCACCACCTCAGAGACTGGGTTCTGCTTTGCTAACTGCAGGTCAGGTGTATCCCTTATTTTCTTTGAGACTCTAGCCCAGAGAGATGAGTTGGATAGGATATGTTGTTAGTGTCTTATTTCCAAAAGGTACAACTATGACTTGAACAATGCTTTTGAAGGAACTGTGTCCAAGCCATCAGCACTGTGTCATCATTGAACTTTAGATATCATTAGAGTTTCAATCTTTTAGGTAAGACTGTCATCCGCTTTCCACTGTGCTATTTATTTCTGTTTATGTGCGTGTGGGCAGCGATGCTACAGCCAGCAGTGAAGATGGTCAATATCTCTGGATCTTTTTATGCCCTATTTCCATCTCTTGTGATGTGTGTGTACAGATATTTTCATATTTGATGCGATAGAGATGGTTTCTGCTATCTGTGAGATGTGTGAGGACAGCACACTCCTGTGCACACATAGACGACAGACAGCTGCCCCGCAGCCTGCTCAGGCTATGGCTATTGTTCAAGTTTCTGTGGATTTCACTCAGCTCAGGCAAGGCTTGGTCCTGTACAACACAGGAAGTCTAAAATTTTGTATTCTAAAGTATTTTTAGGGGTTATTAATGCAAAGTGGACACAGAAACCACCAGGAAATTTCTCAACCTGAGAAAACTGAACACATAGTTCTGTGAGGGAGCCATGCGATGTCACATCGCTAACATTTCCTTCATGCTCTTCCCTTTCTCTAGAATATTCTATAAAATTCACACACTGCTTCATTTCTTTTAGGAATTATATCGAATTCTTAGCACTGATAATTAAGTGGCCACAATTCTACATTCAAATAAGATAATCAGATACCGCCATCAAAGCCTCAATTGCATTGTATTTCTTTTGTTTAGTCAGTATTTGTGTTACCTGTTTTCTCAGATTCTTCTTCCACAAGGAGGATTTTTTCTACAATATTCTGATATGCATTCCTCCCCACGTTCTTTCTAGTAGTTCTTTTTCATATTTTATTTTCTGAGTCAAGCTCATTATGTGTATTTTTTATTATGTAGCTGGCTTTTCCCCATGAATTTGGTGAGATTTCCTTTATTTAATCTTCTAAGTAATAGGATGTATACTCCTCACTATCTTTTTTCATTCCTGTCTGTGTAATTTCACAATAAATATTGTGTTTCCAAAAAGTCCTCTCAGAGTCCTGCATTGTTAGCACTTCTTTTAGCTGCTAGTTCTTCTCTTATATCTGGTAAATCCCTGCTCATCAGTTCATGGAATATACACGTTAGTCAGTATCAATAGCTGCCATTTACCACTTAGACAATCCGAGTGTCTTGTGTAATTGTTCACACTTTGTGCATGGCTGGTGTTAATTGGAGAACAGCTTGGTTGGAGGTATGATGGGGGTAGAGAGGGTATGTGACAGTAAATCCTAAAGACAGGCTTCTTGACCATTGTGGATAAGTGGATCCTGGGCTGTGCACATGAGGGTCTGGTTTGGCCCTTCTGAAGAGTTGCAGATAATAGTACAGGGAGACTTCCTAATACAAAAGGCTTTGCTATGCATAACTTTGCTGTTGCAGGGGAACCAGGCAGATTGGTATTTTCCCTGGCATAAATATAGATGTACTTCAAAGGGGAATACATTACTAATTGGCAATTCTTTCTGGCTCTATGGAAAGTGGATTGGTTCTAGCTGAGCTTCATGAGTTTTATCTTAGGCAGAGAGTAGTTCTTGGCCCCAGCAGATCCCACTGTATTGTTGAGATTTGTGTCTCTGTTCTCACAGACACTGTTTTCCATAGGAACTGGAAATGAGCAATCCTGCCTAGGTGGCTTAAGTTAGACCATCAGGTAGCAAAGGAATGTCAGAGACAAGGAGCAACAAAGAGGCCAGGATGACATTGTCTGTTTATGTCACCAACTGAGGTTGCTGCAGCCTGATGCAAGACAGAATTCCCCTTGGCAGGAGACTACAGGAAGACAACAGAAATGCCCCTAAAGGTCACTCATTTCAGGCTCTTTCCCTGATCTTCTCCAATGTCAGCAATGAGTAAAGATTTTCAGGAAAGCATAAATATCAGCTATGCACTCACCAGACAAAACAAAAAAGAGGTGATGGAAATGTGGAAAGGGACACTCTGTGTGAGTGAGGGTGGGTGGAAGAGAGAAGCAGGACTGCAGCAGGAGCTTGGGCACCTAGACGTGAGTGGTAGCCCTCAGCACTCCACTTGCCTTCTAATATCCATGTTCATATTTTGAGGTCCTGAAGGAACAGTCTTCAACATATGAAATTTTAGGAACACAATTCAGCTCTCATAACAGCACCCAACCTTTTCTAAGTCAAGTGTTCAGTGGTTCAAAATTCCTCACTCCCTTAAGGCACTGCCCTTTAGCAAATTATGTTGCCTCCACTTTCAACACTCATCCCAAATACAGCCACTTGCATAATCTTTACTAAGAGGTGATAGTTCAGGCATGATGCTCTCTCCTGAAGAACTTTAATATCCTCAGCTGCTCTTGGTAACATTCCTACCCCAGCACATCCCATATCCACTCCCCTCACATCAGTCAGGGTGATCATTGAAAAGTAGGAATTAGATCAGGACACTTTTGAGCTTCGAATGCTCTTAGGATTTTCTTCTGCACTTGTAATAAGATCCAAATTTCATGCCTCAGCTCTCTCACACCCACACATCTCCCTCTTTTTGAAGATGTGGAAGCTCTGTGAATGGAACAGAAAGCCAAATCCTCCTCAACTTACTGTGTTCATTGGGTAAACCAACCATTCTGATAACACAGTTGTGTTTGAGAATTCAGCTTTGCTTTGACTTTTCTAAAAACTTTGGTTACACTAGTAGGATCTTCATCTTTACATTTTTATTTCATGTTGATGCTCTCTAATATATACATATTTCACAATTATTTGAGCATATTTATATTCTTTCTATTTGTCCTAGCAAAGGCTGATTATAATAGAAAACATTTCTTCAGCATTTACTATATGATATTCGATCTTCAGAACCATCATATTAGGGAGGTGTGATTATTATTGTTATCTTAGTTTTGTAGATGAGGTGACTTAGGTGCAAGTCTAGGTTCATATAAAGGTAGTGAGTGGAATGGAAGGCAGTCAGTTCTCAGAGCTGAGTTCTTGCCTACTGTGCTCCAGTGGTTACTTGCTCTTCATTCATCCATTTCTCTAAAAGAAAGTGAAAGGAAATGAGATTCAGAGAACAAAAACAAGTTTCTCTTAGAATATTCTCAAGGTTAAATTTTCCTGAGATATTAACAGCTACAGTGACTAAAAATATATTTTCCTGAGTAAACATGTTTGTTTGAAATCATAATCCCATTTAAATATATTCTAGTCTTCTGCTTTATCCCTTGCATTTATGTAAAGACACTCAGAAGAATTAATTCCTTTTTTTTCTAATTACAAAACCCTGTCAATGCAGACCCTGTATGTACTTCCTTAATCCATGCTACATGCGTTTTTCTTGGGTGGCATATTAGCATTGACAAAATTTCTGTATGCCCTTTTAAATTGACTAAATTTGATCCTTCTAATCACAATGGATCTAAAATTCTAGAAATCCAAGAGGGAGCCTTGTCAGATAGTTGTCTAAGAAACGATAAACTATATACCACTTACATAGCTTTCAGTCTTCTGCATGAAGATTTTGCCTGTGTCCTGGCCCCAGAGCTGGTGTTCCACCCTCAGTGATTTGGGCTATAGAAGGCATTTGTTGTCAGCCTAAGGTCAAGTGTCTGTAGCCTCATCACACCACTGTTATCACAATGTCAGAGTGTATTCTTCACCTTTCAGTTACACATCCTATCAGTTCATAGAGAAGTACAATCACAACTTATCTCATAAGAAATACAAAGCAATGTAGGTCACCCTCATATTTTTCTGATCATGTACAAAGTCGGTAAGCTGATAGGAATTTCATTAAAGTGATTAATCCATGACTCACTTATTAAACACATAAACCTGTACATATCTCTTACAAAAGATGTTGTCTCATCTGCTTAGGAACCACAAATTATTATTGCATCTCATTGATTTTGAAGTCCACATGTATGCATATTTATCATCTTGGAAATTGTTTTTAAAATATGATCACAACAGAATCATTCATCTAATGTTTTCTTCTTACAATGGTACCTTGATATCCTCTCTTGAAGTGGTGAGGTCTGTTTTTACCCCCTTGAGCTTCAGTAGAACTTCATTACTGCCATGACAGTAGATTATATCAGCAGTGATACTTTGTGACTTTTGAGTCGATATCATAGAAATGCCATGCAATTCCAAATTGCTCTTTATGGAACCTGCCACATGCTGTGAGGATGTCCATGCTGTGAGACAAAGATAGAACATTCATTTTAAAAATGATTGGATCAAAACTGTCTCTAAACAATATTCAATAACCAAGTCTGTTTCAGTGACCCAATTGCTATCTGTATCTTATATTTCTACACATGCATGGCTACATAGCTAAAGATTTATGGATTATTCCTTTCTATCTTGTGTAGTGATGTTTCAGATGCCTTCACTCTTCTAGTACTTACAATAGCACTTTGAGGATTTTTTGCATTTATGTTCACTTTTCAAAGGTAGAAATAAAATCTTAATGTGATTGAGTGACTTTCCCTAAGATATACACTTCATAGGGAACAGCATAAGACAAAGAAAGGAAAGAGACAGAGAGAGAGACAGAGAGAGAGAAATGAGACAATGACCTTATTCATGAAAACAATGTAAAATACCTAGGATCAAATAGCAAGAAATACACAGGATTCACTTGAAGAAGAATGATCAAACTTTGATGCAGAATATGCACTAAATTGTATATACATGTAAATTTCTGCACATGAAGATGCTATATTCAAATAGGACTAATTTTCCAGGTGTTCTGGTGAAAATTGCACAACAGTCCCCTCTTCATGTCTGAATTTGGCTTTGCTCATTCACAAACTCTGTTATTTTTCTATTTGTCATTCCAATTCCACAGTTTTGTTTACATTTATTGTTTATTGTCATCTCTTCTTTCATTCTCCTCAATCTTGGGTATTAATTTCCTCTGTGCTTCTTTATTGTAATTATGTTTGGACATTGGGAAAGAGCAGAAATCAGTCCATGTGTTCAATGCACTGTGCATTCCAATACCCTTAGTATAGAGAGAAATTCCTTATTACAGTTTATAGCAGGTTCTACAGATGATCTTTTTGTTTATGACTCTTTCTATATAACTGTATTCAAGTGACTTTACAAGGCAGACTGCTGTTACCTGTGTTCCTAATTTTATCAGAAGAATATGCTGCTGTCTTTTCTTCCCTGACTGCATTAAATGTAACATGACCATGACTTGATAATCACATGGTTATTTTTTACAGCATTATTGAGTAAATGTCTGGAAACAATCTTAAATGTTGAATACATTTTTATACTCTAATACTCTAACAAATACAATTTTTTAAAAACAAATGTACATTGTTTCAAGTCTGTTACTTATCCATCTTTGGAACTGCCAAAGCAAATCTCTCCATATTATAAAAAAAAACTTTTGGGCCTTTTAGTAAACAGACATAGAGGCAGAATTTTATGATATGATACGTAAAGAGTTTGTATTTATCTTACATTTTTACTAACCTTATTTTTTAGCTAAACTTTTCTCTATATTTGCATTTTCTTGATTGAAACTTGCCTTTGTACATTTTTACTGAGCAATTAAAGGCTTATTTAACTAGTCAACCTAACAGCATCGACATATGGTTTTTGTCAGATTGGAATGAACTACAAAGCTTCTGAAGCTTGAACTTTGGGGTCCTTCATGTGCACAGGCCCTTTCCAAGATCCTGTTCAGAGTGAACAGAATACAAAGAGATTTGAAGGTTTGTGAACTAGAAGTGGTCTTCTTTATGCCAATTCCTTTACTCAAGCCTTTATGTATTTTTTCTGTCTTCCACTGACCCATGGGGATCATAAGATTTCAAGACCTTCTCCTCCCTAAAACAAACTCCAATCACTTGAGGGATATCTGAATTTTTTTCTGAAAAGAAGACTTGGGAATACCTATAGAAGCAAATTTCTAAATAATCTGATTCTTATGTCTACAAATAATGGGTAACTTTCTGCACTGCTGTAAATGTACTGTGCGATTGCAGATTATACATGGAGGAATCTAAAAAGTGTATTTTAGTGGTGACTGAAGGGCCCATTGAAATGAGGTATGGCTATAGATTCTTGCTCTCCCACTAGTTTTTCCCTTGTAGTACATACTCTCTGCAGAATGGCACCTTCCCTTAGTATTTGTAGTGTTTCTACCTTTAAGCATGGAAGGAATGGTCAATGTTAGCAAAGTTTTCTTTTCTTTACAACTTATGGCGGGGTAAGGACAATTCTCATGTTTGACTACAAAAGCAAGGACGGCTTCATGGCCCTGATCCATTTGGGCATTTCTGCTAGTGTCCTGGATCCATCTGTCTCCACATCTGTGTATCCAGAGATGGTGCTGACTGTGGCAATTACCAATTCATGGAGGTTCTTTGATTACTAACAGGAAGAGTCATTTCCTCCGAGGTTTTCTCTTTAAATGAAGACATTCCATCCCTGATTTCTAGGACATACCACTGTTGTTTATTCTGAAGAGTCCATGACTGGAACACCATGTAAGGCCATAGATTTTTGTATTCTTTCTTTATTCCAGCTCTTTGGTTTTCCTTGGGAGGGATTCTATGACAGACTTACTAAGTGAGACTCTGCAACTCTGCCCCCATTTTGTACCCTTCTCCCCCAGGCATCTTGTTCACTTAGCTGAGTACACTCTTGGGGAGAAGAGAGAATATGGTGGTAGCTCATGAGGACACATCCAGTTTGCATCCATAGCCTAAGACTCAACTGAATAAATACCTGAATTTTAAGTCTCCCTAAAGCTGTGCAACAGCCTTGGGGAATCTTTAATATTTCACCTCCTGTTATCTTTGGAATGGAGCAAAAACTAAAAGCGTTACATGGGAAGTTTGTTTCAATTCTATCACCTGGTACTTAGTTTACAACCATTTCCCAATCCTACTTCTTAATGAGATATATAAAGGAGAAGATTTATTGGCCATTTGTCATACATTTTGGTCAACATGTCAGCTATTGATAGGTATCTTTTACATTATTAACTGAAGAAAAATGGATGCCTTTTACAAACGTTATAAGATTACAAAACACAAATAAATCCAAAGGAACCAAATTAGGGTTGTACTCTGGGAGCCTAAAGGTTTTCCATCAGAACTCTCATATAAATGCCCTGTTAGATATGAGAAATGAGCTGAAGCAAGGTCATGGTGAAGGACTCTGCTGAAGCTTTCCCAGGGATTCGTCTACTAAAGCTTTGGCTTTCTCAAAATATTCTCAGAATAAGCAGATATTGTCATTCTCCAGAAAGTCAACCAGCAAAATGACTTGAGCTTTCCGATAAACTCTTACCATGACCTTCGTGCTCTCCTCATCTACTTTTGTTTTGACTGGACTTTTCCACCTCTTGGTAGCCATTGCTTTGACTGTATTTGTTTTGTGGATTTTACTGGTAAAGGCACGTGTTGTCTCCTGTTATAAATCATTGAAGATGTGCTTACGGTCTTCATTGCTCGTATTTAAATTTTTAGGGAAATTTCTGCTCTTGTCTGTACTTGATCTTGGTGACACAGGTTGGGCATCCATTAAGTGAAAAGTTTACTAAACTTTGATCATTCAGTTAGAATCATGTAAACTGAACCAACTGAGAAGTCTGCAGTGTTGGCTATTGTGTGTGCTGCTAATCGTCACACATCTTCTTTTAGGGTATAAAGAAGATGAATGTATACCTTGCAATATGACATAGGTCATCTGTCACTGTAGGCTTTAAGTTCAACATTGCCTCATTCCTTCTTGAAATGAGGAACTCCTCATTGAATTTGTGAACTGCTGACTTCTTCAACCAATGTCAACTTACCATGTGCCAAGTAAGACAACTTTTTGGACACCGTCAGTGATTTCATCTTCTTCCACCCAAGCTTCACCATAAATTTGATGTTTGTACTCTAATTTTAGAAGAATTCATGTTGCTCTTCTAGGGACTCTTCTGAAACTGCTATCTTATTTTTCTTGAAGCCTCAAACTAGCTCCTGTTGAGACATGTTATAGCAACATTAACAACCCACTCCATATAGGAAGGCATCCTAACACAAGAAGGTCTACTAGAGGTAACATAGATTTTCCAGCTGACTAGGCAGATTGGTTTCTTGTTTTTCTTTAGCATAAATAGGAATGTTTTCTGAAGATGGGATATAATATCAGTGGCCAAATATTCTCCAGCTACATGGAAAGTATAATGTTTGTAACTGAGATTCACATGCTTCAAGAGAGACACAGAGTGCTGGGGCCTAGCAGCTATTCTAATGTTATTGAATGATTTTCTCTGGTTTCACCAAACATTATTTGGAAAGAGAAGCTGGTGATGAGCAGTCTGGCCTAGGTAGCTTATGGTGGCCTGTCAGGTAGGGAAGAAATGCTAGAGAGAGGAAGCAGAGGGGAGTGCCAGGCAGATGTGCCAACTTGTGGGAGTCACTGGGGAAGCTGCAGTTCCAGTTAAAGGCAGGCTACTCCTCGTCTGCTGAGTACAGGAAGACAAGAGGTGATACTTACAAATATCACGCCCTATTCCTGACCTTCCCCTATGTCAGAAATGCATGAAAGAGACTAGCATATCAGGAAGGAGTAAATATCAGGTATCAAGCTACCAGAGACAACCAAAACAGAGGTTACCAAAGAACTGAAGGAGACAGTGTCACAGGATAAAACAAGGAGCAGAACTGCAACAGGAGCTTAGGCACTGGTCCATGAGTCAAGGAGCTCAGCAATCCACTCGCCATTTAAAATAAATGTAAACTTACTATGTGCCAAGCAGGAGTCTTGATTTCTACCTCCTAAAACCTGCGCTCCCCTGAGTTTCTTCATTATGACTGTCAAAACAAAATAGCACAGACTAGGTATTCTTCAACAACAAAAATTCCTTTTCAACACTTCTGGATGCTCAAGTTCCATGATGAAGGTGTCAGCAGGTTCAGTTCTTCTGGGCCCAGCCTGCATGCCATCTACATATCTGCCTTCTTGCTGTGTTTCCCACGGGGCTCCTTCTATACATACATAATACTTGTGTCTCTCCCTTTGCAAATTTCTGGTTCTTATAAGGAATTTCCACTTCTTATAAGGACAGCAATCTTATTAGATTTAGTTCCACTGAAACTCCCCATTTTAGCTTGATCACCTCTTCTTAGGGCTGTTGTATTTATTTATTTATTTATTTATTATTATACTTTAGGTTTTAGGGTACATGTGTGCAATGTGCAGGTTAGTTACATATGTATACATGTGCCATGCTGGTGCGCTGCACCCACCAACTCATCATCTACCATTAGGTATATCTCCCAATGCTATCCCTCCCCCCTCCCCCCACCCCACAACAGTCCCCAGAGTGTGATGTTCCCCTTCCTGTGTCCATGTATTCCCATTGTTCAATTCCCACCTATGAGTGAGAACATGCAGTGTTTGGTTTTTTGTTCTTGCAATAGTTTACTGAGAATGATGATTTCCAATTTCATCCATCTCCCTACAAAGGACATGAACTCATCATTTTTTATGGCTGCATAATATTCTATGGTGTATACGTGCCACATTTTCTTAATCCAGTCTATCACTGTTGGACATTTGGCTTGGTTCCAAGTCTTTGCTATTGTGAATAATGCCGCAATAAACATACGTGTGCATGTGTCTTTATAGCAGCATGATTTATAGTCCTTTGGGTATATATCCAGTAATGGGATGGCTGGGTCAAATGGAATTTCTAGTTCTAGATCCTTGAGGTATCGCCACACTGACTTCCACAAGGGATGAACTAGTTTACAGTCCCACCAACAGTGTAAAAGTGTTCCTATTTCTCCACATCCTCTCCATCACCTGTTGTTTCCTGACTTTTTTTTTTTTTCTTTTATTATTATTATTATTATACTTTAGGTTTTATGGTACATGTGCGCAATGTGCAGGTAAGTTACATATGTATACATGTGCCATGCTGGTGCGCTGCACCCACCAACTCGTCATCTAGCATTAGGTATATCTCCCAGTGCTATCCCTTCCCCCTCCCCCCACCCCACAACAGTCCCCAGAGTGTGATGTTCCCCTTCCTGTGTCCATGTGTTCTCATTGTTCAATTCCCACCTTTGAGTGAGAATATGCAGTGTTTGGTTTTTTGTTCTTGCGATAGTTTACTGAGAATGATGATTTCCAATTTCATCCATGTCCCTACAAAGGACGTGAACTCATCATTTTTTATGGCTGCATAGTATTCCATGGTGTATATGTGCCACATTTTCTTAATCCAGTCTATCATTGTTGGACATTTGGGTTGGTTCCAAGTCTTTGCTATTGTGAATAATGCCGCAATAAACATACGTGTGCATGTGTCTTTATAGCAGCATGATTTATAGTCCTTTGGGTATATACCCAGTAATGGGATGGCTGGGTCGAATGGAATTTTTAGTTCTAGATCCCTGAGGAATCGCCACACTGACTTCCACAAGGGTTGAACTAGTTTACAGCCCCACCAACAGTGTAAAAGTGTTCCTATTTCTCCACATCCTCTCCAGCACCTGTTGTTTCCTGACTTTTTAATGATTGCCATTCTAACTGGTGTGAGATGGTATCTCATTGTGGTTTTGATTTGCATTTCTCTGATGGCCAGTGATAGTGATCATTTTTTCGTGTGTTTTTTGGCTGCATAAATGTCTTCTTTTGAGAAGTGTCTGTTCATGTCCTTCGCCCACTTTTTGATGGGGTTCTTTGTTTTTTTCTTGTAAATTTGTTTGAGTTCATTGTAGATTCTGAATGTTAGCCCTTTGTCAGATGAGTAGGTTGTGAAAATTTTCTCCCATTTTGTAGGTTGCCTGTTCTCTCTGATGGTAGTTTCTTTTGCTGTGCAGAAGCTCTTTAGTTTAATTATATCCCATTTGTCAATTTTGGCTTTTGTTGCCATTGCTTTTGGTGTTTTACACATGAAGTCCTTGCCCATGCCTATGTCCTGAATGGTAATGTCTAGATTTTCTTCTAGGGCTTTTATGGTTTTAGGTCTAACATTTAAGTCTTTAATCCATCTTGAATTGATTTTTGTATAAGATGTAAGGAAGGGATCCAGTTTCAGCTTTCTACATATGGATAGCCAGTTTTAACAGCACCATTTATTAAATAGGGAATCCTTTCCCCATTGCTTCCTTTTGTCAGGTTTCTCAAAGATCAGATAGTTGTAGATATGCCATGTTATTTCTGAGGGCTCTGTTCTGTTCCATTGATCTATATCTCTGTTTTGGTACCAGTACCATGCTGTTTTGGTTACTGTAGCCTTATAGTATAGTTTGAAGTCAGGTAGTGTGATGCCTCCAGCTTTGTTCTTTTGGCTTAGGATTGACTTTGTGATGCGGGCTCTTTTTTGGTTCCATATGAACTTTAAAGTAGTTTTTTCCAATTCTGTGAAGAAAGTCATTGGTAGCTTGATGGGGATGGCATTGAATCTGTAAATTACCTTGGGCAGTATGGCCATTTTCACGATATTGATTCTTCCTACCCATGAGCATGGAATGTTCTTCCATTTGTTTGTATCCTCTTTTATTTCCTTGAGCAGTGGTTTGTAGTTCTCCTTGAAGAGGTCCTTCACATCCCTTGTAAGTTGGATTCCTAGGTATTTTATTCTCTTTGAAGCAATTGTGAATGGGAGTTCACTCATGATTTGGCTCTCTGTTTGTCTATTATTGGTGTATAAGAATGCTTGTGATTTTTGTACATTGATTTTGTATCCTGAGACTTTGCTGAAGTTGCATATCAGCTTAAGGAGATTTTGGACTGAGACAATGGGGTTTTCTAGGTATACAATCATTTCATCTGCAAACAGGGAAAATTTGACTTCCTCTTTTCCTAATTGACTACCCTTTATTTCCTTCTCCTGCCTAATTGCCCTGGCCAGAACTTCCAACACTATGTTGAATAGGAGTGGTGAGAGAGGGCATCTGTGTCTTGTGCCAGTATTCAAAGGGAATGCTTCCAGTTTTTTCCCATTCAGTATGATATTGGCTTGGGTTTGTCATAGATACCTCTTTTTATTTTGAGATGCGTCCCATCAATACCTAATTTATTGAGAGTTTTTAGCATGAAGCGTTGTGGAATTTTGTCAAAGGCCTTTTCTGCATCTATTGAGATAATCGTGTGATTTTTGTCTTTGGTTCTGTTTATATGCTGGATTACATTTATTGATTTGTGTCTATTGAACCAGCCTTGCATCCCAGTGATGAAGCCCACTTGATCATGGTGGATAAGCTTTTTGATGTGCTGCTGGATTCGGTTTGCCAGTATTTTATTGAGGATTTTTGCATCAATGTTCATCAAGGATATTGGTCTAAAATTCTCGTTTTTGGTTGTCTCTCTGCCAGGCTTTCATATCAGGATGATGCTGGCCTCATAAAATGAGTTAGGGAGGATTCCCTCTTTTTCTATTAATTGGAACAGTTTCAGAAGGAATGGTACCAGTTCCTCCTTGTACCTCTGGTAGAATTTGGCCGTGAATCCATCTGGTCCTGGAATTTTTTTGGTTGGTAACCTGTTCATTATTGCCACAATTTCAGAGCCTGTTATTTGTCTATTCAGAGATTCAACTTCTTCCTGGTTTAGTCTTGGGAGGGTGTATGTGTTGAGGAAATTATCCATTTCTTCTAGATTTTCTAATTTATTTGCGTAGAGGTGTTTGTAGTATCCTCTGATGGTAGTTTGTATTTCTGTGGGATCGGTGGTGATATCCCCTTTATTGTCTTTTATTGCATCTATTTGATTCTTCGCTCTTTTTTTCTTTATTAATCTTGCTAGCGGTCTATCAATTTTGTTGATCCTTTCAAAAAACCAGCTCCTGGATTCATTAATTTTTTGAAGGGTTTTTTGTGTCTCTGTTTCCTTCAGTTCTGCTCTGATCTTAGTTATTTCTTGCCTTCTGCTAGCTTTTGCATGTGTTTGCTCTTGCTTTTCTAGTTCTTTAAATTGTGATGTTAGGGTGTCAATTTCCGATCTTTCCTGCTTTCTCTTGTGGGCATTTAGTGCTATAAATTTCCCTCTACACACTGCTTTGAATGCATCCCAGAGATTCTGGTATGTTGTGTCTTGGTTCTCGTTGGTTTCAAAGAACATCTTTATTTCTGCCTTCATTTCGTTATGTAGCCAGTAGTCATTCAGGAGCAGGTTGTTCAGTTTCCATGTAGTTGAGTGGTTTTGAGTGAGTTTCTTAATCCTGAGTTCTAGCTTGATTGCACTGTGATCTGAGAGATAGTTTGATGTAATTTCTATTCTTTTACATTTACTGAGGAGAGCTTTACTTCCAAGTATGTGGTCAATTTTGGAATAGGTGTGGTGTGGTGCTGCAAAAAATGTATATTCTGTTGATTTGGGGTGTAGAAGTCTGTAGATGTCTATTAGGTCCGCTTGGTGCAGAGCTGAGTTCAATTCCTGGGTATCCTTGTTGACTTTCTGTCTCATTGATCTGTCTAATGTTGACAGTGGGGTGTTAAAGTCTCCCATTATTAATGTGTGGGAGTCTAAGTCTCTTTGTAGGTCACTGAGGACTTGCTTTATGAATCTGGGTGCTCCTGTATTGGGTGCATATATATTTAGGATAGTTAGCTCTTCTTGTTGAATTCATCCCTTTACCATTATGTAATGGCCTTCTTTGTCTCTTTTGATCTTTGTTTGTTTAAAGTCTGTTTTATCAGAGACTAGGATTGCAACCCCTGCCTTTTTTTGTTTTCCATTTGCATGGTAGATCTTCCTCCATCCTTTTATTTTGAGCCTATATGTGTCTCTGCATGTGAGATGGGTTTCCTGAATACAGCACACTGATGGGTCTTGAGTCTTTATCCAATTTGCCAGTCTGTGTCTTTTAATTGGAGCATTTAGTCCATTTACATTTAAAGTTAATATTGTTATGTGTGAATTTGTTCCTATCATTATGATGTTAGCTGGTTATTTTGCTCGTTAGTTGATGCATTCTCTTCCTAGTCTCGATGGTCTTTACATTTTGGTATGATTTTGCAGCGGCTGGTACCGGTTGTGCCTTTCCATGTTTAATGCTTCCTTCAGGAGCTCTTTTAGGGCAGGCCTGGTGGTGACAAGATCTCTCAGCATTTGCTTGTCTGTAAAGCATTTTATTTCTCCTTCACTTATGAAACTTAGTTTGGCTGGATATGAAATTCTCGGTTGAAAATTCTTTTCTTTGAGAACGTTGAATATTGGCCCCCACTCTCTTCTGGCTTGTAGGGTTTCTGCCGAGAGATCCACTGTTAGTCTGATGAGCTTCCCTCTGAGGGTAACCCGACCTTTCTCTCTGGCTGCCCTTAACATTTTTTCCTTCATTTCAACTTTGGTGAACCTGATAATTATGTGTCTTGGAGTTGCTCTTCTTGAGGAGTATCTTTGTGGCATTCTTTGTATTTCCTGAATCTGAGTGTTGGCCTGCCTTGCTAGATTGGGGAAGTTCTCCTGGATAATATCCTGCAGAGTGTTTTCCAACTTGGTTCCATTCTGCCCGTCACTTTCAGGTACACCAATCTGACGAAGATTTGGTCTTTTCACATAGTCCCACATTTCTTGGAGGCTTTGCTCATTTCTTTTTATTCTTTTTTCTCTAAACTTCCCTTCTCGCTTCATTTCATTCGTTTCATCTTCCATTGCTGATACCCTTTCTTCCATTTAATCGCATCAGCTCCTGAGGCTTCTGCATTCTTCACGTAGTTCTCGAACCTTGGTTTTCGGCTCCATCAGCTCCTTTAAGAAGTTCTCTGTATTGATTATTCTAGTTATACATTCTTCTAAAGTTTTTTCAAAGTTTTCAACTTCTTTGCCTTTGCTTTGAATATCCTCCCATAGCTCGGAGTAATTTGATTGTCTGAGGCCTTCTTTTCTCAGCTCGTGAAAGTCATTCTCCATCCAGCTTTGTTCCATTGCTGGTGAGGAACTGCATTCCTTTTGAGGAGGAGAGACACTCTGCTTTTTAGAGTTTCCAGTTTTTCTGCTCTGTTTTTTCCTCATCTTTGTGGTTTTATCTACTTTTGATCTTTGATGATGGTGATGTACAGATGGGTTTTTGGTGTGGATGTCCTTTCTGTTTGTTAGTTTTCCTTCTAACAGACAGGACCCTCAGCTGCAGTTCTGCGAGAGTGTGAAGTGTCAGTCTGCCCCTGCTGTGGGGTGCCTCCCAGTTAGGCTGCTCGGGGGTCATGGGTCAGGGACCCACTTGAGGAGGCCGTCTGCCCATTCACAGATCTCCAGCTGTGTGCTGGGAGAACCACTGCTCTCCTCAATGCTGTCAGACAGGGATATTTAAGTCTGCAGAGGTTACTGCTGTCTTTTTGTTTGTCTGTGCCCTGCCCCCTGAGGTGGAGCCTACAGAGGCAGGCAGGCCTCCTTGAGCTGTGGTGGGCTCCACCCAGTTCGAGCTTCCTGGTTGCTTTGTTTACCTAAGCGAGCCTGGGCAATGGCGGGTGCCCCTCCCTGAGCCTTGCTGCCACCTTGCTGTTTGATCTCAGACTGCTGTGCTAGCAATCAGCGAGACTCCGTGGGCATAGGACCCTCTGAGCCAGGTGCGGGATATAATCTCCTGGTGCACCGTTTTCTAAGCCCATTGGAAAAGGACAGTATTCAGGTGGGAGTGGCCTGATTTTCCAGGTGCCATCTGTCACCCCTGGAAGGGGAACTCCCTGACCCCTTGTGCTTCCCGAGTGAGGCAATGCCTCACCCCTGCTTTGGCTGGGGCATGGTCCACTCACCCACTGACCTGCACCCACTGTCTGGCACTCCCTAGTGAGATGAACATGGTACCTCAGATGGAAATGCAGAAATCACCGTCTTCTGCGTCGCTCACGCTGGGAGTTGTAGACCGGAGCTGTTCCTATTCAGCCATCTGGGCTCCTCCCCCGTGCCACATTTTCTTAATCCAGTCTTTCATTGTTGGACATTTGGGTTGGTTCCAAGTCTTTGCTATTGTGAATAGTGCCGCAATAAACATATTTGTGCATGTGTCTTTATAGCAGCATGATTTATAATCCTTTGGGTATATACCCAGTAATGGGATGGCTGGGTCAAATGGTATTTCTAGTTCTAGATCCCTGAGGAATCGCCACACTGACTTCCACAATGGTTGAACTAGTTTACAGTCCCACCAACAGTGTAAAAGTGTTCCTATTTCTCCACATCCTCTCCAGCACCTGTTGTTTCCTGACTTTTTAATGATCACCATTCTAACTGGTGTGAGATGGTATCTCATTGTGGTTTTGACTTGCATTTCTCTGATGGCCAGTGATGATGAGCATTTTTTCATGTGTCTTTTGGCTGCATAAATATCTTCTTTTGAGAAGTGTCCATTCATATCCTTCGCCCACTTTTTGATGGGGTTGTTGTTTTTTTCTTGTAAATTTGTTTGGGTTCATTGTAGATTCTGGATATTAGCTCTTTGTCAGATGAGTATATTGCAAACATTTTTTCCCATTCTGTAGGTTGCCTGTTCACTCTGATGGTAGTTTCTTTTGCTGTGCAGAAGCTCTTTAGTTTCATTAGATCCCATTTGTCAATTTTGGCTTTTGTTGCCATTGCTTTTGGTGTTTTAGACATGAAGTCCTTGCCCAATTCTATGTCCTGAATGGTAATGCCTAGGTTTTCTTGTAGGGTTTTTATGGTTTTCCATCTAACATTTAAGTCTTTAATCCATCTTGAATTAATTTTCGTATAAGTTGTGAAGAAGGGATCCAGTTTCAGCTTTCTACATATGGCTAGCCAGTTTTCCCAGCACCATTTATTAAATAGGGAATCCATTTCTTGTTTTTGTCAGGTTTGTCAAAGATCAGATGGTTATAGATATGTGGCATTATTTCTGAGGGCTCTGTTCTGTTCCATTGGTCTATATCTCTGTTTTGGTACCAGTACCATGATGTTTTGGTTACTGTAGCCTTGTAGTATAGTTTGAAGTCAGGTAGCATGATGCCTCCAGCTTTGTTCTTTTGGCTTAGGATTGACTTGGTGATGTGGGCTCTTTTTTGGTTCCATATGAACTTTAAAGTAGTTTTTTCCAATTCTGTGAAGAAAGTCATTGGTAGCTTGATGGAGATGGCATTGAATCTATAAATTACCTTGGGCAATATGGCCATTTTCACAATATTGATTCTTCCTACCCATGAGCATGGAATGTTCTTCCATTTGTTTGTATCCTCTTTTATTTCCTTGAGCAGTGGTTTGTAGTTCTTCTTGAAGAGGTCCTTCACATCCCTTGTAAGTTGGATTCCTAGGTATTTTATTTTCTTTGAAGCAATTGTGAGTGGGAGTTCACTCTTGATTTGGCTCTCTGTTTGTCTGTTGTTGGTGTATAAGAATGCTTGTGATTTTTGTACATTGATTTTGTATCCTGAGACTTTGCTGAAGTTGCCTATCAGCTTAAGGAGGTTTTGGGCTGAGACAATGGGGTTTTCTAGATATACAATCATGTCATCTGCAAACAGGGACAATTTGATTTCCTCTTTTCCTAATTGAGTACCCTTGATTTCCTTCTCCTGCTTGATTGCCCTGTCCAGAACTTCCAACGCTATGTTGAAGAGGAGTGTTGAGAGAGGGCATCCCTGTCTTGTGCCAGTTTTCAAAGGGAACGCTCCCAGTATTTGCCCATTCAGTATGATATTGGCTGTGGGTTTGTCATAGATAGCTCTTATTATTTTGAGATATGTCCCATCAATACCTAATTTATTGAGAGCTTTTAGCATAAAGAGTTGTTGAATTTTTTCAAAGGCCTTTTCTGCATCTATTGAGATAATCATATGGTTTTTGTCATTGGTTTTGTTTATATGCTGGATTACATTTATTGATTTGCATATGTTGAAGCAACCTTGCATCCCTGGGATGAAGCCCACTTGATCATGGTGGATAAGGTTTTTGAGGTGCTGCTGGATTCTGTTTGCCAGTATTTTATTGAGGATTTTTGCATTGATATTCATCAGGCATATTGGTCTAAAATTCTTTTTCTTTGTTGTGTGTCTGCCAGGCTTTTGTATCCGGATGATGCTGTCCTCATTAAATGGGTTAGAGAGGATTCCCTCTTTTTCTGTTGAGTGGAATACTTTCAGAAGGAATGCTACCAGCTCCTCCTTCTACCTCTGGTAGAATTCGGCTGTGAATCCATCTGGTCCTGGACTTTTTTTGGTTGGTAAGCTATTAATTATTGCCTCAATTTCAGAGCCTGTTATTGGTCTATTCAGAGATTCAACTGCTTTCTAGTTTAATATTGGGAGGGTGTATGTGTCAAGGAATTTATCTATTTCTTCTAGATTTTCTTCTAGTTTATTTGTGTAGAGGTGTTTATAGTATTCTCTGATGGTAGTTTGTGTTTCTGTGGGATCGGTGGTGATAACCCCTTTATCATTTTTTATTGCATCTATTTGATTCTTCTCTCTTTTCTTCTTTATTAGTCTTGCTAGCAGTCTATCAATTTTGTTGATCTTTTCAAAAAACCAGCTACTGGATTCACTGATTTTTTGAAGGGTTTTTTTGTGTCTCTATTTCCTTCAGTTCTGCTCTGATCTTAGTTATTTCTTGCCTTCTGCTAGCTCTTGAATGTGTTTGCCCTTGCTTCTCTAATTCTTTTAATTGTGATGTTAGGGTGTCAATTTTAGATCTTTCCTGGTTTCTCTTATGGGCATTTAGTGCTATAAATTTCCCTCTACACACTGCTTTGAATGTATCCCAGAGATTCTTATATGTTGTGTCTTTGTTCTCATTGGTTTCAAATAACAACTTTATTTCTGCCTTCATTTTGTTTTGTATCCAGTAGTCATTCAGGAGCAGGTTGTTCAGTTTCCATGTAGTTGAGTGGTTTTGAGTGAGTTTCTTAATCCTGAGTTCTAGTTTGATTACACTGTGGTCTGAGAGAGAGTTTGTTATAATTTCTGTTCTTTTACATTTGCTGAGGAGTGCTTCACTTCCAGCTATGTGGTCAGTTTTGGAATAGGTGTGGTGTGGTGCTGAAATGAATGTATATTCTCTTGATTTGGGGTGGAGAGTTCTGTAGCTGTCTATTGGGTCCGCTTGGTGCAGAGCTGAGTTCAATTCCTGGATATCCTTGTTGACTTTCTGTCTCGTTGATCTGTGTAATGTTGACAGTGGGGTGTTAAAGTCTCCCATTATTATTGTGTGGGAATCTAAGTCTCTTTGTAGGTCTCTAAGAACTGGCTTTATGAATCTGGGTGTTCTTGTATTGGGTGCATATATATTTAGGATAGTCAGCTCTTCTTGTTGAATTGATCCCTTTACCATTATGTAACAGCCTTCTTTGTCTCTTTTGGTCTTTGTGGGTTTAAAGTCTTTTTTATCAGAGATTAGGTTTGCAAACCCTGCCTTTTTTTTGTTTTCCATTTCCTTGGTAGATATTCCTCCATCCCTTTATTTTGAGCCTATGTGTGTCTCTGCACATGAGATGGGTTTTCTGAATACAGCACACTGATGGGTCTTGACTCTTTATCCAATTTGCCAGTCTGTGTCTTTTAATTGGAGCATGTAGCCCATTTACATTTAAGGTTAATATTGGTTGTGTGAATTTGATCCTGTCATTATGATGTTAGCTGGTTATTTTGCTTGTTAATTGATGCAGTTTCTTCCTAGCCTCGATGGTCTTTATAATTTGGCATGTTTTTGCAGTGGCTGTTACCGGTTGTTCCTTTACATGTTTAATGCTTCCTTCAGGAGCTCTTTTAGAGCGGGCCTGGTGGTGACAAGATCTCTCAGCATTTGCTTGTCTGTAAAGTGTTTTATTTCTCCTTCAGTTATGAAGCTTAGTTTGGCTGGATATGAAATTCTGGGTTTTAAATTCTTTTCTTTAAGAATGTTGAATATTTGTCCCCACTCTCTTCTGGCTTGTAGAGTTTCTGCTGAGAAATCTGCTGTTAGCCTGATGGGCTTCCCTTTGTGGATAACCCGACCTTTTTCTCTGCCTGCCCTTAACATTTTTTCCTTCATTTCAACTTTGGTTAATTTGACAATTATGTGTCTTTGAGTTGCTTTTCTTGAGGTGTATCTTTGTGGCATTCTCTGTGTTTCCTGAATTTGAATGTTGGCGTGCCTTGCTAGATTGGGGAAGTTCTCCTGGATAATATCCTGCAGAGTGTTTTCCAACTTGGTTCCATTCTCCCCTTCAGTTTCGGGTATACCAATCAGACATAGATTTGGTCTTTTCACATAGTACCATATTTCTTGGAGACTTCGTTCGTTTCTTTTTATTCTTTTTTCTCTAAACTTCTCTTCTCATTTCATTTCATTCATTTGATCTTCTATCACTGATACCCTTTCTTCCAGTTGATTGAATCAGCTACTGGGCTTGTACATTCATCACGTAGTTCTTGTGCCATGGTTTTGAGCTCCGTCAAGTCCTTTAAGGACATCTCTGCATTGCTTATTCTAGTTAGCCATTCATCTAATTTTTTTTCAAGGTTTTTAACGTCTTTGCCGTGGGTTCAAACTTCCTCCTTTAGCTTGGAGTAGTTTGATCATCTGAAGCCTTCTTCTATCAACTCATCAAAGTCATTCTCTGTCCAGCTTTGTTCTGTTGCTGCTGAGGAGCTGCATTCCTTTGGAGGAGGAGAGGCGCTCTGATTTTCAGAATTTTCAGTTTTTCTGCTCTGTTTTTTCCCCATCTTTGTGGTTTTATCTACCTTTGGTCTTTGATGATGGTGACGTACAGATGGGGTTTTGGTGTGTATGTCATTTCCGTTTGTTAATTTTCCTTCTAACACTCAGGACCCTCAGCTGCAGGTCTGTGGGAGTTTCCTGGAGGTCCACTCCAGACCCTGTTTGCCTGGGTATCAGCAGTGGAGGCTGCAGAACAGCAAATATTGGTGAATAGAAAATGTTGCTGCCTGATCCTTCCTGTGGAACTTTTGTCTCAGAGGGGTACCCGGCTGTGTGTGGTGTCAGTGTGCCCCTACTGGGGGGTGCCTCCTAGTTAGGCTACTCAGGGTCAGGGACCCACTTGAGGAGGAAGACTGTCCATTCTCAGATCTCACGCTGCATGCTGGGAGAAACACTACTGTCTTCCAATCTGTCAGACAGGGACATTTAAGTCTGCAGAGGTTTCTGCTGCCTTTTCTTTGGCTATGCCTTGCCCCCAGAGGTGGAGTCTACAGAGGCAGGCAGGCCTCCTTGAGATGCGGTGGGCTCCACCCAGTTTGTGCTTCCTGGCCGCTTTGTTAACCTGCTCAAGCCTCAGCAATGGTGGGTGCCCCTGCCCCAGCCTCGCTGCCACCTTGCAGTTTGATCTCAGACTGCTGTGCTAGCAATGAGTGAGGCTCCATGGGTGTAGCACCCTCTAAGCCAGGAACAGGATATAATCTCCTGGTGTGCTGTTTGCTAAGACTGTCAGAAAAGCACAGTATTAGGGCGTGAGTGACCCGATTTTCCAGGTGCCATCTGTCACCCCTTTCCTTGGCTAGGAAAGGGAATTCCCTGACTCTTTGTGCTTCCTGGGTGAGGTGGTGCCTCACCCTGCTTTGGCTCACACCCGGTGCACTGCACCCACTGTCCTGCACCCACTGTATGACAATCCCCAGTGAGATGAATCCAGTACCTCAGTTGGAAATGCAGAAATCATTCATCTCTTGTGTTGCTCATGCTGGGAGCTGTAGACTGGAGCTGTTCCTCAGAATTCTTTTTTTTCTAAGATAAAAATACTTTAATGTGTATGCTGTTTTCTTCAGTTAATAATGTGAAAAGACTACATTTATATGGTGAAATTCTCAGGACCCTCAATTCTTTATGGATAGGCTAAATTATTTGTATCATTACTTGCAAACCTTCTTGAATGTGGTGGAGGTTATGTTAAGAAATAAAGTTTATATAATGTCTAATTTCATTTTGTAATTGCATTCTTCCACAAGCTTTTTGAAATCCCTTGTATTTCAAACCCATCTGGAAGAGCAGGATCAGATTCTAATGTGTACAACACAGGATCCTCTCATCCAAATGATCAAGTGGCCTGTCTTTAGGATTTCCAGTGGCAGCCCCACACACAATACCTCTAACAAGGTATCCTGAAGTTATCACTATCCCTGAGCAAAAACAGAATGATGTCACAAGAGTTATTTGAGGCCCGAAATGATAAGTGGCAGCTGTTAATACTGACTAACCTGTACTTTCCATAAAAAGATGAAATGATGGGCAGGAACTACTTTATGTAACAGAGAAGTCAGCAGATGAAAAGAGAGCTACCAACACAAACTCAGTAAAAAGACTTTGGAAATACAGTATATTGATCCAAATTTTAAAAACAAACATAAAATGAAAGGAGTAAGAAGAATTATAGATGCTTACTTAGTAGATTTGATTTTAAAAAATTCCCAAAATTTATTTAAAAGTAAGCCAGATATAAGATGAAAAATTAACACAGGGAAGATTATTTAGAACAGAAAATGTCAACAAATACATTTTAGAAAGAGAGTGGGGAGAAAATACTTAGAGAATATTGCAAAAATAAAAAATTTCTTTGTGGAAGACCAATCTGGGAGACAGCATAGGTACTAAGAAATAGATCAGTCCAATAGCCTTGAGGCCTTTATTTGGGTTTCTGACTATCTCATTGGAATATATAATTATGGCCACTCATTATAAGTGGGAGTGATTAAAAATTTTTCCTAGAAGAACAACTGAAGGTGGTGACTCATGCCTGTTATCCCAGGACTTTGGGAGGGTGAGTTGGATGGGTCCCTTGAGGCCAGGATTTCAAGACCAGCCTGAGCAACAAATTGTGGATCCATCTTTTCAAAACATTTTTAAATAAATTAAAAATAATAAACGGGCATGGTGGGTGTCATGAAACTGTAATTCAAACAACTGAAGTGGTTGAAGTGGGGGGAATCACCAGAGCACAGGAGTTCAAGGATGCTGGAAGACATGATCACAACACCACACTCCAGCCTGGGTGACATAGCGAGAGCCTATATATATATAATCCTGTGAGACATAAAGCCCAAACTGTATCTGATCAAACATTCTAATAAAGGGGAAGAGCAAGAAAAAATTCTTAAAGACATGAAATAGGATGGCTCATTCAAGAACTTGTATTCATTCTGTTCATTTCTAGAAATCTCTGGTAGTTTTTGTGGCCAACTTTGTTTTAACCTCTCCATGAATATTAATAATAGAATACGTTAAGACACCTGTATCCTACAACACCAAGACTTTTCTGATCAGAGCCAGATCCAAGGAATATTCGACAATCTGTGTGGGTCCGACCAGGCTGAGGGCCAACCTTCTGTCAGCCATGAATGGCCAGGTTTGTGTTGTCTGCACACAGCTCAAAGTTCCAAAGACATAATCTCTATATAATCAAATATTTAGCAAAATATGATAGGCATAGGTGTACAAAACTCCACAGCCAACCTCTTGTTCCTTAGAATATGATTGTGTTTAGAAAACAGCCCTAAGAAGAGATGATCAAGCTAAAATGAGGGAGTTTCAGTGGAACTAAATCCAATAAGATGAGTGTCCTTAGAAGAAGTGGAAATTCCTTATAAGAACTGGAAATTTGCACACAGAGAGACACAAGAAGTACATAGGCACAGACGCAGCCCCATGGGAGGACACAGCAAGAAGGTGATATCTAGATGCCAAGCAGACAGGGCCCAGAAGAACTGAACCTGCTGACACCTTCACCGTGGAACTTGAGCATCCAGAAGTGTTGGAAAGTAATTTCTGTTGCTTAAGAATATTAGTCTCTGATATTTTGTTTGGACAGCTATAATGAAGAAATTCAGGGGAGAGCACGTTTTAGGAGGCAGAAATTAAGAGTCCTGCTTGGCACAGGAGTGTAATGTAAATGGTAAGTTTACATTATTTTAAGTGGCAAGTGGATTGCTGAGGTCCTTGACTCATGGACAAGTGCCTAAGCTTTTGTTGCAGTCTTGCTCCTTGCTTTGACCCCATCCTAAATCAGGAACAGTGTCTCCTTCAGTTCTTTGGTAACCTCTGTTTTGGTTGTGTGTGGTAGCTTGATATCTGATATTTACTCCTTCCTGATATGCTAATCTCTTTCACTCATTTCTGATATAGGAGAAGGTCAGGGCATGAGCTGAGTGATATTTGGAAGCATCACCTCTTGTCTTGCTGTACTCAGCAGACAAGGAGAAGTCTGTCTCCAAGCAGGACTGCAGGTTCCCCACTGACTCCCACAAGGAGTCAGATCTGCCTGGCACTCCCCTCTGCTTCTTTTCTCTTGCATTTCTTTCCTTCCTGATGGGCCACCATAAGCTACCTAGGCCAGACTGCTCATCGCCAGCTTCCTTTTCAAACAATGTTTGTTGAGACCAGAGAAAATCATTCAATAACATCAGGACACCAGATTGGCCCAAGCACTCTGTGTCTCTCTTAAAGAATGTGAATTTCAGTTACAAATGTGAACCTTTCCATATAGCTGGAGAATATTTGGCCACTGGTATTACATTCCATCTTCAGAAAACATCCCTATTTATCCTAGAAGAAAAACAAGAAACCAATCTGACTAGTCAGCTGGAAAATTCTAAGTTACCTCTAGTAGAGCTTATTGTATAAAATATATACACTCTATAAAAATGCACCAATCAGTGCTCTCTGTCTAGCTAAAGGATTGTGAATGCACAAATCAGCACTCTGTAAAAACGAACCAATCAGCATTCTGTGTCTAGCTAAAGGATTGTAAATGCCCCAATCAGCACTCTGTAAAAATGCACCAATCAGCACTCTGTGTCTAGCTACAGGATTTCAAATGCACCAATCAGCACCCTGTAAAATGGACAAACCAGCACTCTGCAAAATGGACGAATTAGCGCTCTGTCAAATGTACATCAGCGGGATGTGCGCAGGGCCAAATAAGGGAATAAAAGCTGGCCAACCTAGCCAGCAGTGGCAACTTGCTTGGGTCCCCTTCCATGCTGTGGAAGCTTTGTTCTTTTGCCCTTCACAACAAATCTTGCTGCTGCTCACTACTTGGGTCTGCACTACCTTTATGAGTTGTATCACCCACCGAGAGGGTCTGCGGCTTCATTCCTGAAGTCAGTGAGACCATCAACCCACCGGGAGGAACAAACAACTTTGGACACAGCTTTAAGAGCTGTAACACTCACTGTGAAGGTCTGCAGCCTCACTCCTGAAGTCAGTGAGACCAAGAACCCACTGGAAGGAAGAAACTCCGGACACATCTGAACATCTGAAGGAATGAACTATGGACACACCATCTTTAAGAACTGTAACACTCACTGCAAGAGTCCGCAGCTTCATTCTTGAAGTCAGTGAGACCAAGAACCCACTGGAAGGAACCAATTCTGGACACATCACAACCCTAATTTGGTTTCTTTCATTTTCTTTTTGTTTTGTAATCTTATAACGTTTGTAAAAGGCATCCATTTTTCTTCAGTTTATAATGTAAAAAATACATATCAATAGCTGGCTTGTTGACCAAAATGTATGACAAGTGGTCAATAATTTTTCTCCTTTTATATAGCTCACTAACAAGTAGGATTGGGAAACGGTTGTAAACTGAGTACCAGGTGGTAGAATTAAAGCAAACTTCCGATGTAACACTTTTAGTTTTTGCTCCATTCCAAAGATAACAGGAGGTAAAGGGTTAAAGTTGCCCCAAAGCTGTTGCACACCTTTGAGGAGACTTAAAATTCAGGTGTTTATTCAGTTGAGTCTTAGGCTGTGACTACAATGCTTGAATTAGACAGTAAATGTGTCTTACTTACTTGCATGAAGACACTTTGTTTACATCTCTCTTATTACTTCTTTTCCTCTACTCTGATCTCAGTTCCTTTTAAGGATTCGGGTTGGGCCTGAGATGACCCTGACCCAAGAAGGACTAAAGACCCTACATACCCATCTCCAAATCTTGCAAAAATATCAAGGAGGGTAGAAGCATAAATATTTATAGCTCTATTGCCTATGCTTGCTCAATTTACCATTGTACTTGATTCTGTTGGAGTGGGGGAAGGCATGCTGAGGATACAGGATAGAGCTACAGTGGTATAGAAGGGGAAAGTAAGGAAGAGACTGCAAGTCTGTTGAGTCCATAGACACTGGAGATGTATTTAAAGGAGGTAGACCCTGGGGCTAGAAGCCAAGGTGGGGGAAAAAAAGCTTTTCAGTTGCAATAGTCATTTATTATTATTATTGTTATTATTAGTGTTATTATTTCTTTTTAGAGACAGCGACTTGTTCTGTCACTTAAGCTGGAGTACAGTGGTGCAATCATGGCTCACTGCAGTCTTGAACTCCTGGGATCAAGCAATTCTTCCAGATCACCCTCTGAATTAGATGGGACTACAGGTGCCAATCACCATGCAAGGTTGATTTTGTAAATTTTGTTTTATACATGGAGAGATCTTGCTATATTGTTTAGGCTGATCTTGAATTCCTGACATCAACAATCCTTCAATCTCAGCCTCCAAAATAGCAGGATTCCAGTCATGAGCCAGCATGCTGGGTGTATAGTCACTCTTTCTACCTCAGCCTCATTTTCCTGCATCCTGTAAATCCCCAGTCAGAAGACAGCAGGGCTGCCTGGTTACTGGGATAGCCTCTAAGAAGCAAATGTTAAACTCTGTGGTTCTTGTAGAGGAACAGAAAAAAGAAGTGCTTGAGTTCAATTGAGCTTTGAGCAAATGGGGTACAAAACATGAAAAGTTAGGAAGAAGTTGTGGATAAGGCCCTTGGGACCCATTCAGTGCACTTTTCTGTTGTTTTTAATTTTATAAGTGTGTATTATGTGAAATACTTATACTCCTATCTCATAAGGGCCAAGGAGAATCATCCATGTAGAAGCTCCAAGTAGAATAATGTCAGTGGGACTAACCCCTCTGTCAGTGGAGTCAGTGGGTGGATTACAATGTAGCCTGAATGCCTCCACCCTTCAGTATCCAAAGCTTGCCTTAATGAACTTTTTGTGTATTGTGAACAGAGAAAATGCCTATGTGAAGAATAAAATAGAAAATTACTCAATGTACTTTTGAAAGCTATAAACAATTGACCAATTCTTCATGAAGGATTCAATCAAGATATGGCAACCTTGAAACAACTTGGATATGGAAATGATGAGACTTAAAAGCAGCTCTTACAGCCAACTTTCATGAGGTAAATGGGAACACTCTCAAAATAAATGGGAAAAAGCTTCTCAGCAGAAAAAGGAACTATAGAAAATAATAATAGAAATTTCAGAACTGACATATATAAGTCTATAATTTGAAAAAAGACCTTATTGACTGTGAAAATTTTTCAGAGAGTAAATGATTGAGGTGTGTGAAGACAAAAAAACTAAATTAGCCAAGTCAAATCCAAGAAGAGACATCTTAGAAGAACTGAGCCTGTTAACACCTTGATCATGGAATGTGAGCCTCTAGAACTGTGAGAAAATCAATTTCTGCTATTCAAATTACACAGTGTGTTTTTGTTTTTTTTTTTTTAGGGCAGACATAACAAACTACATCAGGGGAGAGTAGTTTAGGACACAGAAATCAAAGATCTTATTTGGGACAAGTTATGTTTGCATCCATATTAGAAGGCAAGTGGATTGCTGAGAGCTTCAACTGACCGAAAGTTGCCTGAGCTCCTGCTGCAGGCCTGCTTCTTGCTTTCAACCCATCCTTACTCACTGACAGGGCCTCTTTCAGCTCTTCTGTCATCTCTGTTTTATTTGTGTGTGGAGATTTCATAGTTAATGTTTATTCTTCCCTAATAAACTAATCTCTGTCACTCATTGCTGACATTGGACAATGTCAGAGAAAGGGCCTGAGCTGAGTGATATTTGAAGGCATGCCTGCTGTCTTCTTGTACTCACCAAGCCAAGGGGGAGCCTTTCTTTCACCAGGAGTATGACTTCTACAGCAACCTATGCAAAGAGGCAAGTCTGCGAGGCACTCCCCTCTGTGCATTCCCTCTGGTCTTCCTTTCCCACTAAAAGGTATACTGTAAGTCACTACGGAAGGCCACTCATCTCCGGTTTCCCTGTCCAATTAGTGTGTGTAGAAACAAATGACAGTCATCCCGATATCATTAGGGCACCTGCTAGGACAAGCAACTACTTTATGACCCCCTCAAAGGACATAAAGCCAAACTACAACTGTTTTATTATTGCATAGCCAAAGAAGAATTGCTAACTGGTAATATATTTCCTCTTTAGCAAACATCCCTAATATTCCAGAAGGGGTGAGGGAGGAAAACAACAATCTGTCTGATCACCAGCCAATGGCAGAGTAATCTGCCACAACCCTCGTTGTATGAGGAAGGCTTCCAAAAATATAAGGCATCTTCAAACTGTTTGTAGAAAATACGTATGATTTTTAAAAGTTATGCGTGGATATAAACATTTTTTGTATCAAAATACATTTGTACTAACTTGTTACAACATGTCTGAACAGGATCTAGTTAAGTCACTAACATGGTTGAGAAAGCGGTTTGAAAACAGCCTGTATCAGAGCAGCAAATATTCTACTAAAATTGTAGGAAAAACAAATTCAAGTTTATGGTGAAGCTTGGGTGGAGGGATGGTGACATCACAGATGCATTAGGACATCTTTGTGCACAAGTAAATCAGCCCTTCACAAAATGGTTAATTCACTTTAAGAATCGATGAGATGATGGTGAAGGTAAAACTTGCAGCAGCAGACCATACACATCAACTTACGGGCAAAAATTTTATCTTCTTTTGGCCTAATTGAAGAGGCCTGACAATTAACAACAGAAACAAGAGCTAGCAGAAGAAGAAGATCAATTGGTTCAGATTACATAATTTTTTCTGATTGAGAAATTAAACTTGAGCAAACTATCCACTTGATGAGGGCCAAAACTGCTGTACTCAAGTCAGCTACAGGCAAGAACAGAACATTCAATGAAAATTTAAAGAAGTAGGAAGGAGAAGAAAAGAAAAGATCCTAAGCATGTCTTTGGAGAGTTGTAACAGGAGATCAAATGTGGCTTTACCAGTGCCACTTGAAGGGAAAAACACAATCAAAGCAATGGCTACCAAGTGGTGGAAGTGGTCTAGTCTAAGTAAATGTGACAAAAGCAAATATACCAACAGTGTGTTTGGATGCCCAAAGTATTTTGGTTGATAACTTTTGGGAGGGCCGAGGAATGATAACATCGATTTATGAAAGAATTTGGAATTTGAAGAAAGTCAAATCTTTAGCAGATAAATGGATGAGAGTGAATGCCTAGTGATTTCTATCGAAAGTCTGGCAAAGTGTCTCTGTTTCATGAGGGGAATGAGCAGGAGCTTTGTTGTGATGGACAAGGACTCTACTAAAGCCTTTCTGGGCATTTATCTGCTAAAGTTTTGCCTAACTTTCTCCAGTCTTTCATAAGCCGATGTTATCATTCTAATTGAAGTAACTTAGGACTGGGAAACCAAACATCGTATGTTCTCACTCATGAATGGGAGCTAAAGTATGAGGATGCAAAGGCATAAGAATGACACAATGGACTTTGGGAACTCAGGGGGAAAGAGTCGGAAAGAGGTGAGGGATAAAAGACTACAAATTGGGTGCAGTGTATACTGCCCGGGTGATGGGTGCACCAATATCTCACAAATCACCACTCAAGAACTTATATACATAACCAAACACCACCTATTCCCCAACGTATGAAAATAAAACAGAAAAGAAAAAAAGAAAATCACTAGGCATCCAACTTACGGTACTGATGCAGTATCTTTGAACTTCTTTTATTCTAATATTAAAATATCTTTAAAGTGTACTCTGTTTTCTACAGTTAATAATGTAAAAACACTGCATTTATACAGTGAAAATTCCAGGGCCCTCAATTCTTTGTAGATAGGCTAAATTTCTTGTGTCATTACTTGCCAAACTTCTTGAATGTGATGGAGACAATGTTCAGAAATAAAGTTTATATTGTCTACTTTCATATTTTAATTACGTTCTTCCACAAACTTCTTGAAATCCCCTTGTATCCTCAAACCCTTCTGGAAGAGCAGGGACAGATTCTTATGTGTACAACACAGGATTCTCTCATCCAACTGATCAAGTGGCCTGTCTTTAGGATGTCCAGTCACATACCCACACACAATACCTCTAACAAGGTCATCCTGAAGTTATCACTATCCCTGAGCAAAAACTGAATGACAGTACAAGACTTATTCGAGGCCTGAAATGATAAGTGGCAGCTGTTGATACTGACTCACCTGCACTTTCCATGAAAAGCGTGGAAGAATGGGCAGGAACTACTTCATATAACAGAAAAGTCAGCAGATGAAAAGAGAGCTACTAACACAAACTCAGTAAAAAGACCTCGGAAACACAGTATGTTGATCTAAATTTTAAAAACAAAAATGAAAAGAAAGGAATAAGAAGAATTATAGATGCTTACCTAGGAGATTAGATTTAAAAACTTTTACTAAATTTTATTTAAAAAGAAGCCAGATGTAAGATGAAAAATAAACACAGGGAAATTTGATTTAGAGCACAAAGTGCCAACAAATACATTTTAGAAAGCCAGTCTTGAGAAAATAGTTTCAGAATATTGCAAAAATGTAAAAAAGTTCTGTGTGGGAGAACAATCTGGGAGACAGATAGCACAGGTACTAAGAAATAGATCAATGCAATATGCTTGAGGCTTTTATGTGGGTACCAGACTATCTTATTGGAATATATAATTGTGGTCACTCATAGTGATTAAAAATTATTCCTAGAAGAACGACTGAACATGGTGACTCATGCCTGTAATTCCAGGACTTTGGAAGAGTGAGGTGGGAGGATCCTTGAGGCCAGGAGTTCAAGACCAGCCTGAGCAACAAAGTAAGGCTCCATCTCTTCAAAAATAAATAAATAAATAAATTTAAAAAATAAATAGGCATGGTGGGTGTCATGAACCTGTAATTCAAGCAACTTAAGATGCTGAAGCCGGGGGAATCCCCTGAGCACAGGAGTTGAAGGATGGTGTAAGCCAGGATCAGGACACCACACTCCAGCCTGGGTGACAGAGCAAGAGTCTGCATAAGAAAAAAATTCCTAAAAGATGTAAAGCCCAAACTAAATCTGATCAAACATTCTAACAAAGGGGTAGAGCAAGGAAAAAATTTTGAAGACATGAAATATGGTGTCTCATTAAAGAACTGTGTATTCATTCTGTTCATTTCCAGAACCCCTTGGTAGTTTTTGTGGCCAACTTTGTTTTAACCTCCCCATGAATATTAATGATAGAATGCATGAAGACACCTGCATCCTACAACACCAGACTTTTCTGATTAGAGCCAGAGCCAGAGAATATTAGACAATCTGTGTGAGTCTGACCAGGCTGAGAGCCAACCTTCTGACAGCCATGAATGGCCAGGTTTGTGTTGTCTTCACACAGCTCAAAGTCCCAAAGAAATGATATCTATATAATCAAATATTTAGTGAAATATGATAGGCATAGGTCTACAAAAATCCACAGCCAACCTCTTGCTCCTTAGAATAAGACTGTGTTTAGAAAACAGCCCTAAGAAGAAGTGATGAAGCTAAAATGAGGGAGTTTCGGTGGAACTAAATCTAATAAGATTGCTGTCCTTATAAGAACTAGAAATTTGCACACGGAGAGACACAAGAATTATGTATGTATAGAAGCAGCCCCATGGGAAACACAGCAAGAAGGCAGATATGTAGATGGCAAGCAAGCAGGGCCCAGAAGAACTGAACCTGCTGACACCTTCATCATGGAACTTGAGCATCCAGAAGTGTTGAAAAGGAATTTTTGTTGTTGAAGAATACCTAGTCTGTTCTATTTTGTTTTGACAGCCATAATGAAGAAACTCAGGGGAGAGCAGGTTTTAGGAGGTAGAAATCAAGACTCCTGCTTGGCACATAGTAAGTTTACATTTATTTTAAATGGCACGTGGGTTGCTGAGGTCCTTGACTCATGGACCAGTGCCTAAGCTCCTGTGGCAGTCCTGCTCCTTGTTTTGACCTCATCCTAAGTGACACTGTCTCCTTCAGTTCTTTGGTAACCTCTGTTTTGGTTGTCTCTGGTAGCTTGATACCTGATATTCACTCCTTCACGATATGCTAATCTCTTTCATGTATTTCTGACATAGGGGAAGGTCAGGAATAGGGTGTGAGCTGAGTGATATTTGGAAGTATCACTTCCTGCCTTCCTATACTCAGCAGACGAGGAGTAGCCTGCCTCTAAGTGGGACTGCAGCTTCCCCAGTGACTCCCACAAGGAGTCACATGTGCCTGGCACTCCCCTCTGCTTCTTCTCTCTTGCATTTCTTCCCTACCTGACAGGCCACCAAAAGCTACCTAGGCCAGACTGCTCATCGGCAGCTTCTCTTTCCAAATAATGTTTGGTGAAGCCAGAGAAAATCATTCAATAACATCAGAATAGCTGCTAGGCCCAAGCACTCTGTGTCTCTCTTGAAGCATGTGAATCTCAGTTACAAACGTTATACTTTCCATGTAGCTGGAGAATATTTGGCCACTGGTATTATATCCCATCTTCAGAAAACATTCCTATTTATGCTAAAAGAAAAATAAGAAACCAATCTGCCTAGTCAGCTGTAAAAGTCTTAATTACCTCTAGGAGACCTTCTTGTGTTAGTATGCCTTCCTATATGGAGTGGGTTGTTAAAATGTTGACAGAGAATGTATATTCTATTAAGAAATACCATGAATGGGCCAGGCACAGTGGCTCATGCTGTAATCCCAGCACTTTGGGAGGCCAAAGCGGGTGGATCATGAGGTCAGGAGATCAAGACCAAACTTGAAACCCCGTCTCTACTAAAAATACAAAAAATTAGCCAGGCGTGGTGGAGGGTGCCTGTAGTCCCAGCTACCCAGGAGGCTGAGGCAGGAGAATGGTGTGAATCCAGGAAGTGGAGCTTGCAGTGAGCAGAGCAGAGATCACACCACTGCACTCCAGCTTGGGTTCCAGCCTGGGTGACAGAGCAAGACTCCGTCTCAAAAAAAAAAAAAAAGAAATACCATGAATGGATTCCAAATTTTTTGGCACCAAATGAAATTAGAATATGTTGCTATGATATGTCTGAACAGGAGCTAGTTTGAGGCTTCAAGAAAAATAGGATAGCATTTTCAAGATACCCTAGAAGAGCAGCATGAATTCTTCTAAAATTAGAGTACAAACATCAAATTTATGGTGAAGCTTGGTTGGAAGAAGATGAAATCACTGACGGTGTCCAAAAATTTGTCTACTTGGCACATGGTAAGTTGACATTGGTTGAAGAAGTCAGCAGTTCACAAATTCAATGAGGAGTTCCTCATTTCAAGAAGGAATGAGGCAATGTTGAACCTAAAGCCTACAGTGACAGATGACCCATGTCATATTGCAAGGTATACATTCATCTTCTTTATACCCTAAGAGAAGATGTGTGATGATTAGCAGCATACAAAATAGCCAACAATGCAGACTTCTCAGTTCAGTTTACATGATTCTAACTGAATGATCAAAGTTTAGTAAAATTTTCACTTAATGGATGCTCAACCTATGTCTCCAACATCAAGTACAGACAAGAGCAGAACTTTTCCTAAAAATTTAAATATGAGCAATGAAGACCATAAGCACATCTTCAATGAGTTATAACAGGAGACAACATGTGACTTTACCAGTAAAACCCAGAAAACAAACACAATCAAAGGAATGGCTACCAGGAGGTGGAAAAGTCCAGTCAAAACAAAAGTGGTTGATGAGAGCACAAAGGTCATGGCAAGAGATTGTTGGAAAGCTCAAGTCATTTTGCTGGTTGACTTTCTGGAGAATGACAATATCTGCTTATTCTGAGAATATTTTGAGAAAGCCAAAGCTTTACTAGATGAATCCCTGGGAAAGCTTCAGTAGAGTCCTTCACCACAACCTTGCTCCTGCTCATTTCTCTTATCAAACAGGGCATTTATATGAGAGTTCTGATGGAAAATCATTAGGCTCCCAGAGTACAACCCTAATTTGGTTCCTTTGGATGTATTTCTGTTTAGTAATCTTATAACGTTTGTAAAAGGCATCCATTTTTCTTCAGTTAATAATGTAAAAAATACATATCAAATATCAATAGCTGGCATGTTGACCAAAATGTATGACAAATGGTCAATAAATCTTCTCCTTTTATATAGCTCATTAAGAAGTAGGATTGGGAAATGGTTGTAAGCTGTGTACCAGGTGGTAGAATTGAAACAAACTTCCCATGTAACAGTTTTAGTTTTTGCTCCATTCCAAAGATAACAGGAGGTAAAAAGGGTTAAAGATCCCCCAAAGCTGTTGCACACCTTTAGGGAGACTTAAAATTCAGGTGTTTATTCAGTTGAGTCTTAGGCTGTGGATGCAAACTGGACGTGTCCTCATGAGCTACCACCATATTCTCTCTTCTCCCCAACAGTGTACTCAGCTAAGCGAACAAGATGCCTGGAGGAGAAGGGTACAAAATGGGGGCAGAGTTCCAGAATCTCACTTAGTAAATCTGCCATAGAATCCCTCCCAAGGAAAACCAAAGAGCTGGAATAAAGAAAGAATACAAAAATCTATGGCTTTACATGGTGTTCCAGTCATGGACTCTTCAGAATAAACAACAGTGGTATGTCCTAGAAATCAGGGATGGAATGTCTTCATTTAAAGAGAAAACCTCTGAGGAAATGACTCTTCCTATTAAAAATCAAAGAACCTCCATGAATTGGTAATTGCCACAGTCAGCACCATCTCTGGATACACAGATGTGGAGACAGATGGATCCAGGACACTAGCAGAAATGCCCAAATGGATTAGGGCCATGAAGCTGCCCTTGCTTTTATAGTCAAACATGAGGATTTTCCTTACCCCACCGTAAGTTGTAAAGGAAAGAAAACATTGCTAACATTGACCATTCCTTCCAGGCTTAGAGGAAGAAACAGTACAAATACTAAGGGAAGACGCCATTCTGCAGGGAGTATGTTCTTCAAGGGAAAAACTAGTGGAAGAGCAAGAATCTATAGCCATACCCTGTTTCAGTAGGCCCTTCAGTCACCACTACAGTACACTCTTTAGATTCCTCTGTGTATAATCTGCAATCGCAGAGTACATTTATGGCAGTGCTGGAAGATAGCCATTATTTGCAGACATAAGAATCAGATTATTTAGAAATTTGCTTCTATAGGTATTTCCAAGTCTGCTTTTCAGAAAAAAATTCAGATATCCCTCAAACGATTGGAATTTGTTTTAGGGAGGAGAAGGTCTTGAAATCTTATGATCCCCATGGGTCAGTGGAAGACAGAAAAATACATAAAGGCTTGAGTAAAGGAGTTGGCATAAAGAAGACCATGCTAGGTCATGACCCTTATAGATCTCTTTGTATTCTGTTCACTCTAAACAGGGTCTTGGAAAGGGCCTGTGCACATGAAGGAACCCAAAGTTCAAGCTTCAGAAGCTTTGTAGATCATTCCAATCTGACAAAAACCATATTTCAATGTTGTTAGGTTGACTAGTTAAATAAGCCTTTAATTGCTCAATAAAAATGTACAAAGGCATATTTCAATCAAGAAAATGCAAATATAGAGAAAAGTTTAGCAAAAAATAAGGTTAGTAAAAATGTGAGATAAATACAAACTCTTTACATATCATATCATAAAATTCTGTTTCTATGTCTGTTTACTAAAAGGCCCAAAAGTTTTTTTTCTTTTATAATATGGAGAGATTTGCTTTGGCAGTTCCAAAGATGGATAAGTAATAGACTTGAAACAATGTACATTTGTTTTTAAAAAATTATATTTGTTAGAGTATTAGAGTATTAAAATGTATTCAACATTTAAGATTGTTTCCAGATGTTTACTCAATAATGTTGTAAAAAATAACCATGTGATTATCAAGTCATGGTCATGTTACATTTAATGCAGCCAGGGAAGAAAAGACAGCAGCATATTCTTCTGATAAAATTAGGAACACAGGTAACAGCAGTCTGCCTTGTAAAGTCACTTGAATACAGTTATATAGAAAGAGTCATAAACAAAAAGATCATCTGTAGGACCTGCTAGAAACTGTGGTAAGGAATTTCTCTCTATACTAAGGGTATTGGAATGAACAGTGCATTGAACACATGGAGTGATTTCTGCTCTTTCCCAATGTCCCAACAAAATTACAATAAAGAAGCACAGAGGAAATTAATACCCAAGATTGAGGAGAATGAAAGAAGAGATGACAACAAACAATAAATGTAAACAAAACTGTGGAATTGGAATGACAAGAAATATAACAGAGTTTGTGAATGAGCAAAGCCAAACTCAGACATGTAGAGGGGACTGTTGTGCAATTTTCACCAGAACACCTGGAAAATTAGTCCTATTTGAATATAGCATTTTAATGTGCAGAAATTTACATGTATATACATTTTAGTGCATATTCTGCATCAAAGTTTGATCATTCTTCTTCAAGTGAATCCTGTGCATTTCTTGCTATTTGTTCCTAGGTATTTTATATTTTTCTCATGAATAAGTCATTGTCTCATTTCTCTCTCTCTGTCTGTCTCTTTCCTTTCTTTGTCTTATGCTGTTCCCTATGAAGTGTATGTCTTAGGGAAAGTTACTCAATCACATTAATATTTTATTTCTACCTTTGAAAGGTAAAAATAAATGCAAAAAATCCTCAAAATGCTATTGTAAGTACTAGAAACATCACTGTGCAAGATAGAAAGGAATAATCCATAAATCTTTAGCTATGTAGCCATGCATGTGTAGAAATATAATATATGATATACATAGCAATTGGGTTACTGAAACAAACTCGGTTATTGAATATTGTTTAGAGACAGCTTTGATCCAATCATTTTTAAAATGAATGTTCTATCTCTGTCTCACAGCATGGACATCCTCACAGCATGTGGCAGGTTCCATAAAGAACAATTTGGAATTGCATGGCATTTCAATGATATAGACTCAAAAGTCAAAGTATCACTTCTGATATAATCTACTGGTCATGGCAGTAATGAAGTTCCACCGAAGCTCAAGGGGGTAAAAACAGACCTCACCCCTTCAAGAGAGGATGTCAAGGTAGCATTGTAAGAAGAAAACATTAGATGAATGATTCTGTTGTGATCATATTTTAAAAACAATTTCCAAGATGATAAATATGCATACATGTGGACTTCAAAATCAATGAAATACAATAATAATTTGTGGTTCTTAAGCAGAGGAGACAACATCTTTTGTAAGAGATATGTACAGGTTTATGTGTTTAATAAGTGAGTCATTGATTAATCACTTTAATAAAATTTTTATCAGCTTACCGACTTTGTACATGATCAGAAAAATATGAGGGTGACATACATTGCTTTGTATTTCTTATGAGATAAGTTGTGATTGTACTTCTCTACGAACTGATAGGATGTTTAACTGAAAGGTGAAGAATACACTCTGACATTGTGATAACAGTGGTGTGATGAGGCTACAGACACTTGACCTTAGGCTGACAACAAATGCCTTCTACAGCCCCAATCACTGAGGGTGGAACACCAGCTCTGGGGCCAGGACACAGGCAACATCTTCATGCAGAAGACTGAAAGCTATGTAAGTGGTATATAGTTTATCCTTTCTTAGACAACTCTCTGACCAGGCTCCCTCTTGGATTTCTAGAATTTTAGATCCGTTGTGATTAGAAGGATCAAATTTAGTCATTTTAAAGGGGCATACACAAATTTTGTCAATGCTAATATGCCACCCAAGGAAAATGCATGTAGCATGGATTAAGGAAGTACATACAGGATCTACATTGACAGGGTTTTGTAATTAGAAAAAAAAGGAATTAATTCTTCTGAGTGTCTTTACATAAATGCAAGGGGTAAAGCAGAAGACTAGAATATGTTTAAATGGGATTATGATTTCAAACAAACATGTTTACTCAGGAAAATATATTTTTAATCACCTCAGCTGTTAACATCTCAGGAAAATTTAACCTTGAGAATATTCTAAGAGAAACTTGTTTTTGTTCTCTGAATCTCATTTCCCTCCACTTTCTTGTAAAGAAATGAATGAATGAAGAGCAAGTAACCACTGGAGCACAGTAAGCAAGAACTCAGCTCTGAGAACTGACTGCCTTCCATTCCACTTAGTACCATTATATGAACCTAGGCACACACCTAAGTCACCTCATCTACAAAATTAATATAATAATAATAATCACACCTCCCTAATATGATGGTTCTGAAGATCAAATATTATATAGTAAATGCTGAAGAAGTGTTTTCTATTATAATCAGCCTTTGCTAGGATAAATGGAAAGAATATAAATATGCTCAAATAATTGTGAAATATATATATATTAGAGAGCATCAACATGAAATAAAAATGTAAAGATGAAGATCCTACTAGTGTAACCAAAGTTTTTAGAAAAGTCAAAGCAAAGCTGAATTCTCAAACACAACTGTATTATCAGAATGGTTGGCTTACCCAATGAACACAGTAAGTTGAGGAGGATTTGGCTTTCTGTTCCATTCATAGATCTTCCACATCTTAAAAAAAAAAGGGAGATGTGTGGGTGTGAGAGAGCTGAGGCATGAAATTTGGATCTTATTACAAGTGCAGAAGAAAATCCTAAGAGCATTTGAAGCACAAAACTGTTATGATCTAATTCCAACTTTTCAATGATCACCCTGACTGATGTGAGGAGAATGGATATGGGATGTGCTGGGGTAGGAATGTTACCAAGAGCAGCTGAGGATATTAAAGTTCTTCAGGAGAGAGCATCATGGCCTGAACTATCACCTTCTAGTAAAGATTATGCAAGTGGTTGTATTTGGGATGAGTGTTGAAATTGGAGGCAACGTAATTTGCAAAAGGGCAGTGCCTTAAGGGAGTGAGGAATTTTGAACCACTGAACACTTGACTTAGAAAAGGTTGGGAGCTGTTATGAGAGCTGAATTGTGTTCCTAAAATTTCATATGTTGAAGACTGTTCCTTCAGGATCTCGCAATATGAACATGGATATTAGAAGGCAAGTGGAGTGCTGAGGGCTGCCACTCACGTCTAGGTGCCCAAGCTCCTGCTGCAGTCCTGCTTCTCTCTTCCACCCACCTTCACTCACAGACAGTATCCATTTCCACGTTTCCATCACCTCTTTTTTGTTTTGTCTGGTGAGTGCATAGCTGATATTTATGCTTTCCTGAAAATCTTTACTCATTGCTGACATTGGAGAAGATCAGGGAAAGAGCCTGAAATGAGTGACCTTTAGGGGCATTTCTGTTGTCTTCCTGTGCTCTCCTGTCAAGGGGAAGTCTGTCTTGCATCAGGCTGCAGCAACCTCAGTTGGTGACATAAACAGGCAATGTCATCCTGGCCTCTTTGTTGCTCCTTGTCTCTGACATTCCTTTGCTACCTGATGGTCTAACTTAAGCCACCTAGGCAGGGTTGCTCATCTCTGGTTCCTATGGAAAACAGTGTCTGTGAGACCAGAGACACAAATCTCAACAATACAGTGGAATCTGCTGGGACCAAGCAACTCTCTCGGCCTAAGATATAACTCATGAAGCTCAGCTAGAACCAATCCACTTTCCATAGAGCCAGAAAGAATTGCCAATTAGTAATGTATTCCCCTTTGAAGTATGTCTATATTTATGCCAGGGAAAATACCAATCTGCCTGGTTCCCCTGCAATGGCAAAGTTATGCGTAGCAAAGCCTCTTGTATTAGGAAGTCTCCTTGTACTATTATCCGCAACTCTTCAGAAGGGCCAAACCAGACCTTCATGTGCACAGCCCAGGATCCACTCATCCACAATGGTCAAGAAACCTGTCTTTAGGATTTACTGTCACATACCCTCTCTACCCCCATCATACCTCCAACCAATTGGTTAATTGGTGTTCTCCAATTAACACCAGCCATGCACAAAGTGTGAACAATTACACAAGACACTCAGATTGTCTAAGTGGTAAATGGCAGCTATTGATACTGACTAACCTGTATATCCCACGAACTGATGAGCAGGGATTTACCAGATATAAGAGAATAACTAGCAGCTAAAAGAAGTGCTAACAATGCAGGACTCTGAGAGGAATTTTTGGAAACACAATATTTATGGTGAAATTACACAGACAGGAATGAAAAAAGATGGTGAGGAGTATACATCCTATTACTTGGAAGATTAAATAAAGGAAACCTCACCAAATTCATGGGGAAAAGCCAGCTACATAATAAAAAATACACATAATGAGCTTGACTCAGAAAATAAAATATGAAAAAGAAGTACTAGAAAGAACGTGGGGAGGAATGCATATCAGAATATTGTGGAAAAAATCCTCCTTGTGGAAGAAGAATCTGAGAAAACAGGTAACACAAATACTGACTAAACCAAGAAAAGAAATACAATGCAGTTGAGGCTTTGATGGCGGTGTCTGATTATCTTATTTGAATGTAGAATTGTGGCCACTTAATTATAAGTGGTAAGAATTCGATATAATTCCTAAAAGAAATGAAGCAGTGCATGAATTTTATAAAATATTCTAGAGAAAGGGAAGAGCATGAAGGAAATTTTAGCAACATGACATCGCATGGCTCCCTCACAGAACTATGTATTCAGTTTTTCCAGGTTGAGAAATTTCCTGGTGGTTTCTGTGTCCACTTTGCATTAATAACCCCTAAAAATACTTTAGAATACAAAATTTTAGACTTCCTGTGTTGTACAGGACCAAGCCTTGCCTGAGCTGGGTGAGATCCACAGAAACTTGAACAATAGCCATAGCCTGAGCAGGCTGCGGGGTAGCTGTCTGTCATCTATGTGTGCACAGGAGTGTGCTGTCCTCACACATCTCACAGATAGCAGAAACCATCTCTATCGCATCAAATATGAAAATATCTGTACACACACATCAGAAGAGATGGAAATAGGGCATAAAAAGATCCAGAGATATTGACCATCTTCACTGCTGGCTGTGGCATCGCTGCTCACATGCACATAAACAGAAATAAATAGCACAGTGGAAAGTGGATGATAGTCTTACCTAAAAGATTGAAACTCTAATGATATCTAAAGTTCAATGATGACACAGTGCTGATGGCTTGGACACAGTTCCTTCAAAAGCATCGTTCAAGTCATAGTTGTACCTTTTGGAAATAAGACACTAACAACATATCCTATCCAACTCATCTCTCTGGGCTAGAGTTTCAAAGAAAAATAAGGGATACACCTGACCTGCAGTTAGCAAAGCAGAACCCAGTCTCTGAGGTGGTGAGGCCCACCCAGTGTGGAGCTCAAAGGTGCCATTGTTCTGCTCCTCTTTATAAAGGGAGTTACCATGTTCCTCCCAGCACAGAGTTGGGAGCAACCCCAGAGCCTCCCGCAAGATGCTGGTGATTCTGCTGTCAGTGGCCCTGCTGGCCCTGAGCTCAGCTGAGAACTTAAATGAAGGTAAAACAGAAGGGGGAGAAGATGCGGTGACTCTGCTTGGGGCTTAGGAGGTGATAATGGTAATTACGGGGAAGAGAGAATGAAAACACAGATGGGGCTGCAGAGTTTTCATGCCTAGGATCAGGAGACCTGTTGTGCCCTCATTCCACAGTAAGGGTTTCTAATTTATTTAATGTATAATGAAATCCAATAAAGAATTTGTTCCAGGGGAATGAGAAGGTAAGATTTGCATTTATAGAGAGATATAACTGTACTGTGAAGGACGCAGTAGAGAATTCAAGGCAGATTCATGGAAGTCCAGCTGTGAAGATCCTAAACTGATCTCAGTAAGTACATAGGGATGATGGTGGCCTTGCTGTATGGTGGATCAGCATCGATGATGGCGATAAACACACCTCAGAGATACTGCAGAGACAGAGAATTGGATGGAACACTTGTCTCTGTTTAACTAGAGATACAGAAGTATCAGAGCCAATCATTGTCATTTGTCCCTCCCTTACATGCAGTATTTCAATGTGCTGGCAGTGGTATGGGTAAGATTGTATTGAAGTGATTACTTCTGGTTACCCCAATTGAGAAGGCATGTGAACATAAGCAATGTATTTATAGGAGATGGAGGGCATAAGAACACCAAAGTATCACATTGAAGTACCTGGCATGTGTAAACTAAATTAGCATTAAGTCTTGAGGGATGCTAGGGAGGGAAAAAAGGGGCTCTTCTATGTTGAGTTCATGGCTGTTGCTCCGTCGTAACAACCCTGCCTCCTCTTATACCTTCCTCCCCCTCCACCAGCTTCACAGACGGTGGCTGATGGGTTAACCTAGGGGATGCATGGGGTGTGGTGGGAAGACCCTTTTCCCTGTAGAACAGTTGTGAGTCTTGAAAGGTTCGAGATGTAACTTTTCCCAACATCCTATGCTTCTCTTCTAGATGTCAGTCAGGAAGAATCTCCCTCCCTAATATCAGGTAAATCCCAATTCATTCTCAATCTGTTTTGACTGTCTTTTTCTGCTTATGAATGGATCAGTTCTCCAGTGTTTTCTTATCAAAACTTTCCTTTCAGGAATTGATTAATGTTAGTGCCCCTAATAATATAGGCACTCTTCATGCAACCTTGATTCTGGGCATCATGAGCAGGCCACCAAATTGAATGGCAGAGATGCTTGGCTTAGATGACCACAGGAGTGTGTTGCTTCATCCCCCCAGCCAGGAGTGCCTGCAGGGAGATGACAGACAAATGGGCAGCATCCTCATTCTGTCTCCTCTTTATACTGAGAGGCCCTCCACTGCTTTGTTCTTCCCCAGCGCTCCACTCCAGAGTTCTATGTTTTCACTGAAAATGCAAATAAATTAATGTTTTGGTCCCGTTTTTGTGTGTTTCCCCACTCAGCTTGTTACCCAAACTGATAAAAATTTGCTGCAACTATTCAATGAATCTTGTATGGGCTTTTACTCTGTCTTTCTCTTGTCTCTTTCTCCTCCAGGAAAGCCACAAGGACCACCCCCACAAGGAGGAAACCAGCCCCAAGGTCCCCCACCTCCTCCAGGAAAGCCACAAGGACCACCCCCACAAGGAGGCAACAAACCTCCAGGTCCCCCACCTCCAGGAAAGCCACAAGGACCACCCCCACAAGGAGGCAGCAAGTCCCGAAGTTCCCGATCTCCTCCAGGAAAGCCACAAGGACCACCCCCACAAGGAGGCAACCAGCCCCAAGGTCCGCCACCTCCTCCAGGAAAGCCACAAGGACCACCCCCACAAGGAGGCAACCAGCCCCAAGGTCCCCCACCTCCTCCAGGAAAGCCACAAGGACCACCCCCACAAGGAGGCAGCAAGTCCCGAAGTTCCCGATCTCCTCCAGGAAAGCCACAAGGACCACCCCCACAAGGAGGCAACCAGCCCCAAGGTCCCCCACCTCCTCCAGGAAAGCCACAAGGACCACCCCCACAAGGAGGCAACCAGCCTCAAGGTCCCCCACCTCCTCCAGGAAAGCCACAAGGACCACCCCCACAAGGAGGCAGCAAGTCCCGAAGTTCCCGATCTCCTCCAGGAAAGCCACAAGGACCACCCCCACAAGGAGGCAACCAGCCCCAAGGTCCCCCACCTCCTCCAGGAAAGCCACAAGGACCACCCCCACAAGGAGGCAGCAAGTCCCGAAGTTCCCGATCTCCTCCAGGAAAGCCACAAGGACCACCCCCACAAGGAGGCAACCAGCCCCAAGGTCCCCCACCTCCTCCAGGAAAGCCACAAGGACCACCCCCACAAGGAGGCAACAAACCTCCAGGTCCCCCACCTCCAGGAAGGCCACAAGGACCACCCCCACAAGGAGGCAGCAAGTCCCGAGGTTCCCGATCTCCTCCAGGAAAGCCACAAGGACCACCCCCACAAGGAGGCAACCAGCCCCAAGGTCCCCCACCTCCTCCAGGAAAGCCACAAGGACCACCCCCACCAGGAGGCAACAATCCTCAAGGTCCCCCACCTCCAGCAGGAGGCAATCCCCGGCAGCCCCGGGCACCTCCTGCTGGACAGCCCCAGGGACCACCACCCCCTCCTCAAGGGGGCAGACCTTCCAGACCTCCCCAGGGACAGCCTCCCCAGTAATCTAGGATTCAATGACAGGTATGATTCCACTTTATTCTTCACCAAGGGCTCTAATTGCTACAGTTCTCCAGCTTTATTGTGCCAATGAATCAGCTAAAAGCCCATTGACATTGTATTGTCCTAGAACCCATTTCTAAAGATTTGTATTCAGATATTCTGGAAATGGGTAACAAGATCCTATATTTGTAACAAACTCTTTAAGGAATTCTGATGTTGAGAAACAAAATTCCAAATAATCTGTCTTAAATTGTGTTGGCAACGAGGAAGCAGTACCATGTTCTCTCTGGCGCTCTGTTTTCTGTGCACAAACTCAGAGACCTCCCATTTAAAGTTTTCACCTGAGCACTGTTTGCTCAGTCCTTCCTCACACCAGCCTCTCGAGTCCAGTATTCCTGCCAAGTGGTCCCGGAACTTTCAGCAGCTAAATGGTGTCTCATTTTTTAAATTCTTACTTTTCAATGAGTACATGATTAAGCTAACAAAAAATACCTAATGAAATGGAAAAATATGAATCTAAATTTAAAGGCATAACTCATCCTACCTGCCTCCCCTCCTTCAGAAAACTACCACTGTTAACTTTATGGCATCTTCTGTTTGAAATATTTATGTGTACATAGACAACTAGAATATTTTTCCCCCAGAACTAATACCATAATTTATATGCAGGTACATATGTTAGTCATTTAAAAAATACATTTCTTTGGAAATTTCCACATGAGTTTATGAAGCTAAGTAGATCTCTTCAGTGGTTTATCTGTTTGCTTTTACAATTTTATACTACCCCATTATGTGGCTGTGCTGTGATGTCTTTAACCAGTCCCCGTCACTGGACACTGAGGGTGGTTTCAGCTTCTCACTGTTATAGAATATGTTCCAGTTACCATCTGTGTAAATATATCTGTGAACAAATTCAGCAGCAAGTAATAACAAGTTGAGAACGATCTTCTCTCTTCATCACATAAGGAACAATTTGGAGCACATTTTGTGCAAGGGCATCAAAAGTGTGAACACAGAAAAAATTAGAGAGGAAACACAGGAGGTAGAAGGGATGGGGGAGAGAGGATGGGCTCTCATGTACTCTACTGCAGTAACACCAGTGAGGAATTCAACATTTCCTGCCATGTCAAGTCTGGTCTATAAACTTCCTTGTTTGTTTGTTTCAGGAAGTGAATAAGAAGATGACTGTGATTCAAATGATTCAAATGCCATGACATTGGAACAAGGTGGTCATAGCTCTAACTTCCGTATACCAATAAAATGATTAGCTTGCAATTTCTGACTGTGGTGTCTGTTTCTCAATATTTGTGAATGTGGGATCTGAGGACCAAGAAGACATTATATGAATATCTAGGAACCCTTCTCCTTGATGCTCCAGGAAGCTTCCCTCCTCCTTAATCCTAATTTAGCCAGCTGCCGTGCAAAAAGGTTTTACTGTTTCTCTACTTCCCTGACTTCTATTTTTTTCCCCCCAAGATGGAGCTTTTTTCACCCAGGCTGGAGTGCAGTGGCACGATCTCGGCTCACTGCCCCCTGCTTCTCCTGGGTTCAAGCTATTCTCCTGCCTCAGCCTTCTAAGTATCTGAGATGATAGGTGCCCACCATCATGCACAGCTAATTTTTGTATTTTTAGTAGAAACGGGGTTTCACCATGTTGGCCAGGCTAGTCTCCAAGTCCTGACCTCAGGTGATCTGCTTTCCTTGGCCTCTGAAACTTCCAGGATTATAGGTGTGAGCCACCATGCCTGGCCCTTCCCTGACTTCTACAGCATAAATTGAAATTTTAAAATTATTTTCTGATTGTTAACTGATATTCCAGTGATCTTAAGGACAGAAAACACAACAAATGCAACAAAGTCACAGAAGCTGAAAGAGATCCTTATAATTTCTAAGAAACTGAGTTTGGTTTCAAGGGAATGAATACGAGTCTATGCTTCTTATCCCCAGAACCCTCTCTATCCCATTGACCCTATTTTAACAGTGATCACTTCTCTCCCTTCCTATTTTCCTCACCTTTCTTTAATGAAATCTGAATGGAGTTCATTAAAGAGACAGCATGATTTTAAGGAGCAATAATTTGGACACTCTCAGGTTTTAATTAAGACCTAACTGTTTTTCTTACTATCTCTGGAGTCTTAAAAGGCTACTTAGACTCTCAGGGCTTCAATTTCCTCATCTAAAATGAGAATAATCATAACAACTACCTTAGAGTATGGAGACTAATGAGATAACATACATACCAAAAACCTTGCAGAGACTGGCATGTCTGCTTCTCAAGCAAGGAAGATTCAATATTAGAAACTGCCTCTGTGCCCATTGATAGCCTCTGATAATTCACTAAGAAGTCAGAAAAATCAGAACAGAATGATCTCACCATAACCACCACTAAGTTGAGCAACCCAGTTGAAGCCCAGGTCTCTGGCCTCTCTCCTGTTACCGTAGGTGAAGCCTTCCTACCCCTATCTCTTAACTTCTCACTTGATTCTGAACTACATTGCCCAATCAAGGATTTTGCTTCTGCATGTGACCCTTTTGTCTTGTGATTGTTACATCTATGCTCTATGGGATTACTTCAATCAGCAAAAGCCTGCTGAAACATCAGCCACTTCTACAGAAGTCTTCCTAAGACTCTTAGTGCTTCTTTCCTACCATATTATTTGTCTGCCATTTTTGTTGGAAAAGTTCTTGAAACGTATGTATGTGATTATTTCCCCATCCCCTCTACCTCCAAATTTTTCTTATGCACACGTTATAGATGCTTTTGTTCTTTCCACTTCAAGTCTGTGAAGATCATCTACTGCCTCCATTCTACTCATTTCAGGAATCAGTTCTCAGTCCTGCATCTCCTGTGACCCCTCAGCAGTTTAACACCATGGATCCTACCCTTCTTTTGGGAACACTCTATCAATCTTTCCAGGAGCCTCCCCCTCTCTCCTAGGGTTTCTCCTATCTCTGCCTCTTCCCTCCTACAGCTACAAAGTTCTTCCTCTTCCAACTCTTTTTGGTCTTGGTAAAGAATTTACCTAATTAATTAAGCAAACTAGGATTTATTCTTGACTCTTCTCTTTTCCTCTTTCATCACATTACATCTAGTCAAATCAGCTATGTTATCACTGTGAAGTTCAAGCTTCAAAATAAGTTCCCACTGCAGCCAGTTTCATCACTTTCATCTCTATCAGCCCCTCTAAGCAAGCCTCATCTGCAGTTTACACCAAATAGTTCTATTTATTTCCCAACAGTCAATTACCCACCTTGGCCGTTTAAAAATTATATTACTTTTCTATGTTTTCCAGTTGATTGCCACAAATTTTACTGTATAAGAACCAGAGAGTTTTGTGTTTTTTTTTTTTTTTTAGACAGAGTCTTCCTCTGTTTCCCAGGCTGGAGTGCAGTGGCAAGTTCTCAGCTCACTACAACATCTGCCTCCTAGGTTCAAGTGATTCTACTGCCTCAGCCTCCTGAATAGCTGGGATTACAGGTGTGCACAACCATACCAAGCTAATTTTTTTGTATTTTTAGTTGAGTAGGGGTTTCACTAAGTTGGCCAGGCTTGTCTCAAACTCCTGACCTTGGGAACTGCCTGCTCATACTCCCAAAGCACTGGGATTACAGAGGTGAGCCAGTGCACCCAGCTGCTAATTTTTACCTATGCTAAAGTCCTATGTATTCAGTCCTAACTCTCTGTGGAATTGGGGGATGCTCTACACCTAATTCATTCTCCTATGGCCACATTGGTCATTGTCTTCTTTTTATGGTGGGGTAGGGAAGCAGTATGCTTACATTTTCTGTTAATTAAAAAAATATTTTTGAAGAAATACAGGTTTCGATTTTGTTGCATAGATTACATAGTGCTTAATTCATGGCATTAGGGTATTCCTCCCTCAAATGACAAACACTACATTTATTAATACTTCACTTTACAACCGCTCTGCCCCCCATACTCCCAAGTGTTCTTTGTCTATCATTTCACTCTCTACATCCATGCAGATACATTCTTTAGCAACCACTTACCAGTGAGAATGTGTTATATTTGATTTTCTGTATCTAGCCTGTTTTGCTTAAGAAAATGACTCCCAGTTCCATCCATATTGTCACAATATGTGTGATTTCATTCTCTCTTTGTGATTGAGTAGTATGGTATTGTATATATATATTTACATTTTTTAATCCAATAATTCATTGACAGATACATTGGCGGATTCAATATCTTTGTTACTGTGAATGTTGCTACGATAAACATACAGATAAATGTATATATTAGATACATTGACTATTTTTTCTTTGAGGAGATACCCAGTAGCAGGATTGCTCAATGGAAATGTAGTTCTAGTTTCAGTTCTTTGAGAAATCATACTGTTTTCCATAGAAGCTGTACTAATTTACATTCCCACCAAGGGTGTTTAAGAGTTCTCCTTTCTCCCTATCCTTGCCAAGAGCTGCTATTTTTGATCCTTTTAATCATAGTCATTATGACTGAGGTAAGATGATATCTCATTGTGGTTTTCATTCACATTACTCTGATGATTAGAGATGTTGAACATGTTTTCATTTACTGTTGGCTGTTTGTATGTATTCTTTTGAAACACATCTATTCATGTCCTTTGTCTATTTTTAATTGATTTTTGTTGTTGTTGCTGAGTAGTTTGAGTTCCTTTTATACTCTGCATATTAGTTCCCCATACGATGCATAGTTTACAAATATTTTCCCTCGGCACGTTGTCTGTTGACACTGTTGATTTATTTTGCTTGTAGAATATTTTAGATAAATTAAGTGCCATTTGTCCAATTTGGTTTTTGTTGCCTGTGCTTTTGACGTCTTAGTCATAAGTTCTTTTCTCAGCCAACGTCCAGAAGTTTTCTTCTTGTATTAGTGTATGCCCACATTTTACATTTAAGTCTTTAATCCTCCTGAGTTATTTTTCTATATGAGAGATGTGACAGATAGTGTTCCAGTTTCATTCTTCTGCATATGGCAGTCCAATTTTCTCAGCATCATTTATTGAAATGAGTGATGTTTCCCAAGTGTGCATTCTTGTCTGCTTTGTCAAAGATCAGCTGCCTGCAAATATATAGCTTTACTTCTGGATCTTTTACTCTGTTCCATTGATGTATATGCCTATTTTTAGACCAGTCATATCCTGTTTTCATTACTGCAGTCTTGTCGTATAATTTGAATTCAGGCAATGCGACACTTCCAAATTTGTTTATTTTGCCTAGGATTGCTTTGGGTCTTTTGGCTCTTATGTTTTCCTTCTGTAAGTAATGTTGGATTATTTTTTACCAATTCTGTGAAAAATGACATTGATATTTTGATAAAGATTGAATCTGTTGATTTCTTTGGACACTACAGTTGGCCTTGTTAACATTCTTTCAACATACTAAGTTTGTTCCTAACTTTCTCAAGCATGTGTTTGCATTTTATTCAAGTATGCCCACATCTTCCCACATTAAAGCCTTCTTTGAATACACAGAACCCCTTATTCTCCTAAACTTTCTTTAATGATTTATCAAATCGTTGTCACTTTGAGATAGTCTTATGCAATATTCCTACTATCTAATATTAGCACTCTTATGTAGTCCCCACCACATTATATCAGGATTGGTTTCTGTGACCAGCAAAATATGGCAGAAATGGTGGTATGTTACTATTGAGATTAAGTTAAAATTGAAACTATGGCTTCATCTTTTATTTTTCAATTCACCTTTTCTCTCTGTCTCTCTCTTCCTCTGTCTCTTCCTCTCAGACATCACTTGCACTGGGAACACCCAGCTGCCATGTGAAGCAGCTCTGTGGAGTGAATCTCTAAACATCTCTCCCCTTGGGGGCAACAGAGGACTAGACACCTTCAGAGAAGAAGGAAAAGTCTCCCACCTCCAATTCTTCAGTCTGCACCTGACCTCTATAACAAGCTCACTGTTCTAGAGTTGATTTCTATATGGAGACCAGAGTGGTGAGTGACAGGCATGGTTCTGCTGCCTCCTACTTAGCCCTGCTAGAAAGTCAGATGACAGCTCCAACTACTGAGGTCCCTTCAGTAGTGATTTTTTTTTCCTTTTTTTAGAATGAGGAGGCTTTCTTTGTGTTGTGTTCATGATTGTTCTCTATTGTCACCAATGTCAACACTACTCCGTGCCTGAATTTACATGTTAATTACATTTATCTTTCTGTGCTTGCAAAACTCCCATGCCCAACAACACATTTAGTAATTATCTGTTTTCTCAATCATTTGCCTTGTTTTAAAAACATCTAAGTCTTCCTTCAACTTCCAACGGACCTGCAAAATCCCACCTAGTATAATTTTCCTCACTCTCAAATGTCAGATAATTGGCTTTTGTCCTGGAAATTCCCATTTCTCCCTTTTAAGTAGGAGAATGCATATCCTGAGTTACTGTCTTCCTGTTTCTTGGTTTTCTTCTTCTGTGAAACATATGCTAGCATAGCTTCAGCATATGAGAAGTAAACTATTTCAAGGTTTTTCATGCTGCCAGCTGTGTTATGTGACCTTCACACTTAAATGATTACCTGAATGGATATAGGATTCTAGTTTGACTGCTATTTTTACCTAGAGTTTTTAAACCTTTATTCCACCATGGCCACAAGGAACCATCTTGGAAGCAAACAGAAGCCCTCACCAAACACTGAATCTGTTGATGCCTTAGTCTTAGACTTCCTAGCCTACAGAACTTTGGGAAACAAATTTCTGTTCCTTAATCATGACCCAGTCTACAGTCTTGTTTTTACGGTAGAAATGGACTAACGCACAACCCCATCTGAGGTCTAATTAGTAAACATACATCTAAAAACAAAAACAAAAGAAACAACAGCAAAAAAACACGGTTGGACTGTCTTCTGACTTCTATTTTTCCAGGTACTTTCTGATACTTAATATCTTCTCTATGACTGCTTTTTCAGGGCATGGTTTACCTTACCCATTATCTATCACTTGTACCTGAGTTTATTTTCTGGACCTGGTTTCTTCTGACGTTCTTGGAAGTAAATAAATATAGACGTAAATAGCAAGAATGTGGTGGAGTACAGTAAGGAATAACATAGGCTCTGAAAACTGACTGCCATCTCTACCACTTGTTACTCTTTTAGCAACTTTGGCATGTGCCTCACTCAGCTCACCTATAAAATTGCGATGGTAGTACGCAATATTCTTACCTGATAAGCTGGTTCTGAAGATTAAATGGCATATAGTAAATGCTTAAGAAATATTTTTACTATAATCAGCCATGGCTACAATATGTTCATAGAATATGAATACCATAAAATAATTGTGAAACATGTGTTTTTAAGACAAAACATAATATAAAAATATATGAACCAGTATCATAATTGTGTATCCAGGATTCCTCTGATACACATGAACCCCTCCCAGACCACAGGGACTTCATGCAATTTACTCAATCACATCACAAGTCCCTCCACTCTGTTAATGTTCATCTCTCCTGGTAGACAACCCTCTTGTGTTGCAGTCAAGCTAGTTCAAGATGAAGTTGACGAAGATTCCGCTTTCTGTCCTATTCAAAGAATCACCCACTTTTCAATAAAGAGAAAGTCATATAGGTATGAAGGAGCTGACGTATGAAATCTAAATCTCATTACCAGTTTAATAAAAAACTGTGGTGGATGTGATGTACAAATGTGATATGGTCTAATTTTCTTTTTTTTAAATTATACTTTAATTCTAGGGTACATGTGCGCAACATGCAGGTTTTTTACATATGTATACATGTGCCTTGTTGGTGTGTTGCACCCATTAACTCATCATTTCCATTATGTATATCTCCTAATGTTATCAGTCCCCCCTTCCCCCAACCCATTGCACGCCCCAGTGTGCGATGTTCCCCTTCCTGTGTCCAAGTTTTCTCATTGTTCAATTCCCACCTATGAGTGAGAACATGTGGTGTTTGGTTTTTTGTCCCCGTGATACTTTGCTGAGAATGATGGTTTCCAGTTTCATCCATGTCCCTACAAAAGACATGAACTCATCATTTTTTATGGCTGCATAGTATTCCATGGTGTATATGTGCCACATTTTCTTAATCCATTCTATCATTGATGGACATTTGGGTTGGTTCCAAGTCTTTGCTATTGTGAATAGTGCCACAATAAACATACGTGTGCATGTGTCTTTATAGCAGCATGATTTATAATCCTTTGGGTATATACCCAGTAATGGGATGGCTGGGTCAAATGGTGTTTCTCATTGTAGATCCTTGAAGAATCACCACACTGTCTTCCACAGTGGTTGAACTAGTTTACAGTCTCACCAACAGTGTAAAAGTGTTCCTATTTCTCCATTATTATTAGTAAAGTATAATAATAAAAAAGACAAAGGTCTTGACATTAAAAAAAAGAAGCATTGAAATGACGGTGAAGGTGAACCTTGTAGTAGTAGTCCCTTCACATTAACCTATGGACAAAAATTTTATCTTCTTTTGGCCTAATTGAAGAGGTCTGACAATTAACAGTAGAAAAAAGAGCTAGCACAAGAAGATCAATTGATTCTGATTACATAATATTTTTCTGTCTGAAAAACTAAATTTGAGCAAACTAGCCACTTGATGAGGGCCAAAACTGCTGTACCTGTCAGCTGCAGACAAGAAGAGAACATTCTGTGACAAATTAAACAAGTAGGAAGGAAAAGAAAAGAAAAAAAAAGATCCTAAAGCATTTTTTTGAAGAGTTGTAACAGGAAATAAAACATGGCTTTACCAGTGGCATTCAAAGGGACAAACACATTCAAAGCAATGGCTACCAAGTGGTGGAAGTGGTCTAGTCTAAGTAAATGAACAAAAGCAAATATCATGAAAACAGTGTTTTTGGATGCTAAAGGTATTCTGGTTGTTAACTTTCTGGAGGGCCAAAGAATGGTAACAACCACTTATGGGAGAGTTTGGAGTTTGGAGAGATTCAGTCAAATCTTTAGCAGAAAAATGGATGAGATTGGATGCCTAGTGATTTTCCATCAAAAGTCTGGTAAAATTGCCCTTGCTTCATGAGAGGAATGAGCAGGAGCATTGTTGTGATGGACAAGGAACCTCTGTTGAAGCTTTTCTGGGCATTTATCTGCTCAAGTTTTGGCTGTTTCTGAAGTGTCTCAGAAGTTGATGTTATCATTCTAAGTGATGTAACTTAGGAATGGAAAACCAAACATCATATATTCTCAGTCATAAATGGGAGCTAATCTATGAGAATGCAAAGGCGTAAGAATGACACAATGGACTTATGTAACTCAGAGGGAAATTCTGAGAAGGGGGTGATGAATAAAAGGCCACAAATTGGGTGCAGTGTAAACCCCCGGGTGGTGGGTGCACCAAAATCTCAGAAATCACCACTAAAGAATGTATTCAGGTAACGAAACACCTCCTGTTTCCCAACCTATGGAAGTAAAAAAGAAAAGAAAAAAAACAAAAATGAAAAAAAAAGAAAATCCCAGGGCATCCAACTTACAGTACTGATGCAGTATCTTTGGACTTCTTTTTTTTCTTTTCTCTTTTTTTTTTTAATTGTACTTTAAGTTTTAGGGTACGTGTGAACAACGTGCAGGTTTGTTACATATGTATTCATGTGCCATGTTGGTGTGCTGCACCCATTAACTTGTCATTTAACATTAGGTATATCTCCTAATGCTATCCCTCCCACTCCCCCCACCGCACAACATGCCCCGGTGTGTGATGTTCCCCTTCATGTGTCCATGTGTTCTCATTGTTCTATTCCCACCTAAGAGTGAGAACATGCGGTGTTTGCTTTTTTGTCCTTGCGATAGTTTGCTGAGAACGATGGTTTCCAGCTTCATCCATGTCCCTACAAAGGACATGAGCTCATCATTTTTTATGGCTGCATAATATTCCATGGTGTATATGTGCCACATTTTCTTAATCCAGTCTATTGTTGTTGGATATTTGGGTTGGTTCCAAGTCTTTGCTATTGTGAACAGTGCCGCAATAAACATATATGTGCATATGTCTTTATAGCAGTATGATTTATAATCCTTTGGGTATATACCCAGTAATGGGATGGCTGGGTCAAATGGTATTTCTAGTTCTAGATCCCTGAGGAATTGCCACACTGACTTCCACAATGGTTGAACTAGTTTACAGTCCCACCAACAGTGTCAAAGTGTTCCTATTTCTCCACATCCTCTCCAGTACCTGTTGTTTCCTGACTTTTTAATGATCCCCATTCTAACTGATGTGAGATGGTGTCTCACTGTGGTTTTGATTTGCATTTCTCTGATGGCCAGTTATGATGAGCATTTTTTCATGTGTGTTTTGGCTGCATAAATGTCTTCTTTGGAGAAGTGTCTTTTCATATCCTTCACCCACTTTTTGATGGAGTTGTTTGCTTTTTCTTGTAAATTTGTTTGGGTTCATTGTAGATTCTTGATATTAGCCCTTTGTCAGATGAGTAGATTGCAAAAATTTTCTCCCATTCTGTAGGTTGCCTGTTCACTCTGATGGTAGTTTCTTTTGCTGTGCAAAAGCTCTTTAGTTTAATGAGATCCCATTTGTCAATTTTGGCTTTTGTTGCCATTGCTTTTGGTGTTTTAGAGATGAAGCCTTTGCACATGCCTATGTCCTGAATGGTATTGCCTAGGTTTTCTTCTAGGGTTGTTATGGTTTTAGGTCTAACATTTAAGTCTGTAATCCATCTTTAATTAATTTTTGTATAAAGTGTAAGGAAGGGATCCAGTTTCAGCTTTCTACATATGGCTAGCCAGTTTTCCCAGCACCATTTATTAAATAGGGAATTGTTTTCCTGTTTCTTGTTTTTGTCAGGTTTGCCAAAGATCAGATGGTTGTAGATATGCAGCAGTATTTCTGAGGGCTCTGTTCTGTTCCAGTCATCTATATCTCTGTTTTGGTTACTGTAGCCTTGTAGTATAGTTTGAAGTCAGGAAGCGTGATGCTTCCAGCTTTGTTCTTTTGGCTTAGGATTGACTTGGCAATGCAGGCTCTTGTTTGTTTCCATATGAACTTTAAAGTAGTTTTTTCCAGTTCTGTGAAGAAAGTCATTGGTAGCTTGATAGGGATGGCATTAAATCTATAAATTACCTTGGGCAATATGGCCATATTCACGATATTGATTCTTCCTACCCACGAGCGTGGAGTGTTCTTCCATTTGTTTGTATCCTCTTTTATTTCATTGAGCAGAGGTTGTAGTTCTCCTTGAAGAGGTCCTTCACATCCCTTGTAAATTGGATTCCTAGGTATTTCATTCTCTTTGAAGCAATTGTGAATGGGAGTTCACTCATGATTTGGCTTTCTGTTTGTCCGTTATTGGTGTATAAGAATGCTTGTGATTTTTGCACATTGATTTTGTATCCTGAGATTTTGCTGAAGTTGCTTATCAGCGTAAGGAGGTTTTGGGCTGAGAAGATGGGGTTTTCCAGATATACAATCATTTTGTGTGCAAACAGGGACAATTTGACTTCCTCTTTTCCTAATTGAATACCCGTTATTTCCTTCTCCTGCCTGATTGCCCTGGCCAGAACTTCCAACACTGTGTTGAATGGGAGTGGTGAGAAAGGGCATCCCTGTCTTGTGCCAGTTTTCAAAGAGAATGCTTCCAGTTTTTTCCCATTCAGTATGATACTGGCTGTGGGTTTGTCATAGATAGCTCTCATTATTTTGAGATTTGTCCCATCAATACCTAATTTATTGAGAGTTTTTAGCACGAAGCATTGTTGAATTTTGTCAAAGGCCTTTTCTGCATCTATTGAGATAATCATGTGGTTTCTGTCATTAGTTCTGTTTATATGCTGGATTACATTTATTGATTTGTGTATGTTGAACCAGCCTTGCATGCCAGGGATGAAGCCCACCTGATCATGGTGGATAAGCTTTCTGATGTGCTGCTGGATTCGGTTTGCCAGTATTTTATTGATGATTTTTGCATTGATGTTCATCAGGGTTATTGCTCTAAAATTCTCTTTCTTTGTTGTGTCTCTGCTAGGCTTTGGTATCAGGATGATGCTTGCCTCATAAAATGAGTTAGAGAGGCTTCCCTCTTTTTCTATTCATTGGAATAGTTTCAGAAGGAATGGTACCAGCTCCTCCTTGTACCTCTGGTAGAATTTGGCTGTGAATCCATCTGGTCCTGGATTTTTTTGGTTGGTAAACTATTAATTATTGCCTCAATTTCAGAGTCTGTTATTGGTCTATTCAGAGATTCAATTTCTTCCTGGTTTAGTCTTGGGAGGGTGTATGTGTTGAGGAATTTATCCATTTCTTCTAGATTTTCTAATTTGTTTGTGTAGAGGTGTTTATAGTATTCTCTGATGGTAGTTTGTATTTCTGTGGGATCGGTGGTGATATCCCCTTTATCATTTTTTATTGCATCTATTTGTTTTTTCTCTCTTTTCTTCTTTATTCGTCTTGCTAGTGGTACATCAATTTTGTTGATTTTTAAAAAAAACCAGCTCCTGGATTCATTGATTTTTTGAAGGGTTTTTTGTGTCTGTATTTCCTTCAGTTCTGCTCTGATCTCAGTTATTTCTTGCCTTGTGCTAACTTTGAATGTGTTTGCTCTTGCTTCTCTAGTTCTTTTAATTGTGATGTTAGGGTGTTGATTTGAAATCTTTCCTGCTTTCTCTTGTGGGCATTTAGTGCTATAAATTTCCCTCTACACACGGCTTTGAATATGTCCCAGAGTTTCTGGTATGTTGTGTCTTTGTTCTCATTGGTTTCAAAGAACATCATTATTTCTGCCTTCATTTTGTTATGTACCCAGTAGTCACTCAGGAGCAGGTTGTTCAATTTCCATGTAGTTGAGAGGTTTTGAATGATTTTCTTCATCCTGAGTTCTAATTTGATTGCACTGTGGTCTGAGAGATAATTTGTTATAATTTCTCTTCTTTCATATTTGCTGAGGAGTGCTTTACTTCCAACTATGTGGTCAATTTTGGAATAGGTGTGGTGTGGTGCTGAAATCAATGTATATTCTGTTGATTTGGGGTGGAGAGTTCTGTAGATGTCTATTAGGTCCACTTGGTGCAGAGCTGAGTTCAATTCCTGGATATCCATGTTAACTTTCTGTCTCGTTGATCTGTCTAATGTTGACAGTGGGGTGCTAAAGTCTCCCATTATTATTATGTGGGAATCTGTGTCTCTTTGTATGTCTCTAAGGACTTGCTTTATGAATCTGTGTGCTGCTGTGTAGGGTGCATATATATTTAGGATAATTAGCTCTTCTTGTTGAATTGATCCCTTTACCATTATGTAATGGCCTTCTTTGTCTCTTTTGATCTTTGTTGGTTTAAAGTCTGTTTTATCAGAGACTAGGAATGCAACTCCTGCCTTTTTTTTGTTTTCCATTTGCATGGTAGATCTTCCTCCATCTCTTTATTGTTTAGCCTATGTGTGTCTCTGCAAATGAGATTGGTTTCCTGAATATAGCACACTGATGGGTCTTGACTCTTTATCAAATATGCCAGTATGTGTTTTTTAATCAGAGCATTTAGCCCATTTACATTTAAGGTTAATATTGTTTTGTGTGAATTTGATCCTGTCATTATGATGTTAGCTGGTTATTTTGCTCGTTAGTTGATGCAGTTTCTTCCTAGCCTCGATGGTCTTTACAATTTGGCATGTTTTTGCAGTGGCTGGTGCCGGTTGTTCCTTTCCATGTTTAGTGCTTCCTTTAGGAGCTCTTTTAGGGCAGGCCTGGTGGTGACAAAATCTCTCAGCGTTTGCTTGTCTGTAAAGTATTTTATTTCTCCTTCACTTATGAAGCTTAGTTTGGCTGGATATGAAATTCTGAGTTGAAAATTCTTGTCTTTAAGAATGTTGAATATTGGTCCCCACTCTCTTCTGGCTTGTAGAGTTTCTGCTGAGAGATCAGCTGTTAGTCTGATGGGCTTCCCTTTGATGGTAACCCGACCTTCCTCTCTAGGTGCCCTTAACATTTTTCCCTTCATTTCAACTTTGGTGAATCTGACAATTATGTGTCTTGGAGTTTCTCTTCTTGAAGAGTATCCTTGTGGCGTTCTCTGTATTTCCTGCATCTGAATGTTGGCCTGTCTTGCTAGATTGGGGAAGTTCTCCTGGATAATATCCTGCAGAGTGTTTTCCAACTTGGTTCCATTCTCCCCGTCACTTTCAGGTACACCAATCAGAGGTAGATTTGGTCTTTTCACATAGTCACATATTTCTTGCAGGCTTTTTTCATTTCTTTTTATTCTTTTTTCTCTTAACTTCTCTTCTCACTTCATTTCATTCATTTGATCTTCCATCACTGATACTCTTTCTTTTAATTGGTCGAAGTGGCTACTGAGGCTTGTGCATTCATCTTGTAGTTCTCGTGCCATGGTTTTCAGCTTCATCATGTCCTTTAAGGAATTCTCTGTGTTGGTTATTCTAGTTAGCCATTATTCTCATCTTTTTTCAAGGTTTTTAACTTCTTTGCCATGGGTTTGAACTTCCTCCTTTAGCTCAGAGTAGTTTGATTGTCTGAAGCCCTCTTCTCTCAACTAGTCAAAGTCATTCTCTGTCCAGCTTTGTTCCATTGGTGGTGAGCCACTGTGTTCCTTTAGAGGAGGAGTGGCTTTCTGATTTTTAGAATTTTCAGTTTTTCTGCTCTGTTTTTTCTCCATCTTTTTGGTTTTATCTACCTTTGGTTTTTGATGATGGTGACATACAGATGGGGTTTTGGTGTGTATGTCATTTCTGTTTGTTAGTTTTACTTCTAACAGTCAGGACCCTCAGCTGCAGGTCTGTTGGAGTTTGCTGGAGGTCCACTCCAGACCATGTTTGCCTGGGTATCAGCAGTGGAGGCTGCAGAACAGCGGATATTGGTGAACAGAAAAATGTTGCTGCTTGATTGTTCCTCTGGAAGTTTTGTCTCAGAGGAGTACCCGGCCATGTGAGGTGTCAGTTCACCCCTACTGGGGATCCCTCCCAGTTAGGCTACTCAGGGGGCAGGGACCCACTTGAGGAGGCAGCCTGTCCTTTCTCAGATCTCAAGCTGCATGCTGGGAGAACCGCCACTCTCTTCAAAGCTGTCAGACATGGACATTTAAGTCTGCAGAGGTTTCTGCTGCATTTGTTTGGCTATGCCCTGCCCCCAGAGGTGGAGTCTACAGAGGCAGGCAGGCTTCCTTGGGTTGCAGTGGGCTCCACCCATTTCAAGCTTCCTGGCCAATTTGTTTACCTACTCAAGCCTTGGCAATGGTGGGAGCCCCTCCTGCAGCCTCACTGCTGCCTTGCAGTTTGATCTCAGACTGTTTTGCTAGCAATGAGCAAGGCTCCATGGGCATAGGTCCCTCTGAGTCAGGTTTGGGATACAACCTCCTGGTGCACTGTTTGTGAAGACCATTGGAAAAGCACAGTATTAGGGTGTGAGTGACCTGATTTTTCAGGTGCCATCCATCACCCCTTTCCTTGGCTAGGAAAGGGAATTCCTTGACCCCTTGCACTTCCCAGGTGAGGTGATGCCTTGCCCTGCTTCAGTTCATGCTCGGTGGGATGCACCCACTGTTCTGCACCCACTGTCTGACAATCCCCAGTGACATGAACCTGGTACCTCGGTTGGAAATGCAGAAATCATTTGTCTTCTGCATCACTCACGTTGGGAGCTGTAGACTGGAGCTGTTCCTCGGAATTCTTTTTTTTTTCTAAGATAAAAATACTTTGATGTGTACGCTGTTTTCTTCAGTTAATAATGTGAAAAGACCGCATTTATATGGTGAAATTCTCAGGACCCTCAATTCTTTATGGATAGGCTAAATTATTTCTATCATTACTTGCAAACCTTCTTGAATGCAGTGGAGGTTATGTTAAGAAATAAAATTTATATAATCTCGAATTTCATACTGTAATGGCATTCTTCCACAAACTTTTTGAAATCCCTTGTATTTCAAACCCATCTGGAAGAGCAGGATCAGATCCTAATGTGTACAACGCAGGATCCTCTCATCCAAATGATCAAGTGGCCTGTATTTAGGATTTCCAGTGGCAGCCCCACACACAATAACTCTAATGAGGTATCCTGAAGTTATCACTATCCCTGAGCAAAAACTGAATGATGTCACAAGAGTTATTCGAGGCCTGAAATGATAAGTGGCAGCTGTTAATACTGACTAACCTGTATTTTCCATAAAAAGATGAAATGATGGGCAGGAACTACTTGATATAACAGAGAAGTCAGCAGATGAAAAGAGAGCTACCAACACAAACTCAGTAAAAAGACTTTGGAAATACAGTATATTGATCCAAATTTTAAAAACAAACATAAAATGAAAGGAGTAAGAAGAATTATAGATGCTGACTTAGAAGATTCGATTTAAAAAAATTCCGAAAGTTTATTAAAAAATAAGCCAGATATAAGAGGAAAAATTAACACAGGGAAGATTATTTAGAAAAGAAAATGTCAACAAATACATTTTAGAAAGAGAGTGGGGAGTAATTAGTTTCAGAATATTGCAAAAATGAAAAAAAATTCTGTGTGGAAGAACAATCTGGGAGACAGATAGAACAGGTATTAAGAAATAGATCAGTGCAATACCCTTGAGGCTTTTATTTGGGTTCCTGACTATCTTATTGGAATATATAATTGTGGCCACTCATTATAAGTGGGAGTATTAAAAATTTTTCCTAGAAGAACAATTGAATGTGGTGACTCATACTTGTTATCCCAGGACTTTGGGAGGGTGAGTTGGATGGATCCCTTGAGGCCAGGAGTTCAAGACCAGCCTGAGCAACAAATTGTGGATCCATCTCTTCAAAAAAAATTTTAAATAAATTAAAAATAATAAATGGGCATGGTGGGTGTCATGAACCTGTAATTCAAGCAGCTCAAGTGGTTGAAGTGGGGGGAATCCCCTGAGCACAGGAGTTCAAGGATGCTGGAAGCCATGATCATGACACCACACTCCAGCCTGGGTGACAGAGCGAGAGCCTATATTTATATATGTATATATAATCCTGTAAGACATAAAGCCTAAACTGTATCTTATCAAACATTCTAATAAAGGAGAAGAGCAAGAAAAAATTCGTAAAAACATGAAGTAGGATGGCTCATTCAAGAACTTGTATTCATTCTGTTCATTTCTAGAAACCTTTGGTAGGTTTTGTGTCTAACTTTGTTTTAACCTCTCCATGAATATTAATAATAGAATACTTCAACACACTTGTGTCCTACAACACCAAGACTTTTCTGATTGGAGCCAGATCCAAGAAATATTGGACAACCTGTGTGGGTCTGACCAGGATGAGAGCCAACCTTCTGTCAGCCATGAATGGCCAGGTTTGTGTTGTCTGCACACAGCTCAAAGTTCCAAAGACATAATCTCTATATAATCAAATATTTAGCGAAATATGATAGGCATAGGCATACAAAATTCCACAGCTAACCTCTTGTTCCTTAGAATATGATTGTGTTTAGAAAACAGCCCTAAGAAGGTGATCAAGCTAAAATGAGGGAGTTTCAGTGGAACTAAATCCAGTAAGATGAGTGTCCTTAGAAGAAGTGGAAATTCCTTATAAGAATTGGAAATTTGCACACAGAGAGACACAAGAAATACATAGGCACAGACACAGCCCCATGGGAGGACACAGCAAGAAGTTGATGTCTAGATGCCAAGTAGACAGGGCCCAGAAGAACTGAACCTGCTGACACCTTCACCATGGAACTTGAGCATCCAGAAGTGTTGGAAAGTAATTTCTGTTCCTTAAGAATATTAGTCTGTGATATTTTGTTTGGACAGCTATAATGAAGAAATTCAGGGGAGAACACGTTTTAGGAGGTATAAATTAAGAGTCCTGCTTGGCGCAGGAGTGTAATGTAAATGGTAAGTTTATATTATTTTAAGTGGCAAGTGGATTGCTGAGGTCCTTGACTCATGGACAAGTGCCTAAGCTTTTGTTGCAGTCTTGCTCCTTGCTTTGACCCCATCCTAAATCAGGAACAGTGTCTCCTTCAGTTCTTTGGTAACCTCTGTTTTGGTTGTCTCTGGTAGCTTGATATCTGAAATTTACTCCTTCCTGATATGCTAATCTCTTTCACTCATTTCTGACATAGGAGAAGGTCAGGGCATGAGCTGAGTGATATTTGGAAGCATCACCTCTTGTCTTGCTGTACTCAACAGACAAGGAGAAGTCTGTCTCCAACCAGTACTGCAGCTTCCCCAGTGACTCCCACAAGGAGTCACATCTGCCTGGCACTCCCCTCTGCTTCTTCTCTCTTCCGTTTCTTTCCTTCCTGATGGGCCACCATAAGCTACCTAGGCCAGACTGCTCATTGCCAGCTTCCTTTTCAAACAATGTTTGGTGAAACCAGAGAAAATCATTCAATAACATCAGGACACCAGACTGGCCCAAGCACTCTGTGCCTCTCTTAAAGAATGTGAATCTCAGTTACAAATGTTAACCTTTCCATGTAGCTGGAGAATATTTGGCCACTGGTATTATATTCCATCTTCAGAAAACATTCCCATTTATCCTAGGAGAAAAACAAGAAACCAATCTGTCTAGTGAGCTGGAAAATTCCTCTAGTAGAGCTTATTGTATCAGGCCACCTTCCTATAGGCAGAGGGTTGTTAAAATGTTGAAGGAAAATGTATATCCTATTAAGAAACACCATGAATGGATTCCAAAGTTTTGGCACCAAAATGAAATCATAATCTCTTGCTATAACATGTCTGAACAGGAGCTAGTTGGAGGCATCAAGAAAAATAAGAGAGCAGTTTCAAAAGAGCCCCTACAAGAGCAACATGAATTCTTCTAAAATTAAAGTGAGTACAAACATCAAATTTATGGTGAAGCTTGGGAGGAAGTATGCAAAATCATTGATGGTGTCCAAAAAGTTGTCCTACTTGACACGTGGTAAGTTGACATTGGTTGAAGAAGTCAGCAGTTCACAAATTCAATGAGGAGTTCCTCATTTCAAGAAGGAATGAGGCAATGTTGCACCTAAAGCTTATCATGAGAGATGATTCACATCACACTGCAAGGAGTAAATTCATCTTCTTTATACCCAGGAGAAGAGGTGTGATGATTAGCAGCACACACAATAACCAACATTGCAGACTTCTCAGTTGGTTCAGTTTACATGATTCTAACTGAATGATTAAAATTTAGTAAGCTTTTCACTTAATGGATGCCTAAACTGTGTTGCCAAGATCAAGTACAGACAAGAGCAGAAATTTCCCTAAAAATTTAAATAGGAACAACGAAGACGGTAAGCATTTCTTCAATGAATTATAAGAGGAGATAACACGTGACTTTACCAGTAAAATCCACAAAACAAATACAATCAAAGCAATGGCTACCAAGAGGTGGAAAAGTCCAGTCAAAACAAAAGTGAATGAGGAGAGCACAAAGGTCATGGCAAGAGTTTATTGGAAAGCTCAAGTCATTTTGCTGGTTGACTTTCTGGAGAATGACAGTATCTGCTTATTCTGAGAATATTTTGAGAAAGCCAAAGCTTTAGTAGATGAATCCCTGGGAAAGCTTCAGCAGAGTCCTTCACCACAACCTTGCTTCTGCTCATTTCTCTTATCAAATAGGGCAATTATATGAGAGTTCTGATGGAAAATTATTAGGCTTTCACATTACCGAGAAGTGATGCCAGGTGGACTTCCTGGGTCCAGTGGGGAATTGGAGAACTTTTCTGACTAGCTAGATGATTGTAAATGCACCAATCAGTGCTCTGGGTCTAGTTAAAGGATTGTAAGTGCACCAATCCACACTCTGTAACAATGCACCCATCAGCCCTCTGTGTCTAGCTAAAGGATTGTACATGCACCAATCAGCACTCTATAAAAATGCACCAATCAGTGCTCTCTGTCTAGCTAAAGGATTGTGAATGCACAAATCAGCACTCTGTAAAAACGAACCAATCAGCACTCTGTGTCTAGCTAAAGGATTGCAAACGCACCAATCAGCACCCTGTGAAATGGACCAATCGGCCCTCTGCATAGTGGACCAATCAGCCCTTTGTAAAATATACCAATCAGTGGGATGTGGGCAGAGCCAAATAAGGGAATAAAAGCTGGCCAACCTAGCCAGCAATGGCTACTTGCTCGGGTCCCCTTCCATGCTGTGGAAGCTTTGTTCTTTTGCCCTTCACAACAAATCTTGCTGCTGCTCACTTGTCTGCACTACCTTTATCAGCTGCAACACCCACTGAGAGGTCCTGCAGCTTCATTCTTGAAGTCAGTGAGACCATCAACCCACCAGGAGGAACAAAGAACATTGGACACAGCTGTAAGAGCTGTAACACTCACTGCAAAGGTGTGCGGCCTCACTTTTGAAGTCAGTGAGACCAAGTACCCACCAGAAGGAAGAAACCCCGGACACATCTGAACATCTGAAGGAACAAACTATGGATACATCATCTTTAAGAACTGTAACACTCACTACAAGGGTCCGCAGCTTCATTCTTGAAGTCAGAGAGATCAAGAACCCACTGGAAGGAACTAATTCTGGACACATTACAACCCTAATATGGTTTCTTTCATTTCTTTTTGTTTTGTAATCTTATAACATTTGTAAAAGGCATCCAGTTTTCTTCATTTAATGATGTAAAAAATACATATAAATAGCTGGCATGTAGACCAAAATGTATGACAAATGGTCAATAATTTGTCTCCTTTTATATAGCTCATTAAGAAGTAGGATTGGGAAATGGTTGTAAACTGAGTACCAGGTGGTAGAATTGAAGCAAACTTCCCATGCAACACTTTTAGTTTTTGCTCCATTCCAAAGACAACAGGAGGTAAAGGGTTAAAGATGCCCCAAAGCTGTTGCACACCTTTGGGGAGACTTAAAATTCATGTGTTTATTCAGTTGAGTCTTAGGCTGTGACTACAATGCTTGAATTAGGCTGTAAATGTGTCTTACTTACTTGCATGAAGACACTTTGTTCACATCTCTCTTATCACTTCTTTTCCTGTACTCTGATCTCAGTTCCTTTAAGGATTCAGGTTGGGCCTGAGATGACCCTGACCCAAAAAGGACTAAAGGCCCTACATACCCATCTCCAAATCTTGCAAAAATATCAAGGAGGGTAGAAACATAAGTATTTATAGCTCTATTGCCTATACTTGCTCAATTTACCATGTTACTTTATTCTGTCGGAGTGGGGGAAGGTGTGCTGAGGATACAGGATAGAGCTACAGTGTCATATAAGGGGAAAGAAAGGAAGAGACTGCAAGTCTGTTGAATCCATAGACACTGGAGTTGCGTTTAAATGAGGTAGACCCTGCGGCTAGAAGCTAAGGTAGGGGAAAAAAAGCTTTTCATTTGCAGTAGTCATTTATTATTATTGTTGTTACTATTAGTATTATTATTTCTTTTTAGAGACAGCGACTTTTTCTCTCACTTAAGCTGGAGTACAGTGGTGCAATCATGGCTCACTGCAGTCTTGAACTCCTGGGATCAAGCAATTCTTCCAGATCACCCTCTGAATTAAATGGGACTACAGTTGAAAATCACCATGCAAGGTTGATTTTGTAAATTTTGTTTTATACATGGGGAGATCTTGCTATATTGTTCAGGCTGATCTTGAATTCCTGACATCAACAATCCTCCAATCTCAGCCTCCAAAAGTAGCGGGATTCCAGTCATGAGCCAGCATGCTGGGTGTATAGTCACTCTTTCTACCTCAGCCTCATTTTCCTGCATTCTGTAAATTCCCAGTCAGAAGACAGCGGGCTGCCTGGCTACTGGGATAGCCTCTAAGAAGCAAATGTTAAACTCTGTGGTTCTTGTAGAGGAAAAGAAAAAAGAAGTGCTTGAGTTCAATTGAGCTTTGAGCAAATGGGGTACAAAACATGAAAAGTTAGGAAGACATTCTGGATAAGGCCCTTGGGACTCATTCAGTGCACTTTTCTGTTGTTTTTAATTTTATAGGTGTGTATTATGTGAAATACTAATACTCTTATCTCATAAGAGCCAAGGAGAATCATCCACATAGAAGCTTCAAGCAGATTAATGTCAGTGGGATTAACTCTTCTGCCAGTGGAGCCAGTGGGTGGATCAAGATGTAGCCTGAGTGCCTCCACCCTTCAATGTCCAAAGTTTGCCTTGTTGAACTTTTTGTGTATTGTAAACAGAGAAAAATGCCTATGTGAGGCATAAAATAGAAAATTACTCAATATACTTTTACAAACCATAAACAATTGACCAATTCTTAATGAAGGGTATACTCAAGACATGACAACCTTGAAACCACTTGGATATGGAAATGATCGGACTTTTAAGCCACTCTTATAGCCAACTTTTCTGAGGTAAATGTGAACACTCAAAATAAATGGGAAAAAGCTTCTCAGCAGTAAAAGGAACTATAGAAAATAATAAAATAGAAATTTCAGAACCAACATATATAAATTTAAAATTTGAAAAAAGACCTTATTGACTGTGAAAATTTTTCAGAAAGTAAATGATTGAGGTGTTTGAAGACAAAAAAACTAAATTAGCCAGGTCAAATCCAAGAAGACACATCTTAGAAGAACTGAACCTGTTAACACTTTGATCATGGAATGTGAGCCTCCAGAAGTGTGAGAAAATCAATTTCTGTTGTTCAAATTACACAGTGTGTTTTGTTTTTTTTTAGGGCAGACATAACAAACTACATCAGGGGAGAGCAGTTTAGGATGCAGAAATCAAGAATCTTATTTGGGAAATGTTATGTTTGCATCCATATTAGAAGGCAAGTGGATTGCTGAGAGCTTCAACTGACCAAAAGGTGCCTGAGCTCCTGCTGCAGGCCTGCTCCTTGTTTCGACCCCATCCTTACTCACTGACAGGGCCTCTTTCAGCTCCTCTGTCATCTCTGTTTTATTTGTGTGTGGAGATTTCATAGTTAATATTTATTCTTCCCTAACAAACTAATCTCTTTCACTCATTGCTGACATTGGACAATGTCAGAGAAAGGGCCTGAGCTGAGTGATATTTGAAGGCAATGTCTGCTGTCTTCCTGTACTCACCAAGCCAAGGGGGAGCCTTTCTTTCACCAGGACTGCGACTTCTACAGCAACCTATGCAATGAGGCAAGTCTGCAAGGCACTCCCCTCTGCTCCCTCCCTCTGATCTTCCTTTCCCACTAAAAGGTCTACCGTAAGTCACTAGGCAGTACCATTCATCTCCAGTTTCCCTGTCCAATTAGTGTGTGTAGAAACCAATGACAGTCATCCCAATATCATTAGGGCACCTGCTAGGACAAGCAACTACTTTATGCCCCCCTAAAGCACATAAAGCCAAACTACAACTGTTTTAATATTGCATAGCCAAAGAAGAATTGCTAACTGGTAATATATTTCCTCTTTAGCAAACATCCCTAATATTCCAGAAGGGGTGAGGGAGGAAAACAGCAATCTGTCTAATCACCAGCCAATGGCAGAGTAATCTGCAACAACCCTCGTTGTATGAGGAAGGCTTCCAATAATATAAGGGATTTTCAAACTGTTTGTAGAAAATACATAAGATTTTTTAAAATTATGAGTGGATATAATCAATTATTGTATCAAAATACATTTGTACTAACTTGTTACAACATGTCTGAACAGAAACAAACAAATTCAAGTTTATGGTGAAGCTTGGATGGAGGGATGGTGACATCACTGATGCATTAGGACATATTTGTGCACAAGTAGATCATCACTTCACAAAATGGATAATTCACTTTAAGAATCAATGAGATGATGGTGAAGGTAAAACTTGCAGCAGCAGACCATACACATCAACTTACGGGCAAAAATTTTATCTTCTTTTGGCCTAATTGAAGAGGCCTGACAATTAGCAGCAGAAACAAGAGCTAGCAGAAGAAGAAGATCAATTGGTTTAGATTACATAATTTTTCTGATTGAGAAATTAAACTTGAGCAAACTATCTACTTGATGAGGGCCAAAACTGATGTACCCAATTCAGCTACAGAGAAGAACGGAACATTCAATGAAAATTTAAAGAAATAGGAAGGAGAAGAAAAGAAAAGAAAAGATCCTAAGCATGTCTTTGGAGAGTTGTAACAGGAGGTCAAATGTGGCTTTACCAGTGCCACTTGAAGGGAAAAACACAATCAAAGCAATGGCTACCAAGAGGTGGAAGTGGTCTAGCCTAAATAAATGTGACAAAACCAAATATGCCAACAGTGTGTTTGGATGCCCAAGGTATTTTGGTTGATAACTTTCGGGAGGGCCAAGGAATGATAACATTGACTTATGAAAGAATTTGGAATTTGAAGAAAGCGAAATCTTTAGCAGATAAATGGATGAGAGTGAATCCCTAGTGATTTCCACAAAAAGTCTGGCAAATTGACCCTGTTTCATGAGGGGAATGAGCAGGAGCTTTGTTGTGATGGAGAAGGACTCTGCTAAAGCCTTTCTGGGCATTTATCTGCTAAAGTTTTGCCTAACTTTCTCCAATGTTTCATAAGTAGATATTATCATTCTAAGCGAAGTAACTTAGGACTGGAAAACCAAACATCGTATGTTCTCACTCATGAACGGGAGCTAAACTATGAGGATGCAAAGGCATAAGAATGACACAATGGACTTTGGGAACTCAGGGGGAAAGAGTCGGAAAGAGGTGAGGGATAAAAGACTACAAATTGGGTGCAGTGTATACTGCCTGGGTGATGGGTGCACCAAAATCTCACAAATCACCACTAAAGAACTTATATACATAACCAAACATGACCTGTTCCCCAACCTATGAAAATAAAACAGAAAAGAAAAAAAAGAAAATCATTAGGCATCCAACTTACAGTACTGATGCAGTATCTTTGAACTTCTTTTATTCTAATATTAAAATATCTTTAAAGTGTCCTCTGTTTTTTTCAGTTAATAATGTGAAAAGACTGCATTTATATGGTGAAATTCTCAGGGCCCCCACTTCTTTGTAGATAGGCTAAATTTCTTGTATCATTACTTGCCAAACTTCTTGAATGTGATGGAGATAACGTTAAGGAATAAAGTGTACATTGTCTACTTTCATATTTTATTTACGTTCTTCCACAAACTTTTTGAAATCCCCTTGTATTCTCAAACCCTTCTGGAAGAGCAGGAACAGATTCTTATGTGTACAACACAGCATCCTCTCATCCAACTGATCAAGTGGCCTGTCTTTAGGATGTCCAGTCACATCCCCACACACAATACCTCTAACAAGGTCATCCTGAAGTTATCACTATCCCTGAGCAAAAACTGAATGAAAGTAGAAGACTTATTCGAGGCCTGAAATGATAAGTGGCAGCTGTTGATACTGACTCACCTACACTTTCCATGAAAAGGGTGGAAAGATGGGCAGGAACTACTTGATATAATGGAAAGGTCAGCAGATGAAAAGAGAGCTACTAACACAAACTCAGTAAAAGGACCTTGGAAACACAGTATGTTGATCTAAATTTTAAAAACAAAAGTGAAAAGAAAGGAGTAAGAAGAATTATAGATGCTTACCTAGGAGATTAGATTTAAAAAATTTTACCAAATTTTATTTAAAAAGGAGTCAGATATAAGATGAAAAATAAACACAGGGAAATTTGATTTAGAACACAAAATATCAACAAATACATTTTAGAAAGAGAGTCGGGAGAAATTAGTTTCAGAATGTTGCAAAAATGAAAAAAAGTTCTGTGTTGAAGAAAAATCTGGGAGACAGATAGCACAGGTGCTAAGAAATAGATCAATGCAATATGTTTGAGGCTTTTATATGGGTACCAGATTATCTTATTGTAATATATAATTGTGGCCACTCATTATAAGTGGGAGTGATTAAAAAATTTTCCTAGATGAATGACTGAATGTGGTGACCCATGCCTGTTATCCCAGGATTTTGGAAGAGTGAGGTGGAAGGATCCCTTGAGGTCAGGAGTTCAAGACCAGCCTGAGGAACAAAGTGAGGCACCATCTCTTCAAAAATATATAAATAAATACATTAAAAAAATAAATGGGCATGGTGGGTGTCATGAACCTGTAATTCAAGTAACTAAAGAGGTTGAAGCTGGGGGAATCCCCTGAGTACAGGAGTTCAAGGATGCTGTAAGCCAGGATCACAAAACCACACTCCAGCCTGGGTGACAGAGCAAGAGTCTGTATAAAAGAAATTCCTAAAATATGTAAAGCCCAAACTAAATCTGATCAAACATTCTAACAAAGGGATAGAGCAAGGAAAAAATTTTGAAGACATGAAATAGGGTGTCTCATTCAATAACAGTGTAATCATTCTGTTCATTTCTAGAACCCCTTGTTAGTTTTCATGGCCAACTTTGTTTTAACCTCCCCATGAGTATTAATGATAGAATGCATGAAGACACCTGTATCCTACAACATCAAGACTTTTCTGACTAGAGCCAGAGCCAGAGAATATTAGACAATTTGTATGGGTCTGACCAGGCTGAGGGCCAACCTTCTGTCAGCCATGAATGGCCAGGTTTGTGTTGTCTTCACACAGCTCAAAGTTCCAAAGAAATGATATCTATATAATCAAATATTTAGTGAAATATGATAGGCGTAGGTCTACAAAAATCCACAGCCAACCTCTTGTTCCTTAGAATAGATTGTGTTTAGAAAACAGCCCTAAGAAGAAGTGATCAAGCTAAAATGAGGGAGTTTCGGTGGAACTAAACCTAATAAGATTGCTGTCCTTATAAGAAGTGGAAATTCCTTATAAGAACTAGAAATTTGCACACGGAGAGACACAAGAATTATGCATGTATAGAAGCAGCCCCATGGGAAACACAGCAAGAAGGCAGATATGTAGATGGCAAGCAAGCAGGGCCCAGAAGAACTGAACCTGCTGACACCTTCATCGTGGAACTTGAGCATCCAGAAGTGTTGAAAAGGAATTTTTGTTGTTGAAGAATACCTAGTCTGTGATATTTTGTTTTGAAGAAACAAAATGAAGAAACTCAGGGAAGAGCAGGTTTTAGGAGGTAGAAATCAAGAGTCCTGCTTGGCACATAGTAAGTTTACATTTATTTTAAATGGGAAGTGGATTGCTGAGCTCCTTGACTCATGGAAAAGTGCCTAAGCTCTTGTTGCAGTCCTGCTTCTTGTTTTGACCTCATCCTAAGTGACATTGTCTCCTTCAGTTCTTTGGTAACCTCTATTTTGGTTGTCTCTGGTAGCTTGATACCTGATATTTACTCCTTCCTGATATGCTAATCTGTTTCATGTATTTCTGACATAGGGGAAGGTCAGGAATAGGGCGTGATATTTGGAAGTATCACCTCTTGTCTTCTTGTACTCAGCAGATGAGAAGTAGCCTGCCTCTAACTGGAACTGCAGCTTCCCCAGTGACTCCCACAAGGAGTCACATCTGCCTGGCACTCCCCTCTGCTTCTTCTCTCTTGCATTTCTTCCCTACCTGACAGGCCACCAAAAGCTACCTAGGCCAGACTGCTCATCGGCAGCTTCTCTTTCCAAATAATGTTTGGTGAAACCAGAGAAAATTATTCAATAACAACAGAATACCCGCTAGGCCCAAGGACTCTGTGTCTCTCTTGAAGCATGTGAATCTCAGTTACAAACGTTACACTTTCCATGTAGCTAGAGATTATTTGGCCACTGATATTATATCCCATCTTCAGAAAACATTCCTATTTATGCTAAAAGAAAAACAAAAAACCAATCTGTCCAGTCCGCTGGAAAAGTCTAAATTACCTCTAGGAGACCTTCTTGTGTTAGGATGCCTTCCTATATGGAGTGGGTTGTTAAAATGTTGATGGAGAATGTATATTCTATTAAGAAATACCATGAAGGGGCCAGGTGTGGTGGCTCATGCCTGTAATCCCAGCACTTTGGGAGGCCAAAGCGGGTGGATCATGAGGTCAGGAGATCAAGACCATCCTTGAAACCCCGTCTCTACTAAAAATACAAAAATTAGCCAGGTGTGGTGGTGGGTGCCTGTAGTCCCAGCTACTCGGGAGGCTGAGGCAGGAGAATGGCATAAACTTGGCAGGTGGCACTTGCAGTGAGCAGAGACCGTGCCACTGCACTTCAGCCTGGGCTCCAGCCCTGGTGACAGAGCAAGAATCCATGTCAAAAAAAAAAAAAAAAAAGAAATACCATGATTGGATTCCAAATTTTTTGGCACTAAATGAAATTAGAATATCTTGCTCTAACATGTCTCAACAGGAGCTAGTTTGAGGCTTCAAGAAAAATAAGATAGGAATTTCAAAAGAGTCCCTAGAAGAGCAACATGAATTCTTCTAAAATTAGAGTACAAACATCAAATTTATGGTTAAGCTTGGGTGGAAGAAGATGAAATCATTGATGGTGTCCAAAAAGTTGTCCTACTTGGCACATGGTAAGTTGACATTGGTTGAAGAAGTCAGCAGTTCACAAATTCAATGAGGAGTTCCTCATTTCAAGAAGGTATGAGACAGTGTTGAACCTAAAACCTACAGTGACAGATGACCCATGTCATATTGGAAGGTATACATTCATCTTCTTTATACCCTAAGAGAAGATGTGTGATGATTAGCAGCACACACAATAGCCAACACTGCAGACTTCTCAGTTCAGTTTACATGATCCTAACGGAATGATCAAAGTTTAGTAAACTTTTCACTCATGGATGCCCAACCTGTGTCACCAAGATCAAGTACAGAGATGAGCAGAACTTTCCCTAAATATGAGCAATGAAGACCGTAGGCACATCTTCAATGATTTATAACAGGAGACAACATGTGACTTTACCAGTAAAATCCAGAAAATAAATACAATCAAAGCAATGGCTACCAAGGGGTGGAGAATTCCAGTCAAAACAAAGTGGATGAGGAGAGCACAAAGGTCATGGTAAGAGTTTATTGGAAAGCTCAAGTCATTTTGCTGGTTGACTTTCTGGAGAATGACAGTATCTGCTTATTCTGAGAATATTTTGAGAAAGCCAAAGCTTTAGCAGACGAACCCCTGGGAAAGCTTCAGGAGAGTCCTTCACCACGACCTTGCTCCTGCTCATTTCTCTTATCAAACAGGGCATTTATATGAGAGTTCTGATGGAAAATCATTATGCTTCCACAGTACAACCCTAATTTAGTTCCTTTGGATGTATTTCTGTTTAGTAATCTTATAAACAGTTTGTAAAAGGCATCCATTTTTCTTCAGTTAATAATGTAAAAAATACATATCAATGCTGGCATGTTGACCAAAATGTATGACAAATGGTCAATAAATCTTCTCCTTTTATATAGCTCATTAAGAAGTAGGATTGGGAAATGGTTGTAAACTGAGTACCAGGTGGTAGAATTGAAACAAAGTTCCCATGTAACACTTTTAGTTTTTGCTCCATTCCAAAGATAAAGGGAGGTAAAGGGTTAAAGATCCCCCAAAGCTGTTGCACAGCTTTAGGGAGACTTAAAATTCAGGTGTTTATTCAGTTGAGTCTTAGGCTGTGGATGCAAACTGGACATGTCCTCATGAGCTACCACCATATTCTCTCTTCTCCCCAAGAGTGTACTCAGCTAAGCGAACAAGATGCCTGGGGGAGAAGGGTACAAAATGGGGGCAGAGTTGCAGAGTCTCACTTAGTAAGTCTGCCATAGAATCCCTCCCAAGGAAAACCAAAGAGCTGGAATAAAGAAAGAATACAAAAATCTATGGCCTTACATGGTGTTCCAGTTATGGATTATTCAGAATAAACAACAGTGGTATGTCCTAGAAATCAGGGATGGAATGTCTTCATTTAAAGAGAAAACCTCTGGGGAAATGACTCTTCCTATTAAAAATCAAAGAACATCCATGAGTTGGTAATTGCCACAGTCAGCACCACCTCTGGATACACAGATGTGGAGACAGATGGATCCAGGACACTAGCAGAAATGCCCAAATGGATTAGGGCCATGAAGCTGCCCTTGCTTTTATAGTCAAACATGAGAATTTTCCTTACCCCGCTGTAAGTTGTAAAGGAAAGAAAGCATTTGTATCATTGACCATTCCTTCCATGCTTAGAGGTAGAAACACTACAAATACTAATGGAAGGTGCCATTCTGCAGGGAGTATGTTCTTCAAGGGAAAAACTAGTGGAAGAGCAAGAATCTATAGCCATACCTCATTTCAATAGGCCCTTCAGTCACCACTACAGTACACTCTTTAGATTCCTCCATGTATAATCTGCACTCCCACAGTACATTTAGAGTGGTGCTGGAAGATACCCATTATTTGTAGATATAAGAATCAGATTATTTAGAAATTTGCTTCTATAGGTATTCCCAGTCTTCTTTTCAGAAAAAAATCAGATATCCCTCAAACGATTGGAATTTGTTTTAGGGAGGAGAAGGTCTTGAAATCTTATGATCCCCATGGGTCAGTGGAAGACAGAAAAATACATAAAGGCTTGAGTAAAGGAATTGGCATAAAGAAGACCACTGCTACTTCACAAATCTTCTAAATCTCTTTGTATTCTGTTCACTCTAAACAGTGTCTTGGAAAGGGCCTGTGCACATGAAGGACCCCAAAGTTCAAGCTTCAGAAGCTTTGTAGATCATTCCAATCTGATAAAAACCATATTTCAATGTTGTTAGGTTGACTAGTTAAATAAACCTTTAATTGCACAATAAAAATGTACCAAGGCATGTTTCAATCAAGAAAATGCAAATATAGAGAAAAGCTTAGCTAAAAAATAAGGTTAGTAAAAATGTAAGATAAATACAAACTCTTTACGTATCATATCATAAAATTCTGCCTCTATGTCTGTTTACTAAAAGTCACAAAGTTTTTTTTTTATAATATGGAGAGATTTGCTTTGGCAGTTCCAAAGATGGATAAGTAATAGACTTGAAACAATGTACATTTGTTTTTTAAAATTATATTTGTTAGAGTATTAGAGTATTAAAATGTATTCAACATTTAAGATTGTTGCTAAATGTTTACTCAATAAATTTGTAAAAAATAAGCATGTGATTATCAAGTCATGGTCATGTTACATTTAATGCAGCCAGGGAAGAAAAGACAGCAGCAGATTCTTCTGATAAAATGAGGAACACAGGTAATAGCAGTCTGTCTGTAAAGTCACTTGAACACACTTATATAGAAAGAGTCATAAACAAAAAGATCATCTGTAGAACCTGCTATAAACTGTGATAAGGAATTTCTCTCTAGACTCAGGGTATTGGAATGCACAGTGCATTGAACACATGGACTGATTTCTGCTCTTTCCCAATGTCCAAACAAAATTACAATAAAGAAGCACTGAGAAAATTAATACCCAAGATTGAGGAGAATGAAAGAAGAGATGACAATAAACAATAAATGTAAACAAAACTGTGGAATTGGAATGACAAATAGAAAAATAACAGAGTTTGTGAATGAGCAAAGCCAAATTCAGACATGAAGAGGGGACTGTTGTGCAATTTTCACCAGAACACCTAGAAAATTAGTCCTATTTGAATATAGCATTTTCATGTGCAGAAATTTACATGTATATACATTTTAGTGCATATTCTGCATCAAAGTTTGATCATTCTTCTTCAAGTGAATCCTGTGAATTTCTTGCTATTTGTTCCTAGGTATTTTATATTTTTCTCATGAATAAGGTCATTCACTCATTTCTCTCTCTCTGTCTCTCTCTCTGTCTGTCTCTTTCCTTTCTTTGTCTTTTGCTGTTCCCTATGAAGTGTATATCTTAGGGAAAGTCACTCAATCACATTAAGATTTTATTTCTACCTTTGAAAAGTGAAAATAAATGCAAAAAATCCTCAAAGTGTTATTGTAAGTACTAGAAGAGCTAAGGCATGTGAAACATCACTACGCAAGATAGAAAGGAATAATCCATAAATCTTTAGCTATGTAGCCCTGCATGTGTAGAAATATAATATGTGATATAGATAGCAATTGGGTCACTGAAACAAACTCAGTTATTGAATATTGTTTAGAGACAATTTTGTATCCAATCATTTTTAAAATGAATGTTCTATCTTTGTCTCACAGCACAGACTTCCTCACAGCATGTGGCAGGTTCCATAAAGAACAATTTGGAATTTCTTGGCATTTCTATGATACAGACTCAAAAGTCACAAAGTATCACTTCTGATATAATCTACTGGTCATGGCAGTAATGAAGTTCTACTCAAGCTACAAGGGGGTAAAAACAGATTTCACCCCTTCAAGAGAGGATGTCAAGGTAGCATTGTAAGAAGAAAACATTAGATGAATGATTCTGTTGTGATCATATTTTAAAAACAATTTCCAAGATGATAAATATGCATACATGTGGACTTCAAAATCAATGAGATGCAATAATAATTTGTGGTTCTTAAGCAGAGGAGACAACATCTTTTGTAAGAGATAGGTACAGGTTTATCTGTTTAATAAGTGAGTCATTGATTAATCACTTTAATGAAATTCCTATCAGCTTACCGACTTTGTACATGATCAGAAAAATATGAGGGTGACATACATTGCTTTGTATTTCTTATGAGATAATTTGCGATTGTACTTCTCTATGAACTGATAGAATGTTTAACTGAAAGGTGAAGAATACACTCTGACATTGTGATAACAGTGGTGTGATGAGGCTACAGATACTTGACCTTAGGCTGATGACCAATGCCTTCTATGGTCCCAATCACTGAGGGTGGAACACCAGCTCTGGGTTCAAGACACAGGCGACATCTTCATGAAGAAGACTGAAAGCTATGTAAGTGGTATATAATTTATTGTCTCTTAGACAACTATCTGACAAGGCTCCCTCTTGGATTTCTAGAATTTTAGATCCATTGTGATTAGAAGGATCAAATTTAGTCAATTTAAAAGGGCATACAGAAATTTTGTCAATGCTAATATGCCACCCAAGAAAAACGCATGTAGCATGGATTAAGGAAGTACATACAGGATCTACATTGACAGGGTTTTGTAATTAGAAAAAAAAAGGAATTAATTCCTCTGAGTGTCTTTATATAAATGCAAGGGATAAAGCAGAAGACTAGAATATATTTAAATGGGATTATGATTTCAAACAAACATGTTTACTAAGGAAAATATATTTTTAATCACCTCAGCTGTTAACATCTCAGGAAAATTTAACCTTGAAAATATTCTAAGAGAAACTTGTTTTTGTTCTCTGAATCTCATTTCCTTTCACTTTCTTGTAAAGAAATGAATGAATGAAGAGCAAGTAACCACTGGAGCACAGTAGGCAAGAACTCAGCTCTGAGAACTGACTGCCTTCCGTTCCACTTACTATCTTTATATAAACTTGGGCACGCACCTAAGTCACCTCATCTACAAAATTAAGATAATAATAATAATCACACCTCCCTAATATGATGGTTCTGAAGATCGAATATCATATAGTAAATGCTGAAGAAATGTTTTCTATTATAATCAGCCTTTGCTAGGATAAATGGAAAGATTATAAATAAGCTCAAATAATTGTGAAATATATATATACTAGAGAGCATCAACATCAAATAAAAATGTGAAGATGAAGATCCTACTAATGTAACCAAAGTTTTTAGAAAAGTCAAAACAAAGCTGAATTCTCAAACAAAACTGTGTTATCAGAATGGTTGGTTTACCCAATGAACACAGTAAGTTGAGGAAGATTCTGTTTTCTGTTCCATTCACAGGGCTTCCATGTCTTCAAAAAGAGGGAGATGTGCGGTAGTGAGAGAGCTGAGGCATGAAACTTTTATCTTATTACAACTGCAGAAGAAAATCCTAAGAGCATTTGAAGCACAAAAGTGTTATGATCTAATTCCTAGTTTGTTTTTTAAAATTTTATTATTGTTATACTTTAAGTTTTAGGGTACATGTGCACAACGTGCAGGTTTTTTACATATGTATACATGTGCCATGTTGGTGTGCTGCACCCATTAACTCATCATTTAACATTAGATATATCTCCTAATGCTATCCCTCCCCCGTCTCCCCACCCCACAATAGTCCCCGGTGTGTGATGTTCCCCTTCCTGTGTCCATGTGTTCTCATTGTTCAATTGACACCTATGAGTGAGAACATGCGGTGTTTGGTTTTTGTCCTTGTGATAGTTTGCTGAGAATGACGATTTCCAGTTTCATCCATGTCCCTACAAAGAACATGAACTCCTCATTTTTTATGGCTGCATAGTATTCCATGGTGTATATGTGCCACATTTTCTTAATCTAGTCTATTGTTGCTGGACATTTGGGTTGGTTCCAAGTCTTTGCTATTGCGAATAGTGCCACAATAAACATATGTGTGCATGTGTCTTTATAGCAGCATGATTTATAATCCTTTGGGTATATACCCAGTAATGGGATGGCTGGGTCAAATGGTATTTCTAGTTCTAGATCCCTGAGGAATTGCCACACTGACTTCCACAATGGTTGAACTAGTTTACAGTCCCACCAACAGTGTAAAAGTGTTCCTATTTCTCCACATCCTCTCCAGCATCTGTTGTTTCCTGACTTTTTAATGATCACCATTCTAACTGGTGTGAGATGGTATCTCATTGTGGTTTTGATTTGCATTTCTGTGATGGCCAGTGATGATGAACATTTTTTCATGTGTTTTTTGGCTGCATAAATGTCTTCTCTGACTGATGTGAGGGGAACGGATATGGGATGTGCTGGGGTAGGAATGTTACCAAGAGCAGCTGAGGATATTAAAGTCCTTCAGGAGAGAGTATCATGGCCTGAACTATCACCTTCTAGTAAAGATTATGCAAGTGGTTGTATTTGGGATGAGTGTTGAAAGTGGAGGCAACTTGATTTGCTAAAGGGCAGTGCCTGAAGGGAGTGAGGAATTTTGAACCACTGAACCCTTGACTTAGAAAATGTTGGGAGCTGTTATGAGAGCTGAATTGTGTTTCCTAAAATTTCATATGTTGAAGACTGTTCGTTCAGGACCTCAGAATATGAACATGGATATTAGAAGGCAAGTGGAGTGCTGAGGGCTGCCACTCACGTCTAGGTGCCCAAGCTCCTGCTGCAGTCCTGCTTCTCTCTTCCACCCACCCTCACTCACACAGAGTGTCCCTTTCCACATTTCCATCACCTCTTTTTTGTTTTGTCTGGTGAGTGCATAGCTGATATTTATGCTTTCCTGAAAATCTTTACTCATTGCTGACATTGGAGAAGATCAGGGAAAGAGCCTGAAATGAGTGACCTTTAGGGGCATTTCTGTTGTCTTCCTGTACTCTCCTGCCAAGGGGAAGTCTGTCTTGCATCAGGCTGCAGCAACCTCAGTTAGTGACATAAACAGACAATGTCATCCTGGCCTCTTTGTTGCTCCTTGTCTCTGACATGCCTTTGCCACCTGATGGTCTAACTTAAGCCACCTAGGCAGGATTGCTCATTTCCAGTTCCTATGGAAAACAGTGTCTGTGAGATCAGAGACACAAATCTCAACAATACAGTGGGATCTGCTGGGACCAAGCAACTACTCTCTGCCTAAGATAAAACTCATGAAGCTCAGCTAGAACCAATCCACTTTCCATAAAGCCAGAAAGAATTGCCAATTAGTAATGTATTCCCCTTTGAAGTACATCTATATTTATGCCAGGGAAAATACCAATCTGCCTGGTTCCCTTGCAAGGGCAAAGTTATGCGTAGCAAAGCCTTTTATATTAGGAAGTCTCCCTGTACTATTATCTGCAACCCTTCAGAAGGGCCAGACCAGACCCTCATGTGCACAGCCCAGGATCCACTCATCCACAATGGTCAAGAGGCCTGTCTTTAGGATTTACTGTCATATACCCTCTCTACCCCAAATATACCTCCAACCAAGCTGTCCTCAGATTACCACCAGCCATTCACAAAATGTGAAGAATTACACAAGACACATGGAAGGTCTAAGTGGTAAATAGCAGCTGTTAATACTGATTAACCTGTATATTCCACGAACTGATGAGCAGGGATTTACCAGATATAAGAGAAGTACCAGCAGCTAAAAGAAGGTCTAACAATGCAGGACTCTGATAGGGCTTTTTGGAAACACAACATTTATTGTGAAATTACACAGACATGAATGAAAAAAGCTGGTTAGGAGTACTATCTCCTACTATGTAGAAGATTAAATAAAGGAAATCTCACCAAATTCATGGGGAAAATCCAGCTACATAAAAAATACACATAATGAGCTTGACTCAGAAAATAAAATATGAATAAAGAAGTACTAGAAAGAACATGGGGAGGAATGCATGTCAGAATATTGTAGAAAAAAATCCTCCTTGTGGAAGAAGAATGTGAGAAAACAGGTAACACAAATATTGACTAAACCAAGAAAACCAATTCAATGCAATTGATGCTTTGATGGTGGTATCTGATTATCTCATTTGAATGTAGAATTGTGGCCACTTAATTATAAGTGGTAGGAATTTTATATAATTCCTAAAAGAAATGAAGCAGTGGGTGAATTTTTTAGAATATTCTAGAGAAAGGGATGAGGATGAAGGAAATTTTAGCGATGTGACATTGCATGGCTCCCTCACAGAACTATGTGTTCAGTTTCCTCAGGTCGAGAAATTTCCTGGTGGTTTCTGTGTCCACTTAGCATTAATAACCCCTAAAAATATTTTAGAATAAAAAATTTTAGACTTCCTGTGTGTACAGGACCAAGCCTTGCCTGAGCTGAGTGAGATCCATAGAAACTTGAACAATAGCCATAGCCTGAGCAGGCTGTGGGGCAGCTTTCTGTCATCTATGTGTGCACAGGAGTATGCTGTCCTCACACATCTCACAGATAGCAGAAACCATCTTTATCACATCAAATATGAAAATATCTGTACACACACATCACAAGAGATGGAAATAGGGCATAAAAAGATCCAGAGATATTGACCATCTTCACTGCTGGCTGTAGCATCGCTGCTCACATGCACATAAACAGAAATAAATAGCACAGTGGAAAGTGGATGATAGTGTTACCTAAAAGATTGAAACTCTAATGATATCTAAAGTTCAATGATGACACAGTGCTGATGGCTTGGACACAGTTCCTTCAAAAGCATTGTTCAAGCCATAGTTGTACCTTCTGGAAATAAGACACTAACAACATATCCTATCCAACTCATCTCTCTGGGCTAGAGTTTCAAAGAAAAATAAGGGATACACCTGACCGGCAGTTAGCAAAGCAGGACCCAGTCTCTGAGGTGGTGAGGCCCACCCAGTGTGGAGCTCAAAGGTGCCATTGTTCTGCTCCTCTTTATAAAGGGAGTTACCATGTTCCTCCCAGCACAGAGTTGGGAGCAACCCCAGAGCCTCCCGCAAGATGCTGGTGATTCTGCTGTCAGTGGCCCTGCTGGCCCTGAGCTCAGCTGAGAACTTAAACGAAGGTAAAACAGAAGGGGGAGAAGATGTGGTGACTCTGCTTGGGGCTTAGGAGGTGATAATGGTAATTACGGGGAAGAGAGGAGAATGAAAACACAGATGGGGCTGCAGAATTTTCATGCCTAGGATCAGGAGACCTGTTGTGCCCTCATTCCACAGTAAGGGTTTCTAATTTATTTAATGTACAATGAAATCCAATAAAGAATTTGTTCCAGGGAAATGAGAAGGTAAGATTTGCATTTATAGAGAGATAGAACTGTGCTGTGAAGGACGCAGTAGAGAATGCAAGGCAGATTCATGGAAGTCCAGCTGTGAAGATCCTAAACTGATCTCAGTAAGTACATAGGGATGACGGTGGCCTTGCTGTATGGTGGATCAGCATCGATGATGGTGATAAACACACCTCAGAGATACTGCAGAGACAGAGAATTGGATGGGACACTTGTCTCTGTTTAACTAGAGATACAGAAATATCAGAGCCAATCATTGTCATTTTTCTCTCCCTTACATGCAGTATTTCAATGTGCTGGCAGTGGTATGGGTAAGATTGTATTGAAGTGATTACTTCTGGTTACCCCAATTGAGAAAGCATGTGAACATAAGCAATGTATTTATAGGAGACGGAGGGCATAAGAACACCAAAGTATCACATTGAAGTACCTGGCATGTGTAAACTAAATTAGCATTAAGTCTTGAGGGATGCTAGGGAGGGAAAAAAGGGGCTCTTCTATGTTGAGTTCATGGCTGTTGCTCCGTCATAACAACCCTGCCTCCCCTTATACCTTCCTCCCCCTCCACCAGCTTCACAGGCAGTGGCTGATGGGTTAACTTAGGGGATGCATGGGATGTGGTGGGAAGACCCTTTTCCCTGTAGAACACTTGTGAGTCTTGAAAGGTTTGAGATGTAACTTTTCCCATCATCCTATGCTTCTCTTCTAGATGTCAGCCAGGAAGAATCTCCCTCCCTAATATCAGGTAAATCCCAATTCATTCTCAATCTGTTTTGACTGTCTTTTTCTGCTTATGAATGGATCAGTTCTCTAGTTTCGTCTTACCAAAACTTTCCTTTCAGGAATTGATTAATGTTAGTGCCCCTAATAATATAGGCACTCTTCATGCAACCTTGATTCTGGGCATCATGAGCAGGCCACCAAATTGAATGGCAGAGATGCTTGGCTTAGATGACCACAGGAGTGGGTTGCCTTATCTCCCCGGCCAGGAGTGCCTGTTGGGAGATGACAGAAATGGGCAGCATCCTCATTCTGTCTCCTCTTTATACTGAGAGGCCCTCAACTGCTTTGTTCTTCCCCAGTGCTCCACTCCAGAGTTCTATGTCTTCACTGAAAATGCAAAGAAATTAATATCTTGGTCCCATTTTTGTGTGTTTCCTCACTCAGCTTGTTACCCAAACTGATAAAAATTTACTGCAGCTATTCAGTGAATCTTGTGTGGGCTTTTACTCTGTCTTTCTCTTGTCTCTTCTCCTCCAGGAAAGCCACAAGGACCACCCCCACAAGGAGGCAACCAGCCCCAAGGTCCCCCACCTCCTCCAGGAAAGCCACAAGGACCACCCCCACAAGGAGGCAACAAACCTCCCGGTCCCCCACCTCCAGGAAAGCCACAAGGACCACCCCCACAAGGAGGAGGCAAGTCCCGAAGTTCCCGATCTCCTCCAGGAAAGCCACAAGGACCACCCCCACAAGGAGGCAACCAGCCCCAAGGTCCCCCACCTCCTCCAGGAAAGCCACAAGGACCACCCCCACAAGGAGGCAACAAACCTCCAGGTCCCCCACCTCCAGGAAAGCCACAAGGACCACCCCCACAAGGAGGCAGCAAGTCCCGAAGTTCCCGATCTCCTCCAGGAAAGCCACAAGGACCACCCCCACAAGGAGGCAACCAGCCCCAAGGTCCCCCACCTCCTCCAGGAAAGCCACAAGGACCACCCCCACAAGGAGGCAACAAACCTCCCGGTCCCCCACCTCCAGGAAAGCCACAAGGACCACCCCCACAAGGAGGCAGCAAGTCCCGAAGTTCCCGATCTCCTCCAGGAAAGCCACAAGGACCACCCCCACAAGGAGGCAACCAGCCCCAAGGTCCCCCACCTCCTCCAGGAAAGCCACAAGGACCACCCCCACAAGGAGGCAACCAGCCCCAAGGTCCCCCACCTCCTCCAGGAAAGCCACAAGGACCACCCCCACAAGGAGGCAGTAAGTCCCGAAGTTCCCGATCTCCTCCAGGAAAGCCACAAGGACCACCCCCACAAGGAGGCAACCAGCCCCAAGGTCCCCCACCTCCTCCAGGAAAGCCACAAGGACCACCCCCACAAGGAGGCAACAAACCTCCAGGTCCCTCACCTCCAGGAAAGCCACAAGGACCACCCCCACAAGGAGGCAGTAAGTCCCGAAGTTCCCGATCTCCTCCAGGAAAGCCACAAGGACCACCCCCACAAGGAGGCAACCAGCCCCAAGGTCCCCCACCTCCTCCAGGAAAGCCACAAGGACCACCCCCACAAGGAGGCAACAAACCTCCAGGTCCCCCACCTCCAGGAAAGCCACAAGGACCACCCCCACAAGGAGGCAGTAAGTCCCGAAGTTCCCGATCTCCTCCAGGAAAGCCACAAGGACCACCCCCACAAGGAGGCAACCAGCCCCAAGGTCCCCCACCTCCTCCAGGAAAGCCACAAGGACCACCCCCACCAGGAGGCAACAATCCTCAAGGTCCCCCACCTCCAGCAGGAGGCAATCCCCGGCAGCCCCGGGCACCTCCTGCTGGACAGCCCCAGGGACCACCACCCCCTCCTCAAGGGGGCAGACCTTCCAGACCTCCCCAGGGACAGCCTCCCCAGTAATCTAGGATTCAGTGACAGGTATGATTCCACTTTATTCTTCACCAAGTGCTCTAATTGCTACAGTTCTCCAGCTTTATTGTGCCAATGAATCAGCTAAAAGCCCATTGACATTGTATTGTCCTAGAACCCATTTCTAAAGATTTGTATTCAGATATTCTGGAAATGGGTAACAAGATCCTATATTTGTAACAAACTCTTTAAGGAATTCTGATGTTGAGAAACAAAATTCCAAATAATCTGTCTTAAATTGTGTTGGCAAGGAGGAAGCAGTACCATGTTCTCTCTGGCGCTCTGTTTTCTGTGCACAAACTCAGAGACCTCCCATTTAAAGTTTTCACCTGAGCACTGTTTGCTCAGTCCTTCCTCACACCAGCCTCTCGAGTCCAGTATTCCTGCCAAGTGGTCCCTGAACTTTCAGCAGCTAAATGGTGTCTCATTTTTTAAATTCTTACTTTTCAATGAGTACATGATTAAGCTAACAAAAAATACCTAATGAAACGGAAAAATATGAATCTAAATTTAAAGGCATAACTCATCCTACCTGCCTCCCCTCCTTCAGAAAACTACCACTGTTAACTTTATGGCATCTTCTGTTTGAAATATTTATGTGTGCATAGGCAACTAGAATATTTTTCCCCTAGAATTAGTACCATAGTTTATATTTAGGTACATATGTTAGTCATTTAAAAAGTATATTTCTTTGAAAATTTCCATAAGTGTGTATGAAGCTAAGTGGATCTCTTCAGTGGTTATCTGTTTGTTTTTACAATTTTATACTACTCCATTATGTGGCTGCACCGTTATTTCTTTAACCAATCTGTGTCACTGGAAACTGAGGGTGGTTTCAGCTTCTCACTATTATAAAATATGTTCCAGTTCCCATCTGTGTAAATATATCCCTGAGCAAATTCAGCAGAAAGTAATAACAAGTTAAGAATGATCTTCTCTCTTCATTACATAAGGAACAATTTGGAGCACATGTGCAAGGGCATCAAAAGAGTGAACACACAAAAAATTAGGGAGGAAACACAGGAGGTAGAAGGGATAGGGGGAGAGAGGATGGGCTCTCATGTACTCTACTGCAGCAACACCAGTGAGGAATTCGACATTTCGTGTCATGTCAAGTCTGGTCTGTGATCTTCTTTGTTTGTTTGTTTCAGGAAGTGAATAAGAAGATGACGGTGATTCAAATGATTCAAATGCCATGACATTGGAACAAGGTCGTCATAGCTCTAACTTTAATATACCAATAAAATAATCAGCTTGCAATTTCTGATTGTGGTGTCTGTTTCTCAATATTTGTGAATGTGGGATCTGAGGACCAAGAAGACTTTATAAGAACATCTAGGAACCCTTCTTCTTGATGCTCCAGGAAATTTCTCTCCGCCTTAATCCTAATTTAGCCAGGTGCCATGAAAAAAATATTTTACTATTTCTCTACTTCCCTCACTTCTATTTTTTTCCCCCCAAGATGGAGTCTTGCTGTATCACCCAGGCTGGAGTGCAGTGGCAGGATCTTGGCTCACTGCCCCCTGCATCTCCTGGGTTCAAGCTATTCTCCTGCCTCAGCCTTATCTGAGATGATAGGTGCCCACCATCATGCACAGCTAATTTTTGTATTTTTAGTAGAAATGGGGTTTCCCCATGTTGGCCAGGCTGATCTCCATCCCCTGACCTCAGGTGGTCTGCTTGCTTCGGCCTCTGAAACTGCTGGGATTATAGGTGTGAGCCACCATGCCTGGCCCTTCCCTGACTTCTATAGCATAAATTGAAATTTTAAAATTATTTTCAGATTGTTTACTGATATTCCAGTGATCTTAAGGACAAAAAACACAACAAATGCAACAAAGTCACAGAAGCTGAATGAAATCCTTATAATTTCTAAGAAACTGAGTTTGGTTTCATGGCAATGAATATGGGCCTATGCTTCTTATCCCCAGAACCCTCTCTATCTCATTGACCCTATTTTAACAGTGATTGCTTCTCTCCCTTCCTGTGTTCCTCACCATTCTTTAATGAATCTTGAATGGATTTCATGAAGGAGGCAGCATGATTTTAAGGAGCAAAGAATTTGGACACTCTCAGGTTTTAATTACGTCCTAATTCTTTTTCTTACTATCTCTGGACTCTTAAAAGGCTACTTGGCTTCTCAGAGCTTCAATTTCCTCATCAAAAATGAGCATAATCATAACAACTACCTTACAGTATGGAGACTAATGAGATAACATACACACCAAAAACCTTGCAGAAACTGGCATGTCTGCTTCTCAAGCAAGGAAGGTTCAATATTAGAAACTGCCTCTGTGCCCACTGATAGTCTCAGATAATTCACTAAGAAGTCAGAAAAGTCAGAACAGAATGATCTCACCATAACCACCACTAAGTTGAGCAACCCAAGTTCAGTTGAAACCCAGGTCTCTGGCTTCCCTCCTGTTATCATAGGTGAAGCCTTCCTACCCCTATCTCTTAACTTCCCACTTTATTGTGAACCACATTGTGTGGTCAAGGATTTTGCCTCTGCATGTGACCCATTTGTCTCCTCTTTCTTACATCTATGCTCCATGGGATTATTTCAATCAGCAAAAGCCTGCTGAAACATCACCCATTTCTACAGAAGTCTTCCTAAGACTCTTAGTACTTCTTTCCTACCATATTATTTATGTGCCATTTTTATTGGAAAAGTTCTTGAAACGTATGTATGTGATTATTTACCCATCCCCCGCACCTCCAAATTTTTCTTATGCACACGTTATGGATGCTTTTGTTCTGCCTAGTGACCTGGAAATCACAAAGATATCTATAGCGAACTTTATTGTATTAGGAAATCTTTCTGTAATACGTTAGGTCCTAAAAAGATCATGAAAAATGCATATTACATTTAAAAAGCTCTGCATGGATTCCAAAATTTTTTGAACCAAAATGAACTCAGATTGTATTGTCACAACATGTGTGAACAGGATCTACCTCACAGCATCATGAAGTCTAAGACAGTATTTTGAAAAGAGCCTCTATGACAGCAACATGTACTCTGATCAAACTATAGTGACTGCAAACATCTAATTTATGGTGAAGCCTGGGCAGAAAAATGGAGAAATAATTGATGCTTTTCAAAAAGTTTAAGAGGCCAATGGCCAAGAAAATCAGAAGCTCACAGATAGATAACTCATTTTAAGCAGGGATGATATGATTTTGAACATAAAGCCTACAGGGGCTGACCACTCATATTAACTTGCAAAGAAAAAATTCATCTTGTTGATACCATAATATAAGAGGATTAGTGATTAACAGTACAAACAATAGCCAACACAGCCGACTTCTCCATTGGTTTAGCTGACATGATTCTAACTGGATAACGAAAGTTGAGGATACATTTCCACCCAATGGATGTCAAAACTCTTGCACCAAGATCAGCTACAAACAAGAACTGAAGTTTCTTGAAAATTCAAAAAAAAGATATTAAGATCCTGAAGAATTTGTTCAAAGAATTGTAACAGGAATTGAAACATGGCTTGATCTGTACAATCTGCAACCAAACACAATGAAAGCAATGGCTACACAGAGGTGGCCGTTAAAGCAAGAGTGGATGGGCAAATCGCAAAGGTCAGGGCAAAATTTATTTTTAAATCTCTCAGTGTTTTGCTTGTTGACTTTCTGGAGGGCCAAAGAATGACAATAAGTGCTTATTATGAGAATGTCCTGAGATGCTGTCAGCTATAAAATCTAACATGCAGGTTAAAGGCAATCTCTTTTCTCCCTGTTGTTGTTAAGTTGTTAACTTAGAAAATGAAGCAACATTTTTTTATTAGCCATGAGTGTCCATGTGGTATCTCCTATTTTCTAAGAAGGTTCTGAGCTATAGCACAAGTTCACCACTAAATTACAGAAGATGGAATAATTTTAGAAATCTAGAGAAGCATAGGATATTTCCAAAGGAGGCATAGATCCTGGCTGAAGGGAGGAAATTGTTTAAGGATGAAGGAAGGACAATTATTAGCTGTTCTCCATTGAATATGGGCTCAATAATTATTCATTGGAATGAAATTTTGAGAGTGGTTTTTACTTTATGAGGAAAGATGTTGCTTAATTGCCATGTGTTAATAGCCATGATAATTTCATTCCTCTCTAATATTTTATAAACTGGAACAAACACATTAGAATGGCCACAAAAAAGCATGAAATGAATGTTTGGAAAGTATAATAGCTTTCCTAAGGCTGCAATAAATAACACATTACCACAAAGTGAGTGGCTTTGTAGCTCAGAAGTCAGAAATGGGTCTCACTGGCTTAAATCCATGTGAAAAGGGTGTTTCATGCTGGAGTCTCCAGGGCAGAACCCATTTTCTTGCCCACATTCCTTGGCCCTCTTCCATCTTCAATGCCAGCAATAGCCAGATGAGCCTCCCATCACATCACATCATGACACATCACGTCACGTCACGTCACGTCACATCACCCTGGCACTGACTCTTCTGCCTCCTCATTCAACATTTAAGTATGTTGTGATTACATTGCTTGTACTTGGATGATCCCGTAAAGTCTCTCTGTATTCAGGTCAATTGATTAGCAAACTTAATACCCCTTTGTCATGTAAGTTAACATATACACTGATTCTGGGAATTAGGAAGGGTGTGTCTCTGGGAGGCCATTAATCTTCATAGCACAGAAGGGATGGATGTCTTTCTCCCCTGGAATTGGTTTGATTCAGGGCAGGTGGAGAGAATTGCCCAGGCGTCTTCCAGATATTTGCATGAGAATATGAATGAATTTATGTAAAATTAGTTGTAATGCCAATATTTGTACTTGAAGTATATATCTATACAATAGTGTAAGTCACAAACTGAAATGGCAGAAATTTACTTTCAATAACCATTTTCATTTCATGTAATAGTTAATAATTTACAGCAATTTTGTTTATTTTATATTTATACTCATTTTGATTGTTTTCTTTCTTTCTGTCTTCTGTGGATTCCTTGAAAAGGTGTTTTGATTCCATTTTAGTTGATCTGCAATGTTTTTGAGTGTCTTTCTGTATACAGCATTTTTAGTGGTTGCTCTGGGTATAACATTACATATACATAGTTTGTCACAGTCTAGTGGTGTGCTCATTTTACCCTCTGGGGGTGAAATATGAAAACTTTATATCCCTGTTATTTACCAACCTCTGTTTGTAATATAATCATCTTAAATATATCTCTACATGCATTTAGCAAAAACAGTACGTTCTATAATTTTTGCTTCAACATGACATTATTGTCTTTCAGTTTTGTAGCTCAGAAATCTGAATCGGGTCTCACTTGGTTAAATCCATGTGTCAAGGCTGAGTTTCTTTCTGGGCGCTCCAGAGAAGAATGTTAGTTTTTGCCTCATTCCCTAGACCTCTTTCCTCTTCAACATTAGCAATAGCCGGTTGAGCAATTTGAAACTCGTGCAGAAAATTTGAGAAAAAAAGGGAAATGTTTTGTGTTTACTTACTTTTTCCCCACTTTCTGTTGCTTTTTTTGTTTTCTTTTTTTGCTTCATTCTTGCTGTTCCAGAAGTTCCTCTTCTATACTTTCTTTTCTGTTTAGAGTACTTGCTTGAGCCATTTTAAAAAATTGGTTTGTTGGAAACAAATTCTGTTAGGATTTTTCTTTTCATTCTTTTGAGAGTGACTGGATTTCTTTCTCCTTATTGAAGGATAGTTTTATTGGACATAAACCTCTGGTTGGCAATTTTTTTCTTTCAGCACTTCAAATATTTGAGCTACATTCTTCTGTTGTTTTCTGCTTTCTGGTAGTAACGCCACAGTTATTCACATTGTGTTTTTCCTATAGGTATGGTATTATTTCTTTCTATCTGCCTTTAAAACATTTTCTTTGTTTTAATTTTCAGAAATTTGACTACAATGTTGCTGGGCATAGATTTCCTTGGATATATTTTGGTTGGGATTTGCTCAATTTATTGCATCTGCAGGTTTACGCCCATTGCAAGTTTGGGGGTTTCAGCCTTTCTATCTTTGAGTCCTTTTTCAATACCATCTTCATTGTTCTCTTTTTCTGAAACTCAGATTGCATGATTGTCGCATCATTTGTTATAGCCTTTCTTATTTGTGACACAAACAAAATTTTTTTGACTATTTAACCCGGTGTTGTTCAGAGTATATAATTCCTATTAATACAAACTCAAGAACGCTGTGTCCTCCATCATTTTCTTTCTGCTGTTGATCACACATAATGAATTAAAAAATTTTATACATTATATATCACAGTTCTAAAATTTCTATTTTATCTTATATGCTTTATTTTTCTCTGCTGAGAAGTTTTTTTCTATTTTGAGAGTGTACACATTGACCTCTTAAAGGATGGCTATAACAGCTGCTTTAAAGTCTCATCATTTCAATATCCAATTTGCTTTGAAATTGTTATCTCTTGATTGTCTCATTCCTTAATAATTGGTCAATTATTTCTGGTTTTTTAAAGTATACTGGATTATTTTCTATTTTGTCTTGCACACATGCATTTCCTCTGTTTGCAATACAGAAAACTTTCAAAAAGGCAAGCTTTGGACATTGGAGGGCAGAGACACTAGTGCTGCATTGTAATCCACTGGGTGATTCAAATGCCAGAAGGGTTTGTCCCACTAACATTTTTCTACTTGGAGCTTGTGCCTGGGGGTTTCTCTCTGTCTCTAATAAGGTAATGTTATAAGTATTTAATATCATACCATACGTTCCAATGTAAAAACTACAAAAAACTGTGTGAATGTGTCCCAAAAGCCCAATTTAGAAAGTCTTTCTGTCTTTTTTCTTTTGTGTACTGTTGACTCAAACCACATCAATTGAAGTCAGGTACTTCTTTTTTCTTTTCTTCCTACAGGAACAGCAGAGTTTGACATCTGTTTATTAGAAGCTATCACAGTAGTCAGGCGGCTCTGCTGTCTTCTGATTGGGCATTGATAGAGTGCAGGACAATGAGGCTCAGGTAAAAAGAATATCTACTAGCCTGGCATGGTGGCTCATGCCTCTAATTCCACTACTTTTGGAGGCTGAGGTGTGAGAACTTCTTGATGCCAGGAATTCCAGATCAGCTTGGGCAACATAGTAAGACCCACTGTCTTTACAAAAAATTACGAATTTATCATGTCTCAGTGGGTGTGCCTGTAGTCCTAGCGACTTAGGATAGTTAGATGGAAGGATTACTTGAGCCCAGGAGATTGAGGCTGCAGTGAGTCAGGATTGTGCCACTGCACTCTAGCTTAAGCTATAGAGCAGGTCCCAGTATTTAAAAAGAAAAAGAAAAAAAAGAATGACTAGAGCAACCAAAAAGGCTTTTTTCCTTAGCTTTTTGCCCAGATTCAATGTTCTTTAAAGTGCATCTCTCAGTGTCTAGAGAGGACACAGACTTGGTTTCTCTTCCTTTCCTTCTTCTCACATGCCACTGTAGCTCCATCCAGTGGCTTTCAGTACACCTTCCCCACTCTCACAGAACCAAGTACTGTGGTGATTTGAGCAGTTATAAGCAATTTGAGTCCTTACCCTACTTGATATCTTGCAATATGTTGGTATGAGTGTATAGGACCTTTGGTCCTCCTTGGGTCAGTGAGATCTCAGGCCCAGCCTGAATCCTTAACAGAATTGAGATTGGAGTAGAGGAAAAGAAGTAATAAAGGAGATATGGACTAAGTGTTTTCATGCAAGTAAGCAAGACACATTTACTTACAAATTCAAGCAGTGCAGACACTGCTCAAGGCTCAGCTGAATAAACATCAGAATTATACATTTCCCCAATGACCTGTAACAGCTTTGGGGAATCTTTGGTCTTTCTATCTCTTGTTATCTGTGGAAGAGAGTCAAAATTAAAGTCTCATTTGTGAAGTGTGTTTTAATTCTAACAGCTGATACTCAGGTTTCAGCCATTTCCCAATCCTAATCATTAATGAGCAACATAAAGGGAGAATATTGAGAATATTTATTGACCAATCTTCATACATTTTCGTCAGCATGGCCGGTATTGGTATGTCTTTTTTACATTATTAACTGAAGAATACTGGATGCCCTTTACAGACATTATGACATCATGAAATGAAAAGAAAACCAAGGGAACCAAGTTAGGATTGTAATGTGAATCGTTAATGATTTTCCATCAGAGCTCTCACACAATGGCCCTGTTTGATGAGAGAAATGAGCAGGAGCAATGTTGTGGTGAAGGACTCTGCTGAAGCTTCCCCAGGCATTTCTCTACTAAAGCTTTGGCTTTCTGACCACATTCTCAGAATAAGCAGATATTGTCATTCTTTTGCCCTCCAGAAAGTCAACCAGCAAAATGCCTCATGCTTCCCAATAAACTCTTGCCATGACCTTTGCACTTTTCTTATCCACTTTTGCTTTGACTGGACTTTCCACCTCTTGGTAGCTATTGCTTTAACGTATTTGTTTTCAGGATTGTACTGGTAAAGACAGGTTGCATCTCCTGTTAGAATTCCTTGAAGAAATGCTTCAAGATCTTCATCCCCCTTACTTAAAATTTCATGGAAAGTTCTGCTCCTGTCTGTAGCTTATATTTTTGCTATAGTTTTGGCATCCATTGAATGAAAATTTACTCAACATTAATTACTCAATTCGAATCAGGTAAGGGGAATCAATTGAGAATTTTGCAGTGTTGGCTCTTGTTTGTACTGATAATTATTGGTTGTTTTCTAATAGGGTATAAACAAGATGAATTTTATCCATGCAATTAGATATGAATCCTCTGTGTCTATGGACTTTAGGTTCAACCTTGTCTTATCCCTTCTTGAAATTAGTTACCTACTTGTGAACTGCCAATTTTTAGGGCCATTATCCCTATCAGTGTTTCAGAAAGCATCATTGATTTCACCTTCTTCTACCCAAGCTTCACCATGAAGTTCATGTTTATACTCTCTTTAATTTTAGAAGAATTCATGATGCTGTCATAGGGGACCTTTTGAACTTGCTGTTATTTTTCTTGATGCCTCAAGTAGCTCCTGTTCAGACATGTTATAGCATGTCAATATGAGTGTATTTTGGTGCAAAAATTGGAATCTATTCTTTTTTAAATATAACATACTTTTTCCATGAACATTTTACAGTCCCAATGCATTACAGAAAGGCTTCCTAATACAATAAAATTTGCTACACATAAATTTGATTTTTCCAGGTGACTGGGTAGATTGATTTTTTGTTTTTCTCCTGGCATATACAGGGTGAGGAATTCTTTTTGTTTGGATTTCTTGTGAGATATGAATAAAAATGTTGGTCACTTAAAATGGTATCCACAGTTTAGCCAATGTCTCCTGAGAAAAGTGTGTGTAAGAATGCATAAAGAAGCACTTCATGATCCTGATTGCCAGTGATTTTTTTCATTTATAAAAAAGAAGAAATTGGCTGGGGATGGTGGCTCATTCCTGTAATCCCAGCACTTTGGGAGGCCAAGGCGGGTGTATCATGAGGTCAGGAGTTCAAGATCAGCTAGGCCAAGATGGTGAAACCCTGTCTCTGCTAAAACTAAAAAAATGAGCCAGGCCCAGTGACAGGTGCCGGTAATCCAAGCTACTCAGGAGGCTGAGGCAAGAGAATCGCTTGAAACCGGGTGGCAGAGGTTGCAGTGAGCAGAGACTGTGCCACTGCACTGCAGCCTGGGTGACAGAGGGAGACTTTGGAAAAAAAAAAAAAAGAAGAAGAAGAAATTAATCATGTGCATGACTAATTATATACAAAGATGAGGAACAGGGGAATGTAGAAGCCTATGTAATGTGCTTATGATTTAGAAACACCTTTAGGAAAATAGTTTTGTTTGTTTTTTTTCCACTTCACCTGGCCATGTCTTAAGAAAAGCTTTACTTCAAGCAGGTCCTAAAACTAGTACCTGAGTTTCTTGTCTGGATCTAATTTCTTCTCACTTTCTTGAAAATAAACAAATATGTTAATAAATGCAAAGAGCAGTGGAGCAAAGGAGGCAAGAATTGAGGCTCTGGAGACTACCACCATCTACACCACTTACTACCTTTATAACAATCTTGGCATGTGCTTCCGTCATCTCATCTATAAAATGAAGATTGTAATAAAAATTATTACTATCTAATAAGATGGTTCTGAAGATTATATGGCACAGAGTCAATGCTTGGTAAATATTTCCTATTATAATCTGTCATGTTACAATAGGCTTGTGGAATATGAATGTGCTAATGTAATTGTGAAAGGTATGTTTATGAAGACTCTACTGTAAGTCACAATATGAGAACCACTATCATAATAGGGTAGCCCGAATTTTTAGAAAAATCTAAGCAAAGTACACTTCTCAAAGACAGTTGTGTTGAATTGTTAACTATATCATCATAATGCTTAGTTGATTAAATGGGTACGATTGTTAAACACAGAGGAACTCCCCTCAGGCCACGGGGACTAAATGCAATTTGCTCACTATCACCACAACTCTGTTGATATTCATCTTCTGGGCAAACCACTCTTTAGTTGTTTTAGACAAACCAGTGCATTGTAAAGTTGAAGAAAATTCTTCTTTCAGTCCCATGCATAGAGCTCCCCAGTCTTTGAGAATGACACATGCGGGTGTGAAAAAACTTAGGTGTGAACTTTACAAGATCTTACTAAAAGGAAAATCAGGAAAACTTAGAGGATATGAAGGAAGAAGGTAATATCTAATTTCTATTATTAAAAGATCACACTGGCTATTGTGAGGAGAAGTGATATGGAATGTGGTGGGAGCAGGAAGGTTACCAGGCCAGCTAAGGGCTGTTCTAGTCCTCCAGGAGAGAGGGTCATGCCCCCATTAGAGCCTTATATTAGAGATTATGCAAGGGGTCATCTTGGGATGTGTTTTGAGGTGGAGCCCACTGTATTTGCTTATATGCAGTGCTTGGTGTGGAGTGAAAAGTAAAAAGTGACTCCTATGTTCTTGAGAACTCTGTAAAAAAATTATTGTTTTAGTAAAGATTAGGAGGTATCATGGGCTGCATTGTTTTTACCCAAATTTATATGTTGAAATCCTATCCCCGTACCTCAGAATATGATTGTGTTTGGAAAGAAGTTCTTTTTATAGAGGTACCTAAATGAAAATTAGGCTATTAAGATGGTCCCAATCTAATCAGACTCCGGTTGTTATAAGAAAGGAAGTTTTGGTCACACGGAGGGACACCAGGGGTGCATGTGTACAGAGAAACCCATGTGTGAAGACAAAACAAAAAAATAGCCAAGTCAAATGGAAGAAGAGACATCTTAGAAGAACTGAACCTGTTAACACCTTGATCATGGGCTGTGAGTCCCCAGAACTGTGAGAAAATCAATTTCTGTTGTTAAATTACACAGTGTGTGGTATTTTTTTAGGAGAGACATAACAAATTATGTCAGGGGAGAGCAGTTTTATGACGCAGAAATCAAGACTCTTGTTTGAGACAATATATGTTTACATCCATATTAGAAGGCAAGTGGATTGTTGAGAGCTTCAACTGACTGAAACATGCCTGAGCTCTTGCTGCAGACCTGCTCCTTTCTTTGACCCACCCTCGCTCACTGATAGAGTCTCTTTTGGCTCTTCTGTCACCTCTGTTTTATTTGTGTGTGGAGAGTTCATAGCTGATATTTATTCTTCCCTAATACACTAATGTCAGAGAAAGGGCCTGAGCTGAGTGATATTTGAAGGCAATGTCTGCTGTCTTCCTGTACTCACCAAGCCAAGGGGGAGTCTTTCTTTCACCAGGACTACCACTTCTACAGCAACCTATGCAACAAGGCAAGTCTGCAAAGCACTCCTCTCTGCTCCTTCCCTCTGATCTTCCTTTCCTACTTGAAGGTCTACTGTAAGTCACTAGGCAGGACCATTTATCTCCAGTTTCTCTGTCCAAATGGTATGTGTAGAAACCAATGACCATCATTCCAATAACATTACCATGCCTGCTAGGCCAAGCAAATACTCTATGCCCCCCATAAAGCACATGAAGCCAAATTTCAACTGTTTTATTATTGCATAGCCAAAGAAGAATTCCTAACTGGTAATATATTTCCTCTTTAGCAAACATCCCTAATATTCCAGAGGGGTGGGGGAGGAAAACAACAATCTGTCTAAACACCAGCCAATGGCAGAGTAATCAGCAACAAACTTCATTGTATGAAGAGGCCTTCCAATAATTAAGGGGTATCCAAACTGTTTTTGGAAAATACATATTTTTTAAAAGTCTGCATTGATATAAACTTTTTTTGTACAAAAGTACATTTGTACTAACTTGTTACATGTCTGAACAGGATCTAGTTCAGTTAATAACATGATTGAGAAAGCAGTTTGAAAACAGCTTCTATCAGAGCAACAAAAATTCCACTAAAATTTTAGGAAGAACAAATATCAAGTTTATGGTGAAGCTTGGGTGGAGAGATGGTGACATCACTGATGCATTAGGAAATATTTGTGGCCAAGTAAATCGGACCTTCACAAATGGATAACTCACTTTAAGAAGCAATGAGAGGAGATCCTTCCAAGATGGCCGAATAGGAACAACTCCAGTCTACAGCTCCCAGCGTGAGCGGCGCAGAAGGCAGGTGATTTCTGCATTTTCAACTAAGGTACCAGGTTCATCTCACTGGGACTTGTTAGACAGTGGGTGCAGCCCATGGAGTGTGAGCCAAAGCAGGGCAGGGCATTGCCTCACCCGGGAAGTTCAAGGGGTCAGGGAATTCCCTTTCCTAGCCGACGGAAGCCGAGAGACTGTACTTGGAAAATTGGGACACTATTGCCCTAATACTGCACTTTTACATGGTCTTAGCCAATGGCACACCAGGAGATTATATCTCATATCTGGCTCAGTGGGTCCCATGCCCACAGAGCCTTGCTCACTGCTAGAACAGCAGTTCTAGATCAAACTGCGAGGTGGCAGCGAGGCTGGGGGACGGGCATCCACCATTGCTGAGGCTTGACTAGGTAAACAAAGAGGCCAGGAAGCTCAAACTGGGTGGAGCCCACTGCAGCTCAGTGAGGCCTGCCTGCCTCTGTAGACTCCACTTCTGGGGGCAGGGCATAGGTGAGCAAAAGGCAGCAGAAACTTCTGTAGTCTTAAATGTCCCTGTCTGACAGCTTTGAAGAGAGTAGTCGTTCTCCCAGCACAGAGATTGAGAGCTGAGAATGGACACATTGCCTCCTCAAGTGGTTCCCTGACCACCGAGTAGCCTAACTGTGAGACACCTCCCAGTAGGGGCTGACTGACACTTCGTACAACCAGATGCCCATCTGGGACAAAGCTTCCAGTGGAAGGATCAGGCAGCAGCATTTACTGTTCTGCAATATTTGCTGTTCTGCAGCCTCCACTGGTGAAACCCAAGCAAACAGGGTCTGGAGTGGACCTCCATCAAACTCCAGCAGAAATACAGCCCAGGGTCCTGCTGTTAGAAGGAAAACTAACAAACAGGAAGGAATAGCATCAACATCAACAAAAACGACATCTGCACCAAAACCCCATCTGTACATCACCATCATCAAAGACCAAAGGTAGATAAAACCACAAAGATGGGGAGAAACCAGAGCAGAAAAGCTGAAAATTCTAAAAATCAGAGCACCTCTTCTCCTCCAAAGGATTGCAGCTCCTCGCCAGCAATTGAACAAAGCTGGACAGAAAATGACTTTGACAAGTTGACAGAAGTAGGCTTCAGAAAAATGGTAATAACAAACTTCTCTGAGCTAAAAGAGGATGTTTGAACCCATCACAAGGAAGCTAAAAACCTTGAAAAGAGATGAGAAGAATGGCTATCCAGAATAAACAGCATAGAGAAGACCTTAAATGAACTGATGGAGCTGAAAACCACGGCATGAGAACTACATGACACATCCACAAGTTTCAGTGGCTGATTTGATCAAGTGGAAGAAAGGGTATCAGTGATGGAAGATCAAATGAATGAAATGAAGTGAGAAGTGAAGCTAAGAGAAAAAAGAGTAAAAAGGAACAAACAAAACCTCCAAGAAATATGGGACTATGTGAAAAGACCAAATCTACATTTGATTGGTGTACCCAAAAGTGATGGGGAGAATGGAACCAAGTTGGAAAACACTCTGCAGGATATTATCCAGGAGAAATTCCCCAACATGGCAAGGCAAGCCAACATTCAAATTCAGGAAATACAGAGAACGCCACAAAGATACTGCTTGAGAAGAGCAACCCCAAGACACATAATTGTCAGATTCACCAAGGTTGAAATGAAGGAAAAAATGTTAAGGGCAGCCAGAGAGAAAGGTCGGGTTACCCAGAAAGTGAAGCCCATCAGCCTAACAGCTGATCTCTCGGCAGAAACTCTACAAGCCAGAAGAGAGTGGGGGCCAATATTCAACATCCTTAAAGAGAAGGATTTTCAATCCAGAATTTCATATCCAGCCAAACTAAGCTTCATAAGTGAAGGAGAAATAAAATCCTTTACAGGCAAGCAAATGCTAAGAGATTTTGTCACCACCAGGCCTGCCTTACAAGAGCTCCTGAAGGAAGCACTAAACATGGAAACGAACAACCAGTACCAGCCACTGCAAAAACAGGTCAAATTGTAAAGACTATCATTACTAGGAAGAAACTGCATCAACTAACGAGCAAAATAACCAGCTAACATCATAATGACAGGATCAAATTCACACATAACAGTATTAACCTTAAATGTAAATGGGCTAAATGCTGCAATTAAAAGACACAGACTGGCAAATTGGATAAAGAGTCAAGACCCATCAATGTGCTGTATTCAGGAGACTCATCTCATGTGCAGAGACACACATAGACTCAAAATAAAGGGATGGAGGAAGATCTACCAAGGAAATGGAAAACAAAAAACAGCAGGGGTTGCAATCCTAGTCTCTGATAAAACAGACTTTAAGCCAACAAAGATCAAAACAAACAAAGAAGGCCATTACATAATGGTAAAGGAATCAATTCAACAAGAAGAGCTAACTATCCTAAATATGTATGCACCCAATACAGGAGCACCCAGATTCATAAAGCAAGTCCTTAGAGACCTACAAAGAGACTTAAACTCCCACACAATAATAATGGGAGACTTAACACTCCACTGTCAACATTAGACAGATCAACGAGACAGAAAGTTAGCAAGGATACCCAGGAATTGAACTCAGCTCTGCACCAAGCAGACCTAATAGACATCTACAGAACTCTCCACCCTAAATCAACAGAATATACATTCTTCTCAGCACCACACCACACTTATTCCAAAATAGACCACATAGTTGGAAGTAGAGCACTCTGCAAATGCAAAAGAACAGAAATCATACAAAACTGTCTCTCAGACCACAGTGCAATCAAATTAGAACTGAGGATAAAAAACTCACTCAAAACCACACAACTACATGGAAACTGAACAACCTGCTCCTGAATGACTACTGGGTACATAACGAAATGAAGGCAGAAATAATGATGTTCTTTGAAACCAATGAGAACAAAGACACAATGTACCAGAATCTCTGGGACACATTTAAAGCAGTGTGTAGAGGGCAATTTATAGCACTAAATGCCCATAGGAGAAAGCAGGAAAGATCTAAAATCCATACCCTGACATTACAATTACAAGAAATAGAGAAACAAGAGCAAACACATTCAAAAGCTTGCAGAAGGCAAGAAGTAACTAAGATCAGAGCAGAACTGAAGGAGATAGAGACAGACAAAACCCTTCAAAAAATAAATGATTGCAGGAGCTGGTTTTTTGAAAAGATCAACAAAATTGATAGACTGCTAGCAAGACTAATAAAGAAGAAAAGAGAGAAGAATCAAACAGATGTAATAAAAAATTATAAAGGGGATATCACCACCGATCCCACAGAAATACAAACTACCACCAGAGAATACTATAAACACCTCTATGCAAATAAACTAGAACATCTAGAAGAAATGGATAGATTCCTGGACACATACACTCTCCCAAGACTAAACCAGGAAAGAGTTGAATCCCTGAATTGACCAATAACAGGCTCTGAAATTGAGGTAATAATTAATAGCCTACCAACCAGAAAGAAGTCCAGGACCTGATGGATTCCCAGCTGAATTCTATGAGAGTTACAAACAGGAGCTGGTCCCATTCCTTCTGAAACTATTCCAATCAATAGAAAAAGAGGGAATGCTCCGTAACTTATTTTTTTTGAGGCTGGTATCATCCTGATACCAAAAGCTGGCAGAGGCGCAACAAAAAAGGAAATTTTAGATGAATATCCCCGATGAACATAGAAGCAAAAATCCTCAGTAAAATACTGGCAAACCGAATCCAGCAGCACATCAAAAAGCTTATCCACCACGATCAAGGTGGCTTCATCCCTGGGATGCAAGACCAGTTCAACATACTCAAATCAATAAATGTAATCCAGCATATAAACAGAACCAAAGACAAAAACCACATGATTATCTCAATAGATGCAGAAAAGGCCTTTGACAAAATTCAACAGCCCTTTGTACTAAAAACTCTCAATAAACCAGGTATTGATGGGGCGTATCTCAAAATAATGAGTTATTTATGACAAACCCACTGCCAATATCATACTGATTGGGCAAAAACTGGAAGTATTCCCTTTGAAAACGGGCACAAGACAGGGATGCCCTTTCTCACCACTCCTATTTAATATGGTGTTGGAAGTTCTGGCCAGGGCAATCAGGCAGCAGAAAGAAATAAAGGGTATTCCATTAGGAAAAGAGGAAGTCAAATTGTCCCTTTTTGCAGATGACATGATTGTATATCTAGAAAACCCCATCGTCTCAGCCCAAAATCTCCTTAAGCTGATAAGCAACTTTAGCAAAGTCTCAGGATACAAAATCAATGTGCAAAAATCACAAGCATTCCTATACACCAATAACAGAAAAACAGAGAGCCAAATCATGAGTGAGTTCCCCCTCACAATTGCTACAGAGAATAAAATCCCTAGGAATCCAACTTACAAGGGATGTGAAGGACCTCTTCAAGGAGAACTACAAACCATTGCTCAACAAAATAAAAGAGGACACAAATAAATGGAAGAACATTTTATGCTCATGGATAGGAAGAATCAATATTGTGAAAATGGCCATGCTGCCCAAGGTAATTTATAGATTCAATGCCATCCCCATCAAGCTCCCAATGACTTTCTTCACAGAATTGGAAAAAACTACTTTAAAGTTCATATGGAACAAAAAATGAGCCCACATTGCCAAGAGAATCCTAAGGCAAAAGAATAAAGCTGGAGGCATCACACCACCTGACCTCAAACTATACTACAAGGTTACAGTAACCAAAACAGCATGGTACTGGTACCAAAACAGAGATATAGATCAATGGAACAGAACAGAGCCCTCAGAAATAATACCAGACATCTACAACCATCTGATCTTTGACAAACCTGATGAAAACAAGAAATAGGGATAGGATGCCCTATTTAATAAATGGTGCTGGGAAAACTGGCTAGCCATATGTAGAAAGCTGAAACTAGATCCCTTCCTTACACCTTGTACAAAAATTAATTCAGGATGTTTTAAAGACTTAAAAGTTAGACCTAAAACCATAAAAACCCTAGAAGAAAACCTAGGCAATACCATTCAGGACATAGGCATGGGCAAAGACTTTATGTCTAAAACACCAAAAGAAACAGCAACAAAAGCAAAAAATGACAAATGGGATCTAATTAAGGTAAAGAGCTTTGCACAGTAAAAGAAACTACCATCAGAGTAAACAGGCAACCTATAAAATGGGAGAAAATTTTTTCAATCTACCCATCTGACAAATGGCTAATACCCAGAATCTGCAAATAACTTAAACAAATTTACAAGAAAAAAATTAAACAACCCCATCAAAACGTGAGTGAAGGATATGAACAGACACTTCTCCAAAGAAGACATTTATGCAGCCAACAGACACATGATAAAATGCTCATCATCACTGGCCATCAGAGAAATGCAAATCAAAACCACAATAAGATACCATCTCACACCAGTTAGAATGGCGGTCTTTAAAAAGTCAGGAAACAACAGGTGCTGGAGAGGATGTGGAGAAATAGGAACACTTTTACACTGTTGATGGAAGTGTAAACTAGTTCAACCATTGTGGAAGACAGTGTGGCAATTCCTCAAGGATCTAGAACTAGAAATACCATTTGACATAGTGATCCCATTACTGGGCATATTCCCAAAGGATTAAAAATCATGCTACTATAAAACCACATGCACATGTATATTTATTGCAGCAGCGTTCACAATAGCAAAGAGTTGGAGCCAACCCAAATGTCCATCAATGATAGACTGGATTAAGAAAATGTGGCACATATACACCATGCAATACTATGCAGCCATAAAAAGGGATGAGTTCATGTCTTTTGTTGGGACATGGATGAAGGTGGAAACCATCATTCTGAGCAAACTATTGCAAGGACAGAAAACCAAACACCAAATGTTCTTACTCATAGTTTGGAATTGAACAATGAGAACACTTGGACCCAGGGTGGGGAACATCACACACTAGGGCCTGTCATGGGGTGGGAGGATGGGGGATGGATAGCATTAGGAGAAATACCTAATGTAAATGTTGAGTTAATGGGTGCAGCACACCAACATGGCACATGTATACATATGTAACAAACCTGCACGTTGTGCATATGTACCCTTGAAATTAAAGTATAATAATAAAAACAGTTAAAGGTCTTGACATTAAAAAAAAAGAAGTGATGAGATGATGGTGAAGGTGAACCTTGCAGCAGCAGGCCATTCACATAAACTTACGGGGAAAAATTTTATCTTCTTTTGGCCTAATTGAAGAGATCTGACAATTAACAGCAGAAACAAGAGCCAGCAGCAGAAGATCAACTGGTTCAGATTACACAATTTTTCTGTCTGAAAAACTAAAGTTGAGCAAACCATCCACTTGACGAGGGTCAAAACTGCTATACCTAAGTCAGCTACAGAAAAGAACAGAACGTTCCCTGACAAATTAAACAAGTAGGAAGGAAAACAAAAGAAAAGATCCTAAAGCATTTCTTTGAAGAGTCGTAATAGGAAATCAAACATGGCTTTACCAGTGGCATTCGAAGGGACAAACGTAATCAAAGAAATGGCTACCAAGAGGTGGAAGTGGTCTAGTCTAAGTAAATGTGACAAAAGCATATCATGCCAACAGTGTTTTTTGGATGCTCAAGGTATTTTGGTTGTTAACTTTCTGGAAGGTCAAAGCATGGTAACAACCACTTATAAGAGAGTTTGCAGTTTGGAGAGATTTAGTCAAATCTTTAGCAGAAAAATGGATGAGATTGGATGCCTAGTGATTTTCCATCAAAAGTCTGGTAAAATTGCCCTTGTTTCATGAAAGGAATGAGCAGGAGCATTGTTGTGATGGACAAGGACCCTCTGCTGAAGCATTTCTGGGCATTTATCTGCTAAAGTTTTGGCTGTCTCCGAAGTGTCTCAGAAGTTGATGTTATCATTCTAAGTGATGTAACTTAGAAATGGAAAACCAAACATCATATGTACTCAGTCATAAATGGGAGCTAATCCATGAGGATGCAAAGGTATAAGAATGACACAATGGACTTAGGGAACTCAGAGGGAAATACTGAGAAGGGGGTGATGAATAAAAGACTACAAATTGGGTGCAGTGTATACCCCTCGGGTGGTGGGTGCACCAAAATCTCACAAATCAGCACTAAAGAACTTATTCAAGTAACCAAACACCACTTGTTCCCCAATCTATGGAAGTAAAAAAGAAAAGAAAAAAAAGAAAAAAGAAAAAAAGGAAATCACTGGGCATCCAACTTACAGTACTGTTGCAGTATCTTTGGACTTCTTTTCTTTTACTAAGATTAAAATATCTTTAACGTGTATGCTTTTTTCTTCAGTTAACAATGTGAAAAGACAGGCTTTATATGGAGAAATTCCCAGGACCCTCAATTCTTTATAGATAGGCTAAATTACTTGTGTCATTACTTGCAAACTTTCTTGAATGTGGTGGAGCTTATATTAAGTAATAAAGTTTATATAAAGTCTACTTTCATATTGTAATTGCATTCTTCCACAAACTTTTTGAAATCCCTTGTATTTCAAACCCATCTGGAAGAGCAGGATCAGATTCTAATGTGTACAACACAGGATCCTCTCATCCAACTGATCAAGTGGGCTGTCTTTAGGATTTCCAGTCACATCCCCACACACAATACCTCTAACAAGGTCATCTGAAGTTATCACTATCCCTGACCAAAAACTGAATGATGGCACAAGACTTATTCAAGGCCTCAAATGATAAGTGGCAGCTGTTAATACTGACTAACCTATAGTTTCCATGAAAAAGATGAAAGAATGGGCAGGAACTACTTGATGTAACAGAAAAGTCAGCAGATTAAAAGAGAGCGACCAACACAAACTCAGTTAAAAGACTTTGGAGAGACAGTATATTGATCCAAATTAAAAAAAAAATGAAAGGAGTAAAAAGAATTATAGATGCTTACTTAGAAGATTAGATTTCAAAAATTTCCCAAATTTATTTAAAAAGAAGCCAGATATAAGATGAAAAATAAACATAGGGAAGATTATTTAGAACACGTAATATCAGCAAATACATTTTAGAAAGAGAGTAGTGAGAAATTAGTTTCAGAATATTGCAAAAAATGAAAAAAATTCCTGAGTGGAAGAACAATCTGGGAGACAGCACAGGTACTAAGAAATAGATCAATGCAATACCATTGAGGCTTTTATGTGGGTTCCAGACTATCTTATTGGGATATATAATTGTGGCCACCCATTATAAGTGGGAGTGATTAAAAATTTTTCCTAGAAGAACAACTGAATGTGGTGACTCATACCTGTTATCCCAGGACTTTGGGACGGTGAGGTTAGTGGATCCCTTGAGGCCAGGGGTTCAAGACCAGCCTGAGCAACAAATTTTGGCTCCATCTTTTCAAAAAATTTTTAAAATAAATTTTAAAAAATGGGCATGGTAGGTGTCATGAACCTGTAATTCAAGCAACTCAAGAGGCTGAAGTGGGGGGAATCCCCTGAGCATAGGAGTTCAAGGATGCTCCAAGCCATGATCACAACACTCCAGCCTGGGTGACAGAGTGACAGCCTGTATAAATATATATATATGTATATATATATATATGCTCACATATATATGTGTATATATATATGTGTGTATATATATATGCTCACATATATATGTGTGTATGTATATATATGTGTGTATATATATAAAATCCTGTAAGACGTAAAGCCCAAACTGAATCTGATCAAACATTCTAATAAAGGGATAAAGAGGCAGAGCAAGGAAAAATTCTTAAAGACATGTAGTAGGATGGCTCATTCAAGAGGTTGTATTCATTCTATTCATTTCTAGAAACCTCTGGTAATTTTTGTGGCCAACTTTGTTTTAACCTCTCCATGAATTTTCATAATAGAATACATTGACACCTGTATTCTACAACACCAAGACTTTTCTGACTAGAGCCAGATCCAAAGAATATTGGACAATCTGTGTGGGTCTGACCAGGCTGAGGGACAACCTTCTGTCAGCCATGAATGGCCAGGTTTGTGTTGTCTTCTCACAGCTCAAAGTTCCAAAGAAATAATCTCTATATAATCAAATATTTAGTAAAATATGATAGGCATAGCTATACAAAACTCCACAGCCAAACTCTTGTTCCTTAGAATATGATTGTGTTTAGAAAACAGCCCTAAGAAGAGGTGATGAAGCTAAAATGAGGGAGTTCCAGTGGAACTAAATCCAATAAGATGAGTGTCCTTAGAAGAAATGGAAATTCCTTCTACGAACTGGAAATGTGTACACAGAGAGACACAAGAAGTATGTAGGCACAGACGCAGCCCCATGGGAGAACCCAGCAAGAAGGCAGATATCTAGATGCCAAGCAGACAAGGCCCAGAAGAACTGAACCTGCTGACACCTTCCTTATGGAACTTGAGAATCCAGAAGTGTTGAAAAGTAATTTCTGTTGCTTGAGAATATTAGTCCGTGGTATTTTGTTTGGACAGCTATTATAAAGAAATTCAGGGGGAGAGCAGGTTTTAGGAGGTAGAAATCAAGAGTCCTGCTTGGCACATGGTAAGTTTACATTATTTTAAATGGCAAGTGGATTGCTGAGGTCCTTGACTCATGGGCAAGTGCCTAAGCTTTTGTTGCAGTCTTGGTCCCTGCTTTGACCCCATCCTAAATCAGTGACACTGTCTCCTTCAGTTCTTTGGTAACCTCTGTTTTGGTTGTCTCTGGTAGCTTGATATCTGATATTTACTCCTTCCTGATACACTAATCTCTTTCACTCATTTCTGACATAGGAGAAGGTCAGGGCGTGAGCTGAGTGATATTTGGAAGCATCACCTCTTGCCTTGCTGTACTCAGAAGATGAGGAGTAGCCTGCCTCCAGCCAGGACTGCAGTTTCCCCAGTGAGTCATACAAGGAGGCACATTTGCCTGGCACTCCCCTCTGCTTCTTCTCTCTTGCGTTTCTTCCCTACCCGATGGGCCACTGTAATCTACCTAGGCCAGACTGCTCATCGTCAGTTTCTCTTTCCAAATAATGTTTGGTGGAACCAGAGAAAATCATTCAATAACATCAGGACACCAGACTGGCCCAAGCACTCTGTGCCTCTCTTAAAGAATGTGAATCTCAGTTACAAATGTTAACCTTTCTATGTAGCTGGAGAATATTTGGCCACTGGTATTATATTCCATCTTCAGAAAACATTCCTATTTATGCTAGGAGGAGAAAAAGAAGAAACCAATCTGCCTACTCAGCTGGAAAAGTCTAAGTTACCTCTAGTAGACCTTATTGTATTAGGATACCTTCCTATATGCAGTGGTTTGTTAAAATGTTAATGGAAAATGTATATTATATTAAGAAATTCCATGAATGGATTCCAAGTTTTTTGGCACCAAAATGAAATCATAATGTTTTGCTATAGCATGTCTGAACAGGAGCTAGTTTGAGGCTTCAAGAAAAATAAGAGAGTAGTTTCAAAAGAGCCCCTAGAAGAGCAACATGAATTCTTCCAAAATTAAAGTGAGTACAAACATCAAATTTATGGTGAAGCTTTGGTGGAAGAAGGTAAAATCATTGATGGTGTCCAAAAAGTTGTCCTACTTGATACATGGTAAGTTGACATTGGTTGAAGAAGTCAGCAGTTAACAAATTCAATGAGGACTCCCTCATTTCAAGAAGGAATGAGGCAATGTTGAACCTAAAGCTTACAGTGACAGATGATTCACATCACATTGCAAGGAATAAATTCATCTTCTTTATACCCAGGAGAAGAGGTGTGATGATTAGCAGCACACAAAATAGCCAACACTGCAGACTTCTCAGTTGGTTCAGTTTACATGATTCTAACTGAATGATTAAATTTCAGTAAACTTTTCACTTAATGGATGCCCAAACTGTGTCGCCAAGATCAAGTACAGACAAGAACAGAAGTTTCCCTAAAAATTTAAATAGGAGCAATGAAGACCATAAGCATTTCTTCAATGAATTATAAGAGGAGATAACACATGACTTTACCAGTAAAATCCTGAAAACAAATACAATTAAAGCAATGGCTACCAAGAGGTGGAAATATCCAGTCAAAACAAAAGTGGATGAGGAGAGCACAAAGATCATGGTCAGGGTTTATTGGAAAGCTCAAGTCATTTTGCTGGTTGACTTTCTGGAGAATGACAATAACTGCTTATTCTGAGAATATTTTGAGAAAGCCAAAACTTTAGCAGATGAATCTCTGGGAAAGCTTCAGCAGAGTCCCTCACCACAACCTTGCCCTTGCTCATTTCTCTTATCAAACAGGGCAATTATATGAAGGTTCTGATGGACAATCATCAGGCTTCCACATTACTGAGATGTGAAGCCTGCTGGAATTCCTGTGTCGAGTGGGGACTTGGAGAACTTTTCTGTCTAGCTACAGGATTGTAAATGCACCAATCAGTGCTCTGTGTCTAGCTAAAGGATTGTAAAGGCACTAATCCACACTTTGTAAAAACACACCAATCAGCATTCTGTGTCTAGCTAAAGGATTGTAAATGCACCAATCAGCATTCTGTAAAAATGCACCAGTCACCATCTGTGTCTTGATAAAGGGTTGTACATGCACCAATGAGCACTCTGTAAAAACGCACCAATCAGCACTCTTTGTGTAGCTAAAGGATTGTAAACACACCAATCAGTACTCTGAAAAAACACACCAATCAGCTCTCTGTGTCTAGCTAAAGATTGTAAATGCACCAATCAGTACTCTGTAAAAATGCACCAATCAGCACTCTGTGTCTAGCTAAAGAATTGTAAAAGCACCAATCAGCACTCTGTAAAAACCCACCAATCAGCACTCTGAGTCTATCTAAAGGATTGTAACTGCACCAATCAGCACTCTGTAAAATGGACCAATCAGCATTCTGTAAAATGGACCAATCAGTGCTCTGTAAAATAGACCTATCAGTGGGATTGGGTGGGGCCAAATAAGGGAATTAAAGTTGGCCACCCAAGCCAGCAGCAGCAACTTGGTTGGGTCCCCTTCCATGCTGTGGAGGCTTTGTTCTTTGGCTATTCAAAATAAATCTTGCTGCTGCTCACTCTTTGGGTCTGCACTATCTTTATGAGCTATAACACTCACCAAGAGATTCTGTGGCTTCATTCCTGAAGTCAGCAAGACCATGAACCCACCAGGAGGAACAAACTACTCTGGACTTGCCACCTTTAAGAGCTGTAACACTCACTGGAAGGTCTGTGGCTTCACTCCTGAAGTCAGCAAGACCACAAGCCCACCAGAAGGAAGAAACTCTGGACACATCTGAACATCTGAAGGAAAAAACCATGGACACACCATCTTTAAGAACTGTAACATTCACTGCAAGGGTCTGCAGCTTCATTCTTGAAGTCAGCAAGACCAAGAACCCACCAGAAGGAACCAATTCTGGACACAATACAATGCTAATTTGGTTCCTTTGGATTTCTTTTTGTTTTGTAATCTTATAACATTTGTAAAAGGCATCTATTTTTCTTCAGTTAATAATGTAAAAAATACATATCAATAGCTGGCTTGTTGACCAAAATGTATGACAAGTGGTCAATAATTTGTCTCCTTTTATATAGCTCATTAACAAGTAGGATTGGGAAATCATTGTAAACTGAGTACCAGGTGGTAGAATTGAATGAACAAACTTCCTGTGTAACTCTTTTAGTTTTTGCTCTATTCCAGAGATAACAGGAGGTAAAGGGTTAAAGATCCCCCAAAGCTGTTGCACACCTTTGGGGGGACTTCAAATTCAGGTGTTTATTCAATTGACTCTTAGGCTGTGACTACAATACTTGAATTAGACAGTAAATGTGTCTTGCTTACCTGCATGAAGACACTTTGTTCACATCTCTCTTATCACTTCTTTTCCTCTACTCTGATCTCAGTTCCTTTAAGGATTCGGGTTGGACCTGAGAAGACCCTGACCCAAGAAGGATGAAAGATCCTACATACTCATCTCCAAATCTTGCAAAAATATCAAGGAGGATAGAAACATAAGTATTTATAGCTCTATTGCCCATACTTGCTCAATTCACCATTGTACTTGATTCTGTTGGAGTGGGGGAAGGTGCGCTGAGGATACAGGATAGAGCCGCAGTGGCACATAAGGGGAGAGTAAGGAAGAGACTGCAAGTCTGTTGAATCCATAGACACTGGAGGTGCATTTAAAGGAGGTAGACCCTGGGGCTAGAAGCCAAGGTGGGGGAAAAAAAGCTTTTCAGTTGCAGTAGTCATTTATGATTATTATTGTTATTATTAGTATTATTATTTCCTTTTAGAGACAGGGACTTGTTCTCTCACTTAAGCTGGAGTACAGTGGTGCAATCATGGCTCACTGCAGTCTTGAACTCCTGGGATCAAGCAATTCTTCCAGATCACCCTCTGAATTAGATGGGACTACAGGTGCCAATCACCATGCAAGGTTGATTTTGTTTGTTGTACACCTGGGGAGATCTTACTATATTGTTCAGGCTGATCTTGAATTCCTGACATCAACAATTCTCCAACCTCAGCCTCCAAAAGTAGTGTGATTATAGTCATGAGCCAACATGCTGGGTCTATAGTCACTCTTTCTACCTCAGCCTCATTTTCCTGCATTCTGTAAATCCCCAGTCAGAAGACAGCAGGGCTGCCTGGCTACTGGGATAGCCTCTAAGAAGCAAATGTTAAACTCTGTCGTTCCTGTAGAGGAAAAGAAAAAAGAAGTGCTTGAGTTCAATTGAGCTTTGAGCAAATGGGGTACAAAACATGAAAAGTTAGGAAGACATTGTGGATAAGGCCCTTGGGACCCACTCAGTGCACTTTTCTGTTGTTTTTAATTTTGTAAGTGTGTATTATGTGAAATACTTATACTCTTATCTCATAAGAGCCAAGGAGAATCATCCACATAGAAGCTCCAAGTAGAATAATGTCAGTGGGACTAACCTGTCTGCCAGTGGAGCCAGTGGGTGGATCACGATATAGCCTGAGTGCCTCCACCCTTCAATGTCCAAAGCTCACCTTGTTGAACATTTTGTGTATTGTAAACAGAGAAAAATGCCTATGTGAGGCATAAAATAGAAAATTACTCAATATACTTTTACAAACAATAAACAATTGACTAATTCTTAATGAAGGATATAATCAAGATATGACAACCTTGAAACAACTTGGATATGGAAATGATCAGACTTTAAAGCAGCTCTTATAGCCATCTTTTGTGAGGTAAATGTGAGCATGCTCAGAATAAATGGGAAAGAACTCAGCAGAAGAAGAAACTGTAGAAAATAATAAAAGAGAAATTTCAGAACTGACATATATAATGTCTAAAATTTGAAAGAAGACCTTATTGACTGTGAAAATTTTTCAGAAAGTAAATGATTGAGGTGTGTGAAGACAAAAAAACTAAATTAGCCAAGTCAAATCCAAGAAGAGACATCTTAGAAGAACTCAACCTGTTAACACCTTCCTCATGGACTGTGAGTCTCCATAACAGTGAGAAAATCAATTTCTATTGTTCAAATTACACAGTGTATGGTATTATATTTAGGGCGGACATAACAAACTACGTCAGGGGAGAGCAGTTTTGGATGCAGAAATTAAGACTCTTTTTTGGGACATGTTATGTTTGCATCCATATTAGAAGGCAAGTGGATTGCTGAGAGCTTCAACAGACCGAAAGGTACCTGAGCTCCTGCTGCAGACCTGCTCCCTGCTTTGACCCCATCCTCACTCACTGACAGGGCCTCTTTCAGCTCCTCTGTCATCTCTGTTTTATTTGTGTGTGGCGAGTTCATAGCTAATATTTATTCCTCCCTAATACACAAATCTCTTTCACTCATTGCTGACTTTGGACAATGTCAGAGAAAAGGCCTGAGCTGAGTGATATTTGAAGGCAATGTCTGCTGTCTTCCTGTACTCACCAAGCCAAGGGGGAGGCTTTCTTTCACCAGGACTACCACTTCTACAGCAAACTATGCAATGAGGCAAGTCTGTGAGGCACTCCCCTTTGCGCTTTCCCTCTGAACTTCCTTTCCTACTTGAAGGTCTACCATAAGTCACTAAGCAGGACCATTCATCTCCAGTTTCCCTGTGCAATTAGTGTGTGTAGAAAGCAATGACAGTCATCCCAATATCATTAGGGTACCTGCTAGGCCAAGCAACTACTTTATGCCCACCCAAAGCACATAAACCCAAACTACAACTGTTTTATTATTGCATAGCCAAAGCAGAATTACTAACTGGTAATATATTTCCTCTTTAGCAAACATCCCTAATATTTCAGAAGGGGTGGGGGAGGAAAACAACAATCTGCCTGATCACCAGCCAATGGCAGAGTAATCTGCAACAAACCTCGTTGTATGAGGAAGGCTTCTAATAATATAAGGCATCTTCAAAATGTTAGTGGAAAATACATATTTTTTAAAAATTATGCATGGATATAAATATTTTTTGTACCAAAATACATTTGTACTAACTTGTTACAACATGTCTGAACAGGATCTCGTTCAGTCACTAACATGGTTGAGAAAGCAGTTTGAAAACAGCGTCTACCAGAGCAGTAAATATTCTACTAAAATTGTAGGAAGAACAAATATCAAGTTTATGGTGAAGCTTGGGTGGAGAAATAGTGACATCACTAATGCATTAGGACATATTTGTGCACAAGTAAATCAGCCCTTCACAAATGGATAACTCACTTTAAGAATCGATGAGATGATAGTGAAGTCAAACCTTGCAGCATCAGACCATACACATCAACTTATGGGCAAAACTTTTTTCTTCTTTTGGCCTAATTGAAGAGGCCTGACAATTAACAACAGGATCAAGAGCTAGCACAAGAAGAAGATCAATTGGTTCAGATTATATAACTTTTTCTGATTGAAAAATTAAACTTGAGCCAACTATCCACTTGATGAGGGCCAAAACTACTGTACCTAAGGCAGCTACAGACAAGAACAGAACGTTCAATGAAAAATTAAACAAGTAGGAAGGAGAAGAAAAGAAAAGAAAAGATCCTAAGCATGTCTTTGAGGAGTTCTAACAGGAGATCAAAAGTGGCTTTACCAGTGCCACTCGAAGGGAAAAACACAGTCAAAGCAATGGCTACCAACAGGTGGAAGTGGTCTAGTCTAAGTAAATGCGACAAAAGCAAATATCATGCCACAGTGTTCTTGGATGCTCAAGGTATTTTGGTTGTTAACTTTCAGGAGGGACCAAGAATGATAATACCGACTTATGGAAGAGTTTGGTATTTGGAGAAAGTTAGCCAAAACTTTAGCAGATATACGGATGAGATTGAATGCCTAGTGATTTCCATCAAAAATCTGGCAAACTGCCCCTGTTTCATGAGAGGAATGAACAGGAGCATTGTTGTGATGGACAAGGAGTCTGCTAAGGTGTTTCTGGGCATTTATCTGCTAAAGTTTTGCCTAACTTTCTCCAATATTTTGATGTTATCATTCTAAGTGAAGAAACTTAGGACTGGAAAACCAAACATCGTATGTTCTCACTCATAAATGGGAGCTGAACTATGAGGATGCAAAGGCATAAGAATGACACAATAGACTTTGGGAACTCAGGGGGAAAGAGTCGAAAGAGGTGAGGGATAAAAGACTATAAATTGGGTGTGGTGTGTACTGCCCAGATGATGGGTGCACCAAAATCTCACAAATCACCACTAAAGAACTTATATACATAACCAAACACCACCTGTTCCCCAACCTATGTAAATAAAACAGAAAAGAAAAAAAAAAGAAAATCACTAGGCATCCAACTTACAGTACTGATGCAGTATCTTTGGACTTCTTTTTTTCTAATATTAAAATATCTTTAAAGTGTACTCTGTTTTCTTCAGTTAATAATGTGAAAAGACTGCATTTATATGGTGAAATTCTCAGGGCCCTCTGTTCTTTGTAGATAGGCTAAATTTCTTGTGTCATTACTTGCAACACTTCTTGAATATGATGGAGCTTATGTTAAGAAATAAAGTTTATATTATCTACTTTCATATTGTAATTACATTCTTCCACAAACTTTTTGAAATCCCCTTGCATTCTCAAACCCTTCTGGAAGAGCAAGGACAGATTCTTATGTGTACAACACAGGATCCTCTCATCCAACTGATCAAATGGCCTGTCTTTAGGATGTCCAGTCACATCCCCACACACAATACCTCTAACAAGGTCATCTGAAGTTATCACTATCCTTGAACAAAAACTGAATGACAGTACAAGGCTTATTCAAGGCCTGAAATGATAAGTGGCAGCTGTTGATACTGGCTCACCTATACTTTCCATGAAAAGGGTGAAAGAATGGGCAGGAACTACTTGATATAACAGAAAAGTCAGCAGATGAAAACAGAGCTACTAACACAAACTCAGTAAGAAGACCTTGGAAGCACAGTATGTTGATCCAAATTAAAAAAAAATGAAAAGAAAGGAGTAAGAAGAATTGTAGATGCTTACTTAGAAGATTAGATTTCAAAAATTTTCCCAAATTTTATTTAAAAAGAAGCCAGATAGAAGATGAAAAATAAACACAGGGAAATTTGATTTTGAACACAAAATGTCAACAAATACATTTTAGAAAGAGTCTAGAGAAATTAGTTTCAGAATATTGCAAAAATGAAAAAAATCTCTGTGTGGAAGAACAATATGGGAGACAGATAGCACAGGTACTAAGAAATAGATCAATGCAATATGTTTGAGGCTTTTATGTGGGTACTAGACTATCTTATTGGAATATATAATTGTGGCAACTCATTATAAGTGGGAGTTATTAAACATTTCCTGGAAGAATGACTGAACGTGATGACTCAGGCCTGTTATCCCAGGACTTTGGAAGAGTGAGTGGGAGGATCCCTTGAGGCCAGGAGTTCAAGACCAGCCTGAGCAACAAAGTGAGGCTCCATGTTTTCAAAAAAAAAATAAAATAAAAAAAATGGGCATGGTGGGTGTCATGAACCTGTAATTCAAGCCACTCAAGAGTCTGAAGCTGGGGAAATTCCCTAAGCACAGGAGTTCAAGGATGCTGTAAGCCATGATCATGATACCACACTCCAGCCTGGATGACAGAGAAAGAGTCTGTATTAAAAAAAATTCCTAAAAGATGTAAAGCCCAAACTAAATCTGGTCAAACATTCTAACAAAGGGGTAGAGCGAGGAAAAAATTCTAAAGACATGAAATAGGATGTCTCATTAAAGAACTGCATATTCATTCTGTTCATTTCTAGAACCCCTCGGTAGATTTTGTGGCCAACTTTGTTTTAACCTCCCCATGAATATTAATAATTGAATGCATGAAGACACCTGTATCCTACAACATCAAGACTTTGCTGACTAGAGCCAGATCCAAAGAATATTACATAATCTGTGTGGGTCTGAGCAGGGTGAGGGCCAACCTTATGTCAGCCATGAATGGCTAGGTTTGTGTTGTCTTCACACAGCTCAAAGTTCCAAAGAAATGTTTCTATATAATCAAACATTTAGCGAAATATGATAGGAATGGGTATACAAAAATCCACAGCCAACCTCTTGTTCCTTAGAATATCATTATATTTAAAAAACAGCCCTAAGAAGAGGTGATCAAGCTAAAATGAAGGAATTTCAGTGGAACTAAGTCTAATAAGATTGCTGTCCTTATAAGAAGTGGAGACTCCTTATAAGAACTGGAAACTTGCACAAGGAGAGACACAAGAATTATGTATGTATAGAAGCAGCCCCATGGGAAACACAGCAAGAAGGCAGATATGTAGATGGTGAGCAGGCAGGGCCCAGAAGAACTGAGCCTGCTGGCACCTTCATCATGGAACTTGAGCATCCAGAAGTGTTGAAAAGGAATTTCTGTTGTTGAAGAATACTTTGTGCTATTTTGTTTTGACAGTCATAATGAAGAAAGCCAGGGGAGAGGAGGTTTTAGGAGGTAGAAGTCAAGAGTCTTGCTTGGCACATAGTAAGTTTACATTTATTTTAAATGGCAAGTGGGTTGCTGAAGTCCTTGACTCATGGACAAGTGCCTCAGCTCTTGTGGCAGTCCTTCTCCTTGCTTTGACCTCATCCTAAGTGACACTGTCTCCTTCAGTTCTTTGGTAACCTCTGTTTTGGTTGTCTCTGGTAGCTTGATACCTGATATTTACTCCTTCCTGATATGCTAATCTCTTTCATGCTTTTCTGACATAGGAGAAGGTCAGGAATGGGGCATGAGCTGAGTGATATTTGGAAGCATCACATCTTGTCTTCCTATACTCTGCAGATGAGGAGTAGCCTGCCTTTAACCAGGACTGCAGCTTCCCCAGTGACTCCCACAAGTTGGCACATTTGCCTGGCACTCCCTTCTGCTTCTTCTCTCTTGCATTTCTTCTCTACCTGACAGGCCACCATAAGCTACCTAGGCCAGACTGCTCATCACCAGCTTCTCTTTCCAAATAATGTTGGTGAAACCAGAGAAAATCATTCAATAACATCAGGACACCAGACTGGCCCAAGCACTCTGTGCCTCTCTTAAAGAATGTGAATCTAGTTACAAATGTTAACCTTTCCATGTAGCTGGAGAATATTTGGTCATTGGTATTATATTCCATCTTCAGAAAACATTCCTAAGTTATTCTAAGAGAAAAAGAAGAAACCAATTTGCCTAGTCAGCTGAAAAAGTCTAAGTTACCTCTAGTAGACCTTCTTGTGTTAGGATTCCTTCCTATATGCAGTGGGTTGTTAAAATGTTGATGGAGAATGTATATTCTATTAAGAAATACCATGAATGGGACAGGTGCAGTGGCTCATGCCTGTAATCCCAGCACTTTGGGAGGCCGAGGTGGGTGGAACATGAGGTCAGGAGATCGAGATCATCCTTGAAACCCTGTCTCTACTAAAAATACAAAAAATTAGCCAGGTGTAGTTGCAGGTGCCTGTAGTCCCAGCTACTCAGGAGGCAGAGGCAGGAGAATGGCGTGAACCCAGAAGGTGGAGCTTGCAGTGAGCAGAGACCATGCCACTGCACTCCAGTCTGGGCGACAGAGTGAGACTCCATCTCAAAAAAAAAAAAAAAAAAAAAAAAAAAGAAATACTATGAATGGATTCCAAGTTTTTTTGGCCCCAAATGAAATCAGAATGTTTTGCTATAACATGTCTGAACAGGAGCTAGTTTGAGGCATCAAAAAAAAAAAGGTAGCAGTTTCAAAAGAGTCCCTAGAAGAGCAACATGAATTCTTCTAAAATTAGAGTTCAAACATCAAATTTATGGTGAAGCTTGGGTGGAAGAAGATGAAATCATTGATGGTGTCCAAAAAGTTGTCCTACTTGGCACTTGGTAAGTTGACATTGGTTGAAGAAGTCAGCAGTTCAAAAATTCAATGAGGAGTTCCTCATTTCAAGAAGGAACGAGGCAATGTTGAACCTAAAACCTACAGTGACAGATGTCCCATGTCATGTTGCAAGGTATACATTCATCTTCTTTATACCCTAAGAGAAGATGTGTGATGATTAGCAGCACACACAATAGCCAACACTGCAGACTTCTCAGTTGGTTCAGTTTACATGATTCTAACTGAATGATTAAATTTTAAGTAAAATTTTCACTTAGTGGATGCCCAACCTGTCTCACCAAGATCAAGTACAGACAAGAGTAGAACTTTCCCTAAAAATCTAAATATGAGCAATGAAGACCATAAGCACATCTTCAATGAGTTATAACAGGAGACAACACATAACTTTACCAGTAAAACCCAGAAAACAAATACAATGAAAGCAACGGCTATCAGGAGGTGGAGAAGTCCAGTCAAAGCAACAGTGGATGAGGAGAGCACAAAGGTCATGGCAAGAGTTTATTGGAAAGCTCAAGTCATTTTGCTGGTTGACTTTCTGGAGAATGACAGTATCTGATTATTCTGAGAATATTTTGGGAAAGCCAAAGCTTTAGCAGATGAATCCCTGGGAAAGCTTCAGCAGGGTCCTTCAGTGTGACCTTGCTCCTGCTCATTTCTCTTATCAAACAGGGAAATTATATGAGAGTTCTGATGGAAAGTCATTAGGCTTCCACATTACAACCCTAATTTGGTTCTTTTGGATTTATTTTTGTTTTGTAGTCTTATAACGTTTGTAAAAGGCATCCATTTTTCTTCAGTTAATCATGTAAAAAATACATATCAATAGCTGGCATGTTGACCAAAATGTATGGCAAGTGGTCAATAAATCTTCTCATTTTATCTAACTCATTAACAAGTAGGATTGGGGAATGATTGTAAACTGAGTACCAGGTGGTAGAATTGAAACAAACTTCCCATGTAACACTTTTAGTTTTTCCTCCATTCCAAAGATAACAGGAGGTAAAGGGTTAAAGATCCCCCAAACCTGTTGCACACATTTGGGGAGTCTTAAAATTCAGGTGTTTATTCAGTTGAGTCTTAGGCTGTGGCTGCAAACTGGACCTGTCCTCATGAGCTACCACCATATTCTCTCTTGTCCCCAAGAGTGGACGCAGCTAAGCAAACATGAGGCTTGGGTGAGAAGGGTACAAAATGGGGGCAGAGTTCCAGAGTCTTGCTTAGTAAGTCTGTCGTAGAATCTCTCCCAAGGAAAACCAAAGAGCAGGAATAAAGAAAGAATACAAAAATCTGTGGCCTTACCTGGTGTTCCAGTCATGGACTCTTCAGAATAAACAATAGTGGTATGTCCTAGAAATCAGGGAAGGAATGTCTTCATTTAAAGAGAAAACCTCTGGGGAAACAAATGACTCTTCCTATTAAAAATCAAAGAACCTCCATGTGTTGGTAATTGCCACAGGCAGCACCATCTCTGGATACACAGGTGTGGAGACAGATGGGTCCAGGACACTAGCAGAAATACCCAAATGGATTAGGGGCATGAAGCAGCCCTTGCTTTTATAGTCAAATATGCGAACTGTCCTTACCCCGCTGTAAGTTGTACAGGAAAGATCACATTGCTAACATTGACCATTCCTTCCATGCTTAGAGGTAGAAACACTACAGATACTAAGAGAAGGCGCCATTCTGCAGAGTGTATTCTTCAAAGGAAAAACTAGTGGAAGAGCAAGAATCTAAAGGCATACCTCATTTCGATTGGCCCTTCAGTCACCACTAAAGTACATTCTTTAGATTCCTCCATGTACAATCTGCAATCCCACAGTACATTTACAGCAGTGCTGGAAGATAGCCATTATTTGTAGACATAAGAATCAGATTATTTAGAAATTTGCTTCTATAGCAGTTCCCAAGTCTTCTTCTCTGAAAAAAATTCAGATATCCCTCAAACAATTGGAGTTTGTTTCAGGGAGGAGGGGGTCTTGAAATCTTATAATCCCCATGGGTAACTGCAAGACAGAAAAATACATAAAGGCTTGAGTAAAGGAGTTGGTACAAAGAAGACCACTACTAGTTCATGAAGCTTTTACATCTCTTTTTATTCTGTTCACTCTAAACAGTGTCTTGGAAAGGGTCAGTGCACATGAAGGACCCCTAAGTTCAAGCTTCAGAAGCTTTGTAGATCATCCCAATCTGACAAAAGCCATATGTCAAACTTGTAAGGATGACTAGTTAAATAAGCCTTTAATTGCTGAACAAAAATGCATAGGGGCATGTTTCAATCAAGAAAATGTGAATATAGACAAAAGTTTAGCTAAAAAATAAGGTTAGTAAAAATGTAAGATAAATTCGAACTCTTTATGTATCATATCATAAACTTCTGTTTCTGACTATGTCTGTTTACTAAAAGGCACAAAAAGTTTTTCTTTATAATATGGAGAGATTTGCTTTGGCAGTTCTAAAGATGGATAAGTAATAGACTTGAAACAACATACATTTGTTATCAAAAAATTACATTTGTTAGACTATTAGAGTATAAAAATGTATTCATCATTTAAAATTGCTGCTAGATGTTTACTCAATAACGTTGTAAAAAATAAACATGTGATTATCAAGTCATGGTCCTGTTACATCTAATGCAGCCAGGGAAGAAAAGACAGCAGCAGATTCTTCTGATAAAATGAGGAACACAGGTAATAGCAATCTTCCTTGTAGATTCACTTGAATACACTTAAATAGAAAGAGACATAAACAAAAAGATCATCTGTAGAACCTGCTATAGACTGTGATAAGGAATTTCTCTCTAGACTCAGGGTATTGGAATGCACAGTGCATTGAACACATGGACTGATTTCTGCTCTTTCCCAATGACCTAATAAAATTACAATAAAGAAGCACAGAGGAAATTAATACCCAAGGATGAAGAGAATGAAAGAAGAGATGACAATAAACAATAAAGGTAAACAAAACTGTGGAATTGGAATGACAAATAGAAAAATAACAAAGTTTGTGAATCAGCAAAGCTGAAATCAGACATGAAGAGGGGACTATGATGAAATTTTCACGAGAACACCTGGAAAATTAGTCCTATTTGAATATTGCATTTCACTGTGCTGAAATTTACATGTACATACATTTTAGTGCATATTCTGCATCAAAGTTTGATCATTCCTCTTCAACGGAATCCTGTTCATTTCTTGCTATTTGTTCCCAGGTATTTTATATTGTTCTCATGAATGAGATCATTCTCTCATTTCTCTCTCTCTCTGTCCTTGCATTGCTTTATGCTGTTACCTATGAAGTGTGTGTCTTAGGGAAGTCACTCAATCACATTCAGATTTTATTTCTACCTTTGAAAAGTGAACATGAAGGGAAAAAATCCTCAAAGTGCTATTGTAAGTAATGGAAGAGCTAAGGCATCTGAAACATCACTATGCAAGGTAGATAGGAATAATCCATAAATCTTTAGCTATTTAGCCATGCATGTGTAGAAATATATGATACAGATAGCAATTGGGTCACTGAAACAAACTTGGTTATTGAATATTGTTTAGAGACAATTTTGTATGCAATCTTTTTTTATTATTATTATACATTAGTTTTAGGGTACATGTGTACAACGTGCAGGTTTGTTACATATGTGTACATGTGCCATGTTGGTGTGCTGCACCCATTAACTCCTCATTTAGCATTAGGTATATCTCCTAATGCTATCCCTCCCCCTTCTCCCCACTCCACAACAGTCCCCGGTGTGTGATGTTCCCCTTCCTGTGTCCATGTGTTCTCATTGTTCAGTTACCACCTATGAGTGAGAACATGTGGTGTTTGGTTTCTTGTCCTTGCAATAGTTTGCTGAGAATGATGGTTTCCAGATTCATCCATGTCTCTACAAAGGACATGAACTCATCATTTTTTATGGCTGCATAGTATTCCATGGTGTATATGTGCCACATTTTCTTAATCCAGTCTATCGTTGTTGGACATTTAGGTTGGTTCCAAGTCTTTGCTATTGTGACTAGTGCCGCTCTAAACATACGTGTGCATGTGTCTTTATAGCAACATGATTTATAATCCTTTGGGTATATACCCAGTAATGGGATGGCTGGGTCAAATGGTATTTCTAGTTCTAGATCCCTGAGGAATCGCCACACTGACTTCCACAATGGTTGAACTAGTTTACAGTCCCACCAACAGTGTAAAAGTGTTCCTATTTCTCCACATCCTCTCTAGTACCTGTTGTTTCCTGACTTTTTAATGATTGCCATTCTAACTGGTGTGAGATGGTATCTCATTGTGGTTTTGATTTGCATTTCTCTGATGGCCAGTGACGATGAGCATTTTTTCATGTGTTTTTTGGCTGCATTAATGTCTTCTTTTGAGAAGTGTCTGTTCATATTGTTTGCCCACTTTTTGATGGGGTTATTTGTTTTTTTCTTGTAAATTTGTTTGAGTTCATTGTAGATTCTGGATATTAGCCCTTTGTCAGATGAGTAGGTTGCAAAAATTTTCTTACATTCTGTAGGTTGCCTATTCACTCTGATGGTAGTTTCTTTTGCTATGCAGAAGCTCTTTAGTTTAATTAGATCCCATTTGTCAATTTTGGCTTTTGTTGCCATTGCTTTTGGTGTTTTAGACATGAAGTCCTTGCCCATGCCTATGTCCTGAATGGTATTGCCTAGGTTTTCTTCTAGGGTTTTATGGTTTTAGGTCTAACATTTAAGTCCTTAATCCATCTAGAATTAATTTTTGTATAAGGTGTAAGGAAGGGATCCAGTTTCAGCTTTCTACATATGGCTAGCCAGTTTTCCCAGCACCATTTATTAAATAGGGAATCTTTTCCCCATTGGTTGTTTCTCTCAGGTTTGTCAAAGATCAGATAGTTGTAGATATGCGGCATTATTTCTGAGGGCTCTGTTCTGTTCCATTGGTCTATATCTCTGTTTTGGTACCAGTACCATGCTGTTTTGGTTACTGTAGCCTTGTAATATAGTTTGAAGTCAGGTAGCCTGATGCTTCTAGCTTGGTTCTTTTGGCTTAGGATTGACTTGGTGATGTGGGCTCTTTTTTGGTTCCATATGAACTTTAAAGTAGCTTTTTCCAGTTCTGTGAAGAAAGTCATTGGTAGCTTGATGGGGATGGCATTGAATCTATAAATTACCTTGGGCAGTATGGTCATTTTCACGATATTGATTCTTCCTACCCATGAGCACGGAATGTTCTTCCATTTGTTTGTATCCTCTCTTATTTCATTGAGCAGAGGTTTGTAGTTCTCCTTGAAGAGGCCCTTCATATCCCTTGTAAGTTGGATTCCTAGGTATTTTATTCTCTTTGAAGCAATTGTGAATGGGAGTTCACTCGTGATTTGGCTCTCTGTCTGTTATTGGTATATAAGAATGCTTGTGATTTTTGTACATTGATTTTGTATCCTGAGACTTTGCTGAAGTTGCTTATCAACTTGAGGAGATTTTGGGCTGATACAATGGGGTTTTCTAGATATACAATCATGTCATCTGCAAACAGGGACAATTTGACTTCCTCTTTTCCTAATGGAATACCCTTTATTTCCTTCTCCTGCCTGATTGCCCTGGCCAGAACTTCCAACACTATGTTGAATAGGAGTGGTGAGAGAGGGCATCCCTGTGTTGTGCCAGTTTTCAAAGGGAATGCTTCCAGTTTTTGCCCATTCAGTATGATATTGGCTGTGGGTGCGTCATAGATAGCTCTTATTACTTTGAGATACATCCCATCAATACCTAATTTATTGAGAATTTTTAGCATGAAGGTTGTTGAATTTTGTCAAAGGCCTTTTCTGCATCTATTGAGATAATCATGTGGTTTTTGCCTTTGGTTCTGTTTATATGCTGGATTACATTTATTGATTTGCATATGTTGAACCAGCCTTGCATCTGAGGGATGAAGCCCACTTGATCATGGTGGATAAGCTTTTTGATGTGATGCTGGATTCGGCTTGCCAGTATTTTATTGAGGATTTTTGCATTGACGTTCATCAAGGATATTGGTCTAAAATTCTCTTTTTTGGTTGTGTCTCTGCCAGGCTTTGGTATCAGGATGATGCTGGCCTCATAAAATGAGTTAGGCAGGATTCCCTCTTTTTCTATTGATTGCAATAGTTTCAGAAGGAATGGTACCTGCTCCTATTTGTACCTCTGGTAGAATTCGACTGTGAATCTATCTGGTCCTGGACTCTATTTGGTTGGTAAGCTATTGATTATTGCCTCAAATTCAGAGCCTGTTAGTGGTCTATTCAGAGATTCAACTTCTTCCTGATTTAGTCTTGGGAGGATGTATGTGTCAAGGAATTTATCCATTTCTTCTAGATTTTCTAGTTTATTTTCGTAGAGGTGTTTATAGTACTCTCTGATGGTATTTTGTATTTCTGTGGGATCGGTGGTGATATCCCCTTTGTCATTTTTTATTGCGTCTGTTTGATTCTTCTCTCTTTTCTTCTTTATTAGTCTTGCTAGTGGTGTATCAATTTTGTTGATCTTTTCAAAAAACCAGCTCCTGGATTCATTGATTTTTTGAAGGTTTTTTTGTGTCTCTATTTCCTTCAGTTCTGCTCTGATTTTAGTTATTTCTTGCCTTTTGCTAGCTTTTGAATCTGTTTGCTCTTGCTCTTCTAGTTCTTTTACTTGTGACGTTAGGGTGTCAATTTTAGATCTTTCCTGCTTTCTCTTGTGGGCATTTAGTGCTGTAAATTTCCATCTACACACTGCTTTGAATGTGTCCCAGAGATTCTGGTATGTTGTGTCTTTGTTCTCATTGGTTTTAAAGAACATCTTTATTTCTGACTTCATTTCATTATTTACCCAGTGTTCATTCAGGAGCAGGTTGTTCAGTTTCCATGTAGTTGAGTGGTTTTGAGTGAGTTTCTTAATCCTGAGTTCTAGTTTGATTGCACTGTGGTCTGAGAGGCAGTTTGTTATAATTTCTGTTGTTTTACCTTTGCTGAGGAGCGCTTTACTTCCAACTATGTGGTCAATTTTGGAGTAGGTGTGGTGGGGTGCTGAAAAGAATGTATATTCTATTGATTTGGGGTGGAGAGTTCTGTAGATGTCTATTAGGTCCACTTGCTGCAGAGCTGAGTTCAATTCCTGGGTATCCTTGTTAACTTCCTGTCTCATTGATCTGTCTAATGTTGACAGTCGGGTGTCAAAGTCTCCCATTATTATTGTGTGGGAGTCTAAGTCTCTTTGTAGGTCACTAAGGACTTGCTTTATGAATCTGGGTGCTCCTGTATTGGGTGCATATATGTTTAGGATAGTTAGCTCTTCTTGTTAAATTGATCCCTTTACCATTATGTAATGGCCTTCTTTGTTTCTTTTGATCTTTGTTGGTTTAAAGTCTGTTTTATCAGAGACTAGGATTGCAACCCCTGCCTTTTTTTGTTTTCCACTTGCATGGTAGATCTTCCTCCATCCCTTTATTTTGAGCCTATGTGTGTCTCTGCACGTGAGATGGGTTTCCTGAATACAGCACACTGATGGGTCTTGACTCTTTATCCAATTTGCTAGTCTGTGTCTTTTAATCAGAGCATTTAGCCCATTTACATTTAAAGTTAATATTGTTATGTGTGAATTTGATCCTGTCATTATGATGTTAGCTGGTTATTTTGCTTGTTAGTTGATGCAGTTTCTTCCTAGCCTTGATGTTCTTTACAATTTGGCATGTTTTTGCAGTGGCTGGTACTGGTTGTTCATTTCCATGTTTAGTGCTTCCTTCAGGAGCTCTTTTAGGGCAGGCCTGGTGGTGACAAAATCTCTCAGCATTTGCTTGTCTGTAAAGTATTTTATTTCTCCTTCACTTATGAAGCTTAGTTTGGCTGGACATGAAATTCTGGATTGAAAATTCTTGTCTTTAAGATTGTTGAATATTGGTCCCCACTCTCTTCTGGCTTCTAGAATTTCTGCCAAGAGATCAGCTGTTAGTCTGATGGGCTTCCCTTTGTGGGTATCCTGACCTTTCTCTCTGGCTGCCCTTAACATTTTTTCCTTCATTTCAACCTTGGTGAATCTGACAATTATGTGTCTTGGAGTTGCTCTTCTTGAGGAGTATCTTCGTGGTATTCTCTGTATTTCCTGAATTTGAATGTTGGCCTGCCTTACTAGATTGGGGAAGTTCTCCTGGATAATATCCTGCAGAGTGTTTTCCAACTTGGTTCCATTCTCCCCGTCTCTTTCAATTACAGCAATCAGATGTAGATTTGGTCTTTTCACATAGTCCCATATTTCTTGGAGGCTTTTTTTTCTTTTTATTCTGTTTTCTCTAAACTTCTCTTCTCTCTTCATTTCATTCATTTCATCTTTCATCACTGATACCCTTTCTTCCAGTTGATCTCATTGGCTACTGAGGCTTCTGCATTCATCACGTAGCTCTTGTGCCTTGGTTTTCAGCTCCATCAGGTCCTTTTAGGAGTTCTCTGCATTGGTTATTCTAGTTATCCATTCGTCTAATTTTTTTTTCAAAGCTTTTAACTTCTTTCCCATTGGTTTGAATTTTCTCCTGTAGCTTGGAGTAGTTTGATCGTCTGAAGCCTTCTTCTCTCAACTCGTCAAGGTCATTCTCCATCCAGCTTTGTTCCATTGCTGGTGAGGAGCTGCGTTGCTTTGGAGGAGGAGACACACTCTGATTTTTAGAGTTTCCAGTTTTCCTGCTCTGTTTTTTTCCCATCTTTGTGGTTTTATCCACCTTTGGTCTTTGATGATGTTGACATACAGATGGGTTTTTGGTGTGGATGTCCTTTCTGTTTGTTAGTTTTCCTTCTAACAGACAGGACCCTCAGCTGCAGGTCTGTTGGAGTTTACTAGAAGTCCACTCCAGACCCTGTTTGCCTGGGTATCAGCAGTGGTATCTGCAGAACAGTGGATATTGGTGAACCGCAAATGCTACTGCCTGATCGTTTTTCTGGAAGTTTTGTCTGAGAGGAGTACCTGGCCATGTGAGGTGTCAGTTGGCCCCTACTGGGGGATGCCTCCCAGTTAGGCTACTCAGGGGTCAGGGACCCACTTGAGGAGGCAGTCTGCCCGTTCTCAGATCTCAAGCTGCATGTTGAGAGAACCACTACTCTCTTCAAAGCTCAGTTGGCAATGCAGAAATCACCTGTCTTCTGCATTGCTCACGCTGGGAGCTGTAGACTGGAGCTGTTCCTGTTTGGCCATCTTGGCTCCTCCTCCAATCATTTTTTAAATGAATGTTCTATCTCTGTCTCACAGCATGGGCTCCCTCGCAGCATCTGGCAGGTTCCATAAAGAATAATTTGGAATTGCATGCGATTTCTATGATCTAGACTCAAAAGTCACAAAGTGTCACTTCTGATATAATCTACTGGTCATGGAAGTAATGAAGTTCTATCCCAGTTAAAGGGGGTAAAAACAGACCTCACCCCTTCAAGAGAGGATGTCAAGGTACCATTGTAAGAAGAAAACATTAGATGAATGATTCTGTCATGATCATATTTTAAAAACAATTTCCAAGATCATAAATATGCTCACATGTGGACTTCAAAATCAATGAAATACAACAGTAATTTGTGGTTCTTAAGCAGAGGAGACAACATCTTTTGTAAGAGATAGGTACAAGTTTATCTGTTTAATAAGTGAGTCATTGATTAATCACTTTAATGAAATTCCTCTTTTAAATGTATCAGCTTATGGACTTGGTACATCATCAGAAAAGTATGAGGGTGATATACATTGTTTTGTATTTCTTATAAGTTGTGATTGTACTTCTCTATGAACTGCTAGGAAGTGTAACTGAAAGGTGAAGAATATATTCTGACATTGTGATAACAGTGGTGAGCTGAGGCTACAGACACTTGACCTTAGGCTAATGACCAATGCCTTCTGCAGCCCCAACCACTGAGGACAGTACACCAGCTCTGGGGCCAGGACACAGGACATATCTTCATGCAGAAGACTGTGTAAGTGGTATACAATTTATTCTTTCTTAGACAACTCTCTGAACAGACTCCCTCTTGGATTTCTAGAATTTTAGATCCATTGTGATTAGAAGGATCAAATTTAGTCGATTTAAAAGGGCATACACATATTTTGCCAATGCCAATATGCCACCCAAGAAAAATGCATGTACCATGGATTAAGGAAGTACATACAGGATCTATATTGGCAGGGTTTTGTAATTAGAAAGAAAGGAATTAATTCCTCTGAGTGTCTTTATATAAATCCAAGGGGTAAAACAGAATACTAGAAGATGTTTAAATGTGATTATGATTTTAAACAAACATGTTTACTCAGGAAAAAATATTTTTCCTCACCTCAGCTGTTAAAGTCTCAGGAAAACATAACCTTGAAAATATTCTAAGAGAAACTTGTTTTTATTATCTGAATCTCATTTCCTTTCACTTTCTTGTAAAGAAATGAATGAAGACCAAGTAACCAGTGGAGCACAATAGGCAAGAACTCAGCTCTGAGAACTGACTGCCTTCCATTCCACTTACTACCTTTATATGAACCTAGGCACACACCTAAGTCACCTCATCTACAAAATTAAGATAATAATAATCATCACACCTCCCTAATATGATGGTTCTGAAGATTGAATATCATATAGTAAACGCTGAGGAAATGTTTTCTTTTATAATCAGCCTTTGCTAGGATAAATGGAAAGAATAGAAATATGCTCAAATAGTTGTGAAATATATATATTAGAGAGCATCAACATCAAATAAAAATATAAAGATGACCATCCTACCAGTGTAACCGAAGTTTTTAGAAAAGTCAACGCAAATCTGAATTCCCACACACAACTGTATTATCAGAATGGCTGGTTTACACAATGAACACAGTTAGTTGAGGAAGATTTGGCTTTCTGTTCCATTCACAGAGCTTCCAAGTCTTGAAAAAGAAAGAGATGTGTGAGTGTGAGAGAGCTGAGGCATGAAGTTTGGATCTTATTATAAGTGCAGAAGAAAATCCTAAGAGCATTTGAAGCACAAAAGTGTTAAGATCTAATTGCTACTTTTCAGTGGTCACCCTGACTGATGTGAGGGGAACGGATATGGGATGTGCTGGGGCAGGAATGTTACCAAGAGCTGCTGAGAATATTAAAGTCCTTCAGGAGAGAGCATTATGGCCTGAACTATCACCTTCTAGTAAAGATTATGCAAGTGGTTGTATTTAGGATGAGTGTTGAAAGTGGAGGCAACTCGATTTGCGAAAGGGCAGTGCCTGAAGGAGTGAGGATTTTTGAACCACTGGACATTTGACTTAGAAAAGGTTGGGAGCTGTTATGAGAGCTGAATTGTGTTTCCTAAAATTTCATACGTTGAAGACTGTTCCTTCAGGACTTCAGAATATGAGCATGGATATTAGAAGGCAAGTGGAGTGTTAAGGGCTGCCACCCACGTCTAGGTGCCCAAGTTCCTGCTGCAGTCCTGCCTCTCTCTTCCAACCACCCTCACTCACAGACAGTGTCCCTTTCCGCATTTCCATCATCTATTTTTTGTTTTGTCTGGTGAGTACATAGCTGATATTTATGCTTTCCTGATAAACTTTACTCATTGCTGACATTGGAGAAGGTCAGGAAAGGGCCTGAAATGAGTGATCTTTAGGGCCATTTTTGTTCTCTTCCTGTACTCTCCTGCCAAGGGGAAGTCTGTCTTGCATCAGGCCTGCAGCAACCTCAGTTGGTGACAATATCAGGCAATGTCAGCCTGGCCTCTGCTGCTCCTTTTCTCTGACATTCCTTTGTTACCTGATGGTCTAACTTAAGCCACCAAAGCAGGATTGCTCATCTCCAGTTGTATTCCCATTTCAAGTACGTGTATATTTTTGTCAGGGAAAATACCAATCTTTGTGGTTCCCTTGCAAGGCCAAAGTTATCTGTAGCAAAGCCTTTTGTATTAGGAATTCTGCTTGTACTATTACCTGCAACTCTTCAGAAGGGCCACCCAGATTCTCATCTGCAAAGCCCAGGATCTACTCATCCACAATGTTCAAGACACCTGTCTTTAGGCTTTACTGTCACATACCCTCTCTACCTCCAGCATACCTCCAGCTAAGCTGTCCTCAAATTAACACCAGCAATGCACAAAATGTGAACAATTACACAAGACACACAGAAGGTCTAAGTGGTAAATGGCAGCTGTTGATACTAACTAACCTGTATATTCCATGAACTGATGAGCAGGTATTTATCAGATATAACAGAAGAATCAGTAGCTGAAAGAAGTGCTAACAATGCAGGGATCTGATAGGGCTTTTTGGAAACACTACATTTATTATGAAATTATGCAGACAAGAATGAAACAAAGATGGTAAGTACTATATCCTAATACTTAGAAGATTAAATAAAGGAAATCTCACCAAATTCATGGGGAAAAAAGCCAGATACATAAAGAAAAATACACATAATGAGCTTGACTCAGAAAATGAAATATGAACAAAGAAGAACCAGAAAGAATGTGGGGAGGAATGCATATCAGAATATTATAGAAAAAATACTCTTTGTGGAAGAACAATCTGAGAAAACAAGTAACATAAATACTGACTAAACCAAGAATACCAATATAATGCAATTGAGGCTTTAGTGAGGGTATCTGATTATCCTATTTGAATGTAGAATTGTAGCCACTTAATTATAAGTGGTAGGAATTCAATATAATTATTAAAAGAAATGAAGCAGACGTTGAATTTTATAGAATATTTTGGACAAAGGGAAGAGCATGAAGAAAGTTTTGGCAACACGATATTGCATGGCTCCTGCAGGGAATTATGTATTCAGTTTTCTCAGATCCAGAAATTTCCTTATGGTTTCTGTGTCCATTTTGCATTAATAACCCCTAAAGATACTTTAAAATACACAATTTTGGCCTTCCTGTGTTGCACAACAACAAGCCTTGCCTGACTTGAGTGAGATCCACAGAAGCTTGAACAATAGCTATAGGCTGAGCAGGCTGTGGGGCAGCTTTCTGTCATCTGTGTGTTCCCAGGAGTGTGCTGTCTTCACACCATCATACAGATAGCAGAAACCATCTCTATTGCATCAAAACTTTAGCCAATTGTGATACTATCTGTACCCACACATCACGAGAGATGGAAATAGGCTCTATGAAGAGCCAGAGATATTGACCGTCTTCACTGCTGGCTGTTGCTTCACTGTCCCCACAAATATTACACAGAAATAAATAGTAGAGTGGAAAGCAGACAATAGTCTTACCAAAAGGACTGAAACTCTAATGATGTCTGAAGTTCAATTATGACACAGTGCTGATAGCTTGGACACAGTTCCTTTAAAACCTTTGTTTAAGTCATAGTCGTACCTTTTAGAAATAAGGCACAAACAACATCCAACCCAACCCATTCCTCTGGGCTAGAGTCCCAAAGAGAAATAAGGGATACACCTGACCTGCAGTGAGGAAAGCAGAACCCACTCTCTGAGGTGGTGAGGCCCACCCAGTGCTCAAAGGTGCCATTGTTTTGCTCCTCTTTATAAAGGGAGTTGCCACGTTCCTCTCAGCACAGAGTTGGGAGTGACTCCAGAGCCTCCAGCAAGATGCTGCTGATTCTGCTGTCAGTGGTCTTGCTGGCCCTGAGCTCAGCTCAGAGCTCAAGTGAAGGTAAAACAGAAGGGGGAGAAGATGCGGTGACTGCTTGGGACTTAGGAGGTGACAGTGGTAATTATGGGGAAGAGAGGAGAATGAAAACACAGATGGGGCTGCAGAGTTTTCATGCCTAGGATCAGGAGACCTGTTGTGCCCTCATTCCACACTAAGGGCTTCTAATTTATTTAATGTACAATGAAAATCCAATAAAGAATTTGTACCAGGGGAATGAGAAGGTAAGATTTGCATTTATAGAGAGATATAACTATGCTGTGAAGGCTGTAGTGGAGAATGCAAGGCGGATTCAGGGAAGTCCAGCTGTGAAGATCCTATACTGATCTCAGTAAGTACACAGGGATGATGGTGGCCTTGCTCTACCTGGTGGATCAGCATTGATGATGGAGATAAACACACATTAGAGATACTGCAGAGACAGAACTGGATAAAACACTTACCTGTGTCTAACTACAGATATAGACACATCAGAGCCAATCATTGTCATTTTTCTCTCCCCTACACACAGTATTTCAATGTGCTGGGAGTGGTATGGGTAAGATTGTATTGAAGTGATTACTTCTGGTTACCCCAATTGAGAAAGCATGTGTACATAAGCAATGTATTTATAGGAGATGGAGGGCATAAGAACACCAAAATATCACATTGAAGTACCTGGCATGTGTAAACTAAATTAGCATTAAGTCTTGAGGGATGCTAGGGAGGGAAAAAAGGGGCTGTTCTATGTTGAACTCATTGCTGTTGTTCTGTGTGGTAACAACCCTGCCTCCCCTTACACCTTCCTCCCCTTCCAGCAGCTTCACAGATGGTGGCTGATGAGTTAACCTAGGGGATGCATGGGGTGTGGTGAGAAGACCATTTTCCCTGTAGAACACTTGTGAGTCTTGAAAGATTCAAGATGTAACATTTCCCATCATCCTGTGCTTCTCTTCTAGATGTCAGCCAGGAAGAATCTCTCTTCCTAATATCAGGTAAATCCCAATTCATTCTCAATCTGTTTTGACTCCCTTTTTCTGCTTGCAAATGGATCAGTTCTACAGTGTGTTCTTATCAACACTTTCCTTTCAGGAATTGATTAATGTTATTGCCCCTAATGATATACGCAATCTTCATGCAACCTTGATTCTGGGGACCATGAGCAGGCCACCAAATTGAATGTCAGAGATGCTTGGTTTAGATGACAACAAGAGTGGGTTGACTTCCCCCTGGCCAGGAGTGCCTCCTTGGAGATGACAGACAAACGGCCAGTGTCCTTATTCTGACTCCTCCTTATACTGAGAGCCTCTCAACTGCTTCCTTTTCCCCCAGTGTTCCACTCCAGAGTTCTAGGGATTCACTGAAAATGCAAAGAAATTAGTATCTGGGTCTCATTTTTGTGTATTTCCTCATTTAGCACCATTACTGTAAAAATTTGCGGCAACTATTCAGTGAATGCCATGTGTCCCCCACCTCCTCCAGGAAAGCCAGAAGGACGACGCCCACAAGGAGGAAACCAGCCCCAACGTCCCCCACCTCATCCAGGAAAGCCAGACGGACGACCCCCACAAGGAGGAAACCAGTCCCAAGGTCCCCCACCTCCTCCAGGAAAGCCAGAAGGACGACCCCCACAAGGAGGCAACCAGTCCCAAGGTCCCCCGCGTCCTCCAGGAAAGCCAGAAAGACCACCCCCACAAGGAGGAAACCAGTCCCAAGGTCCCCCACCTCCTCCAGGAAAGCCAGATGGACGACCCCCACAAGGAGGAAACCAGTCCCAAGGTCCCCCACCTCCTCCAGGAAAGCCAGAAGGACGACCCCCACAAGGAGGCAACCAGTCCCAAGGTCCCCCGCATCCTCCAGGAAAGCCAGAAAGACCACCCCCACAAGGAGGAAACCAGTCCCAAGGTCCCCCACCTCGTCCAGGAAAGCCAGAAGGACCACCCCCACAAGGCGGAAACAAGTCCCGAAGTGTCCGATCTCCTCCAGGAAAGCCACAAGGACCACCCCAACAAGAAGGCAACAAGCCTCAAGGTCCCCCACCTCCTGGAAAGCCACAAGGCCCACCCCCAGCAGGAGGCAATCCCCAGCAGCCTCAGGCACCTCCTGCTGGAAAGCCCCAGGGGCCACCTCCACCTTCTCAAGGGGGCAGACCACCCAGACCTCCGCAGGGACAACAGCCTCCCCAGTAATCTAGGATTCAATGACAGGTATGATTCCACTTTATTCTTCATCAGGACTCTAATTGCTACAGTTCTCCAACTTTATTGTGCCAATGAATCAACTAAAACCCATTGACATTGCATTGTCCTAGAACCCATTTCTAAAGATTTTTATTCAGATACTCTGAAATAGGGTAAGGAGACCCTGTATTTCTAACAAAATCTTTAAGGAATTCTGATGTTGAGAAACAACAAACCATACGATCTGTCTTAAACTGTGTTGGCAATGAGGAAGTAGTACCATGTTCATTCTTGGTGCTCTGTTTTCTATCCACAAACTCAGAGACCTCCCATTTAAAGTTTTCACCTGAGCACCGTTTGCTCAGTCCTGCCTCACAGCAGCCTCTTGAGTCCAGTATTCCTGCCAAATGGTCCCTGATCTTTCAGCAGCTAAATGGTGTCTCACTTTTTAGATACTTAACTTTTCAATACGTACATGATTATGCTAACAAAAAATATCTAATGGAATGGAAAAATATGAAGCTAATTTTAAAGGCATGACTCATCCTACCCACCTTCCTTCCTTGAAAAATCTCCCACTGTTAACCTTATGGGATCTTCTCTTTGAAATATCTATGTGTGCATAGACATATAGCATTCTTTTACCCTACCATTAATGCCATAACTTATATGCAGGTATATATGTTAGTCATTTAAAAAATACATTTTTTTTTGAAAATTTCCACATCAGTTTATGAAGCTCACTACATCTCTTCAGTGGTTTTCTGTTTGCTTTTACATTTTTATACTACTCTATTGTGTAGCTGTGCCATGATTTCATTGACCAATCCCTGTCACTGGACACTGAGGGTGGTTTTAGCTTCTCAGTATTATAGAATATGTTCCGGTTACCATCTGTGTAAATATATCCCTGAACAAATTCAACAGCAGTGAGTCATAGCAACCTAAGGATGATCTTTTCTCTTCATCTTCTAAGCCACAATTTGGAGCACATTGTATGCAAGGGCATCAAAAGAGTGAACACAGAAAAAAATCAGGAAGGAACACAGGAGGTTGAAGGGATAGGGGGAGAGAGGATGGGCTCTCATGTACTCTACTGCAGTAACACCAGTGAGGAATTAGACATTTCCTGCCATGTCAAGTCTGATCTATGAACTTCCTTGTTTGTTTATTTCAGGAAGTGAATAAGAAGATATCAGTGAATTCAAATAATTCAATTGCTTCAAATGCCATGACATTGGAACAAGGTCATCATAGCTCTACCTTTAATATACCAATAAAATAATCAGCTTGCAATTTCTGATTGTGGTGTCTCTTTCCCTGTGTTTGTGAATGTGGAATGTGAGGACCAAGAACACATTATAAGAATATCTAGGACCCCTGCTGTCTGATGCTTCCAGGGAGTTTCCCTTCTCTTTAATCCTAATTTAGCCAGCTGCCATGAAAAATGTTTTACTGTTTATCTCTTTCCCTGACTTCAATTTTTTTTTTCTTTTTCTGAGATGGAGTCTTGCTCTATCACCTAGGTTGGAGTGCAGTGGCATGATCTTGGCTAACTGCAACCTGCACCTCCTGGGTTCAAGCTATTCTCCTGCCTCACCCTTCACAGTAGCTGAGATTACAGGTTCCCACCATCAAGCCTGGGTAATTTTTGTAATTTTAGTTGAGATGGGGTTTCAGCCTGTTGGCCAGGCTAGGCTAGAACTTCTGACTTCAGGTCATCCGCTTGCCTTGGCCTCCAAATGTGTTGAGATTACAAGCATGAGCCACCACACCTGGCCCTTCCCTGACTTCTATAGCACAAATTGAAAATCTAAAATTATTTTCAGATTGTTTACTGATATTCCAGTAATTTTAAGGACAAAAAACACAACAAATGGAAAATAAGTCACAGAAGCTAAAAGAAATCCTTATAATTTCTAAGAAACTGAGTTTGGTTTCAAGGGAATGAATATGGTTCTATGCTTCTTATCCCCAGTACCCTCTCTATCCCATTGAACCTATTTTAACAGTGATCCCTTCCCTCCCTCCCTATGTTTCTCACCTTTCTTTAATGAAACCTGAATGGATTTCATCAAGGAGGCAGCATGACTTTTAGGATGAAAGAATTGGGACAGTCTCAGATTTTAGTTAAGACATAACTCTTTCTTGCTAGCTCTGAACTCTTAAAAAGCTACTTAGTCTCTCAGAGCTTCAATTTCCTCATCTACAATGAGAAGACTCATAACAACTACCTTAGAGTATGGAGACTATTCAGATAACATGCATACCAAAAACCTTGCAGAGATTGGCATGTCTACTTCTCAAGCAAGGAAGGTTCAATATTAGAAAACTGCCCCTGTGCCCACCGATAGCCTCAGATAATTCACTATGGAGTTCAGAAATTTCAGAATAGAAGGATCTCACGGTAACCACCACCAAGTTGAGCAACCCACATTCAATTCAATCCCAGTTCTCTGACTTCTCTCCTATTATCATAGTTGAAGCCTCCCTACCCCTATCTCTTATCTTTCCTCTTGATTCTGAACCACATTACCCAATCAAGGATTTTGCTTCTGCATGTGACCTTTTTGTCTCCTGATTCTTATATCTATGCTCTATGGGATTACTTCAATCAGGAAAAGCCTGGTGAAACATCACCCATTTCTACAGAGGTTTTGCTAAGACTCTTAGTGTTTCTTTCCTACCCTATTATTTGTCTGCCATTTTTATTGCAAAAGTTCTTGAAACATACGTATGTAATTATTTCCCCATCCCCTCTCTTCCATTCTCTTTTTAAACACACATTAAAGATGCTTTTGTTCTTTCCACTCCAGTCTGCCAAGGTCATCTACTGCCTGCATTCCACTCATTTCAGGAATCGATTATGAGTCCTGCATCTCCTGTGACCCCTTGGCAGTTTAACACCATTGATCTTACAATTCTTTTGGGAATGCTCTATCAATCTTTCCAGGAACCTCCTGCTCTCTCCTCAGGTTTCTCCTACCTCTGCCTCTTCCCTCGTGTATCTACAAAGTTACTCCTCTTCCAACTCTATTTGGTCTTGGTAAATTATTCATCTAATTAATTAAGGAAACTAGGATTTATTCTAGACTCTTCTCTTTTCCTCTTACATCACATTACATCTAGTCAAATCAGCTATGTTATCATTGTGAAATTCAAGCTTCAAAATAATTTCTGACTGCAGCCAGTTTCATCAGTTTCATCTCTATCAGCCCATCTAAGCAAGCCTCATCTGCAGTTTACACCAAATAGTTCTATTTATTTCTCAACAATCAACTACCCACCTTGGCCATTTAAAAATTACATTACTTTTCTATGTTTTCCAGTTGATGGCCACACTTTTACTCTCTAAGAACAAGATGCTAATTTTTAACTATGCTAAAGTCCTATGTATTGAGCCCTAACTATCTCTGGAATTGGTGGCTGCTCTATACCAAATTCATTCTGCTATGGCCACACTGGTCATTGCCTCTTCTTTTTAATGGTGAGGATGGGGGAGCAGTATGCCTAGAGTTTCTGTTAATTTTAAAAAATGTTTATTTGCACAAATGTATGTATTACAAGTTTGGTTTTGTTAAATAGATTACATAGTGCTTAAGCCATGACATTAGGGTATTCATTATTCAATAACAAAATCTGCATTTATTAATTAATATCCTACTACTCAACTGCTCAAGTGTGGCAAGTGCCTCCCCAACTTCCAAGTCTTCATTGTGTATTATTTCACTCTCTTCATCTGTGCAAACACATTCTTTAGCAACCACTTACGAGTGAGAGCGTGTTATATTTCATTTTCTATATATAGCCTGTTTTGCTTAAGAAAATGACCCCCAGTTCCATCCATATTGCCACAAAATATGTGATTTCATTCTCTCTTTATGATTGAGTAGTATGGCATTGGGTATATATAATTACATTTTTAATCAAATCATTCATTAATGGACACTTTGGTTGATTCAATATCTTTGGTCCTGTGAATGTTGCTACAATAAACATACAGGTCAAGGTATGCATTTGATACATTGACTACTTTTCCTTTGGGGAGATACCCAGTTGTAGGATTGCTCAATGGAAATGTAGTTCTAGTTTTAGTTCTTTGAGAAATCACACTGTTTTCCATAGAAGCTGTACTAATTAACATTCCCACCAAGGGTGTATTAGAGTTCTCCTTTCTCTATATCCTTGCCAACAGCTGTTATTTTTCACGCTTTTAATCATAGTCATTCTGACTGAGGTAAGATGATATCTCATTGTGGCTTTCTTTTCTTTTCTTTTTTATTATACTTTAAGTTCTGGGATACAGATGCAGAAGGTGCAGGTTTGTTACATAGGTATATACGTGCCATGGTGGTTTGCTGCACCCATTAACCCATCATCTAGGTTTTCAGCCTGGCATGCATTAGGTATTTCTCCTAATGCTATCCTTCCCCTTGCCTCCTGCTCCCTGACATCCCCTGGTGTGTGATGTTCCCCTCCCTGTGTCCCTGTGTTCTCATTGTTCAACTCCCACTTATGAGTAAGAACACGTGGTGTTTGGTTTTCTGTTCCTGTGTTAGTTTGCTGAGAATGATGGTTTCCAGCTTCATCCATGTCCCTGCAAAGAACATGAACTCATCCTTTTTTATAGCTGCATAGTATTCCAGGGTGTATACATGCCACATTTTTTTTATCCAGTCTATCATTGATGGGCATTTCTTTGGTCCCAAGTCTTTGGTCTTTTAAATAGTGCTGCAATAAATATACGTGTGCATGTGTCTTTATAGTAGAGAGATTTATAATCATTTGGGTATATACCCAGTAATGGGATTGCTGGGTCAAATAATATTTCTGATTCTAGATCCTCGAGGAATTGCCACACTGTCTTCCACAATGGTTGAACGAATTTACACTCGCACCAGCAGTGTAAAACTGTTCCTATTTCTCCACATTCTCTCCAGAATCTGTTGTTTTCTGACTTTCTTTTTTTTTTGGAGACAGAGTCTGGCTCTGTCACCAGACTGGAGTGCAGTGGCCTGATCTCAGCTCATTGCAACCTCCCCTCCTGGGTTCAAGTGATTCTCCTACCTCAGCCTCCTGAGTAGTTGGGATTACAGGTGTGTGCTACCGTGCCTGGCTAATTTTTGTGTGAATATATATATATATATATATATATATATATATATATATTTTTTTTTTTTTTTTTAGACAGAGTTTTGTTCTTTGTTGCCCAGGCTGGAGTGCAATTGTGTGATCTGGGCTCACTGCAACCTCTGCCTCAGGGGTTCCAGCAATACTCAGCCTCCTGAGTAGTTGGGATTACACTCATACACCAACATGCCCAGCTAATGTTGTATTTTTAATAGAGACAGGGTTTCACCATGTGGGTGAGGCTGGTCTCAAACTCCTGTGGTATCTCATTGCGTTTTTGATTTGCATTTCTCCAATGATCAGTGATGATGAGCTTTTTTTCATGTTTGTTGGACACATAAATGCCTTTTTTTGAGATATGTCTGTTCATATCCTTCACCCACTTTTTGATATGGTTGTTTGTTATTTTCTTGTAAATTTGTTTAGGTTACTTGTAGATTCTGGATATTAGATTTCGTCAGATGGATAGATTGCAAAAATTTTCTCCCATTCTGTTGGTTGCCTGTTCACTCTAATAATAGTGTCTTTTACTGTGCAGAAGCTCTTTAGTTTAATTAGATCCCATTCGTCAATTTTGGCTTTTCTTGCAATTGCTTTTGGTGTTTTAGTCATAAAGTTTTGCCCATGCCCATGTCCTGAATGGTATTGTCTAGGTATTCTTCCAGGGATTTTATGGATTTGGTCTTACATTTAAGTCTTTAATCCATCTTGAGTTAATTTTTTTTAATTATTATACTTTAAGTTCTAGGGTACATGTGCACAATGTGCAGGTTTGTCACATATGTATACATGTGCCATGTTGGTGTGCTGCACCCATTAACTTATCATTTACATTAGATATATTTCCTAATGCTATACCTCCCCCCTACCCCCTCCCCACAACTGGCCCCAGTGTGTGATATCCCCCTTCCTGTGTCCAAGTGTTCTCATTGTTCAATTCCCACCTGTGAGTGAGAACATGCGATGTTTGGTTTTTTGTCCTTGCGATAGTTTGCTGAGAATGATGGTTTCCAGATTCATCCATGTCCCTACAAAGGACATGAACTTGTCCTTTTTTATGGCTGCATAGTATTCCATGATGTACATGTGCCACATTTTCTTAATCCAGTCTATCATTGTTGGACATTTGGGTTGGTTCCAGGTCTTTGCTATTGTGAATAGTGCCACAATAAATATACGTGTGCATGTGTCTTTACAGCAGCATGATTTATAATCCTTTGGGTATATATGCAGTAATGGGATGGCTGGGTCAAATGGTATTTCTGGCTCTAGATCCCTGAGGAATTGCCACACTGTCTTCCACAATAGTTGAACCAGTTTATAGTCCCACCAACAGTGTAAAAGTATTCCTATTTCTCTGCATCCTCTCCAGCGCCAGTCGTTTCCTGACATTTTAATGATTGCCATTCTAACTGGTGTGAGATAGTATCTCATTGTGGTTTTGACATGCATTTCTCTGATGGCCAGTGATGATGAGCATTTTTTCCTGTGTCTGTTGGCTGCATAAATGTCTTCTTTTGAGAAGTGTGTGTTCATATCCTTCACCCACTTGTTGATGGGGTTTTTTTGTTTTTTTCTTGTAAATTTGTTTGAGTTCATTGTAGATTCTGGATATTAGCCCTTTGTCAGATGAGTAGATTGCAAAAATTTTCTCCCACTCTGTAGGTTGCCTGTTCACTCTGATGGTAGTTTCTTTTGCTGCTCAGAATCTCTTTAGTTTAATTAGATCCCATTTGTCAATTTTTGCTTCTGTTGTCATTGCTTTTGGTGTTTTAGACATGAAGTCCTTGCCCATGTCTATGTCCTGAATGGTATTGCCTAGGTTTTCTTCTAGGGTTTTTATGGTTTTAGATCTAACATTTAAGTCTTTAATCCATCTTGAATTAATTTTTGTATAAAGTGTAAGGGTGTAAGGAAGAGATCCAGTTTCAGCTTTCTACATATGGCTAGCCAGTTTTCCCAGCACCATTTTTTAAATAGGGAATCCTTTCCCCATTTCTTGTTTTTGTAAGGTTTCTGAAAGATCAGATAGTTGTAGATGTGTGGCATTATTTCTGAGGGCTCTGTACTGTTCCTTTGGTCTATATATCTGTTTTGGTACCAGTACTATGCTGTTTTGGTTACTGTAGCCTTGTAGTATAGTTTGAAGTCAGGTATAGGATTGACTGGCAATGCAGGCTCTTTTTTGGTTCCATATGAACTTTAAAGTAGTTTTTTCCAATTCTGTGAAGAAAGTCTTCGGTAGCTTGATGGGGATGGCATTGAATCTATACATTACCTTGGGCAGTATGGCCATTTTCATGATATTGATTTTTCCTATCCATGAGCATGGAATTTTCTTCCATTTGTTTGTATCCTCTTTTATTTTGTTGAGGAAGTTCTGGCCAGGGCAATCAGACAGGAGAAAGAAATAAAGTGTATTCAATTAGGAAAAGAGGGAGTCAAATTATCCCTGCTTGCAGATGACATGATTGTATATCTAGAAAACCCCATCGTCTCAGCCCAAAATCCTCTTAAGCTGATAAGCAACTTCAGCAAAGTCTCAGGATACAAAATCAGTGTGCAAAAATCACAAGCATTATTATACACCAATAACAGACAAACAGCCAAATCATGATGAACTCCCATTCACAATTGCTTCAAAGAGAATAAAGTACCTAGGAATCTAACTTACAAGGGATGTGAAGGACCTCTTCAATTAGTTAATTTTTGTATAAGGTGTAAGGAAGGGGTACAGTTTCAGTTTTCTGCATATGGCTAGTCAGTTTTCCAACACCGTTTATTAAATAGGGAATCCATTCCCCATTGCTAGTTTTTGTCAGGTTTGTCAAAGAGCAGATGGTTGTAGATGTGTGGCTTGATTTCTGAGGCCTCTGTTCTGTTCCATTGGTCTATATATCTGTTTTGGTACCAGTACCATGCTGTTTTGGTTACTGTAGCCTTGTAGTATAGTTTGAAATCAGGTAGCATGATGCCTCCAGCTTTGTTTTTTTTTGCTTAGTATTGTCTTGGCTATATGGGCTCTTTTTTGGTTCCATATGAAATTTAAAGTAGTTTTTTCTAATTCTCTGAAGAAAGTCAATGGTAGCTTGATGTGAATAGCATTGAATCTATAAATTACTTTGAGCAGTATGGCGATTTTCACAATATTGATTCTTCCTATCCATGAGCCTGGAATGTTTTTCCATTCATTTGTGTCCTCTCTGATTCCCTTGAGCAGTGGTTTGTAGTTCTCCTTGTAGAGGTCCTTCACGTCCTTGTAAGTTGTATTCCTAGGTATTTTATTCTCTTTGTATCAATTGTGAATGGGAGTTCCCTCAAGATTTGGCTCTCTGTCTGTTATTGGTGTATAGGAATGCTTGTGATTTTTGCACATTGATTTTGTATCCTAAGAATTTGCTGAATTTGCTTATTAGCTTAAGGAGTTTTGGGGCTGAGACAATGGTGTTTTCTAAATATACAATCATACCATCTGCAAACAGAGACAATTTGACTTCCTCTCTTTCTATTTGAATACCTGTATTTCTTTCTCTTGCCTAATTGCCCTGGCCAGAACTTCCAATGCTATGTTGAATAGGAGTGGTGAGAGAGGGCATTCTTGTCTTGTGCAGGTTTTCAAAGGGAATGCTACCAGTTTTGCCCATTCTGTATGATGTTGGCTATGGGTTTTTCATAAATAGGTCTTATTATTTTGAGATATGTTTCATCAATACCTAGTTTATTGAGTATTTTTAGAATGAAGGGGTGTTGAATTTCATCAGAGGCCTTTTCTGTGTCTATTGAGATAATCATGTGTTTTTTGTCATTTGTTCTGTTTACATGACGGATTACATTTATTGATTTCTGTTTGTTCAACCAGCCTTGCATCCCAGGGATGAAGCTGACTTGATCATGGTAGATAAGGTTTTTGATTTGCTGCTGGATTCGGTCTGCCAGTATTTTATAGAGGATTTTTGCATTGATGTTCATCAGAGATATTGGCCTAAAATTTTGTTTTTTTGTTGTGTCTCTGCTAGGTTTTGGTGTCAGGATGATGCTGGCCTCATGAAATGAGTTAGGAAGGAGTGCCTCTTTTTCTATTGTATGGAATAGTTTCAGAAGGAATGGTACCAGCAGCTCTTTGTACCTCTGGTATAATTCAGCTGTGAATCCATCTGGTTCTGGGCTTTTTTAACTTGGTAGGTTATTAATTACTACCTCAATTTCAGAACTTGTTATTGGTCTATTCAGTGATTCGACTTCTTCCTGGCTTAGTGTCTGGAGTGTGAATGTGTCCAGGAATTTGTCCTTTTCTTCTAGATTTTTGAGTTTGTTTGTGTAGAGGTGTTTATGGTATTCTCTGATGGTAGTTTGTATATCAGTGGGACAGTGGTAATATTCCCTTTATGATTTTTTATTGTGTCTATTTAATTCGTCCCTCTTTTCTTCTTTATTAGTCTGGCTAGTGCTCTATATATTTTGTTAATCTTTTCAAAAAACCAGCAACTGGATTCGTTGATTTTTTGAAGGGTTTTTCATGTTTCTATCTCTTTCAGTTCTGCTCTGATCTTAGTTATTTCTTGTCTTCTGCTAGCTTTTGAATTTGTTTGCTCTTGCTTCTGTAGTTCTTTTAATTGTGATGTTAGGGTGTCAATTTTATTTTATTTTATTTTTTCTTATTATTCTTTAAGTTCTAGGGTACATTTGCACAATGTGCAGGTTTGTTACATATGTATACTTGTGCCATGTTGGTTTGCTGCACCCATTAACTCATCATTTACATTAGATATTTCTCCTAATGCTATCCCTCCCCCATCTCCCCACCCTACAACAGGCCCTGGTGTGTGATGTTCCCCGCCCTGTGTCCAAGTGTTCTCATCGTTCAATTCCCACCTATGAGTTAGAACATTTGGTGTTTGGTTTTCTTTTCTTGCGATAGTTTGCTCAGAATGATGGTTTCCAGCTTCATCCATGTTGCTACAAAGGACATGAACTAATCCTTTTTTATGGCTGCACAGTATTCCATGGTGTATATGTGCCACGTGTTCTTAATTCATTCTATCATTGACGGACATTTGGGTTGGTTCCCAACCCAAAAGACCTTTGAAATACAGTATATTGATGCAAATTGTTGAGAGCTTCAACTGATCGAAAGGTGCCTGAGCTCCTGTTGCAGTCCTGCTCACTTTGACCCCATGCTCACTCACTGACAGGGTCTCTTTCAGCTCTTCTGTCACCTCTGTTTTATTTGTGTCTGGAGAGTTCATAGCTGATTTTTATTCTTCTCTAATACACTAATATTTTTCACTCATTGCTGACATTGGAAAATGTCAGGGAAAGGGCCTGAGCTGAGTGATATTTGAAGGCCATGCCTGCTGTCTTCGTGTATTCACCAAGACAAGGGGGAGCCTTTCTTTCACCAGGACTACCACTTCTACAGGAATCTATGCAATGAGGCAAGTCTGCATGGCACTTCCCTCTGTGCCTGCCCTCTGATCTTCCTTTCCTACTTAGAAGGTCCAGCATAAGTCGCTAAGCAGGAACATTCATCTCCAGTTTCCCTGTCCAATTAGTGTGTGTGGGTAATGACACTCATCCAAATAACATTAGGGTACCTACTAGGCCAGACAACTATTCTGTGCCTCCCATAAAGCACATAAAGCCAAGCTACAATTGTTTTATTATTGCATAGCCAAAGAAGAATTGCTAACTGGTAATATATTTCCTCTTAGCAAACATCCCTAATATTCCAGAAGGGGTGAGGGAGGAAAACAACGATCTGCCTGATCACCAGCCAATGGCAGAGTAATCAGCAACAAACTTCATTGTATGAGGACACCTTCCAATAATATAAGGCATCTTCAAACTGTTTGTGGAAAATACATACTATTTTTTAAAATTATGCATGGACATAAACATTTTTCGTACCAAAATACATTTCTACTAACTTGTTACAACATGTCTAAAAAGGATATAGTTCAGTCACTAACATGGTTGAGACAGTTTGAAAACAACTTCTATCAGATCAACAAATATTCTACTGAAATTGTATCAAGAACAAATATCAAGTTTATGATGGAGCTTGGGCGGAGGTATGGTGAAATCACTGATGCATCATGAAATATTTGAGCCCAAGTAAATCAGCCCTTCACAAATGGATAACTCCTTTTAAGAAGTGATTAGATGATGGTGAAGGTGAACTCTGCAGCAGCAGACCACACACATCAACTTATGGGCAAAAATTTTATCTTCTTTTATTCCAATTGAAGAGACCTCACAGTTAACAGCAGAAAAAAAGGCTAGCACAAGAAGACTGTCAATTGGTTCAGATTACATAAATTTTTTTTCTGGCTGAAAAATTAAAGTTGAGCAAACTATCAACTTGATGATGGCCAAACCTGCTGTACCTAAGTCAGCTACAGAGAAGAACAGAAAGTTCAATGAAAAATTAAAGAAGTAGGAAGTAGAAGAAAATAAAAGAAATGATCCTAAAGCATTTCTTTGAAGAGTTGTAACAGGAAATCGAACATGGCTTTACCAGTGCCATCCAAAAGGAAAAACACAATCAAAGCAATGGCTACCAAGAGGTGGAAGTGGTCTAGTCTAAATAAATGCGACAAGAGCAAACATCATGTTAACAGTATTTTTGGATGTTCGAGGTATTTTGTTTGTTAACTTTCTGGAGGGTCAAAGGATGATGACATCAGCTTATGAGTTTGGAGTTTGGAGAAAGTTAGCCAAATCTTTAGCAGATAAATGGATGAGATTTGATGCCTAGTGAATGTCCCTCATAAGTCTGGCAAAATTGCCCTTGTTTCATGAGAGAAATGAGCAGGAGCATTGTTGTGATGGACAAGAACTCTCTGCTAAAGCTTTTCCGGGCATTTCCCTGCTAAAGTTTTGGCTAACTTACTCCATACTCTCACATAAGTTGATGTTATCATTCTAAGTCAAGCAATTTAGGAATGGAAAAGCCAACATCGCATGTTCTCACCCATGAATTGGAGCTAAACTATGAGAATGCGAAGGCATAAGAATGACACAATGGACTTTGGGAACTCAGGGGGAAAGAGTGGGAAAGGGGAGAGGGGTAAAAGACCTCACTTTTACCTCTCTCTTATACACTGGGTGCAGTGAATACTGCCCGGATGATGGGTGCACCAAAATCTCACAAATCACCACTGTAGAACTGATTCACGTAACCAAACACCACCTGTTCCCCAAACTATGTAAATAAAACAGAAAAGAAAAAAAAATAAAGAAAATCCCTAGGCACCCAACTTACAGTTCTGATGCAGTATCTTTGGACTTCTGTTTTTTTTTCTAATATAGAAATATTTTAAAAGTGTACTCTGTTTTCTTCAGTTAATATGTGAAAAGACTGCATTCTGAAACTAATTTCAGGACCCTCAATTTTTATAGATAGGCTAAATTACTTGTATCATTACTTGCTAAACTTCTTGAATGTGATGGAGCTTATGTTAAGAAATAAAGTTTATATAACGTCTACTTTCATATTGTAATTACATTCTTCCACAAACTTTTTGAAATCCCCTTCTATTCTCAAACAATTCTGGAAGGGCAGGAACAGATTCTCATGTGTACAACACAGGATCCCCTCAATCCAACTGATCAAGCGGTTTGTCTTTAGGATTTCCAGTCACATCCCCCTACTCATTACTTCTAACATGGTCATCCTGAAGTTATCACTATCCCTGAACAAAAACTGAATGACAGCAAGAGACTTATTCAAAGCCTGAAATGATAAGTGGCAGCTGTTGATACTGACTCACCTGCACTTTCCATGAAAAGGATGAAAGGATGGGCAGCAACTACTTGATATAATAGAAAAGTCAGCAGATGAAAAGAGAGCTACCAACAGAAACTCAGTAAAAAGACCTTGGAAACACAGTATATTGATGCAAATTTCAAAAACAAAAAGAAAAATAAAAGAGTAACAAGAAATATAGATGGTTACTTAGAAGACTAGATTTAAAAATTTTCCCAAATTTTATTTAAAAAGAAGTCAGATATAAGATGAAAAGTAAACACAGGCAAGATTGATTTAGAACACAAAATTTCAACAAATACATTTTAGAAAGAGAGTGGGAAGAAATTAGTTTCAGAATATTGCAAAAATGAAAAAAATTTCTGTGTGAAAGAACAATCTGGGAGACAGATATCACAGGCACTAAGAAATAGATCAATGCAATACTCTTGAGGCTTTTATGTGGGTGCCAGATCATCTTATTCAAGCATATAATTGTGGCCACGCATTTTAATTGGGAGTGATTAAAAATTTTTCCTAGAAGAAAGACTGAACGTGGCAACTGATGCCTATAATCGCAGGACTTTGGAAGAGTGAGGTGCGAGGATCCCTTGAGGCCAGAAATTCAAGACCAGGCCGGGTACGGTGCCTGTAATCCCAGCACTTTGGGAGGCCGAGGCGGGCTGATCCTGAGATCAGGAGATCGAGACCATCCTGGCTAACACAGTGAAACCCCGTTTCTACTAAAAATACAAAACCAAATTAGCCAGGCGTGGTGGCGGGCGCCTGTAGTCTCAGCTACTCAGGAGGCTGAGGGAGGAGAATGGCGTGAACCCAGGAGGTGGAGCTTACAGTGAGCAGAGATCGCGCCACTGTACTCCAGCCTGGGACACAGAGTGAGACTCCCTCTCCAAAAAAAAAAAAAAAAAAAAAAAAAAAAGACCAGACTGAGCAACAAAGTGAAGCTCCATCTCTTCAAGAAAATTTTAAAATAAAAAAAAAATAAATGGACATGGTGTCATGAACCTGTAATACAAGCGATTCAAGAGGCTGAAGCGGGGGGAATCCCCTGAGCACAGGAGTTCAAGGATGCTGTAAGCCAGGATCATGACACCACACTCCAGCTTGGATGACAGAGCGAGAATCTATATTAAAAAACAAAATTTCCTAAAAGATGTAAAGCCCAAACTGAATCTGATTAAACATTCTAACAAAGGGGTAGAGCAAGGAAAAAAATTTAAAGACATGAAATAAGATGTCTCATTCAAGAACTGTGTATTCATTCTGTTCATTCTAGAACCCCTTGGTAGATTTCGTGGCCAACTTTGTTTTAACCACCCCATGAATATTAATAATACAATGCGTTAAGACACCTGTATTCTACAACACCAAGACTTTTCTGACTAGAGCCAGATCCAAAGAATATTAGACAATCTGTGTGGGTCTGACCAGGCTGAGGGCCAACCTTCTGTCAGCCATGAATGGCCAGGTTTGTGTTGTCTTCACACAGCTCAAAGTTCCAAAGAAATAATCTCTATATAATCAAATATTTAGCAAAATATGATAGGCATAGGTATACAAAAATCCACAGCTAACCTCTTGTTCCTTAGAATATGATTGTGTTTAGAAAACAGCCCTAAGAAGGTGATCAAGCTAAAATGAGGGAGTTTCAGTGGAACTAAATCCAGTAAGATGAGTGTCCTTAGAAGAAGTGGAAATTCCTTATAAGAACTGGAAATTTGTAGAGAGAGACACAGGAAGTACATACACACCCATGGAAGGACACAGAAAAAAGGCAGATACCTAGATGCCAAGCAGACACAGCCCAGAAGAACTAAACCTACTGACATTCCTCATGGAACTTGAGCATCCAGAAGTGTTGGAAAGTAATTTCTATTGCTTAAGAATACCTAGTCTGTGATATTTTGTTTTGACGGCTATGATGAAGAAATTCAGGGGAGAGCAAGTTTTAGGAGTAGAAATCAAGAGTCCTGCTTGGCACATGGTAAATTTACATTTGTTTTAAATGGCAAGTGGATTACTGAGGTCCTTGACTCATGGGCAAGTGCCTAAGCTCCTGTTGCAGTCCTGCTCCTTGCTTTGACCTCATCCTAAGTGACACTGTCTCCTTCAGTTCATTGGTAACCTCTGTTTTGGTTGTCTCTGGTAGCTTGATACCTGGTATTTACTCCTTCCTGATATGCTAATCTATTTCATGCATTTCTGACATAGGAGAAGGTCACGAATAGGGTGTGATCTGAGTGATATTTGGAAGCATCACCTCTTGTCTTGCTGTACTCAGTAGACCAAGAGAAGCCTGCCTCCAACCAGGACTATTGACTCCCACAAGGAGGCACATCTGCCTGGCACTCCCCTCTGCTTCTTCTCTCTTGTATTTCTTCCCTACCTGATGAGCCATCGTAAGCTACCTAGGCCAGACTGCTCAATGCCAGCTTTTCCTTCCAAATAATGTTTGGTGAAACCAGAGAAAATCATTTAATAAGATCAGGACACCAGGTTGGCCCAAGCACTCTGTGTCTCTATTAAAGCATGTGAATCTTACTTACAAATGTTAAACTTTCCATGTAGCTGGAGAATATTTGGCCACTGGTATTATATTCCACCTTCAGAAAACATTCCTATTTATGCTAGGAGAAAAACAAGAAACCAATCTGCCTAGTCAGCTGGAAAAGTCTAAGTTACCTGTAGTAGAGCTTATTGTATCAGGACGTCTTCCTATATGCAGTGGGTTGTTAAAATGTTAATGGAAAATGTATATTATATTAAGAAATACCATGAATGGATTCCAAGGTTTTTGGCACCAAAATGAAATCATAATGTTTTGCTATAATGTGTCTGAACAGGAGCTAGTTTGAGGCATCAAGAAAAACAAGAGAGCAGTTTCAAAAGAGCCCCTAGAAGAGCAACATGAATTCTTCTAAAATTAAAGTGAGTAAAAACATCAAATTTATGGTGAAGCTTGGGTGGAAGAAGGTAAAATCATTGATGATGTCCAAAAAGTTGTCCTACTTGGCACATGGTAAGTTGACATTGGTTGTAGAAGTCAGCAGTTCACAAATTCAATATGGAGTTCCTCATTTCAAGAAGGAATGAGGCAATGTTGAACCTAAAGTCTACAGTGACAGATGATTCACATCATATTGCAAGGAACAAATTCATCTTCTTTATACCCAGGAGAAGATGTGTGATGATTAGCAGCTCACACAATAGCCAACATTGCAGACTTCTCAGTTGGTTCAGTTTACATGATTCTAACTGAATGATTAAAGTTTAGTAAACTTTTCACTTGATGGATGCCCAAACTGTGTCACCAAGATGAAGTACAGACAAGAGCAGAAGTTTCCCTAAAAATTTAAATAGGAGCAATGAAGACCGTAAGCATTTCTTCAGTGAATTATAAGAGGAGATAACGCATGGCTTTACCAGTAAAATCCTGAAAACAAATATAATCAATGCAATGGCTACCAAGAAGTGGAAAAGTCCAGTCAAAACAAAAGTGGATGAGGAGAGCACAAAGGTCATGGCAAGAGTTTACTGGAAAGCTCAAGCCATTTTGCTGGTTGACTTTTTGAAGAATGACAATAATTGCTTATTCTGAGAATATTTTGAGAAAGCCAAAGCTTTAGTATAGGAATCCCTGGGAAAGCTTCAGCAGAATCCTTCACTACAACCTTGCTCCTGCTCATTTCTCTTATCAAACAGGGCAATTATATGAGAGATCTGATGGAAAATCATTAGGCGTGCACATTACAACCCTAATTTGGTTCCTTTGGATTTCTTTTTGTTTTGTAATCTTATAACATTTGTAAAAGGCATTCATTTTTCTTCAGTTAATAATGTAAAAAGTACATATCAATAGCTGGCACGTTGACCAAAATGTATGACAAGTGGTCAATAAATCTTCTCCTTTTATATAGCTCATTAAAAAGTAGGATTGGGAAATGGTTGTAAACTGAGTACCAGGTGGTAGAATTGAAACAAACTTCCCATGTAACACTTTTAGTTTTTCCTCCATTCCACAGATAACAGGAGGTAAAGCGTTAAAGATCCCCCAAAGCTGTTGCACACCTTTGGGGGGACTTCAAATTCAGTGTTTATTCATTAGAGTCTTAGGCTGCGGCTACAATGCTTGAATTAGCCAGTAAATGTATCTTGCTTACTTGCATGAAGATGCTTTGTTCACATCTCTCTTATCACTTCTTTTCCTCTACTCTGATCTCAGTTCCTTTAAGGCTGAGATGACCCTGACCCAAGAAGGACTAAAGGCCCTACATACCCATCTCCAAATATTGCAAAAATATCAAGGAGGGTAGAAACATAAACATTTATAGCTCTATTGCCCATACTTGCTCAGTTCACCATTGTACTTGATTTTGTCATGTGGGAAGGCTTGCTGAGGATACAGGATAGAGCCACAGTGACACATGAGGGGAAAGAAAGAAAGAGACTGCAAGTCTGTAGAATCCAGAGACATTGGAGATGCATTTGAAAGGAGGTAGACCCTGGGGCTAGAAGTCAAGGTGGGGGAAAAAAAGCTTTTCAGTTGCAGCAGTCATTTATTATTATTAATGTTATTATTAGTATTATTTCTTTTTAGAGACAGGAACTTGCTCTGTCTCTTAAGCTGGAGTACAGTGGTGCAATCATGGCTCACTGCAGTCTTGAACTCCTGGGATCAAACAATTCTTCCAGATCACCTTCTGAATTAGATGGGACTATAGGTGCCAATCACCATGCAAGGTTGATTTTGTACATTTTCTTATATACATGGGGACGTCTCACTACATTGCTCACGCTGATCTTGAATTCCTGGCATCAATAATCCTCCAACCTCAGCCTCCAAAAGTAGTGGGATTACAGTCATGAGCCACCATGCTGGGTGTATAGTCACTCTTTCTACCTCAGCCTCATTTTCCTGCATTCTGTAAATCCCCAGTCAGAAGACAGCAGGGCTGCCTGGCTATGGGGATAACATCTAAGAAGCAAATGTTAAACTCCGCGGTTCCTGTAGGGCAAAAGAAAAAAGAAGTGCTTGAGTTCAATTGAGCTTTAAGCAAGTGGGTTACAAAAGATGAAAAGTTAGGAAGACGTTGTGGATAGGGCTCTTGGGACCCATTCAGTGCACTTTTCTGTTGTTTTTAATTTTATAAGTGTGTATTATGTGAAATACTTATGCTTTTATCTCATAAGAGCCGCCAAGGAGAATCATCCATGTAGAAGCTCCAAGTAGAATAATGTCAGTGGGACTAACCTGTCTGCCAGTGGAGCCAGTGGGTGGATCACGATGCAGCCTGAGTGCCTGCACCCTTCAGTGTCCAAAGCTTGCCTTATTGAACTTTTTGTGTATTGTAAACAGAGAAAATGCCTATGTGAGGAATACCATAGAAAACTACTGAATATACTTCTACAAACCGTAAACAATTGGCCAATTCTTCATGAAGCATGCAACCAAGATATGACAACCTTGAAACAACTTGGATATGGAAATGATCAGACTTTAAAGCAGCTCTTATAGCCATCTTTTCTGAGGTAAATGTGAACATTTTCAAAATAAAGAGGGAAATAACTTCTCAGCAGAAAAGAATGGGAAAAAAACTTCTCAGCAGAGAAAGGAACTATATAATATTATAAAATAGAAATTTCAGAACTGACATATATAATGTCTAAAATTAAGAAAAAACCATATTGGCTGTGAAAATTATCAGAAAGCAAATGATTGAGGAAAGACTCAGTCAGTGCTTTGGGGTTGCAATAATAGAAATTGTTACTCTGAACAACACAGGGTAAAATAATTGAAAAAATTTGACGTAGTTTCACAAGTATGAAAGGCCACAACAAATGATGCGACAATCATGCAATCTGAGTTTCAGAAAAGAGAACAATGAGGATGATATTAAAAGAGGACTTAGAGAAATAATGGCCAAAAAATGCTCACACTTGCAAAGGACATAGACTTAGAAATGCAAGAAGGTGGGAAAATTCCAATCATAATATACTCAAGGAAACATATGCCCAGCAACACCATAGTCAAATTTCTGAAAAATAAAACAAATAAAATATTTTTAAAAAAGCAAGCAAGAAATGGCATCATAATTATAGGAAAAACACAATGTGGATAACTATAGAGTTAATATCAGAAACCAGAAAATGAGGAAGAATGTAACTCAAATATTTAAAGTGCTGAAGGAAAAAAAATTGCAAACCAGATGTTTATGTCCAATAAAACTGTCCTTCCATAATAAAAAGGAAATTCAGGTATTCTCAGAAGAAAGAAAAGAAGGAAACCTAAAAGAATTTGTTTCCAACAAACCAGTCTTTTAAAAATGGCTCGACAGAACTTTCTCAACATAAAAGAAAGGACAGAAAAGGAATTTTTGGAAATTCAAGAATGTAGAATAAAAGAAACAAAGTGGGAAAAAAGTAAATTAACAAAAATTCTTCCTTTTCTTCTCAAGTTTTCTGCATGAGTTTCAAAAGGCTCAACTGGTATTGCTAGCTTTGAAGATGGAAGAAAGACAGGTAATGTGGCAAGAAAATGAGATTCTTCTCTAGAACCTCCAGAAAGGAATTCCATCCATGACACATGGACTCAACCCAGTGAGACCCAGTACTGATTTCTGAGCTGCAAAACTGAAAGACAATACATTTGTGTTGAAGCAAAAATTATAAAACTTACTGTGGTGCTAAGTGCCTGTAGACGTGTATTTAAGATGATAATATTACGAATGTAAAGGTGAAAAGACAGAAACAAATATGAGGATTTTCCTTATCCCGTCCTGAGTTGTAAAGGAAAGAACCCATTGCTAACATTGAACATTTGTTCCATGCTGAGAGGTAGAAACACTACAAATACTAAGAGAAGGCACCATTCTGCAAGGAGTATGTTCTGCAGAGGAAAAACTAGTGGAAGAACAAGAATTTAAAGCCTCATATCAATAGGCCCTTCAGTTTAGCCACTAAAGTACATTTTTCAGGTTCTTCCATGTACAATCTGCAATCCCACAGTACATTTAGAGCAGTGCTGGAAGATAGCTATTATTCGTAGACATAAGAATCAGATTATTTAGAAACTTGCTTCTATAGGTATTCTCAAGTCTTCTTTTCAGAAAAAAAAATCAGATATCTCTCAAATGATTGGAGTTTATTTTAGGGAGGAGAAGGTCTTGAAATCTTATGATCCCCATGGGTCAGTGGAAGACAGAAAAATACATAAAGGCTTGAGTAAAGGAGTTGGCATAAAGAAGACCACTGCTAGTTCATGAAGCTTTTACATCTCTTTTTATTCTGTTCACTCTAAACAGGGTCTTGAAAAGGGCCTGTGCACATGAAAGACTCCAAAGTTCAAGCCTCATAAGCTTTGTAGATCATTCCAATCTGACAAAAGCCATATGTCAATGTTGTTAGGATGACTGGTTAAATGAGCCTTTAATTGCTCAATAAAAATGTACAAAGGCATGTTTCAATCAAGAAAATGTGAATATAGACCAAAGTTTAGCTAAAAAAATAAGGTTAGTAAAAATGTAAGATAAATTCAATCTCTTTATGTATCATATCATAAACTTCTGTTTCTGACGATGTCTGTTTACTAAAAGGCACAAAAGATTTTTTTAATAGTATGGAGAGATTTGCTTTGGCAGTTCTAAAGATGGATAGTAATACACTTGAAACAATGCACATTTGTTATTAAAAAATTATATTGTTAGACTATTAGAGTATAAAAATGTATTCAACATTTAAGATTGTTGCTAGATGTTTATTCAATAACACTGTAAAAAATAACCATGTGATTATCAACTCATGGTCCTGTTACATCTAATGCAGCCAGGGAAGAAAAGACAGCAGCAGATTCTTCTGATAAAATTAGGAACACAGGTAATAGCAGTCTGCCTTGTAAAGTCACTTGAATACACTTAAATAGAAAGAGACATAAATAGAAAGATCATCTGTAGAACCTGCTATAGACTGTGATAAGGAATTTGTCTCTCTACTAAGGGTATTGGAATGCACAGTGCATTGAACACATAAACATGGACTATTTCTGCTCTTTCCTAATGTCCAAACAAAATTACAATAAAGAAGCACAGAGGAAATTAATACCCAAGGATGAAGAGAATGAAAGAAGAGATGACAATAAACAACAAAGGTAAACAAAACTGTGGAAATGGAATGACAAATAGAAAAATAACAGAGTTTGTGAATGAGAAAAGCTGAAATCAGACATGAAGAGGGGACCGTGGTGCAATTTTCACCAGAACACCTGGAAAATTAGTCCTATGTGAATATTGCAATTTCCCGTGCAGAAATTTACATGTATATACATTTTAGTGCATATTCTGCATCAAAGTTTGATCATTCTTCTTCAACTTAATCCTGTGCATTTCTTGCTATTTGATCCTAGGTATTTTATATTGTTCTCATGAATAAGGTCATTCTCTCATTTCTCTCTCTCTCTCTCTCTCTCTCTGTCACTCTGTCTCTCTGTCTCTTTCCTTGCATTGTCTTATGCTGTTCCCTATGAAGTGTACGTCTTAGGGAAAATAACTCAATCACATTAAGATTTTATTTTTTATTTTTATTTTTTATATATATGTATGTTTTTATCACACTGTAATTTCTAGGATAGATGTACACAATGTGCAGGTTTGTTACATATGTATACATGTGCCATGTTGGTGTGCTGCACCCATTAACTCGTCATTTACATTAGGTATATCTCTTAATGCTATCCCTCCCCCCTCCCCCCACCCCACAACAGGCCCCGGTGTGTGATGTTCCCCTTCCTGTGTCCAAGTGTTCTCATTGTTCAATTCCCACCTATGAGTGAGAACATGTGGTGTTTGGTTTTTTGTCCTTGCGATAGTTTGCTCAGAATGATGGTTTCCAGGATCATCCATGTCCCTACAAATTTACATGTATATACACGTTAGTGCATATTCTGCATCAAAGTTTGATCATTCTTCTTCAACTGAATTCTGTGCATTTCTTGCTCTTTGCTCCTAGGTATTTTATATTGTTCTCGTGAATAAGGTCATTTTCTCATTTCTCTCTCTCTCTCACTCTGTCGCTCTCCTTGCATTGCATTATGCTGTTACCTATGAAGTGTATGTCTAAGGAAAAGTCGTTCAATCACATTAAGATTTTATTTCTACCTTTGAAAAATGAATATAAATGCAAAAAATCCTCATCGTGCTATTGTAAGTACTAAAAGAGCTAAGGCATCTGAAACATCACTATGCAAGGTAGAAAGGAATCCATAAATCTTTAGCTATGTAGCCATGTATGTGGAGAAATATAATATGTGGTAGGGGTAGCAACTGGGTCACTGAAACAAACTTGCTTATTGAATATTGTTTAGCGATAATTTTGTATCCAATCATTTTTAAAATGAATGTTCTATCTCTGTCTCACAGCATGGGCTTTCTCGCAGCATGTGGCAAGTTCCATAAAGAACAGTTTGGAATTGCATGGCATTTCTATGATCTAGACTCAAAAGTCACAAAGTATTACTTCTGATATAATCTACTGGTCATGGCAGTAATGAAGTTCTAACCAAGCTCAAGGGGGTAAAAACAGACCTCACCCCTTCAAGAGAGGATGTCAAGGTACCATTGTAAGAAAACATTAGATGAATGATTCTATCGTGATCAACTTTTAAAAACACAATGTGCCACACATCCCAATTTCCAAGATGAAAAATATGCATACATGTAGATTTCAATTTCAATGAAATAAAATAATAATTTGTAGTTTTTAAGCAGAAGAGACAACACCTTTTGTAAGAGATAGGTACAGGTTTATCTGTTTAATAAATGAGTCATTGATTAATCACTTTAATTAAATTCCTCTTTTAAATGTATCAGCTTACCGACCTGGTACATCATCAGGAAAATATGAAGGTGATATACATTTTTTTGTATTTCTTTTGAGATAAGTTGTGATTGTACTTCTCTATGAACTGCTAGGAAGTGTAACTGAAAGGCGAAGAATACACTCTGACATCGTGATAACAGTGGTGAGCTGAGGCTACAGACACTTGATCTTAGGCTGATGACCAATGCCTTCTACAGCCCCAACCACTCAGGATGGTACACCAGCTCTGGGGCCAGGACACAGGCGACATCTTCATGCAGGATATGAAAGCTGTGTAAGTGGTGTACAATTTATCCTTTCTTAGACAACTCTCTGATCAGACTCCCTCTTGGATTTCTAGAATGTTAATTCCATTGTGATTAGAAGGAACAAATTTAGTCAATTTAAAAGGGCATACACAAATTTTGCCAATGCTAATATGCCACCCAAGAAAAATGCATGTAGCATGGATTAAGGAAGTCCATACAGGATCCACATTGACAGGGTTTTGTAATTAGAAAAAAAAGGAATTAATTCCCCTGAGTATCTTTATATAAATGCAAGGGGTAAAGCAGAATACTAGAAGACGTTTTAAATGTGATTATGATTTCAAACAAACAAGTTTACTCAGGAAAATATATTTTTTCTCACCTCAGCTGTTAAAGTCTCAGGAAAATTTAACCTTGAAAATATTCTAAGAGAAACTTGTTTTTCTTCTCTGAATCTCATTTCCTTTCACTTTCTTGTAAAGAAATGAATGAATGAATGAAGACCAAGTAACCAGTGAAGCACAGTAGGCAAGAACTCAGCTCTGAGAACTGACTGCCTTCCATTCCACTCACTACCTTTACATGAACCTAGGCACACACCTAAGTCAACTCATCTACAAAATTAAGATAATAATAATAATCACACCTCCCTAATATGATGGTTCTGAAGATTGAATATCATATAGTAAATGCTGAAGAAATGTTTTCTATTATAATCAGCCTTTGCTAGGATAAATGGAAAGAATATAAATATGCTCAAATAATTGTGAAATATATATTTAGAGAGCATCAACATCAAATAAAGATATAAAGATGACCATCACATAATATATATTATATGTTATCATATAATATATAATATAATATAAAGATGACCATTACCTCAGTGCAACCGAAGCTTTTAGACAATTCAAAGCAAATCTGAATTCTCACACACAACTGTATTATCAGAATGGCTGGTTTACACAATGAACACAGTTAGTTGAGGAAGATTTGGCTTTCTGTTCCATTCACAGAACTTCCCAGTCTTCAAAAAGAGAGAGATGTGTGGGTGTGAGAGAGCTGAGGCATGAAATTTGGATCTTATTACAAGTGCAGAAGAAAATCCTAAGAGCATTTGAAACACAAAAGTGTTATGATCTAATTCCTACTTTTCAATGATCACCCTGACTGATGTGAGGGGAATGGATATGGGATGTGCTGGGGTAGGAATGTTACCAAGAGCAGCTGAGGATATTAAAGTTCTTCAGGAGAGAGCATCATGGCCTGAACTATCACCTTCTAGTAAAGATTATGCAAGTGGTTGTATTTGGGATGAGTGTTGAAAGTGGAGGCAACTCGATTTGTTAAAGGGCAGTGCCTGAAGGGAGTGAGGATTTTTGAACCACTGAACACCTGTTAGTGACTTAGAAAAGGTTGGGAGCTGTTAAGAGAGCTGAATTGTGTTTCCTAAATTTCATATGTTGAAGACTGTTCTTTCAGGACCTTAGAATATGAACATGGATATTAGAAGGCAAGTGGAGTGCTGAGGGCTGCCACTCACGTCTAGGTGCCCAAGCTCCTGCTGCAGTCCTGCTTCTCTCTTTCACCCACCCTCACTCACAGACAGTGTCCTTTTCCACATTTCCATCACTTCTGTTTTTGTTTTGTCTGGTGAGTGCATAGCTGATATTTATGCTTTCCTGATACACTTTACTCATTGCTGACATTGGAGAAAGTCAGGGAAAGGGGCTGAGATAAGGGACCTTTAGGGGCATTTCTGTTGTCTTCCTGTACTCTCCTGCCAAGGAAAAATCTGTCTTGTATCAGGCCTGCAGCAACCTCAGTTGGCGACAATATCAGGCAATGTTGGCCTGGCCTCTTTGCTGCTCCTTGTCTCTGACATTCCTTTGCTACCTGATGGTCTAACTTAAGACACCTAGGTAGGATTGGTCATCTCCAGTTCCTATGGAAAATAGTGTCTGGTGAGACCAGAGATACAAATCTCAATAATATAGTGGGACCTGCTGGCACAAGCAAGCACTCTCTACCTAAGATAAAACTCATGAAGACTAGCTGGAACCAGTCCACTTTCCATAGAGCCAGAAATAATTTCCAATTAATAATATATTCCCCTTTCAAGTATGTCTATATTTTTGCCAGGGAAAATACCAATCTTCCTGGTTCCCTTGCAAGGTCAAAGTTATCTGTAGCAAAGCCTTTTGTATTAGGAAGTCTCCCTGTACTATTACCCACAACTCTTCAGAAGGGCCAGACCAGACCCTCATCTGCACAGTGCAGGATCCACTCACCCACAATGGTCAAGAGGCCTGTCTTTAGGATGTACTGTCACATACCCTCTCTACCTCCATCATATCTCCATCCAAGCTGTCCTCAAATTAACACCAGCCATGCACAAAATGTGAAAATTACACAAGACACACAGAAGGTCTAAGTGGTAAATGGTAGCTGACTGACTGACTAACCTGTATATTCCATGAACTGATGAGCAGGGATTTACTAGGTATAACAGAAGAATCAGCAGCTAAAAGAAGTGCTAACAATGCGGGACTCTGAGAGGGCTTTTTGGAAACACAACATTTATTGTGAAATTACACAGACAAGAATGAAACAAAGGTGGTGAGAATTATAGCTTATTACTTAGAAGATTAAGTAAAGGAAATCTCACCAAATTCCTGGGGAAAAAAGCCAGATATATAAAGAAAATTACATATAATGAGCTTGACTCAGAAAATAAAATATGAATAAAGAAGTACCAGAAAGAACGTCGGGGAGGAATGCATATCAGAATATTGTAGAAAAAATACTCTTTGTGGAAGAACAATCTGAGAAAACAGGTAACATAAATACTGACTAAACCAAGAAAACCAATACAATGCAATTGAGGCTTTAATGAGGGTATCTGATTACCTTATGTGAATGTAGAATTGTAGCCACTTAATTATCAGAGGTAGGAATTCAATACAATTCTTAAAAGAAATGAAGCAGAGGGTGAATTTTATAGAATATTCTAGAGAAAGGGAAGAGCAGGAAGGAAGTTTTGGCAACAAGATATTGCATGGTTACTGCAAGGAACTATATATTCAGTTTTCTCAGGGCTAGAAATTTCCTCATGGTTTCTGTGTCCATTTTGCATTCATAACCCCTAAAGATACTTTAAAATACACAATTTTGGCCTTCTTGTGTTGCACAACAACAAGCCTTGCCTGACTTGAGTGAGATCCACAGAAGTATGAACAATAGCTGTAGCCTGAGCAGGCTGTGGGGCAGCTTTCTGTCATCTATGTGTGCCCAGGAGTGTGCTGTCCTCAAACATCTCACAGATAGCAGAAACCATCTCTATCGCATCAAAAGTTAAGCTAAATGTGATACTACCTGTACACACACATCATGAGAGATGGAAATAGGCTATAAAAAGAGCCAGAGATTTTGATCATCATCACTGCTGGCTGTAGCTTCACTGCCCCCACACACATACACAGAAATAAATAGCAAAATGGAAAGTGGACAATAGTCTTATCAAAAAGATTGAAACTCTAATGATGTCTGAAGTTCAATTATGACACGGTGCTGATTGCTTGGACACAGTTCCTTTAAAACCTTTGTTCAAGTCATAGTTGTACCTTTTAGATATAAGGCACAAACAACATCCAACCCAACCGGTCCCTCTGGGCTAAAGTCCCAGAGAGAAATAAGGGATATGCCTGACCTGCAGTGAGCAAAGCAGAACCCAGTCTCTGAGGTGGTGAGGCCCACCCAGTGTGCAGCTCAAAGGTGCCACTGTTCTGCTTCTCTTTATAAAGGGAGCTGCCACGTTTCTCCCAGCACAGAGTTGGGAGTGACCCCAGAGCCTCCAGAAAGATGCTGCTGATTCTGCTGTCAGTGGCCCTGCTGGCCCTGAGCTCAGCTCAGAGCTTAAATGGAGGTAAGACAGAAGGAGGAGAAGATGCGGTGACTGCTTGGGGCTTAGGAGGTGATAGTTGTAATTATGAGGAAGAGAGGAGAATGAAAATACAGATGGGGCTGCAGAGTTTTCATGCCTAGGATCAGGAGACCTGTTGTGCCCTCACTCCACACCAAGGGCTTATAATTTATTTAATGTACAATGAAAATCCAATAAAGAATTTGTACCAGGGGAATGAGAAGGTAAGATTTGCATTTATAGAGAGATAGAACTGTGCTGTGAAGAATGCAGTGGAGAATGCAAGGCAGATTCAGGAAAATCCAGCTGTGAAGATCCTATACTGATCTCAGTAAGTACACAGGGATGATGGTGGCCTTGCTCTACCTGGTGGATCAGCATTGATGATGGAGATAAACACACATTAGAGATACTGCAGAGACAGAACTGGATAAAACACTTACCTGTGTCTAACTACAGATATAGACACATCAGAGCCAATCATTGTCATTTTTCTCTCCCCTACACACAGTATTTCAATGAGCTGGGAGTGGTATGGGTAAGATTGTATTGAAGTGATTACTTCTGGTTACCCCAATTGAGAAAGCATGTGTACATAAGCAATGTATTTATAGGAGATGGAGGGCATAAGAACACCAAAATATCACATTGAAGTACCTGGCATGTGTAAACTAAATTAGCATTAAGTCTTGAGGGATGCTAGGGAGGGAAAAAAGGGGCTCTTCTATATGGAGTTCATGGCTGTTGCTCTGTGTGGTAACAACCCTGCCTCCCCTTACACCTTCCTCCCCTTCCAGCAGCTTCACAGATGGTAGTTGACAAGCTAACCTAGGGGATGCATGGGGTGTGGTGAGAAGTCCCCTTTCCCTGTAGAACACCTGTGAATCTTGCAAGATTGGAGATGTAACCTTTCCCATCATCCTGTGCTTCTCTTCTAGATGTCAGCCAGGAAGAATCTCCCTCCATAAGATCAGGTAAATCCCAATTCATTCTCAATCTGTTTTAGTTCTCTTTTTCTGCTTATGAATGGATCAGTTCTCCAGTGTCTTCTCACCAACATTTTCCTTTCAGGAATTGATTAATGTTAGTCCCCTTAATAATGTAGGCAGTCTTCATGCAACCTTGATTTTGGGGACCATAGGCAGGGCCACCAAATTGAATGGCAGAGATGTTTGGCTTAGAAGAAAACAGGAGTGGGTTGACTTCCCTCTTGCCAGGAGTGCCTGCTGGGAGATGACAGACAAACGGGCAGTGTCCTTATTCTGACTCCTCCTTATACTGAGAGCCCCTCAACTGCTTCCTTCTTCCCCAGCATTCCACTCCACAGTTCTAGGGCTTCACTGAAAATGCAAAGAAATTAGTGTCTTATTTTTGTGCATTTCCCCATTTAGCTGCATTACTGTAAAAATTTGTGGCAACTATTCAGTGAATGCCCTGTGTCCCCCACCTCCTCCAGGAAAGCCAGAAAGACCAGCCCCACAAGGAGGCAACCAGCCCCAAGGTCCCCCACCTCATCCAGGAAAGCCAGAAGGACCACCCCCACAAGGAGGAAACCAGTCCCAAGGTCCCCCAGCTCGTCCAGGAAGGCCAGAAGGACCACCTCCACAAGGAGGAAACCAGTCCCAAGGTCCCCCACCTCGTCCAGGAAGGCCAGAAGGACCACCCCCACAAGGAGGAAACCAGTCCCAAGGTCCCCCACCTCGTCCAGGAAGGCCAGAAGGACCACCCCCACAAGGAGGCAACCAGTCCCAAGGTCCCCCACCTCGTCCAGGAAGGCCAGAAGGACCACCCCCACAAGGAGGCAACCAGTCCCAAGGTCCCCCACCTCGTCCAGGAAGGCCAGAAGGACCACCCCCACAAGGAGGAAACCAGTCCCAAGGTCCCCCACCTCGTCCAGGAAAGCCAGAAGGACCACCCCCACAAGGAGGAAACCAGTCCCAGGGTCCCCCACCTCGTCCAGGAAAGCCAGAAGGACCACCCCCACAAGGAGGAAACCAGTCCCAGGGTCCCCCACCTCGTCCAGGAAAGCCAGAAGGACCACCCCCACAAGGAGGAAACCAGTCCCAGGGTCCCCCACCTCGTCCAGGAAAGCCAGAAGGACCACCCCCACAAGGAGGAAACCAGTCCCAAGGTCCCCCACCTCGTCCAGGAAGGCCAGAAGGACCACCCCCACAAGGAGGAAACCAGTCCCAAGGTCCCCCACCTCGTCCAGGAAAGCCAGAAAGACCACCCCCACAAGGAGGAAACCAGTCCCAAGGTCCCCCACCTCGTCCAGGAAAGCCAGAACGACCACCCCCACAAGGAGGCAACAAACCTCAAGGTCCTCCACCTCATCCAGGAAAGCCAGAAGGACCACCCTCACAAGGAGGCAACAAACCTCAAGGTCCCCCACCTCGTCCAGGAAAGCCACAAGGACCACCCCCACAAGAAGGTAATAAACCTCAACGTCCCCCACCTCCAGGAAAGCCACAAGGACCACCCCCACCAGGAGGCAATCCCCAGCAGCCTCCGCCACCTCCTGCTGGAAAGCCCCAGGGACCACCTCCACCTCCTCAAAGGGGCAGACCACCCAGACCTACCCAGGGACACCCTCCCCAGTAATCAAGGTTCAATGACAGGTATGATTCCAGTTTATTCTTCACCAAGTGCTCTAAGTGTTACAGTTCTCCGACTTTATTGTGCCAAGGAATCAACTAAAAACCCATTGACTTTGTATTGTCCTAGAACCCATTTCTAAAGATTTGTATTCAGATACTCTGGAATAGGGTAAGAAGACCCTGTATTTCTAACAAACTCTTTAAGGAACTCTGATGTTGAGATACAACATACCATACAATCTGTCTTAAATTGTGTTGGCAATGAGGAAGTAGTACCATGTCCATTCTTGGCGCTCTGTTTTCTGTCCACAAACTCAGAGACCTTGCATTTAAAGTTTTCACCTGAGCACTGTTTGCTCAGTCCTGCCTCACACCAGCCTCTCAAGTCCAGTATTCCTGCCAAATGGTCCCTGATCTTTCAGCAGCTAAATGGTGTCTCATTTTTTAGATACTTAGTTTTCAGTAAGTACATTATTAAGCTAACAAAACATATCTAATGGAATGGAAAAATATGAAGCTAATTTTAAAGGCATAACTCATCCTACCCACCTTCCTTCCTTCCAAAAGCTACCACTGTTGACTTTATGGGATCTTCTCTTTGAAATATTTATGTGTGCACAGACATACAGCATTCTTTTCCCCTACCACTAATACCATAACTTATATGCAGGCATATATGGTAGTCATTTAAAAATACACTTCTTGAAAATTTCCACATCATTTTATGAAGCTAAATACATCTCTTCAGTGGTTTTCTGTTTGCTTTTACAATTTTATGCTACTCCATTGTGTGGCTGCACCATGATTTCTTTAACCAATCCCTGTCACTGGACACTGAGGGTGGTTTCATCTTGTCACTATTATAAAATATGTTCTGATTATCATCTGTGTAAATATATCCCTGAACAAATTCAACAGCAATGAGTCATAACCACCTAAGGATGATCTTTTCTCTTCATCTTCTAAGCAACAATTTGGAGCACATTGTGTGCAAGGGCATCAAAAGAGTGAACACAGAAAAAATTAGGAAAGAATCACAGGAGGTTGAAGGGATGGGGAGAGAGGATGGGCTCTCATGTACTCTACTGCAGTAAGGAATTAGACAGTGAGGAATTAGACATTTCCTGCCATGTCAAGTCTGCTGTATGAACTTCCCTGTTTGTTTGTTTCAGGAAGTGAATAAGAAGATGACAGTGATTCAAATGATTCAAATGCCATGACATTGGAGGAAGGTGGTCATTTCATAGCTCTACCTTTAATATACCAATAAAATAAACAGCTCGCAATTTCTGATTGTGTGTCTTTTTCTCAGTGTTTGTGAATGTGGAGTGTGAGGACCAAGAACACATTATAAGAACATCTAGGACCCCTTCTCTTTGATGCTTCCAGGGAGATTCCCTCCTCTTTAATCCTAATTTAGCCAGCTGCCATGAAAAATGTTTTACTGTTTATCTCCTTCCATGACTTCTATTTTTCTTTTTCTGAAATGGAGTCTTGCTCTATCACCTAGGTTGGAGTGCAGTGGCATAATCTTGGCTCACTACAACCTGCGTCTCCTGGATTCAAGCTATTCTCCTACTTCACCCTTCACAGTAGCTGGGATTACAGGATCCCACCATCATTCCTGGGTAATTTTTGTAATTTTATGTGAGATGGGGTTTCACTCTGTTGGCCAGACTAGGATAGAACTTCTGACTTCAGGTCATCCGCTTGCCTCAGCCTCCAAATATGTTGGGATTACAGGAGTGAGCCACCACGCCTGGCCCTTCTCTGGCTTCTACAGCATAAATTGAAATTTTAAAATTATTTTCAGATTGTTTACTGATATTCCAGTAATTTTAAGGACAAAAAACACAACAAATGGAAAATAAGTCACAGAAGCTAAAAGAAATCCTTATAATTTCTAAGAAACTGAGTTTGGTTTCAAGGGAATGAATATGGTTCTATGCTTCTTATCCCCAGAACCCTCTCTATCCCATTGACCCTATTTTAACAGTGATCACTTCCCTCCCTCCCTATGTTCCTCACCTTTCTTTAATGAAACCTGAATGGATTTCACAAGGAGGCAGCATGACTTTTAGGAGGAAAGAATTGGGACAGTCTCAGATTTTAGTTAAGACATAACTCTTTCTTGCTAGCTCTGAACTCTTAAAAAGCTACTTGGTCTCTCAGAGCTGCAATTTCCTCATCTACAATGAGAAGAATCATAACAACTACCTTAGAGTATGGAGACTATTCAGATAACATACATACCAAAAACCTTGCAGAGATTGGCATGTCTGCTTCTCAAGCAAGGAAGGTTCAATATTAGAAAACTGCCCCTGTGCCCACCGATAGCCTCAGATAATTCACTATGAATTTCAGAAAAATTGGAATAGAAGTATCTTGCCATAATTACCACCAAGTTGAGCAACCCACATTCAGTTCAATCCCAGTTCTCTGGCTTCTCTCCTATTACTGTAGTTGAAGCCTCCCTACCCCTATCTCTTACCTTCCCTCATAACTCTGAACCACATTACCCAATCAAGGATTTTGCTTTTGCGTGTGACCCTTTTGTCTCCTGATTCTTATATCTATGCTCTATGGGATTACTTCAATCAGCAAAAACCTGCTGAAACATCACCCATTTCTACAGAGGTTTTGCTAAGACTCTTTTGTTCTTTCAACTTCAAGTCTGTCAAGGTCATCTACTGCCTCCATTCTACTCATTTCAGGAATCAATTCTCAGTCCTGCATCTCCTGTGACCCCTCAGCAGTTTAACATCATTGATCCTACCCTTCTTTGGGGAACACTCTATCAGTCTTTCCAGGAAACTCCTGTTCTCTTCCCTGGTTTCTCCTACCTCTGTCTCTCCCCTTCTACAACTACAGAGTTACTCCTCTTCCAACTCTATTTGGTCTTGGTAAATTATTCTCCAATTAATTAAGGAAACTAGGATTTATTCTAGATTCTTTTCCTCTTACATCACATTACATCTAGTCAAATCAGCTATGTTATCATTGTGAAGTTCAAGCTTCAAAATAATTTCTGACTGCAGCCAGTTTCATCACTTTCATATCTATCAGCCCATCTAAGCAAGCCTCATCTGCAGTTTACACCAAATAGTTCTATTTATTTCACAACAGTCAATCACCCACCTTGGCCGTTTAAAAATTATATTACTTTTCTATGTTTTCCAGTTGATGGCCACACTTTTACTCTCTAAGAACAAGATGCTAATTTTCAACTATGCTAAAGTCCTATGTATTGAGCCCTAACTATCTCTGGAATTGGTGGCTGCTCTATACCTAATTCATTCTGCTATGGCCACACTGGTCATTGCCTCTTCTTTTTAATGGTGAGGATGAGGGAGCAGTATGACTAGAGTTTCTGTTAGTTTTTAAAAAATTTTATTTGCACAAATGTATGTATTACAAGTTTGGTTTTGTTACATAGATTGCATAGTGCATATGTCACAGCATTAGGGTATTCATTATTCAAATAACAAACACTGTATTTATTAATTAATATCCCAGTATTCAACCCCTCTGCCTTCCACTTCCAAGTCTTCATTGTGTATTATTTCACTCTCTTCATCTGTGCATACACATTCTTTAGCATCCACTTATGAGTGAGAATGTGTTATATTTCATTTCCTGTATCTAGCCTGTTTTGCTTAAGAAAATGACCCCCAGTTCCATCCATATTGCCACAATATATGTGATTTCATTCACTCTTTATGAGTGAGTGGTATGGCATTGGGTATATATAATTACATTTTTAACCTAATCATTCATTAATGGACACTTTGGTTGATTCAATATCTTTGTTCCCGTGAATGTTGCTACAATAAACATACAGATAAAGGTATGCATTTGATACACTGACTATTTTTCCTTTGGGAAGATACCCAGAAGTAGGATTGCTCAATGGAAATGTAGTTCTAGTTTTAGTTCTTTGAGAAATCACAGTTCTCCATAGAAGGTGTACTAATTTACATTCCCACCAAGGGTGTATAAGAGTTCTTCTTTCTCCATATCTTTGCCAACATCTCTTCAGTTTTTTGCCCTTTTAATCATAGTCATTCTGACTGAGGTAAGATGACATCTCATTATGGTTTTCTTTTCTTTTCTTTTTTATTATACTTTAAGTTCTGGGATACATGTGCAGAGAAGGTGCAGGTTTGTTACATAGGTATACATGTGCCATGGTGGTTTGCTTCACCCATCAACCCATCATCTAGGTTTTAAGCCCCACGTGCATTAGGTATTTCCCCTAATGCTATCCCTACCCTTGCCTCCTGCCCCCTGAAAGGCCCCGGTGTGTGATGTTCTCCTCCCTGTGTCCCTGTGTTCTCATTGTTCAACTCCCACTTATGAGTGAGAACATGTGGTGTTTGGTTTTTTGTTCCTGTGTTAGTTTGCTGAGAATGATGGTTTCCAGCTTCATCCAAGTCCCCGCAAAGAACATGACTTCATCCTTTTTTATGGCTGCATAGTATTCCATGGTGTATATGTGCCACATTTTTTTTATCCAGTCTATCATTGATGGGCATTTTGGTTGATTCCAAGTCTTTGGTCTTGTAAATAGCACAGCAATAAATATACGTGTGCATGTGTCTTTATAGTAGAGAGATTTATAATCGTTTGGGTATATACCCAGGAATGGGATTGCTGGGTCAAATTATATTTCTGATTCCAGATCCTTGAGGAATTGTCACACTGTCTTCCACAATGGTTGAAGTAATTTACACTCGCACCAGCAGTGTAAAACTGTTCCTATTTCTCCACATTCTCTCCAGAATCTGTTGTTTTCTGACTTTCTTTTTTTTTTTTTTGGAGACAGAGTCTGGCTCTGTCACCAGACTGGAGTGCAGTGGCCTGATCTCAACTCACTGCAACCTCTGCCGCCTGGGTTCAAGTGATTCTCCTGCCTCAGCCTCCTGAGTAGGTGGGATTACAGGTGCACGCCACCATGCCTGGCTAATTTTTGAATTTTTTCTTTTTTCTAGACAGAGTTTTGTTCTTTTTTGCCCAGGCTGGAGTGTAATGGCATGATCTTGGCTCACTGCAACCTCTGCCTCCCGGGTTCCAGCGATACTCAGCCTCCTGAGTAGCTGCAATTACAGACATGCACTACCATGCCCGGTTAGTTTTGTATTTTTAGCAGAGACAGGGTTTCACCATGTGGGTCAGGCTGGTCTCAAACTCCTAACTTCACCTAACTCCACCCTCCTCAGCCTACCAAATGCTGGGATTACAGGCATGAGCCATTGTACCTGGCCTGTTTCCTGACTTTTTAATAATCACCATTCTAACTAGCATGAGATGGTGTCTCATTGTGGTTTTGATTTGCATTTCTATAATGATCAGTGATGATGAGCTCTTTTTCATGTTTGTTGGCCACATAAATGTCTTCTTTTGAGACATGTCTGTTCATATCCTTCACCCACTTTTTGATATGGTTGTTATTTTCTTGTAAATTTGTTTAAGTTCCTTGTAGATTCTGGAAATTAGACTTTGTCAGATGGATAGATTGCAAAATTTTTCTCCCATTCTCTTGGTTCCCTGTTCACTGTAATGATAGTGTCTTTTTTTTAATATTTTTTTCACCTTACATAAACTTTTATATATATATTTATTTATTTATTTATTATTATTATACTTTAGGTTTTAGGGTACATGTGCACAATGTGCAGGTTAGTTACATATGTATACATGTGCCATGCTGGTGCGCTGCACCCATTAACTCATCATTTAGCATTAGGTATATCTCCCAATGCTATCCCTCCCCCCTCCCCCCACCCCACAACAGTCCCCGGAGTGTGATGTTCCCCTTCCTGTGTCCATGTGTTCTCATTGTTCAATTCCCACCTATGAGTGAGAATATGTGGTGTTTGGTTTTTTGTTCTTGCGATAGTTTACTGAGAATGATGATTTCCAGTTTCATCCATGTCCCTACAAAGGACATGAACTCATCATTTTTTATGGCTGCATAGTATTCCATGGTGTATATGTGCCACATTTGCTTAATCCAGTCTATCATTGTTGGACATTTGGCTTGGTTCCAAGTCTTTGCTATTGTGAATAGTGCCGCAATAAACATACGTGTGCATGTGTCTTTATAGCAGCATGATTTATAGTCCTTTGGGTATATACCCAGTAATGGAATGGCTGGGTCAAATGGTATTTCTAGTTCTAGATCCCTGAGGAATCGCCACACTGACTTCCACAATGGTTGAACTAGTTTACAGTCCCACCAACAGTGTAAAAGTGTTCCTATTTCTTCACATCCTCTCCAGCACCTGTTGTTTCCTGACTTTTTAATGATTGCCTTTCTAACTGGTGTGAGATGGCATCTCATTGTGGTTTTGATTTGCATTTCTCTGATTGCCAGTGATGGTGAGCATTTTTTCATGTGTTTTTTGGCTGCATAAATGTCTTCTTTTGAGAAGTGTCTGTTCATATACTACAAGGCTACAGTAACCAAAACAGCATGGTACTGGTACCAAAACAGAGATATAGATCAATGGAACAGAACAGAGCCCTCAGAAATAACGCCGCATATCTACAACTATCTGATCTTTGACAAACCTGAGAAAAACAAGCAATGGGGAAAGGTTTCCCTATTTAATAAATGGTGCTGGGAAAACTGGCCAGCCATATGTAGAAAGCTGAAACTGGATCCCTTCCTTACACCTTATACAAAAATCAATTCAAGATGGATTAAAGACTTAAACGTTAGACCTAAAACCATAAAAACCCTAGAAGAAAACCTAGGCATTACCATTCAGGACATAGGCATGGGCAAGGACTTCATGTCTAAAACACCAAAAGCAATGGCAACAAAAGCCAAAATTGACAAATGGGATCTAATTAAACTAAAGAGATTCTGCACAGCAAAAGAAACTACCATCAGAGTGAACAGGCAACCTACAAAATGGGAGAAAATTTTCGCAAGCTACTCATCTGACAAAGGGCTAATATCCAGAATCTACAATGAACTCAAACAAATTTACAAGAAAAAAACAAACAACCCCATCAAAAAGTGGGCGAAGGATATGAACAGATAGTGTGTTTCACTGTACAGAAGCTGTTTAGTTTAATTAGATCCGCTTTGTCAATTTTGGCTTTTCTTGCAATTGCTTTAGGTGTTTCAGTCATGAAGTTTTTGTCCGTGCCCATGTCCTGAATGGTATTGTCCAGGTGTTCTTCCAGGGTTTTTATGGTTTTTGGTCTGATGTTTAAGTCTTTAATCCATCTTGAGTTAATTTTTGTGTAAGGTGTAAGGAAGGGGTCCAGTTTCAGTTTTCTGCATATGGCTAGCCAGTTTTCCATACACCATTTATTAAACAGGGAATCCATTCCCCATTGCTAGTTTTTGTCAGGTTTGTCAAAGAGCAGATGGTTGTAAATGTGTGGCGTGATTTCTGAGGCCTCTGTTCTGTTCTATTGGTCTATATATCTGTTTTGGTACCAGTACCATGCTGTTTTGGTTACTATAGCCTTGTAGTATAGTTGAAATCAGGTAGCATGATGCCTCTAGCTTTGTTCTTTTTGCTTAGTATTGTCTTGGCTATATGGACTCTTTTTGGTTCCATATGAAAATTTAAAGTAGTTTTTTCTAATTCTCTGAAGAAAGTCAATGGTAGCTTGATGTGAATAGTGTTGAATCTATAAATTACTTTGGGCAGTATGGCCATTTTCACAATATTAATTCTTCCTGTCCATGAGCATGGAATGCTTTTCCATTTGTTTCTGTCCTCTCTGACTTCCTTGAGCAGTGGTTTGTAGTTCTCCTTGTAGAGGTCCTTCACGTCCCTTGTAACTTGTATTCCTAGGTATTTTATTTCTTGTGTCAATTGTGAATGGGAGTTCCCTCATGATTTGGCTCTCTGCTTGTCTGTTGTTGGTGTATAGGAATGCTTGTGATTTTTGCACATGGATTTTGTATCCTAGGACTTTGCTGAAGTTGCTTATTAGCTTAAGGAGTTTTGGGGCTGAGACCATGGGGTTTTCTAAACATACAATCATGTCATCTGCAAACAGATTCAATTAGACTTCCTCTCTTTCTATTTGCATACCCTTATTTCTTTCTCTTGCCTAATTGCCCTGGCCAGAACTTCCAATACTATATTGAAGAGGAGTGGAGACAAAGGGCATTCTTGTCTTGTGCCAGTTTTCAAAGAGAATGCTGCCAGTTTTGCCCATTCTGTATGATATTTGCTATGGGTTTTTCATAAGTAATTCTTAATATTTTGAGATGTGTTCCATCAATACTTAGTTTATTGAGTATTTTTAGAATGAAGAGGTGTTGAATTTCGTCAAAGGCCTTTTCTGCATCTATTGAGATAATCATTTGGTTTTTGTCATTTGTTCTGTTTATGTGATGGATTATGTTTATTGATTTCTGTTTGTTGCACCAGCCTTGCATCCCAGGGATGAAGTTGACTTGATCATGGTGGATAAGCTTTTTGATGTGCTGCTGGATTCGGTTTGCCAGTATTTTATTGAGGATTTTTTCATTGATGTTCATCAGGGATATTGGTCTAAAATTTTCTTTTCTTGTTGTGTCTCTTGTAGGTTTTGGTATTAGGATGATGCTGGCCTCATAAAATGAGTTAGGAAGGAGTACCTCTTTTTCTATTGTTTGGAATAGTTCCAGAAGGAATGGTACCAGCAGCTCTTTGTACCTCTGGTATAATTAGGCTGTGAATCCATCTGGTCCTGGGCTTTTTGTTTGTTTGTATGTTATTAATTACTCCTTCAATTTCAGAACTTGCTATTGGTCTATTCAGGGATGTGACTTCTTCCTGGCTTAGTCCTGGGAGGGTGAATGTGTCCAGGAATTTACTCATTTTTTCTAGATTTTCTAGTTTATTTGTGTAGAGGTGTTTATGGTATTCTCTGATGATAGTTTGTATTTCAGTGGGACAGTGGTAATATCCCCTTTATCTTTTTTTGTGTCTATCTGATTCTTTTCTCTTTTCTTCTTTATTAGTCTGGCTAGTGTTCTATTTATTTTGTTAATCTTTTCAAAAAACCAGCTCCTGGATTCATTGATTTTTTGAAGAGTTTTTCGTGTCTCTCTCTCCTTCAGTTCTGCTCTGATCTTAGTTATTTCTTGTCTCCTGCTAGCTTTTGAATTTGTTTGCTCTTGCTTCTCTAGCTCTTTTAATTGTGATATTAGGGTGTCAATTTTTTATCATTCTTGCTTTCTCTTGTGGGCATTTAGAGCTATAAATTTCCATCTAAACATGGTTTTAATTGTGTCCCAGAAATTCTGGTACATTGTGTCTTTGTTCTCATTGGTTTCAAATAACTTATTTATTTCTGTCTTAATTCTGGAAAAGCTTGCTTAGTTTCCATGTAGTCATGTGTTTTTGAGTGAGTTTCCTAACCCTGAGTTGTAATTTGATTGCACTGTGGTCTGAGAGACTCTTTGTTATGATTTCCATTCTTTTGCATTTGCTTAGGAGGTTTTACTTCCAGTTATGTGGTCAATTTTAGAATAAGTGTGATGACAAGCTGAGAAGAATGTATATTCTGTTGATTTTGGGTGGAGAGTCAAGTAGTTATCTGTTATGTCCACTTGGTCCAGAGCTGAGTTTAAGTCCTGAATATCCGTGTTAATTTTCTGTCCTTTATCTGTCTAATATTGACAATGGGGTGTTAAAGTCTTCCACTATTATTGTGTGTGAATTTAAGTCTCTTTGTAGGTCTCTACGAACTTGCTTCAGGCATCTGGGTGTGTATATATTTAGGACAGTTAGCTCTTCTTGTTGCATTGATCTTTTTACCATTATGCCCTTTGTTTCTTTTGATCTTTGCTGGTTTAAAGTCTGTTTTATCAAGACTAGGATTGCAACTCCTGCTTTTTTTTGCTTTCCATTTGCTTTGTAAATATTCCTCCATCCCTTTATTTTGCGCCTATGTGCATCTTTGCATGCGAGGTGGGTCTCCTGAGTACAGCACACTGATGGGTCTTGACTCTTTATCCAATTTGCCAGTCTGTGTCTTTTAATTGGGGCATTTAGTCCATTTACATTTAAGGTTAATATTGTTATGTGTGAATTTGATTCTGTCATTATGATGCTAGCTGATTATTTTGCCCATTAGCTGATGTGGTTTTTCATTATGTTGGTGGTCTTTACAATTTGGTATGTTTTTGTAGTTGTTGGTACCAGTTTTTCCTTTCCATGTTTACTGCTTCCTTCAGGAGCTCTTGTAAGGCAGGTCTGGTGGTGACAAAATCTCTCAACATTTGCTTGTCTGTAAAGGATTTTATTTCTTCTTCCCTTATGAAGCTTAGTTTGGCTTGATATAAAATTCTGGGTTGAAAATTCTTCCTAAGAATTTTGAGTATTGGCCCCCACTCTCTTCTGGCTTACAGGGTTTCTGCAGAGAGATCCACTGTTAGTCTAATGGGCTTCCCTTTGTGGGTAACCCAACCTTTCTCTCTGGCTACCCTTAACATTTTTTCCTTAATTTCAGCCTTGGTGAATCTGATGATTATATGTTTTGGGGTTGCTCTTCTCGAGGAGTATCTTTGAGGTGTTCTCTATATTTCTTGAATTTGAATGTTGGCCTGTCTTGCTTGGTTGGGGAATTTCTCCTGGATAATATCCTGCAGAATGTTATCCAACTTGGTTCCGTTCTCCCCGTCACTTTCAGGTACACCAATCAAATGTAGGTTTGATCTTTTCACATAGTCCCATATTTCTTTGAGGCTTTTTCATTCCTTTTCATTCTTTTTTTTCTAATCTTGTTTTCACATTTTATTTCTTTAGGTTGACCTTCAATCTCTGACATCCTTTCTTCTGCTTGTTCAATTCAGCTATTGGTACTTGTGTATGCTTCACAAACTTCTTGTGCTGTGTTTTTCAGCTCCATCAGGTCATTTATGTTTTTCTCTAAACTGGCTATTCTAGTTAGCCATTAGTCTAATCTTTTTTCAAGGTTCTTAGCTTCCTAGTATTGGGTTAGAACATGCTCCTTTAGCTCAGATGAGTTTTTATTACCCACCTTCTGAAGCCTACGTCTGTCAATTTGTCAAACTCATTCTCTGTCCAGTTTTGTTCCCTTGCTGTCAAGGAGTTATGATCATTTGGAGGAGAAGAGGCATTCTGGTTTTTGCAATTTTCAGGCTTTTTGCACTGGTTTCTCCCCATCTTCGTGGATTTATCTATGAAGATTTATCAAAGACCAAAGACTTTGATGTTGGTGACTTTCGGATGGGGTTTTGGTGAGGATGACTTTTTTGTTGATGTTAATACTATTCCTTTCTGTTTGTTAGTTTTCCTTCTAACAGTTAGGTCCCTCTGCTGCAGGTCTGCTGGAGTTTGTTGGAGGTCCACTCTAGACCCTACTTGTCTGGGTATCACCAGCAGAGGCTGCAAAACAGCAAAAATTGCTACCTGTTCCTTCCTCTAGAAGCTTTGTCCCAGAGGGGCACCCAGTGGATGCCAGCCAGAACTCTCCTGTATAAGGTGTCTGTTGACCCCTGCTGGGAGGTGTCACCCAGTCATGCACCACGGGGGTCAGGGACCTACAAGAGGAGGCAGTCTGTCCCTCCGCAGAGCTCGAGCACTGAGCTGGGAGATCTGCTGCTCTCTTCAGAGCTGGCAGGCAGGAACGTTTAAGTCTGCTGAGCTGTGCCCACAGCTGCCCCTTCCCCCAGGTACTCTGTCCCAGGGAGATGGGACTTTGATCTGTAAGCCCCCAAGTGGGTCTGCTGCCTTTCTTTCAGAGATGCGCTGCCCAGAGAGGAAGAATCTAGAGACACAGTCTGGCTATAGTGGCTTTGCCAAGCTGCAGTGGGCTCCACCCAGTTTGAACTTCCTGGTGGCTTTATTTATGCTGTGAGGGGAAAGCTGCCTACTGAAGCCTCAGTAATGGCAGGCACCCTTCCTCCCACCAAGCTGGAGTGTCCCAGGTGGACTTCAGACTGCTGTGGTGGCAGCAAGAATTTCAAGCCAGTAGATCTTAGCTTTCTGGGCTCTGTGGGAGTGGGAATCACTGAGCTAGACCATTTGGCTCCCTGGCTTCAACTCCCTTTCCAGGGGAGTGAACTGTTCTGCCTTGCTGGTGTTCCAGGTGCTCTTGGGGTTAGAAAGGAAACTCCTGCAGCTAGCTTGGAGTCTGCCCAAATGGCCACCCAGTTTTGTGCTTGAAACCCAGGGCCCTGGTTGCATAGGCACTGGAGGGAATCTCCTGGTCTGCCGGTTGTGAAGACCATGGAAAAAGCATAGTATCTGGGCTGGAATGCACTGTTCCTGAGGGAGTTTCCCAACTCCTTGCACTTCCCGAGTGAGGCGACACCCTACCTTGCTTCTGCTTGTCTTCCATGGGCTGCACCCACTGTCTAACCAGTCCCAGTGAGATGAGCTGGGTACCTCAGTTGGAAATGCAGAAATCAACTGCCTTCTGCATTGATCTTGCTGGGAGCTGCAGACCAGAGCTGTTTCTACATCATGACTGCTTTTTTAAAGTGGAATCTTCAAGATCTTTCTTATCATTAAGATTTAATTAAAGTTGATATAGGTCTTTTTCATTTATTGTGTTGGGCACTCTGTATTTCAAGAGGGTCTCCTTTCCCAGGCCCTGCAGTTTAGAGGGGGCTCCACAAAAATACCAAAATCAAAGGCATTGTTCATTCTTTTTATTCTCATTAGTAAGTATTTTTAAAGTTCATAAATAAAACATAGAAATTATAGGAGTGAGCAGGGGCTGAGCTATATGCTCTTCCAGGCCTGACGAGGCAGGTGAAGAATTTGAAAAGATAATAAATTTACTGTGTCTGCTATGTGGCACCCAAGAAAAAAACGGATGCTTCTCTGTAAAGAGAGCCAACTGAATAGGACCAAGTAGTACATTATCAAATCCTGGATAAGTACCTCCACACACACTACTAAAACAAATTGGAGAGAAGTAAGATTACCTATCCTGTCTGTGGGAGGAAAACATGGGCATCCCAAAGATGCTCATATTCTAATGAGTATATTTTGTGTAAAGATGAAAAGAAAGACAGGACTGGAGAATCCTGTGTAAATGTGTTTATGATTTAGAAAGAAACTTATTTATTTGGGAAAAGAGTTTTTTATTACCTCACCTTTAAGATCTCAGGACAAGTTTTACCTTACACATTTCCTATCACTTGTACCTGAGTTTATATTCTGGACCTGGTTTCTTCTGACTTTTTTGGAAGTAAATAAATGTATAAGTAAATAGCAAGAAAGCAGTGGAGTACAGTAAGCAAGAACATAGGCTCTGAAGACTGACAGCCATCTATACCACTTATTACCATTCTAACAACTTTGGCATGTGCCTTAGTCAGCTCACCTACAAAACTGAGATAGTAGTAAACATTATTCTTACCTAATAAGCTGGTTCTGAAGATTAAATGACATACAGTAAATGCTTAAGAAATATTTTTATTATAATCAGTCATGGCTACAATGTGTTCATTGAATATGAATATGAATACCCTAAAATAATTGTGAAATATGTGTTTATAAGACAAAACATAATAATAAACGATATGAACCAATATGGTAATTGTGTAGTCAGGATTTATAGAAAAATCTATGCAAATCTGAATTTTTTGAGACATTTTTCTTTCATTGCTAATTACATCAAAATAATGTTTAGTTGATTCCATGGGCACAAGGATTCCTCCAATTCCCATGAAGTATTCCCAGACCACAGGACTCAATGCAATTCACTCAATCACATCACAAGTCCATCCACTCTCTTCATGTTCATCTCTCCTGGTAGACAACTCTCTTGTGTTGCAGACAAGCTAGTTCAAGATGAAGTTGAGGAAGATTCTGCTTTCTGTCCTACTCAAAGAATCTCCCACTTTTTAAGAAAGAGAAAGTCATTTGGGTATGAAGGAGCTGACATATGAAATTCAAATCTGATTACAAGTGCAATAAAAACCTGTGGTGGGTGTGAAGCACAAATGGGATATGATCTAATTTTCATCTGTAAAAGATCACTCTGGCTGTTGTGGGGAGAACTGATATGGAATGTAACAAGAATGTTATCAAGACCTGGTTAAGGTTCTTAACATCCTCCTGGAGAGAGAATCATGGCATGAACCACAGCCCTGTAGTAGGGAATATGCAAGTGTTCATATTGCAAGGGATTTAGAGGTGAGCCCACTGGATTTGCTCGTGGACCAGGCTTTGGTGAGAGAAAGGCAGGCATAATTCCAATATATTTGAACAAAAAAATGCAACTGCTGTCGTGGACTGAGAAGACACTGGGTAGTGTTATGGGCTGAATTCTGTTTCCCCTTATTTATATGATGAAAGACTTCACTCCCAATTTCTCAGAATATGACCATATTTGAAGGGAAGAACAGAAATGTGTGGATTAACTTAAAATGAGGCTGTTATGGGGGCACATAGTCCCATCTGCTAGGTATCCTTATAAGAAGAAGATATTTGCATACACAGAGAGACACCAAATATCCACATGCACCAAGGAAGCTCCTTTTTTGAGGACATAGCAAGAAGGCAGATATCTAGAGGCTAAGGAAACAGGCCTCAGAAACACTGAACCTGTTGACACCATGATCACAATGAAACTGTGAAAAAATGAATTTCTGTTGTTTAAGACACTACTCTGTGGTAATTGCTTAGGTAAGTATAACAAAATATTTTGAGAGAGAGAGGTTTTAGCATGTTGAAATCAAGAACACGACTTGAGACATGTTAAGTTTGCTGCCATTTTAGATGGCAAGTGAATTACTTAGGGCTTTGACTCATCTCCAGGTGCCTGAGCTGCTGCTAGAGTATGGTTCTTGCTTTATCCACCCTATTTCTGTCTTTCAAATCTTTGGCAAACTCCATTCTGATTGTTTCCCATGAGTTTATAGCTGATATTTATTCTTTCCTGATACACTCATCTCTTTCACCCTTTGCAAGCATTGGAGAAGGTCAGGAAAATGCCCGAACTGATTGATATTTAAAAGCATCTCCTGCTGTCTTTCTGTATTAACCGGACAAGAAGAGTGAGGCACTTCTGCCCTGCATTCTCCTTTGTTCCTTCTCTCTGACCTTCCTTTCCTACTTGAAGGGCTACCATAAGCTATGTAGGCTGGACTGCACATCTCTGGACTGCACATCTATCTGGAGATAGTATTTGTGGCTGGCAGAATTTTTTTTCTTTGAACACTTTAAATATACTATTTCATATCTCCTAGACTGTACAGTTTCTTCGGTGAAAATCACTCCTAATATGATGAGGCTTCCCTAATATATGTCTTGATGCTTTTATCTTACTCTTTTTAGAATTTTCTCTTTGGTTTTGATCTTGACATTTTGACTCTTATGTGCCTTGGAGAAGGCCTTTTGGGGTTGTGTCAATTTGAATATGTGTGAGGTCCTGTATTTGGGTGTCCCAGTCTCTTGCTAGATTTGACAAATTTTTTAGCTACTATTTTGTTTAAAAATTTTTTCCATGCTCTTACTCATTTCTTCTCCTTCTGGAATACTCAAAATCAAACATCTGGTCGCTATATCGTGTCTTAGGAAACATCAGCTAAATTGTGGATACCATTTTAAGGGACCGACATTTTGATTCATTTATCACAAGAAATTGAAAATTTCAGAAAGTCAGGAGGGAGATTGGTCAGAGAGTTCTATATCAAGAGATAAATTTGTATAACACACGGATAGCTATTAGGTTTCTGCCTGAGAGCATCTCCAATGTCCTGGCCCCAGAGTTGGTGTTACTTTGTCAGTGGTTGGGGCTGTAGACGGAGGCAATATGAGTAGTGTAAAGTCAAGTGTTGTTAGCCTTAGTTTACCACTGTTTTAGCAATATCTGGGAGAAATACAATCACAACTTTTTAAATATGTTATACAAAGCAAGAGAAATCTTCCTCATATTGTTATAACGTTATAAGAAGCAGGTAAACAGATATCTTTAAAAGAAGGATTATTTTCAAGTGATTAACGACAGACTCACTTTTCTTTTAAGTGAACACATAGATTTTCTCTCAGAACAGGGTCATCTCTTCTGCTTAAGGACATTGATAAGAAATTCTACCGTACATTTCTTACCACAGTTGTTGATTTTTAGATGCACGTGTTTACATTTTTAACATCTTGGAATTTGGAATGTGTGGCAGATCATACCTTCCAAACACGTCCAAAAGATCATCTCTCACCTCATGCTTTCTGGTGACAATGGGACCTTGATATCTTCCCTGCAACCGGTGACATCGGATTCCTCTCACTTGAACCTCAGTGGACTATTGTAACTGCTTTGACCAATAGAGTATGTAAGAAGTGATGCTTAGTAACTTTTGAGTCTAGATCCTAAAAATGCCATATAATTCTAACTTGTTCTCTCAGGAACCTGTCCACATGTTGTGAGGAAGCCCCTGCTGTGAGACAGAGATCTAAAATCAGTTTGCAAACTAATTGGAAATTGAATTATCCCCAAACAACATTTAATGACCAAGTTTTAGTCATTGGTTGTATTGCTTCAGAATCATACAATAAATTTCCATACAGATATGGGTAAATAGCTAAAGATGTAACAACCATTCCATTATACTTAGAATAGTAATACCTGTTTTATATCATTTGCCCTTTTGTCCTTACAATAGCCCTTTGATAATTTCTTGCATTATGTTTACTCCTCAGATGAAGGAACAAAGCTCAATATGATTGACTGACATTTTCTGTCATATAGCTGACAAGTATTAATCTGCTTGGTTAAATTTATTACTGAGTAATTAATTTTTTTGTAGCTTTGTAGAGGGAATTGCATATTTGATTTTTCTTTCATGCTGTTTTGTTGTTGTTATATGCTACTAATTTTTGCATATTGATAATTTATCCTTCAATGTTACTGAACTTCTTTGTGGTGGAGTTTAGATTTTTCTTTTTTTATGTTAACAATAATTTTTTGACTCTTATTTTAAGTTCAGGGGTACAAGTGTACATTTGTTACATACGTAAACTTCTGATGGGGGTATGTTGCACAGATTATTTCCTCACCCAGGTATTAAGCCTAGTATCATTAGTTATTTTTCTTGATCATCTTCCTCCTCCCACCCTGTACCCTCCAAAAGCCTCAGTGTGTGTTTCCAAAATATAAGAGTATGACACAAAAAAATTCTGTGTTCATGAATAGGAAGAATCAATATCATAAAAATGGCCACATACCCCAATTAATTTACAGATGCTGGCAAGGATGCAGAAAAATCCGAACATGTTTACACTGTTGGTGGGAGTGTAAATTAGTTCAACCATTGTGGAAGACAGTGTGGCAATTCCTCAAGAATTTAGAACCAGAAATACCATTTGACACAGCAATCTCATTACTGGGTATATACCAAAGCAATTATAAATCATTCTACTATAAAGACACATGCACACATATGTTTATTGTGGCACTATTTACAACAGCAAAGACTTGGAACCAACCCAAATGCCCATCAATGATAGATTGGATAAAGAAAATGTGGCACATATACACCATGGAATACTATGCAGCCATAAAAAAGAATGAGTTCATGTCCCTTGCAGGGACATGGATGAAGCTGGAAACCATATCCTCAGCAAACTAACACAGGAACAGAAAACCAAACACCGCATATTCTCACTCACAAGCGGGAGTTGAACAATGAGAACACAGGGACACAGGGAGGGGAACATCACACACCAGGGCCTATTGGGAGGTGGGGGGAAGGGGAGGGAGACCATTAAGACAAATACCTAATGCATGCTGGGCTTGTAACCTAGATGACATGTTGATGGGAGCAGCAAACCACTATAGCATATGTATACCTGTGTAACAAACCTGTGTGTTCAGCACATATATCATAGAACTTAAAGTAAAAAAAAAAAAAAAAAAAGGAACTATCACCACCAAAAAAAGGGTAAGTTAGAATATGATAGGTTAGCTTGATTGAATCTTTCTTAATGTATACAAATATTAAGACACCACATTGTGAAAAAAGTTGAATACATGATTGGCCCAAACAATATGGAATAACCAAGTTTTCTTTGGTGATTGGATTGGTATCTATATCATATTTTCAATTTCTATACATGCATGGCTATGGAGCTAAAGATTTATTGATTGTCCCTTTCTACTTATTATAGCTATGTTTCTGATGCCTTTGCTCTTTTAGTCTTTACAATAGTGTTTGAGGATTTCTTGCATTTATGTTCGCTTTTCAGAGGAAAAAAAATCTTAATATCATTGACTGAGTTTCCCAAAGCCATAAGTTTATAGGTATCAGCATAGAAAATACAATAGAGGGAGAGAGAGCGAGAATATGAGAGAATGTCCTTATTCATTAGAACAGCTTAAAATTCCTAGGATCCAATAACAATAAATGGACAGGATTCAGTTGAAGAAGAATGATTAAACATTGATACAGAATATAAACTAAAACGTGTGTACATGTAAATTTCTGCATAGGAAAATGCAACATTCAAATAGAGCCAATTTTCCAGGTGTTCCTGTGTAAACTGATTGCACCACTGTCCTTTCTTCCTGTCTGGTTTCGGCAATGTTGATTGACAAACTCAGTTAATTTTCATCATTTCAATTCTACAGTTTTGTCTACATTTTTTTTATACTGTCGTCTCCTCTTTTGTTCTCGTGTCCTTGGGTATTAATTTCCTTTTTGATTCTTTATTATAAGTTTACTGGGATATTGGGAAAGAGCAGAAATCAGTACATGTGTTCAATGAAGTGTGTGTTAATGCCCTTAGGATAAAGAGACAAATTCCTTATTATAGTTTAAAACAGATACTACAAATTGTCCTATTGTTTATTTCTTTTTCTTTGTAACTGTATTCAAATTACTTTACAACAAACTATTATTACCTGTATTCCTAATTTTAACATGAGAATCTGCTGTCCTCTCTTCACTGGCTGCATTAAATACAACGTGACTATGAGTTCATAATCAGACGGTTAGCTTTCACAAGATTACTGAGTAAACTCAACCTGTCTTTGCAACTCTAGAGACAATTTTAAGTGACAAATATTTTTTCATACTCTAGTAGGCCAACGAATATAGTTTTCTAGAGTAAAAGTACATAGTTTCAAGTCTATCACTTATTCATCTTTAGAACTGCCAAAACAAATCTCTCTGTATCATACAAAAAAATTTTTGTGCCTTTTAGTAAACAGACATAGACAGAAACACAAGTTTATGATAAGAAACAAAAAGAGTCTAAATGTATCTTATATATATGACACTATTTTATAGCTAAACCTAGTTTATACAGCAGTTGTCCTGATTGTCTAAAATGTTCCTTTTTACATTTTATTCAACAATTGAAGGCTTATTTAAATGAGCATCCAAACAAGACTGACATGTTGCATTTGGTCGGATTTGATTGGTCTATGAAGGTAATGAAGCTTGAACTTTGGGGCCCTCTTCTGCATAGGCCCCTTCCAAGACCCTGTGTAGACTGAACAGAAGAAAAAGGTATTTAAAAGCTTTATGAACTAGGAGTGGTCCTCTTTCTGCCTACTCCTTCACACAAGCCCTTTCCATCTTCCACTCACCCATGGGGTCATAAGATTTCAAGACTCTCAGTCCCCTCAACATACTTTAATAGCCTGAGGAATATCTGAGATTTCTTCTGGAAAGAAGGCTTGGAAATACCTATAGGAGCAAATTTCTAAATAATCGGATTCTTACATCCACAAATAATGGCAAAGTATATTCCAGCACTTCTCTAAATGTACTGGGGATTGCAGATTGTAGATGGAGGAATCTAGAAATCATATTTTATTGGTGGCCAAAGGCCTACTGAAATGAGGTTGGTTTATGACTTCAAATTCTTGCTCTTCCACTAGTTTCTCCTTTGCAGAACTTACTCCCTGTGGAATGCTGCACTCCTTCAGGATTTGTTGGGTTCTCACTTCCCAGCATGGAGTGAATAGTCAATGTTAGCTGTGTCTTCCTTCGTTTAACCAGTGGGGGAGTCAGAGAAAATCTCACGTTTGACTACAAGAGCAAGGGGCAGCTTCATGGCCCAAATCCATTTGGGCATTTCTGCTTGTGTCCCGGCCACACTCATTTTCACACCATCCAGAGATGATGCTGACTGTGACAGTTACCAACACACGGAGGTTCTTTGATTTTTAAGAGAAAGTGTAATTTCCCTTGAGGCTTTATCCTTTACAGGAAGGCATTTATTCACTGATTTCTAGTACATGTTACTGCTGTTTATTCTGAAGAGCTCATGACTAGAACACCAGGTACGGCCATAGATTTTTGTATTTTTTCTTTATTCCTGGTCTTCGGTTTTCCTTGGGAGACATTCCAGGAGAGATTTAATAAGTTAAACTCTAAAATTCTGCTCCCATTTTGTATCTTTGTTTCCCAGGCATTATGTTGAGTTAACTGAGTCCACACTTGGGCAGAAGAGAGAAAATGGTGCTAGCTCATGAGGACATGTCCCATTCACCTGCCACCCTTAGGAACTTCTGAGTATGACTGGACCAAGTGTTTTTACCTAATCCTTCTTGGGGAGTGAATTTACATCCATTTCTATGTCAGGATATCAGCCCTGTCAAAGGGTCTTGGCAGTTAGGAAAAGGAGGGTTTTGGTGCCACAGACGCAGGGAAATCCTACACTTACTAAGACTGTGGGAAGGTGACAACAGAATGCTAGACACATGGTGAACTATTCTTATTAAAGTGAATCAAAGCATTTCTTAATTGAATACAAACCCAGCACTTCCACAGGAAACAGAGCCCATTCCAGGACTGGTTTGTGATTTTCATCTCATTCTCCCTGATTATCTTACTAGAGATTTCATACTATTTTCAATGGGGTTATATTAATGTCCCATAAAAGCATTCCAAACCTAAAAGTTTCCAGTTGCAATTAGTAAAATCTAACATGGAGGTTAAAGACAATCTCTTTTCTCCCTGTTGTTGTTGTTAACTTAGAAAATGAAGCAACTTTTTTATTAGCCCTGAGTGTCCTCCTGCTATCCCCCATTTTCTAAGAAGATTCTGAGCTGTAGGACAAGGCCACCACTAAATGACAGAAGATGGAATAATTGTAGAAATCTAGAGAAGCACAGGATATGCACAAAGGAGGCATAGATCCTGGCTGAGGGGAGTGGATTATTCAAGGATGAGGGAGGGACAATTATTAGGTGTTCTCCATTGAATATGGGCACAATAATTATTCATTGGAATGAAATTTTGAGAGTGGTTTTTATTTTATGAGGAAAGATTTGCTTAATTGTCTTGTGTTAATAGCCATGATAATTTTATCCTCTCTAATTTTATGAACTGACACACATTACAGCGGCCACAAAAAAGCATGAAATGAATGTTTGAAAAGTATCCTAGTTTTCCTATTGCTGTAGTAAGTAACACATTACCACAAAGTGAGCAGCTTTGTAGCTCAGAAGTCACAAATTGGTCTCACGGGCTTAAATCCATGTGGAAAGGCTGAGTTTCATGCTGGAGTCTCCAGGGCAGAACCCATTTTCTGGCCCACATTCCCTGGCCCTCTTCCATCTTCAATGCCAGCAATAGCCAGATGAGCCTCCCATCACATCACGTCACATCACATCACATCACATCACATCACATCACATCACATCACATCACATCACATCACCCTAGCACCGACTCTTCTGCCTCCCCTCCTTAACATTTAGGGATGTTGTGATTACACTGCATGTACTTAGATATTCAGTAAAGTCTCTCTATATTCAGGTCAATTGATTAGCAAACTTAATACCCTTTTGTCATGTAAGTTGACATATACACTGGTTATGGGAATTAGGAAGGGTGCATCTCTGGGAGACCGTTAATCGTCATAGCACACACAGGACAGATATCTTACTCCCTTGGAACTGGTTTGGTTCAGGGCGGGTAAGGAGAGTTACCCAGGCTTCTTCCAGATATTTGCATGTGGATATGAATGAGTTTATGTAAAATTAGTTGTAATGTCAATATTTGTACTTTAAGTATATATCTATACAATAGTGTAAGTCACAAACTGAAATGGCAGAAATTTACTTTCAATTACCATTTTCATTTCACATAGTTGTTAATAATTTATAGCAATTTTTGTTTATTTTATATTTATACTTGTTTTGTTTGTTTTCTTTCTCCCTATCTTGTATGGTTCCTTGAAAAGTTTTTTCGATTCCGTTTTAGTTGATCTGCAAAGTTTTTGAGTGTCTTTTTCTATACAGCATTTTTAATGGTTGCTGTGGGTATTACATTATATATACACAGCTTGTCACAGTCTAGTGGGGTGGGCATTTTACCCTAAGGAGGTGAAATACAAAAACTTCACATTCCCGTTATTTACCCATCCCTGTTTGTAATATAATCATCTTAAATATATCTCTACATGCATTTACCACCTCAGTAAGTTTTATAATTTTTGCTTCAACATGACATTATTGTCTTTCAGTTTTGTAGCTCAGGATTCTGAATTGGGTCTTAAGGTTTAGTTTCTTTCTGGGGACTCCAGAGAAGAATCTTATCTTTTGCCTCATTCCCTGGACGTCTTTCCTCTTCAACACTAGCAATAGCCAGTTCAGCCATTTGAAACTCATGCAGAAAACTCGAAAAGAAAAGAAAGATGTTTTGTGTTTACTTACTTTTTCCCCAATTTCTTTTTCTTTGTTTTTCTTTTCTTTCTTTGTTTAATTCTTGCTGTTCCAAAAATTCCTCCTCTGTACTTTCCTTCCTGTTTAGAGAACTTCCTTAAGCCTTTTTTTTTTTTTTTTTTTTTGAGATGGAGTCTCTCTCTGTCGCCCAGGCTGGAGTGCAGTGGCGCAGTCTCAGCTCACTGCAAGCCCTGACTCCCAGGTTCATGCCATTCTTCTGCCTCAGCCTCCCCAGTAGCTGGGACTACAGGCGCCCACCACGCCCAGCTAATTTTTTGTATTTTTAGTAGAGACGGGGTTTCACCGTGTTAGCTAGGATGGTCTCGATCTCCTGACCTCGTGATCCACCTGCCTCGGCCTCCCAAAGTGCTGGGATTACAGGCGTGAGCCACCGTGCCTGGCCCCTTTGAGCCATTTTTTTAAAAAAATTGGTTGGTTAGAAGCAAATTCTCTTAGGTTTCTTTCTTTTCATTCTTCTGAGAATAACCGGATTTCTGTCTCCTTATTGCAGAATAGTTTTACTGGACATAAACCTCTCGTTGGCAATTTTTTTCTTTCAGCACTTCAAATATTTGAGCTACATTCTTCTGTTGTTTTCTTCTTTCTGGTAGTAATGCCACTGTTATTCACATTGTGTTTTTCCTATAAGTATGGTATTATTTATTTGTAGCTGCCTTTTAAACATTTTCTTTGTTTTAATTCTCAGAAATTTGACTACAACGTTGCTTGGCATAGATTTCCTTGGATGTATTTTGGTTGGGATTTGCTCAGTTTCTTGCATCTGCAGGTTTATGCCCATTGCAAGTTTGGGGGATTTTCAGCCTTTCTATCTTTGAGTCCTCTTTCAATACCATCCTCATTGTTCTCTTTTTCTGAGACTCAGATTGCATGATTATCACATCATTTGTTATAGCCTTTCATATTTGTGACACAATGTAAATTTTTTTCAATTATTTAACCCTGTGTGTTCAGAATATATAATTTCTATTAATCCAACTTCAAGAACACTATTTCCTCCATCATTTTCTTTCTGCTGTTGATCACATATAATGATTTTTAAGAATTTTATACATTATATATCACAGTTGTAAAATTTCTATTTTATTATCTTATATACTCCATTTTTCTCTGCTGAGAAGTTTTTTCTTTTATTTTGAGAGTGTACACATTGACCTCTTAAAGGATGGCTATAACAGCTGCTTTAAAGTCTCATCATTTCAATATCCAAGTTGCTTCCAATTTGTTATCTCTTGATTGTTTCATTCCTTAATAATTAGTCAATTATTTCTGTTTTTTGAAGTACACTGGGTAATTTTCTATTTTGTCTTGCACACATGCATTTGCTCTGTTTGCAATACACAAAAAGTACAATAAAGCAAGCTTTGAACATTGGAGGGCAGAAGCAGTCATGCTACATTGTAATCCACCTGGTGGTTCGAATGCCAGAAGGATTTGTCCCACTATCATTTTTCTGCTTGGAGCTTGTGCCTGGATGTTTCTCTCTGGCTCTAATGAGGTAATGTTATAAGTATTTAATATCATACCATACATTTAAATGTAAAATCTACAAAGTGTGCATCAAATGTGTCCCAAGAGTCCTATTTACAAAGTCTTCCAATCTTTTTTCTTTTGTATGCTGTTGGCTCAAAGCACATCAATCGAAGTCAGGTATTTCTTTTTCCTTTTCTTTCCACAGGAATAGCAGAGGTTGACACCTGCTTATTAGAAGCTATCACAGTAGTCAGGAGGCTCTGCTGTCTTCTGATTGGGGATTGATAGAGTGCAGGACAATGAGGCTCAGGTAAAAAGAATATCTACAGGGCTGGCATGGTGGCTCATGCCTGTAATTCCACTACTTTTGGAGGCTGAAGTGGGAGGACTGCGTGATGCCAGGAATTCCAGGTCAGCCTGGGCAACATAGTAAGATCCCCTGTCTTTACAAAAAATTACAAATTTATCCTGTCTGAGTAGGTGTACCTGTAGTCCTAGTGACTCGGGATGGTGAGATGGAAGGTTTACTTGAGCCCAGGAGATTGAGGCTGCTGTGAGCCAGGTTTGCACCACTGAACTCTAAGCAAAAGAGCAGGTCCCTGTCTCTAAAAAGAAAACAAAACAAAACAAAAAAAAACGAATGACTAGAACAACCAAAAAGACCTTTTCTCCTTCACTTTTTGCCCAGATTCTACTTTCTTTAACGTGCATCTCCCAGTGTCTAGGGAGGCCACAGGCTTGAGGTCTCTTCCTTTCCTTTCCCTCACATGCCACTGTGGCTTCATCTTAAGTGTCTCAGCACGGCTTCTCCCACTCTCATAGAAACAAGTAATGTGGTGATTTGAGCAGCTATAAGCAATTTTAGTCCCTACCCTACTTGATGTCTTGCAACATTTTGGGATGAGTGTATAGGACCTTTGGTCCCCCTTGGGTCAGTGAGATCTCAGGCCCAGCCTGAATCCTTAATGGAATTGAGATCTGAGTAGAGGAAAAGAAGTAATAAAGGAGATATGGACCAAGTGTCTTCATGCACGTAAGCGAGACACATTTACTTTCAAATTCAAGCAGTGCAGACACTGCTCAAGACTCAGCTGAATACACACCCAAATTTAAATCTCTCCAGTGACCTGTAACAGCTTTGGGGGATGTTTAATCCTTCTATCTCCTGTTATATGTGGAAGAGAGTCAAAATTAAAGTCTTATTTGGGAAGTTTGTTTTAATTCTAACACCTGATACTCAGGTTTCAACCATTTCCCAATCCTAATGATTAATGGGCAACATAAGGGGAGAATATTGAGAATATTTATTGACCAATCATCATACATTTTTGTCAGCATGTCAGATATTGGTGTGTCTTTTTTACATTATTAACTGAATAATAATGGATGCCCTTTACAGACATTATGACATTATGAAACAAAAAGGAACCCAAAGGAAACAAATGAAGATTGTAATGTGGATGTCTAATGATTTCCCATCAGAACTCTCACACAACAGCCCTGTTTGATGAGAGAAATGAGCAGGAGCACTGTTGTGATGAAGAACTCTGCTGAAGCTCTCCCAGGCATTTCTCCACTAAAGCTTTGGCTTTCTCAAAATATTCTCAGAATAAGCTGTTATTGCCAATCTTTTGCCCGCCAGAAAGTCAACAAGAAAAATGCCTTGAGCTTCCTAATAAACTCTTGCCATGACCTTTGCACTTTCCTTATCCACTTTTGCTTTGACTGGACTTTTCCACCTCTTGGTAGCTATTGCTTTTACTGTATTTGTTTACAGGATTTTACTTGTAGAGCCAGATTACATCTCCCATTACAATTCCTTGAAGAAATGCTTCCAGATCTTCATCACCCTTATTTAAAATTTCATGGAAAGCTCTGCTCCTGTCTGTAGCTTATCTTTTTGCCACAGTTTTGGCATCCATTGAGGGAAAATTTTACTCAACGTTAATTATTCAATTAGAATCAGATGAGGGAAACCAATTGAGAATTTTGTAGTGTTGGCTGTTGTTTGTACTGTTAGTCATTGGTTGTCTTCTAATAGAGTATAAACAAGATGAATTTTATCCATGCAATTTGATGTGAATCCTCTCTCTCTGTGGGCTGTAGGTTCTACGTCATCTCATTCCTTCTTGAAATGAGTTACCCACTTGTAAACTGCCAATTTTTTGGGGCCATTATCCCCATCAGTGTTTTAGAAAGCATCGTGGGTTTCACCTTCTTCTAACCAAGTTTCACCATGAATTTGATGTTTGTACTCTCTTTAATTTTAGATGAATTCATGTTGCTCTTATAGTGGATCTTTTGAACCTGCTCTTATTTTTCTTGATGCCTCAAGTAGCTCCTGTTCAGACACGTTAGAGCATGTCAGTCTGAGTTTATTTTGGTGCAAAAGAAAATTGGAATCCATTCATGTTATTTTTTAATATAACATACATTTTCCTTGAACATTTTAAAGTCCCATTGCATTACAGGGAGGCTTCCTAATACAATAAGGTTTGTTATAGTTAACTTTGAGTGTTCCTACTGATTAGGCAAATTGTTTTCTTATTTCTCCTGGCATAAATAGAGATGTTTGTTGAAGGAGGAATATAATACCAGAGATGAAACATTCTCTAGCTATGTGGAAAGTCAAACGGTTTTAACTAGGCTTCACATGCTTTAAGGGAGGCACAGAGTAACTCCTTAGGCCTACCAGATGCCCTGATGTTATATGATTATCTCTGGTTTCACCAAACATTATTTCAAAAAAGAAACTGAACATAAACAGTCCTGCCTATGTAGCTTATGGTGGCCCTTCAGGTAGTAAAGGGAGGTCAGAGAGAAGGAGCAGAAGGGAGTGCCAGGCAGATGTGCATATGGTGGAGGAAGCTGTAGTCCTGGTTGGATGCAGGATTCTGCTTGTCTGCTAAGTCCAGGAAGAGAACAGGTGATGCTTCCAAATATCACTCAGCCCATGCCCTATTCCTGCCCTTCTCCAGTGTCAGCAATCAGTGAAAGAGATTAGTGTATCAGGAAGAATAAATATCAGGTATGAACCCGCCAGACACAACCAAAACAGAGGTGATCAAAGAGCTGAAAGAGACACTGTCAGTGACTTAGGATAGAGTCAAAGCAACGAGCAAGACTGTAGCAGGAGCTTAGGCACCTGTACATGCGTCAAAGACCTCAGCCATCCACCTTCCATCTAAAATGGTTGTAAATTTACCATGCACCAGGTAGGCATCTTAATTCCAACTTCCTAAAACCTGCTATTTCCTGAATTTCTTTGTTATAGCTGCCCAAACAAAATGTCATGAACTGAGTGTCTTAAACAACAGAAATTATTTTTTCACAGTTCTGGATGCACAAGTTCATGATGAAGGTGTCAGCAGGTTCAGTTCTTCTGGGGCCTGTCTGCTTAGTATCTAGATATCTGCCTTCTTGCTGTGTTCTTACATGGGGCTGCCTCTGTGCATATGCACTTCTCATGTCTCTCTGTCTGTGAATATTTCCAATTCTTATAAGAACTCCATTCTGATCGGATTTTGTCCCACTGTAACACCTCATTTTAACTTGATCACCTCTTTTTAGGCTCTTTCTCTAAGTGCAATCATATTCAAAGGAATAAAGGGTTGGCCTTTCAACATACGAATATAGGGAACAGAATTTAGCCCATAACACCACCCAATCCCTTTTCAGTCAATGACTGATGTTTCCTTCAGTTATTCAAATATATGGGAGTCACATTTGCCTTTTTCTTCCCTAGGCCAGGTCCATTAGAAAATTCAGTGGATTCCACCTCAAAATACATTGCAGTATGACCACTTGCATATTCTCTGGTACAAGGCTCTAGAATGTGCCGTGATTCTCTCTCCTGGAGGATGTCAACAGCCTCTATCTGGTCTTTGTAATGTTCTTGTTACATCTCATACCAATTCTCTCCACAGTAGTCAGAGTGATCTTTTACAAATGGAAATGAGATCATATCAATTGTGTGCTTCAAATCTTCTAAGGTTTTTTTTTTTTTTTTTTTTTTTTTTTTTTTACTTGTAAGAAGATCTAACATACCTGAGCTATTTCATACCCACATGGCTCTCCCTTACCTGAATAGTGGGAGGTTCTTTAAATGGGACATAAAGAAGAACCTTCTTCAACTTCACCGTGCACTAGCTTGTCTGGAACACTAAAAGGTGGATAACCAGGAAAAATGAAATTTGACCACATGGATTAACTCCTGCTGAGATCATGTGAATGGCATTGAGTCCCTGTGGTGTGAGAGGAGTTCATGTGAATTGGGAGAATCATTTTGTCCATTGAATCAACTAAGTGTTCTCCTGATATAATTAGCAATTAAAAATAATTCTCTGTGAGGATTAATTTTGCATAGATTTATCTAACAATTGTGGCTACACTCTTATGATACTGGACCATATATTTTAATACTATGTGTTGTCTTCATAAAAATATATTTCACAAATTGTTTAGTGGTTTTCGTATTCTATGAGCCTATTGTAGCCATGACTAATTATAATAAAAAAACTATTATGCATTACTAATGCCATTTAATCTTCTGAACCATCTTATTCAGTAGGAGTAATTTTTATCCCTATGTCAATTTTATTAGAATGTGACATTAATTTTATTTCATTAGGACATGGTCTTCACTCACAGACCCATGTCTTCCTCTTACAGACAGGACAGGTAATGTTACTCCTCTCAACATTGTTTCAGGGGTGCGTGGAGGCAGTTTTCCGTGATATGGTAATGTTGTTTATTCTAGACTTTTGTAAAGGGTATGTATGAGTTTCTGTAACATTAGATAATATTACATGTACTTATACCTTATAGTATGTATATGGAATAGCTTAAGTGACAAAACAAAAATGGTACAAGTTGAATTTGAGGTTGTTCTGCATTTGTGCATTTGAGTAGTTACTTCCTTGGAGTGTTGTGTGGTCTTGGTAATAAGACACTGTGAATTCTCATTCTAATTCTGCTGCTTAACAGTTGGATAGTTACTTGCAAAGTCCAGCTTTCTCTAATAAACTGAGACCCTAAGTCTTACTCAGACCAGCTCCAAGGTGCCAGCAGTGAGCATGATGCTTGAAAGTCAGGAGACAGGTGGATAATTCAGAAGAGTCAGCCTAGCATCAGAGGAAGCACCTGGAGGTCTTCACAAAGTACCTTCCTGGGCATCCAATCCCCCAGCTGTGAAGCACGTGATTCCTCAAAACTTTTGCAATTTGCATATAGCTTTCTGATTTTCTCAGAGTCTACTCTTAATTATGAACAGAATCAAAGGATCACTAGACAATTAAAAACTATCTCCATCAAATGAGAGTCAGAGAAACAGAAAAAAAGGGAATGCAGAGAAAACAGAGACAAGAAGCAATGGAAACCTTTAAAAGATGATAATTAATATATCCTGAGAGATAAAAGTAGACACCATGCTCATATAGAATAGGACGCAATTAAATTAAAAAATTGACCAGAAAACAAATGAAATATGTGGAATTGTAAAGATAGTTGACAAATTCAATAAAATATAAAGTTAAGAAACTCTCATGTAAAGTAGGAAAAAAGGCAAAGAGATGTTCCATAGGTGCAAATTTTTTTTTAAATATCAACCATCATGAATTTCAAACCAAGAAATCTGAGAATATGTTGAGAAAGACATTAGCAATGAAACAATAAAATACATTTCCCAGAACTAAAGGATAATCACCATTTTGAAATGGCCCAATTAATGTCCAAATGCCCAAATTTAACATTTGCAGGACTCAGTGCAAGAATACAAATGGTGTCTAACATACCCTATCTCTGAATAATCACACGTTATAAAGCATGTGTTTCCCTGCACCAATCCTGACCCTAAAAGCTGAGAGGTTGGAGGAGCGGGAGGCACAGGGCAGTCTGCTGGAGCAGCAGACCAGAAGCTGGGCTGGGGAACAGGACTGATCCGGTTAAGCTCCTACAGAGCATATCAGGCATCTTGTGTTCCCCCATGCCTCACTTCTAATTTTAGACTACTAGAAAGTCCTTAGCAGCTCCCAATAATACCTCCACTGAGCACAGCACTAGTAGGGAGTGAAGTTGGGCAGTGTGGGTGAACCTGTCTACCTAGATGTCTTATTTGGTCCAATTCAGTTGGCTAACCTCAAAAGCACAGAAAACTACAACAAAAATAGATAAATGGGACTGAAACTAAGAAGCTTTGGCACAGAAAACAAAATCATCAACAGAGTCAACAGACCATCTACAAAATTAGAGAAAATATCTGCAAACTATGTATCAACAGGGAATAATATCCAGAATATACAAGAAACTCAAACAACTCAACAGCAACAAGAAGATATTCTATTATGAATTAGACAAAGGACAGAAATAGACATCTTTTCAAAGAAGACATAAAAATGACCAACAGTATGTGAAAAATGCTCTATATCACTAATCATCACTAATCATCAGAGACATAAAAATCAAAACCACAATGAGATACCACCTTACCCCAGTCAGAATGGCTATGATTAAAAAAACAAAAAATAACAGATGTGGGTGAAGATGTGGAGTAAGAAGAACTCTTATACTCTCTGAATGAAATGTAAAGTATTACAATCTCTATGAAAAACAGTATTTCTCAATAAACTCAAACTAGAACTGTCATTCAATCTAGCAATCTTACTACTAGATATCTACCCAAAGGAAAGGAGATCAGTATATGAAAAGTATATCTGCACTTCTGTTTATGGTAGCAACGTTCACAATAGTAAAGATATGACATCAACCTAACTATCCATCAATAGGTTTGTGGATAAAGAAATTGTGGTACATATACACAAGGCAATACTACTCTCCAAAGAAAAAAATAAAATCACTCATTTTGCAGCAATATGAGTGGAACTGGGCATGACAGATGATGTGTTAAGTGAAACAGGCCAGACACAGAAAATCAAATATAACATGTTCTCACTCATAAGTGTGATGTTAAAAAAAAGGAATGCATTTACATAGATGTAGAGAGTGGAATGACAGTCAATGTAGACTTGGAAGGGTGAGGGGTGAGAGAGAGGTAATAGTGAGACATTAATTAATAAATGCACTCTATGTTATTCTGGTTATGGATACCCTAAATCCCTGAATTACTCAGTATGCAATCTATGCACATAACAAAATTACCATTGCACCACATATATTTATACATATAAAATTTAAAAATAAATAGAGGGCAAATCTAAGCATACCTTTCAAAAATAAAAATGGAGAAGAAGAATGAGAAGGTGAGGAAGAGGAAGATCAGTGTGGCCATAACAGAGTCAATTAGGTATACAGCAGTCAATAAGTTCACCAACAGACTGGATTTTGTTCTACTGTAACTCTCTCATTTAACTTTATCATCTCTTTTTAGGCCCTGTCTCCAAATGCAGTCATGCTCTGAGGAACTGGGGGCTTCAACATATGAGTAAGGGGAGCACATTTAGCCCAGAACACTACCCAATCTCTTCTCGGTCAACAACAGCTATTTCATTCAGTCATTCACAAATATTGGATTCACATTTGCCTTTCTCTCTGCTAGCCCTGGTCTGTTAGCAAATCCAGTGGGTTTCACTCCTCATAACGCATTGCAACCTGACCACTTGCATAATATTTACTACAGGGCTCTGGTTCAGGCCATGATTCTCTCTTCTGGGGGACATTAACAGCCTCCATCTTGTCTTGGTAACATTCTCATTACATCCCATATCAGATCTCCTCACAATAGTCGAGTGATCTTTTAAGGATAGAAATTAGATCGTATCACTTTTGTGTTTCACCTCCAAGGTTTTCCTGTTGCACTTGCAAAAAGATCTAAATTTCATACTTCAGCTCTTTCACAATCAGATGTTTCTTTATCAATGAGTGGGAAGCTCTCTGCATGGGACAGAAGCAGAATCTTCTTCAGCTTCACCATGCACTAGTTTGTTGGGAGCACTAAAGAGTGGTTTACCAGGACAGATGAACATTGACAGAGTAGATAAACTAGTACTGTGAGTGACTAAATTGCTTTAGGTCGCTGTGGCCTGAGAGAAGTTCATGTGAATTGGAAAAATTGCTGTGTGCATTGAATTAACTAAGCTTTCTGATGATATAATTAGCATTTAAACATAATTGTCTCTGAAAATTAAACATTGCATAGATATTCCCAAAAATTCAGGCTACACTATTATGATAGTGATTTATATATTAATAATTTCATTGGATATTGACTCTTCATAAATGTATATTCCACAATTATTTTACCTTTTATGTATTTTATCAACTTTCCCTAGCCTTAACTGTTTATAATAGGAAGCGTTTATTAAGCATTTGCTATATGCATTGAATCTTCAGTATAGCCTTAACTGTTTATAATAGGAAGCGTTTATTAAGCATTTGCTATATGCATTGAATCTGCAGTATCATCTTCCTAGGTAGGTATGATTGCTAGTATCTCAATTTTACATATGAGCTGACGAAGGCACGTGGCAAGGTTGTTGTGAAGGTAGTACCTGCTATAGAGGGCAGGCAGTATCCAGAGCACAAGTTCCTAGTTGCTGTGTTCCACTGCTTGCTCGCTATTTGTTTATTTAGAAGGTGAGAGGGAATGAGGTCCATAGAACAGACACAGGCACTTGTATTGGACTGTTCAGGCAAAACTTTTAATGAGATCTTAGGAGGTGAGGTGAGAAAAAAATTTTTTCTTGAGTAAATAATTTTTTTTTTTTTAAGACATGGTTTCACTCGGTCATCCAGGTTGGAGTGCAGTGGCAGGATATTGGCTCACTGCAACCTCTGCCTCCCTGGCTCAAGTGATCCTCCCCCTTCAGTCTCCCAAGTAGCTGGGACCACAGGTGTGCACCCACCATGCCCAGCTAATTATTGTATTTTTTGTGGAGATGAGATTTTTCCCAGTTTCCCAGGCTGGTCTTGAACTCCTGGGCTCAAGTGTTCCTCTCACCTGGGCCTCCCAAAGTACAGGGATTACAGGTGTGAGCCACTGTGCCCAGCCCAATACGTTTGTTTTTGAATCATAACACATTTACGTAGGTTTCTAGTGTCCTGTTTCCCCTCCTTTTCATATAAAGATATCTCATATAGATTAATTTTTTGTTGTTGCAATTACAAATTCTCAATGTAGATCATGTATGTGCTTCCTTAATGTGTGCTTACATGCATTTTTCTAGGGAGACGTATCATCTTTGGCAAGATTTGTGGATGCCCTTTTAAATGGCTGAAACTTGGATTATTCTAATAACAATGAATCTAAAATTTTAGAAATCCAAGTGGGAGACTGGTCAGAGAGTTGTCTATGAAAGGATAAATTTGGCCGGGTGCGGTGGCTCACGCTTGTAATCCCAGCACTTTGGGAGGCTGAGGCGGGCAGATCATGAGGTCAGGAGATCGAGACCATCCTGGCCAACACGGTGAAACCCCGTCTCTACTAAAAATACAAAAAATTAGCTGGGCGTGATGGAGGGCGCCTGTAGTCCCAGCTACTTGGGAGGCTGAGGCAGGAGAATGGCGTGAACCTGGTAGGCGGAGCTTGCAGTGAGCTGAGATTGTGCCACTGCACTCCAGCCTGGGTGGCAGAGCAAGACTCCATCTCAAAAAAAAAAAAAAAAAAAAAAAAAGAAAAAAAAATTTGAATTCCACTTGCATGGCTTTCCATCTTCTGAGTGTCTTCTGTGTCCTGGTCTTAGAGTCGACATTAACTTCCTCAGTACTTGGGGTGGTAGAAGGAAGCAGTGCTCATCAGCCCTACGGCCAAGTGTCTGTAGCCTTAGCTCACCATTGTTGTGGCAATGTCAGAGGGGTGTTCTGGAACTTTCAATTACTCTTTCTCTGAGCACATAGAGAAATACAATCACAACCTTTCTGGTATGAGATAGTGACACATACCTACTTCATATTTTATGGAAGTTTACAAAAAGGAAGCAAGCAGATATCCTTAAAAGAGGAATTTTGTTCATGTGATAAATGAGTGACTCACATTTTTTCAAGGTGAATTGTAGCTTTTCTTTCAAAATAGACTTGGTCCCCTAGCTTAGGAACATTGGTAGTAACATCCACTACTACTGTATTTTGTTAACTTCAGAATGCACATTTGTGTATATTTTGCATCTTGGAAATTGAGATGTTAGCAGATTGTACATTCCAAAGATACAGGAGTATCCCTCATCTAACGTTTTGTTCTTACAATTGAAATTCTCTCTCGAAGGGGTGAGGTCTATTTCCTCCTCCTTGAACCTCAGTGGAATTTGTGACTGCCTTGACCAATGGATTATATCAGAGTGCTGCTTTCTGACTTTCGAGTCTAGATGATAAACATGCCATGCAATTCCAACTTGCTCTCTTAGGAACCTGCTCTATGCCATGAAGAAGCCCAAACTAGCTTTTGCACGCAGACCCCATAGAGAGGCCCTGTGTACCTCCTCTAGCTGACAGCTCAGGAGAGGTTCTAGTTGATTGCCAGCATCGGTTTCACTGGATAGGTGAGTAAAGATGTCTTGTGGTGATTCTAGCTTCTGGTTGTTGCACTGTCATCAGCATTCCAGTCCTTCTAACAGAGACCCTAACAATGCAGAACAGAGAAAAGCCAAATCTTCAGTGCCTCGGCTGAGAATCTTGGTTGAGCATGATGAAATGGTTCTTTTATGTCACTAAGTTTTTGGGTGGTTTGTTCTAAGGAATAGTAACTGAAGCAGGATGACTCTTACAATGGATAATGTGTGGTAGCTTAATTGGCTGTGCTTTTCTTTGTTAGTGGCACATAAAATGGCCATATATTTGACAATCCATAGCATCTAGAATTCGGTGAAAATACAGAGAATAAAAAGTCTTTATACTGTGCTGCCAACAATATCTAAGGATACCAGTACCGCTTTGATGTATTTTATAGAGAAGTCCCTAAATGACAAGTATATGCCAAGAAGTGGAATTTTAGGCCAAATTGTCTGCAGTCATAAAATATTAAAATATACTTCCCTAAAAGTAGCTGTATTAACTTACAGTGATAAGAGCAATATATGTGGGTACTGGTTTGCTTATACCCTTTCCATTCCTTGATGGCTGTTACTTTTATAGTTTTGACACGTGATGTATGAAAAAGGCATTCAATCTTAGCATATATTTTCCCAATTATTGGTGGGAGTAAAATTCCCTTTGTATGGTTATTGGCCCTATATGTGTCGTTTTCCGAGTGTGAACTGACTGTTCAAATCTTTCTCTGTCTGGTGGAAAGACTGTTCATAGACATTGTTGGGTAAATCAAAGAAGATTGACTTGTTCAAAAGACAGAGAGGGGGCCAATCAGAACACCTCATGGAGGGGTCAGCAACATTGCCAGGACAGTGGAGGTGAATGCCCAGTGTCCACACTTGTGGACAATGAGTCTGAGTCAGGCAGGGTCAGGCTTTCTGGAAGCTGAGTTGCCCCTCCAGGTTCAGCAGTTCTTAAGTCAGGTGAGATGGCTGTGTACCTGTGTAGGCTGATGTGGATTAATGCACATACAACCCATATGACCAGGAACATCATCTGTCTCAGATGTATATAAGTTTCAGTGTGACCAAGGAGTAAAGTGCCACACATCCAGGCATGAGCACAGTTATCATCATGAGCTCTTCAGCCTAGGATGGCCTGGCCTTGCTCATTCCCGAACATACAGCTGAGCAAAGATGAAGAATCCAGATATCTTTGGGGATATTGCCAACAGTCTCTTTTATCAGCCTAAATGCCACTTCTGCAATAAAATTTGTTTGCCTTTATATAAGCTATTTTGTAGCCTTTTTTATTTTAAAGAAATTAAACCAAACAATAAATTTGATTGTGGAATTTGATCCTGTGTATGATATTTTGTAAATATTTTCTTCTCATCCTCTGCACGTCTCTTAACTTTGTTAATGGTGTATTCTAATATAAGAACTTTGAAGTTTTGATGTAATTAAGTATCTTAATTTCTTCTTTCATATCTATGTGTTTTGTATCTTGTTTCAGGATGCTTTTTCTATCTTCCTACCATACACACTTCTACCTTGCCTTCTCACCTCTCTATCATAAGCATCACTACTTTATATCTCCACCTCAACATTATAAGCATACAGGCATTAAAAAAAATTACATTCACCAGGTGTGGTGGCTCACGCCTGTAACCCCAGCACTTTGGGAGGCTGAGGCAGGTGGATCAACTTGAGGATAGGAGTTCAAGACCAGCCTGGCCAACATGGTGAAACCCTTTCTCTACTAAAAGTACAAAAATGAGTTGGGTGTGGTGGTGCATGCCTGTAATCCCAGCTACTTGGGAGATCATGCCACTGCATTCCAACCTGGGTGACAGAGTGAGACTCTTGTCTCAATAAAACAAAACAAAACACATTCTCCTCTTTCATCCAGTTGAAATTAATTATTGTGATTACTATGTGGCAGAGCCCTGAAATTAGTTCTTAAAAATAACTAGGTAGGTAATAGTCCCCAAACATTGAATAACCAAGTTTTCTTCAGTGATTGATGCTATCTTAATTATATATTAAATTTTCACACATGTATAGCTCTATAGCTCAAGATTTATTGACTATTACAGTGTGCCTAGAATGGTGATATATGCTTTATGTTCATTAGCTCTTTTAATCCCTAATTTAGCCTTTTGATGAGTTCTTGCATCATGTTCACTTTTCAGATAAAGGAACAAAATCTTAATATAATTGAGTGACTTTCACAAAGCCATACACTTAAATACTTTCTAAGTATCAGCATAGGTAGGAAGTGCAATGGAAAGAGAGAGAATGAGAAAACAACCTTCTTTAGAACAATTTTAAAATTTCTAGGATCATATAATAAGAAATGCACAGGTTTTAGTTGAAGAAAAATGACCGAATTTTTAATGCAGATTACACACTATATATTCATCGAGTCATTCCAATTCCACAGTTTTGTTTAATTTCTTGTTTGCTGACATTTCCTCTTCCATTGTCCTTGTCCCTGGGTATTTCTTTTATTTCTGTATTATAATTTTGTTGGAAAATTGGGAAATAGCAGAAGTAAATACATGTGTTCAATGCACCATGTCTAAATAACAACATGAGTGTTATTTCTAATGTGCAGTGTTCATCATGTTACTTCCCAGCTGATATGGTTTAGATGTGTGTCCCCTGCAAATCTCACTCTGAAATGTGATCCCCAATGTTGGAGGTGGGGCCTGGTGGGAGGTGTTTGTGTTATGAGGGTGGATGCCTCATTAATGGCTTGATGCTGTCCTCGAGGCAAGAATGAGTTCCTTCAGTTATTAACATGAGATCTGATTGTTAAACAGAGCCTGGCACCTCCTCCTCTCTCGTTTGCCATGTGACACACCTGTTCGCCCTTAGCCTTCTGCCATGAATAAAAGCTTCCAGAGGCCTCCCCAGAAGCTGAGCAGATGCTAGTACCATGCTTGTATAGCCTGCAGAACTGTGAATCAAATAAACATCTTTACCCAGTCTCAGGTATTCCTTTGTAGAAATGGAAAATGGCCTAATATACTGGCTTCATACTCTTTGATAGCATTCCAATATCCTTAGATTGAAGAGAAATTCTTTAACATAGCTTTAAAGAGCTTCCGTAAATGGTTCCTTTGCTTATCTCTTTCTTTTAAAATTTATTCAAGTTACTTTACAACACAGATTGCTGTTACCTGTGTTCCTAATTTTAGCAGAAGAATCTGTGCAGACCGTTTTTTACTAGCTGCATTAAATATAACATGACCATGAGTTCATAATCATACAGTTGTTTTTCAGAAGGTTGATGAGTAAACTCAACTTATTTTTTGAACCCTGGAAACAATTTTAAGTGAACACTGCATTCTATTTTAATATTCTAGCACATGTAGTTTCCTATAACAAACCTCTATAATTTCAAGCCTACCAGTGAAGAGGCTTTAGGACTACTAAAATAACCCTCTGGATAGACAGGAATATCCTTTGTCCCTTCCATTATACAGACATGAACAGAACTCAAGTTTATGATAAGATACAGAAAGATTTTTGATTTCTCTTAAATTTCCACTAAATATTTCTGTTTTCCAGCTTAATTCAGTTTATACTTTTTTCCTGATCGTCCCAGAAATGTCTTTACACTTTTGTAGAATGAATGCAAATTATTTAAATTAGGATCCACACAAGGTTGACATGTTGCATTTGATCAGTTCTGAATTTTCTACACAGCAATTGAAGCTTACCTTTTGGATTCTTTCATTTGCAAAGGCCCTTTCCATGGCCCTGCAAGGGGCTTAGCAAATTTGTGTTCCTAATTTTGTATTATTTTTCTTAAAGAGAACAATTGAAATTATATCAACTTTAGTCTCCCTCAAACCTGAAACCTTCTCTACACTTGGTTGTTATGTTTTATATTCGGCAAAGGACATTCTCCCTCCTTTCTTCCCATGCAATGAACTTACTGATGTAAATGGGTGACATGCCCTCAGAACTATCACACATTCTAGATTTGCTTGGTGTTTCTTTGTGTGTGTGTCAATTAACTTTACACTCCATCACCTGTATTTCCTGGAAACTGGAAGTTAGTTGTAAAGGCTTTGGAATTCAAAACTCTGGTTTAATACTTGAATCTATCTCTCACCACTCCGTCATCTCACTCCATGTTCCACCCACATTAAAAAAATCTTTCTATTCTTCAAGGGCTCTGTGCTTTATCTCAACTTCAATACTTTGCATATTCCATTCATCCAATATGAAAATCTTTCCATCAATTTTATTGTTTAAAATCTGTCCTTCCGGTCTAAGTGTCCAGTCTTCTGCCTGCCCTGCAATACCTCCTAGATCTCACTGTTCTGTAGTTCCTCAGCCCCCTGTCCACCTCTACCTTACCTGTTGCCATTATTTGTTTGATTATTCAGTGGATATGAAATCCAAAGACCATGAGTCCAAGTGTGTGGAAAAATATCACTTTCTTTACTTTTCCTTATCTGATCTTAGTCAATTTTTCTTGCTGTATTATGTTAAAGTCTAGTCAACTCAAGGTAAACCCAGTAATTTCAGAGTCCTCCCACTCCTACATCCATCCAGCCTTCTTCGTGAGGTAGCACACAATTCTATCAAGACATTAGTGGGGCTGGGGTGGGCCTGGTTGTTAGTCATCTGCTGCTGCACCTTTATCCATGCAGGTCTCCACTGGTTGCTCTGACACTGGCACTGGCTGAAGCTTTTGAGCTTCTACTTGGCTCTAGTTCTTAGATTCCTCTGACATCCACTACTGTGTCCCTTTGTCCAAAGGACTACCTGTCTCTCTGGCTCAGCCATCAGACCATATTCATACCTATTCTGGTAACCTGAGAAAGTATTTTGCCCTTGACTGTACCACGCTAGGGTAGACAGTGACCATTTGTCTAAGCATCTTTATGCAGTTAGTTCTTTCTTTTATTCTTTTGAAAGCTTTATTGAGGTATCATTGGTGTATAAAAATTGGACACATTTTATATATATATAATATATATATTATATATATTATATATTAAATATATTATATTATATATATTATATATTATATATATATGATATATAATATATATCATATATTATATATCATATATATATAATATATAATATATATAATATAATATATATAATATATAATATATATAATATATATATATATATCTTGATGAGTTTGGCCCTAGGGATCCACCTGTGATAACATTACCACAACAAAAGTACTGAGCATATCCTGTCATTTCTAATCTATTGTGTAGACTCCTGCTAGACAGAAAGTTTTCTTTAACCAGGCTTGCTGCCTCCTCAGGCTTCACCAGGCCAGACACAATTGTCTTTTACTTTCCTTTTTCCAAATTTATTTGAGGGTCTGTTACTACCTCCTGTGTGCTTCAAATCTGCTGCAGGTTTTGGGGGTGGGAGACAGGTTGTAGAGGGCCCGTCTCAGAGGCCTATAAAGCATCTATCTCTGTTGAATTCCTCTTAGATCTTTTTTTCTACCCCTGAATCCAGGATATTTTTATCTGTGCCAGGGAACACTTGCTTTCTAAGTATTCTTTAAAACTTACAGTTAAGCACAGATCTTGGACAAGAGTTAACTTTTGTCTCTGTTTTTTTTTTTTCATGTTGGAACACCCTGGACAGAAGAAAAATTAGGATTGTGATCAATAAGAGCAGTCCACATTATAGCTAAAAATGTGGAGCTAATTGTGACATCTGAACCATAAGGTGAAACGCAAGTAGGAGTTTACATAATGAGCTCAAATACCAGGATTATCAGAATTGGGTGAGGATGTGAAAAAAGAGGCTCAAGATAAAGAGAACACACTACTAGGAATTTATCCAAAGCAAAGGTAATTATTAGATTAAAGAGACATCTGCACTCTCATGTTTATTGCAGCACTATTCACAATAGCTAAGAAAGAAAATCAACCTAAGTGTTCATCAATGGATGAATGGATAAACTGTGGTATACATACACAGTGGAATATTATACAGCCATAAAATAATGAAATCTTATCATTTATGGCAACATAGATGGAACTGGAGGGTATTATGTTAAGTGAAATAAGCCAGGAACATAAAAAATTAAACGCTGCATGTTCTCACTCACATGTGGAAGCTAAAAAAAGTTGATCCCATAGAAGTAAAAAGTAGAACCAAGAATCCTAGAGGCTGGGAAGGGAAGGGGGAAGGGAGGAATAGGGAGAGATTTGTTAAAGGGTACTAGCCAGATAGGAGGATTAAGTCTTAGTGTTCTATGTATTGTAGGATGACTACAGTTAGCAATAATACATAAGAAAATTAAGACAAGGTAATCAAATGGTGAAAGGCTATCTGAAGCTTGGAATATCTGTGTTGCTTCATGAGGAGAGAGCTAATCTGAGGAAGATTCACAGTTTTAGGGATTGTAGGAGGAAAGACTGAGTAGCAAAATTGTTATTGGAGTTCTCAGGAAAAGCCCAGCACAAAGATAGCCAGGCAATAACATTGAGGCAGAAGAGTTTTTCTCAGGGGAGAATGTTCTGTTACCATGCTAATCTATCTTGCTGTATCTCCAATCAGATACAGAGAATTTGAGCCAGATCCCAGTGTATAGCCTCATATAAACCTGCAGTGTTTCTTAAGCTCGCCTGAAGCCATTTGGAATAGGATTTTCTCCCAAATTCAATGACAAGATTCCTAATTGATAATGTAAAGAGATGATAATTACATCTCTTATTACCTTTTCTTAGAGATAAGTGTGTTAAAATGGGAGCCTTTCTCCTATAAACAGGTGTGTGGCCCTGTTATTTGGAAACATGGTTCTTCTCAATAGTGGTAAGAATTAAGACTTAAGGTGCTCAAATGGTGAGAGGATATTTGAACTGCTGGGTTCTTTCTTGCTCTTGCTGGGTTATTTCTTGCTCTTCCTGAGGGCTGAGAACATCTTAACAGAGCCATGCTAGATTTCTGTTGTGACTTTGTTGAAAAATAGGCTGACTCTGGTAACACTCTTTTGGTTCTTTTGATCAAGTCAATCTTTGGTTGTAGGAGGTAGAATTGGTGACCCCCACGCCTTGTCTATCAATCAAATATTTGTAGTCTGGTTGTCACAAGCCTTCTTTTTCTTTTTTCTTTCTTGATAGATGTCATCTGCTGTTCCCTGAGAGGCATTTGGAAATTTTAGTCTTATTCTCTGTGGCACTTTCAGGTTTCTTCTCCACTCATTTTAATGTCTTTTCTCCACTTTCAACAATCTATCATATTTCCATTTTGGGCTCTGTTCACACCAGAGTCCTTGCAGGATAATATGGTATATTTACTGCTTCTTCCCTGAATATCTACTGTGTCCCCATTATATTAAAGATCACATAAATAGATTATTGGGAGGGAACATGTAGTTATTTAAATCAGAAAGTCTTTGTAAAGGACAGTGATATACATGGGAAGTATAAAGATGATAACTTTAATGTAGTGGGAAGTCTTAGGTCTTTGAAAAGGAGGTGTCCTAAAAGAACACTTTGCATTTTTTCTCCGCAATGTCATGGACTTTACCCACATTTCCCTTCATCATGTGTTCTTCACTCTTTCCCCTTGGGGAAACCCATCTCTCCTCATAGATATTAGTTCTACACTCAGGCTCTTGTTATGATTGGTGCACTGGAGCTCCTCCAGCTTAAGCTGCTAGCACAGGAAGATCTTCCAGGTGGCAGCTGCCAATCCAAAGGTGGAGATATAAGGCCCAGTCCCATGAATGTGAGTACCACATGGCATTCAGTATCCCTTTAAAGGTTCACTGTAGCTAAATCCTCACTTAAAAATATGTGGTATGCAAATAATGCTGCCAAGGCAAGTATTAATTTTTATCAGACACATAGCATAATTTCTGATGTGGAGAGCCAGTGCTCCTGTAAGGATTTTAAAGCTATGACTAAAAATTATTTGGTATTCCTCCCCTCAAGCAGAGGAGCTTCATTACTGGGACCTTGAATGATGGGCTGGACTTGCTTCAACTGCACAGAATATGGCCGAAGTGATGAGATGTCATCTCTGATATTAGGTCACAAAAAGACTGGGATTTCCATTGTGGGTGGACTCTTTTGCCCTCTCTTGAATCACAGCTTGCTGTGGGGGATCCAGTTGCCATGTCATAGGGAAACTTGGGGAGAGTGAACCCATTTACCATGTTGTGAGGACACTTAGCCTGTGTCTATACGGTGAGGAACTGAGGACTGGCACCAGCAACTATGAATGAGCACGGGAATATATCTCCCCCTGCTGAGCCTTGAGGTCACTGCAGCACTAGCTGACAGCTCCACTGCAACTTCATGAGAGACCGTAAGTCAGGGCCTCCCAGCTAAGCTGCTCCTGAATGCTTAACCCACACAAATGGTGAAGTAACAGATGTTTATTATTTTAAGGTGCTAAAATTGGGGTAGTTTGTGGCACAGCAACAAATAACCAAATCACCTCCTGTTAATACCTTGCCCCTTCCAAAACAACAACTCTTGCAAGAAACTCAAAGAAACAACTCTTGTGGTAAGGAAAACATACCTATTTCCTCAGCCTGGCAGATATTATTGTATCTGATATGCAGGAGGTAATTTGTTGTTGGGGGTTGTTATCTCTGATAACCCAGAAAGATATTTTTAAAATTTCTTTTAATAAATGAAGGGGTATGGATCTTCCCAGTTCATTCCACTACTAATATTCTCCATCAAGAGGAGATCATTTGTGGTGTGTAGAGAAAAACAACCTTAAAATCCAAGGTGTATAATAAAGAAGTAGGAAAACCCATAAAACTTCAAATATATTCATGTTCTTAGATCAGTCGCATCTTGCATTATGGGGAACTTGTAGATGTGATCAGACAGTCAGAAATATTTGAGGCAAGGAAGTTCCAGGAGAGATGAGAGCACAAGGACAAGATTTTAGAACCCCTGCCCTAATCATAATTGAACAAAGTAACATAAAAAGAGGAAAAGAAAAGAGTGTAGGGGATGATGATCAGTGCTGAAGCCATAGGAGAGGTGTTGGTTTATTGGCCAGCCTGCCCAGCCTCCCTTTCTTGAGGAAACTACTTCAGTCCTTGTGGTCTCATTAGAGCTTCTGATCATAGCTGCCCAAACCTCAGGCCATGGGGTTGGCATGTGATTCAATGTGTGCCCATCACAGCAGCCAGCTTTTTACCATAGCGATGGTTGAGGAACGCCATGTGATTAAAGCAGGTCTAGTCAGTGTCATCAAGTGTTTGCTGTATAAATAAATTGCTAAGATGAGGCAATGAAATACGGGGTTGCCGGCAGTCACGTGGCAGCTGGATGGAGAGAGTTGAGAGACTGATCAAAGCTTTTTGATAACATGTTGGAGCCATTGGATCTTGTCATGTTTGAAGTCCAAGTTATTTGCATTATCAATTTTTCTTTTTCACTTAAAGTAGTTTTAGTCGGACTTCTTTGATTTGGAACCAGAATGATCCTGGTGGGAAAAAGTGCTAATTGCAAAACACAAATTTTGACATATTTCTTCTGCAAGAAACAGTGTTGAACTTCTCTCAATAAGACAGCAGCACACATTTTATGAAACAAGTAGGGGCTATTTTGTCAAATTCCATAAATTTGAACTTTCTAAACCTGGAAGATTGGTTGCAATAAAATGGATATTCTGCCTGTTTGGTAGCCCCTTTTTCTGTCACGGGGCAATAGTATTTGGAGGTAGAATAGTAACGTAGAGCTGTGATATCACAGGGGAGAGTTAACTATTCTTGATACTTCTGGGTATTTTTAGTATTGTGCTTTTTAAACTGAACCTCACATTAGAATTACCTTGGAAGTATAAAAAAAATTCTTATGCCTGGATTTATCCCCAGAGGTTCTGATATAATTGGAATTGGGTGTTGCTCAGGCATTAGGAATTTTAAATTTTAAATCTTGAAATAATTTTAAACTTGCAGAAAAGTTGCAATAATAGTCAAAGAACTCTCAATTTTTATACTTCACTCAAATTTTTAATAATTTGGCACATTTGCTTTTTAAATTTCTCTTTCTCTCTTTTCCTATCTCTCTCATACATACACTATCTATCTTTCTAATCAATTTGAGTGTGAGCTGCATATATCATGTCTTTAGCTTTTAACATCTCAGTATTTCCTAAGAACAAGAATATTCTGTTATATAAATCTAACATAATTATCAAATTCAGGAGATCAAATACAAATATGTTACATTTTCTGTAATATGAAGTCTTTTGTAACAGGAAGAAATACAGTTGACACTTCAGATTTATAAAAAGCATAAAATTAACATAGATAAATTTTTGATGACTATTTAATGACACTAGATACAAGTATCTACTATAGAATACATCACACTGTGAATGTGGGTCATTTTTTCCACCAATAGACTGAGTCATTGAACACAGAAGACACATCAGTTTTATCTGTTAGCAGCATACACAATTCTTGATATATACTATGTGATAAGTGAAAGCACAAAGCATAAATGTTTAAATAAATAAGTCGCTGTGATTCATATAATATTTTAGAGTTATTTATTAAATAAATGATTTGGTACCTTAGCAAAAAAATAATCACTAAGGTTTATGATAATTTCATTAAGACTTGCCAAAATTAAATTAGACATATAACTGATTTTGAAAATAGAGAATGAATTTATCAATTTGAGGACATAAAGCTGAAAGTTCTATTAAATTTGGTAGATGTCAAAATCAGGATTTGAAAGCACTCAGTTCAAAACTATAATCAACCATGTTTGAAATTTTGTATTAGATTTAAAAATTACACTAAGGACTTCATGTCTAAAACACCAAAAGCAATGGCAACAAAAGCCAAAACTGACAAATGGGATCTAATTAAACTAAAGAGCTTCTGCACAGCAAAAGAAACTACCGTCAGAGTGAACAGGCAACCTATAAAATGGGAGAAAATTTTCACAACCTACTCATCTGACAAAGGGCTGATATCCAGAATCTACAATGAACTCAAACAAATTTACAAGAAAAAAACAAACAACCCCATCAAAAAGTGGGAAAAGGACATGAACAGACACTTCTCAAAAGAAGACATTTATGCAGCCAAAAGACAAATGAAAAAATGCTCATCATCACTGGCCATCAGAGAAATGCAAATCAAAACCACAATGAGATACCATCTCACACCAGTTAGAATGGTGATCATTAAAAAGTCAGGAAACAACAGGTGCTGGAGAGGATGTGGAGAAATAGGAACACTTTTACACTGTTGGTGGGACTGTAAACTAGTTCAACCGTTGTGGAAGTCAGTGTGGCGATTCCTCAGGCATCTAGAACTAGAAATACCATTTGACCCAGCCATCCCATTACTGGGTATATACTCAAAGGACTATAAATCATGCTGCTATAAAGACACATGCACACATATGTTTATTGCGGCACTATTCACAATAGCAAAGACTTGGAACCAAGCCAAATGTCCAACAATGATAGACTGGATTAAGCAAATGTGGCACATATACATCATGGAATACTATGCAGCCATAAAAAATGATGGGTTCATGTCCTTTGTAGGGACATGGATGAAATTGGAAATCATCATTCTCAGTAAACTATTGCAAGAACAAAAAACCAAACACCGCATGTTCTCACTCATAGATGGGAATTGAACAATGAGAACACATGGACACAGGAAGGGGAACATCACACTCTGGGGACTGTTGTGGGGTGTGGGGAGGGGGGAGGCATAGCATTAGGAGATATACCTAATGCTAAATGACCAGTTAATGGGTGCAGCACACCAGCATGGCACATGTATACATATGTAACTAATCTGCACATTGTGCACATGTACCCTAAAATTTAAAGTATAATAATAATTAAAAAAAGTTAAAAAAAATTACACTAGTAGTAGTTTAAGCAAAATCTGTTTCAGTTCATTGCTAGTTCAATATGAGTTACAGTAGAAGTGTGAGCCAGTAAGTTAGAAAATAAAATCAACATTATTGATTAACGTTGAAAATAAAATCAACCTTAGCATTAATTAACCAAAGTACAGTGACTAGACCATTGGAACCGAACATAATCAGACTCTGAAGAAATGTTCCTCAGTCCCTTGAGGAACATGAGGGTTGTCAATCTTTTCCAGAGATGCTCATGAACACGCTCTGTGCCATTGTAGAGATTCGCCTAGGTAGATACTCATCATTTTATAACATTTCATGTTAGACAAAGAGCTAGATGAAATCCAAATTTTCTTTTCCTACCTGAAGTCAGCAACCTCAATGTGCAGGTTTCTTTTTTAATACGGATGTTTTTACACCCATTGTAAAAGTATCACTTAACTCAGGCACTTTTCCCAACATGTTAAAATAATGGGAAGGAATAGAAGTTGTCAATGTACCATAACAGAATAAATATCAGAAACTCTATCACTACAGGAACTATAAAGAGCACTAGAAGAGGAATTACATGAGCTTTCTGCCAAGGATGAAGGTCAAGAGAAAGCAGAGAACAATTTGTAGCGGGCCACAATATTAGCTTGTTAAGACTCCCGAGCAATCTAGCTTTAAACCTTTACTCATTTGTGACAATCCAGGCTTTTAGATTTTTCATTTGCAACATTAGAAATTTGTTGACTTATCTCCTTTGTCATGTTAAAGAATTACCCTTAATTAATTGATTTTTTAGGGGTTTATATCAAGAATAGGTGCAGAATTTTGAACTAACACCTTTTTTTGTGCCTACTGAGAAGCAATGTACAGTATTTAAGAACTTCAGCAGGGGGCAGTCTTGTTGAGGACATTTTGTTTTTCCTAACATAACACATGATATATATCTGAGCATACATAAATATATTATGTCTTTGCACACAATTTAATCAAATGTATTTTAAATACTTATTAATTATATAACTGAATAAACTTCTATTCCTGGGTAATAGATTTCCTGCTTCATTTCCCTTAGGTTTCTTTTGTTGTTATTATTCAATTTTGGTTGAAATGAATATTTAATTCATTTATGTTTAACTACTGAATTTATTTTCTTATGGCAAGAGATAGAAACAACGTTAATTTTTATGAACCACTTGTCTAGGATTTTATATTTTTCTATTAATATTGATAACTAGTCAATATCTATCAAGTTGCCGTCTAGATATACTACAAATCCTCTTTGCCTGCTGTCTCTTCTCTTTTTCTCCACCACCATGTCACTTCCCACTCATGTTTGATTAAGCTAGAAGTTTATTTCTAGGTTAAAAAAATTATTTTCACAGTCTTAGGAATTATTTCTGATTTCTTTAAGTTTTAGAGCTATTTTATTAGTAATTGTTGACAATTATTATCTATATTGCCTTCCTTCCTTACTACTATTTTCTTGGTCCTTTTGTGTTTGCTGTAGTGGAGAAATTCTTTCAAGAATCATTGCCAGTGTAAATTGTCTTTATTTGACTTCACAATTAAGTGGTAGAAATCTTATTTTAAGAAGTTATCCCTTAGGAATTTGAAAAAAAAGGAAGTCAAGGTCAGTATGATGTTCATGTTTTCGTTGGCAATTTTTATTTTTTTCTTCCTATTTTACATTTTAAAGACTTTTAAAATTTTCTCTTTATATTTCTATTCAGAAATCTCTCCACAATCTTTTAGCAGTGTTTTTAACATTATTTTCTCTCTTAGTCACTTTCACATTTGAAAATTTTTCTTCTATTATTTTATTGATGATTTATTGCTTACAATCTTTATATTTTCTTATTTTGTATCCTATATTAAGTCATATATCTTCTTTTTTATCCCATATTAGGTCCCATAAGTTTCTTATTTTGTATCCCATATGTTAGATCTAACATATGGGATCTAACATATTAGATACTTTTCAAAACTTTTGAATTTATTCTCTGTCTCTCTAAAATTTTCTTTTACACTTATTTTCTCTTTGTTCTTTTGTGTTGTATTCTGAGAAAATATTTTAACATTATCTACACCTCTAACTCAATTTTTACTAGTTCATTCTGCCACTTAGACCATGTATTTTATTTTATTTATATTTTATATTTTTTATTTCCATATGTTTTGGGGGGACAGGGGGTGTTTGGTTACATGAGTAAGTTCTTTAGTGCTGATTTGTGAGATTTTGAATACATCCATCACCTGAGCAGTATATAGTGAACCCAATTTGTAGTCTTTTATCCCTCACCCCCTTCCTACCCTTTCCTCCTGAGTCCCCAAAGTCCACTGTGTCATTTTTATGCCTTTGCATCCTCATAGCTTAGGTCCCAATTATGAGTGAGAACATCCAATGTTTGGTTTTCCATTCCTGAGTTACTTCACTTAGAATAATAGTCTCCAATCCTACTCAGGTTGCTGCGGATGTCATTAATTCATTCCTTTTTATGGCTGAGTAGTATTCCATCATACACACACACACACACACGTATATATAAACATATATATGTGATATGCTTACACACACATATATATGTGTGTGATATATATACACACACACGTATATATATGTATATGTGATATATATATACACACACCTATATATATATCACAGTTTCTTTATCCACTTGTTGATTGATGGGCATTTGTGTTGGTTCCACATTTTTGTAATTACAAACTGTGGTGTTATAAACATACGTGTGCAAGTATCTTTTTTGTATAATGATTTCTTTTCCCCTGGGTAGATACACAATAGTGGGATTGCTGGATCAAATGGTAGTTTACTTTTAGTTCTTTAAGGAATCTCCACACTGTTTTCCATAGTGGTTGTACTAGTTTACATTCCCACCAGTAGTATGGAAGTGTTCCATTTTCACTGCATCCACACAAACATCTATTGTTTTTGATTTTTTGATTATGGCCATTCCTGTGGGAGTAAGATGGTATTACATTGTGGTTTTGATTTGCATTTCCCTGATCATTAGTGATACTGAGCATTTTTCCATACGTTTGTTGGCCATTTGTATATCTTCTATTGGGAATTGTCTATTCATGTCCTTAGCCCACTTTTTATGGGATTGTTTATTTTTTTCTTGCTAGTTTGTTTGAGTTCATTTTAAATTCTGGATATTAGTACTTTGTCAGATGTATAGATTGTGAAGATTTTCTCATGCTCTATGGGTTGTCTGTTTATTCTGTTGACTGTTCCTTTTTCATGCAAAACTCTTTAGTTTAATTAAGTCCCAGCTATTTATCTTTGTTTTTATTGCATTTTCTTTTAGGTTCTTGGCCATGAAATTCTTGCCTAAGCCAATGTCTAGAAGGGTTTTTCCAAGGTTATCTTCTAGAATTTTTATAATTTCAGGTCTTAGATTTAAGTCCTTATTCATCTTGTGTTGATTTTTGTATAAGGTGAGAGATGAGGATCCAGTTTCATTATTCCACATGTGGCTTGCCAATTATCCCAGCACAATTTGTTGAATAGGGTGTCCTTTCCCCACTTTATGTTTTTGCTTACTTTGTTGAAGATCATTTGGCTGTAAGTATTTTGGTTTATTTCTGAGTTCTCCATTCTGTTCCATTGGTCTGTGTCTATTTTTATACCAGTACCATGCTGTTTTGGTGACTGTGGCCTTATAGTATAATTTGAAATCAGATAGTGTGATGCCTCCAGATTTGTTCTTTTTGTTTAGTCTTGTTTTGGCTATGCAGGCTCTTTTTTGGTTCCATATGAATTTTAGGATTGTTTTTTTCTAGTTCTGTGAAGAATGATGGTGGTATTATGATGGGAATTGCATTGAATTTGTAGATTGCTTTTGGTAGTATGATCATTTTCACAATATTGATTCTATCCATCCATGAGCATGGGATATGTTTCCATTTGTTTGTGTTATCTGTGATTTCTTTCAGCAGTGTTTTGTAGTTTTCCCTGTAGAGGTCTTTTATCTCCTTGATTAGGTATATTCCTATATACATCTGCAGCTACTGTAAAAGGAGTTGAGTTCTTGATTTGATTCTCAGCTTGGTCACTGTTGGGGTATAGGAAGGCTATTGGTTTGCACACATTAATTTTGTATCCTGAAACTTTGCTGAATTCATTTATGAGATCTAGGAGCTTTTTGGAGGAGTCTTTAGGGTTTTCTAGGTATACAATCACATCATCAGCAAACAGTGACAGTTTGTGTTGCTCTTTACCAATCTGGATGTCCTTTATTTCTTTCTCTTGTCTAATTGCCCTGGCTAAAACTTCCAGTATTATATTGAATCGAAGTGGTGAAAGTGGGTATCCTTGTCTTGTTCCAGTTCTCAGAGAGAATGCTTTCAAATTTTCCCCATTCAGTATTAACTTGGTTGTGGGTTTGTCATAGACGGCTTTTATTACATTGAGGTACGATCCTTGTATGCTGATTTTTCTGAGTTTTATTCATAAAATGATTTTGTCAAATGCCTTTTCTGTATCTATCAAGATGATCTTTCAATTTTGTTTTTAATTCTGTTTGTGTGGTGTATTACATATTGACTTGTGTAAGTTAAACCATCCCTGCACCCCTGGTATGAAACCACTTGATCATGGTGGGTTATCTTTTTGATATGTTGTTGGATTTAGTTAGCTAGTATTTTGTTAAGGATTTTAGCATCTATGTTTTCATTTTTGCTTATGTCCTTTCCTGGTATTAGGATGACACCGGCTTCAGAGAATAATTTAGGGAGGAGAATTACCTCTTTCTCTATCTTGTATAATAATATCAATAGAATTGGTACCAATTCTTCTTTGAATGTCTGGTAGAATTCTGCTGTGAATCTGTCTGGTCCTGGACTTTTTTTTGTTGGTAATTTTGAAATTACCATTTCAATCTTGCTTCTTGTTATTGGTCTGTTCAGGGTATCTAATTCTTCCTGATTTAAGCTAGGAGGGTTGTATGTTTCCAGGAATTTATTCATCTCCTCTAAGTTTCCTAGTTTATGTGCATAAAGGTGTTATAGTAGCCCTAAATGATCTTTTGTATTTCTGCGGTGTCAGCTGTAATATCTCTTGTTTTGTTTCTTAGTGAGGTTATTTGGATTTTCTCTCTTCTTGTCTTGGTTAATCTTGTGAATGGTCTATCAATTTTATTTATCTTTTCAAAGAACAAGCTTTTTGTTTCTTTTATCTTTTTTTTTTTTTGGTTTCAATTTGATTTAGTTCTGCTCTGATCTTGGTTATTTCCTTTCTTCTGCTGGGTTTGGATTTGGTTTGCTCCTGTTTCTCTAGTTCCTTGTGGTGTGACCTTAGATTGTCTAGAAAGACTTAGAAAGTTTTCCAGACTTTTTGATGTAGGCATTCAGGGCTATGAACTTTCCTCTTAGCACCACCTTTGCTGTATCCCAGAGGTTTTGATAGGTTGTGTCACTATAGTCATTCATTTTGAAGAATTTTTAATTTACATCTTGATTTCATTGTTGACCCAACGATCGTTCTGGAGCAAGTTATTTAATTTCCACATAATTGCATGGTTTTGAAGGTTCTCTTTGGAGTTGATTTCCAGTTTTATTCCACTCTGGTCTGACAGAGTATTTGATATAATTTCAAATTTCTTAAATTTATTGAGACTTGTTTTGTGACCTATCATATGGTCTATCTTGGAAGTTCCATGCACTGTTGAATAGAATGTATACTCTGAGGTTGTTTGGTAGAATGTTCTGTAAATATCTGTTAAGTCTATTTGTTCCAGGGTATAGTTTAAATCCATTGTTTCTTTCTGTGACTTTCTTTTAAATCCATTGAGACTTTCTGTTTTGATGACTTCTCTCGTGCCTTCAGGACAGTATTGAAGTCCCCCACATTATTGTTTTGGTGTCTATCCCATTTCTTAGGTCTACTAGTACTTGTTTTATAAATTTGGTAGCTCCAGAGTTAGGTGCATACATATTTAGGATTGTCATATTTTCCTGTTGGGCAAGGCCTTTTATCATATATAATGTCCCTCTTTGTCTTTTTAAACTGCTGTTGCTTTAAAGTTTGTTTTGTCTGATAAAAGAATAGCTACTCCTGCTTGCTTTTGGTATCCATTTGCATGGAATGTCTTCTTCCACCTCTTTACCTTAAGTTTATGTGAGTCCTTATGTGTTAGATGTGTCTCTTGAAGGCAGCAGATAATTGGTTGGTGAATTCCTATCCATTCTGCCATTCTGCATCTTTTAAGTGGAACATTTAGACCATTTACATTCAATATTAGTTTTGAGATGTGAGGAACTATTTCATTTATCATGCTAATTTTTTTTTAGTTGTATTTTTGTTTTATAGGTCCTGTGAAATTTATGCTTTAAAGAGGTTCTGTTTTGATGTGTCCAGGATTCATTTCAAGATTTAGAGCTTCTTTTATCAGTTCTTGCAGTGCTGGCTTGGTAGTGGTGACTCACTCAGCATTTGTTTGTCTGAAAAAGACTGTATATTTCCTTCATTTATGAAGGTTAGTTTGGCTGGGTACAAAATTCTTGGCTGATATTGTTTTGTTTTAGGAGGCTGAAGATAGAGACCTAATCCTTTCTAGCTTGTAGGGTTTCTGCTGAGAAATCTGCTGTTAATCTGATAGATTTCCCTTTGTATCTTTCCTTCATTTATGAAGGTTAGTTTTGCTGGGTACAAAATTCTTTGCTGATAATTATTTTGTTTAAGGAGGCTGAAGATAGGGCCCTAAGCCCTTCTAGTTTGTAGGGTTTCTGCTGAGAAATCTGCTGCTAATCTGATAGGTTTTCCTTTATAGGTTACCTGATGCTTTTCCCTTGTGGCTCTTAAGATTCTTTCCTTTGTGTTAACTTTAGATAACCTGACGACAATGTGCCTAGGCAATGATCTTTTTATGATGAATTTCACAAGTATTCTTTGAGCTTCTTGTATTTGAATGTCTAGGTCTCTAGCAAGGCCAGTGGAGTTTTCCTCATTTATTCCCCCAAATACGTTTTCCAAACTTTTAGATTTCCCTTCCTCCTCAGGAACACCAGTTACTCTTAGGTTTGGTCGTTTAATGTAATCTCAATCTTTCTGGAGTCTTTGTTCATTTTTTCTTTGTCTTTGTTCGATTGAGTTAATTTAAAAACTTTATCTTTGAGGTTGAGGTTTTTTCTTCTGCCTGTTCAATTCTATTGCTGAGACTTTCCAGAGTATTTTGCATTTCTCAAAGTGCATCCATTATTTCTGGTTTTTTATTTATGCTATCTATTTCACTGAAGATGTCTCTTCTCATTTCTTGTATCATTTTTTGATTTCCTTAAATTGAACTTCACCTTTCTCTGATGCCTTCTTGATTAGGTTAATAACTGGCCTTTTGAATTCTTTTTCAGGTAAATCATGGATTTCTTTTTTGTTTGGATCCATTGCTGGTGAACTAGTGTGATTATTTGGGAGTGTTAAAGAAACTTGTTTTGTCATATTACCAGAATTGTTTTTCTAGTTCCTTCTCATTTGGGTAGACTATGTCAAAGGGAAAGTCTAGAGCTCAAGGCTGTTGTTCAGATTCTTTTGCCCAGGGGGTGTTCCCTTGATATAGTACTTTCCCTTTTTCCTAGGGATTTGGCTTCCTGAGAGCTGAGCTGTAGTGATTGTTATTGTTCTTCTGGATCTAACTACCCAGCAGGTCTACCAGGCTCCGGGCTGGTACCTGGGGTTGTTTGCACAGAGTCATGTAATGTGAATCATAGACCATGTGCTTTAAAACAATGTTCTCAATTTATTAAAATTCTTTTCCTTCTATAGTGATAGCTTGTTTTTCTAAATTTAGTATCCCTGAGAATATAATTTTAATAAGAAAACAATTTTGTCTATTTTTATGTCTGCTTTCTGGGGCTGAAGGTGATATGGAGGTGGATTTGTTTTTGAGGAAGTCCTGTAAGTGATGTATGTTTCCTCATGTGCTTGGTAAAACTTAGTGTTGATGAGGGGTGTCCACACTGAATGGTATTGATAGCTGGAGCATGTATTCTCAGTCAAGAAGAGAAATCCTGTTTGCCTGTAAGTGAATATATTTCCTAATAGCAAAATTTCCTTTAAATGTGTTTGTAATGCAATATTTTAAAAAAACCTGTTATTGTTGGTGACAGAGCAGGAGTATCGCCATCTTGGACAAGCACTGTCATTTTAAGTTCACCTTGATCAAAAACTGCCTAAATCCAAAGGTCATCAGCCTTCTGGCTAAGGTCAGCATGACCATAAACCACAAATAATATCTCTGACCAAAAAAATTCCAAACCCCTCCCCTACCAGAGGCATGCCAGACCTGAGATAATCTCCCCTCCACCCAGAGACAGTCCGACCCCAACATAAACTTCTCCCCCACACAGAAACATTTCAAGCTTGTGATAAACCCCCTCACTCTAAAACCAATGTATACTCTTAGTCTGTGAGAGAGCACTCCTGACCAAAATTGGCCAGAAGCTCCTCTCGGGTTTATTTCTCTAAAATAAACCTGTCTTTGACTGTTAAGCTAAATTTCGTGTTTCTTTCCTCTTTCTTTAACTCTTACAGTTGGTGTCTTAAGTTTGTGCTACAATTGTGTAGACAGCCTTTCTTTGACCTCTTTTTTTTTTTTTTTGATATTGACAAACATATCTGATTCACCACTCCCCATATCTATTTGGTTTTGTGGGTCTGAAAGAATCCTCTACAATTGTCCTTGAGACTTTCTTTCAAAGCCACTGACAATTGCTGCACAGATTTTGAAGCTGGCATTCCTAATTTTTGTACACTTGCAAGTAATAACTCATTTGGTCAAAAGAGATTATAAAATGTTATTAATTTTATGATACAGATTGATTTCAGAGATGTCACAAGGAAAAAAGTATGTACTGAATTCAATGTAATATTCTACTTAAGCAAAAATTATTGAGAGCAATGGGCAGAAACATTATAATATCACAATAGCTTTATATACACAGTCAGCGTTTTTAACAGATGTTGTAGACATGAAGGGCTACAGATGATTTTAATAACAAAAACAAGACTGTTATACATATGTTAATGTATCCAATAGTATTCACTAAAGAAATGGAATCATTTTCTTTAGCATTTGTGGAATAACTGCCAACATTAACCATTTATTATAACATCCCTCAAAACTATTTTCTATAGTACATCTACATCAGAATCACTTGGGCTGTTTATAAAAAATGCAGATTTCCAGGTTCAGTTAGCGACAAATGAAATCAATATCTATGGAGCTAGAGCTGTGGAAATGTCAGCTCTCTCTGTCTCCAGGTTGTGGTGAATTCTGTCCTTGATCTTTCAGGACTAGCTGATGGCATCCTGTTTATAACCCCTAGCTTCCTGCACTGCCCCTTGTGATTTCCCTAGACATTGCCCACTTTATAATTTTTTCCTCTGATTTCTCAGTTTGAGTGTATGTGTATTTTTCCAGAACCCTGATTTATAAAACCTCCCAAACTCCTTTTATTTATCTCAATAGATTTCTGGTAGCCTGGTGCTGAATTGACTTGGGCCCTGTGTGGGTACACAGCTCCCATAACTGCTGTGAGCAGGCTCTTACTCCCTTGCTGCCATTGCCTTTTGCTGTGAAATTGCTTAGACCTTTAAAACTTGCCTTCTGGGACTCTTGGTCGAGTAAGATAATAACCATTAGCAGGAGAATCCCTGGCACCAGGATTCTAAACCTAGCACTAAACGGCACTAAACCTGCTGTTGCTGCTTCTGAATCCTATAACCCCAAAGGGCCTAGCAAGGCCAACATCTCTGCCATTGGCTCCTCAAAACTCTGTCTTCCTCTGCTTTTGAATGTTCCAGTTTGAGAGTAAAATTTAGGTTGAAGACATCTCCCTGACCTGTCCCCCAGTGGTGAGATATTCCTCTACAGTTTACAGCCCCCTCACAAATGCCCACTCATTTCATTTTATTTTTGTACTTAAATAAAATCAACTTTATACATATTTTAAAAAATATTTTAATATTATCAGCTTTATTAGGGTATAAGTGATAAATAGAAATTGTATGTATTTAGGGTGTGCAACTTCCTATTTTGATTTATGTATACATTGTGAAATGCTCACCATAATCTAGCTAGTTAACATAGCCATCGCCTCACATAGTGATCTTTTTTTGTATATGTGTGGTGAGAACACTCAAGATCTATCCTCTTAGCAATTTCAAGTATTCAATACAATATTTTAAATTATGGTCTCCATGCTGTACCCCCCTACTCATTTTAGGCATGGTCAGGTGATATATAAACTCAAACTATTTCTAAATGTGATCTATTTCCTTTTCTACCATCTTATGGGAAACTATTTGTTGGAATATAATGCCTTCAAATTCCTTTAATATTCCATTTGCTTTCACGTTCTCAGGTATTTCTTTCTTTCTTTTTTTTAAAATAACTTTCTTTAAATATGTTTATGGAGTTCTCCATAGTGAGAGATAGGAAGTTGATAAATTTTAGTTCTGATAAAAGAACCTTTATTCAAACATATTTTGTCCAACTCTTCCCCACTGTGGGTAATGCCACTTAGGAATTATTCTATCAGAACAGCATCTGACCTAAACCTTGACCTCATATATTACTTCTGCCCCTTGCTAGCCTTAGTAGATCTCATTCTCATTGTTTCTTTTCTAAGAGAGCTGACTCTTCAAATATCTTGATGATGTTTCTCTCTCACACTGGAAATACCTGCATCTATACCTACAACATATGTGTCAATCTGAAAATCACGTAATACTATATTGGCGAATTTTCCTGATTTTCCCTTCTCAAATATGTGCACACTTTATGTAACTAGTTCCTGGGGAGGGGTCTCTTCTGTTAGTTTTCTGTTATTTATTTACTTTTTTGGATGTTAGTAGTCACCCTTTCCAATCTAGAAACAAAAACCTCTCTTTTTCAGTTTCTTCTTTCTGAGTAATTAGATGCAGATTCCTTTGATGTGGGCCTAGCCCAGCCTCCAGAATCTCATTTTTCCTGACATTGCTCTCTAGTAAATTTCTCAACCTTTCTCCTAAGAAAGTCTTTCTTCCACAACATTAACCAGGCCTTCTTGTTTTCCCTTTATTCTCCCATGACTTCCATTCTTATATTGAAGAATACCAAAAAACAAACTAAAATAAAGCAAAAACTGAAAACCCGCCTTTTTCTCCCAGAGACAGTATTCCGAGAATGAAACTTTTTATATTTCTGATTTCCTTTTGAGTTAGTGGTAATTTAATTGAGTTGTTTCAGCCCAAGAAAATAACATACATACTGTATTTAATAAAAAACCCAATTATTTTAAGTGGGTGAAGGTATAGATGAGTAATTTAGGAGTATTAATATAATCAGTAAATTAGAGAGACCATTTGGTGAGTGTGACTCACAGTGTGACAAGGCATATGAATGTAAGAAGTTTCCTTTCACAGAGTTTCCTTCGCCCTGGAAACTGATGCAGGTTAAGTCCTAACGATGCAGGGACTAATGATTTAGGGATTAAAATCTTATGCATTGATACTCTGTAGCCTAGCATCTAGCTGCCATCCCCCTGCTTTTATTTCTTAAACAAGCTTTATTTTTAGAACAATTTTAAATTTATAGAAAAATTGTGGAGCTAGTACATAGAGTTCCCATGTGTCTTGCACTCAGTTTTTCCTATCCTACAATACCATGGTATATTTGTTATAATTAATGAACCAATTGTTACATTATTATTAATTAAAGTTCATATCTTATTCAGATTCCTTTAGTCATGCCTCATGTATTTTCCTGTCCCAGGATCCCATCCTGGATGGGGATTTACTTATTTTATTTAGATGTTGGGTCTCCTTAGGTTCCTCTTGGCTGTGACAGTTTCTCAGACTTTCCTTGCTTTTGATGACCTTGATGGTTTAAAGAGTACCGGTCAGGTATTTTGCAGCATGTCTCTTTGTGAAGATGTGTCTGATAATTTTTTCTTGATTAGACTGCAGTTATGGATTTTTGATTAGAAAGACCTCAGAGGCAAAGTTAATGTGCCATTTTCATCATGTCACATCAGGAGTACATACTATCAACATAACTTGTCCCTTTCTATGTTGTCCTTCATCACCCAGAGGAGACAGTGTTTGAAAGACTTTTTCATTGTAAAGTTATTCTTTCCCTCCCTCTTTCCAAGTGTAAGGAGTGGAGAGTTATGTTCCACTTCCTTGAGTATTCATACAAATTCTTTAGAACTATTCTTCATGAGAGGTTCATCTCTTGTCTCTCCCCACTGCCCCCATTTTTTAATGAGCCCTTCCTCACTTTCTGGTTCTACAAGGGATTTCAGGTTCATCTTGTATATTTCCTGCCCCAGTCGTAGAATCAGCCATTTCTCTAAGGAGTCCTAGTTCCTTTTATCAGATAGTGGCATTAGAAACCAAGATCTGGGTGTGCTCATTGCTCTTGTGTGTCTTTGCTTCTAGTCCCTTAGTAACCTGTGTTTATGTACTTATACAGAAATACTTCTTTATGTAGAAATATTGGTGTTTATATATATATCCATATTAAGCTAAACTTAAGTTCATACTGACATCTCCGACTCTGATCCACTAGTACATGGATCATTCCATCTCCCCCTTCCTTATCTACAAACTCCTGCTCCAACAGTAAGAAAGCTGCCTGCCATGATCCACCATTCATTTATTAATTGTTCAATTTTGGTATACATGTATAAAAGCATCAGAACAGTTAACCAATAACTTTATGAGAAGCAACTTTATTAACTATAGTACAGTACTTATGTATAGTTTCTTTGGCCTTTAGTTTTACAGACTCCACTTATTTTCAAAGTTATGTAGGCCAGCACTTTTTTTTTAAATTTTATTATTATTATACTTTAAGTTTTAGGGTACATGGGCACAATGCGCAGGTTTGTTACATATGTATACATGTGCCATGCTGGTGTGCTGCACCCATTAACTCGTCATTTAGCATTAGGTATATCTCCTAATGCTATGCCTCCCCCCTCCCCACACCCCACAACAGTCCCCAGAGTGTGACGTTCCCCTTCCTGTGTCCATGTGTTCTCATTGTTCAATTCCCACCTATGAGTGAGAACATGTGGTGTTTGGTTTTTTGTCCTTGCGATAGTTTGCTGAGAATGATGGTTTCCAGTTTCATCCATGTCCCTACAAAGGATGTGAACTCATCATTTTTTATGGCTGCATAGTATTCCATGGTGTATATGTGCCACATTTGCTTAATCCAGTCTATCATTGTTGGACATTTGGCTTGGTTCCATGTCTTTGCTATTGTGAATAGTGCCGCAATAAACATACATGTGCATGTGTCTTTATAGCAGCATGATTTATAATCCTTTGGGTATATACCCAGTAATAGGATGGCTGGGTCAAATGGTATTTCTAGTTCTAGATCCCTGAGGAATCGCCACACTGACTTCCACAATGGTTGAACTAGTTTACAGTCCCACCAACAGTGTAAAAGTGTTCCTATTTCTCCACATCCTCTCCAGCACCTGTTTTTAATGATCGCCATTCTAACTGCTGTGAGATGGTATCTCATTGTAGTTTTGATTTGCATTTCTCTGATGGCCAGTGATGATGAGCATTTTTTCATGTGTTCTTTGGCTGCATAAATGTCTTCTTTTGAGAAGTGTCTGTTTCATATCCTTTGCCACTTTTTGATGGGGTTGTTTGTTTTTTTCTTGTAAACTTGTTTGAGTTCATTGTAGATTCTGGATATTAGCCCTTTGTCAGATGAGTAGGTTGCGAAAATTTTCTCCCATTCTGTAGGTTTCCTGTTCACTCTGATGGTAGTTTCTTTTGCTGTGAAGAAGCTCTTTAGTTTAATTAGATCCCATTTGCCAATTTTGGCTTTTGTTGCCATTGCTTTAAAATTGATAGACCGCTAGCAAGACTAATAAAGAAGAAAAGAGAGAAGAAGCAAATAGATGCAATAAAAGATGATAAAGGGGTTATCACCACTGATGCCACAGAAATACAAACTACCATCAGAGAATGCTACAAACACCTGTATGCAAATAAACTAGAAAATCTAGAAGAAATGGATAAATTCGACACATACACCCTCCCAAGACTAAACCAGGAAGAAGTTGAATCTCTGAATAGACCAATAACAGGCTTTGAAATTGTGGCAATAATCAATAGCTTACCAACCAAAAAAAGTCCAGGACCAGATGGATTCACAGCCAAATTCTACCAGAGGTACAAGGAGGAGCTGGTACCATTCCTTCTGAAACTATTCCAATCAATAGAAAAAGAAGGAATCCTCCCTAACTCATTTTATGAAGCCAGCATCATCCTGATACCAAAGCCTGGCAGAGACACAACCGAAAAAGAGAATTTTAGACCAATATCCTTGATGAACACTGATGCAAAAATCCTCAATAAAATACTGGCAAACCGAATCCAGCAGCACATCAAAAAGCTTATCCACCATGATCAAGTGGGCTTCATCCCTGGGATGCAAGGCTGGTTCAACATACGCAAATCAATAAATGTAATCCAGCATATAAACAGAACCAAAGACAAAAACCACACGATTATCTCAATAGATGCAGAAAAGGCCTTTGACAAAATCCAACAACCTTCATGCTAAAAACTCTCAATAAATTAGGTATTCATGGGATGTATCTCAAAATAATAAGAGTTATCTATGACAAACCCACAGCCAATATCATACTGAATGGGCAAAAACTGGAAGCATTCCCTTTGAAAACGGGCACAAGACAAGGATGCCCTCTCTCACCACTCCTATTCAACATAGTGTTGGAAGTTCTGGCCAGGGCAATCAGGCAGGAGAAGAAAATAAATGGTATTCAATTAGGAAAAGAGGAAGTCAAATTGTCCCTGTTTGCAGATGACATGATTGTATGTCTAGAAAACCCTATTGTCTCAGCCCAAAATCTCCTTAAGCTGATAAGCAACTTCAGCAAAGTCTCAGGATACAAAATCAACGTACAAAAATCACAAGCATTCTTATACACCAATAACAGATAGAGAGCCAAATCATGAGTGAACTCCCATTCACAATTGCTTCAAAGAGAATAAAATGCCTAGGAATCCAACTTACAAGGGATGTGAAAGACCTCTTCAAGCAGAACCACAAACCACTGCTCAATGAAATAAAAGAGGATACAAACAAATGGAAGAACATTCCATGCTCATGGGTAGGAAGAATCAATATCGTGAAAATGGCCATACTGCCCAAGGTAATTTATAGATTCAATGCCATCCCCATCAAGCTACCAAAGACTTTCTTCGCAGAATTGGAAAAAACTACTTTAAAGTTCATATGGAACCAAAAAAGAGCCCACATCGCCAAGTCAATCCTAAGCCAAAAGAACAAAGCCGGAGGCATCACGCTACCTGACTTCAAACTATACTACAAGGCTACAGTAACCAAAACAGCATGGTACTGGTACCAAAACAGAGATATAGATCAATGGAACAGAACACAGCCCTCAGAAACAATGCCTCATATCTACAACCATCTGATCTTTGACAAACCTAACAAAAACAAGCAATGGGGAAAGGATTCCCTATTTAATAAATGGTGCTGGGATAACTGGCTAGCCATATGTAGAAAGCTGAAACTGGATCCCTTCCTTACATCTTATACAAAAATTAATTCAAGATGGATTAAAGACTTACATGTTATACCTGAAACCATAAAAACCCTAGAAGAAAACCTAGGCAATACCATTCAGGACATCGGCATGGGCAAGGACTTCATGTCTAAAGGCCAGCACTTTTGTCCCTACCCTCTTCAGTGAGGGTTTTTTATACTAACTGTGATACAATTAAATTATATTGTCACATTTTGCATTTCATCCTGAGATTCTCCCAAACTCTTAAATGATTTTTAAAATTTGTATGGATTTTCACTCTTTGAACTGCAAAGTTCAATGTGTTTTGGCAAAGTGTCATTTGGCCACGTTTACAATATTGTACAGGATATTTTCACCACCCTAAAAAATCCCTAGTGCTTCATCTATTCAACACTCCTGTCTCCCTCCCTCCAGGAAACCACTAACCTTCTATTTTTAATCTTCTTTATAGAGTTTTGCAAACATTTTGCAAATATTTACAAGTTGATTATTAATTTATAAGGATTACCAAAGACCTAGAATAGTCAATATAATACTGAGGAAGAATAAAAGTTGAAAGATTGGAATGACCAAAATCCAGAACACTGACAACACAAAATGCTAGTGAGGATGTGGAGCAACAAGAACTCTCCTTCATTGCTGGTGGAAACGCAAAATGGTACAGCCACTTTGGAAGACAGTTTGGTGATTTTTTTATAAAACTAAACTTACTGTTACCATATGATCTAGCAATCATGGTGGAACATCATATAATTAGAATCATAGAATATGTACCCTTTCTAGACTGGCTTCTTTTCACTTACAACATGCATTTAAGATTCATCCATGTTCCTTCATGGATCAATAGCTTCTTTCTTTTTCTCAGTGAATAATATTACACTGTATGTGTACACAACAGTTTTTTTAAATTCATTTGTCTGTTGAAGGACATCTTGATTGCTTCTGGTTTTTGATGATTATAAATAAAGCTTCTATAAACTTGTGCATGTAGGTTTTTGCAGAAACATAAGTTTTTAAATCACTTTAGTGGACAGCTAGGAGTGCACGTGATGAATTACATAGTAAAACTAGGTTAAGCTTTGTAAGAAACTACCAAACTGTCTTCCAAAGTGATCCTATCATTTTGCATTCCCACCAGCAATACTTGAGAGTTCCTGTTTTTCTGCATCCTTGCCAGTAATTACTATTGTCAGATTTTTTTCATTTTAGTCATTCCAATAGGCATATAGTGGTATCTCATTGTTGTTTTAATTTTCAGTCCCTAATAACACAACGTAGAACATTTTTTCATATGTTTATTTGCCATCTGTATATCTTCTCTGGTTGAGGTGTCTCTTTAGATCTTTTTGCTTATTTAAAAATATTTTTGTAATAAAGACTTTATTTTTTAAAGCAGTTTTAGGTCCCTAGCAAAATTGAGATGAAAGTACAGAGATCTTCCATAGATTCCCTGTCTTCACACATGCGTAGCCTCCTTCATTGTCAATATCTCCTAACAGAGTGGTATATTTGTTACGTTTGATGAACCTACATTAAAACATCATTATCCCCCAGAATCCATAGTTTACATTAGGATATGCTCTTCATGTTGTACATTCTATGGATTTGGACAAACTTATAATGACATATAGCCACCATTATAGTATTGTGCAGAGTATTTTCATTGCCCTAAAAATCCTTTTGGCTTTAACTGTTCATTCTTCCTTTTCCCTAACCCCTGGCAACCCCTGATCTTTTTATAGTCTTTATTGTTATAACCTTTCCAGAATGTCATAGAGTTGGAATCATACGGCCTTTTCAGATTGGCCTGTTTTACTTAGCAATAGGCATTTAGATTTACTCCATGTTTTTTCATGGCTTGATAGTGCATTTCTTCTTAGCACTGAATAATATTCCATTGTATGAATGTACTGCAGTTTATTTATCCATTCACCTACTAAAGAACATCTTGGCTGCTTCCAAGTTTTGACAAGGATGTATAAACAAACATTCATGTGCAGATTTTTGTGTGGGCATAAGTTTTTAATTCCTTTGCATAAATACCAAGGAGTGTGATTGCTAGATCATATGGTAACGGTACGTTTAGTTTTGTAAATGAAATCACCAAACTTTCTTCCAAAGTGGCTGTACCATTTTGCATTTCCACCAGCAATGAAGGAAAGTTCTTGTTGCTCTACATCCTCACCAGCGTTTAGTGTTGTCAGTGTTCTGGATTTTGATCATTCCAATCTTTCAACTTTTTTCTTCTTCAGTATTATGTTGGTTATTCTAGGTCTTTGCTTCTCCTTATAACTTAATAATTAACTTGTAAATATTTGCAAAATAGCTTGCTGGGATTTTGATTGGTATTGCATTAACTCTATACTGAGAAGAAGTGAAAATCTTACCAACATCAAGTTTTTCAATCCATGAACATAAAACATCTCTCCATTTATTTAGATATACTTTAATTTCTCAAATGAAAGAGTTTTTTTTTCATCAGAGTTTGGTAGTATTCTGTATATCTAGCTGCCTTTTCATTTTGAAGTCTTGGCTTGTGGTCTTCCCTGAGAAATATTACAGGAGGTAAAAATCATTTCATCCATCTGAATTGGTACTCTTCTTGTTGTGGGCTTTAACAGGACGGAAGTGGCAGTTCTCTAACATTATATCCCTTTTCCAAGAGCTTTGAAATCCAAAGCTAAGTTTCAGTGAGTCAACGTAATGCCAGCCACAGTGGTCTCACATCAGTAACAGAGGACCTCACACCAGGACCTTAGAAACCTTCCTTGTAAAGATCATAAAGGTTCTCACACTAAAGCTCCAGTGGCCTTGTAGTAAGGCCATGAAGGTCTCTCACTAGAGCCACAGAGATTTCTCACCAAGTTCTAAATGTCCCCTTAGCTTTTTGGCTCATATGTGCTTCTTCACTTAGAAACCCAGGTTTTGCATTACTTCCAAGCAGATTCTTCTAATTTCAACAAATGGAAACTGTAGAGTTTGCCTAAGAATTTGCTGTCATTTTAATAGAGTAAAAAAAACACAGGATTATTTCATGTTACTCTTTATGCTTTACTTATGAGCCCAAATAGTGATTAGCAGTCTGTCTGTACTAGTGTTCTGGCTTTTGATGATGGGAAAGTAAGGAGTCCAATAGGATGTTTTGTTTTATCTGATGGGTTCTTAATCTTTAAATGCAAGGTATCAATTTTTAACCACTTCTGCTCCAATGATCTCACAGAAGATAGAAATAATTATTACTTAATTCCTGGCCTTGGACCTGGGTGTTAATGACTGTTAATATAACTAATATTTGTACACAGTTTAAAAGTTTGCAATCATTTTTACATAATCTGTTTCTTAATATGTAATTTTGTGACCTAAGAATTTTATGCTCCATTTTAAGAAAACTGCTCATAAAAGCCACTAGTAAGCTGTTAAGTACTAAATGCATTTATTTATCATAAGGGAAGAAGCTAAGGTTCAGAGAAATAGGTAGTAAAGAAGCTGTTCTCACTTCCAGGCACCATGCATTGCTTTCCATGGTATTTAACATCCTGCCCTACCCTTTTATTCTTTTCCCAAAGGAGTGAATAAAGCAAAATACCAGCAGACATCAAGATCTGGAGCACAGAGTAGAGATGCAGTTCACTGACTCTGGCTTGCCTGATTGTGCAGGGATTGTTCTATTAGATCTGACACAAAGCACAATGGGAATATGGCATTTAGGACACAGAGGGCGCCTGTTCCCCAGGTAGGAGGAAAGAATTCAATATATTCAGCTGCAAATATCAGCCTCTTAGTCAAGCATTGGGGTTTCTGTGGAAGATAAAGAAGAAAGTAATATGCAAAAGGCCTTGCTGATGCCTGAAATGTGGCATTTTACAAGTATTAGGAACCCAGATTCTGGAGCGAGAGGGTCTCTGTTTGAATCCCAGACCCAACCTTACTAGCTTTGTGACCTTGGCCAGCTTACCTAACCATTTTTGTGCTTTGGTTTTTCTTTTCTATAAAATAAGGATTATTATAATACCTTTTTTTTTTTTTTTTTGAGATGGAGTTCCGCTCTTGTTGCCCAGGCTGGAGTGCAATGGCACTCTCTTGGCTCACTGCAACCTCCACCTCCCAGGTTCAAGCAATTCTCCTGCCTCACCCTCCCAAGTAGCTGGGATTACAGGCTCCTACGACCACACCTGGCTAATTTTTTTTGTATTTTTAGTAGAGACGGGGCTTCACTATGTTGGTCAGGCTGCTCTCGAATTCCTGACCTCAGGTAATCCACGCACCTGGGCCTCCCAAAGTCCTGGGATTAATGGCATGAACCACCCCGTGCCCAGCCTGATTGTTAGAATACATTAATTACATTACCCATACAATAATTTAATGACTTAAATTAATCAGTATTGTAAATCACTTAGAACAGTGCCTGGCAATGCTATTTATTATTATTGTTGTTGTTATTATTCTACCATGAGAGTTGAGGATGAAGATTACTGTGCTAAGTGAAAACATCTGACTAGAAATTTTAAAAAATCAAACAATACTCTTACTCTGGGCCATGAGAGTCTTCTCTGGGTCAATTTATATAAATTAAAACATTAGTTATTTCAATAAAAATTTTCTAGTTCATTTCTACATGTATATTTTATATTTCATTGGTATTAAACTATTTGGTCTATAGGGTCAGGATGATGGAGGAAATTCAGAGATATTTCGTTTAATACCAAACCTGGAATTTTCAGTGCACGGGAGGGTTAAATATAACACATAAAGGCTTAAAAATTACAGTTGTTGAAACTGAAGCCAGTTTTTCAAACTATGGTTCTTAGTGCTAGCAGTTTCTCTTAGTTTCTCTTCTATAGCTGATTATAACAGAGGCAGGAGCTATGTTTTGACATTGTACCTCCACTGTTATTTAGGATTATATAGTGAGAAAACTGAAGCCTGCAATCACAAAATCTGTAGCGCATTGAATTCAAAAAAATAGAAAATAGGAATAGAGAGACTTCTGTTGTCTTCGGAGTATATTTTGTCAGTTATACTTGCACTGTCTTATTATACTTGCATTGATTCCTTTTAGGAAAAGGAGGTGAAAATCAGAATCCTAGCCATATAGATTTTAGACTGAGGAAGTATTATAGCAAACATTTAGTTCAGTCATGTTTAAACAATTTGTTGTTAATTTTTTAGTCCTGATATAATTTCAGAAGTACAGAAAAGTTACAACAATAGTAAGAATAACTACTCTTAGCCTGTACCCAGGTTCACTAATTGTTAAGAGTTTGCCCCATTTGCTATCTCATTTGTGTTCTCTCTCCCGCTCACACACACACACACACATATACACATATATATTTTTCAAAGCATTTAGGAGTAAGTTGCAACATGATGCTTCTTTACTCCTAAATACTTCGATGTGTATATTTTGGAACAAAGACATTCTCTTATATTGTCACATGCCATGATCAAAAGCAACAGGTTTAGATTTAACATAGGACCCCCTCATTATCTAATCCACAGTCAAATGTAAATTTAGTTAATTGTCCTGATAATGCCCTTTATAGACAAATTATTTTTCCTGGTCCAGGATCCAATCTGGAGTCATGCCATGCATTTATTTGTCATGCTTCTGTGGTTTTCTTTAATCTGGATCAGTTTCTCAGCCGTCCTTTCTCTTTCATAACCTTGACATTTTTGAAGGATATGCCAGTTCTTATTTAGAGCGTCTCCTGATTTTGTGTATCCCTGAGATTTCCACATGATTAGATTTAGGTTTTTCTTTTCTTTTCTTTTTTTTTTTGAAAAACACCACAAGAGTGATACTGTTTCTTTTTCAGTGAATCAGTATCAGAAGGTACATGATATTGGTTTGTCTCAATATTGGTGATGTTAGCTTTGATCTCTTGGTTAATGTGGTGTTTGTCAAGTTTCTCTGCTTTAGAATTACTATTTCCATGTTTATAATTAAAAGTAATTTGTGGGGAAAAACTTTGAGACTATGCAAATACTCTGCTTAGCATTAAAATTTCACGTATTAATTTTAGCATCCATTGATAATTCTTGTTTAAGCAAATTATTAATTACTATGATAGTTGCAAGAAATAGTTATTTTTTAACTGTATCATTTCTTCAACATTCAATAATTGGCTTTATAAAGCAGATTTCCTTTAATCATTTATTCCAGTTTGCATTTTTAGCTTCATATTTTATTTGGAGAAAATTAATTCTATAATTATTAGAATTCTATGTAATTATGGAATTCTATAGTTCATTGGTATTATGACATATTCATATTATTAATGTTCAAATTATCCTGCATTTGGCCAATGGGAGAGCTTCAAGCTGGCTCCTGAGTCTTTTTTTTTTTTTTTTTTTTTTTTTAGTATATCCTTATTTTGCATCCCAAAAATGAATCAAGAATTATCTTGTGCTTTTACTGCCATAGGCCTGAAATCAGCTATTTTTCCAGGGATCCCTAGATCCTTTGGGATCTATTTAGAGTGAAGAATGCTATTTAGAAAACAGTATCTGACAGGTAAAGGTGCTTATTATTAACTGTGATATTCTTTCTTCTAGGCAGACAGAGCTAGGAAACATAAAATATACATATATATATTTCCTTCTCTATTAAAAACTGTGAATTCATACTGATAACTTCATGATATGGTCTGGCTCATCTTGAGCCAAACCCACCCAAATCTCATCTTGAATTTTAGTTCCCATAATCCTCATATGTCTTGGGAGGGACCTGATGGGAAGTAATTGACTCATGGGGGCAGTTCCCCCAATGCAAATCTTGTGATAGTGAGTAAGTTCTCATGAGATCTGAAGTTCTCATGAGATCCATGTGAAGAAGGAAGTGTTTGCTTCCCCTTCCACCATGATTGTAAGTTTTCTGAGGTCTCCCAGTCCTGCAGAACTGTGCGTCAATTAAACCTCTCTCCTTTATAATTTACCCAGTCTTGGGCAGTTCTTTATAGCAGTGTGAGAACAGACTAATATTCTTCAATTCCAATTCAAGAGCACCTGCTACTCTTGCCCTTTCTACATTTACAGTTCTCTTCAAGAAACTTGGCTTCCATTATGCTTAATATATTTACAGTCATCCCTCAGTGTCCACAGTGGATTGGTTCCATGACCCCTGTGGATACCAAAATCCTCAGATGCTCAATTAGGTTTGGCAGATGTGAGGATGTGATGCTGTGAAATATGCATTTGGTCTTCCTCCCCAGTTTCCTAACATACAACTCCTAAAATCCTTGTTATCTCCAAAGTGCTTTCTTTTTTTAATACTTATATTGACTGATAACTTCAGAGTGAGGCTGGTCACCAGAATGACCAAAGACAATATTAGAGGGTTGAGACCTTCAGCCCCATCCCCCAACCTCCAGGGAGGGGAGAAGAGCTGAAGGTCAAGTTGATCACCAATGGCCAACGGTTTAATCAATCATGCCTATGTAACCTCTGCAAAAACACAAGAAGACAGGCTTGGAGAGCTGCCAGGAAGGCAGTATGCACAGGGAGGGCATGGAAGCTTCAGCCTCCTTCCCCCATTTATGCATCTCTTCAAGTGTATCCTTAGTAATATCCTTTATAATAAACTGGTGAAGGTTAAAAAAAGAAAAACAAACCTGCAGAAATGCATGGCTGACTGTATACTTTTGTTCCACCTTAGAATATCAAAAAGTAGTTTTAGAATTGCTAATCCATATCACTGGAGGGTAGAGGATAACACTAACTAGAGCAAAATATTTATTTAGTATTTTTTTTTGTCTTTAGACTTGGGGAGTGTAGTCCAAGTACTATGTTGCAAGATAAGTCAGTTACATTTTTCTTTCAGTTTGGTTATGCTATTCATTTGCAATATTTAAGTTTATTTTTTTTGTGTGTTTTAAAATTCTACTTTATTTCATGTTACCATCCTTGTTGATTTTAGGCACTTTTGAGTACATGAAACATTAACATGGCACTCCCAAATCAAAACTATATAAAAACGTATACTCTCCCAATCCCCAATCCCTTAAATTCCATTCCCACCCACTTCCTGTAGGTAATCAATCTTATTAATATCTATTTTAGCTCTCCTGTATTTCTTTTTCCTTTCTTTTCCTTTTTTTTTTTTTTTTTTTTTTGACAGAATGTTACTCTGTTGCCCAGGCTGGAGTGTGGTGGTATAATCTCGGCTAACTGCAACCTCTGCTTCCTGGGTTCAGAGTGATTCTTCTGCCATAGACTCCCGAGTAGCTGGGACTACAGGCGCACAGCACCACACCTGGCTAATTTTTGTATTTTTAGTAGAGATGGGGTTTTACCATATTGGCCAGGCTGATCTAGATCTCCTGACCTTGTGATCTGCTAGCCTTGGCCTCCCAAAGTGCTGGAATTACAGGAGTGAGCTACCACGCCTGACCAGCTCTCATGTATTTCTTTATGCAAAAATAAGCAGATTTATGAATATATTCTTATGTCCCTTTTTTTTTCTTTTTTTACAAAAATGGTGGTGTATATGCATTGCCCCTTTGCTTTTTCCACTTTACAATGTATCCTAGAGAAGGTTCCATCAGTTCATAGAGATCATCCCCATTCTTTTTTATAGCTGCTTAGTACTTCCTTATGTAGACATACCATAGTTAATTTAACCACTCTTCTATGTATGGGCAATTAGGTTGTTTCCAATATTTTGTGAGTACAAACAATGCTGTAATGAGTAAGTTTGTCCATGTTTATTTCTGTTAGTGGTACATGTTTAGAATAAATTCCTAGATGAAGAAATGCTGGATCAAAAATAAATACACATGTAGTTTTGTTAAATATTACTGATTTTCCTTCTGTTAAATAAAATGTATGGTAGGTCATTGTTTTGGTTTGAATTCCTGCACTAGCCCCCAACAGGACAAACCAAAATGGAGGCACTCTTGACAAGTGCATGTAGTCAAACTGAAACTTTAAAAAACAGGAAAATCTCCCATCAGGCCAAATTTTCCAAAAAAAAACCCAAAAAAACAAAAAACAGGAGATTCACAGTAACCAGTTAAAAAGGTCCCAGTAAACCTAGGCTGGCATGATATGACAGTACCCCTTGTTTTAACCCTTTCAAGGAAAGTAACCCGAAGTTAACTAATCCACTTTGTTGTATTATGCTATTTCCTTGTTTTTGCTCAAACTCCCTTACACATATTAATCGTTCTGCTATGCCCATGGAGCATTTTTCTGTTTTATAGGTGGAATGCAGCCCAATTCATAATTGATAATAAAAACCAATTAAATCTTTGAAATCAGTTTGTTGAAATTTTGTTTTTTAACATCTCTATAAGCTTTATGATTGTTTTTATTTCTTATTTCACTAACAAAATAGGTTGACAAGCTTTTAAAACTTTTTGCCAATGTGATAAATGAGGCACAGTTTTAATTTGCTTTCCTGTTGAGTGAATTCAAATGTCTTTTCATATGGTTAAGGGCCATCTAGCCTGTTTATAATGACCTAGGAGAATAATATCTTCTTTGTCCTCCACACAGGAAGACTCTCAGTGCCTATCCATAAAGTTTTGGTTTTTCACATGCCACTTTCATCTCTATTTATTAATTGGCACTTAGCCTACTCAATGGGTTGAGGTAAACATTTGCTGGGGCTCTTTTTTTTGGAAACAGAAGCATGAGACTTTGGCAAAGATCCTGAAATCATTCATTCTGAAAAACCACCATATTAAAATGAAAGTTTTGTCATGGTTTCCAACTTAATGCACAAAGTTATTGTTGTATTTTCTTACTGGGATGCCTAATGTGTTGATTAAGAAATGTCAATCTTATCGGACCAGCTACATCAGAATAAAAATTGGGGGTATCTTAAACAAAATAAAATTCTTAAGCCCTAACTCTAGAGATTCTGATTTATGAGATCATAGTTTAGACCCTATAATTTGTATTTTTAGCAAGTTCCTCAATGATTCAGTCAGTAGCAACGTTTGGATGTTTGGGAATCATTGCATCCCCTGGAGGTAAACTACTCAGCAATTAGCAAATGGAATCAGTGATTCTGTCTAGTTACATCCCAAAGAGATGAACTTATGTAATCCAGTATTCTATATGATATTATGATATGATATTTCCCCCCTTTATATGCCCTGGCAACCACCATTCTACTCTCTGTCTCTATAAATTTGACTACTGTAAGTGCCTCATATAAGTGGCATCATGTTTGTGCCTGGCTTATTTCTCTTAGTGTAATGTCCTCAAGGTCCATCTGTGTTGTAGCATGTTGTCAGAATGTTCTTCCTTTTTAAGACTGGGTATATTCCATTGCATGTTTATACCACATTTTGTGTATATATTCATCTGTCAATGGACACTTGGGTTGTTTCTGCCTTTTGGTATTGTGAATAATGCTGCTACGAACATAGGTGTGCAAATATCTAAGTCCTTGTTTTCATTTCTTTTGAGTATATATCTAGAAATAGAATTACTAGATTGTATGGGAATTCTGTGTTTCAGTTTTGGAGAACCCACCATACCATTTTCCACAACAGTTGCACCATTTGCCGTTTACATTCCCACAAACAATATACAAATGTTCCAATTTGTCTCCATGCTTGCCAATACTCCCTCCCTCCTTCCTTCCTTCCTTCCTTCCCTTCTTCCTTCTGTTGCAGTTTTTCTGCTCCTTAGCTCAGCTAGGTCCAAGTTCTTGTCTCACAACCAAGAAGTAGGCACACAGACACTGGAGAGTGAGTGAAGTAGAAATTATTAAGCAAAAGGAAAGCTCTCAGCAAAGAGGGGATGCCAGGGTGGGGGTTCCCCTACGCAATGGTGGGAAGTACCCCACGTGGCTGGGTCCGGGGCTTTTTATGGATTCAGAATGGGGAGCACATGCTGATTGGTTTGTGAGTATGCCAAAATGGTTAAAGCGAAGACACCACTCATAAGTGGGCACAACAATGTAGAAAACCAATTAGGAAAGGGTAGGTGTATGTAAAATAGGTGAAAGGTGAGGATCAATCAGAGGAAAGTGAACCAAACAGGAAGACAAGTTATCAATCCCATCTGAGGATTTAGCTTGTAGCTTGGCTTTCAGGCTTTAAACTGTCTTCTGCTTGGAGGTGGGGTTTCACGGGGTACCCCCTCCTATCTGCCTAGGCATTTGGCTGCATCCTGCCACTCTCACTTATTTCCCCTCTCTCCCTCCCTCCCTCCTCCCTCCCTTCTTTCCTTCTTTCCTTCTTTCCTTCCTTCCTTCCTTCCTTTCTTCTTTTCTCTCTTTTTTCTTTTCTTTTCTCTTCCCTTCTTTTTTCTTTTTTTCTTTCTTTTGATAATAGCCATCCTAATGGGTATGAAGTGGTATCTTACTGTGGAGTTGCATTTCCTTAATGATTAGTGATGTTGAGCATCTTTTTAATGTGTTTATTGGACATTTGTATATCTTCTTGGAGAAGTGTCTTTGTTCTTTATGAAGATTATTTTGCCTACTTTGATTATTTTGTGTACCTTGAATGTCCATATAAATTTTAGTTTAGATTTTTCTATTTCTGCAAAAACGTTGTTGGGATTTTGAATTTTTAGACTGCTTTAAGTAGTACTGACATTTTAACAATATTAAATCTTCCAGCCCATGAACACAGGACGTCTTTCCAGTAAATTTGTATTGTTTTAAGACAGTAAATATGTAGTAATTTGTTTCAGCAGCAATATAAAAACTAACACACTGATCAAATAAGTAAATCCATGTTCCATGTGCTCAGTAGTTTAACTGATTTTTTTAATCATGTAAAGATGAAAAGTATAAATTATTCACCATTAATGTCTGTGACTTCACACTCATCTCCCCTTACCATGAGCCCATCCTCCAGTCTTGCTGCTGGGAACTCTTCTGCTGTCATGTATGGAGAGAGCCCATGGATCCCCAGCTATCCTGGCTGGGCCTCAGAGCTGTGAGTGGGGCTACTCAAGGTCATGCAGTCCCAATTGAGCCGGCCTAGAGGTGAAGGGCCCAGCCAGCCCACAGAATCAACTGCAAGAACTGTCATACATGCTTGTTGTTTTAAGCCACTGAGTTTTGATGTGGTTTGTTATGCTGTAACTGTTAATTGATACATTCTCTCTTCAAAGAGGCCTTTTCCAACTGCCCTAAACAAAAAGTCCTCTGACCTTTAGAATTAGTATGTCCAGGCATTCTGCTTTGTTTCCTTCAAAGCACTTACAAATATCTGAAAGTTTACTTTTACTTTATTTCTTTGGTTGTTTATTTTATGCATTCATCAAGGAGGATAGAAACTTCACCTTCACAGGGACCTGGTCTGACTTGTGTCTTATGAGGCCACCAGCAACTGTAACAGATCCCAACACTTTGCTCAGTAAGTATTTGTTTAAAAACAGCCTGAATTAATAATATGGCTCTGCCGCACTTCAAAAAGCTTTTATTTAATGAGATAAAACTAGGTTTATAATAAACTACATTTTAAAACCAATTTTCCTCATAATCAATGAAACTCACTCCTAGGTCTTTTTTCAATATGTCCAAGCTATTGTTGATGTTCAAGATGCTTGTGATTTGTGCTTTTATTGTGGCTCTATAAATATATTTGCTGGAGTTTAAGAAAAACTGTATCAGAGGTTGCTTCTCAATTATAGGGGTTTTTTTGTTGCTTTTTTTGTTTGTTTTGTTTTTGTTTTTCATTTTTTTGAGACAAGCTCTTGCTCTGTCACCCAGGCTGGAGCGCAGTGGTGCAACCTCAGCTCGATGCAACCTATGCCTCCTGGGTTCAAGAGATTTTCATGACTCAGCCTCCTGAGTAGCTGGGATTACAGGCATGCGTCAGCACACCTGGCTAATTTTTGTATTTTTTGTAGAGATGGGGTTTCTCCATGTTGGCCAGGCTGGTCTTGAACTCCTGGCCTCAAGTGCTCCTCCTGCTTTGGCCTCCCAATATGCTGGGATTACAGGCATGAGCCACCGTACCTGGCTCCAATTATAGTTTTAAACGAGAAATTGTCTTACGGCTTCTTAATACTTGAGGTAGTTTATCTTGTCACTTATTTAGCTTTATAGATTCATCCTTGGAAAGTTTAATTTCCCTAAAATCCTTTTCTGCAACTTAAAAATATTGTCAGTAGGTGGCACCCCTGACCCACAACTTGTTATTCTGAATTGCTACAAGAAGCGATTACCTATTGATTTTTGTTCTCTGCAGTCCTCACAGAGCTTCACACCAGCTGCTCCCTCTGCAGACTCAGCCAAAAACAATCTGCTATGGCAGCCTTCTTAGTTTTGTATACTGCGATCTTGTTTCTGAATCCAGCTCTCCAGACCTTGGGTTTGGAGAGTCACTGAGATTGGGACTATATGGATTTCAGTCAGAGGGAAGATCCCTCCAAGGCCCTGAGGCTGGAGGGGCCCTGAATGCTTGGGAAACAGCATGGAGTGCAGTGGGGCAGGGGAGGGGTGAGTGAAGGGGAGAGTGCTTGGCGAGGAGGTCAGATGGGGGCTGAGGTAGGTGGTGGTGGACAGATCATGCTGGATCTTGCAAACAGCAATGAGAGCTTTGGATTTCACTCTGAGTGATACAAGGAACCACTTGGAGGGTTTTGGGCAGGGTGCTGACATGATATGACCTGCATATGAATGGGACCATTCTGTAGGGGCTAGCGCAGCAGCAGGAGGCCAGTAGGGAAGCTTCTACAATAATCTAGGTGAGAGATGATGGTGGCTTGGGCCGCCACTATCCCAGCTGGTGATGGCAGGCAGGGTAAAGGTGGTCAGATTTTCAAAAAGGAGGAAAATAGGTTTGCGGGCTCACTGTATGTGGAGTGTGAGAAAAATTCACTGAAACTGTGACTTTGTCTCACACCAACTAATCTAATTTATATTTGTTTTGTAAACCACTTTCACAAGTGGTTATTTATTTGGTGCTTAGCACAACCCTATGAAGCAGAAATTATTTTATTTGTATTCATGTTGAAATCAAGATTTAGTAAAAAGTAGCTTTTTAGCAACTTTTATGAAACAGGTCAGGTTCTTTACTCTCTTTAATTCCATTCTAGAGATATTCTACAAGTGAGAAGAAAGTATTTGGGTCTTAAGAACTAAAGTAAAAACTGAGAAGTCTTAAAAAGACAAGGTGGTTGTGACATGGTGTGAGAGAAAATAGCGGCTTGAACCTGAAGTAGGACAGGAAACGTGGATGAGGGAGAGATTTTAATTGCCACTCTTTTCTCCTTAGCATACTGCGAGATCAATTTCTGGCCCATCACTTGAGGTAGATAAATGGCAATGCTTCCTCAGAGCTGCAGGGCCTGCAGTGTAACATCTGGACTCCACAGCCCACATGGCAAAAGGGAAGAGACAGCCACAGGTGACTGGCAAGAATTGGGCCATTCCACCTTCCTCTTCATGCCTCGATGCCTGGAAAGTTACCAGTGAGTGAGGAAAGATCTTGAAAGGGAGCAATGGGGAGTGTGGAGGTACAGCAGTTATCCCAGGTGAACAGTCATTTGGTGAGGGGTCAGCAGACAGGGTGGTGTCACCCAATGACACAAGTGTCATCCTCTGGAGTGCACACCCTCTACCTTCTTAAAATCATCAGGAGTGTCAAAACCTTGGGTATGAATTTTGGCTACTCATTGGTACACACTGACCGACAAAATAATTAGTATCTTCAGGGGAGTATGAGAACCTGGGAGAAAGTAATTAGACAATTGAAAAGAACATTCAGTCCAGGAAAAGACAAAAATCCTGAATAACCTAGACTAGAAGAATGGGAGTCATTTGAACATACAGGTGAAGATTTGAAATATGTTTAATAGATATTCTCAAAAAGATAAATGCCCAGGGGCTGGAAGAGGGGGAAAGGAGGAGTTGTTTAATGGATATAAAGTTTCAGGTTTGGAAGATGAAAAAGGTCTGGAGATTTGTTGCTCAAGAATGTGAATATGCCTAACACTACTGAACTGTGCACATAAAAATGGTTAAGATGATAAATTTTACATTGTGCGTTTTTAATTGAAATTTTAAAAAAGGGGGAAAATTGGCAACATAACTCATATGGTTTGGCTGTTTCCCTACCCAAATCTCATCTTGAATTGTAGTTCCAATAATTCTCACGTATTGTGAGAGGGAGACAGTGGGAGATAACTGAATCATGGGGGTGGTTTCCCCCGTACTGTTCTCCTGGTAGTGAATAAGTCTCAGGAGAGCTGATGTTTTTATAAGGGGCTTCCCCTTTTGCTTGGCTCTCATTCTCTTTGCCAGCCACCACGTAAGATGTCCCTTTGTTCTTCCTTCATCTTCCACCATGATTGTGAGGCCTCCCCAGCTATGTCCAACTGTGAATCAATTAAACCTCTTGCCTTTATAAATTACCCAGTCTTGGGTAAGTCTTTATCAGCAGTGGGAAAACAGACAAATACAATAACATAGGAAGAAACAATTATGAAAAAGAACAAAGTGAAAATATTAGGCATCAAAAAAATGATGATAGAAATAAAGAACATAATGAATGAGATAGTAGAATAGATGCAGCTTCAGATCAAGGTCGTGACTAAAAATCAGGTGGAGGCCTCTCTCAGGAGATTTCGTTAAAGGATAAAGAGATACAATACAAATGTGAAAAAATTCTAGAGAAGAGCAATAGAAGTGTCAATATCCAATAGCGATAAGTCCCCCAACATTTAGAGGGAAAAAAAAGGAAGCAAAATTGAGAAAAAATGACAAATTGTTTTATAGATTTAAAGATGAAAGATCTGTTATTGAAAGAGCTCGTAGAGGAGCAACAGGAGAGAAGCAACAAGGAAAGGACAGCCACACCAAAACATGTTCTAGAACATTTGATGAGAACATCAGAGTTGATGAGAAAATATTAACAGTAATTAGAAAGGAAGAACAGATTATTTACCAAATTTAAATCAGGTTGACATCAGAATTCCCAACAGCAACACTAAAGGCAAAAAGGAAACAGAGCACTTTCTATTTTTTTTTAGATAGGGTCTTGCTCTATTGCCCAGGCTGGAGTGCAATGGCATGATCATGGCTCAAAGCAGCCTCAAACTCCTGGGCTCAAGCAATTCTCCCACCTCAGTCTCCTCAGTAGCTCGGACTACAGGTATGTGCCACCATGCCTGCCTATTTTATTTTTAATTTTTTTTTATTTTTGTAGAGACAGGGTCTCGTTAAGTTGCCATGGTTGGTCTTAAACTCTTGGCCTCAAGCAATCCTTCCACCTCAGCCTCCTGGAGTAATTTTTAAAAAAGTATTGAAGGCAAATACTTTAAAGATGTAATATCATTTAAATTGGAGGGGGCAATCGATATATCTTCTGGTATACAAGGCCTCAGAAGATTCTGGAAACACTTTTGGAGGAAGTACTTCAGAAAGAAGAGAGCTATATCCAATGGGTGGTAATGAACTATGTGGGCTGTAATGTGAGGAAAGTCACTTAGTAAATTTAATTTTTGCCCAAAAGATTATTCCTTTCCCTGGAAATTATAGTCATAATAATTAAGAACTGAAACAGGACAATAACAACGTATTCTATGGTAAAGGTGAGAGGAGATACCGAGGGGAGTAGAAAGCATGTTAAAGTTCACATTAAGTTGTTGCATGTTAACTTGTTTAGTGACATGATGCACATTCTGATATGCTTAAGAAAATCGAAGGAAAAGTAAACATATTTCAGGTCTTATTATAGTTTGTGTAGAAAATATGGCTCTTAAACCAGCATAAAAACAATTTGATCTACGGAATAGAAGGCAGAAAAGGAGAATAAAAAGGAAACAACAAGAAACAATGAAAAAGAGAGAACAGAAAAATAAGCTAGAAGAAAAAATATCAAATAGTAACCAAAATGAATTATATAATTAATTTAAACTCACCGATCAAAGAAAGAGACCCTTAGAATGAATAAATGTATGCTGGCAAAAATTTGTCTGTAACAGGTAAAACAAAACAAAATACAGACAAAAGAAAACACAATGAGAACAAAGGGATGACAAAGTATACACCAGAAAAACATGGCCTGGAAGACATTTGGATTTAGGAATTTTGCTATCAGACAAAATAGAATTGAATGCCAAAACAAAACAAAACAAAACCCTCAAAAGCAAAGAGGGCAAGTTTATTTTGGTAAAAGGAAGGATATTTGAGGAAGCCATCATTAACCTAGTGCCACTAGAAATGTTATAACAAATACATAAATTAACAAGTAGCAGTATTGTGTGAGAAACAGATAAATTAACAAGCGTAATGGAAGAATTGGATACATTTCTTCCAAAAACTCATGAATCAAGCAGACATAAATAATCAAAGATGCAAAAGGCATTATTAAGATTGAACATATATAATACATAAAATTTTATCGAAAAGTAGAGGATGCATATTATTTTGAGCACACATTACTTATTCTTAGAAATATACCAGATACGTAAATTTTTAGATGAACTTATAGAATATCTCCATATTAGTTTAAAAGCTCAGTGTCTTGAAACTTAACATACTATAAAATAACATTTGGTTAAAAAACAAATCAAAAAGAAAACACAAAATATTTACAACTAAACAACAATAAAATTAATTACATGACAAATATTGTGTGGTGGCACTTAAAGCAAATTTCAAAGGAGATTTATAGCTTTAAATAGACTTTTTTGAAAACAAAAAGAGAAAATGTTTTTATTGTATTATAGTAATACCTACATAACATAAAAGTCACCAGTTTAACCATTTTTAAATGAATAATTCTGTAGCACTACGTACAATCACATTGTTGTGCACCCATCACTGTCATCCATCTCCAGAAACTTTTCATTTTCCCCACCTGCAACTTTGCACCCATTAAACAACATCTTCCCATTTCCTGCTCCTGCAGCCTCTGGCAGCCACCATTCTACTTTGTCTCTATGAATTTGAATAGGTAGGAACCACGTATAAGAGGAATCATACAATATTTGTTCTTTTGTGACTGACTTATTTCACTTAGCATAATGTCTAAAGGGATCATTCATGTTGTAGTCCGTGTCAAAATTTCCTTTTTAAAAAAATGCTGAACAGACTGGTCGCGGTGGTTCACGCCTTTAATCCCAGCACTTTGGAAGGCCGAGGCTGGTGGATCACTTACGGCCAGGAGTTTGAGACCAGCCTGGCCCACATGATAAAACCCCTTCTCTACTAAAAATACAAAAATTAACTGGGCGTGGTGGCATGAGCCTGTAATCCCAGCTATTCTAGAGGCTGAGCCATGAGAATCGCTTGAACCCGGGAGGTGGAGGTTGCAGTGAGCCGAGATCGCGCCACTGCACTCCAGCCTGGGCGACAGAGTGAGACTCTATCTCAAAAAAAAAAAAAAAAATGCTCAACAATATTTTGATTATCTATTCACGCCTGGGTTGCTTCTACTCTTGGCTATTGTGAATAATGCTGCTCTGAACATGCGGGTACAGATATCTGCTTGAGTTCTCGTTGTGAATTCTTTTGGGTATATATCCCAAAATACTTTTTGACAAAAATGAGTTGAGCATTCAACACAAAAGATTTGAATGAGTAACAGAACAAAAGTAAAGAAACAAGAGAGGGCTGGGCTTGGTGGCTCATGCCTATAATCCCAGCACTTTGGGAGGCCAAGGCGGGCAGATCAACTGAGGTCAGGGGTTCGGGACCACCTTGACCAACATGGTGAAACCCCGTCTCTAGTAAAAATACAAAAAATTAGCCGGGCATGTGATGGAGGGCGCCTGTATTCCCAGCTACTTGGGAGACTGAGGCAGGAGAATTGCTTGAACCCAGGAGGAGGAGGTTGCCGTAAGCTGCGATCTCACCACTGCACTCCAGCCTGAGCAACAGAGTGAGACTCTGTCTCAAAAAAAAAAAAAAAAAAAAAGACAGGGAAGACATATTAAAGAAAACGACAGATACGTGTAAAATTAAAAAGGCAGAAGATTGACAAATTAATATGCCTGTTTCTTGGGTGGCCACATATAGAAGAATGAAATTCACCTTATACAAAAATCAACTCAAGATGAATAAAAGACTTAAATCTAAGATCTAAAACCATAAAAATTCTAGAAGATAACCTATGAAAAACTCTTCTGGACATCGGCCTAGGCAAGGAATTTATGACTAGGACCCCAAAAGCAAATGTAACAAAAACAAAAATAAATAAAAGGGACTTAACTAAACTGAAAAAGCTTCTGTACAGCAAAATAAATAATCATCAGGTAAACAGACAACCCACAGAATGAAAGAATATATTTGCAAACTATGCATCTGACAAAGGACTAATATCCAGAATCTATAAGGAACTCAAATCAGCAAGAAAAAAAAAACAAATAATTCTATCAGAAAGTGAGTATTTCGCAAAAGAAGATATACAAATGGCCGAAAAAAGTATGAAGAAATGCTCAACATCACTAATCATCAGAAAAATGCAAATTAAAACCACAATGAGATACCACCTTACTTATCACAGCCAGAATGGCCATTATTCAAAAGTCAAAAAACAATAGACATTAGCATGGATATGGTGAAAGGGAATGTTTATACATTGCTGGTGGGAATATAAATTAGTATAACCTGTATGGAAAACAGTATGGAGATTTCTTAAAGTACTGAAAATAGATCTACCATTTGATCCAACAATCCCACTACTGGGTATCTATCCAAAGGAAAAAATGTCATTATATCAAAAAGTAACTATTGGGTGCGGTGGCTCACGCCTGTAATCTCAGTAGTTTGCTTTGTAATTTAAAGCCTACTATAAAAGCATTTTTATGGTATAAAAGTATCATATAAATCTAAGTTCACCTTTCAATCATGTGATTAATCAGTTGCTCAATTAAATAATTTATCTTTCTCCTATTGACTAGAAATATCTTTTATTATATATTATGTTCTTACATATATTTCATCTGTGCTTTCTTCTATTTCCTTCTTTTGAGCTATTTATTCTTGTACCAAAGTTTATTATTGTACCAAAGCCACATTTTTCTGATTATAGATTTGTAATATTTTTAATAGAGGGTATGTCAAGTCCTTCCCCTTAATTTTATGTTTCATAATTTTTTTTGCTATTCTCATATTAATTTTTTAGTTGAACTTCATGATTATTTTTTAGTATCTTTAATATAAAAATGCATATATTTCCCAATTGTTTGGGCATGATTAACATCTTTACAATATTTAGTCTTTCCCAAAAGAAAGAAAGCAAATCACTTCATCTATTAACATTTTCCCCCATAGATAGATTTTTATAGTTTTTGCTAAAAAGATTCTATACATCTTGATACATTAATTTCTGGACATTTCATATGAAGCTTAATATTGGAATATAAAGAAATTATCTTTAGGTCTTTTTTTTTTTTTTAAGAGACAGTGTCTCTCAGTCACTAAGGCTGGAATGCAGTGGTGTGATCATAACACCCTGTATCCTCCAACTCCTTGGCTCAAGTGATCCTCCTGCCCCAGCCTCTCAGTTAGCTGGGACTTCCAACTCTCAGCCCCAGCTTTACGTATTAAAAAAGGACTGTTCAGTATCCCTAAAGAAGATACTTTCAATCTGCTTGAAGGGTATAAAAGTGTCTCTTAGCACTTTGGAGAGTTAGTGGGAAGAATCTGGGGATTTTTATGTTGAGTTCATTATCATTGAGTGAATCCCTCAGTTTTCAGTGCTGTTCCTCTGTTTCCTTTATTTTATTTTATTATACTTTAAGTTTTAGGGTACATGTGAACAACGTGCAGGTTTGTTACATATGTATACATGTGCCATGTCGGTGTGCTGCACCCATTAACTCTCCATTTAGCATTAGGTATATCTCCTAATGCTATCCCTCCCCCCTCCCCCCCACCCCACAACAGTCCCTGGTGTGTGATGTTCCCCTTCCTGTGTCCATGTGTTCTCATTGTTCAATTCCCACCTTTGAATGAGAACATGCGGTGTTTGGTTTTTTGTCCTTGCGATAGTTTGCTGAGAATGATGGTTTCCAGTTTCATCCATGTCCCTACAAAGGACACGAACTCATCATTTTTTATGGCTGCATAGTATTCCATGGTGTATACGTGCCACATTTTCTTAATCCAGTCTATCGTTGTTGACTGTAAACTTGTTCCTCTGTTTTCAACTGTGTCTAGTGAATGTTCCCAGGCAAGTATACAGGCAAATGACTCTTCTCTCCAGAGAAAGAATATCTGCTCATCTACCGGAGTGGGGAAGAGCCAGTCCCCAGCTGTGTGGAAATGGGGAAAGGATCTCCAGTTAAATTGCGTCAGAGTCTTTCAACCAGTCCTCCTATTTTTAGCACCACTTTTATCCTCATTGCTGATTCCTGAATCCTTTGAGTATCCCACAAGGCAAATCAGGTTGCTTCTTAGATTTCTCCATTACTGGTTTAGGATTCTGCTTTTTCAGTCTGCTAAATCATAGTCTTTACCACATATTCGTTTATTTTATAGCCACCAAAATTTGTCTTATTTCCAATTTTATTTATCCTTGTGGTTTGTGCCTTACTAAGTAATGGCCCCAAATTTACTATCATTCAGCTGGAATTATGGGTAACAGTTGTTATAAATGCATGCACTCAAACCACTTTCTTTTAAAATCAGCAAAATAGTTGCACATAATTGAGAAGAGGAGGAGTGTCTCTCAATCCCACCAAGCCCTGGACTTGCATATCTTGCTAGTGGAGGCCTAGTGTTGCTGCACCACAGAAATGAAAGGATGTAAGTGATGCTCTTTTTGATGTATCTCACAGCTTGTCTAAACCACATGTGTCAGGCTGACACCATCATCTTCCCATCGCTCATCTCTATTTGCATTCTGATTACTTAACTGTGTATTCCATCTCTCACTCAGTCAGCTTGGCTGGAGTTTGGAGGTCCAATCATGACTCACTGCAGCCTTGAACGAATTCCTGGGCTCAAGGGACCCCCCTGCCTCAGCCTTTGCAGTATCTGGGACTACAGGCATGTGTGATATGGTTTGGATTTGCATCCCCGCCCAAATCTTATGTCGAATTGTAATCCCCAGTGTTGGAGGTGGGGCATGTAGGGAGGTGATTGGATCATGGCGGCAGATTTCTCCTTTTGGTGCTCTTCTTGTGATAGAGTTCTCATGAGATCTGGTTGGTTAAAAGTGTGTGGCACCTTCCCCTTCTTTCTCTTCCTCATGCTCTGGATATGTAAGATGTGCCTGCTGCCCCTTTGCCTTCTGCCATGACTTTAAGTTTCCTGAGGCCTCCCCAGCCATGCTTCCTGTACAGTCTGAGGAAGCATAAGGCAATTTAACCTCTTTTCTTTATAAATTATCCAGTCTCAGGAATATCTTTATAGCAGTGTGAGAGTGGATGAATACAGCATGCCACCATGTCTGGCTAATTTTTTAAATTTGTTATAGGTGGGTTCTCACTGTGTTGGCCAGGCTGGTCTTGGACTCCTGGCTTCAAGCAGTCCTCCTGCCTTGGCCTCCCAAAGCACTGGGATTACAGGCTTGAGCAACTGCACCTAGTAACACTAGTTTTCTTGATCTTGTTTGATTGGCTTGGTTGGCAAAAATTATTTCCTTTCCCATTATATGATTAACTGTTATGTTTAATTTCCAAAGTTAATATAGTATTACATATTTGTTTTATCATTATGGTAATTTTAAGAGATATCTTTAAAGATTTCTTGGAATTCCATGCATATATATCCATTTCCTGAAACTCTGTATCTCAGTTCCCTTATGTGTAAGACAGAGACAATGATGATACCTATTACTAGGACTATTGTGAGGATTAAATGAAATAAGACATGTAGAGTGATTGAACAGTGTTTTGCTCACAGAGTTCAATAAATGTCAACTCTTGTTTGTATTTTTATTACTGTGAGAGATGTAATGTATCTGAAATTAGCTTAGATCATGCAATTATCTTACAGCAACAATCCTAATGACTACTCTATATAATGCAGTGGCCTTAATGTAGAATGAAAGGTAGGAAAAAAACTTTAATAATATGGAAGGTATAAGGTAAATGGGGCATCAGATATTAGGGTGTATAGAGATAAAAGCTGTTTGTCTCAAGCACAAATAATAAAGACGCATATTGCTTATAAAGAACTTAAAACAGTAATGCAATCAATGAAAAGCTAGTCTACTTTTTATTATTATGACAGATTTGCAAGTCAGTGATAGAATACTTCTCCTATTGAGAGAAGACGGTTCCTATCTCCTTCTTTTTTGTTATGTGACACGTACAGGGCATAGAAGACATCTTTTGCCACCTAAATTTGCCTACAGCTATTATCGGATATGATCCTCTTTATATGAGACTTTAAACTGTGCCTAATACAGCACATGGTATGGCAGGGGTTCAGTCTATATTTAAAAATTGATGTCTTTTTTCTTGAACCCAGGTAAACATTGAAAAATATTTTTCTGCATAACTCACTACATAATAAATATTACACTGCTCCAATTCATAAATCATTTCCAAAGTATTCTTAGTCTGTTGCATATTCCTTACTGATGGTGATAAAAATTATTCAGTTTATTCATTTATATTTCTAACAGAAGTTTGATGCATAGTCTTTGTATTAGACTGCTGCTAGAGACTCAGTAAATCATCTTGAGACATCTACATCATTTGGAGATGGGGCATGCACAATTTAGAAAACTACTTGTCTTCAGTTTGCATCTTTAGTAAAGAGAAACATATTGTAGTCACAATCTAATGTGGAAATCACAATCTAAGGGCATATTGGAAGATCATATGTAGAACTTGGGTTGAAAACTATGTCGAATTTTAGGGACAGGAGTACTTCCTGATTGAGGATTCAGAGATAAGAGTGATGGGGTAGGAGACATTTATGAATACCAAATAACAGATGTATGTATTAACTACAATAAATGATTGGTGAATCGATGTTTGATTATTCACAACTTACATTGCAAATTCAAGTGGGGCATTCTTTCTGGAGCTATGCCAAAGGCAGTGTAAAGTATCACTATGACTGTAACCATGGTGGAATTCACAGTAAGAATTTCAGGGACTGGCCGGGTGCAGTGGCTCATGCCTGTAATCCCAGCACTTTGGGAGGCTGAGGCGGGAGGATCACTTGAGGTCAGGCGTTTTCGCCAACATGGCGAAAACCCGTCTCTACTAAGAATATAAAAATTAGTGGGCATGGTGGCGCGGGCCTGTAATCCCTGCTATTTGGGACGCTGAGGCAGGAGAATAGTTTGAACCCAGGAGGCAGAGGTTGCTGTGAGCTGAGATTGTGCCGCAGCACTCCAGACTAGGTGATAGAGTGAGACTCTGTCTCAAATAAAGAAAGAAAATATTCATGGACTGGGTGGATTTAATTGGCAAACTTAATTGACTGGGCTGAGAACCAGATTTGTTTGATGGATTTCATCCTCTCAAGCTTGGCCATATGCAGAACACTTTTGCTCGGGTGTTGCTATTAGATGTACTTATAATGACTATCCAGATATAGATGCCATTAATTATAACCTAATTAAAATTATAACAATATTTGACATTCTCAGATTAGTTTCAAAGTAGTTAGGTATCTGGTTAGCCTCATATCTCAGTATTTTTTATTTGCTTAAAGTAGCACTTTTCCACCATGCCATTTTCCTCTGGCTGAAGTGGAGGATTAGCAGGGCTGTTTTTACATTCTTAATGGTCTTCTTGTTTTTCTACATATCCATCATTTCAATGATTAAGATCAAATTATTTCTGGATCAATGTTGATATAAAATATAAGAGAAACTCCTACTGGAAGGTCGGTGTGAATGAAGCCCACTTTCCTGTTGACCAGATTCTCATTAACCTGGAGTTGTCTATTCACTTTACCATTTCTCCTATCTAACGTTCCTTGTTCATTATCTCCCTAAGGGGAAACACTGTACAGCTGTAGTGATAGGCGTCTGGCTCCAGAGACCCAGGACAGAAGCCTATGTGAGAGCCATGAACATTATGATTGCTTTCTTCTTCCACCTTCTTTACAATTTGGGAACTTCCCTATCATCCGTCAGCCCCTTTCTATGCAAGAGGAAAATAGTGGCACTAGGTGATTACCTATCCATTAAGTCACTCATTTATCCTGATTATGGAAAACAACAAGGTTAGAAAAGCCCTTTAAAGATTGCCGTGTCAATTTAAAAATGCTTCAAAGTAGCAAAAAGAGGAAATCCTTAACTCCATACACAGACTTAAAAACTTTCACCTTATTTGTTTTTGTCTTTGAGCACCAGTGAATTTTCAAAGAATTGTCAGAACTGTATTTCAGATAACCATAGGCAGCTTTTAACCTACGGGCAACAAGCAGAAACAAAGGTTTCCTTTCTCCAGCTAGAAGGTAATAAAATAGTATTCACAGATCTCTGAAGAGAAACAAGTGTAAATCTTATATGTTCAGCCATTCTATCATTCAAGTGTGAGGGTAAAAACAAGTCATTTATGGACAATGCCACGGCTCAGAAATACCGCTACACTTGCATCTTTCCTGAGAAAAATAGAGCCAAGTCAAGATAAAACAATCAATAAAAGGCACAGCATGGCTAATAAGCAGCAGTGGTGATTGAACACTCAAACCAGAAAACTTTTACTTGTTTAAACAATTTTTGTTTATGTGGCTTTGAATTTTATTTAAAAATACAAGTAAATGAATTATATGACTAATAATGTAAAGAACCATCAGCAGTAGTTCGGAAGTAAATTCTAGATGTTTTCAACAAAATCAAAGAGCTAGGAAGAGCTCAGGGAGAAAATAATTTTATAATAAATGGGGTCCTTTTGAAGCAGGAGTATTATAATCGATCTTGTTAAATTTGCTACGTTTACTGAAAATTATGAATTTAATTCACTTTATAAACACTTTAATGGTAACTACTAGTAGATTAGAAATACGGGTAAGAACTTTTTTTTTTAACCACTGGAGTGACAAGAAAAGGCAGTATAAAGTCTTGGTCAACTCAGCAAAAGTCAGGAAAGAAAATAAATCGAAAGCAAAATAAACAAGAAAAGACAAAAATAAGATATCAATCATAAGATCAAATGTACTAATCAGTACTACAAATGGTTTAATTCCATTAAATCTCTCCCATAAGTGGTCTGTAGCGGGATTTGTATGAAAAAGTCAAATCCAACGATAAACTATTTATAACAACAAAAAAAGAGATAGGGATATAAGTATCACATACAAGCACACAAAAATAACAGAAGACTGAAAGTTTTAATATCAGACAAACAAGTAAATGAACAAGTGCCATGAACAGTCATATGGATATTTGCAAAATATGTGTCTATATATTAAGGCAAATCATACCAAATATACTCTCCAAATTTGATATAAAAATCCATCTAGTTAGCTGCGCATAGTGGCTTATGCCTGTAATCCCAGCACTTTAGGAGGCTGAGGCGGGAGGATTGTTTGAGATCAGGACTTTGAGACCAGTCTAGGCAACAAAGCAAGACCCTGTCTCTACAAAACACAGAAGAAAATAGCTGGGCATGGTGGTGCGTACCTAAAATCCTAGGTACTCAGGAGGAGGAGGATTGTTTGAGCCCAGGCGGTTGAGGCTGGAGGGAGCCATGGTTGTGCCACTGCACTCCAGCCTTGGTGACAGGGCAAGACCCTATCTCAAAACATCTCACAGATGTTTGTACCCATCTGTGTATTTTAGCTTCTGAAAAATGATGATTCATTTTTAAATAGTTAAATAAAAATGTATTTCTCAAAATATATAAAGAAAAGAAAAGGAAATTTAGATAAAAACAGAGAGCCATGGTTCTTTTCTGGGCCATATTACATTCATACACACAGCAAATAAATCACGGAAGAGTGGATATATATAAGAAAATTAGTGACAGTGTCCAGTTGCATTTCAGATGACAACAGCATACAATTATTAGCTTCATTCTTTCACATTGTAGCCCTTACAAAACTCTTATGTTTAATTAAAGGACTGAAAACTTTTAAATTTTCTAAATGGCTATAATGCCACCACTTCGAAGTTTTGTTGTGCTAGTTAAATGGCATAATGTATAAAAATGCCTGGCACTGTGCTTTGCACATGCTGAGTGCTCAATAACAGATGCCAATATTATTTTAAAGAGACCTTGCCCTATCTGAATTTTCCAAATAAGTGCTAATAAAGCTTTTGTTTATCACCTAGGCCCAGAGTAGAATTTTATACTCTTGATTCACAGTAAAACAGAATTTAAATTTCATTTATAATTATCAAAACTTGTTAGGATGAGAAAAAGTAAAGCAGATATTATCCTATATAACTGGAAGTTTCTTCTACAGTACCTTGGTATTCATTGAAAATAGTTGGATTTCAATAATAGGTATGAGTTGCCTCAATTTTTAAAAAATTAACTAAAATTAACTATGTGCAAGTTGTATGACTCACTTAGAAAACAAATGTTTGCCTTCTTAAATATGGCTCCTTGAGCCAATAGTAATTAGATCCCCCTTCCTTATGCCTATGAAATAACAAGAAATAAATCAATGGAGACAATCGCTTGCCCTCACACCCTAACACATACCCTTAGAGAGAGACCAGAGAAAAGTTAGTTTGGTTCTCATGAACAGAAGCAGATGGAGGTGGAAGGAGCCATGTTCACTAGATATAACATGATTGATGTTAAAAAAAAAAATCAGTAGAATGGAACTCTGACATCTAGCTCTACTATGCTCCCACGAGAGATGATGAAGATCTGAGTCCAAAGCACTCAAGACCTGGTTCTCATGCAACCATTTAACACTATGTCAGCTTTAAATTACATCTGTCCCAAGAATGGTCCTCAGACCCAGCAGTGGGGCCAGAGATGAATGGAAGCCCACCTACATTGTTGAGGATGATCTTCTTTTCTCAGTCAACCAATTTAAATGCTAATCTCTTTCAGACAGCATCACAGACACACCCAGAAATCATGTTTTAAGTTCAGGGATACAAACACAGGTTTGTTTCATAGGTAAGCTTGTGTTGTGGGGGTTTGTTGTACAGATTATTTCATCACCCAGGAATTAAGCCTAGTACCTAATAGTTATTTTTCTGATCCTCTTCATCCTCCCACCCTCCACCCTCCAAGAGGCCTCAGTGTGTGGTGTTCCCCTCTATGAGTCCATGTGTTCTCATAATTTAGCTCCCACTTCTAAATGAGAACAGGCAGTATTTGGTTTTCAGTTTTTGTGTTAGTTTGCTAAAGATAATGGCCTCCAGCTCCATCCATATCCCTGAAAAGGACATGATCTTATTCTTTTTTACAGCTGCATAGTATTTCATGGTGTATATGTACCACATTTTCCTTACCAGTCTATCATTGATGGGCATTTGGGTTGATTCCATGTCTTTGCTATTATGAACAGTACTGCAATGAACATTTGCATGTATGTGTCTTTATAATAGAATGATTTATATTCCTCTGGGCATATACCCTGTAATGGGATTGCTGGGTCGAATGGTAGTTTTGTCTTTAGATCTTTGAGGAACTGACACACTGTCTTCCACAATGGCTGAACTACTGTACATTCCCACCAACAGTGTATAAGCACTTCTTTTTCTCCACAACCTCACTGGCATTTGTTATTTTTTGACTTTTTAATAATAGTCATTCTGACTGGTGTGCGATGATATCTCATTGTGGTTTTGATTAATTTTTCTTGAATGATCAGGGATATTGAGCTTCTTTTCATATGCTCGTTGGTTGTCATGCATTTTCTTAAGTTAATGTATGCACAAATGCAAGTCAATCATTTTATCCAGAGCCAGGCATATAGTAAGAGTTCTAGAAATGATACCTTTTATTATTGCTGTTGTTACTATTGTTTTTTATAATTAGTAAAATACATGGCTGCTATAGTTTGAATATGTCCCCCAAAGTTCATGTGATAGAAGCTTGATCCCCAATGTGGAGGTTTTTGGAGGTGGAAACTTTAAGAAGTGTTTAGGTCATGAAGGCACAACCCTTATAAATGGCTTAACACAATTATTGAGTAGTAGGTTTGTTACTACAGGAGCTGATTCCTTATAAAAGGACAAGTTAAGCCCCATTCTCCTTCTCTCTCTCTCTTTTTGCCCTTCTCCCATAAGATGACACAGTAAGAAATCCTTTACCACATGCTGGCACCTTTATATTGGACTTTCCAGACTCCAGAATTGAGAAATAAATTTCTTTCTTTATAATTTTCCCAGTTTGTGGTATTTTGTTACAGCAGCACAAAGCAGGCTAAGACAGGAAATTGGTATGGGAGGAGCAGGCTAGAAAAAGCCTAGATTGACATAAATTTTGCATTAAGAGTGATTCCACTGAGGTCTCAGGAGAGGATAGCTGTAGGGAAAGTCTGAAACTTCTTAGAGATTACTTTTTTTGGTCCTGATGAGAATGTTGGTAGACATATACGTAGAGTAAACACCATTCTGATGAGGTCTTAGGTGGAAAAGATAAATGTCTTATTGGAAACTGGAGTAAGGATCATCCTTGTTATGAAGTGGCAAAAAAAACTTGGCAGAATTCTGTTCATGCCCTATGGCTTTATGGGAGGCAGAATTTAAGAGAGGTGAACTAGGATATCTGATGGAAGAGACATCTCAGCAGCAAAACATTCAGTGGGTTCCATGGCTTCTTTCAAGCACATATAGTAAAATGTTGAGGAGAGAGAAATGATTTAAAGATGGAATGTATAATGAAAAGTGAAGACTAATAGAAAAATTTGGAGAACTGTCAGCCTGGCCATATAAAGAATAAAAAAGCATGTTTGAGAGAGAAAAAGAAGGGTTTGGCCAAGTGGTCATTTGCTGAAAAGATTAATCTGGCTAGAAGGAAGCCAAGTTCTATTCATAAGACAATGGGAGAATGACCTGGAAGATATTTCTGAGATCATGGAGTTAGGACCAGGAGTTAGGCAAGTTAGGACCTTAAGGGCAAGGCTTCCAGAGAGGTGCCTGAAAGACCTCAGCATTCACTGCCCTGTCCTGCCTCACAACACCAGTCTGGGAGATCTACAGGCACAAAACTCCAACCTGTGAGAGCTGCTCAGGAGTGAACTGAGACAAGCAAAGCTGTGGAGGTGAGGCTGCCTGGGGAACTGGGGGCCCAATCCCTGACCCAGTGGGTCTAGAAGTTGGGACATGGAGTCAAAGATTATTCTCAACCCTTAGGATTTAATATGGTTTGCCCTGCTGGGTTTTGGACTTACTTAAGGCCAATTGCCCCTCTTTTCTTGCCTATTTTTCCCAGGAATGGAAATGTCTTTCACATGCCTGTCCCACCACTGAATTTCAGAAGTAGGTAACTTGTTTTGATTCCACAGGCTCATGGCTGGAGAATTTGCCTCAGGATGAATTGTGCCTTGAGTCTTATCCATATCTGACTTGGATGAGACTCTGGAGTTTGGACTTTTAAGTTGGTGCTGAAATGAGTTACAATGTGGGGGCTACTGGAAGGGAGGAAATGAATTTTGCATGTGTGAAGGACATACATTTGGGGGCCTGGGGGTGAAATGCTATGATTTGAATGTGTCCCACAAAGTTCACTTGTTGGAGACCTGGAGGTATTGGGAGGTGGGACCTTTAAAAGGTGTTAGGTCATGAGGGCATTACCCTCATGGATGGATCCATGCTGTTATCACAGGAGTGGGTTTATCACGTGAGTTGGTTTCTTTTAAAAGCATGAGTTTAACTCTGTCTCTGTCTCCCTCTCTGACGTTCTGCCATGGGATGATGCAGCAAGAAGGCCTCTGCCAGAGGCTAACACATTGATATTGAACTTCCCATCCTCCCAAACTGTGAGAAATCAATTTCTTTTCTTTATAAATTACCCAGTTTGTGATAGTCTGTTATGGCAGCACAAGCAGACTAAGATAATCCCTAAAGTTGTATATGATTTCTCCCTTAGATATTATTTGGTTTCTTCTCAACTAATTTCTTGGTTCATTTCTAAAATCATTCAGGTATTTCAAAAGAGATATAGTTGAACAAGTGGACATAAATAGCATATCAGTTACCATCCTCACATTGGCAAGAACCGTTATAATTAGTACCAACATCCTTTACATTAACATATGAAGTGCAAGTTCTGGCTAAATAAAATCCTTTGCAGTTCAGTTCTTAGACTTATTAGATAAGAGAACATAAATGTTTTATACCTTGACTCCAGTAATGCTTCAGGTATAGATTCCCCTGGTACCTGTGGACAAAACAGAGAATAAGGGCTACAGCATGGTACAATCCACATTTGTAAATTTGTAAGTGGTCAAACCACTACTCTGCCCATTGAAAGACTATAAGGCATGCCACAGATCCTCTTCCTCCTATTCTGAACAAGATTCTGACCAATATTTTTCTCACATACTTTGATGAAGAGACTTTTAGATTGAATTTTAATATTTACGATCTGTAAATTCTTCCTCTAGATCTTCCACAGCTAAAGATACAAATGGAAATTCATTAGGCAAAGAAAATGCAAAAAGAGTAACAATATCGGTCTGTGTTTGCATAATAGTGAAGGAGAAACTCTCTTGTTACCCATCACCCCACTTGGAAAAGTACAGCCCATAGGTTTTGAAAAAGAAAAAATATTGAGTGACTGGACTAGGTGAAAGGAGCAGGGCTGGTCTTCATGGAGAGAGGGGATGGCTGATATGATATTAGAAGTAGTTACTTTAGACGGGAAGACAGTCTATAATTAAGATACCAAGCAGGGAAACTGAATATATCCAATGACACAGTCAGAGAACTTAATGTTCTCAAATAATACCTAAAATGAGAAAAAAAGTGTGATAATGGTTTAAATTTTTTAAAACTCTGGAATGTTTGATTATAGTCAATATGTATTAATTATAAGCTAATTATGTGGGCATAAAAGCTCAGGTATTTTCAGACTTAAACTGTTGATGGTATGAAGAAATGCAAAAGATGTCTGCAGATTTTTGCAGATTAAAAATTAGCTCAGCTAATTTTTAACTATGTTGCCCAGGCTAATCTTGAACTCCTGGGCTCAAGTGATCCTCCTGCCTTGGCCTCCCAGTGTGCTGGGATTACAGGGGTGAGCCATCATGTCCAGCCTATAATTTCTTAAAATGTATTTTTCTTGCCTTACATTGATCAATAGAAACCTTAAAAAAAATAGACCTAGTAAGATGGTTATCACTGACTTGGTCCTAAACTCAGGGAGAAGGATTTCAGTGTATCATCGACAGCTATAACATTTGCTCTAGGTTTTTTTTTTAATACTTTTCATCAGGAAATAGAGTATTTCATTTGATTCCCAGTTTGCTAAGAATATTTGTGAACAGATGCAGAATTGTATCAAATTTTTTTCTGAATGTTTCTCTTTTAATCTGTTAATGTATTGAATTACATTAACTGGTTTTCTAATACTTCATTATTGGGGTCTCATTGACTCTTTAATCCGTGGTAGTTTGCTTTGTCATCAGTTGAGCTGCTCTTGCTAAGTTAACTAGGTAGTTCCTTGGTCCTCAATCTAGTAAGTGACTTTTCATTAATATCATGAAGCACTGATTACCCTCCTTGTAACACTCCTTGCTCTTAGTAGCTTTGAAATCCTAGTCTCTTGGTTTTCCTCTTCCTTCTGATGGCTTCTTAATTTTTCCTTTGGTATCTTTATCGTCTAGTGTTCCTCAGGGCCCTTGGAGCGCCTCACCTCTAATAAAATCAAATATGTGTTGATGTTCTCCAAACCTCCCCATGTGGTCCAAATTTCTTTTCTGAGCTGCAGTCACAAATATCAAAGTGCCTACTCCAACTTTCCACTTGGATGACTTTACAGATACTCCAAAATGTTCAAAACAGAACTCATCTTCCAACTTTTCTTCTTTCTCCTATTTTTTGGCTTCTAAACCTATTCTTCCTCCAGTGATTCCCTCAGATCACAGTACCACATGCATCCAGGAGTGAAAGGAGAGCTTAAATGTCATTGCAGAATCCTCCTCCTTTTTCTAGCCTCCAAATCCATCACACAGACTATTGATTCTTTCCCTTAAATGTTTCTCATAGCCATATATTTCTTTCCATCTCTAGACACTAACTTGGCCAAAGCTATCATTCTTCTTCCTGAGATATTGCTACATTTCTTCATTTTCATTCAGCCTTTGTCTCAGAAACTCCTTCCTTTTTCTTTCTGTCTCTCTCTTCCTTTCCTCTTTCTCATCCTTTCTTCCCTCCCTCTCTTCTTTCTTTCCTTCCTTTCTTGCTTACTTTTTCTCCTCCTGTCTTACTATAATTTTAAATATCTGTGCTAAATGAAAATAATTTTGTTCATAGGAAATAACTTACCAGTATTTCTTTATACAACATCATTCTTAAAATATACACTTTTAAATGTTAATTAATAGAATTTAATTGAGGAGTATGACAGCAACATTAAAAAGGTCCAAGTTTTAAAAATTATTTCATTCATTTTTTGGGTTAATTTTTGTCTGGCAACACTTGAACACTAATTTCTAGTAACAGAATATCTGTTTGCTGACCATAAACCAAGACACATAATCTGTAACTTTGAGTTCAATTATGATGCATTAGGGGTTTTTGTCAAAATAATTGTTCCTACATTGTAGAACAAATACTTTTGTTTCCTCTTTCCTTATTTCATCTAAAACAATTTTCTACCTGTCTATTAAGCCTAAATTGGTAGCAATATATCTCTGGCCAAAAAAAAAAAAAAATAGAACATATATAAAACCAAGGTAAAGAGCAAAACTATGTTTAATTTTGAATAAGTTACTATAAGATACCTGAGCAACATTTAGACCGAAATATCAGTAGGACTTTAATTTCAAAAAAGTAGTTTGGGTTTCAGTGTCTTTTGGATATTACTCAATCAGTTCAAAATATGACTTGAGTTTCCTCATGAAATTCTAAGTATTTTCCAGATCCAAGGCAAATGTCACCTCCGTTTTCTCCCCAACAGTAGTGTTTGTAGTTCCCTTTTCTGCTTTAATAGTACATTTTATTCTTGATTCTGTCCCATTGTTTTTTTCCTGTTTTCACCATTTTATAGACTTCTTAATGCTTTTTGGTGGTAAATATATTGCATTTGCATAAGGTCAGAAACATAGCAGGCACTAATAAAATATATTCGTTGAATAATAACAAATTAGATTATATCTACAGCTTCCTCTGAAAAACAATAAAGATATTTGGATCCAAGTGGTGTAGTATTTCAGGTAAGCAGAAATGTACAAATCAGAGAAAGGGGGGGATCTAGTCTATATTTGAATGTTAACATACTTGACTTTATCCTTTTAATCATTACCACAAGTGGAAAGTTTCAGCCCATGCCAATGATAAATGGACACAGAAACTGTTTGGTTTAGAATTCAGTAGCTCTTTCAAATAAATGAAAACACTTCCGTGAAGGTATGTGAGACTTCATCGCTTAGTAGATCTTTTGGGATTAAGATCTGAATTATAGTAAAAATAGGCAAAGACTTCCTTAAGTATATGACACTGTATCCAACAGCAGAAGGTTCTGATCAAGACTGGAAGTGCAATAAAAGCAATGAAGATAAGTATCAGAAATGAATGCTCTTCTGCAATGGTTTGATTGTAAATTTATTAATGATACAAAGTATTAAAAGCTTGGATTTTTTGTCTCTAGAAATGCCCACTGAATTGGATAAAATCTTTCTGATTCTGGCAATAGTGGAATTCATCATCGGCCTGCTGGGGAATGTGTTCATTGGCCTGGTAAACTGCTCCGAAGGGATCAAGAACCAAAAGGTCTTCTCAGCTGACTTCATCCTCACCTGCTTGGCTATCTCCACAATTGGACAACTCTTGGTGATACTGTTTGATTCATTTCTAGTGGGACTTGCTTCACATTTATATACCACATATAGACTAGGAAAACTTGTTATTTTGCTTTGGCACATGACTAATCACTTGACAACCTGGCTTGCCACCTGCCTAAGCATTTTCTATTTCTTTAAGATAGCCCACTTCCCCCACTCCCTTTTCCTCTGGCTGAGGTGGAGGATGAACGGAATGATTGTTATGCTTCGTACATTGTCTTTGTTCTTACTGATTTTTGACAGTTTAGTGCTAGAATTATTTATTGATATCTCACTCAATATAATAGATAAAAGTAATCTGACTTTATATTTCGATGAAAGTAAAACACTCTATGATAAACTCTCTATTTTAAAAACTCTTCTTAGCTTGACCAGTTTTATCCCCTTTTCTCTGTCCCTGACCTCATTGCTTTTTTTATTTCTGTCCTTGGTGAGACATACTAGAAATTTGAAGCTCAGTTCCTTGGGCTCTAGAGACTCCAGCACAGAGGCCCATAGGAGGGCCATGAAAATGGTGATGTCTTTCCTTTCCCTCTTCATAGTTCATTTTTTTTCCTTACAAGTGGCCAATTGGATATTTTTTATGTCGTGGAACAACAAGTACATAAAGTTTGTCATGTTAGCCTTAAATGCCTTTCCCTCGTGCCACTCATTTATTCTCATTCTGGGAAACAGCAAGCTGCGACAGACAGCTGTGAGGCTACTGTCGCATCTCAGAAACTATACAAAAACATCAAACCCTTTACCTTTGTAGACAGACTTTCCGGAAGCTTTTCTAAGAGAATAACTCAACGAGGATGAACTTAGGGATCACTTCCACTTTTTTTTTTTTTTTCTACTGGGTTTCTCTAAATATTTTGGAACATAAATGAAATCCTACCAGGTTGCTTTTGATGGTAATTCACACATTGCCAGTCGATACCATTTTAAAAGTAATCATTTTTGTTTGGAGCATTGGCAAGCAATATTTTAGCCTCACATATTATTTCAAAAAAATCTAAATTATTTAATTTTATATGCAAATGACAGGTAATTGCAACTTGTGGAGAAAAAGGTGTGTGAGTCTTTAAAAGCAAGATAGATTATAAACTTGAATGGGTAAAAGATATATACAATGTGGATAGAAAATCTAATTAAAAACTAAAGTCACAGCAGGAAAAAGATAGCCTCATAGCTTCAAAGCCAAGTTTTTTTTTTTTTTTTTTTAATGGAATCTCGCTCTGTCACCCAGGCTGGAGTGCAGTGGTGTGATCTTGGCTCACTGCCACCTCCACCTCCTGGGTTCAAGCAACTCTCCTATCTCAGCCTCCTGAGTAGCTGTGACTACAGGCACACACCACCACACACGGCTAATTTTTGTATTTTTAGTAGAGACGGGGTTTCACCATATTGGTCAGGCTGGTCTCGAACTCCTGACCTCAGGTGATCCACCCGCCTTGGCCTCCCAAAGTGCTGGGATTACAGGCATGAGACACTGTGCCCGGCCCCAAGCATTTTTTTTAAATGAAAAAAAGTGGTATATTTTTGTTATTAGAAGTCTTGTTGATAACAAGGGAAATACGATGATTATGTGAGAAAAGGAAGATTTGTAGCGTGAAATAAAATAATCTTTAAATGGAAACTGGAAACACATGATTTAATGCTGATGTCAATTTAAAACCCCAAATAATAAACATTTTGATGTTTCTAGGCACTTGCTAATTTTGCTAAATTCTAGTACATGCAATATGCATTTTCAGAGAGGCAGAAACCAATATTTCTACCGTGTTATGTAACAGAACTAAAATTATAGAGGTTTATGTCTTAATTCACAATTATACTCATATTGCTACTACAAAAAGATCATAATTACATTCTGAGGATGATTGTGTTTGTGTTTATTTATGTGACATGCATTTTGTTGCAATCTGATCACTGGATTTCTTAGAGGAAAATATAGAAACAATGTTAACCAGCAAGGCACAGAAAGCAAAGTGATGTTGTTTACAGAATGTTGCAGGCTTATTGTAAATTTTAGACAAGCATATATATACATAGTGCTGCTTTGACTGTGATAATCTAAGATTAGATAAGGTAACAAACTACAGATTGTAAATAAGGTTAAGGGTGGGAAAATTTACTAAAAAATTTTGAATATGATGGCGTAGATTAAAACACTGTACAGAAGCTGTATAGTGAAATTTTTTAACAACAAAGAATTCCTTTTAGAATTTACTTTTGATATATTCTTTATATTGTGCTAGATTACAGAAACAAAAATGTGCTATTAAATACTGATAAATACATGCTTGTAAATTAATCTTGATGAAGCTATAGGTGAGGGCATGACTCCACAGCTGTGCCCTGGAGCCGGAAATGATGTTAGAATTATTAATACTTCCCCCTCCACATATGCATAAAATGAAATTGTAAGTACATCTGGGCTATATGGTATCATGTATTAATAACAATGATGTTGATGATAGTTTTAATGATAATACAACTTTTTTTTAGTAATTTGCATTTTACGAAATAAAATGTACATGTTATTTTGATCACTAATTTAGCATTTTGTCAAAGATTATAAGTATAATTTTCTTGCCTTGATAAAAGGTAATGTGCAAATCAAGCTGAATATATTTTAGATTTAGATACTGAGTTTATTTTAAAGATATTCTTTTATATAAATGACTTAACCTTGTATTCTTTACAAGATAACACAAAATACTATTTATATTTTTGTGTCAGTAAACTTTTCTTTGGTAAGCAGTTGATCCAACTCATGAGCAACCTTAGTGGTAAATGAATACATGTCTAATTAAGAGCAATACATGTCTAACACTTAGTAGGCAGCAACCCCAGGGAGATGGGACTACAAGGAACAGGGCCCCATTCTTCACAATAGAAGCAAAACAAAAATGTAGTAAGAGCAGCCCGGGACATATTCTTGTTATTGCAATTGATGTATTGTAATCTGTTTTTTTTTTTTTTTTTTGAGACAGAGTCTTGCTCTGTCATCCAGGCTGGAGTACAGTGGGGCGATCTTGGCTCACGGCAACCTCCGCCTCCCAGGTTCAAGTGATTCTCCTGCTTCAGCTTCCTGAGTAGCTGGGATTACAGGTGGTGTATGCTACCATGCCTGGCTAATTTCTGTATTTTTAGTAGAGACGGGGTTTCACCATGTTAGCCAGGCTGGTCTCGAACTCCTGACCTCAGGTGATCCACCCACCTCGGCCTCTCAAAGTATTGGGATTACAGGCATTGAGCCACTGTGCCTGGCCAGTAATCTGCATATTTGAATGGCAAATGAGAGCAAGCTCTGCACCTCCACTTTCTCCCAAACAAGGCCTTTGTGGGAATTTAGCAGCCACCAAGCCACAATCCAAGAGCCATTCCCAACACATGCACTGCCACATGCAACATGGAGAAGAAAGACTGATGGGATTATGACCTACCCCGGGACCCAGCTGTTGGGGAAAGAGGGAGATTATCACTCATTTTTACAGACTCCCACTCATCTCACTTGTCAAATAAACGTTCATTTCAAGATTCTGGGTGTAATCATTGTGGTTATTTCAATGCATACAGTCGGGCAATTTATAGGACAGGAACAAATAACCTGTTTCTACTGCTGAAATTGGCTTATCTCCAACCCATAGCTCTAGTTCTGAAGGCAAATAAGACACAAATCAAGTATACCAAGGCATGTTTTCTTAAACCGTACTGAATGTATACATCAGGTAGAAACCCATACCTATACTGATTTCCAAGAAAGAGGAGCACCAATTTCCTCACTGTCTCGGGTGATTTATCTGCTAGGTCTTAGTAGGTGGCTTTTTCTAGCAACATCTTGATTAGACAGCATCTTCTCTGAGCCAGAGTCATGCTTTAAGGGAGGTTTTTTTTTTAAAAAAAAAAAAAACTCTTATTTTAGTTTCAGGGGTAAATGTGCAGGTTTGTTATACAAGTAAACTCGTGTCATGGGAGTTTGTTGTACAGATTATTTTGTCACCCAGGTACTAAGCCTATTACCCAATAGTTATTTTAGGGAGTGTTTGCATATTTGCATGGTCGTTTTTCTTTCATTCTAGACACTGGATGATATTTTATCTAGAGTAGGACATACATTAATTATGTAGATTTAAAAAATTGTGATTACTAACTTGGACTTTGAATACAACTCATAGTATACGGGACTTGTGGTTTTTATACTTGTTATTGAATCTTTTATTTTTAGTTTCTTCAAACTCAGATGTTCTTAATCACTATCTCCTGACTGACTTGTTTCGGTGTTTGTCACAGCTAAACCATGCCTATCAATGGAGTCTTCTTCTCAATTAGCCTTTATATGACTTGCAGAGCATTTCTGAAAACATCAGTGATCTCTAGAGCTATCTTGCTTCTTGTGTCACGAAATCTAGTTTTCTAGCCATCTTCATCTCCCTGGGCCAGAAGCAGTTCCTTTTCATGAAGAGAAGTACCAAGCCTCCCCCATCTTGGGTGGCAGACCAACATGTTCCTTTTGATTCTGTATGCTTTCTTGATTGAACTAGAAAGATTACAGAACAGTGTTGGGTTTTTCAGGATTAGAACAGAAATCTTTCATAAGCTCATATATGAATGTAACATTTTCTCTAAGGAGGTACTTTCTTTTCTTGCTCTGATACTTGTTTCACAGTCAAGACTAATTCATTTTCTCCTTTGGTGTGCTGCTAGTGGGAGTGCCAAGTAAGTTAGCACTAATTCATTTAACAAATAGTTATGGAAGACCTACTAATATCCAGGACCTTTATGTTCTGTGAATTGGAAATAGACCAATGAACAACAACAAAAAAAGTTGCTTATGTGGTTGTTAAGAGAGTTGGTGGCCAGTTTGTCAGTCAGCGTCAAAATTGGCTGAATGAGAAACACACTGTCAGAGAACAAAGCAGGCAAAACCCTGTCCTGTCCTTGCAGAATCATAGATTTGCAGCTTTTGGGTAGAAAGATTTTTGCCTGGGTTTGGAAGCCACTGTAAGACATACATCAAGAGCCTCTCAGTGAGTGCCAGCAATGTACTCCAGACCAATTAGGTAAAAAAAATCCCTGGGGGTGGCCCACAGGCATCAATATGTTTTTTTAAAGCTCCCAAGTTAACTCCAATGTGCAGTCAAGGTTGAAAAACATTGTATTAGAGTTACAAAATAATACAAATAAATTATAAAATATATTTTACTGTGGATACATTTTTATGAGACAAATAATTTTACCAAAGGAAGAATTAATGAAAAGGAGAATCTCCCTCCTATTCTCCCTCTTATGATTTTTTGCTATTTTTCCATCGTTTTTTACTACTTTTTTTTCATTTCAGTTGATAAGAGCTTATTCAAAATCAAATAGCCAGGAAGGCATTGGAAACCAAGCTCAAAAGTTCAGTAAAATAGCTCAGATAGAGGAAGACTTTTTGTTTCTTTACATCTGCTTTTACGTAATTGTGTAAAATCATCTCCCTTTTTGTCTATTTCTTTAAGAAATCCTAAAAGCTTCAAGACCTAAGCCAACTGTCATTATCTTCATGAAACTAGAGTTAGTTATTGGCTATAGATTTTATAACACCCTCCTCTGTGTTGTAATTCCATTTTGATCAAACTGTGGTTACATTCAGTAGTAAAAGCACATTTAATGTTGCTTTTTTTCACTACCCTGTGAGCTTTTGGATGCTTCTTTTTATTACACTTAATTCATCTAAAGTAGAATTGGAAATATTATGGAGTTTATTTAATGAAACTAATGAATAATACATATATTATAGAGGTTATTTTTAGATAATTCTTTTAAAATTAAGATATTCAAATCCAAATGGTATTGACTTTCAGTTGAGGAGAAAATTACAAATCAGTGTAAAGAAATCTGTTTGATATTTGCATACCGGACTTCGCCCTTCTAGATGTCCTCACACATGGGAAATTGCTCTCAGTGCCAATGATGAGTGGGCACATTTACTACATTTACTATTTAATTTGTAAGTCAGTAGCTGATTAAAAATAATGTTACAGTTTTTTGTTAATTGAGATATGTGAGACTGGATCTTCTTGCACATATTTCAGGCCTGCTAGTGAGATGAATATAAAAAAAACAGAAAGATCTTTTGTGAAGATAAGTGAGATGGCATCAAATGGAAGATCATTCTGAGTTACTCTGAACATTTTAAATATAAATCTGAAAATCATCAAGTTGGATATTATTCTGCAAGTTTTGACAGCAAAAGTATCAGTGAAACATAGGATTAGCTTTCTGGATTTGTTTCTACAGAAATGCCACCTGGAATTGGAAATACCTTTCTGATAGTAATGATGGGAGAATTCATAATCTGAATGCTAGGGAATGGGTTCATTGTACTAGTTAACTGCATTGACTGGTTAGGAGTCAAATGATCTTATTAGCCGACTGCATCCTCACCAGCCTGGCTGTCTCCACAATCAGTCAACTTTGGATAATACTACTTGATTCATTTGTAACAGCATTATGGCCACATCTATATGCCTTCAATAAACTAATAAAATTTATTAATATTTTTTGGGCACTGACCAATCACTTAGTTACCTGGCTTGCTGCCTTAGTGTTTTCTACTTTTTTAAAATAGCCAGTTTTTCCCACCCATGCTTCATCTGGCTGAGATGGAGAATTAGCAGAACGCTACTTGAACTCCCACTGGGGTCTTTGTTCTTACTGTTTTTCAACCTTGCATTAACAGGTGGACTTAGTGACTTGTGGATTAACAGCTACACAACTTATGAAAGAAACTCAACTTGGTCTTTAGATGTAAGTAAAATTCTATATTATAACCTCTGGATTCTTGTCAGTTTGATCTATTTAATTTCCTTTCTTCTGTCCCTGATCTCACTGCTCCTTTTAATTCTGTCCTTGATGAAACATATCAGGAATTTGCAGCTCAACACCATGGGCCTGAGGGACCTCAGAATGAAGGCCCATAAGAGGGCCATGAAAATGAAAATGGAAATGATGGTGTCTTTTCTCCTCTTCTTTTTGGTTCACTTTGCTTCTCTCCTACTACCAGGTTGGATTTTCCTTATACAGCAGAAATAGAAGGCCAATTTTTTTGCCTTGTTAACATCAATTATTTTTCCTTCAAACCACTCATTTGTCCTAATTTTGGAAAACTGCAAGCTGAGACAGACTGCTGTGGGACTACTGTGGCATCTTAAGTGCCACCTAAAAAGAGTGAAACCTTAGTTTTGTAGACTTTTCTGGATTTTTCTATATTCCAGGGGAATTAATGAGAACACATTGAAGATGTATTTTAGCATGTGTTTTTCACCCAGATTATTTTAAGGTATAATTAAGCATCACAAAATTTCCCTAGAATGGCCTATAAATGAACAATTTACTCATAAAGTCAGACAATGTAATACTGAATTTTTTTAAAAAAGTAAGTATCATTGTCATTTTAATATTTGCTAGTAACTAGGAAATATTTGAGACTTAATATAAATGTAAAATATATAATGCAACATGTATTAATTTTATATGTGCTGGCAAATATATGATTACATTCATATATGAGGAAAAAAAACAGTAGTATTTGGAAATGGTTCTAAATACCATTAGAACCTAATACTTACTCCAATCTGGGGTAGGTGGAATATTTTTATAACATTAAGTAAAATACATTAAGAACTAAAAATATTGAAAGCATATAATCTCATAACAATAGATGTGACTTTTAAAACAAAATAGCATTCTCTCATTAGGACTCCAGCTAGGAATTCAACCTATCCTACCTTTGTAGGATAAGTGCAAAATCAATTGAATTTCTAAAAAGAAGTTGAATACTTATCCCTATGTCCATAATGATGCTCATATTTTTACTTTATAGGATCAAAACCACACTTTGACACAGGATCTCTGTGTGTGTGCACATGTGTAATGATATATTTTTGTCATACCATGAATACTAGTGTGCTACATCAGAGAAAACTAACACAACCAACTAACTCACTAGGAATAAGAACATAAAGGAAAATTTATAAGAGAATGTCACATATTTGCATAAATTTTAGGCATGTTTGTATTTGTGTATAGTTCTAGGTTGACTTTTACAATAAAATAATTTAAAGTAACTGAAAATGTATATAATATATAATCTTAAGGCCAGTCCAGGCCTATACAGACATTTAGATTTTTAAAATTCCATTCATTGTTAGATACTGTATAATAAATTTCCTAATGATTATCATGGACATTATCTTGCTTTAGAAAGGGCAACATTAAAATCACACTGGCTATATTTAGGTTCAGATACTGAGGATAATTTGGTTTGGAATTACTACTTTCAGTAAACAAGTTAAATTCCTTTCCCCTTCCCCTTCCCCTTCTCCTTCCCTCCCCTCTCCTCCCTCCCCTCCCCTTGACCCTCCCCATCGCCACTCCTTCCCCTCGCTCTCCCCTCCCCTTCCCTTCCCTTCTTTACTTTTTGAGAGGGAGTTTTGCTCTTGTTGCCCAGGCTGGAGTGCAATGGCGCAATCTTGGCTCACTGCAACCTCTGCTTCCTGGGTTCAAGCAATTCTCCTGCCTCAGCCTCCCAAGTAGCTGGGATTATAGGCATGCGCCACCATGCCTGTCTAATTTTTTTGTATTTTTAGTAGAGACAGGGTTTCTCCATTTTGGTCAGGTTGGTCTCGAACTCCCAACCTCAGATTACCTGCCTGCCTTGGCCTCCCAAAGTGCTGGGATTACAGGGGTGAGCCACTGCATCCAGCCTAAACTTTTCTTTAATGATCAAAATTCAAAAAATTTAAACAACCATACACAACCCTTGCTTCTAGTGAGTGGGACTTAGAAGTAAATGTCTCCATTAGGATTAAGTCTTCACATCTCACGTACTACCCTTGGAGAGATAAAACCATATGGAGCAGAGACCTATTCCAGATAATAAAAGCACAGAAAATGACTATTAAACGATGAAGGCTGGGAGACAGTCTGGGACTGTGACTACCACTGTATTGCATTCTCCCTATTACAATGGCATTTTGAGATTAAGCTCTGCACCATCATTTTCCATAATAAAAGCCTGGGTTGGAGATGCAAGCCACGATCCAAGAAAACCACGACTCTTACATCCAAAGCTAGTTTCAGGCAATCTGGAGAGAACTGTATCCTATCCTGGGCACAAATAATTGGGAAAAGAAAATGACTTTTTTTTTGCCAATTGCTTTCCCCTAAAGTAAGTTTACAGTCTTGATGTCATGAGAGTTTTTGAGTTTCCTGCCCCCGCACCCCCACCCAGTTTGGTCACACAGTTGATTTATAGAAGAGTTGCCAATAACCTGAATAACCTGTTTCTAATGCCAAAAACAGCTGACGCCTGAGCCCTGCCTTAGGCCTAGAACTTAAGATGAGAAGATATTTTGGGTGTGCAAGCCATGTTGTCCTTAGCTTTACTCAAAGAAAACATCCTAGTGAAAATATGCATGGATCAATACATATTTCAGAGGGCATGATAGTCTCTGTGGAATCTCTGATAGTTCATATAGTTTGCTGCTGCCCTTAATCTCATGTCCTTTGAGCTGGAGACTTCCTTAATTAAAATACAGAAACAAGGAGGCCATCTGCAAAACCCATACTTCCAGTCCACTCATCTGTTACATTGCTTAATGCTGTGTGCAAGACCTAGGCCCTGAGCTAGATGATTGCCAAGAATAAATCTTCATTTAGAAAATTGATGAGATGGTTGGTTTGATAAATTCAGAAAAATGTTAGGCAATATTTTTTTGGGAAGGTTATTTGTAGAAGAAATCCCAGGTGACAGATAAACTATTTTCAATTTTAGCTATTTTGAGAGGCACCAGTGTAGATGCAGCTTCAGAAGACAAAGGCATTATCCTGACTTGTATATTGCCACCTCTATTCCTTAGCCCCATGTTTAATAAATGAATCAGTTCTGGAAATAAGTTAGCTTCCCTTTTATGCAGATATAACTTGGCCCCTGAACTTTGAAGCTTCTATTAATTATTTTCCTTTTAGACTTCAGTCTGAGATACTTTCACAGTTTTCAAAAACCAATTAAAAAGTGAAAATGATCTCTTGAACAACAGTCCTTTTTTTACTTTAAACATCTCGTATCTTTGGCTTTTTTTTTTGAGACAAGGTCTTGCTCCGCAGCCCTGGCTGGAGTACAGTGGCATGATTACAGCTGTTTTTTTTTTTTTTTTTTTAATCTGCTGAACATAATCTCTAATTCTCTGCCAATGATCTTAGAGCCAAGACATTCTAGTTACAATATTTCATTATTTGGCGATGTGACTGTTTTTCTCCCTCTTTTTGGTTGATGAAAAGTTGTACCCAACTTCCCTCACTAATAATATGAATGATCTCCATTTCTCTTTATCGTTTATTGATGCATGCCACTATTTTACAGTGGCTAAGTCCATATGCTTGGTGTTGAAAGCTATGAAGATGGTGAAGATTTTGTAATGTTCATTGCAGATCCCTAATCAGGATAGAAACTGGCAGGGATGTCCTGCAATTAAGCTACTAAGACTTCCATAGTTTCTTTTCATTTGTAGTAGGCTCTTGGGAAGGTCCTCAGGCCTTTTAGTTGTCCCAAGAGCATTGCTGAAATTTATATTTGTGGAGAGTAGAGGTAGGGGGAGGTTTACTTAAATTTTGAAAAGATTCATGACTTGACCTGGTGGTAATCCTGCTGAGCAAATCCTATTAAGTTTAGCTTGTTCAGGCTGCTATAAAAAATACCATAAAATAGGTGCTTATAAACAACAGAGATTTATTTCTCACAGTTCTAGAAGCTGGGAAGTCCAAGATCCAGGCATTCACAAATTTGATATCTGGTGAGGGTTCATTTCCTTGTTCATAGATGACTTTTCCCTATAACCTTACATGGCAAAAGGGGTAAGGGAATTATTTTGGGGTCTCCTTTATAAGGGCACTAATCCCATTCATGAGGGTTTCATCTTTATGACCTGATCACCTCCCAAAGGCCCCATCTCCTAAGATCATCACTTTGGGGGTTAGAATGCCAATATGTTAATTTTTGGGGGGCACGTTCAGACCACAGTACAAGTGTTAAAACTGCAAGAATTCCCACACTCAAGGTAACCCAAGTAATAAACTAATATGAATCAATCCAACCCAATTGTTGGGAATTCTCATAGTTCTTGCAGAGGTTCTTTCCTTGGTCCATTTTCTTGGAACTTCCCAAGTCATCTTTAGACTACTTCCCATGCTCAAACTTCCAAGTATTAGGATATTCCTTTCCCTCATCTTTTATCCCTATATTCCTCAACTTTCATCCTACCCCTTTATGCTTCTACATTTAACTTTATTTTCTTCCTGACTCTATCAAAAGCTATTGATGTCCTGCCAGAAAGATCTCCGATTAAAAGCAAACTGCAAAATTTTCTAACAAAATTTAGTTAGGGATCCTCAGGACAGGAAGAGACATGGCTTCAAAATCTAAGATTGTCTGATCTCTACTCTGGGTAGCGAAGGAAAGTGTTTCCCTTCCATCCTGAGGACAATGTTCTTTCCTCTTTCTCCCTTTGCTCCCATACCCCTCAATCCCACCACCCTCTAATAAAATAAGCCAATAGGTTTAAGGCTGCAGAGAGTAAAAAATACTTGAACTTACATATCAAATCATGTTAAATATTTATATTTTAGTATGAAAGACCCTCAGTAGTTACGTTAAAAAAAAACCATTACCCAGGTAATATTTCTGTCCAGAAATTTGAGAAACATAATTATTTGTAATTATCTACACATTTAAGAAAATTGAACTCCTTATGAAATATATCTTTAGGAATTATTGGAGATTCATTTGAGGTCTGGTTGGTTATCATGACCTTAGGAATTTACTTAACCTCTCTAAATCCCGGTTTGCTTCTCTGAAAAATGATAAAAATGTTTTCCTCACAGGGTATATGTGAGAATTACGGAGCTCATGTATATAAATAATTTTTCATAGTTCCTGGTATTAAAAACTCAATGTATTTTAAAAATGATGCTGATGGTAATGATATGCTATTTGTCAAGTCATCACATGTATTTTTACCCAGAATTAAAAGAAAAAAAACTTTTCCCCTATCCCTTACGTTACATATGTTGCTATGTTCACTGTTTTCTTTTTATAGTTAAAATAAGCTTTAACACATCGTTTCCCATTTTTTTTTGCCAGCTACATTTCTTTTTATCTTTATTGATAATAATTATACCACCTATATCTCTGCTTTTTCATGCTTGAGGGATCTCTGGATCAATCAACGTGCATGATGGTCTGAAAAAGCCCAATTTATGGGCAATAAAGTGAATCATCTTATTATCAGGGACAAATGTATCTGTTTCCTTTATTGACTGCTGACTATGTAGAGCATACCAACCAAATTGCCATTCATCTATCCATTCATTCAACAATATTTATTAGCTATTCTGCACTGGGCAATGCTCCAGGCTTGGGGATAGAACAGTGAACAAACAAAATCCTTAGCCTAATGGATATTACCTGGAAGTGTGCCAGAAAGAATAAACTCACTTGTGAATTACAACAATAAGTGGTTTATTCAGGTCAAAATCTTGTTTTGTCTCCTGGGAATTTCACTGAATTGCATCATGTAGGAGGCAAACTATACCTCAAGAATTAAGAGCAATTGTGAATAAATGATAAACCACAGAGCTTACATTTACCTCCTAATACATTTAACTCCTAATATATATATACATATATAACACACATATATTAGGAGGTAAATGTAAGCTGTAACTTTATGCATATATAGTATGTAAGTAGTAACTATACATATATACTTATATACTGTATACATATATAGCAAGTAGTAACTACACATATATACATATATAGTTACTACTTACATTTATATATGTGTATGTATATATATATGTATACATACAGTACACACACATACTGTTACTACAGGGTGTAAAATTGAATAGGATATAGTGTCTTCCCTCACAGAGCTGCCAATTATGTTGGAGGATGTAATAAATACAAAGTCTGTTTCATCATCTTCAGTTTAACAAATGACTGATGTGAGGAAAAAAGTTGTAGGAATATGTTCACGTAGTCACCCAAATGGAGCATCCTACTCTGTCACCATTTCAGGATTAAGACTAGACAGTCTTTTGTGTAACAAATTGGGACATCAGTGCTCTGGGAAAGAGTGATGTCCACCATTCTAAATCCCTTGGTATTACTATTTCATTGATTAAACTACACTTCTGGTATTTTAGACTAAAATGTTTTGGCTTATTGCATTCTAGGAAACTCGACTTGGTTATATAAAACAGTTGATGCACGATTAGGGAAAAATAAGGCAACCTATGAAAATGGCCTTATGGATTAAAAGAAGTGAGCTCCTATATGGTCAGTGGAATCGAGGAAAAATTTAATGGAAAAAGCACCATCTAAGCTTAGCTTTAAAACACAGAGTATCTTCAGGTAGAAAAGGCTATAGGAGAATGTGCCCAAATGGAGTTTGGCTGGAGACAAAGAATAAAGACTAGAAAGAACAATTACCCAAGGCCAGACATGGTGTTGGAGGGAGCAAGATGCTTACTATTTAAAGCCATAGAACACTGTTTGCCGGACACAATGAGTGGAATATAGAACACGGCAACTAGTTTAAAACTTTACCCCTCTTAGTGGTTTATTAGTTAATTTTTTCCTGAAAAAAATGTGTATACTACTTTTTCTGCACTTTTCTATATCAGATCTTGATTTAAAACTTTACCACTCTTAGTGATTTATTATTATAGTTTTTTATCTAAAAAAATGTGTATACTACTTTTTCTGCATTTTTCTATATCAGATCTTGATTGGCTCACAACCATTACACACACACATCTCTCTTCTTTCCCATCCTCCCAGTGTTATAGAATCATTTGTTGCAAAATCAGTATTCAGTATTTACATAATTATGGCTGACTTTACATGACTAGTATTATTCACAGTTGAGGTATACACTGTATACAGTGTAGTTTTAAAATTTTTATTTTTCTCAGGGTTCAAAATTACATGTTCTGTTTTCTTAATTTTGAAAAGTATGCGATCACTAATTTATCCCCACACTCTTTGGAAAACGTAGGCTCTCTAGGCTGTATTCAAATACACCAAGTACTCTCTCAGTTTTTATTTTTTGAAATATTCTACCTGAGCTCTCCATCTTTAGGCATTTCCTGTTGACTTCATACTGTTCTCCCCTACCACTCTCCCTCTTTAATATATTACCGTTTTAGAAACTTTATGGCTACCCTGTAAGTAATAAAAATGTCTTTCCCTACTCAACAACAGACAGTACCTTTCAAGTTCCCACTTTATAAGGACATAACCACCATTCCATTTACTTCCCCCGCCCTCCTTCAACATTCCCACTTGTATTTCCGGCTGTATTTTTAAAACATGGTAAATAACATTTGCACTCCACTTTGTATAATTATGCCCTTAAACAATAAAAACCATAAACGACATTTGTATTTTACGATTATTTAAACGTTATTCAGTGAACAGCCAAGCTTTGTGCTACTATGGGATTTCCTTTTCTGCGGTTCCAAGTCTTGATCCACGTCCTGCCAGAGAAGCACTGAAATAGAGCCCATTTTCTTACACTCTCGCCATTAGTTCAAAAGCTTGCAGCATTCTATGTCTGGTACTTGGAGGATGCTTTTCCTGCACAGTTTTGCTTTTTTTCACTTAAAGTTTCTGATTATTATTGTTTTCTCTTGTGGGATGAAGAAGTATGTACCTTCTATATCACAGCCTTAATACCTTCAGCTTCTTATTCATTCAAATCTTGCTTACAATCCAGTCCCAGTATTCCCGGTTTACTGATTTTCTTTTTCCTGAAAATTTTAGCCGTCTGTTTTGTTTTGAAATAATGCACCCTCTGCGCTTTGTCACATTCTGAAATTCGTCACGTGTTTTAGGATGCACACTTTCTTAGATCTTTTCGAGGGTCTTAACTGCAGTTCTGTTTCCGGAATCGCGTATTTTCTCTTTCTAGGGATTGTGGGTTCCTGGCCGTCCCCTAGAGGAGCTCCGCTGGTAGCTAAGACGGCAGCCACGAAGAGCGCCTGAGCACTCTCGCGAGACTGTGGGGCTCGCCATTCGCAGCTCCGCCGCGCCGCAACGGACCCTGGGAGTCGGCCATCATGCTGGCCCCTGAGGCCGTTAGCTTAGTCATGGCTCTAAAAGTGTACCTGCAATCGGATGTTGAGGATCACCGAGCCCGCGACGTAGAAGTACGGGAAGTTCATGCGCAGCTGCCAGGCCAGCTCGAAGAAGGCGAGCAGGGTGCGGGACAGCCCCTTGCAGAAGACGCCGTACGAGGTGGGGGCCGCGGCGGGGCTTGAGGCCCTGACGGCCAAGGAAGACGGAGCCGCCGTGGGGGCCATGGGCCAGGTGTCGCCGCCCGCCCAGCGTCTGTAGCGAGGGTTGCCGCAGGGCCCGCGGACCCCCTAGCGACGGCTGGGACCGGCGGGACGGTGAGCAAACCGGCCCTGCGGCTCACACTCAAGCTTGCCTCCGCCGCCGCTCCGTCCAGTGCGGCGCGTAGCCCCAGGCGCCGCTGGCGCTCCGCCCCTTCCTGTCTGCTGCTCGCTGTGGCATTTACCATTTCGAGCTCAACTGATGGTAGGTAGCTCTGGAATAGGATGTGTTATATAGCATGTACGAACATCCATGCAGATAGTTCCACTTTAAAATGAAAAAAGCTAAGCGAGATGTAACTTGCTGTAGGGCACAAAATTTGTAAGGGCCAAAGCCAGATTAAAACTTTAGTTTGTCTGCTGTGTTATGTGGGATGTTAGGAGTCTTACCCTTTTGATTTCATAACATTAATATTAGGGCAAGATGATTCCTACGCCAATAAAGGCGCGAGGTCTCTGTATTCATAATATACCATAGACATAAAGGATCACAATCTTAGTCTTTGGATTTTTCTACTTATTAGGAATATTCAAATTGCAAGTGACAGAAATGATAAACATTCAAGCAAAAAACTAGTGGACACACACGCGTATATACATAAGGACATACATACAAAATCATATTCCCATCCATGTAAACCCTTAAAAAGTTCAGATTAGCTATGGAAGCTTCAGCCATTTCTGCATGGAGATGCATCTGTGAAACCTGTGGCTAGGCTCCAGGGGCTGGAATACTATGTACTTCCAAACTTTTTTTTTTGACATGGAGTCTCACTTTGTCGCCCAGGCTGGAGTGCAGTGGCGCGATCTCGGCTCACTGCAAGCTGCGCCTTTCGGGTTCACGCCATTCTCCTGCCTCAGCCTCCTGAGTAGCTGGGACTACAGGCGCCCGCCACCATGCCCGGCTAATTTTTTGTATTTTTTAGTAGAGACAGGGTTTCACCATGTTAGCCAGGATGGTCTCGATCTCCTGACCTCGTGATCTGCCCGCCTCAGCCTCCTAAAGTGCTGGGATTACAGGCGTCAGCCACCGCGCCCGGCCTGTACTTCCAAACTCTTAATACCGTTAGAGTAACAGCACAGTGAATCTCCAATAGCCACAATACTTTTGTTATTTAAATGATGCACATTTCATTACCTTCACTTATCTCCCATTTTAACTAGAAAGCACTGTATTTTTTAATCGCGCACACCATCTTCATTCATGGATTATTCAAATGTGTGATTTCTGATCATGACGTTAAGGTTACAGTCTTGTTCTGAAAAGCGTTGTTCAGATACCATACATTGCACCGTGCACTGCATGTCTAGCAGCTATTCAGAGCACAGGTACGGTACCCTAGAGTACCTCTGTTTCTATATAGTGTACCGATGATATGACTGGTAGAAATAACATGCCATTGAGAAATTTGTAAAAATTAATTTTGTGTTCCCAGCTAGTATTCTTTTGCTACTTTGCTGCACCAATACCACTCCAGCGAGATAGCACTTAGAGGAATTACTTATGATAGCTTCTAAAATACTGGTATAGAGACTGAAGAGCAATGTAAAATAAATGATCAATTCTGAGAACTGGGAGAAGATATATAGTTTCAGTTCACAAATATAATTTACTCCCTTTGAAAACTAAAAGACTAATATGTAGAGCCATTCAGGGTCACAGGAGTCATTACTTTCCTGGATTTTTCATTTCCAAATATGTAAAGCCATGTGGACTCATTCTCTCTTCTATTCCTCTTTTGTGCCACCCTTTACGCCCTACTTGCTCCATTTCTGGGTAACTCCATGAAAACTTTTATCTTCCACCCTGAGACCGTGGGGAAAATAGCAGCCACCCACTGATAACATGACCAGATTGAGGTCCTATTCCAATGGGACGGGAATAGGCAAAGAACAATCACAAAGCTCCAAATCCTACTCCTTAATGCTCTAGAGCTGAAAAAAGATTTCCTTCTTTCCACCTGAGAGTGGGATAGGAGCAATAATTTAGGTGGTTGTAGTTTTTATCTGCCCTTGATGTTTAGATTTGAGTGCCTAATCCACACTTCTTTTGCTGAGGGTGATATTAGGAGAATTCATGATTAGAATATTCATGATTGGAAATGGCTTGATTGTACAAATTAGAAAATTCATGATTGGAAATGGCTTGATTGTACAGATTAACTGCATTGACTGGCTTAGGCATTGGAGGATTCCTTTAACTGACTTTTCATCAAGTTAGCCAGCTCCAGAATTTATCAGCTGTGTTTAATACTGCTTAATATTTTTATACTTATGTTCACACCACACCATTACTTGTGCTAATGCCAAACTAGAAAAAAAGTACGGTTTCCTTTTGGACACTGATCAGTACTCAACCCTCTGGTTTGCTATCTGCCTGATAATTTTTGGAGGTGGGGGCGGTTCAAGATAGCTAATTTTTCTCAGCCATTTTTCCTCTGGATAAAGTGTAGAATTAATTATGTGAATATTATGATTCTGATGGAGTCCTTGGTTTATTAACATTCCATTGGGAAATAAATGATTTTGAAGTCTGTAATCTTTCTTATTTTCTTTTTATCATGTAGTGTTTTTCAGCTTTTATAGCAGATTTGATTCACTTTATGGTAAACAGCCTGCTGGGCATGATGCTTTTGCAGATAGTAGCAGCCTTCTGCCTTTCTGATCACTCTGATTCTGATTCTTGGGAAGAGCAAGCTGAATCAGACCTCATTGATAATGCTGTGGAAGATTATATTCTTGATATGATGGGAAACCTTGGCTCCTTGAAAGCCTTGACGAAAACTGTTTTTTGTATTAGGAAAAAATAAAATCAAGTAGAAGCCCACATAAAAACTCTTTTTTCTTTTCTTTTCTTTTCTTTTCTTTCTTTCTTTTCTTTCTTCCTTCCTTCCTTCCTTCCTTCCTTCCTTCCTTCCTTCCTTTTCTTTGTTTCTTTCTCTTCCTTCCTTCCTTTTTTTTTTTTGCTATGGCTTTAATATGTACATATAGTTTGACATCATTTTAATTCTCACCAGAACATACTCAGAGCTAAACATATACCCTTATTTCCATATTTCAAGCAAGACTTTTCTTTTTCTCCCCTCCAACCTCTCTTTTAGACAATGAAACACACTTAATAATTGTCAGATTATTATTCTTCATTACAAGGCCAGAGAGGTTGCATGAAAAATCACCTATACATGAATCTATTTTTTAATTGAGACATTTGTAAAGCATGCATGTGGAAGAATATGATATAGCATGCATTTATGCATGCATTTTGAAAACCAGCTTGAGAATTCTACTTCCTTTTAGTCAGTAGTAGACCAAAAGAGAATGTTGCTTCTGCTCTAGCAAAGAGAGTAAACTAGGTAGGCTACAAAGTCATAATTTATTTTGAGCTTGTTAGAACTGAAGTGATAAGGTGAGCAGGTAAACTGAATTTTAGCACTTTGGGAGGCCGAGGTGGGTGGATCACGAGGTCAGGAGATCTAGACCATCCTGGCTAACATGGTGAAACCCCGTCTCTACTAAAAATACAAAAAATTAGCTGTGCGTGGTGGTGGGCGCCTGTAGTCCCAGCTACTCGGGAGGCTGAGGCAGGAGAATGGTGTGAATCCGGGAGGCGGAGCTTGCAGTGAGCCAAGATGGGGCCACTGCACTCCAGCCTGGGTGACAGAGCGAGACTCCATATCAAAAAAAAAAAAAAAAAAAAAAAAAAATTACAAGCCTTTCCAAATAGGAGACATGAATTGTTTCATCTGTGGCAGAACTCCAGAAGAGTTCTCTGGCATTTCGGTAGGTAGCAAGAAAATGGCTGAAATTTTAACAAATTCTTACAAAGGTTGAGTGTAGTTTAATGTGACAGTTTAGAATACCTGGGAGCCCCAGACACAGGAGTGATCTGTAATTGCCAGCTTTTGCCCTTGGGCTTCTACTGAATGCTTACTGGAAAGGTTGAGGACAGACAGGAAACCTAGGAAAGTTCCTTTATGGTACACGGTATAGGAGGCAGAATAATGGCTTTCCCAAAGATGTCTATGACTTAATCTTTGGAACTAGTTAATATGTTACATTATATGGCATGGAGACTTTGCAAATGTGATTATTGGTATGCATCTTGAGATGGGAGATTATCCCGTATTATTTAGGTGGGTTCGGTCTAATCATATGAGTCCTTAAAAACAGATTATTTCTTAACTAGTGTTAGAGAGATGCAACACTTCTGACTTTGAAGATGAAGGAGGCCCCAAACCAAGGTCTGCAGGTAGTTTCTAGAAGCTGGGAATGGCAAGGAAATGGATTCCTCCCTAGAGCCTCCAGAAAGCAATGCAGCCTTTCTGACACCTTGATTTTAGCTTAGTAAGACAAATATCAGACTTCTGATCTATAGAACTGTTAAGATAATTTTATAGTATTTAAGCCTCTAAATTTATGATAATTTGTTTTAAAAGCAGTGCAAATCTAAAACAAATGGGAACAAAGTCTTCTTAAGTTTTAAGGTGGAGAAACAGAAACTGGAGAAGCCCATTTACACTGGACCCTGCGTGAGTAAAAGGTGGTTGTTGGCCAGTGCTAGGGGACAGGCAAGAAAACTACACATGTTCTGGATCTTTATTATGCAAAATCTGCCTGCTGCTGAGTGAGGGGCAGGGAATCCATTGTAACTTGGACCCTACTCTGATATTGGGCAATAGCTGATTGGCACCAGGGGTGGGGTAAGAAACCTGCCTGCACTCCTAGGTCTGCATTAATACGTGTTAGAAGTCTCTTGTCACAGGGGAAGTCCAGGGAAACTCACTTGCTCTGGGCTGCATGCTGGCTAAACACAAAGGATCTGCCACTGAAGGAGGGCAGAAAACCCACCAATCCTGGACTCTGCATGAACACCAGGAAAAACCCATTTGCTGCAGGAAGGGAGCAGTTAACCTGATGATATCAAGACCCTCCACTGATACAAGACATTGATTGACTGACACTCAAGGAGGGGCAGGAAGATTGCCTGCCTTGGACTCCCATGCTGACACTGGGTAAAAGCCATCTATTGCTACTGGAGGAGGGGGAGAAAACCAGCTTTCAACCAGGATCCTTCACTGATTTTAGGCAGTTTTTCTTGTTGTGGGAGTGGTAGGAGCATTAAGAAAGGCCGACGTCTGAGGCAAAGGTGCGTAGACAGGGGCAGTTGCTAGAGAAGAACAAAGAGCTCCCATTGCCCCACCATGAACTTTTCTCTGATTAACAAGCAGTGCCACTATACTGGGAGAGGGACACAAGTGTAGAAAGAGCCTTCTCTATAGTGCATGTGTGGACTCTTGAAGCTGAGCACAAACACTGAGAATCCCTTTGGCACTCCAGTCTTCCCCAAAACACAAGTTACTGGCATTCCACCACTGGAGCCATTTGAATCTAAACACAGATAAACTACAGATTGGATTGATTCAATTTCACACACTTAATAGTTTGACACAATAAGAAGGAAGCCCATTTTTGAGGGGTAATATTTATCTCACGATTTGTCTCAGGATTTACTGTAAATATGTATACACACATACAAAACCCCAGGCATTGTTAAGAGAAAATAATGGCCCAGGGGCTGAAATTTTCAGACAGAACCTTTAAAAATAATTATGATTACTGTGTTAAAATTCTAGTGGAAAAGATAAATAACATGCTCAGGAAATTTTAGCAGAGAGATAGAAACTATATAAGAGGCTCAAATGAAAATACTAGAAATGAAAAACAATATTGGAGGTGAAAGATTCCTTTGGCAATTTATCAACAGACTGGAGATGGCAGAGGCAGAATCAGTAATATTGAAGGCAGATTACTATATATTATTCAAACAGAACAATGAAAGAGAGGGAGAAAAGGAGAGAAGAGGTGGAGGAAAAAATTGGAAAGACTGACAATACTAATTGGTGAGGATGTGGGCAACTAGAATCCTTATACATTACTGGTGGAGATGCAAAGTGGCAAAGCCTCTTTGGATGAGTTTGATAGTTTCTTATGAAGTAAAAAATACCATGAAACTCAGCAATTCTTAAGAGAAATGAAAACATACCCATAAAATTGAATACTACTCAGCAACAAAAAAAAATAAATCACTTTTACATGCAACAACAAATGACTCTAAACATTCTACTAAGTGAAAGAAAGGTTCAAACATGATACCATTTTCTCTTCTACAAAGAGAAAAACATGTGACAGAAAACAGGTCAGTGATAGCCAAAGGCCTGAGGTAGAAATGCACTGCAAAGGGGTCTAGGAATGTCAAGGATGTTTTTGGGGGTGATGGAAATGTTCTATATCTTGATTGTGGTAGTTAATCTGTATAATTTGCCAAAAGTAAACTGTATATTTAAAATGGTTTTTCATATAATTTATAAAAATTATGTTTCAGTAAAGCTGATTTACAAAAAGAAGCATTTTTTTTTTTTTGAGAAGCCTCAGACCACATTAGGTAGAAAACAAGACATTTTAGATGTTCTGAGTTAGAAGAAGTTTAATCAGGGAGTTAGACACTATACAAACATTAGAAGGCTTTGAGGGAAGTGAGACTAATTCTGGATGGTTACTCTCAGGAATCCAGAATTGTAGGGGTTGTACATGAAGGCAGTAATATTTGTGTCGACTACTTGCATCCTCTATGCAGGCTACTGTATTAGTCAGAGATCTCCAAATAGATCCAACAGAATCATAATTATGAGCCAATTTCCATAATAAATACATGTAAAAAGGGATTCATTATAGGGATTGGCTCAATTGATTATGGAGGCTGAGAAGTCCCATGATATAACCAGTGGTGTAGTCTTGAGGCCGAAGGCCTGAGAATCAGGGGCTCAAATGTCCAAGGGCAGGAGGAGATGGATGTCTCCACTCAAGAAGAGAGTATATTTGCCCTTCCTCAAGCTTTTTGTTCTATTGGGGCCCTCAGCAGATTGGTTAATGCCTACCTACATTGGTGAGGGCAGATCTTTACTCGGTCTACAGATTCCAATGCTCATCTCTTCTAGAAACACCTTTACAGAGACACCCAGAAATAATGTTTTACCAGTTATATGGGTATTCCTTAACCCAGTCAAGTTGATATGTAAAATTAACCATCATAGCTACTGATGATATCAGGTGCCTCTGGCCTCAAAGTGGGTGATTCCTAGGAGTATATTTGTAGCTATCCAACCCTTATGCTTGTAGTCTGTAGATACCTAAGTGCCAGTCTAGATTGCTGCCCAAGAAATAATAACTTTACCTCAAAGTGTCTTTTTTTAAGGGGGAATTTAATTGACCATGGGGTCTGGGAAATGTTATTTCCAGCTTCTTTTTTATGTCCCTGTGGCAAAGGTGAGAGCTTAGAAACTTGGGGATGGTATATGGTAGAGTAAAAAGTCTGATACACACATTGTATCTAGATGCTTAGCTTTGAATCTGCTTCTGCAGACTTTGTAATGATTCTCTGATACACTTTAATAAATGTCTTTTGTGCTTAAACTACCAGAATAGATTTTAAAAATAAGTTCATGTTGATATTTCCAATTCAGATTTTATATTCTTACTTCTTTTTTTCTCATGCTGAAAATCTTGGTCCGTAACCACACAACATTCACATAATTAATTGTGTGCATCTGCGCATATAATAGTTTCAAACTAACAGTAGTTAGATTAGATTATTCTAACAGCTTAATTATTAAAACACTTTCAGATTTATTTTAGCGTATATCCTTCTGGAGATAAAAAAACTGTGTTGTAGGACCATTTGAAACAATTCCTCTTTTAGTTAAATCATCCATCAGACAGGTTCATTTGTTATTTTTTTTTTAATTTTTCAGGATTAATATTCCTTTATTTTAATTTTTAATGATTATTTAATAAATGTTCATGGTACCAGGGGTAAAACTTCAAAACAAAATGTATTCAGAGAAGCCTAGCTTCTTTCCTGTCATATCCTCTGTGTTTCCTTTCCTATAGGTAACCATTTTTTTTCCTTTTTTAATTGCTTTTAAAAATTTAAGATATGGAAGGGGCCATGCTAAAATTCTCTGTAATTGTTCCAATTTTAGTATATGTGCTGCTGAAGTGAACACTATACATAACCATTTTTAAAGTCAGCTTTTGACAATACGATTCTTAGACAATACAGAACATACTACACACATTGTTCTGCATTTTTCCTTTTAAAATAATTTAATAATTAGGTATCATTCCATAGTACTATACAGCAATCTTTCTCATTTCTTTTTACAGCTGAATAGTGCTCCATGTATCCCTTCACTCTGCAATTATTGATTGACTCAGGCTACAGAAGTCTTGACAAATATTAATACATTTTTCCATGGTTGCCCAGGGGGTATTCTTCATTACAAGTGTGCATGTGTATTTATGTGTGTATTTGGGGTGAGTGTTGGGGACATAGAGTTTTCACACATCACTTCTCAAGCTCCAGTGGCAAGAACTCAGACACTGGGTCACACCCAACTGCATGGGATCCTGGGAAATGTAGTCTCATGTGTGCTCAGGAAGAGGAGAACAAGGATTTTGGTCAGCAACACAGTATCTGCCACAGACTTCATGCCTATTTTTAAATCACCATATGTACCCTTCTTCCCACATATAGAACACACTTATGCTCCTTTCCTGGGAACGCATTAAAGTCTTATGTTATATCAGCTTAAAGTTCAGGGCTTCTGAGTGATAGACAGTTCTGTTTACCACTTCCAAATGTAGTCCCTCATGGTCTGGGAATAAATGAAAACAAAAAACACAAGATATATCATCACTTCAGAGTATAAAGTGGATGATTAGGGGCAGGCTAAGTGGCAATAATAAACTCCTCCCATTTAGAAAGAAAACAGGAGGAATGCAATGGTAGATTGGCCATAGCAATGACAAACCTTCCTTGGTAGGCTATGTGGAGTCGCCTGCCCTGGATTTACAGGGAGTTCCTGATTAGTCCCTGTGTCAGGACTCTGGGAGAAACTCCCTTATCCATCATTTTCTGAGGATCCTGGCTTTAACCTCTGGATGTTCTTCATTATTTTCCTCCTTGGCTGCATCTGAAAAGGATGATGAGGAGGGTACCTTCCTGGAGAAGGTATGTATTTCAAGTCTTTTCAATAATGCAAGTTTGGAAGCCAGAGAGTCATTTTAATATCACATATTTAATTAAATCACTCAATTTATTTGACACATGCAATATCCTCAGCAACATATAAAGTTTTTAATCTACTTGCTTCTAGTCAGTTCCATCTTCCCCTATAAAAATTTCCAAAATGGTTGTCCTTACACAAATGTTTCATGTCTGTATAAATAAGAAAATAGACAAACATTTTTCCCTTACTTATTCCAGGCCTCTTTCTTTCACTTTGGTGGCAGTTATCTTGAAGGCATTCGAAACAATGGTCTCTATGTTTAATTGAAAAGTCTTAATGGGCCTCTTAACAATTTTTTTTTCAGTCTTCACTTATTGCTGTTTGATACCCCAAACCTGTGAGATTTTATATCCCTCTGAAACCTTAGATTTCTGAACTCTCTCTTGCTCTTAATTCTTATTTGCAAACCAGTCAATTCTTTTCCTTTCTCATAATATCTTGCTAAAATATTTTGGAGAACAACCCTGGCACACCGTTTTGACTTTCATCAACCACTTCCCCTAGGGCCAGAGACCCATTAAACATGGCCTTCTTCTAAGTTATTGCATATAATGTTTTTAAAAAGTTTGCTTATACACCACATGTGCCATCATGTTGCCAGTCTCCAAGATCTGTTCCTTCACTATCCAAATCCTCTAAACAAATTCGCCCACTTTCAGTTCCAATTTCTGTGTTAGACTGAGTAGACAAACTGCATCAGAAATAAGCTCCAAAATGTAAAACGTTTCGAACAATATGATTTAATTTTGTTCTTTTAATGGTACTGATATGTCTGAGTAACCTTCCCTATGCAGTTATTCACTAAATTAGGCTGATCACTTCGTGACCTTAAATACATAACTTTCAAGATTGCCTTGGGGTCACCTTATTCCAGGCAGCCAGGAGCAGAAAAGGTGCATGGAGGAGGATGCATGGCAAATTTTTATGGGACAGGCCTGGAAATAGTGCACATAATTTCCACTCACATTACATTGTTCAGCTTTTAGTCACATTGCATCTGAAAGAGAGGCTTGGAAATATAGTCTATATACTTAGAAAAAAGAGTAGAACATGAAATTTAGGACATGGAAGTTTGGGAGAGTGCATTTTGCTTAAAATAGCCATACAAATGTGAAACAAAAAAGTTCCTGCCTATAGATGCATGGTATAGCTTGTTTATATCACTTTTGTAGTTTGAAAGTGCCCTTAAACCTGTCTTGAGTATTAGTTCTTTTCTTCTACTTTTTCATAAATTCTAAAGAATTTCAGGGCCGGGCGCAGTGGCTCACACCTGTAATCCCAGCACTTTGGGAGGCTGAGGCAGGAGGATCACGAGGTCAGGAGTTTGAGACCAGCCTGGCCAATATGGTGAAACCCCATCTCTACTAAAAATACAAAAATCAGCTGGGCGTGGTGGTGCTTGCCTATAGTCCCAGCTACTCAGGAGGCTGAGGCAGAAGGATCGCTTGAACCCGGGAGGCGGAGGTTGCAGTGAGCTGAGATTGTGCCACTGCAGTCCAGCCTATGTGACGGAGTCTCACTCTGTCTCAAAAAAAAAAAAAAAAAAAAAAATTCCGGTTCAAACTGAATGTCCCTAACCTCAGAGAACTATAGTCAATTCTTCACTGAAGCATTTGTATCTTCCTCAGCTTTAATTCTGGCATATTTTGTTTATTCTGTTTAGCTCCTATAACATTGCATACAAATTATTTGTATTAATAGTTTTAGGACTTGGGTGAAATTCTTGAACTATGAATAATTTTATGAACTTACTTCTATAAATCATATTGCATCAACAAAAATACTTGGTATATAGAAGGATCTTACTGAATGAGAGACAATTACTGAAATAAATAAATGTTATTTCTAACAATTGCTATTCAAAATTTAAGATATTTGTATTCAAGTGGTATGGCTCAGGGGAGGTGAAAGTGCAAATTAGTGAAAAATGATCTCTCATTTTTGCATGTTTACATACTCGACTTCACTTCTTTAGTCATTACCATGAATGGAAAATTGTGGCTGATGCTGAAGATAGACATCATTAGTGTTTGTTCTAGAAATTATATAGTAGCTGACTGAAAGTGGTAAGAAAGGTATTCATGAAGCTTTGTATCTCTTAACAACAATTTGGTTTAGTACTGGAGTTACAATATAAATAGGACAAACTATTTTTTTCATGAAGATCTCTGAACATATATCTGAATTTTTGCTATGCCTTCTGAAATTGTGATGAAAACATATATAGAAAGCATAATAAATGCATGCCCATCTGCAACTGTTTGACTATAAAGCTGTCAGTGAAGTACAATATTGGAAATATTTTCATAGAAATGTCAGTTGGAATTAATAGTTTCTTTCTGGTGGTGGCAACAAGAGGACTTGTCTTAGGAGTGCTGGGAAACGGGCTCATTGGACTGGTAAACTGCATTGAGTGGGCCAAGAGTTGGAAGGTCTCATCAGCTGATTTCATCCTCACTAGCTTGGCTATGGTCAGAATCATTCAACTGTATTTAATACTATTTGATTCATTTATAATGGTGGTGTCTCCTCATCTATATACCGTCCATAAACTAGTAAAACTGTTTACTATTCTTTGGGCATTAATTAATCACTTAAGTATCTGGTTTGCCACCTGCCTAAGCATTTTCTACTTGCTTAAGATAGCCAATTTCTCCCACTTTTTTTTTACCTGGCTGAAATGGAGAATGAACAGAGTGGTTCTTGTGCTTTTCCTGGGGTCTTTGTTCTTATCGTTTACCTTTTTATGTACAATGCCATTAGTGAGTTGTGAAAAAAACATGACTTTGCACTCAGATATAAGTAAAATAGTCTATCTTCAAGGCCTTAGGCTTCTCAGCTTGACATACGTTATTCCCTTTCTTCTGACTCTGACCTCTTTGCTCCTTTTATTTATATCCTTAGTGAGACACACCAATAATTTGCAGCTCAACTCTCTGGGCTCAAGGGACTCCAGCACAGAGACCCATAAAAGGGCCATGAAAATGGTGATAGCCTTCCTCCTCCTTTTTATTATTAACTTTATTTCTACTTTAATAGGAGATTGGCTCTTCCTTGAGGTAGAGAATTATCAGGTCATGATGTTTATTATGGTGATTTTACTTGTCTTTCCCTCAGGCCACTCATTTATTATAATTTTGGGAAACAACAAGCTAAGACAGAGCTCTTTGAGACTACTGTGGCATCTTAAATTCTCTCTGAAAAAGGCAAAACCTTTAACTTCATAGACACAATTTAACTTTCTGCATCTATGAAAGAAATAACTTAATAGAAGACCTCATAAGTTAATTTTATATTTAACAATTTCTTTTTTGGAGTCCTTTTAAGTGTTGTTAAATAATTCTGAAATTTTCCTTAAAATATTCACTAACCATATTTTCTCAAAGTCGCCTGACATAATGTCTGATTCAAGGAAATATCTCTACTGTAATAATGCCTGCTGATAACAATAGAGTATGTGAGACTTGGAGAAAAAAGATAAACATTTATAATGGAATATAAATAAATGCACATATGATATACAAGGCAATATGAATAAACATATATATAAAATCACAGTCAGAAAAAAGTGTAATGTAATTTTTTGAACAAAAAAATTATAAATAGAATAAGGAAAAAATTGTAAAATGTTAAGTATAATTAAGTAAGTGTTAAAGCATAATATATATCAGTGTAATGCTTGGATATGTTTGTGTATGTGTAGTGCTACTTTGACTACTGTAATAAAATAACCCAGATATAATCACAGTAGCTGGGAATGTAATGAAGCAGTTAAGAGAATTTTGCTTGCAAATGATGTTACTAAAATATGAAATGAAGATCATGTATTATTTTAATAGAGGATATGGATATGTCCATATGAAAGAAAAAAAAACCAGCACTGTTGTTTGAGGTAACTTTTACCATAATTTTAAAAATGGAGTAAAGGGAAAAAATAGCCAATAAATCATGGGAAGTATGTTGGTTTTATATTAGTCTTCATGAAGTAGTAGGTAAAAATATTCTTCCAGGTTAAGCCCTGATACAGAGAATGGTGTAAGAATCATAAGGCCGTGGGGAAGAATTGTTGTTTTCTCCAGACAAAATGAACTCTTCCATTCAGGAAATTAGAGTGAGGTCACATCTATCACATTTATCAGGTACGGTTCTCTCATTTAGCTATTAATATCATCATCATCATCACCACCACCACCACTATCATCATCATATATTTCATTTAACTATTTGTTTTTTAAATGTTTACATGCACAATTTGGAGAATGTCTAGGTAATTTCCTAAAGATTATTATTGTGCGTAAGTTGCATTATTAAAGAGCAAGGCTTATGTGAAACTTAATACATTTAGAATTAGAAATTGAGTGTATTTTTACTTAAAATGCATTGCTTGAACAAATGATTTATAAATAATCTTAAACTCATCAGAGGCTACCTACCAGAAATATTTAGTTTTTAGTGCAAATAGCATTTCTATAATAAGAGAGATAAAGTCAATAAACCATTTTATAATCAAACTCTTATTTCAAAAGAGAGGCTTTAAAAGTCAATGAACCAAACAGAAGTCAGCCCTCACATCTTCAATATCATACTCTCTTGATGATGGACTTGTAAGGCACAAAGCCCCATGTCTAACAGTGTAAGGAGAGTAAAAGAACTACTTAAAAGTTGAGCCATGTTGTAAGATGGTGTTGCTGTGATTGATGTACTGTCTTTTATTTATCGTAATGGCATTTTGAGATCAAGTTCTGCTCCTTGAATTTTCATGTAATAAGAGTCTGTGGTGAAGATCCAGCAACAGAGAAGCTGCTACACCCCAAAAGCTACTTGCATCAAATTTATTTTTAGTTCTTTTCAACTTGGTTAAGAATGATTAGACTCACGCTTTTATTCTATTCTTGACCACAGTGTGGGTAACTGCGGCAGGCAGATTACGAGGTCAGGAGATCGAGACCATCCTGGCTAACACGGTGAAACCCCGTCTGTACTAAAAATACAAAAAAATTAGCCAGGCGTGGTGGTGGGTGCCTGTAGTCCCAGCTACTTGGGAGGCTGAGGCAGGAGAATGGTGTGAACCCAGGAGGCGGAGCTTGCAGTGAGCTGAGATCGCGCCACTGCACTCCAGCCTGGGTGACAGAGCAAGACTGCGTCTCAAAAAAAAAAAAAAAAAAAATTGGTGTTTTCTTTGACCAAAGTGCAGGTAAAAGAAGAGCATTATTGGTATTTTCTTGTCAAGTTTACTAAAAGTTTTTAAAAAATCTTTAAGAATTTGGTATTATGAGTATTTTATTTATCCATAAAAATAACTTATAGAAATAGAGTGAAAGTTTGTTTCTACCACCAAAATAATGACTGAAAAAATTAATATTAAGAATTCAATATTTAATAATCAATTAGATTTAACAATCAGAAATGGTAGAATAAAGAATTAGTGAATTGGAAGATAACTACACAGAATGAAGCATAATTAGAGATGGAAAAATACAGGCTAAAGGGGAAGAGCATTGAGGCTACAGTCAGAAAGTCTTAACACACTTTTGGAGTTCTGGAAGATTTTAGAAGAGAGAATGTAGGAAAGAAGTAATGTTGCTGAGACCTTTCCAAAAATAATAAAATGTATCAATCCGTACAACTGAGAAACCAACAAACCTCAGACAAGATAACTTAAAACAAATTAACATATAAATGCTACAGGAAACCAAAGACCAATAGAAAATTTGAAAAGTAGCCTGAGAAAAAAGATAGATTATGTTGAAAGGATCAACTGTTTGAATGACAACTGATTTTCAGCAGAAAGCATGGAAGCTAGAATTCAATGTAATATATTTTCAGTGCATTTCAAAGGAGTAGCAGACATTTCATAAACAAATTCAAAAGGATACATTTTCAATTAGAAAAAAGTTATTGAAAATACAAAATTGAAGATGCAAGAAGGAATGAAAATAAAGGCAATGGCAAATGTGCGTAACTAAAAGGACTATTGACTGTATAGAACAATAATATCTTGTGTTAAAAGAGATAATGAATAAAATGTATGCCAATAACAGTATATAGACTAGGGGTGAAGGTGAAAAGATTAAATTTAGTTTAATTATTATTTAACCTTTTCATTGTCTGTGAAGAGAGTCTGAGTATCAAATTCAATGCGTGTACTCTAGTTATATATCCAACAGAAATGCATTAAATGGCATGTAAAATAATGCTCATGGTAGTAGTATTTGTAATTGTTCTAAAAAGAAACAGCTCAAATACCTATAAATTAAGGAAGGATTAATAATTATAGCAAATTCTTATAATGGAACAATATAGAGAAATTGAAAGGAATGAACCACGTGTACATGCAACAAAGTGGATACATTTTATCAACATAATGCTTAAAAAAAGAAATCATAAACAAGAAGAAAATATATTAAGGTTGTATTTATAAAGAGTTCAAAAATGAGGCAAACTCACATCAATTTCTGCAATAAATGAATCATCTTGAAAATTGTATTTACAACTTCACAACTTCCTGTGTTAAAGTCAGGAAATTTTCTTTCTATATTTCACATAAAATTCTAGTTTTGATTTTTAACAACTGACCTAATTGGTTTCTAATGTTCTAGGAAAAGACTTACAATCATTTTTCCAGGTTTCTGTACCTTCTCTGGTTCTCTGGTTTTCAAGTGAGAAAAGCTACACCTAAGCACCCCCATGAATTATACTGGAAAGTTTTTCACCTCTCTTTTTTGAGCAGAGATTTAGGAAAGTTGGCATTTGGATCCAAGTGACCCAAGCTTTAGGGCAGAATGAAAATTGCAAATCAGTGCAAGTTACTTTTTCTCATATTTGCATGTAATCAAAGTTGAATCCAGCCCTTCAATCAAAATTACAGATCGAGTGTTACTGCCTGAGATTGGCAGAACTGTTTGATAGGAATGAAAATGTTTTTATGTTAATATAAAATTTGTGCCCACATGTATGAAGGATTTTTCTATTAAAACTGTACAATTAAGCATAAGATGTGCCACACTGCAAGAGATATGGCACCATGAAACTAACTACAACTGTATACTATTGGGGCTCAGAACATGATACTGAAAATATATCGCTCTTTGACATGCTGGACTAAACAGGAAGCCTCAAATTCTCTGTCTGAAGTTTTCCCTTCTGTCTATGTCTCTGATCCTCTTTCCTGAAGCACCAGAGGAAATTCTCTCTGGAATTTCCTTATCTGATTAAGAAAATTTCTTTCTAGAAGAAGTGCAATTTTTAAAAGAGTCCTTGTCTAGGAATCTCATCAAATGACCAGGATAAGATACTGGATCAAATAACCACTGGATAAGATACTTGGAGTTGTCAACATGCCTAGACAGACTTCTCAGTTGTTCTTATGAAGGCAGCTCCAAGAGATTCCCTGGGTGACTTTATCTGCATAATAAGACAACCTTTGTTCACAGTGAAGTTCTGGCCCTAACCTTCCCTCCACCTCCCCTAGAGCTCAGAGGAAATTTGTCCTAGGCCATTGCTCTTTAGATTATTCATTTCCTCTGGAAATCATTTATTCTTACATCCCTCTTTTTCCTCTCCCCAATTAAGAATATACTTAAGAGTCAATTGTCTGGCCCCCGCTTTGAGTCTCATACTTGGTATATGGCTCCCATGTATATATGCACATTAATAAAAACTGGTGTTTTTTCTTATTTATCTATTTTCAGTTTATTTTCAATGAACCCTCAGAGCAGGTGAAAACTTTCTCTTGGCTTCTTACAATACTTGGTTCTCTTTTAATGTATGTCAGTTGAATTGGAGTATATGCTACTGATGGGAGAATTAAAATAATTATTGATAAAAACATTTTGGAATTGTTTGATTGTATCCATAAACTGCCATAGTTGGCTGATGTATCATAAGATTTATTTGAGTGACTTTACTCTAACAAATTTGTCTCCAGTATTGAGTATGTTGAATACTATATACTATTTTTCAAAACTCGAAAATATTTTATACTATTTTTAAATATTACTTCTTTATTTCAATATTAAAGCAGAAAAAACATTCCACTATTTTGCTCTGGACACAAACCACTTGTTTGCTCTCTTGTTTGCCATTTTTTGGGGGGTAATATCTGTTAGTGAGCTCATAATATTTATCATAATTCACATTATATGTATTATATTGTTATATTATATCTACCCATTCATAAGATCCATTTCTACTCATATATCTCAGGTGTGTGTTGGTATAAAATTCACAAAATCTTACAAGTCTTTTGGTCTGAATTTTACTTTGTCCTGTATCACATTTTGTACCTTGTCATTTGGGGCCTGCTGGGAATTGAGTGTTATCATATATTTAAACATAAGAGGAGGCAGGGATATATATAGAGGGGTATCAGCATTCCTCTGTAAGCCAGACAGCTCAAGGTAAGTCATTACAGGTTTTTAAGGCAAGGGAAGGAAGACTAACCTTCTCAGCGAGGGGAGGAAGAGTGCATCTCCTGGCAACGGTGCACCAGCAGAATTTAGGGGTTCAAGATCCTCCAGATTCTTTGGGTCTGCCATTACAGGCCCACCCCAATTTTTGAGGTCCTATTTCTTTTTTAGCAAATTTCCTGACTTTAACACAGGAAGTCGTGAAGTTGTAAATACAATTTTCAAGATGATTTATTTATTGCAGAAATTGATTTGAGTTTGCTTTTCAGAAATTTTAGTACTTCTGCTACAGGAGATAAGGACTTTTTTGAAGACAGTCGTAGGAATGTTATGTTAGTTTACATAATCCTAAGCTAGTAATTCAGAGCCTTCAGTTCATAATTTTTCTTTCTCCAAGTTTTCTAGCACACTTATGAGTCAGCAACGAACCCTATTCTACTTATTTTCACTAAAATGTTCTATGGCAGCCTCACTCAACGTCTTGCCTTCTATAGGAACTTGATTATAAATTATTTTGTAAGTGATCATCTATGGACGATAATTTAAATAACTGTTGTGTCACCACATGCCAGGGATTGCCAGTGTCTCCTTTACTGTTGGAAACAGGGTCATGAATATCCTTAAATCTAATTATATGAGACAACTAATACCAGACAACTCCTACCTAGACTTGGAATTTGATTCTGTCATGATCCACAGTCTCATTCTGAGTCTCAGGCAGAAGGGGCAGTTGTACTTGAAGTGTAGCTGTGGCTATTTTCATGGTGATCATCAAAATACAAGAAGGCCCGGACAAACTGATAATGCATTTTGAAGATCTCTGCTCATATACATTCTGCTAATATTCTAAAGCAATTCACAGACAAGTACAATATTAATGGGCATAGAAATTATACTTTGCCCACAGTGGGAGAGCACAGCAAAGTTACATGCAAAGGCTGTGAGTAATACTATTAAAGGGAATAAATAATTGGGGCTAAAAATCCAATATACTATCATCTCCCAAGCTGAACTTTCTTAACCATAGATGTCAATAAACATAAAAGTGGAGAATGGTTAAAACTAAAATATAGTACAGATAAGTGATAAAACAAAAATAAATTGATCTTGAGAGAAGAGAAATTTTCTTCTCTAAAAAGAAATATTAAAACAGTTTTGTGATAAAAATAAAAAATTCTAGTAAAATGTGCAATTTTCTAAAAAGTATAGATTATCACAATTTTCTTGTGAAGAAATGCTCTTGCATATGTCAAAAATAATGAAAGAAATTTGCTTGTATTATTATACTGTCTCACAAATTATCTTTTCCAAAAGAGTTGTAGGTTATATTTAAGATTTTATTTATAATAAACATCACACACTGGGACCTGTTGTGGGGTGGGGGTAGGGGGGAGGGGGGAGGGATAGCATTAGGAGATATACCTAATGCTAAATGATGAGTTAATGGGTGCAGCACACCAGCATGGCACATGTATACATATGTAACAAACCTGCACGTTGTGCACATGTACCCTAAAACTTAAAAGTATAATAATAATACAATTAAAAAAAAAAAGAAGAGGAAGAAAGAAAATGGAAAATAAAAGAAAAAAATATTAAGTTATTTAAAAATCTAAACACCTGATTGTAAAAATAATACCTATGTATTATTGCTATATTATAAAATTTTAGATCTGGCTACCATCATAAAAAAAAATGACATACCAAAGAAATGCTGATTCCAGAAATGTGAAGATGGTTTAACATATGGTAATATATTATGATAATCAACTCACTAATAGATTTAAGAGGGAAATAGTATGTTTATAAAATAGTTGTGGACACACTCTTTAAATAAATTTAGTACCCAATTATAATAGAAAATTTAACCAACTAAAGAAAGACTTTCTTTCCCTAATATAATTTGTCCCCTAAACAACTACAGGCAGTCTTGTAACAAATGCTTATCATATTATGAGTTCCACAGAAAAGAGGCTTGAGGTAATCTTATATCCTAGTAATTTATTTGAGCCTGCATTACCATGGATGCAGGAATGGAAGTAAAGGATGAGTTAGGCAAAAAAAGGAAGAGAGCAAATACAAGACTTATTTAGCTGGCTGTCACTTCATAATCACAATTGATTTCTTAGTATGTGTTTAAAAGGAGTCTGTGTGAAATTTCTGTCTCTATCCAAGGGAAGAAATAAAAAGAATGTATATATTGGCTCTCATCTTTCATTGGTCAAAGTTTTCAGGGTGTCCCCTCTGTGCATTTCTAAACTATATTTTCTAGCCTCTCTAACCAGCCCCTGGTGTAGCAAGATCCCAGGAGAGCAGCAACAGCACTTACGGCATAAGCAGGGCACATTGAAAAAAAATAAAAAAAGCAAGGATGACCAGCAGTCTGTTGTTGGCCAGCAGCATGCAACTTCATGTGCATTTGTGTGGATGTTGACAGACTCTTGCAGGTTCTCACACTTCGGCTGCTGCAGGTAAATCCCAAGACAGGAAAAGAGAGGTGGGTAGTATCAGGCTTAATGACTGAGGGGAAATGCAGTCAGGCTGCACTCATCTCCTTGGAGCAGCTTCAAGCAGGGTCCAGCCAGGCCAGCAAGAGGCAGAGTATCAGAATGATATGACTCCAGTTTCAAAGGCCTGTCACAGCTCAATGAGACTCCTCAAAAGAGAAACCACCTCTCTGACATGTTTAAGAACGCAGTTGGCAAAAAACAAAACAAACCAATGAAACCTATAGAAAGTGTTTCTGGGCAATATATAATTGAGTCTGGTATAGAGGATCAATATAAAAATATTTTCACTGATAAATAAGGCGAAAATGCTCTTTAACATCTGTAGAACTCAACATTGTTCTAGCACTTTTAGCTAATGTAATAGGACAAGGAATATAAACTCATCTAGGAACTGGAATGAGATAGACAAAGTTACAATATAATGATGTGATGATGTCACTGCTTAAATGAACTCCTAAAGAATCAACAGGTAGTATTAGAATAAGAAAAGATAACAAGGTTCTTCATATAACATCGATTTACCAAAAAACAATGTATCTATTGCCAACAATAAATTACTATATGTAAATTTAAAAAATTCTTTGGCCAGGCGTCATGGCTCATGTCTGTAATCCCAACATGTTGGGAGGCCCAGGCGGGTGGATTGCTTGAGTCCAGGGGCTTGAGACCAGCCTGGGAAACCTGGTGAAACCCTGTCTCTACTAAGAATACAAAAATTAGCGGTGCATGGTGGCACACACCTGTAGTGTCAGCTACTCAGTAAGCTGAGGTGGGAGGATCTGATCTTGGGAGGCTGACGCAGTGAGCCGAGATTGTGCCACTGCACTCCAGCCTGGGCAACTGGAGTGAGACCTTGTTTCAAAAACAAAACAAAACAAAATAAAAATTATTTCCATTATAGTGAATATATGTATATAAAAATAAATATAACAAAAATGTGGAAGTTATTTATTAAAAAGTAAACATAAAGAACATGAAAAAAACCTGTATAGATGAAGAGATGTATCATGTTCATAGATAAACTGAATATTATAAAATATTATTTCTTTCTAGATTAATATAGTCAATGCAAGTTGTGGCAGTCTCATTAAAGTTTTGCGGAAGTTGTGAAAAATGAAAGATACATATAGAAAATTAACAGTTCGGAGATAGGCAAGAAAACTTGGAAAAAGAAGAAGGTAAGTTCTCTACTGGGTATCAAGACTTATTATAGTGTAATTATGAAAATTGAAAGAATTTCGGCACAGAAGGATGCAATAGACAAAAGGGAATAGTAAGGCAGAATATATTTAGATAATTTACTTTTTATGCACATGTAATTTGTCTTATAATAAGATTATCATTAGAAATTAGTAGATGTGTTTTTTGCAGTAAATTGTGTTTGGATAATGGACTTTTCATAAGGAGGAAAATCAATTTGTAACTTGTATCACAAAAAATAGTCCAAAAGGACTAAGATCTAAACATTAAGAACAAAATTTAAAGCTAAGAAAAATGTAAATTATTTTATAAATTCAAGGTAGGTGAGGATTTTATCTGAAAGATACAAAAACCACAAAACATAAAGTAAAAGTTTGATAAGTTTTAAATTCTTTGGAAAGATCTTTTAATTAATCCAGCTAAGTTAGCTGTCTGACCCTAGTCTAATTATACATCTAGGCATTTGGTAATGAATACAGAAAGAGTATTAAAACTAGGATTATATGGATGAAAATAAAAATACTCATTTTACCTAATTAAAAAAATCATGTTTTTAGATGACATTCTCAATGTTGTGATGACATCAATTCTTGCCAAATTCAGGTATACATGTAAGATGTTAAGGCAAACATTGCCATTTTTTTCTCATTTAGAGTAGTTTATTATGCTAAGGGCCTGGGAAACATTTTAGATTCAGTAAAAAACTTACCTAGAAGAATAAAGGAGAATGAATACTAGAAAAAGACTGAAAAAAAAAATGTGTAAAGATGCACAGAATGAGGAACATCTGTTGGTAAAATATATTATAAAAATACTAAAAAGATATCCAGATAGTAAAAAGCTCAGAAACATGAAAAATCTCTTTCACTTACTACTGGTAGAAGCATATAGTGGGATATAGTGAATGCGAATTTAGCATAAAAATACATACACTTTATGTATCTATGTACACATACTTTTTGATATGCATGTATAACTACATATTTCTGAAACAATTTTAAAAATAATCATGAAATGATTACAGATATGCAAAAACAGTTATAGAGCTATGTATAGTTTGTTAACATTAAGATAAAAGCCTTAACATTTTTTTATGCTTAAAAACATTATAATGCTTCAATATAGCAGAACACACATTTGTCATTAAAAGAGATATAGAGCAGCATTGCTCAGAGTTCAGCAGAATATTCATAGTTGTTACAAAAAAAAGTTCTTAATTTTTAAATATTTTAGGCAATGCTGGCTTAAGCGACTTCAACCTTTTTGTTTTTAAATCATAAGCTTTCTGTATACTCTTAGTATGTAAAAGGAAGTGCTGTATATGGAGTTTCCCAAATTTCCTTTTCTGTGAAATCCTTTTCTGTTTTAGAAAATACCTTTTAATTCTAACATTTTCAGAAATTTAATTTGATAAATTCTAATATTGAGGGATTATGTATCAGTGAGGAACAATTTCATTTTTTAGAACATGTAGACTGGGCGTGGTGGTTCACACCTGTAATCCTAGCACTTTGGGAGGCCAAGGAGGATAGATTATTTGAGGTCATGAGTTTCAGACCATCCTAGCCAACATGGTGAAATCCCATCTCTACTAAAAATACAAAAATTAGCCATGCATGGTGTTATGTGTCTGTAATCCCAGCTACTCAGGAGGCTGAGGCAGGGAGAATCACTTGAACCTGAGAGGCAGAGGTTGCAGTGATCCAAGATTGCGCCACTGTATTCCAAGCAGGGCAATGGGGCGAGACTCCATTTCAAAGAAAACCAAAAACCAAAAAACAAAACAAAAAAAGTGTAGGCACATGTGTAGGTTTGGATGGAACAATAAACACTGCAGAGATTCAGGGGATTGTGGCAGATGGATGTGAGGTAGGACTAGATTGCAGCTCTGGACAGACCAGCATGTGAATGCTTGTATTGTGAATTTTAGCTACAAATCCACTGCAAGAACAAACCAGTAATCCCAAGAGGACCCACAGATCCTCTGAAGGAAGCAGACTGCTCCTGCAGGACCCAGGAGACACCCAAATACAGTGACTGCCCCAACTGCAGGAGTAGGAAAGGGAGACCCTCCTCTTCTGAACACACACCACCACTGGAGAACTGAAGGTCTGTTTGCAGAAGTTTCTGGCTTTACCTTGAGCTGAGTCAAGTTAGAGAGCTGAGTGAAATGCAGGGGTAGAGGAAGCAGGGCAGAAAGGCCCTGGGAGCTCACTGGGTCCCCAAACAGCCCATTCCTGCCTGGCACCATAGTACTCCATCAGGAGGGTGGCCAGAGGAGCAGGGGGTAAAACTCCACAGGCAGAAGAAATCTCTAGCTGAACTTTGTAACAATTTGAACTGGTCCAGAAGCCTCCTGGCCAGAACTTGGGGGAGGGTGTGAATCGGTCATGCAGACTTCACAGGCGGGGGAAGAACTAAAGCCCTTTTCTCTCATGGCTGGGAGGCAGATAGCCTTGGGCAAGTTTTCAAGCCCATCTTGCCCTCTGCCTGGAAACAGAGTCGGGGCTGTTGGCTGGGAGGGGCATGGTGGGAGTGAGACCAGCCCTTCAGTTTGCATGGGAGCTGGGTGAGACCTGTGACTGTTGGCTTTCCCCCACTTTCCTGACAACCTGCAAAACTCAGCAGAGGCAGCCATAATCCTCCTAGGTACCCAACTCCAGTGACCTGGGAATCTCATCCCCATCCCCCACAGCAGTCACAGCAAGACCCACAGAAGGAGAGTCTGAGCTCAGACATGCCGAGCCCTGCCCCCACCTGATGGTCCTTCCCTATCCACCCTGGTAGTGGAAGACAAAGGGTATATAATTCTGGGAGATCTAGGGCCACATCCACTGCCAGTCCCTCACCACACTACTACAGCTGATGCTTTCTGGAAAGCACCACCTCCTGGTAGGAGGCCAATCAGCACAAAAGTAAAGCATTAAACCACCAAAGATAAGGACCCCCATGGAGTCCATTGCACCCTCCATCACCTCAGCTGGAACATGCACTGCTGTCCAAGGCTGAGAGTCCCATAAATTGTTCACATCACAGGACTCTGTGCAGACAACTCCCAGTACCAGACTGGAGCCAGTAGACTTGCTAACAAGTTGTCATCTCCGTCTATTACAGTATTTGCTCTAATCATATTTGACTTATATACCTGGGAGCTCCAGTGTTGGGTGCATATATATTTACAATTGTTATATCCTTTTGATGAGTTGACCCCTTTATCTTTATATGTTGACCTTCTTTGTCTCTTCATAGTTTTTGTCTTGAAATGTATTTTGTCTAATATTAGTATAGCTATTCCTCTTTTTTTGGCTTCTGTTGCCATGGAATGTCTTTTTCCATCCCTTTATTTTCTATCTGTTCATGTCTGTATAGGCAAATTGTGTTTCTTATAGGCAACTGATTAGCTAGACTATGCCTTTTGATTGGAGAGTTTAGTCCATTTACATTCAATGTTACTATTGCTGTTTTCTGGTTATGTTGTGGTCTGCTCTTCTTTCTTTCCTTCCTATCTTTCTTTAGTGAAGGTTATTTTCTCTGGTGATATGATACAGTTTCTTGCTTTTTATTTTTTTGTGTGTATCCATTGTATTATGTTTTTTGATTTGCGATTACTATGAGGCTTGCAAATACTATCTTGTAACCCATTATTTCAAGCTGATAGCAACTTAGCACTGTTTGCATAAGCAAACAAACAAGCACAAAAACTAAACAAATGAAGACTCTACACATTAACACCATCTTCTCAGTTTTTAACTTTTTGTTGTCACTATTTATATGTCATTGTGCTGTCTATATCTTCAGAGGTTGCAGGAACTATTTTTTTTTTTTTTGTCAGTTCATGATTTAATTTTTGTACTTTAGCAAGGTTTACACACCACATTTACAGTGTTATACTAGTCTGTGTTTTTCTGCCTCCTTACATTACCAGTGAGTTTTAATAGCTTTAGGTGATTACATATTGCTCATTAATGCCCTTTTCTTTCTGATTGAAGTAATCCCTTTAACATTTCTTATAGGACAGATCTGGTGTTGATGAAATCCCTCAGCTTTTGTTGGTTTGGAAAAGTCTTTATTTCTCTTTCATGTTTGAAGAATATTTTCTCCAGTAACACTATTCTGGGCTAAAAGTTTTTTCCTTCAGCACTTCTAATATGTCATGCCACTGTCTCCTGGCCTTTTTCCACTGAGAAGTCTGCTGCCAGATGTAGTGGAGCTCCATTGTACATTATTTGTTTCCTTTCTTTTGCTGCTTTAGAATCCTTTCTTTATCCTTGACCTTAGGGAAATTGATTATTAAACTCCTTGAGGCAGTCTTCTTCAATTTTACCCGGCATTTTTTGTTGAGAAAAACGATTAATTCCTTTCGAATTGCAATAGTACCTTTTTTTGAAAGCAATTGACCATGAATGTTGGTGTTAGTTTCTGGACTCTCAGTTGTGTTTCATTGTTCTTTTTGTCTACTGTAATGCGAGTTCCGTAGAATCCTGATTAGGGCAGCTTTGAAGTAAGCTTTGAAATCAGAAAGTATAATCCTCCAAATTTCTTATTTTTTAACAATTTCTTTTTGTGATCTTGTCACTTGGCATTTCCAGATATATTTTAGGAGCGGTTTTCCAGTTTCTGTGAAAAAAGTCTTCTGGGATTTGGTAGGGATTGCACTGAATATATAAAAGTTGACTCTTCACCTATAAAGACTCTCCTTGTGCTGGATTTCAGTTCAGCTGGTCATCGTTGCTTGTACAACTCTGCGATGAATTGAAAATATTATTTTGGCCTTTTGTTTCTCTTATCCTAGTTGTTGGAGAAGGATGTCATGCCTCTCTTAACCTCGTGTGTTCTGCTCAAAAATGGAGGTTCTCAGCCAGGTGTGGTTGTCCATGCCTGTATCCAAGCACTTTGGGAGGCCAAGATGAGGGGACCACTTGAGCACATGAGTTGAAGACCAGACTGGGCAACATAGGGAGACTCTGTATCTATAAAAAAATTAAAAAAAATTATCTGGGTGTTTTGGTGCATGCCTGTAGTCCCAGCTACTCCAGAAGGTGAGGTGGGAGGACCACTTGGGCCCAAAAGTTTGAGACTGCAGTGAGCTGTAATCAAGCCACTACACTCCAGCCTCGGTGACAGAGCAAGACCCTGTCTCCCTCCCTCCACCCAAAACAAGGAAGTTCTCACTGGTATCTTTTATGTATCAAGTAACACATGATGATATGAAAAATTAATAATCCTTGATTCCTGCCTGTACCAGACAGGTAAAATTGAAAGCAGTTATACAAATAGTATATTAACTCCTCATAAATACTATCCAGAGAGAATATTATTATCATCTGTATTTTACAGATGATTATACCAAGGCAGAGAGTAGTTGTAAAATGAGGTCTGTCTGGAGCATAGCTATATGAAGCAGAAAACCTGGTTCTTGGCAGTCTGACTCCAAAATCCTCTCTTAGAAACAATTATACTGTAAAAATGAAAAATAAGGAGGAGCCAAGATGGCCGAATAGGAACAGCTCCGGTCTACAGCTCCCAGCGCGAGCGACGCAGAAGACGGGTGATTTCTGCATTTCCATCTGAGGTACCGTGTTCATCTCACTAGGGAGTGCCAGACAGTGGGCGCAGGTCAGTGGGTGAGCACACCGTGCGCCAGCCGAAGCAGGGGCGAGGCATTGCCTCACTCGGGAAGTGCAAGGGGTCAGGGAGTTCCCCTTCCAGGGGTGACAGACGGCACCTGGAAAATCGGGTCACTCCCACCCAAATACTGTGCTTTTCCGACGGGCTTAGGAAACGGTGCCCCAGGAGAGTATAGCCTGCACCTGGCTCAGAGGGTCCTACGCCCACGGAGTCTCGCTGATTGCTAGCACAGCAGTCTGAGATCAAACAGCAAGTCGGCAGCGAGGCTGGGGGAGGGGCGCCCGCCATTGCCCAGGCTCGCTTAGGTAAACAAAGCAGCCTGGAAGCTTGAACTGGGTGGAGCCCAGCACAGCTCAAGGAGGCCTGCCTGCCTCTGTAGGCTCCACCTCTGGGGGCAGGGCACAGACAAACAAAAAGACAGCAGTAACCTCTGCAGACTTAAATGTCCCTGTCTGACAGCTGTGAGGAGAGCAGTGGTTCTCCCAGCATGCAGCTGGAGATCTGAGAACGGGCTGACTGCCTCCTCAAGTGGGTCCCTGACCCCTGACCCCCGAGCAGCCTAACTGGGAGGCACCCCCCAGCAGGGGCAGACTGACACCTCACACGGCTGGCCAGGTACTCCAACAGACCTGCAGCTGAGGGTTCTGTCTGTTAGAAGGAAAACTGACAGAAAGGACATCCACACCAAAAACCCATCTGTACATCACCATCATCAAAGACCAAAAGTAGATAAAACCACAAAGATGGGGAAAAAACAGAGCAGAAAAACTGGAAACTCTAAAAACCAGAGTACCTCTCCTCCTCCAAAGGAACGCAGTTCCTCACCAGCAACGGAACAAAGCTGGACGGAGAATGACTTTGACGAGCTGAGAGAAGAAGGCTTCAGACGATCAAATTACTCCGAGCTACGGGAGGATATTCAAACCAAAGGCAAAGAAGTTGAAAACTTTGAAAAAAATTTAGAAGAATGTGTAACTAGAATAACCAATACAGAGAAGTGCTTAAAGGAGCTGATGGAGCTGAAAACCAAGGCTGGAGAACTACATGAAGAATGCAGAAGCCTCAGGAGCCGATGCGATCAAATGGAAGAAAGGGTATCAGCCCTGGAAGATGAAATGAATGAAATGAAGTGAGAAGGGAAGTTTAGAGAAAAAAGAATAAAAAGAAACGAGCAAAGCCTCCAAGAAATGTGGGACTACGTGAAAAGACCAAATCTACGTCTGATTGGTGTACCTGAAAGTGACGGGGAGAATGGAAACAAGTTGGAAAACACTCTGCAGGATATTATCCAGGAGAACTTCCCCAATCTAGCAAGGCAGGCCAACATTCAGATTCAGGAAATACAGAGAACGCCACAAAGATACTCCTCGAGAAGAGCAACTCCAAGACACATAATTGTCAGATTCACCAAAGTTGAAATGAAGGAAAAAATGTTAAGGGCAGCCAGAGAGAAAGGTCGGGTTACCATCAAAGGGAAGCCCATCAGACTAACAGTGGCTCTCTCGGCAGAAACCCTACAAGCCAGAAGAGAGTGGGGGCCAATATTCAACATTCTTAAAGAAAAGAATTTTCAACCCAGAATTTCATATCCTGCCAAACTAAGCTTCATAAGTGAAGGAGAAATAAAATACTTTACAGACAAGCAAATGCTGAGAGATTTTGTCACCACCAGGCCTGCCCTAAAAGAGCTCCTGAAGGAAGCGCTAAACATGGAAAGGCACAACCGGTACCAGCCACTGCAAAATCATACCGAAATGTAAAGACCATCGAGACTAGGAAGAGACTGCATCAACTAACGAGCAAAATATCCAGCTAACATCATAATGACAGGATCAAATTCACACATAACAATATTAACTTTAAATGTAAATGGACTAAATGCTCCAATTAAAAGACACAGACTGGCAAATTGGATAAAGACTCAAGACCCATCAGTGTGCTGTATTCAGGAATCCCATCTCACGTGCAGAGACACACATAGGCTCAAAATAAAAGGATGGAGGAAGATCTACCAAGCAAATGGAAAACAAAAAAAGGCAGGGGTTGCAATCCTAGTCTCTGATAAAACAGATTTTAAACCAACAAAGATCAAAAGAGACAAAGAAGGCCATTACATAATGGTAAAGGGATTAATTCAACAAGAAGAGCTAACTATCGTAAATATATATGCACCCAATACAGGAGCACCCAGATTCATAAAGCAAGTCCTGAGTGACCTACAAAGAGACTTAGACTCCCACACATTAATAATGGGAGACTTTAACACTCCACTGTCAACATTAGACAGATCAACGAGACAGAAAGTCAACAAGGATACCCAGGAATTGAACTCAGCTCTGCACCAAGCGGACCTAATAGACATCTACAGAACTCTCCACCCCAAATCAACAGAATATACATTTTTTTCAGCACCACACCACACCTATTCCAAAATTGACCATATACTTGGAAGTAAAGCTCTCCTCAATAAATGTAAAAGAACAGAAATTGTAACAAACTGTCTCTCAGATCACAGTGCAATCAAGCTAGAACTCAGGATTAAGAATCTCACTCAAAACCGCTCAACTACGTGGAAACTGAACAACCTGCTCCTGAATGACTACTGGGTACATAACGAAATGAAGGCAGAAATAAAGATGTTCTTTGAAACCAACGAGAACCAAGACACAACATACCAGAATCTCTGGGATGCATTCAAAGCAGTGTGTAGAGGGAAATTTATAGCACTAAATGCCCACAAGAGAAAGCAGGAAAGATCCAAAATTGACACCCTAACATCACAATTAAAAGAACTAGGAAAGCAAGAGCAAACACATTCAAAAGCTAGCAGAAGGCAAAAAATAACTAAAATCAGAGCAGAACTGAAGGAAATAGAGACACAAAAAAACCCTTCAAAAAATCAATGAATCCAGGAGCTGGTTTTTTGAAAGGATCAACAAAATTGATAGACCACTAGCAAGATTAATAAAGAAAAAAAGAGAGAAGAATCAAATAGATGCAGTAAAAAATGATAAAGGGGATATCACCACCGATCCCACAGAAATACAAACTACCATCAGAGAATATTACAAACACCTCTATGCAAATAAACTAGAAAATCTAGAAGAAATGGATAAATTCCTCAACACATACACCCTCCCAAGACTAAACCAGGAAGAAGTTGAATCTCTGAATAGACCCATAACAGGAGCTGAAATTGTGGCAATAATCAATAGCTTACCAACCAAAAAAAGTCCAGGACCAGATGGGTTCACAGCCGAATTCTACCAGAGGTACAAGGATGAGCTGGTACCATTCCTTCTGAAACTATTCCAATCAATAGAAAAAGAGGGAATCCTCCCTAACTCATTTTATGAGGCCAGCATCATCCTGATACCAAAGCCTGGCAGAGACACAACAAAAAAAGAGAATTTTAGACCAATATCCTTGATGAACATTGATGCAAAAATCCTCAATAAAATACTGGCAAACAGAATCCAGCAGCACATCAAAAAGCTTATCCACCATGATCAAGTGGGCTTCATCCCTGGGATGCAAGGCTGGTTCAATATACGCAAATCAATAAATGTAATCCAGCATATAAACAGAACCAAAGACAAAAACCACATGATTATCTCAATAGATGCAGAAAAGGCCTTTGACAAAATTCAACAACTCTTCATGCTAAAAACTCTCAATAAATTAGGAATTGATGGGACGTATCTCAAAATAATAAGAGCTATTTGTGACAAACCCACAGCCAATATCATACTGAATGGGCAAAAACTGGAAGCATTCCCTTTGAAAACTGGCACAAGACAGGGATGCCCTCTCTCACCACTTCTATTCAACATAGTGTTGGAAGTTCTGGCCAGGGCAATTAGGCAGGAGAAGGAAATCAAGGGTATTCAATTAGGAAAAGAGGAAGTCAAATTGTCCCTGTTTGCAGATGACATGATAGTATATCTAGAAAACCCCATTGTCTCAGCCCAAAATCTCCTTAAGCTGATAAGCAACTTCAGCAAAGTCTCAGGATACAAAATCAATGTGCAAAAATCACAAGCATTCTTATACATCAATAACAGACAGACAGAGAGCCAAATCATGAGTGAACTCCCATTCACAATTGCTTCAAAGAGAATAAAATACCTAGGAGTCCAACTTACAAGGGATGTGAAAGACCTCTTCAAGGAGAACTACAAACCACTGCTTAAGGAAATAAAAGAGGATACAAACAAATGGAAGAACATTCCATGCTCATGGGTAGGAAGAATCAATATCATGAAAATGGCCATCCTTCCCAAGGTAATTTACAGATTCAATGCCATCCCCATCAAGCTACCAATGACTTTCTTCACAGAATTGGAAAAAACTACTTTAAAGTTCATATGGAACCAAAAAAGAGCCCGCATCGCCAAGTCAATCCTAAGCCAAAAGAACAAAGCTGGAGTCATCACACTACCTGACTTCAAACTATACTACAAGGCTACAGTAACCAAAACAGCATGGTACTGGTACCGAAACAGAGATATAGATCAATGGAACAGAACAGAGCCGTCAGAAATAATGCCACATATCTACAAGTATCTGATCTTTGACAAACCTGACAAAAACAAGAAATGGGGAAAGGATTCCCTATTTAATAAATGGTGCTGGGAAAACTGGCTAGCCATATGTAGAAAGCTGAAACTGGATCCCTTCCTTACACCTTATACAAAAATCAATTCAAGATGGATTAAAGACTTAAATGTTAGACCTAAAACCATAAAAACCCTAGAAGAAAACCTAGGCATTACCATTCAGGACATAGGCATGGGCAAGGACTTCATGTCTAAAACACCAAAAGCAATGGCAACAAAAGCCAAAATTGACAAATGGGATCTAATTAAACTCAAGAGCTTCTACACAGCAAAAGAAACTACCATCAGAGTGAACAGGCAACCTACAAAATGGGAGAAAATTTTCACAACCTACTCATCTGACAAAGGGCTAATATCCAGAATCTACAATGAACTCCAACAAATTTACAAGAAAAAAACAAACAACCCCATCAAAAAGTGGGCGAAGGACATGAACAGACACTTCTCAAAAGAAGACATTTATGCAGCCAAAAAACACATGAAAAAATGCCCACCATCACTGGCCATCAGAGAAATGCAAATCAAAACCACAATGAGATACCATCTCACACCAGTTAGAATGGCAATCATTAAAAAGTCAGGAAACAACAGGTGCTGGAGAGGATGTGGAGAAATAGGAACACTTTTACACTGTTGGTGGGATTGTAGACTAGTTCAACCCTGTGGAAGTCAGTGTGGCGATTCCTCAGGGATCTAGAAGTAGAAATTCCATTCGACCCAGCCATCCCATTACTGGGTATATACCCAAAGGACTATAAATCATGCTGCTATAAAGACACATGCACACGTATGTTTATTGCGGCATTATTCACAATAGCAAAGACTTGGAACCAACCCAAATGTCCAACAATGATAGACTGGATTAAGAAAATGTGGCACATATACACCATGGAATACTATGCAGCCATAAAAAATGATGAGTTCACGTCCTTTGTAGGGACATGGATGAAATTGGAAATCATCATTCTCAGTAAACTATCGCAAGAACAAAAAACCAAACACCGCATATTCTCACTCATAGGTGGGAATTGAACAGTGAGAACACATGGACACAGGAAGGGGAACATCACACTTCGGGGACTGTTGTGGGGTGGGGGGAGGGGGGAGGGATAGCATTGAGAGATATACCTAATGCTAGATGACGAGTTGGTGGGTGCAGCGCACCAGCATGGCACATGTATACATATGTAACTTACCTGCACATTGCGCACATGTACCATAAAATCTAAAGTATAATAATAATAATAATAATAATAATAATAATAAAAGGAAAAAAAAACAATAAATAAAACACAAGACAAAAAAAAAAAAAAAGAAAAATAAATAAAATCCAAGATTGGAGACTGATTGTAACATCTATTCATCTTAAACCGTTAAGTAATCAAAAATAAATTAAACAGAGGAAAACAAAACCAAATATTCATATAGAAAGAAGTCTAGACTCTTCAATGGAAAACATGTGTTGTTCAAGTGACCCACAATAGTTACACAATTGCTGAGCATTTTAATTAAACAATAAATATTTAAGTATTAACTAGACTCAAGAGAATAACTTAGTGAAAGGCCTAAGCATGAGTGGTAAGTTTGATAAATATTGAATATGGGTCAAAAAGCCCAAATGGGAAAATAGGGCTATTTCCACCTGGATGATTTCCCTAAAATTAATTTTCCATTTTGGAAATTATAGGACAACAATTCCTCCTATTCATGAGGGGTGAGTATGTGTGTATGTGTGTGAGTGTGTTTGTATTAATGAGCTTGTTAACAATAAGTTATACAAAAGTATTACTTAGTAGCAACCAGGTTTTAAGGACTATTGGCCTTTTTGAGGTTCCTAAGAAAACCTTGAATGCTTTTGGTAGGAAAAGTTGGGATTCACTCTACATATTACTGGCGTTGAAAAAAATAAATCTACTTTGGTGATGATCCCAGCTATCTTCAAGCTCCATTCACCAGGCTATACAACCAATGTGTCATATATGTATTGGGTTGTAAAATATCTCTAACAACTGAAGTTGCTGAACACAAATTATGGAGAGGTGAAACAGGGAAAAAATTGCAGAACAATTAAAACACTCTTCCTTGGCATGTTAGTAGATGAGAATTCAGCTTTCACTTCAACATCAATATGGAAAATTTTATCTTACAGCAAGGATGTTGTGTTTGAATAGTAGTTAATTTGAGCTGTTTCGGAAATTATCATGTTTTCCATAAAGATAGCATTGATTTCATCCATTGGCATATTGAGATGCTTTCCTGTTTGACACTGGTCACAGAATTTAAAAGGAACAAGAACATTACTGCACATTCGGGAATCAGTTACACATAGAAGTTAAGTTAAGGTCAGGACCTTAAAGGGAATCTTGACCAGTGATATTAGGCCTACTTTTTAAAACATTCAGACATGATGAATTTGCTACCATTTTTTCAATAACAGCAATGATATATTTATTTTTCCCATGGACACCTAAATTAAGCTTGTAGTGTATTTTTATATTTCAACATTTTTGTCTTTGAGTCCTTTTAGGAGTTGTTAAACAATCCTAAAATTTCCCTTACAGTATGCTGTTAACTAATTATATTTTTTCAAAGTCCTTTGGCATAATGATTGATTAAAGAAAGTATCTCCAGTGTAATTACACTTGCTTATAACAAAAGAGTATTTGAAATTTGAAGAAAAAAAGGTTAGACAAATTTATAATGAAATATAAATAAATATGTATAATATATAAGGCATTATTAATAAATGTATGTGAAATAACCATCATAGAATGAAATTTATTGAAGTAAAAATACATTCTAAATTAGAATAGAAAAGGGCTTGGAAAATATTGTTTAATAATATGTTATATAAATACAAAACTGTAAATATTACTCTGACATTACTTATTTTGGAGAGGATATGACACAATGGGAATTTTCATATTCTACTCCTAGGATGATAAATCTGTACAGTCATTTTGGCTGAGTATAGCATTATCTGATTAAGATGAAGGATCACATCCTAAACCCAGTATTTACACTCTTATCCGAATACATATACATACATATATCACTGAGTTTCAATAGCTAAAGTTGAGAAGGCCTTGGAATGTCTGTCAGTCCTCCAAATGGATAAACAAATTATGGCATACTTATACAATGGAATACTATACAGTGATCAAAATTAACAAAGAAGACTGACATGTTTATAACAGGATAATACAACAAAGAAAATGAACAAATTTGAGCTACATAGATAATAATACAGACGTGAAAGGAATTATCAAGATGGAAAAATACATTTAGAATAATCTCATTTACATAAAGTTTAAAAAAATATTTTTAATACATTGTAATTTGTTACATTGGTGATAAAACTCTACAGTGAAATATATGAATGATCATCATAACAATTGGGGTAGTCAGGAGGGAGGAAATAAAAGGGAAATATCAACAAGAAGACATATATTGGGAGTATCTGGATTGCTGGCAAATTCTGTTTTCTGACCAAGGTGTGGTAACATCAGTGTTAATGTTATAATTTTTTCTCTTACTGTTTATTAGGTTTTATCACTCTCTGTATGTTATATTCCCCAATAAAAAAAAGTTAAAAAAGCAAAAACATAAAGTACATTTCTACATATAAAATTAGGGTGATACAGCATATTCTCATAGACACCATTGTAATTAGAGTTTTTGCTGAATAAAGGAGAATAGAGCATTATGGTACTAAGAAATACAAGTTAAAATTTAAAACTTTTCTTTTTTTATTTTGAGACAGGATCTTGCTCTGTTGTCCAGGCTGGAGTGCACAAGTGCAATCTCAGCTCATTGCAACCTCTGCCACCCGGGCTGAAGTGATTCTCTCAGCTCAGCCTCCAGAGTAGCTAGGACAACAGGCGTGCACCACCACGCCCTGCTAATTTTTTATATTTTTGGTAGAGACAGGGTTTTGCCATGTTGCCCAGGATGGTCTTGAACTCCTGTGCTCAGGCAATCCACCTGCCTCAGCCTCCCCAAAAAACTGTAACTGGGATTACAGTTACGAGCCACCACACCTGGCCCAAAAGTTTTCTTAAATTAATTAAAAAAGAAGATAAACAACAACTGTAAATCCACCTTCTTAATGCTAATATGAATTTGAAACATCAAAATTTGAATATTTACGATTGCTAGACACCTTTATTCTTATTTCCAATTTAATTATTTATAATTCACATTTCAAAGTGTCAGAAAGTCATGAATTTCCAATAAACTATAGTAAGATGGATATTAAATATATAGACCTATTATCCCAAAATGTGTCTCTAAATGAAATATGTATATTCGTATTGTTAGCATTCTAATTTCACAATACTATTCATGTGTACACCTGCATTTTGGGTTAAATATTTTGTTACTATAATTTTTTTGGTTCTACATTGGAGAAAAAAAATCATAGGCAAATTTGTTAAGGTGTAAAACATATTTAGCGTGATCTTTGAGTATGTTTGTGCATATATAATGCTACTTTGACTGCTATAGTAAGATAATCCAGATTTAGTCACCATAGCTAAGAATGTGAAAAAGCATTTACAAGAATTTGGCTTGCTAATGATGCTATTAAAAAAATGAAATAAAATTGATATGCTGTATATTGCATAGAGTATTTGTCTATTTTCATATTGAAAACTGCACAAAAAACCCCAAAATAGAATCCTAATTGTTGGAGGTCACTTTTGCTATGAATTTTTAAAGTGTAATAAAATAAAAAAAGCAAATAAATCATTGAAAATACATTGGTTTTACATTATTCTTGATGAAATACCACGTGAGGGTATTTGCCTAGGCTTGATGCTGAGAATAATATAAGAATCATGAGGCCATGAAGAATAATAATATTGTTCTCTCATTACCCTGAACTCTAGTACTTAAAAAGCAAGACTGAAATCACATTTATCAAATAGCATTCTCCCTTTTACCTGCCATCATCATTATCATCATTATCTATATCCACATCTGTCTCATTAAATGATTTATTTTTGAAATATTTAAACACATAATTTGGAAAATAAGTAATTTTAAAAAGATCATAATTATTGGAAAGTTACAGGAGTAAACAGCAAAGTTTAAGTCAAGCTCAATACATTTAGATTTAGAAATTAAGTGTAGTTTATTTTACAATACATTGCTTAAACAAATAATTATTTATGGATGAGCTTAAACTAATCCTCTTTTCACTATGATCACGATGGAAACAATTTAGATTTTAATGGAACTAAACCTCCCGAATAAGAAAGACAAAGCAAATAGCACATTTTGTGGGCAAGGTTAGATTTCTAAAGAGAGGGTTTTAGGACCAAATTGTCAAACAGAGGTAAGACCTCAGATCTTCTGTCACACTTGAGTGAGTGATGATGGAGTTTGAAGGTTATAGTTCTATAACCAAAACTATATTCACGGATAGGGATTAAATGGTGGAATTCCTTAGAAGCACCAGATTCAGTTTTGTTTCCATGGGAATAAAAGTTCTTCAATGTTTGATAAACTTGTAAGTACTGTTTTACTCTTTGATCTTTTAAAGATTGTTATAAATGAAGAAGTCTTGATTTCTGCTTATAAAAACAGAGTAAAATTTAAATCATGGAATAGAATGGTGGAGCTGTGGTTGAGACACTATATTTTATTAATTGTAATGACATTTTCAGATCCAGTGCTGCTCACTGAATTTCCCTATGAGGTGAGTTTGTGGTGATGACCCAGCAACAGACAAGCTACTATCCAAAAAAAGCTACTCACATCAAATCAATTTCCAGTTTCTTCCAAGTTGCAGGAGAATGCCTAGACCATGATTTTAATCTTTTTTGTGACCTAAGTATTACAAAAAGAAGAAAATTGTGACCATTTTCATGTCAGGTATACTAAAAATTTATAAAAACTCCTTTTTAAAGAACTTGTGAGTAGCTTCACTATGCCTGGCTAACAATTTATTATAGAGGGAGTTTCAGTGTGTTGCACAGGCTGATCTTGAACTCCGGGCTGCTCCTGCCCCAGCCTTACAAAATGTTGGGATTATGGGTGTGAGCCACCCTGCCTGGCCAATAAAGAGACTTATTGGAAATATTAAGTTGAATATGCAAGAAGGGATACAAATTAATGAAAGTGGTCAATATGTGCATAATTGTAAATGAATGTTTACTGTATAAAATAATAATGTCTTGTTGGGGTGATTATATAATTGATAAGACATATGCAAATGGCAAAAAATAGACGAGGTAAAGGTGACAGGAGTAAATTTAGTTAAAGTAGTTTTTGAACTTTTCTATGTCTATGAGGAGATTTTAATGACCCTGTAATTCTACCCAAAGGTATATATACAGAGGAATTGCATCAAATCATATATGAAAGAATTCTCTAGTAGAATTATTCATAACTTCAAAAAAGAAGCTGACCAAATGTATATTAAGGATGGGTGAATCATTACATTAATTCCATAAATGGAACAATATAGAGAAGTGAAAAAAAATCACATGTACTTGCAACTATGTGACTAAATTTCAGAAACATAATGTTGAGTCCAAGAAGCCACAAACAAGACGAACATGTAGGATTGCACCTACACGGAGTTCAAAGCAGGCCAGACCAAGCTATGCAGTTTAGGGTTGCATACCTAGTTGGTAAAGTATAAAGAAAATTAAGGAAATAATCAATATAAATTATGGATATTGCTTATCTCAGGAGATGCGAAGAAGGGTTTAGGGGCTTGGAAAGTGGCATGGAGGTGGACCTAGGCTGTTTTTGGTGTTCCTTGTCTTGCTCCACGTAATGGTTACTTGAATGTTTATGATACACTGCGGTATTTCCCATTTTTGTTTTGGTTCATTTCTAAGTGTGCATTATAATTTTAATATAAAAAGTTTTAATTAGGAGAAACATCTCATAGAAATTATTATTACTTGTCTCATTATATACTGAGGGGAAAAATAAACTATTTGTATACATTCTTATACAACTCTAAGAGAGTTGAAGTAAGAACTTTCTTATTTAGTTGCAACATGAGGAAATTTGAGATGATGTTATCTGCCACCCCCAGATCTTTCCAAAGGATTTCTTCTAACCTTAATTATCCACCTCACAGGAACAAACCTTTGCCATTCCCCGTCTATTTTTTCTTTTGGCTCCTGAATTCCTGACACAACAAGGTTGTACATATTTCCCACACTCTTGGTTTAGCAGAGTTCTTTTATCAGTTATGTTTTTCTGCAAGAGAAACCCTCCAAAACTACGTTAGATATTTATATCTCTCATGTCTTTGGATTTTGTTTTTCTAAATGGGTTTGTTGGATGGCTCTGGTGACTTGAGATGGGCCAAATTCTGCATCTTGGAGGTCGTTGGAGTTTGGCCAATTTAGTCTGGATCAGGTGGGGGCAATCTGCCTTCATTAGTTTCTGATTCTCCTTCTGGGAACAGTGTACTAGCCAGGTGATATTCTCATAGTAAACGGAAAGAGGAAGAACACCCAGTATGGAAGCCGTCTCAAATTTCTATGCAAAATGTATTAATTTTCTGTTCATCAAAGTAAGTTAAATGATTGAACTCCAAGTTCAAGGGAAAGATAGTCAGTCTTCGTGTGATGGGAGGATACTGCAAGATTATATATCAAAGGGTCTGGTACTCTGGAATACTTATAAAATTGCTGAACATTTTAATTAAATAATAAATATTTAAAAATTTAACTTGAGAGAAACTTTACCAAAGGCCTAAGAATTAGAGATATGTTTGATAAATAAACATTATTTGTGGGCTGAAAACCTTGAGTAGGAAAATAGGACTAACTTCACCTGGACAACCTCCTGGAAACTGATTTTTTATTTTGGAAATCATGAGAAAATAATTCGTTCCATTCATAAGTGGTGTGCACATGTGTGTGTTTGTGTGTGTGTTTATGAGCTTGCGAATAATGAAGTTACACAAAAGTGTTAGCAGCAACCAGATCTTATGGAATATTGGCCTGCCTGTGGTTCTCAAGTAAATCTTAGATGCTTTTGATAAAAAAAGTTTGGATTCTGTGTATTTAAATCTGGTATTTAAAAAAGTCCATATTGGTGATGATCTTAGTTATGATCAAGCTCTCTAAGATTTTAGACATTTACTATATGATCTACATATTGGGTTATAAAACTTCCTAAACAACTGAAGTCACTAAAGACAAATGATGGAGAGGTTACACAAGGAAAAACTGCAAACACTGAAAGTGAGTATGTCCTTGTTTGCATACTAGCAAATGAGAATTCAGGTTTCATGTCAACTTCAGTATGAATAATTCCAGCCTATAACAAGAACAGACGGTGAATGAATGAGTTAATTTGACTTGTTTTGAAAATAAAAATGTTTTCCATAAAGAGAGCATTGAACTTACCCATTAGCATGCCATGGTGATTTCTGGCTTGACACTGGTCACAACAATTAAAAGTAAAAAGAATGTCACAGCACATTCACAAATCAGGTGCATATAGAATTTAAGGTCAGGATATTCAAGCAATCACAACCACTGACACTATACCAGCATTTTAAAAATTTCTTTTTGTCTGATCAGACATGATAACTTTTCTGCCCATCATTTTTTCCATTCTAATAGTGGTTATATTTGTTATTGGAAATTTTGCTAATGGCTTCATAGCATTGGTAAATTCCATTGAGTGGGTCAAGAGACAAAAGATCTCCTTTGCTGACCAAATTCTCATTGCTCTGGCGGTCTCCAGAGTTGGTTTGCTCTGGGCATTATTACTACATTGGTATGCAACTGAGTTGAATCTAGCTTTTTATAGTGTAGAAGTAAGAATTACTGCTTATAATGTCTGGGCAGTAACCAACCATTTCAGCAACTGGCTTGCTACTAGTCTCAGCATGTTTTATTTGCTCAAGATTGCCAATTTCTCCAACCTTATTTTTCTTCGCATAAAGAGGAGAGTTAAAAGTGTCATTCTGGTGATACTGTTGGGGCCTTTACTGTTTTTGGTTTGTCATCTTTTTGTGATAAACATGAATGAGATTGTATGGACAAAAGAATATGAAGGAAATTTGACTTGGAAGATCAAATTGAGGAATGCAGTGTTCCTTTCAAATATGACTCTAACCATGCTAGCAAACTTTGTACCCCTCACTCTGACCCTGATATCTTTTCTGCTGTTAATCTGTTCTCTGTGTAAACGTCTCAAGAAGATGCAGCTCCATGGCAAAGGATCTCAAGACCCCAGCACCAAGGTCCACATAAAAGCTTTGCAAACTGTGACCTGCTTTCTCCTGTTATGTGCCATTTACTTTCTGTCCATGATCATATCAGTTTATAATTTTGGGAGGCTGGAAAAGAAACCTGTCTTCATGTTCTGCCAAGCTATTACATTCAGCTATCCTTCAACCCATGCATTCATCCTGATTTGGGGAAACAAGAAGCTAAAGCAGATTTTTCTTTCAGTTTTGTGGCATGTGAGGTACTGGGTGAAAGACAGAAGCCTTCGTCTCCATAGATTCACAAGAGGGGCATTGTGTGTCTTCTAGCAGAAAAACTGGTGGTGTATGAAACATTTCTTACTGGGTTTTCTGTAATATATGTATATGAATAATTTCCAAATGTATACCTAGAAAAGTCTTTTACCTAAAGTTAGTCTAGAAAAGTATACATATATATAGATGTGTGCGTGTGTGTGTGTGTATGTGTGTATGAAAAACTGAAGAACATTGACAATAACACGCTTTTTATTGTTTTTTCACAAAAACTGCCAAATTATAGAAAATGACAAAAATTCCTCAGAATTATGAAGCTGTGTTTATTTCATGCATGTATTTTATATTTCATTTGAAGAATTTATATCTATTTATAATTATTAAGAACTAACAGCTTATCTCAGGAAAAATATTGCTCTTTTCTATTGTTATTTGAATGACACAAATATGCTACAGTGTGCTTATAATCTGTTGTTTTAACCTATAACTTTTTGATAATAAGGTCGTTCAATTCTTAATCACTAATGAGGATGTATCTTCAGGGTTTTATTCCATTATGAATTCTTATTTTATGTTTAGTAAAAAGCAATCAGAATTGTTACAAAACAATGAACAGAATAAAATTTGAGTGACAAGTATACGTAGAGTAAATTTCATGTATGTGTACCATAAACAGTACTGAGGAATATTAGATTTAATACAAGTATGTGAATAACTTAGAAAAAAATCTCTTCTATAAGAGGGATGAAAAATCATGATCATGATCTTGATTGCTATTATCAGCTTCCATATGCAGTTAGAAAAGTCATTTCTTCCAGCTTTTGAATTAAAGAAAAACTTTTTTTGAAATTGAGCTCTGATGTAATTTTAGTATTTTTTCTAAAGCACTTCTAAGCCCCTGAATTGCTAATTATATCCTTATCTTCCATTTTTAAAATTCCTTCCAAACTTCAGATAAGAGAACTCCAATCTTCCGTTTTCTAAAAAAAAATCTATCAATGTGGAAATAGTATAAAAATTATGGAAAATAATTCAGTGCACCTTTTTGTAAATGTTGAAATAGTATCTATGAAATCTATGTATTAATTATAGGATTTGACCTAGTGTAATTTTGTTGTCAATGATTAAATGGAATTGTCTTGACATATTCATTAATAGGAAGTTCTGTTATAAGAAGGAAATGTACAGTCTTGTTTACAGCTAAATTCTACATGACTGTATTAATTCTTGGTGTTACGAAATTTTAACAATGTTGTTCAAACCTTAAGATAAATCATCCCCACACCTGATTCATGTATTTTTTAAAATCATGTATCTTCCTCAGTACAATGTAAGAACCATAAAAGAAGAGATCCTGTCTGTCAGCCTTTCTGTTGACTCCCAGGACCTAGAACCCAGCACAAAGAATAGATGGTCAAAAATGATATTTTAATGAACAAATAAATGGGTGGATAAAATGGGTAAGCTGATGTGGTAAACCAATGAAAAGGAAACTCATCATAAAATCTGCAGTTGAATGAATTATCCTGTTCTGGTCTCAGGTTGAGGTTGAAGGCTTGTCCAAGCAGAAACCTTCCTCAGAGGAAAAGTTTGGCTATTCCACAATTTTAGGGGAAATATCACAATAATATAGTCTTGATGCAGCTGTATCAGGTGTCTGAATTGGAGACAACGTTAGATGCCACTATTGCAATATTTTTAAAAAGCATATCAAAGACTTTGGTCTATTTGCATATGTATTTTTTTCTATTGTGAATTATATATTCGTATTCTGATATTTTCTAGTTGTTTATCATATAAAAAGGCGTTTCATTTAAAAAAACTGAGTTAGTAACCAGCTACTTTACTAAAATGTTTTTAACGTAATACCTGATATTAAAGTGATGATATTTATATGGAAGACAATTTCAAGACAAAAATGGCAGGGTCGTGGAAATTGAGACAAGAGCCAATGTGAAACAATGTGTGGTGATGTCTTGTATGACTCTGCTGGTAGCCACTTCACAGTGAGGTGAGAGAGACGGCATGATGGTCATCAGATGCATGCATTTGACTCCCAGCACTTTTCCAGAAGGGCTACAAAGGGAAACCACAGCTGGCATTAGTTCATGGAAGAGAGAGAGGAGGGAGAATGTATCTGCTCAGCTGTTGTTAGTCTTCTGTTTCCCCTTGGCCAGGGTTCCAGATGAGTTAGAACTACCATCTCTGTTGTTCTGTCTTACATCATCCAGTCCGTTGGTGGAGGTTATGAAAGTCAGACTTCATGGCCACAGTGTGGTGTTCCATTCCAGTCCCAAATGGAAGGATGATTTGGATCAGGCAAGGTGCTGACCGGGGGAACAGGAGATAGTGAAGGGAATCTGAGGCAGCACATATCTGTGTCCAATGCAGTACAATCCCTTTGCCACTGAGATGTGCTCATGCCCTCCAGTCATGGCTGGCTTTATGAGCGTATGACTTGCACAGTTGTACAGGGTTTTGTGCTTATAGGGGCTTGTGCTTAGAGGGACTCTATGCTTGGATTAATGTTCTGCACTTGCTGTTTGGTTTTTCAGACAGAGGATACTCCTCTGCTGAAGAGGGAATGCTCTTGCACTAATTCCATAGGGATTTGCTCTCCCCTCTCCTACAGACTTGTCAGAGATGTGCACAGAGTCCTATAATGCCCACTGTGCATGCCTCTACCAGCTTTGAATTCCGCTGGATCATCTGGCACAGTGGCCAGAGCAGCTTGGACCAGAGCTTATATCTTCTGTAGAGCCCTCTTTTGTTCTGGGTTCCACTTGAGACCAGTAGCCTTTAGAAACTTCATTTGTGAGTCAGAGCAGTATTCTCAAATGTGGAATATGTTGTCTCCAAAATCCCAATAGGCCCCCAAAACATCGTGTCTCTTTTGTAGTGATAGGAAATACATATAGAGAGTAACATGCCATTTACTGTAAAAAAGATTGTCTCAGTATGTGGACTAGGGACACTGAACGCTTTAAAACATCACCTATGTTGTCGGTCCCTGAATCTTCTCTGATTTATCTCTTTTCTTCTGTTATTTTACTTCTGCTCAATGTTATAGTGTTTTACTATACTTAAGATACTTGCCACTTCCTGATTATTGTACCAACTAATATATTATTATTATTGGTATTATTTTGAGACAGGGTCTCGTTCTGTCCCTGAGGCTGGAATGCAGTGGCAGGATCACAGCTCATTGCAGCCTCAACCTTCTGGGCACAAGTGATTCTCCCACTTTGGCATTGCTGGCAGCTGGGACTGCAGGGGCACACCACCATGACTGGCTAATTTTTGTATTTTTTGTAGGGCCGGGATGTCACCATGTTACCCAGGCTGGTCTCAAACTCCTGGGCTCAAGTGATCTGCCTGTGTCGGCCTCCTAAAGTGCTGGGATTACAGCCATATGCCACAGGGCCCGGTCTGTAATATTATCAATATATTAAACTGGCAGGATGTTTTAAAAAATGTAAATTAAAATGAGAACAGAAGTGACATAGCCCTGACATACAACAGTGAAGCAGTGCTATTATTCTTACAAGGCAAATAGTTTTGATTTTCCCTCATAATGGGTGTAGATTAAGAACCAGTCACCAAATCATGAGCCCCGTAAAAAGTACCAGAAGCTCTGCTCTGCTCAGTGAAGATAGCACATCCTGGAAAGCATTTGTGTATGTTGATTTAAGTTTATGGTAGTCTGCATTGATTCTATAACCCTCCTGGTTTTGGTAGAGGCCAGATAGGTTTAGTGAATCAGGTTATAGAAAGGACTACCATCCCCTGTAACTTGCAAGTGTTTTGTCATGGCAGTGACCAATTCCATTCTTTAGGGAATGTGGTTATTATATTTTATATATTTTGTTGCCAGTGGAGGAGAATTTCAGAGGCTTTCCCTTGGTCCTGCTATAATAATGTCCCTTACTCTACAGTTCAGGAAGAATGTGAGAGTCCTGCCAGCTGCCGTACGTATCCATTTCAATTACACATTCAGGAAGAGGTAATAACTACAAACTGATTAGCTCCACCTTGGGATGGACATGAGCCGAAGCTCTAGGTAGCATCTGACCTTCAAGAACTCCCACTGCTGGCTGGATGTGATGGCTCATGCCTGTAGTCCTAGTACTTTGGGAGGCCAAGGTGGGAAGATCCCTTGAGAGGAGGAGTTCCCTGTGCAGCATATGGAAACTCCGTCTCTACAAAAAATTTAAAAAATTAACTGGCATGGTGGTACATGCCTATAGTTCCAAGTACTTCAGAAGCTGAGGCAGGAGGATTGCTTGAGCCCAGGAGTTCCAGGCTGCAGTGGGCTATGATCGTGCCACTGTACTCCAGCTTGGGTAATAGAGGGAGATGCTGTCTCAGAAGAAAAAAAAAAGTGCAAGTTCTCACTGGTGTCAAATATCAAGAAAAACAGTATCAAATCAATAATTAACAATCTTTGGTTCCTGCCTATAGCAAACAGGTAAAATTGAAAGTAGTTACACAAATAGCATATTAACTCCTAACGAAACTAACCAAAGAAAGTTTTATTATCATCTCCTTTTTGTTGTTGTTATTTTGAGATGGAGTTTCGCTCTGTCTTTCAGGCTAGAGTGCAGTGGCGTGATCTCGACTAACTATAACCTTCGCCTTCTGGGTTCAAATGATTCTCCTGCTGCAGTCACCGAGTGGCTGGGATTATAGGTGCGTGCCTCCACCACCTGGCTAATTTTTATATTTTTAGTGGAGACAGGGTTTCACCATGTTGGCCATACTGGATTTGAACTCCTGACCGCAGGTGATCCACCTGCCTTGGCCTCCCAAAGTGCTGGGATTACAGCCATGAGCCACCGCGCCCGCTTTTTATAGGTGATTATACTGAAGCAGGAGTAGTTGGAAAATGGAGTCTCAGAGCACAGCTATACCAAGCAGGGAATCTGGTTTCCTGTCCTGGCAGTCTGACTCCAAGATCCCCTCTTAGAAACAGTTATGCTATAAAAAGTGAAAAGAAACAAAATCCAGGATTGGAGACTGATTTTAACATCTATTCATCATAAATCAATAAGTAATCAAAAATAAATAGAGAAAAGTAAAAGTGAATATTCATACACAGAGAAGTGTAAATTCTTCTGTGGAAAACATGTTTTTTTAAGTGCCCAAGGAATAGTTATAAAATTGTTGAGGTTTTTCTTTTTTCTTTTTCTTTTTTTTTTGAGACGGAGTCTCACTCTGTCACCCAGGCTAGAGTGCAGTGGTGGCATCTCGGCTCACTGCAAGCTCCGCCTCCCGGGTTCACACCATTCTCCGGCCTCAGCCTCCTGAGTAGCTGAGACTACAGGCTCCCGCCACCATGCCCGGCTAATTTTGGTTTTGTATTTTTAGTAGAGACGGGGTTTCACAGTGTTAGCCAGGAAGGTCTCGATCTCCTGACCTCGTGATCAGCCCGCCTCGGCCTCCCAAAGTGCTGGGATTACAGGCGTGAGCCACTGTGTCCGGCCAAAATAGTTGAGTATTTTAATTAAATAACTAATATTTAAGTATTCTCAAGAGAATAATTTAGTTAAAGGCCTAAGCCTTAGAGATTAAGTTTGATAAACATTGAAAATGGGCCGAAAGGCCCGAGTAAAAAAATTAATTTTCATTTTAGAAATTATAGGACAGTAATTTTTCCAAACCATGAGGGGTGTGTGTGTGTGTGTGTGTGTGTGTGTGAATGTGTTTGTGTTAATGAGCTTGTTAACAATAATTTGTACAAAATTATTAGTTAGCAGTAATCAGTTTTTAAGGAATATTGGCCTTCCTGGGCTTCCCAAGAAAACCTTGGATGTTTTGGTAGGAAAAGTTGGGATTCGCTCTCCATAAATCTGGCATTGAAAAAATGAATCAACAGTGGTCGTGATTCTAGTTTTGACCAAGCTACATATAACACTGTAGCCATCCAATGTATGATTTATGTATTAGGTTGGAAAATTTCCCTAACAATTCACATTGCTGAACGCAGATTATGGAGACATTAGACAAGGAAAAAATTGCAAAATGGTGATTAAGTATATGACTTGATTTGCATGCTAGCAAATGAGAATTCGGCTTTCACATCAACATCAGTATGAAAAATTTTATCTTATAACAAGCATATAGTATTCGAATAGGAGTTAATTTGAGCTGTTTTGGAAATTATCATGTTTTCCATTAAGACAGCCTTGAACTCATTCAATAGCATTCCCCGGTGCTTTCCTGTTTGACATTAGCCAGAGAATTTAAAAGGAACAAGAAAGTTACTGCAAAGTCAGAAATCAGGAGCACATAGAAATTAAGGTCAGGACCTTAAAGGGAATCTTGTCCATTGATATTAGGCCTGCCTTAAAAAAATTCGGACATCGTATGTTTACTACTCATCATTATTTTCCATAACAGTAATAGTAGAGTTCGTATTTTCCCATGGGCACCTTCATTAGGCTTATAGACTGTTTTGATATTTCAACATATTATTTTCTTTGAGTCCTTTTAATGAGTTGTTAAACAGTGCTAAAATTTGCCTTACAGTATATTGTTAACTAATCATATTTTCCCAAAGTCATTTGACATAATGTTTGGTTAAAGGAAATATGTCTAGTACAATTACACTCTAGGATTGTAATCCTTGAATTGTAAATCAGTGCAATTACTTTTGAGTATGGCATTATCTGATTAGGATGATGAATCACATCTGAAGACCCACTATTGCACTCTTATCAGAATACATATACACAGACATGCATATCACTGAGTTTTAATTGCTAAAGTTGAGAAGTCTCTCAAATGTCCATCGGTGCTCAGATGGATAAATAAATTATGGCATACTTGTACAATAGAATACTATACAGCAATCAAAATGAACCAACTAGAGAGACATTTACAAAGAATATAAATAAAAAGGAAAATGAACAAATTTGAACTACATAGATATGAGAGATATTAAGATGGAAAAATGATTCCGTATAATTCCATTTATATAAAGTTTACAAAAATATATTTTTAATGAATTGCAATTTATTACATTGTTGTCGAAATTCTAAAGTGAGACCTAAGAGTGATTATTGTAACAATTGGGATAGTAGGGACGGAGGAAACAAAAGGGAAATGATATCAACTAGAAGGCATATATGGGGAGTGTCTGGATTGCTGGTAAATTCTACTTTATGACCATGATGTGGTAACATGACTCTTAATGCTCTAATTTTTTCCTTTACTGTACATTTAGGCTTTATTACTTTGTATATATGTTATGTTTCACAGTAATGAAAATATTTAAAAAGCAGAATCATATAATGAATGAATATAAAATAAGCTGAAAAAACATATTCTTATAGACACCATGGTAATTAGAAATTTTGCTGAATAAAGAAGAATAGAGCATTATGATAGTAAGAAATCCAAGATAAAATTTTAAACTTAACTTTAATTTTAAAAAGGAAGAGATAAGCAAGAAGTCTACCTCCACACTCTTAAAGTTATTCTTATTTTGAAACATCAGATTTTGCACATCTATATTTTGCTAGACACCTTTTTTTCTTATTTCCAATTTAAATATTTATGGTTACAACATTTCAAAGTGGCAGAAATTAGTGAATTTCCAATATATTATAGTAATATAGATATTAAATATACAGGACAATTTTCTAAATTTATCCCTAAATGAAATAATTATACACATATTTTTACCATTCAAAGATTATAATACCATGCATGTGTACACATGTGTGAGGAAAAATATTTTGATACTACAAATTTTTGGAATATTAGAGAAGAATTAGTAGAAAGGTAATTTTGTTAAGGCATAAAACATATATAGTGTAACTACTTGGACTGCTATAATAAAATCACCCAGATATTGTGACAGTAGCTGAGAATGTAAATAAGCAGTCAAGAGAATTTAACTTGGTAATGATGCTATTAAAAGATGAAATGAAGCTTATTCACTCTATAATTGCAAAGAGTATTTGTGTAAGTTCATATGAAAGTGGAACAAAATTAAACAGCCAACAAGTGAGTATTCTTTGCTGGAGGTCAATTTTACTGTAATTTTTAGAATGTGGTAAATGAAAAAAAAATAGCAAGTAAATCATTGGAAATGTGTTGGTTTTATGTCAATCTTGATGAAATATTATGTGAGGGCATTTGTTTAGGCCTGATGTGGAGAATGATACAAGAATCGTGCCGGGCACAGGGGCTCATGCCTGTAATCCCAGCACTCTGGGAGGCTGAGGCTGGTGGATCACCTGAGGTCAGGATTTCCAGACCAGCCTGGCCAATATGGTGAAACCCCATCTCTACTAAAAATACAAAAATTAGCTGGGTGTGGTGGCGGGCACCTGTAATCCCAGCTACTTGGGAGGCCGAGGCAGGATAATCAATTGAATTAGGGAGGCAGAGGCTGCAGTGAGCCAAGATTGTGCCATTGAACTCCAGCCTAGGTGACAAGAGTGAAACTCCATGTCAAAAAAAAAAAAAAAAAAAATCGTAAAATTCCATGAGAAGGAATAATAGTGTTCTCCCACCACCCTTACCTCTAGTACATTGAAAAGAGAACCAAATCACATTTATTAAATAACATTCTCCCTTTTAGCTGACATCATCATCGTTATTATCATCATCTACATTTACATCTATCTTATTAAATGATTTATTTTTGAAATATTTACATACATAATTTGGGCAACATTTATGTAATTTCTAAGAGATAACATTGTGGGAAAGTTACATTAGTAAACAGCAAAGTTCAAGTCAAGTTGAATACATTTAGATTTAGAAAGTTAAGTGTAGTGCAGTTTAAAATACATTGCTTAAGAAAACAATTATAGATAATATTAAACTAATCCAAGGAACACTATAAAAAGATTTTGATTTTAGTATAAGTAAAATTGCTTAATAAGAAAAATAAATAAACCATTTCATGATCAAGCTCTTATTTCTAAAGAGAGGATTTTAGAGCTAAATAAATCAAAGAAGTAAGCCCTCCCCAACATCTTCTGTGTTTCATGTAGGTAATGATGGAGTTCAAAGGCACAGAGCCCCATTTCTACAACATAAGCAAAGTGAAAATTAATTCATGGAATACAATGATGTAGCTGTGGTTGATGAACTATATTTTATCTATTGCAATGATATTTTGAAATCCACTGCTACTCATTGAGTTTCCTTTTGAGGAGATTTTGTGGCGAGGACCCAGCAACAGACAAGCTACTATCCCAAAAAAACTACTCACATGAACTTAATTTCCAGTTTCTTTCAAATTGAAGGTAAATTCCAAGATGAAGCTTTTATTCTTTTCTTTGACCAAAGTGTTGGGAAAAGAAGAAATTTGTTACCATTTTCATTTCTAACATACTAAAACAGAACACAAAATACCCAAAAATCAAAAACACTTTTAAAAAGAACATGGCATTAAGATTAGTTTGTTCAGTTTCCCTGTAGAAAATAATTTATGGAAAGATAATAAAAGATTATTCTGAACACTAAAACAAGAAGATTAAAAAATGAATTATCAATATTGAGAACCCAATACATAGAGTTAACTAGTTAGATGAAGTAGAAGAGATAATTAGTGAATTGGAAGATAGCTGCACAGAATGAAGCATAGAGAGAAAGAGATGGAAAATATAAGACTAGAGGGTAATAAATTCATGCTACAATTGGAATATGTAACATACTTCTGTAGTTCTGTAAGATTAGAGGAGAGAAAATAGAGCAAGAGAAAATACAAAGTTGTACTGAAAATACAAAGCTGAACATGCAAGAAGCAATAAAATTAATGACAATGAAAAATAAGTGTGTAATTCTAAAGAAATGTTGCCTGTAGAAAACAATAGTGTCTTGTTGGATTAATTGTATAATCGATAAGATATATGCAAATAGCAATAAAGAGATTGGAGATAAAGTGACAGGAATAAACTTAGTCAAACTATGTTTTGGGCTTTTCTATGTCTGTGAGTAGAATTTGAATATCGTAATCTAGGACCCTATAAATCTACACCCAGATATATATACACAAAGGAATTGTAGCAAATGATATGTGAAAGAATGAATGTTCATTGTAGCATTATTAATAATAGCTCAAAAATAAGGTGCCCAAATATATATCAAATAAAGATGGATAAATAATTACAGTAAAATCATAAAATGGAAAAATATAGAGAAGTGAAAATAAATGAATCACATGTACATGCAACTATGTGATTAAATTTCAGATACATAATGTTGAGTCCAGGAAGCCATGAATAAGGACACATAGGATTGCACCTATACACAGTTCAAAGCAGACCAAACCAAGCTATTGAGTTTAGGGTTGCATGCTTTGTTTGTAAAGTATAAAGAAAATAAAAAAAATGATCATTATAAATTATGGATGTTGCTTATCACAAGAGGTGTGAAGAAAGGAGTAGGGGATTGGAAAGTGGCATGGAGGTAAACCTAGGCTCTTAGCAATGTTCCATGTCTTGCCCTACGTAATGGTTACATGAGTGTTTATGACACATTGCTATGTTTTCCATTTTTGTTTTGGCCCATTTCTAAGTGTGTAGTCTAGTTATAATGTGAAAATTATTAATTAGGAGAAATGTTCCATGAAAATTATTATTACCCTGCTCATTATATACTGAAGGGAAAAATCCACTATTTGTATACATTCATGTATAACTCTAAGCGATTTTAAGTAGAAACTTTCTGATTTTAGTCGCAACTTTTGGAAATTTGACATGATGTTTCCTGCCAACCTCACATCTTTCAATAGGTTTTTCTTTTAGGTTTAATTATCGACTTCATATGACAAAACTTTGACATTCCCCAACTATTTTTCCCTTGAATCCTGAATTCCTGACACAAGTGTGGACATATTTCCCACACTCTTGGTTTAGCAGAATACCTATATCACTTATGTTTTTCTGCAAGAGAAAATCCTCCAAAACTACATTAGATATTTGTATCTCATATGTCTTTGGATTTCATTTTTCTAAGCTGGGTTTGGTGGAGGGCTCTCGGTGACTAGAGAAGGGCCACGTACTGCATCTGGAAGATAGAGTTCTGCTGATTTAGGCTAGATCAGGCAGTGGCATTCTGACTCTGTTAGTTTCTCATTCTTCTTCTGGGAACAGTGTACTAGCCAGATGATGTCCTCATGGTAAATGGAAAAGAGCAAGAAACTCCAATGTGGATGCTATCTTAAATCTCTGTGTAAAGTCTACTAATTTCCTGTTCACTGAAGCAAGTTACAGGAGTGAATTCAGAGTCAAAGATCAAGGTAGTCACCCTGCCTGTGGTGGGAGGACACTGCAGGATTATGTGACAAAGAGTAGAGTACTTAGAAGTATTTACAAAATTGCTGAATATTTTTTTTTTTATTATTATTTTTTTTTCTTTTATTATTATTATTATTATTATTATTATTATTATTATACTTTAGGTTTTATGGTACATGTGCGCAATGTGCAGGTAAGTTACATATGTATACATGTGCCATGCTGGTGCGCTGCACCCACCAACTCGTCATCTAGCATTAGGTATATCTCCCAATGCTATCCCTCCCCCCTCCCCCCACCCCACAACAGTCCCGAGTGTGATGTTCCCCTTCCTGTGTCCATGTGTTCTCATTGTTCAATTCCCACCTATGAGTGAGAATATGCGGTGTTTGGTTTTTTGTTCTTGCGATAGTTTACTGAGAATGATGATTTCCAATTTCATCCATGTCTCTACAAAGGACGTGAACTCATCATTTTTTATGGCTGCATAGTATTCCATGGTGTATATGTGCCACATTTTCTTAATCCAGTCTATCATTGTTGGACATTTGGGTTGGTTCCAAGTCTTTGCTATTGTGAATAATGCCACAATAAACATACGTGTGCATGTGTCTTTATAGCAGCATGATTTATAGTCCTTTGGGTATACACCCAGTAATGGGATGGCTGGGTCGAATGGAATTTGTAGTTCTAGATCCCTGAGGAATCGCCACACTGACTTCCACAAGGGTTGAACTAGTTTACAGTCCCACCAACAGTGTAAAAGTGTTCCTATTTCTCCACATCCTCTCCAGCACCTGTTGTTTCCTGACTTTTTAATGATTGCCATTCTAACTGGTGTGAGATGGTATCTCATTGTGGTTTTGATTTGCATTTCTCTGATGGCCAGTGATGGTGAGCATTTTTTCATGTGTTTTTTGGCTGCATAAATGTCTTCTTTTGAGAAGTGTCTGTTCATGTCCTTCGCCCACTTTTTGATGGGGTTGTTTGTTTTTTTCTTGTAAATTTGTTTGCGTTCATTGTAGATTCTGGATATTAGCCCTTTGTCAGATGAGTAGGTTGCGAAAATTTTCTCCCATTTTGTAGGTTGCCTGTTCAATCTGATGGTAGTTTCTTTTGCTGTGCAGAAGCTCTTGAGTTTAATTAGATCCCATTTGTCAATTTTGGCTTTTGTTGCCATTGCTTTTGGTGTTTTAGACATGAAGTCCTTGCCCGTGCCTATGTCCTGAATGGTAATGCCTAGGTTTTCTTCTAGGGTTTTTATGGTTTTAGGTCTAACATTTAAGTCTTTAATCCATCTTGAATTGATTTTTGTATAAGGTGTAAGGAAGGGATCCAGTTTCAGCTTTCTACATATGGCTAGCCAGTTTTCCCAGCACCATTTATTAAATAGGGAATCCTTTCCCCATTTCTTGTTTTTGTCAGGTTTGTCAAAGATCAGATACTTGTAGATATGTGGCATTATTTCTGAGGTCTCTGTTCTGTTCCATTGATCTATATCTCTGTTTTGGTACCAGTACCATGCTGTTTTGGTTACTGTAGCCTTGTAGTATAGTTTGAAGTCAGGTAGTGTGATGCCTCCAGCTTTGTTCTTTTGGCTTAGGATTGACTTGGCGATGCGGGCTCTTTTTTGGTTCCATATGAACTTTAAAGTAGTTTTTTCTGAATATTTTAATTAAATAATTAATATTCTAACAAAAAACAGACTTGAGAGTAAATTTACCAAAGACCTAAGCATGAGAAACTCGTTTGATAAATATTATTCATTGTCTGACAACCCTGAGTGGGAACATAGGACTAATACCACCTGGATGACCTTCTGGAAACTCGTTTTTCATTTTGGGAATTATAAGAAAATAATTCCTTCCATACCCTAAGGGTGTGAGCGCATGTATGTCTGTCTGTTTAGGAGCTTATTAACAGTAATGTCATATAAATTTATTGGTGTTCAGAAACCAGATTTTAAGGTTTATCGGCCTCCCAGGGCTTTCCAAGATAACCTTGGATGATTTTGATAAAAGGTTTAGAATCTGGTATTTAAATGTCGCATAAAAATAAATCCATATTAGTATGATCATAGTTATGACCAAGCTCCTTAAACAATTTAGACATTTACTGTATGATATATATATCGGGTTTTACAAACTTCCCTATGTAACAACTGAAGATGCTGGATACAAATTATGGAGAGGTTAAACAAGGAAGAAAATTGCAAAACAATGAAAAAGAATATGCCTTTATTTGCATACTAAGAGAATTCACTTTTCACTTCACCCTCAGTATAAAAAATTTCAGCATATAGCAAGACAGACAATATATGAAGAGGAGTGAATTTGAGCTGTTTTGAGAATAATATTTTCTACTTCTATAAAGGCAGCTTTGAACTCATCTATTAGCACATGCTGATGCTTTCCTGTTGACATTAGTCACATAATTTAAAGGCCCAAATGTTATTACACATTTAATAATCAAGTGTTTATCGAAGTTAAGGTCTGGATATTAAAGGAATCACAACCAGTGTTATTAAGCCTGCATTTTTTCTTTCTCTTTTTTTGTTCAAACATGATGTGTGTTCTGCTCATCATTTTATCAATTCTGGTAGTGTTTGCATTTGTTCTTGAAAATGTTGCCAATGGCTTCATAGCTCTAGTTAATGTCATTGACTGGATTAAGACATGAAAGATTTCCTCAGCTGACCAAATTGTCACTGCTCTGGTGGTCTCCAGAATTGGTTTGCTCTGGGCCATGCGTGGTGGCTCACACCTGTAATCCCAGCACTTTGGGAGGCCAAGGAGGGCGGATCACGAGGTCAAGGGATGGAGACCATCCTGGCTAACATGGTGAAATCCCGTCTCTACTAAAAATACAAAAAAAAATTAGCCAGGCGTGGCAGCTTGCGCCTCTATTCCCAGCTACTCTGGAGGCTGAGGCAGGAGAATGGTGTGAACCCAGGAGGCAAAATTTGCAGTGAGCCGAGATCGTGCCACTGCACTCCAGCTTGGGCAAAAGAGCAAGACTCCGTCTCAAAAAAAGAAAAAAAGATTGGTTTGTTCTGGGTCATATTATTATATTTGTATGCAACTGTGTTTAATTCACCTTTATATAGTTTAGAAGTAAGAATTGTTGCTTCTAATGTCTTGGCAACAATCAACCATTTCAGCATCTGGCTTGCTACTAGCCTCAGCGTATTTTATTTGCTCAAGATTGCCAATTTCTCCAACCTTATTTTTCTCCACCTAAAGAAGAGAATTAAGAATGTTGCTTTGGTGATACTGTTGGGGTCTTTAGTATTTTTGATTTGTAATCTTTCTATGGTAACCATGGATGACAGTGTGTGGACAAAAGAATATGAAGGAAATGTGACTTGGAAGATCAAATTGAGGAATGCAATACACCTTTCAAACTTGACTGCAAGCACGCTAGCAAACCTCGTATCCTTCACTCTGACTCTAATATCTTTTCTGCTGTTAATCTGCTCTCCATGTAAACATCTCAAGAAGATGCAGCTCCATGGCAAAGGATCTCAAGATCTCAGCACCAAGGTCCACATAGAACCTTTGCAAACTGAGACCTCCTTCCTCATGTTATTTGCCATTTACTTTCTGTGTTAATCACATGAACTTGGAATCCTAGGACACAGCAGAGCAATCTTGTATTCCTACTTTGCCAAACTCTTGCAATCATGTAGGCTTCATTCCACTCATTCATCCTGATTATGAGAAGTAGGAAGCTAAAACAGACCTTTCTTTCAGTTTTGTGTCAGGTGACATTCTGAGTGAAAGAACAGAAACCCTCAACTCCATAGATTCACAAGGGGAGCATCGTGTGTCTTCTAGCTGAAAACAAACTGATGACATCTGGAACATTTTGTATTTCTATCAGTTTTTCCACAGTGTATGTATTTCAGTAATTTCAAAACAGATACCTAGAAAAGTCATATATATACACATATGTGTATATATATACATATGTATATGTATGAATATATACATATGTGTATATACATATGTATGTTTATATACATATGTGTATATACATATGTATGTTTATATACATATGTTTATGTATATAACATACATATATACATATGTATGTTATGTATACACAAACATATGTATATGTATATATGTATATACATATATACATATATATGTATGTGTCTATATATACATATAAGTGTGTATATATACATATATATGTGTATATGTGTGCATGTGTATGAATAACAACATTGACCATAAATTATGAAGCCGAGTACATTTCACATATATATGTATGTTTATTATATGATAGTTTATTGTATGATATTTCACTTGAAGAATTTATTATCTCTATTTATAATTAAGAACATACAGCTTTTATCAGGAAATTATTGCTGTTTTCCATTGTAATTTGTACCACATATATGAACTTAACTATCACTGTTTGAACATCTAATTTTTTGGATGGTAAAGACATTCAACTCTAAATCAATGATGAGAATGTATCTTTGGGGTAGGTTTTATTTCATTATGAATTCTTATGTTGTTAGATAATGATGCACACAATTAAATTTGAGTGACAAACATACGTAGAGTAAATTTTGTGTATGTATACCAAAAACAGTACTAAAGAATACTAGATTTAAACCAGTATGTGAATAGCTTAGAAAGAAAAATCGTTTGTATAATAGGAATGAAGAAACATGATCATGATCATTTCAGTGCTGTTATAGTTTTTTATGTGTAGTTAGAAAAGAGATTTCTTCCACGTTTTAATTAAAGAAAGCCTTTTTTGAAGTTGACATCTCATGTCAAGTATTTCCATTCAATTTGCTTAGCCACCTCTGAGCCCCTGAATTTCCAATTATCTCCTTTGTCTCCCATTCCTAATATTCCTCAAAATAATTCAAATATTCCCTCTCTTAAAAAAAGCTAAATGTAAAGAGGGTATAGGAACTATAGATCATAACTGAATGAAACATTCTGCAAATATTAAAAATTATCTGTGAAATCTCTATATTGATGATAGGAAATGTATTAATGATATGTTTTATTGGGGGTGGGCAGTGAGCTGAGGCTCCTTAGGCATCTCTTTCTATTTTTATTTTGTTTCTCTAGGTAGTTTCTCCAGCATTTGGCTCAAGGTGCCAAGGGCACATGTGACAAGAAGGTGCAGCTTTTTAAACCTTGGAACTTCTTCTTTGTCAGTTCAGAGACATACAATTTACTAAAACACATCATGAAGGCCTGTTTTGAAGAGAAGGGGAGTAAGACTACATCTATTCATATGAGGTATGTCGAAGTACTTGGACGTGTTTTCAAACCACCAATCTTGATGATTTAGAAATGTGCTCCCTTTTCCAATTTCATCCTGATAAAAATGTGTGATCTCTAGACGTTGCCAATATTCCCCTCCATTCCATCATGAGCCGTTCTCTATAATTCAGAGTCTGTGGACTAAGCTGTAAAACTAATGACTGTCAGTCTATTCTACATGAAATAGTGGGCCAAAGAAAAAGGAAAACATGATAAGCAGTAAAAATATATGCACAAAATTTTTTGCTTACACTAATGATCAAATAACACCCATAGGACCAAACCTCCCACAGATACTTTCTATAAATTCTGGATAAAATATTAAAAAAAACCCAGCCACCTGAAGGCAATGGAGAATGAACAAAATAGGCAGATACTGAAGAGCGGTTGACACTTGGAAGAAGGGAATAGCAAGGAGTGAATTTTCTGATTTTATAGCTGGCCCTAGTGTGCACCAGGCAGAGGACTAAAACATCAGTAGAAAAGCTGTAGACTTACTGGGTTGAAGTAACAGAGGACTGAATTTAGGGTAACATGAGCAGCAGGAGGTCAGGAGAATATCTGAGAAAGGAGAAGGCCAGAAAAGGGGAGCCCCAACTTCTGACTATAAACTATCCAAAGCTTTGTCTGGTCCCTACACCACACATGTATATGGCAGACTTCATGTAGCCCAGCTAAAATAATAAAACTGAGATTTCAGTTATCATCAAGCACAGTGAGGACAGAAATAGCAACAAAACACATTACTTTAGGCAAAGATACTCTTTTCTTGAAAACCCAAACTGCATTCCATTACCTTTCATAACAGTCATGTTCCTTGTCCATTCTTGTTTCTACCATGGTTCTAACTCCTACTTTTATTCATTACATTAATCAAAGTAATTCTCTTTCAAAGAGAAAACTGGAGGTTATGTAATTGAGGACTATTAAAAGTAACTATTTTGGCAGATGTGCAAAATTCTCAAGCACATATATTACAACTTTCTATAGTCATATACAACCTTTTTAACACTTGCTTGAATTGGCATACAAAACTCCCATGTTTGTTAATGTAATCCAAACAAATAGCCACTCCATAAAATATAAGAATAAAAATTACATTTATTTATTTATATAACCTGTGATTGGTGACCGCATTTCAGTATTCCATCTTAACTAGAAATTATCCAAAGATTTTCACGAAGTCACTGAATTTAATATTAGTCTAAGGTCTTAAATTGAACTAGGAATCTTGGAAATTAAATTTAAGCTGATAGGCTACAGAAAATAATTACTGTCAATATGTGGAATTTTTCATAATTTGTATTCAGTTTGTTTGAAAACAGAATTTTATTTTTTTTGGTATTTTAACATTATGTGGGCATATTAGTTTACCTTATCAGTAAACAGATATAGGGAGTTTAGGAATTTCTTTTTTTAAATGTATTTTTAAGTTTTGTGGATACATAGTAGGTCTATATATTTATTGAGTACACGGGATGTGTTCATAGAGGCATGCAAAGAGTAATAATCACATAATGAAGAATGGGGTAGCCATCCCCTCAAACATTTACTCTTTTTTGTTACAAACAATCCAGTTATACTCTTTTAGTTACGTTAAAATGTACAGCTAAATTATCATTGACTATAGTCACTCTGCTGTGGTAGCAAATAGTAGGTCTCATTCATTCTTTCTATTTTTTTTTTTGGTAGCCATTAACCAGCCACATCTTCCCTTTAGCCCCCACTACCTTTCCTAGCTTTTGTTAACCATCCATGTACTCTCTATGTCCATGAGTTCAATTGTTTTGATTTTTAGATCCCACAGATGAGTGAGAAAGTGCAATGCTTGCCTTTCTGTGCAAACATTGCTGTTATTTTTTACTTATTCAACTTAACATAATAATCTCCAATTCCATCCGTATTGCTGCAAATGACAGGATCTCATTTTTTAAATGGCTAAATAGTACTCTACCATGTATATGTACCACATTCTCTCTCTCTGTCTCTTTTTTTTTTTTTTTTTTTTTTTTGAGATGGAGTCTCACTCTGTCTCCAGGCTGGAGTGCAGTGGCGCAATCTCGGCTCACTGCAACTTCCACCTCCCAGGTTCAAGTGACTCTCCTGCCTCAGCCTCCTGAGTCACTGGGACTACAGGCGCCAGCCACCACGCCCAGCTAATTTTTTTGTATTTTTAGTAGAGATGGGGTTTCACCATGTTGGCCAGGATGGTCTCAATCTCTTGACCTCATGATCCACCCACCTCGGCCTCCCAAAGTGCTGGGATTACAGGTGTCAGCCACCGCACCCGGCCATACCACATTCTCTTTATCTATTCATCTGTTGCTGGACACTTTGGTTGCTTCCAAATCTTGGCTATTGTGAACAGTGCTACAACAAACATGGGAGTGTAGATACCTGTTTGATACACTTACTTCCTTTCTTTTGGGTATATACCCACCAATGAGATTGCTGGATCATGTGGTACCTCTAATTTTAGTCTTTTGAGAAACCTTTAAACTGTTTTCCATAGTGGTTTTACTAATTTATATTCCCACCTGCGGTGTACAATGGTTCCCGTTTCTCCACATCCTCACCATCATTTGTTACTACCTGTCTTTTGTATATAAGCTGTTTTAACTGGGATGAGATGATATCTTATTTTAGCTTTGATTTGCATTTCTCTGATGATAAATGATGTTGAGTACCTTTTCACATGTCTGTTTGACATTTGCATATCTTGTTTTGAGAAATGACTATCCAAATATTTCACCCATTTTTTGATCAGATTGTTAGATTTTTTTTTCCTATACAGTTGTTTAAGCTCCTTTTATATTCTGGTTATTAATCCCTTGCCAGATGAGTAGTTTGCAAATATTTTCTCCCATTCTGTGGATTGTCTCTTCACTTTGTTGATCATACCTTTGCTGTGCACAAGTTTTTTTTAACTTGATGTGATCCCGATTGTACATTTTTACCTGTACTTGTGGGGTATTACTAGTTAAAAATTTTTGCTCAAACAAATGTCTTGGGGAGTTTCTCTGATGTTTTCTTATGGGAGCTTCATGGTTTGAGATCTTAAACATACATCTTTAATCCATTTTGATTTGATATTTGTTTAGATATATGGGCCTAGTTTCATTCTTCTGCATATGGATATTCAGTTGTCCCAGCATCATTTATTGAAGAGACTGTCTTTTTCCAGTGTATGTTCTTGGCATCTTTTTCAAAAATGAGTTCACTGTATGTGTGTGGATTTGTTTCCGAGTTGTCTGTTCTGTTCCATTGTTCTATGTGTCAGTTTTAATGCCAGTACCATGCTGTTTTGGTTTCTATAGCCTCAGTAGTATCATATGAAGCCAAGTAACATGATTCTTTCAGTTTTGTTCTTTTTTCTTGGGATAGTTTTGGCTATTCTGGGTCATTTGTGGCTCTATATAAATTTTAGGATTGTTTTCTCTATTTCTGTGAAGAATGTTTTTGGTATTTTGATATGAATTGCATTGAATCTGTAGATTCTTTGGGTAGTATGGCCATTTTAACAATGTTGATACTTGTAATCCATGAACATGGACTATCTTTTTTTGGGTGTCCTTTTCCATTTCTTTCATTAGTGTTTTATAGTTTTCATTATAGAGATATTTCATCTCTTTGGTTGAGTTAATTTTCAGGTATTTAATTTTATGTGTGACCTTTGTAAGTGGGATTACTTTTTTGATTTTGTTTTCAAATTGTTCACTATTGGCATGTAGAAATACTACTAATTTTTTATGTTAATTTTGTATCCTGCAAATTTACTGAGTTTGTTTATCAATTCTAATAGTTTTTTGATACAGTCTTCAGGTTTTACAAATATAAGATCATATTGTTTGCAAACAAGCATAATTTGACTTGTTCCTTTCCTATGTGGATGCTCTTTATTTTTCTTGACTGATTGCTCTAGCCAGAGCTTCTACTATTATGTTGAATAATAGTAGTGAATGTGAGGATTCTTGTCATGTTCCAGATCTTAGAGGAAAGCCTTTTAGTTTTTCCCAATTTAAGATGATACTAGTTGTGGGTCTTTTTATATGATTTTTATTATGTTGAGATTTTCCTTCTATGTCCAGTTTTCTGAGGGTTTTTATCATGAAGGAATGTTGAATTTTATCAAATGCTTTTTCAACATTAATTAAAATGTTTATATGGTTCTTGACCTTCATTCTGTATATATGATGTATCACACTGATTGATTTGTGTATGTTGAACCATCCTTGCATCCTAGGGATAAATCCCACTTGTTCATGAGGAAATATCTTTTTAATGTATTATTTAATTTGGTTCACTAGTATAGTGTTGAGACTTTGGAATCAATATTCATCAGAGATATTTGCTTGTTGTTTTCCTTTTTAGATGTGTCTTTGTCTGGTTTTGGTATCAGGGTAACAAGAATTTCAAGAATGAGCCTGGAAGTATTCCCTCTTCCTCTATTTTTTCAGAATAGTTTGTGTAGGATTGGTATCAGTTCTTCTTTAAATGTTTGGTAGAATTCAGCTCTAAAGCCATCTGCTCCCAGGCTTTGTTTTTTGTTTGTTTTGTTTTTTCTAAAGTGGGAGACTTTTTATTGCAGAATTAATCTCATTACCTGTTTTTGGTCTTATCAGATTTTGGATTTCTTCATGGTTCAGTCTTTGTAGGTTGTATGTGCCTGGGAATTTTTCCATTTTTTTAGAGATTTCAATTTATTGGCATATAGTTGCTCATAGTAGTCACTAATAATTCTTTGAATTTCAGTGGTATCAGTTGTAATATCTCTGCTTTCATGTCTGATTTTATTAATTTTGATCTTTTTTTCTTAGTCAGCCTGAATGTTTGTCAATGTTGTTTAACTTTTCAAGAAAACAAGTTTTTGTTTCATTGACCTTTTGTATTGTTTTCTTCATTTCAATTTCATTTATTTCTGCTGTAATTTTTACTATTTGTGTTCCTCTACTAATTTTGGGCTTGAGTTACTCTTGTTTTTTTAGTTCCTTAAGATACACATTTAGGTTGTTTATTTCAAGTTTTTCTTATTTTCTGATGTAGGCCCTTATAGATATAAATTTCCTTCTTAGTATTGCTTTTGCTGTATTTCATAGATTTTGGTATATTGTGTTTCCACTATCATTTGTTTCTAGCATTTTTTCAATTTCCTTTTAAATTTCTTTGTTGATCTACTGGTCATTCAGGAGCGTATTGTTTCATTTCCATGTGTCTGTATAGTTTCCAAAATTCCTCTTGTTATTGAGTTCTAGTTTTATTCCATTGTGGTCAGAGTTGATGCTTGGTAATATTTCAATTTTTTGGATCGTTTAAGACTTGTTTTGTGATCTAACATATGGTCTATCCTTGAGAAAAATCCATGTGCTGAGGAAAAGAATGTTTATTCTGCAACTTTTGGATGAAATGTTATGTAAATATCTAATAATCAATTTGTTCTATACTGCAGATTAAGTCTGATGTTTCTTTGTTGATTTTCTGTCTGGAGGATCTGTCTGATGCTGAAAGTGGAATGTTGAAGTCTCCATCTATTATTGCATTAAGGCTTTTCTCTTTGCTTTGGTCTAATAATATTTGCTTTATATATCTGGGTGCTCCAGTGTTGAGTGCATATATATTTACAATTGCTGTATCATTTTGATGAATTGACCCCTTTACATTATATGGTGACCTTCTTTATCTCCTCATAGTTTTTGTCTTGAAATCTATTTTGTCTAATACTTGTATAGGTACTCCACTTTTTTTGGCTTCCATTGCCATGGATAATCTTTTTCCATCCCGTTATTTTCTTTCTGTGCGTGTCTTTATAGGCAAAGTGTGTTTCTTAGAGGCAACAGATTGGTGTTTTGTTTGTTTGTTTGTTTTTCCATTTAGCCAGACTATGTCTTTTGATTGGAGAGTTTAGCCCATTTACATTCAATGTTAGTATTGGTAGTAAGGACTTACTTTTGTCATTTTGTTATTTGTTTTCTGGTTATGTTGTGGTCTGCCCTTCTTTCTTTCCTACCTTCCTATTTTTCTTTAGTGAAGGTTATTTTCTCTGGTGATATAATATAGTTTTTTCCTTTTTATTTTTGTGTATCCATTCTATGCTTTTTGGTTTGAGATTACCATGAGACTTGCAAATACTACCCTCTAACCCATTATTTCAAGCTGACAACAACTTAGCACTGTTTGCATAAGCAAACAAACAAGCACAAAAACAAAACAAATGAAGACTGCACCTTAACTCCATCTTCTTCGTTTTTAACTTTTTGTTTTCACTATTTCTATCTTATTGTACTGTGTATGTCTTCAAAGGTTGTTGTAGCTATTTTTTTTTAAATTATACTTTAACTTCTGGGATACATGTGCAGAACGTGCAGGTTTGTTACATCGGTGTACATGTGCCATGGTGGTTTGCTGCACCCATCAACCCGTCATCTACATTAGATATTTCTCCTAATGCTATCCCTAGTGCCCCCTCACCCTAAAAGACCCAGTTGTGTGATGTTCCCTGTGTCTTCCCTGTGTCCATGTGTTCTCATTGTTCAGCTCCCACTTATGAATGATAATGTGGTGTTTGGTTTTCTATTCCTGTGTTAGTTTTCCAAGAATGATGGTTTCCAGCTTCATCCAGGTCCCTGCAAAGGACATGAACTCATCCTTTTTCATGGCTGCATAGTATTCCATGGTACATATGTGCCACATTTTCTTTATCCAGTCTATAATTGATGGGCATTTGGGTTGGTCCCAGGTCTTTGCTCTTGTGAACAATGCTGCAATAAACATACATGTGCATGTGTCTTTATAGTAGAATAATTTATAATCCCTTGGGTATGTACCCAGTAATGGGATTGCTGGGTCAAATGGTATTTCTGGTTCTAGATCCTTGAGGAATCACCACACTGTTTTCCCCAATGGTTGAACTAATTTGCACTCCCACCAAGAGTGTAAAAGCATTCCTATTTCTCCACCTACTCTCCAGCATCTGTTGTTTCCTGACTTTTTAATGATAACCATTCTGTCATGAGATGGTATCTCATTGTGGTTTTGATTTGCATTTCTCTAATGATCAGTGATGATGAGCTTCTTTATTTCCCATATTTTGTTGGGTACATAAATGTCTTCTTTTGAGAAGTGTCTGCTCATATCCTCCACCCACTTTTTGATGGGGTTGTTTGTTTAATATCCTCGTCAATTTGTTTAAGTTCTTTGTAGATTCTGCCCTTTGTCAGATGAATAGATTGCAAAAATTTTCTCCCATTCTGTAGGTTGCCTGTCACTTCGATGATAGTTTCTTTTGCTGTGCAGAAGCTCTTTAGTTTAATTAGATTCCATTTGTACATTTTGTCTTTTGTTGCAATTGCTTTTGGTGTTTCAGTCATGGAGTCTTTGCTCATGCCTATGTCCTGTATGGTATTGCCTAGGTTTTCTTCTAGGGTTTTTATGGTTTTGGGCATTACACTTAAGTCTTTAATCCACCCTGAGTTAATTTTTGTATAATGTGTAAGGAAGGGGTCCAGTTTCAGTTTTCCACATATGGCTAGCCAGTTTGCCCAATGCCATTTATTAAATAGGGAATCCATTCCCTCACTGCTTGTTTTTTGTCAGGTTTGTCAAAATCAGATGGTTGTAGATGTGTGGCATTATTTCTGAGGCCTCTGTTCTGTTCCGTTGGTCTATATATCTGTTTTGGTACCAGTACCATGCTGTTTTGGTTACTGTAGACTTGTAGTATACTTTGAAGCCAGGTAGTGTGATGCCTCCTGCTTTGTTCTTTTTGCTTAGGATTGTCTTGGCTACATGGGCTCTTTTTTGGTTCCATATGAAATTCTAAGTAGTGTTTTCCAATTCTGTGAAGAAAGTCAATGGTATGAAATGTTTTTCCATGTGTTTGTGTCCTCTATTATTTCCTTGAGCAGTGGTTTGTTGTTCTCCTTGAAGAGATCTTCACATCTCTTCTTAGCTGTATTCCTAGGTATTTTATTCTTTTGTAGCAATTGTGAGATGGAGTTACTCATGATTTGGCTCTCTGTTTATCTGTTATTGGTGTATAGGAATGCTTGTGAATTTTGCATATTGATTTTTTATCCTGAGACTGCTGAAATTGCTTATCAGCTTAAGGAGATTTGGGGCTGAGATGATGGGTTTTTCTAAATATACAATCCTGTCATTGGCAAACAGAGACAGTTTGACTTCCTCTCTTTCTATTTGAATACCCTTTATTTCTTTCTCTTCCTGATTGTCCTGGCCAGAATTTCCAGTACTATGTTGAATAGGAGTGGTGAGAGATGGCATCCTTGTTTTGTGTGGATTTTCAAAGGGAATGCTTCCCGTTTTTGCCCATTCAGTATATTGGCTGTGGGTTTGTCATAAATAGCAGTTAATATTTTGAGATACGTTCCATCAATACCTAGTTTCTTGAGTGTTTTTAGCATGAAGTCATGTTGAATTTTATCAAAGGCCTTTTTCTGCATCTGTTGAGATAATCATGTGGTTTTTGTCATTGGTTCTGTTTATGTGATGGATTATGTTTATTGATTTGCATATGTTGAACCAGCCTTGCATCCCAGGGTTGAAGACCACTTGATCTTGGTGGCTAAGCCTTCTTATGTGCTGCTGGATTTGGCTTGCCAGTATTTTATTGAGGATTTTCGCATCGATGTTCATCAAGGATATTGGCCTAAAAGTTTCTCTTTTTGTTGTGTCTCTGTCAGGTTTTGGAATCAGGATGATGCTGGCCTCATAAAATGAGTTAAGGAGTAGTCCCTCTTTTTCCATGGTTTTGAATAGTTTGAGAAAGAATGGTACCATCTCCTCTTTGTACCTCTGGTAGAATTTGGTTGTGAATATGTCTGTTCCTGGGCTTTTTTTTGGTTGGTAGGCTATTAATTACTGTCTCAATTTCAGAACTTGTTATTGGTCTATTCAGGGATTTGATTTCTTCCTGGTTTAGACTTAGGATGGTGTATGTGTCCAGTATTTTATCCATTTCTTCTAAATTTTCTAGTGTATTTGCATAGAGGTGTTTATAGTATTCTCTGATGGTAGTTTGTATTTCTCTGAAATCAGTGGTTGTATCCCCTTTATTATTTTTTATTGTGTCTATTGGATTATTCTCTCTTTTCTTCTTTACTAGTCTGGCTAGCTGTCTTTCTGTTTTGTTGAACTTTTCAAAAAACCAGCTCCTGGATTCATTGATTTTCTGAAGGGTTTTAAGTGTTTCTATCTCCTTCAGTTGCGCTCTGATCTTAGTTCTCTCTTGTCTTCTGCTAGCTTTTAAATTTGTTTGCTCTTGCTTCTCTAGTTCTTTTAATTGTGATGCTAGGGAGTCAATTTTAGATCTTTCCCACTTTCTCCTGTGGGCATTTAGCGCTATAAATTTCCCTCTAAACTCTGCTTTAGCTGTGTCCCAGAGATTCTGGTACATTTTGTCTTTGTTCTCATTGGTTTCAAAGAACTTATTTATTTCTGCCTTAATATTGTTATTTACTCAGTAGTCATTCAAGAGCAAATTATTCAGTTTCCATGTAGTTGTGCAGTTCTGAGTGAGTTCCTAAATCCTGAGTTCTAATTTGATTGCACTGTGGTATGAGAGACTGTTTGTTATGATTTATTTTGTTTTGCATTTGCTGAGGAGTGTTTTACTTCCACTTATGTGGTCAGTTTTAGAATTAGTGTGATGTGGTGCTGAGAAGAATGTGTATTCTGTTGATTTGGGGTGGAGAGTTCTGTAGATGTCTAGTAGGTCAGCTTGGTCCAGAGCTGAGTTCAAGTCCTAATATCCTTGTTACTTTTCTGTCTCATTGATCTGTCTCATATTGACTGTGGGGTGTTAAAGTCTCTCACTATTATTGTGTGGGAGTCTGAGTCTCTTTGTAGGTCTCTAAGAACTTGCTTTATGAATCTGGGTGCTCCTGTATTGGGTGCATATATATTTAGGATAGTTAGCTCTTCTTGTTGCATTGATTCCTTTACCATTATGTAATTCTCTTCTTTGTCTTTTTTGACCTTTGTTCGTTTAAAATCTGTTTTATCAGAGTCTATGATTGCCACCCCTGCTTTCTTTTGCTTTCCATTTGTGTGGTAAATATTCCTCCATCCCTTTATGTTGAGACTATTTGTGTCTTTGCACATGAGATGGGTTTCCTGAATACAGCACAACAGTGGATCTTGACTCTATTCAATTTGCTGGTCTGTGCCTTTTAATTGGGGTATTTTGCCCATTTACATTTAAGGTTAATATTGTTATGTGTGATTTTTTTCCTATAATTATGATGCTAGCTGGTTATTTTGCTTCATTAGTTGATGCAGTTTCTTCATAGTGCCAATGGTCTTTACAATTTGGTGTCTTTTTGAAGTGGCTGGTACTGGTTTTTCCTTTCCACATTTAGTGCTTGCTTCAGAAGCTCTTTTAAGGCAGGCCTGGTGGTAACAAAATCTCTTAGCATTTGCTTGTCTGTAAGGATTTTATTTCTCCTTCACCTATGAAGCTTAGTTTGGCTTGTTATGAAATTCTGGGTTGAAAATCCTTTTCTTGAAGAATGTCCCCACTCTTTTCTGGCTTGTAGGGTTTCTGCCGGGAGATCTGCTGTTAGTCTGATGGACTTCTCTTTTTGGTGACTCGACCTTTCTCTCTGGCTGTTCTTAACATTTTTTCCTTCATTTCAATCTTGGTGAATCTGACAATTATGTGTCTTTGGATTGCTCTTCTCGAGGAGTATCTTTGTGGTGTTCTCTGTATTCCCTGAATTTGAATGTTGGCCTGTCTTGCTAAGTTGGGGAAGTTCTCCTGGATAATATCCTGAAGAGTGTTTTCCAACTTTGTTCCATTATCCCCATCTGTTTCAGGTACACCAATAAATCATAGATTTGGTCTTTTTGCATAGTCCCATATTTCTTGAGGCTTTGTTTGTTCCTTTTCATTCTTTTTTCTCTAACCTCATCTTCATGCATTATTTCATTAAATTGATCTTCAATGTCTGACATCCTTTCTTCCGCTTGATTGGTTCAGCTATTGGTATTTGTGTATGCTTCACAAAGTTCTCGTGCTGTGCTTTTCAGCTCCATCAGGTCATTTATGTTCTTTTCTAAACTCGTTATTCCAGGTAGCAATTGCTCTAACCTTTTTTCAAGGTTCTTGGCTCCCTTGCATTGGGTTAGACCATGCTTCTTTATCTCAGTTGAGTTTATTTCCCGCCTTCTGAAGCCTACTCATGTCAATTCATGAAACTCATTCTCTGTCCAGTTTTGTTCCCTTGCTGGTGAGGAGTTGTGATCCTTTGGAAGAGAAGAGGCATTCCGGTTTTTGGAATTTTCAGCCTTTTTTGCCCTGGTTTTTCCTCATCATCATGGATTTTTCTACCTTTGATCCTCATGGATTTTTCTACCTTTGGTCTTTGATGTTGGTGACCTTCAGATGGGGTTTCTGTGTGTACATCCTTTTTGTTGATGTTGATGCTATTCCTTTCTGTTTGTTGGTTTTCCTTCTAACAGTCAGGGTCCTCTGCTGCAGGTCTGCTGTAGTTTGCTGGAGGCCCACTCCAGACCTTGTTTGCCTGGGTATCACCAGTGGAGGCTGCAAAACAGCAAAGATTGCTGCCTGTTTCTTCCTCTGGAAGCTTCATCCCAGAGGGTTACCCTCCAGATGCCAGACAGAGCTCTCCTTTATGAGGTTTTTGTCCACCATTGCTGGGAGGTGTCTCCCAGTCAGGAGGCAAGGAGGTCAGGGACCCACTTAAGGAGGCACTCTTTCCTTTAGCAGAGCTCAAGTGCTGTGCTGGGAGATCAGCTGCTCTTTTCAGAGTGTCTGGCAGAACAGTTTATGTCTGCTGATGCTGCGCCTACAGCTGCCCCTACAGCTGCCCCTTCCCCCACGTGCTCTGTCCCAGGGAGATGAGAGTTTTATCTATAAGCCACTGACTGGGGCTGCTGCCTTCTTTCAGAGATGCCCTGCCCAGAGAGGAGTCTAGAGAGGCAGTTTGGCTACAGTGGTTGTGCAGAGCTGCTGTGGGCTCCACCCAGTTTGAACTTCCTGGTGGCTTTGTTTACACTGTAAGGGGAAAATTGCCTACTGAAGCCCCAGTAATGGCGGATATCCTTCCCTTGACTAAGCTCAAGCATCCCAGGTTGACTTCAGACTGCTAAACTAGCAGTGAGAATGTCAAGCCAGTGGATCTTAGCTTGCTGGGATCCAAGGGGGTGGGATCCACTGAGCTAGACAACTTGGCTTCCTGGCTTCAGCCTCCTTTCCAGGGGACTGAATGGTTCTGTCTTGCTGGCATTCCAGGCATCACTGGGGTATGACAAAAAACTTCTGCAGCTAGCTTGGTGTCTGCCCAAATGATCGCCAAGTTTTGTGCTTGAGACCCATGGCCCTGGTGGCATAAGCACTGGAGGAAATCTCCTGGTTTGTGGGTTACAAAGACCATGGGAAAAGTGTAGTATCTGGGCCAGAATGCGTCGTCCCTCACTGCATGGTCCCTCACAGCTTCCCTTGGCTAGAAGAGGGAGTTCCCTGACCCCTTGTACTCCTGGGTGAGGCAACACCCCACCCTGCTTTGGCTTGTCCTCTGTGGGCTTCACCCACTGTCTAACCAATCCCAATGAGATGAGCCATGTAACTCAGTTGGAAATGTACAAATCATCCACCTTCTGTGTTGATCTTGCTGGGATTTGCAGACTGGAGCTGTTCCTATTAGGACATTTTACCAGCCACTCCACTATTTTTTTTTCGTTATTACTTCATCATTTAGTTTTTCTATTTAAGTGATGTTTATGCACCACATTTAGAGTGTTATACTAGTCTGTGTTTTCTGTCTCCTTACTATTACCAGTAAGTTTTATAGCTTCAAGTGATAACTTATTGACCATTAATGTCCTTTTCTTTCTGACTGAAGTAATCCCTTTGAAATTTTTCTAGGACAGATCTGGTGCTGATGAAATCACTCAGCTTTTGTTGGTCTGGAAAAGTCTTTATTTCTCTTTCACGTTTGAAGGATATTTTCTCCAGTTGCACTATTCTAGGCTAAAAGTTTTCTTCCTTCAGCACTTTTAATATGTCATGCCACTCTCTCCTGGCCTTTTTCCACTGAAAAGTCTGCTGCCACATGTAGTGGAGCTCCATTGTACATTATTTGTTCCTTTTCTTTTGCTGCTTTCAGAATCCTTTCTTTATCCTTGAGCTTAGGGAAATCGATTATTAAATTCTTTGAGGTAGTCTTCTTCAGTTTTACCCAGCATTGTTTGTTGAGAAAAACCATTAATTCCTATCAAATTGCAGTAGTCCCTTTTTTGAAATCAATTGACCATGAATGTTAGTGTTAATTTCTGGACTTTCAGTTGTGTTTCATTGTTCTTTTTGTCTACTGTAATGTGAGTACCATAGAATCCTGATTCGTGCAGCTTTGAAGTAAGCTTTGAAATCAGAAAGTGTAATCCTCCAAATTTGTTATTTTTTAACAATTTCTTTTTGTGATCTTGTCACTTGGCATTTCCAGATAAATTTTTGGAGTAGTTTTCCACTTTCTGTGATAAAACATCTGCTGGGATTTGATAGGGATTGCACTGAATATATAACTGCAATCTATAAAGACTCTTCCTGTGCTGGATTTCAGTTCAGCTGGTCATGCTTGCTTGTACAACTCTGTGACAAATTGAAAATATAATTTTGGCCTTTTATTTCTCTTATCTTAGTTGTAGCAGAAGGTATCATGCTTTTCTGAACCTTGTGCATTCTGCCCAAAAATGGAAGTTCTCAGCCATGTGTGGTTGTTCACACCTGTATCCAAGCACTTTGGGAGGCCAAGATGAGGGGATCACTTGAGAACAGGAGTTGAAGACCAGACTGGGCAACACAGGGAGACTCTGTCTCTACAAAAAAAATTAATAAATTAGCTGGGTGTTGTGGTGCATGCCTGTAGACACAGCTACTCCAGAAGCTGAGGTGGGAGGACACAAATGTTTGAGGCTGGAGTGAGCTGTGATCAAGCCACTGCACTCCAGCCTGGGTGACGAGTAAGACCCTGTCTTTCTCGCTCCCCCACCCCAAAAAAGAAGGTCTCACTGGTATCTCGTATGTACCAAGTAACACACGATCATATGAAAAATTAATAATTCTTGGTTCCTGCCTGTACTAAACAGATAAAATTGAAAGCAGTTATACAAATAGTATACTAACTCCTCATAAAGACTACCCAAAGAGAATATTATTATCATTTGCATTTTACAGATGATTATACCAAGGCAGAGAGTAGTTGCAAAATGAAGTCTCAGACCATATTTGAAGCAGAAAATCTGGTTTCTTGTCTTGGCAGTCTGACTCCACAATCTTCTGTTAGAAACAATTATACTATAAAAATGGAAAAGAAATAAAATCCAAGATTGGTGACTGATTTTAACATCTATTCCTCTTAAACCATTAAGTAATCAAAAATAAATTAAATAGAGAAAAATAAAACCAAATATTCATATACGAAGGTCTAGACTCTTCAATGCAAAACATGTGTTATTTAAGTAGCCCACAATAGTTACACAATTGCTGAGTATTTTAACTAAAAAATTAATATTTAACAATTAAGTAAACTCAAGAGAAAAACTTAATCAAAGGCCTCAGCATGAGAGATAAGTTTGAAAAATACTGAAAATGGGTTGAAAAGCCCAAATGGGAAAATAGGGCTATTTTTACCTGGATGACGTCCCTGAAATTAATTTTCCATTTTGGAAATTATAGGACAACAATTCCTTCTATCCATGAGTGAGTGAGTATGTGTGTATGGGTTTGAGTGTGTTTGTATTAATGAGCTTCTTAGCAATAAGTTATTCAAAAGTATTAGTATCAACCAGGTTTTAAGAATTATTGGCCTTTCTGAGATTCCCAAGAAAAACTTGAATCCTTTTGGTAGGAAAAGTTTGGATTCACTCTACATATTACTCACGTTGAAAAATTAAATTTACTTTGGTGATGATCCTAGTTATGTCCAAGCTCCCTTTACCCCGTTATACAACCAGTGTGTCATCTCTGTATTGGGTTGTAAAATTTCTCTAACAACTGAAGTTGCTGAACACAAATTATGGAGAGGTTAAACAAGGAAATAATTGCAGAACAATTTAAAAACTCTTCATTGGCATGCTAGTAGATGAGAAATCACTTTTCACTTCAACACCAATATGGTAAATTTTATCTTACAGCAAGGACATTGTGTTTGAATAGGAGTTAATTTGAGCTGTTTTGGAAATTATCATGTTTTCTATAAAGACAGCATTGATTTCATCCATTGGCATATTGAGATGCTTTCCTGTTTGACACTGGTCACAGAATTTAAAAAGGAACAAGAACATTTGTGCAAATTCAGGAATCAGGTACACATAGATGTTAAGGTAAAGATCTTAAAGGAAATCTTGACCAGTGATATCAGGCTTGCCTTTAAAAAAATTCAGACATGATAAATTTACTACCAATCATTTTTTCATCAACAATAATATATTTATATTTTCCCATGGACACCTACATTAAACTTATAGACTCTTTTTATCTTTCAACTTTTTTTCTTTGAGTCCTTTTAAGAGTTGTTAAACAATCCTGAAATTTCCGTTACTGTATGCTGTTAACTATATTTTTTCAAAGTCATTTGACACAATGATTGATTAAAGGAAGTATCTCCAGTATAATTACAGTTACTTATAACAAGAGTATTTGAAATTTGAAGAAAAAAGGTTAGACAAATTTATAATGAAATATAAATAAATATGTATAATATATAAGGCATTATTAATAAGTGTATATGAAATAGTCATAGAATGAAAAAGATTAATATAATTCATTGAAGTAAAAATACATTCTGAATAAGAATAGAAAAGGACTTGGAAAATATTGTTTAATATTTTATATAAATACAAAAATGTATATATTAGCCCAATATTATTTATTTTGGAAAGGATATGACACAATGGGAATTTTCATACACTACTCCTAGAATTATAAATCTGTGCCATCATTTTGGCTGAGTATGGCATTATCTCCTTAAGATGAGGGATCATATCCTAAGATCAAGTATTTACACTCTTATCAGAATACATATACATACACATGCATATCACTGAGTTTCAATAGCTAAAGTTGAGAAGTCCTCCAAATGTCTTAGTCCTCCAAATGGATAAAGAAATTGTGGCATACTTATACAATGGAATACTATACAGTGATCAAAACTAACAAACAAGACTGACATGTTTACAACAGAATAATACAACAAAGAAAATGAACAAGTTTGAGCTACATAGATAATAATACTCACAGATGTGAGAGGAATTATCAAGATGGAAAAATACATTTACTATAATCTCATCGACGTAAAGTTTGAAAAACATTATTTTTAATACATTGTAATTTATTACATTGGTGATAAAACCCTACAGTGAAACACATGAGTGATTATCATAACAATTGGGAAAGTCAGGAGGGAGGAAAATATCAACAAGAAGACATATATTGGGAGTATCTGGATTGCTAGCAAATTCTATTTTCTTCCTTTTTTTTTTACTCTTTCATTTGGATCTTATCTGTGTGAAGTATCTTTGACTGTGTTGGTCACCGTTGAATCAAATATCTAAATAAAGTGAATCTGGAACATCCTAGTGTCCACATCAAAAGCACTCAATAAAGTTGGATAGGGGAGTGGTGGTGGTGGTACAGCAACAGGGTAGCCTAGTTAGGTTGTACAAGCCTATCTAAACACGTGTGATTATATGATTAGAACCAGGAAACTGGTTACTAGAAAAAGTAATCTAGTGAACTGCAGAAAGAAAATATTACATATTGAAGCACCTCACAATGACTTAACACCAATTTTATTTGAGGAATTTCTTTGTGTTAAAATACAATAAACAGCCACAGTAACAGTAATACCACTAACATTCTTGAGCTTTATTGTGTGCTTAGAAATTTGTGTATGAATTCATTTAATATAGTCCCATGGCTTAACACGTGGATTTTGTTCATTTTTTAAATATTTTATTTATTTATTTATTTTTATTTTACTTTAAGTTCTAGGGTACATGTGCACAACGTGCAGGTTTGTTATATATGGATACATGTACCTTGTTGGTGTGCTGCACCCATTAACTCCTCATTTACATTAGGTATATCTCCTAATGCTATCCCTTCCTCCTCCCCCCACCCCACAACAGGCCCCAGTGTGTGATGTTCCCCACTCTGTATCCAAGTGTTCTCGTTGTTCAATTCCCACCTATGAGTGAGAACACATGGAGTTTGGTTTTCTGTCCTTGTGATAGTTTGCTCAGAATGATGGTTTCCAGCTTCATCCACGTCCCTACAAGGGACATGAACCCATCATTTTTTATGGCTGCATAGTATTCCATGGTGTATATGTGCCACATTTTCTTAATCCAGTCTTTCATTGATGGGCATTTGGGTTGGTTCCAAGTCTTTGCTATTGTGACTAGTGCTGCAATAAACATATGTATGCATGTGTCTTTATAGCAGCATGATTTATAATCCTTTGGGTACATATCCAGTAATGGGATGGCTGGGTCAAATGGTATTTCTAGTTCTAGATCCTTGAGGAATCGCCACACTGTCTTCCACAATGTTTGAACTAGTTTACAGTCTCACCAATAGTGTAAATTGTTCCTATTTCTCCACATCCTCTGTAGCACCTGTTGTTTCCTGACTTTTTAATGATCACCATTCTAACTGGTGTGAGATGGTATCTCATTGTGGTTTTGATTTGCATTCCTCTGATGGCCAGTGATGATGAGCATTTTTTCGTGTGTCTTTTGGCTGCATAAATGTCTTCTTTTGAGAAGTGTCTGTTCATATCCTTTGCCCACTTGTTGATGGGGTTGTTTGATTTTTTTCTTGTAAATTTGTTTAAGTTCTTTGTAGATTCTGGATATTAGCCGTTTGTTAGATGGGTAGATTGTAAAAATTTTCTCCTTCTATAGGTTGCCTGTTCACTCTGACAGTAGTTTCTTTTGCTGTGCAGAAGCTCTTTATTTTAATTAGATCCCATTTGTCAATTTCGGCTTCTGTTGCCATTGCTTTTGGTGTTTTAGTCATGAAGTCCTTGCCCATGCCTATGTCCTGAATGGTATTGCCTAGGTTTACTTCTAGGGTTTTTATGGTTTTAGGTCCAACATTTAAGTCTTTAATCCATCCAGAATTAATTTTTGTATAAGGTGTAAGGAAGGGATCCAGTTTCAGCTTTCTACATATGGCTAGCCAGTTTTCCACACCATTTATTAAATAGGGAATCCTTTTCCCATTTCTTGTTTTTGTCAGGTTTGCCAAAGATCAGATGGTTGTAGATGTGTCATAGTATTTGTGAGGGGTCTGTTCTGTTCCATTGATCTATATCTCTGTTTTGGTACCAGTACCATGCTGTTTTGGTTACTGTGGCCTTCTAGTATAGTTTGAAGTCAGGTAGCGTGATGCCTCCAGCTTTGTTCTTTTGGCTTAGGATTGTCTTGGCTACATGGGCTCTTTTTTGGTTCCATATGAACTTTAAAGTAGTTTTTTCCAATTCTGTGAAGAAAGTCATTGGTAGCTTGATGGGCATGGCATTGAATCTATAAATTGCCTTGGGCAGTATGTTCATTTTCATGATATTGATTCTTCCTATCCATGAGCATGGAAAGTTCTTCCATTTGTTTGTATCCTCTTTTATTTCATTGAGCAGTGGTTTGTAGTTCTTCTTGAAGAGTTCCTTCACATCCCTTGTAAGTTGGATTCCTAGGTATTTTATTCTCTTTGAAGCAATTGTGAATGGGAGTTCACTCATGATTTGGCTCTCTGTTTGTCTGTTATTGGTGTATAGGAATGCTTGTGATTTTTGCACATGGATTTTGTGTCCTGAGACTTTGCTGAAGTTGCTTATCAGCTGAAGGAGATTTTGGGCAGAGAAGATTAGGTTTTCTAAATATACAATGGCAAATTCTATTTTCTTACCAAGGTATGGTAACATCAATTTTAACCTTATAATTTTTTGTCTTACTGTTTATTAGTTGTTATTACTCTGTATATGTATGTTTTGCTCCACAATAAAAAATGTTAAAGCAGAAACATAAAGTACATTTCTAAGTATAAAATTAGGGTGATGCAGCATATTCTCATAGATATCATTGTAATTAGAGTTTTTGCTGAAGAAAGAATAGAGGATTATGGTACTAAGAAATCCAAGTTAATATTTAAAACTTTTCTTTTTTTATTTTGAGACAGGATCTGTCTCTGTTGTCCAGGCTGGGGTGCACAAGAACAATCTTCGCTCAATGCAACCTCTGTCACCTTGGCTCAAGTGATTCTCCCATCTTAGCCTCCAGAGTAGCTAGGACAACAGGCGTGCACCACCACGCCCTGCTAATTTTTTCTGTTTTTTTGTAGAGACATGGTTTTGCCATGTTGCCCAGGCAGGTCTTGAACTCCTGTGCTCAGGCAATCCACTTGCCTCAGCCTCCCAAATGATGGGATTACAGGTGTGAGCCACCACACCTGGCCCAAAACATTACTTAAATTAATTCACACAAAAGAAGAGATAGGCAAGAATTGTTAATCCACCTTCTTAGTGCTAATATGAATTTGAAACATCAAAATTTGAATATCTATGATTGATAGACACCTTTTTTCTTATTTCCAATTTAATTATTTATGATACACATTTGAAAGTGTCAGAAATTCAGGAATTTACAATAAATTATAGTACGATGGATATTAAATAATTAAATTAAATTTATTAAAAATGTGTCTCTAAATGAAATATTTATATTCATAAATTGTTAGCATTTGAATTTCACTATACTATTCCTGTGTACACCGGTGTGTTGGGTAAAATTTTTTGTTACTATAAATTTTTTGGCTCTCCATTAGAGAAAAAAATCATAGAAAGGCAAATTTTTTAAGGTATAGAAAATAATTTAGCCTGATCTTTGAGTATGTTTGTGCACCTATAACGCTACTTTGACTTCTATAGTAAAATAATCCAGATTTAGTCACCATAGCTAAGAATGAGAAAAAGCATTTGTGATAGTTTGCTGAGAATGCCGTCATTTTTTGATAAACTTTTAAGTACTGTTTTACTATTTGATCTTTTAAAGATTGTTAAAAACTAAGAAGTGTTGATTTCTGCTAATTAAAACAGCTTAAAATTTAAATCATGGAATAGAATGGTGGAGCTGTGGTGGAGATACTTTGTCTTATTAATTGAAATTACATTTTGAGATCCAGTGATGCTCACTGAATTTCCCTGTGAGGAGAGTTTGTGGTGATGACCCCACAACAGGCAAGCTACTATCCAAAAAAAGCTCCTCACATCAAATCAATTTCCATTTTCTTCCAAGTTGCAGGAGGATGCCTACACCTTGCTTTATTCTCTTCTTTGACCAAAGTATTACAAAAAGAAGAAAATCATTACCATTTTCATGTCAGGAGGGTGGCATGGAGATGGACTTAGCCTGTTTTCGGTGTTCCATCTCTTGCCCTGTATAAGGGTTACTTGACTGTTTATGATACATTCCGGTATTTCCCATTTTTGTTTTGGTTCATTTCTAAGTGTGCATTATAATTTTAATATTAAAGTTTTTAATTAGGAGAAATGTCTCATAGAAATTATTATTACTCATCTCATTATATACTGAAGGGAAAAATCAATTAGTTGTATATACATTCTTATACAACTCTAAGATAGTTGAAATGGGAACTTTCTTATTTAGTTGCATCATGAGGAAATTTGAGATGATGTTATCTGCCAAGCGCAGATCTCTCCAAAGGATTTCTTCTAGCCTTAATTATCCACCTCACAGGACAAACCTTTGCCGTTCCCCATCTATTTTTTTTTGGCCCTTAATTCCTGACACAACAAGGTTGTACATATTTCCCACACTCTTGGTTTAGCAGAGTTCTTTTATCAGTTATGTTTTTCTGCAGGAGAAAACCCTCTAAAATATTAGACATATATATCTCATATGTCTTTGGATTTCATTTGTGTGTGTATGTGTTTTCTGTTTTTTGAGATGGAGTCTCACTCTGTTGCCCAGGCTGGAGTGCAGTGGCGCTATCTTGGCTCACTGCAACCTCCACCTCCAGGGTTCAAGTGATTCTCCTGCCTCACCCTCCTGAGTAGATGGGACTACAGGCACATTCCACCGAGCCCACCTAATTTTTGTATTTTTAGTAGAGACGGGGTTTCACCATGTTGGCCAGCATGGTCTCAATCTCTTGACCTCGTGATCTGCCCTCCTCAGCCTCCCCCACACCTGGCCTGGATTTCATTTTTCTAAGCTGGGTTTGATGGATGGCTCTGGTGATTTGAGATGGGCCAAATTTGGCATCTTGGAGATAGAGTTTGGCCAATTTAGTCTGGATCAGGTGGGGGCAATCTGACTTCATTAGTTTCTCATTCTCCTTCTGGAAACAGTGTACTTGCGAGGCGATATTCTCATGGTAAATGGAAAGAGTAAGAATCCTTAGTATAGAAGCCATCTCAAATCTCTATGCAAAGTGTAGTAATTTTCTGTTTATCAAAGTAAGTTAAATGATTGAACTCCCAGTTCAGGGGAAAGGTAGTCAGTCTTCCTGTGATAGGAGGATACTGCAAGATTATATACCAAAGGGTCGGGTACTCAGGAATTCTTATAAAATGGCTACATATTTTATATAATAATAAATATTTAAACATTAGACTTGAGAGAAACTTTACCAAAGGCCTAAGAATTAGAGATATGTTTGATAAATAAACATTATTCATGGGCTGAAAACTCTGAGCGGGAAAATAGGGCTAATTTCATCTGGACAACTTCTTGGAAACTCATTTTTTATTTTGGAAATTACGAGAAAATAATTTGTTCCATTCATAAGTGGTGTGCACATGCATGTATTTGTGTTCGTATTTATGAGCTTGTGAATAATGAAGTTATACAAAAGTATTAGCAGCAACCAGATCTTATGGAGTACTGGCCTGCCTGTGGTTCTCAAGAAAATCTTAGATGCTTTTGATAAAAGCAGTTAGGATTCTGTGTATATAAATCTGGCATTTTAAAAAGTCCATATTGGTGATGATCTTAGTTGTGAACAAGCTCCCTTTAAGACTTTAGACATTGCTATATGATCTATGTATTGGGTTATAAAACTTCCCAAACAACTGAAGTTGCTAAAGACAAATGATGGAGAGGTTACACAAAGAAAAATTGCAAACTCTGAAAGAGAATACGTTCTTATTTGTGTACTAGCAAATGAGGATTCATGTTTCCGGTCAATTTCTGTATGAATAATTCCAGCCTGTAACAAGAACAAACAGTGAATGAATGAGTTAATTTGAGTTGTTTGAAAATAAGAATGTTTTCCATAAAGAGATCATTGAACTCATCAATTAACATGCCATGGTGACTTCTGGCTTGACACTGGTCACAACATTTAAAAGTAAAAAGAATGACCCAGTAGATTTACAAATTAGGTGCATATAGAATTTAAGGTCAGGATATTCAAACAATCACAACCAGTGATATTACATTGAGAGGTGAAGCCAGCTGGACTTCCTGGGTCAAGTGGGGATTTGGAGAACTATTCTGTAGCTAGCAAGGGGATTGTAAAATGCACCAATCAGTGCTCTGTAAAAGGCACCAATCAGCACTCTTTAGGTAGCATAGGGATTATAAAATGCACCAATCAGCACTCTTTAGGTAGCATGGGGATTATAAGATGCACCAATCAGCACTCTTTAGGTAGCATGGGGATTATAAAATGCACCAATCAGCAGTCTGTAAAAATGCACCAATCAGCACTCTAGCTAGCCAGAGGATTGTAAAATGCACCAATCAGCGCTCTGTAAAAGGCACCAAACAGCGCTTTGTAAAATGCACCAATCAGTGCTCCGTAAAATGCACCAATCATCAGGATCCCAAAAGTAGCCAATCGCAGGGAGGATTGAAAAAAGGGCACTCTGATAGGACAAAAATGGAACATGGGAGGGGACAAATAAGGGAATAAAAGCTGGCCATTCCAGCCCACAGCACAACCCACTCAGGTCCCCTTCCACGCTGTGGGAGCTTTGTCCTTTTGCTCTTAAAAATAAACCTTGCTACCACTTAGTCTTTGGGTCCACTGCGTCTTTAAGAGCTGAAACCTTGCTACTGCTCAGCCTTGGGTCCATGCCGTCTTTAAGAGCTGTAACATGACTGCAAAGGTCAGTGGCTCCATTCTTGAAGTCAGCGAGACCACGAACCCACCTGCAGGAACCAACTCTGGATACAACACCAGCATTTTAAAAATTTCTTTTTGTCTGTTCAGACATGATAACTTTTCTGCCCATCATTTTTTCCATTCTAGTAGTGGTTATATTTGTTATTGGAAATTTTGCTAATGGCTTCATAGCATTGGTAAATTCCACCGAGTGGGTAAAGAGACAAAAGATCTCCTTTGCTGACCAAATTGTCACCGCTCTGGCGGTCTCCAGAGTTGGTTTGCTCTGGGTGTTATTATTAAATTGGTATTCAACTGTGTTGAATCCAGCTTTTTATAGTGTAGAATTAAGAACTACTGCTTATAATGTCTGGGCGGTAACCGGCCATTTCAGCAACTGGCTTGCTACTAGCCTCAGCATATTTTATTTGCTCAAGATTGCCAATTTCTCCAACCTTATTTTTCTTCGCTTAAAGAGGAGAGTTAAGAGTGTTATTCTGGTGATGCTGTTGGGGCCTTTGCTATTTTTGGCTTGTCATCTTTTTGTGGTAAACATGAATCAGATTGTACGGACAAAAGAATATGAAGGAAACATGACTTGGAAGATCAAATTGAGGTGTGCAATGTACCTTTCAGATGCGACTGTAACCATGCTAGCAAACTTAGTACCCTTTACTGTAACCCTGATATCTTTTCTGCTGTTAATCTGTTCTCTCTGTAAACATCTCAAGAAGATGCAACTCCGTGGCAAAGGATCTCAAGATCCCAGTACCAAGGTCCACATAAAAGCTTTGCAAACTGTGATCTCCTTCCTCTTGTTATGTGCCATTTACTTTGTGTCTGTAATAATATCAGTTTGGAGTTTTAAGAATCTGGAAAACAAACCTGTCTTCATGTTCTGCCAAGCTATTGGATTCAGCTGTTCTTCAGCCCACCCGTTCATCCTGATTTGGGGAAACAAGAAGCTAAAGCAGACTTTTCTTTCAGTTTTGTGGCAAGTGAGGTACTGGGTGAAAGGACAGAAATCTTCATCTCCATAGATTCATAAGAGGGTCATTGTGTGTCTTCTAACAGAAAACGAACTGGTGGTGTATGAAACATTTTATATTTCTTACTGTGTTTTCTGTAATGTATGTGTATGAATAATTTCCAATCATAAACCTAGATAAATCTTTAACCTAAAGTTAGTCTAAAAAATGTATGTATGTGTGTGTGTGTTTATGTGTGTATGAAAAACTTAAGAACATTGACAATAACATACTCTTTTTTGTTTTTTCATATGAACTGCCAAATTATACAAAATATGACAAAAATTCCTCAGAATTATGAAGCCATGTGTATTTCATTCATGTATTTTATATTTCATTTGTAGAATTTACAATGTCTATTTATAATTATTAAGAACTAACAGCTTATCTCAGGAAAGATATTGCTGTTTTCTATTGTTATTTGAACCACACAAATATACCACAGCGTGCTTAGAATTCATTGTTTGAACCTCTATCTTGTTGGATGGTAAAGTCATTCAATTCTAAATCAATAATGTGGATGTATCTTCGGGGTTTTATTCCATTATGAATTCCTATTTTATGGTTAGTAAAAAGCAAACAGAATTATTGTTAGAAAACAATGCACACTATAGAATTCGAGTGATAAGTATAGGTAGAATAAATTTCATCTATGTCTACCATAATCAGTACTGAACAATACTAGATTTAAAACAAGTATGTGAATAGCTTAGAAAAAAATCTCTTTGATAATAAAGGGATGAAATATCATGATCATGGTCTTGATTGCTATTATTGTTTTCCATATGCAGTTAGAAACGTCATTTCTTCCAGCTTTTGAATTAAAGAAAAGCTGTTTTTGAAGTTGAGATCTGATGTAAATTATTTTAGTATTTTTTTCTAAGGCACGCACTTCTAAGCCCCTGAATTGCTAATTATATCCTCGTCTTCCATTTACAAAATTCCTTCTAAACTTCAGGTAAGAGAACTCAAATCTTCTCTTTTCTAAAAAAAACTATCAATGTAAAAATAGTATAGAAATTATGGAAAATAATTCAGTGAAACTTTTTGTAAATGTTAAAATAGTATCTATGAAGTCTATGTATTAATTACGGGATGTGCCTTAACATTGTAATTTTGTTGTCAGTGATGAAAGTGTTTTGACATATTCATTAACAGGAAGTTCTGTTATAAGAAAGAAATGTACAGTCTTGTTCACAGCTAAATTCTATATGACTGCATTAATTCTTGGTGTTACAAAATTTTAACAATGTTATTTAATGTTATTTAAACCTTAAGATAAATCATCCCCACACCTGATTTATGTAATTTTTTAATCATATATCTTCCTCAGTACAATGTAAGAACTGTAAAGAAAGAGATCATGTCTGTTTTGCTTTCTGTTGACTCCCAGGACCTAGAACCCAGCACCAAGAATAGATGGCCAAAAATGATACTTTAATGAACAAATAAATGGGTGGCTAAAATGGATAAGTTGATGTGGTAAACCAATGAAAAGGAAACAAATTACAAAATCTGCAGTTGCATGAATTCCTCTGTTTTGGCCTCAGGTTGAGGTTACAGGCTTATCCAAGCAGAATCCTTCCTCAGAGGAAAAGTTTGGCTATTCTACAATTTTAGGGGAAATATCACACTAGTGATATACATAGTGATATATAGTCACACTATATATATATATATATAGTGATATATAGTCACACTATATATATATAGTGATATATAGTCTTGATGCAGCTGTATCAGGTGTCTGAATTGGAGACAAGGTAAAACATGAAAATTAGATGGCACCTTGGGAGGCTGAGGGGGGCGGATCACGAGGTCAGGATATCGAGACCATCCCAGCTAATATGGTGAAACCCCATCTCCACTAAAAATACAAAAAAATTAGCTGGCAGTGGTGGTGGGCATCTGTATTCCCAGCTACTCGGAAGGCTGTGGCCGGAGAATGGCGTGAACATGGGTGGCGGAGCTTGCAGTGAGCCGAGACCGTGCCACTGCCTTCCAGCCTGGGCGACAGACAAAAAAAAAAAAAAGAAAAAATTAGGTGGCACCTATGACAATATTTTAAAAAGCACATAAAAGACTTTGGTCTATTTGCATAAGTATTTTTTTTATTGTGAATTATATATTTGTATTATGATATTTTCTAGTTGATTATTATATAAACAAAATGGCATTTTATTTCAAAAAATTGAGTTAGTAACCAGCTACTTGACCAAAATGTTTTTAATTAATACCTGTTATAAAAGTGATGACATTTATTTAGAAGTCAAGTTCAAGACAAAAATGGCAGGGACATGTGGAAATTGAGACAGGAACAAATGTGAAACAATGCTCTAGCCGTTTTGAATTCTGCTGGATCATCTGGCACAGTGGCCATAGCAGCTTGGACCAGAGGCTGTATCTGCTGTAGAGCCCTCTTTTGTTCTGGGTTCCACTTGAGACCAGTAGCCTTTGGAAACTTTATTAATGAGTCAGAGCAATATTTTCAAATGTGGAATATGTTGGCTCCAAAATCTCAATAGGTCCCCAAAACATTGTATCTCTTTTGTAGTGATAGGAAGTACATAGAGAGAGCAAAATGCCATTTACTTTAAAAAAAGATTGTTTTGACATGTGGCCTAGGGACACTGCACACCTTAAAACATCACCTATGCTGTAGGTCCCTGAATCTTCTCAGGTTTATTTCTTTTCTTCTGGTATTTTACTTCCATCCAACATTAGGGTATTTTACTGTATTTAATAAACTTGCAACTTCCTGATTATTGTACCAACTAATATTTTATTATTATTGCTATTATTATTATTTTGAACAGGGTCTCATTCTATCCCTGAGGCTGGAGTTCAGTGGCAGGATCACAGCTCATTACAGCCTCAACCTTCTGGGCTCAAGTGATTCTCCCACCTCCGCATTGCTAGCAGCTGGGACTGCAGGGGCACAACACCTTGCCTGGCTAATTTTGGTGTTTCCTGTAGGGCTAGGATTTCAGCATGTTACCCAGGCTGGTCTCAAACTCCTGGGCTGAAGTGATCTGTCTGTGTTGGCCTCCAAAAGTGCTGGGATTACAGTCATGTGCCACAGGGCCCGGTCTGTAATATTACTAATATATTAAATTAGCACGATGTTTTAAAAAATGTAAATTAAACTGAGAACAGAAGTGACATAACCCTGACATACAACAGTGAAGCAGTGCTATTATTCTTACAATAGAAGCCAAATTGTTTTGATTTTCCCTCATAATGGGTGTAGATTAACAAATATTCACCAAATCATGAGCCCTGTAAAAAGTATCAAAAGTTCTGCTCTGCTTAGTGAAGATAGCACATCCTGGAAAGCATTTGTGAGTGTTGATTTAAGTTTATGGTAGTCTGCGTTTGTTCTATAACCCATCTGGCTTTGGTAGAGGCCAGATAGGTTTAGTGAATCGGGTTATAGAAAGGACTACCATCCCCTGTAACTTTCAAGTGTTTTGTCATGACAGTGACCAGTTCCCTTCCTTAGGGAATGTGGTTATTATATTTTATACGTTGTGTTGCCAGTAGAGGAGAATTTCAGAGGCTTCCCCTTGGTCCTGCTATAATAATGTCCCTTACTCTACAGTTCAGGAAGAATGTGAGAGTCCTGCCAGCTGCCATACGTATCCATTTCAATTACACATTCAGGAAGAGGTAATAACTACAAACTGATTAGCTCCACCTTGGGATGGACATGAGCCAAAGCTCTAGGTAGCATCTGACCTTCAAGAACTCCCACTACTGCAGGCTGGATGTGATGGCTCATGCCTGTAGTCCTAGCACTTTGGGAGGCCAAGGTGGGAGGATCCTTTGAGAGCAGGAGTTCCCTTCGCAACATATGGAAACTCCATCTCTACAAAAAATTTAAAAAATTAGCTGGCATGGGTGGTGCATGCCTATAGTTCCAAATACTTGGGAAGCTGAGGCAGGAGGATTGCTTGAGCCCAGGAGCTCCAGGCTGCAGTGGGCTATGATCCTGCCACTGATCCTGCCACTGTACTCCAGCTTGGGTAACAGAGGGAGATTCTGTCTTGGAGGAAGAAAAAAAAAAGAAGTGTAAGTTCTCACTGGTATCTTAAATATCAAGTAAAAAGGGATCAAATCAATAATTAACAATCTTTGGTTCCACCTATAGCAAACAGGTAAAATGGAAAGTAGTTATACAAAGGGTATATTAACTCCTAATTAAACAAAGCCAGTTTTATTTTCATCTCCTTTCATTTTTTTTTTTTTTTTTTTTTTTTGAGACAGGGTGTTGCTCTGTCTCCCCGTTGCAGTGCAGTGGTGTGATCTCGCCCAGTTACAACCTCCGTCTCCTGGATTCAATGATTCTCCTGCCGCAGCCAACTGAGTACCTAGGATTATAGGCATGCACGACCACACCTGGCAAATTTTTGTATTTTTAGTGGAGACAGGGTCTCACCATGTTGGCCATGCTGTTTTCTAACTCCTGACCTCAGGTGATCCACCTGCCTCAGCCTCCCAAAGTGCTGGAATTACAGGCCTAAGCCACTGTGCCCAGCCTATCATCTGCTTTTTATAGGTAATTATACTGAGGCAGGCAGTAGTTGTAAAATGGAGTCTCACATCATATCTATATGAAGCAGGGAATCTGGTTTCCTGTCTTTGTAGTCTGACTCGAAGATCCCCTCTTAGAAACCATTATAGTGTAAAAACTGAAAAGATATAAAATCCAAGATTGGAGACTGAATTTAATATCTGTTCATCTTAAACCATTTAGTAATCAAAGATAAATAGGGAAAAATAAAGCTGGATATTCATACATAGAGAAGTGTAGATTCTTCAATGGAAAACATGTTTTTTAAGTGTCCAAGGAATAGTTATAAAATTTCTGAGTATTTTAATTAAATAACTAAGATTTAAGTATTAGACTCAAGAGAATAACTTAGTCAAAGGCCTAAGCATGAGAGATTAAGTTTGATAAACATTGAAAATGGGCTGAAAAGCCTGAGTAAGAAAATTAATTACTTTTTCATTTTAGAAATTATAGGACAACAATTTTTCCCCACCGTGAGGGTGTATATGTGTGCATGTGAAAGTGCTTATGTTAATGAGCTTGTTAACAATAAGTTATACAAAATTATTAGTTGGCAGCAACCAGATTTTAAGGAATATTGGCCTTCCTGGGCTTCCGAAGAAAACCTTGGATGCTTTTGGTAGGAAAAGTTGGGATTCACTCTCCATAAATCTGGCATTGAAAAAATGAATCAACAGTGGTCATGATTCTAGTTTTGACCAAGCTACATATAACAGTGTAGGCATCTGATGTATGATTTATGTATTAGGTTGGAAAATTTCCCTTAACAACTGACATTGCTGAATGCAAATTATGGAGAGGTTAAACAAGGAAAAAAATTGCAAAATGATGAATAAGAATATGACTTGATTTGCATGCTAGCAAATGAGAATTCAGCTTTCACATCAACATCAGTATGAACATTTTTATCTTATAACAAGGACATAGTATTTGAATAGGTGTTAATTTGAGCTGTTTTGGAAATTATCATGTTGTCCATTAAGAGAGCCTTGAACTCATTCAATAGTATGCTCCGGTGCTTTCCTGCTTGACATTAGTCAGATAACTAAAAAGGAACAGGAACATTACTGCACAACCAGAAATAAGGTGCACATAGGAATTAAGGTCAGGATCTTAAAGGGAATCTTGCCCATTGATATTAGTCCTGCCCTAAAAAAAAATCGGACATGGTTTGTTCACTACTCATCATTTTTTTCCATAACATTAATGGTAGAATTTGTATTTTCCCATGGGCACCTACATTACACTTATAGACTATTTCGATATTTCAACCTATTATTTTCTTTGAATCCTTTTAAGGAGTTGTTAAACAATGCTGAAATTTGCCTTACAGTATGCTGTTAACTAATCATATTTCTCAAAGTCATTTGACATAATGTTTGGTTAAAGGAAATATGTCTAGCATAGTTATGCCTGTTCATAACAAAAGAGTATTTAAATCTTTAAGAAAAAATATTAGAAAAACTAATAAAGAAATATGAATAAATAAACATGAAATATATAATTCATTATTAATAAATGTGCATGAAATCATGGTCATAGCATTTAAAAAGAGTAATAATTTTTGAATTAAGTATACATTCTGAACTATAATAGAAAAAGGCTTCAAAAATGTTAGGTTTATAATGTTTCATATGGATAAAAAAGTGTAAAAATTAGTCTGATGTTACTGATTTTGGAAAGCATATGAAGCAATGGGAATTTTCATACATTTCTCCTAGAATTGTATATCAGAAAAATTACTTTGTCTGAGTATGGCATTATCTGATTAAGATGATGGATCACAAGTGAACATCCAGTATTTGCACTCTTATCAGAATACATGTGCACACACATGCATATCACTGAGTTTTAACAGCTAAAGTTGAGAAGTCTCTCAAATGTCCATCAGTGATAAAATGGATAAGTAAATTATGGCATACTTGTACAATAGAATACTATACAGCAATCAAAATGAACTGTTGGAGACATGTGCTCAGAGTAGCCAAGAGAAACCTGCACTTGGACAGAAAATTTCTCAGCAAGGCACCTTTACGTCGACAGAAGGATGCTGCTTGCACCTGTTACAATCCCAAGAGAAGAGCACACCTAACAAAGGAGGGAAGGAGTTTTTAATCCTAACACAGTTCCTGTTTCTGTGTCCTTCCCTTACTGGCTGGGGTTGGATTGCACAATCTAAGATGATCCTTAATGGCTTAGACTTAAACTTTTCCAAATAGGGTAAACGCACGTTTTGCAAAAAGAAGGAGGGGTGGGAGGTAGGATTCATTTACAACATTTACAACTTATGGCTGGAAAGTTGAGTCTTTAAAGAGGAGCTTAGTTGTCCTAACAGAACCAGCTAGAGTGACATGTTTACAAAGAATATAAATAAAAAGAAAAATGAAGAAATTTGAACTACATGGATATGAGAGGAATTATTAAGTTTGAAAAAATGATTCAGTATAATTCCATTTATATAAAGTTTACAAAAGTGTATTTTTAATAAATTGAAATTTATTACACTGGTGGTGAAATTCTAAAGTGAGACATATGAGTGATTATCCTAACAATTGGGATAGTAGGGATGGAGGAAACAAAAGGGAAATGTTATCAACAAGAAGGCAAATATGGAGAGTGTCTGGATTGCTGGTGAATTCTACTTTATGAACATGATGTGGAATCATGACTCTTAATGCTATAATTTTTTTCTTTACTGTACATTAGGCCTCATTACTTTATATACTTTATATATATATGTTATTTTTCACAATATTAAATATTTCACAATAATGAAAATATTTAAAAAGTAGAAACGTATACTAAATGAATGAATATAAAATAGACTGAACAAACATATTCTTATAGACATCATTGTAATTAGAGTTTTTGCTGAATAAAGAATAGAGCATTATGATAGTAACAAATCCAAGATAAAATTTTAAACTTTTCTTTAAATTAATTAGAAAAAGGAAGAGAGAAGCAGGAAGTCTACCTCCACATTCTTAATGTTATTCTTACTTTGAAACATCAGATTTTGAGCACCTATATTTTACTGGACACATTTTTTTCTTATTTCCAATTTAATTATTTATGATAACAATATTTCAAAGTGGCAGAAATTAGTGAATTTCCAATAAATTATAGTAGTATAGATATTAAATATATAGGATGATTTTTCTAAATTTATCTTTAAATGAAATAATTATACACATATTTTTACCATTCAAAGATTATAATACCATGCATGTGTACACATATGTAAGGAAAAATATTTTGATACTGGAAATTTTTTTAATATTAGAGAAAAATTAGTAGAAAGATAATTTTATTAAGGCGTAAAACATATTTAGTGTAGTTACTTTGACTGCTATAATAAAAACACCCAGCTTTTGTGACAGTAGCTGAGAATGTAAATAAGCAGTCAAGAGAATTTAACTTGGTAATGATGCTATTAAAAGATGAAATGAAGCTTATTCACTCTGTAATTGCACAGAGTATTTGTGTAAGTTCATATGAAACTGGACCAAAACTAAACAGCCAAAAAAAGAGTATTCTTTGCTGGAGGTCACTTTTGCCATAATTTTTAGAATGTGGTGAAAGAAAAAAATAGCAAGTAAATCATTGGAAATGTGTTGGCTTTTTGTTATTCCTGATGAAATACTATGTGAGGATATTTGTCAAGGCCTGATTCTGAGAATAATATAAGAATGGTGCCAAGCACAGTGGCTCATGCCTGTAATCCCAGCACTCTAGGAGGCCATGGCAGTGGATCCCCTGAGGTCAGGAGTTCCAGACCAGCCTGGCCAACATAGTGAAACCCTGTCTCTACTAAAAATACAAAAATTAACTGGGTGGGGTGGTGGGCACCTGTAATCATAGCTACTTGGGAGGCTGAGGCAGGAGAATTGATTGAATCAGGGAGGCAGAGGTTTCTGCAAGCCGAGATTGTGCCATTGAACTCCAGCCTGGGTGACAAGGGAGAAACTTCATCTGAAAAAAAAAATTGTAAATCCATGAGGAAGAATAAGAGTGTTCTCCCATCACCCTTAACTCCAGTACTTTGAAAAGAAGACCCAAATCACAGTTATTTAGTAACATTCTCCCTTTTAGCTGACATCATCATCATTATTATCATCATCTACATTTACATGTGTCTTATGAAATGATTTATTTTTGAAATATTTACATACATAATTTGGTAACATCTATGTAATTTCTAAGAGATATCATTGTGGGAAAGTTACATTAGTAAACAGCAAAGTTCAAGTAATGATGAATACATTTAGATTTAGAAAGCTAAGTGTAGTGTGGTTTAACATACATTGCTTAAGAAAACAATTATGGATGACATTAAACTAAACCAAGGAACACTGTAAAAAAGATTTTGATTTTAGTATAAATAAAATTGCTTAGTAAGAAAAATAAACCATTTCATGATCAAGCTCTGATTTACAAAGAGAGGAATTTAGGGCTAAATAAATCAAAGAGAAGTAAGCCCTCCCCCACATCTTCTCTATTTCATTTAGGTAATGATGGGGTTCAGAAGCACAGAGCCCCACTTCTACAACATAAGCAAAGTGAAAATTAATTCATTGAATACAGCAATGTAGCTGTGGTAGATGAACTATATTTTGTCTATTGCCATGATATTTTGAGATCCAGTGCTGCTCATTGAGTTCCCCTGTGGGCAGAGTTTGTGGTGAGGACCCAGTAACAGACAAGCTAATATCCAAAAACATCTACTCACATCAACTTAATTTCCAGTTTCTTTCAAATTGAAGGTAAATTCCAAGACAAACTTTTTATTCTATTCTCTGACCAAAGTGTTGGGAAAAGAAAACTGTTACCATTTTCATTTCTAGCATACTAAAACAAAAAACATAAAAAGCCCAAAATCTAAAACACTTTTAAAAATAACATGGTGTTAAGAGTAGTTTGTTGAGTTTCCCTATAGAAAATGATTTATGGAAGGACAATAAAAGATTATTCTGAACACTAAAACAATAAGACTGAAAAAATGAATTATCAGTATTGAGAATCCAATAGACAGAGTTAGCCTGTTAGATGCAGTAGAAGAGAGAATTAGTGAATTGGAAGATAGCTACACAGAATGAAGCATAGAGAGAAACAGATGGAACTATACCAGGCTAAAGGGTAACACATTGATGCTACAGTCAGAACACCTAACATACTTCTCGAGTTCTGTAAGATTAGAGGAGAGAAAGTCAAGCAAGAGAAATGTTGCAAGAATTTTTCCAAAAGTGATAAAATGTATTCCTCCATATATTTTTAGTAATCTCAAACTTCAAGCATGATAAATTAAACCAAATTGACATAAAATAATACAGGACACCAAAGACCAATAGAAAATCTGAAAAGTAGCTAGAGGTGGAAGATAGAGTATGTCGTGCATTGAAAAGAACTGCATTCTAAATACAACCTGATTTTAACAGAAAATATGGAAGCAGGAACTCAATGGAAACATGTCTTCAGTGCATTTCCAAAGAGTAGTAGACTTTCATAAACAAAAATTGAAAATGATATTTTTCAGAGAAAATAAAAATGACTGAAAATGCAAAGTTGAACATGCAAGGAGCAATAAACATTAATGACAATGAAAAATAAGCGTGTAATTCTAAATAAATGTTGACTGTATAAAAATATTGTCTTGTTAGATTAAATGTATAATTGATAAGATATATGCAAATGGCAATAAAGAGACTGGAGATAAAGGTGACAGGAATAAATTTAGTCAAACTATGTTTTGGGCTTTTCTATGTCTGTGTGGATAATTTGAACAACATAATCAAGGACCCTGTAATTCTACACCCAGGTATATATATGCAAAATAATTGTAGTAAATGATGTAGGTCATTGAAGCATTATTCATAATAGCTCAAAAAATAAGCTGCTCAAATATATATCAAATAAGGTTGGATAAATAATCACAGTAAAATCGTAAAATGGAAAAATATAGAGAAATGAAAAGAAATGAATCACATGTACATGCAACTATGGGGTTAAATTTCAGACACACAATGTTGATTCCAGGAAGCCATAAATAAGAACATATATGATTGCACCTATACACAGTTCAAAGCAGGCCAAACGAAGCTATTGAGTTTAGGGTCACATACCTAGTTGGTAAAGTATAAAGAAAATTTTAAAAAGATCATCATAAATTATGAATGTCACTTATCACAGGAGATGTGAAGAAAGGTGTAGGGGATTGGAAAGTGGCATTGAGGTAAACCTAGGCTCTTAGCAATTTTCCATATCTTGCCCTACATGATGGTTACATGAGTATTTATGACACACTACTATGTTTCCCAGTTTTGTTTTGGCCCATTTCTAAGTGTGCAGTCTAGTTATAATACAAAAATTATTAATGAGGAGAAATGTTCCATGAAATTATTATTACTCTGCTCTGAAGGGAAAAATCCACTATTTGTATACATTCATGTAAAACTCTAAGAGATTTTAAATAGAAATGTTCTGATTTTAGTTGTAACTTTTGGAAATTTGACATGATGTTACCTGCCAACCCCACATTTTTCAATAGGTTTTTCTTCTAGGTTTAATTATCCACTTCATATGACAAAACTTTGACATTCTCCATGTATTTTTCCCTTGGATCCTATATTCCTAACACAACAAGGGTGGACATGTTACCCACACTCTTGGTTTAGCAGAATACCTACGTCAGTTATGTTTTTCTGCAAGAGAAAACCCTCCAAAACTGCCTTATATATTTGTGTCTCATAAGTCTTTGGATTTCATTTTTCTAAGTTAGGTTTGGTGGAGAGCTCTGGTGATTGGAGATGGGCCATGTACTGCATCTTGAAGCTAGTTTGCCTGATTTAGGCTAGATAAGGCAGTGGCATTCTGACTCCATTAGTTTCTCACTCCTTCTGGGAACAGTGTACTAGCCAGATGATGTCCTCATGGTAAATGGAAAAGAGAAAGAAACTCCAATATGGAAGCCGTCTTAAATATCTGTGTAAACTACTACTTTCCAGTTGACTGAAGCAAATTACAGGAGTGAATTCAGAATCCAAGTTCAAGGTAGTCTCCCTGCTTGTGGTGGGAGGATACTGCAGGATTATATGACAAAAATGTAGGGTACTTAGAAATATTTACAAAATTGCTGAATATTTTAATTAAAATTTAAACAAAAAACAGACTTGAATGTAAAATTACCAAAGACCTAAGCATAAGAAACATGTTTGATAAACATTATTCATTGTCCAACAACGCTGAGTAGGAAAATAGTACTAATTCTACCTGGATGACCTCCTGGAAACTCGTTTTCCATTTGGTGAGTAATAAGAAAATAATTCCTTCCATCCCCTAATGGTGTGAGTGCATGTGTGTCTATGTGTTTAGAAGCTTATTAACAATAATGTCATATAAAAGTATTGGTTTTCAGAAACCAGATTTTGAGGTGTATTGGCCTCCCAGGACTTTCCAAGATAACCTTGGATGATTTTGACAAAAGGTTTAGAATCTGGTATTTAAATCTGGCATAAAAATAAATCCATATTGGTATGATCCTATTTATGGCCAAGCTCCTTTAACAATTTAGACATTTACTGTATGATATATGTATTGGGTTTTAAAATTTCCCTATGTAACAACTGAAGATGCTGGATACAAATTATGGAGAGGTTAAATAAGGAAAAAAATTGCAAAACAATGAAAAAGAATATGCCTTTATTTGCATACTAACACATGAGAATTCACTTTTCACTTCAATATCAGCATAAAACATTTCCACATATAGCAAGGACAGATAGTCTATAAAGAGGAATGAGTTTCAGCTGTTTTGAGATTAATAATATTTTCTCTAAAGACGGCTTTGAGTTCATCCATTAGCATATGCTGGTGCTTTTCTGTTGACATTAGTCAGAGAATTTAAAGGCAGAAAATGTTATTGCACATTTAGAAATCAAGTGTTTATCGAAGTTAATGTCTGGATATTAAGGGAATCACAACCAGTGTTATTAAGCCTGCATTTTTTCTTTTTTTTTTTTTTGTCTGTTCAAACATGATATGTGCTCTGCTCATCATTTTATCAATTCTGGTAGTGTTTGCATTTGTTCTCCGAAATGTTGCCAGTGGCTTCATAGCTCTAGTTAATGTCAATGACTGGGTTAAGACACAAAAGATCTCCTCAACTGACCAAATTGTCACTGCTCTGGCGTTCTCCAGAATTGGTTTACTCTGATCATATCATTACATTGGCATGCAACTGTGTTTAATTCAGCTTTATATAGTTTAGAAGTAAGAATTGTTCCTTCTAATGTATTGGCAATAATCAATCATTTCAGCATATAGCTTGCTACGAGCCTCAGCATATTTTATTTGCTCAAGATTGCCAATTTCTCCAATTTTATTTTTCTCCAACTAAAGAAGAGAATTAAGAGTGTTCTTCTTGTGATACTGTTGGGGTCCTTGGTATTTTTGATTTGTAATCTTGCTGTGGTAACCATGGATGAGAGTGTGTGGACAAAAGAATATGAAGGAAATGTGACTTGGAAGATCAAATTGAGGAATGCAATACACCTTTCAAACATGACTGTAACCATGCTAGCAAACTTTACACCATTCATTCTGACTCTAATATCTTTTCTGCTGTTAGTCTGTTCTCCATGTAAACATCTCAAGATGTTGCAGCTCCATGGCAAAGGATCTCAAGATCTCAACACCAAGGACCATATAAAACCTTTGCAAACGGTTATCTCTTTCCTTATGTTATTTGCCATTTACTTTCTGTGTCTAATCACATCAACTTGGAATCCTAGGACACAGCAGAGCAATCTTGTATTCCTGCTTTACGAAACTCTTGCAATCATGTATCCTTCATTCCACTCATTCATCCTGATTATGAGAAGTAGGAAGCTAAAACAGACCTCTCTTTCTATTTTGTGTCAGGTGACATTCTGAGTGAAATAACAGAAACCCTCAACTCCATAGATTCACAAGGTGAGCATGGTGTGTCTTTTAGCAGAAAAGAAACTGATGGTGTCTAGAACATTTTATATTTCTATCAGTTTGTTGTAGTGTATGTATTTGAGTAATTCCAAAACAGATTCCTAGGATAGTCTTTTATATATATATATAAAATTTATATATATAATATATGTATAAAATTTATGTATATATAAAATATGTATGGGTGTATGTGTGTGCATGTGTGTGAATAACATTGACCATAAATTATGAAGCCTAGTATATTTCACATATATAATGTATGTGTATTTTATGATAGTTCATTGTATGATATTTCATTTGAAGAATTTATTATCTCTGTTTGTAATTAAGAAATTACAGCTTTTATCAGAAAATCATTGCTGTTTTCCATTGTAATTTGTACCACATACATGTACTTAACTATCATTGTTTGAACCTCTCATTTTCTGGATGGTAAAGACATTCAATTCTAAATCAATGATGAGACTGTATCTTTGTAGTAGGCTTTATTTCATTATGAATTCTTACTTTACTTTTAGTATAAGGCAAATAGAATTTTTGTTAGATAATGATGTACACAATAAAATTTCAGTGACAAACATATGTAGAGTATATGTATTTGCCTTTGGGAAGGCAAATTTTGTATATGTATAACAAAAACCTTACTAAAGAATACTAGATTTAATACCAGTATGTGAATAGCTTAGAAAAAAATCATTTCTATAATAGGAATGAAGAAACAAGACCATGATCATTTCAGTGCTGTTATAATTTTTTAAGTGTAGTTAGAAAAATCATTTCTTCCACTTTTTGAATTAAAGAAAACCTTTTTTGAAGTTGACATCTGATGTCAAGTATTTCCATTTACTTTGCTTAGCAACCTCTGAGCCTCTGAATTTCCAATATTCTTCTTTGTCTCCCATTCCTAATATTCCTCGAAAAAACTCAAATATTCCTTTTCTTTAAAAAAAAAGCCTGACATAAAGAGGGTGTAGAAACTATAGATGATAATCGAATGAAACTTTCTTCAAATGTTAAAAATTGCCTGTGAAATCTATATATTGTCTGTGCCCTGCCCCTAGAGGTGGAGCCTACAAAATGGGAGAAAATTTTTGCAACCTACTCATCTGACAAAGGGCTAATATCCAAAATCTACAATAAACTCAAACAAATTTACAAGAAAAAAACAAACAACCCCATCAAAAAGTGGGCAAAGGACATGAACAGACACTTCTCAAAAGAAGACATTTATGCAGCCAAAAAACACATGAAAAAATGCTCACCATCACTGGCCATCAGAGAAATGCAAATCAAAACCACAATGAGATACCATCTCACACCAGTTAGAATGGCAATCATTAAAAAGTCAGGAAACAACAGGTGCTGGAGAGGATGTGGAGAAATAGGAACACTTTTACACTGTTGGTGGGACTGTAAACTAGTTCAACCCTTGTGGAAGTCAGTGTGGCGATTCCTCAGGGATCTAGAACTAGAAATTCCATTTGACCCAGCCATCCCATTACTGGGTATATACCCAAAGGACTATAAATCATGCTGCTATAAAGACACATGCACACGTATGTTTATTGTGGCATTATTCACAATAGCAAAGACTTGGAACCAACCCAAATGTCCAACAATGATAGACTGGATTAAGCAAATGTGGCACATATACACCATGGAATACTATGCAGCCATTAAAAATGATGAGTTCATGTCGTTTGTAGGGACATGGATGAAATTGGAAATCATTGTTCTCAGTAAACTATCGCAAGAACAAAAAACCAAACACCACATATTCTCACTCATAGGTGGGAATGGAACAATGAGAACACATGGACACAGGAAGGGGAACATCACACTCTGGGGACTGGGGTGGGGGGAGGGGGGAGGGATAGCATTGGGAGATATACCTAATGCTAGATGACGAGTTAGTGGGTGCAGCGCACCAGCATGGCACATGTATACATATGTAACTAACCTGCACATTGCGCACATGTACCATAAAACCTAAAGTATAATAATAATAAATAAATAAAAGAAATCTATATATTGATGATAGGAAATATATTAATGACATGTTTTATTATAATGATGTAAATGGTGAAATGATACAAAGTGTGCTGATGTATCCATTGATACCAAGTTCTATTATAAGAAGGTAATCTACAGCCTTGTTGAACAGCTAAATTCTGTGTGATTATATTCATTCTTGGTGTTATGAAATTTTAACATTGTTATCTCAACCTTAAAATAAGTCAACTCCTCATCTGAGATACATATATATATATATATATACACACACATACATTTTGTTTATCATACATCTCCCCTAGTACTATGTAATCAGCATAAAAAGAGAGGTAATAGCTGTCTTGCTTTCTCTTGACTCACAGGATCTAACAGCCAGCACAAAGAGTAGTTGGTCAGAATAATATGTTAATGAACACATAAGTGGTTGGATAAATGGATAATTTGATGTGGTAAACCAATGAAAATGAAACTCATCACAAAACCCACAGTTGCTTGAATTTTCTAGTTTCAGGTTGAGGTTATAGGCTTATCAAAGAAGAAGCACTTCTCAGAGCAAAAGTTTGACTATTCCACAATTCTAGGGGAAATATCACTGTAATATAGCTTTGATGTAGCTATACCAGGTGTGTGAAGTAGAGACAAGGTGGAACGTCAAAATTAGATGGCACTTATTCTAATGCTTTTTGAAAAGCATATAAAAGATTTTGGTATATTTGCACAGGGTCAGGGTCAGCTGTGAGTGCCAACTGCTCGGGGCTAGCTGACCCCGTGACAAGAATGTTAGGGAACTTCCCAGTAGCTGCCAAACACACTTTTGTTTTTAGGGAACATCTCTTTCTCCTTCAATATGACTTATGGTGCCTTCAATGCTTTGCTGATACAAGAGGAGTGAACTCAAAAGAAATAAAAATAAAAGCTAGCAAACTTTGCAACTGGTTAAGCTGGTTGTAAACGTACCCAATCACTTTCTACTGCAAATGATATACTTGTATTGTGATATTTTCTGTCTGGTTATTATATACACAAAAAAGGCCTTTCATTTTTAAAAATTGAGTTAGTAACCACTCACCTTACTTACACATTATTTGTATATTATTTTGTTTAGTATCCTTTCTAAATGAAAGTTTTAATTGCCATGTTATAAACACATGAAAAAGTGATTCAGATGAATGTATATCTTAGCTTTGGGTGTCTAGAACTAGAACCAATGTCTGATTTTACAGTGATGACATTTATTTGGGAAGGCAAGTCCAGGGCAGCAATGAGGGATACATGTGGAAACTGAGGCAAAGGAAGATGTAAAATCATGTGTCATGATGTTGGTATGACTTTGCCGGTTGTCACTTCTCAATGAGGTGAAATAGACAGCATGGTGGTCATCAGATACATGCAGTTGGTTCCCTGTATTTTTCCAGAAGGTTTACAAGGGGAAACCACAGCAAATATTAGTCCATGGAAGAGAGAAAAGGGAGAATGTTTCCTAGCTGTCTTCTGTCTTCTATTTCCCTTTGGCCAAAGTTTGTTTGAGGCAGAACTACCATCTTTGCTTTTCTTCCTTACATTATCCAACCCCTTGGTGGCTGTTTGGGAAAGTCAGGCTAAACAATACCCCCATTTTTCTAAGAGATAGTTTTTATTTGTTTGTTTGCTTGTTTTCTTTTCTCTTCTCCTCTCCCCTTTCCCTGTGTTTCCTGCTTTCTACTTAACTTTTTAGGCATGCACATATAACTATTTACTTTCCCCTCACCAGACAGTCCCTTTGGGCAACTTCATCTAACTATGTGCTCCAAGAGGGATCTCTCCTTGAGACTTGACAGTTGATTTGCAGACAAAAGTATGCCCTCATGGAACTGTCACCTCCAGGGGGTTAGCTTAGACCTCACATGCATTAGGAGGGGATGTGGAAAAGATGCCCAGGTGGCCACTTCTACAACTGCTGTCCTGCTCATTTCCCTCCCTACTTTAAAAAAAAACCCACTTTCTGCTCCAAAGGTTAAGTGTCACATTAAAAGTCAGGATGCTTTTTGCCCCTTCCCGCAAGCTAACTTCCAAATAAATTCTCCAGTTTTCTATCAGACCTTGTTCTTGTTAATTAGACTTTACATGAAGTGAGCAGTTAACCATTTTTGTTACAAGACTTCATGCCCACAGGTATATTCAAGTCCCAGATGGAAGGATGATCTAGATCAGGCAAGATGCTGATCAGGGCAACAGGAGACAGTCATGGGAATCTGAGAAAGTATATGTTTGTGTCCAATACACTCCCCACCTTGTGCCACTCAGATGTGCTCATGCCCTCCAATTGTGGCTGGTTTTATAAGCAAATGACTTGTGTAGTTGCATGGGGTCTTGTGCTTGAGGGGCTTTTTGCTTGGATTAATGTTCTGCACTTGCATTTTTGTTTTTCAGACAGCGGATACTCCTCCGCTGAAGAGGGAATAGGTCTGCAGTAATTCCCTAGGGGTTTGCTTTCTCCTCTCCTACAGGCTTGATGGAGACATGCACAGAGTCCTATAATGCCCATGTTGCATGCCTCTAGCAGCTTTGAATTCTATTGGATCATCTGACACAATGGGCAGAGCAGGTTGGCCCAGAGCCTATATCTGCTGTAGAGATATCTTATGTTCTGGATTCCACTTGAAACCAGTAGTATTTGCATTAATTCTGTAACCCATCTGGTTTTGGCAGAGGCTAGGTAGGTTAACTGAACAGGGATATAAAAAGGACTTTATTAACAGGTTGGAGCAATATCCTCTACTGTGGTATTTGTGGACTCTAAAACCCCAAGAGGCTCAATAAACACTGTGCTTCCTTTTTAGTGATAGGAAGTATATATAGGGCAACATGCCATTTACCTTAAAAAGGATGTTTCTGCTGGGCATGGTGGCTCACGCCTGTAATCCCAGCATTTTGGGAGGCCAAGGTGGGCAGATCACTTGAGACCATGAGTTTGAGACAAGCCTGGGCAACATGGTGAAACCCTGTCTCTACTTTAAAAAAAAAATGTCAGGCATGGTGACACATGCCTGTAAACACTGCTACTCAGGAGGCTGAAGGATTTGAACTGATTGAACCCAGGAGACAAAGTTTGCAGTAAGCCGAGATTGCATCAGTGCGTTCCAACCTGAGCAACAGAATGAGACTCTGTCTCATTCCATAGTGCAGATTAAGTCTGATGTTTCTTTGTTGATTTTCTGTGTGGAGGATCTGTCCAATGCTGAAAGTGGAATGTTGAAGTCTCCATCTATTATTGAATTGGGGCTTTTCCCTTTGCTTTGCTCTAATAATATTTGCTTTATATATCTGGATGCTCCAGTGTTGAGTGCAAATATATTTACAATTGCTATATCCTTTTGGTGAATTGACCCTTTTATTGTTAATATGGTGACCTTCTTTATCTCCTCATAGTTTTTGTCTTGAAATCTATTTTGTCTAACATTAGTATAGGTACTCTTTGTCTTTTTGGTTTCCATTGCCATGGAATATCTTTTTCCATCCCTTTATTTTCTGTCTGTGCATGTCTTTATAGGCCAAGTGTGTTTTTTAGAGGCAACAGATAGGAGTTTTTTCGTTTTTGTTTTTCCATTTAGCCAGACTATGTCTTTTGATTGGAGAGTTTAGTCCATTTGCATTCAATGTTATTACTGGTAGTAAGGTCTTACTTCTGTCATTTTATTATTTGTTTTCTGGTTATGTTGTAGTCTGCTATTCTTTCCTTCCTTCCTTCCTATTTTTCTTTAGTGAAGGTTATTTTCTCTGGTGATATGATATAGTTTCTTGCTTTTTTGTGTGTGTGTATCCATTCTATGCTGTTAGGTTTGAGATTACCATGAGGCTTGCAAATGCTGTCTTCTAACCCATCATTTCAAGCTAATAACCCTTAGTACAGTTTACTTAAGCAAACAAACAAACAAGCACAAAAACAAAACAAATGAGGACTCTGCACCTTAACTCCATCTTCTCAGGTTTTAACTTTTTGTTTTCACTATTTATATCTTATTGTACTGTCTATGTCTTCAAAGGTTGTTGTAGCTACTTTTTAAAATTATACTTTAAGTTCTCGGATACATGTGCAGAACGTGCAGGTTTGTTACATAGGTATACGTGTGCCATGGTGGTTTGCTGCACCCATCAACCTGTCATCTACATTAGGTATTTCTCCCAATGCTATTCCTAGCTCCCTACCCTCCAAAAGGCTCAGGTGTGTGATGTTCCCCTCCCTGTGTCTATGTGTTCTCATTGTTCTGTTCGCACTTATGAGTGATAACATGCAGTGTTTGCTTTTCTGTTCCTGTGTTAGTTTGCTGAGAATGCTGATTTCCAGCTTCATCCATGTCCCTAAAAAGGACATGAACTCATCCTTTTTTAGTATTCCATAGTATACGTGTGCCACATTTTCCTCATCCAGTCTATCACTGATGGATTGATCCAGGTCTTTGCTATTGTGAATAGTGCTGCAATAAACACACATGTTCACGTGTCTTTATAGTAGAACGATTTATAGTCCTTTGGTTATGTACCCAGTAATGGGATTGCTGGGTCAAATGGTATTTCTGGTTCTAGATCCTTGAGGAATCTCCACACTGTCTTTCCCAATGGTTGAACTAATTTGCACTCCCACCAAGAGTGTAAAAACGTTCCTATTTCTCCACATCCTCTCCAGCATGTGCTGTTTCCTGACTTTTTAATGATCACCATTCTAACTGTCGTGAGATGGTATCTCATTGTGGTTTTGATTTGCATTTCTCTGACGAGCAGTGATGATTAGGCTTTTTTTCATGTTTGTTGGCTACATAAATGTCTTCTTTTGAGAAGTGTCTGTTCGTATCCTTTACCCACTTTTTGATGGGTTTGCTTGTTTTTTATCTTTTCAATTTGTTTAAGTTCTTTGTAGATTCTGCCCTTTGTCAAATGGATAGATTGCAAAAATTTTCTCCCATTCCCATTCTGTAGGTTGCCTGTTCACTCTGATGATAGTTTCTTTTGCTGTGCAGATGCTCTTTAGTTTAATTGGATTCTATTTTTCAATTTTTGCTTTTGTTGCAATTGCTTTTGGTGTTTCAGTCATGAAGTCTTTGCCCATGCCTATGTCCTGAATGGTATTGCCTAGGTTTTCTTCTAAGATTTTTATGGTTCTGGGTTTTAGATTTAAGTACTTAATCCACCTTGAGTTAATTTTTGTATAATGTGTAAGGAACGGGTCAGTTTCAGTTTTCTGCATATTGCTAGCCAGTTTGCCCAACACCATTTATTAAATGGGGAATCCTTTCCCCATTGCTTGTTTTTGTCAAGTTTGTCAAAGATCAGATGGTTGTAGATGTGTGGCATTATTCCTGAGGGCTCTGTTCTGTTCCATTGGTCTATATATCTGTTTTGGTACCAGTATCGTGCTGTTTTGGTTACTGTATCCTTGTGGTTTAGTTTGAAGCCAGGTAGCATGATGCCTTGAGCTTTGTCCTTTTTGCTGAGGATTGTCTTGGCTGTACGGGCTGTTTTTTCTTTTTCGGTTCCATATGAAATTTTAAGTAGTTTTTTTCCAATTCTGTGATGAAAGTCAATGGTAGCTTAATGGGGATAGCATTGGATCTATAAATAACTTTGAGCAGTATGGCCATTTTCACGATATTGATTCTTCCTGTTCATGAGCATGGGATGTTTTTCCATTTCTTTGTGTCCTTTGTTATTTCCTTAAGTGGTGGTTTGCTGTTCTCCTTGAAGAGGTCCTTCACATCCCTTCTAAGGTGGATTTCTAGGTATTTTATTCTCTTTGTAGCAATTGTAAATGGGAGTTCACTCATGATTTGGCTTTCTGTTTGTCTCTTATTGGTGTATAGAAATACTTTTAATTTTTGCACATTGATTTTGTATCCTGAGACTTTGCTGAAATTGCTTATCACCTTATGGACATTTTGGGCTGGGATGATGGGATTTTCTAAATATACAATCATATCCTCTACAAGCAGAGACACTTTGACTTCCTCTCTTTTTATTTCAATACGCTTTATTTCTTTCTCTTGCCTGATTGCCATGGATAGAATTTCCAATACTCTGTTGAATAGGAATGGTGAGAGAGTGCATCCCTATCTTGTGCCAGTTGTCAAAAGGAAGGCTTCCAGTTTTTGCCCATTCAGTATATTGGCTGTGGGTTTGTCATGAATAGCTCTTAGTATTTTTAGATATGTTCCATCAATACCTATTTTCTTGAGGGTTTTTAGCATGAAGGGATGTTGAATTTTTTGATGGCATTTCCTGCATCTATTGAAATCGTCATGTGGTTTTTGTCATTGGTTCTGTTTATGTGATGGACTATGTTTATTGATTTGCATATGTTGAACCAGCCTTGCATCCTAGGGATGAAATCAACTTGATCGTGGTAGATAAGCTTTTCTATGTGCTACTGGATTTGGTTTGTCAGTATTTTATTGAGGATTTTTACATCGAGGTTCATCAGGGATATTGGCCTGAAATGTTCTCTTTTTTGTTGTTTCTAGGCCAGGTTTCGGTATCACAATGATGCTGGCCTCATAAAATGAGTCAAGGAGGAGTCCCTCTTTTTCCATTGTTTTAAATAGTTTCAGAATAAATGGTACCAGCTGCTCTTTGTACCTCTAGTAGAATTTTGTTGTAAATTCATCTGTTTGTGGGCTTTTTTTGGTTGGTAGGCTATTAATTACTGCGTCAATTTCAGAACTTGTTATTGGTCTATTCAGGGATTCGACATCTTCCTGGTTTAGTCTTGGGAGGGTATGTGTCCAGGAATTTATCCATTTCTTCTAAATCTTTTGTTTATTTATGTAGAGGTGTTTGTAGTATTCTCTGATGGTAGTTTGTATTTCTGTGAAATCAGCGGTTATATCCCTTTTATTATTTTTTATTGTGTCCATTGGATTATTCTCTCTTTTCTTCTTTATTAATCTAGCTAGTGGTGTACGTATTTTGTAGATCTCTTCAAAAAAGCAGCTCCTGGACAGACGTGGTAGCTCACGCCTGTAATCCCGGCACTTTTGGAGGCCGAGTCGGATGTATCATGAGTTCAGGAGATCGAGACCATCCTGGTTAACATGGTGAAACCGCTTATCATGAGTTCAGGAGATCGAGACCATCCTGGTTAACATGGTGAAACCTCTTATCTACTAAAAATACAGAAAATTAGCTGGGCTTGATGGTGGTCGCCTGTAGTCCCAGCTACTCAGGAGGCTGAGACAGGAAAACGGCATGAACCTGGGAGGCGGAGCTTGCAGTGAGAGGAGATAGCTCCACTGCCCTCCAGCCTGGGCGACAGAGTGAGACTCCCTCTCAAAAACAAACAAACAAACAAAAACAGCAACAAAAAAAACAGCTCCTGGATTCATTGATTTTCTGAAGTGTTTTAGGTGTCTCTATCTCATTTAGTTCTGCTCTGATCTTAGTTATCTCTTGGCTTCTGCTAGCTTTTAAATCTGTTTGCTCTTGCTTCTCTAGTTCTTTAAATTGTGATGCTAGGGTGTCAGTTTTAGATCTTTCCCACTTTCTCCTGTGGGTATTTATTGCTATAAATTTCCCTCTAAACACTGCTTTAGCTGTGTCGCAGAGATTCTGGTACATTGTGTCTTTGTTCTCACTGGTTTCAAAGAACTTATTTATTTCTGCCTTAATATCGTTATTTACCCAGTAGTCATTCATGAGCAGGTTGTTCAATTTCCTTGTAGTTGTGTGGTTTTGAGTGAGCTTCTTAATCCTGAGGGCTAATTTGATTGCATTGTGGTCTGAGAGACTGTTTGTTATGATTTCTTTTGTTTTGCACTTGTTGAGGAGTGTTTTACTTCCACTTATGTGATCAGTTTTAGAATAAGTATGATGTGGTGCTGAGAAGAATGTGTATTCTGTTGATTTGGGGTGGAGAGTTCTGAAGATTTCTATTAAGTCTGCTTGATCCAGAGCTGAGTTCAAGTCCTGAATATCCTTGTTAAGTTTCTGTCTCATTGATCTCTCTAATATTGACAGTGGGGTGTTAAAGTATCCTACTATTATTGTATGGGAGTCTAAGTCTCTTTATAGGTCTTTAAGAACTTGCTTTATAAATCTGGGTGCTCCTGTATTGGGTGCATGTATATGTAGGATAGTTAGCTCTTCTTGTTGCACTGATACCTTTACCATTATGTAATGCCCTTCTTTGTCTTTTTTGACCTTTGTTGGTTTAAAGTCTTTTTTATCAGTGTCTAGGATTGCTACCCTTGCTTTCTTTTGCTTTTGATTTGTGTGGTAAATATTCCTCCATCCCTTTATTTTGAGCCTATCTGTGTCTTTGCACATGAGATTGGTCTCCTGAATACAGCACAATGATGGGTCTTGATGCTTTATCCAATTTGCTGGTCTGTGTCTTTTAATTGGGGTATTTAGCCCATTTTCATTTAAGGTTAATATTATTATGTGTGAATTTTTTCCTGTAATTATGATACTACGTGGTTATTTTTCTCATTAGTTGATGCAGTTTCTTCATAGTGTTGATGGTCTTTACAATTTGGTGTGTTTTTGAAGTGGCTGGTACTGGTTTTTCCTTTCCATATTTAGTGCTTCCCTCAGAAGCTCTTGTAAGGCAGGCCTGGTGGTAACAAAATCTCTAAGCATTTGCTTGTATGTAAGGATTTTATTTCTCCTTCACTTATGAAGCTTAGTTTGGCTGGATATGAAATTCTGGGTTGAAAGTTCTTTTGTAAAAGAATGTCCCCACTCTCTTCTGGCTTGTAAGGTTTCTGCAGAAAGATCCATGGTTAGTCTGATGGGCTTCTCTTTGTGGGTAACCCAACCTGTCTCTCTGGCTGCCCTTAACATTTTTTCCTTCATTTCAACCTTGTTGAATCTGACAGTTAAGTGCCTTGGGGTTGCTCTTCTCGAGGAGTATCTTTGTGGTGTTCTCTGTGTTCCCTGAATATGAATGTTGGCCTGTCTTGCTGGCTGGGGAAGTTCTCCTGGATATTATCCTGAAGAGTGTTTTCCAACTTGGTTCCATTATCCCCATCTCTTTCAGGTATACCAATCAAACATAGGTTTGGTCTTTTCACATAGTCTCATATTTCTTGAGGTTTTATTTGTTCCTTTTCATTCTTTTCTCTCTATTTCATCTTCATGCTTTATTTCATTACATTGATCTTCAATATCTGATATCCTTTCTTCTGCTTGATCGGTTCAGCTGTTGATACTTGTGTGTGCTTCATAAAGTTCTCATGCTGTATTTTTCAGCTCCATAAGGTTATTTATGTTCTTCTCTAAACTGGTTATTCTAGTTAGCAATTCCTCTAACCCTTTTTCAAGGTTCTTAGCTACCTTGCATTGGGTTAGATCATGCTCCTTTAGCTCAGTTGAGTTTATTACCCACCTTCTGAAGCCTACTTCTGTCAATTCATCAACTCCTTTTCTATCCTGTTCTGTTCTCTTTCTGGCGAGGAGTTGTGATCCTTTGGAGGAGAAGAGGCATTCTGGTTTTTAGAATTTTCTACCTTTTTGCGCTGGTTTTCCTTCATCACCGTGGATTTATCTATGTTTGGTCTTTGATGTTGGTGACCTTCGGATGGTGTTTCTGTGTGGACATCCTTTTTTGTTGATGTTTCTGCTGTTCCTTTCTTTTTGTTAGTTTTCTTTCCAACAGTCAGGCCCCTCTGCTGCAGGTCTCCTGGAGTTTGCTGGAGGTCCACCCCCCTTGTTTGCCTGGGTATCACCAGCGGAGGCTGCAAAACAGCAAAGATTGCTGCCTGTTCCTTCCTCTGGAAGCTTTGTCCCAGAGGTTTACCCGCTAGATGCCAGCCAGAGCACACTCCTGTATGAGGTGTATGTCGTCACCTGCTTGGAGGTGTCTCCAGGTCAGGAGGCACGGAGATCAGGGACCCACTTGAGGAGGCAGTCTGTCCCTTAGCAGAGCTCAAGCGCTGTGTTGGGAGATCTGCTGCTCTTTTCAGAGCTGGCAGGCAGGAAGGTTTAAGTCTGCTGATGCTGCACCCACAGGTGCTTCTTCCCCCAGGTGCTCTGTCCCAGGGAGATGGGAGTTATACCCATAAGCCCCTGACTGGGGCTGCTGCCTTTCTTTCAGAGATGCGTTGCCCAGAAAGGAGGAGTCTAGAGAGGCAGTCTGGCTACAGCAGCTGTGCGGAGCTGCAGTGGGCTCTGCCCAGTTTGGACTTCCTGGTGGCTTGTTTACACTGTGAGGGGAAAATTGCCTACTCAAGCCTCAGTAATGGTGGACATCCCTGCCTTGAGCAAGCTCAGGCATCCCAGGTTGACTTTGGACTGCCGTACTGGCAGTGAGAATGTCAAGCCAGTGGATCTTAGCTTGCTGGGTTCCAAGGGCATGGGATGTGTTGAGCAAGAACACTTGGTTCCCTGGCTTCAGCCCCCTTTCCAGGGGAGTGAATGGTTCTGTCTTGCTGCCATTCCAGGCACTACTGGGGTATGAAAAAAACTTGTGCAGCAGCTTGGCATCTGCCCAAATTGTCACCCAGTTTTGTGCTTGAAACCCAGGGCCCTGGTGGCATAGGCACTGGAGGAAATCTCTTGATTTGTAGGTTATGAAGACCATGGGAACAGCGTAGTATCTGGGCCAGAATGCCCTGTCCCTCATTGCATGGCCCCTCACTGCTTCCCTTGGCTAGGGGAGGGAGTTTCCTGACCCCTTGCACTTCCAACGTGAGGCAATGCCCCACCCTCCTTTGGCTTATACTCCGTGGGCTGCACCCACTGTCTAACCAGTCCCAAAGAGATGAGCCATGTAACTCAGTTGGAAATGCAGAAATCACCCACCTTCTTCATTGACCTCGCTGGGAGTTGCAGACTGGAGCTGTTTCCATTCGTCCATCTTGCCAGCCACTCTGCTCTTGTTTTTATTGGTTCTTCATTTAGTTTTTCTACTTAAGCGAGTTTTATGCACCACATTTACTGTATTATACTAGTCTGTGTTTTTCTGTCTCCTTACTATTACCAGTGAGTTTTGTAGCTTCAAGTGATCACTTATTGCTCCTTAATGTCCTTTTCTTTCTGACTGAAGCAACCCCTTTAACATTTCTTATAGGACAGACCTGATGCTGATGAAATCCCTCAGCTTTTGTTGGTCTGGAAAAATCTTTATTTCTCTTTCATGTCTGAAGGATATGTTCTCCAGTTACACTATTCTAGTCTAAAACTTTTTTTCTTTCAGCACTTTAAAAATGTCATGCCACTCTCTCATGGCCTTTTTCCACTGAAAACTCTGCTGCCAGATATACTGGAGCTCCATTGTACATTATTTGTTTCTTTTCTTTTGCTGCTTTCAGAATCCTTTCTTTATCCTTGAGCTTAGGAAAATTGATTATTAAATTCCTTGAGGTAGTCTTCTTCAATTTTTCTCAGCATTGTTTGTTGAGAAAAAGGATGAATTCCTATCGAATTGCAATAGTCAGCTTTTTGAAATCAATTGACCATGAATGTTGGTGTTAATTTCTGCATTCTCAGTTGTGTTTCATTGTTCTTTTTGTCTACCATAATGCAAGTACCATAGAATCATGATTAGTGCAGCTTTGTAGTAAGCTTTCAAATAATGAAGTGTAATCCTCCAAATTTGTTATTTTTAAACAATTTCTTTTGGTGTTCTGGTCAGTTGGCATTTCCAGATATATTTTAGGAGCAGTTTTCCACTTTCTGTGATAAAACATCTGCTGGGATTTGACAATGATTGTACTGAATATGTAACTGCAATCTACAAAGACTCTCCCTGTGCTGGATTTCAGTTCAGCTTGTCATCCTTGCTTGTACAGCTCTGTGATGAATTGAAAATATAATTTTGGCCTTTTATTTCTCTTATCCGTGTTGTAGCAGAAGGACATCATGCTTTTCTGAAGCTTGTGTGTTCTGTTCAAAAATGGAAGTTCTCAGCCAGGTGCAGTTGTTCATGCCTGTATTCAAGCAGTTTGGGAGGCCAAGATGAGGGGACCACTTGAGAACAGGAGTTGAAGACCAGACTGGGCAACATAGGGAGAGTCTGTCTCTACACAAAATTAAAAAAATTATCTGGGTGTTGTGGTGCATGCCTGTAGTCCCAGTTACTCCAGAAGCTGAGGTGGGAGGACCACTTGAGCCCAAAAGTTGGAGGCTGCAGTGAGCTGTGATCAAGCCACTGCCCTCCAGCCTGGGTGACACAGCAAGACCCTGTCTCCCTCCCCCACAACTCCAAAAAAAGGAAGTTCTCACTGGTAACTTTTATGTATCAAGTAATCCAAGATCATATGAAAAATTAATAATCTTTGGTTCCTGCCTATACAAGACAGGTAAAATTGAAAGCAGTTATACAAATAGTATACTTACTCCTCATAAAGACTACCCAAAGAGAATATTATTATCATCTGAGTTTTACAGATGATTATACTGAGGCAGAGAGTAGTTGTAAAATGAAGTCTCAGAGCATAGCTATATGAAGCAGAAAATCTGGTTTTCTGTCTTGGCAGTCTGACTCCAAAATCCTGTCTTAGAAACAATTATACTATAAAAATGGAAAAGAAATAAAATCCGGGATTGGAGACTGATTTTAACAACTATTCCTCTTAAACCGTTAAGTAATCAAAAATAAATTAAACAGAGAAAAATGAAACCAAATATTCATATACAAAGAACTCTAGAGTCTTCAATGAAAAACATGTGTTTTTCAAGTGACCCAAAATAGTTACACAATTGCTGAGTATTTTGATTGAAGAATAAATATTTAAATATTACCTAGAATCTAGAGAAAAACTTAGTCAAAGACCTCAGCATGAGAGATAAGATTGATACATATTGAAAATGGGTTGAAAAGCCCAAATGGGAAAATAGGGCTATTTCTACCTGTGTGATCTCCCTGAAATTAATTTTCCAGTTTGGAAATTAGAGGACAGCAATTCCTTCTGTCCATGAGGGGGTGAGTATGTGAGTATGTATGAGTGTGTTTGTATTAATGAGCTTGTTAACAATAAGTTATACAAAAGTATTAGTAGCCACCAGGATTTAAGGATTATTGGCCTTTCTGAGGTTCCTAAGAAAACCGTAAATGCTTTTGTTAGGAAAAGTTGGGATTCAGTCTACATATTACTGGCACTGAAAAAAGAAATCTACTTTGGTGATGATCCTAGTTATGCCCAAGCTCCCTTTACCAGGTAATACAACCAATGTGTTACCTATGTATTGGGTTGTAAAATTTCTGTAACAACTGAAGTTGCTGAATACCAATTATGGAGAGTTTAAACAAGGAAAAAATTGCAGAACAATTAAAAAACTCTTCACTGGCATGCTAGTAGATGAGAATTCAGCTTTCACTTCAAAAACAATGTGGAAAATTTTATCTTACAGCAAGGACATTGTATTTGAATAGGAGTTAATTTGAGCTGTTTTGGAAATTATCATGTTTTCCATAAAGACAGCATTGATTTCATCCATTGGCATATTGAGATGCTTTCCTGTTTGACACTGGTCACAGAATTTAAAAGGAACAAGAACATTACTGCACATTCAGGAATCAGGTAAAGAAGTTAAGGTCACGACCTTAAAGGGAATCTTGACCAGTGATATCAGACTTGCCTTTAAAAAAATTCAGACATGAGGCCGGGTGCAGTGGCTCACATCTGTAATCCCAGCACTTTGGGAGGCCAAGGCGGGTGGATCACAAGGTCAGGAGATCAAGACTATCCTGGCTAACACAGTGAAACCCTGTCTCTGCTAAAAATACAAAAAATTAGCCAGGCGTGGTGGCGGGCACCTGTAGTCCCAGCTACTCGGGAGGCTGAGGCAGGAGAATGGCATGAACCCAGGAGGCGGAGCTTGCAGTGAGCTGAGATTGCACCACTGCACTCCAGCCTGAGCGACAGAGAGAGATTTTGTCTCAAAAAAAAAAAATTCAGACATGATAAGTTTACTAATAATCATTTTTTCAATAACAACAATAATATATTTATATCTTCCTGTGGACGCATATGTTAAACTTGTAGACTATTTTTATATTTTGACATTTTTTTCTCTGAGTCCTTTTAAGAGTTGTTAAACAATCCTGAAATTTCCCTTACAGTATGCTGTTAACTAATTATATTTTTTCAAAGTCATTTGACATAATGATTGATTAAAGGAAGTATCTCCAGTATAATTACACTTGCTTATAACAAAAGAGTATTTGAAATTTGAAGAAAAAAGTTTAGACAAATTTATAGTAAAATATAAATAAATATGTATAACATAAGGCATTATTAAGTGTCTATGAAATAATAGTCATAGAAAGAAAAAAGATTAATGTTTTTGAAGTAAAAATACATTCTGAATAAGAATAGAAAAGGACTTGGAAAATATTGTTTAATATTTTATATAAATACAAAAGTGTATATATTAGGCTGACATTACTTATTTTGGAAAGGATATGACACAATGGGAATTTTCATACACTACTCCTAGACTTATAAACCTGTGACATCATTTCGGCTGAGTATGGCATTATTTGCTTAAGATGAAGGATTACATCCTAAGACACAGTATTTTCACTCTTATCAGAATACATATACATACACATGCATATCACTGAGTTTCAATAGCTAAAGTTGAGAAGTCCTCCTAATGTCTATCAGTCCTCCAAATGGATAAACAAATTGTGACATACTTATACAATGGAATACTATCCAGTGATCAAAATTAACAAACAAGACTGACATGTTTACAACAGAATAATGCAACAAAGAAAAAGAACAAATTTAAGCTACATAGAAATAATACTCATAGATGTAAGAGGAATTATCAAGAGGGAAAAATACATTTAGTATAACCTCATTTACATAAAGTTTGAAAAACATTATTTTTATTACATTGTAATTTATTACATTGGTGATAAAACTCTACATTGAAACATATGAGTGATCATGATAACAATTGGGATAGTCAGAAGGGAGGAAAATATCAACAAGAAGACATATATTGGGAGTATCTGGATTGCTTGCAAATTCTATTTTCTGACCAAGGTGTGGTAACATCGATGTTAACATTGTAATTTTTTCTCTTTATGTTTATTAGGTGTTATTACTCTCTATATGTATGTTATGCTCCACAATAAAAAATGTTAAAAAAGCAGAAACATACAGTACATTTCTAAGTATAAAATTAGGGTGATATAGCATATTCTTATGGATACCATTGTAATTAGAGTTTTTGCTGAATAAAAGAGAATAGAGAATTATGGTACTAAGAAATTCAAGTTAAAACTTTTCTTTTTTTATTTTGAGAAAGGGTCTCACTCTATTGCCCAGGCTGCATTGCACAAGTGCAATCTTGGCTCAATGCAACCTCTGCCACCTGGGCTCAAATGATTCTTCCATCTCAACCTCCTAAGTAGCTAGGACAACGGGCATGCATCACCATGCCCTGCTAATTTTTTCTATTTTTTTGTAGAGACAGTTTTGCCATGTTGCCCAGGCTGGGCTTGAACTCCTGTACTCAGGCACTCCACCTGCCTCAGCCTCCCAAAATGCTGGGATTACAGGTGTGAGCCACTTGACCTGGCCCAAAACTTTTCTTAAATTAATTTAAAAAAAGGAGAGATAAGAAAGAACTGTAAATCCACCTTCTTAATGCTAATATGAATTTGAAACATCAAAATTTGAATACTTCTTATTGATAGACACTTTTTACTTCCAATTTGATTATTTATAATGCACATTTGAAAGTGTTATAAATTCATGAATTTCCCATAAATTATACTATGATGGAAATTAAATTAATATATCCAAAACGTGTCTCTAAATGAGATATTTATATAGATATTGTTATCATTTTAATTTCACAATACTATTCATGTTTACACCTGCGTGTTGGGTTAAATATTTTGTTACTATAATTTTTTTGGCTCTACATTAGAGAAAATAATCATAGGCAAATTTTTTAAGGTATAGAACATATTTAGCATGATCTCTGAGTATGTTTGTGCATATATAATGCTACTTTGACTGCTACAGTAAAATAATCCAGATTTAGTCACCACAGCTAAGAATGGGAAAAAGCATTTACAAGAATTTGGCTTGCTAATGTTGCCATTAAGAGATGAAATAAAGTTGACATACTCTATTATTGCATAGAATATTTGTCCGTGTTCATATTCAAAACTGCCAAAAAAAACCCCAAAATAAAATCCTAATTGTTGGTGGTCACTTATATTATCAACTTTTAAAGTTGTAGCAAAAGAAAAAAAGCAAATAAATCATTGAAAATATGTTGGTTTTACATTATTCTTGATGAAATACCATATGAGGGTACTTGTCTAGGCCTGATGCTGAGAATCATAGAAGACTCATGAGGCCATGAGGAAGAATAATAGTGTTCTCCCATCACCCTGAACTCTGGTACTTAGAAACAGACTGAATCACATTTATCAAATAGCATTCTTCCTTTCACTGCCATCATCATTATCATCATCTATATCTTCGTCTATCTCATGAAGTGATTTGTTTTTGAAATAATTAAATACATAATTTGGAAAATAAGTAATTTTAAAAAGATCATCATTGTTGGAAAGTTACAGTAGTAAACAGCAAAGTTCAAGTCAAGCTCAATACATTTAGATTTAGAAATTAAGTGTAGTTTATTTTACAATATACTGCTTAAGCAAATAATTATTTATGGATGACCTTAAATGAATTATTCTTTCACTACAGTCAGTATAGAAACAATTTAGTTTTTCGTGTAAATAAAATTGCCTAATAAGAAAGATAAAGCAAATAACACATTTTATGAGCAAGATTTTATTTCTAAATAGTGGGTTTTAGGACCAAATTGTCAAACAGAGGTAAGACCTCAGATCTGCTGTCACACTTGAGTAAGTGATGATGGAGTTTGAAGGTTATAGTTCTATAACCAAGACTATACTCATGGATAGGGATTAAATGGTGGAATTCCATAGAAGCACCAGATTCAGTTTTGTTTCCATGGAGCTTAAAGTCTGCTTATATCATATATCATGCATTTTTTGATAAACTTGTAAGTACTGTTTTACTATTTGATCTTTTAAAGATGGTTATAAACTAAGAAGTCTTTATTTCTGCTAATAAAAGCAGAGTAAAATTTAAATCATGGAATAGAAAGGCGGAGCTGTGGTTGAGATACTATATTTTATCAATTTTAATGACATTTTGAGATCCAATACTGCTCATTGAATTTCCCTGTGAGGAGAGTTTGTGGTGATGAGCCAGCAACAGATAAGCTACTAACCAAAAAAAGCTATTGATATCAAATGAATTTCCAGTTTGGGCTTTCGTTGCCATTGCTTTTGATGTTTTAGACATGAAGTCCTTGCCCATGCCTATGTCCTGAATGGTATTGCCTAGGTTTTCTTCTAGGGTTTTTATGGTTTTAGGTCTAACATTTAAGTCTTTAATCCATCTTGAATTAATTTTTGTATGAGGTGTAAAGAAGGGATCCAGGTTCAGCTTTCTACATATGGCTAGCCAGTTTTCCCAGCACCATTTATTAAATAGGGAATCCTTTCCCCATTGCTTGTTTTTGTCAGATTTGTCAAAGATCAGATAGCTGTAGATATGCGGCGTTATTTCTGAGGGCTCTGTTCTGTTCCATTGGTCTATATCTCTGTTTTGGTACCAGTACCATGCTGTTTTGGTTACTGTAGCCTTGTAGTATAGTTTGAAGTCAGGTAGCGTGATGCCTCCAGCTATGTTCTTTTGGCTTAGGATTGACTTGGCAATGCAGGCTCTTTTTTGGTTCCATATGAACTGTAAAGTAGTTTTTTCTAATTCTGTGAAGAAACTCATTGGTAGCTTGATGGGGATGGCATTCGATCTATAAATTACCTTGGGCAGTATGGCCATTTTCACGATATTGATTCTTCCTATCCATGAGCATGGAATGTTCTTCCATTTGTTTGTATCCTCTTTTATTTCATTGAGCGGTAGTTTGTAGTTCTCCTTGAAGAGGTCCTTCACATCCCTTGTAAGTTGGATTCCTAGGTATTTTATTCTCTTTGAAGCAATTGTGAATAGGAATTCACTCATGATTTGGCTCTTTTTTTGTCTGTTATTGGTGTGTAAGAATGCTTGTGATTTTTGCACATTGATTTTATATCCTGAGACTTTGCTGAAGTTGCCTATCAGCTTAAGGAGATTTTGGGCTGAGACAATGGGGTTTTCTAGATATACAATTGTGTCATCTGCAAACAGGGACAATTTGACTTCCTCTTTTCCTAATTGAATACCCTTTATTTCCTTCTCCTGCCTGATTGCCCTGGCCAGAAATTCCAACACTATGTTGAGTAGGAGTGGTGAAAGAGGGCATCCCTGTCTTGTGCCAGTTTTCAAAGGGAATGCTTCCAGTTTTTGCCCATTCAGTATGATATTGGCTGTGGGTTTGTCATAGATAGCTCTTATTATTTTGAGATTTGTCAATACCTAATTTATTGAGATTTTTTAGCAAGAAGGGCTGTTGAATTTTGTCAAAGACCTTTTCTGCATCTATTGAGATAATCGTGTGCTTTTTGTTGTTGGTTCTGTTTATAGGCTGGATGATATTTATTGATTTGCATGTGTTGAACCAGCCTTGCATCCCAGGGATGAAGCCCACTTGATCATGGTGGATAAGCTTTTTGATGTGCTGCTGGATTTGGTTTGCCAGTATTTTATTGAGGATTTTTGCATCGATGTTCATCAGGGATATTGGTCTAAAATTCTGGTTTTTTGTTGTGTCTCTGCCAGGCGTTGGTATCAGGATGATGCTGGCCTCATAAAATGAGTTAGGGAGGATTCCCTCTTTTTCTATTGATTGGAATAGTTTCAGAAGGAATGGTACCAACTCCTCCTTGTACCTCTGGTAGAATTTGGCTGTGAATCCATCTGGTCCTGGACTTTTTTTGGTTGGTAAGCTACTAATTATTGCCTCAAGTTCAGAGCCTGCTTTTGGTGTATTCAAAGATTCAACTTCTTCCTGGTTTAGTCTTGGGAGGGTGTATGTGTCAAAGCATTTATCTGTTTCTTCTAGATTTTCTAGTTTATTTGCATAGAGGTGTTTATAGTATTCTCTGATGGTAGTCTGTATTTCTGTGGGATCAGTGGTGATATCCCCTTTATCATTTTTTATTGCATCTATTTGATTCTTCTCTCTTTTCTTCTTTATTAGTCTTGCTAGTGGTCTATCAATTTTGTTCATCTTTTCAAAAAACGAGCTCCTGGATTCATTGATTTTTTGAAGGGTTTTTTGTGTCTCTATTTCCTTCAGTTCTGCTCTGATCTTAGTTATTTCTTGCCTTCTGCTAGCTTTTGAATGTGTTTGCTCTTGCTTCTCCATTTCTTTTAATTGTGATGTTAGGGTGTCAATTTTAGATCTTTCCTGCTTTCTCTTGTGGGCATTTAGTGCTATAAATTTCTCTCTACACACTGCTTTGAATGTGTCCCAGAGATTCTGGTATGCTGTGTCTTTGTTCTCATTGGTTTCAAAGAACATCTTTATTTCTGCCTTCATTTTGTTATGTACCCAGTAGTCATTCAGGAACAGGTTGTTCAGTTTCCATGTAGTTAAGCAGTTTTGAGTGAGTTTCTTCATCCTGAGTTCTAGTTTGATTGCTCTGTGGTCTGAGAGACAGTTTGTTATAATTTCTGTTATTTTTACATTTGCTGGGTAGTGCTTTACTTCCAATTATGTGGTCAATTTTGTAGTAAGTGCAGTGTGGTGCTGAGAAGAATGTATATTGTGTTGATTTGGGATGGAGAGTTCTGTAGATGTCTGTTAGGTCTGCTTGATGCAGAGCTGAGTTCAATTCCTGGATATCCTTGTTAACTTTCTGTCTCATTGATCTGTCTAATGTTGACAGTGGGGTGTTAAAGTCTCCCATTATTATTGTGTGGGAGTCTAAGTCTCTTTCTAGGTCTCTAAGGACTGGCTTTATGAATCTGGGTGCTCCTGTATTCAGTGCATATATATTTAGGATAGTTAGATCTTCTTGTTGAATTGATCCCTTTACCATTATGTAATGGCCTTCTTTGTCTTTTTTGATCTTTGTTGGTTTAAAGTCTGTTTTATCAGAGACTAGGATTGCAACCCCTGCCTTTTTTTGTTTTCCATTTGCTTGGTAGATCTTCCTCCATCCCTTTATTTTGAGCCTATGTGTGTCTCTGCATGTGAGATGGGTTTCCTGAATACAGCACACTAATGGGTCTTGACTCTATCCAATTTGCCAGTCTGTGTCTTTTAATTGGAGCAATTAGTCCATTTACATTTAAGGTTAATATTGTTATGTGTGAATTTGATCCTGTCAATATGATGTTAGCTGGTTATTTTGCTCTTTAGTTGATGCAGTTTCTTCCTAGCCTCGATGGTCTTTACAATTTGGCATGTTTTTGCAGTGGTTGGTACCGGTTGTTCCTTTACATGTTTAGTGCTTCCTTCAGGAGCTCTTTTAGGGCAGGCCTAGTGGTGACAAAATCTCTCAGCATTTGCTTGTTTGTAAAGGATTTTATTTCTCCTTCACTTATGAAGCTTAGTTTGGCTGGATCTGAAATTCTGTGTTGAAAACTCTTTTCTTTAAGAATGTTGAATATTGGCCCCCACTCTCTTCTGGCTTGTAAAGTTTCTGCCAAGAGATCAGCTGTTAGTCAGAGGGACTTCCCTTTGTGGGTAACCCGACCTTTCTCTCTGGCTACCCTTAACATTTTTTCCTTCATTTCAACTTTGGTGAATCTGACAATTATGTGTCTTGGAGCTGCTCTTCTTGAGGAGTATCTTTGTGGCATTCTGTGTATTTCCTGTATTTGAATTTCTGCCTGCCTTGCTATATTGGGGAAGTTCTCTTGTACAATATCTTGCAGAGTGTTTTCCGACTTGGTTCTATTCTCCCAGTCACTTTCAGGTACACCAATGAGATGTAGATTTGGTCTTTTCACATAGTCCCATATTTCTTGGAGGTTTTGTTCATTTCTTTTTATTCTTTTTTCTCTTAACTTCTCTTCTCACTTCATTTCATTCATTTGATCTTCCATCACTGATACCCTTTCTTCCAGTTGATCAAATCAGCTACTGAGGCTTGTGCATTCATCATGTAGTTCTTGTGTCTTGGTTTTCAGCTCCATCAGGTCCTTTAAGGACTTCTCTGCATTGGTTATTCTAGTTATCCATTCATCTAATTTTTTTTCAAGGTTTTTAACTTCTTTGCCATGGGTTTGAACTTCCTCCTTTAGCTCGTAATAGTATGATTGTCTGAAGCCTTCTTCTCTCAACTCGTCAAAGTCATTCTCCATCCAGCTTTGTTCCATTGCTGCTGAGGAGCTGCGTCCTTTAGAGGAGGAGAGGTGCTCTGATTTTTAGTTTCCAGTTTTTCTGCTCTGTTTTTTCCCCATCTTTGTGGGACCTTTGGTCTTTGATGATGGTGATGTACAGATGGGGTTTTGGTGTGGATGTCCTTTCTGTTTGTTAGTTTTCCTTCTAACAGTCAGGACCCTTAGCTACAGGTCTGTTGGAGTTTGCTGGAGGTTCACTCCAGACCCTGTTTGCCTGGGTATCAGCAGTGGAGGCTGCAGAACAGCAGATATTGGTGAACTGCAAATGTTGCTGCCTGATCATTCCTCTGGAAGTTTTGTCTCAGAGGAGTACCCAGCCGTGTGAGGTGTCAGTCTTCCCCTACTGGGGGATGCCTCCCAGTTAGGCTACTCGGGGGTCAGGGACCCACTTGAGGAGGCAGTCTGTCCGTTCTCAGATCTCAAGCTGCGTGCTAGGAGAACCACTACTCTCTTCAAAGCTGTCAGACAGGGACATTTAAGTCTGCAGAGGATTCTGCTGACTTTTGTTTGGCAATGCCCTGCCTCCGGAGGTGGAGTCTACAGAGGCAGGCAGGCCTCCTTGAGCTATGGTGGTCTCCACCCAATCCGAGCTTCCTGGCAGCTTTGTTTACCTACTCAAACCTCGGCAATGGCAGACCCCCCTCCCCCAGCCTTGATGCCGCCTTGAAGTTTGATCTCAGACTGCTGTGCTAGCAATGAGTAGGCTCTGTGGGCATAGGACCCTCTGAGCCAGGCATGGGATATAATTTCTTGGTGTGCCATTTGCTAAGACCGTTTGAAAAGTGCAGTATTAGTGTGGGAGTGACCCGATTTTCCAGGTGCCATCTGTCACCCCTTTCTTTGACTAGGAAAGGGAATTCCCTGACCCCTTGTGCTTCCCGGGTGAGACAATGCCTAGCCCTGCTTTGGCTCACACTCAGTGTGCTGCACCCACTGTCCTGCACCCACTTTCTGACACTCCCCAGTAAGGTGAACCCGGTACCTCAGTTGGAAATGCAGAAATCACCCGTCTTCTGCATCACTCATGCTTGGAGCTGTAGACTGGAGCTGTTCCTATTCAGCCATCTTGGCTCCACCCTCCCATTTCTACTTCTAAAACAGTAAGACAAAAAAGAGTAATCAATTTTGAGAATCCAATAGAGTTAACAACAGTTAAACATAAGAAAGAATTAGTGAACTGGAAGATAACTACCCAGAATGAAGCATAAAGAGACCAAGAGGTAGAAAATATAAGGCTAAATGGTCAGAGACATTGAAGCTACAATCAGAACAACTAACATACTTCTGCAGTTCTGGAAGAAAATGGGGCTGAAGCAATGTGGAGATTTTTCCAAAGTGATAAAGTGTATCAGTTCATATATTTTTAGAAACCATCAGACTTCAGACAAAATAACTAAAACCAAATTAACATAAAATGACAGGACATCAAAGACCAATAGAAAATCTGAAAAAGTAACTAAAGGAGATAGATTATGTTAAAGGGAATAACTGTCTAAATGACAACCTAATTTTAAACGGACAAAAATAAAGCTAGAGTTCAATGGATCATGTCTTCAATGTATTTCAAAAGTAGAATAGACCTTGATGAAGAGAAACTTAAAATATATCTTTTCAGATACAAGAAAAATTATTATTATTATTTTTGTTGGTAGAGTTGGAGCCTTACTTTGTTGTTCAGGCTAGAGTTCAGTGGTAGGATCATGGCTTACTGCAGTCTGGAACTCCTGGGCTCAAACCATCCTCCCACCTCAGCTTTGTGAGTAGCTTCACGATGCCTGGCTAACTTTTTCTTTTATTTTAGAGGCAGTTTTGCTGTGTTGCACAGGCTGGTCTTGAACTCCTGGGTGCTCCTGCCCCAGCCTTACAAAATGTTGGGATTATGGGTGTGAGCCACCCTGCCTGGCCAATAAAGGGTCAGGTTGAATATGCAAGAGGGAATACAAATTAATGAAAGTGGCAAATATGTACATAATTCTAAATGAATGTTTACTGTAAAAAATAATGATGTCTTGGGGTAATTATATAATTGATAAGATCTATGCAAATGGCAAAAATAGAATGGAAGTAAAGGTGACAGGAGTAAGTTTAGTTAAATTATTTTTTGAACTTTTCTATGTCTATGAGGAGATTTTGAACAATGACAATGTAATTCTACTCATAGGTATATATACAAAGGAATCATATCAAATGATATATGAAAGAATGTTCTGGTAGAATTATTCATAACTGTTCAAAAAAGAAGCTGGCCAAATATACATTAAGGCTGGATAAATCATTACAGTAATTCCATACAATGGAACAATATAAAGAAGTGAAAAAAAACAGGTACTTGCAACTGTGTGACTAAATTTCAAAGACATAATGTTGAGTCCAAGAAGCCACAAACAAGAAGAACATGTAGCATTGCACCTACACACAGTTCAAAAAGCAGGCCAGACCAAGCTATGCAGTTTAGGGTTGCATACCTACATGGTAAAGTATAAAGAAAATCAAGGAAACGATCATCATAAATTATGGATATTGCTTATCTCTGGAGATGTGAAGAAATGTTTAGGGGCTTGTAAAGTGGCATGGAGGTTGACCTAGGCTGTTTTTGGTGTTCCCTGTCTTGCCGTGCATCACAGTTACTTGAATGCTTATGATACATTGTGGTATTTCCCATTTTTGTATTGGTTCCTTTCTAAGTGTGTATTATAACTTTAATATACAAATTTGTAATTAGGAGAAATGTCTCATAGAAATTATTATTACTGATCTCATTACATACTGAGGGGAAATCAACTATTTGTATACATTCTTATACAACTCTAAGATAGTTGAAATAGGAACTTTCTTATTTAGTTGCAACATTAGGAAATTTGATATGATGTTATCCTCCAACCCCAGATCTTTCCAAAGGATTTCTTCTAAGCTTAATTATCCACCTCACAGGACAAACCTTTGCCATTCTCCATCTATTTTTTCTTTTGGCTCCTGAATTCCTGACACAACAAAGTTGTACATGTTTCCCACACTCTTGGTTCAGCAGATTTCTTTTATCATTATGTTTTTCTGCAGGAGAAAACCCTCCAAAACTACATTAAATATTTATATCTCACATGTCATTGGATTTCGTGGTTTTCTTTTCTTTTTTTTTTTTTTAGACAGTCTTGCTCTGTCGCCCAGACCGGAGTGCAGTGGCGCAGTCTCAGTTCACCGCAACTTCCGTCTCCCGGGTTCATGCCACTCTCCTGCCTCAGCCTCCTGAGTAGCTGGGACTACAGGTGCATGCCACCACACCTGCCTAATTTTTGTATTATTAGTAGAGACAGGGTTTCACCATGTTGGCCAGGATGGTCTCCATCTATTGACCTCTTGATCCACCTGCCTCAGCCTCGCCCGGGATGGGCCTGGATTTCTTTTTTCTAAGCCGGGTTTGGTGGATGGCTGTGGTGATTTGAGCTGGGCCAAATTCTGCATCTTGGAGGACGTTAGAGTTTTGCCAATTTAGTCTGAATCAGGTGGCGGCAATCTGACGTCATTAGTTTCTCATTCTCCTTCTGGGAACAGTGTACTAGCCAGGGGATATTCTCAAGGTAAATGGAAAGAGGAAGAATCCCCAGTATGGAAGCAATCTCAAATCTCTATGCGCGTATTAATTTTCTGTTCATCAAAGCAAGTTAAATGTTGGTACTCCAAGTTCAGGGGACAGGTAGTCAGTCTTCCTGTGATGGGAGGATACTGCAAGATTATATATCAAAGGGTCTGGTACTCAGGAATTCTTATAAAATTGCTAAATATTTAATATAATAATAAATATTTAAACATTAGACTTGAGAGAAACTTTACCAAGTCCTAAGAATTAGAAATATGTTTGATAAATAAATATTATTCATGGACTGAAAACCCTGAGTGGGAAAATAGGACTAATTTCACCTGGACAACCTCTTGGAAACTCATTTTTTATTTTGGAAATTACAAGAAAATAATTATTGAATTCATAAGTGGTTTGCACGTGTGTGTATTGGTGTGCATATTTATGAGCTTGTGAATAATGAAGTTATACAAAAGTATTAGCAGCCAGCAGATCTTATGGAGTATTGGCCTGCCTGTGAAAAATCTTAGATGCTTTTGATAAAAGCAGTTTGGATTCTGTCTATTTAAATCTGACATTTAAAAAAGTCCATATTGGTGATGATCTTAGTTATGACCAAGCTCCCTTTAAGAATTTAGACATTTACTCTATGATGTATGTATTGGGTTACAAAACTTCCCTAACAATTGAAGTCGCTAAAGACAAATGATGGAGAGGTTACACAAGGAAAAACTGCAAACACTGAAAGAGAATATGTCCTTGTTTGCATACTAGCAAATGAGAATTCAGGTTTCATGTCAACTTCAGTATGAGTAATTCCAGCCTATAACAAGAACAGACAGTGAATGAATGAGTTAATTTGAGTTGTTTGAAAATAAGAATGTTTTCCATAAAGAGAGCATTGAACTTATCCATCAGTATGCCATGGTGATTTCTGGCTTGACACTTGTCACAACAATTAAAAGTATAAAGAATGTCATAGCACATTAGTAAATCAGGTGCATATGGACTTTAAGGTCAGGATATTCAAGAAATCACACCCCGTTATATTACAATGACAGGTGATGCCAGCGAGACTTCCTGGATGAAGTGGGGTCTTGGAGAACTTTTCTGTAGCTAACAAGGGAATTGTAAAATGCACCAATCAGCACTCTGTAGCTAGCAAGGGGATTGTAAAATGCACCAATCAGCACTCTGTAGCTAGCAAGGGGATTGTAAAATGCACCAATCAGCACTCTGTAAAACCACACCAATCAGCGCTCTGTAGCTAGCAAGAGGATTGTAAAATGCTCTAATCAGCTTTCTGTAAAATGCACCAATCAGCAGGATCCTAAAAGTATCCAATCGCAGGGAGGATTGATAAAAGGCACTCTGATAGGACAAAAAAGGAAAATAGGAGGGGTCAAATAAGGGAATAAAAGCTCGCCACTTCAGCCAGCAGAAGCAACCCGCCTGGGTCATCTTCTACTCTGTGGAAGCTTTGTCCTTTTGCTCTTCACAGTAAACCTTGCTACCGCTCACTGTTTGGGTGTGTGCCATCCTTAAGAGCAGTAACACTCACCGTGAAGGTCTGTGTCTCCATCGTTGAAATCAGCAAGACCACCAACCCACCTGCAGTAACCAAATCCGGACACAACACCAGCATTTAAAAATTTCTTTTTGTCAGTTCAGACATGATAACTTTTCTACCCATCACTTTTTCCATTCTAGTAGTGGTTACATTTGTTATTGGAAATTTTGCTAATGGGTTCATAGCATTGGTAAATTCCATTGAGTGGTTCAAGAGAAAAAAGATCTCCTTTGCTGACCAAATTCTCACTGCTTTAGCAGTCTCCAGAGTTGGTTTGCTCTGGGTATTATTATTACATTGGTATTCAACTGTGTTGAATCCAGCTTTTTATAGTGCAGAAGTGAGAACTACTGCTTATAATCTCTGGGCAGTAACAAGCCATTTCAGCAACTGGCTTGCTACTAGCCTCAGCATATTTTATTTGCTCAAGATTGCCAATTTCTCCAACCTTATTTTTCTTCACTTAAAGAGGAGAGTTAAGAGTGTTGTTCTGGTGATGCTGTTGGGGCCGTTGCTATTTTTGGTTTGTCATCTTTTTGTGGTAAACGTGAATGAGATTATACAGACAAAAGAATATGAAGGAAACATGACTTGGAAGCTCAAATTGAGGAGGGCAGTGTACCTTTCAAATGCGACTGTAACCATGCTAGCAAACTTAGTACTCTTCACTCTGACTCTAATATCATTTTTGCTGTTAATCTGTTCTTTGTGTAAACATCTCAAGAAGATGCAGCTCCGTGGCAAAGGGTCTCAAGATCCCAGCACCAGGGTCCACATAAAAGCTTTGCAAATTGTGATCTCCTTCTTGTTATGTGCCATTTACCTCCTGTCCATAATGATATCAGGTTGGAGTTTGGGGAGGCTGGAAAACAAAGCTGTCTTCATGTTCTGCAAAGCCATTAGATTCAGCTATCCTTCAGCCCACGCATTCATCCTGATTAGGGGAAACAAGAAGCTAAAGCAGACTTTTCTTTCAGTTTTGCAGCAAGTGAGGTACTGGGTGAAAGGACAGAAGCCTTCATCTCCATAGATTCACCAGAGGGGCATTGTGTGTCTTCTAGCAGAAAACAAACTGGTGGTGTATGAAACATTTTAAATTTCTTACTGGTTTTTCTGTAATGTCTGTGTATGAATAATTTACAAAGGTATACCTAGAAAAGTCTTTGACCTAAAATTTGTCTGAAAAACTGTATATATATATTTGTGTGTGTTTATGTGTGTATGAAAACTTAAGAACATTGACAATAACATGATCTTTTTTGTTTTTTCATGCAAACTAGCAAATTATACAAAATATGACAAAAATTCCTCAGAATTATGGAGCCAAATGTATTTCATTCATGTATTTTGTATTTCATTTGTAGAATTTATGATGTCTATTTATAATTATTAAGAAGTAACAGCTTATCCCAGTAAAAATATTGCTCTTTTTTATTGTTATTTGAAACACACAAATATACCATATTGTGCTTAGAATTCATTGTTTGAACCTCTAACTTATTGGATGGTAAAGTCATTCAATTCTAAATCAATAATGAGGATGTATCTTCGGGGTTTTACTCCATTATGAATTCCTATTTTATGTTTAGTAAAAAGCAAACAGAATTATTGTTAGAAAACAATGCACACAATAGAATTTGAGTGACAAGCATCTGCACAGTAAATTTCATCTATATCTACCATAAGCAGTACTGAGGAATATTAGATTTCATACAAATATGTGAATAGCTTAGAAAAAATCTCTTCTGTAATAAAGGGATGAAAAACCATGATCATGATCTCGATTGCTGTTATCAGTTTCCATATGCAGTTAGAAACGTCATTTCTTCCAGACATTTTAATTCTTTGAATTAAAGAAAATTTTGAATTAAAGAAAAGCTGTTTTTGAAGTGGAGATCTGATGTAAATTATGTTAGTATTTTTTCTAAAGCACTTTTAAGCCCCTGAATTGCTAATTGTATCCTCATCTTCTATTTATAAAATTCCTTGTAAACTTCAGATAAGAGAACTCAAATCTTCTCTTTTCTAAAAAAAACCTATGCAAAAATAGTATAGAAATTATGGAAAATAATTCAGTGAAACTTTTTCTAAACGTTAAAATAGTATCTATGAAATCTATGTATTAATTATGGGAAATGCCTTAATGTTGTAATTTTGTTGTCAACGATGAAATGAAAGTGTGTTGACATATTCATTAATAGGAAGTTCTATTATAAGAAAGAAATGTACAGTCTTGTTCACAGCTAAATTCTACCTGACTGTATTAATTCTTGGTGTTATGAAATTTAAACAATGTGATTTAAACCTTAAGATAAATCATCCCCATACCTGATTTATGTATTTTTTAATCACATATCTTCCTCAGTACAATGTAAAAACTGTAAAAAAAGAGATCATGTTTGTCTTGCTTTCTGTTGACTCCCAGGAACTAGAACCCAGCACAAAGAATAGAAGGTCAAAAATGATACTTTAATGAATGAATAAATGGGTGGATAAAATGGATAAGCTGATGTGGTAAACCAATGAAAAGGAAACTCATCACAAAATCTGCAGTTGCATGAATCCCCCCTTTCTGGTCTCGGGTTAAGGCTATAGGCTTATCCAAGCAGAATCCTTCCTCAGAGGAAAAGTTTGGCTATTCCACAATTTTAGGGGAAATATCACAATAATATTGTCTTGATGCAGCTGTATCAGATGTCTGAGTTGGAGACAAGGTAGAACATCAAAATTAGATGGCACCTAATACAATATTTGTAAAAAACATATAAACGACTTTGTCTTTTTGAATATGTATTTTTTTATTGTGAATTATACATTTGTATTATGATATTTTCTAATTGATTATTACAAAAAAAGGCATTTCATTTAAAAAAATTGAGTTAGTAACCAGCTACTTTACCAAAATGTTTTTAATGTAATACCTGTTATTAAAGTGATAACATTTATTTAGAAGTCAAGTTCAAGACAAAAATGGCAAGGACATGTGGAAATTGAGACAGAAACAAAGGTGAAACAATGTGTGGTGATGTCTGGTATCTCTCTGCTGGCAGCCACTTCACAGTGAGGTGTGAGAGACAGCATGGTGGTCATCAGATGTGTACACTTGGCTCCCAGCACTTTTCTAGAAGGGCTACAAGGGGACACCACAGTCAGCATTTGTCCATGGAGGAGAGAGAGAAGGGAGAATGTATCTGCTCAGCTGTCATTTGACTTCTGTTTCCTATTGGTCAGGGTTTACCTGAGGCAGAACTACCATCTCTGTTGTTCTGTGTTATATCATCTAGTCCCTTGGTGGAGGTTATGGAAGTCAGACCTTATGCCTACAGTGTGGTGACACATTCAAGTCCCAAATGGAAGGATGATCTGGATCAGGCAAGGTGCTGGCCAATGGAATCGGAGATAGTGAAGGGAATCTAAGAAAGCGCATGTTTGTGTCCAATACCACCACGCCTTGTGCCACTGAGACATGCTTATGCCCTCCATTCATGGCTGGCTTTATGAGCATATGACTTGCACGGTTGCATAGGGTTTTGTGCTTATAGGGGTTTGTGCTTAGAGGGACTCTATGCTTGGATTAATGTTCTGCACTTCCTGTTTTGTTTGTCAGACAGAGGATACTCCTCTGCTGAAGAGGGAATGGTCTTGCACTAATCCCATAGGGGTTTTCTCTCCTGTCTCCTACAGGCTTGTCAGTGACATGCACAGAGTCCTATAATGCCCACTATGTATGCTTCTAGCATCTTTGAATCCTGCTGGATCATCTGGCACAGTGGCCAGAGCAGCTTGGACCGTAGTCTATATCTTCTGTAGAGCCCTTTTTTGTGCTAGCTTCCACTTGAGACCGGTAGCCTTTGGAAACTTCGTTAATGAGTCAGAGCAATATTCTCAAATGTGGAATATGTTGTCTCCAAAATCCCAATAGGCCTCCAAAACATAGTGTCTCTTTTGTAGTGATAGGAAATATATAGAGAAAGCAACACACCGTTTACTTTAAAAAAGATTTTTTCAACATGTGGTCTAGGGACACTGAATGCATTAAAACATCACCTATGCTGTAGGTCCCTGAATCTTCTCAGGTTTATTTCTTTTCTTCTGGTATTTTACTTCCATTCACCATTAGAGTATTTTACTATATTTAAGAAACTTGCCACTTCCTGATTATTGTGCCAACTACTATATTATTATTATTATTATTGCTATTATTTTGAGACAGGGTCTCATTCTGTCCTTGAGGCTGGAGTGCAGTGGCAGGATCACAGCTCATTACAGCCTCAACCTCTGGGCTCAAGTGATTCTCCCACCTTGGCATTGCTAACAGCTGGGACTGCAGGGGCACACCACGATGCCTGACTAATTTTTGTATTTTCTGAAGGACTAGGATTTCATCATGTTTCTCAGGCTGGTCTCAAACTCCTGGGCTTAAGTGATCTTCCTGTGTCAGCCTCCTAAATTGATGGGATTACAGTCATATGCCACAGGGCCCGATCTGTAATATTATTAATATGTTAAATAAGCATGATGTTTTTTAAAAATGTAAATTAAACAGAGAACAGAAGTGACATAGCCATGATATAAAACTGTGATGCAGTGTTATTATTCTTACAATACAAGGTGAACTGTTTTGATTTTTCCTCATAATGGGTGTAGATTAAGAACCATTAACCAAATCATGAGCCCACTAAAAAGTACCAGAAGCTCTGCTCTGCTCAGTGAAGACAGCACATCCTGGAAAGCATTTGTGAGTCTTGATTTAGGTTTATGGTAATCTGCATTCATTCTATAACCCGTCTGGTTTTGGTACAGGCCAGATAGGTTTAGTGAATCGGGTTATAGAAAGGACTACCATCCCCTGTAACTTTCAAGTGTTTTGTCATGGCAGTGACCAGTTCCATTCCTTAGAGAATGAGGTTATTATATTTTATACATTGTGTTGCCAGTAGAGGAGAATTTCAGAGCCTTCCCTTTGGTCTTGCTATAATAATGTCCCTTACTCCACAGTTCAGGAAGAATGTGAGAATCCTGCCAGCTGCCATACATATCCATTTCAATTACATATTCAGGAAGAGGTAATAGCCACAAACTGATTAGCTCCACCTTGGGATGGACATGAGCCAAACTCTAGGTAGCATCTGACCTTCAAGCACTCCCACTGCAGGCTGGATGTGATGGCTCATGCCTGTAGTCCTACTAATTTGGGAAGCCAAGGTGGGAGGATCCCTTGAGAGCAGGAGTTCCCTTTGCAACATATGGGAACTCCATCTCTACAAAAAGTTTTAATTTAGCTGGTGTGGTGTTGCATGCCTATAGTTCCAAATACTTGGGAAGCTGACGCAGGAGGATTGCTTGAGCCCAGGGATTCAAGCTGCAGTGGGCTAGGATCCTGCTACTGTACTCTAGTTGGATAACAGAGGGAAACTCTGTCTCAGAAGAAAAAAGTATAAGTTCTCACTGGTATCTTAAATATCAAGTAAAACAGTAGCAAATCAATAATTAACAATGTTTGTTTCCTGCCTATAGCAAACAGGTAAAATTGAAAGTAGTTATACAAATAGTATATTAACTCCTAACAAAATTAACCAAAGACAGTTGTATTTTCATCTCCTTTTGTTGTTGTTGTTGTTGTTTTTGAGATGGAGTCTTGCTCTGTCTCCCTGCTGGAGTGGAGTGGCGTGGCGTGATCTCAACTAACTACAACCTCTGCCTCCTGGGTTCCAATGATTATCCTGCCGCAGCCACCTGAGTAGCTGGGATTCTAGGCGTGCACCACCACACCTGGATAATTTTTGTATTTTTAATGGAGACAGGGTTTCGCCGTGTTGGCCATGCTAGTTTTGATCTCCTGAACTCAGGTGATCCACCTGCCTCGGCCTCCCAAAGTGGTGGGATTACAGACCTGAGCCACCGTGCCTAGACTGTCATCTGCTTTTTATAGGTAATTATACTGATGCAGGCAGTAGTTGTAAAATGGAGTCTCAGATCATAGATATATGAAGCAGGGAATCTGCTTTCCTGTCTTGGCAGTCTGACTTCAAGATCCTCTCTTAGAAACCATTATAGTGTAAAAACTGAAAAGAAATAAAATCCAAGATTGGAGACTGATTTTAACATCTATTCATTTTAAACCATTTAGTAACCAAAAATAAATTAAATAGGGAAAAATAAACCTGAATATTCATACACAGAGAAGTGTAGACTCTTCAATGGAAAACACTTTTTTAAGAATCCAAGGAAAGTTATAAAATTTCTGAGTATTTTAATTAAATAACTAAGATTTAAGTATTAGACACAAGAGAATAACTTAGTCAAAGGCCTAAGCCTGAGACATTAAGTTTGATAAACATTGAAAATGCACTGAAAAACACGAGTAAGAAAATTAATTTTTCATTTTAGAAATTATAGGACAATAATTTTTCCCAACCACAAGGGGTATGTAAGTGTGTGTGTGTGTGAACGTGTTTATGTTAATGAGCTTGTTAACATTAAGTTATACAAAAATATTAGTTAGCAACAACCAGATTTTAAGGAATATTGGCCTTCCTGGGCTTCCTAAGAAAACCTTGGATGCTTTTGATAGGAAAAGTTGGGATTCACTCTCCATAAATCTGGCATTGAAAAAATGAATCAACAGTGGTCATGATTCTAGTTTTGACCAAGCTACATATAACAGTTCAGGCATCCAATGTATGATTTATGTATCAGTTTGGAAAATTTCCCTAACAACTGACATTGCTGAACAGAAATTATGGAGAGGTTAAACAGGAAAAAAATTGCAAAATGATGAATAAGAATATGACTTGATTTGTATGCCAGGAATTGAGAATTCAGCTTTCACTTCAACATCAGTATGAAACATTTTATAACAAGGACTTAGTGTTTGAATATGAGTCAGTTTGAGCTGTTTTGGAAATTATCATGTTTTCTATTAAGTCAGCCTTGAACTCATTCAATAGCATGCCCCAGTGCTTTCCATTTTGACATACGTCAGAGAATTTAAAAGGAACCAGAACATTACTGCACCATCAGAAATCAGGTGCACATAGAAATTAAGCTCAGGACCTTAAAGGGAATCTTGTCCATTGATATTAGGCCTGCCTTTAAAAAATTCAGACATGGTTTGTTCACTACTAACCATTTTTCCCATAACAGTAATGGTAGAATTTGTATTTTCCCATGGGCACCTTCATTGTACTTAAAGACTGTTTTCATATTTCAACATATTATTTTCTTTGAGTCCCTTTAAGGAGTTGTTAAACAATGCTGAAATTTGCCTTACAGTACGCTGTTAACTACTCATATTTCTCAAAGTCATTTGATGTAATGATTGGTTAAAGGAAATATGTCTAGCATAATTATAATTGTTCATAACAAAACAGTATTTAAAACTTGAAGAAAAAATATTAGGAAGAGTAATAAAGAATATGAATAAGGGTTGGACATGGTGGCTGATAGCTGTAATCCCAGCACTTTGGGAGGCCGAGGTGGGTGGATCATGAGATCAGGACATCAAGACCATGCTGGCTAACATGGTGAAACCATGTCTCTACAAAAAATACAAAAAAAAAAAAAATTAGCTGGGTGTGATGGCAGGCCCCTGTAATCCCAAGTAGTCAGGAGGCTGACGCAGGAGAATGGCGTGATTCTGGGAGGCAGAGCTTGCAGTGAGCCAAGATCGTGCCACTGCACTCCAGCCTGGGTAACAGAGCAAGACTCTGTCTCCACAAAAAAAAAAAAAGAAAAGAAAAGAAAAAAGAATATGAATAAATAAATAAATAAATAAATAAATAAAATATGTAACTCATTATTAATAAATGTGCATGAAGTCATGGTCATGGAATTTAAAAAGAGTAACAATTTTTGAATTAAGAATACATTCTGAAACATTATAGAAAAAGGCTTATAAAATGTTAGGTTTAATAATGTTTCATATAAATATTAAAGTGTAAAAATTATTCTAATGTTACTTATTTTGGAAAGTGTATGAAGTAATGGGAATGTTCATACACTGCTCCTAGAATTGTAAATCACAGCAGTTAGTTTGTCTGAGTACAGCATTATCTGATTAAGATGATGGATCACATCTGAAGACCCAGTATTTGCACCCTTATCAGAATACATATAGACACACATGCGTATCACTGAGTTTTAATAGCTAAGTTGAGAAGTCTATCAAATGTCCATCAGTGATAAAATGGATAAGTAAATTATGGCATACTTGTACAATAGAATACTATACAGCAATGAAAATGAACTGTTGGAAACAAGTGCCCAGAGTAGACAAAAGAAACCAACACTTTGACAGAAAATTTCTCAGCAAGGCACCTTTACTTTGGCAGAAGGGTGCTGCTTGTGCCTGTTACAATCCCAAGAGCACACCAAACAAATGAGGGAAGGAGTTTTCAAACCTAACACAGTTCCTGTTTCTGTGTCCTTCTCCTATTGGCTGGGGTTGGACCATGCTATCTAAACTGATCCTGATTGGCTAAGACTTAAACTTTTCCAAATAGGGTAAATGCAGGATATGCAAAAAGAAGGAAGGGTGTGAGGTAGGGTTGATTTACAGCATTTGCAACTTTTGGCCAGAAGGTTGAGTCTTTGAAAGAAATTTAATTGTCCCAACAGAACCAACTAGAGCAACATGTTTACAAAGAACATAAATAAAAAGGAAAGTGAACAAATTTGAACTTCATAGATATGAGAGGAATTATTAGGCTTGAAAAATGATTCAGTATAATTCCATTTATATAAAGTTTACAAAAATACATTTTTAATAAATTGAAATTTATTAAACTGGTGGTGAAATTCTAAAGTGAGACACATGAATGATTGTCATAACAATTGGGATGGTAGGGATGGAGGAAACAAAAGGGAAATGTTATCAACAAGAAGGCGTATATGGAGAGTGTCTGGATTGCTGGTGAATTCTACTTTATGACCATCATGTGGAATCATGACTCTTAATGCTATAAGTTTTTTCTTTACTGTACATTTAGACCTTATTACTTTATATATATATGTATGTTATGTTTCACAATAATGAAAATATTTAAAAAGTAGAAACATATACTAAATGAAAGAATATAAAATAGGCTGAAAAAACATTCTTATAAACATCATTGTACTTAAAGTTTTTGCTGAATAAAGAAGAATAGAGCATTATGATAGTAAGAAATCCAAGATAAAATTTTAAACTTTTCTTTAAATTAATTTAAAAAAGGAAGAGATAAGCAGGAAGTCTACCTCCACATTCTTAATGTTATTCTTACTTTGAAACATCAGATTTTGAGCATCTGTATTTTGCTAGACACCTTTTTTCTTCTTTCCAATTTAATTATTTACAACATTTCAAAGTGGCAGAAATTAGTGAATTTCCAATAAATTATAGTTATACAGACATTAAATATACATGACAATTTTTCTAAATTTATCCCTAAATAAAATAATTATACACATTTTTTACCATTCAAAGATTTTAATACCATGCATGTGTACACGTGTGTGAAAAAAAATTTTTATATTACAAATTTTTTGAATATTCAAGAAAAATTCATAGAAAGATAATTTTGTTAAGCCTTAAAACATATGTAGTGTAACTACTTTGACTGCTATAATAAAATCACCCAGATTTTGTGACCATAGCTGAGAATGAAAATAAGCAGTTGAGAGAATTTAACTTTAGTGATGCTATTAAAAGATGAAATGAAGCTTATACACTTTATAATTGCGCAGAGTATTTGTGTAACTTCATATGAAAGTGGAACAAAAATAAAGAGCCAAAATGACAGTATTCTTTGCTGGAGGTCACTTTTGGCATAATTTTTAGAATGCAATAGAAGAAAAAAATAGCAAGTAAATCACTGGAAATATGTTGGTTTTATGTTATTCTTGATGAAATGCTAGTTGAGGGTATTTGTCTAGGCCTGATTCTGAGAATAATATAGAATTCTGAGAATAATCATGCCAGGCAAAGTGGCTCATGTCTGTAATCCCAGTACTCTAGGAGGCCAAGGCTGGCCAATCGCCTGAGGTCAAGAGTTCCAGAACAGCCTGGCCAACATAATGAAACCCCATCTCTACAAAAAATACAAAAAAATTGCTGGGTGTGGTGGCAGCCACCTGTAATCTCAGGTACTTGGGAGGCTGAGGCAGGAGAATCGATTAACCAGGGAGGCAGGTGTTGCAGTGAGCCAAGATTGTGCCATTGTACTCCAGACTGGGTGGCGAGATACATTTCATCTCAAAAAAAAAAAAAAAACTGTGAATCTATGAGGAAGAATAATAGTGTTCTCCCACCACCCTTAACTCTAGTGCTTTGAAAAGAAGACCAAAATCACATTTATTAAATAACATTCTACCTTTTAGCTGACATCATCATTATTATGATCGTCTACATTTACATCTGTCTTATTAAATGATTTATTTTTGAAATATTTACATACATAATTTGGTTAATGTCTACATAATTTCTAAGAGATATCATTGTAGGAAAGTCATATTAGTAAACAGCAAAGTTCAAGTCAGGCTGAATACATTTAGATTTAGAAAGTTAAGTGTAGTGTAGTTTAAAATACAATGCTTAAAGAAACAATTATAGATGATATTAAACTAATCCAAGTAACACTATAAAAAGATTTTGATTTTAGTATAAATAAAATTGCTTAATAGGAAAAATAAATAAACCATTTCATGATCAAGCTCTTATTTACAAAGTAAGGATGTTAGGGCTAAATAAATCAAAGAGGAGTAAGCCCTCCCCCATATCTTCTCTATTTCATTTAGGTAATGATGAAATTTAAAGGCACAGAGCCCCATTTCTACAACATAAGCAAAATGAAAATTAATTCACTGAATACAACAATGTAGCTGTGGTTGGTGAAATATATTTTATCTATTGCAATGATATTTTGAGATGTAGTTCTGCTCATTGAGTTTGCCTGTTAGCAGAGTTTGTGGTGATGACTGAGCAACACACAAGCTAATATCCAAAAAAAGCTACTCACGTCAACTTAATTTCTAGTTTCTTTCAAATTGAAGGTAAATTCCAGAACAAAGCTTTTATTCTATTCTCTCAGCAAAGTATTGGGAAACGAAGAAAACCACTACCATTTTCTTTTCTAACATACTAAAACAAAAAGCAAAAAAACCCAAAAGTCAAAAACACTTTTAAAAAGAACATGGTGTTAACAGTAGTTTGTTCAGTTTCTCCCTAGAAAATGATTTATGGAAGGAGAATAAAAGATTATTCTGAACACTAAAAGAATAAGACTGAAAAAAATGAATTATCAATATTGAGAATCCAATAGACAGAGTTAACCAGTTAGATGCAGTAGAAGAGAGAATAAGTGAATTGGAAGATAGCTACACAGAATGAAGCACAGAGAGAAAGAGATGGAAATATAGAAAGCTAGAGGGTAACACATTGAGGCTACAGTCACAACACCTAACATACTTCTGGAGTTCTGTAAGATTAGAGGAGAGAAAATAGAGCAAAGAAATGTTGCAAGTTTTCCAAAAGTGATAAAATGTATGCCTCCATATATTTTTTGTAATTTCAAACTTCAGGCATGATGACTTAAACCAAACTAACATAAAATAATACAGGACATGGAAGACCAATAGAAAATCTGAAAAGTAGCTAGAGGTTGAAGATAGAGTATGTTGAAAAGAACTGCATTCTAAATACAACCTGATTTTAACAGAAAATATGGAAGCAGGAATGCAATAGAATCTTGGGACTCATGTCTTCAGTGTGTTTCCAAAGAGTAGTAGACCTTCAAAGACAGGAATTGAAAATGATATTTTTCAGATAAAATAAAATTACAGAAAATACAAAGTTGAACTTGCAAGGAGCAATAAAAATTAATGACAAAAATAAGTGTGTAATTCTAAATAAATGTTGACTGTATAAAACAATAGTATCTTCTTGGATTGAATCTATAATTAATAAGATATATGCAAACAGCAATAAAGAGACTGGAGATAAAGGTGACAGGAATAAATTTAGTCAAACTATGTTTTTGGCTTTTTTATGTCTGTGAGGAGAATGTGAATGTTAATCAAGGACCGTGTAATTTCACACCCAGGTATACATATGCATAAGAATTATAGCAAATGATATGTGAAAGAATGCTCATTGTAGCATTATTCATAATAGCTCAAAAATAAGCTGCCCAAATATATGTCAAATAAGGACGGATAAATAATTACAGTAAAATCATAAAATGAAAAATTATACAGAAGTGAAAAGAAATGGATCACATGCACATGCAACTATGGGGTTAAATTTCGTATACATAATATTGATTCCAGGAAGCCATGAATAAGAACATGTAGGATTGCACCTATTAACAGCTCAAAGTGGGCCAAACAAAGCTATTGAGTTTAGGGTTGCATACCTTGTTGGTAAAGTATAAAGAAAATTTTAAAAAAAAATCATAAATGATGGATGTTGCTTATCACAGGAGATATGAAGAAAGGTGTAGGGGAATGGAAAGTGGCACTGAGGTAAACCTAGACTCTTAGCAGTGTTCCATGTCTTGCCCTACATGATGGTTACATGACGCATGATGGTTTATGACACATTGCTATGTTTTCCATTTTTGTTTTGGCTCATTTCTAAGTGTGCAGTCTAGTTATAATATAAAAATTATTAATCAGCAGAAAGTTTCCATGAAAATTATTATTACTCTGTTCATTATATACTGAAGGGAAAAATCCACTATTTTTATACATTTATGTATAACTCTAAGAGATTTTAAGTAGAAACTTTCTGATTTTAGTTGCAACTTTCTGAAACTTGACATGATGTTACCTGCCAATCCCAGATTTTTCAGTAGGTTTTTCTTTTAGGTTTAATTATCCACTTCATGTGACAAAACTTTGACATTCTCTATATATTTTTCCCTTGAATCCTGAATTCCTGACACAACAAGAGTGGACATGTTTCCCACACTCTTAGTTTAGCAGAGTGCCTATATCAGTTAGGTTTTTCTGCAAGAGAAAATCCTCCAAAACTGCTTTAGATATTTGTGTCTCGTATGTCTTTGGATTTCATTTTTCTAAGCTAGGTTTGGTGGATGGCTCTGGTGACTGGAGATGGGCCATGTACTGCATCTTGAAGCTAGTTTGGCTGATTTAGGCCAGATAAGGCAGTAGCATTCTGACTCCATTAGTTTCTCATTCTTTTTCTGGGAATAGTGTACTGGCCAGATGATGTCCTCATGGTAAATGGAAAAGAGCAAGAAACTCCAATATGGAAGCCGTCTTAAATCTCTGTGTAAAGTCTACTAATTTGCTGTTGACTGAAGCAAATTACATGAGTGAATTCAGAGTCCATGGTCAAGGTAGTCTCCCTGCCTGTGGTGGGAGGATACTGCAGGATTATATGAAAAAGTGTAGAGTACTTTGAAATATTTACAAAATTGCTGAATATTTTAATTAAATAATTAATATTTAAACAAAAAACAGACTTGAGACTAAATTTATCAATGGCCTAAACATGAGAAACATGTTTGATAAATATTATTCATTGTCTGACAACCCTGAGTGGAATATGAGTAATTCCAGCTGGATGACCTCCTGGAAATTCATTTTCCGTTTAGGGAATTATAAGAAAATAATTCCTTTCATCCCCTAAGGGTGTGAGTGCATGTGTGTCTATGTGTTTAGGAGCTTATTAACAAGGATGTCATATAAATTTATTGGTTATCAGAAACCAGATTTTCAGATGTATCGGCCTCCCAGGGCTTTCCAAGATAACCTTGGATGATTTTGATAAAAGGTTTAGAATCTGGTATTTAAATCTGGCATAAAAATAAATCCATATTTGTATGATCCTAGTTATGACCAAGTTCCTTTAACAATTTAGACATTTACTGTATGATATATGTATTTGGTTTTAAAATTTCCCTAAGAAACAACTGAAGATTCTGGATTCAAATTATGGAGAGGTTAAACAAGGAAAAAAATTGCAAAACAATGAAAAAGAATATGGCTTTATTTGCATACTAACATATGAGAATTCAGTTTTCACTTCAACATCAGTATAAAAAAATTCAGCATGTAGCAGGGACAGATAGTATTTGAAGAGGAGTGAATTTGAGCTGTTTTGAGAATAACAATGTTTTCTATTTCTATGAAGACAGCTTTGAACTCATCCATTAGCATATGCTGGTGCTTTCCTGTTGACATTAGTCACAGAATTTAAAGGCAGAAAATGTTATTGCACATTTAGTAATCAAGTGTTTATCGAAGTTAACGTTTGGATATTAAGGGTATCAGAACCAGTGTTATTAAGACTGCAATTTTTTTCTTTTTGTCTGTTCAAACATGGTATATTTTCTGCTCATCATTTTATCAATTCTGGTAGTGTTTGCATTTGTTCTCAGAAATTTTTCCAATGACTTCATAGCTCTAGTAAATGTCATTGACTGGGTTAAGACATGAAAGATTTCCTCAGCTGACCAAATTCTTACTGCTGTGGTGGTCTCCAGAATTGGTTTACTCTGGGTCATATTATTACATTGGTATGCAAATGTGTTTAATTCAGCTTTATATAGTTCAGAAGTAGGAATTGTTGCTTCTAATATCTCAGCAATAATCAACCATTTCAGCATCTGGCTTGCTGCTAGCCTCAGCATATTTTATTTGCTCAAGATTGCCAATTTCTCCAACCTTATTTTTCTCCACCTAAAGAAGAGAATTAAGAGTGTTGTTCTGGTGCTACTGTTGGGTTCCTTGGTATTTTTGATTTGTAATCTTGCTGTGATAACCACGGATGACAGTGTGCGGACAAAAGAATATGAAGGAAATGTGACTTGGAAGATCAAATTGAGGAATGCAATACACCTTTCAAACTTGACTGTAACTATGGTAGCAAACCTCATACCCTTCATTCTGACCCTAATATGTTTTCTGCTGTTAATCTGTTCTCTGCATAAACATCTCAAGAAGATGCAGCTCCATTCCAAAGGATCTCAAGATCTCAGCACCAAGGTCCACATAAAAGCTTTGCAAACTGTGATCTCCTTCCTCATGTTATATGCTATTTACTTTCTGTGTCTAATCACATTAACCTGGAATCTTTGGACACAGCAGAGCAAACTTGTATTCATGCTTTGCCAAACTCTTGTAATCATGTATCCTTCATTCCACTCATTCTTCCTGATTATGGGAAGCAGGAAACTAAAACAGAAGTTTCTTTCAGTTTTGTGTCAGGTCACATGCTTAGTGAAAGGACAGCGACCCTCAACTCCATAGATTCACAAGGGGAGCATCGTGTGTCTTTTAGCAGAAAACAAAGTGATGGTGTCTTGAACATTTTATATTTCTATCAGTTTTTCCATAGTGTATGTGAGTAATTTCAGAATAGATACCTATAAAAGTCTTACATATTATATATGGTTGTATATGTGTGTATATGTGTGCATGTGTATAAATAACAACATTGATCATAAATTATGAAGCTGAGTATATTTCACATATATAATGTATGTGTATTTTATTATAGTTCATTGTATAATATTTCATTTGAAGATTTTATTCTCTCTTTTTATAATTGGGAACTTACAGCTTTTATCAGGAAATTATTGCTGTTTTCCATTGCAATTAGTACCACATATATGTACTTAACTATCATTGGTGAACCCCTCATTGTTTGGATGGTAAAGAAGTTCAATTCTAAATCAATGATGAGAATGTATCTTTGGGGTAGGTTTTATTTCATTAGGAATTCTTATTTTATGTTTAGTAGAAAGCAAATAGAATTGTTAGCTAATGATGCACACAATAAAATTTCAGTGACAAAGATATGTAGAGTAAGTTTTATTTATATATACCAAAAACAGTACTAAAGAATACCAGATTTAATACAAGTATGTGAATAGCCTAGAATAAAAATCATTTCTATAATAGGAATGAAAAAACATGCTGATGATCCTTTCAGTGCTGTTATAATTTTTTATGTGTAGTTAGAAAAGTCACTTCTTCCACTTTTTGAATGAAAGGAAACCTTTTGTGAAGCTGACATCTGATGTCAAGTATTTCCATTTCTTTTTCTTAGCCACCTCTGAGCTCCTGAATTTCCAATTTTCTCCTTTGTCTCCCATTCCTAATATTCCTCAAAAAAACTCAGATACTCTCTATCTTAAAAAAATTCCCAACCCAAAGAGAGTATAGAAACTATAGATGATAATCGAATGAAACTTTCTTCAAATGTTAAATGTTAAACTTTCTTTAAATGTTAAAAATTATCTGTGAAATCTATCTATTGATGATAGGAAATTTTTTTTTTTTAGTTTTGTATCACAATGTTTTTAATATTACAGCTAATTTAAATAAACTTTACAAACAATCTATCTGATCTCAATCAGTTTTGACCTCGAGGTAAGATTTACATAAACTTTTAATAACCTTGTATAATTTTTTCCATCTTTCCCAACTTTTTATACACATTTAGTTTTATCTATCTTTTTTATTCCTTCAATTTAAAATAATCCTTAAAAATCTCTAAGTGAATTTACTTTCTCTGAAACAAAAACAGGTATACATTTTGCATACAGAATTGTTTCTCTTGTATCTAGTAGTCTTTTTTTTTTTTTTTTTAAGTATTTATTGATCATTCTTGGGTGTTTCTCGGAGAGGGGGATATGGCAGGGTCATAGGATAATAGTGGAGAAACGGTCAGCAGATAAACACATGAACAAAGGTCTCTGGTTTTCCTAGGCAGAGGTCCCTGCGGCCTTCCGCAGTGTTTGTGTCCCTAGGTACTTGAGATTAGGGAGTAGTGATGACTCTTAAGGAGCATGCTACCTTCAAGCATCTGCTTAACAAAGCACATCTTGCACCGCCCTTAATCCATTTAACCCTGAGTTGACACAGCACATGTTTCAGAGAGCACGGGGCTGGGGGCAAGGCCATAGATCAACAGCATCCCAAGGCAGAAGAATTTCTCCTCCCATATGGGGCGGCCGAGCAGAGGCGCTCATCACTTCCCAGACGGGGTGGCCGGGCAGAGGCGCTCCTCACCTCCCAGACGGGGGCGGTGGGACAGAGGCGCCCCTCACTTCCTAGACGGGGTGGCGGCAGGGCAGAGGCTGTAATCTTAGCACTTTGGGAGGCCAAGGCAGGCGGCTGGGAGGTGGAGGTTGTAGCCAGCCGAGATCACGCCACTGCACTCCAGCCTGGGCAACATTGAGCATCGAGTGAGCGAGACTCCGTCTGCAATCCCAGCACCTCGGGAGGCCGAGGCGGGCAGATCACTCGAGGCCAGGAGCTGGAGACCAGCCAGGTCAACATGGCGAAACCCTGTCTCCACCAAAAATACAAAAACCAGTCAGGTGTGGCGGCGCCCGCCTGCAATCCCAGGCACTCGGCAGGCGGAGGCAGGAGAATTGCTGGAGAATCACAGGAGCCCGAGGCAGGGAGGTTGCAGTGACCTGAGATCACGGCAGTACAGTCCAGCTTCGGTAACAGAGGGAGATCGAAGAAAGGAGAGGGAGACCAGACCTAAGAAAGGAGGGAGAGGGAGGGGGAGGGGGAGCAGGAAATGTATTAATGATATGTTTTATTATAATGGTGTAAATGGTGAAATGACACAGTGTGTTGATGTATCCATTGATAGCAAGTTCTATTATAAGAAGGAAATGTATAGCCTTGCTGAACAGCTAAATTCTGCATGACTGTGTTAATTCTTGGTGTTATGAGATTTTAACATTGTTATGTAAAACTTAAAATAAGTCAACTCCTCATCTGATATATATATATATTACATCCACATATATATGTATCAGATCCACATCTGATATATATATATTTCATATATATATATATATATATATACACACACACACATTTTGTTTATCATGCATCTTCCCTAGTACAATGTAATCACCATAAAAAGAGAGGTCATATCTGTCTTGCTTTGTCTGGACTCACAGGATCTAAAAGCCAGCACAAAGAATAGTTGGTCAAAAATGATATGTTAATGAACACATAAGTGGTTAGATAAATGGATAATTTGATGTGGTAAACCAATGAAAATGAAACTCTTAACAAAATCTGCAGTTGCTTGAATTTTCTAGTTTCAGGTTGAGGTTATAGAAGAAGCATTTCTCAGAGCAAAAGTTTGGCTATTCCCCAATTCTAGGGGAAGTATCACTGTAATATAGCTTTGATGCAGCTATATCATGTGTGTGAAGTAGACACAAGGTGGAATGTCAAAATTAGATGGCACTTATTATAATACTTTTTGAAAAGCATATAAAGGATTTTGGTATATTTGCACAGGGCCAGGTTCAGCTCTGAGTGCCAGCTGCTCGGGGCTAGCAGACCCCATCACAAGAATGTTAGGGAACTTCCCAGCAGCTGCCAAACACACTCTTGTTTTTAGGGAACATCTCTTTCTCCTTCAATATGACTTATGCTGACTTCAATGCTTTGCTGATACAAAAGAAGTGAACCCAAAAGAAATAAAAAATAAAAGCTAGCAAACTTTGCAACTGGTTAAGCTGTTTGTAAATGTACCCAATCACTCTCAACTGTGAATGATATGTTTGTATTATGATATTTTCTAGCTGGTTACTATATACACAAAAATGGCGTTTCATTTTTAAAAACTGAGTTAGTAACCAGTCACCTTTCTTACACATTATTTATATAGATATTTTTAGTATCCTTTCTAAATGAATGTTTTAATTGCCATAATATAAACGCATGGAAAAGTGATTCAAATGAATGTATATCTTAGCTTTGGGTGTCTAGAACTAGAGCCGATGTCTGAGTTTACAGTGATGACATTTATTTGGGAAGGCAAGTCCAGGGCAGCAATGAGGGGTACATGTGGAAACTGAGGCAAAAGAAGATGTAAAACCATGTGTCATGATGTTGACATGACTTTGCCCGTTGTCACTTCACAATGAGTGAGACAGACAGCATGGTGGTCATCAGATGCATGCACTTGGTTCCCCGTACTTTTCCAGAAGGGTTACAAGGGGAAGCCACAGCAAATATTAGTCCATGGAAGAGAGAAAAGGGAGAATGTATCCTAGCTGTCTTCTGTCTTCTATTTCCCTTTGGCCAAAGTTTGTTTGAGGCAGAACTACCATCTTTGCTTTTCTTCCTTACATTATCCAACCCCTTGGTGGCTGTTTGGGAAAGTCAGGCTAAACAATACCCCCATTTTTCTAAGAGATAGTTGTGTTTTTTTTTTATTTTTTTTTCTCTTTTCCTCTCCCCTTTCCCTATGTTTCGCACTTTCTACTTAACTTTTTAGAAATGCACAAAATTGTTTACTTTCCCCTCACCAGACGGTCCCTTCGGGCAAGTTCATCTAACTATGTGCTCCAAGAGGGATCTCTCCTTGAGACTTGACAGTTGATTTGCAGACAAAAGTATGCCCTCATGGAACTGTCACCTCCGGGGGGTTAGCTTAGACCTCACATCCATTAGGAGGGGATGTGGAAAGGATGCCCACATGGCCACTTTTACAACTGCTGTCCTGCTCATTTCCCTCCCTACTTTATAAAACGTCCACTTTCTGCTCCAAAGGTGAAGTGTCACATTAGAAGGCAGGATGCTTTGTGCTCCTTCCCCCAAGCTAACCTCCAAATAAATTCTCTATTTTTGTATCAGACCTTGCTGTTTTTAATTAGACTTTACAAGAAGTGAGCAACTAAGCTTTTCTGTTACAAGACTTCATGCCCACAGATATATTCAAGTCCCAGATGGAAAGGTGATCTGGATCAGGCAACCTGCTGACCATGGGAACAGGAGATAGTCAAGGGAATCTGAGGAAGTACATGTTTGTGTTCAATATAGTCCCCTCCCTGTGCCACTCAGAGGTGCTCATGTCCTCCAATTGTGGCTGATTTTATAAGCACATGAGTTGTGTAGTTGCACGGGGTCTTGTGCTTACGGGGCTTTTTGCTTGGATTAATGTTCTGCACTTGCATTTTTGTTTTTCAGACAGCGGATACTTTTCTGCTGAAGAGGGAATATGCAGTAATTCCCTAGGGGTTTGCTTTCTCCTCTCCTACGGGCTTGATGGAGACATGCACAGAGTCCTATAATGCCCACGTTGCATGCCTCTAGCAGCTTTGAATTCTGCTGGATCATCTGATGCAATGGGCAGAGCAGATTGGGCCAGAGCCTATATCTGCTGTAGAGATATCATATGTTCTGGATTCCACTTGATACCAGGAGTCTTTGCATTCATTCTGCAACCCATCTGGTTTTGGCAGAGGCTAGGTAGGTTAACTGAATAGGGATATAAAAAGGACTTTATTAACACATCAGAGCAATATCCTCTATTGTGGTATTTGTGGACTCCAAAACCCCAAGAGGCTCAATAAATACTGTGCTTCTCTTTTAGTGATAGGAAGTATATATAGGGCAACAGGCCACTTACTTTAAAAAGGATGTTTCTGCTGGGCGTGGTGGCTCAATCCTGTAATCTCAGCACCTTGGGAGGCCAAGGTGGGCAGATGACTTGAGGCCATGAGTTTGAGACCAGCCTGGGCAACATGGTCAAACCAGATGTCTACTTAAAAAAAAAAAAAAAAAATGCCAGGCATGGTAGCCCGTGGCTGTAAACACAGCTACTAAGGAGGCTGAAGGATTTGAACTGATTGAACCCAGGAGGCGAAGTTTGCAGTGAGCCGAGATGGCACCAGTGCACTCCAGCCTGGGCAACAGAGCGAGATTCTGCCTCAAAAATAAATAAATAAATAAATAAATAAATAAATAAATAAATAAATAAATGGATTTTTCGACATGTGGACCAGGGATATGAGACCTTAAAAACAATATCTATATTGAAGTTTTCCAAATATTATTAGGTGTATCTCTTTCTGCTAGTATTTTATTTCTATTTAATGTTCAAGTATTTTACTATATTTAGGGACCTTTCCACTTCCTGGTTATTGCACCAATTACTGTAACATTATTAATAAATTAACATGATGTTTTGCAAAATGTAAATTAAACTGAGAGCAGAAGTGACAAAGCCCTGACATAAAACAGTGAAGCAGCACTTTCGTTCTTACCAAACAAAGGCCAATTGTTTTAATCTCCCGACCCACCCATGGGTGAAAAATAAGAAATATTCACTTAATCAAGAGCCACATGCAAAGTGCCAGAAGCTCTGCTCTGCTCAGGGAAGATACCAATTCCTAGAGAGCAGTTGTAAGTAGTGATTTAAATTTATGTAACTCTGCCCTCATTTTATAATATATCTGATTTTAGTAGAGGCCATTTAGGGTAAGTGGATAGGGATGTAAAAAGACTACCACCCCCTGTAACTTTCAAGTGTTTTGTCATGGTAGTGATCAATTCCATTCCTTGGAGAATGTGATTATTAGTTTTCAATCATTGTTGCCAGTGGAGGAGAATTTTGCAGTCTTCCCCTTGGTCCTGCTCTAATAGTGTCCCTTACTCTACAGGTCAGGAAGAAAGTGAGAGTCCTGCCAGCTGCCATGTGTGTCCATTTCAATTACACGTTCAGGAAGAGGTAATAACAGCAAACTGATTAGATCCACCTTGGGATGTACATGAGTCAAAACTCTAGGTAGCATCTGACCTTCAAAAACTCCCACTGCAGGCTTGGTATGATGGCTCATGCCTGCAGTCCCCACGCTTTGGGAGGCACAGTTGGGATTATCTCTTGAGGCCAGGAGTTCCAGACCACCCTCAGCTACATGGTGAGAGCTTGTCTCTACAAAAACTAAAAAAAGAAAAAACAACAACAAAAATTAGTTTGGCATGGTGGTGCTCACCTGTAGTCCCAGTTACCCAGGAGGATGAGGCAGGATACTCCCTTGAACCTAAAAACAATATGCGAGTCAGTTGCTGGCCACATCTAGAATCCAGTTAAAAAGAGTGAGGCCTGGTACAAAAGTAATGAATTTATTTCAAACCTAGCTTGGGGAAGGGGCGCAAAGAGTCCTGCCTTTAAGTGTACCACTTCACCTTTGGAGCAGAAAGCAGACACTTTTATAAGGTAAGGGGGGTATATTGAGCAAGGGTAGAGGGTCCTCCTGCAAGCTTGGTGCCTTTTCTACCATGCGGGGGTCTGTCCAGCCGACCCTGACTCAATGACAGAGGAATAACATACACCAACACATATGTTTTGCTTGTCAGTCCAGCTGAGCATCCGGGCCACTTACAGACTCTAAGGAAGAGTGCTGTCAGCTGCCGCCCCAACTTGCTGGCCTTCTTGGCATTTATTTAGCACACATCAAATGACAAAAGCTTTGAGTCAACACCATTAGAGGGTAATCAACCTGGTCACCTTCCCCCAGGAGAGCAATCCTGACTGTGAGTGAGGAAAGGTTAGCTTTAGGACTACCTGAGTAAGCAAGCTCTTTAGATAAACTCCTCTACGTTCCTTTGTATCTTTGCCCCAAGTGCTCTGGCTCTGGCAAAGAGACTCTGGCTGCCTTCAGCCAAACTAGCTGAAGCTGTGCAAAAACTTTTGGTCTTCCAAGAAGGTCTTTGTTTTATTTTATAATTTTCCCTACCATTCTGACTGAACCCCTGCACTACCAGATAGTTGAATTGGCACTTTCCTTTGCAGAAATACATTATAAAAGTGGCCAAGTGAGTATGCTCTCCATATGCCCTCCTGTTGGACGGAAGTCCTTAGGTAATTCCTAGAGTGGAGCAGAGCCTGGAATTTCCAGGTCCACTTCCTGCAGGTAAAAATTCTGTGGTGAGTGCGCTTTGGTCTGCAAATTGACTGTCAATTCTCAGGAGAGATTGGTCTTGGAGCACATAGTCAGAAAAATGTGCCCTGCAGGGAATGTCTAGTGAGTGGGGGTGAAAGGTTATGTTTGCATTTTTGAAGGGCTAAGCAGGATACAGAGAACAAAGGGAAAGGGGAGAGAAGAGAAAATAATAAAAAAAAAATCATAACTCATTCTCTTTTTCTTAGAAAAACATTGGGCAATCTGTTACAAACCCAGGAATTCAAGGCTGTAGTGAGTAATGATCATGCCACTGTACTAGATACAGCCTGGGTGACAGATTGAGACTCTCTCTCTAAAAAAACCCAATGCAAATAACACAAAAAACAAAAGAAAACTAAAAAGAAAATCTCCCACTCCATCTCATGGACCACAGTGTCTTTTGGATACCTAGATATTAGTGTTAGTTCAGGCTCTGCTGGGGTGGCCAATATCTGGTTTACTGGTGGCAATTTCATATGAGTCTGCAGCAACGTCAAGTCTTGCCTCCTCAGAGGAAGGAATTCAACTGAGGGGCATAAATAAGAAGAAACTGAAGGAAGTTTCTGAGCAGGAATGGAAGTTTATTAAAAAGAGAGCAGGAAAGAAAAGAAGAGACTTTATTGGAAGTCTCTTGGAAGACACTTGGAAGAGACCACAGTGGGCACTTTGAAGATCAAGTGCAGTGTTAGACCTTTGACTTGTGGTTTTATATGTTGGTATACTTCTGGGGTCTTGTGTTCCTTTTCCCACGATTCTTCCCTTAGGGTCTTGTGTTCCTTTTCCCATGATTCAGCCCCTTAGGGTGGGCCGCTCACATGCGTGTTAGCCGGCTAGCACTTTAGAGGTGAGCATGCGCAGTGTGTTTACTGGAGTTGTACACATGCTTGCCTGAGGCATTCTTCCCTTTTTTGGCGGAATGCCCTCAGAAGGTCATATTCCGCCATTTTCTCTCTTAACACGCATGCCTCAGCCTACTCACCCTATTCCTGAGCTGCTGACTACCAATTTTAAGCGTTTTTATTTATCATGAAATTGCCTCTCCCTGGTGCCTGTGACCAATTATTATTTGTAGAGAGGCAGGGTGTCAACTGCCAGGCCATCAGCTGATGGCCACCTGACGTTCCTTGTGGGTGGTGGGAGCCCTCTTCTGCCCCGCTCATGCCTGACTAACTACGTACTGTAAGAGCCCTATAACTAAAAGTCTCAGATGGTATGGATGTGTGTCCTTTCCTCTGGGTACTGTTTATCTGGGAAATGGCTACAGGTATTTGAGAAAGCATCATATGAATACATCCTGAATATTCTGTGGTGAATTTTCAGCATCTTTTATCAAGGGGACTTAAGCTTCCCTTCAATTATTGAATTCTTGTTCTCGGAATTGGCTCAGTCCTGACAACTGGTTGAGGTTTTTTGATTTCCCACTTCAAAGGCTGACCTCAGGAATGAGCTTTTCAGCTCCATTTTGCTCTTGGTTTATAAGTATTTATCAAAGTATGAAGCCTCTTCAACTATTGGCTTATGAACTCATTCCAATGAACCTACTGCTGTCGTCGTTTCATTGATTCTGATGTTTCCAAGATCACCAGAGTCTATGTTGCCAAGGTTAGTCTTCATGTTGAATGCTCTATTAGCCACATTGAACATAGTTTATTTGCATTTCAGAATGATGCCCATTCCTGATTTTATCCTTGTTCACTGGGCACCACTCCATTTCTCATTCTCCTTTGCTAGTTATTTTTTGTCTCTAAACTGAAAATATGAGATTGCCCAAGGTCTCAATTCTACAATCTCTACAATGATGCCTGTTGTGTTGGTGATCTCATGTATTCCCCTTACTGACAATGTAGCCAAATTAGTCAACAGACAGGCATAAGGGTGATTATCCATTTATATTAATTATTTATTCACACATCTTGGAATATAGCACATTATGTAAATATTTTTCCTTCAAATGTCAAATTTACATTTAGAAGTAACAGTACCAGGGTGGACGCTGTGGCTCAAGCCTGTAATTGAGCACCTTGGGAGGTTTAGGCAGACAGATTTATTGAGCACAATTATTGGAGACCAACCTGGGAAACATGGTGAAACCCAGTCTGTAGTAAAAATACAACAATTAGCTAGGTGAGGTGGTGTCCACCTGCAGTCCTAGCTACTTGGGAGGCTAAGGTGGGAGGATAGCTTGAGGCTGGGAGCTGTAGAGAGCAGTGAGCCAATCTCAAACCACTGCACTCCAGTTGGGGCTACAGAGTGAGACCAGGTCTCAAAAAATGAAAAATAGAAAGAAGTAATAATACCAAAAATCTAAGGAAAAAGATGGAGCATTAATAATATTTTTTCTTGAATTTCCACTAAATCAGAGTGAGGGTGACCCACCATCTAATTTAGTTTTATTTAAAATAGCATTATAGATATTGATAGATTACTATGCGGGGTATTATTATTATAGATATAATGATCTAAGTAGGGAAATATACAGATGGAATTATGGTTGATTAACCCACTTACATTACTTGCAGTTGTACAGTTAGTATGTTTTAGTATCTTAGTTACTAATCTCACCTTTTACATATAGCTCTATAATCAATTAAATATGAGTCTTTTTTTGTATATGGTATGAAATCAGAATATAAATTTATCTTTATGCATGTCATCCAAATGTCTTTCAGACTTCCAAATGGATAAACAAATTGTGGCATATTTATACAATGGAATACTATACAGTGATCAAAATTAACAAACTAGACACACATGTTTACAACAGAATAATACAACAAAGAAAATGAACATATTTGATCTACATAGATAATAATATTCACAAATGTGAGAGGAATTATCAAGATGGAAAAATACATTCAGTATAATCTCATTTACATAAAGTTCGAGAAAAATATTTTTAATATTTTGTAATTTGTTACATTGGTGATAAAACTCTACAGTGAAACATTTGAGTGATCATCATAACAATTGGGATAATCAGGAGGGAGGAGATAAATGGGAAATATCAACAAGAAGACATATATTGGGAGTATCTGGATTGCTGGCAAATTCTATTTTCTGACCAAGGTGTGGTAACATCGATGTTAATGTTATAATTTTTTCTCTTACTGTTTATTAGGTTTTATTATGCTCCATATGTATGTTATGCTTCCCAATTAAGAAAAAGTTAAAAAAGCAGAAACATAAAGTACATTCCTACATATAAAATTAGGGTGATACAGCATATTCTTATAGATACCATTGTAATTAGAGTTTTTGCTGAATAAAGGAGAATAGAGCATTACGGTACTAAGAAATCCAAGTTAAAATTTAAAATTTTTCTTATTGTTTTGAGACAGGGTCTCATTCTGTTGCCCAGGCTGGAGTGCACAAGCAGAATCTTGGCTCAGTGCAACCTCTGCTATCCAGGCTCAAGTAATTCTCCCATCTCAGTCTCCAGAGTAGCTAGGACAACAGGTGTGCACCACCATGCCCTGCTAATTTTTTCTATTTTTGGTAGACACAAGGTTTTGGCATGTTTCCCAGGCAGGACTTGAACTCCTGTGCTCAGGCAATCCAACTGCCTCAGCCTTCTAAAATGCTGGGATTACAGATGTGAGCCACTAGACCTTCCCTGAAACTTTTCTTAAATTATTATTTTTTAAAAAAGAAGACATAAGCAAGAACTGTAAATCCACCTTCTTAATGCTAATATGAATTTGAAACATCAAAACTTGAATATTTATGATGGCTAGACACCATATTTCTTATTTCCAATTTAATTATTTTTAATACACATTTCAAAGTGTCACAAAGTCATGAATTTCCAATAAATTATAGTATGATGGATGTTAAATATATAGACCTATTATCCCAAAATGTGTCTCTGAATGAAATATTTGTATTCATATTGTTAGCATTCTAATTTCACAATACTAATCATGTGTACACCTGTGTGTTGGGTAAAATATTTTGTTAATATAAATTTTTTGGTTCTGCATTAGAGAAAAAATCATAGAAAGGCAAATTTGTTAAGGTATAAAACATATTTAGCATGATCTTTGAGTATGTTTGTGCATATATAATGCTACTTTGACTGCTATAGTAAAATGATCCAGATTTAGTCACCATAGCTAAGAATGTGAAAAAGCATTGCAAGAATTTGGCTTGCTATAATGATGCTATTAAAAGATGAAATAAAGTTGATATACTGTATTATTGCAGAGAGTATTTTTCTATATTCATATTGAAAAATGCCCAAAAAAACCCAAAATAGAATCCTAATTGTTGGATGTCACTTTTGCTATGAATTTTTAAAATGCAGTAACAGAAAAAAAAAGCAAAGAAATTCTTAAAAATATATTGGTTTTACATTATTCTTAATGAAATACCACATGAGGGTACTTCTCTTGGCCTGATGCTGAGAATCATAGAAGAATCATGAGGCCATGAGGAAGAATATAGGGTTCTCTCGTTACCCTGAACTCCAGTACTTGAAAAACAAGACGGAAATCACATTTATCAAATAGCATTCTCCCTTTTACCTGCCATCATCATTATCATCATTATCTATATCCACATCTATCTCATTAAATGATTTATTTTTTAAATATTTAAACACATAATTTGGAAAATAAGTAATTTTTAAAAGACCATCATTGTGGGAAAGTTACAGGAGTAAACAGCAAAACTTAGTCATGCTCAATACATGTAGATTTAGAAATTAAGTATAGCTTATTTTACAATATATTGCTTAAGCAAATAATTATTTATGGATGAGCTTAAACTAATCTTTGTTTCATTATGATCAATATAGAAACAATTTAGATTTTAGTGTAACTAAAACCACCCAATAAGAAGGATAAAGGAAATAATACATTTTATGAGCTAGCTTTTATTTCTAAGAGAGGATTTTAGGACCAAATTGTCAAACAGAGTTAAGACCTCAGATCTTCTGTCACACTTGAGTGAGTGACGGTGGAGTTCGAAAGTTATAGTTCTATAAACAAAACTATACTCATGGATAGGGATTAAATGGTGGAATTCTTTAGAAACACCAGATTCAGTTTTGTTTCCATGAGACTTAAAGTTCTTTGATCTTTCATGAACTTGTAAGTACTGTTTTACTCTTTGATCTTTTAAAGATTGTTATAAATGAAGAAGTCTTGATTTCTGCTTATAAAAACAGAGTAAAATTTAAATCATGGAATTGAAAGGTGGAGCTGTGGTTGAGCTATTATATTTTATTAGTTGTAATGACATTTTGAGATCCAGTGATGCCCATTGAATTTCCCTGTGAGGAGAGTTTGTGGTGATGACCCAGTAACAGACAAGCTACTATTCAAAAGAAGTTACTCACATCAAATCAATTTCCAGTTTCTTCCAAGTTGCAGGAGAATGCCTAGACCATAATTTTAATCTCTTCTGTGACCTAAGTATTACAAAAAGAAGAAAATCACTACAATTTTCATGTCAGGTGTACTAAAAATTTATAAAAACTATTTGTTAAGAACTTGGTGTTATAAATACTTTGTTTAGTTTCTCCATTAAAAATGATTTATAGCAAGAGAATAAAAGTTCATTTCTACCCTTAAAACAATAAGATAAAAAAGAGTAATGAATATTGAGAATCTAATAGACAGAGTTAAGAACCAGTTAAACATAAGAAGGAATTAGTGAATTGGACGATAACTATGCAGAATGAAGCAGAAAGAGACCAAGAGATAGAAAATATAAGGCTAGAGGGTCAGAGTATGTATGTATGTGTGTATGTTTGTGAATGTGTTTGTATGAATGAGCTTGTAAACAATAAGTTATACAAAAGTATTAGTAGCCACCAGGATTTAAGGATTATTGGCCTTTCTGAGGTTCCCAAGAAAACCTTAAATACTTTTGTTAGGAAAAGATGGAATTCATTCTACATATTACTGGCGTTGAAAGTACATATCTACTTTGTTGATGATCCTAGTTATGCCCAAGCTCCCTTTACCAGGTAATACAACCAATGTGTCATCTATGTATTGGGTTGTAAAATTGCTGAACACAAATTATGGAGAGTTTAAACAAGGAAAAAATTGCAGAACAATTAAAAAACTCTTCATTGGCATGCTAGTAGATGAGAATTCATCTTTTACTTCAACAACAATGTGGAAAATTTATTTTACAGCAAGGACATTGTGTTTGAACAAGAGTTAATTTGAGCTGTTTTGGAAATTATCATATTTTCCATAAAGAGAGCATTGATTTCATCCATTGGCATATTGAGATGCTTTCCTGTTTGACACTGGTCACAGGATTTAAAAGGAAAAAGAACATTACTGCACATTCAGGAATCAGGAATAGAAGTAAAGGTCAGGATCTTAAAGGGAATCTTGACAGGATATCAGGCCTGCCTTTAAAAAAATTCAGACATGATAAGTTTACTACCAATCATTTTTCAATAACAACAATAATATATTTATATTTTCCCATGGACACCTACATTAAGCTTGTAGACTATTTTTATATTTCAATATTTTTTCTTTGAGTCCTTTTAAGAGTTGTTCAACAACCCTGAAATGTCCCTTACAGTATGCTGTTAACTAATTATATTTTTTCAAAGTCATTTGACATAATGATTGATTAAAGGAAGTATTTCCAGTATAAGCACACTTGCTTGTAACAAAAGAGTATTTGAAATTGACATTACTTATTTTGGAAAGGATATGACACGATGGGAATTTTCATACACTACTCCTAGAATTATAAATCTGTGACATCATTTCGGCCGAGTATGGCATTATCTGATTAAGATGAAGGATCACATCCTAAGACCCAGTATTTATACTCTTATCAGAATACATATACATTCACATGCATATCACTGAGTTTCAATAGCTAAAGTTGCGAAGTCCTCCAAATGTCTATCAGTCCTCCAAATGGGTAAACAAATTGTGGCATACTTATACAATGGAATACTATACAGCAATCAAAATTAACAAACAAGACTGACATGTTTACAACAGAATAATACAACAAAGAAAATGAACAAATTTGAGCTACATAGATAATAATACTCACAGATGTGAGAGGAATTATCAAGAGGAAAATACATTTAGTATAATCTCATTTACATAAAGTTTGAAAAACATTATTTTTAATAATTGTAATTTATTACATTGGTGATAAAACTCTACAGTGAAACATATGAGTGATCATGATAACTATTGGGATAGTCAAGAGGGAGGAAAATATCAACAAGAAGACATATATTGGGATTATCTAGATGGCTGGCAAATTCTATTTTCTTACCAATGTGTGGTAACATCCATGTTAACATTATAATTTTTTCTCTTTCTGTTTCTTTTGTGTTATTACTCTCTATATGTATGTTATGCTCCACAATAAAAAATGTTTAAAAAGCAGAAACATAAAGTATATTTCTAAGTATAAAATTAGGGTGATATAGCATATTCTCATAGATATCGTTGTAATTAAGAGTTTTTGCTTAATAAAGGAGAATAGAGCATTATGGTACTAAGAAATCCAAATTAAAATTTAAAACTTTTCTTTTTTTATTTTGAAACAGGGTCTCACTCTGTTGCCCAGGCTGGAGTGCAGAAGCACAATCTTGGCTCAATGCAACCTCCGCCACCTGGGCTCAAGTGATTCTCCCATCTCAGCCTCCTGAATATCTAGGACAACAGGAATGCACCACCACGCCCTGCTAATTTTTTCTATTTTTTTTTTAGAGACAGGGTTTTGCTATTTTGCCCAGGCTGGGCTTGAACTCTTGTACTTAGGCAATCCACCTCCCTCAGCCTCCCAAAATGCTGGGATTATAGGTGTGAGCCACCACACCTGGCCCAAAACTTTTCTTAAATTAATTTAAAAAAAGGAGAGGTAAGCAAGAACTGTAAATCCACCTTCTTAATGCTAATATGAATTTGAAACATCAAAATTTGAATATTTATTATTGATAGACACTTTTTATTTCCAATTTGATTATTTATGATACACATTTGAAAGTGTTAGAAATTCCTGAATTTCCAATAAATTATACTACAATGGATATTAAATAAAATATATCCAAAAATGTGTCTCTAAATGAAATACTTACATTCATATTTTTACCATTTTAATTTCACAATACTAATCATGTGTACACCTGTGTGTTGGGTAAAATATTTCGTTAATATAAATTTTTTGGCTCTACATTAGAGAAAAAGACCATAGAAAGGCAAATTTTTTAAGGTATAAAACATATTTAGCATGATCTTTGAGTATGTTTGTGCATATATAATTCTACTTTGACTGCTATAGTAAAATAATCCAGATTTAGTCACCATAGCTAAGAATGGGAAAAAGCATTTACAAGAATTTGGCTTGCTAATGATGCTATTAAAAGATAAAACAAAGTTGATATACTGTGTTATTGCATAGAATATTTGTCCATGTTTGTATTTAAAAATGCCAAAAAAAATCCCAAAATAGAATCCTAATTGTTGGAGGTCGCTTTTCTTATCGGATTTTAAAATGTAGTAAAAGAAAAAAAAGCAAATAAATCGTTGAAAATATGTTGGTTTTACATTGTTCTTGATGAAATACCATGTGAGGGTACTTGTCTAGGCTTAATGCTGAGAATCATAGAAGACTCATGAGGCCATGAGGAAGAATAATAGTGTTCTCTCATCACCTTGAACTCCAGTACTTAGAAACAAGCCTGAAATCACATTGAGCAAATAGCATTCTCCCTTTCACCTGCCATCATCATTCTCCTCATCATCTATATCTTCATCTATCTCATGAAATGGTTTGTTTTTGAAATATTTAAATACATAATTTGGAAAATAAGTAATTTTAAAAAGATCATCATTGTGGGAAAGTTACAATAGTAAACAGCAAAGTTCAAGTCAACCTCAATACATTTAGATTTAGAAATTAAGTGTAGTTTATTTTACAATACATTGCTTAAACAAATAATTATTTATGAATTACCCTCAACGAATCCTCCTTTCACTATGATCACGATAGAAAGAATTTCGATTTTCGTGTAAATAAAATTCCTTAATAAGAAAGATAAAGCAAATAACACATTTATGAGTACGCTTTTATTTCTAAAGAGCGGGTTTTAGCACCAAACTGTCAAACAGAGGTAAGACCCCAGATCTTCTGTCACACTTGAGTGAGTGATGACGGAGTTCGAAGGTTATAGTTCTATAACCAAAACTATATTCATGGATAGGATTAAATGGTGGAATTCCATAAAAGCACCAGATTCAGTTTTGTTTCCATGGGACTTAATGTCTACTTATGTCAGATGTCCTTCATTTTTTGATAAACTAGTAAGAACAGTTTTACTATTTGATCTTTTAAAGATTGTTATAAACTAAGAAGTTTTGATTTCTGCTAATTAAAACAGCATAGGCCGGGCGCGGTGGCTCACGCCTGTAATCCCAGCACTTTGGGAGGCCGAGGTGGGTGGATCACTAGGTCAGGAGATGGAGACCATCCTGGTGAACACGGTGAAACCCCGTCTCTACTAAAAATACAAAAAAATTAGCGGGGCGTGGTGGCGGGCACCTGTAGTCCCAGCTACTTCCGAGGCTGAGGCAGGAGAATGGCATGAACCCGGGAGGCGGAGCTTGCAGTGAGCCGAGATCGCGCCACTGCACTCCAGCCTGGGAGACAGAGACACTCCGTCTCAAAAAAAAAAAACAAAAAAACAAAACAAAACAAAAAAAACAGCGTAAAATTTAAATCATGTAATAGAGTGGTGGAGCTGTGGTTGACATGCTCTATTTAATTAATTTTAATGACATTTTGAGATCCAGTGCTGCTCATTGAATTTGCCTGTGAAAAGAGTTTGTGGTGACGACCCAGCAACAGATAAGCTACTATCCAAAAAAAGCTATTGACATGAAATCAATTTCCAGTTTCTTCCAAGTTTCAGGAGGATGCCTAGATCTTGCTTTTATTCTCTTCTTTGACCAAAGCATTACAAAAAGAAAAATATGGTTACCATTTTCATGTCAGGTATACTAAAAGTTTAAAAAAACTCTTTTCTTAATAACTTGGTTTTAGGAATACTTGGTTTAGTTTCTCCATTAGAAAAATGATTTATATAAGGAGAACAAAAGTTCATTTCTACTTCTAAAACAATAAGACAAAAATAAAAAGAGTAGTCAATTTTGAGAATCCAATAGAGTTAAAAACCAGTTAAACATAAGAAAGAATTAGTGAATTTGAAGATAACTACCCAGAAAGAAGGATAAAGAGACCAATAGATAGAAAATATAAGGCTAGAGGGTCGGAGACAGTGAAGCTACAATCAGAACAACTAACATACTTCTGCAGTTCTGGAAAATTAGGAGAGAGCAAATGGGGCAGAAGCAATGTGGAGATTTTTCCAAAAGTGATAAATTGTATCAGTTCATATATTTTTAGAAACCGTCAGACTTCAGACAAGATAACCAAAACCAAATTAACATAAAATGACAGGACATCAAAGACCAATAGAAAATCTGAAAAGTAACTGGAGGAAAAGATAGATTATGTTAAAGGGAATAACTGTCTAAATGACAACCTGATTTTCAATGGACAAAAATAAAGCTAGAGTTCAATGGATTCATGTCTTCAGTGTATTTCAAAAGTAGAATAGATCTTGATAAACAGAAACTTAAAATATATCTTTTCAGATAAAAGAAAAATTACTATTATAATTTTTGTTGGTAGAGTTGGAGTCTCACTCTGTTGTCCAGGCTGGAGTTCAGTGGTAGGATCATGGCTTACTGCAGTCTGGAACTCCTGGGCTCAAACCATCCTCCCACCTCAGCCTTGTGAGTAGCTTCACTACGCCTGACTAACTTTTTCATTCATTGTAGAGGCAGTTTCGCTGTGTTACACAGGCTGATATTGAACTCCTGGGTGCTTCTGCCCCAGCCCTACAAAATGTTGGGATTATGAGTGTGAGCTACCCTGCCTGGCCAATAAAGGGTCTTATTGAAAATATTAAGTTGAATACGCAAGAAGGAATACAAATTAATGAAAGTGGTAAATATGTGCATAATTCTAAATGAACGTTTACTGTAAAAAATAATAATGTCTTGTTGGGGTAATTATATAATTGATAAGACATATGCAAATGGCAAAAAATAGAATGGAGGTAAAGATGACAGGAGTAAGTTTAGTTAAATTATTTTTTGCACTTTCTATGTCTATGAGGAGATTTTGAACAATGATAATGTAATTCTACTCATAGGTGTATATACAAAGGAATTGTATCAAATGATATATGAAAGAATGTTCTAGTAGAATTATTCATAACTGTTCAAAAAAGAAGCTGGCCAAATACATATTAAGGTTGGATGAATCATTACAGTAATTCCATGCAATGGAACATTATAGAGAAATGAAAAAAATCACATGTACTTGCAACTATGTGACTAAATTTCAGAAACATAATGTTGAGTCCAAGAAGCCACAAACAAGAAGAATATGTAGGATTGCACCTACACACAGTTCAAAGCAGGCCAGACCAAGCTACGGAGTTTAGGGTTGCATACCTAGTTGGTAAAGTATAAAGAAAATTGAGGAAATCATCATCATAAATTATGGATATTGCTTATCTCAGGAGATGCAAAGAAGGGTTTAGGGGCTTGTAAAGTGGCATAGAGGTGGACCTAGGCTGTTTTCGGTGTTCCTTGTCTTGCCCTGCATGATGGTTACCTGAGTGTTTATGATACATTGTGGTATTTCCCATTTTTGTATTGGTTCATTTCTAAGTGCGCATTATAACTTTAATATACAAATTTGTAATTAGGAGAAATGTCTCATAGAAATTATTATTACTCGTCTCATTATATACTGAAGGGAAATATCATTTATTTGTATACATTCTTATACAACTCTAAGATAGTCGAAATAGGAACTTTCTTATTTAGTTGCAACGTGAGGAAATTTGAGATGATGTTATCTGCCACCCCCAGATCTTTCCAAAGGATTTCTTCTAGCCTTAATTATCCACCTCACAGCAACAAATCTTTGCCATTCCCCATCTGTTTTTTCTTTTGGCTCCTGAATTCCTGACACACAAGGTTGTACATATTTCCCACACTCTTGGTTTAGCAGAGTTCTTTTATCAGTTATGTTTTTCTGCAGGAGAAAACCCTTCAAAACTACATTAGATATTTACATCTCACAAGTCGTTTGATGTTGGTTTTTTTTTTTTTTTTTTCCTGACAAGAGTCTTGCTCTGTCGTCCAGGCTGGAGTGCAGTGGCGTGATCTCAGTTCACTGCAACCTCTGCCTCCCGGGTTCACGCCATTCTCCTGCCTCAGCCTCCTGAGTAGCTGGGACTACAGGCGCACACCACCACGCCCTGCTAATTTTTGTATTTTTAGTAGAGACGGGGTTTCACCATGTTGGCCAGGATGGTCTCCATCTCTTGACCTCGTAATCTGCCTTCCTCAGCCTTGCCCGCACTGGGCCTGGATTTTATTTTTCTAAGTTGGGTTTGGTGGATGGCTGTGGTGATTTGAGATGGGCCAAAGTCTGCATCTTGGAGGATGTTAGAGTTTTGCCAATTTAGTCTGGATCAGGTGGCGGCAATATGACATCATTAGTTTCTCATTCTTCTTCTGGGAACATTGTACTAGGTAGGCGATATTCTCATGGTAAATGGAAAGAGGAAGAATCCCAAGTATGGAAGCCATCTCAAATTTCTATGCAAAGTGTAGTAATTTTTTGTTTATCAAAGTAAGTTAAATGATTGAATTCCAAGTTCAGGGGCAAGGTAGTCAGTCTTCCTGTGATAGGAGGATACTGCAAGATTATATATCAAAGGGTCTGGTACTCAGGAATTCTTATAAAATTGCTAAATATTTTATATAATAATATTTAAAGATTAGACTTGAGAGAAACTTTACCAAGTCCTAAGAATTAGAGATATGTTTGATAAATAAATATTATTCATGGGCTGAAAACCCGGGAAAATAGGACTAATTTCATCTACACAACCTCTTGGAAACTCATTTTTTATTTTGGAAATTACAAGAAAATAATTTGTTCCATTCATAAGTGGTGTGCACATGTGTGTATTTGTGTGCATATTTATGAGCTTGTGAATAATGAAGTTATACGAAAGTATTAGCAGCAACCAGATCTTATGGAGTATTGGCCTGCCTGTGGTTCTCAAGAAAATCTGAGATGCCTTTGATAAAAGCAGTTAGGATTCTGTGTATTTAAATCTGTCATTTAAAAAAGTCCGCACTGGTGATGATCTTAGTTATGACCAAGCTCCCTTTAAGAATTTAGACATTTATTATATGATATATATATTGAGTTACAAAACTTTCCTAACAACTGAAGTCACTAAAGATAAATGATAGAGAGGTTACACAAGGAAAAATTGCAAACACTGAAAGCGAATATGTCCCTATTTGCATACTAGCAAATGAGGATTCAGGTTTCAGGTCAATTTCAGTGTGAATAATTCCAGCCTATAACAAGAACAGACAGTGAATGAATGAGTTAATTTGAGTTGTTTGAAAATAAGAATGTTTTCCATAAAGAGATCATTGAACTCATCAGTTAACATGCCATGGTGATTTCTGGCTTGACACTGGTCATAACAATTAAAAGTAAAAAGAATGTCACAGCACATTCACAAATCAGGTGCATATAGAATTTAAGGTCAGGATATTCAAGCAATCACACCCAGTTATATTACATTGAGAGATGAAGCCAGCTATACTTTCTGAATCCAGTGGGGACTTGGAGAACGTTTCTGTAGCTAGCAAGGGCATTGTAAAATGCACCAAACAGTGCACTGTAAAACCACAGAAATCAGCACTCTGTAGCTAGCAAGAGGATTGTAAAATGCACCAATCGCTCTAAAATACACCAATCAGCAGGATCCTAAAAGTAGCCGATCACAGGGAAGATTGAAAAAAGGGCACTCTGATAGGACAAAAAAGGAAAATGGGAGGGGACAAATAAGGGAATAAAAGCTCATGGCTTCAGCCAGCAGCGGCAACCTGCCTGGGTCACCTTCCACTCTGTGGAAGCTTTGTCCTTTCTCTCTTCTCAATAAACCTTGCAGTTGCTCACTCTTTGGGTCCATGCCATCTTTAAGAGCAGTAACACTCACTGTGAAGGTCGGTGGCTCCATTATCGAAGTCAGGGAGACCACGAACCCACCTGCAGGAACCAACTCCGGACACAACAGCAGCATTTAAATTTTTTTTTTTTCGTCTGTTCGACATGATAACTTTTCTACCCATCATTTTTTCCATTCTGGTGGTGGTTATATTTGTTATTGGAAATTTTGGTAATGGCTTCATAGCACTGGTAAATTCCATTGAGTGGGTCAAGAGACAAAAGATCTCCTTTGCTGACCAAATTCTCACTGCTCTGGCAGTCTCCAGAGTTGGTTTGCTCTGGGCATTATTATTAAATTGGTATTCAACTGTGTTTAATCCAGCTTTTTATAGTGTAGGAGTAAGAACTACTGTTTATGATGTCTGGACAGTAACCGGCCATTTCAGCAACTGGCTTGCTACTAGCCTCAGCATATTTTATTTGCTCAAGATTGCCAATTTCTCCAACCTTATTTTTCTTCACTTAAAGAGGAGAGTTAAGAGTGTCATTCTGGTGATGCTGTTGGGGCCTTTGCTATTTTTGGCTTGTCAACTTTTTGTGATAAACATGAAAGAGATTCTACGGACAAAAGAATATGAAGGAAACATGACTTGGAAGATCAAATTGAGGAGTGCAATGTACCTTTCAGATGCGACTATAACCACGCTAGCAAACTTAGTACCCTTCACTCTGACCCTACTGTCTTTTTTGCTGTTAATCTGTTCTTTGTGTAAACATCTCAACAAGATGCAGCTCCATGGTAAAGGATCTCAAGATCCCAGCACCAAGGTCCACATAAAAGTTTTGCAAACTGTGATCTCCTTCCTCTTGTTATGTGCCATTTACTTTCTGTCCATAATGATATCAGTTTGGAGTTTTGGGAGTCTGGAAAACAAACCTGTCTTCATGTTCTGCAAAGCTATTAGATTCAGCTATCCTTCAATCCACCCATTCATCCTGATTTGGGGAAACAAGAAGCTAAAGCAGACTTTTCTTTCAGTTTTGCGGCAAGTGAGGTACTGGGTGAAAGGAGAGAAGCCTTCATCTCCATAGATTCACCAGAGGGGCATTGTGTGTCTTCTAGCAGAAAACAAACTGGTGGTGTATGAAACATTTTATATTTCTTACTGGTTTTTCTGTACTGTATGTGTATGAATAATTTCCAAACTCATACCTAGGAAAGTCTTTGACCTAATATTAGTCTAGAAAAAAAATATATGTGTGTGTGTGTATTTGTGTATGAAAACTTAAGAACATTGACAATAACATAATCTTTTCTGTTTTTTCATACAAACTGCCAAATTATACAAAATATGACAAAAATTTCTTAGAATTTTGAAGCCATGTATATTTCATTCATGTATTTTATATTTCATTTGTAGAATTTATGATGTCTATTTATAATTATTAAGAACTAGCAGCTTATCCCAGGAAAAATATTGCTCTTTTCTATTGTTATTTGAACCACAGGAATACACCGCATTGTGCTTAGAATTCATTGCTTGAACCTCGAATTTATTGGATGGTAAAGTCATTCAATTCTAAATCAATAATGAGGATGTATCTTTGGTGTTTTATTCCATTATGAATTTCTACTTTATGTTTAGTAAAAAACAATCAGAATTATTGTTAGAAAACAATGCACACAATAGAATTCAAGTGAGAAGCATATGCAGAGTAAATTTAGTGTATGTCTACCACAAGCAGTACTGAGGAATATTAGATTTCATACAAGTATGTGAATAGCTTAGAAAAAAATCTCTTCTCTAATAAAGGGGTGAAACATCAAGATCATGGTCTCAATTGGTATTATCAGTTATGCATATGCAGTTAGAAAAGTCATTTCTTCCAGCTTTTGAATTAAAGAAAAGCTGTTTTTGAAGTTGAGATCTCATATAAATTATTTTAGTATTCTTTCTAAAGCACTTTTAAGCCCCTGAATTGCTAATTATATCCTTACCTTCCATTTATAAAATTCCTTAAACTTCAGATAAGAGAACTCAAATCCTCTCTTTTTGAAAAAAAAAATCAGTGTAAATATAGTATAGAAATTGTGGAAAATATTTCAGTCAAACTTTTTGTAAATGTTAAAATAGTACCTATGAAATCTATGTATTAATTATGGGATGAGCCTTAACGTTGTAATTTTGTCATCAATGATGAAATGAAAGGATGTTGACATTCTTTAATAGGAAGTTCTATTATAAGAAAGAAATGTACAGTATTGTTCACAGCTAAATTCTACCTGACTGTATTAATTCTTGGTGTTATGAAATTTAAAGTGTGGCTTAAACCTTAAGATAAATCATCCCCACACCTGATTTATGTATTTCTTTAATCATATATCTTCCTCAGTGCAATGTAAGAACCGTAAAAAAAGAGATAATGTCTGTCTTGCTTTCTGTTGGCTCCCAGGAACTAGAAACCAGCACCAAGAATAGATGGTCAAAAATGATACTTTAATGAACAAATAAATGGGTGGCTAAAATGGATAAGTTGATGTGGTAAACCAACGAAAAGGAAACTCATCACAAAATCTGCAGTTGCATGAATTCCCCTGTTCTAGTCTCAGGATAAGATTACAGGCTTATCCAAGCAGAATCCTTCCTCTAAGGAAAAGTTTGGCTATTCCACAATTTTAGGGGAAATATCACACTAATATAGTCTTGATGCAGCTGTATCAGGTGTCTGAATTGGAGACAAGGTAGAACATCAAAATTAGATGGCACCTATTACAATATTTTGAAAAATCATATAAACAACTTTGGTCTATTTGAATATGTATTTTTTTCTATTGTCAATTATATATTTGTATTATTATATTTTCTAGTTGATTATTTAAACAAAATGGCATTTCATTTCAAAAAATTGAATTAGTAACCAGCTACTTTACCAAAATGTTTTTAATGTAATACCTGTTATTAAAGTGCTAACATTTATTTAGAAGTCAAATTCAAGACAAAAATGGCAAAGACGTGGAAATTGAGACAGGAACAAATGTGAAACAATGTGTGGTGATGTCTTTTATGACTCTGCTGGCAGCCACTTCACAGTGAGGTGAGAGAGACAGCATGACGGTCATCAGATGTGTGCACTTGGCTCCCAGCACTTTTCCAGAAGGGCTACAAGGAGAAACCACAGCTGGCGTTAGTCCGTGGAAGAGAGAGAGGAGGGAGAATGTATCCTCTCAGCTGTCATTAGTCTTCTATTTCTTATTGGTCAGGGTTTCCCTGAGGCAGAACTATGATTTCTGCTGTTCTGTCTTCCATCATCCAGTCCCTTGGTGGTGGTCATGAAAGTCAGACCTTATGCCCACAGTGTGGTGATGCATTCAAGTCCCAAATGGAAGGATGACCTGGATCAGGCAAGGTGCTGGCCAGGGGAATAGGATATAGTGAAGAGAATCTGAGAAAGCACATGTTTGTGTCCAATACTACCACTCCTTGTGCCACTGAGACGTGCTCATACCCTCCAGTCATGGCTGGCTTTATGAGCATATGACGTCCGCAGTTGCATAGGGTTTTGTGCTTATAGGGGCTTGTGTTTAGAGGGACTCTATGCTTGGATTAATGTTTTGCACTTGCTGTTTTGTTTTTCAGACAGAGGATACTCCTCTGCTGAAGAGGGAATGGTCTTGCACTAATTCCATAGGGATTTGCTCTCCTGTCTCCTACAGGCTTGTCAGAGATGTGCACAGAGTCTTATAATGCCCACTATGTATGCTTCTAGCATCTTTGAATCCTGCTGGATCAGCTGGCACAGTGGCCAGAGCAGCTTGGAGCACAGTCTATATCTTCTGTAGAGCCCTCTTTTGTTCTGGGTTCCACTTGAGACCAGCAGCCTGGGAAACTTCGTTAAGGAGTCAGAGCAATATTCTCAAATGTGGAATATGTTGTCTTGAAAATCCCAATAGGCCCCCAAAACATTGTGTCTCTTTTGTAGTGATAGGAAATTTGTAGAGAGAGCAACATGCCATTTACTATAAAAAAGATTGTTTCAACATGTGGTCTAGGGACACTGAATGCTTGAAAACCTCACCTATGCTGTAGGTCCCTGAATCTTCTCAGGTTGATTTCTTTTCTTCTGGTATTTTACTTCCATTCATCGTTACAGTATTTTACTATTTTTAAGAAACTTGCCACTTCCTGATTATTGTACGAAGTAATATATTATTATTATTATTGCTATTATTTTGAGACAGGGTCTCATTCTGTCCCTGAGGCTGGAGTTCAGTGGCAGGATCACAGCTCATTACAGCCTCAACCTTCTGGGCTCAAGTGAGTCTCCCACCTCCGCATTGCTAACAGCTGGGACTGCAGGGGCACAACACCACGCCTGGCTAATTTTTGTATTTTCTGTAGGGCTAGGATTTCACCATGTTACTCAGGCTGGTCTCAAACTCCTGGGCTCAAGTCATCTTCCCGTTTGGCCTCCTAAAATGATGGGATTACAGTCATGTGCCACAGGGCCTGGCCTGTAATATTATTAATATATTAAATAATCATGATGTTTTAAAAAATGTAAATTAAACTGACAACAGAAGTGACATAGCCATGATATAAAACAGTGACACGGTGTTATTATTATTATAATACAAGGCAAATTGTTTTGATTTTTTTAATGGGTGTAGATTAAGAACCATTCACCAAATCACAAGCCCAGTAAAAAGTACCAGAAGCTATGCTCTGCATAGTGAAGACAGCACATCCTGGACAGCATTTGTGAGTGTTGATTGAAGTTTATGGTAGTCTGCATTGATTCTATAATCCACCTGGTTTTGGTAGAGGCCAGATAGGTTAAGTGAATCGAGTTATAGAAAGGACTACCATCCCCTGTAACTTTCAAGTGTTTTGTCATGGCAGTGACCAGTTCCATTCCTTAGGGAATGCGGTTATTATATTTTATACATTGTGTTGCCAGTAGAGGAGAATTTCAGAGGCTTCCCTTTGGTCCTGCTATAATAATGTCCCTTACTCCACAGTTCAAGAATAATGTGAGAGTCCTGCCAGCTGACTTACATATCTATTTCAATTACACTTTCAGGAAGAGGTAATAACTACAAACTGATTAGCTCCACCTTGGGATGGACATGAGCCAAAGCTCTAGGTAGCATCTGACCTTCAGAAACTCCCACTGCAGGCTGGATGTGATGGCTCATGCCTGTAGTCCTAGCACTTTAGGAGGCCAAGTTGGGAGGATCCCTTGAGAGCAGGAGTTCCCTTTGCAACAAATGGAAACTCTGTCTCTACAAAAAATTTAAAAAATTAGCTGGCGCGTTGGTGCATGCCTATAGTCCCAAATACTTGGGAAGCTGAGGCAGGAGGATTGTTTGACCACAGGAGTTCAAGGCTGCAGTGGGCTATGATCCTGCCACTGTACTCCAGCTTGGGTAACAGAGGGAGACTGTGTCTCAGAAGAAGAAAAAAAAAACAAGTATAAATACTCACTGGCATCTAAAATATCAAGTAAAACAGTATTGAATCGATAATTAACAATCTGGTTCCTGCCTATAATAAAGAGGTAAAATTGAAAGTAGTAATACAAATAGTGTATTAACTCCTAACAAAATTAACCAAAGACAGTTGTATTTTCATCGCCCTTTGTTGTTGGTGGTGGTGTTTTTGAGATGGAGTTTGCCTGTCTTCCCGCTTGAGTGGAGTGGCATGATCTCAACTAACTACAACCCCCGCCTCCTGGGTTCCATTGATTCTTCTGCCACAGCCACCTGAGTAGCTGGGATTTTAGACATGTGCCACCACACCTGGCTACTTTTTGTATTTTTAGTGGAGACGGCGTTTCACCGTGTTGGCCATGCTGGTTTCAAACTCCTGACCTCAGGTGATGCACCTGCCTCAGCCTCCCAAAGTGCTGGGATTACAGGCCTGAGCCACCGCGCCCGGCCTATCATCTGCTTTTTATAGGTAATTACACTGAGGCAGGCAGTAGTTGTAAAATGGCGTCTCACATCATAGCTATATGAAGCAGGGATCTGGTTTCCTGTCTTGACAGTCTGACTTCAAGATCCCCTCTTAGAAACCATTATACTATAAAAACTGAAAAGAAATAAAATCCAAGATTGGAGACTGATTTTAACATCTATTCATTTTAAACCATTTCATAATCAAAAATAAATTAAATAGGGAAAAATAAACCTGAATATTCATACACAGAGAAGTGTAGACTCTTCAATGGAACACGTTTTTTAAGTGTCCGAGGAATAGTTATAAAATTGCTGAGTATTTTAATTAAATAACTAAGATTTAAGTATTAGACTCAAGAGAAAAACTTAGTCAAAGGCCTAAGCATGAGAAATTAAGCTTGATAAACATTGAAAATGTGCTGAAAAGCCCAAGTAAGAAAATTTTTCATTTTAGAAATTATAGGACAATAATTTACTCAACCTTGAGGGGTGTGTATGTGTGTGTGTGTGTGTGGGAACGTGTTTATGTTAATGAGCTTGTTAACAATAAGTTATACAAAACTATTAGTTAGCAGCAACCAGATTTTAAGGAATATTGGCCTTCCTGGGCTTCCTAAGAAAACCTTGGATGCTTTTAGTAGGAAAATTTGGGATTCACTTTCCATAAATCTGGCATTGAAAAAATGAATCAGCAGTGGTCATGATTCTAGTTTTGACCAAGCTACATATAACAGTGCAGGCATCCAATGTATGATCTACATATTAGTTTGGAAAATTTCCCTAACAACTGACATTGCTGAACACAAATTATAGACAGGTTAAACAAGCAAAAAATTGCAAAATGATGAATAAGAATATGACTTGATTTGTATGCCAGGAATTGAGAATTCAGCTTTCACTTCAACATCAGTATGAAACATTTTATAACAAGGACTTAGTGTTTGAATATGAGTCAGTTTGAGCTGTTTTGGAAATTATCATGTTTTCTATTAAGTCAGCCTTGAACTCATTCAATAGCATGGCCCAGTGCTTTCCATTTTGACATTCGTCAGAGAATTTAAAAGGAACCAGAACATTACTGCACCATCAGAAATCAGGTGCACATAGAAATTAAGCTCAGGACCTTAAAGGGAATCTGTACATTGATATTAGGCCTGCCTTTAAAAAATTCAGACATGGTTTGTTCACTACTAACCATTTTTTTCCATAACAGTAATAGTAGAGTTCGTATTTTCCCATGGGCACCTTCATTGTACTTAAAGACTGTTTTGATATTTCAACATATTATTTTCTTTGAGTCCTTTTAAGGAGTTGTTAAACAATGCTGAAATTTGCCTTACAGTATGCTGTTAACTACTCATATTTCTCAAAGTCATTTGATGTAATGTTTGGTTAAAGGAAATATGTCTAGCATAATTACACTTGTTCATAACAAAACAGCATTTAAAACTTGAGAAAAAATATTAGAAAAACTAATAAAGAATATGAATAAAGGGTTGGGCGTGGTGGCTGATGTCTGAAATCCCAGCACCTTGGGAGGCCGAGGCAGACGGATCACAAGGTCAGGACATCAAGACCATCTTGGCTAACACGGTGAAACCCCGTCTCTACTAAAAATACAAAAAAAAGAAAAATTAGCTGGGTGTGATGGCAGGCCCCTACAGTCCCAACTACTCAGGAGGCCGAGGCAGGAGAATGGCGTGAACCCTGGAGGCAGAGCTTGCAGTGAGCTGAGATCGCACCACTGCACTCCAGCCTGGGCGACAGAGCAAGACTCTGTCTCAAAAAAAAAAAAAAAAGAAAGAAAAAAGAATATGAATAAACAAATATATGAAATATATAATTCATTATTAATAAATGTGCATGAAATCATAGTCATAGAATTTAAAAAGAGTAACAATTTTTGAATTAAGGATACATTCTGAAACAATAGAAAAAGGCTTATAAAATGTTAGGTTTAATAGTGTTTCATATAAATATAAAAGTGTAAACATTATTCTGATGTTACTTATTTTGGAAAGCATATGAAGTAATGAGAATTTTCATACACTGCTCCTAGAATTGTAAATCAGAGCAGTTACTTTGTCTGAGTATGGCATCATCTGATTAAGATGATGGATGACATATGAAGACCCAGTATTTGCACTCTTATCAGAATACATATACCCATACATGCATATCACTGAGTTTTAATAGCTAAGTTGAGAAGTCTATCAAATGTCCATCTGTGATAAAATGGACAAGTAAATTATGGCATACTTGTACAATAGAATACAGCAATCAAAATGAATTGTCTGAAACAAGTGCTCGGAGTAGACAAAAGAAACCAGCACTTTGACAGAAAATTTCTGAGCAAGCCACCTTTACCTTGGCAAAAGGGTGCTGCTTGTGCCTGTTACAATCCCAAGAGCACACCGAACAAAGGAGGGAAGGAGTTTTTAATCCTAACACAGTTCCTGTTTCTGTGTCCTTCCCCTATTGGCTGGGGTTGGACCGTGCAATCTAAAGTGATCCTGATTGGCTAAGACTTAAACTTTTCCAAATAGGGGTAAACGCACGATTTGCAAAAAGAAGGAGGGGTGTGAGGTAGGATTGATTTACAACATTTACAACTTATGGCCGGAAAGTTGAGACTTTGAAGAGGAACTTAACTGTCCCGACAGAACCAACTAGAGCAACAACATGTTTACGAAGAACATAAATAAAAAGGAAAATGAACAAATTTGAACTTCACAGATATGAGAGGAATTACTAGGTTTGAAAAATGATTCATTATAATTCCATTTATATAAAGTTCACAAAAATATATTTTTAATAAATTGAAATTTATTACACTGGTGACGAAATTCTAAAAGGAGACATATGAATGATTATTGTAACAACTGGGATGGTAGGGATGGAGGAAACAAAAGGGAAATGTTATCAGCAAGAAGGCTTATATGGAGAGTGTCTGGATTGCTGGTGAATTCTACTTTATGACCATGATGTGGAATCATGACTCTTAATGCTATAATTTTTTTCTTTATTGTACATTTAGGCTTTATTCCTTTATATATATATAAATATATATATATAATGTTATATATATAAATATATATATAGTGTTATATATAAATATATATATAGTGTTATATATATATAAATATATATATAGTGTTATATATATAAATATATATATAGTGTTATATATATATAAATATATATATAGTGTTATATATATAAATATATATATAGTGTTATATATATATAAATATATATATAATGTTATATATATAAATATATATATAATGTTATATATAAATATATATATAATGTTATATATAATAAATATATATAATGTTATATATATATAAATATATATAATGTTATATATATAACGTTATATAAATATATATAATGTTATATATATATAAATATATATATAATGTATGTTATGTTTCACAATAATGAAAATATTTAAAAAGTAGAAACTTACTAAATCAATGAATATAAAATAGGCTGAACAAACATATTCTTATAGACATCATTGTAATTAGAGTTTTTGCTGAATAAAGAAGAAAAGAGCATTATGATAGTAAGAAATCCAAGATAAAATTTTAAACTTTCCTTTAAATTAATTTAAAAAAGAAAGAGATAAGCAGGAAGTCTACGTCCACATTCTCCATGTTATTCTTACTTTGAAACACCAGATTTTGAGCATCTGTATTTTACTAGATACTTTTTTTCTTATTTCCAATTTAATGATTTATGATAACAACATTTCAAAGTGGCAGAAATTAGTGAATTTCCAATATATTATAGTAATATGGACACTAAATATACAAGACAATTTTTCTAAATTTATCCTGAAATGAAATAATTATACATATATTTTTACCATTCAAAGATTATAATACCATGCATGTGTACACATATTTGAGGAAAAATATTTGGATACTACAAATATTTTGAATATTAGAGAAAAAATAGTAGAAAGATAATTTTGTGAAAGCATAAAACATACGCAGTTTAACTACTTTGACTGCTATAATAAAATCACCCAGATTTCATGACAGTAGCTAAGAATGTAAATAAGCAGTCGAGAGAATTTAACTTGTTAGTGATGCTATTAAAAGATGAAGCTTATACACTTTATAATTGCACAGAGTATTTGTGTAAGTTCATATGAAAGTGGAACAAAATTAAACAGCCAAAAAGAGAGTATTCTTTGCTGGAGGTCACTTTTGGCATAATTTTTAGAATGTGGTAAAAGAAAAAAAATAGCAAGTAAATCACTGGAAATATGTTGGTTTTATGTTATTCTTGATGCAATGCTAGGTGAGGGTATTTGTCTAGGCCTGATTCTGGGAATAATATATGAATCATGCCGGGAAAGTGGCTCATGCCTGTAATCCCAGCACTCTAGGAGGCCAAGGCTGGTCGATCTCCTGAGGTCAGGAGTTCCAGACCAGCCTGGCCAACATAGTGAAACCCCATCTCTACCAAAAATACAAAAATCAGCTGGTTGTGATGGCAGCCACCTGTAATCCCAGCTACTAGGGAGGCTGAGGCAGGAGAGTTGATTGAACCAGGGAGACAGAGGTTTCAGTGAGCTGAGATTGTGCTATTACACTCCAGCCTGGGTGGCAAGACAGAAATTCCGTCTCAAAAAAAAAAAAAAGGTCATAAATCTATGAGGAAGAATAATAGGGTTCTCCCACCACCCTTAACTCTAGTACTTTGAAAAGAAGACCAAAATCACATATATTAAATAGCATTCTACCTTTTAGCTGACATCATCATCATTATCATCATCTACATTTAAATCTCTTATTAAATAATTTATTTTTGAAATATTTACATACATAATTTGGGTAATGTCTATGTAATTTCTAAGAGGTATAATAGTAGGAAAGTTATATTAGTAAACGGCAAAGCTCAAGTCAAGCTGAATACATTTAGATTTAGAAAGTTAAGTGTAGTGTAGTTTAAAATACATTGCTGAAGAAAACAATTATAGATGATATTAAACTAATCCAAGGAACACTATAGAAAGATTTTGATTTTAGTATAAATAAAATTGCTTAATAAGAAAAATAAATAAACCATTTCATGATCAAGCTCTTATTTATAAAGTAAGGATGTTAGGGCTAAATAAATCAAAGAGAAGTAAGCCCTCCGCCACATCTTCTCTATTTCATTTAGGTAATGATGGAGTTCAAAGGCATTTCTACAACATTTCTACAACATTTCTACAACATAAGCAAAGTGAAAATTAATTCATTGAATACGACAATGTAGCTGTGGTTGATGAACTATATTTTATCTATTGCCATGATATTTTGAGATCGAGAGTGCTGCTCATTGAGTTTGCCTGTTAACAGAGTTTGTGGTGAGGACCCAGCAACAGACAAGCTAATATCCAAAAAAAAGCTACTCACATCAACTTAATTTCCAGTTTCTTTCAAATCTAAAGTAAATTCCAGGACAAAGCTTTTATTCTGTTCTCTGACCAAAGTGTTGGGAAAAGAAGAAAACTGTTACCATTTTCATTTCTAACATACTAAAACAAAAAACTAAAAACTCCAAAAGTCAAAAACACTTTTAAAAAGAACATGGTGTTAAGAGTAGTTTGTTCAGTTTCCCCATAGAAAATGATTTATGGAAGGAGAATAAAAGATTATTCTGAACACTAAAACAACAAGACTGAAAAAATGAATGATCAATATTGGGAATCCAATAGAGTTAACCAGTTGGATGCAGTACAAGAGAGAATAAGTGAATTGGAAGATAGCTACACCGAATGAAGCACAGAAGAGAAGAGATGGAAATATACAAAGCTAGAGGGTAACACATTGAGGCTACAGTCAGAACACCTAACATACTTCTGGAGTTCTGTAAGATTAGAGGAGAGAAAATAGAGCAAGAGAAATGTTGCAAGGATTTTTCCAAAAGGTATAAAATGTATCCTTGCATATATTTTTAGTAATCTCAAACTTCAGACATAATAACTAAAACCAAATTAATGTAAAATAATACAGGACACCAAAGACCAACAGAAAATCTGAAAAGTAGCTAGAGGTAGAAGATAGAGTATGTTGAAAAGAACTGTATTCTAAATACAACCTGATTTAAACAGAAAATATGGAAGCAGGAATTCAATGGAATCATGGAAATCATGTCTTCAGTGTGTTTCCAAAGAGTAGTAGACCTTCATAAACAGAAATTGAAAATGATATTTTTCAATTTCTGATAAAATAAAATTACTGAAAATACAAAGTTGAACACGCAAGGAGCAATACAAATTAATGACAATCCATCCTGGCTAACACGGTGAAACCCCGTCTCTACTAAAAATGCAAAAAAATTAGCCTGGCGTGGTGGCGGGTGCCTGCAGTCCCAGCTACTCGAGAGGCTGAGGCAGGAGAATGGCTAAACCCGGGAAGTGGAGCTTGCAGTGAGCAGAAATCGCACCACTGCACTCCAGCCTGGGCAAGAGGGAGATGATGTCTCAAAAAAAAAAAAAAAAAATTAATGACAAAGAAAACTAAGTGTGTAATTCTAAATAAATGTTGACTGTATGAAACAATAGTGTCTTCTTGGATTGAATGTATAATTGATAAGATATGCAAACCGCAATAAAGAGACTGGAGATAAAGATAACAGGAATAAATTTAGTCAAACTATGTTTTGGGCTTTTCTATGTCTGTGAGGAGAATTTGAACATCATAATCAAGGACCCTGTAATTCTACACCCAGATATATATACACAGAGGAATTGTAGCAAATGATATGTGAAAGAATGTTCATTGTAGCATTATTCATAAAAGCTCAAAAAATTAGCTGTCCGAATATATATCAAATAAGGGTAGAAAATAATCACAGTAAAATCAAAAAATGAAAAAAATACAGAGAAGTGAAAAGAAATGGATCACATGTACATGCAATGATGGGGTTAAATTTTGGATACAAAATGTTGATTCCAGGAAGCCATGAATAAGAACATATAGGATTGCACCTATACACAGATCAAAGCAGGCCAAACCAAGCTATTGAGTTTAGGGTCGAATACCTTGTTGGTAAAGTATAAAGTATAAAGAATATTAAAAAAAGACCATCATAAATTAGGGATGTTGCTTATCACAGGAGACATGAAGAAAAGTGTAGGGGATTGGAAAGTGGCATTGAGGTAAACCTAGGCAGTGCTCCATGTCTTGCCCTACATGATGGTTGCATGAGTGTTTATAACACATTGCTATGTTTTCCATTTTTGTTTTGGTTCATTTCTAAGTGTGCAGTCTAGTTATAAGATAAAAATTATTAGGAGAAATGTTCCATGAAAATTATTATTACCCTGCTCATTATATACTGGAGGGAAAAATCCACTGTTTGTATACATTCATGTGTAACTCTAAGAGATTTTAAGTAGAAACTTTCTGATTTTAGTTGTAACTTTAGGAAACACGACATGATGTTACCTGCCAACCCCAGTTTTCTGAATAGGTTTTTCCTTTAGGTTTAATTACCCACTTCATATGACAAAACTTGGACATTCTCCATCTATTTTTTCCTTGGATCCTGAATTCCTGACACAACAATGGTGGGCATATTTCCCACACTCTTGGTTTAGCAGAATACCTACATTACTTACGTTTTTCTGCAAGAGAAAACTGAGTTAGATAATAGTGTATCATTATGTCTTTGGATTACATTTTTCTTTTTTTTTGTTTTATTTTATTCTATTATTATTATACTTTAAGTTTTAGGGTACATGTGCACAATGTGCAGGTTAGTTACACATGTATACATGTGCCATGCTGGTGTGCTGCACCCATTAACATGTCATTTAGCATTAGGTATATCTCTTAATGCTATCCCTCCCCCCTCCCCCCACCCCACAACTGTCCCCAGAGTGTGATGTTCCCCTTCCTGTGTCCATGTGTTCTCATTGTTCAATTCCCACCTGTGAGTGAGAACATGCGGTGTTTGGATTTTGTCCTTGCGATAGTTTACTGAGAATGATGATTTCCAATTTCATCCATGTCCCTACAAAGGACATGAACTCATCATTTTTTATGGCTGCATAGTATTCCATGGTGTATATGTGCCACATTTTCTTAACCCAGTCTATCATTGTTGGACATTTGGGTTGGTTCCAATTCTTTGCTATTGTGAATAGTGCTGCAATAAACATACGTGTGCATGTGTCTTTATAGCAGCATGATTTATAGTCCTTTGGGTATATACCCAGTAATGGGATGACTAGGTCAAATGGTATTTCTAGTTCTAGATCCCTGAGGAATCACCACACTGACTTCCACAAGGGTTGAACTAGTTTACAGTCCCACCAACAGTGTCAAAGTGTTCCTATTTCTCCAGATCCTCTCCAGCCCCTGTTGTTTCCTGACTTTTTAATGATTGCCATTCTAACTGGTGTGAGATGGTATCTCATTGTGGTTTTGATTTGCATTTCTCTGATGGCCAGTGATGGTGAGCATTTTTTCATGTGTTTTTTGGCTGCATAAATGTCTTCTTTTGAGAAGTGTCTGTTCATGTCTTTCACCCACTTTTTGATGGGGTTGTTTTTTTCTTGTAAATTTGTTGGAGTTCATTGTAGATTCTGGATATTAGCCCTTTGTCAGATGAGTAGGTTGTGAAAATTTTCTCCCATTTTGTAGGTTGCCTGTTCACTCTGATGGTAGTTTCTTTTGCTGTGCAGAAGCTCTTTAGTTTAATTAGATCCCATTTGTCAATTTTGGCTTTTGTTGCCATTGCTTTTGGTGTTTTAGATATGAAGTCCTTGCCCATGCCTATGTCCTGAATGGTAATGCCTAGGTTTTCTTCTAGGGTTTTTATGGTTTTAGGTCTAATATTTAAGTCTTTAATCCATCTTGAATTAATTTTTGTATAAGGTGTAAGGAAGGGATCCAGTTTCAGCTTTCTACATATGGCTAGCCAGTTTTCCCAGCACCATTTATTAAATAGGGAATCCTTTCCCCATTTCTTGTTTTTCTCAGGTTTGTCAAAGATCAGATAGTTGTAGATATGCGGCGTTATTTCTGAGGGCTCTGTTCTGTTCCATTGATCTATATCTCTGTTTTGGTACCAGTACCATGCTGTTTTGGTTACTGTAGCCTTGTAGTATAGTTTGAAATCAGGTAGCATGATGCCTCCAGCTTTGTTCTTTTGGCTTAGGATTGACTTGGCAATGTGGGCTCTTTTTTGGTTCCATATGAACTTTAAAACTACTTTTAAAGTAGTTTTTTCCAATTCTGTGAAGAAAGTCATTGGTAGCTTGATGGGGATGGCATTGAATCTATAAATTACCGTGGGCAGTATGGCCATTTTCACGATATTGATTCTTCCTACCAATGAGCATGGAATGTTCTTCCATTTGTTTGTATCCTCTTTTATTTCACTGAGCAGTGGTTTATAGTTCTCCTTGAAGAGGTCTTTCACGTTCCTTGTAAGTTGGATTCTTAGGTATTTTATTCTCTTTGAAGCAATTGTGAATGGGAGTTCACTCATGATTTGGCTCTCTGTTTGTCTGTTATTGGTTTATAAGAATGCTTGTGATTTTTGTACATTGATTTTGTATCCTGAGACTTTGCTGAAGTTGCTTATCAGCTTAAGGAGATTTTGGGCTGAGACAACGGGGTTTTCTAGTTATGCAATCATGTCATCTGCAAACGGGACAATTGGACTTCCTCTTTTCCTAATTGAATACCCTTTATTTCCTTCTCCTGCCTGATTGCCCTGGCCAGAACTTCCAACACTATGTTGAATAGGATTGGTGAGAGAGGGCATCCCTGTCTTGTGCCAGTTTTCAAAGGGAATGCTTCCAGTTTTTGCCCAATCAGTATGATATTGGCTGTGGGTTTGTCATAGATAGCTCTTATTATTTTGAGATACGCCCCATCAATACCTAATTTATTGAGAGTTTTTAGCATGAGGCGTTGTTGAATTTTGTCAAAGGCCTTTTCTGCATCTATTGAGATAATCATGTGGTTTTTGTCTTTGGTTCTGTTTATATGCTGGATTACATTTATTGATTTGCGTATATTGAACCAGCCTTGCATCCCAGGGATGAAGCCCACTTGATCATGGTGGATAAGCTTTTTGATGTGCTGCTGGATTCTGTTTGCCAGTATTTTATTGAGGATTTTTGCATCAATGTTCATCAAGGATATTGGTCTAAAATTCTCTTTTTTTGTTGTGTCTCTGCCAGGCTTTGGTATCAGGATGATGCTGGCCTCATAAAATGAGTTAGGGAGGATTCCCTCTTTTTCTATTGATTGGAATAGTTTCAGAACGAATGGTACCAGTTCCTCCTTGTACTTCTGGTAGAATTTGGCTGTGAATCCATCTGGTCCTGGACTTTTTTTGGTTGGTAAGCTATTGATTATTGCCACAATTTCAGATCCTGTTATTGGTCTATTCAGAGATTCAACTTCTTCCTGGTTTAGTCTTGGGAGGGTGTGTGTGTCGAGGAATTTATCCATTTCTTCTAGATTTTCTCGTTTATTTGCGTAGAGGTGTTTGTAGTATTCTCTGAATTTTTCTAACCTAGGTTTGGTGGATGGCTGTGGTGATTGGAGATGGGCCACGTACTGCATCTTGCAGCTAGTTTGGCTGATTTAAGGTAGATAAGGCAGTGGCATTCTGACTCCATTAGTTTCTCATTCTTCTTCTGGGAACAGTGCGCTAGCCAGATGATGTCCTCATGGTAAATGGAAAAGAGCAAGAAACTTCAATATGGAAGCCATCTTCAATCTCTGTAAATTCTACTAATTTGCTGTTGAGTGAAGCAAATTACATGAGTGAATTCAGAGTCCAAGGTCAATGTAGTCATCCTGCCTGTGGTGGGAGGATACTGCAGGATTATATGACAAAGAGTAGGGTACTTAGAAATATTTACAAAATTGCTGAACATTCTAATTAAATAATTAATATTTAGACAAAACAGACTTGAGTGTAAATATACCAAAGGCCTGAGTCTGAGAAACATGTTTCATAAGTATTATTCATTGTCTGACAGCCTGAGTTGGAAAATAAGACTCATACCACCAGGATGACCTCCTGGAAACTCGTTTTCCATTTGGGGAATTATAAGAAAATAATTCCTTCCATCCCCTAAGGGCGTGAGTGCATGTGTGTCTATGTGTTTAGGAGCTTATTCACAATGATGTCATATAAATTTATTGGTTATCAGAAACTAGATTTTAAGGTGTATCAGCCTCCCCGGGATTTCCAAGATAATCTCGGATGATTTTGATAAAAGGTTTAGTATCTGGTATTTAAATCTTGCATAAAAATAAATCCATATTGGTGTGATCCTAGTTATGACCAAGCTCCTTTAACAATTTAGACATTTACTGTATGATATATGTATTGGGTTTTACAATTTCCCTATGAAACAACTGAAGATGCTGTATACAAATTATGGAGAGGTTAAACAAGGAAAAAAATTGCAAAACAATGAAAAATATTATGCCTTTATTTGCATACTAACACGTGAGAATTCAGTTTTCACTTCAACCTCAGTATAAAAAAGTACAGCATATAGCAAGGAGAGAATGTATATGAACACGAGTGAATTTGAGCTGTTTTGAGAATAACAATCTTTTCTATTTCTATAAAGACAGCTTTGAATTCATCCATTAGCATATGCTGGTGCTTTCCTGTTGACACTAGTCACTGAATTTAAAGGCAGAAAATGTTATTGCACATTTAGTAATCAAGTGTTTATCGAAGTTAACATCTGGATGCTAAAGGAATTGGGACCAGTGTTACTAAGCCTGAATTTTTTTAACTGTTCAAACGTGATATGTTTTCTGCTCATCATTTCATCAATTCTGGTAGTGTTTGCATTTGATTTTGGAAATGTTGCCAATGGCTTCATAGCTCTAGTAAATGTCATTGACTGGGTTAAGAAACAAAAGATCTCCTCAGCTGACCAAATTCTCACTGCTCTGGTGGTCTCCAGAATTGGTTTACTCTGGGTCATGTTATCCCTTTGGTATGCAACTGTGTTTAATTCTGCTTTATATGGTTTAGAAATAAAAATTGTTGCTTCTAATGCCTGGGCTGTAACCAACCATTTCAGCATGTGGCTTGCTGCTAACCTCAGCATATTTTATTTGCTCAAGATTGCCAATTTCTCCAACCTTATTTTTCTCCACCTAAAGAAGAGAATTAAGAGTGTTGTTCTGGTGGTAGTGTTGGGGCCCTTGGTATTTTTGATTTGTAATCTTGCTGTGATAACCATGGATGACAGTGTGTGGACAAAAGAATATGAAGGAAATGTGACTTGGAAGATCAAATTGAGGAATGCAATACACCTTTCAAACTTGACTGTAACTACGCTAGCAAACCTCATACCCTTTACTCTGAGCCTGATATGTTTTCTGCTGTTAATCTGTTCTCTGTGTAAACATCTCAAGAAGATGCGGCTCCATAGCAAAGGATCTCAAGATCCCAGCACCAAGTTCCATATAAAAGCTTTGCAAACTGTGACCTCCTTCCTCGTATTATTTACCATTTACTTTCTGTGTATAATCACATCAACTTGGAATCGTAGGACACAGCAGAGCAAACTTGTACTCCTGCTTTGCCAAATTATTGCAATCATGTATCCTTCGTTCCACTCATTCATCCTGATTATGGGAAGTAGGAAGCTAAAACAGACCTTTCTTTCAGTTTTGTGGCAGATGACATGCTGAGTAAAAGAACAGAAACCCTCAACTCTATAGATTCACAAGGGGAGCATCATGTGTCTTCTAGCAGAAAACAAACTGATGGTGTCTGGAACATTTTATATTTCTATCAGTTTTTCCATAGTGTATGTATGTGAGTAATTTCAAAACAGATACCTAGAAAAGTCTTATATATATTTATGGGTGTATATGTGTGCATGTGTATGAATAACAACATTGACCATAAATTATGAAGCCGAGTATATTTCACATATATAGTATGTACATTTTATTATAGTTCATTGTATAGTATTTCATTTGAAGAACTTATTATCCCTATTTATAATTAAGAACTTACAGCTTTTATGAAGAAATCATTTCTCTTTTCCATTGTAATTTGTACCACATATATGTACTTAACTATCATTGGTGAACCTCTAATTTTTTGGATGGTAAAGACATTCAATTTTAAATCAATGATAAGAATGGATCTTTGGGGTAGGTTTTATTTCATTATGAATTCTTATTTTATGCTTAGTAGAAAGCAAATAGAATTGTCATTAGTTAATGATGCACACAATAAAATTTGAGTGAAAAACATATGTAGAGTAAATTTTGTACATGTATACCAGAAACAGTACTAAAGAATACTAGATTTAATACCAGTATGTGAATAGCCTAGAATAAAAATCATTTCTATAATAGGAATGAAGAAACATGCTAATGATCCTTTCAGTGCTGTTATAATTTTTATGTGTAGTTAGAAAAGTCTTTTCTTCCACTTTTTGAATTAAAGGAGACCTTTTTTGAAGGCGACATCTGATGTCAAGTATTTCCATTTATTTTTCTTAGCCACCTTGAGCCCCTGAATTTCCAATTTTCTCCTTTGTCTCCCATTCCTAATATTCCTCAAAAAAACTCAAATATTCTCTATCTTAAAAAAACAGGCCAACCAAAGGAGGATATAGAAACTATAGTAGATAATCAAATGAAACTTTCTTCAAATGTTAAAAATTATGTAAAAATTACATAAAAATCTATGAAATCTATATAATTGATGATAGGAAATGTATTAATGATATGTATTATTATAATGGTGTAAATGGTGAAATTACACAGTGTGTTGATGTATCCATTGATACCAAGTTCTATTATAAGAAGGAAATGTACAGCCTTGTTGAACAGCTAAATTCTGTGTGACTGTGTTAATTCTTGGTGTTATGAAATTTTAACATTATTATGTAGAACTTAAAATAAGTTAACTCCACATCATATATAATCTATATCTATGTATCTATATCTATATATAGACATATATATATATATACACATCTTGTTTATCATATGTCTTCCCTAGTACAATGTAATCACCATAAAAAGAGAGGTCATATCTGTCTTGCTTTCTCTTGACTCACAGGACCTAAAAGCCAGCACAAAGAGTAGTTGGTCAAAAATGATATGTTAATGAACACATAAGTGATTGAATAAATGGATAATTTGATGTGGTAAACCAGTGAAAATGAAGCTCATCATAAAATCTGCAGTTGCTTGAATTTTCTAGTTTCAGGTTGAGGTTATAGGCTTATTGAAGAAGAAGCATTTCTCAGAGCAAAAGTTTGGCTAGCCCACAATTCTAGGGGAAATATCACTGTAATATAGCTTTGATGCAGCTGTATCAGGTGTGTGAAGTAGAGACAAGGTGGAACGCCAAAATTAGATGGCACTTATTCTAATGCTTTTTGAAAAGCCTGTTAAAGATTTTGGTATATTTGCACAGGGTCAGGGTCAGCTCTGAGTGCCAGCTGCTCGGAGCTAGCTGACCCCATGACAAGAATGTTAGGGAACTTCCCAGCAGCTGCCAAACACATTTTTGTTTTTAGGGAGCATCTCTTTCTCCTTCAATATGACTTATGGTGCCTTCAATGCTTTGCTGATACAAGAGGAGTGAACTCAAAAGAAATAAAAATAAAAGCTAGCAAACTTTGCAACTGGTTAAGTTGGAAATGTACCTAATCACTTTCTACTATGAATGATATATTTGTATTATGATATTTTCTGCCTGGTTATTATATACACAAAAAGGCATTTCATTTTTAAAAATTGAGTTTGTAACCAGTCACCTTTCTTACACATTATTTGTATATTTTTTTTAGTATCCTTTCTAAATGAATGTTTTAATTGCCATGTTATAAACACATGGAAAAGTGATTCAAATGAATGTATATCTTAGCTTTGGGTGTCTAGAACTAGAGCCAATGTCTGATTTTACAGTGATGACATTTATTTGGGAAGGCAAGTCCAGGGCAGCAATGAAGGGTACATGTGGAAACTGAGGCAAAAGAAGATGTAAAACCATGTGTCGTGATGTTGATATGACTTTGCTGGTGGCCACTTCACAATGAGTGAGACAGACAGCATAGTGGTCATCAGATGCATGCACTTGGCTCCCCGTACTTTTCCAGAAGGGTTACAAGGGGAAGCCACAACAAATATTAGTCCATGGAAGAGAGAAAAGGGAGAATGTATCCTAGCTGTCTTCTGTCTTCTATTTCCCTTTGGCCAAAGTTTGTTTGAGGCAGAACTACCATCTTTGCTTTTCTTCCTTACATTATCCAACCCCTTGGTGGCTGTTTGGGAAAGTCAGACTAACCAATACCCCCATTTTTCTAAGAGATAGTTGTTTTTTTAATTTATTTTTTCTCTTTTCCTCTCCCCTTTCCCTATGTTTCCCTGCTTTCTACTTAACTTTTTAGACATGCACATAGAACTGTTTACTTTCCCCTCACCAGACAGTCTCTTCTGGGCAAGTTCATCTAACTATGTGCTCCAAGAGGGATCTCTCCTTGAGACTTGACAGTTGATTTGCAGACAAAAGTATGCCCTCATGGAACTGTCACCTCCAGGGGGTTAGCTTAGACTTCACATCCATTAGGAGGGGATGTGGAAAGGATACCCATGTGGCCACTTTTACAACTTCTGTCCTGCTCTTTTCCTTCCCTACTTTATAAAACGTTCACTTTCTGCTCCAAAGATGAAGTGTCACGTTAGAAGGCAGGATGCTTTGTGCCCCTTCCAGCAAGCTAACTTCCAAATAAATTCTCTATTCTTATATCAGACTTTGTTCTTGTTAATTAGACTTTACATGAAGTGAGCAATTAACCTTTTTGGTTACGAGACTTCATGCCCACAGATACATTCAAGTCCCAGATGGAAGGATGATCTGGATCAGGCAAGGTGCTGACCACGGGAACAGGAGACAGTCAAGGGAATCTGAGGAAGTACATGTTTGTGTCCAATACAGTCACCTCCTTGTGCCCACTCAGATGTGCTCATGCCCTCCAATTGTGGCTGCTTTTATAAGCAGATGACTTGTGTAGTTGCGTGGGGTTTTGTGCTTGAGGGGCTTTTTGCTTGGATTAATGCTCTGCACTTGCATTTTTATTTTTCAGATAGCAGATACTCCTCTGCTGAAGAGGGAATAGCTCTGCAGTAATTTCCTAGGGGTTTGCTTTCTCCTGTCCTACGGGCTTGATGGAGACATGCACAGAGTCCTATAATGCCCATGTTGCATGCCTCTAGCAGCTTTGAATTCTGCTGGATCATCTGATCCAATGGGCAGAGCAGGTTGGGCCAGAGCCTTTATCTGCTGTAGAGATATCATATGTTCTGGATTCCACTTGAAACCAGGAGTCTTTGCATTCATTCTGCAACCCATCTGGTTTTGGCAGAGGCCAGGTAGGTTAACTGAATTGGGGTATAAAAAGGACTTTATTAACACATCAAAGCAATATCCTCAACTGTGGTATTTGTGGACTCCAAAATCCCAAGAAGCTCAATAAACGCTGTGCTTCTTTTTTAGTGATAAGAAGTATATAGGAAGCCATTTACCTTAAACAGGATGTTTCTGCTCGGCATGGTGGTTCAAGCCTGTAATCCCAGCACTTTGGGAAACCAAGGCAGGCAGATCACTTGAGGCCAGGAGTTTGAGACTAGCCTGAGCAACATGGTGAAACCCCATCTCTACTTAAAAAAAAATACAAAAAAATTTAGCCAGGCATGGTGGCCAAGGCCTGTAAACCCAGTTACTCAGGAGGCTGAAGGATTTGAATTGATTGAACCCAGGAGGCAAAGTTTGCAGTGAGCTGGGATTGCAACACTGCATTCCGGCCTGGGCAACAGAGCGAGACTCTATCTCAAATGTAAATTAATTGATTAATTAATTAATTGATTTTTCAACATGTGGACCAGGAATATGGGACCCCTGAAAACAATATCTGTGTTGGTGTTCTCTAAATATTATCAGGCATATCTTTTTCTTCTGATATTTTATTTCTATTTAATGTTTAAGTATTTTACTATATTTAGGTAACTTTCCATTTCCTGGTTATTGTACCAATCACTGTAACATTATTAATATATTAAATTAACATTGTTTTGCAAAACGTAAATTAAACTGAGAGCAGAAGTGACAAAGCCCTGACATAAAACAGTGAAGCAGTGCTCTTGTTTTTACCACACAAATGCCAATTGTTTTAATCTGCTGACCCACCCATGGGTGTAAAATAAGAAACATTCACTAAATCAAGAGCCACATGCAAACTGCCAGAAGCTCTGCTCTGCTCAGGGAAGATACCACATCCTAGAGAGCATTTGCAAGTAGTGATTTAAATTTATGGAAATCTGCATTCATTTTTTAGTGTATCTGGTTTTGGTAGAGGCCATTTAGGTTAAGTGGATAGGGATGTAAAAAGACTACCATCCCCTGTAACTTTCAAGTGTTTTGTCATGGTAATGATCAATTCCATTCCTTGGAGAATGTGATTATTATTTTTCAATCATTGTTGCCAGTGGAGGAGAATTTTGCAGGCTTCCCCTTGGTCCTGCTCTATTAGTGTCCCTTACTCTACAGGTCAGGAAGAAAGTGAGAGTCCTGCCAGCTGCCATGTGTGTCCATTTCGATTACACGTTCAGGAAGAGGTTATAACAGCAAACTGATTAGATCCACCTTGGGATGTACATGAGTCAAAACTCTAGGTAGCATCTGACCTTCAAAAACTCCCAGTGCAGGCTTGGTATGATGGCTCATGCCCACAGTCCCCGCACTTTTGGAGGTGGAGGTGGGAATATCTCTTGAGGCCCGGAGTTGCAGACCACCCTGGGCTACACAGTGACGGCCTGTCTCTACAAAAACTAAAATACAGAGAAAACAACAACAAAAAATTAGTTTGGCATGGTGGTGCTCACCTGTAGTCCCAGTTACCCAGGAGGATGAGACAGGAGACTCCTTTGGACCTATAACCAATATGCGAGTCTGTTGCTGGCCGCATGCAGTGTCCAGTTAACAAAAGTGAGGTCTGGTACAAAAGTAATGAATTTATTTCAAACCTAGCTTGGGGAAGGGGCACAAAGAGTCCTGCCTTTAAGTGTACCACTTCACCTTTGGAGCAGAAAGCAGACACTTTTATAAGGTAAGGGGGGATACTGAGCAAGGGTAGAGGGTCCTCATGCAGGCTTGCTGCCTTATCTACCAGACAGTGGAATTGGTGCCTTCCTGTGCAGAAGTAAGTTGTAAAAGTGGCCGAGTGGGTATGCTTTCAATATGCCCTTCTGTTGGGTGAAAGTCCTCAGGCAACTCCCAGAGTGGAGCACAGCCTGGAAGTTTCAAGTCCATTTCCTGGAGGTAAACATTCCTTGGTAGGTGTGCTTTGGTCTGCAAATTGACTGTCAATTCTCAGGAGAGATCTGTCTTGGAGCATATAGTTAGAAGAACGTGCCCTGCAGGGAATGTCTAGTGAGGGGGGTGAAAAGTTATATTTGCATTTGTGAAGGGCTAAGCAGGAAATGGGGAACAAAAGGAAAGGGGAGATAAGAGAAAATAATAATAAAAAAATAGTAACTCATTCCCTGTTTCTTAGAAAAAATGGGGCACTCTGTTACAAACCCAGGAAGTCAAGGCTGTAGTGAGTTATGATATGCCACAGTACTACATACCTCCTGGGTGAAGGATTGAAACTGTGTATCTAAAAAACCCAAATGCAAATAACACACACAAAAAGAAAATTTTAAAAAATCTCCCACTTCATCTCATGGACTGCAGTGTCTTTTGAGTACCTAGATATTACTGTTAGTTCAGGCTCTGTTGGGGTGGCCAATATCTGGTTTACTGGAGGCAATTTGGTATGAGTCTGCAGCAACCTCAAGTCTTGCCTCCTCAGAAGAAAGAATTCAACTGAGGGGCATAAGGCAGAAAACGAGACTGAGAGAAGTTTCTGAGCAGCAATGAAAGTTTATTAAAAAGATTTAGAGCAGGAAAGAAAGGAAAGTACACTTGGAAGAGACCACAGTGGGCATTTCGGAGGTCAACCATAGTGTTAGGCCTTTGACTTGTGGTTTTATATGTTGGTATACTTGTGGGGTCTTGTGTTCCTTTTCCCATGATTCAGCCCCTTAGGGTGGGCTGCTCACATGCGTGGTGGCCTGCTAACACTTTAGAGGTGAGCATGCGCAGTGTGTTTACTGGAGGTGTACACATGCTTGCCTGAGGCATTCTTCCCTTTTTTGGTAGAATGCCCCCAGAAGGTCGTTTTCTACCGTTTTCTCTCTTAACACGTATGCCTCAGCCTACTTGCCCTATTCCTGAGCTGCTGACTAGCAATTTTAAGCGTCTTTACTTATTGTGAAATTGCCTCTCCCTGGTGCCTGTGACCAATTATCATTTTTAGAGAGGCAAGGTGTCAACTGCCAGGCCATCACCTGACGGCCACCTGACATTCCTGGTGGGTGGTGAGAGCCTTCTTCTGCCCTGCTCGTGCCTGACTATCTACTGTAAGAGCCCTATAACTAAAAGTCTCAGATGGTATGGATGTGTGTCCTTTCCTCTGGGTACTGTTATCTGGGAAATGGCTACAGGTCTTTGAGAAAGCACCGTATGAATACGTCCTGAATATTCTTGTGGTGAATATTCAACATCCTTTTCAAGGAGACTTAAACTTTCCTTCAATTATTGAATTCTTGTTCTCGGAGTTGGCTCAGTCCTGACAACAGGTTGAGGTTCTTTGATTTTCCACTTCAAAGGCTGACCTCAGGAATCAGTTTTTCAGCCTTTGAAGTGAGAAGGCTTGCTCTTGGTTTATAAGTATTTATCAAAGTATGAAGCCTCTGTAACTATTGGCTTATGAACTCATTCCAAGAAGCTGATGCTGTCATCAGTTCATTGATTCTGACATTTGCAAGATCACCAGAGAGTCTGTGTTCCCAAGGTTAGTCATCATGTTGCATGCTCTATGAGGCAAATTTAACTTAGTTTATTTAGATTTCAGGATGCTGCCCTCTCCTGATTTTATCCTTGTCCACTGGGCACTACTTCTCAATCTCCTTTGCTAGTTCTTTTTTGTCTCTAAACTGAAAATATCAGACTATCCAAGGTCTCAATTCTTCAGTCTCTACAATGATGCCTGTTGTGTTGGTGATCTCATGTAATCTCCTTACTGACAATGTAGCCAAGTGATTCAACAGACGGGAATAAGGCTGATTATCCATTTATATTATTTATTTATTCACACATGTTGCCATATAGCACATTATGTAAATATTTTTCCTTCAAATGTCAAATGTACATTTTGAAGTAACAGTACCAGGGTGGATGCTGTGGCTTAAGCCTGTAATTGAGCACCTTGGGAGGCTTAGGCAGGCAGATTTCTTGAGCCTAATTATTGGAGACCAACCTGGGAAACATGGTGAAACCCAGTCTATAGTAAAAATACAACAATTAGCCAGGTGTGGTGGTATCCACCTGTAGTCCTAGATACTTGGGAGGCCAAGGTGGAGAAATACTAATATAATAGAATTATGGTTGATTGACTCACTTGTATTACTTGCAATTATACGGTTAGTATGTTTTAGTATCTTAGTTACTAATCTCACTTTTTACATTTAGCTCTATAATCAATTAAATATGAGTTATTTTTTGTGTATGGTATGAAATAAGAATAGAAATTTATCTTTATGCATGTGGATATTCAATTTTCTCAGTATCATTTGTTGAAAAAATGATTAATTCCTATTGAACTGCAATGATACCATTTTCTTAAATCAATTACCATCAATGTCAGTGTTAATTTCTGGACTCTCAGTTGTGTTTCATTGTTCTTTTGTCTACTGTAATGCCAGTACCACAGAATCCTGATTAGTGCAGCTTTGTAGTTAGCTTTGAAACCAGAAAGTGTAATCCTCCAAATGTGTTATTTTATCAAGATTTCTTTTGGTGATCTGGTCACCGCGTATTTTCAGATATATTTTAGGACTGGTTGTTCACTTTTTGCAAAACAGGCTTGTTGGGATTTGATAGGGATTGCACTGAGTATATAAGTTGACCCTTCACCTACAAAGACTCTCCTTGTGCTGGATTTCAGTTCAGCTGGCCCTCCTTGCTTGTACAACTCTGTGATGAATTGAATATATAATTTTGGCCTTTTATTACTCTTATCCTAGTTGTTGCAGAAGGATATCTTGCCTTTCTGAACCTTCTGTATTCTCCTCAAAAATGGAAGTTCTCGGCTAGATGCAGTTCACGTCTGTATCCAAGCACTTTGGGAGACCGAGGTGGGAAGATCGCATGAGCCCATGTTTTCAAGACCATACTGGGCAACATAGGGAGACCCCATTTCTACAAAAAAACTGAAAAATTAGCTGGCTGTGTTGGTGCACACCCATGGTCACAGCTACTCCAGAAGCTGAGGTGGGAGGATCTCTTGAGCCCAGGAGTACAAAGCTGAAGTGAACCACCACTGCACTCCAGCCTAGGTGACAGAGCAACATCCTTTCTCAAAAAAAAAAAAAGGAAAAGTGGAAGTTTTCACTGGTATCTTTTAAGTATTAAGTAACACAGAATCGAAAGAATAACTAATAGTCCTCCGTTCCTGCCTGTACTGAACATGTAAAATTGAAAGCAGTTACACATATAGTATACTAGCACCTCATAAGGACTACGCAGAATATTGTTATCATCTGCGTTTTATAGATAATTATACTGAGGTAGAGAGAATTTGTAAAATGGAGTCTCAGATCATAGCTATATAAAGCAGAAAATCTGGCTTCCTGTCCTGGCAGACTGACTCCAAGATCTTCTCTTAGAAACAATTATACTATAACAACTGGAAAGATAATATCCAATATTGAAGATCGATTTTTAACATCTATTCGTCTTAAGCCATTAAATAATAAAAATACATTAAATAGAGAAAAATAAAAGTGAAAATTTACATACAGAGAAGTGTAGGCTCTTCAATGGAATACACATGTTTTTTAAGTGCCCAAGGAATATTTACAAAATTGCTAAATATTTTAATTAAACAATTCATATTTAAATATTAACTAGACTCAAGAAAATGAGTTTTTAGGCTTTTATTCAAAAGCCTAAGCATGAGACACAAGTTTATAAATATTGAAAATGGGCTGAAAACATGAGTGGGAAATTAGGGCTATTTCAACTTGGATGACCTGCCTGAAATTCATTTTCCATTTTGGAAATTATAGGACAATAATTCCTCCCATCCATGAGGGACATGTATGTGTGTGGACACATAAGTTTGTGTTAATGAGCTTGTTAACAATAAAGTTATACAAAAGTATTAGTTAGCAGCAACCAGATTTTAAGGAATGTTGGCCTTCCTGGGCTTCCCAAGAAAACCTTGGAGTCTTTTAATAAGAAAACTTTGGATTCTGTCTACATAAATCTGACCTTGAAAAAATAAATTCACAGTGGTCATGATTCTGGTTATGACCAAGTTCCATATGACAGTGTAGACATCCAATGTAGGAATTATGTGTTGGGTTTTAAAATTTCCATAACAACTGACATTGCTGAACACAAATTATGGAGAGGTTAAACAAGGAAAAATATTGCAAAACAATGAAGGAGAATATGTCTGTATTTGCATGCTTTCACTTCAACAATAGCATGAAAAATTTCATCTTATAGCCAGGACATAGCGTTTGAATAGAAATTTAATTGAGCTGTTTTGGGAATTATTGTGTTCTCCATAAAGACAGCCTCAAACTCATCCATTAGCACACCCTGGTGCTTTCCTGTTTGACACTGGTCAGAGAATGTAAAAGGAAAGAGAACATTACTGCACATTCAGAAATCAGGTGCACATAGAATTTAAGGTCAGGACCTTACAGAGAATCTTGTCCAGTGATATTAGGCCTGCCTTAAAAAAATTCAGACATGGTATGTTTATTACCAATCTTTTTTTGTACTAGTAATGGTAGAGTTTATTTTCTCCTGTGGACACCTACGTTAAACTTATAGACTACTTTTACATTTTAACATTTTTTTCCTTGGAGTTCTTTTAGGAGTTGTTAATCCTGAAATTTCCCTTACAATATGCTACAAACTAATCGTAACTTCTCAAATTCATTTGACATAACGATTGATTAAAGAAATATGTGTAGTATAATTACACCTGCTCATAACAAAAGAGTATTTGAAACTTCAAGAAAAAATAGAGAAATTAATAAATAAATATGAATAAATATATGGAATATATAATTCATTCTTAATAAATGTGCATGAAATCATAGTCATGGAATTAAAAAGGAGCAACATAATTTTTTGAACTAAAAATACATTCTGAATTATAATAGAAAAATGTTTCTAAAATGTTAACTTTAATAATATTGTATGTAAATATTAGTGTAAAAATTAATCTGATGTTACTAATTTTGGAAAGGATATGACACTATAGAAATTTTCATACACTACTCTTAGGATTATAAAGTACAATTACTTTGGCTGAATATGGCATTATCTGATTAAGGTGAAGTATTTTTTATTGTACCACATTTTAGAATGTGGTAAAATAAAAAAAACAAGTAAATCATTGAGAATATGTTGGTTTTAAGTTATTCTTGATAAAATATTACCTGAGGGTGTTTGTCTAGGCCTGATACTGAGAATAATATAAGAATTATAAGGCCATGAGGAAAATTTAAAACAGTGTTCTCCTATCGCCCTGAATTCCAGCACTTAGGAAACATGATTGAAGTCACATTTACAGAATAAAATAGTCCCTTTTAGCTGACATCAACATGATCATCAATCATCTACACCTATCTCATTAAATGATTTATTTTTCATTGTACATGATTTTGATAATGTCTAAGAAATTTTTAAAAGATTATCATTTTGGGAAATTTGCATTAGTAAAAAGCAAAGTTCAAGTCAAGCTGAATACATTTAGATTTAGAAATTAAGTGAAGTTTAGTTTAAAATGCATTGCTTAAGCAAGTAATTGTAGATGACCTTAAACTAATCCATTAAAGGCTATACGAAAAAGCTTGATTTTAGTGTAAATAAAATTCCTTAATTAGAAAGACAATTAAACTGTTTCATGATCAAGCTCTTATTCCTAAAGAGAGGATTTTAGATTAAATAAATCAAACAGAAGTAAGCCCTCACATCTTCTCTATCTCACTTGGGTAATGATGGAGTTCAAAGTCACAGAGCCCCATTTCTACAACATAAGCAAAGTAAAAATTAATTCATAAAATAGAATGATGTAGTTGTGGTTTAGGGGCTATTTTTTATTTATTGGAATTGCATTTTGAGATCCAAAGCTGCTTATTGAATTTGCATATGAGGAGAGTTTGTGTGAGGACCCAGCAACAGACAAGCTGTTTTCCAGAAAAAGCTACTCACATCAAATTAATATCCGGTTTCTTTCAAATTGCAGGAACATGGCTAGACCAAGCTTTTATTCTATTATCTGACCAGAGTTGGGAATAGAAGAAAATTGTTACTGTTTTCATGGCTAGAGTACTAACAAACTCCAGAAAAATACAAGGCTGCAGGGTAAGAGACATTGATGCTACGATCAGAATAGCTAACATACTTCTGGAGTTCTGGAAGATTAGAGATGAGAAATGGGGCAAAAGCAATGTTTGGGAAATTTTTCCAAAAATGATGAAATGTATATATTTCCATCCATATATATTTAGGAGCCATCAAATTTTGGACAAGATAACTAAAAAATTTAAAATAAAATGACAGGACATTAAAGACCAATAGAAAATCTGAAAAGTAGCTAGAGGTGAAAGGTAGATTATGTTAAAAAGAGCCACATTCTAAATAACAAACTGATTTTCAACAGAAAATATGAAAGCAGGAATTCGGTGGAATCATATCTTCAGTGTGTTTCCAAGGAATAGTAGACTTTCATAGACAGAAATTAAAAATGATATTTTTTCAGCTAAAATACAAACTACCAAAAATACAAAATTGAGCATGCAAGAAGGAATAAAAATTAATGAAAATGGTAAATATGTGCATAATTATAAATGAATGTTTACTATCTAAAATAATAGTATCTTGTTGGACTAAATGTGTAATTGATAAGATATATGCAAATAGCAATAAAGAGACTGGAGTTACAGAAATAAATTTAGTTAAAGTATTTTTTGGACTTTTCTATGTCTGTGGGCAGAATTTGTACATCTTAATCAAGGACCCTATAATTCTACACCTAGGCATATATGCAAAGGAATTGTAGCAAATGTATATGAAAGACTGCTCATAGTAGCATTATTCATAATAGTTCATAAAAGAAACTGTCCAAATATATATCAACTAAGGATAGATAATTATAGTAAATTCATAAAATTAAACAATATAGAAAAATGAAAAGAAATAAATCACATGTACATGCATCTGTCTGATTAAATTTCAGATTCATAATGTTAAGTCCAGGAAGCAATGAATAATAACATATAGGATTGCACCTATACACAGTTCAAATCAGGCCACACCAAGCTATTGAGTTTAGGGTTGCATACCTAGTTGGTAAAGTATAAAGAAAATAAAGGAAATGATCATAACAAATTATGGATACTGCTTACCTCAGGAGATATGAAGAAAGGTATAGAGGCTTGGATAGTGTCATGGAGGTGGAACTAGGCTGTTTGCAATGTTCCTTGTCTTGCCCTACGTGATGGTTACTCGACTGTTTATGATACATTGCTCTGTTTCCCAGTTTTCCAGTTTTGTTTTGGCACATTTCTATGTATGCATTATAATTTTAATATAAAAATTTTGAATTAGGAGAAATGTCTCATAAAAATTATTACTCTTCTCATTACGTACTGAGGGGAAAATAAACTATTTATATGCATTCTTATACAACTCTAGAGAGTTGAAGTAGAAACTTTCTTATTTTAGCTACAACTTATAGAGATTTGAGATCATGTCACCTGCCAACCCCAGATTTTTCCATAGCTTTATTTCAGCTTTTTTCTTTCAGCTTTAATTATGCACCTCACATTGACAAAACTTTGATATTCCTCATCTATTTTTCCCTTGGCTTCTGGATTCTTGACACAAGGGTGGACATATTTCCCACTCTCTTGGCTTAGCAAAGTATCTCTACCAGTTAGCATCATTTGAAAAAGAAACTTCTCCAAAACTACATTAGATATTTATATCTCACATGTCTTTAGATTCCATTTTCCTAAGCTGGGTTTGGGTGGATCACTCTGGTCATTTGAGATGGGCCATGTTCTGCATCTTGAAGTTAGAGTTTGGCCAATTTAGGCTAGATCTGGAGGGAGTGATCTCATTCTCATTCTCAATAAATATATAAAAATGTATTTATTATATAAATATTGTATATAAATATAAAAATATATACTCATATATATTTAGAAAATATAAAAATATATACTCATATATATTTAGAAAATATAAATATATCTTTATATATATTTAGAAAATATAAATATATCTTTATATATATTTAGAAAATATAAATATATCTTTATATATATTTAGAAAATATAAATATATCTTTATATATATTTAGAAAATATAAATATATCTTTATATATATTTAGAAAATATAAATATATCTTTATATTTAGAAAATATAAATATATTTATATATTTAGAAAATATAAATATATATATTTATATTTAGAAAATATAAATATATATATTTATATTATAAAATATAAATATATATTTATATTATAAAATATAAATATATATTTATATTATAAATATATATATATAAATATACGTATATTTATATTATAAATATATATATATTTATATTTTATATATATTTTATATATATTTTATATAAATTTTATATATAAATATAAAATTTATATATAATATATAAAAAATTTATATAAAATTTTATATATAATATATAAAATATATATATTTATAAAATATAAATATATATTTATACATATTTATAAAGTATAAATATATATTTATACTTTATAAAATATAAATATATATTCATATATATTTATTTATAGAATATAAATATATATTCATATATATTTATTTATAGAATGTAAATATATATTCATATATATTTATTTATAGAATGTAAATATATATTCATATATATTTATTTATAGAATGTAAATATATATTCATATATATTTATTTATAGAATGTAAATATATATTCATATATATTTATTTATAGAATGTAAATATATATTCATATATATTTATTTATAGAATGTAAATATATATTCATATATATTTATTTATAGAATGTAAATATATATTCATATATATTTATTTATAGAATGTAAATATATATTCATATATATTTATTTATAGAATGTAAATATATATTCATATATATTTATTTATAGAATGTAAATATATATTCATATATATTTATTTATAGAATGTAAATATATATTCATATATATTTATTTATAGAATGTAAATATATATTCATATATATTTATTTATAGAATGTAAATATATATTCATATATATTTATTTATAGAATGTAAATATATATTCATATATATTTATTTATAGAATGTAAATATATATTCATATATAAAATATAAATATATATTCATATATAAAATATAAATATATATCCATATATATTTATAAAATATAAATATATATCCATATATATATTTCATAAATATATTTTATATAAATATATAAATATTATATATAATAAATAAATATAATATATAAATATTTTAATATATGTTATATTATATAAATATATATTATATAAATATGTAAACATATAAATATATATTATATATTTACATTATATATAAAATAATTATTTATATTATATATAAAATAATTATATTATATATAAATGTAATTATTGATATTATATATAATATAATTATTGATATTATATATAATATAATTATTGATATTATATATTATATATTATATATTTAATGTATATATATATTTAATGTATAAATATATAAAATATAAATATGTAAATATACATATGACTGTATATGTGTGTATGTGTATGAAAAACTTAACATTTAACAACATATTCTTAATCAATTTTTTGACTCAATGTGTCACATTATACAAAATAAGATTAAAAAATTCCTAAGAATTATGAACCCTTGTGTATTTCATGTATATATTTTACTATATGATATTTCATTTGAGAAACTTATGATCTCTATTTATAAGTAAAAACTGACAGCTTGTATCAGGAAACCCTTGTTTTTCATTGCAATTTGTACCACATATATGCACCACAGTGTGCTTAACTTTCCTCGTTTGAACCTGTAATTTTTTGGATGGTAAAGACATTCAATTCCAAATTAGTGGTGAGCATGTAACTTTGGGGATAGAGTTTATTTCATTATGAATTCTTATTTTATGTTCAGTATAAAGCAAATAAAATTATTGTTAGATAATGAGGCACACAATAAAATTAAAGGGTGACAAATATATCTAGAGAAAATTTTGTATATGTGTATAAAAAACAGTACTAAGGAATATGAGATTTAATATTATTTTGTGAATAGCTTAGAAAAAAATTGTTTCTCTAATAGGAATGAAAAGCATAATCATGATCTCATCTCAGTGCTGTTATAAGTTTCCATATGCAGTTAGAAAAGTCATTTTTTCTGGTTTTTGAATTAAAGAAAACATTTTTTGAAGTTGAAGCCTAATGTCAATTATTTCAATTTTTTTCTAAGCCACCTCTGAGCCCTGGAATAGCCAATTTTCTCTTTCATCTTCCATCCTTAAAACTCCTTAAGAACTGAAATATTTCCTATCTTAAGAAAAAGCTCAGTGTAAAGAGGCTGTAGAAACTGGATCATAACTGAATGAAACTTTCCGCAAATGTTAAAAAAAAAATCTCTGAAATCAGTATATTGATGATGGGAATGTGTTAAAGATATGTTTTATTATAATCTTGGTGTAAATGATGCAACGACAGAAAGTGTGTCGACATATCAATTGATAGCACGTTCTATTATAAGAAGGAAACATACAGCCTTGTTGAACAGCTATATTCTATGTGAGTGTATTAATTCTTGGTTTTATAAAATGATAATAATGTTATTTAAACCTTAAGATAAATAATATCCACATCTAATTTATATATTTATTTGTTTATCATATATCTTCCCCAGTACAAAGTAAGCACCGTAAAAGGAGAGATCATATTTGTCTTGCTTTCTCTGGACTCACAGGACCTAAAAGCACAAAGACATGGTCAAAAATGATATGTTAATGAACAAATAAACGGGTGGGTAGATGGATAAATTGATGTAGTAAACCTGTGAAAATGAAACTCATCACAAATCTGGAGTTGCATGAATTTCCGTGTTCTGGTTTCAGGTTGAGTTTACAAGCTTGAAGACAGATTTCTCAGAGCAAAAGTTTGACTGTTCCACAGTTCTAGGGAAATATCACTAGAATGTAGCCTCGATGCAGCTCTATTAAGTGTGTGAAGTGGAGACGAGGTGGGATATCAAAATTAGATGGCACCTATTAAAATACTTTTTGAAAAGCACATAAAAGATTTTGACATATTTGCACAGATTTTTTCTATTGTGAATGACTTATTTTTTTATGATATTTTCTAGCTGGTTATTATATAAACAAAAATGGCATTTGATTTTTAAAAATTGAGTTGGTAACCAGCCATCTTACTTAAATGTTATTTTGTTTAGTATCCTTTCTAAATAAACATTTTAATTGCCATATTATAAACTCACAGAAAAGTGAATGAATAATTGTACAACTGAATGCATATCTTAGCATCAGGCATCTAAAACCAGAGCCAATGCCTGATATGACAGTGATGACATTTATTTTTTAGGTAAATCCAGGGCGGCCATGAGGGGGACATGCAGAGGCCGAGGCAACAGCAGGTGTGAAACAATGTGTTGTGATGTGTGATATGACTCTCCTGGTGGCCACTTCACAATGAGGTGAGAGAGACAGCATGGTGGTCATCAGATGCGTGCACTTGGCTCCCAGTACTTTTCCAGAAGGGCTGCAAGGGGAAACCACAGCTAGCATTAGTCCACGGAAGAGAGAGAGGAGGGAGAATATATCTGCTCAGCTGTCTCTTGTTTTCTGTTTCTCTTTGGTCATGGTTTACCCGAGGGAGAAACACTATCTTGCTTTTCTTTCTTACATTATCCAACCCCTTGGTGGCTGTTTAGAAAGACAGACTGTATCTAAGTGTGGCAGGCCCGGTCTCACTAACGCAGGCCTCCATAACAACTGCTTCAGCTGAGTGGTTAAGTTAAATATATACATATAAATTTTTCTTTTCTTTTTTTTTTTTTTTGAGACGGAGTCTCACTCTGCCTCCCAGGCTGGAGTGCAGTGGCGTGATCTCGGCTCACTGCAAGCTCCGCCTCCTGGGTTCAGGCCACTCTCCTCCCTCAGCCTCCAGAGTAGCTAGGACTACAGGCGCCCACCACCACGCCCGGCTAATTTTTTGTATTTTTATTAGAGACGGGGTTTCACCATATTAGCCAGGATGGTCTCGATCTCCTGACCTCGTCATCCGCCTGCCTCAGCCTCCCAAAGTGCTGGGATTACAGGCGTGAGCCACCACGCCCAGCTGGTTAAGTTACATATTAAAAGCTGATAGGGCCAGTGCCCTCACACAAAGGCTGGAATGTAACAAAAGCCCACCAAGAGTTTTGCCTAGGCCTTTCCTGGGCCTTGGAGCATGATAAGATAACAAATGAATTCTTAACAGGACCCGTTTAGGATTAAACAAATTTTATTAGGGGTCTGAAGAAATTCCCCAGGTCTCCACAAACAAGTTTATTGGGGGTCTGAAGGAACTCCCCAAACCTCCATGATTTAGCAGGAGACAAGATAAGGGTGATCACCCCAGCACCTGGACCCATTTAGATTAAGTAAATTTATGGAGGCTCCAGAGGAAGGTCTTCAAGACTCAGATGTTAGTTATAGATTAAAAGAAGTTAATCAATATGTCTTTACATGAATGCTCAGTTACGCATAGACTTATAGCTTAGAAGGTATATAAGCTCTGGAAAAACTGTAATTTTGAGTTGATCTGGCGATAATTTCCAGGCCTTCTCCCTGCAACTGGTTACAGAAATAAAAACTCCCTTCTCTTCCAGTGTATCTGTATCTTGTTATTGGGCCACGAGAATAAGCAAACCAACCTTTTGTTTGGTCTGGGAACACAAGTACCCCTATTTTTCTAAAATATAGTGTAATTATTTTTTATTCTTCTCTTTTCTTCTCTGCCCTTTCCCTGTGTTTCTTGTTTTCTACTTAACCCTATAGGACTGCAAATATCACTGTTTACCTCCACCTCACCAGACATTCCCTACAGGGCAAGTTCATCTCACTATGTGCTCCAAGAGCGATCTCTCCCTTGAGAGTTGACAGTTGATTTGTAGACCAAAGTGTTACCAAAAAGTCATCTGGATTCAGACCCCAAGAGAGACTTCCTGGATTTTGAGCAAGAAAGAATTTAGTATGAGTCCATAGAGTAAAGTGAAAGCAAGTTTATTAAGAAAGCAAAGGAATGAAAGAACGCCTACTCCATAGGCAGAGTAACCCCCAGAGCTGCTGGTTGACTATTTTTATGGTTATTTCTTGATCATATGCGAAACAAGGGGTGAATTATTTATGAATTTACAGAATGGAAGTTTTCTCTTCCTTATAGACCATATAGAGTAGCTTCCAGATGTTGTTATGGCATTTGTAAACTGTCATGGCTGGTGGGAATCTCTTTCAGCATGTTAAAGCATTATGATTAGTGTATAATGATCAGGGAAGACAACCAGAGGTCACTTTTGTTGCCATCTTGGTTTTGGCTGACTTCTTTATTGCATCCTGTTTTATCACTAAGGTCTTTGTGACCTATATCTTGTGCAGACCTCCTATCTCATCCTGCGATGAAGAATGCCTAACCTCCTTGGAATGTAGCACAGCGAGTCTCAGCCTCGTTTTACCCAGCCCTTATCCAAGATGGAGTTGCTCTAGTTTGAACACCTTTGACAAAAGCATGCCCCCATGGAACTCTCACCTCTGGTGGGTCACCTCGGAACTCCACCCACTAGGAGGATATGTTGGAAGCATGCCTACTTGGCCACCTTTACAACTTCTTTCCAGGAAGGCACCACCTCAACTTCCTAGTAGTAGGGTTTCTCTTGCCCTTGCTGATTTTCTCCCCAGCTATATAAAAATGCTTGCTTTCTGCTCCAAATTTGAAGCAGCACATTTAAAGTCATGATGCTTTGTGTTCCTTCCTCTAAGCTAGCTTTGGGATAAATTGCCTTTTGTTTGTTTGTTTCAAACTCACTCTTTTAAATTAGACTCTACATGCGGTGAGCAACAAACCTGCTTTTTGGTCACAAGACCTCATGCCCACAGTCTGGTGTTCCATTCAAGTCCCAGATAGAAGGATGATCTGGATCAGCCAATGTGCTGACTAACCGAATAAGAGACAGTCAAGGGAATCTGAGGAAGCACATGTTTGTGCCCAGTAGAGTCCACTTCCTGTGCCACTCAGATGTGCTCATGCCCTCCAATTGTGGCTAGTTTTATGAGCATATGACTTGTGCAGTTACACAGGGCCTTATACTTAGAGGGGCTGTATGCTTGGATTAATGTTCTGCACTTGCTATTTTATTTTTCAGACAGAAGATACTTCTGTGCTGGAGAACAAATGGTCTTACACTAATTCCCTAGGGGTCTTCTCTCCCCTCTCCTATGGGCTTGTCAGAGACGTGCACAGAGTTCTATAATGTCCACTATGCATGCCTGTAGCAGCTTTGACTTCTGCTGAATTATCTGGCACAATGGCCAGAGCAGCTTGGACCGAAGTCTACACCTGTTGCAGAGATATCTTGTTCTGAATTTCACTGGAAACCAATAGTCTTTAGGAAGACTCCATTAATGAGTTAGAGCAATATCCTCAAATGCAGACTATGTTGGCTCCCAAATCCCAAGAGACCCAACAAACACTGTGCCTCTTTTTTAATGATAGGAAATATATATAGGGCAACATGCCATTTACTTTAAAAAAGGATGTTTCAACATGTGGACCAGGAGCATTGGACCCCTAAAAACAACATCTATTTTGTACGTCCCTGAATCTGCTTGGATTTTTCTCTCTTCTGGGATTTTACTTCTTTTTAATGTTTAAGTGTTTTACTACATTTGAGGAACTTGCTACTTCCTGCTTATGTGTACCAAGTTATGTAATACTATTAATATATTGAATTAACATGATGTTTTGCAAAATGTCAATTAAACTGAGAGCAGAAGTGGCATAGCCCTGACATAAAACAGTGAAGCACGGCTCTTTCTCTTACCACAGAAAGACAAATTGTTTTCGTTTTACTCCCAAATGGGTGTCAAATATGAAATGTTCACCAAATCAAGAGCCATATACAAAGTGCCAGAAGCTATGCTATGCTCAGTGGAGACCCACATCCTGGAGACCATTGGTAAGTCATGATTTCAGTTTGTGGTAATCTGCATTTATTTTGTAATCCATTTGGTTTTGTTAGAGGCCAGACAGGATAACTGAATAGGGATATTAAAAGGACTACTCTCCCCTGTAACTTTCAAGTGTTTTTTCACAGCAATGACCAATTCTGTTCCTTGGAGAATGCAGTTATGACTTTTTATTCATTGTTGCCAGTAGGGGGGAATTTCAGAGGCTTCCCCTTGGCCCTGCTGTAATAACATTTCTTACTCTACAGGTCAGGAAGAACCTGAGAGCTCTGCCAGCTGCCATTTGAGTCCATTTCAATTACACATTCAGGAAGGGGTGAGTAATAATGACAAACTCATTAGATCCACATTGGGATGGACATGAGCCAAAGCTCTAGGTAACATCTGACCTTCAGAAAGTTTCACTCCACGCTAGGAGTGCTGGCTTCTGTCTGAAGCCCTAGCACTGTAGGAAGCCGAAGTGAGAAGCTCCCTTGAGTCCAGGAGTTTGAGACCACCCTGGGCAACATGGCAAGATCCTGTCTCTATTTAAAAAAAAAAAAAAAAGAAAGAAAAAGAAAAAAAAAGAAGAAAAAAAGAAAGAAAAAAAAGAGAAAAGAAAAACCAAAATAAACTTTAGTTTGACATGGTGGTACTCACCTTTAGTTCCAGTTACCCAGGATGCTAAGGAAGGATGATCCCTTGAACCTATAACCAAAATGTGGGTTAGTTGGTGGCCACAAGCAGAGTCCTATTAACAGGAGTGAGGCCTGGTATAAAAATAGCAAATTTATTCCAAAGCTAGGTTGGGGAAGGGGAAGAAAGAGTCCTGCCTTTAAATGTACCACTTCACATTTGGAACAGAAAATAGGCACTTTTATAACATAATGGGGGAACTGAGCCAAGGGCAGAGGGTCCTCCTGCAAGCTGGTGCCTTATCTACCAGACAGTTGAACTGGTGCCTTCCTGAGCAGAAATAAGTTGTAAAAGTGGCCAAGTGGGTATGCTTTCGATATGCTCTCCTGGTGGATGAAAGTCCTGAGGCAACCCCAGAGCGTGAAAGTTCCAAGGCCACTCCCTGGAAGTAAAAATTCATGGTGGGTATGCTTTGGTCTGCAAACTGACTGTCAACTCTCCAGGAGAGAACTGTCCTAGAGCACATAGTTAGATGAACTTGCCTTGCAGGGAATGTCTGGTGAGGGGGAGGTAAAAAGTGATATTTGCATTTCTGAAGGGCTAAGCAGGAAATGGGAGCAGAAGGAAAGGGGAGAGAAGAAGAAAAGAACATTATAAAAAATAATAGTGAGACCAGCCTGGGCAACATACAAAACCCCTTCTCTACCAAAAATACAAAAATTAGCCATCTTCATAACTCGGTCTCAAAATAAATAAATAAATAGATTTAAAAAATAGTAACTCATTCCCTTTTTCTTAGAAAAAATCGGGGCACTCTGTTACAAACCCAGGAATTCAAGGCTGCAGTGGGCTATGATCCTGCCACTATACTACAGCCTTGGTGACAGAGTGAGACTGTGCCTTTAAAGAAACCCAAATCAAAATAACACACACAAAAAAAATTAAATAATCTTTCACTCCATCCAGTGGGCCACAGTGTCTTTTTGGGTACCTAGGTGTTAGTGTTAGTTAAGTCCACATACCTAAAATTCTTAGATAGTATGGATATGTGTCCTTTCTTCTTGTTACTGATATGTAGTAAATGGCTACAGGTCTTTGAGAAAGGAGCATATGAATACATCCTGAATACTCTTGTGAATTTTCAGCATCCTTCATCAGGAGGACTTAAGCTTTCCTTCAGTCATTGAAATCTGCTTCTCTGAATTGGTTCAGTCCTGAGAACTGGCTAAGGGTCTTTGATTTTCCGCGTCGAAGGCTGACCTCAGGAATCAGCTTTTTAGCTCTGTTTTCCTCTTGGTTGATAAGTATTTTATCAAGGTAAGAAGCCTCTTTGACTATTGGCTCATGAACCCATTCCAATGAGGCTATTGCTGTCATCATTTCATTGATTCTGACCTTTGTAAGATCACCAGCGAGTCTGTGTTGCCAGTGCTTAATCTTCATGTTGCATGACCTATCAGCATCATTGAACATAGTTTATTTGCATCCCAGGATGCTGCCCTCTCCTGATTTTATCCTTGTTCAATGGGCACCACTTCTCGGTCTCCTTGCTAGTTCTTCCTCTTGTCTCTAAACTGAAACTATCAGACTGCCCAAGGTCTTAATTCTTCAGTCTCTGATCAATTATGCCTGTTTGGTTGGTGATTTCATGTATTGTCCTTACTGACAATGTAGGCGAATGGTTCAATAGAGAGGAATATTGGTGATTATTCATATACATTATTTATTTATTCACATATAACATTTCTCCTTCAAATGTTAAAGTTAGATTTAGAAGTACCACTATTGGGGTCGGGGTGGCGGCTCAGCCTTTAATGGAGCACTTTGGGAGACCAAAGCAGGTGGATTGCTTGAGCCCAGGAGTTCAAGATCAGCCTGGGAGACATGGCCAAACTCTGTTTCTATCAAAAATACAAGAATTAGTCAGGTGTGGTGGTGTGTGCTTGTAGCCTGTAGTACCAGTTGCTCAGGAGGCTAAGGCAGGAGATTTCTTGAGCCTGCAGTTGGAGGCTGCAGTGAACCAAGTTTGCACCACTTCACTCCAGCCTGGGCCACAGAGTGAGACTGTGTCTCAAACAAACAAACAAACAAAAACACTACAAAATCTAGGGAGCACCCATAACATTTATTACTTGCATTTGGTACAATTAATATGTGTTTGTATCTCAGTTACTAATCCTAGTTTTTACATGTCACTCTATGATTAAATATGAGGTTTTTTTTGGTATGGTATGAAATAGGATATAAATTCTTCTTTATGCATGTGGATATTCAATTTTCTCAGTATCAATTGTTGAAAAAATTATTAACTCCTATTCAACTGCAATGGTAGTCTTTTTGAACTCAATGACCATGAATGTCAATTTCTAGACTCGGTTATATTTTATGTTCTTTTTGTCTACTGTAATGCCAACACCACACCATCCTGATAAGTGCAGCTTTGTAGTAAGCTTTGAAATCAGAAAGTGTAATTCTGCAACTTTGTTTTTATTTTCTTATTTTATTTTATTATTTTAATTTATTTTATTTTATTGAGACTGAGTCTTGCTCTGTCACCCGGGCTGGAGTGCAGTGGCATGATCTTGGCTCACTGCAAGCTCCGCCTCCTGGATTCGTGTCATTCTCCTGCCTCAGCCTTCAGAGTAGCTGGGACTACAGGCGCTCACCATCACATCCGACTAATTTTTTGTATTTTTAATAGAAACAGGGTTTCACCGTGTTAGCCAGGATGGTCTCGATCTCCTGACCTTGTGATCCATCCCAGCATGCCGGGATTACAGGCGTCAGCCACCGCACCCGGCCAACTTTGTTATTTTTTAAAATTTCTTTTGGTTGTCTGGTAACTTGGTATTTCCAGATATATTTTAGGACTAGTTTTTCATTTTATCCAAAAAAAAAATGCCTGCTGGAATTTGATAAGGATTGCACTGAACATACAAACTAACTATTCATCTATAAAAGCTCTCGTGCTGGATTTCAGTTCAGCTGGTGTTCGTTGCTTGTACAATTCTCTGATGAATTTAAAAATTATTTTTGGCCTTTTATTTCTCTTATCTTAGTTGTTGCAGAAGGATATCTTCCCTTCTTGAAGTTGCTGTATTCTACTCAAAAATGGAAGTTCTTAGCCAGGCACTGATGCTCATAACTGTAGTCCCAGCACTTTGAGAGGACAAGGTTGAAGAATCACTTGAGCCCAGGAGTTCGAGACTAGATTAGGCAACATAGGGAAACCCTGTCTTCACAAAAATTTTAAAATTAGCAGGCTTGGTGGTGCATGCCTGTAGTTCCCGTTTCTTGGCAAGCTGAGGCAGGAAGGCAAGAGTATCACTTGTGTCCAGGAGTTCAAGACTACAGCGAGGTATGATTGTGCCACTGCACTCCAGCTTGGGTGAGAGAGCAAGAGCCTGTCTCAGAAAAAAAAAAAAAAAGAAAAGGAAAAAAGAAATGGAAGTTTTCACTGGCATCTCCTAAATATCTAGTAACACAGGATCAAATCAGTAACTAATCATCTTTGTTTTTTCCTGTCCCAGACAGGTAAAATGGAAAGCAGTTATACAAATGCTATACTAACTCCTCACAAAGACTACCCAAAGATAATATTATTATCATCTGCGTTTTTTGGTGATCATACTGAGGCAGAGAGCAGTTGTAAAATGGAGTCTCAGAATCGTCCCTATATGAAGCAGAAAAACTGGTTTCCTCTCTTGGCAGTCTGACTCCAAGATCTCTTAGAAACAATTATACGGTAAAACCTGAAAAAGAAGTAAAAAACAAGATTGGAGACTAATACTAACATCTATTCTTCTTAATAGAGTAATCAAAAATAAATTAAACAGAGAAAAATAAAAGTGAATATTCATACCAAGGGAAGTCTAGAGTCTTCAATGGAAAATACATGTTTTTTTATAAGTGCCCAAGGAATATTTTAAAAATTGCTGAATATTTTAATTAAACAGTTCATATTTAAATATTAGCTAGACTCGAGAGAATAACTTATTCAAAAGCTTAAGCATGAGAGATAAGTTTATAAATATTGAAAATTGATTGAAAAGGGTGAGAGGGAAAGTAGGGCTATTTCAACCTGGATGACTTGCCTGAAATTGATTTTCCATTTTGGAAATTACAGGACAATAATTCCTCCCATCCATGAGGGGCGTGTATGCATGTGTGTGTTTGTGTTAATGAGTTTGTTAACAATAGACGTATACAAACATATTAGCAGCAAGCAGATTTTAAAGAGTATTGGCCTTTTTGCGCTTCCCAAGAAAACCTTGGATTCTTTTGATAAGAAAACTTTGGATTCTGTTTACATAAATCTGACATTTAAAAAATCAATCCACAGTGGTCATGATTCTAGTTACAACAAAGTTCCTTTTAACAATTTAGATATCCAATGTAGGAACTATGTGTTGCTTTTTAAAATTTCCCTAACAACTGATATTGCTGAACACAAATTATAGAGAGGTTAAACAAGGAAAAGTACTGCAAAACAAGGAAACAGAATACGTCTTTATTTGCATGCTAGCCAATGAGAATTCATTTTTCACTTCAACATCAGTGTGAAAAATTTCATCTTATAGCCAGGACATAGCGTTTGAACAGAAGTTCATTTGAGCTGTTTTAGAAATTATCATGTTTTCCATAAGGACAGCATTGAATTCATTTATTAGCATGCCCTGGTGCTTTCCTGTTTGACACTGGTCAGAGAATTTAAAAAGAACAAGAGCGTTAACGCACATTCAGAAATCAGGTGCACACAGAATTCAAGGTCAGGACCTTAAAGGAAATCTTGTCCGGTGATATTAGACCTGCCTTAAAAAGAATTCAGACATGATATGTTTACTACCAATCATGTTTTCCATACTGGTAATGGTAGGATTTGTGTTTTACCATGGACAGCTATTATTGAACTTATAGACTATTTTTATATTTTAATATTTTTTCTTTGTTTCCTTTTAGGAGTTGTTAAACAATCCTGAAATTTCCCCTACAATATGCCATGAACGAATCATATTTTCTCGAAGTCATTTGACATAATGATTGATTAAAGGAAATATCTCCAGTATAATTACACTTGCTCATAACAAAAAAGTATTTGAAACTTCAAGAAAAAATTAGAAAAATTAATAATGAAATATGAACAAATAAATATATGAAATATGTAACTAATCCCTAATAAATGTGCATGAAATTATAGTTATAGAATTAAGAGAGTGATATAATTTTTCAACTAAAGATACATTCTGAATTATAATAGAAAAAGGTTTGTAAAATGTTAAGTTTAATAATATTTTATTTTATTTATTTTTGAGACAGAGTCTCACTTTGTGGTCCAGGTTGGAGTCCAGTGGTGTGATCTCAGCTCACTGCAACCTCTGCCTCCGGATTCACTCGATTCTCCTGCCTCAGCCTCCTGAATAGCTGGGATTACAGGTGTGCATCACCACACGGGGCTAATTTTTGTATTTTTAGTATTTTTTGTATTTTAGTATTTTTTCACCATGTTGGCCAGTCTGGCCTTGAACTCCTTACCTGAGGTTAGCCACCTGCCTTGGCTTCCCAAATTGCTGGGATAACAGGCATGAGCCACCATGCCTGGCCAAGTTTAATTATATTTTATATAAATATGAAAGTGCAAAAATTATGCTACTAATTTTGGAAAGCATATGAAGCAGTGGGAATTTTCATACACTGCTCCTAGGACTATAAATCAGTGCAATTACTTTGTCTGAGTGTGACATTATTTGAATAAGATGAAGGATCACATCCTAAGACCCAGGATTTGCATTCATATCAGAATACATATACAAGTATCTATCGCTGAGTTTTAATAGCTAAAGTTGAGAAGTCTCCCAAATGACCATCAGTAATAAAATGGATAAATAAATTATGGCATACAAATAGAATGCTATACAGCAATCAAAATGAACAAACTAGAGGGACATGTTTACAAAGAATATATATAAAAAGGAAAATGAATAAATTTGATTTACATGGATAGCAATATATACAGATATAATAGTAATTATTAACATCAAAAACATTCAATATAATCGCATTTATATGAAATTTGCAAGAATTTTTTATATTTTTGCAAATAAATTCTTATAATTGCTTATAAAAGAAATTATAAATTCTGATAATTGCTTATAAAATAAATTATAAATTCTTATAGTTCCTTATAAAAGAAATTATAAATTCTTATAACTCCTTATAAAATAAATTATAACATTTTATAAAAGAAATTATAACTTCTTATAAAGGGAATTATAAATTATTTTAAGTTTTTAAAATTCTTATAATTTGAAATAAATTCTTATAATTTATTACATTGGTGACAAAACTGTAAAGTGAAACATATAAGTGATTACCATAACTGGGATACTTGGGAGGGAAGAAACCAAAGGGAAATCATATCAACAAGAAAGCATATATGGGGAATGAATGGATTGCTGGCAAATTCTACTTTGTGACGAAAGTGTGGAATATGAGTGTTAATGTTACATTCTTTTTTCCTCTTACTGTGCATTTAGGTTTTATTGCTTTCCCTACATATGTTAGGTTCCAGAATAATGAAAATATTTTAAAAGCAGAAATATTAAGTAAATTAATGAATATAAAATTAGGCTGAAACAATATATTCTTACATGTACCATTGTAATTAGAGTTTTGCTGAATAAAGAAGAATACAACATTACAGTAGTAAGAAATAAGGATAAAATTTTATACTTTTAAAAATTAATTTAAAAAAGAAAGATATAAGCAGGAAGTGTACATCCACATTCTTAATGCTAATCTTAATTTGAAACATCAGATTTTGAACAACTATGTTGCAATAGACTTTTTTCTTGTTTCCAATTTAATTATTCATGATACACATTTCAAATTGGCAGCAATTAGGGAATTTTTCATAAAGTACAAATATTAAAGTATGTAGGACTATAGATATTAAGTGTATAGGACAATTTTTGCTACATTTATCCCTAAATGAAATAATTATACTCATGTTGTTACCATTCAAAGATCACAATACTATGCATGTGCGCGGCATATGTGTTGGGGAAAATATTTTTTTACTGTTAATTTTTTTACTGTATTAGAGAAGAAAACAGAAATATAACTGTTAAGCTATAAAACATATTTAGTGTAATCTTTGAGTGTGCTTGTGTATATGTAGTATTACTTTGACTGCTATGATAGAATAACCCAGATTTAGTGACAGTAGCTGAGATTGTAAATAAGCAGTTGAGAGAATTTTGCCTGCTAATGATACTATTAAAAGATAAAATACAGCTTGTATGCTATATAATTGTATAGAGGATTTGTATATATGAAGTTCATATGAAAGTGCAGTGAAAATTAAACAGCCCAAAGGAGAATACTCTTTGTTGTAGGGCATTTTTGTCATGATTTTCAGAATGTGGTAAAAGAAAAAAAATAGTCAGTAAATCATTGGAAATACATTGGTTTTAACTTATTCTTAATGAAATACTGTCTGAGGATCTTTGTCTGTGCCTGATGCTGAGAATAATATAAGAAACAAGTTCATGAGCCCATCACCCTGAAACGTAGCACTTAGAAAACACGATTGAAGTCACACTTATAGAAGAGTATGGCCCCTTTTAGCTGACATTATCATCATCATCAATCATCATCTACATCTATCTCATTAAATGATTTATTTTTGAAATGCTTACATACATAATTTGGATAATATCTAATAAATTTTTAAAAGATTATCATTGTGGGAAAGTTACATTAGAAAACAGAAAATTTCAAGTTGAGCCAAATACATTTAGATTTAGAAATTAGGTATAGTTTAGTTTAAAATACATTGCTTAAGCAAATCATTATAGATAACCTTAAACTGATCTTAGGAACACTATAAGAAAGATTTAGTTGTGGTGTTAATAAAATTCCTTAATTAGAAAGATAAATAAGCCACTTCATGATCAAGCTCTTACTTCTAAAGTGAAGATTTTATTTTATTTATTTGTAAACCTTTCCACATTTTATTGACAAAGGATTAATAGTATAAATTATGTTTCTATTGCAAAGTTTATTTATGGAAATTTGATACGTGTACTTCTACTCCTTTTTACACCTTACATGAATATTTAAATAATTGATTTATAACACTCCCTGATGCCAGGTAAAGCAAATACTAATCGCAGTTCAGAAACTCACATGTACAACAAATTTAACTTCCTGGATATTTTTAAGACTCAGCTTAATTTCCATAGGTGCTCCATTAACCTGATGGCAGAAATTAAATCTTAGGCAACTCTGGGTTCTCCCACAAGCACACTTTGCTTCAGAGTTGTGCTGAAGTTTTGAGGAGAATGGGAGGAGGCAAGGTGGTGTCCAGTCCTTTGTGCATCTATCCTCTGGCATTCTCCCATCCTGCCCCAGGTCATCGGCCCACACAGGTTGCTGGCACATCTAAAGTGAGAATTTTAGAATAAATCAAATAGTAGTAAGCCCTCAAATCTTCTATATCTCACCTTATAGTGAGGAAGTTTGAAGGCACAGAGCTCCACTTCTGCTAATAAAAAAAAGTAAAATTTAATTTGTAAAATAGAATGGTGTAGCTAAGGTTGAGGTGCTATAATTTATTTATTGGAATGGAATTTTGAGATCCAGCACAGCTCATTGAATTTCCCTGTGGGGAGAGTTTGTGGTGAAGACTCATCAACAGACAACCTGCTAACCCCCCCAAAAAAAAGAAAAAAAAAAAAAGAAAAACAAGCTACTAACATCACATCAATTTGTAGGTTCTTCCAACTTGTGGAGGAATGTGTAGACCAAGATTTTATTCTATTTTGTGACCAAAGTCTTGGGAAAAGAAGAAAATTGTTAGCATTTTCATGTCAAGCATACAAAAAACAAAAAAACAAAACCAACCAACCAAACAAAGAATCCAATTTTTTAAAAAAACTTAGTAGTAACAGTACTTTGTCCTGCTTCTCCATAGATAATGATTTATAGAAGGAGAACAAAACATTATTTCTGCTACTAAAACAATAAGAGTAAAAAATAAATAATCAATATTGAGAATCCAATAGACAGAGTTAACAACCAGTTACACACAGGAGAAGACAGAATTAGTGAATTAGAAGACAACTACAGAGAATGAAGCCCAAAGAGACCACAAGACAAAGAATGCAAAGCTAAGAGGATAAGAGGCATTGATGCTACAATCAGAGCATCTAACATACTTCTGGATTTCTGGAAGATTAAAAGGGAGAAAATAGGGCAGAATCAATGTTGTGGAGATTTTCCCAAAAGTGATAAAATGTATTAATCCATATATTTTTAGTAACCATCAAAGGTCAGACAAGATAACTAAAAACAAATTAACATAAAATGTCACAAGACATCAAAGACCAATAGAAAATCTGAAAAGTAGCCAGAGGAAAAGATAATTTTAAAAGGAAAAACTTTCTAAATGACAACCTGATTTTCAACAGAAAAATGGAAAGTAGAATTCAATGGAATCATGTCTTCAGTGTGTTTCAAAAGAATAGAGGACCTTCATGAACAGAAATCCAAATGATATTTTTCAGATAAAAAATATTGAAAATACAAGGTTAAGCATGCAACAAGGAATAAAAATTAACAGAAATGATAAACACGTGCATAATTCTAAATGAAAGTTGACTGAATAAAATAATAGCATCTTGTTGAGTTAAATATATCGTTGATAAGATATATGCAAATAGCGATAAAGAGACTAGAGGTAAAGGTGACAGGAACAAATTTAGTTAAATTATTTTTTGCACTTTTCTATGTCTGTGAGGATAATTTGAACACCACATTTAATGACCCTGTAATAGAAATTGCATCAAATAATATGTGAAATAATGCTCATAGTAGAGTTATTCATAATAGCTCAAAAATAGACTGCCCAAATATATATTAACTAAGGATGATTGAATGACATGAAAGATTACAGTAAATCCATACAGTGGAGCAGTATAGAGAGGTGAAAAGAAATTAATCACATGTATATGCAACTATGTAACTAAATTTCAGAAACATGATGTCTAGTGCAAGAAGCCATGAACAAGAAGAACACACAGGACTGCACCTATACACAGTTGAAAGTAGGACAGACCAAGCTGTGGTTTAGGATTTCAAACCTAGTTGGTAAAGTATAAAGAAATTCAAGCAAATGATCATCATAGATTATGAATATTGCTTATCTCAGGAGATGTGAATAAAGGTTTGGGAGCTTGGAAAGTGGCCTGGAAGTGGACCTAGTCTGTTTGCAGTGTTCCATGTCTTACCCTGCATGATGGTTACATAAGTGTTTATGATACATTGCTCTTTCCTATTTTTGTTTTGGCCCATTTCTAAGTGTGCATTATAATTTTGTTTAAATAAAAAAATTTTATTAAAAAATATATAATTAAAAAAAAAATTACGAGAAATGTCATGTAAAAATTATTAATTGCTCTGCTCATTATATACCTAGGGGGAAAATCCACCATTTATGTACATTCTTATACAACTCATGAGAGCTAAAGTGAATTCTTATTTTAGTTGTGAAATGGAGAAATTTGAGATGCTGTTACCTACAGCCCCCAAATCTTTCCAAAAGTTTTCTTCTAGTTTTAGATATTCACCTCATATTACAAAAACTTTGATATTTCCACCCTATTTTTCCTTTGGCTCCTGAATTTCTGATACAACAAGAGTGCACATCTCTCTCACACTCTTGTTTTAGCAGAGTATCTATATCACTTAGCTTTTTCTGCAAAAGAAACTTCTCCAAAACCACGTTAGATATTTATATCTTGCATGTTTTTGGATTCTGTTTTCTTAAGCTGAGGTTTGGTGGATGGCTCTGGTGATTTGAGATGGTCCAAGTTTTGCCTCTTGGATCTAGTTAGAGTTTGGCTGATTTAAGGCTGGATCAGGCAGGGGCGATGTGATTCCATGAGTTACTCATTCTCATTCTGGGAACAGTGTGTTAGTGTGGACATGTTCACATGATAAGCAGAAAAGAGCAAGAAAGCCTAATGTGGAAGCCATCTCAAATTTCGATATAAAGTGTAGTAATTTTCTGTTCATCAAAGCAAATTACATGATCGAACTCAGAGCCCTAGTGCAAGGTTGTCACTATACCTGTGGTGGGAGGATACTGCAAAATTATGAGACAAAGATCTGGTACTCAGGAATATTTACAAGGTTGCAAGTAGCATTACCAAAAGCCTAAGTATGAGAGATATGTTTCATGAATATTATTTATTGGCTGAAAATCTGGCATGGGAAAAATAGGACTAATTCCACCAGGACGAGCTCCTGGAAACTCATTTTCCATGTCATACATTATAAGAAAACAATTCCTTTCATCCTTGAAGAGTGAAAGTGTGTGTGTCTATGTGTGTGTGTTTATGAGCTTGTTAATAGTGATGCCATACAAAAATGTTGGTTAACAGCAACCAAATTATAAGGAGAATTGGCATTCCTGTGATTTCCAAGAAAATCTTGGGTGATTTTGTTAAAAAGTTTAGATTCTGTGTATTTAAATCTGGCATTAAAAATAAATCCATAGTGATTTTGATCCTAGATATGACCAGGCTCTTTTAACAATCTAAATATTTGCTGTGTCATCTATGTACTGGGTATTAAAATTTCCCTGACAACTGAAGGGCTGAACACAAATTATGGAAAGGTGAAACAAGGAAAAAATTGCAAAGCAATGAAAGAAGATATGTCTTTATTTGAATGCTAGCAAATGAGAATTCAGCTTTCCCTTCAACATCAGTATGAAAAATTTCAGCCTATAGCAAGAACAGAGACTGCATGAATAAGAATAAATTTGAGTTGTTTTGGGACTAACAATATTTCCCATAAAGGTAGCATTGAACTCATTCATTAGTGTAAGTTGGTGCTTTTCTGTTGACATTGTTCACAGAATTTAAAAGTATAAAGAATGTTATTGAACATTCAGGAATCAAGTGCATATTTAATTTAAAGTCTGAATATCAGAGGAGTCACAACCAGTGACATTAGGCCTGAATTTTTTACTTGCTTTTTTGTTTAGACATGATGAGTTTTCTACACATTGTTTTTTCCATTCTAGTACTGGTTGCATTTATTCTTGGAAATTTTGCCAATGGCTTTATAGCACTGACAAATTTCATTGCCTGGGTCAAGAGACAAAAGATCTCCTCAGCTGATCAAATTATTGCTGCTCTGGCGGTCTCCAGAGTTGGTTTGCTCTGGGTAATATTATTACATTGGTACTCAACTGTGTTGAATCCGACTTCATCTAGTTTAAAAGTAACAATTTTTGTTTCTAATGCCTGGGCAGTAACCAATCATTTCAGCATCTGGCTTGCTACTAGCCTCAGCATATTTTATTTGCGCAAGATCGTCAATTTCTCCAGACTTATTTTTCATCACTTAAAAAGGAAGGCTAAGAGTGTAGTTCTGGTGATAGTGTCGGGGGCTTTGTTCTTTTTGGTTTGTCACCTTGTGATGGAAAACACATATATAAATGTGTGGACAAAAGAATATGAAGGAAACGTAACTTGGAAGATCAAATTGAGGAATGCAATGTACCTTTCCAACTTGACTGTAGCCACTCTAGCAAACTTGATACCATTCACCCTAACCCTGATATCTGTTCTGCTGTTAATCTACTCTCTGTGTAAACATCTGAAGAAGATGCAGCTCCATGGCAAAGGATCTCAAGATCCCAGCACCAAGATCCACATAAAAGCTCTGCAAACTGTGACCTCCTTCCTCATATTACTTGCCATTTACTTTCTGTGTCTAATCATATCGTTCTGGAATTCTGAGACGCAACTGAAAGAACTTGTCTTAATGCTTTGCCAAGCTGTTGGAATCATATATCCATCATTCCACTCATTCATTCTGATTTGGGGGAACAAGACACTAAGGCAGACCTTTCTTTCAGTTTTGTGGCAGGTGACTTGCTGGTCGAAAGGACAGAACCAGTCAACTCCATAGATGCACAAGAGGTGCATTGTGTGTTTTCTAGCAGAAAACAAATTGATGGTGTCTGGAACATTTTATATTTCCTACAAGTTTTTCTGTAGTCTGTGTATTTGAGTAATTTCCAAAAGTAGACATAGAAAAGTCGTTTACCTAAGTTTATTATATAAAAGTATATATATATAACATATATATGCGTGTGTGTCTGAATGTATATGAAAATTTAATATTTACCATAACATACCTTTAATCAATTTTTCATATAAACTGTTCAGTTATACAAAGTAGGATAAGAAATTTCTCAGAATTATGAACCCATGTGTATTTCACACATATACTTTATTATATGATAGTTCATTTGAGGAATTTATGATCTCTATTTATAATTAAGAACTGACAGCTTATATCAGAAAATCATTGCTGTTTTTCATTGTAATTTGTATCATGTATATGCACCATAGTGTGTTTAACTGTTTAACTATCATTGTTTGAACCTCTAACTTTTTGGATGGTAAGGACATTTAATTCTAAATCAATGATGAGAATGTGTCTTTGGGGTAGGTTTTTTTTTTTTTTTTTTTTAACCATGAATTCTTTTTTTCTCTTTTCTTTTTTTTTTTTTTGAGATGGAGTCTTGCTCTGTTGTCCAGGCTGGAATACAGTGGCGCAATCTTGGCTCACTGCAATGTTAACCTCCAGGGTTCAAGTGATTCCCATGCCTCAGCCTCGTGAGTGGCTGGGACTCCAGGCATGCGTGCATGGCTAATTTTTTATATTTTTCTTTCCTTTTTTTTTTTTTTCAGTAGAGATGGGGTTTCCCCATGTTGGCCAGGCTGGTCTGGAACTCTTGACCTCAAGTGATCCACTGCCTCAGCCTCCCAAAGTGCTGGGATTATAGACGTTCATGATGAATTCTTATTTTATGTTTAGTATAAAGCAAATACAATTATTGTTAGATAACAATGCACAAAATGAAATTCAAGAGTGAAAAATATATCTAGTGTACATTTTCTTATGTGTACCAAAAGCAATACTGAAGAATATTATATTTAATATAGTATGTTAATAGCTTAGAAAAAATCATTTCTATAAAAAGGATGAAGAAACATGATCATGAGCTCTTTTCAGTGCTGTTATAAGTTTCCATATGCAATTAGAAAAGTCATCTCTTCCAGTTTTTGAATTAAACAAAAACTTTTTTGAAGTTGAGATCTGATGTTACATATTTTAGTTTTTTGTCTAAGCCACCTCTGAGCTCCTGAATTGTCAGTTTCCTCCTTTATCTTCCATCCTTAAAATTCCTCAAGAAGCTCAAATTTTCCTTACTTTAAAAAGAAGCTCAATCTAAAGAGAGTATAGAAACTATGGCATCTATGAGATCTATATATTGATGATAGGAAATCTTAAAGATATGTTTTATTATAATCTTGGTGTAAATGATGAAATGAGAGAAAGTGTGTTGACATATTCACTGATAGCAAGTTCTATTACAAGAAGAAAATGTATAACCTAGCTCAACAGCTAAATTCTGTGTGACTGTATTGATTTCTGGTGTTACGCAATTTTAACAATATTATCTAAACCTTAAGATAAATCATCTCCACATATGATTTGTTTGTTTATCATATATCTTCCCTGGTACAATGTAAGTACCATGAAAGTGGAGATCATATAGATCTTGCTTAGTGTAGACTCCGAGGACATAAAGATAGCACATACAATAGGTATTGAAAAACAATACTTTGATGAACAAGTTAATTGGTGAATGACTGAATACATGAACTATATTGGGGTGGTGAACCAATGAAAATGTAACACATCACAAAATCTACAGTTGTGTGAATATTTCTGTTCTGGTTTTAGATTGAAGTTACAGGATTATCCAAGAAGAAGAATTTCTCAGAGCAAAAGTTTGGCTATTCCACAATTCTAGGGGAAATATCACTGTAATATAGCACTGATGCAGCTATATCAGATGTGTGACACAAAGGCAAAGTGGAAAATAAAAAGATGGCATTTATTACAATACTTTTTACTAAGCATATAAAAGGTTTTTGTATAAGTGCACGTATCTTTTCTATTGCAAATGATATATTTATATTGTGGTATTTCTAGCTGGTTATTATATAAACAAAAGTGACATTTCATTTAAAAAAATTTAGTTACCAACTATCTTATTAAAATATAATTTTTAGATAGTATTTTTAATATCCTTTCTAAATGACCACTTTAATCACCATATTATAAACTGATAGAAAAATGAATGAATAATAATTATAACACTGAATGAATGTCTTATCATCAAGGGGTCTAGAACTAGAGCAAATGTCTGATATTAAAGTGATGACATTTATTTGGAAGGAGGTCCACTGCAGCAATGGCTGGGACATGTGAAAATTGAGTCAAGAGAAGATGTGAAACTATGTGTTGTGACGTGTGATATGACTCTGCTGACGACCACTTCACAATGAGGTGAGAGAGACAGCATGCTGGTTATCAGATGCATGCGCTTGGCTCCCAGGACTTTTTCAGAAGGGCTGCGAGAGGACAACACAGCCAGCATTAGTCCATGGAAGCAACAGATGAGGGAGAATATATCTGCTCAGCTGTCTTCTGTCTTCTATTTCCCACTGGCCAGGGTTTCCCTGAGACAGAACTACCATCTCTGCTGTTCTGCTTTCCATCATCCAGTCCCTTGGTGGATGTTATGAAAGTCAGACCTCATGCCCACAATGTGGTGATCCATTCAAGTCCCAAATGGAGGGGTGATGTGGGTCAGGCAAGGTGCTGACCGGGGAAATAGGAGACAGTCGAGTGAATCTGAGGAAGCCCATGTTTGTGTCCCATGTAGTCCACTCCTTGTGTCATTCAGATGTGCTCATGCCCTCCAATCATGGCTGACTATGAGCATATAATTTCCACTGTTGCACAGGGTCTTGTGCTTAGAGACGTGCATGCTTAGAAGGGCTTTATGCTTGGGTTAATTTTCTGCACCTGCTGTTTTGTTTTTGAGACAGAGGGCACTCCTCTGCTGAAGAGGGAATGGTCTTGCACTAATTCACTAGGGGTTTGCTCTCCCCTCTCCTGTGGGCTTGTGAGAAACATGCAGAGAGTCCTATAATGCCCACTATGCATGCATGCCTCTAGTGGGTTTGAATTCTGCTGGATTATCTGTCACAATGAGCACAGCTGCTTGGACTAGAGCCTACATTTGCTAGAGGCATTTTTTGTTCTAGTTCCACGTGAGATCAGTAGCCTTTGGAAACTTCATTAGTGAATCAGAGCAGTATCCTCAAATGTGGAATACGTTGGCTCCCAAATCCCAGTAGGCCCAACAAACATGGTGTCTCATTTTTAGTGACAGGAAATAGATGTATAGAGAGCAACATGCTGTTTACTTTAAAAGGGTGTTTCAGCATGTGGACTAGGAGCACTGGACCCCTAAAATCATCATCTATGTTATAGGTCACTGAATCTTCTTGTTCATCTTTCTTCTTCTGGTATAGTTCTGTTCAGTGTTACGGTATTTTACTAGACTTGAGAAACTCACCACTTCCTGCTTATGGGTAACAATTAATGCAATATTATTAATATATCGAGTTAGCATGATGTTTTGCAAAATGCCAATTAAACTGAAAACAGAAGTGACATAGCCCTAACATAAAACAGTGAAGCAGTGCTTTTGTTCTTACCATGCCAGAACAAATCATTTTGATTTTCTCTCCCAATGGAAGTAGATTAAAAAGCATTTACCAAATCAAAAGCCTCATACAAAGAGCCAGAAACCATGTTTTCTCAGTGAAGGTACCACATCCTAGAGAGCATCTGCAAGTGTGATTTAAGTTTATGGTAATGTGCATTCATCTTATAATCCATCTGGCTTTGGCAGAGGCCAGATAGGTTAACTGAATAGGGATCAAAAATGGACAACCACCTCCTGGAACTTTTGAGTTTTTTGTCACGTCGGTGACCAATTCTATTCCTTGGACAATGCGGTTATTATGTTTTACTCATTTTGTTGCCAGAAGAGAATTTCTGAGGACTCTTTTTGGTCCTACTTACAGTAATGTCCCTTAATATACAGGTCTGGAAGCAATGTGAGAGTTCTGCTAGCTGTTGAAACTGTTAATTTCATTTAACATTCTGGAAGAGATAATAAATATAAACCCATTATTAGATCCGTCTTAGGTTGAACATGAGCCAAAGCTTTATGCAGCAACTGACTTTCAAAAACTCATACTCCAGGACTGGTGAGGTGGCTCACACCTGTAATCCAAACAATTTGGGAGGCTGAGGTGGGAGGAGCACTTGAGGCCAGGAGTTCCAGATCAGCCTGGGGCAAGATAGCAAGGCGCTGTTTGTTAAAGAAAATAAACTGTAGTACTGCGTGCCTGTAGTTCCAACTACCCAGGAAGTTCTGGCAGGGGGATCAGTTTAGCCCAGGAATCTGAGTCTGCAGTAAGCTATGATTGTGCCATTTCAGTCCAGCCTGGGCTGCACTCTAGCCTGGGCAGCCAAACAAGACTCTGTCTCTAAAAACAAAAAAACAAACAAACGACAAAAAACAAAGCCTCCCACTCCATTCTGTGCAACACAGTTTCTTTTTTAGTACTCAAATATTATTAGTGTTAGTTCAGGCCCCATGTTTAAAATTCTGAGAGTATGGATATATGTTCTTTCCTCTGGGTACTGTTATGGCTACAGGTGAAATGGCTACAGGTGCTTGAGAAAGGGTCAAGTGAATATTTCCTGAATATTTTTGTGGTGAATCTTCAGTGTCGTTTACCGAGGGCATGTAAGCTTTCCTTCAATCATTGAACTCTGCTTCTCTGAATTGGCTCAGTCCAGAGAACTGGCTAAGGGTTTTTGATTTTCAACGTCAAAGGCTGACCTCAGGAGTCAGCTTTTGCAACTCTTGTCCCCTCTTGGTTTATAATTATTTAGCAAAGTATGAAGCCTCTTCAACTATTGGTCTATCAACCCATTTAAATGAGGCCGTTACTGTCACCACTCCATTAAATCTGACATTTGCAAGATCACCGGTAAGTCTGTGTTGCCAATGGTTAGTTTTCATGTTGCATGCTCTATGAGCAGCATTGAACGTAGTTTATTTGCATTTCAGGATGCTGCCCTCTCCTGATTTTATCCTTGTTCACTGGCACAATTTCTCAGTCTCCTTTGCTAGTTCTTCCTTTTGTCTGTAAACTGAAAATATCAGATTGCCCAAGGTCTAAATTCTTCAATCTCTAATCAATTATGTCTGGGTTTTTTTGGTGATCTCATGCAGTCTCCTTACAGATAATGTAGCCACATGGTTCAATAGAGAGGAATAAGGCTGATTATTCATATATGTTATTTATTTGTATACATATAGTTACATATATCAAATTATATAACCCTTTTTTTCAAATGTCAAAGTTACATTTAAAAGTAACAATACTAAAAATCGATGGAGAAGGTCGGAGCATCAATAATGTTTTTACTTGAATTTTTGCTAAATCAGAGTGATGGTGACCAGATAGCTAATTAAGTTTTATTTAGAATAGCAATGTAGATTGATAAGCAGGGGATTATCATTATAGAAAAAAATGATATAAGTAAGGAAATATACAGATAGAATGATGATTGATTAACCTATTTTGACTTATTGCACTTGGTACAGTTAATGTCTCGGTATCTCAGTAATCTGTTTTTATATTTTTCTCTATGATCAATTAATTATGAGTTAATTTTTGTGTATGGTATGAAATAATGGTCTACCTCAAGTTTTTATGATTCTGCTTTTACTCCCACTTCTTAGGTAAGTTCATCTAGTCATAACCTTAGTTACTTTCTGTGTGCTGTTAATGCCAATATTTAATCCTTCAGCTCAGAAGTCAACCCTGGTCTCTAGAATCCTTTCTCTAAGAAGTCATTTGACATCTTCATTTGGATGTCTAACAAGAACTTGAACTAACATGTCCAAATCAAAATAGTGATCTTCCCTCTAGTCTCCAGAGTTGTTTCTTCTATAGCCTTTCCCTCTTCTGTTAATGACCACTTCAGTCTTTCAGATGCTTAGACCAAAAACACAGAGTTAACATTGTCTCTCTTTCAGAACTCATCTCTAAGGCATCAGCAAATTTTGTTGGTTCTACCCTCAAAAACATACAGAATCCAATCCCTTGTCATCACTTTTGCCATACTCATCTAAACTGCTGCCATACCTAGCCAAGATAATTGCCATCAACTCCTAATTATTCTTTCTAGTTCTGCACATCATTTTCTCCTGATGTACTCTCAAGGTAGCAGCCAAAGAGACCCTGTGAAGATGCAAATTTGATCATGCCATTCTTCAGCTTTAGATTTTTTAGTGGCTTCTCATCTCATTAGAGTAAGGCCAAAATCCTTACAAAGTCCTGTAATCATCTGAATGATCTGATTTTGTCTGCCTGTCTGTCCTAAAATGCCTGGCTATCCCATGCTAGCAACACTGGACTTTGTGTAATTTCTTTAATATACCAAGAATTGCCTCAGGGACTTTGTACTTGTGTCCCTTCTTCTCGGAATGCTCTTTCTCAGAAATCAACACTAAACACTACCACTCATCAAACATCACTGAATCATTGAGGCCTCCTTGATTTGATTTTTGTATATGGTGATAAATAGGCATCTAGTTTCATTTTTCTGCAAATGGATATCCAGTTTTCCCAGCACCATTTAGTGAAGAGATTGTCCTTTCCCCAGTGTATGTTCTTTACACCTTTGTCATGGGTTCTCTATAGGTGTGGATTTGTTTCCGCATTCTCTATTCCATTTCACTGCTCTATGTGTCTGTTTTTAGGCCAGTACCCTGCTGTTTTGGTCACTATAGCTCTGTAGTATACTTTGAAGTCAGGTAATGTGATTCCTCCAGTTTTGTTCTTTTTGCTCAGGATAACTTTGGCTATTCTGAGACATCCATATATTTTCAGAAGCCATTAAAATTTAGATGAGATAACTAAAACCAATTAAAAACAAATGCCACAGGATATCAAAGACCAATCAAAAATCTGAAAAGTAGGTAGAGGAAAAAGATTATGTAAAAAGAAACAACTGTCTAAATGACAATCTTATTTTCAACAGACAAAATCGAAGCTAGAATTCAATGGAATCATGTCTTCAGTGTGTTTCAAAACCACGGTGGACTTTAATAAATAGAAATTCAAAAGAATTTTTTTAGATAAAAGGAAAATTACTAAAAATATAAAGCTGAACATGCATGAAGGAATAATAAATAATGGAAGTGGTAAATATGTGCATAAGTCTAAATAAATTTTGACTGTATAAAATGATGGTGTCTTTTTGGGTTAAGTATTTAATTAATAAGATATATAGAAATAGCTATATATAGTCTGTAAGTAAAGGTATAAAAATGAAAATTTAGTTAATTTAAATTTGGAATTTTCTATGTCTGTGAAGAGAATTTGAAAGCTATATTTGATGACCTTGCAATTCTCTTTCTATGTATATATCCAAAGGAAATGAATCAAATGATATATGAAAGAATGGTCATACTAGAATTATTCATAACTCTTCAAAAAAGAACCCCCCCAAATATGTATCAACTAAAGATGAATGAATCATTACAACATATTCATACAATGGAATAATATAGAGAAGTGAAAAATGAATCACATAAAGATGCAACTATGTGAGTAAATTTCAGAAACGTAAAGGTGAGTCCAAGAAGCCATGAACAGGAACATACAGGACTACACCTACATATGGCTTAAAGGTTTAAAGTAGGCAAAACCATGTCATAGAGTTTAGGGTTGCATACCTAGTTGTTAATGTATAAAGAAAATCAAGGCCAGGCACGGTGGCTCACACCTGTAATCCCAGCACTTTGGGAGGCCGAGGCGGGTGGATCACCTGAGGTCAAGAGTTCAAGACCAGCCTGGCCAACATGGCAAAACCCCGTCTCTACTAAAAATACAAAAAGTTAGCTGGGTGTGGTGACATGCACCTGTAGTCCCAGCTACTTGGAAGGCTGAGGGAGGAGAATAGCTTGAACCCGGGAGGTGAAGGTTGCAGTGAGCTGAGATCGCGCCACTGCACTCCTGCCTGGGTGACAGAGCGACACTCTGTCTCAAAAAAAAAGAAAATCAAGGAAATGATCATCCTATATTATGGCTATTGCTCTCCTCAGGGTATGTGAAGAAAGGTGTAGGGGCTTGGAGAGTGGCATGGAGGTGGACCTAGGCTATTTGCAATGTGACATGTTTTGCCCTGCATGATGGTTGCATGAGTGTTTATGACACATTGCTGTGTTTACCATTTTTGTTTTCACCCATTTCTAAGTGTGCATTATAATTGCATTTAAAAATTATTAACTGGAGAAATGTTCCATAAAGAATATTAATTATTCTGCTCATTATATACCCTGCAAAAAATTCACCATTTATACACATTTTTATACAACTCTTAGAGAGTTGAAGCAGGAACTTTATTTTAGCTGCAACATGTGGAAATTTGAGATGATGCTACATGCAGCACACAAATCTTTCCAAACTTTTTTTATTACCTTCAATTATCTACCTCACATGACAAAACTTTGCCACTCCCCATCTATTTTTGTTTTGGCTCCGAATTCCTGACAAAACATGGGTGAATATATTTCCCCACACTCTTGGTGTAGCATAGTACCTATACCAGTTAGGTTTTTCTACTAGTGAAACCCCTCTAAAACTACGTTAGATATTTTTATCTCATATATCTTTGGATTCAGGTTTTCTAAGCTGGGTTTGGTGGATAGCTCTGGTGACTTGAGATGGGCCAAGTTCTGCATCTTGGAGCTAGTTAGACTTTGGCCAATTTAGGATGGATCAGGCGCAGGCAAACTGACTCCATTAGTTTTCATTCTCATTCTGGGAACAGTGTACTAGCCAGATGATAATCTCATGGTCAAAGGAAAAGAGCAAGAAACCCCAATGTGGAAGCCATCTCAAACCTCGGTGTGAAATCTACCAATTTTCTGTTCATCAAAGAAAGTTGGGTGAGTGAGGTCCGAGTCCAGGGGACAGATAATCACCCTGCTTATGGTGGGAGGATACTGCAAAATTATGCGTCATAGGGTGTGGTACTCAGGAATATTTACAAAATTGTTGAATATTTTAATTAAATAATAAATACTGAAACATTAAATAGACTTGAGAGTAAGTTTACCAAATGCTTAAGCATGAATGATATGTTTGATGTTTGATACTTTTTTTGGGGGGGGGTCTGAAAACCCTCAGTTTCCATTGGGAAAATAGGACTAATTTCACGTGGATGGCCTCCAGGAAACTTACTTCCCATTTTGGAAATTGTAAGAAAATAATTCCTTCCAACCCTTAGGGGTGTTACAGTCTCTCTCTCTCTCTCTCTCTCTCCCTCTTTTTCTGTGTGTGTATCTATTTATGAACATGGTAACAATAAATTCACACAAAAGTATTGGTTAGCAGCAACCAGATTTTAAGGTGTATTGGTCTTCTTATGGTTCCCAAGAAAACCTTGGATGGTTTTGATTTAAAAGTTTGGATTCTGTCTGTTTAAATCTAGCATAAATAGTAAATCCGTTATGGTGGTGATCCTAGTTATGACTAAGGTCTTTTAAAGAACTTAGACATTTACTGTATGAACTATGGACTCGGGGGTAAAATTTCCCTATCTAACAGCTGAAGTTGCTGAACACAAATTACGTATCGGTTAAACAAGGAAAACATTGCAAAATATTGAAAGAGAATATGTCTTTATTTGCATGCTGGTAAATGAAAATTTAGGTTTCACTTCAACTTCATTATGAATAATTCAAGCCCATCACAAGAACGGACATTGAATGAATGAGTTAATTTGAGCTGTTTTGAGAATAAGAATGTTTTCCATAAAGATGACATCAAACTCATCGATTAGCATAAGCTGGTACTTTCTTATTTGACACTGGTCACAGTATTTAAAAGTAAAAGGAATGTTACTGCACATTCAGAAATCAGATACACATAAAATTTAAGGTCAGAGTATTAAAGAAATCACAACCAGTGATATTAGGCTTGCATTTTCTTTCTTTTTTTTTCTGCTCAGATATGGTAACTTTTCTACACATTTTTTTTTCAATTCTAATATTGGTTTTATTTGTTCTCGGAAATTTTGCCAATGGCTTCATAGCACTGGTAAATTTCATTGACTTGGTGAAGAGAAAAAAGATCTCCTCAGCTGACCAAATTCTCACTGCTCTGGCAGTCTCCAGAATTGGTTTGCTCTGGGCATTATTATTAAATTGGTATTTAACTGTGTTGAATCCAGCTTTTTATAGTGTAGAATTAAGAATTACTTCTTATAATGCCTGGGTTGTAACCAACCATTTCAGCATGTGGCTTGCTGCTAGCCTCAGCATATTTTATTTGCTCAAGATTGCCAATTTCTCCAACCTTATTTTTCTTCATTTAAAGAGGAGAGTTAGGAGTGTCATTCTGGTGATACTGTTGGGGCCTTTGACATTTTTGGTTTGTCATCTTCTTGTGGCAAACATGGATGAGAGTATGTCGGCAGAAGAATATGAAGGAAACATGACTGGGAAGCTGAAATTGAGGAATACAGTACATCTTTCATATTTGACTGTAACTACCCTATGGAGCTTCATACCCTTTACTCTGTCCCTGATATCTTTTCTGATGCTAATCTGTTCTCTGTGTAAACATCTCAAGAAGATGCAGCTCCATGGAGAAGGATCTCAAGATCTCAGCACCAAGGTCCACATAAAAGCTTTGCAAACTCTGATCTCCTTCCTCTTGTTATGTGCCATTTTCTTTCTATTCCTAATCATTTCGATTTGGAATCCTAGGAGGCTGCAGAATGACCCAGTTGTCGTGGTTAGCAAGGCTGTTGGAAACATATATCTTGCATTAGACTCATTCATCCTAATTTGGAGAACCAAGAAGCTAAAACACACCTTTCTTTTGATTTTGTGTCAGATTAGGTGCTGAGTAAAAGACCTGAAGTGCTCAACTCTCTAGATTCACAAGTGGAACATTGTGTGTGTATTCTAGGAGAAAACAAACTGATAGTGTCTGGAACATTTTATAGTTTTTACTATTTTTTCTGTAGTGTATGTTTTTGAGTAATTTCTGAAAGCATACCTAGAAAAGTCTTTTACCTAAAGTTAGTCTAAAAATGTGTCTATGTGTGTGTATGTGTGTATGAAAGACTTAAAAGACATTGACAATAACATAATGTTAATCATATTTTCACAAGATGCCAAATTATAGAAAATATGGTAAGAAGTTTTTCAGAATCATAAACCCATGTATATTTCACATATACATTTCATATTATCATGTTTCACTTGAAAAATGTATGATCTTTACTTATAATTGTTAAGAACTGACACATTATCTCAAAATCTTTGCTCTTTTCCACTGATTTTTACCACATATATATACCACAGTGTGCTTAAACATCTGAATTTTTTTATAGTAAGCACACTCAATTCTAAATCAATAATGAGGTTTCATCTTTGGGGTAGTTTTTATTTCATCATGAATTCTAATTTTATGTTTAGTTTATAGCCAACATAATTATTGTCAGAAAAAGATGCAAAGAATAATATTCAAGGATGACAAATATATTTAGAACACATTTTGTGTATGTCTACCATAAACAGTACTGAGGAATAATATATTTAATACAAATATGTGAACAGTTGAGAAAAAAGTCATTTCTATAATAAGGATGAAGAAAGAAACACCATGATGACTTAGGTTGTCATAAGTCTCAACATGCAGTTAGAAAAGTCATTTCTTCCAGTTTTTGAGTTAAAGAAAACCTTTTTTGAAGTTGAGATCTGATGTCAAGTATTTCAGGTTTTTTTTTCTAAACCACCTCAGAGTCCCTGAATTGCCAATTATCTCCTCTATCTTCCATACTTAAAATTATTTTTAAACTTCACATAAAAGAACTTGAGTCTTCCCTTCCTTAAAAAACTACTCTATGTAAAAATAGTATAGAAATTATAAAGATCATTTGAATTAAACTTTTTGCAAATGTTAAAATGGCATCTGTGAAATCTATGTATTAATGATAGAAAACATCTTAAATATATGTTGTATTATAATCTAGTTGCAAATAATACAATGAGACAGTGTGTTGATATATTCAGTAATAGCAAGTTCTATTATAGGAAGAAAATGTATAACATCATTAAACAAGTAAATTCTATAGACTGTATAAATTCTTGGAGTTATGAAATTTTAACAATGTTATCTAAACCTTGGGATAAATCATCTCTACATCTGATTTAGTGATTTGTTTGTTTATCATATATCTTTCCTGGTACAATGTAAGCACATAAAAGCAGAGATCACATAGATCTTGCTTACTGTTGACTCCCAGGGCCTAAAAGACAACCACAGAATAGGTATTTAAGAATATTTTGATGAACAAGTAAATTGGTGAATAAAGGAGTAAACTAACTACATGGGAGTGGCAAACCAATGAAAATGAAACTTCATCACAAAATCCAAAGTTGCATAAATTTTTCTTTTCTGGTTTCAACTTGAGGTTACAGAATTATCTAAGAAGAAGTATTTCTCAGAGCAAAAGTATGGCCATTATACAATTGTAGGGGAAATACCACCATAAGATAGCCTTGATGACAGAGCCCTGATGACATCACACATATTCGATGTGTGATGGGAAGATAACGTGGAACATCAAAATCAGATTGTACCTATTGTGATACATTTTAAAAAGCACATAAATATAAAAGATTATGGCATCTTTGCATACAATTTTTCAGTTGTGAATGATATATTTGTATTGTGATATTTCCAGCTGGTTAGTATATAAACAAAAATGGCATTTCATTAAAAAAAACTGAGTTAGTTACCAACTACCTTGCAAAAATGTTACTTTTATAGAATATTTTAAAACCCTTTCTAAATGAACATTTAAATTGCCATATTACAAACCCACAGAAAAATGCATAAATAGCAATTATAACACTAAACAAATATCTTAGCCTTGGGTGTCTAGAACTAGAGCCAATGTCTGATGTTAAAGTGATAACATTTATTTGGAAGGTAAGTCCAGGGCAGCAATGGCCGGGACATGTGGAAATTGAGGCAAGAACAGATGTGCAACCATGTGTTGTGATGTATGATATAACTCTGCTGGTGGCCACTTCACAATGAGGTGAGAGAGACAGCATGGTGGTCATCAGATGCGTGCACTTGACTCCCAGTACTTTTCCAGAAGGGCTGCAAGGGGAAACCACAGCCGGCATTAGTCCACGGAAGAGAAAGAGAAGGGAAAATGTATCTACTCAGCTGTCTTCTGTCTTCTATTTCCCATTGGCCAGGGTTTCTCTGAGGCAGAACTACCATCTCTGCTGTTCTGCCTTCCATCATCCAGTCCCTTGGTGGTAGTTATGAAAGTCAAACCTCATGCCCACAGTGTGGTGTTCCATTCAGGTCCCAAATGGAAGGATGATCTGGATCAAGCAGGGTTCTGACCAAGAGAAGAGAAGACAGTCAAGATAATCTGAAGAAGGATATGTTTGTGGGCAATACCATCTACTCCTTGTGCAACTCAGTTTTGCTCATGCCCTCCAATCATGACTGGCTTTATAGGCATATGACTTCACAGTTGCACAGGGTCTTGTGCTTAGAAGCGCTTATGCTTAGAGGGGCTTTATGCTTGGATTAATCTTCTGCACTTGCTGTTTTGTTTCTCAGACAGAAGGTACTCCTCTGCTGGAGAAGGAATAGTCTTCCACTAATTCGCTAGGAGTTTGCTCTCCCCTCTCCTATGGGCTTGTGAGAGGCATGCATAGAGTCCTATAATGCCCACTATTAATGCCTGTAGCAACTTTGAATTCTGTTACATCATCTGGCACAATGGCCAAGCAACTTGGGCCAGACTCTATATCTGCTATAGAGCCCGTTTTTGTTTTGGGTTTGACTTGAGACAAGTAGCCTTTGCAAACTCCTTTAGTGAGTCAGAGAAATATCCTTAAATGTGGTATATGTTGAATCCAAAACCCCAATAGACCCCCATAAAACTGTATTTCCCTTTTAGTGATAGGAAATATGTATATAGGGCAACATGCCATTTACTTTAAAAAGGATGTTTTGACAAAAGGACCAGAAGCATTGGACCCCTATAAACTTCATCTATGTTATAGGTCTTTGAATCTGCTGAAGTTTATGTCTCTTCTTCCAGTATTTTACTTCTGTTCAATGTTATAGTATTTTACTATACATAAGGAACTTGCCACTTCCTGCTTATGGGTACCAATTTATGTAATATTATTAATATGTTGAATTAACATGATGTTTTGCAAAATGTCAATTAAACTGAAAGCACAAGTGACATAGCCCTGACATAAAACAGTGAAGCAGTGTTCTTGTTTTTACCACACCAAAGCAAATTGTTTTGATTTTCCTCCACAATGGGTGTAGATTAAAAAGCATTAGCTAAATCAAAAGCCACATACAAAGTGCTGGAAACCACATTCTGCTCAGTGAAGATACCACATCCTAGAGTGAATGTGCAAGTGTGACTTAAGTTTATGCTAATGTGCATTCATCCTATAAGCCATCTGGTTTTGACAGAGGCCAGTTAGGTTAACTGAATAAAGATATAAAATGGACGACCACCCCCTGGAACTTTTGAGTTTTTTGTTGTGGCAGTGACCAGTTCTGTTTCCCGGAGAATGCAGTTATTATGTTTTATTTATTTTATTGCCAGGAAAGTAGAGTTTCAAAAGCCTCCCGTTGGTCCTGCTTACGATAATGTCCCTTGGTATACAGGTCAGGAAGCAATGTAAGAGTCCTGCCAGCTGTTGAAACTGTCAGTTTCAATTACACTTTCAGGAAGGGGTAACTACGATAAACTCATTAGATCCCCTTTGGGTTGGACATGGGCCAAAGCTCTATGTATCATCTGATCTTCCAAAACTCATACTCCAGTCCTACTGAGGCAGCTCATACCTGTAATCCCAATAATTTAGGAGGCCGAAGTGGGAGGATCACTTTAGGCTGAGAGTTTCAGATCAGCCTAGGCAACATAGTAAGAATCTGTCTGTAAAAAGAAAAAAAAAAATTAGCTATTTGTGCTAGTGTGTGCCTGTAGTTAACAGCTACCCAGAAGACTCAGACAGGAGGATTGCTTTAGCCAAGGAATTTGAATTTGCAGTGAGCTATGATCGTGTCATTGCACTCCAGCCTGGGCAATCAAGCAAGATCTTGTCTCCAAAAAGAAACAAACAAAAACAGCAAACAAAAACCCAAAAAGGGCCGGGCACGGTGGCTCACGCCTGTAATCCCAGCATTTTGGGCGGCTGAGTGGTTGGATCACTTGAGGTCAGGAGTTCGAGATCAGCCTGGCCAACATGGTGAAACCCTGCCTCTACTAAAAATAAAAAAATTAGCTGGGTGTGGTGGTGTTGTGCACCTGTAATCCAAGCCACTTGGGAGGCTGAGGCAAGAGAATCACTTGACACCGGGAGGCAGAAGTTGCAGTGAGCTGAGATCATGCCATCGAACTCCAGCCTGGGCTATAGAGCGAGACTCCACCTCAAACAAAACAAAACAAAACAAAACCCAGAAAGTAAAAAATTTCCACTTTATCCCATGGACCACTGTGTCTTTTGGGGTACCCAGATATTAGTGTTAGTTCAGGCTCCAAACATGAAAGTCTCAGATAGTATTAACATGTGTTCTTTTCTCTGAGGACTGTTTTCTGGGGAATAGCTACAGGTCTTTGAGAAAGCAACATATGATATATCCTGAGTGTTCTTGCAGTGCATTTTCAATGTCCATCATCAAGAGGACTTAAGATTCCCTTCAATCATTGAATTCTGCTTCTCTGAATTGGCTCAGTCCTGAGAACTGGCTGAGGGTTTTTGATTTTCAATGTTAAAGGCTGACCTCAGGAATCAGCTTTTTCAATTCTCCCCCTCTTGGTTTATAATTATTTAGCAAAGTATGAAACCTCTTCAACTACTGGCCTATCAATCCATTTCAATAAGACTATTGTCACCACTTCATTGAATCTGACATTTGGAAGATCACCAGTGAGTCTGTGTTGCCAATTTTCAGTCTTCGCGTTGCATGCTCTGTGAGCAGTACTGAATATAGTTTATTTGCATTCCAGGATGCTGCTGTCTCCTGATTTTTTCCTTATTCACTGGGCAACACTTCTCAGTCTCCTTTGCTAGTTCTTTCTCTTGTCTGTAAATTGAAAATATCACACTGCCCAAGGTCTCAGTTCTTCAACCTTTAATCAATCGGGCTTGTTTTGTTGGTGATCTCATGGAGTCTCCTTACTGATAATGTAGCCAAATGGTTCAATAGAGAGGAATAAGGCTGTTTATTCATAGGTATTTATATATATTACTTATTTATGTACATCTATTTACATATATCTAATTATATAAATCTTTTTTCTTCAAATGTCAGTTACATTTAAAAGTAACATGACCAAAAATCTAGGGAGAATGTGGGAGGATCAATAATGTTTTCACTTCAGTTTCTGCCTATTCAGAGTGATAGTGACTCAGTAGCTAATTTAGTTTTATTTAAAATAGCTATGTAAATATCGATAGATTGATAGGCAGGGGATAATCATTATGGACATAATGATCTAAGTAAAGAAATACATAGATAGAATTATGATTGATTAACCCATTTTTAATTTCTTGCATTTGGTACAGTTAGTGTCTTAGTATCTCAGTAATCATAGTTCTTAAGTTTTTGCTCCATGACCAATTAATTATGAGTCAATTTTTGTGTGTGGCAGAAAATAAGGGTCTAAATTTATGTTTTTTCTTTCTCTTTTAGCTCTTACTTTTTAGGTAAGTTCATCTGGTCATGGCCTTACTTTCTGTGTGCTGATGATATCAACATTTAATCCTTCAGCTCAGAACCCAACCCTGGTCTCCAGAATCCTTTCTCTAATAGCATACTTGACATCTTCATTTGGATGTCTGACAAGAACTTAGAACTAAGTTGTCTAAACCAAGTTACTCATCTTTCCTTCCATCCCCAAATCTGTTTCTCCTACAGTCTTTCCTTTTGTTAATGAACACTTCAGACTTTCAGATACTTAGACAAAAAACATAGAGTCAACATTTTCTCTCCTTCACATCTCATCTCAGCAAATTTTATAGACTCTGTCTTCAAAAACATACAGAATCCAATCCCTTGTCATCACTTCTGCCATACTCATCTAAATTTCTGCATTTCTTGCCAAGATAATTGCCATCAATAATAATTTTTTCCAGTTCTGCACATTCCCCTGATGTATTCTCAAGGTAGCAGCCAGAGAGAGCCTGCAAAAGTGCAAATTTGATCATGCCGTTCTTCTGCTCCAGATTTTTCAGTGGCTTCTCAACTCATTCAGAGTAAGGCCAAAATCCTTACGAAGTCCTATAATCATTTGAGTGATCTGATTTTGTCTGCCTGTCTGTCCTAAAACACCTGGCTCATCCCATGCTAGCAACATTGGCCTTTGTGTCACTTCTTGAATATGCCAAGCATTGCATCAGGGACTTCATACTTGTGTCCTTTCTTCTTGGAATGCTCTTTCTCAGATATCAACACTAAACACTACTACTCCTCAAATATCACTAAATCACTAAATCAATCCTGCCTTATTTAAAGAGAAATCTCACTTCTCCCTGCAGTTTTTAATTTTTTTTAGATTTTATTTTAGGTTCAGAGGTATATGTGCAGGTTTGTTATATAAGTAAATTGCATGGCATGGGAACTTGATGTATAGATTATTTCATCACTCGGGTGATAAGCAGAGTACCTGATACGTAACTTTTTGATCCTCACCCCCCTCCTGCCTTCCGTCTTCATGTGGGCCCTGGTGTCTGTAGTTCCCTTTTTTGTGTCCATATGTATTTAATGTTTAGCTCCCACTTGTAAGTGAGAACATGTGGTACTTGCTTTGCTGTTTCTGTTTTACATTCCCACCAGCAGTATAAAAGCATTCCCTTTCATCACAACCTTGACAGAGTCTGTTTTTTTATGTTTGTTTGTTTTTTTTGTAATAGGCATTCTGAGGGGTGTGAGAGGTTATATCATTGTGGTTTTGATTTGCATTTCTTTAATGACTCGTTCATATTGTTTCATATGCTTGTTGGCTGTGTGTATGTCTTCAACTGAAAATTGTCTATGCAGTTTATTCATTTTTAAACGGGGGTGTTTGTTTTTTGCTTGCAAAATCAAGTTCCTTATAGATTCTGGATAGGACTTTGTCAGATGCATAGTTAGCAAAATATTTCCCCCCATTCTGCAGGTTGTCTCTTTACTCTGTTGATAATTTCTTTTCTTGTGCAGAAGCTCTTTAGTTTAATTAAGTTTCATTTATCAATTTCTGTTTTTGTTGCAATTGCTTTTGGCATCTTTGTCATGAACTCTTTGCCAGGTCCTATGTCCAGAAAGGTATTTCCTAGGTTATTTTTCAGGTATTATTTTTCTTTTTACAGTTTTAGGTTTTACATTTTAGTATTTAATCCAGCTTGCTTTGATTTTTGTATATGTATAAGGAAAGCATCCAGTTTGAATCTTCTGCATGTGACTAGCCAGTTATCTCAGCATTATTTATTGAATAGGGGGTCTCTCCCCATTGCTTGTTTTTCTTAACTTTGTTGAAGATCAGATGGCTGTAGGTGGGTGGCATTATTTCCGGGCTCTCTATTCCATTTCCTTGGTCTACGTGCCTGTTTTTGTGCCATTGCCATGCTGTTTTGGTTACTGTTGCCTTGCAGTATGGTTCAAAGTTAGGTAATGTGCCTCTAGCTTTGTTCTTTTTCCTTGGGATTGCCATGGCTATTTGGGCTCTTTTTTTTTATTCCTTATGAACTTTAAAATAGTTTTTTTCTACTTTGGTGAAGAATGTCACTGGTAGTTTGTCAGAAATAGCATTGAATCTGTAAATTGCTTTAGGCAGCATGGGCATTTTAGCAGTGTTGATTCTTTCTATCCATGAGCCCGGAATCTTTTTCCACTTGTCTGTGTCATATTTGATTTCTGTGAGCAATGTTTTGTAATACTCTTTGTAGAGATATTTCACCTCCCTTGCCAGCTGTATTCCTCTATATATTGTATTCCTTTGCTGCTATTGTGAAAGGGATTGCTTTCTTTATTTGTCTCTGCTAGGATGTTGTTGATATATAGGAATGTTACTAATTTTTGTACATTGATTTTTGTATCCTGAGAATTTGCTGAGTTTGTTTATAAGATCAAGGAGATTTTGGGCAAATACTGTTGGGATTTCTAGGTATAGGATTATATTGTCTGCAAACAGGGATAGTTTGACTTCTTCTCTTCCTATTTAGATGACTTTTATTTCTTTCTCTTGCCTGATTGCTTTGGCCAGGACTTCCAGTACTATTGATTAAGAGTGGTGGGAGAAGATATCCTTGTCTTGTTCCTATCTTCCAGGGGAATACTTCCAGTTTTGCTCATTTGGTATGATGTGGCTTTGTTTGTCATAGGTGGTGCTTATTATCATGAAGTATATACCTTCAATTCCTAGTTTGTTGAGAGTTTTTAATATGAAGAGATGTTGAATTTATAGAAAGCCTTTTCTGCATCTACCGAGATAATAATGTGATTTTTGTTAATTAGTTCTGCTTATGTGATGAATCACACTTATTGATCTGCATATGCTGAAACAACCTTGCATCTTAGTGATAAAGCCTACTTGATTATGGTGGATTAGCTTTTTGATGTGCTGCTGGATTCAGTTTGCTAGTATTTTGTTGAGTACTTTTTCATCTGTGTTTATTAAGGATATTGGTCTGAAGTTTTCTCTTTTTTTTGTTATGTCTCTGCAAAGTTTTGGTATTAGGGTGCTGCTGGCTTTATAGAATGAGTTATGGAGGAGTCCCTTTTCCTCAGTTTCTTAGAATAGTTTCTGTATAAATCATACCAGTGCTTTGTTATACATTTGGTAGAATTCAGCTGTGAATCTTTCTGGTCCTGGGCTTTTTTTGGTTGGCAGGCTTCTTATTACTGATTCAATTTTGGAACTCATTATTGGTTTATTTAGGGATTCAATTTCTTCGTGGTTCAGTCTTGGAGGTTGTATATGCCCAGGAATTTATGCATTTCTTCTAAGTTTTCTAGCTTGTATGCATAGAGGTATTGACAGTAGTTTGTGAAGGTTGTTTGTATTTCAGTGGGGTCAGTGGTAATGTCCCCTTTGTCATTTCTGAAAGTATTCATTTGTATATTCTTTTTTCTTTATCATTGTGACTAGTGTTCTATCTATCTTAATTTAAAAAAACAAAAAAACAAAAAAAACAACTCCTCGGCCCACTGATCTTTTGTATGGTTTTATGCATTGCAATTTCCTTCACTTCAGTTCTGATGTTGGTTATTCCTTGTCTTCTGTTAGCTTTGGCATTGGTTTGCTCGTGGTTGTCTAGGTCTTTTTGTTGGGATGTTAGGTTGTTAATTTGAGATCTTTCTAACTTTTCAATGTGGGCATTTAGTGCTACAAACTTTCCTCTTAACACTGCCTTAGCTGTATCCCAGAAATTCTGGTATGTTGTATCTTTTTTCTCATTAGGTTCAAGAATTTCTTGGTTTCTGCCTTAATTTCATATGTACCCAAAAGTCATTCAGGAGAGGGTTGTTTAATTTCCATGTAATTGTATGGTTTTAAGCTATTGTCTTAGTATTTACTTATGTTTTTATAGGGCTGTGGTCCAAGAACATGACTGGTATATTTTTTGTTGTTTTGTATTTGCTAGGAATTGTTTTATGTTAGATTATGTGGTTCATTTTAGATTACATGCCATGTGCAGATGAGAAGAATGTGTGTTCTGTTCTTTTGGGGTGAACTGTTCGTGGTGGTCTATTAGGTTCATTTGGTCAAGTGTTTAGTTCAGATTCTGAGTACCTCTGTCAGTTTTCTGTCTTGATCATCTGTCTAATGCTGTCTGTGGGGTGTTGAATTCTCCCACTAGTGTTGTGTGTTTATCTAAGTCTTTTCATAGGTCTCTAAGAACTTGCATTATGAATCTGGGTGTTCCTATGTTGGCTGCATATATATTCAGAATAGTTAGGTCTTCTCGTGAATTGAGTCTTTTACTTTACATAATGCCCTTCCTTGTCTTTTTTGATCTTTGTTAATTTAAAGACTTTTTTTATGAAATTAGAATAGTAACTCTGTTTTTTTTTCTATTTTTTATTTGCTTGGTAGATGTTTCTTCATTCCTTTACTTTGAGCCTATGAGTGTCATTACATGTGAGATGGGTCTCTTAAGGACAGCGTACCATTAGGCTATGCTTTTTTATCCAACTTGCCACTCTTTGCTTTTTAACTGGGGCAATTAGCCTTTTTACATTCGAGGTTAGTGTTGATATGTGAAGATTTGATTGTTTCATCATGTTGTTAGCTGGTTATTAAGCAGGTTGGGTTGTGTGGTTACTTTATAGTGTTACTGATCTATGTACTTAAGTGTATTTGTGTTGTGGTCAGTAAAGATCTTTTCTTTCCATGTTTAGTGCTCCCTTCAGGACTCCTTGTGAGGCACGGCTGGTGGTAATGAAATCCCTTAGCATTTGCTTGTCTGAAAAGATCTTATTTCCCCTTCACTTATGAAGCTTAGTTTGGGTGGATAAGACATTCTTGATTAAAAATTCTTTTTAAAAAACAAAACTGCTGAATGTAAGCCCCCATTCTCTTTCTGTTTGTAGGGCTTCTACTAAAAGGTCCATTGTTAGCCTGATGGGGTTCCCTTTGTAGGTGATCTGTCCTTTCTCTTCCAGTTGCCTTTAGCATTTTTTCTTTTATTTTGAGCTTGGAGAAGCTGATGACTATGTGCCTTGGGGATGGTCTTCTTGTGAGTTTTTAGTTCCATCAGATCAGTTTGGTTCCTTCGTTGATTCTTTCCCCAGCTTGCTCAATTATGCCATGAATACTTTCCGTTGTGTTCTGAAATTCTTGATGTTAGTTTTTCAGTTCTATCAGAACACTTTTTTTTTCTTTTTTAAAATAACCATTTTGTATTTCAACTTCTGCATCATTTTATTGCATTCCTTAGAAACTTTGGATTTGGTTTTGACTTTCTCTTGAATCTCATTGATCTTCATTCCTATCCATATTCTGAATTCTATTTCTGTCATTTCTGCCTTTTCAGCCTGGTCAAGAACCATTGCTGCAGAACTAGTGTGGTTGTTTGGAGGTAAGAAGACACTCTCTGGCTTTTCGTATTGCCAGAGTTCTTGTGCTAATTCTTTCTCATCTGTGTGGGCTGATGTTCCTTGAATCTTTGAAATTGCTATACTTTGGATGGGTTCTTTTTTTTTTCTTTTATCTTCTTTGATACCCTTGGGGGTTTGATTTCGGAATAAGGTGGGTTTCATTTACTAGCTTTGTTTATGGTAGATTTTGGGGGTGCCAAGGATCAGCTCAGCACTCCTGTGCTGAATGCTCTAACTCGGAGGCTAGTATTGGGCCCCTGGCTTTGCTCTCTTTCCCCTCAAGGTTGGGAATCTGCTATGCTGGAAGGGCTATTGTGTTCCTGGATTGCTGGTTACGATACTCTGAAGGATGGTGCCAGCCTAAGCACTTTGTTGGGCAGTGGCATTCTGGTTCATCCTTGTTCACACATGCCAGCAGCATCAATAGTGTGGCAGAGTACACACTCATAGACTGGGGTGGGGTGCAGGTGGATCCAAGGCTGCTAGCCTCTATAAGGACATTGGCAGTAGCCTAAATTCATTTTTATGCATGAGAATATTCATTTTGTCCAGCATCATTTATTGATAAAAATGATTCTTATTTAATTGCAATGGTATGGTTTTTCAAATTAGCTGATAATAAATGTTGTTACTAATTTGTGGACTCTTAATTGTGTTTCATTATTCTTGTCTATAATATTAAAAATGCCAGTGTCCTCATGATTAGTCCAGCTTTTAGCAAACTTTGAAATGAGAAACTGTAATCCCCCTACTTTGTTCTTTTTAAATTATTTCTCTAGGTGCTCTTGTCACTTGGCATTTCCAGATACATTTTAGGAGTAGTGTTTTTTATTGTCTACCAAAAAGCCTGCCAGAATTTGATAGAGATTGCATTAAATATATAAGTTGACTCTTCACCTATAAAGACTCTCTTTGTGCTGGATTTTAGTTTAGCTGGCCCTCCTTATTTGCACAGCTCTCTGATGAATTGAAAATATAATTTTGGCCTTGTATTTATCTTATCCCAGCTGTTGCAGAAGAATATTTTACCTTCTTGAACCTGCTGTATCTACTCAAAAGTGGAAGTTTTCACAGGTAACTTCTACATATCCAGTAACACAGGATCAAATGAAAAACTAGCAACACTTGGTTTCTGCCTGTATCAGACAGGTGAAATTGAAAGCAGTTATACAAATAGTATACTAACTCCTCATAAAGCCTACTCAAGGAGGGTATTGTTATTGTGTGCATTTTACAGATGGCTATACTAAGGCTGATAGTAGTTGTAAAATATAGTCTAAGTTCATATCTATATGAAACAGAGTATCTGGGTTTCTGTCCTGGCCATCAGACTTGAAGATCCTTTCTTAGAAACAATTATATTATCAAAACTGAAAAGAAATACAATCCAAGGCTGGAGTCTTATTTTAGCATCTATTAATCTTAAGCCATTAAGTAATCAAAAATAAATTTAAAAAAATTATATTCAAATATCACATGTAGAGAAGTCTAGTTTCTTCAATGGAAAACACATGTTTTTTAAGTGCTCAAGGAATATTTACAAAATTGCTTAATATTTTTAATTAAATAATTAATATTTAAAGACTTAATAGACTTGTTCTCAGCAAACTAGCACAACGACAAAAAACCAAACACCGCATGTTCTCACTCATAGGTAGGAATTGAACAATGAGAACACATGGACACAGGAAGGGGAACATCACACTCTGGGGACTGTTGTGGGGTGGAGGGGGGCGGAGAGATAGCATTAGGAGATATACCTAATGCTAAATGACGAGTTAATGGGTGCAGCACACCAACATGGCACATGTATACATATGTAACAAACCTGCACGTTGTGCACATGTACCCTAAAACAAAGTATAATAAAAAATAGAAAAAAAAAGACTTAATAGACTCAAAAGAATAACTTACTCATAGACCTAAGCATGAGAGCTCAGTTTGATAAATGTTGAAAATGGGCTAAAAAGCATGAGTAGGAAAATAGGGCCTTTTCAAAGTACATGACCTCCCTGAAATTTATTTTTCATTTTGAAAATTATAGGACAATAATTCCTCCCATCCACGTGGTGTGTGTGTGTGTGTGTGTGGTGGGGGGGTGCTTTGTACGTGTTAATTGGCTTGTTAACAATAAGGTTATACAGAGGTATTAGCAGCAACCAGATTTTAAAGAGTACTGGCCTTCCTAGAGTTCCCAAAAAACTCTTGAATGCATTTGATAGGAAAAGTTGGATTCTGTCTACATAAATCTGGTACTGAGAAAAACAAATTCACTTTGGCCATGATTCTAGTTACGACCAAACTCCCTCCAAAAATGTAGATATCCAATATATAATCTATGTATTGGGTTTTAAAATTTTCCTAACAACTGATGTTGCCGAACAAAAATTATGGAGAAGTTAAAGAGGGAAAAAATTGCAAAACAATGAAAGAGAATATGTCTTCATTTGCATGCTTGCAAATGAGAAATCAGCTTTTACTTCAACATCATTATGAAAAATTTTATCGAATTTTTTCAAAAGAAAAAATAGAAAGAACAGACGGTGTATGAACAGTAGTTAACTTGAGCTGTTCTGAGAATAACATATTTTCCATAAAGACAGCACTGAACTCATCTATAAGCATGCGCTGCTGCTTTACTGTTTGACGTTGGTCACACAACTGAATTTAAAACATCAAAAATGTTAGTGCACATTCAGAATTCAGGTACACATAGAGTTTAAGGTCAGGACCTTAAGGGGGATCATGACCAGTGATATCAGACGTGCCTTTTTTGAAGGTGTGTTTGTTTAGTTAACGGGAAGTTTACCACCAATCATTTTTTTCCATACTAGTAACGGTAGAATTTGTATTTCCTCGTGATACCTACATTAAATGCATAAACATTTTTATATTTCAACACTTTGTATGAGTCCTTTCAGGGCCTGTTAAACACTCCAAATTTCCCTTGCAATATGCCAATAACTAATCATATTTTCTCAAAATCATTTGACATAATGTTTGATTGAAGGAATATCTCTGGTATAATTATATTTGCTGATATCAAATGAGAATGTGAAACTTCATGAAAAATGATTAGAAAATTTAATAATAGAATATGAATAAGTGCATAAAATATACAATTCATTCTTAAGAAATGTGTATAAAATCACAATCATAGAATGATAAAAGAGTAATATGTAATTTTTGAACTAAAGTTACGTTTTAAAATTGAATAGAAAAAGAATTATAAAATGTTAAGTTTAATAATTTTTATATAAATATAAAAGTGTGAAAATTATTCTGATATTACTAATTTTGAAAAGGACAAGAAGAAATGAGAATTTTCAAACACTGCTCCTAGAAGTACAAATTGATATAACTCCTTGGCTTCGTATGACATTATCTGATGAAGATGAAGGAGCACATCTTAAGACTCAGTACAGGTACTCTTACCAGAAAATGTATACACACACATGAATATCACTGTGCTTTCACAGCTAAAGTTGAGAAGTTTCTCAAATGTCCATCAGTGATAAAATAGATACATAAATTATAGCATACCTATATAATACTATATTACTATACAGTAATCAAAATGAACCAACTAGAGAGACATGTTTACAAAAAATGTATATAACAAAGAAAATAAACAAATTTGAGCTGATTAGATAATACTCACAAATGTAAGAGGATCTATCAATAGTGAAAAAACATTCATTTTAATTCCATTTATATAAAGTTTTCAAAAATATATCTTTAACACATTGCAATTTATTACACTGGTGACAAAACTCTAAAGTGAAACATATGAGTGACTATTACAACAATATGGACGGTAGCGAGGAGGAAAACAAGAGAATGGGATCAACAAGAAGGCGTATATGGGGAATGTCTGGATGGCTGGAAAATTCTATTTTTTGACCAAGATGTGTTAAACACGGGGGGTAAAATTATAATTTTTTCTCATACTGTGCTTTTAGGTTTTGTTGCTTTCTGTCTGTATGCTATGTTCCACAATAATAAAAATATTTAAAAGGCAAAAAAAGTAAAATAATGAATATAAAATTACACTGAAACTACATATTCTCATAGATAGAATTATAATTATTAGAGTTTTTGCTGAATGAAGTCAAATAGACTATTATAGTAGTTATAAATGCAAGTTAAAATTTTAGGGCTGGGCACGGTGGCTCACGCCTGTAATCCCAGCATTTTGGGAGGCTGAGGCGGGTGGATCACCTGAGGTCAGGAGTTCAAGACCAGCCTGGCCAACATGGTGAAAGCCCGTATCTACTAAAAAATATAAAAAATTAGCTGGGCGTGGTGGCAGGCGCCTGTAATCCCAACTACTAGGGAGGCTGAGGCAGGCGAATCGCTTCAACCTGGGAGGCGGAGGTTATAGTGGGCTGAAATTGTGCCATTGCATTCCAGCCTGGGCAACAAGAATGAAACTCCATCTCAAAAAAAAATTAAACTTTTCTTTAATTTTAAAAATAATATATAAGCAAGAACTATAAATTCAAATTCTTAATGCTAATCTTAATTTGAACCATCAAATTTTGAATATTGATATATTGCTGGACACCTTTTGTTCTTATTTCCAGTTTAATTATTTGCAATGCACAAAGTGACAGAAATTACTGAATTTTCAATAAATTATAATACTGTTGATATTAAATATATGGGACAATTCTCCCTAAATTTATCCTTTTTTTTTCTTTTTTGTTTTGTTTTTATTTTATTTTATTTATTTTTTATTATTATTATACTTTAGGTTTTATGGTACATGTGCGCAATGTGCAAGTAAGTTACATATGTATACATGTGCCATGCTGGTGCGCTGCACCCACTAACTCGTCATCTAGCATTAGGTATATCAAATAAAATAATTTCAGTCATATTGTTACCATTCAAAAATCACAGTATGTGCACACATATGTGTTAGAAAAAATGTTTCATTTCTATAATTTTTTGGCTCTCTATTAGAGAAAACACTGGAAAGTTAAATGTGTTAAAGTGTAGAACTTATTTAGTGTAATCTTTGGGTATATTTCTGTATATGTAGTGCTGCATTGCTTGCTATAATAAAATACTCCAAGGAACCAGGTGCAGTGGCTCACACCTGTAATCCTAGCACTTTGGGAGGCTGAGACAGGCAGATCACTTGAGGTCAGGAGTTCAAGACTAGCCTGGCCAACATGGCAAAACCCCATCTCTGCTAAAAAATACAAAAATTAGCCTGTGTGGTGGTGGACGCCTTTAATCCCAGCTGCTCAGGAGGCTGAGGCAAGGAGAATCACTTGAACCTGGGAGTCAGAGGTTGCAGTGAGCCGAGATTGCACTCTAGCCTGGGCAACAGAGTGAGACTCCATCTCAAAATAAAATAAAATAAATAAAATAAAATAAAATAAAATACTCCATATTTCATCACAGTAGCTGAGAATGTAAATAACCATTTGAAAGAATTTGGCTTGCTAATGATGCTACTGACACATATAATAAAGTTTATGTACTGTATAATTGCACAGAGTATTTGTACATGTTCATATGAAAATGCAAAACAACAACAACAACAAAAAACCAAAGAGCAAGTGCTATTTGTTGGAAGTCATGTTTGCCATGATTTTTAGAATTTAATAAAAGAAAAAAATGGCAAGCAAATTATTGGAAATATGTTGGTTTAAAGTTGTCATTGTTGAAATACTATGCGAAGGTGATAGGAACAGGAGGCTGGGAAATTCTAGACAGAAAAGGGCGGGTCCTCAGCTAAAGCCCCACTCTCAAGCCTAATAGCCTGAGACTGTGGCCCAAAGGGAGTACTTCTAACCCTGTTTTCCCACTCAAATGTGCCTTTTTTGGCCTGCCCCACTCCTCATCCTATGCCCATAAAACCCCAGGCTCCGCCGGTAGTGGGAAGTGGCTGAAGATCTAGAGGAGAAGCAGCTCAATGTTACAGACTATGGTGGGATGTCGGAGAGAAGTGGCTTGACTTCAGAGGGACAGGTTGAAGGCGTGACTTTCGAGAAGAGTCTGGATGGAGACAGCCGGACTTCAGGGGAAGATTACCTTCCTGCTTCTCATTCCCTTCCCAGCTCGCCTTCCTGCTGAGAGTCACTTCCATCAACAATAAAATCTCCCGCATTTACCATCCTCCAATTCGGTTGTGCAACCTCATTTTTCTTGGAAGCTGGACAAGAGCTCAGGAGCCAGGAATGCAGATACAAAAGGTTGTTACACTGAACCTCTGCCCTTGCTGGCAAGAGGCAGCCGCCTGAAGCGAAAAGGCAAAGGGCCCACTGAGCTACTAACACTTAAGCCGTCTGCAGATAACAGAGCTAAAAGAGCACTGTAACACCCTCCCCCTCGAGGTTTCGGGGGTGGCGGCACCCCCCTAGATGCTGCTGCGGGGCCTGCACAGAATTTGTTCCTGCTGGCATCCAAAAGTGCTCCTGCATCTGTTGACCTGTGTGCTCCCTCCCATGAGGGGTGGGCGCAGTGGGTCCCAGCGAGTGGATTTCACCCCTGCCAGCCCTAAAGCAGCTGGCTGGTTCCAGCGTCAGTGCGCCCCAGTTCCCTCCCATGAAGGGGTCAGGGAAATGTCCTCCATCAGAGGTATTGTTCCAGTCTAAGCCCTGATGCTGAGAATAATATGAGAATCATAAAGCCAGGAGAAAGAATAATTGTGTTATCCCATTACCCTGAATTGTAGCACTTAGAAAAATGAATGAAGTCACATTTATTAGACAGCATTCTACCTTGTAGCTATCATCATCATCTCTATCTACATCTATCCCATTAAATAATTTACTTTTTGAAATATGTACATTCATAAATTGGATAATGCCTATGTAATTTAAAAAAAGAATGGGTATTATGGGTAAGTTACATTAGTAAACGGTAAAGTTCAAGTCAAGCTAAATACATTTAGATTTAGAAATTAAGTTTAGTTTAAAATACATTGCTTAAGAAAATAGTTATTTATGGATGACCTTAAACTAATCCAAGGAACACTATAATAAAGATTTAGTTTTCAACATAAATACTATTCTTTAATCAGAGAGATAAACCATTTCATGATCAATCTGTTATTTTTATTTATTTATTATTTTTATTATTTATTTATTTTTCTTTTGAGATGGAGTCTCGCTCTCTAGCCCAGGCTGGAGTGCAGTGGCGCCATCTCAGCTCACTGCAACCTCTGCCTCTTGGGTTCAAGCGATTCTCCTGCCTCAGCCTCCTGAGTAGCTGAGATGACAGGCACGTGCCACCACAACCTAATCTCTTATTTTTAAAGACAGGATTTTAGGACTAAACAAATCAAATGTAAGTTCCCCCTCACATCTTTGATCTCTCACTTGGGTAATGATGCAGCTTGAAAGCACAGAGCCCCATTTCTACATTACAAGCAAAATAAAAGTTAATTCATGGAATACAATGGTGTATCTGTAATTGAGGTAGTATATTTTATTTATTGGAACGGCATTTTGAGATCCAGTGCTGTTCATTGAATTTCCCTGTAAGGAGAGTTTGAGGTGAGGACTCATCAAGCTGCTATCCCAAAAACAAAACAAAACAAAACAAAAAGCTAATCACATGAAATCAATTTCCTGTTTCTTCCAACTTGCAGGATAAGGCCTAGACGAAGCTTTTATTGTTTTCTGTGACCCAAGTGTTGGGAACAGTAGAAAATTGTTAACAGGTGTGAAGAAACATTTAGGGGCTTGAAAAGCAGCATGGGGGTGGACCTAGGCTCTTTGCAATGTTCCACATCTTGCCCTACATGATGGTTACATGAGTGTTTATAATACATTGCTGTGTTTACCATTTTTACTTTGACTCATTTCTAAGTGTGCATTATAATTTTAAAAATTATGTATTAGGAGAAGTACACCATAAAAATTATTGGTTGCTCATTATATACCTAGGAAAAAATTCACTATTTATATATCTTTACATACAACTGTAAGAGAGTTGAAGTAGAAACTTTATTTTAGGTACAACATGTAGAAATAAGAGAAGCTGTTACCTGAAGTACCCAGATCTTTCCAAAGGTTTTTTTCCACTTTTTCATTTTTTTTTTTTTTTTTTAGGTGGAGTCTTGCTCTGTCGCCCAGGCTGGAGTGTGGTGGCGCCATCTCCCCTCACTGCAAGCTCCCCCTCCTGGGTTCACGCCATTCTCCTGCCTCAGCCTCCCGAGTAGCTGGAACTACAGGCGCCCACCACCATACCAGGCTAATTTTTTGTATTTTTTGTAGAGACGGGGTTTCAGTGTGTTAGCCAGGATGGTCTCGATCTCCTGACCTCTTGATCTGCCCACCACAGCCTTCCAAAGTGCTGAGATTACAGGCGTGAGCCACCGCGCCCAGTCTCTACCTTTAGTTATCTACCTTGCATGACAAAACTTTGCCATTCCTTATCTATTTTTCTTTTGGCTCCTGTATTCCTGACACAACAAGGGTAGACATATTTCCCACACGCTTGGTTTAGCAGAGTACCTATATCAGTTAGGTTTTTCTGCCAGAGAAACCTCTCTAACTCTACATTGCATATTGATATCTCACATGTCTTTGGATTCAGTTTTTCTAAGCTGGGTTTGGTGGATGGTTCTGGTGATATGAGATGGGCCAAGTTCTGCGTCTTGGAATTAGTTAGAGTTTGGACAATTTAGGCTGGATAAGGCAGGGACAAACTGACTCCATTATTTTCTCATTCTCCTTCTGGGAACAGTGTAGTAGCCAGGCAATGTTCTCATAATAAACACAAAAGGAAAAGAAACTCCAGTGTGGAAACCATCTCAAACCTCTGTGTGAAGTCTACCAATTTTCTGTTAACCAAAGCAAGCTATGTGAGTGTGCTCAGAGTCCAGGGGCCACCCTGTCTGTGATGGGAAAATACTACAAGATTATATGTCAAATAATGGGATACTCAGGAATATTTACGAAAATGTTGAATATTCTAATGAAATAACAAATATTTAGACATTAAATGGACTTGAGAGTAACTTTACCAAGGGTCTAAGTATGAGAGATACGTTTGATATATTTTTATGGGCTGAAAACCCTGAGTGGGAAAATAGGACTAATTCCACCAGGATGACCTCCTGGAAATACATTTTCCATTTTGGAAATTATTTTAAAAATTCATTTTTTTCTGGAGGGGTGTGTGTATGTGTGTGTGTCTGTCTATGTGTGTATGTTTTATGAGCTTATTAACAATAATGTCATACAAAAGTACTGGTTAGCAGGAATAAGATTTTAAGGTGTATTGGCATTCCCACAGTTCCCAAGAAAATTTTCAATGATTTTGATTAAAAAGTTTGGATTTTGTCTATTTAAATCTAGCATAAAAATTGGTCATGGTGATGATCCTAGTTATGACTAATCTCCCTTTAAGATTTAGGCATTTACTTGTATAAACTATGTGGTACATTTTCCATAGCAAACAGCTAAAGTTGCTGAACACAAATTATGCAGAAGTGAAACGAGGAAACCATTGCAAAACATTGAAAGAGAATATGTCTTTATTTGCATGCTGGCAAATGAAAATTCCGGTTTCACTTCTACTTCAGTATCTAACAAGTCTGTAACAAGAAGGGACATTGAATGAATGAGTTAAGTTGAGCTGTTTGAAAATTAGAATGTTTTCCATAAATACAGTATCGAACTCATCAATTAGCATAAACTGCTACTTTCTTGTTTGACACTGGTCACAGTATTTGAAAGTAAAAAGAATGTTACTGCACATTCAGAAATCAGGTGCACATAAAATTTAAGGTCAGGCTATTAAAGGAATCACAGCCAGTGTTGTTAGGCCTTCATTTTTTCTATCTTTTTGTCTGTTCAGACACGATAACTTTTCTACCCATCATTTTTTCCATTCTAGAAGTGGTTACATTTGTTCTTGGAAATTTTGCTAATGGCTTCATAGCATTGGTAAATTCCATTGAGTGGGTCAAGAGACAAAAGATCTCCTTTGCTGACCAAATTCTCACTGCTCTGGCAGTCTCCAGAATGGGTTTGCTCTGGGTAATATTATTACATTGGAATGCAACTGTTTTGAATCCAGGTTTACATAGTTTAGGAGTAAGAATTACTACTATTAATGCCTGGGCTGTAACCAACCATTTCCGCATCTGGATTGCTACTAGCCTCAGCATATTTTATTTGCTCAAGATTGCCAATTTCTCCAACTTTATTTTTCTTCACTTAAAAAGGAGAATTAAGAGTGTCATTCCAGTGATACTATTGGGGTCTTTGTTATTTTTGGTTTGCCATATTGTTGTGGTAAACATGGATGAGAGTATGTGGACAAAAGAATATGAAGGAAACGTGAGTTGGGAGATCAAATTGAGTGATCCAACGCACCTTTCAGAAATGACTCTAACCATGCTTGCAAACTTAATACCCTTTACTCTGTCCCTGTTATCTTTTCTGCTCTTAATCTGTTCTTTGAGTAAACATCTCAAGAAGATGCAGCTCCATGGCAAAGGATCTCCAGATTCCAACACCAAGGTCCACATAAAAGTTTTGCAAATGGTGATCTCCTTCCTCTTGTTATTTGCTGTTTACTTTCTGTCCCCAATCACATCGATTTGGAAGTTTAGAAGGAGGCTGCAGAATGAACCTGTCCTCATGCTCTGCCAAACTACTGCAATTATATATCCTTCATTTCATTCATTCATCCTAATCTGGGGAAGCAAGAAGCTAAAACAGACCTTTCTTTTGATTTTGTGTCAGATTAAGTGCTGAGTAAAAGACCTGAAACTCTCAAATTTCTAGATTCACAAGTGGGACATTGTGTGTCTCCAAGAGAAAACAAACTGATGTTGTCTGGAACATTTTATACTTTCTACTGGTTTTTCTGTATTGTATGTTTTTGAGTAATTTCCAAAAGTATATCTAGAAAAGTCTTTTACCTAAAGTTAGTGTAAAAAGTATCTATATATGCATGTGTATGTGTATATGAAACACTTAGAGTGACAATAACATAACCTTAATCATTTTTTACAAACTGCCAAATTATAGAAAACATTGTAAGAAATTTTTCAGAATCATGAAGCCATGTGTATTCACAATACAGTTCATATTATCATGTTTCATTTGAAAAATTTATGATCTCTATTTATAATTGTTAAGAACTTACATCTTATTTCACAAAATCATTGCTCTTTTCCACTGCTATTTGTACCATACATATGTACCATACCGTGCTTAAACATGATTATTTGAACATCTAGTTTTTTAGACGGTATGAGCATTCTAATCTAAATCAATAATGAGGTTTTATCTTTGGGGTAGTTTTTGTTTCATAATGAATTCTAATTTTATGTTTAATTTAAAGCAAACTATTGTTAGAAAACTATGCACAAAATAAAATTGAAGAATGACAAATGTATTTGGAATACATTTTGTATATGTCTACCATAATCAGTACTGAGGAATATTAGATTTTATACCAATATGTGAACAACTGAGAAAAAAGTCATATCTGTAATAGGGATGAAGAAAGAAACACAATGCTGACCTCTTAAGTGCTGTCATAAGTCTCCATATACAGTTAGAAAAGTCATTTCTTCCAGTTTTTGAGATAAAGAAAACCTATTTTGAAATTGAGATCTGATACCAAATATTTCCGTTTTTTTCCTAAACTACTTCAGAGCCCCTGAATTGTCAATTATCTCCACTATCTTCCACATTTAAAAATCTTTTTAAACATCACATAAATGAACTCAAATCTTTATTACTTGAAAAAATACTCAATGTAAAAACAGTATAGAAATTATGAAAATCATTTGAATTATATTTCCTGCAAATTTTAAAATGACATCTATGAAATCTATGTATTGATGATAGGAAATGATTTAAATATATGTTTTATTATAATCTAGTTGCAAATAATGCAGTGAGAGAAAGTGTGTTGACATATTCAGTGATAGCAAGTTCTATTATAGAAAAAATGTATAGCATCATTAAACAAGTAAATTCTACAGACTGTATCAATTCTTGGAGTTATGAAATTTTAACAATGTTATCTAAACCTTGAGATAAATCATTTGATTTAGTTGTTTGTTTATTATTTATCTTTCCTGGTACAATGTAAGCACCATAAAAACAAAGATTCTGGCCAGGCTCGGTTTCTCACGCCTGTAATCCCAGCACTTTGGGAGGCCAAGGCAGGCAGATCACGAGGTCAGGAGATCGAGACCACCCTGGCTAACACGGTGAAACCCGGTTTCTACTAAAAATACAAAAAAATTAGCCGGGCGTAGTGGCGGGCACCTGTAGTCCCAGCTACTCCGGAGGCTGAGGCAGGAGAATGGCGTGAACCCAGGAGGTGGAGTTTGCAGAGAGCGGAGATGGCGCCACTGCACTCCAGCCTGGGCAACAGAGCAAAACTCCGTCTCAAAAAAAACAAAACAAAACAACAACAACAACAAACAGAGATCCTGTAGACCTTGCTTATCGTTGACTCCCAGGACCTAAAAGACCTCATAAAAAATAGATAGCCAAAAATATTTTGATGAACAAATGAATTAGTGAATACATTAATAAATTATATATATTGGGGTGGTGAACCAATGAAAATGAAACTCATCACGAAATCTACAGTTGCATGAATTTGCCTATTCTGGCTTCTGGTTGAGATGACAGGATTATCTAAGAAGAAGCATTTTTCAGAGTAAAAGTGTGGTTATTCCATACTTGTAGGGGAAATATCGCTATAATAGAGCCTTGATGCAGCTATATCAGACGAAAAACATGGAGACAAGGTGGAACATCAAAATCAGATGGCACCTACTACAATACCTTCAAAAAAGCATAAAAAAGATTTTTGGATATTTGTATATATTTTCTCGATTGTGAATGATATATTTGTATTGTGATATTTCTAGCTGGTTATTACGTAAAAAATGGCATTTCAATTTTAAAAATTGAGTTAGTTATGAATTACCTTACTAAAATGTGATTTTATACAATATTTTTAATATCTTTTCTAAATGAACATTTTAATTGCCACATTATAAAATCACAGAAAAGTGAGTGAAAAATAAATTATACCACTGAATGAATATCTTAGCTTTGGGGGTCTAGAACTAGAGCCAATGTCTGATATTAAAGTGATAACATTTCTTTGGAAGGTAAGTCCAGAGCAGCAATGGCAGGGACACATGGAAATTGAGGCAAGAGCACGTGGAAATTGAGGCAAGAGCAGATGTGAAAGAACGTGTTGGGATGTATTGTAACAATGTGTTGTGTGTATGTGACTGTGTTGTGGCCACTTCATTATAAGGTGAGAGAGACAGCATGGTGGTCATCAGATACATGCACTTGGACCCCAGTACTTTTCCAGAAAGGCTACAAGGGGATACCACAGCCAGCATTAGTCCATGGAAGCGAGAGAGGAGGGAGAATGTATCTGTTCAGCTGTCTTCTGTCTTCTATTTCCCATTGGCCAGGGTTTCTCTGAAGCAGAACTACCATCTCTTCCGTTCTGCTTTCCATCATCTAGTCCGTTGGTGGCTTTTATGAAAGACAGACCTCATGCCCACAGTGTGGTGTTCCATTCAAGTCCCTATAGGAAGGATGGTAGGATGATCTGGATCAGGCAAGGTGCTGGCCTAGAGAATAAGAGACAGTTAAGGGAATCTGAGGAAGCACATGTTTAAGTCCAATACCGTCTACTCCTTGTACCACTCGGATTTGCTCATGTCTTCCAATCATGGCTGGCTTTATGGGCATATGATTTCCACTGTTGCACAGGGTCTTGTGCTTAGAGGTGCTCGTGCTTAGAGAGGCAATGGTTAGTCTTCCTGTTGCATGCTCTATTAGCAGCATTGAACCTGGTTTATTTGGGGGATGCTGCCATCTTCTGATTTTATCATTGTTCACTGGGCACCTCTTCTCAATCTCCTTTGCTGGTTCTTTCTCTTGTGTCTAATCTTCTGCACCTGCTGTTTTGTTTTTGAGACAGAGGGCACGCCTCTGCTGAAGAGGGAATGGTCTTGCACTAATTCCCTAGGGGTTTTCTCTCCCTTCTCCTATGGATTTGTCAGAGACTTGGACAGAGTCCTATAATGCCCACTATGCATGCCTCTAGCATGTTTGAATTCTGCTGGATCATTTGGCACAATGGGCAGAGCAGCTTAGGCCAGACCCTATAGCTGCTATGGAGCCCTTTTTTGTTCTGGGTTCCACTTGAGAACAGCAGCCTTTGGAAACTCCATTAGTGAGTTCAGAGCAATATCCTCAAATGAGGAATACGTTGACTCCAAAATCCCAATAGGCCCAAAAAACACTGTACCTCTTTTTTAGTGAGAAGAATTATGTATCAGGAAACATGCCATTTACTTTAAAAAGGATGTTTTGACACAAGGACCAGGAACATTGGACCTCTAAAAACACCATCTATGTTATAAGTCCCTGAAACTGCTGAGGTTTGTGTCTCTCTTCTTCTGGTATTTTACTTCTGTTCAAAGAAATACTATTTTACTATATTTAAGGAACTTGCCACTTCCTGCTTATGAATACCAATTAAAGTAATATTATTAGTATATTGAGTTAGCATGATGTTTTGCAAAATGCCAATTAAACTGAAAACAGAAGTGACACAGCTCTGACATAAAACAGTGAAGCAGTGCTTTTGTTCTTACCCCAACAAACAAATTGTTTTGATTTTCTCTCACAAAGGGTGTAGATTTAAAAACATTCGCCAAATCAAAAGCCACATACAAAGTACCGGAAACCACGTTCTGCTCAGTGAAGGTACCGCATCCTAGAGAGCATCTGCAAGTGCGATTTAAGTTTATGCTAATGTGCATTCATCTTATAAACCATCTGGTTTTGGCAGAGGCCAGATAGGTTAACTGAATAGGGATATAAAATGTACTACCACCCCCAGTGTTCATTATCAAGAGGACTTAAGCTTCCTTTCAGTCGTTTATCTCTGCTTCTGTGAATTGGCTCAGTCCTGAGAACTGGCTGAGGGTCTTTGATTTGTCACATCAGAGGCTGACCTCAGGACTCAGCTTTTTCAACTCTGTTTTCCTCTTGGTTTATAGTTATTTAGCAAAGTATGAAGCCTCTTCAACTATTGGCCTATCAGCCCAATCCAATGAGGCTGTTGCTGTCACCACTCCATTAAATCTGACATTTGTTAAGATCACCAGTGAGTGCATGTTGCCAATGGTTAGTCTTCATGTTGCATGCTCTATTAGCAACATTGAACATGGTTTACTGGGGGGATGCTGCCCTCTTCTGATTTTATCGTTGTTCACTGGGCACCTCTTCTCAATCTCCTTTGCTAGTTCTTTCTCTTGCCTCTAAACTGAAAATGTCACACTGCCCAAGGTCTCAATTCTTCAATCTTTAATCAATCAGGCTTGTTTTGTTGGTGATCTCATGCAGTCTCCTTACTGATAATGTAGCCAAATGGTTCAATAGAGAGGAATAAGGCTGATTATTCATCTATATATTCATATATATCATTTTAATATAGCAATGCAGATATTGGCAGATTGATACATGGGGGATTTTAATTATATGATGATCTATATATAATTAGATAATGATATAAGTGAAGAAATACATAGATAGAATTATGGTTTACTAACCCATTTTTGATTTCTTGCATTTTGTACAATGTCTCAGTATCTGTTAGCATCTTATTTCTTAAGTTTTTTTCTCTATGATCAATTACTTATGAGTTAAGGGCCTAAGTTTACTTTTTTTTCCTTCTCTTTTAACTCCCGCTTCTTAGGTAAGCTCATCTACTCATGGCCTTACTTATTTTCTGTGTGCTGATGATGCCAACATTTAATCTTTCAGCTGAGATCTCAACGCTGGTCTCTGGAATCCTTTCTCTAATAGCCTATTTGACATCTTCATTTGGATGCCTAACAAGAGCTTGAACTAACATGTCCAAATCAAAATACTGTTCTTCCCCCAATTGTCAGATTTGTTTCTTCTACAGTCTTTCCCTCTTCTGCTAATGACTACTTCAGACTTTCAGATGCTTAGACTAAAAAAATGGAGTCAACATTTTCTCTCTTTCAGAACTCATCTCTAAGGCATCAGCAAATTTTGTTGACTCTACCCTCAAAAACATACAGAATCCAATCCCTTGTCATCACTCTGCCATACTAGTCTAAACTGCCGCATATCTTGCCAGGATATTTGCCATGAGTTTCTAATTATTCTTTCTAGTTCTGCACATCCTTTTATCCTGATGTATTCTCAAGGCAGCAGCCAGAGAGAACCTGTAAAAATGCAAATTTGATCATGCCATTCTTCTCCTCCATATTTTTCAGTGGCTTTCATCTAATTCAGAGTAAAGGCCAAATCCTTACAAAGTCTTATAATCATTTGAATGATCTGATTTTGTCTGCCTGTGTGTCCTAAAACACCTGGCTTATCCCATGCTAACAACACTGGCCTTTGTGTCACTTCTTGAATATGCCAAGCATTGCCTCAGGGACTTCATACTTGTGTCCCTTCTTCTTGGATTGCTCTTTCTCAGATATCAACACTGAACATTATCACTCCTCAGATATCACTGAATCATTGAGGCCTCCAATACTACCTTATTTAAAGAGAAATCTCACTTCACTTTGCAGTTTTTTTTTTTCTTTTTTTAGCTTTTATTTTAGATTCTGGGGTTCATGTGCAGGTTTGTTATGTAAGTAAATTGCACGTCTCAGGCACATCGTGTACAGATTATTTTGTCACTCGGGTGGTAAGCAGAGTACCTGATAGGTATCTCTTTTATCTTCACTCTCCTCCTTCTCTCTGTTCACATAGACCCTGGTGTCTGTTGTTCCCTTCTTTGTGTCCATCTGTACTCAATGTTTAGCACCCACTTATAAGTGAGAACATGTGGTATTTGTTTTCTCTTTCCATGTTTGTTGGCTCAGGATCACGGCCTCCAGCTCCACCCATGTTGCTACATCATCTTGTTTTTTTTCTAATGACTGCATAGTATTCCATGGTGTATATGTACCATATTTTCTTTATCCAGTCTACTATTTATGGGCATTTAGGTTTATTCCATGTCTTTGCTATTATGAATAGTTCTGTCATGAATATTTGCATGCATGTGTCTTTATGGTATAACAATTTATATTTCTTTGGATATATGTCCAATAATGGAATTGCTGGTTTGAATGGTAATTCTGTTTTAAGTTCTTTGGAAAATTGCCATACTGATTTCCACAATGGCTAGACTAATTTACCTTCCCACCAGCAGTGTGAAAGCATTCCCTTTCACCACAATCTTGCCAGAATCTGTTGGTTTTTTTTGAGTTTTTAGTAATAGCTATTCTGACTGGTATGAGATGGTATCTCATTGTGGTTTTGAATCGCATTTCTTTAATGATTAGTTGTATTGAGCATTTTTTCATGTGTTTGTTGGCTGAGTGTATGTCTTCACTTGAAAATTGTTCATGTCCTTTATCAAATTTTTAACGGTGGTATTTGTTTTTTGCTTGTAAATGTAAATTCATTGTATGTTCCAGATATTACGCCTTTGTCAGTTACATAGTTCACAAAATATTTTCTCCCATTCTGCAGGTCTCTGTTTACTCTGTTGATAGTTTCTTTTCTTGTGCAGAAGCTCTTCAGTTTAATTAGGTTCCACTTTTCAATTTTTGTTTTTGTTGCAATTGATTTTGGTGTCTTTGCCATGAAATCTTTGCCAGGTCCTATGTCCAGAATGGTGTTTACCAGGTTATGTTTCCGTTTTTTAAAGAAATAGTTTTAGGTTTTACATTTTATTATTTAACCCAGCTTGCATTGATTTTTCTGTATGTATAAGGAAGGTGTCCAGTTTCCATCTTCTGCACATGGCTATCCAGTTATCCCAGCACCATTTATAGAGTAGGGAGTCTCTCCTCATTGCTTGTTTTTGTTAACTTTGTTGAAGATTAGATGGTTGTAGGTGGGTGGCATTATTTCTGGGGTCTCTATTCTGTTCCCTTGGTCTACGTGCCTGTTTTTGTACCAGTACCATGCTGTTTTAGTCTCTGTATCCTTGTAGTATGGTTCAAAGTCAGGTGATGTTATACCTCCTGCTTTGTTCTTTTTGTTTGGTATTGTCTTGGCTATTTGGGCTGTTTTTTTCATTCCCAATGAATTTTAAAATAGTTTGTTTCTAATTTTGTGAAGAATATCAATGACAATTTGACAGGAATAGCACTGAATCTGTAAATTGGTTTGGGCAGTATGGGCATTTAAACAATATTTATTCTTCCCATCCATGAGCCTGGAACATTTTCCCATTTGTCTGTGTCTTATTGGATTTAATTGAATAGTCTCTTGTAATATTCTTTGTAGAGATATTTCACCTCCCTGGTCAGCTGTATTCCTATATTTTTTATTTTTTGTGACTATTGTGAAAGGGATTGCCTTCTTGATTTGTCTTTGCTTGAATTTTGTTGATATAGGAATGCTACTAATTTTTGTACATTGATTTTGTATCCTGGGAATTTTCTGAGTTTGTTTATCAGACCAAGGAGATTTTGGCCAGAGACTGTGGGGATTTCTAGGTATAAAATCATATTATCTGCAAACAGGGATAATTTGACTTCTTCTCTTCCTATTGGGATGCCTTTTATTTATTTCTCTTCCTGATTGCTTTGACCAGAACTTCCAGTACTATTGAATAAGGATGGTGAGAGAGGACACCCTTGTCTTGTTCCTGTTTTCAAGGGGTAATGCTTCCAGTTTTGCCCATTTAGTATAATATTGGCTGTGGGTTTGTCATGGGTGGCTCTTATTATTGTGAAGTATATATCTTCAATGCCTAGTTTGTTGAGAGTTTTTAATATGAAGAGATAATTGAATTTTATTGAAAGCCTTTTCTGCATCTATTGAGATAATAATGTGGTTTTTGTTAGTTTCACTTATGTGATGAATCACATATATTGATTTACATATGTTTAACCAAACTTGTATCCCAGTGATAAAGCCTACTTGGTTATGGTGGATTAGCTTTTTGATGTGCTGCTGGATTCAGCTTGCTGGCATTTTGTTGAGTGATTTTTTTAAATCTATGTTTATCAAAGATGTTTTCTTTTTTTGTTGTGTCTCCGCCTGGTTTTGGTATCAGGGTGATAATGGCCTTGTAGAATGAGTTAGGGTGGAGTCTCTTTTCCTCAGTTTTTTAGAGTAGGTTTAGTATGAATGGTACCAGTTCTTCTTTATACATATGGTAGAATTCTGCTGAGAATCCATCAGGTCCTAGGCATTTTTTGTTTGTTTGTCTGGTAGGCTTTTTATTACCCTTTCTTTTTTTTTTTTTTTTTAAGGGACTAAGAGTCTTTTATTCATCAATAATTTGATAATATATTGGAATTTTCTATGAAACTGAAATATAGTGCCATTTTTGCTTTTTAAAAACTTTTGTGTAACCAAAGTAATAATCATCATTTATAAACGTTAAACATTTAAATTTTTTTTTCTTTTTATTATTATTATTATTCCTATTCTTATTATACTTTAGGCTCTATGGTACATGTGCGCAATGTGCAGGTAAGTTACATATGTATACATGTGCCATGCTGGTGCGCTGCACCCACCAACTCGTCATCTAGCATTAGGTATATCTCCCAATGCTATCCCTCCCCCCTCCCCCCACCCCACAACAGTCCCTGAAGTGTGATGTTCCCCTTCCTGTGTCCATGTGTTCTCATTGTTCAATTCCCACCTATGAGTGAGAATATGCAGTGTTTGATTTTTTCTTCTTGCGATAGTTTACTGAGAATGATGATTTCCAATTTCATCCATGTCCCTACAAAGGACGTGAACTCATCATTTTTTATGGCTGCATAGTATTCCATGGTGTATATGTGCCACATTTTCTTAATCCAGTCTATCATTGTTGGACATTTGGGTTGGTTCCAAGTCTTTGCTATTGTGAATAATGCTGCAATAAACATACGTGTGCATGTGTCTTTATAGCAGCATGATTTATAGTCCTTTGGGTATATACCCAGTAATGGGATGGCTGGGTCAAATAGAATTTCTAGTTCTAGATCCCTGAGGAATCGCCACACTGACTTCCACAAGGGTTGAACTAGTTTACAGTCCCACCAACAGTGTCAAAGTGTTCCTATTTCTCCACATCCTCTCCAGCACCTGTTGTTTCCTGACTTTTTAATGATTGCCATTCTAACTGGTGTGAGATGGTATCTCATTGTGGTTTTGATTTGCATTTCTCTGATGGCCAGTGATGGTGAGCATTTTTTCATGTGTTTTTTGGCTGCATAAATGTCTTCTTTTGAGAAGTGTCTGTTCATGTCCTTCGCCCACTTTTTGATGGGGTTGTTTGTTTTTTTCTTGTAAATTTGTTGGAGTTCATTGTAGATTCTGGATATTAGCCCTTTGTCAGATGAGTAGGTTGCGAAAATTTTCTCCCATTTTGTAGGTTGCCTGTTCACTCTGATGGTAGTTTCCTTTGCTGTGCAGAAGCTCTTTAGTTTAATTAGATCCCATTTGTCAATTTTGGCTTTTGTTGCCATTGCTTTTGGTGTTTTAGACATGAAGTCCTTGCCCATGCCTATGTCCTGAATGGTAATGCCTAGGTTTTCTTCTAGGGTTTTTATGGTTTTAGGTCTAACATTTAAGTCTTCAATCCATCTTGAATTGATTTTTGTATAAGGTGTAAGGAAGGGATCCAGTTTCAGCTTTCTACATATGGCTAGCCAGTTTTCTCAGCACCATTTATTAAATAGGGAATCCTTTCCCCATTTCTTCTTTTTCTCAGGTTTGTCAAAGATCAGATAGTTGTAGATATGTGGCATTATTTCTGACGGCTCTGTTCTATTCCATTGATCTATATCTCTGTTTTGGTACCAGTACCATGCTGTTTTGGTTACTGTAGCCTTGTAGTATAGTTTGAAGTCAGGTAGTGTGATGCCTCCAGCTTTGTTCTTTTGGCTTAGGATTGACTTGGCGATGCGGGCTCTTTCTTGGTTCCATATGAACTTTAAAGTAGTTTTTTCCAATTCTGTGAAGAAAGTCATTGGTAACTTGATGGGGATGGCATTGAATCTGTAAATTACCTTGGGAAGGATGGCCATTTTCATGATATTGATTCTTCCTACCCATGAGCATGGAATGTTCTTCCATTTGTTTGTATCCTCTTTTATTTCCTTGAGCAGTGGTTTGTAGTTCTCCTTGAAGAGGTCCTTCACATCCCTTGTAAGTTGGATTCCTAGGTATTTTATTCTCTTTGAAGCAATTGTGAATGGGAGTTCACTCATGATTTGGCCCTCTGTTTGTCTGTTATTGATGTATAAGAATGCTTGTGATTTTTGTACATTGATTTCGTATCCTGAGACTTTGCTGAAGTTGCTTATCAGCTTAAGGAGATTTTGGGCTGAGACAATGGGGTTTTCTAGATATACTATCATGTCATCTGCAAACAGGGACAATTTGACTTCCTCTTTTCCTAATTGAATACCCTTGATTTCCTTCTCTTGCCTAATTGCCCTGGCCAGAAGTTCCAACACTATGTTGAATAGAAGTGGTGAGAGAGGGCATCCCTGTCTTGTGCCAGTTTTCAAAGGGAATGCTTCCAGTTTTTGCCCATTCAGTATGATATTGGCTGTGGGTTTGTCATAAATAGCTCTTATTATTTTGAGATACGTCCCATCAATACCTAATTTATTGAGAGTTTTTAGCATGAAGGGTTGTTGAATTTTGTCAAAGGCCTTTTCTGCATCTATTGAGATAATCATGTGGTTTTTGTCGTTGGTTCTGTTTATATGCTGGATTACATTTATTGATTTGCGTATATTGAACCAGCCTTGCATCCCAGGGATGAAGCCCACTTGATCATGGTGGATAAGCTTTTTGATGTGCTGCTGGATTCTGTTTGCCAGTATTTTATTGAGGATTTTTGCATCAATGTTCATCAAGGTTATTGGTCTAAAATTCTCTTTTTTTGTTGTGTCTCTGCCAGGCTTTGGTATCAGGATGATGCTGGCCTCATAAAATGAGTTAGGGAGGATTCCCTCTTTTTCTATTGATTGGAATAGTTTCAGAAGGAATGGTACCAGCTCCTCCTTGTACCTCTGGTAGAATTCGGCTGTGAACCCATCTGGTCCTGGACTCTTTTTGGTTGGTAAGCTATTGATTATTGCCACAATTTCAGCTCCTGTTATTGGTCTATTCAGAGATTCAACTTCTTCCTGGTTTAGTCTTGGGAGGGTGTATGTGTTGAGGAATTTATCCATTTCTTCTAGATTTTCTAGTTTATTTGCGTAGAGGTGTTTGTAATATTCTCTGATGGTAGTTTGTATTTCTGTGGGATCGGTGGTGATATCCCCTTTATCATTTTTTATTGCATCTATTTGATTCTTCTCTCTTTTTTTCTTTATTAATCTTGCTAGCGGTCTATCAATTTTGTTGATCCTTTCAAAAAACCAGCTCCTGGATTCATTGATTTTTTGAAGGGTTTTTTGTGTCTCTATTTCCTTCAGTTCTGCTCTGATTTTAGTTATTTCTTGCCTTCTGCTAGCTTTTGAATGTGTTTGCTCTTGCTTTTCTAGTTCTTTTAATTGTGATGTTAGGGTGTCAATTTTGGATCTTTCCTGCTTTCTCTTGTGGGCATTTAGTGCTATAAATTTCCCTCTACACACTGCTTTGAATGCATCCCAGAGATTCTGGTATGTTGTGTCTTGGTTCTCGTTGGTTTCAAAGAACATCTTTATTTCTGCCTTCATTTCGTTATGTACCCAGTAGTCATTCAGGAGCAGGTTGTTCAGTTTCCATGTAGTTGAGCGGTTTTGAGTGAGAATCTTAATCCTGAGTTCTAGCTTGATTGCACTGTGATCTGAGAGATAGTTTGTTATAATTTCTGTTCTTTTACATTTATTGAGGAGAGCTTTACTTCGAAGTATATGGTCAATTTTGGAATAGGTGTGGTGTGGTGCTGAAAAAAATGTATATTCTGTTGATTTGGGGTGGGGAGTTCTGTAGATGTCTATTAGGTCCGCTTGGTGCAGAGCTGAGTTCAATTCCTGGGTATCCTTGTTGACTTTCTGTCTCGTTGTTCTGTCTAATGTTGACAGTGGGGTGTTAAAGTCTCAATGTGTGGGAGTCGAAGTCTCTTTCTAGGTCACTGAGGACTTGCTTTATGAATCTGGGTGCTCCTGTATTGGGTGCATATATATTTAGGATAGTTAGCTCTTCTTGTTGAATTCATCCCTTTACCATTATGTAATGGCCTTCTTTGTCTCTTTTGATCTTTGTTGGTTTAAAGTCTGTTTTATCAGAGACTAGGATTGCAACCCCTGCCTTTTTTTGTTTTCCATTTGCTTGGTAGATCTTCCTCCATCCTTTTATTCTGAGCCTATGTGTGTCTCTGCACGTGAGATGGGTTTCCTGAATACAGCACACTGATGGGTCTTGAGTCTTTATCCAATTTGCCAGTCTGTGTCTTTTAATTGGAGCATTTAGTCCATTTACATTTAAAGTTAATATTGTTATGTGTGAATCTGATCCTGTCATTATGATGTTAGCTGGTTATTTTGCTCGTTAGTTGATGCAGTCTCTTCCTAGTCTCGATGGTCTTTACATTTCGGTATGATTTTGCAGTGGCTGGTACCGGTTGTGCCTTTCCATGTTTAGCGCTTCCTTCAGGAGCTCTTTTAGGGCTGGCCTGGTGGTGACAAAATCTCTCAGCATTTGCTTGTCTGTAAAGTATTTTATTTCTCTTTCACTTATGAAGCTTAGTTTGGCAGGATATGAAATTCTGGGTTGAAAATTCTTTTCTTTAAGAATGTTGAATATTTGGCCCCACTCCCTTCTGGCTTGTAGGGTTTCTGCCGAGAGATCCGCTGTTAGTCTGATGGGCTTCCCTTTGATGGTAACCCGACCTTTCTCTCTGGCTGCCCTTAACATTTTTTCCTTCATTTCAACTTTGGTGAATCTGACAATTATGTGTCTTGGAGTTGCTCTTCTTGAGGAGTATCTTTGTGGCGTTCTCTGTATTTCCTGAATCTGAATGTTGGCCTGCCTTGCTAGATTGGGGAAGTTCTCCTGGATAATATCCTGCAGAGTGTTTTCCAACTTGTTTCCATTCTCCCCGTCACTTTCAGGTACACCAATCAGATGTAGATTTGGTCTTTTCACATAGTCCCACATTTCTTGAAGGCTTTGCTCGTTTGTTTTTATTCTTTTTTCTCTAAACTTCCCTTCTCGCTTCATTTCATTCATTTCATCTTCCAGGGCTGATACCCTTTCTTCCATTTGATTGCATTGACTCCTGAGGCTTCTGCATTCTTCACGTAGTACTTGAGCCTTGGTTTTCAGCTCCATCAGCTCCTTTAAGCACTTCTCTGTATTGGTTATTCTAGTTATACATTCTTCTAAATTTTTTTCAAAGTTTTCAACTTCTTTGCCTTTGGTTTGAATATCCTCCCGTAGCTCGGAGTAATTTGATCGTCTGAAGCCTTCTTCTCTCAGCTCGTCAAAGTCATTCTCCGTCCAGCTTTGTTCCCTTGCTGGTGAGGAACTGCGTTCCTTTGGAGGAGGAGAGGTACTCTGCTTTTTAGAGTTTCCAGTTTTTCTGCTCTGTTTTTTCCCCATCTTTGTGGTTTTATCTACTTTTGGTCTTTGATGATGGTGATGTACAGATGGGTTTTTGGTGTGGATGTCCTTTCTGTTAGTTTTCCTTCTAACAGACAGGACCCTCAGCTGCAGGTCTGTTGGAGTACCTGGCCTGCCGTGTGAGGTGTCAGTCTGCCCCTGCTGGGGGTGCCTCCCAGTTAGGCTGCTCGGGGGTCAGGGGTCAGGGACCCACTTGAGGAGGCAGTCTGCCCATTCTCAGATCTCCAGCTGCGTGCTGGGAGAACCACTGCTCTCCTCAAAGCTGTCAGACAGGGACATTTAAGTCTGCAGAGGTTACTGCTGTCTTTTTGTTTGTCTGTGCCTGCCCCCAGAGGTGGAGCCTACAGAGGCAGGCAGGCCTCCTTGAGCTGTGGTGGGCTCCACCCAGTTCAAGCTTCCAGGCTGCTTTGTTTACCTAAGCGAGCCTGGGCAATGGCGGGCGCCCCTCCCCCAGCCTCGCCGCCGACTTGCTGTTTGATCTCAGACTGCTGTGCTATCAATCAGTGAGACTCCGTGGGCGTAGGACCCTCTGAGCCAGGTGAGGGCTATACTCTCCTGGGGCACCGTTTCCTAAGCCCGTCGGAAAAGCACAGTATCCGGGTGGGAGTGGCCCGATTTTCCAGGTGCTGTCTGTCACCCCTGGAAAGGGAACTCCCTGACCCCTTGCACTTCCCAAGTGAGGCAATGCCTCGCCCCTGCTTCGGCTGGCGCACGGTGCACTCACCCACTGACCTGCGCCCACTGTCTGGCACTCCCTAGTGAGATGTACACGGTACCTCAGATGGAAATGCAGAAATCATCCATCTTCTGCGTTGCTCGCGCTGGGAGCTGTAGACCGGAGCTGTTCCTATTCGGCCATCTTGGCTCCTCCCTCTCTTTATTACCCTTTCAATCTGGAACTTGTTATTGGTTTGCTCAGGGATTCAATTTCTTACTGATTCAGTCTTGAAAGGTTGTATGTATCCAGTAGTTTATCCATTTCTTCTAGGTTTTCTAGCTTGTGGGCATAGAGGTGTTGACAGTAGTTTGGGAGGATTGTTTGTGTTTCACTGGGGTCAGTGGTAATATCCATTTTGTCATTTTTGATTGTGTTTATTTGGATCTTCTCTCTTTTTTTCTTTATTAGTCTGGTTAGGGGTCTATCATATTAATTTTTTAAAAACATCAAATCCTGGATTCACTGACCTTTTGTATGTTTTTTAATCACAATTTCCTTCAGTTCAGCTCTGATTTTGGTTATTTATTGTCTTTTGCGAGCTTTGGCATTGGTTTGCTCTTGTTTGTTTTGTTTCTCTTGTGAAGTTATGTTATTAATTTGAGATCATTCTAACTTTTTGATGTGGGTGTTTATTGCTACAAACTTTTCTCTTAACACTGCCTTATCCATATCCCAGGGATTCTGGTATGTTGTATCCTTGTTCTCATTATGTTCAAAGAATTTCTTGATTTCTACCTCAATTTCAATATGTACCCAAAAGTCATTCAGCAGAGGGTTGTTTAATTTCTATGAATTATATGGTTTTAAGGTATTTTCTTAGTATTTATTTATATTTTTATTTTGCTGTGGTCCAAGAATGTGGTTGGTATGGTTTTCCTTGTTTCATATTTGCTAGGAATTGTTTTATGTTAGATTGTGTGGTTGATTTTAGATTATATGCCATGTGCAGATGAGAAGAATGTTTATTCTGTTGTTTTGGGGTGAACCGTTTTGTGGATGTCTATTAGGTTCATTTGGTTAAGTGTCTATTTCAGGTCCTGAATGCCTTTGATAGTTTTCAGCTTTGATGTCCTGTCTAATGCTGTTGGTGGTGTGTTGAAATCTCTTACTATTATTGTGTGGTTTTCTAAATCTTTTAGTAGGTCTCTGAGAACTTGCTTTATGAATCTGGGTGTTCTTTTGTTGGGTGCATATACATTTAGAATAGTAATGTTTTCCTGCTGAATTGAGCTTTTTTCAATTATGTAATGCCCTTCTGTTTCTTCTTGATCTTTGCTGGTTAAAGACAGTTTTGTATGAAATTCGATTAACAAGATCAGGTGTCATGGCTCAGACTTGTAATACCAGCACTTTGGGAAGCTGAGGTGTGTGGATCACTTGACCACAGGAGTTTGAGACCAGCCTGAGCAACATGACAAAATCCTGTCTCTATCAAGAAAAAAAAAAAAGGCAAAAATTAGCCAGTCATGGTGGTGCACACATGTGGTCCCAAGTACTTGCAAGGCTGAGTTGGGAGGATTTCTTGAAACCAGGAGGTAGAGGTTGTGGTAGGCTGAGATTGTGCCACTGCACTATGGCCTGGGGAACAGAGTGAGACTCTGACTCAAAACAAACAAACAAACAAACAAAAAACAAGAAGAAAAAAAGAAAAAGAAAAAAAGAAGTTAGAATAGCAACCCTGCTTCTATTTTCCATTTGCTTGGTAGATTTTTCTCCATCTTTTAAATTTGAGCTTATGGGTATCACTGCATGTAAGTGAGTCTCTTGAAGACACTATACCATTGCATCTTGCTTCTTTATCCAAATTGCCTCTATGTGCCTTAGTTGGGGTGTTTAACCTGTTTACATTCAAGGTTAGTATTGATATGTGGGAATTTGATCCTTTCATTATGTTGTTAGCTGCTTATCATGCAGACTGGTTTCTGTGGTTACTTCATAGTATACTGGTCTATGGCCTTAAGTGTGATTTTGTTGTGGCTGATAATGGTCTTTCTTTTCTATGATTAGCAATCCATTCAGGACCTCTTGTGAGGCGGGTCTGGTGGTAATGGAATCCCTTAGCATTTGTTTGTCTGAAAAAGATCTTATTTCTACTTCACTTATGAAGTTTAGTTTGGCTGGATATGAAATTCTTGGTCGGACATTCTCTTTCAAAAAATTTCTGAATATGATCCCCCATCTCGTCCTGATTGTAGAGTTTCTGCTAACAGGTCCCCTGTTAGCTCAATGCTGTTCCCTTTGTAGGCGACCTGCCCTTTCTCTCTAGATGCCTATGGCACTTTTTCTTTCATTTTTACCTTGGAGAATCTGATGACTATGTGTCTTGGGTATAGTCTGCTTGTGTAGTATTTCATAGGGGTTCTCTGCATTTCCTGAATTTGAATGCTGGCATCTCTAACAAAGTTGAGGAAATTTTTGTGGACTATATCCTGAAATAGGTTTTCCAAGTTGTTTGCCTTCTATTCCTGTATTTCATGGATGCCAATGAGTCATATATTTAGTGTCTTGACAAAATCTTATATTTCTTGGAGGTTTTGTGCATTCTTCTTCATTATTTTTCTTTATTTTTGCCTGACTGAGTAATTTCAGAGGGCTGGTCTTGAGCTCTGAGATTCTTTCCCCAGCTTTGTTGATTCTGTTGTTAACACTTGCATTTGTATTCTGAAATTATTGAAGTGATGTTTTCAGCTCTATCAGATCAGTTAGATTTTTTCTTAAAATGACCATTTTGTCTTGTGTCCTCTGTATCATTTTATGGCATTCCTCAGAATCTTTGGATTGTATTTTGACTTTCTCCTGAATCTCATTGATCTTTGTTCCTATCCATGTTCTGAATCATATTTCTGCCTTTTCAGCCTGGGAGGGAACCAGCGTGGTCTTTTGGAGGTAAGAAGACACTCTGGCTTTTTGAGTTGCCACAGCTATTGTGCTGATTCTTTCTCATCTCTGTGGGCTGATATTCTTCAGTCTTTTAAGTTGCCATTCTTTGGATTTTTTTTTTTCTGTTTTTATCTTCTTTGATGTATTGGGGTTTCACTGCAGATTCCATCAAATGAGTTTGTTTCTGGTAGATTTTAGCGGGGCCAAGATTTCTAACTCTAACTCTGGGGTCTAGTTTTGGACACCGGACTTTATTCTCTAGCCCCTCAACATTGGGAATCTGCTGTGCTGGAAGGGCCATTGCGTTCCTGAATTGCTGGCCACAACACTCTGAAGGGTGGTACCAGCCAAAGCTCTTCATTGAATAGTGACAGTGTAATGCAAGCTTGTTAACACATGCCAGCAGCAGCCGTGTGGCAGGGTATAGGCTCTTGGACTAGGATGGGGTGCAGCCTGGCCCAAGGCTGCCAGCTTCATGTGGGCATTGGCAGTAGCCTAAATTCATCTTTATGCATGTGGATATTTAATTTTCCCAGAATCATTTGTTGAGAAAAGTGATTAATTCCTATGAATTGCAATGGTATGACTTTAAAAATCAGCTGACCATGAATGTCATTACTAATTTCTGGACTCTCAATTGTGTTTCATTGTTCTTTTTGTCTCTCATAATGCAATTACCACAGTGTCTTGATTTAGTCCAGTAAACTCGTAGTAAACTTTGAAATGAGAAGCTAATCCTCCAACTTTGTATTTTAAAAAAATTATTTTATTGGCCTAATCACTTGGCATTTCCAGGCATATTTTTGGAGTAGTTTTACATTTTCTGCAGAAAAAGCTTTCTGTGATGTGATGAGGGTTGCATTATAAATTGCTCTTCACACATAAAGACTCACCTTGTGCTGGATTTCATTTCAGGTGGTCCTTATTGCTTGCAAGCTCTTTGATGAATACAAACATAATTTTGGCCCCTTTATTTATCTTATCCTAGTTGTTGCAGAAGGACATCTTGCTTTCTTGAACCTATTATAACTATTCAAAAGTGGAAGTTTTCACAGATAACTTCTCTGTATCAAGTAACACAAGATCAAATAAAACACGAGCAATCCTTGTTTCGTGCCTGAACCAGAGAGGTGAAATTGAAATCAGTTATACAAATGTGTACTAACTCTTCATAAAGACTATCCAAAGAGGGTATTATTATCATCTGCATTTAATAGATAGCTATCCTAAGGCTGTTGTAAAATAGATTCTCAGATCATACCTATATGAAGCAGAGAACCGGATTTCCTTTCCTGGCAGTCTGACTCCAAGATCCTTTCTTAGAAACAATTATACTGTAAAAACTCAGAATGAATAAAACCCAACATGGGAGACTGATTCTAACATCTGTTAATCTTAAACCATTAAATAATAAAAATAAGTTAAAATGAAAGAAAAATATCCAAATATTCATATACAGAGAAGTCAATATTCTTCAATTGAAAACACATTTTTTAAGTGCTCAAGGAATATTTACAAAAATGCTGAATATTTAATTAAATAATTAATATTTGTATATCAAATTGACTTAAGAGAATGACTTCCTTAAAAGCCCAAGGATGAGAGATCAGTTTGATAAATATTGAAAATGGGCTGAAAATTATGAGTGGGAAAATAGGGCCATTTCAACCTGCATGACATCCCTAAAATTTATTTTCCATTTTGGAAACTATAGGACAAAAACTATTCCCATTCATGTGGGGTATATATATATGTGTATGGGTGTATATGTCTTCCCAAGAAAATCTTGAGTACTTTTGATAGGAAAAATTTAGATTCTGTTTACATGTATCTGGTATTGAGAAAAATAAATTAACAGCAGTCATGATACAAGTTATGATCAAGCTTCCTTCAGAAATTTAGACATCCAATATATGATCTATGCATTGGGTTTAAAAAGTTCCATAGCAAGTGATGTTGCTGAACATAAATTATGGCTACACAAGGAAAATATTGCAAAACAGTGAAAGAGAATATGTCTTCATTTGCATGCTTGCAAATGAGAAATCGGCTTTTACTTCAAAATTATTATGAAAAAAGCCTATAGCAAGAAGAGACGTTGTTTAAATAGTAGTTAATTTGAGCCGTTTTGAAAATTACGTTTTCCATAAAGACAGCATTGAACTCATCCATTAGTATGCCGTAGTGCTTTCCTATTTGACATTGGTCCCAGAATTGAATTTAGAAGAACCAAGAATTTTACTGCGCGTTCGGAAATCCAGATCTCATAGAGTTTAAGATCAAGACCTTAAAGGGGATCATGACCAGTGATACTGGGCTTGCCCTTTTTTAATGTGTGTTTGTTCAGACATGGGAAGTTTACTACCAATCTTTTTTTTTCATACTAGTAATGATAGAATTTCTATTTTCCTATGATGCCTATTTTAAATGTATAATCATTTTAATATTTTAACACTTTTTTAATGAGTTCTTCCAAGGGTTATTAAACAATCTAAACAATCTTATTTTCCCTTACAATATGCTGATAACTAATCATATTTTCTCAAAGTCATTTGACATAATGTTTGATTGAAGAAAATACGTCTGGTATGACTCTACTTGCTGATAACAAAAGAGAATTTGAAACTTCAAGAAAAAAGATTAGAAAAGTTAATAACGTAATACAAATAAGTATATAAAATATATAATTTATTCTTAAGAAATGTATATGAAATCAGAGTCATAGCATGAAAAAAGAGTAATATGTAATTTTTAAACTACAGGTACATTTCAAATGTGAATTTACATTTTAAAATGTTAAGTTTAATAATATTTTATATAAATATAAAAGTGCAAAAATTATTCTAATGTTTCTAATTTTGAAAAGGACATGAGGCACTGAAAATTTTCAGACACTTCTCCTAGGATTTTCAATTGAAAGAATTCCTTTGACTGAGTATGACATAATCTGATTATGATGGAGGATCACCTCATAAGACCCAATATTTGTACTCCTACTGGAATACATATGAAAAAAGTGTGTATCACTGTGTTTTAATAGCTAAAGTTTAGAAGTCTCCCAAATGTCCATCAGTGACAAAATGATAAATAAGTTATGGCATACTTATATGGTAGAGTACTATACAGCAATCAAAAAGCAAACCAGAGTGACATGTTTAAAAAGAATTTATTTAACAAAGAAAATGAACAAATTTGAGCTAAATAGCTAATACAGATGTGAGAGGAATTATCAATATTGGAAAAACATTCAATTTAATTCAATTTATATGAAGTTTGCAAAAATATATTTTAATACATTGTAATTTATTACATTGGTGGCAAAACTCTAAAATGAAACATATAAGTGATTATCATAACAACTGGGATAGTTGGGAGGAAGAAAACTAAAGAGAAACAATATCAACAAGAAGGTATATATGGGGATTGTCTGGATTTTTGGCAAATTTTATTTTTTGGCCAAGGTGTGGTAAACGTGGGAGATAAACTTATAATTTTTTCCCTAACAGTGTATTTAAGTTTTGTTACTTTTCATAACTACGTTATGTTCCACAATAGTAAAAATATTTAAAAATCAGAAAATAAAGTAAAATAATAAATAAAAAATTAAGCCAAAACTACATATGTGCATAGATACAATGGTATTATAATTATTGTGTTTTTGCTTAACAAAGAAGCATAGTGCATTATGTTAGTGAGAAATACAAGTTAAAATTATAAGCCTTTCTTTAAATTAATTTGTAAAAGAAGGTATAATCTAGAAATGTAAATTTAAATTCTTAATGCTAATCTTGGACAAAGCCTCCAGGAGCAACTGAAAGCCTCTCTGCCACTGTCTCTGCAGTAGAACTGCCCTTGCCACTCTTGGACTAATGAAGGAGCAAAGATCCTAAGTGCCTTATCCATACCTCCAACAAGATGCAGTCAACCCAAGGAGAGAAACCCAGTTAGACTTCCACGGGTCCCACAAACCCCACACCTCCCAATGCTGGTCATCAGACAGGGAACCCCTGACTTGGGCCCACAGCACAAACCCTCCATCTTGGACTGACTGCACTGAGTGATTGCTGACCTGCATCTCTCTGGGATGGAGCCCCCAGAGGTTGACTCTGGGCCACAGCCACTACTAAGATCTCTTCCAGTGCTGCCTCTAAACTGGGAAAGGAACATAAACACTGAGATTGTACCAGGGCTGCAGTTGGCAGCTCAGGAATGCCAAGTTTTGAACTGTAGCCAGGACTGAAGGGCACAAGGAACCTACATCTTCAGAACGCTGAGAGAGAACATGGCTGCAACTGTGAGGAAACATAGGGGAACCACATAATTAAGCAAGAGTCTATCAACTGACCAATAAGCTGAAGGGTCACCTGCTGAATTACACCCCAAAACTTCAACACCAAAAATGCCTCACTAACATAACCCCCTCTGAAGCCAGAGACACAAAGTCAGCTTCAAATAAATACCCTGCACAAAGGTTCTCCCTGGTGAAAACATCCAGAAAGGAAGTCTATTGACTGTGCTCAATATACACTGCAGTTAAAGAAACACCCACATACAGAGATGAGAAAGAACAAATGCAATAACTCAAATGGCCAGAATATCATATTTCCTCCAAAACACTGCAACAATTCTCCAACACGAGTTCTTAACAAGGTTGAACTGGCTAGAATGACAGAATACAGTATATGGCAGAAACAAAGATTATCGAGATTTGGGAGGAAGATAAAACCCAATCCAAGGAAAATAAGAATCACAATAATGTGATACAGGCGCTGAAGGATGAAATAACCAGTATTAAAAAGAATTTAATGGGTCTGACAGAGCTGAATAACACGATACAAGAATTTCACAATTCAATCACAAAGATTATCAGCAGAATATACTAATCTGAGGAAAGAATTTCAGAACTTGAAGACTGGTTTTCTGAAATAATACAGTCAGACAAAAATAAGAAAAAGCATAAAAAGAAATGGACAAAGCCCCTGAGAAGTATGGGATTATAAAAAGAGGTTAAATCTGTAAATCATTGGAATCCCTGAAAGGGAGAGCCAGAAAGCAAACAACTTGGAAAGTATATTTCAGAATATCATTCATGAACTCTTTCCCAACCTTGCTATAGAGGCCAACAGACATATTCAGGAAATACAGAGAACTCATGCAAGATTCTACACAAGATCATCTCCAAGATATATAATCATCAGATTTTCCAAGATTGAAATAAAAGAAAGAATGTTAAAGGCAGCCAGAGAGAAAGGGCAGGTCACCTACAAAGGGATTTCTATCATGGTAACAGCAGATCTGTCAGCTGAGTTCTTACAAATCAGAAGAGATTGGCGGCCTATATTCAACATTCTTAAAGAAAAAAATCTTCAACCAAGAATTTCATATCCAACCAAATTAAGCTTTTTAAGTGAAGGAGAAAGAAGATTTTCTTCAGGTAAGCAAATGTTGAGGGACTTTATTATCACCAGATCTGCCTTACAAGAGATCTTGAAAGGGGCATTTAGTATAGAAAAGAACACCACTACGAGCTAATAAAAAAAAACCCTGAAACACAGAGACCTGTGTCACTGTAAAGCAACAACACAAACAAGACAACATAATAACAAGCTAACAGCACAATGACAGGATCAAATCCACACATATCAATATTAATCTTGAATGTAAATGGGCTAAATGACACAATTAAACAGCACAGAATGGCAAGCAGGATAAAAAAGCAAGACCCAATGGTATTCTGTCTTCAAGAGACCCATCTCAAATATAATGACACTCATAGGCTCAAAATAAATAAATGGAGAAAAATCTACCAAGCAAATGGAAAACTGAAAAAAGGGGTGGTTGCAATCCTAATTTCAAACAAAACAGATTTCAAACAAACAAAAGTTTTTTAAAAAAAGACAAGCAAGGATATAACATAATGGTAAAGTGTTCAATTTAACAAGAAGACCTAACAATCCCAAAAAGATATACACCCAATACAAGAATGTCTGGATTCATGAGGCAAGTACTTAGAGACCTACAAAGAGACATACACTCCCACCCAATAATAGTGAGTGACATCAACACTCCACTGACAGTATTAGATCATACAGGCAGAAAATTAACGAAGATATTTAGGACCTAAACTCAGCATTGGACCAAATGGATCTGATAGACCTTTACAGAAGTGTCCATCCCCAAATAAGAGAATATACATTCTTTTCATCACCACATGGCACATACTCTATAATCAACCACATAATTGGATATAAAACAATCCTCAACAAATGTAAAATAACCAAAATCATACCAAACACACTCTCAGGCCACAGTGCAATAAAAATAAAAGTCAACACAATGAAAATTATTAAAGCATACAATTACATGGAAATTAAACATCATGCTCCTGGATGACTTTTAGATAAATAACAAAATTAAGTCTGAAATCAAGAAGTTGTATAAAAATAATAAGAACAAAGATACAACAAACCAGAATCTCTGGGACACAACTAAGGCAGTAGTAAGAGGGAAATTCATAGCACTAAATGCCCACATCAAAAAGTTTGTAAGGCCTCAAATTAACAATCTAAATTCAAAATTGAAAGAATTAGAGAAAAAAGAACAAATCAACCCCAAAGCTAGCAGAAGATAAGGAATAACACAAATCAGAGCTGAACTGAAGGAAATCAAGACACAAGAAACCATTCAAAAGATCAATGAATTTAGGAGTTGGAATTAAAAATAATTATAAAATAGGCCACTAGCTAGACTAATTAAGAAGAAAAGAGAGAAGATCCAAATAAACACAATTAGAAATGATTAAAGGAATGTTATTACTTACCCTACAGAAATGGAAACAGCCATCAGAACCACTATAAACACCTCTATGCAGACAAACTAGAAAACCTAGAAGAGATAGATAAATTCCTGGACACATACACCCTCCCTGCTGCGGGAAGTCAGAGACCCCAAACCGAGGGACTGGCTGAAGCCATGGCAGAAGAACATAAATTGTGAAGATTTCATGGACATTTATTAGTTCCCCAAATTAATACTTTTATAATTTCTTATGCCTGTCTTTACTGCAGTCTCTGAACATAAATTGTGAAGATTTCATGGACACTTATCACTTCCCCAATCAATACCCTTGTGATTTCCTATACCTGTCTTTACCTTAGTCTCTTAATCCCGTCGTCTTCATAAGCTGAGGAGGATGTATGTTGCCTCAGGACCCTGTGATGATTGCATTAACTGCACAAATTGTTTGTAGAGCCTGTGTGTTTGAACAATATGATATCTGGGCACCTTGAAAAAAGAACAGGATAACAGCAATGTTCAGGGACTCTTCTTTCAAAAGCAAATAGGAGAAATTCACTGAATTCTTTCTCTCAGCAAGGAACATCCCTGAGAAACAGAATGCGCCCCTGAGGGGAGGCCTCTGAAATGGCTGCTTTGGGGATGGCTGTCTTTTACAGTCTTAGCTGAGGGATGAAATAAGCCCTGGTCTCCTGTAGCACTCCCAGGCTTATTAGGATGAGGAAATTCCTGCCTAATAAATTTTGGTCAGACCGGTTGTCTGCTCTCAAACCCTGTCTCCTGGTAAGATGTTATCCATGACAATTCATGCCCGAAACTTCACTAGCAATTTTAATTTTGCCCCGGTCCTGTGGTCCTGTGATCTCGCCCTACCCCCATTTGCCTTTTGATATTTTATTACCTTGTGAAGCACGTGATCTCTGTGACCCACACCCTATTCGTACACTCCCTCCCCTTTCGAAAATCCCTAATAAAAACTTGCTGGTTTCACAGCTCAGGGGGCATCACGGAACCTGCCGACATGTGATGTCTCCCCCAGACACCCAGCTTTAAAATTTCTCTCCTTTGTACTCTGTCTCTTTATTTCTCAGACTGGCCGACACTTAGGGAAAATAGAAAAGAACCTACATGAAATATCGTGGGTGAATTTCACCCTATACTCCCAAGATTGGACCAGGAAGAAATTTGTTCCCTGCACAGACCAATAATGAACTCCAAAATTGAATCAGTAATAAATAGCCTATGAACCCAACAAAGCCCAAGACCTGCTGGATTCACAGCCAAATTCTACCAGGTGTACAAAGAAGAGCTGTTACCATTTTTACAGGAACTAATCCAAAAAGTTTAGGGAGACTTCTCTTTAATTCATTGTATGAGGCCAGCATCATCTTGATACCAAAACCTGGCAGAGACACAACAGCAACATAAAATTACAGACCAATATCCTTGATGGACACTGATGCAAAAATCCTCAACAAAACCTTTGCAAACTGAATCCACCAGCACATCAAAAAGCTAATCCACCATGATCAAATAGGCCTTATCCTGGCATGCAAAGTTAGTTCAACATACAAAAATCAATAAATGTGATTCATCACATAAACAGAACTAAAGACAAAAACCACATGATTATCTCAATAAATGCAGAAAAGGCTTTTGATAAAAATTCAACATCCCTTCATGTTAAACTATTTCAAAAAATTAGATATTGAAGGAACATACTAAAAATAATGAGCCATCTATGACAAACCCACAGCCAACATCATACTGAATGGGCAAAAGCTGGAAGCATTCCTCTTGAAAACCAGCAAAAGGCAAGGATTCCCTCTCTCACCATTTCTTTTCAACATAGTATTGGAAGTCCTGGCCAGAGCAATCAGGTAAGAGAAAGAAATAAAGGACGCCCAAAGAACCATAGAGTATGTCAAACTGCTTGCAGGTGACATATTCTCTATCTACAAAACCCCATAGTCTTGGCTCAAAAGCTCCTTCATCTGATAAACAACTTCAGAAAAGTTGCAGGATACAAAATCAATGTACAAAAAACACTTGTATTCCTATACACCAACAACAATCAAATCAGGAAGACAATCCCATTCACAATTGCCACACACACAAAAAATACCTAGGAATACAGCAAACCAGGGAAGTGAAAAATCTGCACAATAAGAATTACAAAAAAACTTCCCAAAAAGATCAGAGAAGACACAAACAAATGGGAAAACATCCCATGTTCATGGATACAAAGAATCAATTATTAAAATGGCTGTACTGACCAAAGGAATGTACAGATTCAATGTTATTCTTATCAAACTACCAATGAGATTCTTCACAGAACTGGAAACATTTATTTTACAATTTATATGGAACCAAAAAAGAGCCCTAATAGTTAAAGTAATACTAAGTGAAAACAACAGAGCTAACAAAGCTAGAGGAATCACATTACCCAACTTCAAACTATGTTACAGAGCTACAGTGACCAATACAGCATGGTACTGGTATAAAAACAGGTACATAGACCAATGGGACAGAATAGAGATCCCAGAAATAAGGCCACACATTTATGACTATCTAATCTTTGACAAAGCTGGCAAAAACAAGCAATGGGAACAAGACTTCATATTCAATAAATAGCACTGGAGTAACTGGCTAGCTATCTGCAGAAGATCAAATCTGAAATTCTTCCCTGTACCATATAAAAAAATCAAGTCAAAATGGATTAAAGACCTAAATGTAAAACAGAAACCTGTAAAAGCCCTGGAAGATAACCTAGGCAATACCATCCTGGACGTAGGAATGAGCAAAGATTTCATGGCAAAGACATCAAAAGCAATCACAACAAAAACAAAAATTGACAAATGGGATCCTATTAAACTTAAGAGCCCCTGCACAACAAAAGAAAATATCAACAGAGTAAATCGACAACCTACAGAATCAAAGAAAATATTTGCAAACAATGCATCTGACAAAGGCCTTATATCCAACATCTATAAGGAACTTGAATTTACAAGAGAAAAACAACCACGTTAAAAAGTGGGCAAAAGACTTGAACAGACACTTCTCAAAAGAAGACATACATGTGACCAAGAAGCATATGAATAAAAACTTAATATCACTGATCATTAGAGAAATCCAAATCAAAACCACAATGAGGTACCATCTCACACCAGTCAGAATGGCTATTACTAAAATGTGAAAAACAATCCGCTCCATCATGGTGGATGGGAGGCAGGACTAAATTGCAGTTCTGACTTGGAAAGACAGAGTAGCTTGGGAAGGCTTGAATCATGAATTTTAGCTCCAGAAGGACTGCAGGAAAAAATCAGGAAATGTGAGAGGACCCACAGATTTTCTGAAGAAAGTGGACTGCTCCTGCAGAACCTGGGAGACACCCCAAATACTGTGAGGGCCCAAATTGCAGAAGAGGGAAAGGGAGATCCTCTGCCCCCAAACACAACCTCCCCTGGGAAAACCAAAGGTCTATTTTGTGGGAAAAGATTACAACCTTACCTGGAGCTAAGTCAATTTAGAGAGCTGAGCAAAATACAGGAGTAGAGGGAGCAGTAGAAAAGGCCCTGTGAGCTCGCTGTGTCCTCAAGCAGGCTATTCCTGTGTGGCATCACAAAGATCCTTTGGGAGGGTGACCAGAGGGAAATGCCACAGAGAGAAGGAAATCACCAACTGAATTTTGGAACAATTTGAAGTCATCGAGAAGCCTCCTGGCCAGAACTGAGGGAAGAATTCAAATCCATTGTGCAGACTAAATAGGCGGGGGAAGAACTAAAGTCCTACTTTCTTTCACAGCTAGGAGGTGGGTAGCCTGTGGCAAGTTCTCAGCCCTGCTTGCCCAGTCTGGAAACAGACAGGGTGCCATTGGGGAGGCATGGTGGGAGTGAGACCAGCCCTTTGGATTGCATGGGAGGTGGGTCAGGCCTGTGACTGCCAGCTTTCTCTCACTTCCATGACAACCTGCATGACTCAGTAGAGGCAGCTTCCTTCTAGGTGCGTAACTCCATTAACCTGGAAACCTCACCCCCGTCCCCCCTAGCAGCCACAGCAGGAGAGAGTGAGTCTGAGCTCAGACATGCTTAGCTCTGCCCCACCTGATGGTAGGTACTTCCCTACCCACCCTGGTATTCTGAGCACAAAGGGCCTATACTCTTGAGAGTTCTAGCGACTTACCCACTGCCGGTGCCTCTTCATACTATCACAGCTGATGCTCTCTAGAAAGCACTACCTCCTGGTAGGAGGCCAACCACACAAAAATAGATCATTAAACCACCAAAGCTAAGAACCCATACAGAGTCCATTTAACCCCCCCCCCCCCCGTCACCTCCACCAGAACAGGTGCTGGTATCCACAGTTGAGGGACCGACAGATGGTTTACATCACTGGACTCTGTGCAGACAACCCCAGTATCAGCCTGGAGCCTGGTGGACTTTCTTGGTGACTAGATCAAGAAGAGAGATAACAATTACTACAGCTCAGCCGTCAGGAAGCCACATCCTGACAAGGAGAATACTACATCAAAGAAACACCCTCTGGAACAAAAAAGTCTGAACAACAGCCTTCAGCCCTAGATCTTTTCTCTGACAGAGCCTACCCAAATGAGGAGGAGCCAGAAAACCAACTCTGGTAATATGAGAAAACAAGGCTCTTTAACACTCCCCAAACATCACACTAGCTCACCAGCAATGGATCCAAACCAAGAAGAAATCCCTGATTTACCTGAAAAAAAAATTCAGGAGGTTAGTTATTAAGCTAATCAGAAAGGCACCAGAGAAAGGTGAAGCCTAATGCAAGGAAATCCAAAAAAGTGATACAAGAAGTGAAGGGAGAAATATTCAAATAAGTAAATAAGTAGATATTCAAATAAGTAAATAAAAAACAATAAAAACTTCAGGAAATATTGGACACACTTATAGTCTCAGCAATAGAACTGAACAAGTAGAAATAAGTAATTCAGGGCTGAAAGGCAAAGTCTTTGAATTAACCCAAACCAACAAAGACAAAGAAAAAAGAAAAAGAAAATATGAACAAAGCCTCAGGAAGTCTGGGATTATGTTAAACGACCAAACCTAAGAATAATTGATGTTTCTGAGGAAAAGAAAAATCTAAAGGTTTGGAAAACATATGTGGGGGAATAATTGAGGGAAACGTCCCCTACCTTGCTAGAAACCTAGACATCCAAATACAGGAAGCACCAAGAACACATGGGAAATTCATTGCAAAAAGATCATCACCTAGACACATTGTCATCAGATGGTCTAGAGTTAAGATGAAGGAAAGAATCTTAAGAGCTGTGAGCTGTGAGACAAAAGCACCAGGTAACCTATAAGGGAAAACCTATCAGATTAACAGCAGATTCCTCAGCAGAAACTCTACAAGCTAGAAGGGATTGGGGCCCTATCTTCAGCCTCCTCAAACAAAACAATTATCAGTTAAGAATTTTGTATCCAGCAAAACTAAGCATCATATATGGAAGAAAGATACAGTCTCTTTTAGATGAAGAAATGCTGAGAGAATTAGCCACTACCAAGCCAGAACTACGAGAACCGCTAAAAGGAGCTCTAAATCTTGAAACAAATCCTGGAAACACATCAGAACAGAACCTCTTTAAAGCATAAATCTCACAGGACCTATAAAATAAAAATACAATTTTAAAAAAACTGAAACAAAAATTAAAAAACCAAGGTACCCAGGCAACAAATAGCATGATTAATGTAATGGTACCTCACATCTCAATACTAATATTTAATGTAAATAGCCTAAATGCTGGAATTAAAAGGTATAGAACTGCAGAATGGATAAGAATTCACCAACCATATTCTACTTTCAAGAGACTCACTTAACACATAAGGACTAACATAAATTTAAAGTAAAGTCTTGGTAAAGGGCATTTAATGCAATTGAATGCCAAAAGCAAACAGGAGTAGCTAATCTTACATCAGACAAAACAAACTTTAAAACAACAGCAGTTGAAAAAGATGAAGAGGGACATTGTATAATGGTAAAAGGCCTTGTCCAACAGGAAAATATCACAGTCCTAAACATATACGCACCTAACACTGGAGCTCCCAAATTTATAAAACAATTATTAATAGACCTAAGAAATGAAATAAACAGCAACATAATAATAGTGGGGGACATCAATAGTCTGCTGACAGCACTAGACAAGTCATCAAGAGAGAAAATTAGCAAAGAAACAATGGATTTAAACTATACCTTGGAACAAATGGACTTAGCAGATATATATAGAATATTCCATCCAACAACCCCAGTATACATGTTCTATTCAACAGTGCATGGAACTTTCTACAAGATAGACCATATGATGGACCACAAAATGAGCCTCAATAAATTTAAAAACATAGAAATTATATCAAACACTCTCTCAGACCACAGCGGAATAAAACTGGAAATCAACTCCGAAGAGAACTTTCAAAATCATGCAAATACATGGAAATTAGATAACCTGCTCCTGAGTGATCGTTGGGTCAAAAATGAAATCAAGATGGAAATTAAAAAATTCTTCAAACTGAATGACAATAGTAACACAACCTATCAAAACCTCTGGGATACAGCAAAGGTGGTGCTAAGAGGAAAGTTCATAGCCCTAGATGCCTATATCAAAAAGTCTGGAAGAGCACAAATAAACAATCTAAGGTCACACCTCAAGGAACTAGAGAAACAAGAACAAATCAAACTCAAATTCAGCAGAAGAAAGGAAATAACCAAGATCAGGGCAGAACTAAATAAAATTGAAACCAAAATAAATAAATAAATAAATGAAACAAAAAACTAGTTCTTTGAAAGATAAATAAAATTGATAGGCCATTAACAAGATTAACCAAGAAAAGAAGAGAGAAAATCCAAATAACCTCAATAAGAAATTAAACAGGAGCTATTACAACTGACACCACAGAAATACAAAAGTTCATTCAAGGCTGCAATGAACACCTTTACGTGCACAAACTAGAAAACCTAAAAGAGATCGATAAATTTCTGAAAAAACACAACCCTCCTAGCTTAAATCAGGAAGAGTTAGATACACTGAACAGACCAACAACAAGCAGCAAGATTGAAATGGTAATTAAAAAATTACCAACAAAAAAAGTCCAGGACCAGATGAATTCACAGCAGAATTCTACCAGCCCTTCAGAGAAGAATTAGTACCAATACTATTGTCGCTATACCGCAAGATAAAGAGGGAACCCTCCCCAATTGACTCTATGAAGCCAGCATCACCCTAATACCAAAACCAGGAAAGGACATAACCAAAAAAGAGAACTATGGGCTGACATCCTTGATGAACACAGATGCTAAAATCCTTAACAAAATACTAGCTAAGAGAATCCAACAACATATCAAAAAGATAATCCACCATGATCAAGTGGGTTTCATACCAGGGATGCAGGGATGGTTTAACATATGCAAGTCACTAAATGTGGTACACCACATAAACAGAATTAAAAACAAAAATCACATGATCATCTCAATAGATGCAGAAAAAGAATTCAACAAAATCCAGCATCCCTTTATGATTAAAACTCTCAGCAAAATTGGCATACAAGGGGCATACCTCAATGTAATAAAAGCCATCTATGACAAACCCACAGCCAACATGATACTGAATGGGGGAAAACATTTCCTCTGACAACTGGAACAAGACAAGTGTGCCCATTCTCATCACTCTTCTTCCACATAGTCCTGGAAGTCCTAGCCAGAACAATCAAGCAAGAGAAAGAAAGGGCATCCAAATAGGTAAAAAGGAAGTCAAACTGCCATTGTTCGCTGATATGATCATTTGATCCAGCATTCACAGTACTGGGTATCTAACCAGGGGAAAATAAGTCATTATACAAGAAAGATACTTGCACATGCAAGTTTATAGCAGCACAATTCACAATGCGAAATCATAGAACCAGCCCAAATGCCCATCAGTCAGTATCCAATATCCAATATTTATTATATATAATATATAATATATAACATATAATATATATTATATATATATAAGTTTCTTTATCCACTCATTGGTGTATATATATATACACACACACACCAACTATATAATCTTATATATATATATGTAATGAATGAATCATATATATGTAATCCTATATATATATATATATGTAATGAAACGCTATTCAGCAAAAGACATGATTTAACAGCATTTGCACTGACCTGGATGAGACTGGAGACTATTATTCTAAGTGAAGCAACTCAGGAATGGAAAAGCAAACATTGTGTATTCTCACTGATATGTGAGAGCTAAGCTATGAGAACACAAAGGCATAAGAATGATACAATGGACTTTGGCGACTTGAGGGGAAGTGTGGGACGGGGACAAGGATGAAAGACTACAAATAGGGTGTGGTGTATATTGTTAGGGTGATGAGTACATCAAAATCTCACAAATAAGCACTAATGAACTTACTCATGTAACCAAACACCACGTGATCCTCAATAACGTTTGGAAAAAAAAGTAAAAAAATAACATACCAGTGAGGTTGTGAAGAAAAGAAAACCCTTATACACTGTTGATGGGCATGTAAATTAGTTCAACCATTTTGGAAAGCAGTATGGTGATTTCTCAAACAGCTCAAAACAGAACTACCATTCGACCTAGCAATCCCATTACTGGATATATACCCAGAGAAATATAAAGCATTTTACCATAAAGCTGCATGCATTCGAATACTCATTGCAGCACTGTTCACAATAGCAAAGACATGGAATCAACCTAAATGTCCATTAATGACAGACTGGATAAAAAAAAAGGGGTGCATATACACCATTGAATATTATGCAGCCCATAAAAAAGAATGAGATTGTGTCTTTTGTGGGAACATGGAGGCAGCTGGAGGCTATCATCCTTATCAAATGAATGCAGAAACAGAAAATCAAATAACACATGTTCTCACTTATAACTGGGAGCTAAATGATTAGAGCTTATGAACACAAAGAAGGAAATAACAGATTCTGTGGTCTACTTGATGGGGGAGGGTGGGAAGAGGGAAAGTAGCAGAAAAGATAACTATTGGGTACTGAGCTTAATACCTGTAATAACATGTACAACAAACTCCCATGACACATTTTTATCTATGTAACAAAGCTTCACAGGTACCCCCAAACCTAAAATAAAAATTGAAAAAAGATACATCAAATTTTGTATATCTGTACATTGCTAGCCACCTTTTGTTCTTATTTCCAATTTAATTATTTACAATGCACATTTTGAAATGGCAGAAATTAGTGAATTTCCAACAAACTATATGACCATGGATATTAAATATATAAAATAATTATCCCTAAATTTATCCTAAGTAAAATAATTATACTCATATTGTTACCATTCAAATATCACAATATGTGATCAATAGGTGCACACGTGTGTTTGAGAAAATATTTTTCTACTATATATTTCTTGGCTATTAGAGAAAAATCAGGGAAAGCTAAATGCTTTAAAGTATAAAACTTATTTTGTGCAATCTTTGGGGTTTTTTTAATTTGTCATGCTACTTCGGCTGCTATAATAAAATAATCCAGATTTAGTCATAGTAGCTGAGAATGTAAATAAGCATTTGAAAGAATTTGGCTTGCTAATGATGCTATTGATATATGTAATAAAGTTTATATACTGTATAATTGCAGAATCTTTGTACATGTTCAAATGAAAATTAAAAAAGAAGAAAGGAAGAAAGAAAGAAGAAAGAAAAAGAAAAAAGAAAGAAAGAGAGCGAGAGAAAGAAAGAGAGAGAGAGAGAAAGAAAGAAAGAGAGAAAGAGAGAGAAAGAAAGAAAGAGAAAGAAAGAAACCAAATGGAGAGTACTATTTGTTGGAGGTCATGTTTGCCATGATTTTTAGAATTTAGTAAAAGGAAAAATGTAGCAAGTAAATCATTGGAAATTGAGTTGGTTTTAAGTTACTCTTGATGAATTATTATGTGAAGATATTCTTCCAGTTTAAGCCCTGATGCTGAGAATAATATGAGAATTACAAAGCCGTGAGGAATAGTGTTCTCCCATCACCCTGACTTCTAGCACATAGAATAATGGACTGAAGTCACCTTTATCAGATAGCATTCTCCCTTGTAGCTGCCATTATTGTCATCATTAATATCATCATCTCTATCTACATTTATTCTATTAAATAATTTATTTTTGAAAATTTACATTCATAATTTGGATAATGTTAAAGTAGTTTTTAAAATATTATCATTATGGGTAAGTTACATTAGTAAACAGTAAAATTCAAGTCAAGCTGAATACATCTATATTTAGAAATTAAGTGAAGTTTAGTTTAAAATACTTTGATTAAGAAAATAATTGTTTATGGATGACCTTAAACTAATCCAAGGAACACTAAACACTGTAAGATTTAGTGTTTAGTGCAAATACAATTCCATAATAAGAGAGATAACTAAGCCATTTCATGATCAATCTCATATTTTTAAACAGAGAATTTTAGAACTAAACAAATCAAACATAAGCTAGCCCTCACACCTTTGATACCTCATTTGTGTAATGACAAAGAGCCCCCTATTTCTGCAGTATAAACATAATAAAAGTTAATTCATGGATTAGAGCAGTGTAGCTGTGCTCAAGGTACTATATTTTATTTATTTGGATGGCATTTTGAAACCCAGTGCTGCTCATCGAATTTTCTTTTGAGGAGAGTTTGTGGTGAGGGCCCATCAACAGACAAGGGGCTATCCAAAAATGCTACTCACATGAAATCAAGCTCCAGCTTTTTCCAACTTGCAGAAGAATGCCTAGGCCATGCTTTTATTCTATTCTGTGACCAAAGTGTTGAGAAAAGTAGAATATTTTTAGTCTTAATGTCAAGCGTACTAGAAAACAACCACCACCAATAGAAACCCAAAACACTTTCTTTAAGAACTTGGTGGTAAGAGTAGTTTTTTTCAGTCTTCCCATAGAAGATGATTTATGGAAGCAGAATAAAAGATTATTTCTACCACCAAAATAATAAAACTAAAAAAATGGATAATCAACACTGAAAATCCAATAGACAGTGTTAACATCAAGTTAGATATGAGAGAAGAGAGAATTAGTGAATAGGAAGATAAGTAGACAGAATGAAGTATAAAGTAAAAAGAGACAAAGAGATGGAAAATATAAGACCAGAGGGTAAGAGATATTGAAGCTACAGCCAGAATATCTAACGTAATTCTGGAATCCTGGAAGATTAGAAGATAGAAAATGGGGCATAAGAAACCTTCTGGAGATTTTTCCAAAAGTGATAAAATGTACCCATCTTTATTTATTTTTATTTTTATTTTTTATTTTGTGCATACATAGTAGCTATATATATTCATGGAGTACATGAGGTGTTTTGATACAGGCATGCAATGTGAAATAAGCACATCATAGGGAATGGGGCTTTCATCTCCTCAAACATTTATCCTTTGAGTTGCAAACAATCTGATATCAAATCTCATATCAAATTGTAATCCCCATGTATCAAGGGAGGGACCTTGTTGGAGGGGATTGGATCATGGGGGCAGATACAGATTTCCCCCTTTCTGTTATCATTATAGTGTGTGAGTTCTCTCACAAGTTCTGGTTGTTTGATAAGTGTCTGGCATTTCTCCCTGGTCACTCCTTCCTACAGCCTTGTGAAGAAGGTGCCTGCTTTTTTCTCACCATCCATGATTGTAAGTTTCCTGCGACCTCCCCAGCCATGTGAAACTGTGAGTCAATTAAACCTCTTTTGTTTATAAAGTACCTAGTCTCAGGTAGTGTCTTTTTTTTTTTGGCAGAGTTTTGCTCTTGTTGCCCCGGCTGAAGTGCAATGGCATGATCTTGGCTCACTGCAACCTCCCCTTCCCAGGTTCAAGTGATTCTCCTGCCTCAGCTTCCCTCCCGAGTAGCTGGGATTACAGGCATCTGCCACCAAGCCCAGCTAATGTTTCCTTTTTGGTTTTGTTTGTTTGTTTGTTTTTTAGACGGAGTTTCGCTCCTGTTGCTGAAGCTGGAGTGCAATGATGTGATCTTGGCTCACCGTGACCTCCGCCTCCTGGGTTCAAGTGATTCCCCTGCCTCAGCCTCCCGAGTAGCTGGGATTACAGGCATGTACCACCACATCTGTCTAATTTTGTATTTTTAGTAGAGACGGGGTTTCTCCATGTTGTTCAGGTTAATCTTGAACTCCCAACCTCAGGTGATCTGCCTGTCTTGGCATCCCAAAGTGCTGAGATTACAGGTGTGAGCCACCGTGCCTGGCCAATTTTTTGTATTTTTAGTAGAGATGGAGTTACACCATATTGGCCAGGCTGGTCTCAAACTCGTGACCTCAGGTAATCCGCCTTCCTCAGCCTCCCAATTGCTATATAAAGACTGAAGGTAAAGATAAAAAGAGTAAAGGTAGTTAAATTGTATTTTGGACTTTTTTACTTCTGTAAAGAGAATTTGAAAATCATATTCAAGATCCCTGCAATTCTACGTATCCAAAGAAATTGCATCAAATTATATGTGAAAGAATGCTCTTAGTAGCATTATTCATAACTGCTTAAACATGAAAACCCCCAGGTAGATATCAACTAAGGATGGATGAACCATCACAGTAAATTTATACAATGGAAAATATAGAGAAATAAAAAGAAGTGAATCATGTACATGCAACTATGTAACTAAATTTCAGAAACATAACGTTGAGTCCAAGAAGCCATGAACAAGAACATGCAAGATGACATTTACATATGATTTAAAGTAGGTAAAACAATGTTATGGAGTTTAGGGCTGAATAGCTAGTTGGTAAGGTATAAAGACAATAAAGTAAATGATCATCACAAATTATATACATTGCTTACCCCAGGAAATTTGAAGAAATGTTAGGGGGCTTGAAAAGTAGCGTGGAGGTGCGCCTAGGCTCTTTGCAATGTTCCATGTCTTGCTCTGCATGATGGTTACATGAGTGTTTATGATACTTTGTTGTGTTTACCATTTTTGTTTTGGCTCATTTTTAAGTGTGCATTATAATTTTATCTAAAAAGTATTAATTAGGAAAATAATCTGGCTTGCTGGCAAGATTGCTGAATAGGAACAGCTATGGTCTGCAGCTCCCAGCAAGATCAATGTAGAAGGGGGGTGATTTCTGCATTTCCAACTGAGATACCCAGTTCATCTCATTGGGATTGGTTGGACAGTGGGTGCAGCCCACAGAGGGCAAGTTGAAGCAGGGTGAGGCATCACCTCACCTGGGAAGCACAAGGGGTCGGGGAATTTTCTCCCCTACCCAAGGGAAGCCATAAGGGACTGAGCCTGAGGAAATGGGCACTCCAGCCCAGATACTGTGCTTGTCCCATGGTCTTCACAACCTGCTGACCAGGAGATTCCCCCTGGTGCCCACGCCGGGAGGGCCCTGGGTTTCAAGCACAAAACTGGATGGCTGTTTGGGCAGACACTGAAGGTTTTTTTTTTTTCCATATCCCAGTGGTGCCTGGAACACCAGTGAGACAGAACCGTTCACTCCCCTGGAAAGGAGTGCCAAAGCCAGAGAGCCAAGTAGTCTGGCTCAGCGGGTCCCACTCCCATGGAGCCCAGCAAATTAAGATCCACTGGCTTGAAATTCTTGCTGCCAGCACAGCAGCAGTCTGAGATCAACCTGGGATGCTTGAGCTTGGTAGGGGGAGGGGCATTCACCATTACTGAGTCTTGAGTAGGTGGTTTTATGCTCACAGTGTAAACATAGCTGCCAGGAAGTTTGAACTGGGTGGAGCCCACAGCAGCTCAGCAAGGCTGCTGTGGCCAGACTGCCAGGTTTCTCCTCTCTGGGCAGGGCATCTCTGAAAAAAAGGCAGCAGCCCCAGTCAGGGACTTATAGATAATATCCCCATCTCCCCAGGACAGAACTCCTGGGGGAAGGGGTAGCTGTGGGCGCAGCTTAAGCAGACTTAAACGTCCCAGTCTGATGGCTCTGAAGAGAGCAGCGGACCTCCCAGCACAGTGTTTTAGCTCTGCTAAGGGTCAGACTGTCTCCTCAAATGGGTCCCTGACCCCCGTGTATCCTGACTTGGAGACAGCTCCCAGTAGGGACCAACAGACACCTCATACAGGAGAGCTCTGGTTGGCTTCTGGCAGGTGCCCCTCTGGTACAAAGCTTCCAGAGGAAAGAACAGGCAGCAATCTTTTCTGTTCTGCAGCCTCTGCTGGTGATATCCAGGCAAACAGGGTAGGGAGTGGACCTCTAGCAAACTCCAGCAGACCTGCAGCAGAGGGGCCTGACTGTCAGAGGGAAAGCTAATAAACAAAAAGGAATAGCACTTCCACCCGAAGACCCCATCCAAAGGTCACCAACATCAAAGACCACAGGTAGATAAATCCACAAAGATGGGGAGAAACCAGCACAAAAAAGCTAGAAATTCCAAAAAAACAGAATGCCTCTTCTCCTTCAAAGCATCACAACTCCTCGCCAGCAAGGGAACAAAACTGAACAGAGAATGAGTTTGATGAATTGACAAAGGTAGGCTTCAGGAGGTGGATAATAACAAACTCCTCTGAGCTAAAGGAGCACGTTCTAACCCAATGCAAGGAAGCAAAGAAACTTGAAAAAAGGTTAGACAAATTGCTAACTAGAATAACCAGTTTAGAGAAGAACATAAATGACCTTATGGAGTTGAAAAACACAGCACAAGAACTTCATGAAGCATACACAAGTACCAATAGCCAAATCGATCAAGCAGAAGAAAGGATATCAATGATTGAAGATGAACTTAATGAAATAAAGCTAGAAGACAAGATTAGAGAAGAAAGAATAAAAAGGAACAAACAAAACCTCCAAGAAATATAGGACTATGTGAAAAGACCAAACCTACATCTGATTGGTTTACCTGAAAGTGATGGGGAGAATGGAACCAAGTTGGAAAATACTCTTCAGAATATTTTCCAGGAGAACTTCCCCAACTGACTAAGACAGGCCAACATTCAAATTCAGGAAATACAGAGAACACCACAAAGATACTCCTCGAGAAGAGCAACACCAAGACACATAATTGTCAGATTCACCAAGGTTGAAATGAATGAAAAACTGTTAAGGACAGCCAGAGAGAAAGTCAGGTTACCCAGAAAGGGAAGCCCATCAGACTAACAGTGGATCTCTTGGCAGAAACCCTACAAGCCAGAAGTGAGTAGGGGCCAATATTCAACATTCTTAAAGAGAAGGATTTTCAACTGAGAATTTCATACCCAGCCAAACTAAGCTTCATAAGCAAAGGAGAAATAAAATCCTTTACAGACAAGCAAATGCTGAGAGATTTTGTCACCACCAGGCCTTCCTTACAAGAGCTCCTGAAGGAAGCACTAAACATGGAAAGGAACAACCAGTATCAGCCACTGCAAAAACATACCAAATTGTAAGGAATATCAACACTATGAAGAAACTGCATCAACTAATGGATAAAACAACCAGCTAGCATCATAGTGATGGATCAAATTCACACATAACAATATTAACCTTAAATGTAAATGGGCTAAATTCCCCAATTAAAAGGCACAGACTGGCAAATTGGATAAAGAGTCAAGACCCATCAGTCTGCTATATTTAGGAGACCCATATCATGTGCGAAGACACACATAGGCTCAAAATAAAGGGATGGAAAAATATTTACCAAGCAAATGGAAAGCAAAAAAAAGCAGAAGTTGCAAACCTAATCTCTGATAAAACAGAATTTAAACCAACAAAGATCAAAAGAGACAAAGAAGGGCATTACATAACAGTAAAGGTGTCAATGCAGTAAGAAGAGCTATTAGAATGAAGACACAACGTACCAGAATCTCTGGGACATATTTCAAACAGTGAAGCGGTGTGTAGAGGGAAATTTATAGCATGAAATGCCCACAAGAGAAAACAAGAAAGCTCTAAAATTGACACCCTAACATCAAAATTAAAGTAAGTAGAGAAGTGAGAGCAAACAAATTCAAAAGCTAGCAGAAGACAAGATATAACTAAGATCAGAGCAGAACTGAAGGAGACAGAGACATGACATGAAAAGCCCTTCCAAAATCAAAGAATCCAGGGCTGGTTTTTTGAAAAGATAAACAGAATAGATCGCTAGCCAGACTAATAAAGAAGAAAAGAGAGAAGAATCAAATAGATGCAATAAAAAATGATATAGGGGATATCACCACTGATTTCACAGAAATACAAACTACCATCAGAGAATACTATAAACACCTGTATGCAAATAAACTAGAAAATCTAGGAGAAATAGATAAATTCCTGGACACATACACCCTCCCAAGTCTAAACCATGAAGAAGGGGAATCCCTGAATAGACCAATAACACCTTCTGAATTTGAGGCATTAATAGCCTAGCAACCAAAAAAAGGCCAGGACCAGACAGATTCACAGCCAAATTCTACCAGAGGTACAAAGAGGATCTGGTACCATTCCTTCTGAAATTATTCCAAACAATAGAAAAAGAGGAAAACCTTCCTAACTCATTTTATGAGGCCAGCATCATCCTGATACCCAAACCTGGCAAAGACACAATAAAAAAAGAGAATTTCAGGCCAATATCCTTGAAGAACATCATTTCAAAAATCCTCAATAAAATAAAAAACCGAATCCAGCAGCACATCAAAAAGCTTATCCACCACGATCAAGTTGGCTTCATCCCTGGGATGCAGGGCTAGTCAACATATGCAGATCAGTAAATGTAATCCATCACATAAACAGAACCAATGACAAAAACCACGTTTATCTCAATAGACGCAGAAAAGGCCTTCGACAAAATTCAACACCCTTCATGCTAAAAACTCTCAATAAACTAGGTGTCGATGGAATGTATCTCAAAATAGTAAGAGCTATTTATGAAAAACCCACAGCCGATATCATACTGAATGGGCAAAACCTGGAAGCATTTCCTTTGAAAACCGTCACAAGACAAGGATGCCCTCTCTCACCACTCGTATTCAACATAGTATTGGAAGTTCTGGCCAGGGAAATCAGGCAAGAGAAAGAAATAAAGCGTATTCAAATAGGAAGAAAGGAGGTCAAATTGTCTCTGTTTGCAGATGACATGATTGTATATTTAGAAAACCTTGTCATCTCAGCCATCTCCTGGTCATTAGAGAAATGCACATCAAAACTGCAATGAGATATCATCTCATGCCAGTTAGAATGGTGATCATTAAAAAGTCAGGAAACAACAGATGCTGGAGAGGATGTGGAGAAATAGGGACACTTTTACACTGTTGCTGGGAGTGCAAATTAGTTCAACCATTGTGGAAGACAGTGTGGGGATTCCTCAAGGGTCTAGAACTAGAAATACCATTTGACCCAGCAATGTCATTACTGGGTACATACCCAAAGGTTTATAAATCATTCCACTCTAAAGACACATGCACACGTATGTTTATTGTGGCACTATTCATAATAGCAAAGACTTGGAACCAACCCAAATATCCATCAATAATAGACTGGATAAAGAAAATGTGGCACATATACACCATGGAATACTATGCAGCCACAAAAAAAGGATGAATTCATGTCCTTTGCAGGGACATGGATGAAGCTGGAAACCATCATTCTCACCAAACTATCACAAGAACAGAAAACCAAATACCGCATGTTCTCACTTATTGGTGGGAGTTGAACAATGAGAACATATGGACACAGGGAGGGGAACATCACACACCGGGGCCTGTTGTGGGGTCTGTGGCTAAGGTAGGGATAGCATTAGGAGAAACACCTAATGTAGGTGACAGGTTGATGGGTGCAGCAAACCACCATGGCATGTGTATACCTATGTAACAAAGCTGCACGTTCTGCACATGTACCCCAGAAGTTAAAGTATAATAAAAAAATTTTGAAAGTATTAATTCGGAGAAGAATTCCATAAAAATTGTTAATTACACTGCTCATTATACACCTAGGAAAAAATCCACCATTTGTATACATTCACATACAACTCTAAGAGAGCTGAAGTAGGAAATTTATTTTAGCTACAACATGTGGAAATAAGAGAATGTTTTACCTGCAGTACCAAGATCTTTCCAAAGGTTTTCTACTAGCTTTAGTTATCTACCTCACATGTCAAAACTGCCTTTCCTCATCTGTTTTTCTTTTCGTTCCTGAATTTCCGACACAAGAGTGGACGTATTACCCACACTCTTGGTTTAGCGACTACCTGTATTAGTTTAGTTACTCTCAGATAGACTTGAGAGTAACTTTACTAAGGACCGAAGCATGAGCGATATGTTTGATACATATTTTTGTATGGGGTGAAAATGCTGAGTGGGAAAATAGGACTAATTTCACCAGGATTACCTCCTGGAAACTCATTTTCCAAGAAAATAACTCCTTCCATCCCTGAGGGGTGTAAGATTGTGTGTTTGTGTGTGCATGTGTGTGTGTGTACGTGTGTGTGTGTTTGTGTGTTTATGAGCTTGGTAATGATAAATTCATCCAACAGTATTGGTTAGCAGCAACCAGATTTTAAGGTGTATTGGCCTTCCTGTATTTCTCAAGAAATCTATGGATAATTTTGATTAAAAAAAGTTTGGATTCTATGGATTTAAATCTTGTATAAAAATCAATCCATTATTGGTGATGATCCTATTTATGAATAAGCTCTTTTTAACAATTTAGACATTTACTGTATGAACTATGTACTGGGTGGTAAAATTTCCCTATTAACAACTGAAGTTGCTGAACACAAATTATGAATTGTTAAACAAGCAAAACATCGCAAAACAATGAAAGAAGATATGTTTTTATTTGCATGCTGGCAAATGAATATTTAGGCTTCACTTCAACTTTAGTACAAAAAATTCCATCCTATTACAAGAACAGACATGGAATGAATAAGTTAATTTGAGCTGTTTTGAAAATAAGAATGTTTTCCATAAAGACAGCATCAAATTATCCATTAGCATAAGCTGGTTCATTTTTGTTTGACATCGGTCACAGTGTTTAAAAGTAAAAAGAATGTTATGGCCCATTTAGAAATCAGGTGTATACAACTTTTAAGGTCAAGCTATTGAAGAAATCACAACCAGTGATATTAAGCTTGTATTTTTTTCTTTCTTTTTCTGTTCAGATATGATAACTTTTCTACACATTATTGTTTCAATTCTTGTAGTGGTCCTATTTGTTATTGGAAATTTTGCCAGTGGGTTCACAGAACTGGTGAATTTTATTGGCTGGACCAAGAGACAAAAGATCCCCTCAGCTGATCAAATTCTCACTGCTCTGTCAGTCTCCAGAGTTGGTTTGCTCTGGATAGTATTGTTACATTGGTATTCAATAGTGTTGAATCCAACTTCATATAGTTTGGAATTAAGAATTACTGTTTACAATGTCCAGACAGTCACCAATCATTTCAGCATCTGGCTTGCCAGTAGCCTCAGCATATTTTATTTGCTCACGATTGCCAATTTCTCCAACCTTATGTTTCTTCACCTAAAAAGAGACTTAACAGTGTCATTCCAGTGATAGTGCTGGGGCCTTTGCTATTGCTGGTTTGTCATCTTGTGATGGTAAACATGGATATGAATGTGTGGATAAAAGAATATGAAGGAAACGTCACTTGGAAGATCAAATCGAGAAACACAATATACCTTTCAAACTTGACTGCATCCATGCTGGCAAACTTAATACCTTTTACTATATCCCTGATATATTTTCCGCTGTTAATCTGTTCTCTGAGTAAATATCTCAAGAAGATGCAGCTCCATGGCAAAGGAGCTCAAGATCCCAGCACCAAGGTCCACATAAAAGCTTTGCAAACTGTGTTTGCAAAGCTTTTATGTGCAGTTTCCTCTCTGTTCCTAATCATTTCGGTTTGGAATCCTAGGAGGCTGCCCAATGAACCTGTCGTCATGCTCTGCCATGCTATTGGAATCATATATCCTTCATTCCACTCATTCATCCTAATTTGGAGAAGCAAGAAGCTAAAACAGTAATTTCCTTTTTTTAATTGTATTATTATTATTTTTTTATTTTTTTGGTCAGATTAAGTGCTGAGTGAAAGAATGGAAACTCTCAACTTTCTAGATTCACCTGTGGGAAATCCTGTGTTTTCTAGGAGAAAACAAACTGATGGTGTCTGGAACATTTTATACTTTCTACTCATTTTTCCATAGAGTATGTGTTTGAGTAATTTCCAAAAGACCTAGAAAAGTCTTTTACCAAAGTTAGCATAAAAGTTATGTATGTATGTGTGTGTATATGTATATAAAACACTTAAGAGACAGGCACAATAACATCATGTTAATCAATTTTTTTCCAAACTGCCAAATTACACAAAATATGGTAATAAGTTTCTCAGAATTATGAAATCATGTGTATTTCACATATATATTTCATGTCATCATGTTTTATTTGAAAAATTTATGATCTCTATTTATAATTTTTAAGAACTGACAGCTTATCTCAGGAAATCATTGTTCCTTTCCATTGTGATTTGTATCATACATATGTACCACAGTGTGCTTCAATATCATTGTTTGAACATCCAATTTTTGGATAATAAGGACATTCGATTCTAAATCAATAATGAGGTTTTATCTTTGGGGTAGTTTTTATTCCATCATGTATTAAAATTTTATGTTTAGTTTAAGGTGAACAGAATTATTGTTAGAAAATGATTCACACCATAAAATTCAAGGGTGACAAATATATTTAGAATACATTTTGTGTATGTCTAATATAAACAGCACTGAGGAAAATTAGATTAGATGTAAGTATGTGAAGAGTTGAGAAAAAATCATTTATATAATAAGGATGAAGAAAGAAACATAATTATGACTTCTTCAATGCTGTCGTAAGTCTCAATATGCAGTTAAATATGTCATTTATTCCAGTTTTTAAATTAAAAAAACCTTTTTTGAAGTTGAAACCTGATGTTGAATATTTCAGTTTTTATTCTAAACCACTTCAGAGCCTCTGACTTGCCAATTATCTCCTTTATCTTCCACATTTAAAATTATTTTTAAACTTTACGTAAAAGAACTCAAATCTTCCCCATCTTAGAAAATCTTCAATGTAAAAATGGTATAGAAATTATGGAACATAATGAAAGGAAATTTTCTGCAAATGTTAAGATGACATCTATGAAATCTACGTATTGATTATAGAAAATGTCTTAAATATGTATTTTATTATAGTCTTGTAGGTGATGAAATGAGAGAAAGTGTATTGACACATTCAGTGATAGCAACTTCAATTATAGGAAGGAAATGTGTAACCTTGTTCAACAAATAAATTCCACACAACTGTATTAATTCTTGGTGCTATGAAATAATTACAATGTTATCTAAACTTTGAGATAAATCGTCTCTACATGTGATTTAGTTACTTGTTTATCACACATTTTTCCTGGTTCAAAAACACCAGAGATCATACAGATCTTGCTTACTGTTGACTCCCCGGACCTAAAAGACAGCACATAGAGTAAGTGCTCAAAACTGATATTTTGATGAACAAATAAATTGGTGAATACATGCATAAATTAGATATATTGTGATGGTGAACCAATGAAAATGACAGTCATCACAAAATCTATAGTAGCATGAATTTTCCTGTTCTGCTTTCAGGTTATGATTACAGGCTTATCCAAGAAGAAGCATTTCTTAGACCAAAAGTGTGGCTATTCCACAATTCTAGATGAAATATCACTACAATATAGACTTGATGAAGCTATATCAGATGTGTGATGTGGAGACAAGGTAGAACATGAAAATCAGATGGCACCTATTACAGTACTTTTTAAAAAGCATATTAAAGATTTTTGTATATATGCATATATTTTTATTGTGAATGATATGTTTGTATTACGATATTTTCTAGCTGGTTATTGTATAAACAGTAATGATGTTTGATTTTAGAAAATTCAATTACCAAACACCTTACTACAATGTTATTTGCATATAGTTTTATTATCCTTTCTAAATGAATACTTTAATTGCCATATTATAAACTCACAAAAATGTGAATGAATTATAATTGTAGAACTGAATAAATATCTTAGCCTCAGGTTTCTAGAACTAGAGCCAATGTCTGATATTAAAGTGATGATACTTATTTGGAAGGTAAGTCCAGGACAGCAGCGGCAAGGACATGTGGAAATTGAGGCAAGAGCAGATGTGAAACAATGTGTGGTGACGTATGATATGACACTGATGGCCTCTACTTCACAGTGAGGTGAGAGAGACAGCATGGGGGTCATCAGATGCATGCACTTGGCTCCCAGCACTTTTCCAGAAGTGCTGCAAGGGGAAACTACAGCCAGCATTAGTCCATGGAAGAGAAAGCGTAGGGAGAATGTATCTGCTCAGCTGTCATCTGTCTTTTATTTTCCCTTGGTCAAGGTTTCCCTAAGGCAAAACTACCATCTCTCCTATTCTGCCTTCCATCATCCAGTCCCTAGCTGGTGGTTCTGAAAGTCAGACCTCATGCCCACAGTGTGGTGATCCATTCAAGTCCCAAATGGAAGGATGATCTGGGTAAGGCAAGGTGCTGACCAGGGGAATGGGAGATGGTTCACTTTCACTCCTTATGCCACTCAGATGTGCTCATGCACTCCAATCATGGCAGGCTTTATAATCATATGACACGCACAGTTGCACAAAGTCTTATGCTTAGAGGGGCTTGTACTTACAGGGACTCTATGCTTGGATTAATATTCTGCACCTGCTGTTTTGTTTTAGAGACAGAGGGCACACCTCTGCTGAAGAGGGGATAGTCTTACTCTAATTCTCTAGGAGTTTGCTCTCCTCTCTTCTATGGGCTTAACAGAGATAGGTACCGAGTCTTATCATGCCCTCTAGTAGCTTTGAATTCTGCTGGATCATCTGGCACAAGGGGCAGAGCAGCTTGGGCCAGAGCCTGTATCTGTTGTAGAGCCCTCTTTTGTTCTGGGTTCCACTTGAGACCAGTAGCCCTTAAGGAAATTCTGTTAGTACATCAGAGCAATATCCTCAAATGTAGTATATGTTGCCTCCCAAATCCAAATAGGCCCCCAAAACACTGTCCCTCTTCTTTAGTGATAAGAAGTATATATAGGGAAACATGCCATATACTTTAAAAATGATGTCTTGATATGTGGACCAGGACCACTGAACCCCTAAAAACATCACCTGTTTTAGGTTCCTGAATCTGCTGAGGTTTATCTCTCTTCTTCTGGTATTTTATTTCTGTTTATTGTTACAGTATTTTACTATATTTAAGGAATACTTTCTGCTTATGGGTACTACTTAATGTAATATAATTAATATATTGAACTAGCATGATGTTTTGCAAAATATCAATTAAACTAAAAGTAGATATGACATAGTCCTGATATAAAACAGTGAAGCAGTGGTATTTTTCTTACTGTATTTACCGGAAGCTATGCTTTGCTCAGTTAATGTCCCACACCCTGGAGAGCATTTGCAAGTGCAATCTAAGTTTGTGATAATCTGCATTCGTGGTATAATTTATCTGGTGTTTGCAGAGACCAGATGGGTTAGCTCAATAGGGATATCAATGGGACTGCCACCCCCGACCCCCATAACTTTCAAGTTTGTTGCGGTGTCAGTGATCAATTCTACTTCTTGAAAAATGCAGTTATTATTTTTTCATTATGGTCTTGCCAGGAGTGATGAGTTTCAGAGGCTTCTGCTTGTTACTCCTTACAATAATGACCCTAAGTATACAGGTCAGGAAACAATGTGAGAGTTCTGCCAGATAGGTGATAATGACAAGCCCATTATGTCCACCTTGGGATGGTCATGAGCCAAAGCTCTAGGTACCATCTGACCTTCAAAAACTCACACTCCATCCCATGGACCACAGTCTTTTTAGGTACCCAGATATTAGTGTTAATTCAGGCCCCACACCTAAAACTCTCAGATACTATGTATATGTGGTGTCGTTTCCTCTGGGTACTGTTATCTGGGAAATGGCTACAGGTGTTTGACTAAGCATCATAGGAATACATCTTGGATATTCTTGATATTCTTTTTAGGTACCCAGTGGTGAATTCTCAGCATCCTTTCTCAAGGGAACTTAAGCTTCCCTTCCAATTACTGAACTCTGGTTCTCTGAATTGGCTCAGTCCTGAGAACTGGCTGAGGGACTTTGACTTGGTGATTTTCCATTTCAAAGGCTGACTTCAGGAATCAGCTTTCCAGCTCTGTTTTTCTCTTGTTTTATAAGTATTTATGAAAGTATGAAGCCTCTTCAACTGTTGGCTTATAAACCCATTCCAGTGTGGCTGTTGCTGTCAGCACTTCATTGAATCTGACATTTGCAAGCTCACTAGTGAGTCTGTGTTGCCAATTATTAGTCTTCATGTTGCATACCCTATCAGCAGCATTGAACATAGTTTATTTGCATCCCAGGATGCAGCACTCTCCTGGTTTTATCCCTGTTCACTGGGCACCACTTTTCAGTCTGTCTTTGTTAGTCCTTTCTCTTCTCCCTAAACTGACAATATCAGACTGCCTGAGGGTTCAATTGTTTAATCTCTAACCAATTATGTTTTTTTTCTTGGTGATCTCATACAGTCTTCTTACTGATAATCTAGCCAAATCATTCAATAGAGAGGAATAAGGCTGATTACTCATATATGTATGTGTATATATATAAATATATATATATATATTTAAATTTTTTATTTAATTTTAAGTTCTGGGATACATGTTCAGAAGGTGCAGGTTTGTTACATAGGTATACATGTGACATGGTCATTCGCTGCACCTATCAACCTATCCACTACGTATTAAGCCCGCATGCTTTAGCTACTTATCCTGATGTTCTCCCCCTACCACCGACAGGTCCCAGTGTATGTTGTTCCCCTCTCTGCGTCCAGGAGTTCTCATTGTTCAGCTCCCACTTATGAGTGAGAGCATGCAGTCTTTGGTTTTCTGTTCCTGTGTTAGTTTGCTGAGGATGATGGTTTCCAGCTTCATCCATGTCCCTGCAAAGGACATGATCTTATTCCTTTTTATGGCTGCATAGTATTTCATGGTGTATATGTACCACATTTTCTTTATCCAGTCTATCATTGATGGGCACTTGGGTTAATTCCATGTCTTTGCTATTGTGAATAGTGTTGTAATAAGCATACACGTGCATGTATCTTTATAACAGAATGATTTATATTTCTTTGGGTATATACACAGTAATGAGTTTGATGGGTCAGATTGTATTTCTGGTGCTAGATCCTTGGGGAATCCCCATGTTGTCTTCCATAATGGTAGAACTAATTTACATTCCCACCAACAGTGTAAAAGCATTCCTATTTCTTCACAGTCTCGCCAGCATCTGTTGTATTTTGACTTTTTAATACTTGCCATTCTGACTGGTGTGAGATGATATCTCATTGTATGCCATTCACATTGGTGATTATATGTATATTTTTATTCATATATATATATTTACATATATCACATTATGTAAACTTTTTTTTTTCTTGAGTAGTCAAAGTTACATTTAAAAAGGAATACTACCGGTTGGGCGCAGTGGCTTATACCTGTAATCCCAGTACTTTGGGAGGCTGGGGCGGGTGGATCACGAGGTCAGAAGATCGAGACCATCCTGGCTAACACAGTGAAACCCTGTCTCTACTAAAAATACAAAAAATTAGCCGGGCATGGTGGCAGGTGTCTGTAGTTCCAGCCACTCGGGAGGCTGAGGCAGGAGAATGGCGTGAACCTGGGAGGCAGAGCTTGCAGTGAGCAGAGATCGCACCACTGCACTCCAGCCTGGGCGACAGAGCAGGACTCCGTCTCAAAAAAAAAAAAAAAAAAAAGAATACTACCAAAAAGCTAGGGAGACTAAGGAAGTTTCAATAGTTTTACTTTAATTTTTGCTAAATGAGAGTTACAGGGACCTGGCTTCTAAAATTTAAAAGCAATATAGGCCAGGAAAGATAAGGGAGGATATGAGGAGAGGCTGATTAAGGGGTACAAATGTAAAGTTTAATAAAAGACATAAGACCTAGTGTTTGGTAGATCTGTAGGGTGACTACAGTTTACAGTAATGTATTTAAAAATAGCTGGAAGAGAATGATTCAAATGTTTCTAATATAAAGGAGAAAGAAATGTTTAAGAAAAAGGATACCCGAATTACACAGATTTGATATTTATGAATTCTACGAATATATAAGTTTGGTGCAAAAGTAATTGCAGTTTTTGCAATTTAAAAGTAATAAATTATCACATGCACTCCCAAAATAAATTTAAAAATACATAAAAAATAAAGTGAGAAGAAAAATCAGCAATATAGGTGTTGATTGATGCATGGGGAATTTTCATTATGGACATAATAATCTCAGTAGAGAAATATATAGACAGGATGATGGTTGTTCAACCGAGTTTCTCCTCTGCATTTGATACAGTTAGTACATAAATTTGGATGCATAAAAAAGTTAAAATGAAACACACTAGTCTGTTCTGTATACACCTAAATGTAACTTTAACACTGAAATGGATTAAGACACTGCTCTTTTCTGAGGAACTGACTTGTTATTCTAATTTCTGGATGTAGTGTGTGGGAATTATTATTTTTGCCGCTGTTTTTCTGAAAAAGATTGTGTTTCCCTAAGAGCTGTTGTTCCAATGAAAACCTAGTGTTCTCAGCCCAGCATGAATGATGCAAGTGCTGAGGGCCTTTGGGTGAGACCCTCTGGGATTATTGTAGCTCTCACTGGAGACTTGAGCTCTGCTCTCTTTTCAAAGTATCCATGAAGTCTCAACGGAACCCACCACACAACCCCCACCCACCATGGTAGTTTGTCTTTCTCTTTGTCTTCTTTCCCAACCTCGTCTTTATTGCCTGGATATAGCGAGGCCAGGGTAACCTTCTTGTCTCTACATGGATAGTACGTTTGTACTTCTAGCCTTGGGATTTTTCCTTAATATTTGTCCATGCTAGCTGAGTTTGCCTTTTCAATAGCTCTCTTGACTAAATGTACGGTAATTTCCAAGATATTTGGTTTTATTTTATTTTATTTTTGCTTAGCATTGCTTCAGGGGACTGAAGGTGACGGATCAGTTCTTCATAGTGGAACACCTTGCAACTTTCTCTGCCATCTTTGACGTTTATGAGGCATATTTTTCTACTTTCTTTGGTAGCTGTTGCTGAATTTGTTTCATTGGTGCTTTGCTCACTTTACTTACTTTTTTAGCTATTGAAGAAGAATGACTGTATCATACTGCTGATTTCCCCATCTTGGCTAGACAGTATGTCATCCTTTATCTACATTGGTCCCTGTAGTGAGGATCATGGAGCAGACATTGCTGGGAGAGTGAGTATATGTGAAAAAAATGTGAAGGTATTTGGTGCTGATGAAGCAATGTGCTCTACTGGGCAGGGGAGAGGCACAGAATAAGGATTCTTGCTATGTGGATGGACTCATTCAAACACAGTGACTGCTTTATGAGACAACAGATAGACTTCCACCTCTTCTCACATGTACAGAAAAACTATTTCCAAAGTCTCCAGAATATTTACGTTTAATACTATTTAATATAAACTCGCAAGTCTTTTTAAATGTGTTTAAAACTATCACAGTACTAAACATGAACTAGATGCATAATAAATGCTGAAAGTAAAAAGCCTGAATTGTTAAAGTGAAAAGAGAAAAAGTTTTAGATCCCAAATAAATGTATGTGTTTGTGTGTGTGTGTGTGTGTGTGCGCGCGCGCACATGCGCGCACATGTTTGGTGTGCATGTACTTGTAAAAAGTAAAATAATTAGAAAAGTATTATTCTTGGTACCCAGCATTCTAGGAATAATATCTTCCACAAGATTATTAGAAAACTCTGCTACTTTGTAGGAGGAGCTTTGGATAACTATGAATAAGTCCCTTTACAGACTTAACTTTAAAAAACCATCTGATTTTTCTTTATTTTCTTTATTTTTATTGTAAATTGACATATTTTACTTGCATACATTTATGAGGTATCAAATGTTATTATGATTTATGAATACTATGTGGAATAATTAAATGAAACTAATTAACTTATCAAATGATAATATATTAACATAACAAATGACTGGTAACAAATTTTTTTTATGGTGAGAACATTTGAAAGTTACTTTTTCAGCAATTTTTTAATGTACAATACACTATTATTAACCATACTCACAATGCTGTTCAATAGATCTCAAAAAAGCAAAACAAAACTTATTCCTCTTGTCTAACTGAGGCTCTGTACACTTTCACCATCATCTCCCCATTTTTCTCCACCCAAACTCGGAAGTATGTAAAAATTCTCAGTGCTTAGAAAGTTTCATATACCAATTTTTGTAATGATACTTCCCCAGAACTCAATTTGAGAGACTGAAGTATGTAGACAAGACAAAAAAAAAAACCAATGAAAATAAATATGTCTTTATTTCCATGTTTGCAAATGAGAATTCAGTGTTTCCTTTTTCACCAACTACAAAAGCCTTCAGCCTACTGTGTATAAGGCACACAGCATCTGGATGAAGCTCAGCTGAGCTGTCTGCGGAAATACAGAGATTTTTATGAAGACAGCTTTAAACCCAGCCATTAACAAATCTGGATGGTTGCTGGTTTAACATTCCCTTTTTAAAGGGAACATATTGAATTTTCAAGAATCATATATACATAGCATTTTAGATGAATGTATTAAGAAGTCTTCAGCAGTGATATTAGACATTGGGACATTCTCTTATAGGCAATGGGTGGTGTCATAAAGAACATATCTACATTCGTTTTAATTGTGGAATTTATAATTGGAAATTTAGGAAATAGTTTCATAGCACTGGTGAACTGTATTGACTGGGTCAAGAGAAGAAAGATCTCTTTAGTTGATCAGCTCCTCACTGCTTTGGCAATCTCTAGAATTAGCCTGGTTTGGTTAATATTCGGAAGCTGGTGTGTGTCTGCGTTTTTCCCAGCTTTGTTTGCCACTGAAAAAATGTTCAGAATGCTTACTAATATCTGGGCAGTGACCAATCATTTTAGTGTCTGGTTAGCTACAGGCCTCGGTACTTTTTATTTTCTCAAGATAGCCAATTTTTCTAACTCTATTTTTATCTACCTAAAGTGGAGAGTTAAAAAGGTGGTTTTGGTGCTGCTTCTTGTGACTTCAGTCTTCTTGTTTTTAAATATTGCACTGATAAACATCCATATAAATGCCAGTATCAACGGATACGGAGGAAACAAGACTTGCAGTTCTGATTCAAATGACTTTACACGATTTTCCAGTCTTATTGCATTAACCAGCAGTGTGTTCATTTTCATACCCTTTATTTTGTCCCTGGCAATTTTTCTTCTCCTCACCTTCTCCCTGTGGAAACACTGCAAGAAGATGCAGCACACTGTCAAAGCATCTGGAGATGCCAGCACCAAAGCCCACAGAGGAGTTATGCAAACTGTGATTGCTTTCCTCCTACTCTATCCCATTTTCTCTCTGTCTTTTTTCATAGCAGTTTGGACCTCTGGATGGTTGGAGGAAAATCTAATTATTCTTTCCCAGGTGATGGGAATGGCTTATCCTTCATGTCACTCATGTATTCTGATTCTTGGAAACAAGAAGCTGAGACAGGCCTCTCTGTCAGTGCTATGGTGGCTGAAATACAGGTTCAAAGATGGGGAGCCCTCAGGTCACAAAGGATTTAGGGAATCATCTTGAATATATTAGAAAAAAATAGTTCCTAAGAAATTCTTGGGTGTGATATAAATTTATACTTCCTTAAGATTCTTTCATTATGTATAGGAATTTTACAAAGATATGTTTGGAATCAACACCATCCAAACATATCACAAATTAGGATATATGAAAGTATGTATATTACAATACAGAGAAGAATGTGAATACTATAAAGAGTTCTTATACAAATAGATAATATAGATTTTGTATCAATCATTAACCTTTTTTGAGATTTTTAAATGAGAAACCTATAATGTATAAGATACGTGTGTGTGTGTGTGACACAGTTACTGAAAATAGGCTGCTTAAACTTACATCTCAATCTGGTAGATAAAGTACATAAAATAATATGGAATTTTAGTACCTATATTAAATGTTTTTAATTTTTGTATAATATTTAGTACCTGATTAACATGTATGCAAAAAACTAATTTGCTTTGTTTGTTGAATTAGAAGCCTTACTAAACTATCACATTTGCTTTGCTCATTCTCTTGTCTTTGCAGATAGAAAATTATATCATCTGCATATAGTGATTTATAATGATTATTTTACTTCTCCATTTTACTACTTGTAATTCTTTTTTTGGTATCGGTTATATAATGAAATAGTTTGAACATTCAAAGTGTTAAGCAATTCTGATCGTAACTGCTATCTTTGCAAATGGAGTGTTTTCTAGTGTTTTAACAATAAACATAATACTGACTCTAGCTTTGAGATAAATTCTTTTAAAAATAATCTTCAGGGAGAATATTTGTTTCCTATCTTCCTGTGTGTAGTATTATAATAAAATCTCTGTTAAAAACTATCACTTTTTTTGCTGTTTATTAAGATGATCATATTTTCCCTCTCCTCTGACCAATTAAAATAATGTTACTTGTTAATGGTGGTACATAAAACAATGATATGTCTTCTAGTCTATGCATTCTAGACTTAATAAAATACAATATACATATTCATACACACACACGTGCGCGCGCGCACACACACACACACACAGAGAAAGAAAATTGCAACCTTAGAGGCAAATTGGAATTCAGAAAGTAGCTGCAAGGTAGCGAGAGGTAATCTCCAAAAGGGGAAAATAATCCCAGTTTGAAGAACATGAAAAATTGTGTCAAAGAATTGTATGCCAGAAGACAACTGATTCATTTTTTCAAGGGCTAAGGAATGTAACTATAATCCTGAATTCTTTGCTAAAAATTTGTTCTGGGGTTTGAATTAAATAATAACATTCCCCTCTCCCCTTAAAAAAAGATGAGAGCTATTTACTAAACATACCTCCTTACTGAAAATGTTACTAACCAATCTGCTTCAGAAACACTGTTAGGGACTAACTTGTTTGTCTCCAAAATCCATGTTTTGAAGCCCGCACTCTCAATGTGACTGTATTTGGATATGAGGCTTTTAAGTAGGTAGTTAAGGTAAAATTAGGCCATACAGTGAGGCCGTAATACAATAGGACTGGTGTCTTTATAAAAAGAGGAAGAAACAGGCGTCTGTGGGCACAGAGAAAACACAATGATGTATGATTCCATTTATACACCCTTCTAGAATATGGAAACTAATCTATAGTGATTGAAAGCAGATCCATGATTGCCTGGGAACTGGGGGTTTGATAAAGAATGGGCAGTGGTAAGTTGGAGGAATAACACAGGAACATAAAGGAAAGTTTTGGGGGTAATATATATGTTTGTTACCTGATTATAGTGATGGTTTCACATGTGATGAGTATCACATGGAGAGACACTCATGAAATTGTACACTTTATATCTGTACAAATTATTGCATGTCAAGTATACCTCAAGTGGCGTATGAGAAACAATTCAGGAGGAAAACTGCACACAAATATGCATTCTTAGAAAGCTTCTCTTTGCAACTTTAGAAGAATCAAATATTATTATTTCCTATTCTAATTTTTTGATCTTAGCCTGGGCCTTATGTTTACTGGAATAAAATATGTAGGAATTCTTGTTGTCTTATCTACCTTTCTGGTTTGTCTTCTCCAATAGTAAGTTTTTAAGGGAAGAAAGCTGCAAGGGTGTGTGTATGTGTGTGTGTAGCGGGGGGGGGGGGGTGGGGAGGGGCGGGTGGGAAGGATAGGAGAGCAATAGCAGAGAGCTCCTCTGAAGTGAGTTCTAGCTTTCCTGGGGCCTATGTTTTGTTTCATCATCGAATGCTCCATGAAAATTCAGTTTCAGAGCCTACTCCGTTACCCCATTTTCATTCTTGTAGGAATTGGTGTGTTCCTCAAATTCAGCTCAATATCCTGGAAGATGCCAAGCCTGTAATGTCCATCCTACCTCTGCCTGGGTCATGTGTTGGCACTCCAATCCTTGAAAGTTTTTTCTTAAAATTTCCCATTTTTGCCTGCTTAACTCCTCAATCTGGATCCCTCCAAATTCGAGGATCATATAGACATTACAGTTCTTTGCTGATGTAGTTTATTGCTCTCTATTGCTCTAAAAATTTTCTTGAAGAAATAAGAATATATTGGGATTTAACTCCACCGTGTTGTTTAGCAAACCTGTACTTACTTACTTTGGAGTAAGATTTAACAGCCATAGAACAGATGCTGCTCAGCAGAGGTGTGGGGAAGCTGAATAAAACCCAACCTTTGATAACTCTAGGGGAGTGGGTATTACTGAGTAGTGGAGAAGCACAAAATGATGACAATTCATGCTCTGCAGATGTTCCTCTGCATTCTCAGTATTGTCCCTATCTGGCTTTAACAAAGAGGCTGCTGTGTGGGATTAATACAGAGTTCTATCAGTTTTCATAAGCCCTGTAAATGGTTCTCAAAGCTTCCTGGATATTTTCAGTTAAGTATTAGAGAATATCAAGGGTAATTATGTTTTTAAAATATTTTGATATGTAATATTTTTTAATGTCAGGAGAAGCTTAATAAATATTAATGAAGAAAGAATTAATTATTTGAAAATCAAAGGTTTTGAATCCATATGATTTCCTGAGCCCTATATTCTTATTGCCAAAAAGACAGCAGTCATTCCTGGACAATAATCCTATAAGGTTATTCTGCAAAGTGTGTGTATACTGGAACTTGCAAACAACTAATTGATAAATAAATGTAAATTATCAGCACTCAGCATTCAAGAGTTACAGCTCCTCTGGATTCATTCAGTAAATTTCAATGCTTTGAATTATAAGAGCTTTGGATAAACTATGAAAATATCCCTTTAGTCTTCCCTCAGCATTCCTCAGTGGAGATGATTTTAGTGCTCAATATACTCCATCTACTAATTTACATATTTGCTATATGTTATACTTCTATGCATTGAATTTTAATGTGATTCATAACAATTAAAACTAATGAGCAAATTGTGAAGAGATTAGATAAAGCAAACATGCACAATGATGCAGAGAATTGTCTTTGTCTATTAGCAATGAGAAGTCAGTTTTTTCTTTCAACATGAAGTATGAGAAATTTCACTTTATGTTAAGAACATACAGTATATGGATCAGAATGCAGATAACTATCTGGGGCAAAATAATCCTTTTGTGAAAAAAGCTATGTGCCCATTCATTAGTACACCTTAGTGCTTTCTACTTTCATATTGAGCCTATAGTTTTGCTTTGAAGGAAGAAATTAACTGCACATCCAATTAATAAGTATGTATAACGTGTACATGTGATAGATGAAGAAATTGTCAGCATTGCAGTTAGACATTGGAGTTCTTTCTTTGCAGCCATGCTAAATGCCTTGCGTAGTATCCTCACTATAATAATAAATATAGAATTCCTAAGTGGAATTTTGGGGAATGGATTCATAACACTGGTGAACGGAATTGACTGGGTCAAGATGTGAAAGAGATCTTGGAATCCTCACTGCTTTGACTGTCTCCAGAATTTGTCTGATTTTGGTAATAATGGTGAGATGGTTTATAGAGGAGCTGTAGTTATCTTTACAGATGAGCGGAAAGAAAGTTATACTTGCTATTGCTCGGAATGTGGCTTATTTTTTAAGCATCTGGTTTGTCACAAGCCTCAGCCTCTTTTATTTTCTCAAGATACTCAATTTTTCAAATCTGTGTTTCTTCACTTGCTGCACAGAGTTGAACCGATAATTCTGGTCATGTTGTTAAGTCTATTCGTCTCATTGCCCTTTAATCTTAGCATGGCAAGCATGTTTCTAAATATCTGGGTACATCCATGTGAAAGAAATGTCACTTCAAGTTCTGAAAGGAGTGACAGTGTAAACTTCATAAAACTGATTATATTTACCCTTTTCTCTATTCCTAAATGTTTTTCTCTTGTTAATCTCCCTATGGAAATATCTCAAACGTATGAAGCTCAATGCAATGGAATTCAGAGATCCTAGAGTCAAGGCCAATATAAGAGCCATGATACCTGTGATGCTTTTCCTCTTATTATTTGCTATTTACTTTCTGTCTTTCCTTGTAGTGATTTTCCATTCTGAGATGATACAGAACAAACTGGCCCTTACGCTTAGCCAGGCTACTGCACTTGTTTATCCTTCAGGCACTTCATTTATCCTGATTCTGGGACACAGTACGCTACAAAAGGTATCTCTGTTTTGGTGCTGTGGCAGCTGAGGTGTGGGTCAAAGTTGGGAAACCCTCACATTCATAGACCATTCTGGTGACCATCTCACATAATCTAGAAAAGAAATGTTAAAAATTCTTGTGTAGCGTTTTGTCTTCCTTTCGAGGTTATTCTACAATGTGTGATATTGAATAATTTTCCAATATTTATCATAAAAATGCTCTTATATACAGCTATTAAATGTTAGTTGCATGTATATGTTTAAAATATTTATACAAATGAAAAATTACAAGGATTACCTAATTATACAGGAATTTTGCCAGCAACAAATAATGTAAACACTGCTTCAGTTTTTATTTATTTGGAAAATGTTAATATAGGTATGAAAAATATGCACAGTGGACATACACAGTTGACCCTTCAAAAATGTGGGTTTGCATTGCATGGGTCCACTTACACACAGATTTTCTTCTGCCGCTGCCACCCTGCCTAAGACAGCAAGACCAACCCCTTCTCTTCCTCCTCCTCCTCAGCCTTGTACTCAAACTGAAGACAACCAGGATGAAGACCTTTATGATGATCCACTTGTACTTAATGAATTGTAAATATATTTTCTCTTCCTTATGATTTTCTTAATAATATTTTCTTTTCTCTAGCTTATTTATTAAAAGAATACAGCATGCAATACATATAACACACAAAATATGTGCTAATCTTTTTTTGTTCTTGGTAAGGCATCCAGTAAACAGAATATTAGTCAGGTTTTTGGGAAGTCAAAATTAATAGTGGAGTTTTGACTTCATGAGGGGTCAGGGACTCTAACCTTCATGTTTTTCAGGATCAACTGTATTTATTGAAATATAACAGTAATAATTTTTATGCATAACAGTTTTCAAATTATAAGAATCAATTTACAAATAGTTGTTAGACATTTCTCAGAATCAAAAAGCAACCTGTATTTCACTCACTCTTTCCACCTTATTACCTTTTCATTCAGTGATTCATTATATATCTGTAATATATATTACAAAATATTTATAAAACATATAGTATATAATCACTTTATAAATACATAAAATTAGGAAATTTGCAAATATTATTGGGAATTCATTAATATTTCTCATTATAATTGCAAAATATGTACACAATTTAGATTTTAATGTATGAATCTCCAACATTTATCTTACTTTGTGAGCATGCTTTTTAAATGTATATTTTATTTGATCATGCACCTCTGCATGATTGGTGAGTCCAAAAATGAATGGAAATTAAGAAAAGAATTAGAAAAATTTATGACAAAAACGTGAACTTCAGATACATGTAACTCATACCAGGATTGATTTGACACTGGAAAGAAAGGAAGTTGAAGTTAATCCAAGTATAGTATGTCAAAACTCATCTAAAATCAAGTTCAAGTAGAGAGATAAATGATAATAATGACCAAAGGTCAATGTTACTAAATTTTGAATACAATGAAATGCTGTTTCATTACATTCTATGTCTAGAGTAGAATGTATGATTTATCAGAGCAGCAAAATTGTTAGTCTTTTCCATTTTTGTAGCCTGATGACCTAAAAGAAAGCCTGGACACAGAGTAGTTCAATAAATATTTAACCAATTAACAATCGGATAAATGATTGAATGAACTATATAGAGGAGGACGGCAAGAGCAAACTTACTCCACTGAAACTGAAGCTTGCATATCACAGGTATTTTCCAGACCTGGCTTATAAATTTATATGTACACTCTCTGAGTTCAAGAATTTCCAGCAGCCAGAGCTGCAAGCTCTTGTGGTGAAGAGAATACATCACTAGGGGGAACCCATCACTGGGAAAGAAGCTGTTCTTAAAATCAGAAGTAGAAATAACTTAGAGTAAAATAATCAGATGCTGGCTATCACAATGGCATTAAAAATTCGAAGACTAGGCCTTTTGGTTCCTTTGTGAATAATCATTTTCTTATTATATTTACTAGCTGGTTATTGTGTAATCACAAAGATTCTTTAGAAACTGAATTAATAAACAGCTATTGTATTAAATTTTGTTTTAATTACAATGACTTTCCTTCCTTTCCTTTTTTACCTGAGTAGATTCTCTTGTTATTTCCTGGATAGAAAAACAGATCTGCATGTGGTGGTAATTTTACTCCTTCCATTTGAATATGTTTATCTCTTTTATGTGCTTGTTTATCTAATATTAAATAAAATTATTCACTTTCTAATTACCCACAACATTGACAAGCTTTTTCTTTGTGCCTTTTTATTAGATAATTTTTCAGGGTGTTGCGGATACACATAAGGTTAGCAGTTACTTTGAGGTACACCATTTTAATCATGGTCAGAAGGCTAGTCAAAAAACTATTTTACAAGAATTATTTTTTTTAAAATATATTAAATATTATCAAACTCAAAAGTTGGCATCTTTTGAGATGATCATATTTTTTTTCCTCTGCTGATTTCATTATCCAAAACAAATAATGAACATTCCTTAACATTCCTAGAATCAAGTCTGCTTGGTCATTTAATTCATATATCACTTTAATTTGTTTTAAATTATTTAGTTTTTAAAGTGAGATTTATAGTTATTACTGTTGTTAGAGTAGTCATATCAAAAAAATTTTTTTTCAAGAACTTGGGGTACTTCTCTTCTTTTCAGCGTTTTGTATAAATCATCGTATTAAAGGACTGCCTGTTAGTGAGGAATCTTCCATGAAGGTGCTTTTGGGAGGAGTGAATTCTCTATTAAATTTCATAATATTTTACTTAGACATTAACTACTATAACGAGTTTAATATATTTTTAAGGTCATTTTGTGTATAAATCACTCCATATTGTATATCTGTAAAAACTGTGTTCAGTTTTTCATGTTTGCTTTTCAGAATGTAGGAAAAACTCATCTTTTAAAACACTTGTTTAGGCTTTACCTGATTACTCTGAAGATTATCTGTTTCCTTTATTCTTCAAGAATTTTCACAATCTTTTGCCAATTTTATTGGATTTTCAAGAAGTTATTACTGTTAGTTCAAAATTTATGAATCATTTCTTCTCATTCATTTAATCTTTTAAATTTTCATTAATTCTTATTTCTGTTCTCCCAAGTGTATTTTGTCTCTCACTTTTAATTATTTGAGCTCATTGCTTACTTTTTTTTCAATACTCCTGGTTGCATTATAAAGCTATCAATTTCTAAAATGTTTTCTGACTATTGTGTAAATCAAGTCACATCAATTTTCACACTCAATCACAATTTTATTTTCAGAATTATCAGTAAATTTAAGTTTTCTGTTTGCTCATATGTTTCCATTATTTAAATGTTTCAAGAATACAAGTGGTTTGATTTGTATTTGACTTTCATTTTTAATTATTTTCTAGGGCTAAAATAATCTGATTTATAAAAGTACTCTGTAGAATTCCATTTTATTTTATTTATTTTATTTTATTTAAATACATTCTATCAGAAAAGCATATGCTTTTTACTTTAGGTTATAAACTTCGAAAGAAATATAGCTATAATATTAAGTATATTTACTATATTACTTAAGATATTTCTTTTAAAATTTTTTATCTTTCATTTGTCAAAAGTGTCTAAACTTCTGCTACAATTATATTCATTATCTTCTATAATTTCCAATATTTTTGCTAAGTATTTTTCCAAGACATATACTATTTGACATATAATTACCCTACAGAGATGAGCTTCAAATATAACAGTTGTAGAATCTATCATAAGCTAGTGGAATATTTGAAAATATGCAGGATGATCAAGTACAATGGGATACTAATGAGTTAGTCATGATTGAAAGAAATAGAATGGAGACATTAAATTTTGCCTTAAAAAAGTTTGTGTTTTAGCAAGTTTAGGTAGCTTAAATAAACAGAAAAAAGAAAGTGTAATTCTGAAAATTATAGATAATAATGATGGTTTAATGAAGGCCACAATTTTTGGACACTTTTCCTATCAAGAAGGAGGTCTGCTTCATCTCCCTTCAAATTTGGATAGGCTCTGCCTTGATCATATGGCATATGTGATGTTACCAGGTCCAGTGTTCTGATACGGGCAGGATTCCTGCCTTCAGGGGCATTCACTTGTGGAACTCAGCCATCATACTACTGGAATTCCAAGTCACAAAGAGCGACCCTTGTAGGTGTCTTGATGGATAGCTCCTGCTAAGCATCTCACTGAAAACCTGCATCAACTCTCAGCCATTGGGATGGACCACTGTAGATGTTCAGCTCATCTGAGCCTTGAGATGACTGTGGTCCCATCCCTCATCTGATGGCAACTACATGAAATACCACAATCAGAGACTACCCAATAAGCCCAGGCAATTCACAGAATCACGAGGAAAAAAAATAATAATCTGCTGTTTTAAGCCAGCAATTTGGGGGATGATTTGTAATATAAAAATAGAAACTTAGAATAGATGGAGAAATGAATAAAAAGAACTTATCAATTTAATCACAAAGCACAAAGAGAAAAAAAAGAGTGTTAACTAGCAAAATTTTAACAAGACAGTAAAAGCAAGTTCGATGTTTTCAGAAATTTTCATGAATTTAAATAAATTTGCCTGATCTATCAAAAGACAGAAAATAAGTAAGAAAACAAAAAACTATATTCTGTTTTCAAGAGGCATACCTAGAGCAGAAAACCGCAGTAACAGAAAATAAATGGATAGAAATATACAACATACTAATGAGCACAGTGACTGTTACTTATTCCTAATATCTATTATCCTATTGTTTGTTAGTGATAGAATCACACTATTCCCTTGGACAATTTGCACCACAAAAGCTTTCCTATGTACTTTTTAGTTATGTGAAAGATAGATACTTTGAGTTTGAACATACATAGCAATGCATTACACAAATAGATAAAGCAAAAGCCAAACCATCACAAAGACAAACTGATGAACCCACAAATAATGAGGATGTAAGATACACTTCATAAACTCATATATCAAGCAGAAGTAAGAATGATATGGAATATTTTAAGAATATAATTCGCAAAAATTAATTCAATATTTTTATGTAGAAACCTGTAATTGACAGAAATCTGTACACAATCATTTCAAATACACATGAAACATTTACACACCTAAACCGTATACACTCTAACAAAGAACAGATTCCAAGGAATAGATATTACACAGAATGTAAAGTAATAAAATGTTAAACCGATCAAAAGTTTGAAAATTAAACTGTTCTCTATAACTAAGAAAAAGATAAACGTTTCTAAGTAAAAGATAAATGTTTAGAACTCAACAATGAAAAAAGCTGTTCATAATCAAAATGAAAAAACCAGCTAAAGCTAAGAATACGTATCCATTAGCACAAGTATTATAAGAAAAGTTTTCTAGGTGAATAGGGCACATATTCACCTTGAGTTAAGAAAAATGAACAACAGAAAAATTCAAAGATGGGTGAAGAAGTTAAGAAGGAGCTTGCGGGGTGCGGTGGCTCGCGCCTGTAATCCCAGCACTTTGGGAGGTTGAGGCAGGCAGACCACGAGGTCAGGAGATCGAGACCATCCCGGCTAATACAGTGAAACACCGTCTCTACTAAAAATACAAAAAAATTAGCCGGACGTCGTGGCGGGAGCCTGTAGTCCCAGCTACTTGGGAGGCTGAGGCAGGAGAATGGCCTGAACTCGGGAGGCGGAGCTTGCAGTGAGCAGAGATCGTGCCACTGCACTCCAGCCTGGGCGACAGAGCGAGACTCTCCGTCAAAAAAAAAAAAAAGGAGCTAAAATTTACCCAGTGCTTATTTTGTACATGGTACTATTCTAGGTGCTTTATGTGTGCTATTTATTTTATATTTAATCCTTAAAACATTCTCATTCCCTTTGGTACAAGGAATCAGAGGCATGGCAGGGCGTGGTGGCGCATGCCTGTAATCCCAGAACCTTGGGAGGTCACGGTAGGTAGATGCTTGAAATCAGAAGTTCGGGACCAGCTGGGGTAATATGGTGAGACCCCTTTCTCTACAAATAACACAAAAATTAGCCAGGCATAGCGCTTCACATCTGTGGTCCCAGCTACTAGGGAGGCTGAGGTGGGAGGATGCTTGAGCCTGGGAGGTCAAGGCTACAGTGAGATGAGATTGTGCCACTACACTCCAGGCCTTGGGTGACAGGGAGAGACCTTGTCTCAGAAAAGAAACAAACAAAAAACTGAGGCATAGAAAGGTTAAGTAAATATCCCCAAATCATAGACTCAGCAAAAGGAAAATTTAGAATTTCTCTGAGGTGACAGTAATTATGCTTTTGGATGTCAGCCAGAATAAAAGTAGAAAATAATTAAAGAATAAATAAATAGAAAACTAAACTATAGTAGACAATGGTAGCACAACCAAAATCTTTTATTTATTTTATTTTATTTTATTTTTTATTATTATTATTATTATTTTTTGCCTCTCAACAGCAATTTATTTGTAGTTCTCAATATCAACCTCTCAAACATTTTTATTCTGTTTATAGACATTTGGTATTTTATGTTCCTCACATGATATTATTTGTATATTTTATTTTCTATTTGCTTACTGATGGTATATAAAATATAGTGTGCATCCAGCATACTTTCTAAAATCACTCAATACTTCTAAGTTTGGAAATTCTTTAATAGAAAAAAAAATCTTTTAAAGATTAGTAAATTCAAAGGTCTGATAGTATTGATTAAGAAATACAAGAAGCAGAAAACCTGATTAATGAAAAGTAGAAAATATTAAATAGCAGAACTTTATATACTCAATGTTGTAAATAATTATATTCCAAAATTTAAAAACTCAGTTGAAATTGTCAAATTTTTAAAAAGCATAAATCAACAAAAAATTATATTACTCCTAAAAAAACTTTAATAAATCAACAATTTCAAAGATTTTGAATGGACTGTCAAAATATATACAAGTTATCAAATTCAGGTGGATTTATAAAAAATTTTACTAAGTTTAAATGTGTCATAATGTTTACCTTCTCCAAAGTATTGCAGTGAACCTAAATGTTTCATTCTCGTTTATTTTAAGAAGTTAAAAAATTATCCTCAAAATAAGCAATAACAGTACAGGACAGCAAATAATGATAAGGTAGGTGATTAAATACAGGCACAAAACTGCAAAAAAAGTGTGAAAGTAAATAAGTGCCATAATACATACTTAAAATATATTACACATATAAAGATTCATTCTAAGAATTTGAAGATAATTTAAAACTAGAAAGTAAATAATTTTAATTTACATAAAGCTATCTCAACAGATGTTGCAAAATTGTTTCATCTAATTTAATTCCTAATCAAGATAAATACCCAGACCAAGTTTAAATGGAAGCAAACTTTAATAACCTGTAAGCATGTCTACTAAACCAATACAGAAGCATAGTTATTAGTGTAACACAGAATTATTTAATCAAGATTAAGAAAAAGATACTTGTCTATTGACCATTTTATTACATAATATAACTGATGCATTTTGACAAAAATATTGTTATGTGGAAATTTGGATGGAAATTTAAAGAAATTATATGCTGATGGTAGTAATTCTGCCATGATAATTAAAAAATCAACAGGAAAACTTTTAAAATAAAACAAATTAGACAAGCTTGAAGGATACAATATCAATATTTATGGGCTAAAATTACACCTATTCACCGGCAGTAGTCCATTAAAAGGTATAATTTTTAAAAACTCCGTTTCTTATTACCAATAAGAACCATAAAAAATTGATTATGACTAAGTCTCACAGAAGTGTTTCATGATGTTATATATTGTAAAATTACATAACTATAATATTTTACTGAAGGATTTAGACTAGAGAGATATGCAAAAATTAATTTTCTAAGACTTTGATTATGCTCAAATTAATTCATATATTCAATCAATTCTAACCAGAATCTTAAAGAAATGTATTTTAAAGGTTGACAAAATAATTGTAAATTACACAAGAAAAATTAAATATTCAAAAATAGATCAGACAACTCTTGAAAAAGAAAATTAAGGTAGGGATATCCAGCAGATAACAAGATTTATTAAAATTATTAATTTAGTGGCTCACTGTATGTGAGTACAAGAATCAGCCCGGTCATGATCTATCTCTGAATAACACACGTTCTAAAGCAAGCTAGGCTGCAGGTTCAGATCACATTTCCAACTGAGTCTTGTGGCCTGTTGCTTGGAAATTGCCCTTATAACCTGGCCTAGAGACTAAAGGAGCACATTTTTCTCTGCACCAAGTCTGACCCTGAAAGCTGAGAGGTGGTAGGCGGGGAAGGCACAGGGATGTCTGCTGAAGAAGACCAGAAGCTGGGTTGGTGCCCAGGACTGATCTGGTTAAGCTCCTACAGAGCATACTAGGCATCTTGTGCTCGCCCGTAACTCACTTCTGATTTTAGACTACCAGAAAGTCCTTAGCAGCTCCCAATAATACCTCCACTGAGCACAGGACTGGTAGGGAGTGAAACTGGGCAGTGTGGGCAAACCTGTCTACCTAGATGTCCTGTTTGGTCCAATTCAGTTGGCTAACCTCAAAAGCACAGAACACTCAGACAAAAATAGATAAATGGGACTAAAACTAAAAAGCTTCGGCACAGCAAACAATATCATCAACAGAGTCGACAGACCACCTGCAGAATAAAAATATCTGCAAACTATGCATCAACAGGGAATAATATCCAGAAGATAAAAGAAACTCAAACAACTCAACAACAACAAGAAGATATTCCATTATAAAGGGACAAAAAACAGAAATGAACATCTTTTCAAAGAAGACAAATGACCAACAGTATGTGAGAAATGCTCTATATCACTAACATCACTAATCATCGGAGGAATAAAAATTAAAACCACAACAAGATACCACCTTATCCAAATCAGAATGGCTATGATTAAAGAAACAAAAAATAACAGATGTGGGTGAGGATATGGGGCAAGGAGAACTCTTATACTCTCTGAATGAAATGTAAATTACTACAATCTCTGAATACTGAATACTGAAAACAGTATTTCTCAAAGAACTTAAACTAGAACTACTATTCAATCTAGCAATCTTACTACCAGATATCTACCCAAAGGAAAGAAAACAGTATATGAACAGCATATCTGCACTTTTGTTTATGGCAGCAACATTCACAATAGTAAAGATATGGCAGCAACCTAAGCATCCATCAATAGGTTTGTGGATAAAGAAATTGTGGGACATATACACAATGCAATACTACTCTGCCAAAGAGAAAAATAAAGTCACTCATTTTACAACAACATGAATGGAACTGGGCATGATAGACAATGTGTTAAATGAAACAAGACAGACACAAAAAGTCAAATATAACATGTTCTCACTCATAAGTGTGGTGTTTAAAAAAATAGAATGCATTTAGGTAGATGTAGAGAGTGGAATGACAGTCAATGAAGACTTAGAAGGGTGAGGGGGTGGGAGAGAGGTAAATAGTGAGACATACATTAATAAATACACTGTATGTTATTCTGATTATGGATACCCTAAATCCCTGAATTACTAAGTATGCAATCTATGCATATAACAAAATTACCATTGCACCACATATATTTATACACATAAAATTTAAAAATAAATAGAGGGCAAATCTAAGCATAATTTTCAAAAATAAAGGAGAAGAAGAAGACTGAAAAGGAGAGGGCCATAGCACAGTCAATTAGGTATACAGCAGTCAATAAATTCAGAGAAAAGTAGGGCTTCATGAAAAGGCACTTGGCCACACTCAAAATTAGGATTTTGTTCTTATGATGTAAAAGAAGTTGAAATACACTAGAAACATACACATGTAATATGAATATTAAATAGTTACAGTGGGGAATTGATTGTTGGGAAACAATAGACTTGCTATTTGGAGTAAGGTAGAAATCAGGCTTGCTTAGGTGGACAGATAGTGATGATTGTGTTGAAAAATGGATGAAATTGGAAATCATCATTCTCAGTAAACTATTAGAAGGACAAAAAACCAAACACCCCATGTTCTCACTCATAGGTGGGAATTGAACAATGAGAACACAAGGACACAGGAAGGGGAACATCACACTCTGGGGACTGTTGTGGGGTGAGGGGAGGGGGGAGGGTTAGCATTAGGAGATATACCTAATGCTAAATGATGAGTTAATGGGTGCAGCACACCAGCATGGCACATGTATACATATGTAACTAACCTGCACATTGTGCACATGTACCCTAAAACTAAAAGTGTAATAATAATAAAATTTTAAAAAAAAGAAAGAAAAATGGCTGCAGTAGAAACGTATTTTGCAGGTTGAACTTTAAAATAGTAGCATAGTCTGTTTGACCTGATGTAATGTGATGTAGGAGGAAGAGTCAAGAATGACTCGCAGTTGGCTTAATCACATAGACGAATATAGATGTTATTTACCAAGATGAAAGAGAGTTGAAAGACAATAAACTTGTAGCTACAGGTGGGAGGCAGCAGAGGTAGGAGAAACCCTAGGAGACAGTGAGAGATCCCTGGAGATGTTGATAAGGTGTTCCAAAAAGAAGGATATGTTCAATAGTGTCACATTACTCAGAGGACAAATGAGATGCAACACTGAAAATGGACTCCTGAATTGACTGGAATGAAGGTCAAAGGTGACCATCACAAAATTGGAGTGCAAAGTATGAAAGCCTCTATAATGAATGTGGCAGAAAAATTGAAGGTGAGGGAATGGAAGCAACACAATGTTTCAAGACTTTTGCAGTAAGGATGGCAGATAAATAATGTGATAGTAAAGGAGTAGTAAGAGCCTTCCGAAGACCTTTGTAAAAATGGGAGATGTTTCAGCAGGTTTGTGCTGATTGAAATAATCTCATGGAGATAGATATAAGATTCAGGAGACAGAAGCTTGAGCTGTCCAGTTCTCTGGGCACCATGGTGGTGGTTGTGGTGAGATCGTTCTGTTGTGATTGTCTTTGAAATTCTTAGTGAAAGCACTTATGCTATCATCTGAAACAGATGCAATATTCTAACATTGAACCGTTCTTACCATTCTCTTTAAACATGGTGGATTGTTTTCACCACAGCATTGACTTGTTTATTACTTCTTGACATTTTTTAAAGGAATAACTTTGCAAGTCTCTATATTTTGATTAATGAGCCTCACAGAATAAATTCTGAAACATGATAACTTGTTTTATAATTTAGAAAAAATGAAATTAGATTTGTCTTTTGTTAATGAGTTAGAAATTCGACATTAAAATTTTCTGTGTTCATTGACATTGGCAATGACAGTGAGGGCTACTTACCGAGAGTTTCCTGTCAATTTCTTCCATTTATTTTAGGTTATTTTATATTAAAACTTTCCTCAAATTCTTGAGTCACATTTGATAATTTACATTATGTAAAGTAATATCAATTTCATTGAAATTTTACATCAGAAGACTTTACATAATGTTATCTTATTCTTTCAAAAATTCACACATCAATACTTAAATTTCTCTTCTCATTTTGTAGTTAGTATTGTTTTCTAATACTTTTAAAAATGTAATTACAAGAAGTATGCATCTTTTTAAAAAAAAAGAAAACCTAGATTTTCCATCTGTTTTAAACTAGGTTATTTTCTGTTTTCTCATTCTAGACATTTTAATTTTGGTGGCAAACAAACATTGACATTATGCAGCCAATATTTTAATATATTAACTAATATTTTACTAATCTGTTAGAAGACTAAAAGAAACTTAAATTTCTAATGGACCTAATGAAATTTTCATTTTAAATATCTACCGATATGGACAACATACAAGCAGTTACTAACTTTATTTTTTATTTTTTATTTTTTTTTCTTTTTCTTTTTTATTATTATTATTATTATTTTTTTATTATTATTATACTTTAGGCTCTATGGTACATGTGCGCAACGTGCAGGTAAGTTACATATGTATACATGTGCCATGCTGGTGCGCTGCACCCACCAACTCGTCATCTAGCATTAGGTATATCTCCCAATGCTATCCCTCCCCCCTCCCCCCACCCCACAACAGTCCCCAGAGGGTGATGTTCCCCTTCCTGTGTCCATGTGTTCTCATTGTTCAATTCCCACCTATGAGTGAGAATATGCGGTGTTTGGTTTTTTGTTCTTGCGATAGTTTACTGAGAATGATGATTTCCAATTTCATCCATGTCCCTACAAAGGACATGAACTCATCATTTTTTATGGCTGCATAGTATTCCATGGTGTATATGTGCCACATTTTCTTAATCCAGTCTATCATTTTTGGACATTTGGGTTGGTTCCAAGTCTTTGCTATTGTGAATAATGCTGCAATAAACATATGTGTGCATGTGTCTTTATAGCAGCATGATTTATAGTCCTTTGGGTATATACCCAGTAATGGGATGGCTGGGTCAAATGGAATTTCTAGCTCTAGATCCCTGAGGAATCGCCACACTGACTTCCACAATGCTGAACTAGTTTACAGTCCCACCAACAGTGTAAAAGTGTTCCTATTTCTCCACATCCTCTCCAGCACCTGTTGTTTCCTGACTTTTTAATGATTGCCATTCTAACTGGTGTGAGATGGTATCTCATTGTGGTTTTGATTTGCATTTCTCTGATGGCCAGTGATGGTGAGCATTTTTTCATGTGTTTTTTGGCTGCATAAATGTCTTCTTTTGAGAAGTGTCTGTTCATGTCCTTCGCCCACTTTTTGATGGGGTTGTTTGTTTTTTTCTTGTAAATTTGTTGGAGTTCATTGTAGATTCTGGATATTAGCCCTTTGTCAGATGAGTAGGTTGTGAAAATTTTCTCCCATTTTGTAGGTTGCCTGTTCACTCTGATGGTAGTTTCCTTTGCTGTGCAGAAGCTCTTTAGTTTAATTAGATCCTATTTGTCAATTTTGGCTTTTGTTGCCATTGCTTTTGGTGTTTTAGACATGAAGTCCTTGCCCATGCCTATGTCCTGAATGGTAATGCCTAGGTTTTCTTCTAGGGTTTTTATGGTTTTAGGTCTAACATTTAAGTCTTTAATCCATCTTGAATTGATTTTTGTATAAGGTGTAAGGAAGAGATCCAGTTTCAGCTTTCTACATATGGCTAGCCAGTTTTCCCAGCACCATTTATTAAATAGGGAATCCTTTCCCCATTTCTTGTTTTTCTCAGGTTTGTCAAAGATCAGATAGTTGTAGATATGTGGCATTACTTCTGACGTCTCTGTTCTGTTCCATTGATCTATATCTCTGTTTCGGTACCAGTACCATGCTGTTTTGGTTACTGTAGCCTTGTAGTATAGTTTGAAGTCAGGTAGTGTGATGCCTCCAGCTTTGTTCTTTTGGCTTAGGATTGACTTGGCGATGCGGGCTCTTTTTTGGTTCCATATGAACTTTAAAGTAGTTTTTTCCAATTCTGTGAAGAAAGTCATTGGTAACTTGATGGGGATGGCATTGAATCTGTAAATTACCTTGGGAAGGATGGCCATTTTCATGATATTGATTCTTCCTACCCATGAGCATGGAATGTTCTTCCATTTGTTTGTATCCTCTTTTATTTCCTTGAGCAGTGGTTTGTAGTTCTCCTTGAAGAGGTCCTTCACATCCCTAGTAAGTTGGATTCCTAGGTATTTTATTCTCTTTGAAGCAATTGTGAATGGGAGTTCACTCATGATTTGGCTCTCTGTTTGTCTGTTATTGATGTATAAGAATGCTTGTGATTTTTGTACATTGTTTTTGTATCCTGAGACTTTGCTGAAGTTGCTTATCAGCTGAAGGAGATTTTGGGCTGAGACAATGGGGTTTTCTAGATATACTATCATGTCATCTGCAAACAGGGACAATTTGACTTCCTCTTTTCCTAATTGAATACCCTTGATTTCCTTCTCTTGCCTAATTGCCCTGGCCAGAACTTCCAACACTATGCTGAATAGAAGTGGTGAGAGAGGGCATCCCTCTCTTGTGCCAGTTTTCAAAGGGAATGCTTCCAGTTTTTGCCCATTCAGTATGATATTGGCTGTGGGTTTGTCATAAATAGCTCTTATTATTTTGAGATACGTCCCATCAATACCTAATTTATTGAGAGTTTTTAGCATGAAGGTTGTTGAATTTTGTCAAAGGCCTTTTCTGCATCTATTGAGATAATCATGTGGTTTTTGTCGTTGGTTCTGTTTATATGCTGGATTACATTTATTGATTTGCGTATATTGAACCAGCCTTGCATCCCAGGGATGAAGCCCACTTGATCATGGTGGATAAGCTTTTTGATGTGCTGCTGGATTCTCTTTGCCAGTATTTTATTGAGGATTTTTGCATCAATGTTCATCAAGGTTATTGGTCTAAAATTCTCTTTTTTTGTTGTGTCTCTGCCAGGCTTTGGTATCAGGATGATGCTGGCCTCATAAAATGAGTTAGGGAGGATTCCCTCTTTTTCTATTGATTGGAATAGTTTCAGAAGGAATGGTACCAGCTCCTCCTTGTACCTCTGGTAGAATTCGGCTGTGAACCCATCTGGTCCTGGACTTTTTTTGGTTGGTAAGCTATTGATTATTGCCACAATTTCAGCTCCTGTTATTGGTCTATTCAGAGATTCAACTTCTTCCTGGTTTAGTCTTGGGAGGGTGTATGTGTTGAGGAATTTATCCATTTCTTCTAGATTTTCTAGTTTATTTGCGTAGAGGTGTTTGTAATATTCTCTGATGGTAGTTTGTATTTCTGTGGGATCGGTGGTGATATCCCCTTTATCATTTTTTATTGCATCTATTTGATTCTTCTCTCTTTTTTTCTTTATTAATCTTGCTAGCGGTCTATCAATTTTGTTGATCCTTTCAAAAAACCAGCTCCTGGATTCATTGATTTTTTGAAGGGTTTTTTGTGTCTCTATTTCCTTCAGTTCTGCTCTGATTTTAGTTATTTCTTGCCTTCTGCTAGCTTTTGAATGTGTTTGCTCTTGCTTTTCTAGTTCTTTTAATTGTGATGTTAGGGTGTCAATTTTGGATCTTTCCTGCTTTCTCTTGTGGGCATTTAGTGCTATAAATTTCCCTCTACACACTGCTTTGAATGCATCCCAGAGATTCTGGTATGTTGTGTCTTGGTTCTCGTTGGTTTCAAAGAACATCTTTATTTCTGCCTTCATTTCGTTATGTACCCAGTAGTCATTCAGGAGCAGGTTTTTCAGTTTCCACGTAGTTGAGCGGTTTTGAGTGAGATTCTTAATCCTGAATTCTAGCTTGATTGCACTGTGATCTGAGAGATAGTTTGTTATAATTTCTGTTCTTTTACATTTATTGAGGAGAGCTTTACTTCCAAGTATATGGTCAATTTTGGAATAGGTGTGGTGTGGTGCTGAAAAAAATGTATATTCTGTTGATTTGGGGTGGAGAGTTCTGTAGATGTCTATTAGGTCCGCTTGGTGCAGAGCTGAATTCAATTCCTGGGTATCCTTGTTGACTTTCTGTCTCGTTGATCTGTCTAATGTTGACAGTGGGGTGTTAAAGTCTCCTATTATTAATGTGTGGGAGTCTAAGTCTCTTTGTAGGTCACTCAGGACTTGCTTTATGAATCTGGGTGCTCCTGTATTGGGTGCATATATATTTAGGATAGTTAGCTCTTCTTGTTGAATTAATCCCTTTACCATTATGGAATGGCCTTCTTTGTCTCTTTTGATCTTTGTTGGTTTAAAGTCTGTTTTATCAGAGACTAGGATTGCAACCCCTGCCTTTTTTTGTTTTCCATTTGCTTGGTAGATCTTCCTCCATCCTTTTATTCTGAGCCTATGTGTGTCTCTGCACGTGAGATGGGTTTCCTGAATACAGCACACTGATGGGTCTTGAGTCTTTACCCAATTTGCCAGTCTGTGTCTTTTAATTGGAGCATTTGGTCCATTTACATTTAAAGTTAATATTGTTATGTGTGAATCTGATCCTGTCATTATGATATTAGCTGGTTATTTTGCTTGTTAGTTGATGCAGTCTCTTCCTAGTCTCGATGGTCTTTACATTTCGGTATGATTTTGCAGTGGCTGGTACCAGTTGTGCCTTTCCATGTTTAGTGCTTCCTTCAGGAGCTCTTTTAGGGCAGGCCTGGTGGTGACAAAATCTCTCAGCATTTGCTTGTCTGTAAAGTATTTTATTTCTCCTTCACTTATGAAGCTTAGTTTGGCAGGATATGAAATTCTGGGTTGAAAATTCTTTTCTTTAAGAATGTTGAATATTGGCCCCCACTCCCTTCTGGCTTGTAGGGTTTCTGCCGAGAGATCCGCTGTTAGTCTGATGGGCTTCCCTTTGATGGTAACCCGACCTTTCTCTCTGGCTGCCCTTAACATTTTTTCCTTCATTTCAACTTTGGTGAATCTGACAATTATGTGTCTTGGAGTTGCTCTTCTCGAGGAGTATCTTTGTGGCGTTCTCTGTATTTCCTGAATCTGAATGTTGGCCTGCCTTGCTAGATTGGGGAAGTTCTCCTGGATAATATCCTGCAGAGTGTTTTCCAACTTGTTTCCATTCTCCCCGTCACTTTCAGGTACACCAATCAGACGTAGATTTGGTCTTTTCACATAGTCCCACATTTCTTGGAGGCTTTGCTTGTTTCTTTTTATTCTTTTTTCCTAAACTTCCCTTCTCGCTTCATTTCATTCATTTCATCTTCCAGGGCTGATACCCTTTCTTCCATTTGATCGCATCGGCTCCTGAGGCTTCTGCATTCTTCACGTAATTCTCGAGCCTTGGTTTTCAGCTCCATCAGCTCCTTTAAGCACTTCTCTGTATTGGTTATTCTAGTTATACATTCTTCTAAATTTTTTTCAAAGTTTTCAACTTCTTTGCCTTTGGTTTGAATATCCTCCCGTAGCTCGGAGTAATTTGATCGTCTGAAGCCTTCTTCTCTCAGCTCGTCAAAGTCATTCTCCGTCCAGCTTTGTTCCGTTGCTGGTGAGGAACTGCGTTCCTTTGGAGGAGGAGAGGTACTCTGGTTTTTAGAGTTTCCAGTTTTTCTGCTCTGTTTTTTCCCCATCTTTGTGGTTTTATCTACTTTTGGTCTTTGCTGATGGTGATGTACAGATGGGTTTTTGGTGTGGATGTCCTTTCTGTTAGTTTTCCTTCTAACAGACAGGACCCTCAGCTGCAGGTCTGTTGGAGTACCTGGCCTGCCGTGTGAGGTGTCAGTCTGCCCCTGCTGGGGAGTGCCTCCCAGTTAGGCTGCTCGGGGGTCAGGGGTCAGGGACCCACTTGAGGAGGCAGTCAGCCCTTTCTCAGATCTCCAGCTGCGTGCTAGGAGAACCACTGCTCTCCTCAAAGCTGTCAGACAGGGACATTTAAGTCTGCAGAGGTTACTGCTGTCTTTTTGTTTGTGTGTGCCCTGCCCCCAGAGATGGAGCCTACAGAGGCAGGCAGGCCTCCTTGAGCTGTGGTGGGCTCCACCCAGTTCAAGCTTCCAGGCTGCTTTGTTTACCTAAGCGAGCCTGGGCAATGGCGGGCGCCCCTCCCCCAGCCTCGCTGCCGACTTGCTGTTTGATCTCAGACTGCTGTGCTAGCAATCAGCGAGACTCCGTGGGCGTAGGACCCTCTGAGCCAGGTGCAGGCTATACTCTCCTGGGGCACCGTTTCCTAAGCCCGTCGGAAAAGCACAGTATTCGGGTGGGAGTGGCCCGATTTTCCAGGTGCCGTCTGTCACCCCTGGAAAGGGAACTCCCTGACCCCTTGTGCTTCCCGAGTGAGGCAATGCCTCGCCCCTGCTTCGGCTGGCGCACGGTGCACTCACCCACTGACCTGCGCCCACTGTCTGGCACTCCCTAGTGAGATGAACACGGTACCTCAGATGGAAATGCAGAAATCACCCGTCTTCTGCGTCGCTCACGCTGGGAGCTGTAGACCACCGGAGCTGTTCCTATTCGGCCATCTTGGCTCCTCCAGTTACTAACTTTAAAAAAAACAAATTTTTTTTTATAAATAGGCTCATAAGAAAGAACATGCTAAAAATACATTAATTGAACAAGTGATCTGATTTTGTTTGAAAGCCTGGAAAGAAAAACAATGTCAGAGACTATTGTAATTTGATCTTTGATAAAGCAATCTTAAGATTTTTAAGTTTGAAGCTTTTAATTCCTCACAAACTCATGTCTGCTGCTCTTTCCTAAAATTCTTATTGGGAAGCTGACATGCCAATCTCTGCTAAATTTTTATTTATATTACATCTTTAGTCTTCATCCTTTAAGGCAGTCAATTTGGTTATTCTCCTTTTAAAAGAGGAAACGGAGGTTCTGAAAGTTCTAAGTCACTTTCAATGAGTCCAAAGTTATAATAGCAAGAAAAAGAGTTAGGCTTAAACTGAAATCTGAGAGATTCGAAATTCTTAGCCCTTTAAAATCATGCTGTCTCCTTGACGAAATCCATTCAGATTTTCTTTAAGAATGGTGAGAATCACAGGCAGGGACACAACTGATCAAAGATAAAGCTGGGGAAAATGTGTTTGTGTATATATATATATATATATATACACACACACACACACACACAAATATATATATATTTACCAATAAATATTTCAAAGAGGAGGTTCCAAAGGGTACACAGTGATGCTTTGGAAAAGGGGAGAGAGGAGGAACTATGAGTTATGCTGTTACTATTTAGCTCCACACACTCCTGTTCAGTGAGGTTTTTTTTGTTAGCTTAATTATGTCCTAATTTCAAAGTAAGTATTAAAAATGATACACCATTTAACAGCTGTTAAATGGTCCAACGACCATTTAGCAGGAATACTGGACTTGAGAAGCTGTTGTGAGGCACAACTCAGCCAAGAGTGCTCAGGTGAAAACTTTAAATGCGAGGTCTTTGAGTTTGTGGACAGAAGACAGAGCACCAAGGAAGAACATGGTTCTATGTCCTCATTGCCAAACCAATTTAAGACAGGTGATTCGAAGACAGCGATTCTCAAAATCAGAATTACATTCAAAAGTTTGTTAAAAATACAGCATCTTGCTACCCTTTCCCAGAATATCTGAATACAAATTAGAAATGGGGTCCTGGACAAGGCAGTATCAAGGGGTTTTCAGGTGATTCATCAGCAAAATAAAGTTGGAGAACTGTAGTAGTTGGAGTCTTTGATGGAGAACAAACTGGAATCATACCTGACATTGAATACTAGATTACTGGGGAGGCTGTCCCTGGGGAGGGCTTGGTGGTCTGGCCCCTTGGGAAGACGGAGGTGGTCCCTGGGGTTTTCCAGGAGGAGGTGGGGAAGGGCGATAGGGGTGGCCTCCTGGTTGGGCTGGTCCTTGTGGCTTTCCTGGAAGATATGGAGGACCATGGTGGTGGTTGCCTGCTTGTGGGAGTGGTCTTTGCTGGTTTCCAGGAGAAGGTGGGGATCCAAGTTGGTACCTGCCTCCTTGTGGGGTGCTCCCTGCTGAGGACCATTACCCTGGTTTCTATCATCAACAGGGGGTTCAGGTGGGAGTCCTCCAAAAGGTGGTCTCAGGTTCCTCATCTGGGCTCTGGTTAGAGTCTCCCTCATCTGTGTGAGCTGACACCAGAAGAGCTGAGCTTAGTGCTGGAAGACCCTCCTGTCTCCATGATTCTCTGTCCTTATCACATAGCCCCTCTCTCCCAGAACCTGCCTCTCAGGTTCCTCATCAGAACTCCTCTTGACCCACATAAGGATGATGAAAAGTTGCATTCTTTGCTCACGTTCCCCAGAATCAAGGTTGCATGATGATTGCCTATATCTCTAGGGGCACTATCATTAGTCAACTCCTGAGAAGAAAATGATGATAAGAAGACACTGGAGAACTGAACAATTCCACAAGAGAAAGAGAAAAGTTCATTGAGAATAAATTGGGATTTACCTGACATTGTGGAGAGAATGTCATCCTGGATGACATGTAGAAAAGATGCATATGATGAAGAGAAAAGTCATTTCGTGAATCCTTCAGGGCTCACGGTGTTGTACAGAGAAAAACGTCTTCTGACCACACCCTGTGCATCCCCTAAGGTACCTCATCAGCCACCATCTGTAAAGCTGCTGGAAGAGGAGGAAGATGTCTGGGGAAGAAATGTTGTTGCTGCACTGAGCATCACCCATGAGCTCAACATAGAAGAGCCCCTTTGTGTCCTCCCTGATGCCTCAAGCTTTAATGCTAATTTAGTTAAACTGCTTTGAGGATTTGAATGTCGTATTTGGGGATTCTCTGCCCTCTTTCTTCTGTAAACACATTGCTTATGTTCACATACTTTCTCAATAGGTGCAACCAGGAATAAGCACTTGGATACAATCTTACACATAAACCTCACAGCACATTGAAATACGACATGTGGGGGAGGGAAAAACAAAAATATTTCACATTGATTATTCTCTATCACTATGTAGACAGTGACAAGTGTTTTATCCAGTTCTCTGTCTCTGCAGTAGCTCTGATGTGTGTTTATCTCCTTCACTGATGCTGATCCGCTGTACAGCAAGGCCACCATCATCCCTGTCTACTGAGATCAGTACAGGATCTTCACAGCTGCACTTCCTTGAATCTGCCTTGCATTCTCCACTGCATCCTTCACAGCACAGTCCTAAGTCTCTACAAATGCAAATCTTACTCTGTCATTCCTCTGGTAGAAATTCTTTATTAGGTGCTATTTGTGTATTAAATAAATTATAAGACGTTGGTGTGAAATGCAGGCACAACAGGTCTTCTGATCCTAGGCATGAGAACTCTGCAGTCTAATCTGTTTTCTCATCCTCCCCTCTTTGCTCCACTATCCCCCTCTAAAGTGTGAGCTCCTAAGCCCCAAGCAGAGTCACAGCATCATCTCCCAATTTTTCTTATCTTCATTTAAGCTCTGAGCTGAGCTCAAGGCCAGCAGGGCCACTGACAGCAGAATCAGCAGCATCTTGCAGGAGACTGTGGAGTTGCTCCCAACTTTGTGCTGGGAGAAACATGGAAGTTCCCTTTATACAGACAAGCAGAACAATGGCACTTTTGAGCTCCCTACTGGGTGGTCATCACCATTTGACAGACTGGGTTCTGCTTTCCTCACTGCAGGTCCAGTTTATCCCTTATTTCTCTTCGAGCCTTTAGCACAGCAGGAAGCGTTGGGTAGGATGTTGTTTGTGTCTCATTTCTAAAAGGTACAACTACGACTTGAACAGAAGTTTTGAAGGACCTCAGTGCAAGCAATCAGCTCAGTGTCAGAAATGAACTTTAGACATTTTTTGATTTTCAGTCTGTTTAGTAAGACCGTTTTTTGATTTTCCACCACGCTTTTCATTTCTCTGTGTGTGTGTTTGGGCAGTAATCCTACGGCCAACAGTGCAGATGGTTAAGATCTCTGGATCTGATTATAGCCTACTTCCACCTCTTATGATGTGTGTTTACAGATAGTTTCACATTTAGCAAAAATTTTGGTGTGATAGAGATCAGTCTGCTTATCTGTGAGATGTGTGAAGACAACACACTCCTGGGCACACATAGATGACAGAAAGCTGCCCTACAGCCTGCTCAGGCTATCAAAATTATCTAAACTTCTGTGGCTCTCACTCCACTCAGGGAAGGCTTGGAGTTGTGCAACACAGGAAGGCTAAAATTTTGTACTTTCAAAGTATGTTTAGGGGTTATTAAAACAAAACTGAGCACAGAAACTACTGGGGAATTTCTAGACCTGAACAAACTGAATACACGGTTCCTTGAGTGAGCCACGCATTCTCATGTCACTAAGACCTCCTTCATGATCTCCCCTTTCTCTGGAACATTCTATAAAATTCAAATTCCACTTTATTTCTTCTAGGAAATACTTTGAATCTCTGCCACTCCTAATTAAGTGGCCACAATTATACATAGCAGTAAGATAACGAGATACTCCCAACAAATCGTCTCTTGCATTGTATTGGTCTTCTGGTTTTTAGCCAACATTTGTGTTGCCTGTTTTCTCAGGTTGTTGTTCCACATAGAGGATTTTTTTTTCTACAACATTCTGATACCCATTCCTCCTCACTCTCATTCTGATACTTGATATTTCATATTCTGAGTCAACCTCACTATGTGTATTTTTCTTCTTATATCTGTTTTCCGGCCCCTCCCCACCCCCCCCCCCCCAGTGAATTTTGGAAGACATCCTTTATTTTACCATCTAAGTAATGATGTATGGTACGCCTCATGACATTTGTTTCATTTGAGTCTGTATAATTTTGTCATAAAGTGTTGTGTTTCCAAAAAATCATCAGGGTCCTGCATTGATCCCTCTTTTTTTCAGCCACTGATTCTTCTGTTAAACCTAATAGTTCCCTCACCATCAATTCTTGAAAGATACACGTTAGTCAGTATCACCAGGTGCCACTTACCATTTCAGATCTTGTGTAGGTCTTCTGCCACTGTTCACTTTTTGTGCGCAGTTAGTGATAATTTCAGGATAGCTTGGTTGCAAGCATAGCTGGGGGCCCATGTGACCTGAATTCCTAAAGACAGGCCCCATGACAGGTGTGGATGAGTGGATCCTAGGCTATGCATATGAGGGTCTGGTCTGGCCCTTCTGAAGGGTTGCAGATAGTAGTACAGGAAGGTTTCCTAATACAATAGGCTTTGCTACAGATAACTTTGTCCTTGCATGGGGCCCTGGCAGATTGGTATTTTTCCTGGCATAATTATAGACATATTTGAAGAGGGAATATATTATTAATTGGCAATGCTTCTCTGGCTCTGTGGGAAGTGGATCGGTTCTAACTGTGCTTTATGAGTTTTGTCTTAGGTGGAGAGTAGACGCTTGGACCTAGCAGGTCCCACTGTGTTACCGGGATTATTGTCTCTGGTTTCACCAGACGTTGCTTTACATAGGAACTGAAGATGAGCAGTCCCGCCTAGGAAGCTTAAAGTAGACCATCAGGTATAAGAGGAAGGTCAGCAAAGAACAAAGGGAAGTTCTAGGGAGACACTGCCTCATATTCTCTGCAACTGAGGAAGCTGAAGTTCTGGTGCAAGACAGACTACCTTGACTGGAGAGTATAGAAAGAGAAGGTGATGCCTCCAAATGTCACTCAGCTCAGGCCTTTTCCCCAGCCTTCTTCAAAATCAACAATGAGTAAAAGTGATCAGAGGATCAGGAAAGAGTAAATATCAGCTATGCACTCAACAGGCATAACAAAAACAGAGGTGATGGAAGAGCTGAAAGGGACACTGTCTGAGAGTGAGAGTGGCTTAAAGAGAGAAGCAGGATCACAGCAGGATCTTGGGCAACTGCAGGTAAGTAGAGGCCTTCAGCAATCCACTTGCTTTCTAATACAGATGTTCATATTTTGAGATCGTGATGGTTCAATTTTCATACAAAATTTGTCAGAAATGAAATTCAGCCCATAACACCTCCCAATCTGTTCTTAGTCACTGGCAGGTGTTCACCCAGTTGTTCAAAAATCCTCACTCCTTCCAGGCACTGCCTATTAGTGGGTCAATTACTTTCACTTTCAAAATGTGTCCCAAATATGACCACTTGCATAATCTTTACTAGAAGGTGACTATTCAGCCCATGTTGCTCTCTTCTGAAGGACTTTAACAGCCCCCTCACTGGTCTTGGTAACATTCTTTGCCTGGCACATTCCATATCAGCTTTTCTCTCAACAGTCAAAGTGATCTTTTAAAAGTAGAAATTAGATCATAACACCCTTGTGCTTCAAATGCTCTTGTGTTTTCTTTCTGCACTTGTGATAAGATACAAATTTCATGCCTGCGCCCTCTCATACCCACATGTCTCTTTCTTTCTTCAAGACTAGGAAGCTCTCTGAATAAGACAGAAAGCAAAATCTTCAACTGTACCATATACTAGTTTGCCTGGAACACTAAAGACTGACTTCTATGGAAAGATAAAAATGACAGTGGATAAACTGCTACTTTTGAAAGAGTGAGTTGCAGTTAGTCCTTGTGGTCTGGGAAGAGTTCACATGAATAGGAAGAATTATTGGGTTCATTGCATCAACTAACCATTCTGATAATACAGTTAGCAAATCGACACACTTGTTTTTGAGACTTCAACTTTGCTTTGACTTGTCTAAATATTTTGGTTACACTATTATGATGGTTATGTATATTTTTAATTTGATGTTGATGCTTCATAAATAAATATTTCACAATTATTTTAGTGTATTTATATTCTTTCCACCTACATAGCCAAATTGGTTATAATAGGAAATATTTATTAAGCATTTACTATAGGCCATTTAACCTTCAGAACCATTTTTTATGGAAACATGATTATTATTATTTTCTTAATTTTCTAGATGAGATGACTTTGGTGCATGCGTAGGGTTTGTATAAAGGTAGCAAGTAGACTGGAAGGCCGTCAGTTCTCAGAGCTGAGTTCTTGCTTACTGTGCTCCACTGGTGACTTGCTCTTCACTAGAAAGTGAGATGGAATGAGGTCCAGAGGACAAACACAAGTTTCAATTAGAAGATTTGTAAGGTTATATTTTCCTAAGACTTTCACAGGTGAGATGAGAAAAAATATTTTTTCCTGAGTGAATAGGTTTGTTTTAAATCATAAGCACAATTACAAAGTTTCTAGTATTGTGCTCTCCACTTGCCTTCATATAAAGATACTCATACAGATGAATCCCTTTTCATTCTAATTTCTAAAACTCTGTCAGTGTAGATCCTGCATGTGCTTTCTTTTTTTTTTTATTATACTTTAAGTTCTAGGGTACATGTGCACAACATGCAGGTTTCTTACATATGTATATATGTGTCACGTTGATGTGCTGCACCCATTAACTCGTCATTTACACTAGGTATAACTCCTAATGCTATCCCTCCCCTCACCCCACCCTACAACAGGACCCGGTGTGTGATGTTCCCCTTCCTGTGTCCAAGAGTTCTCATTGTTCAATTCCCACCTATGAGTGAGAACATGCGGTGTTTGGTTTTTGTCCTTGCAATAGTTTGCTGAGAATGATGGTTTCCAGCTTCATCCATGTCCCTACAAAGGACATGAACTCATCCTTTTTTATGGCTGCATAGTATTCCATGGTGTATATGTGCCACATTTTCTTAATCCAGTCTATTGTTGTTGGACATTTGGGTTGGTTCCAAGTCTTAGCTATTGTGAATAGTGCTGCAATAAACATACGTGTGCATGTGTCTTTATAGCAGCATGATTTATAATCCTTTGGGTATATACCCAGTAATGGGATGGCTGGGTCAAATGGTATTTCTAGTTCTAGATGCCTGAGGAATCGCCATACTGTCTTCCACAAAGATTGAACTAGTTTACAGTCCCATCAACAGTGTAAAATTGTTCCTATTTCTCCACGTCCTCTCCAGCACCTGTTGTTTCCTGACTTTTTAATGATTGCCATTCTAAATTGTGTGAGATGGTATCTCATTGTGGTTTTGATTTGTGTTTCTCTGATGGTCAGTGATGATGAGCATTTTTTCATGTGTCTGTTGGCTGCATAAATGTCTTCTTTTGAGAAGTGTCTGTTCATATCCTCTCACCACTCCTATTCAACTTAGTATTGGAAGTTCTGGCCAGGGCAATCAGGCAGGAGAAAGAAATAAAGGGTATTCAATTAGGAAAAGAGGAAAACAAATTGTCCCTGTTTGCAGATGACATGATTGTATATCTAGAAAACCCCATCATCTCAGCCCAAAATCTCCTTAAGCTGATAAGCAACTTCAGCAAAGTCTCAGGATACAAAATCATTGTGCAAAAATCACAAGCATTCTCATACACCAATAACAGACAAACAGAGAGCCAAATCATGAGTGAACTCCCATTCATAATTGCTTCAAAGAGAATAAAATACCTAGAAATCCAACTTACAAGGGATGTGAAGGACCTCTTCAAGGAGAACTACAAACCACTGCTCAACGAAATAAAAGAGGATACAAACAAATGGAAGAACATTCCATGCTCATGGATAAGAAGAATTAATATTGTGAAAATGGCCATACTGCCCAAGGTAATTTATAGATTCAATGCCATCCCCATCAAGCTACCAATGACTTTCTTCACAGAATTGGAAAAAAATACTTTAAAGTTCATATGGAACCAAAAAAGAGCCTGCATTGCCAATTCAATCCTAAGTCAAAAGAACAAAGCTGGAGGCATCACGCTACCTGACTTCAAACTATACTGCAAGTCTACAGTAACCAAAACAGCATGGTACTGGTACCAAAACAGAGATATAGACCAATGGAACAGAACAGAGCCCTCAGAAATAATACCACACATCTACAACTATCTGATCTTTGACAAACCTGACAAAAACAAGAAACTGGGAAACAATTCCCTATTTAACAAACGGTGCTGGGAAAACTGGCTAGCCACATCTAGAAGGCTGAAACTGGATCCCTTCCTTACACCTTATACAAAAATTAATTCAAGATGGATTAAAGACTTAAATGTTAGACCTAAAACCATAAAAACCCTAGAAGAAAACCTAGGCAATACCCTTCAGGACATAGGCATGGGCAAGGACTTCATGTCTAAAGCACCAAAAGCAATGGCAACAAAAGCCAAAATTGACAAATAGGATCTAATTAAACTAAAGAGCTTCTGCACAGCAAAAGAAACTACCATCAGAGTGAACAGGCAACCTACAGAATGGGAGAAAATTTTTGCAATCTACTCATCTGACAAAAGGCTAATATCCAGAATCTACAAAGAACTCAAACAAATTTGTAAGAAAAATACAAACAACCCCATCAACAAATGGGCAAAGGATATGAACAGACACTTCTCAAAAGAAGACATTTATGCAGCCAACAGACACATGAAAAAATGCTCATCATCACTGGCCATCAGAGAAATGCAAATCAAAACCACAATGAGATACCATCTCACACCAGTTAGAATGGCGATCATTAAAAGGTCAGGAAACAACAGGTGCTGGAGAGGATGTGGAGAAATAGGAACACTTTTACACTGTTCTTGGGACTGTAAACTGGTTCAACCATTGTGGAAATCAGTGTGGCGATTCCTCAAGGATCTAGAACTAAAAATACCATTTGACCCAGCCATCCCATTACTGGGTATATACCCAAAGGATTATAAATCATGCTGCTATAAAGACACATGCACACGTATATTTATTGTGGCACTATTCACAATAGCAAAGACTTGGAACCAACCCAAATATCCAACAATGATAGACTGGATTAAGAAAATGTGGCACATATACACCATGGAATACTATGCAGCCATAAAAAAGGATGAGTTCATGTCCTTTGTATGGACATGGATGAAGCTGGAAACTATCATTCTCCGCAAACTATCGCAAGGACAAAAACCCAAACACCACATGTTCTCACTCATAGGTGGGAATTGAACAATCAGAACCCTTGGATACAGGGTGGGGAACATCACACACCGGGGCCTGTTGTGGAGTGGGGGGAGGGGGGAGGGATAGCATTAGGAGTTATACCTAATGCTAAATGGTGAGTTAATGGGTGCAGCACACCAACATAGCACATGTATACATGTGTAACAAACCTGCACTTTGTGCACATGTACCCTAGAACTTAAAGTATAATTAAAATAAATAAAATGAGGTTGATTGTATTTCTTTAAATTCTTGCTCTCCCACTTGGTGTATCCTTTGCAAAACATGCTCCCTGCAGATTGGTGTCCTCCTTCAGTATTTGTAGGGTTTCTACTTCCCAATATGGCATGAATGGTAAGTGTTAACTATGTCTTCCTTACTTTACAACCCATGGAAAGGTCAGGAAAATTCTCACGTTTGACTACAATAGCAAGAAGCAGCTTCATGGCCCAAATCCATCTGGTCATTTCTGCTAGTGTCATCAAATAAGCATAAGATCAACAAGGCCTCTCTCTTGTTTTTCAAAATTTCTTCATGTCTCTCTTTCTAAAATGTGGGTTCCAAACCAATCCATAGACTCTTATCAAAGGCACAGCTCAAGGAAAAGTCATCAGTTTTTCTGATGCATTGAACATATTCTTCAGTTGTAAATGCTAAAGCCAAATGGCTCTGAAACAGGAGGACCACTTTAATATTATGTCTCACTCCTGACTTTTTTGGAAGCCCCAGAGTAGTTTCTTCGCACAGTAACATGGTTGTCCGGACAGTATGTGAATATCTTATTGAAGGCACAAGAAGCGGGAGAGAGGATAAAGAATTATACCAAAAGAAATTAAGCCACTTGGCTAAGGTCACTGTAGTAAATGAGGAAGGATGAGGCTGATCTTTTGAACATTGCTTCTCTTCCCCTGATAATGCCAGTTTAACGGGATGTTGTTGTTGTAGTTTTCAGTGTAGAAAACTACAGCAAATTTTTCATTAGCCATAAGTATCACTCTGCTCTCCACCACAAAGAAGACTCTGAAAATTAGAACAAGGCTACCACTAAATCACAGGAGGTTGAGTCATTTTTGGAAACTAGAGAAGCATAGGATGTACCCTGCTGAGGCACTGAATTATACAAGGATGGCAGAAGGACATTTCTTAGCTGTTCTCGTTTGAATGTGGGCTCAATAATTATTCACTGGACTTGACTTATGAAACTGGTTTTTCTGTTATGAGGGAATGGATTCTCAGTTGCCTTGTGTTAATACCATAGTAATTTTATTCCTCTCTGAAACTTTATAGGTGGGCATCACTTTACACTAAAAAGACAGAGGCTACACAAAAGCATGAAAGAATCTGTGGCAAATATATGTTTTCCTATTGCTGCAATAACACATTACCACAAACTCAGTGGGCTTCACAGAACATGAACTTATTACCTTACAGCTTCGTTGCTCAGGATTCTGAAATGGGTCTCACTGGGTTAGATCAACATGTCAAGGCTGAGTCCCTTTCTGGAGTCTCTAGAGAAGAACCCATTTTTTGCCCATATTCCTTGGCCCTCTTCCATCTTCTATGCCAGCAATAGCCGGTTGAGCTTCCCATCACATCACCTCACACTGGCACTGACTCTTCTGCATTTAATGAGCTTGTGGTTACAAGGAGTCCACCTGAATAATGCAGGATAATCTCTCTAAATTCAGGTCAATTGATTCACAAATGTAATCTCCCTTTGTCATGCAAGTTAACATATTCACTGGTTCTGGGAATTAGGAAGTGTGTGTCTGTGTGTGTGTGTGTCTCTCTCGGAGGCCATTATTCTTCGTTGCACAAACTGGAAGGACATCTTACTCTCCTAGACCTGGTTTGATTCAATGCAGGGTGAAGAGAGTTACCCAGGCTTCTTCCAGGTAGTCACATGAGGGTGCAAATGAATTCATATAAAATTAGATGTAATGGAAATATTTGTACTTTAAAGTACATATCTATGCAATAGTATAAGTCAGAAACTGAAATGGCAGAAATTTACTTTTAATAACCATTTATACTTAATGTAATTGTTGGTATTTCTGAGACATTTTTGTTTTTCATATTTGTAATACTTTTGTTTTCTTTTTCCCGATCTCCTATGGATGCCTTAAGAATGTTTTCTGATTCCATTTTACTTGATCTGTAAGTTTTTTGCATGACTCTCTATACAGCATTGTTAGTGGTTGCTCTGTGTTATGTAACTATGAAAAACATAGTTTTTCACAGTCTAGTGGTGTACACATTTTACCATATTATGTGAAATATAGAAAAATTGCTTCTTGTCTTCTTAACCACTCCTGTTTGTAATAGAATCATATTAAATATATCTCTACATGCATTTAGCCTCACAGTAAGTGTTGTCATTTTTGCTTTGACATAATTTATTGTCTTCCAAGTTTGCAGCTCAGAAATCTGAACTGGGTCTCAATGGGTTAAATCCATGTCTCAAGGTTGAGTTCCTTTCTGGAGGCTCTAGAGAAAAATCTCACTATCTTGCCGCATTCCTTGGCCATCTTCCATCTTTAAAGCTAGCAATGGCCAGTTGAGCCATTTGAAACTCATGCAGAAAACTCGAGAAGGAAAGAAAAATATTTTGTATTTACCTACTTTGTATTACCAGTTTTTATTTTTGGTTTATTGTCATTACTGTTGTTGTTGTTGTTATTCATTATTGACCTTCCAAAAAGTCCTCTTCTATCTTTTCTTTTATGATTAGTGACCTTCACAGAGCCATTTTATGGGATAGGTTTGTTGGAAAGAAATTCTCTTAGAATTTTTTTTCTTTTCTGTCTTCCAAGAATGCTTGGATTTTCCTTTTATTATTGGTGAGTACTTTTGCTGGACGTAAATATCTGGTTGAAATTTTTTTTCTTTCCACACTTTAATATTTAAAGATTGATATTATATGAGCAACATTTCACTATATTCACTAACACATTCCTAAGTTGTTAGATTTCAAAAGCCAGCATTTCTAATTGTCATAATCAAATTTCCACTTTAAATATCTACCAATATAGACAACATACAAGCAGGTACTAACTATTTTTCAATGAAGAGAACTACTTGGACTTTTACAAATAGCCTGGTAAAAAGAAAATGCTAAAAAATATATGAGTAGACAAAGTGATCCTATTTTGTTTGAAAGCTTAGAAAAAAACAATGTCAGAGACTATTGTACTTAGATTTTTTCACAAAGAAATCTTAAAATTGGTAACTTGGAGCATTTAATTCCTCACAATTTCATGTCTGATCTTCTTAAAATCATTATTGGGGAGCAGACATGACAATCTCCATTAGTTTTTTATGTATGTGATCTGCTTAGTCTTCATCCATTAGGGGAGCTATTTTTATTATTCTCATTTTAGAAGAGGAAATTGAGGCTCTGAGACTTGTAAGTAGCTGCCTAAGAGTCCAGAGCTAGCAAGAAAGAGGTCTTAAACTAAAATCTGAGAGACTCCAAATCCTTTGCCCATTCAAATCATGCTGCCTCCTTGATTAAATCCATTCAGGTTTTCTTAAGAATGGTGAGAATCATAGGCAGGGACAGAACTGATCAGTGATAAAATAGGGGAAAATAGGTCTAGTGGCTTCTAGGGAATACAGGCATAGAACCATACTCATTTCCCTAGAAAACAAAATAAGTTACTTTCTCAAACTTGTTAAAATTTCTCTCAGCTTCTGGGACTTTCTTTCATTGGTACTGTTTTGCTTACATTCATAAGCTGACTGCAATATCAGGAAATGACCCGAAAATAATTGTGCAATTTAAATTAGAGCTACAGAAGACAGAGAAGGAAAGAAACAGCGGAACTCCTTCCCCCGACAGATGACTTAATAAGGATAAGGAGGAGAGAAGCTTGCTGGAAACATCAAGGAGAAGGGGTCCTGGATGTTCGTACAATATGCAAATGGGTCTCAGATTCCAGAGTCCCAAACACTCAGAAGAAGACACCACAATCAGAAATTGCAAGCTGATTATTTTATTGGTATATTGTAGTTAGAGCATGATCACATTATGTTTCAAGGAATTTGAAACACTGTTATCTTCTTATTCACTTCCTGAAAAAGACAAACAAGGAAGATTATAGGCAAGACTTGACACGGCAGGAAATGTCTAATCCCTCATTGGTGTTACTGCAGTGAGGCAGAAGCAAAACCATCCTCTTGCCCTCCATCCCTTCTACAGCCCCTCCTCCTTAATATCATTTTCTTTGTTCACACTTTCTATGCCATTGCACGTAATGTGCTTTAAACTGTTGCTGAGATGAGGAAGAAAAACGATTATTGTTAGGTTGTTCATGCTTTGTGGCTGTTGGATATGTTAAGGGTTATTTTCACAAAGATGGTCACTGCAACATATCCTGTAACAGTGACAGTGTGAAAGCAGCCTCAATGATCAGTGACAGGGATTGGTTAAGTAAATTACGGAACAACCAAATAGCATTGTATATAATTGTAAAAAAAAACTAACCAATAAACACTGAAGAGATCTAAATGAACTCATGTGAAAGCTAAGAAATAAATTTTTCCAATAAGTAAGACACAGATCTGAATATAAAGTGTGGTATTAGTGGTGGGAAGATTATATATAGTTATGTAGCAATAAATATTTCAAAGAGGAGGTTCCGAAGAGTAAACAGTAGGAGTTTTGGGAAGGGTACAAGGGAGGAAAAATGAATTACTATGTAGCTTGGTACATTTCTGTTCAGTGAGATTAGTTTTTGTTAGCTTAAGCATGCGTGACTCTAAATGTGTTTAAAAAAAATGAGATACCATTTAACAGCTGAAAGTCCGAGGACCATTTAGCAGGAATACTGGACTTGAAAGACTAGTATGAGGCAGGACTGAGCCTCTCCTGAACAAGGAGTGTTCAGGTAAAACTTTAAATAAATGAGAGTCTTTGAGTTTGAGGAAAGGAAACAGAACGCCAAAGGGAGAACATGATTCTATGTCCTCATTCTCAACCCTATTTCAGAGAGGTAATTTGAAGATAGTGATTCTCAAAATCGGAATTGCCTTCAAGAGATTGTTTAAAAACAAGGTCTTGCTACCCTATCCCAGAATATTTGAACAAAACTCATGAGAAATGTGTTCCAGGACACAAAAATATTAACAGCTTTTCATCATTGGCACAATGAAGTTGAAGAACTGTAGCAGTTGGAGACTTTGATGGATAATAAACTGGAATCGTACCTGTCATTGAATCCTAGATTACTGAGGAGACTGCCCCTGTGGAGGTCCTTGTGGGCGGCCCCCTTGGGGAGGTGGTCCCTGGGGTCTTCCATGAGGAGGTGGGGGAGGACGTTGCTGATGGCCTCCCTGTTGGGGTGGTCCTTGTGGCTTTCCTTGAGGACGTGGTGGACCTTGTTGCTGCTGGCCTCCTTGTTGGGGTGGTCTCTGCTGAGGGCCATCATCCTGGTTCCCATCACCAGCAGAGGGTTGAGATTGCTGTCCTCCCAAAGGTGGTCCCTGACGCTCCTCATCTAGGAACTGCTCAGAGTCTCCTCCATCTGTGTGAGTTGAAACAAGAAGAGCTGAGCTCAGTGCTGGAAAACCCTCCTGTCTTCATACTTCTCTGTCTTCACCACACGGCCGGCCCCTCTCTCCCTGACCTGCCTCTCAACTCCCAACCTCCCCCCTTCCCAATGCTTCCTGATTAGAACTCCTTTTAATCCACAAGAGGGTGATGAAAAATCAAATTTCTTTACTCATGGTCCCAGAATCAAGGTTGGGAGAAAACTGTTTATATCTCTGGGGCACTGATATTAGCCAATTCCTGACAAGAAAATGATGATAAGAAGACACTGGAGAACCGATCAATTTTTCAGGGAAAAATGGAGATGGAGTTTACTGAGAATTTATTGGGATTTACCTGATATTACGAGGGGAACATCCTCCTGGCTGACATCTAGAAAAGAAGTACAGGATGATGGGAAAAGTTACTTCATGTATCAATCAGGGCTCATAGTGTTCTATGAGGATAAAGGACCTCTGATCACACCCTGTGCATCCCCTTTGTGATCTCATCAGCCACTCTCTGATGCTACTACAAGTGGAAGAAGATGTAAGGGGTAGCAGGATTGTTACTACGCTGAGCATCAACTAAGAACTCAACATAGAAGGGCCCGTGTTTGTCCTTTTATGATTCTGCAAGGCTTAGTGCTTATTTAGTTAAATTGCTCTGAGAATTTCAATGACATACTTGGGGATTCTTCTGCACTCTTTCATCTCTAAATATGTTGCTAATGTTTGCAAGCTTTCTCAATAGGAGCCACCAGACATAGCCACTTAGAAGCAATCTTACACATGCCATTCCCAGCACATTGAAATACTACATTCAGGAGAGAGAAAAATGACAATGTTTCACTCTGGTTATTCTCTAACTCTATGTAGACAGAGACAAGTGTTTACCCAATTCTCCGCCTCGGCAGTAGCTCTGACATGTGTTTATCTCCTTCATCGATGCTCATCCACTGTACAGCGAGGCCACCATCATCCCTGTCTACTGGGATCAGTACAGGATCTTCACAGCTGCACTTCCCTGAATCTGTCTTTCATTCTCCACATCCTTCCCAGCAGTCCCATGTCTCTATAAATGCAAATCTCACTCTCTCACTCCCCCGGTACAAATTCTTTATTGGGTTCTATTTGTGCAATCAATAAATTATGAGGCCCTGATGAGGAATGAAGGCACAAGAGGTCTTCTGATCCTTGGCATGAGAACTCTTCAGTCCCATCTGTTTTCTCATCCTCCTCTCTTCCCTCCACTTTCCCCGTCTATAGCTTTCACCCATAAACCCCAATCAGAGTCACAATATCTTCCCCAAATTCGTCTTACCTTCATTTGAAGCCTGAGCTGAGCTGAAGGCCAGCAGGGCCACTCACAGCAGAATCAGAAGCATCTTGCAGGAGGCTCTGGTGTCACTCTCAACTTTGTGCTGGGAGAAATGTGGCAGCTCCCTTTATAAAGAAAGACAAGCAGGACAATCGCACATTTGAGCTCCCTAGTGGGTGGGCATCCTCACCTCAGAGACTGGGTTCTGCTTTGCTTACTTCAGGTCAAGTGTATGCCTCATTTCTTTTGGGACTCTAGCCCAGCAGGAAGGGTTGGGTAGGATGTTGTTTGTGTCTAATTTCTAAAAGGTACAACTATGACTTGGACAAATGTTTTGATGGATCTGTGTCCAAGCAATCAGCACAGTGTCAGGACTGAACTTTAGAGGTCATTTGTTTTTCAATCTGTTTGGAAAGACTGCTATTCTGCTTTCCACTGTGCTTTTCATTTGTGTGTATGTGAGTTTGTGTGGGTGTGTCGGGGGTAGGCAGCAATCCTACAGCTAACAGTGAAGATGGTCAATATCTCTGACTCTTTTTACAGCCTATTTCCATCTCTCTTTATGTGTGTGCATGGACATTTGTATATTCAACTAAATTTTTCGTGTAATGGAGATGCTCTCTGCTTATCCATGAGATGTGTGAGGACAGCACACTGCTGGGCACACATAGATGACAGAAAGCTGCCCCGCAGCCTGCTCAGGCTACAGGAACTTTCCAAACTCTGTGGATCTCACTAGATTTAGGCAAGCCTTGGTGCTGCACAACACGTGCAAGCTAAAAAATTTGTATTTGAAAAAATATCTTTAGGGGTTATTAAAGCAAAATTGAACACAGAAACCATCAAGGAATTTCTAGACCTGAACAAACTGATACATGGTTCCCTAAGTGAGCCAAACGATGTCATATAGCTAAGACCTCCACTTTCTCCAGAATATTCTATAGAATTCATCATCTACTTTATTTCTTCTAACAAATACCGTAGTCTTCATCACTAATAACTAAGTGGCCATACTTATATATTCAACTTGATGATTTGTAATGCCTATCCAAGCCTCAAATGCCTTGATTGGTCGTCTGTTTTTTACTCAGTATTTATGTCACCTGTTTCATCAGACTGTTATTTCACACAGAGGATTTTTTCTATAATATTCTAATACTAATTCTTTCTCATTCTCTTTCTTACATTTATTTGTTGATATTTTATATTCTTACATTTATTTGTTGATATTCTTACATTTATTTGTTGATATGTGTAATTTTCTTCCTATATAGTTTTTTTCTCCCCAAATGACTTTTGGGAATGACATTTATTTAATCTTCTAAGTAATGGTGTATTATACACTTCACTACCTTTATTTTCATTTTTGTCTCTACAATTGGACAATAAACTATTAAGTTTCCAAAAAGTCCTTTCAGGGTCCTGGATTGGTAGCTCTCTTCTCAGCTGCTGATTGCTCTGTGATACCTAGAAATTCCCTGTTCATCAATTCATAAAATAAAATATTCACTATCACCAGCTGCACTTTCCATTTCAGACCTTGAGTAGGTCTTGTGTAATTTTTCACTTTCTGTGCATGGCTAGTCTTTATTTGAGGATAGCTTGGTTGGAGGCATGGCTGAGAGGCCATGTGACAGAAAATCATAAAGACAAGGCCCTAGACGGGTGTGCATGAGCGGATCCTGTGCTGGGCATACGAGGGTCTGGTCTGGCCCTTCTGAAGAGTTGCAGATAACAAAACAAGAAGGCTTCCTAATAGATTAGATTTTTCGACAGACAACAATGTTCTCATAAGGGACCCAGGCAGATTGGTATTTTCCCTGATATAAATATAGACATATTTGAAGTGGGAATGCATTCTTAATTGGCAATTCTTCTCTAGCCCTGTGGAAAGTGGATCAGTTTTAGCTGGGCTTGATCGGTTGTATCTTAGGCACAGGGTAGTTTCTTAAGCCAAGCAGCTCCCAATGGGTTACTGGGATTATTGTCTTTGGTTTCACCAGATACTGTTTTCCATTAGACCTGGAGATGAGCAGTCCTGCCTCGGTGACTTCAGGTCAACCATCATGTCAAAAAAGAAGGTCAGAGAAAAGGAACAAAGAGGAGTGCCAGGCAGATATTGCCTGATGATGTGGGTAACTGAGAAAGCTGCAGGCCTGGTGAAAGACAGATTTCTCCTTGGCAGCAGAGTACAGGAAAAGAACAGGAAATGCTCCTAAAGGTCGCTCAGCTCAGGTCCATTCCATGACCTTCTCCAATGTCAACAATCAGTGAAAGAGACTAGCATATCAGGAAAGCATAAATACCAGCTATGCTCTCACCAGCCAAATCAAAAGCAGAGGTGATGGAAGAGCTGAAGGGGACACTGTCTGGGAGTGAGTGTGGGTGACAGGTAGAAGTAGGACTGCTGCAGGAGCTTCGGCACCTAGAGTGGGTGGCAGCCCTCAACACCACAATTCCCTTCTACTATGGATGTTCACATTCTGAGGTCCTGAAGCGTCAGTCTTCAACATATGAAATTTTAGGACTCATCTCTCATAACACAACCCAACTTTTTCTCTGTTACTCACAGGTGTTTACCTAGTGGTTCAAAAATCCTCACTCCCTCCAGGCACTACCCATTAGCTTATCTAATTGCTTCCATCTTCAAAATACATCTCAAATGTGTCCACTTGCATGGTCTTTACTAGAAGGTTGTTGTTCAGCCCACGATGCTCTCTCCTGCAGGACTTTAACAGCCTCTACCTGGTCTTGGTAACATTATTCCCCCAGTACATCCCATATCAGTTCCCTCACGACAATCAGAGTGATCATTTAAAAGTAGAAATTAGATCATATCACCTTTGTGCTTCAAACCCCTTGTTTTTCCTTCTGGACTTAGAATAAGGTCCAGATTTCATGCCTCAGCTCTTTCACACCCACATGACTGAATCTTTTTTGAAGACCCGGAAGCTCTCTGAATGGAATAGAAAGTAGGATCTTCTTCAACTTCACCTTGCTTTAGTTTGCCTGGAATACTGAAGGATGGTTTGCCAGGAAAGATGAACATTGGCAGAGGGGATAAACTTCTCCAAGAGTGAGTGAATTGCATTGAGTTGCTTGTGTGGCAGTTTATGTGAATTGGAAGCATTTTCGTATTCATTGTATCAACTAAGCAGTCTGATAATACAGTTAGCAAATAAACACAATAGTCTCTGAGACTTCAGCTTTGCTTTGACTTGTCTAAAACCTTTGGTTTCATTATCATGGTAACCATCTATATTTTTTAATTTGATGTTGATGACCTATTAATATATATTATACATTTCACAATTAATTTAGCATATTTCCATTCTTTCCACCTATCCTAGCCAAATTGGTTATAATAGAAAACATTTTTAAACATTTACTGTATTCCACTTAATCATCAAAACCATTATATTAGGAACATATGATTGTTATCATTACCTTAGTTTTATAGATGACATGACTTAGGTACATAACAATGTTCTTATAAAGGTAGTAAGTGGAATAGAAGGCAGTCAGTACTCGGAGTTTAGTGTGCTCCACTACTCCCTTGCTATTCATTTATTCATTTCATTACTACAATATGAGAGGGAATGAGGTTCAGAAAAGAAACATAAGTTCTGTTATTAGGAGATTATCAAGGTTAAGCTTTCCTAAGACTTTAACAGGTGAGGCAAGAAATATATTTTTCCTGAGGGAATAAGTTTGTTTTAAATCATAAGCACATTTACTCAGGCTTCCAGTAACCTGTTTTCCTCCTTGCCTTCATATAAAGATACTCATACAAATTAATTCGTTTTTTGTGATTATGAAAACCCGGTCAATGTAGATCCTCTATGTGCTTTCTTAATACATGTCACATGCATTTTTGTGCCGAGTCATATTAGCATTGGCAGAACTTGAGCCTATCCTTTGAAATGGACCAAAAATGTTGATTCTCATCACAATGAATGTAAAATTTTAGATGTCTGAGAGAGACTGGCCTGAGATTTGTGTATGAAGGGATAAATCTGTATACCACTTGCACAGATTTCAGTCTTCTGCCTGAGAGTCCCCCTGTGTCCTGGCCCCAGAGCTGGTGTTACCAAAACAGGTCCGGGTCATTGATATTATTACTAAGGTGTTATCTGAGCTCATGGTCTCATGACCAAGAAAATTAAGGAGTGTGGACACAAAAGGGTGAGGTTGGAGCAAAAGTTTAATAAGTGAAAGAAGAAAGCTCTCTGCAGTGGAGAGGGGAGTCAGAGTGGATTGCCACTTTTACGCTTGAATCCACAAGCTTTTATGAGAAACTGCTCTCCAAACACATTCAAAAGCTTGCAGACGGCAAGAAACAACTAAGATCAGAGCAGAATTGAAGGAGATAGAGACACAAAACACCCTTCAAAAAATCCATGAATCCAGGAGCTGGTGTTTTTGAAAACATCAACAAAATTGATAGACCACTAGCAAGACTAATAAAGAAGAAAAGAGAGAAGAATCAAATAGACACAATAAAAAATGATAAAGGGGATATCACCACTGATTCCACAGAAATACAAACTACCATCAGAGAAAACTATAAACACCTCTATGCAAATAAACTAGAAAATCTAGAAGAAATAGATACATTCCTCGACACATATACCCTCCCAAGACTAAACCAGGAAGAATTTGAATCCCTGAAATGACCAGTAACAGGCTCTGAAATTGAGGCAATAATTAATAGCCTACCAACCAAAAAAAGTCCAGTACCAGACGGAATCACAGCCGAATTCTACCAGAGTTACAAGGAGGAGCTGGTACCATTCCTTCTGAAACTGTTCCAATCAGTAGAAAAAGAGGGAATCCTCCCTATGTCAGCCATTGAGTTGGACCATTGTAGATGTTCATCCCATTTGAGCCTTCAGATGACTGTGGTCCCATCCCTCATCTGATGGCTACTACGTGAAATACCACAATGAGAGACTATCCAATAAGCCCAGGCAATTCACAGAATCATGAGGAAAAAAATAATAAACTGCTGTTTTAAGCCTGTAATTTGGGGAATGATTTGTTATATAAAAATAGAAACTTTGAAAAGATGGAGAAATGAGGCTGGGCTCAGTGTCTCACGCCTGTAATCCCAGCACTTCGGGAGCCCGAGGTGGGTGGATCACGAGGTCAGGAGATGGAGACCATCCTGGCTAACACGGCGAAACCCCGTCTCTATTAAAAATACAAAAAATTAGCCGGGCGTGGTGGCGGGTGCCTGTAGTCCCAGCTACTCGGGAGGCTGAGGCAGGAGAATGGAGTGAACCCGGGAGGCGGAGCTTGCAGTGAGCCGAGATCGCGCCACTGCACTCCAGCCTGGGCAACAGAGAGAGACTCCGTCTCAAAAAAAAAAAAAAGAACAGATGGAGAAATGAATAAAAGGAACTTATCACTTTAATCTCAAAGCAAAAAAAGAGAGAAAAGAGAGTGATAACTAGCAAAATTTTTAATAAGACAGTAAAAGCAAGTTCAATGTTATCAGAAATTTTCATGAATTTAAATAAATTTACTTGATCTATCAAAAGACAGAGAATAAATAAGAAAACAAAACACGACTTTGTTCTGCTTTCAAGAAGCATACCTAAAGCAGAAAACCACAGGGACAGAAAATAAATGGATAGAATCTACCACTAACTAATGAGCACAGTGACTGCTAGTTATGCCTAATATCTATTATCCTACCATTTGTTAGTGATAGAATCACACTATTCCCTTGGACAATTTGTGCCACAAAAACTTTCCTATGTGTTTTTTAGTTATGTGAAAGATACATGCTCTTCCACGTGCATATATTCAACTGCTTGTTTATATTTGTCATATTTAACTGAATTATAACTAATAATCACATAACGTTTAAAGTAAACAGCAGTAACAGTTAAAGACAGGTGATTACAGAGTAGTAAGAATAAAACAATTCACTGAAGGCTGGGCATGTTGGCTCACGCCTGTAATCCCCACACTTTGGGAGGCCAAGGCGGGCAGATCACCTGAGGTCAGGGGTTCAAGACCAGCCTGGCCAATGTGGTGAAACCCCCATCTCTACTAAAAATACAAAATATTAGCTGGGCATGGTGGTGTGTGCCTGTAATCCCAGCTACTCAGCAGACTGAGGCAGGAGAATTACTTGAACCCGGGAGGCGGAGGTGGCACTGAGCCAAGATCACACCATTGCACTCCAGCCTGGGCAACAAGAGCGAAACCCCATCTCAAAAAAAAAAAAAAAAGAAAAAAAAATTCATGGAAAAGATGCAATAATTATGAATTTGGACACACCTAACAATGCATTAGATAAATAGATAAAGCAAAAGCCTCACAAACAGAAACTGAAGAATCCACAAATAATAAGAATGTAAGACACACTTAATAAACTGCCATATCAAGCAGAAGAAAGAATGATATGGAATATTTTAAGAAAGCAATTAGCAAAAATTAATTCAATACTTTTATGTAGAAATCTTTACTTGACAGAAATCTGGACACAAACATTCAAATATACATGAAACATTTACACACCTAAACCAGGTACACTGTAACAAAGAACAGATTCCACAGAATATTACGTAGAATGTAAAGTAGTAAAATGTTAAATCAATCAAAAAAGTTTGAAATTTAAACTATTCTCTATAACTAAGAAAAAGATAAACATTTCTACACAAAAGATAAATGTTTAGAACTCAGCAATGAAAAAGCTTTTCACAATCAAAATGAAAAAACCAGGTAAAGCTAAGAATTCATATCCATTAGTACATGTTTTATAAAAAAGCTTTCCAGATGAATGAGGCACATATTCACCTTCAGTTAAGAAAAATGAACAACAGAAAAATTCAAAGAAGGGTGAAGAATTTAAGAAGGAGCTAATATGTACCTTGCGCTTACTTAGTACATGGTACTGTTCTAAGTTTAGGTGTGCTATTTATTTTATATTTATTCCTAAAAACAGTCTCATTCCCTTTGGTTGATAAAGAATCAGAGGCATGACAGGGTGCTGTGGCACCTGCCTGTAATCCCAGAACATTGGGAGGTCAAGACAGGTGGATGCTTGAGTTCAGGAGTTCGAGACAAACCTGGGCAATATGGTGAGACCCCACCGCCCTCTACAAACAATACAAAAATTAGCCGGGTATGGTGGTGCACATTTGTAGTACCAGCTACTAGGGAGGCTGAGGTGGAAGGATCACTTGAGCCTGTGAGGTCAAAACTACAGTGAGCCAAGATCCCACCACTGCACTCCAGCCCCAGGTGACAGCGTGAGACCTTGTCTCAAAAACTAAACAAACAAAAAACCAAGGGATAGAAAGGTTAAGTAAATTTCCCAAGTCATAGACTCAGCAAAAGGAAAAGTTAGAATTTGTCTGAAGGGCAGTAATTATGCTTTTGGATGTCAACCAAAATAAAAATAGTAAATATATAAATGAATGAATAAATAAATAGAAAATCAAAATATAAGACAATGGTAGCACAAGCAAAATCTTTTAAAGATTAGGAAATTCAAAAGTCTGATGGTACTGATCAAGAAATATGAGAAGCAGAAAAATTGATGAAATGTAGAAAATACTACATAGCAGAGCTTTATATAATCAATGTTCTTAATAATTTTATTCCAAAATTTAAAAACTCAGTTGAAATTGCCAAGTTTTTAACAAGCAAAGGTCAACAAAAATTTATATTAGTAGTAAAAAACTTTAATAAATCAACAATTTCAAAGATTTTGAATGGACTATCAAAATATACACAAGATATCAAATTCAGATGGATTTATAAAAAAGTTTTACTGAGTTTAAAAATGTCATAATTTTTACCTTCTCCAAACTAATTCAGTGAACCTAAATGTTTTATTCTCATTTATTTTAAGAAGTTAAAAAATTACCCTCAAAATGAGTAAAAACAGTACAGGACAGCAAATAATGAGAAGATAGGCAATCAGATACAGGTGCAAAACTGCTAAAAAAAAGTGTAAAAGTAAATAAGTCTCATAATATATACTTAAAATATATTACAAATGAAAAGATTCATTCTAAGAATTTGAAGATAATTTAAAACTAGAAAGTAAATAATTTTAATTTACATAAAATTATCTCAACAGATGTTGCAAAAATGTTTGATCTAATTTAACTCCTAATCAAGATAAATACCCAAACCAAGTTTAAATAGAAGCAACATTTAATAACTTGTATGTCTACTAAACAAATACAGAAGCATAGTTATTAGTGTAACATAGAACTTTTCATTTAATCAAGATTAAGACAAAGATACTTGTTTATTGACAATTTTGTTAGGTAATTTAACTAATACACTTTGACAAAAATATTGTTACATAGGAATTTGGATGGAAATTTAAAGAAATTATATGCTGATAGTAGTAATTCCACCTAGAAAATTTAAAAATCAACAGGAAAACTTTTGAAATAACACAAATTTGACAAGCTTGCTGAGTACAACATCAATATATATGGGCTAAAATTACACCTATTCACCAGCACTGGTCCATTAAAATGTGGAATTAAAAAAATTCCCTTTCTTATTACAAATAAGAACTATATTTTGATTATGACTAAGTCTCACAAAAGTGTTTCATGATGTTATATATTGTGAAATTACATAACTATAATACTTTAGTGAAGGATTTGAACTATATAGATATGCAAAAATTAATTTTCAAAGATGCTGATTATGCTCAAATTAATTCATATATTCAGTATAATTCTAACCAGAATCTTAAAGAAATTTATTTTCAAGTTGACATAATAGTCCTAAATTACACATGAATTAAGTATTCAAAAATAATTCAGACAATTCTTGAAAAAGAAAATTAAGGTAGGGGTATCCAGTAGATAGCAAGATTTATTTAAATTATTTATTTAGTGGCTTATACTTGTAATCCCAGCATGTTGGGAGGCTGAGATGGGAAGATCACTTGAGTTAAGACATTCAAGACCCACTTGAGCAACACGGTGAGACCTTGTCTCTAAAAGCATCAAAAAAGTAGCTGGGTATAGTGGCAACTGTAGTCCTAGATACATCAGAGAATGAACAGGAGGATTGTTTGAGCCCAGGAGGTCAAGGCTGAAGTGAGCCTTAATTGAGCCACTCCAGCCTGGGCTACAGAGCAAGACTCTGACGGGAAAAAAAAAAAAAAAGATTAAAAAGAAATTTTTTTAATATTTTTTGAGACAGAGCAAGACTGTGTCTCAAAAAAATTATTAAAAAAATCAAAACAATGAAGGTTGTGACACAGAAATAAAATGTATATAATAAATAATAGATCAGCAGATCAAACTAAAGACAGGTCTGGTGAGACCAGGTTGTTTATTCTTATCACATAGGAACTTCCGTACGTGATAGATTTGGCATTAGAAATCAACAACAAAAAAACGTAGACTGTTCAACTAATGATATTGAGACCTCTGTCATTTAATATTGGGACAAAATTGTATTTCTAACTCACAACAAACAGAAAAACTACATTAGATGTACTATCACTTTAGATTTGAAAACAATTCTTTAAAACTTTTACAAGAAAATCAAAATAAGACTCTACTGCCTTTAATTTGAGGAAGCACATGTCATTAAGGAAAAGACTGATGAGTTCACATTTGCTGATAAAAATAATATAATCTGTCCATCCTAAGTTAGGTGTCCAACAAATAATTAGTTACATGTCTATCCTCTCACCTTTCATGTCCTCCAACTCTTCTCTTTAAAGAGTGGCAGAGCATAACATCATGAAAGAATGAGGAAACTCCAGTGCAACAAAAAAATTATAGAGTTTATAAATATCTTTTTTTGTTTACAAATATATGTGAGATAGATTTTTCCATCTTAAATATGTGAAGAAAAATTAACCCTGCAATAATTAGTATTGTAACAACAATATTGCAATTTGAAATAAGACAAATGTGTAACACACTTCTTCTTCCAAAGTAAATAAGAGGATTAAATACAGAATTGAAAAAGTAAACATAATCAAACAGAGAAAATACCAAGAATTGTTTTGTAATATTGAAAGTTGGGAAGACATGTTTAAACATGATATTAAAGGCAGAGTACATTTAAAATGAATGCATTTAATAGCATGACTGGAAGAATTTCTGAATGCCTCAAGAAAATAATATAAAAACGTAAGCAATAGACTAAAAACTTTAAAATCTATTTGCAATATGAACAGTAGAAAAAAATTTAATACTTTTACTATTTTATAAAAAAGATGGAAATAATTTTAAAAACCAGATTATCATATATAAAAAATTCAGCCTCACATTTAAACAAAAACGTAAGTTTAGTATAGTACTATGGTAAAATGAATAACAAGTGCTCTATTCTGCATTTCAAATTGGCCACATTTTGCTTTTGTAAATTGTTACATAGAATTATAATGTGTGCAAAGTTAGGAGCAGTCTCGTTTAATGCTAGTGAGAGCTTATATTGGTGTATGCATTTTGTAGGTGCCTTTGTCAATATTAATAAAAGTCTTAAATATTTATATAGATTATAACCTGCTTTTTGGACTTCACCCACTTCTACGACTTCATCTTACAAATAATTGGAGATTTCACCACAGAGTTTTGTGTTAGTCCATTTTATGTTGCTATAAAAGAATACCTGAAGTTAGATAATTTAATTTTTTTTGCATTTTTGATCATGTGGATCTTTTAAAAATGTATTATTTATTTATTTATTTATTAAGTTCTGGGGTACATGTGCAGGATGCGCAGGTTTGTTACATAGGTTAATGTGTGCCATGGTGGTTTGCTGCACCTATCAACCTATCACCTAGATATTAAGCCCAGCATGCATCAACTCTTTTCTCTAACGCTCTCCCACCCCCGCCCTGCCCCAATATGCCTGGTAGGTGTTGTTCCCCTCCCTGTGTCCATGTGATCTCACTGTTCACCTCCCAATTATAAGCAAGAATATGCAGTGTTTGGTTTTCTGTTCCTGCATTAGTTCACTGAGGATAATGGCTTCCAGCTTCATCCATGTCCCTGCAAAGGACATGATCTTGTTCCTTTTTAAGGCTGCGTAGTATTGAAGCTGGACAGTCTATAAAGACCTAATGTTTCTGCAAGCTGGGAAGCTCAAAAAGCATGACACTGACATCTGCTCAGCTTCTGGTGAGGGCTTTCCTGCTGTATCTTGACATGGCAGAAGGTCAAAGGGGAAGTGGACATGTGTGAAGAGGCAAAACCTGAGAAGCCTTCTGACACTGTAACCACTCAGTCTTGCGGAAACATTTCCATGAACACGAATTCAGTCTCAAGAGAACAAGAACTGACTCAGTACTGCTGGTTTTGAGTTCATTCCTGCTACTGAATTCAGAAATCTCCTGCTAATGCCATTCTTCAATGTCCTGTCTCCTAATTGGGGACTGTAATGTGTTCATAAATTGCAGTTTAGGGTGAAGCAAAAAGTGAAAACAGTGAAAGGAAAACTGTCCATAACTGCATCTGAGAACACTAGACTTCATTGGGTATTCTTTTGAATATGGAAAGCTATCACCTGTGGCTCTTATGAAACAAATAAAATATTTGTTAGTATGAAAATTGCCAGGTGAAACATTTGAATAATGATTGCTCTGATTTCATAAAGATCAATATGACCTGATCCTACAGAAGAACTGATTTTAATGCAATTAACAACAAATTAACAATGAGCAATGGAATTAATGGACATAGCAAGAAAGAAGTACTGAAACAATAAATATTAAATATTAATCCTTTAATTATTATATTAATCCCTTAGTTGAAAATAAGAAATTATTATAAAATTAGGAATTTTTCTCTCTGAAGAGAATCCAGGTATAGAGGAGGACATTTTCATGTGGTATTAACTATGGAATTCATCACTGACTTAATTGGCAAGGAATGGGATATCTGCTTCAATGACCTCATTCTCACCAGCTTATCTCATATGTACAAATATATACATATCTGTATATATGAGTCTCACCGATGTATACATATATTTAAATGTATACATATATATGAGTCTCACTCTGTCACCCAGGCTGATGGGCAGTGGCATAAGCATGGCTCACTGCAGCCTGGGCCTTCTGGGCTCAAGCAATCCTTCCACCTCAGCCTTCTAAGTAGGTGGGACTACAGGTGTGCACCACCATGCCCAGCTATTTTATTTTATTTTATTTTATTTTATTATTTTATCTTATCTTATTTTGTAGAGAGGTGGTCTCTCTATGTTGTTCAGGTTGGTCTCAAACTCCTGGGCTCAAGATCTCCTCCCATTTTGGCCTCCCAAAATGCTGGAATTATAGATGTGAGCCACGGTGCCCGGCTCAAATATATTTGTTGATGATAACACTAATCCATTTCTGTGGCACTTCTTTTCAGGTCTTTATAGCACCGGTAAAATGGGGATAATGACAGTTTGCTTGGGTTTCTGAATGGTCCTTTTGCATATTTGTTTACCACCTACCTCTATTTTTCACTGTCTTGGTGAGAGCCCATTCCTTCCACTAACTCTTTTCATAGCTAACATGACAGTTTATGTGGTTGTTACTGTTATTTTGTATGGTTCTCTATCTGTGGCAAGTCTCCCTTAAGGACAGGGAAATGTTCTGAGTTGGGGAAAGAATATAAGTCTCATTAAAAAAGATGTAATTTTAGAACTAGGAAAAAAAGTGTAATCTTCTAGAGAGTCTCATATTGACTGTGAGCTCCCATTTGTCTTCATAATATGTTAAACTATATCTCTGGAATAGGGTTTGATATGGTTTGTTTGTGTCCCCATCCAAATCTCATCTTGAATTGTGGCTCCCATAATTCCCATGTGCCATGGGGAGGGACCCAGCGGGAGGCAATTGAATCATGTGGACGAGTCTTTCCCATGCTGTTCTTGTGATGAATAAGTAAGTCTCATGAGATCTGATGGTTTTATAAAGGGGAGTTGCCTTGCAAACTCTCTCTTGTCTGCTGCCACGTAAGATGTCCCTTTCCTCTTTCTTTGTCTTCCGCCATGATTGTGAGGCCTCCTCAGCCACGTAGAACTGTGAGTTCATTAAACCTCTTTCCTTTATAAATTACGTAGTCTTGTGTATGTCTTTATTAGAAACATGAGAACAGACTAATACAGGGTTTTAGATCAACATGTGTTAATAAGGTCAACTAAGGCACACTAAAGTTTTTTAAAAGTTTATTTGCAAATGATGGCTCATAAATTGGAAAGCTCCAAACTGAGGTGGAGTAGAGCACACCAGAGCTCTACTGAGGGAATGCAATGGGGACGCTTTTATAGGACAGACACAGAAGAAAAGCAAAGACAGGACAGATGAAATAAGGTACCTTTACAGCTAACCAATCAAATGTTTGGCTATCCTGTTGGCCGTCTTTGATTGGTTGAGTTTAAGTTCTGTTTTTCTTTACTATAGGCATTTATAAAAAATAGCTCAAGTTAATTTTTGCTTACTTTTGTAAATCAATCAGTTTTAAGGTCATATGAGACCTAACTGGCTTTGTCTGCCTAGGGATTCTTCAGACCTGGCCTCCATTTTAATATACTTTGACACGTGTGACCTAGTTTGGGTTGGCATTTCTTTCAGAAGCACAATTTTTTAAGAAACTCAATTTTTTAGTCTACTTAATTCCAGTCAGCTTTACATACAAACAAACAAGTCACAGTTTTTGTCTAGTCTGCTGCTTCTTATATTTGCTGTATTTTGTTGCTTTTTCACCCCTCTGCTTTTCCCTCTGGATTTAATATCAGATACTTTGAGCATTGTAAAGCGTCATTTGGGAAACCAGATATTTAATCACTCTGCCTTGATATTACCTTGTCAAACTGAAAGAACAGTAACTGTCAGTTGAACCTTTTTCTGTAAATACAATCCAGTCAGAATTTTTAACATAGATGTAACAACCATACCCTTGAGATAATCCTAGTCTTGAGGCTGAGTTTTTTTGTTTATTTGTTTTTTGTTTTTTGAGACGGAGTCTCGCTCTGTCGCCCAGGCTGCAGTGCAGTGGCATGATCTTGGCTCACTGCAAGCTCTGCCTCCCGGGTTCACACCATTCTCCTGCCTCAGCCTCCCAAGCAGCTGGGACTACAGGTGCCCGCCACCACACCAGGCTAATTTTTTGTATTTTTAGTAGAGATGGGGTTTCACCGTGTTAGCCAGGATGGTCTTGATCTCCTGACCTTGTGATCCACCTGCCTCAGCCTCCCAAAGTGCTGGGATTACAGGCGTGAGCCACTGTGCCCAGCCAAGGCTGTTTTAACCAGGCTTAGAAACTCAAATACTATTCAGTGTTGAGAAGCAGTTGCCTGTTCCAGCTCTGCAAAATTTCAAGTTTCTAGACTCTTCCTTCTGATATATTTTTTTCCTGCTTGCAAAGTAGTATAAAATTGTCAGAATCAAAATGAAGTCATTTGTGTTAAAACTCTGACAAATGGAGCTGGAGAAGGCCATGAGGGGAGAGTTCTTAATGTAAATACGACTTATAAGAAGAGCTATCAGAAAAGACTCTACAAAACAACAACATTGCACAAAGGCCACTGCAACCCTACACAAAAAGATACTTCTGCAAGGACATCTGCTCAGAAGCTCCTTGTCTAATCTTAGACAGGTGTCACCATTGTTCTTGATCCTTGGATCCAAGGTTAATTATCTCAAAACAATTATGTAATCTTCCTCTTTTAGAAATCCTTGTCTTTTTTAATGTCCCTGAACACACATAATTTACTATGGCACATGTATTCTCGTTGCAATATTCTCCCACATAAATATCATTTTCTTCTAGAGCATCTCCCTCTGTTTTCTATTTAGCTAGATAGTAGGCAATTATTTTCTAAACTCAAATTTTTTAATTGCCAAATGAACCATTAGTATATTCAATTATATTTTTTTTCTAGAGTTACAAAACTTTCAAATATGTGATCTACCTCCCACGTAACCACAGGTGACTGCTATCGAATGTTTTGCCACTCCCTATCTTGTTTTACAGTAAACAATAATGTTTTTTCTTGCCACTCACTGCCAATGAATCAAGTATTAAGCCAGTGTCACATAAGTTAGGTGTTTTGTTTTAGCAGCGCCTGATTTCAAGAGGCCAGTCTCATACTAGCCAAGATAGCTTAGTCTGTGCTGTACTAACAAGATCCCCAAATCTCAGGGACTCCACATAGGAGAAGTGTTTGTTGTTTGTTTTTGTTTTTCATTTCTGTTACGTGTCCTGTGCTCATAGTGTTCACAAAAGAATCCAGGCTGATAGATGCTTTATTGACCCTTGTTTGAGTGTCAAGGCAAGAAGATGAGAAATTTGCAGTCTTATACTGGTGAGTAAATGTTCTCACTCTGAAGCAACATGTCATTTCCACAATATTTTATTGACCAAAAATTTACATGATAATATACAACTTCAAGGGGGAGAGGGGACTCCTACAAGACTACATTTCTTATCCTACAAGGAATAAAATGTTAGCATGCAGCTCTAGGTCCCATTTTACGACCTCTATGCTATGTACAAGATATATATCTAAATCCTAATAACAAAGAGAAGTTAAAAGTAAAATTTAGAAAAATCACACCATAAAACACTAACAAAAATAAGCTAATGTAATCATTTTAATATGTACTAAATAGACTTTTTTTTTTTTTTTTTTGAGACAGACTCTCGCTTTGTCGCCCACACTGGAGTACAGTGGCGCGATCTTGGCTCACTGCAAGCTCCACCTCCCGGGTTCCTGCCATTCTCCTGCCTCTGCCTCCCGAGTAGTTGGGACTACGGGTGCCCGCCACGATGCCTGGCTAATTTTTTGTATTTTTAGTAGAGACGGAGTTTCACCATGTGTTAGCCAGGCTGGTCTCGATCTCCTGACCTCATGATCCGCCCGCCTCGGCCTCCCAAAGTGCTGGGATTTCAGGTGTGAGGCTAAATAGATTTTAAGGAAAAAGACATTAGAATAGATAATGTCACCTCATGTGAGTAGCGGTTACATTTGCCATGAAGATACTACAATTCTAATGCTCTATGCACTCATCAGCATGGCATCAAAATATGTAAAGTAAAAGTTGACAGGACTTCTAAAAGACATAGATAAACCTATACTCATAGCAGGATAGTTTAACATTAAATCTCAAGAAATAATAGAATAAGAAGACAAAACTCAGAAAAGGTAAATAGGATTTAAATAATATGATTACAAATAGATCTAGTGGATGTGTGAAACATTGCACCCCAAAGCTACAGGATACACATTATTTTCAGCAAACACAAAACATTTATCAAAATTGACCATATATGCATAACATAAATTTTAGCAGAGAAAATTTTATGTAAATGGAAACTTGAACATATATTTTAAAAATAGTCTGGTGGAAGAAAAATCACAATAAATTTAGAAAATATTTAAAATTAAGTATAATAAAATATAGTAAAATCTTGTGAGAAATGCTTAAAAATTCTAAGAGGAAAACATATACCAGGAATACAACAGCAAACATACTCAACGGAAGTAAAAATAATTAAATAACAATATAAGAGATGAAATTAATGAAAGATAATACCTCTGAAAAGATCAACCAAGACAGACTTGAATAAACTAACAAAATAGGCAAACTTCTGGTAAGATAAATCATGAAAAGAAAAGCAAATAATATGAAGAATTTAAAGGATATATTCTGTTGGTATTAAAAATTTAATAAGATGATATAATAATCAAAATTATGTGAAAACATAAATAATTGAAACTGCCAAATATCTAGAAAATCGTAACTGCCAAAACAAGACCAGAAGAAATAGGCAACAGAATGGTTCCAGATCAAGATCATAGAAATGTACGCTCATGTACTGAATAATAAGTTACATGTTAAAGAATGTTCGTAGTATCATCATCATCATAGTCTCCAAACTCAAAATAAACCAACTTTGTTTTTCCACTAGACTAGATAAATTTTGAATTGTCATTCCATTAATACTATGCAGCAATTGAATAAATGATCTATCCTTATATGCAACATGATTAATTTTAAAAACAATAGTGATCAAAAATAGTTAAATTCAAAAATATTATGTACAGTATTATTCCATTCATGTGCAATCCAAAACCAGGCAAAACCAAGCTAGTGCTTAGGGATACATATTCAAATTAAAATATACAAAGTTAAACAATAACATGATTTGAATTGCAGATAGTTGTTACTTCTGGAATGAAGATAGGCGTTATGATTAGAAAGGAGCAAATAAGGTGTTACGGGGTTTACAAAATTCTCTTTCTTGCCATGGGAGGTGTTTAAATTAGTGTGCACTTTATAGCATTTAGCCTTCATGAAATGTTCTATATGTGTTATATGTAACAATAATAGGCAGCAAAAATGAAAAAGAGAAAAGAAATATTTCTAAACAAATGATATGAGGTTAGCTAAATCTTGATATCAAATTCTCATAGGCACAATATGAGAAATGAAAATTAAATGTCAATATTCCTCATAAACATAGATGCAAATATCCTAACACAACGTTGGCAAACTGCATCCATCAGTGACTTAAAAAATACTTTACATACTCAAACCTTTCATTGTTTCCTCTTCCTGCCCTTTGCCTCATTTTCCTTTTCAGTTCAGACTGCTGAAAAAGTTTTTCCGTGATGCTCCCTAGCATCTATTCTCTTTCTCTTATAGAAGTGAGAGACTACATCTCTTTGATTACATTCATATTTTTAAATGTTTTCTCTTATGGAAACACACCAGGAAAATGCAGCTCAGAACCGCAAGCCTGCTATCCATTCTCTATGTCTTTGTCATGTGTTATGTCACAAGTTCTAAAAAACCATCGTATTTTTTCATATACCAACAAGTACAGTACCATCCCTCAGGCCTATTTGTACAGATTTGGGGTATTATCAAGTTGTGACCGGCATTCCCAAACCCTTTTCTCTAGATAGGTAGGAAGACCACCCTAAAATGAAAAAGTATAAAAGATCTCTTCAGGCCTGGGTCAAGAATGCAAATGGAAGACCACATGCCACATAGCTAGATATTTAAAGGTCATAAATATACAAAGCTAACAAACTGTTAAAGGAGATATTTTCTATTCTATCTTGACAAATATACCATTGTAACAACAAAACAGAAAATATCTACCTATTTTAAATTATAGTTGAAACTTGCAAATCATTAAAGATGATGCAATTATTTTGTAAATTTTTTAGTACTCTGTAGATCACCCAATAAAGATTGCATGAGTAATAAAGTACAAGCATTCATAATTCACAAATTTTATGTTTATTAAATAAAAATAGCTTTGTATTCATCCAGCTAAATGGCTATTTATTATCTTATAATCAAGATAACAAAGTGTTTTATTTACATTAATTTTGAATTAGGCAATCTTTCTTGAGTCTCCACTTTTTCAGAATTTTGGTAATTCACTTTTTTTTGGTAGTTTTTGAAAGAGTGGGGCTGGGTGAGGAACCTTGACTCTTCACAATGAACACATTAGTTCCCCCTTATCTGCAGTTTCAGTGACCCAGGGTCAACCACAGTCCAAAAATAGGTTTTTACAGTACAGTAAGGTATCTTGAGAGAGTGAGAGACACCACACTATATATTTTAACACATTTTTTACTTTTTATTTTTTAAATTTTTATTTATTTTAGAGATAGGGTCTCCCTATGTTGCCCAGGCTGGTCTCAAACTTTTGGGCTCCAGCAGTCCTCCCGCCTCAACCTCCCAAAGTGCTAGGATTACAGGGATGAACCACAACTCCTGGCAACTTTTATTATAGTATATTGTTTTAATTGTTCTATTTTATTATTAGTTATTTTTGTAATCTTTTACTGTGCTTGATTTATAAATTAAACTTTATCATAGGTAGGTGAATACAGGAAAAAAATATATTGTATATAGAGTTTGGCACTATCTGCTGTTTTAGGCATCCACTGGGGGTCTTGGGACATATGCCTTGTGGATAAGGGGAACTAGTGTATCTGTTTCTTTGCTTGGTTATCAGTTTTGCAAGTTATGATGTAATACAGTACTGCTTTCTTTGGTAGCTGTTGCTGATTTTGTAAAATTTGTTTTTTAATCACTTTTAAGTTTAAAAAAGAAATATGAGCGGAAAAGTGGATAAAATGTGAAGGCATTTGGTGCCTATGGAGGGATGGTGGTGAGCACTGCTAAGTAGTGATGAGGCAGGGAATGAGAAAGATGGATGCTTCGTAAACGAGTTTCTCTTTAGTCACAGTACTGACCAGATCCAGCTTTAGCTCCACAAGAAATTGAGCACTCTTTTGAAATAGCATAGGTCTGTCTTTGCATATTTTATGAATCTTCATTGGCTATGCTATTAGCCATAAAAGCTTCATTTAGCTACATATTCTATGAATCAGATTTTTATAATATTTGTACCTCAGAAATCAAGCTGGTTGAATCTAATTTTCTATGCTCAGACAAGGCAAAAAAGTACAAAACAATGAAAGAGAATATATCTTTATTTGCATGGTTGCAAATGTGAGTTTAACTTTGCTTCATAATCATCTATGAAATATTTCTGCGCATGGTGAAGACATAAATATCTTAGCTAGGGCTCAGCAGAGAAATTGAAGAAAAATAAAGATATCACCAGAATAGCTATGTGAAGATCGATCAGCAAACTTTAAAGATTTCTGCTTTGACATTGAGCCAACAATGAAAGAAGGAGCAGAAAAAGGAGAAGGAAGAAGAACTCCACTGGACACTCAAAGATATGAATAGCATTTTAGATCAGTGAATAACCAGCAGTGACATTAAACATTGAACTGTCTCTGTTCTGACATGGAAAGTGCCCTGCCGAGTATCCTCACTCTTGTAATAATTGCAGAATTCATAATTGGGAATTTGAGCAATGGATTTATAGTACTGATAAACTACATTGACTGGGTCAGTAAAAGAGAGCTGTCCTCAGTTGATAAACTCCTCATTATCTTGGCAATCTCCAGAATTGGGCTGATCTGGGAAATATTAGTAAGTTGGTTTTTAGCTCTGCATTATCTAGCCATATTTGTGTCTGGAACAGGATTAAGAATTATGATTTTTAGCTGGATAGTTTCTAATCACTTCAGTCTCTGGCTTGCTACAATCCTCAGCATCTTTTATTTGCTCAAAATAGCAAGTTTCTCTAGCCCTGCTTTTCTCTATTTGAAGTGGAGAGTAAACAAAGTGATTCTGATGATACTGCTAGGAAGCTTGGTCTTCTTATTTTTAAATCTGATACAAATAAACATACATATAAAAGACTGGCTGGACCGATATGAAGGAAACACAACTTGGAATTTCAGTATGAGTGACTTTGTAACATTTTCAGTGTCGGTCAAATTCACTATGACTATGTTCAGTCTAACACCATTTACTGTGGCCCTCATCTCTTTTTCCCTGTTAATTTTCTCCCTGCAGAAACATCTCCAGAAAATGCAACTCAATTACAAAGGACACAGAGAGCCCAGGACCAAGGTCCATACAAATGCCTTGAAAATTGTGATCTCATTCCTTTTACTCTATGCTAGTTTCTTTCTATGTATTCTCATATCATGGATTTCTGAGCTGTATCAGAACACAGCGATCTACATGCTTTGTGAGACGATTGGACTCTTCTATCCTTCAAGCCACTCCTTTCTTCTGATTCTAGGAAACCCTAAGTTAAGACAGGCCTTTCTTTTGGTGGCAGCTAAGGTATGGGCTAAACGATGAGAAACTCACAATTTCATAAGCCATTCAGACCACAGATTATTGAATATTGCAGACAGAAACAGGAGTCTACAAGGAGTTTAAAAGATATTTTATGCTTCCCCTGGTTTCTTTTATTGTGAAGGTCACTGTAAATTTTTTAAATTCTTCTCTATAATAGCATCTTACCTAAGAATATTATGTATTTATGACATGTATTTCTACATTATTAGGAATTTGAAACTTATTTGAGGAAATTATTGGCAGATTCTATTGTAAATTAAAAACATATACTACAGCATACTTAGATGTTAATTGTAAATCTACAATCTTTTGTTTGGCGATGGCTCTTCAATTCTAAATCATTCATTGGGATGGGTGATTTAGGTAATTATTTTATTATCTCAAGTACTCCTATTTAAATGGTGAGTTACAGATAACTAGAACAGTTATTTGGAATAGAATTAGGGAAGTTTGGACTTGCCACTATTACTATGCTGATGGGTTGAGAGAATTGTGAGGGTTAAAAAGTTTAATATGAGTAACTGCCACATAAAAAGATAAGGGTTTTTTAGTAATTATATTGTATGTATGTGTACATACATATTTTACATTATGCCTTTTAAAGTAAATATTATTGAGGTATAATTTACATATAATAAAATGCAACATGTTAGTCCACATTTCAGTTAGAGTTTTGACAATGTATATACTTGTGTGACCACAATGTCAGTGCCCTTTGCAGTTTACCCTCTCCTCTCCAGCCCTTTTTTCCAAGCAACTACTTATCTGCTTTTGGTAACAATAAGAGAGTTTTTGATTTCTACAATTTTATGCATCTATATATCTATATATGTAGATATATAGATATATAGATGCCATATACACACACACACACACACACACACACAGTTATAGAGTGTGTATTGTTATATGTGAGGCTTAACTCAGCATAATGTTTTTGAAGTTTTTCTATTTTGTTGTATTAATCAGTAGTTTGCTCCTGAGCAGTATTCCTGAGTAGTGTCGGATATCCCACATTAAAAAATTTCTCTTTCCTGTTAATGAACATTTGAATGGTTTTCAATTATTGGCCATTATAGATAAAACTGGTATCAACATTCATGTATGTCTCTTCTTCTGGATATATGACTTCCTCACTCTTGAGTAAATACCTATGAGTAAAAATGTCAAATCATATGGTAAGTGTACGTTTAACTTAAAAAAACTGCCAGAGTTCTATAGAGTGGTTGCACCATTTCATATTATTGCCAGCAATATACGAGTGTTTCAGTTATTTCACATTCTGGCCAAAAGTTGGTAGGTACTCTGTTTTGTTTTTTATTTTGGCCATTCTAGTCAGAATGTAATGGCATCTCATCATAGTTTTAATTCACATTTTCCTAATGGCTAGTGAGGCTGAACATTTTTTCATGTGCTTTGGGTCATTCATAAAACCTCTTTTTACAAAATGTTTGTTTAAACCTTTTGCCAACTATTTAGCTTGATTCATTGCTTTCTGTTTTTATTACTGAGTTGTTAATGTTCTTTATATAGTCTCTGTATTAGTCCATTTTCATGCTGCTAATAAAGACATACTCAAGACTGGGTAACTTATAAAGAAAAAGAGGTTTAATTGACTCACAGTTCCACATGGCTGGAAAGGCGTCACAATAATGGCAGAGGTGAAAGTCACGTCTTACATGGTGGCAGTCAAGAAAGAATGAGAGCCAAGCGAAAGGGGAAACCCCTTATAAAAACATCAAGTTTCATGAGACTTATTCACTACCATGAGAACAGTATGGGCGAAACCACCCCCATGATTCAATTATCTCCCACTGAGTCCCTCACATAACACATGGGAATTATGGGAGCTACAATTCAAGATGAGATTTGGGTGGGGACACAGCCAGACCATATCAGTCTGAATATAAGTTCTTTATCAGACATATGTTTTATAAATATTTTCTGCCAGCCAGAGGCTTGTCATTTCATTTTCTTTACAGTGTCTTTCAAAGAGAGGGCATTAAAAACTCTTAATGAAGTTCAATAATCAACGATTTTCCTATAAGAAAATTATTTTTAACTTTTTTTGCTTTCAAAATTCAAAGATATTTTATGGATCATTTGGAATAAATATTTGCAATAAGGCACAGTTATCCTTGAGTATAATGACAGAAAGCCTGATTTCATTTTCTCTGCTGTCAGAACAGGTTCTTTGGTGATACCACATGCATTTTTAGTAGCCTGTTTCAATAGTACTACCTACTTGAGCATTCTCATTTTCTCTCTTTTATTTTCTTTTTAGAAAGGACCTCCCAAATGGGTTTGCTTAAAAATTAGGTAAGTGAGAGGAGTAGTATGATCATTTTTATCATTAATTTCTCTGAACTCTCTTGTAGTTTATTTACCCAATAGCATCTTTCAATCTGTCAGGATTTTCACCTCTGCACTCATATGGTCTCCACAAAAAACACTATAATAGTTAAGGACTGAGTCTGGAGTCAGAGGTACAATTCTCAATTCTATCACTTAGTAGTGTTAGTTAAAATTGTGTAGTTCCCATTTATAAGTGAAACTTGCAGTATTTGGTTTTCTGTTTCTGCATTAATTCACTCAGGACAATGGCCTTTAGCTGAATCCATGTTGCTGCAAAGGACATGATTTCATTTTTTTTAATGGCTACATAGTATTCTATGGTCTATATATACCACACTTTTTTGGTCTAATCCATTTTTTTTTTTTTGAGACAGAATCTTACTCTGTTTCTCAGGCTGAAGTGCAGTGACATGATCTCAGCTCACTGCTGCCTCTGCCTCCCAGGTTCAAGCGATTCTTCTGCCTCAGCCTCCCAAGTAGCTGGGATTACTGGCGGGTGCCAGGACACCTGGCTAATTTTTGTATTTTTAGTAGAGACAGAGTTTCACCATGTTGGCCAGGCTGGTCTTGAACTGCTGACCACAGGTGATCTGCCCACCTTGACCTCCCAAAGTGCTGGGATTACAGGCATGAGCCACTGTGCCTGACCTGTAATCCATTGTTGATGGGCATGTAGGTTGATTCCATGCCTTTGCTATTGTGAATACTGTTCCAATGAAATTGTGAGAGTACATGTGTCTTTCTGGTGGAATGATTTATTTTCTTGTGAACAGAGTGAGAGGGCAACAGAGTGAGACTCTGTCTCAAAAAAAGAAATGGATTAGACCAAAAAAGTGTGGCATACATATAGTATACTGAGTAATGGGATGACTAGGTTAAATGGTAGTTTAAGTTCTTTGAGAAATCTTCAAACTGCTTTCTACAGTGGCTGAAGTAATTTGCATACCCACCAACAGGGTACAAGTGTTCCCATTGCTCCACAGCTTCACTAGCATCTGTTTTTTTATTTTTTTAACTTTTTGATAGTAGCCATTCTGACTGGTGTGAGATGGTACCTCTGTGGTTTTGATTTGCATGTCTCTAATGATTAGTGATGTTGAGCCTTTTAAAATATTTGTTGGCTGCTTGTATGTCTTCTTTTGAAAAGTTCCTGTTCATGTCTTTTGCTCATTTTTAAAGGGGTTATGTGTTTTCTGCTTGTTCAATTGTTTTAGTTCCTTATAGATTTGGAATATTAGACCCTTGTTGCATGCATAGTTTGCAAATCTTACATTCTATAGGTTGTCTGTTTAATCTGTTGATAGTTTATACAATGTGTGCAGAAGTTCTTTAGTTTAATTAGGTCCCACTTGTCAATTTTTGTTTTTTGTTGCAATTGCTTTTGGGGACTTAGTCATAAATTATTTCCCAAGGCCAGTGTTTAGAATGGTGTTTCCTAAGTTTTCTTCCAGGATTATTGTAGTGTAAAGTCTTACATTTAAATTTTTGACCCATCCTGAGTTAATTTTTGTATATGGTGAAAGGTAAAAGCTCAGTTTAATTCTTTTGCTTATGGCTAGCCAGATATCCCAGCACCATTTACTGAATAGGGAGTCCTTTCCCCATTCTTTATTTTTGTCAGTTTTGTCAAACATCAGATGCTAGTTGTGTGTCTTTATTTCTGGGTTCTCTATTCTGTTCCATTGGTCTATGTGTCTGTTTTTATAACATTACCATGCTGTTTTGGTTACTGCAGCTTTATAGTGTAGTTTGAAGTCAGGTAATGTGATTCCTCTGGCTTTTTTCTTTTTGCTTAGGATTGCTTTTGCTATTTGGGCTATTTTTTTGGTTTTATATGAATTTTAAAATAGTTTTTTTTTCTAGTTCTGTGCAAAATTACATTGGTAGCTTGATAGGAATAGAGTTGAATCTGTAAATTGCTTTGGGCAGTACAACCATTTTAACAATATTGATTCTTCCTATCCATGAGCATGGAATGCTTTTACATTTGTTTGTGTCATCTATGATTTCTTTCAGCAGTGTTTCACAGTTCTCTTTCACTTCCTTGTTTAGCTGTAGTCCTAGTTTTTTTTTTTTTTTTTTTTTGAGGCTATTGTAAATGGGATTGCATTCTTGATTTGGCTTTCAGCTTGAAGATTTTTAGTGTATAGAAATGCTACTGATATTTGTGCATTGATTTGTATCCTGAAACTTTACAGAAGTCCTTTATCTGTGTCAGGAGCCTTTTGGCATAGCCTTTAGGGGTTTCTATGTATGGATTCACATCAGCAAAGAGATATAGCTTGACTATGGCTTTTTTTTTTCTATTTGGATGCCTTTTTTTTTTCTTGCCTGATTGTCCTGGCTAGGACTTTCAATACTATGTTGAATAGGAGTGATGGGAGTGGGGACACTTTTCTTGTTCCAGTTCTCAAGTGGAATGCTTTCAGTTTTTGCATGTTCAGTGTAATGTTAGCTGTAGTTTTGTCATAGATGGCTCTTATTATTTTGAGGTATGTTCCTTCAATGCCTAATTATTTAAGGGTTTTTTCAAGAGTCCAGAATTTCCTTGTTAGTTTTCTGCCTCAATGATCTGTCTAATCTTCTCAGTGGGGTGTTGAAGTCCCCCAGTATTATTGAGTGGGTATCTAAATCTTTTCATAGGTCTGGAAGTATTTGTTTTATGAATCTGGGTGCTCCAACACTGAGCGCATGTATATTTGGGGCAGTTAAGTCTTCTTGTTGAATTGAACCCTTTATTATTATGTAGTACCTTTCTTTGTCATTTTTTTACTGCTGTTGGTTTAAAATCTGTTTTATCTTATATAGGAATAGTGTTTCTTTCTTTTTTTCTTGTCTATTTGTGTTACAGATCCTTCTACAACCCTTTACTTTGAGAGTGACAGTAACATTACATGTGAGATGGGTTTCTTGAAGACAGCAGACAGATGGCTTTTGTTTTTTATTCAATTTGCCACTCTGTGACTTTTAAGTGAGGGTATTTAGACCATTTACATTCAAGGCTAATATTGCTATGTGAAGTTTTGATTCTATTGTGAAGTTGTTAGCTGGGTGCTTTGTAGTTTCTATTGTGTGGTTTCTTTATAGGGCCTTGGGCTATGTGCTTAGGTGTGCTATTTTGGTAGCAGATTTTCATGTTTAGAACTCCCTTAAGGATCTCTTGTAAGACTGGTCCAGTGGTAATAAATTCCTTTACCCCTTGCTTGTCTATAAAACATTTTATTTCTCCTTCAGTTATAAAGGTTAGTTTGCTGGAATATACAATTATTGATTTGAAAATTTTCTTTCCTTTAAGAATGCTGAAAGTAGGCCTCCAGTCTCTCCTGGCTTGTAAGGTTTCTGCTGAGCTGTATACTTGGCCTTATGGGGTTCCCTTTGTATGTGATCTGATCTTTTTCTCTAGGTGCCTTTAAGGTTTTTTTTCTTTAGTGTAGACCTTGGATAGTCTGGCAACTATATGCTTTGGTGATGTTCATTTCCTATAGTATCAGTCAGGTGTCCTCTTGATTTCTTGTATCTGTATGTCTACCTCTCCAGCAAGATTAGGGAAATTTTCTTAAATTATTTCCTCAAATATGTTTTCTAGGTTATTAACTATTTCTCCTTCTTTCTCAGGAATGCCAGCAGTTTATGAGTTTGGTTGCTTCACATAATCCCATATTGCTCTAAGACTGTATTCATATTTTTAAATTCTTTTTAATTTTTTTTTTCTGGGTTAGTTCAAAAGACCAGTTTTCAAGGTCTGAAACTCTTCTGCTTGTTCCAGTCTATGAGATAAAGCTTTCAACTGTACTTTATAATTCCTTAAGTAAGTTTCTCAATTCCAGAAGCTCTGATTGATTTCTTTGTAGGATGTATATTTCTTTCTTCATTTCCTGGATTGCTTTAGAAATTTCTCTGTGTTCATTTTCAGCCTTGTCTTGCATCTCATTGAGCTTCCTTGCAATCTATACTTTGAATTTTTTATCTGTCATATCTGAGCTTTTGTTTTGGTTGGGGACCATTGCTGGAGAGGTAATGTGCTCCTTTGATGGTGTTGATTTCATTACATTCACTTTTTTCTTGTTCTGTTTCCTCTTCCTCTGGCAATACTGGCACTTCTAATTTTTGTAATTATTTTCATAAGGTAGGATTTTTCTCTTTATTTCCCTATAATATTATTGTTCTTTTTTTCTTTCCCTTTCCATTCCCCCTCCCTCCTTAGGAGGTGTGACTTTAGAGAATTCTGGGTAGGGTCTTTTGCCCAGCTTCTATAGCCCTATGCACTCATAGTTTGCAGGTTTTATATTAGACTGTGCGGTTCAACCTACAAGCCAGTAGATGGCACTTATAGGTAAGAGCCAGTTGTGGACAATGTGATGGTTATATATTTGATCCTTGTTTACTGGAAGAAACTCTCTGTTGCTGCAGATAATGGGCTGACTCATGGAGTACACAGTGGTGTGAACTCCCTGCTCAGCCTTGGGGGTTGTGGGGAGCAAGGTGGGTGGGGCCAGACAAGGCAGGTCCACCTATAGGTCTTCCAATGGCAGACACAAGCACCAACACTGAGGGAGAATCTACTAAGTGGCTACCAAGTGACCAGAGTTCTGTCTAGGGGTGGAGCTAGGTAACCCCCTTGGCTCCAAGTTCTTTGCACAGGGATATTGGAGAAGTTGGCCTAAACTCTTAATGCAGGAGAGTGGGGGCTCTGAATGCCTGGAAATCTGCCTGTTTGTGGAGCAGAACCCACCCCCACCAACCAAGATTTCTGCACAGGGTAGATGGGGTGACTCAGGCTGCTTAACCCAGCAGGCAGGTACTCTGAATGCTTGGATATTTGCCTGGGCATAAAACAGAGAGGGTCAGCCCTGTACATGGATCTCTGAACAGGAAGGGTGAGGCAGCACAGGTTGCCAGTCTGTGTGAGCAGGTGCTTTGAATGCTTGGGTATGCAGTGGAGAGGACCTCCCTGCATCAAAATCTATGCACAGGAAGGGGAGGGGAGGGTAGGCTGCTGAGCCAGGTGAATGGGTCCTTCAAATGTCTAGAGTTCTGCCTGGATGTGGAGCAGAGAGGGCCCCACTGCACCGTGACTTACGTCAAGGAAGGTTAGGTGGTTCAGGGTGCTGAACCATGCTAGCAGGTGCTCCAAAATCCTGAGATCTGCCTAGGCGTGAAGCAGAGAGAGCCTCCCTGTTCCAGGATCTCTGCACAGAAAGGGTGGAGAAGATGAAGCTGCTGAACCAGGTGAATGAGTGATCCAAATGCCCAGATTTCTGCCTAGAGGTGGAGTGGAGGAGAGTCTGCTGCACCACAATCACAAGGGAGCAGGATGGGGTACCCAGCAATGACACACACAGACTAGTTCCAGGTAGCTAAGCTGCCTGGTTGCAAGTCTCATCACATAGGATAAACTGGCTGTAGCAGCTCCCCTCCTGCCCCAGGCCTGTGATGGGGAAGAGCACAATTTCAGTGTTTGCTGCCAAGGTTTTTTTTCCCCACAATTCTGGCCATGGAGGTCCCCACCCTGCTCTAGAGCAGGTGCTCCAATATCTGGCCCTAGACTAAAATGCCTGCACAGCTATGCTGCCGAGTCACCAAAATATGATTGACTTTGTATGCACCTGAATTAAAAATGGTATCCTGCTGTCAGTCCTGGGTCTGAGAAAAGGCCTGAACCTTTTCCCGGTGTCTTTCCCTTACAATGTCTCTAAGCCTCTCTCCAAGTTATCTCCAGGGCTTTGGAGAAACAAGGTACTCTTACTCAGCCTGGGTTGCTCAGATCCCCAGTGGAAAGGTGAGTCACAGAGGGAGGCTCTCTGCCTCTCTCACCTACTGGAGCTTCATTCACTTTTATAACTGGGTGCCATCATGGGGGCTTGTTTGCCCATGTTCCCCTCCCTGGGATCTGTGCGTCCTTATGATTCTGGTAGATTTCCACTTTCCTTCTTGAAATAAAGCTCACAGAGTTAACCTTTATGAGACTTCGTTGAAAAATTTGTGTAGGGTGGTATTTTTTTCTTCTTAAATATGTGATGAAAATAAACATTCAGGTCATCCCTTGCTTTGTGGGAAAGTTTTAAATTAAGAATTCAATTTTTAAAAATAGACACTAAGATTTTCTATTTCTTTGTGTGCCTGATTCAGTAATTTCTTTCAAGGAATTTGTCCATTTTATCTAATTTAATTCACTGAAATAATTTTATAAATATTATTCCCCAATTTCTTGGTCTGTTTGTGTTGCTATAAAGGAATGCCTGAAGCTAAGTAATTTATAAATAAAAGAGGTTTATTTAGCTCATGGTTCTGCAGGCTGTACAAGAAGCATGGCATTAGCATCTGCTTAGTTTCTGCTGAGAGCTTTTGTGCTGGGTCAAACCATGGTGGAGAAGGTCAAAGCAGAAGCGGGCACATGTGAAGAGAGAATAAACCAAAGAGGCACCCTGGCTTTATAACAATTCACTCTCATGAAAAACAACTCATTCCCCCAGAACAAATTCAGTCTTGTGAGAGTGAGAACTCACTCACTACCTTGAAAATGGTACCAAGCCATTCATGAGGGATCCAACCCTATGACTCAAACACTTCTCACTAAGCTCAATCTCCCAACACCACTACTTTGGGGATCAAATCCCAATATGAGTTCTGAAGGGGACAAACAAACCATGTACAAACCGTAGCATTCTGACTTGGTCCCCTGAAAACTCGTGTCCTTCTCACATAAAAAAAAATGTAATCATTCCATCCCAACAATAGTCCCCCAATTCTTAACATGTTGCAGCATCAATTCAAATGTCTGAAGTCCAAAGTCTCATTTGAGACTCAAGTCAAGTTCCTTCCAGCTATGAGCCTGTGAAATGAAAAACAATTTATTTCCTTACAAGATACAGTTGTTGTACAGGCATTGGATAGACATTCTCATTCCAAAAGGGAGAAATCAGCCACAAGAGAAGGGCAGTAGGCACCACACAAGTACAAAACACAGCAGGGCAGGCGTTAAATATTAAAGTTCTAAAATCATCTCTTTTGACTGTATGTGCTGCCTTCTGGGCACATGCCTCTTCCTTCTGTGATTTCACTCTTAGTGGTCTCACTCTCTCATCTCTGCAACAGTCACACTGCTTTCCTTGTTCTTCCTCAGACACACTAGGTACATCCAATGTTAGCACACTGATAATACTGTTCCCTGTGTCTGGAATGTACTTTACCCAGACAAAACATGGATAATTTCTTTACCTACTTTAGGTCTTTGTTCAGACATCACCTTCTCAATGAGTCCTTCCCTAATCACCTTATTTAAAATTTCAACCCCTCTTCTGACATACTTTCTATTTCCCCTCTCTACTTATATTTGCAACTTCTTATAAACTATATTTTATATCTGTATGATATATATTTTATTAGTTATCTGTTTAGAGTTCATCTTTTCAGAATGTCAACTTATTGAGGTCATTTAAAAATAGTTGTATTTAATGCTTCATCCCACCTCCTAGAGGGCTGGAACAAAGAAGATATTCAATAAGACAAAATAACCCTTTTTCAGCATATAATATTTTCCTGAATTTCCCTTTGTTTATTTCAGTTTCAGTTTTGTTTGCATTTCATATTTGCCTATCACAATTAGCCTTTCTTTTAGTCATGCAGTTTTCTTTGTGAATTTACCTAGGTTGTATCTTTTGGTGGGCTGTCCAACTCATTCATTTCTTTGACTCCTCTTAGGCCTATATTATACCTACATTGTTTTTGAATGTCACTAGATTTTGGACTAGCTACTTTGGGAGGGAAATGCAGCAGTTGCATTACACAAAGAACATGACTAATTGGCCTTTCCTGGTTTGACCTCATCAGAATTAAGATTAAGTTCAGCTCAACGTATGAAAAATTATGGAAAATTTATACAAGTTCCCCTTACACTGAGGAAAATAAAGATGCTATGGATACCTTTATTTGGGATAGAAGAGAAAAAGAGACATGGAAATTAGAAATAACAAAATATTGATACCATTCATATGCTACATAATTCTATTCTGATGCTTTATTGCTGCATAATAAAATCACCCAGAAACTTCATGGTGTAAAATAACAGCCATTTTATTGTTCTTGTTGATATGGTTTGAATTTCTGTCCTCGCCCAAATCTCATATTGAATTGTAACCCCCAATGTTGGAGGTGGGGCCTGGTGGGAGGTGATTGGATTATGGGGGGCAGTTTCTAATGGTTTAACACCATCCCCCTTGGTGGTGGTGTGGCAATAGTGAGTGAGTGAGTTATCACAATATTTGGTTGTTTAAAAGTGTATGGCACCTCCTCCATCTTTCTCTTCCTCCTGCTCCAACCATGTGAAGATGTATCTGATTCCCCGTTGCCTTCCGCCATCATTATACATTTCCTGAGGCCTCCCCAAAAACAGATGCTCCCATGCTTCCTGTACAGCCTGTGAAGCCATGAGCCAATTAAACCTCTTTTCTTTATAAATTACCCAGTTTCAGGTGTTTCTTTATAGCAATGCGAGAATAGACTAATTCACTTAAAGATTCTGTAGGTTAGGGTTTTGTTCAAGGCATAGCAGGGATGGCTTCTTTTTGTTCCAGAATGTCTAAGCCTTTAGCCAGAAAGTTATGAACAATTGGGGGCAATTCAAGTGACTAGGGGCTGAACTTATCTAAGGCGGAGCTGAGAAGTACATAGAAATGTCAATGATAGGCAATGATAGAAATATCCTCTATGTATGTTGGCTATAAAATAGTCAATAGTCACATGTGGCTAGTGAGCATTTGAAACATGGTTAGTAATACTGAGGCTCTGTACTTTTAATCTTATTTAATTTTTATTAATGTGAATTTAAAAAGCCATGTGTGACATGTGGCTAGTATCTACCATATCAGACAGGTCAAATATCGTTTTCTTGGCTCATAGGTTTAGTACCTCCAGTAAAAGGACTTAAAAGCTGGGCTCATGTGGGACGATGAGCCAGAGGGCCTGCACATGGCCTCTGCATGTGGTTTGGACATTGTGACCTCAGAGTAGATGGACTACTTACATGTGGCTTAGGACTCCAAGAGTAAATATTGCAGTGATTAAGAAAAAACTGCATGGCTTTTTATGATTTAGCTTCAGAATTATTATACCATTTTTATTAGTTGAATTAGTCACAAACCATTCTAGATTTAAGGACAGAGTACACAGACTCCTAAGATATCAATAGAAGAAGTGCCAAAGTATGTATCGTATGTTTCAAAACTTGCATACTGTCTCTCTCTCTTTTTTTTTTGAGACGGATCTCACTCTGTCACCCAGGCTGGAGTGCAGTAGTGTGATCTCGGCTCACTGCAACCTCTGCCTCCTGGGTTCAAGCGATTCTCCTGCCTCAGCCTCCTGAGTAACTGGGATTACAGGAGCATGCCACCGCGCCCAGCTAATTTTTGTATTTTTAGTAGAGACAGGGTTTCACCATGTTGGCCAGGCTGGTCTCGAACTCCTGACCTCAGGTGATCCACCTGCCTTGGCCTTCCAAAGTGCTGGGATTACAGGCGTGAGCCACCGCGCCCGGCTTAAAACTTCCATACTCTCTAAAAGATTTGTTATTATATCAGAGAGCAGTTTTCTCCATTTTCTTAAACTGCATATTTTATAAATAATCTGCATTAGTGAGGTTGATAATGAAGAAATATGCTGATCATAAACTCTAAATATATACTGCATTTTTCTATATGGGGGCTTAGAGTTTCTAGCCCAGGGTGGTAGATGAATCAAAGGGATACATCATACAAATGAATAACTTTTAAGCAAAAGATGGCATTGTAAAACTATAAAGGAGAATCTACTTCAATTTTGCATGTTAACAAATGAGGGTTCAAATTTGAATGCAGAACTTTCCATGTAAAATACAACCAGAGTCAATAGTAGCAGGGAATATAATATTTGCCTTGAAACTCACTAGCTGATACCCTCAAGGGAAAAAAATTTGTATATTTTACAATTTAGTTGAAATCTAATTTTAGAGCACACCTTGGATCTCTCTAGACTCCACCAATGGCCATCAATAAAACAGAAAGAAGTCACTCCTTTGGATACATAAATCTATAACAGTGCAGCTAGAATCAATCAGCCAATGGTGTATTGAAGGCAGAGATTCACTATGTAGAGGCATGTCAAGCATTTGGGAGACACTGTTTATAATAATTCCTGTTGTGTAATTCATAATGGGGACTGTGGGAAATTGATTCATTGTATTGGTTAATATCATTGACTGAATCAGGAACTGAAAGGTCTCCCTGATTGATTTTATTCTCAACTGCTTGGCCATCTCCAGGATATGTTTCCTGTAGATAACAATTTTAGCTATCTCTTTCAATATATGCTATGAGAAAATGCCTGATTCTAAGAATCTTGCAGTAAGTTTTGACATTCTCTGGACAGGATCCAGCTATTTCTGCCTGTCCTGTACCACCTGCCTCAGTGCCTTCTGTTTCCTCAAGGTAGCCAACTTCTCCAACCCCATTTTCCTCTGAATGAAACGGAAAATTCACAAGGTTCTTCTCTTTATTGTACTAGAGGCAATGATCTCTTTCTGCACAACTTCCATTTTGAAGGAAATAGTAATTAATAGTTTAATCCAAGAACGGGTAACAATAAAAGGCAACTTGACATTTAATTATATGGATACCATGCATGATTTCACTTCTCTGTTTCTCCTTCAGATGATGTTCATCCTTCCTTTTGTGGAAACACTGGCTTCCATTCTTCTCTTAATCCTCTCCTTATGGAGCCACACCAGGCAGATGAAGCTACATGGTATTTATTCCAGGGATCCCAGCACAGAAGCCCATGTAAGACCTATAAAAGCTATAATTTCATTTCTACTCCTATTTATTGTGCATCATTTCATCAGTATCATACTAACATTGGCCTGTCCTCTTCTAAACTTCATTGTGGCAAGGACTTTTAGTAGTGTGCTGGTATTTTTCCATCCATCTGGCCATTCATTTCTTCTAATTTTACGGGACAGCAAACTGAAGCAAGCTTCTCTCTGTGTCCTGAAGAAGATGAAGTATGCCAAAAAGGACATAATCTCTCATTTTTATAAACATGCCTGATATGACTGATGATATTCTGAGAAAGAAAAAAAAGGAAGAAGAAGAACAGGAGGGCTACACATTTGTGTCTTTCACCTACCTCTTATTTTCTCATTATGTTCTATGATACATTGAGCATTATTGAAAATACTTGCTGATTTAAATTAAGCAGAACAGATTGCTACCTTGTTTGCACCATATATGGAGATTATGTATTTAATAGTAAAATTCTAATATATTGAAAATGCATTTTACATTAGGCACTGTGAACAGTATAATAGGTTACTCTATCTTTAAATTTTATTAATATGTTGCATAAGCATTAGAATAGAATAGAAATACATCAAGAATTATAATATCTATGTATGTGTATAGAGTGTATATAAAATCAGATTTACATGTATAAACACATAGGGATTTAGTTCCTATCCTAAAAATGATGATCAATTGATAATTTAAAACTAGGAAGGAAAACTCAAATGAAAATAGTTAGTAGAGTCTGCAGCTTAGTGAAAACTTTGAGGATATGAAACAAAGTCAATTGAAATGCACATCACTAAGAGTTATTTCCAAATATAAGCCATATTCTATTAATATTTTCAGTCATTTTCAGTTAAAAACACTAAGCAACCTTGACCATCAAAAATGTTACAATCTTGACCATCTACAACAGACTTGGAATCTAGAATCTGAATCTTTGGAGTAACAATAAAATTTTGCTCAATTGGTTAACTGTGTAAGGAAGGCAAGGACCCATATTAAAAAATCAGTAAGATTTTAAGTAAGCAAAATTGGAGGACTGATGCTGGCATCTAGTGTAGAGTTACCAGGTTTAGTAAATAAAAATATAGAAAGCCAAGATGATAGTAACAAATACAGGATCTCATTTGATGAAAGTCACTGTGTAAAGAAAGAAAAATAAATAAAGGTTTGAAAAGAAAAACAAATCAGGGATAACCAGTCAGTTTACAGAATTGAATTTAATAAGAACATCTCCTCTTAAAATTGTAATGAGAAAGCATGTAAAAATAGCAGGTTAAATAAAAGAACACAATCGCAAGTTTAAGGTAAACAGTAATAAATACTTAAAATGAAATAATTGGAAGCAGATTTTGAAGAACAATTATGTTCTTTCTAAGAAATGAAAGAACATATTGCAAGCAAATAATATAGTTTTCAGCAGTAAAGTCAAAAGACAAATTTTCAACATTGCAGAAAGTATTTTAAAAAGTCAATTATATAGTAATCGATAGAACAAAAAGTAACCCTAGAAAAATAACCTGGACATTGCAGGCCTAAAATGAAATTTTAAATGTGTGAACAAAATTAAAATATCCAGAGAATAGACTATGAGATTTCCATGTGCAAAGGATTAAATCCCTTTAGGACAGTGGTTCTCCACACAGGGCAATTTTGCCCCCTAGGGGACATTTAATAATGCCTGGAGACATTTCAGTTAAAATTGGAGGGATGCTGCTGGCATCTATTGTAATGTTAACAGTTAAGCAAATAAAAATATATGAGGCCTAGTTAAATTTACACTTCAGACAAAAAAAAAAACAAGAAGAATAAATTTATAAATAAGTATTACTTGTGATAACCATAATATAAGTTTACATCATAATGTAAGTGTGCTATGGAGGACCAATTACAGACCTGCAGCACTGATAATTGGATACACAGACAAAGACAATTATTTGCTGCTTATTTGAAATTCAAATTGAACTGGAACACCCTGTATTTTACCTGGTAACTGTACGAGGACAAGGATGCTGCTCAATATCTCACAATGCACATGACAGCCCCTCACAACAGAATTATCCAGCATAAAATGTAAATTGTTCTGAAGTTAAAAATCATGCTCTATGAAGATGTAATAATGAAAAACACAAATTCCATAATAGCAATTAGGACTGAAAAAATAAATCAGTTATTGATACAAGATTTCACATACTCCAGCTGCCTTCCTTATCTCTGAAATGTCCAACTTACCATACTTAGGCTCTGATTTCTGTACATACATCCCCAGTTCACACTTGCTTCCAAGCAGGCCTTACTTTGAGACAGGAACGATTTGGGCTGCTTTAGTCCTTCACCAATTGCTGATTAATGAGCTGTGATGGCTTCCAGTTAAAATAATTTGTGGGTGAAAAATTCACAAAATATAGTTCACTTTTAAAAATTAGAGTATAGACATTCTCAAAGCTGTGTTCTTGTTTATAGGGTACTGTGAATTCCTAAGCCCCATAATTCTATAGATAACTTGTTTATGGCAGTCTTCTATTTACCTCCATAACAATTTTAGATTTTACTTCTTTTTCTTCCTCCTATCATGATATGGGATATTCTGATAATGATTTTCGCAATTTTGCTAAGTGATAATCACAGACTTAATTTAAATCATAAAATGACATACCCTTATGAAATAAGATTATTCACTTTCCTTTCAATCCTTTCTAACTGTTCCAGTGCTCTCAAACGGTAGCGTCATCCCTGATGTCACAGTTCTCCTCCTGTCCCCCTTACCTCTGGACTCATCTCTTAATCAAAAATAAAAACAAATTGTATGCAAAAGAAAGAAACATTTTTTTAAAAAGTTACTTCTGATGAACTTAGTTCTGTCCACGAAGAAAATAGATATATTCAGAATACTCTACAATCTTTGGTAACTGTGTAACCTTGATCTTGGGGAAGGATGTTGGGAAAAAAATTCTGTGTGAATGTGTTGCACTTCTGCATGGTCTAGCTCTTATCTTGTGAGCAAACAGTACGTTTGATGAGCAAACAGAAGGGCCTCAACTAGGATCAGGTGAGCAAGGTACGCAGGGTGCAAAGTTTGAGGAGTCACTTGGTTTTAGGGCCCTGCAACCTATTGAATGCCTTTTTACATTTTGTGCCCTAGGAGTCTCGTTCACTTTGCCCAAGACCAGGTCATGGCAAAGAGCCTTTGGATTTAGAAATAGGGTATCCCTCTTGGTCAGAAGGCAGATTTGTTTAAAGATAAAGACTCTTCTTCTTCTCTTCTTCTTCTTCTTCTCTCCAGAGATATTTGCTTACATTCCAGTGTAAACCTTCTTCCTCAGAAGGGAAGATGGACAGGTTACTCACAGTGATCAAAGTTTTTAAGACCAGAGTTTCCTAATTTTGAGATTTCTCTTTTGATAGACACCACTACATGCGCATGTAACATCAGGTTCTAATCTTATCCCTGTGAGGGGACTGAAGCTTGAAGAAACAGTATGATGATGTTCCTCTGGCTACTGCTAGTACTTCGGTGAATAATAAACCATCCTGTGTCTTCTGCAAGTATAACAAGTGACAAGCTAAGTTGTTAGCTTATAATAATTTTGGCAACAAGGATGGAACACAGCGCAAAGACCTGGTCTTCTGAGGAGAAAGTGAAGGATCCTACAAGCTGATTAATAGGATTTGCTGAAAGTCCATGGGAACTGGTAGCTAACTGTTGACTAAAATGTTTGTAATTGGTAAATAAATATTCTTCTATTATGTTGCTCATTAAAGAGGAGGATTGGTAAGTGGGTGAAAACTGAGTACCACTGTTAGAACTGAAACAGACTTCCAAATGACACTTTTAGATTTTGCTCTCTTCTCCAGATCACATTAGGTGGACAGATTAAAGATCTCCCAAAGTTGTTACAGGCCTTTGGTGGAAAGGTGAAAAGATTAAGGATCTCCCAAAGTTGTTACACTCAGATGCTTATTCAGTTAACCATTGAGCAGTGGCAATAATGCTTAGTTGAAAGTAAATGTGTCTTGCATACTGGCCTGAAGACAGTTTCTCTATATTTCTCTGATAACTTCTTTACCTCTATTCTGATGTCAATTGCTTTAGGAATTCGGGCTGGGCCTGAGATCTTCCTGACCCAAGGGACATCAAAGACCCTACAGAATCATCCCAACATATTGCAAAGCTTCAAGGAGAGTAGGGACTCAAATTAGTATAGCCCTGTTGGATATATGTGCACAAATCACCATTCTACTTGGTTCCAGGGGTTGGGGGAAGGGGTGCCAAAGGATGGAGGACAATAGCATGTGAGGAAATACAAAAGAGACCCTACTGGGAAGTGCACTAGAAAGAAGGGCAAGAAGCCAGGAGGAAAAAAAAGAAAAAAGCCAACCCTCCCCTCCCCTCCCATCCCCTCCTCTTTCCTTCCCTTCTTTTCCTCCCACCTCAGCCACCCAAATGACTAGGACAACAGGCACACACCATCATGCCTGGATAATTTTTTAATGTTTTCTAAAGACAGAAGAGTCTCACTATGTCACCCAGGCTGGTCTAGAACTCCTGGCCTTAAGCAGTCCTCCCACCTCTGCCTCTCCAAGTGCTGATATTACAGGCATGAGCCACTGCACCGGGCAGGCCTACAGTCATTCTTTATAGTTTACCCTCATTTTCCTGCATTCTATAAATACTCAAATAGAAGATAGCAGGGCCTCCTGGCTACTGTGACAGCCTCTAACAAGCAGGTTTAGAAAGAAAAAGGAAAAAGAAGTTCCTGAGTTCAACTGATGAGGATTGAACAAACAGTGCACACACACACACACACACACACCAAAGTTAGGAAGACTTTGTGGATAGGGCCCTTTGGACCCATTCGATGCACTGTTTTTTGTTGTCTTTATATCTGTATGTATGCTATGATATTAAATACTTAAAATATTATCTCATAAGTGCCAGAGAGATTGACCCAGGGAAAAGCACCAAAAATGTTAGTGGGGCAAACTCCCTGGCCATTTGAGCCAGTGGGTGGAGCATAATTTACCATAAGTGCCTTCACCCTCCAATGTCCGAACCTACCCTTATTGGGCTTTTTGTGTATTGCAAACAGAGAAAATCCCTCTGTGCAAGATAAAATCGAAAATTACTCAATGTACTCAAAACAACTCACAAAAAATCGACCATTTCTCAAGGAATGAAACAATCAAGAAATGACAACCTTGAAATGACTTAGATATTAAAATGACCAAAGACTTTACAGGAGCGGTTGTACCCATCCTTCATGAGGTCAAGGTAGACACTCAAAATGAATGGAAAGGAAAAACTTGTCAGCAGAAAAATAGGAATTATAAATTATAAATTAAGAAAACAGATATTTTAGAAATAAAAAATATAATGTCTAAAAAAACCTTTATTCAGTATGATAAATAGCATAAAGAAAATGATGGAGGAAAGACAGTGTTCTTTAGGTTGGATCAATAGAAATTATATACTCTAAACAATACAGGGTAAAATAATTGAAAAAATTATACATCATATCATGAATATGAAAGGCTATAACAAATGATGTACTATCATGCATTCTGAGTTTCAGAAAAACAGAACAAAGAGGTTGGTGTTGAAAGAAGACTCAGAGGAATAATGGTCAAAAATTTTCCAAACACGGCAAAGAGCATAAACCTACAGATACAAGAAGCTGAGCAAATCCCAACCAGAATACAACCAATGAAATCCATGCCAGGGAAATTCATTGTCCAATTTCTGAAAATTAAAGACAAAATCTTGAAAGCAGAAAGAAGGAAATGACATCATAGTTATAGGGAAAATACAATATGAATAACAGTGGTTATTATCACCAGAAACCAGAAATAACAGTAGAAAGGAGTACAAATATTTAAAGTGCTCAAAAGAAGAAATGGTCTACCAGAGGTTTATGTTCAATAAAAATATCCTTCATTAATGTAAAGGAAATCCAGGCATTCTAAGAAAAAAAGAAAAGCTAGAAACCTAGAAGAATTTCTTTCCAACAAACCTATCTTTAATTAATGGCCAAATGAAGTTCTCTAAACATAAAGGAAAGAATAGAAGAGGAATTTGTGGAACATCAAGAATGAAGTAAAAATAACACAAAGGGGGAAAGTGGGCAAACACAATATATCTTCCTTTTTCACTTGAGTTTTCTTCATATGTTTTAACCAGCCATTGCTAGCATCGAAGACGGAAGAGAGACAGGAAATGTGGAAAAATGACATTCTTCTCTAGAGCCTCTAGGAGGAAACTCAGCCTTGACACATGAATTTAACTCAGTGAACCCCAGTTCAGATTTCTGACCTACAAAACTGACAAATAATAAATTCATTTTGACCTAAAAATTATAAAGGGATGTAAGGTTTCCATACTTCACTAAAACTGGTAAAAAGTGTACACCACTAGATTATAAGCTATGTACATGTAAAGTAAAACAGAAGAATCACTAAAAATGCTGTTCAGAGAGATACCTCAAAAACTATATGGATCAACTAAAATAGAATTATAAAACATTTTCAAGGGCCCCATAGGAGATCAGGAAAAAGAAAACAATCAAAAGTAGTATAAATAAAAAACAAAAAATATGACGGCTCTAAAATATGAAAAAATGCATTAAGTGTCAATGGTTATTGAAAGTAAATTTTTGCCATCTCAGTTTGTGATCTACATTTTTGCATAGATATATACTTTAAGTCACAAACATTTGTATAACAACTAATTATATATAAACTCATTCATATTCTCATGAAAATATCTGGAAAAAGCCTGGGTGAGTCTCTCCAGCTCTCACTGAGCCAAACCAGGTCTAGATGGGTAAGATGTCCATCCTGTGTGTTCTATGAAGATTAACAGCCTCCCAAAGTCACACACTTCCTAATTCTCAGGCAAGTGAATATATTAACTTACATGACAAAGGGAAATTACATTTGTGAATCAATTGACCTGAATTTAGAAAGGTTATCCTGGATTATCCAGGTGGACTCAGTATAACCATAAGGTCATTAACTGTAGAAGAGGGAGGCAGAAGAGTCAGTGCAAGGGTGATGTGATGCTATGTGATGGGAGGCTCAACTGGCTATTGCTGGCATTGAAGATGGGAGAGGGCCAAGTAATGTGGACAAAAAATGGGTTCTTCTCTAAAGACTCCAGAAAGGGACTCAGCCTTGACAGGTGGATCTAACTGAGTAAGACCCATTATACATACTATTCTTCTCTAGTTTCCCACAATTACTCAATTTCCTGTAATTTAGTGTTAGCCTTGTTCTAAAGATAAGCGCCTTCTTAGAAAGTGGTGAATAGCAGAGTGATACTCATGGCTAATGAACAATTTGCCATATTTTCTAAATTGAAAACAACATCAACAACATCCGGTTAAACTGGAATTACGAAGAGAAGAGAAGATCAACTTAATTTTTCCTCATTTACTACAGTGACCTTAGCCATGTGACTTAATTTCTTTAGATATATATTTTTTTTTGTATTTTTAGTAGAGATGGGAAAAAATTAGGCATGGTGGCGAGGGCCTGTAATCCCAGCTACTTGGGAGGCTGAGGCAGGAGAATTGCTTGAACCCGGGAGGTGGAAGTTGCAGTGAACTGAGATCATGCCACTGCACCCCAGCCTGGGCGACAGAGCAAGACACCATCTCAAAAAAAAAAAAGAAATATGCTAAATTAATTGTGAAATATATACATTTATGGACCGTTAACATCAAATTAAAAAATATAGAAGACCGCCATAATAGTGTCACCAAAATTCTTAGACAAGTCAAAGCAAGTTGAAGTCTCAGAGACTTTTTATTTGCTAAATGTATTATCAGAATGCTTAGTTGGTGCAATTAATACAGTAATTCTGCCAATTCCTAACACTGCCAGACCACAGCGACTCAATGAAACTCACTGACTCTCAGAGAAGTTTATCCCCTCTGCCAATGTTCATCTTTCCTGGCAAACCATCTTTAGTGTTCCAGGCAAACTAGAGCATGGTGAAGTTGAAGAAGATTCTACTTTCTGTTCCATTCAGAGAGCTTCCTGGTTTTCAAAAGAGTGAGGCATGTGGGTGTGAAAGAGCTGAGGCATGAAATTTGGATCTTATCACAAGTGCAGAAGAGAAAACAGGAGATTTGAAGCACAAATGTGATATGACCTAATTTCTACTTTTAAATGATAACTCTGATTGTTGTGAGGGAGCTGATATGGGATGAGCTGGGGCAAGAACATTACTAAGACCAGCTGGAGGCTGGTAAAGTCCTCCAGGAGAGAGCATCATGGCTGAACAATCACCTTCTAGTAAAGATCAGGCAAGTGGTCATATTTGGGATGTATTCTGAAAGTGGAGGCAGTTAGATCGGCTAATGCGTAAGTTCCTGGAGGGAGTGAGGATTTTTGAACCACTAGGTAAACACCTGTCAGTGACCGAGAAAATGTTGGGATGTGTTATGAAAGATGAATCCTAAAATTTCTACTTTGAAGACTGGCCCTTCAGGGCCTCAGAATATGAACATCTATAGTAGAAGGCAAGTGTGGTGCTGAGGGCTGCCACCCACCTCTAGGTACCCAAGCTCCTGCAGCAGTCCTGCTTCTCCCTTTCACCCACCCTCACTCACAGACAGTATCCCTTTCAGCTATTCCATTACCTCTGTTTTTGATGTGTCTAGTGAGAGCATAGCTGATACTTATGCTTTCCTGATACACTAGTCTCTCGCTGATTGCTGACACTGGAGAAGCTTAGGGAACAGGCCTGAGCCGAGTGACCTTTAGGAGCATTTCCTGTTCTTTTCCTGTACTCTGCTTCCAAGGAGAAACCTGTCTTGCACCAGGCCTGCAGCTTCCTCAGTCGCCCACATCATCAGGCAATATCTGCCTGGCACTCCTTTTTGTTCCTTTTCTCTGACCTTCCTTTTGACATGGTTGACCTGAAGTCACTGAGGCAGGACTGCTCATCTCCAGGTCCTATGGGAAACAGTATCCGGTGAAACCAGAGACAATAATCTCCATAATGCATTGGGAGCTGCTGGGGTCAAGCAACTACTCTGTGCCTAAGATACAACTCAGAAAGCCCAGCTAGAACTGATCTACTTCCCATAGGGCCAGAGAAGAATTGCCAATTAAGAATGCATTCTCCCTGAAATAGATCTATATTTATTCCAGGGAAAATACCAATCTGCCTGGGTCCCTTACAAGAACAATGTTTTCTGTAGCAAAATCTAATCTACTAGGAAGCCTTCTTGTATTATTATCTGCAACTTTTCAGAAGAGCCAGACCAGACCCTCGTATGCCCAGCACAGGATCCACTCATGCACACCTGTCTAGGGCCTTGTCTTTATGATTTTCTGTCACCTGGCCTCTCAGCCATGCCTCCAACCAAGCTATCCTCAAATAAAGACTAGCCATGCACAAAAAGTGAAAAATTACACAAGACCTACTCAAGGTCTGAAATGGAAAGTGCAGCTGGTGATAGTGAGTATTTTATTTCATGAATTGATGAACAGGGAATTTCTAGGTATCACGGAGCAATCAGCAGCTGAGGAGAGAGCTACAAAACCAGGACCCTGACAGGGCTTTTTGGAAACTTAATTTTTTATTATCAAATTATACAGACAAAAATGAAAGTAAAGGTAGTGAGGAGTACCACACACCATTACTTAGAAGGATAAATAAAGGACATCTTTGTGGGGAGGAAAAAAAAAGATATAGGAAGAAAGGTAGACTCAGAATACAAAATATCAACAAATAAGTGTGAGAAAAAGAATGAGAAAGAATGAGTATTAGAATATTACAGATAAAAATCCTCTGTGAGAAAGAACACTCTGATGAAACAGGTGACATAATTACTGAGTAAAAAACAGAAGACCAATCAATCAAGGCAATTGAGGCTTGGACAGGCATTACAAATTATCTTAGTTGAATGTATAATTGTGGCCATTTAATTATCAGTGATGACAATTACAATATTTATTAGAAGAAATAGAGGATGAATTCTATAGAATATTCTGGAGAAAGTGGAGGTCTTAGCTATATGACATCGTGTGGCTCACTTAGGCAACCATATATTCAGTTTGTTCAGGTCTAGAAATTCCTTGGTGGTTTCTGTGTTCAGTTTTGCTTTAATAAACCCTAAAGATATTTTTAAAATACAAATGTTTTAGCTTGCCTGTGTTGTACAGCACCAAGGCTTGCCTGAGTGTAGTGAGATTCACAGAAGTTTGGACAATTCTTGTAGCCTGAGCAGGCTGCGAGCACCTTTCTCTCATATATGTGTGCCTGGGAGTGTGCTGTCCTCACACATCTCACAGATAAGCAAGACCACCTCTGTTACATGAAAAATTTAGCTAAATGTGAAAATATCCACACACACACACATCATGAGAGATGGAAATAGGCTATCAAAAGAGTCAGAGATATTGACCATCTTCACTGTTAGCTGTAGGATCAGTGTCCACCCCCTCGACACACCCACACAAACTCACATACACAGAAATGAAAAGCACAGTGGAAAGCAGAATAGCAGTCTTACCAAAGAGATTGAAAACCAAAAGATGTCTAAAGTTCAATCCTGACACTGTGCTAATTGCTTGGACACAGTTCCGTCAAAACATTTGTCCAAGTCATAGTTATGCCTTTTAGGAATTAGACACAAACAACATCCTACACAACCCTTCCTGCTGGGCTAGAGTCCCAAAAGAAATGAGGGATACACTTGACCTGAAGTAAGCAAAGCAGAACCCAGTATCTGAGGCAAGGAGGCCCACCTGGTAGGGAGCTCAAATGCGCCATTGTCCTGCTTGTCTTTATAAAGGGAGCTGCCACGTTTCTCCCAGCACAAAGTTAGGAGTAACACCAGAGCCTCCTGCAAGATGCTTCTGATTCTGCTGTCAGTGGCCCTGCTGGCCTTCAGCTCAGCTCAGGACTTAAATGAAGGTAAGCCGAATTGGGGGTAGATATTGTGACTCTGATTGGGGTTTACAGGCAAATGCTATAGAGGAGGAAAGTGGAGGGAAGAGAGGAGGATGAGAAAACAGATGGGACTGCAGAGTTCTCATGCTGAGGATCAGAAGACCTATTGTACCTTCGTTCCTCATCAAGGCCTCATAGTTTATTTGTTGCACAAATAGAATCCGATAAAGAATTTATACTAGGGGTGTGAGAGAGTGAGATTTGCATTATACAGAGACATGGGACTGCTGGGAAGGACGTGGAGAATGAAAGACAGATTCAGGGAAGTGCAGCTGTGAAGATCCTGTACTGATCCCAGTAGACGGGGATGATGGTGGCCTTGCTGTACAGTGGATGAGCATCGATGAAGGAAATACACACATGTCAGAGCTACTGCCGAGGCAGAGAATTGGGTAAACACTTCTCTCTGTCTACATAGAGTTAAAGAATAACCAAAGTGAAACATTGTCATTTTTCTCTCTCCTGAATGTAGTATTTCAATGTGCTGGGAATGGCATGTGTAAGATTATATCCAAGTGGCTATGTCTGGTGGCTCCTGTTGAGAAAGCTTGCAAACATTAGCAACATATTTACAGATGAAAGAGGGCAGAAGAATCCCCAAATATGTCATTGAAATACTCAGAGCAGTTTAACTAAATAAGCACTAAGGTTTGGGGAATCATGAGAGGACAAACACGGGCCCTACTATATTGAGTTCCTGGTTGACACTCAGTGTAGTTAACAACCCTGCTTCCCCCTTACATCTTCCTCCACTTCCAGTAGCATCAGACGGTGGCTAGTGAGGTCACCAAGGGGATGCACAGGGTGTGATCGGAGGGCCCTTTTCCTCTTAGAACACTATGAGCCCTGAAAGATTCATGAAGTAACTTTTCCCATCATCCTGTACTTCTTTTCTAGATGTCAGCCAGGAAGACGTTCCCTTCGTAATATCAGGTAAATCCCAATAAATTCTCAGTAAACTCTGTCTCCATTTTTTCCTGAAGAATTGATCAGTTCTCCAGTGTCTTCTTGTCATCATTTTCTTGTCAGGAATTGGCTAATATCAGTGCCCCAGAGATATAAACAGTTTTCTCCCAACCTTGATTCTGGGGACCATGAGTAAAGAAATTCGATTTTTCATCACCTTATGTGGATGAAGAGGAGTTCTAATCAGGAAGCATTGGGAAGGGGGAAGGTTGGGAGTTGAGAGGCAGGTCAGGGAGAGAGGGGCCGGCCGTGTGGTGAAGACAGAGAGGTATGAAGACAGGAGGGTTTTCCAGCACTGAGCTCAGCTCTTCTTGTTTCAACTCACACAGATGGAGGAGACTCTGAGCAGTTCCTAGATGAGGAGCGTCAGGGACCACCTTTGGGAGGACAGCAATCTCAACCCTCTGCTGGTGATGGGAACCAGGATGATGGCCCTCAGCAGGGACCACCCCAACAAGGAGGCCAGCAGCAACAAGGTCCACCACGTCCTCAAGGAAAGCCACAAGGACCACCCCAACAGGGAGGCCATCACCATCCTCCTCAAGGAAGGCCACAAGGACCACCCCATCAGGGAGGCCATCCCCATCCTCCTCAAGGAAGGCTACAAGGACTACCCCATCAGGGAGGCCATCAGCAACGTCCTCCTCCACCTCCTCATGGAAGACCCCAGGGACCACCTCCCCAAGGGGGCCGCCCACAAGGACCTCCACAGGGGCAGTCCCCTCAGTAATCTAGGATTCAATGACAGGTACGATTCCAGTTTATTTTCCATTGAAGTCTCCAACTGCTACAGTTCTCCAACTTCACTGTGCCAATGAATTCTCTGAAAACCTGTTAATATTGCCTTGTCCTGGAACACATTTCTAAAAATTGTTATTCAGATATTCTTGTATAGGGTATCAAGACCCTGTGTTTTACAGAAGCTCTTGAAGGCAATTCTGATTTTGAGAATCACTATCTTCAAATTACGTGTCTTAAATAGGGTTGACAATGAGGACGTAGAACCATGTTCCCCCTTTGGCTCTCTGTTTTCTTTCCTCAAACTCAGACCCCCATTTAACGTTTTCACCTGAACATGCTTTGCACAGTCCTGCCTCACATCAGGCTTTCAGGTCCAGTATTCCTACTAAGTGGTCCTTGAACTTTCAGTTGTTAAATGGTATCTCATTTTTAATATACTTACATTTAAAGTCATACATGCTTAAGCTAACAAAAACTAATCTCACTGAACCGAAATGTACAGAGCTAAATAGTAAGAGCCTAACTCATCTTTCCTCCCTTCTAACCTTCTCAAAACCTCCACCTTTTACTCTTTGGAATCTCCTTTTTGAAATATTTATTGCTACATAAATATATACAATGCTTTCATTACAACCACGTGTACCATACTGTATATTCAGATTTGTGTCTTATTCATTGGAAAAATTTATTGTTTAGAAAACTTTCTCATGAGTTCATTTAGATCTCTTCAGTGTTTATTGGTTAGTTTGTTTTTACAATTGTATACTATTCTATTGTTTGGTTGTTCCGTAATCTATTTAACCAATCCCTGTCACTGGACATTGAGGCTGAATTCACATTCTCACTGTTACATGATATGTTGCAGTGCCCATTGTTTCTCTTTCTCATCTAAGCAACACTTTAAATCACATTACGTGCAATGGCTTAAAGAGTGAACAAAGAAAATATTACTAAGGAGAAGGGGGCTGTAGAACGGATAGAGGGTAAGAGTAGGGGCTTGCATCTCCATCACTGCAGTAACCCCCAGTGAGGGATTAGACATTTCCTGCCATGTCAGGTGTTGTCTATAATCTTCCTTGTTTGCTTGTCTTTTTCAGGAAGTGAATAAGAAGATAACAGTGTTTCAAATGCCATGAAACATGGCGTCATGCTCTAACTTCAGTATACCAATAAAACAATCAGCTTGCAATTTCTTATGGTGGTGTCTCTTTCTGAGTGTTTAGGACTCTAGAATCTGAGACCCATCCATGTTCACATTGTAAGAACATCCAGGACTCCTTCTCCTTGATGTTTCCAGCAAGCTTCTCTCCTCCTTATCCTTATTAAGTCATCCGCCTGGGGAAGGAGTTCCACTGTTTCTTTCCTTCTCTGTCTTCTATAGCTCGAATTTAAATTGTACAATTATTTTCATGTCATTTCCTGATATTCTAGTCAGCTTATGAATGTAAGCAAAACAATACCAATGAAAGAAAATCCCAGAAGCTGAGAGAAATTTTAACAAGTTCGAAAGTAACCGATTTTGTTTTCTAGGGAAATGAGTATGGTTCTATGCCTGTATTCCCCAGAAGCCACTAGACCTATTTTCCCCTATTTTATCACTGATCAGTTCTGTCCCTGCCGATGAGTCTTACTATTCTTAAGAAAACCTAAATGGATTTCATCAGAGGCAGCATGACTTGAATGGGCAAAGAATTTGGAATCTCTCATATTGCAGTTTAAGAACTCTGTCTTGCTAACTCTGGACTCATAGGAAGCTACTTACGTCTCAGAGCCTAAGTTTCCTCTTCTAAATTTTTGAATAATCAAAATGGCTCCCCTAATGGATGAAGACTAAGCAGATCACATACATGAAAAACTAGTGGATATAGTCATGTCTGCTTCACAATAATGATTTTAGGAAAGAACAGCAGACATGAAATTGTGAGGAATTAAATGCTCCCGAGTTAAAAATCTTAAGATTTCTTTGTCAAAAAATCTAAGTACAATAGTCTCTGATATTGTTTTTTTCTAGGCTTTCAAACAAAATAGGAACACATTGCATATTTGGATACTTTTTAGCATTTTCTTTCTTATCAGGCCCATAAAATTCTAATTAGGTTTTTTTTTTAAAAAAATAGTATCTGCTTATGGAAATTTAATTATGACAATTAGAAATGCAGGCTTTTGAAATCTAAGAGCTTATGAATGTGTTAGTTAATATAGTGAAATATTGCCTGCGTAATGTTAATTTTTTATGTGGATCACCCAAATTAAAATATCTAGAATGAGAAAACAGAGAAGCAATCTAATTTATAACAGACAGAAAGTCTAGTTCTTAAGCAAAAATAAAAGATACATACATCTTATAATTTCATTTAAAAAAACAGAAAACAATACAAACTTCAGAAATGAGAGGGAGAAATTAATCATGAATGTGTAAAATTTTGAAAAAAATCAGATAACATGATGTAAAACTCTTCTGATATAAAAATTTCCATGAAATTAACATTACTTTAACATAAGTTATCAAATATGACTCAAGGAGTTTCAGAAAAATTGAATATAAAATAACCTAAGAGAAATGAATGATGTTGATAGGAGACTCTCTGCAAGCAACTTTCAGCGTCATTTCCAATGTCAATGAACACAGAAAATTCTTATGTTGAATTTGTTAATCACTAGGAACAGATATTTCTAGTTTAAGTTTTTCTAAATTATAACAAAGGTTAAAAACATTCAGAATTCATTCTGTGAGGCTCATTAATGAAAATAGGTAGACCTGCAAAGGAAAAATACTCAGAAGTAAATAAAGAAGTCAATGCTGTGCGGAAAATAATCCACCATGTTGAAAGAGGACGGTGAGGATGGCTCAATATTAGAAAACTGCCACTGTCTCCACTGATAGCCTAAGTGCTTTCACTAAGAAGGTAAAAAACAATCAGAACAGAATGATCTCACCAAAACAGCCACCAAGTTGACCAACCCACATGCAGCTGGAGCTGAGTTCTCTCCTATTATCCTAGGTGAAGCCTCCTTGCCTCTATCTTTTCCCTTCCTACTTGATTTTATATCTTATTGCCTAATCAAGGATTTTGATTCTGCACATGATCTTTTTGTCTCTTGAATCTTACCTGTATGCTCCATGAGATTATTTCAATCAGCACAAATTTGCTGAAACATCTCTTATTTTTACTAAGGTCTCCCTAAAGCTCTTAATGCTTCCTTACTGTGACATTATTTGTCCGCCTTCCTTATTGCAAAGTTCTTGAAACATATGACTATAGTATTTGCTCCATTCACTCACCTCCAATTTCTCTTCCACATTCATTATACAGGCTTTCATACTTTGCACTACAATTTTGTGACGGTCATCTTTGACCTTTATTCTAGTCAGTTTAGGAATCCGTTTTCAGTCTTGCATCTCATTTGACCTCTGAGCAATGTAACACTATTGAACATATCCTTTTTGGGACAGTTTATCAACATCTCCAGGGATGTCTCACTGTCTCCTATGGTTTCGTCTACCTCTGCTGCCTCCCTCCTGCAGCTACAAGTTTATTGTCTCTCAAATCTGTTTCATCTTGGTAAATAGCATCTATATTCATCAATGTGATTTAGCCAACTGCAACTCATTCTTGACTCTTCCTCATACATCACATTACATCAGGTCAAATGGACTATGCTACTATTTTAAAGTTCAACCTTCAAGTACATTTCTATTGCAGCCATTTTTAAGCACCATCATCACTATCTGCCCATCTAAGCAAGTCTCATTTCTACCTTACTCCAAATTGCAAATCTATTTTTTCTCAACAGTTCCCCACTGTAACTATTTAATAATCGTATTACACATATATATTTTTTAGTGCATTTGCCCCTCTTTTACACCGTAAGAACAAAATCCTAATTTTGAGTGTGGTCAAGTTCCTTAGGGTAGAGCCCTACCAGTCTCTGAACTTATTGACTGCTCTATACCTAATTGATCCAGCTATGGCCACACTGGTCTTCTTTGTTGTCATCTCCTCCTCACTCCTCCCACCTCCCTCCTCCCTCCTTCTCCTCCCTTCTCCCTCCTCCTCCTCCTTCTTTTTCCTCTCCTCCTCCTCTTCGTCCTCCTCCTCCTTCTTCTTCTTTTTCTTCTCCTTTTTTCTTCTTCTTTCTTCCTTCTCCTCTTCCTTCTTTTTTATTTCTCCTTCTACTCCATCTCCTTCTTTTTCTTTTTTGAAAAAATTGCTTAAATTTGCCTTCAATTTTATTTATTTATTTTGAGATGGAGTCTCGTTCTGTCACCTAGGCTGGAGTGCAGTGGCAAGATATCGGCTCACTGCAACCTCCGCCTCCCAGGTTCAAGCGATTCTTCTGCCTCAGCCTCCTGAGTAGCTGGGATTACAAGCATGCACCACCATGCCTGGCTAATTTTTGTATTTTTAGTTAAGACGGGATTTCACCATGTTGGTCAGGCTGGTCTCGAACTCCTGACCTTGTGATCCACCTGCCTCGGCCTCCCAAAGTGCTGTGATTACAGGCATGAGCCACCACAAGCGGCTTACCTCAATTTATTTTTAAACTTTATTTTTATAAATATATGTGGTTCAAAGGTAATTTTGTTACATGTATAGATTGCATAATGGTTAAATCATGGCCTTAGGGGTTCCATAACAAGAATAACAAATATTGCATTTACTAATTAATGTCTAACTCTTAATTCCCTCCCACCCACTCACTCTTCCAAGGCTTCAGTGTCTGTAGTTCTACCCTCTATATCTATGTAAACACATTTTCGCCCCTACTTATTAGTGACAACATGTTATACTTGACTTTCTGTATCTGGCCTTTTTCACATAGCATATTATCTGTCACATCCAGTTCCATTCGTATTGCTACAAAAGGAGCGATTTCTTTCTTTCCTTTTTTTTTTTTTTTTTTTTTTTGCAGAGTAGTATTGCATTGTGTATATATCACAATTTCTTTACCTACAAACCCATTGATGGGTTTCCGTTGTTTCCATACTTGGGGTTTCCTAGGTATCCATTGATGGTTACTTAGGTTGATGCCATATCTTTGCTATTGTGTGTGGTGTTTCAGTAAACATAGAAGTGCAGATTTATTTTTCATATAATGATTTCATTTCCTCTGCATAGATACAGTAGTAAGATTGCTAGATTGAATAGTAATCCGAGTTTTAGTTCTTTGAGAAATCATACTGTTTTCCATAGAGTTTATGGAATTTACTTTTTTTTACTAATTTACTTTCCAATCAGGGTGTATAAGAGCACTCCTTTCTCCACATCCATCCCAACATCTGTTTTGTTTGTTTGTTTGTTTTAATCATAGCCATTCTGACTAGGGTAAGGTGATATCTCACTGTGGTTTTGAGTTTTATTTCTCTGATGATTAGTGATATAGAGTATTTTTCACATACTGTTGATTATTTGTATGTCTTATTTGAAAAGATGTCCATTTCTATCTCTTGTCCACTTTTTATTGGACTATTTTGTTGTTTTTGAGTTGTTTGTTTGTATATTCTGGTTATTATTCTCTGTCAGTCCTATGCTCAGTAGGGTTATAATTGGGAGCTGTGTAGAAATTTCTACTAGTCCAAACTCAGAAGTGAGGCATAGGGGAGCATAACATGCCCGGCAGGGGCTCTCGAAGCTTGGCCTGATCAGTCCTGGGCTCCAACACAACGTCTAGTGTGCTTCTCTAGCAGACAGCCCTGTGCCCCCCTCCTCCCACCTCTCAGATTGCGGGGTCAGGATTGTTACAGGAAAACACAGACACCTTTAGTCTCTATGCCAGCTTATATGGGCAATCTCCAAGCAACAGGCTGAAGGACTTACATGGAAATGTGATCTAAACCTAGAGTCTAGCTTGCTTTATAATGTGTGATTATTAAGAGTTGGAGCATGTTAGCCACCAATTGTCTTCTTGCACTGAGCCCTGCAAATGTTAAATTTGGGCTTTTGGATAATCATTGGGCCGTTTCGATATGGAGAATTATCCTTTAGTTCTGGGAAATGTATTGTTTCATTGATGTGTTTCTCAATATATTCTTATTTCTTGATCTGAAATTAATGATTGTTGATATTAAAGAGAACAGGTTATAGGAGGTGGAAATCAAGATTCTACTTGGTACATGGTATGTTTACATTCATTTTAAATGACAGGTGGATTGCTGAGGTCCTTGACCCATGTACAGAAGCCTAAGCGCCTGCTGCAGTCCTGCTCCTGGGTTTGACTCCATTCTAAGTCAGTGACAGTGTCTCCTTCAGCTCTTTAGTAATCTCTGTTTTGGTTGTCCGGTAGGTTGAGACCCAATATTTACTCTTGCCTGAAACACAAATCTCTCTCATTCATTTCTGACATTAGAGAAGGTCAGGAATAGGGTATGAGTTGAGTGATATGTGGAGGCATCACCTGTTCCCTTCCTGGACTCGGGAGACAAGGAGAAGCCTGCCTCCCACCAGGACTAGAGCTTCCTCAGCTACCCACTCAAAGAGGCACATCTGACTGACATTCACCTCTGCTCATTCTCTCTGACCTTCCTTACCTACCTGAAGGTCTACTGTAAGCTACCTAGGCAAAACTGCTCATGTCCAGTAACTCTTTTGAAGTAATGTTTGGTGAAACCAGAGACAATCATCCCATTAACATCAGGGCACCTGCTAGGCCCAAGCAGCTACTCTATGACTCCCTTAAAGCATGTGACACTTAGTTGAAACTGTTTGACTTTCCACATAGCTGCAGAATATTTGACCACTGGTATTATATTCCTTCTCAACCCACATCACTATTTATGTCAGCAGAGAAACAGAAAGTTAATCTGCCTAGTCAACTAGAAAATTCAAAGTTACCTGTAGCAATTCTTATATTATTGAAAGGTCTTCCTGTAATGTAGTAGGTCTTTAAAAAGTTCATGAAAATGTATGTTATATTAAGAATACCATAAAAGGATTCCACATTTTTGGCATCAAAATGAACCTAAACTGATATGCTGTAAGATGTCTGAATAGGAGCTATTTCAAAGAATAATGAAAAATAAGACAGGAGTTTCAAAACATCCCCTATAAGAGGAAAATACAGTTTTCTAAAATTAAAGTGAAAACAAACATAAAATTTATGGTTAAGCTTGCATGAAAGAAGGTAAAACCACTGATGCTTTCTGAAAAGTTCATGTGGATAATGGCTGAAGAAATCAGCAGTTCACAAATAGATATGTTATTTCAAGAAGGGATGAGATGGTGCTGAACCTCAAGCCTACAGTGACAGAGTATTCATATCAAATGTATCTTGTGGATACCATGATAGAAGAGGAATGAAGATTAAGAGTATGAACAATAGCCAACCCTTCAGGTTTTTTAATTGGTTCATCTTACATGATTCTAACTGAAAAATTAATGTTGAGCAAATTTTTCACTCTGTGGATACCAAAACTGTGGCAACCAGAGCAGCTACAGACAAGAGCAGAAGTTTCCCTGAAAATTTAAATAAGGGGATAAAGATCCTGAAGCATTTCTTCAAAGAATTGTGACAGCAGATGTAACATGGCTTTATCAGTACAATCATGAAACAAAGCACAATCAAAGCAATGGCTACCAAGAGGTGGAAGTGGTCCAGTCAAAGAAGAGTGGATGAGGAAAGTGCAAAGGTAATGGCAAGAGTTTACTGGGAAGCTGAAGGCATTTTGCTTGTTGACTTTCCGAAGGGCCAGAGAAGGACAATATATGCTTATTCTGAGAATATTTTGAGAAAGCAAGAATTTTAGTAGAGAAATGCCCAGGGGAGCTTCAGCAGAGTCCTTCACCACGACAGAGCTCCTGCTCATTTCTCTCATCAAACAGGGCAATTGGTGAGAGTTCTGATAGAAAACCATTAGGCATCCACATTACACCCTAATTTAGATCCTTTGGATGCTTTTTGTTTTGTAATCTCGTAACATCTGTAAAGGCTATTTATTATTCTTCAGCTAATAATGTAAAAAGGACACACCAATAGCTGGTATGTTGACCAAAATGTATGAAAATTTCCCTTATGCTGTTCATTAATGAGTAGGTTAGGGAAATGTTTGAAAACTGAGTATCTGATGGTAGCATTGAAACAAACTTACCAAATGACACTTTTATATTTGCTTTTTTCCATAGATAACAAGAGGTAGAAGAATTAAAGATACTCCATCAATGTGTGCACTGCTTGAATTTGAAATTAAATGTGTCTTGTTTACTTGCATGAAGACACTTTATATGTATCTCCCTTATCACTTCTATTCCTCTACTCTGATCTCAGTTCCTTTAAGGATTTGAGCTGGGCCTGAGATATCCCTTACTCAAATGAGACAAAAGCCTTACAGATCCATCTCAAAATTTTGTAAAACATCAAGGAGGGTAGGGATTAAAATTGCGTATATGTGTTCAAATCACTATTCTACTTGGCTCTGTGGGAAATGGGGAAGGAGTGCAATGAAGGAAGTGAAGGATATAGGATGCAGCCACTTGTGATACTGAGGCAAGAAAGGAAGAGACTCCAATTCTGTAGACTCCCTAGACGCTGGGAGGTGCACTTTAAAAAGGTAAACCCTGGAGCAAGAAGTCAAGTGAAAAAGAAAGCCTTTTTGGTGGCCCTAGTCTTTTTTGTTTTTTGGGTGGTTTTCATTGTTCTTGTTTTTTCAGACTTTGACTTGCTCTCTCTCTTAGGCTGGAGTGCAGTGGTGTAATCATGGCTCACCGTAGCCTTGATATCCCAGGCTCAATCTATACTCCCAGCTCACCCTCCCAAATAGCTGGGTCTACAGACGCAAACCACCGAGCCAGGATCCTTTTGCAATTTTTTTGTAAAGACTGGATCTTACTATGTTGCCCAAGCATATCTCAAATTCCTTGTGTCAAGGAATCCTCCCACTTCTGCCTTTGAAAGTAGTGGGATTACAGGCATGAGCCATTGTGCCAGGCCTGTAGTCATCGATTTTACCTCAGCCATATTATCTACTTTCTGTAAATCCCCAATCAGAAGACAGCAGGCCTACCTGGATACTGTAACAGACTCTAATTAAGCAGGTGTTAAATTAAATTGTGTTGTTTCTGTAGGGAAAAAAGGAAAAAGAAGTCCTCAAATTCAATTGAGATTTGAGCAAATGATGCACAAAAGAAAATTAAAAAAGACTTTGTGAATAGGAATTTTTTGGGACCCCTTCAGTGCACACTATGTATGCTATGATGTTAAATATACTTATAGTTTTATCTCATAAGAGCCATAAAGGATCATCCAGGCAGAAGCTCCAAGTAGAAAAATGTTAGTGGGACAAAATCCCCTGCCATCTGAACCAGTGAGTGGATCTCAATTAAGCAAGAGGGCCTCTACCCTCCAATGTCTAAAACTTCCTTCATTGAATTTATTATGTACTGTAAACAGAGAAAATCCTGTGTGTGGGATAAAATAGAAAATTGCTCAACATACTTTATAAAATCAGAAACAATCAACCAATTCTCAAGGAGATAAATAATCAAGAGATGATAACCTTGAAACAACTGGATATTAAAACGGTGAGACTTTCAATCTCATTGAAGCAGGTGTTATAGACATCCATTATGAGGTCAATGTGTACGCTCTCAGTTTAAATGGAAAAAAAAGTTCCCAGCAGAAAAAAGAAACTATATAATATAATGACATAGAAATTTTGATACTGAGATATGTAGTGTAAAAAATTAAATAAAATATTATTTAGTGTGATCAGTAACAGAAAGGAAATGATGGAGGAAAGAGTCAGTATTCTTGAGGCTGGATTAATAGAAATTATATACTCTGATGAACACAGGGTAAAATTTTAAATACTATTATGAACACGAAAGGTTATAACAAATAATGTGATAATGATAAAATCTGAGCTTCAGAAGGGAAGAACAATGAGGATGCTATTGAAAGATAACTCAAAGATATAATGGCTGAAAATTCTCCAAACTTGCAATGGACATAAACCTACAGATGCAAGAAGCTGAGCAAATGCCAACCAGAATATACCCAAGAAAACCCATGCAAGCAACACTGTAGTCAAATCTCTAAAAACTAAAAGAAATGTTTTGAAAGCAGCAAGAAAGAAATGACACCATAGCTATAGGGAAAACACAATGTGAGTAACAGTGGTGTTATTACTAGAGAGCAGAATAACCAACAGGATGTAGCTAAAATATTCAAAGTGCTGAAAGAAAAAAAAATGTCAACCAGATGTTTATGTCCAATATAACTACTCATCAATAAAAAGAAAATACAAGCATTCTTAGAAGATAGAAAAAAAAATCTAAGAATTTCTTTCCAACAAACCTATCTTATAAAATGGTTCTATGAAGGTCACTAATCATAAAGGAAAAAATAGAATAGGATTTTTTTGGAACATCAAGAATGAGCAACAACAACAAGAATGAGCAACAACAACAACAATGACAACAAGCCAAAAACAAAAATTGGAAATACAAAGTAGGTAAACACAAAATAACTTTCTTTCCTTCTCACATTTTCTGCACGAGTTTCAAATGGCTCCAACTGGCCATTGCTAGCTTTAAAGATGGAAGAGGGCCAAGGAACGCGGCAAGATAATGAGCTTTTCTTCTAGAGACTCCAGGAAGGAACTCAGCCTTGAGACATGGATTTAACGCAGTGAGACCCAGTTCAGATTTCTGAGCTGCAAACTTGGAAGACAATAAATTTATGTCAAAGCAAAAATGACAAAATTTACTGTGGCATAAATGCATGTAGACATATATTTAATATGATTCTGTTACAAACAGTGGGAAAGAGGGAGCAGTTAAAAAGACAGGAAAGCAAGGTTTCCATATTTTACTGAATAGGGTAAAATGTGCACAGCACTAGACTGTGAAAAGCTACGTATGCATAATGTAACACAGAGCAACCACTAACAATGCTGTATAGAGAGTCACGCAAAAAATTTACAGATCAACTAAAATGGAATCAAAAAAACATTTTCAAGGAATCCATAGATTGAGAAAAAGAAAAACAATCAAAAGTAGTATAAATATGAAAAATAAAAATGGCTCAAAAATACCAACAATTACATTAAATGTAAATGGTGATTAAAAGTAGCTTTCTGCCATTTCAGTTTCTGACTTACACTATTGAGTAGATATATACTTTAAAGTAAAATATTTGCATTACAACTAATTTTATATGAACTCATTTACACTTTCACGTGAATATCTGGAAGAAGCCTGGGTGAGTCTCTCCACCCTGCACTGAACCAAACCAGGCCTAGAAGAGTAAGATGCCCATCCTGTGTGTGCTATGAAGGATAATGACTTCCCAGAGGCACACACAGAGACACACACTTCCTCATTCCCAGAATCAGTGAATATGTTAACTTACATGACAAAGGGGGATTACATTTGCGAATCAGTTGACCTAAATGTCAAGAGATTTTCCTGGATTACCTAGGTGGACCCAATGTAGTCACATGGTCCTTATATGTCGAAGAGAGAGGTATGGGAGTCTTCCCTAGAAACTCCAGCATGAAACTTAGCCTTTCCATGTGGATTTAAGACAGTGTGACTCATTTCTGAATTTTAAGTTACAAAGTCACTTACTTTGTGGTAATGTGTTATTGTAGCATAGGAAAACCAGTAAACTTTCCACAGATTCATTTCATGCTTTTCTGTGGTCTCCTGAAGTGTTCCTGCCAGTGTGTCAAGTATCAGGGAGCAATAAAATTACCATGCCTATTAACACAAGGCAACTAAGTGACATCTTCCCCTACAAAATAAAAACCACTCTCAAAACTCAATTATTAAATTATCAAATATTAAATATTAAATGGGGAATAGCTAAGAAATGTTCCTCCCCCATCCTCATTCAATTTCCTCCATTCAGCCAGGATTAATGCATCAGCTGGGCACATCCTGTGCTGATCTAGATTTCTACAATTATTCAACCTCCTATACTTTAGTGCTGGCCTTGGTTTCTTATTTATTTTTTATTTTTTTAATATAATTCATTCTTCACTATGTCCTGTACTCATGTGGTGGCCTTGTTCTAAAGCTCAGAACCTTCTTAGAAAGCGATGGATAGAAGGCAGACACTCATGGCTAGTAAAATAGTTGCTTCAATGAGAACACATGGACACAAAGAAGGGAACAACACACACTGGGGCCTATGGGGAGTGTGTGGGGATGGACAGCATCAGGATAAATAGTTAATGCATGCAGAGCTTAATATTTTGGTGACGGGCTAACAGTTGCAGCAAACCACCATGACTCACGTTTACCTATGTAACAAACCGGCATGTCCTGCACATGTATCCTGGAACTTAAAATTAAATTAAATTAAATTAAGAATTTAATTTATGTCATTTTCTAAATTAACAAAAACAACAGAAGCAGGGAGAAAAAAATTGTCTTTAACATCCACGTTAGATTTTATAGCTGATATTAGCATCTGGTAAGATTAAAGTTTGAAATCCTTTTTTGAAGGATAAAAATCCTCATTGAAAATGGTATGAAATCTCTAGCAAGGTATCAGGGGTAAAAAGGATGAAAATCACAAATGGGTACTGAAATGGACTCTGCTTCCTATGGAGGTGCTGGGTTGATCTACAATGAAGAAACGGTTTGATTCACTTGCAGTAAGAATCACTCACCGTGTGTCTAAGCATTATACTATCTGCCTCCTGTAGGGTTAGTAAATGTATGATTCCCCTGAGTCTGTGGCACCAAAATCCCCCCTTTCTTAACTGTCAAGGTGTTCTGCCAGGACTGATATCCTGCCAATGGAAATGGAGTGGAAATACACTCTCTGAGAAGAATTTGGTTAAAGGCTTGGTCCACCCACACTCAGAAGTTACTAAGAGTGGCAGGTGAACTGGACCTATCCTCATGAGCTAGCACCATATTCTCTCTTCTCCCCAAGTGTGGACTCAGCTAAGTGAACATGATGCCTGGATAAGAAGAGTATAAAATAGGGACAGAAGTTCAGTTACTTATTAAATCTGTCCTGGAATTCTCTCAAAATACCAGGAATAAAGAAAAATACAAAAGTCTCTGGTTTTATCTGGTATTCTAGTCATGGGCTCTTCAGAATAAACAGTAGTGACATGTATGAGAAATCAGGGAATAAATTTCTTTTTTTAAAGGGCAAAACCTCCAGAGAAATTACTCTTCCTATTAAAAATCAAATAACCTCCCTGTGTTGATAATTGTCACAATCAGCACAATCTCTAGATAGGCAGATGTGGAAACAGGTGGGGCCAAGACACTAGCAGAAAGGACCAGGTGAATTTGTGCCATGAAGCTGCCTCTTGCTCTTGTAGTCAAACATGAGAATTTCTCTAACTCCCGCATGGATGTAAAGGAAAGAAGACATAAGCTAACATTTACCATTCATTCTATGCTGGGAAGTGGGAATCCTACAAATAGTGATGGAGGGCAGCATTGGGGAGTATGTTCTGCAAAGGAGAAAGTAGTGGAATAGCAAAAATTTAAAGTCATACAAGCAGCCTCATTTTAATAGGCCCTTTAGCCACTAACACAGAATAATTTCTAGATTCCTTCATCTATTATACAATCTGCAATCCCACAGTACATTTACAGCAGTGCTGGAATATAGTTAGCTATTATCTGTAGATATAAAAATCAGATTATTTCAACATTGGCTTCTGTAGCAATTTCCAAGTCTTCTTTTCAGAAAAACATCTCAGATATCTTTGGAACTACTGAAGTTTGTGTTGGGGGTGCATAAGGTGTTGACATCTTATGACTCTTTGGGTAAGTGGAAGACAGAAAAATAAATAAAGGCTTTGTGAAAAAGTGGGTAGAAGTAGAGCCCAGCATAAAACTTGTTAATACCTTTTTCTTGTGTTCAGTCTAAACAGAGTCTTGGAAAGTGACTATGCAGAAGGAGGACCCTGGAGTTCAAGCTTTCTTCATTTCATAGGCCATTTAAATCTGACAAAATGCAGCATGTCAATCCTGTTTGGATGCTCATTTAAATAAGACTTCAATTGTTCAATAAAATACAAAACAAGACATATTTCAGATAATCAGGAAAACAGCATGATTTTAAGGGGAGAATAATTTGGAATCTCTCATACTTCAGTTTAAGGCCTAACTCCTCTTCTTGCTGTTATAGCTTCGGACTCATAGAAAGTGTCTTAGAACTTTCAGAACCTCAGTTTCCTCTTCTAGAAGGAGAATAACCAAATAGACTAGCTTAAAGGATGAAGACTAAGGCTATAACATATATAAAAATCTGGTGGAGACTGGCATGTCAGCTTCCCAATAAGAATTTTAGGAAAGAACAGCAGACATGAATTTGTGAGGAATTAAATGCTTCAAAATTAAAAATCTTCAAATTGCTTTATCAAAAGATCTGATTACAATAGTCTGACATTTTTTCCAGACTTTCAAACAAAATAGGATCACTTGTTCTATTAATAAATTTTAAGCATTTTCTTTCCTATTAGCCTATTTATAAAAATATAATTAGTTTTTTTTTAAGTTAGTACCTGCTCGTATGTCATCTATATCGGTAGATACTTAAAATGAAAATTTCATTTTGTCAATTAGAAATGCAAGGTTCTTTTAGTCTTCTAACAGATTAGTAACATATTGGTTAGTATATTATAATATGCCTGCATAATGTCAATGTTTGTTGCCACCAAAATTAAAATATCTAGAATGAGAAAACAGAAAAGAACCTAGTTTATAGCAGACAGAAAATTTAGCTTTTAAACTAAAATAAAAGATGCATACTTCTTGTAATTCCATTTATAAAAAGAATCAGAAAACAATGATAACTACAAAATGAGAGGGGGAATTTAATTATTGATATGTGAATTCTGGAAAGAATAAGATAACATTATGTAAAATTTCAATGAAATTGACATTACTTTACATAATGTAAATTATCAAATTGACTCAAGAAGTTTAGGAAAGGTTGAATATGAAATAGCCTAAAAGAAACGGAAGAAGTTGACAAGAAACTTGGTAAGAAGCTCTCACTGTCATCACCAATGTCAATGAACGCTTAAAATTGTAGCATCGAAGTTTTAACTCAGTAACAAAAGATAATTCTATTTTTTTCTAAATTATAAAACAGGTTAACATGTTTCAGAATTTATTCTGTGAGGTTAACTAATCAAAATATAGAGACCTGCAAAGATATTCCTTTAAAAAATACTCAGAAATAAATAAACAAGTCAAGGCTGTGCTGAAAATAATCTACCAAGTTTAAAGAAAATGATAAGAATGGTTCAATATTAGAGTACTGCACTGTCTCAGATGATAGCATAAGTGATTTCACTGAGAAATCCAGGAGCAATCAGAACAAAATGATTTCACCACAACCATCGCTAACTTGACCAACCACCACAAAGTTGTCCAGAGAACTGGACAGTTCGAGCATTTGTCTCCTGAATCATATATCTATGTTCCATGAGGTTATTTCAGTAAGCACAAACATGCTGAAAAATCTCCCATTTTTACAAAGGTCTTTCTAAGGCTCTTAATACTTCTTCACTATCACATCATTTGTCGGCCATCCTTATTGCAAGAGTTCATGAAACATTGTATTGCTTCCATTCCCTCACCTCCAATTTTTCTTCCACATTCATTATAGAGGCTTACATACTTTGCACTCCAATTTTGTGATGGTCACCTCTGACCTTCATTCCAGTCAGTTCAGGAGTCCGTTTTCAGTCTTGCATCTCATTTGACCTCTGAGCGATATATCACTATTGAACATATCCTTCTTCTTGGAACACTTTATCAACATCTTCAGGGGTTTCTCACTGTCTCCTAGGGTTTCTCCTACCTCTGCTGTCTCCCACTTGTAGCTACAAGTTTATTGTCTTTCAACTCTGCTTCACCTTTTAGTGTTCCAGACAAACTAGTGCACGGTGAAGTTGAAGAAGGTTCTTCTCTATGTCCCATTCAGAGAACCTCCCACTATTTAGGTAAGGTAGAGTCATGTGGGTATGAAATAGCTCAGGTATGTAATTTAGATCTTATTACAAGTCCAATTAAAAAAAACTTAGAAGATTTGAAGCACAAAATTGATCAGATCTCATTTCCATTTGTAAAAGATCACTCTGACTACTGTGAGGAGAATTGATATAAAATGTAACATTCTTGTTACAAAGACCAGATGGAGCCTCTTACCATCCTCCAGGAGAGAGAATCTTGGCATACACCAGAGCCTTGTACTAGAGAATATGCAACTGGTCATACTGCAATGTATTTTGAGGTGGAATCCACTGAATTTTCAAGTGGACCAAGCATAAGGAAGAAAAATGCAAACCTGACTCCAATGTATTTGAATAATTGAAGGAAACAGCAGTCATTGACTGAGAAGGGATTGGGTGTTGTTATGGGCTGAATTGTGTTCCCCATATTCATATGTTGAAAGACCAACCCTTCATTCCTTAGAATATGATTGCACTTAGAGAAAGAGCCTAAAAAGAGGTGATCAAGTTAAAATGAGGGTGTTACAATGGGGCAAAATCCAATCGGATTTGAGTCTTTATAAGAATTGGAAATGTGCACACACAGAGAGACACAAGAAGTGCATATGCACAGAGGCAGCCCCATGTGAGGACACAGCAAGAAGGCAGATATCTAGATACCAAGCAGACAGGCCCCAGAAGAGCTGAACCTGCTGACACCTTCATCATGAACTTGAGCATCCAGAACTGTGAAAAAATAATTGCTGTTGTTTAAGACACTCAGTTCATGATATTTTGTTGGCAGCTATAACAAAGAAATTCAGGGGATAGAGAGAAGTTTCTCTTTTAAAATAAGGTTTGGTGAAACCAGAGATAATCGTATAACATCAGGGCATCTACTAGGCCCAAGCAGCTACTCTGTACCTCCATTAAAGCATGGGAAGCCTAGTTACAACTGTTTGACTTTCTACACAGCTGGAGAATATTTGGTCACTGCTATTATATTCCTCCTTCAGCAAATATCTCTATTTATGCCGGGAGAAATAAGAAAACAATTGCTTGGTCAGTTGGAAAAGTCAAAGTTACCTGTAGCAAAGCTTATTGTATTAAGAAGACTTCCTGTAATACAGTGGGACTTTAAAATCTTCATGGAAAGTGTATGTTATACTAAAAATAACATGAATGGATTCCAATTTTTTTGCACCAAAATAAACCCAGACTGACGTGCTATAACATGTCTGAACAGGAGCTAGTTGAGACATCAAGAAAAATAAGAGCAGATTCAAAAGGTCCCCTATGAGAGCAACATGAATTCTTCTAAAATTAAAGAGTACAAACATCAAATTCATGGTGAAACTTGGGTGGAAGAATGTGAAATCAATGATGCTTTCTGAAACACTGATGGGGATAATGGACCAAAACTCAGCAGTTCACAAGTAGGTAACTCATTTCAAGAAGGGATGAGATGATGTTGAACCTAAAGCCCATAGAGATGAGGATTCATATCAAATTGCATGGATAAAATTTATCTTGTTTACACCCTATTAGAAGACAACCAATGACTAACAGTACAAACAACAGCCAACATTACAAAATTCTCAGTTGGTTCCCCTTACCTGATTCTAATTGAATAATTAATGCTAAGTAACTTTTTCACTCAATGGATGCCAAAATTGTGGCAAAAAGATAAGCTACAGACAGAAGCAGAACTTTCCATGAAATTTTAAACAAGGGGGATGAAGATCTTCAAGCATTTCTTCAAGAAATTGTAATGGGAGATGCAACCTGGCTCTACCAGTACAATCCTGAAAACAAATACAGTTAAAGCAATAGCTACAAAGAGGTAGAAAAGTCCAATCAAAACAAAAGTGGTAATAAAAGTGCAAAGGTCATGGCAAGAGTTTATTGGGAAGCATGAGGCATTTTGCTTGTTGACTTCGTGGAGGGCCAAAGAATGATAGTATCTGCTTATTCTGAGAATACTGTGAGAAAGCCAAAGCTTTAGTAGAGAAATGCGTGGGGGAGCTTCAGCAGAGTCCTTCACCACAACAGTGCTCCTGCTCATTTCTCTCATCAAACAGGGCCATTGTGTGAGAGTTCTGATGGAAAATCATTAGGCATCCACCTTACAATCCTAATTTGGTTCCTTTGGATTTCCTTTTGTTTCATAATGTCATAATGCCTGTAAATGACATCCATTATTTTTCAGTTAATAATGTAAAAAAGACATACCAATAGCTGGCATGCTGTTTAAAATGTATGACAATTGGTTGATAAATATTCTCAATATTATCCCTTTATATTGCTCATTAATGATTAGGATTGGGCAATGGTTGAAGCCTGAGTATCAGGTGTTAGAATTGAAACAAACTTCCCAAATGAGACTTTAATTTTGACTCTCTTCCACAGATAACAGGAAATAGAAGGATTAAAGATCCCCCAAAGCTGTTACAGGTCATTGGGAAAATGTAACATTTATGTGTTTATTCAGTTGAGCCTTGAGCAGTGTCTGCAGTGCTTGAATTTGAAAATAAATGTGTCGTGTTTACTTGCATGAAGACCCTTAGTCCATATCCCTCTTACTACTTCTTTTTCTATGTTGATCTCAATTCCATTAAGGATTCAAGCTGGGCCTGAGAGCTCACTGACCCAAGGCGGACCAAAAGTCCTATACACTCACCCCAAAATATTGCAAAACATCAAGTAGGGTAAGGACTCAAATTGCTTATAGGTGCTCAAATCACTACTGTACTTGGTTCTGTGAGAGTGGAAAAAGGCGTGCTGACAGATACAGGATGGAGCCACAAAGGCATGTGAGAGGAAGGAAAGGAAGAGACTCCAAGTCTGCTGCTTCTGTAGACACTGGGAGATGCACTTTAAAGACAGTAGAATCTGAGAGACAGTTTGTTATAATTTCTGTTCTTTTACATTTGCAGAGGAGTGCCTTACTTCCAACTATGTGGTCAATTTTGGAATAAGGGCGATGTGGTGCTGAGAAGAATGTATATTCTGTTGATTTGGGGTGGAGAGTTCTATAGATGTCTATTAGGTCCACTTGGTTCAATTCCTGGATATCCTTTTTAACTTTCATCTCATTGATCTCTCTAATGTTGACAGTGGGTTGTTAAAGTCTCCCATTATTATTGTGTGGGAGTCTAAGTCTCTTTGTAGGTCTCTAAGGACTTGCTTTATGAATCTGGGTGCTCCTGTATTGGGTGCATATATATTTAGGATAGTTAGAGCTTCTTGTTGCATTGACTTCAAACTATACTACAAGGCTACAGTAACCAAAACAGCATGGTACTGGTACAAAAACAGAGATATAGACCAATGGAACAGAACAGAGCCCTCAGAAATAATACCACACATCTACATGCATCTGATCTTTGACAAACCTGACAAAAACAAGCAATGGGGAAAGGATTCCCTATTTAATAAATGGTGCTGGGAAAACTGGCTAGCCATATGTAGAAAGCTGAAACTGCTAAACTTCCTTACATCTTATACAAAAATTAATTGAAGATGGATTAAAGACTTACATGTTAGACCTAAAACCATAAAAACCCTAGAAGAAAACCTAGGCAATACCATTCAGGACATAGGCATGGGCAAGGACTTCATGTCTAAAACACCAAAAGCAATGGCAACAAAAGCCAAAATTGACAAATGGGATCTAATTAAACTAAAGAGCTTCTGTACAGAAAGGAAACTACCATCAGAGTGAACAGGCAACCTACAGAATGGGAGAAAATTTTTGCAATCTATTCATCTGACAAAGGGCTAATATCCAGAATCTACAAAGAACTCAAACAAATTTACAAGAAAAAAAAATCCCATCAAAAAGTGAGCAAAGGATATGAACAGACACTTCTCAAAAGAAGACATTTATGCAGCCAACAGACACATGAAAAAATGCTCATCATCAATGGCCATCAGAGAAATGCAAATCAAAACTACAATGAGATACCATCTCACACCAGTTAGAATGGCAATCATTAAAAAGTCAGGAAACAACAGGTGCTGAAGAGGATGTGGAGACATAGGAACACTTTTACACTGTTGGTGGGACTGTAAACTAGTTCAACCATTGTGGAAGTCAGTGTGGCAATTCCTCAGGGATCTAGAACTAGAAATACTGTTTGACCCAGCCATCCCATTACTGGGTATATACCCAAAGGATTATAAAACATGTTGCTATAAAGACACATGCACACATATGTTTATTGCGGCACTATTCACAATAGCAAAGACTTGGAACTAACCCAAATGTCCATCAATGATAGACTGGATTAAGAAAATGTGGCACATATATACCGTGGAATACTATGCAGCCATAAAAAATGATGAGTTCATGTCCTTTGTAGGGACATGGATGAAGCTGGAAACCATCATTCTCAGCAAACTATCACAAGGACAAAAAACCAAACACCACATGTTCTCACTGATAGGTGGGAATTGAAGAATGAGAATACTTGGACACAGGAAGGGGAACATCACACACCGGGGCTTGTTGTGAGGTGGGGGGAGGGGGAGGGATAGCATTAGGACATATACCTAATGTAAATGTTGAGTTAATGGGTGCAGCACACCAACATGGCACATGTATACATATGTAACAAACCTGCACATTGTGCACATGTACCCTAGAACTTAAAGTACAATTAAAAAAAAAAAAAAGAAGAAGGTAGGATCTGCGCAAAAAACTAAGGGGAAAAAAGCCTTTTTGGTTGCTCTAGTCATCCTTTCTTTTTCCTTTTTCTTTTTAGAGACTGGGTCCTGCTCTTTTGCTTGGGCTACAGTGCAGTGGCACAATCCTGGCTCACTGCAGCCTCAATCTCCTGAGTTCAAGTAATCCTTCCAGCTCACTATTCCAAGTCACTAGGAGTACAGGCACACCAACTGGAACAGGATAAATTTGTAATTTTTTGTAAAGACAAGGCATCTTAATATGTTGCACTGGAATTCCTGGCATCAAGCATTCCTCCCACGTCGGCCTCCGAAAGCAGTGGAATTACAGGCATGAGCCATCACGCCAAGCATGTAGATGTTCTTTTTACCTGAGCGTCATTGTCCTGCACTCTATAAATCCCCAATCAGAAGACAGCAGAGGCGCCTGACTACTGTGATAGCTTCTAATAAGAAGGTGTCAAACTCTGCTGTTCCTGTAGGAAGAAAAGTGCCTGAGTTCAATTGATGTGGTTTCAGCCAACAGTACACAAAAGAAAAAAGATAGAAATACTTCATAAATTGGGCCCTCAGGACATATTTGATGCACTGTCTTGTGTGGTTTTCACATCTGAATGTATGGTACAATATTAAATACTTATAATATTATCTCATAAGCACCAGAGAGAATCACCCAGGCACAAGCTCCAAGTAGAAAAATGTTAATGGGACAAATCCTTCTGGCATGTGAACCAGCGGGTGGATTATGATGTAGCATGAGTGCCTCTGCCTTCCAATGTTCAAAGCTTGCCTTATTGAACTTTTTGTGTATTGCAAACAGAGCAAATGCATGTGTGCAAGACAAAATAGAAAGTCACTCAGTACATTAAAAAAAACAGAAATAATTGACCAATTATTAAAGAATGAAACAATCAAGAGATGACAACTTTGAAGCAACTTGGAATTGAAATGATAAGATTTTAAAGCAGCTGTTATAGCCATTCTTTAAAACATCAATATGTGCACTTTAAAAATAAATGAAAAAAAACTTCTCAGCAGAGAAAAAGTAAGTATAGAAGTTAATAAAATAGAAACTTTAGAACTGAGATATATAATGTATAAAATTTTAAAAATCATTGTGTGTAATCAACAGCAGAAATAAAATGATAGAGGAAATACTCCGTGTTTTTGAGGTTGGATTAATAGAAATTGTACACTCTGAACAACAAAGGGTAAAATAATTGAAAAAAATTTTACATTGTGTCACAAATATGAAAGGCTATAACAAATGATGTGATATTCATGCATTCTGAGTTTCAGAAAAAGAGAACAATGAGGATGGTATTGAAAGAGGACTCAAAGATAGAATGGCCAAAAATTCCCCAAACTTGCAATGGGCATAAACCTGCAGATGCAAGAAATTGAGCAAATCCCGACCAAAATATACCCAAGGAAATGTATGCCCAGCAGCTCTGTAGTAAAATTTCTGAAAATTAAAATGAAGAAAATGTTTTCAAAGCAGCTAGAAAGAAATACTACCATAGTTATAGGAATGTGAATGTGAATAACAGTGGCGTTACTACCAGAAACCAGAAGAAACAGAAGAATGTAGCTCAAATATTTGAAATGCTGAAAGAAAAAAAAGGCCAATCAGAGGTTTATGTCCAACAAAACTATCCTTCAATGAGACAGAAATCCAGTTATTCTCAAAAGAATGAAAAGAAAAAAAAAACCTAAGAGAATTTGTTTCCAACAAACCTATTTTTAAAAAAATGGCTCAAGGAAGTTCTCTAAACAGAAAAGAAAGAATAGAGAAGAAATTTTTGTAACATCAAAAATGAAGCAAAAAAAGAAAAGAAAAGAAAGAAACAGAAAATGGGGGAAAAAAGTAGGTAAAAACAAAACATCTTCCTTTTCTTCTCAAGTTTTTTCATGAATTTCAAATGGCTCAACTGGCTATTGCTAGTGTTGAAGAGGAAAGAGGTCCAGGGAATGCGGCAAAAAAATAAGATTCTTCTCTAGAGCCCCCAGAAAGAAACTCAGCCTTGAGACCCAGTTCGTATTTCTGAGCTGCAAAATTGAAAGTTAATAATGTCATGTTGAAGCATAAATTATAAAATGTACTGTGGTGCTAAATGTATGTAGAGATATATTTAAGATGATTATATTACAAAAAGGAGTGGGTTAACAACAGGGATGTAAAGTTTTCATATTTCACTCCGGTAGGGTAAAATGTGCACATCACCAGATTGTGACAAGCTGTGTATATGTAATGTAATACCTGGAGCAACCATTAAAAATGCTGTATAGAGAAAGACACTCAAAAGCTTTGCAGATCAACTAAAATGGAATCAAGAAACCTTTTCAAGGAATCCGTAGAAGATAGGGAGAAAGAAAACGATCAAAAAGAGCATAATTATAAAATAAACAAAAATAGCTCTATGTTATTAACAATTACATGAAATGAAAATGGTAATTGAAAGTAAATTTCTGCCATTTCAGTTTTTGACCTACACTATTGTGTAGATACATAATTTAAAGTACAAATATTGGCATTACAACTAATTTGACATAAAGTCATTCATATCCTCGTGCAAATATCTGGAAGACGCCTGGGCCACTCTCTCCACCTGCCCTGAGCCAAACCAGTTCCGGGGAGTAAGATGTCCGTCCCGCGTGTGCTATGACGATTAACGGCCTCCCAGAGACACACCCTTCCTAATTCCCAGAACCAGTGTGTATGTTAACTTACATGACAAAGGGGTATTAAGTTTGTTAATCAATTGACCTGAATTTAGAGAGACTTTACTGGATCATCCAAGTACACGCAATGTAATCACAACATCCTTAAATGTTGAGGAGGGAGGCAGAAGAGCCAGTGCCAGGGTGATGTGACGTGATGTGATGGGAGGCTCATCTGGCTATTGCTGGCATTGAAGATGGAAGAGGGCCCAGGAATGTGGGCAAGAAAATGAGTTCTGCCCTGGAGACTCCAGCATGAAACTCAGCCTTTCCACACGGATTTAAGCCAGGGAGACTCATTTCTGACTTCTGAGCTACAAAGCCACTCACTCTGTGGTAATGAGTTATTTATTGCAGCAATAGGAAAACTAATGTACTTTCCAAACATTCATTTCATGCTTTTATTGTGGCCGCTATAATGTGTTAGTGCCAGTTTATAAAATATTAGAGAGGAATAAAATTATCATGGCTATTAACACAAGGCAATAAGCAACATCTTTCCTCATAAAGTAAAAACCACTCTCAAAATTTCATTCCAATGAATAATTATTGAGCCCATATTCAATGGAGAACAGCTAATAATTGTCCTTCCTTCATGCTGGTACAATTTCCTCCCCTCAGCCAGGACCTATGCCTCCTTTGTGCATATCCTATGCTTCTCTAGATTTCTACAATTATTCCATCTTCTGTAATTTAGTGGTTGTCTTGTCCTACAGCTCAGAATCTTCTTAGAAAATGGAGGATAGCAGGAGGACACTCAGGGTTGATAAAAAAAGTGCTTCATTTTCTAAGTTAACAAGTTAACAAAAACAACAGGGAGAAAAGATGTCGTCTTTAACCTCCATGTTAGATTTTATAGCTTATAGCAACTGGGAAGTTTTAAGTTTGGAATCATTTTATGGGAGATTAAAATAACCCCATTTGAAATTGCATGAATTATCTAGTAAGATAATCAGGGAAAAAGAGATGAAAATTACAAACCAGTCCTGGAATGGACTCTGTTTCCTGTGGAGGTGCTGGGTTGATCTTCAATTAAGAAATGCTTTGATTCACTTTAATAAGAATAATTCACTATGTGTCTAGCATTCTGTTGTCACCTTCCCATAGTCTTAGTAATTGTAGGATTTCTCTGAGTCTGTGGCACAAAAACACTCCTTTTCCTAACTACCAAGGCCCTTTGACAGGGTTGATATCCTGACAATAGAAATGGAGTGTAAATTCACTCCCCAAGAAGGATTTGGTAAAAACACTTGGTCCATTCACACTCAGAAGTTCCTAAGGGTGGCAGGTGAACCAGACATGTCCTCATGTACTAGCACCATATTCTCTCCTCTACCCAAGTGTGGATTTAGCTAAGTGAACATGATGCCTGGGTAAGAAGGTACAAAATGGAGGCAGAATTTCAGAGTTTGACTTACTAAATCTGTCCTGGAATGTCTCCCAAGAAAGACCAGGAATAAAGAACAAATACAAAAATCTATGGCTGTACCTGGTGGTCTAGTCATGAGCTCTTCAGAATAAACAGCAGTGGCATGTACTAGAAATCAGTGAATAAATGTCTTCATTTAAAGGGTAAAGCCTCAGGGGAAATTACTCTTTCTCTTAAAAATCAAAGAACCTCCCCGTGTTAGTAATTGTCACATCTCTGGATGGTGTGAAAACAGGTGTGGCCGGGACACTAGCAGAAATGCCCAAATGGATTTGGGCCATGAAGCTGCCCCTTGCTCTTGTAGTCAAATGTGAGATTTTCTCTGACTCCCCCACTGGTTGTAAAGGAAGGAAGACACAGCTAACATTGACTATTCACTCTATGCTGGGAAGTGAGAACCCTACAAATCCTGAAGGAGTGGAGCATTCCACAAGGAGTATGTTCTGCAAAGGAGAAACTCACGGAAGAGCAAGAATTTGACATAATACAACTACTTTCATTTCAGTAGGCCCTTTGGCCACCAATAAAATATGACTTCTAGATTCCTCCATCTACAATCTGCAATCCCCAGTACATTTAGAGAAGTGCTGGAATATACTTAGCCATTATTTGTGGATGTAAGAATCAGATTATTTAGAAATTTGCTCCTGTAGGTATTCCCAAGCCTTCTTTTCAGAAGAAGTCTCAGATATTCCTCAGGCTGTTAAAGTATGTTTTAGGGGCCCGAAAGTCTTGAAATCTTATGGCCCCATGTGTGAGTGGAAGATGGAAAAATAAGTAAGGGCTTGAGTGAAGGAGTGGGCAGAAAGAAGACCACATTTTTTCTTCTGTTCAATCTAAACAGGGTCTTGGAAGGGGCCTATGCAGAAAAGGGCCCCAAAATTCAAGCTTCATTACCTTCACAGACCAGTCAAATCTGACCAAAGGCAACAAGTCAATCTTGTTTGGATGCTCATTTAAATAAGCCTTCAATTGTTGAATAAAAATGTAAAAAGGCACGTTTCATACAATCAGGAAAACTGGTATATAAACTAGGTTTAGCTATAAAATAATTAGTATAAGATACATTTAGAATCATTTTATATCTTATCATAAACTTGCGTTTCTGTCTATATCTGTTTAGTAAAAGACACAAAAGGTTTTGTATAATACAGAGAGATTTGTTTTGGCAGCTCTAAAGATGGATAAGTGATAGACTTGAAACTATGTATGTTTGCTATAGAAAACCATCTTTGTTAGCCTATTAGAGTATAAAAAAGTATTTGTCACTTAAAATTGTCTCCAGAGTTGCAGAGGCAGGTTGAGTTTACTCAGTAACCTTGTGAAAACTAACCATCTGATTATGAACTCATAGTCACGTTCTATTTAATGCAATCAGCAAAGAAAGGACAGCAGATTCTCATGCTAAAATTGGGAATACAGGTAATAATAGTTTGACTTGTAAAATAACTTGAATACACTTACAAAGAAAAAGGAATAAGCAATAGGACAATTTATAGAATTGTTTTAAAGTGTAATAAGGAATTTGTCTCTTTATCCTAAGGGTATTGTAATACACACTTCATTGAACACATGTACTGATTTTTGCTTTTTCCCAATGTCCCAATAAACTTACAATAAAGAAACAAAAAGGAAATTAATACCTAAGGGCAAGGAGAATGAAAAAAGAGATGACGGTACACAATAAATGTAGACAAAATTGTGGAATTGAAATGATGAAAAATAACTGAGTTCATGAATCAACCGAAACCAGACAGGTAGAAAGGACAGTGGTGCACTCAATTTACACAGGATCACCTGGAAAATTGGCTCTATTTGAATGTTGCATTTTCCCATCCAGAAATTTACATGTACACAGGTTTTAGTATATATTCTGCATCAATGTTTAGTTATTCTTCTTCAATTGAATCCTGTCCATTTACTGTTATTGGATCCTAAGGATTTTAAGTTGTTCTAATGAATAAGGTCATTCTCTCCTATTCTCTCTCTCTCTCTCCCTCTCTCTCTCTTTCTCTCTCTCTCTCTGTTGTATTTCCTATGCTGATTCCTATAAAGTGTATGGCTTTGGGAAAGGCAGTCAATGATATTAAGATTTTATTTTTTCCTGTGAAAAATGAAAATAAATGCAAGAAATCCTCAAACACTATTGTAAGGACTAAAAGAGCAAAGGCATCTGAAACATCACATAATAGAAAGAGATAATCAATAAATCTTTAGCTATATAACCATGCACATATAGAAATTAAAATTATGATAGAGATAGCAATCCAATCACTAAGGAAAACTTGGTTATTTCATATTTTTTGGGACAATAATGTATCCAATTATTTTAAAAACAAATTTTAGATCTCTGTCTCACAGCAGGGGCGTCCTCACAGCACGTGGCAGTTTCCTTAGAGAACAAGATGGGGTTGCAAGGCATTTTTATCATCTAGATACAAAAGTCAGAAATACCACTTCTGACCTACTCTATTGATCATGGCAGTAACAAAGTTCCACCTACGTTCAAGGGCATAAAAACAGATCTCACCACTTCAACAGAAGACGTCAAGGTCCCACTGTAAGAAGAAAACATTAGAGGAAGGATACTGTTGTGACCATCTTTGGAAAATACATTGTGCCACACATCCCAATTTCCAAGATGCTAAATATACACAAATTGCATTTGGAAATTTAAAAATTACAGTAGTGATTTATGATTCTTATGCAAGAGGGACAAAATTGTTTTTGTCAGAGAAAAAAATATCTTTTTAAAAAGTGAGTCATTGATTAATCACATTAACAAAATTCCTCTTTTAAATGTCTCAGTTTATCTTCTTTGTAAATATACATAAAATATGATATTACATGTATATGGCTTTGTATTTCTTATAAGTTGTGATTGTATTTCTGTGTGAACTGAAAGGATGTGTAAATGAAAGTTTCAGAGCAACCCTTGACATTGTTATTACACTGGTAAACTGAGGCTACAGACACGTGACCTTAGGCTGATGAGCTGCACCCCAACCACAGAGAAGGAACACCAGCTCTGAAGCCAGGACATAGGAGAAACTCTCATGCAGAGGACTGAAAGCTGTGCAAGAGGGACATAAATTTATGCTGCCATAGACAATTCTCTGACCAGTCTCCTTCCCTCTTAGATTCTTAAAATTTTACACATTTTACAAATATTATCACTTATACTGATGATTATATTTGAAATGTATTTCAAAAGTTGAGGCAATTGTATTTGCTAATGGCCAGTGCCTGGGGGGAGTGAGGATTTCTGAATAATGGGGTAAACACCTGTCACAAATTAATTGTGATTACAAGAATCAAAGATTAGTCTATTTGAAAGGGCACCCACAAATTTTGCCAATGCTAATATGTCTGCAGAAAAAGGCATGTAGCATGGATTAAGAAAGCACATACAGCATCGACATTGACAGGGTCTTGTAATTAGAAAGAAAGGAGTTAATCTGTATGAGGACCTTTATATGATGGCAAGGGCGAAAGCAGAATACTAGAAGTCTTATAAATATGCTCATGATTATGATTTAAAACAAATTTACTTACTCAGGAAAAAATATTTTTTTTCTCACCTCACTCGTGAAAATCTCAGGAAAATTTAACCTTAAATATCTCCTAATACAGGAACTTATGTTTGTTCTCTAGACCTCATTCCCTCTCACTTTCTAGTAATAAAATGCATAAATGAAGAGCAAGTCACTAGTGTAGTACAGTAACAATAACTCAACTCTGATAACTGCCTTCCATTCCACTTACTACCTTTATACAAACCCAAGCATGCACCTAAGTCATTCTCATCTAGAAAATTAAGATAATAATAATGAAGTCATATCTCCCCAATAAGATGGCTCTAAAAATTAAATGGCATATAGTAAATGCTTAAGAAATGTTTTCTGTCCGGGCGTGGTGGCTCACGCCTGTAATCCCAGCACTTTGGGAGGCCGAGGCAGGTGGATCACGAGGTCAGGAGATCTAGACCATCCTGGCTAACACGGTGAAACCCTGTTTCTACTAAAGACATACAAAAAACAAAATTAGCTGGGCGTGGTGGCGGGCGCCTGTAGTCCCAGGTACTCGGGAGGCTGAGGCAGCAGAATGGCGTGAACCCGGGAGGCGGAGCTTGCAATGAGCCGAGATCGCGCCACTGCACTCCAGCCTGGGCGACAGAGCGAGACTCCGTCAAGAAAGAAAGAAAGAAAAGAAAAGAAAGAAAAGAAAGAAAGAAGGAAAGAAGGAAAGAAGGAAAGTAGGAAAGAAGGAAAGAAGGAGAAATGTTTTCTATTATAATCAGTCTTGGTTAGTATAGGTGGAAAGAATATAAATACACTAATTGTGAAAACGTATTTATGAGGCTTCAATATCAATTTTAAAAAATAAAATCTATCATACTAGTGTAACCAAAATTTTTAGTCAAGTTAAAGCAAAGTTGAATTCTCAGAGACTATTGTGGTTGTTTGCTTCCTATATTATCAGAATGTTTAGTTTATGGAATGAACACAATCGTTCTTCCTATTCACATGAACTCCTCCCAGACCACAAGAACTCAATGCAATTCACTTTTTCTCACGAGAAGTTCATTCACTGTGCCAACGTTCATCTCTCCTGATAAATCGCCCGGAAGTATTTCAGACAAACTAGTCCGTGGTGAAGCTGAAGAAGATTCTGCTTTCCCTTCCATTCAGAGAACTTCCTGTTCTTCAACAAAAGAGAGATGTGTGGGTGTGAAACAGCTGAGGTATGAAACTTGAATCTTATTACAAGTGCAGAATGAAAAACTTAGAGGATTTGAAGCACAAAAGTGCAATGATCTAATTTATACTTTAAAAAGGTTACACTGACTGTTAGGAGGAGAACTGATATGAAATGTGCTGGGTGAGGAATGTTACCAAGACCAGCTGGAGCTGTTAAAGTCATTCAGAAGAGAGCATCATGGACTGAACAATTGCCTTCTAGTAAAGATTATGCAAGTGATCATATTTGAAATGTATTTCAAAAGCTGAGGCAATTGGATTTGCTAATGGCCAGTGCCTGGGGGGGGTGAGGATTTCTGAACAACTGAGTGAACACCTGTCAGTGACTGAGAAAAGATTGGTAGTTGTTATGAGAGCTGAAGGCTCCTGTATAGGAGTTGCCTGGCCTCATGCATTCTCTGGCTTCTCTCCTATTATCGTAGTTGAAACCTCCCTACCCCTATCTCTTACCTTCCCTCTTGATTCTGAACCACATTGCCCAATCAAGAATTTTGCTTCTGCATGTGATCCTTTGCCTTCTGATTCTCACACCTATGCTCTATGGGATTATTTCAATCAGCAAAAGCCTGCTGAAACATCACCCATTTCTACAGAGGTTTTCCTAAGACTCTTAGTGCTTTTTTTCTACCATATCATTTGTCTGCCATTTTTATTGTAAAAATTCTTGAAACATACATATGTGATTATTTCCCCATCCTCTCACCTTCAATTTTTTCTTACACACATTATGCTTTTGTTGTTTCCACTCTAAGTCTGTCAAGGTTATCTACTGCCTCCATTCCACTCATTTCAGGAGTCAATTCTCAGTCCTACATCTCCTGTGACCCCTCAGCAGTTTAACACCATTGATCCTACCCTTCTTTTGGGAATGCTTTACCAATATCTTAGGGACCTCCCACTCTCTCCTAGGGTTTCTCCTACCTCTGCCTCTTCCCTCCTACAACTACAAAGTTACTCCTCTTCCAGCTCAATTTCGTCCTAGTAAATAGCATCTACATTCATCTAGTTAATTAAGCCAACTAAAATTTATTCTTGAGTCTTCTCTTTTCCTATTACATCACATTACATCTAGTCAAATGAGCTATGTTATCATGAAGTTCAACCTTCAAAATAATTTCCTACTGCAGCCAATTTCACCACTTTCATTTCTATCAGCCCATCTAAGCAAGCCTCATCTGCAGTTTACACCAAATAGTGGTTCTATTTATTTCTCCACAGTCAATTCCCCACAGTAATAATTTAAAAATTATGTTACTCTTCTATGTTTTCCAGTTGATTGCCACCACTTTTACTCAATAAGAACAAAATCCTAATTTTAACTATGGCTGAAGTCGTATGTATTGAGCCCTAACTGTCTCTGGGACTGGGGACTGCCCCATACTTAATTCATTCTGCTATGGCCACACAGGTAGTAGTCTTCTTTTTAAGGCAGAGGTGGGGGAGCAGTATGTCAAGATTTTCTGTTTATTTTTTTAAATTTTATTTGCCAAAAATATGTGTTACAAGTTCAATTTTGTTACATAGATTACATAGAGCTTAAGTCACGGTATTCATCACTATAATGACAAACAATGTATTTACTAATTGATATCTCACTATTCAACCCCTCTTCCCCCTACACTTCCAAGTCTTCACTGTCTATCATTTCACTCTGTACATCCATGCAAACACATTTTTTATCAACCACTTGTGAGTGAGAGCATGCTATATTTTATTTTCTGTATCTAGCCTGTTTTTCTTAAGAAAAATGACCTCCAGTTCCATCCATATTGCTGCAAAATATGTGGTTTTATTCTGCCTTCATGACTGAGTAGTATGGCATTGTGTACATATAATCACATTTTTCATCCAATGATTCATTGATGGGTACTTTGGTTGATTCCATATATTTGTCACTGGTAATGTTGCTACAATAAACGTGCAAGGTATGTATTTGATATACTGACTACCTTTCCTCTGGGGAGATGGGGTGTTGCCTAGTAGTAGCGTTGCTCAGTGGAAATGCAGTTCTAGTTTAATTCTTTGAGAAATCATACTGTTTTCATTAGAAGTCCTACTAACTTACATTTCCGCCAAGGGTATATAAGAGTTCTCCTTTCTCTATATCCTTACCAACATCTGTTGTTTTTTGCCCTTTTAATAATAGTCATTCTGACTGAGAGAGGAAAGATGATATCTCATTGTGATTTTCATTTGCACTACTTTAATAATTAGTGATGTTGAACATGTTTTCATTTACTGTTTGCCATTTGTATGTCTTTTTTTTTTTTTCAAGAGGGAGTCTCACTCTGTTACCCAGGCTGGAGTACAGTGGCGTGATATTGGCTCACTGCAACCTCTGCCTCCCGGGTTCAAGGATTTTTTTTTTCTTTGTGATGGAGTTTTGCTCTTGTCGCCCAGGCTAGAGTGCAATGGCACTATCTCAGCTCACTGCAACCTCCGCCTCTGGGGTTCAAGCAATTCTTCTGCCTCAGCCTCCCGAGTAGCTGGGACTACAGGTGTACACCACCATGCCTAGCTAATTTTTGTATTTTTAGTAGAGACAGGGTTTCGCTATGTTGGCGAGCCTGGTCTCGGACTACTGACCTCAGGATCCACCAAGCTTGGCCTCCCAAAGTGCTGGTATTACAGGAGTGAGCCACCGTGACAGCCTAATTTTTGTATTTTTAGTAGAGACAGGGTTTTGCCATGTTGGCCAGGCTGGTCTCGAGCTACTGTCCTCAGGTGATCCGCCCGCCTCAGCCTCCCAAATGTATGTCTTCTTTTGAAAGACATCGATTCATGTTCTTTATCTTCTTCTTAATGAAATTTTTTGTTGTTGTTGAGTAGTTTGACTTTCTTGTATACTCTGCATATTAGTTCCCTGTTGGATACATAGTTTGCAAATATTTTCTCTCATTCTGCAGGTTGTCTGTTGACCTTGTTGATGATTTATTTTTCTGTGTAGATTGTTTTTAGATTAATTAAGGGCCATTTATCCAATTTGGTTTTTGTTGCCTGTGTTTTTCAGGTCTTAGTCATAAGTTCTTTTCTGAGCCAATGTCCAGAAATTTTCTTGTATTATTATATATCCACATTTTACACTTAAGTCTTTAATCAATCCTGAGTTATTTTTCTATATGAGAGATGTGAGAGATAGGGGCCCAGTTTCATTCTCCTGCTTATGAAAATCCAATTTTCTCAGCATCAGATATTGAAACAAGTGATATTTCCCAAATGTACATTCTTATCTGCTTTGTCAAGGATCAGTTGCCTGAAAATATGTTGCTTTATTTCTGGTTCTTTTATTCTGTTCCACTGATCTATATGCCTATTTTCATACCAGTAATATCCTGTCTTCATTACCATAGTCATATAATTTGAACTTAGGCAATGTAACACTTCCCCATTTGTTCATTCTGCTCAGGATTGCTTTGGCTCTTTGGGCTCTTTTTTGCTTCCATAAGTAATTTTGGATTATATTTCTAATTCTGTGAAAAAATGACATTGGTATATTGATAAGGATTGCATTGAGGCTGTGGGTTTCTTTGGACACTATGGATGGTTGGCCTTCTTGACATTCTTTCAACATACCAAGTTTGTTCCTACCTTTATCAAACATGTGTTTGCATTTTATTCAAATGTGTTCAAATCTTACCACATTAAAGCCTTCTTTGGATACACAGAACCCTTTATTCTTCTTAACCTGCTTTATTTATTTATTAAACCGTAGTCACTATGAGATAGCCTTATTCAATATTTCTACTATCTAATATTATCACTCTTAAGTAGTTCCTACCACATTATATCAGGATTGGTTTGTGTGACCAACAAACTGTGGCAGAAATGGTGGTATGTTACCAATGAGATTAAGTTATAAAAGAAACTGTGACTTCATCTTTTGTTTTTCAATTCCCCCCTTCTCTCTGTCTCTCTGTCTCTCTCTATTCCTCTGTCTCTCTCTCTCACACATCACTTGCACTGAGAACACCCAGCTGCCATGTGAAGCTGCTCTATGGAGTGAGTCTCTAAACAGCTCTCTCCTTGGGCACAACAGAGAAGTAGATACATAGAGAGGAGAAGGAGAACTCTCCCACCTCCAATTATTCAGTCCCCTCCTGACCTTTATAACAAGCTCTTCTGTTCTCAAATTGATTCCAATACGGAAACCAGAGTGGTGAGTGACAGGCATGTATCTGCTTCCTCCTAGTAGGTCCCGCTAGAAAGTCAGGTCTCTTCGGTAGTCAAATATTTTTCTTTTTTTAGAATGAGGAGGTTTTCTTTGCTTTGTGTTCATGATTGTATCCTACAATCACCAATGTCAACACTACTGTGTATCTGAATCTACATGTTAATTGTACTTACATTTATTTCCTTGCAAAACTCCCATGTCCAACCACAAAGTTAATAATTATCTGTTTCTCAATTATTTGCTTTGTTTTAAAAAACATCTAAGTCTTCCTTAAACTTCCAACAGACCTGCAAAATCCCTCCTAGTACAATTTTCCTCACTCTCAAATGTCAGATAATTGGCTTTTGTCCTGGAAATTCCCATTTCTCCTTTTTAAGTAGGATAATGTATATCCTGAGTTACTGCCTTGCTCTTTCCTGGTTTTCTTCTTCTCCTGTGAAATACATGCTAGCATAGCTTCAGCATATGAGAAGCAAAATATTTCAAGATTTTTCATGGTGTCAGATGGGTTATGTTATCTTCACACTTAAATGATTACCTGACCGGATATAGGATTCTAGTTTGAGTGTTATTTTTACTTAGAATTTTTAAACCCCTGCTCCGCGGCAGCAACAAGGAACCATCTTGGAAGCAAAGAGAAGCTCTCACCAGACACTGAATCTGTTGATGCCTTAATCTTAGACTGCCTAGCCTACAGAATGGTACGAAACAAATTTCTGTTCTTTAATGATGACCAATGTGTGGTCTTGTCAGAGCAGTAGAAATGAACTAACACAGAAACCCATCTGAGTTCAAATAAGTAAATACACATCTAAAAACAAAAATAAAATGAAACACCAAGAAAACACTGTTGGACTGTCTTCTGACTTCTATTGTTCCATTAAGATTCCGATTCTCAATATCTTTTCTATGACTACTTTTTCAAAGTTGAATCTTCAGGATCTTTCTTATCATTAAGAGTTTATTAGATATAAGTTGATATGGGTTTTTCCCATTTATTGTGTTGGGCACTCTGTATGTCAAGAGGGTCTCCTATCCTGGGTCCTGCACTTTAGAGGGCGCTCTACAAAAACACCATAATCAAAAGCTTTGTTCATTCCTTTTACTCTCATTAGTAAGTACTTTAAAAATTCAGCCATAAATAAAACATAGAAATTATAGGAGTGGATACAGGCTGAACTAAATGCTTTTCCAGGCCTGTGGGAGCAGGTGAAGAATTTGAAAAGAGAATAAATTCACTGTTTCTGCTCTGTGGCACCAGAGAAAAAGTGGAATGTTTCTCTGTAAAGAGAGCAACAAGATAAGACCAAGTACTGCATTATCAAATCCTGGATAACTATCTCCACACACACTACTGAAACAAAGTTGAGAGGAGTAAGGTTGCCTATCCTGTCTGTGGGAGGAAAACGTGGGGGTCCCAAAGATGTCCACATTCTAATGAGTATATTTTATGTAAAGATGAAAAGAAAAACAGGACTGGGGAATTATGTGTTATGATTTAGAAACAAACTTATTTACTCAAGAAAAGAGTTTTTTCTTACCTCAACTGTTAAGGTCTCAGGACAAGTTTTACCTCACCCATCTCTTATTACTTGTACCTGAGTTTATTTTCTGGACCTCATTTCTTCTGACTTTCTTGGGAGTAAATAAATGTATAAGTAAATAGCAAAAAAGTGGTAGAGTACAGTAGGCAAGAACATAGGCTCTGAACTGACTGCCGTCTATACCACTGATTACCATTCTAATAACCTTGGCATGTGCCTCAGTCAGCTCACCTATAAAACTGAGATGGTAGTAAACAGCATTCTTACCTAATAAGCTGGTTCTAAAGATTAAATGGCATACATTAAATGCTTAACAAATATTTTTATTATAAACAATCATGGCTACACTGTGTTCATAGAATAATAATAATATCCTAAAATAATTATGAAATACACCTTTATGAAGATAAACACATTAAAATATGTACACCAGTATCATAATTTTGTAGCCATGATTTTTAGAAAAATCTATGCAAATTTGAATTCTCAGAGACATTTTTGTTTCATTGCTAATTATATCATAAGAATGTTTAGTTGATTCAATGGGCACAGGTATTCCACTGATTCACATGAACTCCTCCCAGACCACAGGGACTCAATGCAGTTCACTCCATCACATCACACGTCCATCCACTCTCTTCATGTTCACCTCTCCTGCAAGACAACCCTTTTGTATTGCAGACAAGCTAGTTCATGATGAAGTTAAGGAAGATTCTCTTTTCTGTCCTATTCAAAGAATCTCCCACTCTTCAAGAAAGAGAAAGTCATGTGGATATGAAGGAGTTGACATATGAAATTTAGAACTTATTACCAGTGCAATAAAGAACACTGGTGTATCTGAAGCACAAATGTGATATGATCTAATTTTCATCTGTAAAAGGTCGCTCTGGCTATTGTGGAGAGAGCTGATATGGGATGTACCAAGAATGTTATCAAGACCTGGCTAAGGTTCTTAACATCCTCCTGGAGAGAGAATCATGGCATGAACCACAGCCCTGTAGTAGAGAATATGCAAGTGTTCATATTGTGAGGGATTTAGAGGTGAGCCCACTGAATTTGCTCATGGACCATGCCTCAGTGAGAGAAAGACAGACATGATTCCAATATATTTAAACAACAAAATGAAACTGCTGTCATTGACTGAGAAGACATTGGGTAGTGTTATGGGCTGAATTCGTTTCCACTTGTTTATATGATGAAAGCCTTCACTCCTGGCTTCTCAGAATATGACCATATTTGGAGGTAAGGACTGAAATGTGTGGATTAAGTTAAAATGAGGCTGTTATGGTGGCACATAGTCCCATCTGATAGGTGTCCTTATAAGAAGAAGACATTTGCATACACAGAGAGACACCAAATGTGCACATGCACCAAGGCAACCCCTTTTGAGGACATAGCAAGAAGGCAGAAGTCTAGAATCTAAGGAAACAGGCCTCAGAAACACTGAACCTGTTGACACCATGATCATGGTGAAACTGTGAAAAAATGAATTTTTGTTGCTTAAGACACCACTCTTTGGTAATTGCTTAGGTAAGTATAACAAAATAATCCGGAGGAGAGAAGGATTAGAATGTTGAAATCAAGAACATGACTTCAGACATCTTAAGTTTGCTACCATTTTAGAACGCAAGTGAATTACTGAGGACTTTGAATCATCTCCAGGTGCCTGAGCTGCTGCTAGAGTATAGTTCTTGCTTTACCAACCCTATCTCTGTCTTTCGGCTCTTTGGTAACCTCTGTTTTAATTGTTTCCCATGAGTTTATAGCTGATGTTTGTTCTTTCCTGATACACCCATCCCTTTCACTCTTTGCAAGCATAGAAGAAGGTCAGGAAAAGGCCTAAACTGATCAATATTTAAAAGCATCTCCTGCTTTCTTCCTGTATTCACAAGACAAGGAGAGCAAGGCACATGTGCCCTGCACTCCACTCTGTTCCTTCTCTGACATTTTTTCCTACTTGAAGGGCTACCATAAACTATGTATGCTGGACTGAACATCTGTTTTCTACTGCCAAGTAATATCTGGTGAAACCAGGTACAAGATATCCCAAATAGAACAGAGTACATTCTATGCCCAAGCAACAACTCTCTGCTTCAATTAATACACATAAAGCACAGTTACAACTGTTTCAGTTTCCACATATACAGATAATATTTGACAAGTGATAATATATTCCCCCTTCAGAACATGTCCCTCCTTATGCCAGGGAAAAAACAAAAAAACCAAGAGTCTGCCTAGTCACCTAGAAATTGCAAAGGTATCTATAGCAAACCTTGTATTATGAAATCTTCCTGTAATATGTTGGGTCTTAAAAATTCATGAAAAATGCGTATTGTATTTAAACAACTATGCATGGATTTTAACATTTTTTTGAACCAAAATGAACTCAGACTGTCTTGTTATAACATGTCTGAACAGGATGTACTTCATAGCATTAAGAAGTCTAAGACAGAAGTTGAAAAGAGCCCATATAAGACCAACATGAACTTTGCACAAACTGTAGCAAATACCTACATCAAATTCCCGGTGAAGCTTGGGTGGAAGAATGGTGAAATCACGAATACTTTACAAAAAGTTTATGGGGACAATGGCCAAAAAAACCAGAAGTTCACAAATAGATAACTCATTTTAAGAAGGGATGAGATGATGTTGAACATAAAGCCTACATCGGCCAACCACTCATATTAATTTGCAAGGATAAATTATCTTGCTTATACCCTAATAAAAGAGGACTGGTGATTAACAGTACAAACAATAGCCAACACTGCAGACTTCTCAATTGTTTCAGCTTATATGATTCTAACTGCACAACTAAAGTTGAGAAAAACTTTCCATGCAATGAATGTCCAAGCTCTTGCACCAAGAGCTACAGACAAGAACAGAACTTTCCCTGAAAAAGTAACTATCAAAAAAGTGGTATCAAGATCCTGAAGTACTTTTCAAGGAATTGTAACAGGAATTGAAACATGGCTTTACCGGTACAGTCTGAAAACAAAGCACAATCAAAGCAATGGCTACCAAGAGGTGGAAGTGGTCCAGTCAAAGCAAAGGTGGATAGGCAAAGGGCAAAGGTCAGGGCAAAAGTTTATTTGGGAATGTCTCCGTGTTTTGCTTGTAGAGTTTCTGGAGGTCCAAGGAATGACAATAACTGCTTATTATAAAAATGTCCTGAGAAAGTTAGCCAAAGCTTTAGTAGAAAAATGCCTGGGAAAGCTTCGTCAGAGTCCCTCACCACGACAGTGCTCATGGTCATTTATCTTATGAAACAAGGGAAATTATGTGAGAGTTCTGATGGAAAATCATTAGGCATCCACATTACAGTTTCATTTTGGCCTCTTTGAACTTCTTTTTGTTTCTTGTGTTTTCATGATGGTATATATTGTCCTTTTGCTTCAAGTTACAGAATTCCCTTAGTCATTTTGTTGTAGGGCAGGTCTAGTGGTAATGAATTCTCTCAGGTTTGGAATCTCAGGGAAAAACTTTATTATTATTTCATTTTGAAGGTTAGCTTTACTGGAGATAGTATTGGTGGATGGCAGAATTTTTTTTAACACTTTGAATATGTCATATCATTCTCTCCTGGCCTGTACAGTTTCTCCTGTGAAAATTCACTCCTAATCTGATGAGGCTTCCCTAATATGTGACTTGTCGCTTTTATCTTACTGTTCTTAGAATTTTCTCTTTGTTTTTGACTGTTGACATTTTGACTCTTATGAGCCTTTGAGAAGGCCTTTTGGGGTTGTGTCAGCTTGGATATATTTGAGGTCCTATATATGGATGTTCTGATCTCTTGCTAGACTTGACAAATTTTTAGCTAATATTGTGTTTACAATTTTTTCCATGGCTTTGTCTATCTCCTCTTTCTGGAATACTCAAAATCAAACATCTGGTCACTCCATGGTGTCTTGGGAGACATTGGTTAAATTGTGGATATGATTTTAAATGACCTAAATTTTGATTCATTTATCACAAGAAATCTGAAATTTCAGAAAGTCACGAGGGAGATTGGTTAGAGAGTTGTATACCAAAAGACAAATGTGTATATTATATGCACTGCTATTAGGCTTCTGCCTGGGAGCATCTCCCATGTCCTGGCCCCAGAGCTGGTGTTACTTTGTCAGTGGTTGGGGCTGTAGAAGGAGACAGTGCTCACTAGCCTAAAGTAAAGTGTCTAGCCTCAGCTTACCACTGTTTTAGCAATGTCAGGGGGTGTTGTGAAACTTTTAATTACTCAATTTCAAATTTTATGGAAAAATACAATCATACCTTCTTTTATATGGGATTAAAAGCAACACAAATCTTCCTCATATTGTTATAAAATTATATAAGAAGCAGGTAAGTGTGCATTTTTAAAAGGGGATTATTTTCAAGTAACTAATGACAGATTCACTTTTCTTTTAGGGGAACATGTAGCTTTTCTCTCGGAACAGGGTCTTCTCTTCTGCTTAAGAACATTTATAATAAATTCTGCCATAGGTTTCTTACCACATTTGTTGATTTTTAGATGCACATGCTTACATTTTTAGCATCTTGAAATTTGGAACGTGTGGCAGATCATACCTTCCAAAGATGGCCAGAAGATTCTCTCTCACCTCATGCTTTCTGACTACAATGGGACCTTGATATTCTCCCTGCAACTGGTGACATCTGAGTCCTCCCCCTTGAACCTCAGTGGACCTTTATAACTGCTTTGACCAATAGAGCATGTAAGAAGTGATGCTTAGTAACTTTTTAGTCTAGATCATAAAAATGCCATGTAATTTAGACTTGTTCTCTCAGAAATCAGTCCACCTGCTGTGAGGAAGCACATGCTGTGAGGTAGAGATCTAAAATTAGTCTGTAAAATAATTGGATATTGAATTGTCCCCAAACAACATGGAATGACCGAGTTTTCTTCATTGGTTGAATTGCTTCACTATCATACAATAAATTTTCATACATATATGGGTATATAGCCAAAGATGTAATGATCATCCCATTGTACCTAGAATACTAATAATGTTTTATATCATTGGCTCTTTTATTCCTACAGTAGCCCTTTAATAATTCCTTGCATTATGTTTACTCTTCAGATGAAAAAACAAAAGCTCAATATGATTGCCTGACATTTTCAGTCATATACCTGGTGAACATCAGTCTGCTTGGTTAAATGTATTACTGAGTAATTAATTTTTTATAGCTCTGTAAAGGGAATTTCATAGCTGATTTTTCATTCCTGCTGGGTTATTGCTAGTATATAGAAATGCTACTAATTTTTGCATATTGATATTTTATCCTGCAATGTTATTGAACAGTCCTAAATTTTTTTGGTGAAGTTTAGATTTTTCTTTTTTTATGTTAACAATTTTTTTAACTTTTATTTTAAGTTCAGACGTACAACTGTATGTTTGTCAAATAGGTAAACCTGTGTCATGAGTGTTTGTCGTACAGATTATTTCATCACCCAGGTATCAAGCCTAGTACTATTAGTTATTTTTCTTGATCCTCTTTCTCCTTCCACCCTCTACCCTCTGAAAGGCCCCAGTGTGTTTTTCCTAATATAAGACTATGTCGTCTGCGAACAGGAACAATTTAACTTCCTCTTTTCCAATTTGGATGGCTTTTATTTTTTTGGCTTGCCTGATTCTTCTCACTAGGACATGACATAAATAAAATGTTGACTGAGTGGTGTCTTATTTCAGTTTTTAGAGAAATGGCTTTCAGTTTTCCCCATTCTGTATGTTAGGTGTGAGTTTGTCACACATGGTTACATTATATAGAGGTATATTCCTTCTTTGTGTAGTTTGTTGGGAATTTTTATCATAAATGGATGCTAACTTTTATCAAATGCTTTTTCCTACATCTATTCATATGCTTATATGGTTTTGTCTTTATTCTGTTAATGTGATGTACCACATTTATTGATTCATGTATGCTGAACCATTCTTGCATCCCTGGGATAAATACCACTTGATTATTGCTAATTATCTTTTTGATGTGTTCTTAGATTTGGTTTTCTAACATTTTGTTGAGGATATTTGTGTCTGTGTTCATCAGAAATACTGACCTCTAATTTTTGTTATAGTTATAGTTGTTGTGTTCTTGTGTGTTTTTAGCATTGGGGTATTCCTGGCATTGTAAAATTAGTTAGGAAGTATTCTCTCCTCTTAATTTGTTGGAATTGTTTGATGAGGAATGCTTTTCCTTTTTCCTTATAAGTTTGGTAGAATTCGTCAGTGAAACCATCTAGGCCTAGACTTTGCTTTGTTGGGAGATTTCGTTTTTATTACTGATTCTATTTCTTTACTCATTATTAGTCTGTTCAGGTTTACCCTTCTTTCCTAGCTCATTTTGTGTGAGTTGTATATGTCGGGGAATTAATCTTTTTCCATGGTGTTCAATTTTAGTGTAGAGTTGTTCAAAACATATGGTTCCATTAGTGTATTATTGTCCAAAATATACAGTTTTATTTCTATGATATAAGTTGTAATATCTTCTTTTTAGTTTCTGATTTTGTTTCATTCAGTTTTTCTGTCTATATATATATTTATATATGTATATATATACAATATCTAATATATATGCATATATATATGTGTGTGTGTATATATATATATATATATATATATATATATATATATATAAAATTCCTAAGTGTCTAGCTAGGCTATACTATATATATATATATAGTATAGCCTAGCTAGACACTTAGGAATTTTATTTATTGTTTCAATAAACCAACTTTTCACTACATTGAGTTTGGGTTTTTTTTTTTTTAGTTTCTAGTTGTTTGGTTCTGCTTTTATTTTTATTATATTTTTCCTTTCACTAATTTGGGGTTCAGTTTGTTTTCAGTTTTCTAGTTCCCTCAGGTGGATCACTGGGTTGTTTAATTGAAATCTCTCCACTTTTGGATGAAAGAATTTATTCATAACATCTCCCCTCTTAGCACTATTTGTGCTGTATGTTGTGTTTACATTGTCATATTTCAAAAACATTTTAATTTTCTTCTAAATTTCTTCATTGAACCAGTGGTTGCTCAGGAGCATGTTGTTTAATTTCCATGTATTTTTACAATTTCCAAAGTTCCTCTTAATATTGATTTTTAGTTTTATCCATTGTGGTATAAGAAAATACTTTAATGTATACTGCTTTTTCAAAATGTACTGAGACTTGTTTTGTGGCCTAACATATGGTCTATACTAGAAAATCTTCCACAGGCTAATGAGAAAAATGGTATGTTTTGCCACTATTAAATAAAAATATCTATAATGTATATTGCGTCCCCTTCTTCTTAAGTCCAATATTTCTTTGTAGATTTTCTGTCTAAATAGTCTGTTTAATGCTGAGAGTCAGGTGTTAAAGTTTACACTACTATTGTATTGGAATCTGTTTATCCTTTTAGATGTCATAATGATAGCTTTATGTATCTAGGTATACTCTAGTGTTGGAGGAATATATTTAGTTTTGTTATATCCTCATGCTAAAGTGATCTTTCTATTCTTATATAATAACCTTCTTTTTCTCTCCTTACTGTTTTTGACATAGAGTCTATTTTATCTGATGTAAATATACCTATTTTGACTTGTTTTTGTTTCTGTTTACATGGAATATTTTCTTCAATCCCTTCACTTTCAGTCTATATGTGTCTTATTAGGTGAAGTCAGATTCTTGTAAGCAGCATATAGTTAGGGTATTTTTTTAAAAATTCACTCAGCCAGTCTATGTCTTTCAAGTGGAGAATTTAATCAATTTTCAATCAAGATTATTATTCATATGTGAGAAATTACTTCATTCATTTTGTTATTTGTTTTTGGTTGTTTTACATATACTTTGTTTCTTTTTCTCTCACTTTTTATTATTGTGGTTTAGTATTTTTCTATAATAGTAAAATTTATATCATTTCAAGTCTTCATTTGTCTGCTGTACTAGGGAGTATTTTAAATTTTTTGTGTTTTCATGATGGTAGATATTGTACTTTTGCTTTCAGGAGCAGAATTCCCTTAAGCGTATCTTGCGGGGCAGTCTTTGTGGTGATGAATTCTCTGTTTTCGCTTTTCAGGGAAAAACTTTATTGTTACTTCATTTTCAAGTTTGCCTCTGCTGAACATAGTGTTCTTGGCTGGCAGATTTTTTTTCTTTGAACACTTTAAATATATGATTTTATCTCTCTTTCACAGTTTATACAGTGAAAATCACTGTTAATCTGATGAGGGTTCCGTTATCATGACTTGATGCTTTTATCTTTTTAGAATTAACGACTTTTGGCTTTTGACTGTTTTACTACTCTATGCCTTGGAGAAGGACTTTTGGGGTTGTGTCAATTTGAGTATCATTGAGGTCCTCTATTTGAATGTCTAAATCTCTTGCTAGACTTGACTTGACAAATTTTCAGCTATTATTTTTTTCTTTTTTTATTTTATTTTATTATTATCATACTTTAAGTTTTAGGGTACATGTGCTTAGTTTAAAATTTTTGTCATGCCTTTGCCCATCTCTTCTTCTTGAGTATTCTGGAATACTCAGAATCAAACCTTTGGTAACTACATGGTATTTTATATTTAATACTGGCTTTATTTGGATGATTTATTATATTTTCTATCTGATTTATTTCAGAAATCTAGTCCTCAAGTGGTGAATTTTTTTCTTCTGCCTTACCTAGTCTATTGTTGAAGCTTTTGAAAATATTTTTTTTTACTGTATTCATCGAATTCTTTACTACCAGAATATCTGTTTGGTCTTTCTCATGACATCTAGGTATCTGGTGAATTTCTTATTCATATTCTGATTTATTTTCAGATTTTTGTATTGATTATCTTTGCTCTATTATATTTAAGCTTCTATGATATTATATTTATGAATTTTTTAGAAGTTCATAGATTTTATTTTTGTTGCAATCTCCTGCTGAAGAATAATTGTGGTCCTGTAGGGGTGTCATGTTTTCTAGCATCTCCATGTTTATTGAGTCCCTATATTAGTATATGCACATCTGGAGTAACAGCCTCTTCTTGATTGGCTTTCATAGGGGAACACTATTTTTTCTATAGATATATCTATAGTGTTGGTTGCATACAGCACTTTCGCTTTGATTCTGGGTGTATACACTAGCATAATATCTGTATGGTTTCTTTGTCTCTAGTCAGGATCAGTGGTCTGTGATTTCCTCAGTTGCTAAGACTGAGGTTGTTAGTAAAAGTTTTGGTGAGGTTTTGATGGGAACAGGGGTACTAGATGGGCCAGTCTGCAACACATGTTAGTGGCAGCAGTGGAATGAGCATGCCGGTCTTTGAGCCTCCAGACAACAAACATTGACACCAATATCCGCAGGTTCAGTTGGGTAAATTATTGTACCTCCAGGGAGTTTCCTGTGGTGCTGGAAGTTGCAGTGGTGGGCCCAGTGAGTAAGTGGTTCTTGAGACTTTGTGCAATGTGCCTGGCATGGTCGTGATAGCAATAGCAGTAGCAAGACAACCCTCAGGCTTCCAGGTTGAATGTGCTGGTAGTAATGGTGATGGCAATGGTCTATGTAGGCCAGTCCTAAGAATCCAAGGTGTCACATGCAGGTAGGTACTGGCAATGGTCTTGGCACAAGCTGTGTAGGTTTGTCCTCAGACCCATCAGAGAAGTACATGGGTGCCAGCAGTGCTGGATGGAATGGAATGAACCCAGACCAGCTCCAAAGTATCCGCAGTGATTATTATTCTTGCAGGTCAGAAAGAGGGAGGACTTTTCTGAAGGGTCAGTGTGGTTTCAGAGATAGCATATGGTTGTCTCAACAAAATAGCTACCCACTAGTTCCAAAGTGTTGGTGTAGAGGCAAGCTGACTTACTACCCCAACAAACAGAATACCAAAAACAAATATAGAGCATTGAGATCTATGTCAGGAACAATAATAGCTCAAGTATGAAAATGAGATGGTTCTCAGGGCCAAAGAGAAGTGGAAAATCATCAAGAAGACAGTAGGAGATGGGACTTCCACCTCCGTGATGTCCCTCCTTCCTATTCTTCCTGGCACCACACATGCAGAGAATCTCCCCCAATTCATGGATTTTAGAGTGAATAAAGTGAAATTGATGTTCTCAAACAGATTATTTACCACCTTGGATTCCCTGGCAAGAAACTTGTTCTTCCTTAGCCCATGAGATGCATTATGACTCCCTTAGAGAAGATGAATATTCCCTGTCCTCAGGGAGGAATATTCCTGAAGAGAGCAAGAGACAAAATAGGGAGGAGGGAAGATCATCTCCAGTTCTGGACACTGTTCATAACTTGGCCAAAGGAGAAGCCAAATCAGAGTAGATGTTCAATAACACCATGCTTTAGGAGTTACATTCCTTAGGTCACCAGACCATAACCTCTAGCCAAGGTTCTCATACTTCCAGGGTAATTCCTTTGGGACATTTCCCATTTAGGACAGTTAATACTCCAACCATTTACGAAAGATAAGGTAAAAGTGAGGTTAAGGCACCACCTAGAGTCAAAAGGGAGGAACAACCCAGCAGTGAGGATTTGCCAAGCAAATAGACTCAATAACAACAAACACACCCCAGACCTGAAAAACTGGAATTAATTAATAACCCTTCTATGGAAAGACATAGAAGTATACCCACAGGAAACAACAGCAAGCAAAGAGCCATGGCCTTCCCAAAAGGACAAAGGTACCAAACGAGTTACTGACCCCAATGACATGACAATTGGTTAGCTCTCTGATCAAGAATTCAAAATAACAATTTTAAGGAAATCAGGTACCTGCAAGATAGCATAGAAAGCAATTTATTGATTTATCAGAGAATTTTAACAGAGATTGAAATAATTTTGAAAAATCAAACAGAAATCTGGGGACTGGTAAATAGATTTGCTGAACTGAAAACTCCTTAGAGGCTCTCCATACTTTCCCACCTCTCAGCTTGCAGGACCAGTCAGGGTTGGTGCAGGGAAACACATGAGTCTTCTGTCTCTTGGCCAGGTCACTGCTGGGCCCCATCTCAGCTCCTGCCTACTGCTCCAGCAGACAGCCCTGCCACTCCATATTTTCCCACCTCTCAGCTTGCGGGATCAGCAGGTGTTGGTGCAGGGAAACACATGATTCTTCTATCTCTAGGCCAGGTTAGAAGGGCAGTCTCCAAGGGACAGGCTTCAGGACTTGGATGGAAACCTAACCTGAACCTAGGGTCGATTTTACTTTATAATGTATGGTTATTCAGAAATAGAGTATGTGAGGCTCCATTTGTCTTCCTGCACTGGGGCCTGAAAATGGTAAATCTGGTCTTTTAGATAATCAATGGCTTTTTTCATGATGAAGAGAATTATCCTTAAGTTCTGGGTAATGTATTGCAGTATTTAATTGATAATGTCTTTCCCAATATATACTCTGTTTTCTTTTTCTAAAATTCATGTTGGGTGAATTTTTTAATTGTCTTCACATTATGGACCATATCTTTGCCTTTTTGCTCTACCTCATAGAGGATTTCCTTAACTTTACATTTTATTGAACTTATCAATTTAATTTACAATTACTCATATTGTTTTGTGTTCTCTGGTCAATCTTCTATTTGATAGCATCCTTTTATGTTTTATGGTTATATCAGAATGTATTAATTACAGTCTTGTAAACGTTTCTTCTGCTCTTTATCTTACCTCTTTTTCTTCAGAATTACCCTTTGTTCTGATTCTTTGAGTCTCATCTGATGGAGAATTTCTTCAATTGTCTGGTCAACCTTTGATTCAATTCATACTTAAGAGTAGACACTGAGACGATCAGAAAGCTCTACGTGTATTGCAAAAGGTCTGGAGAATCATGCATTTCACAGTAGAGGGATTGGATGCCCAGGTAGCTATTTTGTTCAGATCTCCAGTTGCTGCCCCGACACAGTGCTGATCCTTCTGAAGAATCCTTCATTTTCCTGATCTGAAAACATCATCTTCATTATTGGTGTTGGGAAGATTTAGGGTCTTATTTTAATAGAGAAAGCTGGGCTTTGCAAGTGGTTGTCCTGCTGTAAGTGGCAGAGTTAGAATGAAATCTACAGCTTCTCATTCCCAAGTCTGCACAACACTCCAAAGAAGTGACTGCCCCAACTTACAAATGCAGCCAACCTCAAAGTAAATTTGTACCACTTAGTTTTGTCACTTAAACTATTGCATGCACATATTGCACAGTATAAATACATGCAATACTATCAAATTTTATATAAACTCATACATATCCTTTTGCAAAAGTCTAGTTTAAACATTACCAAATCAGGGATAACTGTCTCCATACACAACCGAAACAAATTTGAGAGATGTAAGATTACCTGTTCTCTCTGCAGGAGGAAAATATAGGCCTCACAAAGATGTTTAAATCTTAATTCCCAGAACCTGTGTTTTATGTTAAATTACATGGCGAAGGGCAATTAAGTTTGCTAATCATTTCACCTAAAAATAGAGAGAGTTTCCTGGATCTAACATCAAGGTAAATGATAGGAAATGGCACATAGAGTTTTCTATCTTATAATGTGCTTTTGTACCTCAATGCCTTTTTCGCCTTTCCGAGCATACATTACTCAAAGGCAGGAAATATGTGTTTGCTTTTTTTATTTCTGTGAAGTATGCTCATCGGCATTTTGTTTGGGATTGCATTAAATCTGAAGATCATTTTGATTAGTATGGGCACTTTCACAATATTAATTGTTCCAATCCATAAACATAGAGTATCTTTTTCATTTATTTGTATCTTTTTCAATTCCTTTTATCAATGTTTCATAGTTTGCAGTATTAGAGATCTTTTACCTCCTTGGTTAAGTTTATTCCTAGGTATTTTATTCTTTTTTGGTTATTGTAAATGAAATTGTTTTCTGAATTATTTTTCATATAGTTCACCATTAGCATATAGAAATGCTACTAATTTTTGTACATTAATTTTCTATTCTGCAACTTTACTGGATTTATTCTAACAGTTTTTTGTTGAAGTCTTTAGGGTTTTCTATAAATCAGATCATGTCATCCAAAAAGATGAACGATTGACTTCCTACTTTTCAATTTCGATTTTTTAAATTTCTTTCTCTTGCCTAGTATATCTAGCTAATACTTTTAATACTATGTTGAATAGGAGTGGTGAAAGTGAACATCTTTATCTTTATCCTAATCTTAGAGGAAATCTTTCACTTTTCCTTATTCTGCATGATGTTACCTGTGGGTTTGTCATATATGGCCTTTTTGTATTGAGGTACATATCTTGTGTGTCTAATTTGTTGTGAGCTTTTATTACGCAGGGATATTGAATTTTACAAAGTACTTCCTCTGTGTCTATAGAGATGATCATATGGCCTTTGTCCTTCATTTTGTTAATAGGGTGCATCATATTTATTGATTTGTATATGTTGAATAAAACCCACTTGATCATAGTGAATCATCTTTTTCATGTGCTGCTGCGTTCACTTTGCTAAAATCTTGTTGAATTTTTGCATTGATGTTCATCAGGGATGTTGACTTGTGGCTTTTTTTATTCATTGTATCTTTGGTTTTGGAATCAGGGTAATGCTGGCTTTGTAAAATGCGTTTGGAAGTATTACTTCCTCTGCAATATCTGGAATTGTTTCAGGATAATTAGTATCAATTCCTCTTTAAATGTCTGGTAGAATTCAGCAGTAAAGCTATCAATCCTGATTTTTAAAAATTGATACATAATGTTTGTATATATTTATGGGACTCACGATATTTTGTTATAAGCATACAGAATGTATAATGATCAAGTTAGGGTATCTATCATCTTGAGTATTTATCATTTCTATGTTTGGGGGAACTGTTCAAGTCCTTTCTTCTAGCTATTTTGAAATATTGTTAAACATAGTCGCCCTAATCTGTTATCAAATATTTGAATTTATTCCTTCTAACTGTATGTTTGAACCCATTAACGAACCCCTCTTCATACTTGTCCTCCCGCCTCACAAACACTGGTCCATCTCTTGTAGCCATTATTCTATTCTCTACCTCTGTGTGATCAACATAAGTGAGAACATGCACTATTTGTTTTTCTGTGCCTGGCTTATTTCCCTTAACATAATGCCCTCCAGTTCCATCCATGTTGCTGCAAATTACATTATTTTATTCTTTTTTTATGGCTGAATAGTATTACATTGTGTATATATATACCACTGGTTTTTTAAATCCATTTGTCCACTGATGGACACTTAGATTGATTCCATATCTTTGCTATGGTGAATAGTGTCGCAGTCAACATTTTAATATGGATATCCCTTTGATATCCTCATTTCTGTTTCTTTGGATAAATAGCCAGAAGTGAAATTGCTTGATCATATGGTCATTCTATTTTTAGTTATTTTGAGAAATCTCCATATTGTTTCCATAGCGACTGTACTAATTTACATTCCCACCAACGGTATGTAAGAGTTTTTCCTTGCATCCTCACCAGCATCTGTTTTTTTTTTCTTTTTAATAATACCCATCCTAACTGGAGAAGGATGATATTGTGTTTTTAATTTGCATTTCCCTGATGATTAGTGATGTTAAGCATTTTTTATATACCTATTGGACATTCGTATATCTTTTTTTGAGAAATGTCTAAAGTGCAGTTAAAATCCAATGTTTATTTCTTAATTTTCACTCTGGATTATGTGTCTAAGGCTAAGAGTGGGGCATTGAAGTCCCTAACTATTATTCTGTTGGAATCTATCTCCCCCTTTATATCTAATAATATTTGCCTTATATATCTGGGTGCTCCAATGTTGTTTGAGTATTTAGAATTGTATTATCCCTCTTGCTGAATTGATCCCTTTATCTTACATGATGACCTTTTTTGTGTCTTTTTGCTGTTTGTAAATTAAAAATTAAAATCTGTTTTATCTGATACAAGTATAGTACTTCTCACTTTTTGTTATTTGAATAGAATATCATTTTTCATCCCTTCACTTTAAGTCCATGTGTCTTTACAGAGAAATTTACTTTATTATTGGCAGCATATACTTGTGTCATGCTTTTTAAAATCCATTAAGCCAGTCTATATCTTTAAACTGAAAATTTTAGTTCATTTACCATCAAGCTTATTATTACTACGGGAGGATTTATTCTTGTCATTTTATTAATTGTTTTCTGGTTATTTCATATGTCCTTTCACCTTTCTATATTTTTTATTGTTTATAATTGTCATTTGTTGATTTTATGTAGTGGTAAAATTTGAATCCTTTCTCTTTTTCATTTGTGTATTTGCTTTACCAGTGAGTTTTATACTTTTGTGTGTTTTTGTGATGGACCATATTGTCTTCTTGCTTCAAGGTATAGAATTTCCTTCAGCATTTCTTGTAGGACCAGTGTAGTAGTGATGAATTTCCAGTTTTTCTTGTTTAGGAAAGCCATTATTTCTACTTCATTTTTGAAGAATAGCTTTGCTGGAAATGGTATTCTTGGCTGATAAGATTTCTTTTGTTTTAATACTTTGAATATGTCATCTCATTCTCTCCTGGCCTGTAAGGTTTCTTCTGACAAATTCATTGTTAATCTAATGGGGGTTCCCTTTTATATGACTTATATATCTTTTAAATGGGGAATTTAATTTGTTTACCTCAAGGTTATTATTCACACGTGAGGTTTTGGTTTTTCTATATTGCTTATTGTTTCCTGGTTGTTTTACGTGTCCCTTTCTTCCTTTCTTCCTTATTGTTTATCATTTCTTTTAGTTTTCTGAAATAATAAGACTTGATTCTCTTTCTTCTTTGTGTGTCTTCTCTAACAGTGAGTATTTGTGTATTTTCAAAATAGTGATTATCATCTGTTTGCTTCCAGATGTAGAACTCCCTTGAGCACTTGTTGTAAGGTTAGTCTAAAGCTTTTGCTTATCTGTGAAAGATTTTATTTCCCCTTTATTTATGAAGGATAACATTTCTGAGTATAGTATGTATGACTGAAAGTGTTTCTTCCAGAACTTTGAATATTCCATACTATTCTCTCCTAGCCTATAAACTTTCTGTTGATAAATTCTCTGTTGGTCTGGTGATAGTTCCCTTACATATGACTGGATGCTTTTCTCTTTTTTAATAATTTTTATCTTTGAAGTTTTTTTTAAATTTTAATTTTGGGGGTACATAGTAAGTGTATATATTTATGGGTTACATAAGATATTTTGATACAGGCGTGTAATACATAATAATCACAACAGGACAAATGGAGTATCCATCACCTCAAGCATTTATTCTTTGTGTTTCAAACAATCCAATTATACTCTTGTAGTTATTTTTAAATGTACAATTAAATTATTGTTTACTATAGTAACTCCGTTGTGCTAGTGAAAACTAGGTCTTATTCATATTTTTAGCTATTTTTGTACACATTACCAATCTCCACTTTTACCCTGACACCCCCACCCCAGCCAATTCTTCCTGGCCTCTGGTTACCATTGCTATACTATCTATCTCCATGGGTTCAATTGTTGTAATTTTTAGCTCCCACAGACAAGAAAGAACATGCAATGTTTGTCTTTCAGTGCCTAGCTTATTTCACTTAACATAGTCACCTCCAGTTGCATCTATGTTGTAGTAAATGACAGGATCTCATGCTTTTTATGGGTGAATAATATTCTACTGTGTACATGTACCACATTTTGTTTATTCATTCATCTGTTGATGACACTTAGGTTGCTTCCAAATCTTGGCTATTATGCATAGTGCTGTAATAAACATGGGAGTGCAGATATCTATTTGATATATTGGTTTCCTTTCTTTTGGTTATATACCTAGCAGTGGAATTGCTGGATTGTATGGTAGCTCTATTTTTAGTTATTTGAGGAACTGCCAAACTGTTCTCCATAGTGGTTATACTAATTTACATTCCCACAAGCCGTGCTTAAGAGTATCCTTTTCTACACATCCTCACCAGCATTCGTTATTGCCTGTCTTTTGCATAAAAGCCATTTTAACTGGGGTGAAAAGATATCTCACTGTAGTTTTATTTTGCATTACTCTGATGATTGATGATGTTAAGTACCTTTTCATATGTCTGTTTGCCACTTGTATGTCTTCTTTTGAGAAAGGTCTATTCAGATCTTTTGCCCATTTTTAAAATTGCATTGTTAGATTTTTTCCTATACAGTTGTTTGAGCTCCTTCTATGTTTTGGTTATTAATCCTTTGTCAGATGGATAGTTTGCAAATATTTGTGGAATGTCTTTTCATTTTGTTAATTGTTTTCTTTTTTTTATTATTATTATACTTTTAAGTTTTAGGGTACATGTGCACAATGTGCAGGTTAGTTACATATGTATACATGTCCCATGCTGGTGTGCTGCACCCATTAACTCGTCATTTAGCATTAGGTATATCTCCTCCCTCCCCCATCCCCCCACCCCTGAGTGTGATGTTCCCCTTCCTGTGTCCATGTGTTCTCATTGTTCAATTCCCATCTATGAGTGAGAACATGTGGTGTTTGGTTTTTTATCCTTGCGATAGTTTACTGAGAATGATGATTTCCAATTTCATCCATCTCCCTACAAAGGACATGAACTCGTCATTTTTTATGGCTGCATAGTATTCCATGGTGTATATGTGCCACATTTTCTTAATCCAGTCTATCATTGTTGGACATTTGGGTTAGTTCCAAGTCTTTGCTATTGTTTTCTTTGTTGTGAAAAAGCTTTTTAACTTGACGTGATCCCATTTATTCACTTTTGCTTTGGTTGCCAGTGCTTGTGAGGTATTACTCAAGAAATCTTTGCCCACTATGGTGTTCTGGAGAGTTTCCCCAAAGTTTTCTTGTTGTAGTGTTGTAGTTTTGCCAGCGCACCAAGATAGCAGTCTCTTATTGTCTGAGATAATATCTGGAGTTCTTTTTCCTACGTCCAAGACGATTGAGAAGCACGGACACAAGTGTGAGGTTAAAGCATAAGTTTAACAAGCAAAAGAAGAAAGCTCTCTGCCAGCAGACAGGGGGACCCAAATGGGTTGCCCTCTATGAGGCTGGGGTCCAGGGTATCTATGGACTGGGAAGGGGAAGGAATGTGCTTAGTCCATGGGCTGTCTTGGAGAACTTGTGACTCAGCTTGGCCCAGGGCCTTGGCTCTGGACCAATCAGGAGCTGAAGCAATGATTCACAGAGGCCAGGCTCACAGTCCAAAAATGTCTGTTTCTATGCCAGTGTCATGCCATTTTTGTTACCATAGTTCTGTAGTATTTAAGACAATTTAAAGTCAGGTAATGTGATTCCTCCAAATTTGTTCTTTTTGCTTAGGATAGCTTTGGCTATTCTGAGTCTTTTGTGGTACCATATGAATTTTAGAATTGTATTTTCTGTTTCTGTGAAGAATGTCGTTGATACTTTGATAGGGATTGCATTGAATCTGTAGAGTGCTTTGGGTAGTATGGACATTTTAACAATACTGATTCTTCCAATCCGTGAGCACAGAATGTCTTTCCATTTTAGTGTGTTATCTTCAATTTCTTGCACCAATGTTTTATACTTTTATACTTTTCATCTTTCACTTCTTTGGTTAATTCCTAGGTATTTTATCTTACTTGTAGCTATTGTAAATAAGAATACTTTCTCGATTTTTTTCAGACTGTTCCCTATAGGCATATAAAAATGTTACTGAATTTTGTAGGTTGATTTTGTATCCTGAAATTTTACTGAATGTATTTATCAGTTCTAATATATTTTTGTGGAGTCTTTAGGTTTTTCCAAATATAAAGTTTCATCATCTGCAAACAAGGATAATTTGACTCCTTCCTTTCCATTTTGGATGCTCTCTTTTCTTTTCCCTTCCCTCCCCTCCTCTCCCCTTCCCTTTCCTTCCCTTCTCTTTTCTTTCCTCTGATTGCTGTAGTTAGAAATTCCGGGTACTGTGCTGAATAACAATGATGACAGTGGGCATCCTTGTCATGTTCCAGATCTTAGAGGAAAGCTTTCAGTTTTTCCCCATTCCGTATGATATTAGGTGTGGGTCTGTCATATATGGTTTTAATAATGTTGATGCATTTTCCTTCTATGCCCAGTTTTTTATGGTTTTTATCATGACAGAATGTTGAATTTTATCAAATGATTTTCATTATCTATTGCAATGCATATTAGTTTTGTCCTTCATTCTGTTTATATGATTTATCAACATTCATTGGTTTGCACATGTTGAATTATTCTTGCATCCATAGGATAAATGCCACATAGTAATGATGAATTGTATTTTTAATGGGCTGTTGCATTCTGTTTGCTAGCATTTTGTTGAGAATTTTTGTATCAATGTTCGTCCAAAATATTGGCCTGTATTTTTTTTAATGTGTCTTTGTCTAGTTTTCATATTAGGGTAATATTCACCTCACCAAATGAGTTTGAAAGTATTCCTTCCCTTTCTATTTTTCAGAATAGTTTGAGAAGGATCAGTATTAGTTCTCCTTTAAATGTTTGGTAAAATTCAGCAGTGAAGTCATCAGGTCCTGGTCTTTTGTTTGCTAGGACACTTTTTATTATGGCTTTGATCTCATCACTTGTTATTGGTCTATTCAGATTTTTGGATTTCTGTATACTTCAATCTTGGCAGGTTGCATTTGTCTAGGAATTTATCAGTTTCTTCTAGTTTTTTCAATTTATTAGCATATAGTTGCTCACAGTAGTCTCTAATAATCCCCTGAATTTCTGTGGTGTAGGTTGTAATATCTCCTTTTTCATCTCTGATTTTATTTATTTGAGTTTTCTCTCTTGTTTTCCTGGTTAGTCTGTCAAAAGGTTTGTCAATTTTGTTTATCTTCTCAAAAAACAAACTTTTTGTTTCATTCTTCTGTTGTATTTTTTAATTTTAATTTCATTTATTTATGCTCTAGTCTTTATTTCTTTTTTCTACTAATTTTGGGTTTGGTTTGCTCTTGCTTTTCTAGTTCTTTAAGATGCATCATTAGATTGTTTATTTGCAGTTTTTTAATTTTTTGATGTAGGCACATATAGCAATACTCTTCCTTCTTAGTACTGCTTTGGGGCTTACGGATAGGCTTATGTGCTTCTCTTCATAGCAGCAAGATCCCTTAGCCCCAGGCAGGTCCAAAAATGCTGTCCAGGAGCCACGGACCAGAGTCCAAAACTTTGGAAATTTACCTTGTGTTCTATTGTACTGCTGTTAAGCTGGCACTCAAACCAGTAGATGCAATTCTTCCCATTCTAATCTTCCCTTTTCATAGGCAGAGGCACCTCGCCCCATGGCCACCATCACCACAAGCCTATGGGAATACTCTCAGGCTACCATTGATGCTCACTTAAGGACCAAGGGCTCTTCATTCAGCCTGTGGTGAATAATGCTGCCAGATCTAGGACTCACATTTCATAGTGGTGGGCTCCCTGTCTGGACCAGAGCAGATCTATAAATGCTGTCCAAGAGGCAGGGCCTGGAATTGGGGACCCCAAGAGCCCACTTGGTGTTATACTCCTCTGTGGTTGACCTGGTACCTAAGGTTCAAGACAAAGTCCCCTTTACTTTTTCTCTCTGCTTTTCTCAGGCAGGAGGAATCTCTGACCATACCCACCACAGCTAGGAATGTGTTGGGTCTCACTTGAAACCAGCACATCTCAGAGTCTCACTCAAGGCCCACAGCATACTACCTGGATATCACTGCGTGTTATTCAAGGCCCAAGTGCTCTTTAATCAGCAGGTGATTGGTTCTTCCATTACTTAGCTCTTCCTTTCAATGCAGTAGGTTTCCTTCCAGCCCAGTGTGTGTCTAGAAATGCCATCTGGGAGCTAGAGTCTGAAATCAGGGCTTCATGACTCTGACCAGAGCTCTAACCTACTGAGGCTATGCTGGTATCTAAGATACCAGACAAAGTCCTCCTCACTCTTCCTTCTCCTCTCCTCATGTGGAAGGAAGTGGTCTCTTTTGGAGCCATAAGTTGTGTAGCTGGGGGTTGAGGGAGGGATGGCACAAGCACTGCCTTAGCCACCCCAGCTGATGTCTCAGCAGGTCATGTGCCCACCGCCCCCGCCAGTCTACTTGCCCTGAGCCCAGCTGAGCACTAGGACTCACCTAAGATTTGTAGTCCTTGTGGCCTAGACTGCCTGTCAAGTTTATGTAGCCCACAGTGACAAGGCTTGCCAGAACTCGAGTTCTGGCTGCTGGAATGTACAGTTCTCTTCTGGCTAGGGCTGGTCTATATGCTCCCTCTGTGGGTGGACATCAGCTGAGTTCACCCCGGTTTTGCCTTCCATTGTCACAAGGCAGCACTGATTTCAATGCGAAGTTTGAAAATCACTGCAAAGTTTCAAAATCACCACACTCTCCCTCCCCAAGTCTACAGATTCTCCATTCTATGTAGTTGCTGCTGGGGTAAGAGAAGGGTGGCGATGGCAATACAAGACTGTCTTTCCTACCCTCTTCAATACCTCTTTCAGTAATATGAAGTTAAAAGCAGGTACTTTGAGTGATCACCTGATTTTTGGTTCTTATGGAAGTGCTTTGATTATGTACATAGTTGTTAAATTTGGTGTTCCTGTGGGTGGGATGATTGGTGGAGCCTTCTATTCTTCCATATTGCTCTGCCACTTCTATAGTGTTTTTCTCTTTGACTTTTGACACTTTGAGTATAATGTGACATGAAGAAAATATTTTTGTGTTGTATCTATCTAAGCTTTCTGTATCTAGGTGTCTAACTCTCTTGCTAGACTTGAGAGGTTTTATTCTATTATTTCATTTTATGGGTTTTTTATGTTTTTGCCTTTCATTTTGCCTTTGGGAACAACCCAAATTCAAAAATTTGGTTGCTTTATGACATCCCTTATGTCATGTAGGATTTGTTCATCTTTTTCACATTTTATCCCTCTTTTTTTGTCTGACTGGGTTATTTAAAATATTTGTTTTCAAGTTCTGATGTTCTTTCTTCTCATTGATCTATTCTATTTTTGAAGCTTTCAGATGTATTTTTCTTTTACTTATTGATTTCTTTATCTCCAGCGTTTCTGTTTGATTCTTTTTTATGATATCCATTTCATTGTTGAATTTCTCTTTAATATCCTGAAATGGTTTTCTGGTTTCTTTCTATTTTTTACCTGTGTTCTCTTTTATCTCACTGAGCTCCATTAGTATCATTTTTTAAATATTTTCCCCAACATTACATAAATTTCTTTTTCATTGGAATCTACTGCTGGAGGAGTATTGTGTTGATTTGGAGGTGTCATATTTTCTTGCTTTTTCATGTTTCCTGTGTCCTTACATTGATGTCTGTGCATCTGGTGAAATAGTTGCTTCTTCCGTTTTTTAAATTGGCTTTCATAGGGGAAGATTTTTGTATCAGTCCATTCTCACATTGCTATAAAGAAATACCTGAGAGTGAGTAATTTATTTTTCAAAAAAAGGTTTAATTGGCTCATGGTTCCACAGGCTGTACAGGAAGCATAGAAGCATATGCTTCTGGGGAAACCTTAGGGAGATTTTACTCGTGGCAAAAGGCAAAGCTGGAGCAGGAGTCTTACATGGCAGGATCAGGACCAAGTGGGGGCGAGATGCAACACACTTTTAAACAACCAGATCTCATGAGAACTTACTCACCATCATAAGAACAGCAGAGACAGAATGGTGCTACACCAGTTATGAAGAATCTGCCCTCATGATCCAATCACCTCCCACCAGGCCAGTCTTCCCCAACCTTGGGGATTACAATTCAACATGAGATTTGGGTGGGGACACAGATCCAAACCATGTCATTCAGCCCATCGCTACTCCCACATCTCATGTCCTTCTCACATTTCAAAATACAATCATGCCTTCTCAGGAGTCCCCCAAAGTCTTAAATCATTTCATCATTAGCTCAAAAGTCGAAAGTCCAAAGGCTGATCTCAGAAAAGGCTAGTCTCTTTCGCCTATAAGCCTGTAAAATCAAAAAACAGTTACTTCCAAGGTACAAGAAGGGTACAAGCATTGGGTAAACACGCCTGTTCCAAAAAAGAGAAAGCTGTAAAAAGAAAGGGGCTACAGGCCCCATGCAAATCTGAAACGAGCAGGGAAGTCATTAAATCTTAAAGCTGCAAAATAACCTCATTTGACTCACTCTATGTTTCACATCCAGGCTTACTGATGGAAGGAATTGGTTCCCAAGGCCTTTGGCAGTTCCACCCCTGTAGCTTTGCAGGGTTCATTTCCCACAGCTTCTCTCAAGGGCTGACATTGAGTGCCTGCAGCTTTTCCAGGTGCATGGTGCAAGCTGTCAGAGGATCTATCATTCTGGGGTCTGCAGGATGACAGCTCTCTTCTCACAGCTCCACTAGGCAGTGCCCCAGTAGGGACTCTGTGTAGGGGTTCCAACTCCACATTTTCCCTTTGCACTGCCCTAGTAGAGGTTCTCTGTGAGGGCACTGCCTCTGCAGCAGGCTTCTGCCTGGACATTTAGGCTTTTCTATAGATCCTCTGAAATCAAAAGAGAGGCTCCCAAACCTCAACTCTTGCACTCTGCACACTCACAGACTTAACACCACATGGAAGCTGCCAAGGCTTATGCCTGGCATCCTCTGAAGCAGCAGCCCAAGTTGCACCTGGACCCCTTTGAGCCACAGCTGGAGCTGGAGCAGCTGGGATGCAGGAAACAGTGTTTGGAGGCTGTGCAGGTCAGTGGGGCCCTGGGCCTGGCCCGGGAAACCATTCTTCCCTCCTAGGCCTCCAGCCCTGTGATGCGGGTATGGCCACAAAAGTCTCTGAAATGCCTTCAATGTCTTTCCGCCATTGTCTTGGCTATTAACATTTGGTTATTCTTTACTCATGCAAATTTGTGCAGCTGGTGTAAATTCTTCTCTAGAAAATGGGAATTTTTTTTCTACCACATGGCCAGGCTGCAAGTTTTCCAAACTTTTACACTCTGCTTCCCTTTTAAATACAAATTCTAGTTTTAGCTCATTTCTTTGATTAGGCATATGAGCTTGGTTTGTTAGAAGCAGCCAGGTCATGTCTTGAACACTTTGCTGCTTAGAAATCTCTTCCACCAGATACCCTAAATCATCACTCACAAGTTCAAAGTTCCACAAGTCCCTAAAGGAGGGGAACAATGCACCCAGGCTCTGTGCTAAAGCATAACAAAAGTGACTGCTCCAGTTGTTCCCAATAAGTTCCTTATTTTTATCTGAGACCTCCTCAGCCCAGACTTCATTTTCCATATCAGTATTAGCATTTTGGTCACAATTTACAAGTTTTTAGGAAGTTCCAAATTTTCCCTTATCTTCCTGTCTTCTGAGCCCTCCAAACTCTTCTAACCTCTGCTCATTACTCGGCTCCAAAATCGCTTCCACACTTTTAGGTATCTTTATAGCAATGCCCTACTCTTCAGTACCAATTTTCTGTATCGGTTCATTCTCACATTGCTATAAAGAAATACCTGAGAGTGGGTAATTTATGAAGAAAAGAGGTTTAATTGGCTCACAGTTTCATAGGTTGTACAGGAAGCATAATGACATCTGCTTCTGGGGAGGCCTCAGGGAGCTTTTACTCATGGCAAATGGCAAAGCAGGAACAGGCATCTTACATAGCAGGAGAAGGACTGCCACACCCCTGGGTAGTGTGCCTGGGCACTGGGATGATGGAACCAAGCTTGGAAGGCCTGTAGCAGGAGCAATAGCAGGAGCAATACCTGAAGAAAGCCTGTCCTCAAGGCACATGAAAATTTGCTGCAACTGTGCTGCTAGGGCAGGGTGTGGTTATTGTCAGTGGCAGCAGCCACTAGCAAGCAGCTCTCTGGCAATGTGGCGCACACTTTGGCTTCTGGCAGCAGCATAAGCCAGTCCTCAGTGCAAGTTCACAGTGGCTCTGCTGCTGGTGGAAGTCAGGTTGCTGCCAGTGACACACGATCTGGCCCCCAGCTGCAGCAGCAGCCTCAGCAGCAGGTGGGGAGAGCCTGTCTTCAGGTTGCATGCAAGTGCTCAGCAGCTCTGCTGCTGTATTGTGGGGGGTGACATTGCTGTCTGTGTCAGCAGTCACAGGGAGGTAGCTCTTTGGTTCCGGAAAGTATGTGCTTTGGCTCCCTATCTCTGGTTCACGGCCTTTCTGGTGTCTGAAGTGCAGAACACTGTATATGCTAGAATGCTGGGGATCCTGCCACTTTGCTGGGTACAACTGGCATTGCACTGCTGCAGCCCCCGGTGGTGACAGCAGCAGCTGTGCCACCAGCAGCAGTGGGAAGAGCCTTTTCTCAAGGTTTGTGCACTTACATGCACTGTGGTCTTGCTGCTGGGTGGGCGGGTTGCTGTCAGTGCTCACAGGTGTAGCAGGGCATCCATCTCTGCAGAGTCCCATCTGAGGGGGCAGGGTCAGTGCAGGACCAATTATTAGGCCATGCACAAACTCACAGAGTTGTTTTGGCCCAAGCAGGCTGTAGTCCTGGGGGTGGGCCCACCAAAGGACCAGTTTTCAAGTTGGGCACCAGCATGCACAGGCTCAGCACACTAGCTGGTTGTGAGGTGTATGTACATGTGGGTGTCATGGCTAGTAGGCAGTTGGATGGCTTCCATGCTGTTCACTTCTTCCCTGGATTGGTGGTGCACCACACGGGTTCGGATGCCGGGGTCTTGATTAGTTTATGTGGCTATGCTCTGGGAAGCTAGGGTCATGGTGCTGCAGATACCTGTATGAATGTGTTGGAATGATGGTGGGGCCTCAAGTCATAGACAGCTGGGTGCTACTGATGCTCAAAGCAAGACATATTCTCTATGTAGGTTTAGTTTGGAGATGGCACTGAGCCATAGCACCTTACATTGCAGGGGCAGAGGGTGCTCAAGTTGAGCTCTTACTATATGAGGTGATGCAGTTTGGAAATCCCAACTGCTCTCTAGACTGGTTTTGGTGCCAGTGATAACAGTGGGGCAAAGATTGTTGACAGCTTACTTTTTCCTGTAGAATGGAGTTACTGATGACCCCGAGCCAACCTTGACTGAAGAGAGAGTATGTCAGAGGCAGGATGCTATACTGAGTTTCTGTACTTCACAGAGGTTTTTCTGTTCCCCTGGTGGTCTCCAGCATACTTTTTAAATCACACTAGCTGACATAAAATGGTTTGTTTTCTTGATTTCTTTTTGTGGGGAAATGAATGCCAGGGAACTCTAGTCAGCCATCTTGCTGATGTTCTAAATTCTGTTTTTAAAAGATCACTCTGGCTGTTGTAAGGAGAACTGCATGGGATGTGGTGAGGGGCAAGAATGTCACCAAGATCAGCTGGAGACTGCTGAAAGTCCTCCAGGAGGGAGAATCATGGCTTGACCCAGGGCCTTCTGGTAGAGATTATGCAACTGATCATATATGGGATATCTTTTGAAGGTAGAGCCAATTGCATTTGCCAAGGGCAGTACACGGAGGGGACTAAACAATCAAGAGTGACACTTATGTTTTTGAATGGTTGAGTGACACAAATGTCATGAACTGAGAAAAGATTGTGAGGTGTTATCAGCTAAATTGTGTTCCCTCCAAACTCTCATGTTGAATCCCTTACCCCTGATACTGCTGAATGTGACTTTATTTGCAGCATGGCCTTTAAAGAGGTGATTAGGTTAAAATGAGGCTGATAGGGTTGGTGCTAATCCAATCCGACACCTGTCCTCATAAGAAAAGAACATTAGCACAGACCACAGAGGGATACCAGGGAAGCACGTCTGCAAATAAAACCCCATGTGAAGATACAGCAAGAACTGGCCATCTAGAAGTGAAGGAGACAGGGCCTCAGAAGACACCAAACCTGTTGACACCTTAATCTTGTACTTCAAGCTCCAGAACTATGAGAAAGTAAATTTCTGTTGTTTAAGCCACTTGTGGGGCGTGTTTTTAGGGTAGCCATAACAAATTAGTATGAAGGGGAGCAGGTTTTAGGAAGTAGAAATCAAGAATTATGTTAGGGATATGTTAAGTTTTCATCTGTTGTAAAAGGCAAGTGGATTGCTGAGAGCGTCCACTCACCTACAAGTGCCTAAGCTCCTGCTGCAGTCCTGCTTCTTGATTTGATCCCATCCTCACTCACTGACAGTGTCTGTTTCAGCTCCTCCATCACCTCTGTTGTGGTTGTGTGTGGTGAGATCATAGCTGATATTTATTATTTCCTGATACATTCACCTCTTTCTCTCATTGCTTACATTGGAGAATGTCAGGGTAAGGGTCTGAGCTGAGTGATATTTGCAGGCATCACCTGTTGTCTTCCTGCTCACCAGCCAAGGAGAAGCCTGCCTTCCACCAGGACTGCAGTTTCCTCAGCCACCCACAGTGAATCATGTCTGCATGGCACACCCTTCTGCTCCTTCTCTCTGACCTTCCTTTCTTACCTGATGGTCTACCATGAGCCACCTAGGCAGGACTGCTTATCTCCAGTTTCCATGTTAAACAGTGTCTGGTGAAATCAGAGGCAACAATCCTAGTAACACAACTGGATCTGTAGGCCCAAACAACTACTCTCTCTCACCCATAAAACCCATAAAGCACAGCTAGAACTCTTCTGCTTCCCACATAGAGAAGAATTGCTAACTCATAATATATTTTACCTTCAAAATATGTCCATAATTATGCCAGAGAAAATATTTATTTTTTTGGTCACCTTGCCAAAGTAAAGTTATCCATAACAAACACCATTGATAAGAAAATCTTCCTGTAATATTACCTCCAACCCTTCAGAAGAGCCAGACCAGACCTTCATCTGCACAGCACAGGATCCACTTATCCACAATGGTCAAGAGGCCTGTCTTTAAGATTTCCAGTCACATTCCCCCGACCCTGTCATACTTCCAACCAAGCCATCCTCAACTTATCACCAGCCCTGTACAAAAATGTAACAATAATACGAGACCTATACAAGGCCTGTAATGAAAAGTGGCAGCTGGTGATACTGATTGATCTAGGGGTTCCATGAAAATATAAGCAGAAAACTACTAGATAGAACAGAAAAATCAGCAGGTGAAGATTGAGCTACCAACTCAGGACCCTACCAAACTTTTTAGAAACACAAAACCTTGGTGCCAAATATTAAAAACAAAGATGAAGAAAGCAAGCGAAGAGAAGTACAGAACCTTGTTTAGAAAATTAAATAAAGATTTCTCCCAGAACACATGAAGAAAGCAGTCAGATATAAAACATAGACATAGAGAGGATTGATTCACAATATAACATATCAACAAGTAAGGTTCAGCACAAGAGTGAAGAAGAATGAGTGTAAGAATATTGCAGAGAAAATAATCTTTGGTGAAGGCAATCTGAGAAGCAAATAGCATGGAAAGCAATTAAAAAATAGAAAATCAATGTAATACTTGAGGCTTTCAACAGGCTATCATACTATCTAATTAGATTGTATTATTGTGTCCACTCAATAACCAGTGTGATTAAAATATTTGGTACAAGAAGTAAGACCTAAACTGAATCTTACAGAACATTCTAGAAAAGAGAAAGACCATGGAAGAAGTCTTAGGGACATAAAATAGCATGGCTTGTTCAAAGAACTGTGTATTCACACTGTTTTGATGCAGAAATCTAATGGTGCTTTCTGTGGCCAATTTTGCTTTACTAAACTCCAGGATATTAATAAAGATAGAATGTTTTAATACCTGTGTTCTACAACAATAAAGTATCTCTGGTTAGTGCTAGATTAGGAGAATCTTAATCTCTTTGGGCCAGAGTAGCCTGAGGGTAAACCTTCTGTCATCCACGTGTGCCCAAGTGTGTGTTGTCCTCACACAACTCAACATTAAACAGAAATGATCTCTATATTATTATGAAATTAAGCTACATATCATCCATATAGGTACATATGCTATAAAAATGGAATTTATGCTACACTAATAGCTAGAGATATTAATTATTTTCACTTCTGGCTCTAAGATCACTGCTGACAAACATATACAAATGTAAGCACGTGTGCACACAGACAACCAATGAAGGGGAAAGGCTAACTGTCTAACCCAATTGAAAATCAAATGATGACCAAACTTCAATTGTAGTATTTGTGCTGATTGCTTGGATAGTGTTTCTTCAGAAACTATGCTCAAGTCACAGGTTGTACCTAACCACATCCTACCACCACATCCTGCTGGGCTAAAATCCCAAAAAGTAATAAGAGATGCATTCAACTTTATGAGAGGAAAGCAAAACCTAATCTTTCAGGTCCACCCAGTGTGGAGCTCAAAGGTGTCATTGTTCTGCTCATGTTTATAAAGGGAGCTGCCATGTTTCTCTCAACACAGAGTTGGGAGCAACTCCAGAGCCTCCTTCAAGATGCTGCTGGTCCTGCTCTCAGTGGTCCTTCTGGCTCTGAGCTCAGCTCAGAGCACAGATAATGGTAAAAAAATAATTTTTTTAAAAAAGGAGATGGGGAGTGGGATGAAGGTCCGTGACTCTTGTAGGGCCTTAGGGGTTCACCCTACACCACCGCAGAGGAAGAGCAGGAGGGAAGGAAGGAGGTTGAGAAGAAGGGTAGGGCTTTGGAGCTCTCGTTCCAAGGATGACATCTGTTGTGCCCTCATTCCATGCCAAGACCTTATACTTTATTTGATATACACATGGAACCCAATAGAGAATTTCAATTAGAGGAATGACAAAGTAAGATTTGTATTTTTAGAAAGACCTGGCTGTGCTGTGAAGGATGCAGTGGAGAATGCAAGACTGATCCAGGGAAGTCCAGCTATGAAGATGCTACAGTAATCTCAGTGGACAGCAATGATGGTGTCCTTGCTGTACAGGGGATGCAGAATCAATGAAAGAGATTAACAAACATCAGAGTACTGTCAGACATAGAGGACTGGATAATACATTTGTGTCTTTCTACATAGTGGTATAGAAATATCAGGTCCCCAAATTCCCATTTTTCTTTCAATCACATTTAAAATTTCAATATGTTTCAGGCAGTATGTGTAAGATTGCATCCAAATATTTACTCCTGGTTGCTCCTCTTGGGCAAGCTTGTGAATATGATCAAAATATCTAAAGAAGGAAGAAGGTAAAGATCTAAAATATGACATGAAAATACCCAGAGCAGTGTGCCTAAATTAGCATTAGGGTTTGAGGGATCGTAAGGATGACAAAAAGGGACTCTTCTATGTTGAATTCGTGGTTGATGCTCAGCGGTAGTAACAATCCTGCCTCCCCTAACATCTTCCTCCCCTTCCAGCAGCTTCACAGAAGATGGTTGATGAGGTAACTCAGGGGATGCACAGGGTGTGGCCAGAAGACCCCTTTCCCTATAGACCACTGTGAGCCCTGAAAGATTTATGAGGTAATGTTCACTTCATCCTGTGCTTCTTTTCCTAGATGTGATCTATGAAGACTTTACTTCCACCACACCAGGTAAATCCCAATGATCCTCAATCCATTTCTTTTTTTTTTTCCACTAGAATTTTTTTTAGTTTTTTCAGTGTCTTCTTCTCATCATTTTTTGGGAGGAGGTGGTAAGAGGGGTCAGGCATTGATTAATATTAGTGCCCCTAAATATATAGGCAATTCTTACCCATCTTTGATTCTGGGGACCATGAGCCAGGCCACCAACTTGAATACAGAGATGCCTGGCTTTGAGGACAATAGGAGTGGGCAGGCTTTTTTCCCAGGCTGGAATGACTGCTGAGAGATGATGAACAAATGAGAAGTGTTCTCATTTTGACTCCTCCATCCTTAACTGCTTCTTTCTTCCCCTAGTGTTCCCCTGCACAGTTGTGTGGCTTCAGGGAGAAACGCAAAACAAAACAAAAAAATCAGTGCATGAATGTCTTTTCTCTGTGTTGACGCACTCAGCTGTGTCACTACAGATGATAAATACTTGCCACAGCTGTTTAGTGATCATGTGCAGGCTTTCAGATTGTCTTTCTCTTCTGTCTCTTAGTATTTCTCTACTTGGTTCCAGGAGCCTGGGAAATCAGCTCTAGTTTCCACATAGGGCTTAGGTGCCCAGAGATGGAGTCACAGTTTGTAAGTTGTTGCAGCAACCAAAAATAAAAAATAAAAAATAACCAGTAACATAACCGAAAGCTATAATGCTTTTGCTTTTTTTTTTCCTGTCCTTGGAGACATCCTCTGGCAACTCTAAGATATGCAAGAACCCCTCTTTTCAAATTTAAGGAAATATACTTGTCACAAGAGCAAATAAATGAGACTTTCTATATCACTCTTACATGGATTAAGTTGAGAGCTGCATAAAAAGGAAAAAAAAAAAACAGTGGGCACAAAGGAAGTTGACAGTCAAGCAGCAGGTTTGGGGAGAACAGGGCTGTGTGGTAAGGTGAGAGAAGTATAAAGAGAGGAGAGTTTTTCTTCACTGAGCTCATGCATTCTTGTCCATTAATTACTCAAACAGATGCAGAGGACTCAAGTCAGAGGCCAGATCAGGGACTCCAGAGACCTCCTCCTGAAGGACTCCTACCTAGAACCCCTGGTGATAGTGGTAACCAAGATGATGGTCCTCAGCAGAGACCACCACAACCAGGAGGCCATCACTGCCATCCTCCCCCACCTCCTTTTCAAAATCAACAAAGACCACCCCGACAAGGAGGCCGTCACCTCTCTCTACCCCAATTTCCTCCTGTCAGCGTGGAGGAAGTATCGTCATTCTTCCAGAGGGACAGACCACGAAGACATCCCCAGGACCAGCCACTCTGGTAATCTAGAATTCAGTGACAGGTATGATTCCAGTTCATTCTCCATTAAATGCCCAAACTGCTACCATTCTCAAACTTTATCAGGTTCACAAATCAATTGGAAACATGTTGAAATTACATAATCCTGGACCCCATTTCTAAAGATTTGTATTCAGATATTCTTGGATAAGGTTGCAAGTCCTTGTATTTTTAACAAGCGGTTCGAAGAATTCCTATCTTATGAAATACTGACCTCCCCAACTTTTTTCTTAAGATGACTTGTCTCATTAAAATGAGTTGGTAATGAGGAAGTGGGGTGTGTTCTCCCTTTGGTGCTCTGCCTCCTGTCTTTGAGTCTGCCTTCTCAAACCCAAGGACTCTCCATCTCAGGTTTCTCTCAGGTTTCTACCAGAGGACTCTTTGCTCAGTCCTGCCTCACACCAGCCTCTCAGGTCCAGTGTCCCTGCTAGATGATACTTGAACTTGATGCTCCTATATCTTATTTAATTTTTAAAATACTTATTTTGAAATTAGTACATGCTCAAGGAAAAAAAAATCTAACCGAACAGAATGGTATGAAGCTAAATCTTAAAGTGATGCCTTATCCTACTTACCCACACCCCTCACCAAAAGTCACCACCATTAATTTTTTGAACATCCTCCTGGAAATATTTATATGTATATAAGCGTACATCATTATTTTTCCCACAAATGTTATATTATTTTATATGCAGATCTGTATTTGCTTATTTCAAATAATATATGTCTTAGATAACTTTATCATTTCACAGAGACCTATAGATCTTCTTGGTGATTTATTTGTACATTTTTGTTTTGTTGTTACAATTGTATACTATTCTCTTGTGTGACTGTACCATGATTTCTTCAATCAACCACTGTTAATTTATATGTAGGCTTGTATTAGGTTTTCACTACTATAGGTTCAAGTTGCAGTCATTTTCATAAATATGACCTGAATGTTTTGAACAGTAACCAAAACATAAACACCATAAAAATAATCTGTTTTCTTAATCTTGAAAGCAATAATTTGCTTTAGTAATATCATCAAGGAATTAGATAAGTTTTGCCATGTTGTATCTTGTGTATAAATTTCCTTGTTTGTTTGTTTGTTTCAGAAAATAAATAAGAAGATAACTTCCTTCAGAAAGCCATGACATTGAAATAATATGGTCATAACTCTTTCTTCAGTATACCAATAAAATATTAATAGCATGCAATTTCTGATTGTTGATTCTCTTTGTGTGTGTTTCTGAGTCTAGAATTTGAGGGCCATTAATACGATCTAAGAATATCTGGGACTCCTGCTCATTGATGCTTCCAGCAGGCTTCCCTCCTCCTTTATCTTAATAAAGCCAGCTGCCAAGGGGAAAGGGTTCCATTGTTCCTCTTCTGTCTTAGATTGCATAGCACAAATGCAAATTCTTAAAATTATTTTTACATCTTTCATTGATATTCTTGTAACTTTAGGAAAACAAGGAATATATAACAAACGAAAGGGAGTTGCAGGTGCTGGGGAATTCTTAAAATTTCCAAAACTATTAATCCGGTTTCCAGGGGCATAAATGTAGTCTAGATCTCTTCTCCATAAAACTCACTATTCTCTTTTCTCCTCTTTTTTCATTGCTCAGTTCTCTTCCTCCCTAAGTCCTTCACCATTCTTTATAAAAACTTGAGTGGATTTCATAAAGGGTGCAGCATAATGTATTTTAAAGGGCAAGAAATTTAAGTAAAACTCTGTTCTGATTGTGAAAATTCCAGCAATATCAGTATTATTGTCAGATAACAGACTGCCAAATTTAACTCAAGATGCTGAGGGAAAGTTGAATAGAAAATAACCCTAACAAGCAAAGGAATTTGATATGTAACTGTCTCCAACCACCTCTCATTATCACCTCCAATGTCACTGAATACAGAAAATTTTAATATCCAGTCTTTATCATTAAAAAGCACATAATTCTTATTTAGATTTTTTAAGTACAGGAAACAACAAGTTTCTGAATTCATTCTGAGTTTCATTAAACAAAATATATAGAACAGCAAGGATACTCTGTTAGGGAAACTATTCAATAGCACATAAACAAATGAACAGTATGCTAAAAGAATAATAAACCATGTTGAAAGAGGATGAGGATGTTAAAGATGGTTCAATATTAGAAAATTGGCCATACCATATCTGATTTTGATGATATTCAGATGAGACTTTGGATTTAGATTTTACAGTGGATGCTGGAATGAGTTAAGACTTTGGGATTTGGGGGATGAAATAAATGTACTTAGTGTGTGAGACCATATATTCACAGGGATGACCAGGGACAGAATGCTATAGTTTGAATGTTTATGTCTCTACAAAATAAATTTATGTTGAAACTTAATTCCATATGTAATGTTATTAAGAGATGGAGTCTTTGGTGGAAGTGACTAAGTCATGTGGACCCTAGTTTCATGAATGGGATCAATTTCCCTATAAAAAGAGGCTCCCAAAGGCTGCTAAGCTGTTCCATCTCTTTTGACATGTAAGGACTCAATGTTCATCCTTCTTCCACACTTCTGCCTCATGAGAGAGAAGCCAGGAGAAATTGTCTGTTTGGAATGGGCTCTCACTCAACCCCAAATCTGGTACCATCTCAATCTTCAACTTTCCAGCCTCCAGAGCTATGAGAAATACATTTATATTATTTATAAATTACCCAAGATAAGATATTTTGTTAATAGCAGCTCGAACTGGCTAAGGCAGAGGGCTACTTACAAGAATTAAATGCATAATGTATATAAAATTACCTTATAAAATGTATATAAAATTACCCTACATGATGTATATAAAATTACACGATTTAAGTCTTGTAAAATGCAACGTGTATATAAAATTACCCTATGTGATATACAACAATAAAAGTTCAATACATTTAAATTTATTTATTCTTTTATTAGAAAAGACTCGTTTTGTTCTTTCTAATAATGAATTACCTTCTAATAATAAATTATCTTTCTAATAATGAATTAACTTCTAATAATGAGTTATCTAAAAAATAGATTATTTGATAAACACTTGCTTTCTTTAGCATTAAAGCCATTCAAAAAAGAAGCAGAAAGGCCATCTAAAAGGTATGTTGATGAACAAATGCACTGTTGCATGTCATCAGGTGGTTGGTTAATGTGAATAAAAACTAAGTCTCCTTCTTCATTTAAATTCCAACGATTCTGCTCTTTAACATTTAATATTCAGCCTCTTCTCTACCTATACAGAGAGTAATGCCACCTGTAGGTCTATTGTTGGTCAGATGTTAATCTGGGAAGTAAAGCCCAGTTCCTCTTGAAAAGGCAGATAGTTTAGACAGAAATTCACCGGCTGCTTTCTTACAGAAAGTAAACCAATTTCTGCTTCCAGAAAAATGGAGTAAATGTATTTTGCCCTATTCCTTCTACTAAGAAAAACTATGAACCCTGAACATTATATATAAAATATATGAAAACTCAGACCTGGAGAGACCAAGGCAGATGTGGTAGGGACTCAATAAATTGTATAGTGATGAATCCTCTAAGTTTTCTTTTTTGCTTTATAATTTGCAGACTTTTAGCTGAAAATGCCATCAACATAGAAATACTAACAGGCACATATGAGAATTTCCCAACAAAAGCCTATTATTTTAGGCAAAGGTCAAGGAAATAGTCTACCAAAGCAGAAAACATTTAGACAATAACCACTCTACTGTAGTCAAGTACCACAGAAAACACTATTACCTCAAGTGAAGAGCTTAGATCTTTAGATCTTCACACCTACCAGGCTGTGACAAAGTGTCCCAACCCTCCTCCAGAATAGTATCTCAGAATAGCAGAAGTTGGAACTTTCATCCCCTAGCTTGTGGTAATAAGCCCCTTACTCTCCTTCCACACCTTGATATGACTGGAGAGCAAATGGGGAGCTGGATCTACTCTAAAAGCAGCAATGAAGAAGCACCCTCCTTTCCATACCAGGTGGTGCTTGTGGAGGCCACGTGGGAAACAGTAACAAGTCACTTCCGCCTCCGAGACAGGCTATCAGTGGAGGCCTAGTGGCGACCCAGAATCCACCCTCCAGCCAGCAGTAATGAGGAACATTCCCTTGCCTAGGTGTCAACAGAGATTGAGAGGAAATCTTTATTTCTACCATCACCTGGCAGTAATGCAGTGTCCCTCCCTCACTCCCTTGCCTTGCTGGAGTAGTATCTGAGGAAGCTAGCTAAGACAGAAGGGGTAAATAAGTTCTAGAGTCTCATAATGCCTAAAATGTCCTGGTTCATTTAGAAATCATTTGGTATACCAAGAACCAGGAAAAATCTCAACTTGAATGTAAAAGATAATTAGAAGATTCCAGAACAAAAATGACAAAGATGTTAGAATTATTCAGAAAAGATTTTAAAGCAGTCATCATAAAAATGCTTCCAGTATATTACTTACAAACATATATGAAACAAAGTTTAAAAATAATCTCAGCCAAGAAATTAAAATATATGAAAGAACTGAATGGAAATTTTAGAACTGAAACTTACAATAACCACATAAAAAATTCAAGAAGATAAGCAGGAAAAAACTATAAACACAGCCTCAGGGACCTGTAGTATTATAACTGAAGGCCTAATTTTTGTGTTATCAGAGTCCCAGAAGGACAGAAGAAATGGGCAACTTTGAGAAAGGTCTCAAAGACTGAAAACTTCCTTAATTTGGCAATAGGCAAAAACCCACAGATTTCTAAATTCAAGCAAACCCAAAATCTCTTAGCCATTTTAGGCTACTGTATCAGAATACCATAGAATGGGTGGTTTATAAAAACAGAAATGTGTTGTGCACAATACTAGAGGCTGGAAGACCATGATCAGTATACCAGCATAGTTGAATTCTGCTGAAGACATTTTTTGGCTGTAGATGGACATCATCTCATTGTATCCTCACATGTTGGAGAGAAGAAAAAGACATCTCTTGTCTCCTTCTCCCTCTCTCTTTCTCTTTTTTTTTTAATAAGGCCTCTGATCTCAACATGAGGGCCCCACCCTCATGACTTAATCTAACCCTAATTACCTCCCAAAGGCCTAACCTCCAAATAACATCACAATTGAATTTAGGATGTCTACATATGAATTTTGAGGGGACCCAAACTTTCAGTGCATAAAACTAACCAAGACAAACACAAAGAATCCAAACTAAGGTATACCATGGTCAAATATCTGAAAATTAAAAGAAAGAACAAATTTTGAAAGCAGCTAGAGGAAATAGCTCATCTATAGGAGAGAAAACAATACAAATGGAAGCAGGAAACATCAGAAACAGATGAAAGCCATAGAAAAGTGGCACAACACTGTCTATGTGATGAAATAAAATAACTTTCGATTCTGGTTTTTATACCTGGTGTATTTATCTTTTAGGAATGGAAGGGCTATAAAGACGTTTGATGAAAGAAAACTGAGAGGATTTGTCACCAGAAGGTCTACCTTTTAAAAAGGGGCTCAAGAAAATTCTCTATCCAGGAAAAATAAAAAAAGATTAAAAAAGAAACTTTAAAACACCAAAATTAAAGAAAACACAATGGAAAGGGAAAAAATGGATAACTTCATCTTCCTTTTCCTCTTCAGTTTGGTAAATTTATTTGACAGCTGAAGTTAAAATTATGACATTATCAGATGCAATTTTAAGTGTATATAGATAAATATTTAAGACAACTATATAAGGAACAGAGGAGGGTAAAGAGACATACAGGGAATCAAGGAATGAGGTTTCCATACATCTTTCAAAGTACTAAAATTTTGACCCTATTAAACCATGATAAGTTATTACATGTGATGTAAAACCTACAGCATCCACTAAGATGTCTGCACACAGAGATATACTCAAAAATACCACAGATAAACTTCAATGGAATTCTAAAAAAAGAAAATTAAAGTAACACACATGGAAGCAAGACATACAAAACAACAATGACAAAAAAAGAAAAAAAAACAGATAAGCAGAAATCACAAAGTAAAATGGCAGGTTTGTGACCCAACGTATCAATAATTACAAATAAAAGTGGTCTAATGTGAACAAAGTTGCTGAGTATTGAAGAGTGTCTATATTATAGAAATAAAATAGCATATGCTATTATCAAATTTTATGGGATATTTACATTTTTATATACATTGTACAAATGTTATGTTAAATATTTTAATTAATATTTTGTACAATTAATTTTTGGTACAAAGTAATTATTTTGTACTATTAATATTATTGTATAAAACATGTATATTTTGTAAGTAACCCATATAAAGCTCTCAGCTTCATCCATGCTTGGCACAGGGAAGCTGATATGGTTTGGATGTTTGTCCCCTGAAAACCTCATGTTGAAATGTGATTCCCGATGTTGGTGATAGGACCTGGTAGGAGGTGATTGGATCAGGGGGCAGATTCCTCATGAATGGTGTAGCAGAAGCTTGTCCAACCCATGGCCAGCAGTCTGCATGCAGCCCAGAATGGCTTTGAATATGGCCCAATACAAATTCACAAACTTTCTTAAAACATTGAGTTTTTTGGCAATTTTTTTTAGCTCATCACCCATCGTTAGTATATTTTTTGTATGGCCCAGGACAATTCTTTTTCTTCCAATGTGGCCTAGGGAAGCCAAAAGATTGGACACTCCTGGTTTAACACCATTCTCTCGGTGATTAGCGAGTTCTTGCTCTGAGTTCATGCAAGATCTGGTTGTTTGAACGTGTGTGGCGCCTCCCCTGCTTGCTCCCACTCTCACCATGTGACATGCCTCCTCCCCCTTTGCCTCTTGCCATGACTGTAAGCTTCCAGAGGCCTCATCAGAAGCTAACCAGATACTAGTGTCATGCCTGTACACCCTGCAGAACTATGAGCTAATTAAATCTCTTTTATTAATTACCTTTTTTTTTTATTTTTTTTTATTTTTTTGAGATGGAGTCTCTCTCTGTCATCAGGCTGGAGTGCAGTGGCGCGATCTCGGCTCACTGCAACCTCCACCTCCCGGCTTCAAGTGATTCTCCTGCCTCAGCCTCCTGAGCAGCTGGACTACAGGAACCTGCCACCACGCCCGGCTAATTTTTTGTATTTTTAGTAGAGACGGGGTTTCACCGTGTTGACCAGGATGGTCTCAATCTCCTGACTCCGTGATCCGCCCGCCTCTGCCTCTCAAAGTGCTGGGATTACAGGTGTGAGCCACCTTGCAGGGGCCCTCTGTTTCTTTATGGCAACACAAGAATGACCTAATACAGAAGCCTTCACTGAGAGCTGCTAGTGTGAAGACAGTCACTGGGTGGGGCTCCTCATCATTTGCTTGCTATGTCAAGTTCCCACATGGCTGTCCCAGAGGTCTTACTTGTCCTGATATCTACACTATTCCTAAGTGACCTTGTCTAAGTGCATGGCTTCAAATGCCACTGAAATCAAGTTTACAATCACAGCTGATAATGTCATAATTGTAACTGCAACTGTCAAATACATTTACCAAACTGAAGAAGAAAAGGAAGATGAATTTATTCGTTTTTTCCCTTTCCATTGTGTTTTCTTTAATCTTGGTGTTTTAAACTTTCTTTTTTAATTTATTTTTCTTGGCTAGAGAATTTTCTTTAGCCCCCTTTTAAAAGGTAGACATTCTGGTGACAAATCTTCTTAGTTTTCTTTCATCAAATATCTTTATAGCCCTTCCATTCCTAAACAATAAATTCACCAGTTTCAGTGGCATTTGAAGCCATGGGCTTAGATAAGGTCACTTATCTAAGTTATAGCATGGCACAGGTGCTATAACTCCTTCAACAAACCCAGGTTTGGCACCCACCTCATTATTCTCTAGGCAGCTACTTTGATTCATCAGTTGAAATTTGAAAACAAAATAAAAGAAAAAAACCAACAACACTTAAAAAATCTGGACAGACAGTTTGAGTGCCTATTTTGAATCCACTAATATTTATTCCTGGCTAAATTGTGCACATCAGACTAGTGACCCATCACAAAATTTCATACTGAAATGTATTGGATATAAAAAGAAAATAGAAAGAAAAAGTGAAAACATTAACTGGCAGAAGAGAAATACTACAGTCTTAAAATAAATCAGGACCAGCCTTCAGACTACTTTTCTATTTAAAAGAAAAGTCCTGAGACAATGGGTTTTATCAAGCCAGGATAAAGAAACATAAAATCTGAAAATCTTGAAAACAAGTTTGTCATATGAGTCAGGAATTTATTACATGTTGTACAAAAAATAATAGTAAATTAAAATTTTCTTTCTGAGACAAGCTAATGAGCTAAGAATTCTGTAACCTAATGATTCCAAACATTGATGTATTATTTGTTGAAATGTATTAAAAAGTCAAAAGATGCTCTCAATTTAATTTGGTTAACTGACTAATTTTTCAAGAGGAAGATGAGGTTGATGTCATTAGCCTCAGTAAGTAACATAGTTAGAACTAGAATCCATATCTTCTCCACTCTCAAGTCTACACACAACTCTGAAGTATTCATCATCCCCACCTTACAAATGCAGGGAAACTAAAAGTAAATTTTTGACATGTTTGCTTGTCATTTACACTATTTGCATATACCTGCCTGCAAGTACAAATATATGTAATATCAAAATAATTTTATACAAAATCATACATACTCTTTTGCAAAAATATAATGTAACCATAACAAAACCTTTGCTAACTGTATCTCCCTCTGCCCTCCACCACACACACTGAACCAAACCAGGTGTAGAGGAGTAAGATATTTATCCTGTCTGTAATATGAAGAATAATGGCCTCCCACGCATGCATGCTTCCTAATCCCTGGAACCAGTCACTATGTTAAATTACATGGCAAAGGGGATTATTGTTGCTAGCCAATTAACATTAATATAGAGAGATTATCCTGGATTATCTAGTTGAGGCCAAAGTAATTAAGAGGTCCTTAAATGTGAAAGAGATTAAAGAGTCAGTGCCATGGTGATGTGATGTGGTATGGTGTGATGTGATGTGATGTGAGGCTCCTATAAAAGAAGGGTATAAAACTGGAGCAGAGTACATGAGTCCCTATTCTTGAGTCTGTCCTAGAACAACTCCTGAGAAAAATCAAAGACCAAGAATAAAATTAAATATGAAAATCTTTGGTTTTATCGGGTATTCCAGTCATGGGCTTTTCATGATAAATGGCAGTGACATCTAGAAATAAGAGCATTAGTTTGAAAGATAAAACCTCCAGGGAAATTACTTTCCTGTTAACATTCAAAGAATATTAGTTTTTTTGGTAATTACTACAGTCAGAAACCTGACTTGAGAAACAGTACGATAAGCTCACCCATGGCAAAGCCATGCTATTTTTGCCATGAACTCTCTTAGCCTAGGCCATAGAAAAACTTGCAGACACCACTAGTGTGGATTACAGCTGAAGAAACGATACGCTAACTACCATCACCTGGTAGTGACTAGTAGTGACTACTAGTCAGGGCCAATGCACCATACCAAACAGACACCCCAAGGTACACTCATACAAATAAGTCACTCTCTGTGAAACATACTCCATAAAATTGGAAGAGGCAACTTTTCCAATGGATGCATAGAAATTAAGGTAGAAACCCATTAACCATGAAAAACATATCTTTCATATATGTATATATGTATATATTTGAAACATATATACATATCTTTCAAAAAATGATAATTCTCCAGTAAGAGACTCCAATTATAAGGAAATATATAAAATGCCAGAAAAATATATCAAAATAATAACATTAAGGAAATTCAATGAGATAACAAGAGAGCACAGGTATACATTTCAATGAAATCAGGACAATTCATGATTTGAATAACTAATACAACAAAGAGTTGAGCAAAGAATCAAACAGAAATCCTAAAGCTAAATAATTCAAGAAATAAATAAAAAATATAATTGAGAGCTTCAACAATGGAGTAGACCAAGCAGAAGAAAGAGTTTTTAAACTTGAAGATAGGTATTTTGAAATAAGACATGCAGACAAGAAAAAAAAAGAATAAAGAATGAATAAAGTCTACAGAATTTATGTGATGCCATTAAGTAAACAAACGTTCATATTATGGGCATTCTATAAGGAAAAGAGAAGGGCAAAGGTAAGGAAAATATATTTAATGAAATAATAGTATAAAAATTCCCAAGTCTTGGAAAACAGATGGATATTCAGGTACAGAAAGCTCAAAGAACCCCAAATATATTAAGCCCAAATAGGCCCTTCTGAGCCTTTTAAAAACAGAAAGAAAAAAGTTTCAGGTTACATATAAAGGAATCCCCTTAAGACTAATAACATATTTCTCAGCAGAAATCTTACAGGCCAGAAGAGAATGGGATGATATATTAAAAATATACAGAGAAAGAAACCCTACCATCCAAGCATACTATGCTGAGCAAAACTGTACTTCAGAAATGAAGGAGAAATAAAATCTTACACAGACAAGCAAAAACTATGAAAATAAATCACCAGTAGATAGGCATTACAAAAAAAAAATACTCAAAGCAGTGTTACATGTAAAAGTAAAAAGATGATTAAACCCATAATAAAGACATGCAAAACTGTAAAACTCACTGATAGAATCAATAAAAAGGGAGAAAAAGAAAGAAATAAATATTATATTTACATCAGACAAAATAGACTACAAGTTAACAGCTGCAAAAAGAAGAACCTAAGACAAGCAGACAGAAAAAAGAATAAAGAATAAAAAAAGCCTACAGAAGTATAATAATAAAGAGATCTAGAAAGGGAATATTACAATTGTAAATATACATGCACTGAACACCAGAGCATCCATATATATATAAAGCAAATATTGTTAGATAAAAAAGGAAAGATAGACTCAAATACAACATTCAGGACTTCAACACTTCATTCTCATTATCAGTAACATGATCTAGACAGAAAATCAGGAAATAAATACAGGATTTAAACTGTACATAGACAAAAAGGGCCTCACAGACATTAAAAAAATTTCCAACTTTTAAGTTCAGGGATGTGCAGGTTTGTTACATGGGTAAATGTGTGCCATAGTGGTTTGCTGCACAGATCATCCCATCACCTAGGTATTAAGCCCATCAACCATTAGCTGTTTTCCTGATGCTCTCCCTCCTCTCAGCCCCCACCCTCCAACACGCCGCAGTGTGTGTTGTTCCCTTCCCTGTGTCCATGTGTTCTCATCGTTAAGTTCCCACTTATAAGTGAGAACACGCGGTGTTTGGTTTTCTGTTCCTGCATTAAAGTACTGAGGTTAATGGCTTCCAGCTCCATCCATGTCCCTGCAAAGGACATGATCTCATTCCTTTTCGTGGCTGCATAGTATTTGATGGTGTACATGTACCACATTTTCTTGAACCAGTCTGTCAATGATGGGCATTTAGGTATTCCATGTCTTTCCTATTGTGAATAGTGCTGCGATGAACATATGCGTGCATGTATCTTTATAACAGAATAATTTCCTTTCTTTAGAGCATATACCCAGTAATGAGATTGCTGAGTCAAATGGTATTTCTGTAGATCTTGAGGAATCACCACACTGTCTTCCACAATGTTTGAACTAATTTACACTTCCACCAACAGTGTAAAAGCATTCCTTTTTGTCCACAACCTCGCCAGCATCTTTTATTTTTTTACTTTTTAATAATAGCCGTTCTGACTGCTGTGAGATGGTATCTCATGGTGTTTTTGATTTGCATTTCCCTAATGATCAGTGATGCTGAGCTTTTTTAAATATGTTTGTTGGCTGCATGTATGTCTTCTTTTGAAAAGTGTCTTTTCATGTCCTTTGTCCACATTTTAATGTGTTTTTTTTTTTCCTGCAAATTTTTTTAAGTACCTTATAGATACCAGATGTTAGACCTTTGTCAGATGAGTAGATTCCAAAAATGTTCTCCCATTCTGTAGGTTGTCTGTTCACTCTGATGATAGTTTCTTTTGCTGTGCAGAAGCTGTTTAGTTTAATCAGATCCCATTTGTCAGTTTTTGCTTTTGTTGCAATTGCTTTTGGTGTCTTCATCATGAAATATTTGCTTTTGCCTATGTCCTTAATGGTATTGCCTAGATTTTCTTCTAGGGTTTTTATAGTTTTGGGTTTTATATTTAAGTCTTTAATCCATTTTGAGTTAATTTTTGTACAAGATGTACGGGACGGGTACAGTTTCAATTTTCTGCGTATAGCTAGCCAGTTATCCCAGCACAATTTATTAAACAGGGAATCCTTTCCCCATTTCTTGCTTTTGTCAGGTCTGTCAAAGATCAGATGGTTGCATGTGTGTGGTCTTATTTTTGGGTTCTCAATTCTGTTCTGTTGGTCTATGTTTCTGTTCTTGTACCAGTACCATGCTGTTTCGGTTACTGCAGCCTTGTATAGTTTGAAGTTGAGTAGCATGATGCCTCCAGCTTTGTTCTTTTTGCTTAGGATTGACCTGGCTATTTGGGCTCTTTTTTAGTTCCATATGAACTTTATAATATATATATATTTATATTTACATATATAAATATATATATTAATTCTATGAAGAATGTCAATGTAGTTTAATGGGAATAGCATTGTATCTATAAATTGCTTTTGGCATGGCCATTTTCACAATATTGATTCTTCTTATACATGAGCATGGAATGTCTTTCTATTTGTTTTTGTTGACTCTGGTTTCTTTGAGTGGTGGTTTGTAGTTCTTCTTGAAGAGGTCCTTTGCTTCCCTTGTTAGCTGTATTCCAAGGTATTTTATTATTTTTTGGCAATTGTGAATGGGAGTTCATTTATGATTTGGCTCTCTGTTTGCCTATTGCTGGTATATAGGAACGTTAGCAATTTTTGCATATTGATTTTGTGTCCTGAGACTCTGCTGAAGTTGCTTATCCACTTATGAAGCTTTTGGGCTGCGACGATGGGGTTTTCTAAATATAGGATCATATCATCTGTAAAGATAGTTTGACTTCCTCTTTTGCTATTTGAATACGCTTTGTTTCTTTCTCTCGCCTGACTGCCTGGCCAGAGCTTCCAATGCTATGTTGAATAGGAGTGGTGACAGAGGGCATCCTTTTTTGTGCTGGTTTTCAAGGAGGAATGTTCCAGCTTTTACCCATTCAGTATGATATTCGCTGTGAGTTTGTCATATACGGCTCTTATTATTTGACCTCATAAACTTTACAGAACATCTCACCCAACTGCTGCAGAATACAGGTGCTTTTCATGAGCACATGAAACATTCTATAGGACTGACAATATGTTAGGACACAAAAAGAGTCTCAAATGATAAATTTAAAAAAATTTAGATTGAAATCATGTCAACTATCTTATCTGACCATAATGGAATAAAAGTAAAATCAATAACAGAAGGAAACTTGGAACTATATAAACACATGGAATTTGAACTGTATGCTCTGGAATTACCAGTGGGTCATAAATAAATTTAAAAGGAATTTTTTTTAAGTCATAAAACAAATGACAATGGAAATAATATATCAAAACCTATGCAATATGGCAGAAATAATATGAAGAGGAAAGTTTATAGCAAGAAGCACTTCCATTAAAAGAGTAGAAAAACTCCAAATAGGCAACTTGATGATGCATCTTAAAGAACTAGAAAAGTAACAGCAAACCACACTCAAAGTTAATAGAAGATAAATATCAGAGCATAAATAAATAAAATTGAAATTAAAAAATACAAAAGATGAATGAAACAACAAGTTGACTTTTTGAAAAGTTAAACCAAATTAGCAAACTCCTGGAAAGACTAATTAGGAAAGCAAGAGAAAAGACTCAAATAAATAAAATCATAAATAAAAAAGGAAACTAATATTACAACCAGTACCGCAGAAATACAAAGAATTGTTAGACACTTCTATGAGCAACTATATGCTAATATATTGGAAAACCTAGAGAAAATGGATAGATTCCTGGACAAATAAAACTTGCCAAGATTGAACTATATAGAAATCCAAAACCTGAATAGACCAGTAACAAGTAAAGAAATCAAAGCCATAATAAAAAATATTTCAGTAAGAAAAGCCCAGAACCTGATGGCTTCACTGCTGAATTTAACCAAACATTTAAAGAAGAACTGATACTCAAAATATTTTAAAAAATGGAGGAGTACAGAATGCTTCAAAATTCATTCTGGCTATAAGGCCAGTATTACCGTGGTACCAAAACTACAAAGACACATAAAAAAAAAGAGGCCAATATTCCTGATGAAGATTGAAGTAAAAATTCTCAACAAAAAGCATGCCTTAATGCAAAATCCTCAACAACATATTGAATACAATTCAATATGTCATTGAATTCCATTTGTTGAACTCAGCCAATAGAATTCAACAACATGTTAAAAAAAAAAAAAAAACCTTCATCATTACCAAGTGGGATGATCCCAGAGATGCAAGGTTTGTATAGCATATGCAAATTAATCAATGTATATATTACATCACCAGAATGAAGGTCATAAACCATATGATCATTTCAATTGATGTTGAAAAAGCATTTGATAAACTCAACATCCCTTCATGATAAAAGCCATAAAAAAACTGGAGATAGAAGAAACATACTTCAAAACAATAAAAGTTATATATGACAGACACACAGCTAGCATTATAATGAATAGGGAAAAACTGAAAGCCTTTCTTCGAAGATCTAGAATATGAGGAAGATGCCCACTTTCACCACTATTATTCAACATAATACTGGAAGTCCTAGCTAGAACATTCAGACTAGAGAAAGAAATGAAGGGAATCCAAATTGGAAAGGAAAATATCAAATTGTCTTTGTTTACAGATGATATGATCTTACATTTGAAAAAATATAAAGCCTCCCTGAAAAAGCTATTAAAACTGATATTAAAAAGTCAGTAAATTTGAAGGATATAAAATCGACATGCAAAAATCAGTAGCATTTCTATATGAAAACAACAACAAACATTCTGCAAGAAACATCAAGAAAGGAATCCCATTCACGAAAGCTACAAATAAAATAAGATGCCTAGAAATAAGCTCGACCAAAGAAGTGAAATATTTTTATAATGAAAACTATAAAATAATAATGCAAGAAATTGAAAGGACACACAAAAAAATGGAAAGATATGCCACATTCATGGATTGAGAGAATCAATATCACTAAAATACCCATACTACCAAAAGCAATCTATAGTTTCAATGTAATTCCAATTAAAATACCAATAACATTCTTCACAGAAATGGAAAAAAATCCTAACGTTCATATAGAACCACAAAAGACACAGAATAGCCAAAATAATCCTAAGCAAAGAGAACAAAACAGGAGGAATCACATTACCTGATTTCAAAGTATGCTACACAGCTATCGTAACCAAAACAGCATGGTACTGGCATAAAAACAGACATGTAGACCAATGGAACAGAATGAAGAACCGAGAAACAAACCCACACACCTACAGTGAACTCATTTTCAACAAAGATACCAAGGACATACATTGGAGAAAGGACAGTTTCTTCAATAAATGGTGCTGGGAAAACTAGATATCTGTATGAAGAAGAATGAAACTAGACCTCCATCTATTACCATAACATAAATCAAAATGGATTAAATACTTAAATCTAAGACCTCAAACTATGAAACTACCACAAGAAAACATTGGGGAAACTCTCCAGGACACTGGACTGGGCAAAGATTTCTTTTGTCATACTTCACAAGCACAGGCAAACAATGCAAAAAATGGACAAATGGGATCACATTAAGTTAAATTCTTCTGCACAGCAAAGTGAAAACTTGACAAAGTGAAGAGACAACCAGCAGAATGGGAGAAAATATTCGCAAACTACCCATCTGAAAAAAGATTAATAACTGGAATATATAAGGAACTCAAATAAATCAGTAGGAAAATATCTAACAATTCAATTAAAAATAGGCAAAATATTTGAATGGACATTTCTCAAAAGAAGACGTACAAATGGCAAACAGGCATGTGAAAATGTGCTCAACCTTTTTGATCATCAGATAAATGTAAATCAAAACTACAATAAGGTATCATCTCATATCAGTTAAAATGGCCTATATCTAAGAGATAGGCAATAATGAAATTTGGCAAGAATGTGGAGAAAAGGGAACACTTGTACTCTGTTGGTAGAAATGTAAACCAGTGCAGCTACTACAGAGAACACTTTGGAGGTTCCTCAAAAAGCTAAGAATAGAACTATTATATGATCCAGCAATCCCACTCCTAGGTATATACCCAAAAGAAAGGAAATCAGTGTTCCAGAGATATCTGCACTACCATATTTGTCACAGCACTGTTCACAATAGCCAAGATTTGGAAGCAATGTAAGTGTTCCTCAACAGATGAATGGATAAAGAAAATGTGGTACATATACACAATAGAGTACAATTTGGCCATAAAAAAGAATCAGATCCTGTCATTTGCAACAATATGAATGGAACTGGAGGTCATTAGGTTAAGTAAAATAAGACAGACACAGAAAGACAAACATAGCATGTTCTCATTTATTTGTGGTATCTAAAAATTAAATTAATTAAAACAATTCGACTCATGGACTCATAGAGATAGAGAGTAGAAGGATAGTTACCAGAGGCTGGGAAACATAGTGGGGTGTTGGGGAAAGGTATAAATGGTTAATGAATATAAAAAATTAGTTAGAATGAATAAGACCTAATAATTTATAACACAACAGGGTGAATATAGTCAATAATTTAATTGTACATTTTAAAATAACTAAAAGTGTATAATTGGATTGTGTGTAACACAAAGGATAAATGCTTGAGGGGATGGATACTCCATATTCCATGATGTGATTATTACTTATTGTATGCCTATGTCAAAACATTTCATGGACCCCATAAATATATACACCACTATATACCCACACAAATTAAAAATGAAACTTTTTTTAAAAGAAATAAAAGGCATCCAAATAGGAAAAGAGGAAGTTGAATTATCTCTCTTCACTGACAATATAATTCTATACCTAGAAGACCCAAAGAGTCCACCAAAAGACTCATAGATCTAACAACTGCAGGGAAGTCTCAGGATACAAAACCATACAAAATTCAGTAGAATTTCTAGATACCAATAATATTCAAGCTGAGAACCAAATCAAGAATGTAATTCCATTTTCAATAGCTACACACAAAAGAAATATCTAGAAACATGTCTATCCAAAGAGGTAGAAGACCTCCTCAAAAAAAAATCTACAAAACACTGCTGAAAGAAATCACAGACAAAAAAACAAACGGAAAAGCATTTCATGCTCATGGATGGAAAGAATCAATATCATTAAGTGTTCGTACTTCTCAAAGCAATCTACAGATTCAATGTTATTCCTGTTAAATTACCTATGTCATTTTTCACAGGATTTGAATAAGCTATTTTAAAATGTATAGGAAATAAAATGTAGCACATAGCTACAACAATCCCAAGCGAAAAAGACTTAATTTAAAATCTAATTTTGAGAAAGTTGTCAAAAATGTAGAAAGGTTAAGAACACTTGAATAAATAGCATCAGAGTTCACTGCTAACAATACTAATGTGAAAAAAGATTTTTAACAGCAAATAGAGAAATTTAAAGGTTGAGAAAAAACGTATCTCTTTAAATATTAAGAAGACTTGCTTTTCTTAAGTAATCAAAAACCTGATAAAAAAACAACATGAAGCACAACAGATATAACCCAATCTGAACAACAGAGAAAACATAGGAAAAAAATTAACAGAGCCTCAGGACTTGTAGAATTACAGCAAAAGACCTAATACATCATTTGAGTCCCAGAAGAAAAGGAGAAATAGAGCAGGCCTGGAAAAGAACTCAAGGAGGTAAGGGTAATACTTTCCAAATTAGGCAAAAGACATAAACCTACAGATTTCAAAAATCATGCAAACCCCCACTGCCTTGGTCACTTTGGGCTGCCTTAACATAAACTGGGTAGCTTACAAACAACACAAATTTAATTCTCTCAGGTCTGGAAGCAGGAAGTCCCAGTCATGATGTCAACATGGTTGGGTTCTGATGAGGGCCATCTTCTGGATTACAGAAGGACGTCTTCTCCTTGTATCCTCACATGACAAAAACAGAATCACTTGTCTTCACCTCTTTTTATAAGGGTACTAACTCCAACATGAGGGCTCCATCCTTGTGATCTAATTTAAACCTAATTACCTCCAAATACCGTCACACTAAGGACTTTTTTTTTTTTTACACTGGGGATTGAGATTTAAATGTATGCATTTGTGGCACACAAAAGTTTAAACCTTAATGCCAACCAAGGTAAACACAATGAAATCCACACCAATATATATCATAGTCAAACATCTGACAAGTAAAAAAAGTAGATAGAGGAATTAGCTTATATATAAGGGCAGGTGAATAATACAAATGAAAGAAGAAAATATCATCAGAAGCACATGAAAGCCATAAGGAAGTGCCACATTTTTAAAGTGCTGAAATAAAAGAACTATAAATCCTCATTTTTAAAAAGGGACCATTTGTCTTTTAGGAATGAAATGGAAATAAAGAATTCGATAAGTAAAAACTTATATATATATATCATCAGCAGCTCTACCTTAAAACATGGCTAAAGGAAGTTCTTTAAACAGAAAGGACATGGCCAGAAAAGGAACTTGAAACTTAAGAAGAAAGAAAGAACAATGCAAAAAGGAAAATATGGGTAAATTAAATGCATCTTTTTATTCTCTTCAGTTTTCTGAATATGTTTGACAGTTGAAGTAAAAATTACATAACATTATCTTATATGGTTCTATGTGCATACAGATAAATAAGGCAATCATATTATAGAGGAGGGTAAAGGGAGACACAGGGGATAAGATTTCTGTACTTCACTCAAAAGTGGTAAAATGTTGAACCTATTAGGCTGTGACAAATTGTATAGGTGGGATATAAAATAACAGCATGCACTAAAAATATCTGTACAAAGAGATACACTCAAAAATACTATAGATAAACCAAAATGGAATTCTTTTTTTATTTTTGAGACGGAGTCTCGCTCTTTTGCCCAGGGCGGAGTGCAGTGGCGCTATCTCGGCTCACTGCAAGCTCTGCCTCCCAGGTTCACGCCATTCTCCTGCCTCAGCCTCCTGAGTAGCTGGGACTACAGGCGCCCACCACCATGCCCGGCTAAATTTTTTTTTGGATTTTTAGTAGAGACGGGGTTTCACCGCCTTGGAACTACTTTCTATTTAGAAGAAAAGCCTTAAAAAAAGAGGCTAGATGCAGCCAGAGAAAAAATAATAATAATAACATTTGATGTGCTCTGGTATAAAACTCATTATAATCATAATCAGAATATTTCTCCCTGAGACAAACTAATGGGTTAATAATTTTAGAAGTTTATGACTCCAAACATTGGTATATTGTTTGTTGAAATATGTTAAAAATCAAAAAAGAACTTTCAAATTGATTTGGTATAACTGACTCATTTTCCAAGGGGAAGCTGGGGCTTAGAATGATTAACCAAAGTAAATGGCATAAGTACAACTAGAATTCATACCTCCCTACTCCAAGTCCTCACACCACTTTGAAATATTCATTGCCCCCAACTTACAAAATCAGGGAGCCTCAGAGTAATTTCTGCCATTTCAGTTGTTATTTATATTATTGCATACACATACTACAAAATATGAATACTTCCACTACTAACTAATTTTACACAAACTCATATATACCTATTTGAAAATACCTAGTGTAAACCTAAAAAATGCCAGGTAACTTTCTGCTACTCCCCACTGAACCAAACCAGGTTGAGAGGAGTAAAATGTCCATCCTGGGTGTGCTATGAAGAATAATGGCCTCCCAAAGATACATACTTCCTAGTTCCTAGAAGGTGAATATGTTAACTTACATGGCAAAGGAGAATTAAGTTTGCTAATCAATTGACCTGAATATGGAGAAATTATCCTGGATTATCCAAGGACTCAATGTAAATCAAAGGTCCTTAAATGTGGAAGAGGGAGGCAGGAGAGTTAGTGCCAGGGTGATGTGATGCGATACAATGTGATCTGAGGCTCAACTGGCCATTGCTGGCTTTGAAAGTGGAAGAGCACCAAGAAACGTGGGCAAGAACATGAGATTCTTCTCTCGAGTCCCCAGAAAGGGACTCAGCCTTGACACGTGGATTTAACCCAATGAGACTCATTTCGGACATCTGAGCTACAAAACTCTAAGGTAATATTTATGTCTATTTAAGCCACTAAGTTTATGGTAATGTGTTATTGCAGCAACAGGAAAACTGACGTACTTTCCAAGATTCATTTCATGCTTTCCTGTGGCCCCTCTAAAGTGTTGGTGTCTGTTTGTAAAGTATTAGAGAGAAATAAAATTACTATGGGTATTAACACAAAGCAACTAAGCAACTCTTCCCTCATAAAATAAAAACCACTCTCAAAATTCAACTCAAACGAATATTTATTGAGCCTATATGAAATGGGGTACAGCTAAGAAATGCCCCTCTCCCTTCCTTATACAATTCCTTCCACTCAGCCAGGATCAATGCCTTGCTTTTTCCCCTTATCTGGGCACACATCCTACGTATCTCTAGTTTTCTACAATTATGCAATCTCCTATTTTGTAGTAGTAGGTGTTCAAAAGCTCAGAATAATCTTAGAAAGTGGTGGATAGCACTGTGATAGTCACAGCTAATGAGGAATTTGCTTCATTTTCTAAATTAAAGAAAAACAACAACAGGAGTTACTAGGAGAAACAAGAGAATTAGTACTCAAAAAATCAGCCCCATCCTTTCTCACTTATCACTGTGACCTTGAGGGTGTGATCCAATTTCTTTGGGATGTAATTCCCTAACTTCTCTGTCCTTGTGCTTTAAATGAGATGATACACAGTGTCCAGCTACCCATTTTACTGCGTGTTCCTCATAAGGGGCCTCCGAAAATGCCAAGGGTGAGGTGAAGTATTAAGGCTGGGACTTCCTGATTCAGCTTCCCTAAGCTTTGGAGTCTTAAAATGAATTGTATATTCTATGCAACAAAAATCTGATAGCTTTTCTTCCAGCTCTCCCTTAGATAATATTCCTTGGATTGGAGTGGAATCCGCATCCTAGAGAGACAGGAAGGAAGAAATTTGAAAACTCAAGGGAAATGCCTTATTTATCTATGTCTACTAGGTTATTAAAAATCCAGGCAATTGAGCTTGGAAGGTGATATGGTGTGTCTGTGTCCCCCACCCAAATGTCAACTTGAATTGTATCTCTTAGAATTCCCACGTGTTGTGGGAGGGACCCAGGGGGAGGTAATTGAATCATGGGGCCGGTCTTTCCCATTCTATTCTCATGATAGTGAATAAGTCTCATGAGATCTGATGGGTTTATCAGGGGCTTCTGCTTTTGCTTCCTCCTCATTTTCTCTTGCCACTGCCAAGTAAGAAGTGCCTTTTGCCTCCTGTCATGATTCTGAGGCCTCCCAGCCACGTGGAATTGTAAGTGCAATTAAATCTCTTTTTCTTCTTAGTCTCAGGTATGTGTTTTTCAGGTATGCGAAAACGGACTAATACAGAAGATAAACCTCAGAAGGAAATGCGGTTGTTTTAATTTCCATATTAGACTACATAGGCTAATCTCAACATCTGGAATGCGTTCAGTTTGGAATCCTTTTTCAGTGGATTAAAATGATCTCTGAAGATAGCATCAAATCTCTAATATCAGGGAAAGAAGATAAAAAATACAAACATGAACTGAGGAGAACTCATTGCTTCTTGTGGAGGTGCTGAGTTGATCTGTAATTAAGAAATGATTTGATTCACTTTCATCAGCCTCCAGTAGTGTTAGTAACTGTAAAATTCCATTGAGACTGTGGCACAACGGTCCCTCTCCTACCTGCAAGGCACTCTTCCAGGGCTGATATCCTAACAATGGAAATGGGGTGTAAATGCACTCTGTGAGAAGGATTTGGTTAAAGGCTTGGTTCACTCACATGCAGAAGTTTCTAAGAGAAACTTAGACACCTCCTCATCAACAAGTACCACATTCTGTCTTCTTTCTGAGTGTATAAGCATGGCACCCATTTGAGAAGGGCATGAAATGAGGCAGAGTTTCAGAATCCCACTTCTTGATGGTGCCTCTCTCAAGCCTCCATTTGTCTTTCATTTTTCTATTTGTGACTTAGTCAAAGAGTCCTAAGATTTCAATGTCTTTTGCCTCTGCAAACTGTAATAGTTTGAGGAATACTTGAGATTTCTTTTCCCTAAAAAAGAGCATTGGGCTTTAGTAGAGACGGGGTTTCACCGTGTTAGCCAGGATGGTCTTGATCTCCTGACCTCGTGATCCACCCGCCTTGGCCTCTCAAAGGGCTGGAATTACAGACGCGAGCCACCGGGCCCAGCGAAAGTAACGTTTTCTTTTATTATTATTATTATTATTATACTTTAAGTTTTAGGGTACGTGTGCACAATGTGCAGGTTAGTTACATATGTATGCCAATCCAAATGTCCAACAATCATAGACTGGATTAAGAAAATGTGGGATCGGGAGGAGCCAAGATGGCCGAATAGGAACAGCTCCGGTCTACAGCTCCCAGCGTGAGCGACGCAGAAGACGGGTGATTTCTGCATTTCCATCTGAGGTACCGTGTTCATCTCACTAGGGAGTGCCAGACAGTGGGCGCAGGTCAGTGGGTGAGTGCACCGTGCGCCAGCCGAAGCAGGGGCGAGGCATTGCCTCACTCGGGAAGTGCAAGGGGTCAGGGAGTTCCCTTTCCAGGGGTGACAGACGGCACCTGGAAAATCGGGCCACTCCCACCCGAATACTGTGCTTTTCCGACGGGCTTAGGAAACGGTGCCCCAGGAGAGTATAGCCCGCACCTGGCTCAGAGGGTCCTACGCCCACGGAGTCTCCCTGATTGCTAGCACAGCAGTCTGAGATCAAACAGCAAGGCTGCAGCGAGGCTGGGGGAGGGGCGCCCGCCATCGCCCAGGCTCGCTTAGGTAAACAAAGCAGCCTGGAAGCTTGAACTGGGTGGAGCCCACCACAGCTCAAGGAGGCCTGCCTGCCTCTGTAGGCTCCACCTCTGGGGGCAGGGCACAGACAAACAAAAAGACAGCAGTAACCTCTGCAGACTTAAATGTCCCTGTCTGACACCTTTGAGGAGAGCAGTGGTTCTCCCAGCACGTAGCTGGAGATCTGAGAACGGGCAGACTGCCTCCTCAAGTGGGTCCCTGACCCCTGACCACCGAGCAGCCTAACTGGGAGGCACCCCCCAGCAGGGGCAGACTGACACCTCACATGGCAGGCCAGGTACTCCAACAGACCTGCAGCTGAGGGTCCTGTCTGTTAGAAGGAAAACTAACAGAAAGGACATCCACACCAAAAACCCATCTGTACATCACCATCATCAAAGACCAAAAGTAGATAAAACCACAAAGATGGGGAAAAAACAGAGCAGAAAAACTGGAAACTCTAAAAAGCAGAGTACCTCTCCTCCTCCAAAGGAACGCAGTTCCTCACCAGCAACGGAACAAAGCTGGACGAAGAATGACTTTGACAAGCTAGGAGAAGAAGGCTTCAGACGATCAAATTACTCTGAGCTACGGGAGGATATTCAAACCAAAGGCAAAGAAGTTGAAAACTTTGAAAAAAATTTAGAAGAATGTATAACTAGAATAACCAATACAGAGAAGTGCTTAAAGGAGCTGATGGAGCTGAAAACCAAGGCTCGAGAACTACGTGAAGAATGCAGAAGCCTCAGGAGCCGATGCAATCAAATGGAAGAAACAGTATCAGCCCTGGAAGATGAAATGAATGAAATGAAGCGAGAAGGGAAGTTTAGAGAAAAAAGAATAAAAAGAAACGAGCAAAGCCTCCAAGAAATGTGGGACTATGTGAAAAGACCAAATCTACGTCTGATTGGTGTACCTGAAAGTGACGGGGAGAATGGAAACAAGTTGGAAAACACTCTGCAGGATATTATCCAGGAGAACTTCCCCAATCTAGCAAGGCAGGCCAACATTCAGATTCAGGAAATACAGAGAACGCCACAAAGATACTCCTCGAGAAGAGCAACTCCAAGACACATAATTGTCAGATTCACCAAAGTTGAAATGAAGGAAAAAATGTTAAGGGCAGCCAGAGAGAAAGGTCCGGTTACCATCAAAGGGAAGCCCATCAGACTAACAGCGGCTCTCTCGGCAGAAACCCTACAAGCCAGAAGAGAGTGGGGGCCAATATTCAACATTCTTAAAGAAAAGAATTTTCAACCTAGAATTTCATAACCAGCCAAACTAAGCTTCATAAGTGAAGGAGAAATAAAATACTTTACAGACAAGCAAATGCTGAGAGATTTTGTCACCACGAGGCCTGCCCTAAAAGAGCTCCTGAAGGAAGCACTAAACATGGAAAGGCACAACCGGTACCAGCCACTGCAAAATCATGCCAAAATGTAAAGACCATCGAGGCTAGGAAGAGACTGCATCAACTAACGAGCAAAATAACCAGCTAACATCATAATGACAGGATCAAATTCACACATAACAATATTAACTTTAATTGTAAATGGACTAAATGCTCCAATTAAAAGACACAGACTGGCAAATTGGATAAAGACTCAAGACCCATCAGTGTGCTGTATTCAGGAAACCCATCTCACGTGCAGAGACACACATAGGCTCAAAATAAAAGGATGGAGGAAGATCTACCAAGGAAATGGAAAACAAAAAAAGGCGGGGGTTGCAATCCTAGTCTCTGATAAAACAGACTTTAAACCAACAAAGATCAAAAGAGACAAAGAAGGCCATTACATAATGGTAAAGGGATTAATTCAACAAGAAGAGCTAACTATCCTAAATATATATGCACCCAATACAAGAGTACCCAGATTCATAAAGCAAGTCCTGAGTGACCTACAAAGAGACTTAGACTCCCACACATTAATAATGGGAGACTTTAACACCCCACTGTCAACATTAGACGGATCAACGAGACAGAAAGTCAACAAGGATACCCAGGAATTGAACTCAGCTCTGCACCAAGCAGACCTAATAGACATCTACAGAACTCTCCACCCCAAATCAACAGAATATACATTTTTTTCAGCACCACACCACACCTATTCCAAAATTGACCACATACTTGGAAGTAAAGCTATCCTCAATAAATGTAAAAGAACAGAAATTATAATGAACTATCTCTCAGATCACAGTGCCATCAAGCTAGAACTCAGGATTAAGAATCTCACTCAAAACCGCTCAACTACATGGAAACTGAACAACCTGCTCCTGAATGACTACTGGGTACATAACGAAATGAAGGCAGAAATAAAGATGTTCTTTGAAACCAACGAGAACCAAGACACAACATACCAGAATCTCTGGGATGCATTCAAAGCAGTGTGTAGAGGGAAATTTATAGCACTAAATGCCCACAAGAGAAAGCAGGAAAGATCCAAAATTGACACCCTAACATCACAATTAAAAGAACTAGAAAAGCAAGAGCAAACACATTCAAAAGCTAGCAGAAGGCAAGAAATAACTAAAATCAGAGCAGAACTGAAGGAAATAGAGACACAAAAAACCCTTCAAAAAATTAATGAATCCAAGAGCTGGTTTTTTGAAAGGATCAACAAAATTGATAGACTGCTAGCAAGATTAATAAAGAAAAAAAGAGAGAAGAATCAAATAGATGCAATAAAAAATGATAAAGAGGATATCACCACCGATCCCACAGAAATACAAACTACCATCAGAGAATACTACAAACACCTCTACGCAAATAAACTAGAAAATCTAGAAGAAATGGATAAATTCCTCAACACATACACCCTCCCAAGACTAAACCAGGAAGAAGATGAATCTCTGAATAGACCAATAACAGGCTCTGAAATTGTGGCAATAATCAATAGCTTACCAACCAAAAAAAGTCCAGGACCAGACGGATTCACAGCCGAATTCTACCAGAGGTACAGGGAGGAACTGGTACCATTCCTTCTGAAACTATTCCAATCAATAGAAAAAGAGGGAATCCTCCCTAACTCATTTTATGAGGCCAGCATCATCCTGATACCAAAGCCTGGCAGAGACACAACAAAAAAGGAGAATTTTAGACCAATATCCTTGATGAACATTGATGCAAAAATCCTCAATAAAATACTGGCAAACAGAATCCAGCAGCACATCAAAAAGCTTATCCACCATGATCAAGTGGGCTTCATCCCTGGGATCCAAGGCTGGTTCAATATACGCAAATCAATAAATGTAATCCAGCATATAAACAGAACCAAAGACAAAAACCACATGATTATCTCAATAGATGCAGAAAAGGCCTTTGACAAAATTCAACAACCCTTCATGCTAAAAACTCTCAATAAATTAGGTATTGATGGGACGTATCTCAAAATAATAAGAGCTATCTATGACAAACCCACAGCCAATATCATACTGAATGGGCAAAAACTGGAAGCATTCCCTTTGAAAACTGGCAAAAGACAGGGATGCCCTCTCTCACCACTTCTATTCAACATAGTGTTGGAAGTTCTGGCCAGGGCAATTAGGCAGGAGAAGGAAATAAAGGGTAGTCAATTAGGAAAAGAGGAAGTCAAATTGTCCCTGTTTGAAGATGACATGATTGTATATCTAGAAAACCCCATTGGCTCAGCCCAAAATCTCCTTAAGCTGATAAACAACTTCAGCAAAGTCTCAGGATACAAAATCAATGTACAACAATGTACAAAAATCACAAGCATTCTTATACATCAATAACAGACAAACAGAGAGCCAAATCATGAGTGAACTCCCATTCACAATTGCTTCAAAGAGAATAAAATACCTAGGAATCCAACTTACAAGGGATGTGAAAGACCTCTTCAAGGAGAACTACAAACCACTGCTCAAGGAAATAAAAGAGGATACAAACAAATGGAAGAGCATTCCATGCTCATGGGTAGGAAGAATCAATATCATGAAAATGGCCATCCTTCCCAAGGTAACTTACAGATTCAATGCCATCCCCATCAAGCTACCAATGACTTTCTTCACAGAATTGGAAAAAACTACTTTAAAGTTCATATGGAACCAAAAAAGAGCCCACATCGCCAAGTCAATCCTAAGCCAAAAGAACAAAGCTGGAGGCATCACACTACCTGACTTCAAACTATACTACAAGTCTACAGTAACCAAAACAGCATGGTACTGGTACCAAAACAGAGATCTAGATCAATGGAACAGAACAGAGCCGTCAGAAATAATGCCACATATCTACAACTATCTGATCTTTGACAAACCTGACAAAAACAAAAAATGGGGAAAGGATTCCCTATTTAATAAATTGTGCTGGGAAAACTGGCTAGCCATATGCAGAAAGCTGAAACTGGATCCCTTCCTTACACCTTATACAAAAATCAATTCAAGATGGATTAAAGACTTAAATGTTAGACCTAAAACCATAAAAACCCTAGAAGAAAACCTAGGCATTACCATTCAGGACATAGGCATGGGCAAGGACTTCATGTCTAAAACACCAAAAGCAATGGCCACAAAAGCCAAAATTGACAAATGGGATCTCATTAAACTAAAGAGCTTCTGCACAGCAAAAGAAACTACCATCAGAGTGAACAGGCAACCTACAAAATGGGAGAAAATTTTCACAACCTACTCATCTGACAAAGGGCTAATATCCAGAATCTACAATAAACTCAAACAAATTTACAAGAAAAAAACAAACAACCCCATCAAAAAGTGGGCGAAGGACATGAACAGACACTTCTCAAAAGAAGAGATTTATGCAGCCAAAAAACACATGAAAAAATGCTCACCATCACTGGCCATCAGAGAAATGCAAATCAAAACCACAATGAGATACCATCTCACATCAGTTAGAATGGCAATCATTAAAAAGTCAGGAAACAACAGGTGCTGGAGAGGATGTGGAGAAATAGGAACACTTTTACACTGTTGGTGGGACTGTAAACTAGTTCAACCCTTGTGGAAGTCAGTGTGGCGATTCCTCAGGGATCTAGAACTAGAAATTCCATTCGACCCAGCCATCCCATTACTGAGTATATACCCAAAGGACTATAAATCATGCTGCTATAAAGACACATGCACACGTATGTTTATTGCGGGATTATTCACAATAGCAAAGACTTGGAACCAACCCAAATGTCCAACAATGATAGACTGGATTGAGAAAATGTGGCACATATACACCATGGAATACTATGCAGCCATAAAAAATGATGAGTTCATGTCCTTTGTAGGGACATGGATGAAATTGGAAATCATCATTCTCAGTAAACTATTGCAAGAACAAAAAAACAAACACCGCATATTCGCACTCGTAGGTGGGAATTGAACAATGAGAACACATGGACACAGGAAGGGGAACATCACACTTCGGGGCCTGTCATAGGGTGGGGGGAGGGGGGAGGGATAGCATTGGGAGATATACCTAATGCTAGATGACGAGTTAGTGGATGCAGCGCACCAGCATGGCACATGTATACATATGTAACTTACTTGCACATTGCGCACATGTACCATAAAACCTAAGGTATAATAATAATAATAATAATAATAATAATAAAATTTTAGTTAAAAAAAAGAACTAAGAAAAGACAATCTGTCACACAAACTAAACAGTACTTAAAAAATTTTTACCATTATTTTCTAACCATAAAGGTAATATATGACTCTAATTTTTAAAATGAATATTATAGAAAAATATGAGCATAAAATTTTTCTCAGTTTCCCACCCTTCTAACACCCATTAGCAACTTAATCTATGTTTTAACTCTATATTGTCATTTTTATATTACAAGCTATTAAGTGTTTAACTTCCTTTACAAAAATGATATCTACACACACACACAAAAAAAGAAAATGTGGCACATATACACCATGGAATACTATGCAGCCATAAAAAATGATGAGTTCATGTCCTTTGTAGGGACGTGGATGAAGCTGGAAACCATCATTCTCAGCAAACTATTGCAAAGACAAAAAACCAAACACCGCGTGTTCTCACTCATAGGTGGGAATTGAACAATGAGAACACATGGACACAGGAAGGGGAACATCACACACCAGGGACTATTGTGGGGTGGGGGCAGTGGGGAGGGATAGCATTAGGAGATATACCTAATGCTAAATGACGAGTTAATAGGTGCAGCACACCAACGTGGCACATGTATACATATGTAACAAACCTGCACATTGTGCACATGTACCCTAAAACTTAAAGTATAATAATAATGAAATTAACAAATAATAATAATAATAATAATAAAGGGGGCAGAGAATAAAAAAAGAGCACTTAAAGACTGAAAAAACAAAAGATTAGGATTATCTTTTCAACTAATCATATTGGAACAGTTGAATATTCATATGTAAAAGAAGGCTCTCCGTGTCTGTTTTCTTTCTAGGTGAGGGACTTGAAAGCCACATGTTTAGTGTTAGATACTCCACTAGCTTGTATTCCAGAGAGACTACATGAAAACTGTCCTCACCTCACTCTACATTTTTAAATTAAATTAGTCATATAATGTGAACCGAGAAATGAAACTTTCATGAAACCCACATTGTAGATGCTACAGCATAGCCTGTCCTATCATGTCTCATCCAAAGAGTAAGAAGTTTTTCAATAAGTAATAGTCAACAAAAGTGAAATGATGTAAAGCTTTTGATATTTTATTTATACCTCACCAGAATTAAAGATGACTGAGCTAATAGTGTTACTGCAAGGTATAAGAAAATTTTGAAAAATATACACAGATGTTACATATTCTATAAGGAAAAATGTCATATGTAACTTGTTTTTGCCTTAAATGCTTTTATTGAGATATAGTTCACATGATATACAATTCACTCATTTAGTATTCAATTAAATGATTTTTAATATATTCCACAGACATGTGCAACCATCACCACTCTCAACTGTAGAACATTTTATCACCTCAAAAAGAAACCTCATAGCCTTTAGCTGTCACCTCTGTATTCCCCCATCATCCCACCTTTCTCCCCACCCCAGCCTAAGCTTCTATTACTCTTCTTCCTGTATCTGTATATTTTCCTATTCTGGACTTTCGACTAAATGGCACTATATAATATGGGGTCTTTTGTGATTGGTTTCTTTTACTTAGCATAATTTCAAGACTCACACATGTTGTATGTATCAGCACTTTATTCCCTTTAATAGTTAAATAATATTTGATTACATGACTAAAGCACCTTTTGTCTATTTATTTATTCATTGATGAACATTTGGGTTTTTTTCTCTTTTGGCTACTATAAATAATGATGCTAAGAAAATAAAAACTAAGCTAGTGAAAGACTTTCCTTATGTATGTGCTAAATAATTCTATTTTAGTTATGCATTGATCTTTAAAACACCCTGAGTCCAAAACTCAGAGATACAAAACAACAATATTTTATTTTATGTATTTTTTCCTCAACTTTTAAGTTCTGGAGTACATGTGCAGAATGTGCGGTTACATCGGTAAACATGTGCCATGGTGGTCTGATGCACAGATCAGCCCATCACCTAGTTATTAAGCCCACCATCTACTAGCTATTCTTCCTGATGTTCCTCCTCCCCCAACCCCCCACCCCAATAGGCTCTAGTGGGTGTAAAACACAGTATTTTATTATGCTTCCAGATTCTGTGAGTCAGGAATTCAGACAGGGCACTATGAGAAGGCTTGTCTCTGCTTCAAAATGTCTAGACCTTCACCTGAGAATATGTAGACAGCTGACTATGACTCAAGTGGCAGGGGCTGCAATAACCAAGCAGACCTTTACTTTCATATCTATCACTGGACTTGGATGATCAGAAGTATGGGCTCATTTGAAATGGTTGACTGTATTGCCTGCATGTGGCCTCCTCGTGTGGCTTGAGCTTCCTCACAGCATGCTGGTCTCAACTTTGTCAGACTTCTTATGAAGTGGTTCAGGATTGTAAGAGGAAACTTTCCAGTGAGTAACAGAAAAGCCATACAGTTTTTCTTGATAGCCTTAGAAAGCATATAATGTCATTTCCACCACACGTCATTGTTTAAAGCAGTTACAAGCCCACTCAGTTTTAAGAGGAAGGTCTGCAGACCCTAGGCCTCAAAAGGAAGAGGATCAAAGAGTTTGCAGCCATGTTTCAAAACTGCCACAGACTCTAAGTGATCCTGATATAATATCAGAAAGCAGATTTTGTGTATTTACTTAAACCTTGGGTACTTTATACATAATATGTATTGGCGAGGTGAGTAAGAAGATAAACTGTCATTTTAGACATTTGTGGCATGTGATAGGAATGTGCCTCTGAAATCTCTGACTTGAGAGAGCACAATTAGCTGCAGAAGGGCAAATACACATTAAAAATAAAGAGGCTTAATCATCTCTCTTACAAATAAGCACCCTTATCTCTCAGTTTCTGCTGGGAGCAGGAGCCTAACTTCAATGGCCACCAGGCTTCAAATGGCAAGACTATCTCCTACATAAAGATATGTGTTTATTTGTCCTTTGTTTAAAGTCTATTAACTAACACAGATGGCCACCCCAATTTCCAGGTAAATTTAAGATAAACTATGTGTAATAAATAATGCTGCCAAGTCCTCTTTCTTGGGGATTAGTTATCACTTAACTTGAGAAAATGTGTATATTGGGTAGTAAGCATATATTGGCTATATAAAAACAGGTGAGATCTCTTTCTGTCTTTGCAGTCTCTTAGTAGGTTGCCTGTAATGTATATCAGATTCTGGTTTAATATTTGTTTAATAAGAAAACTATTTTCTTTCTCTACTACATTTTTGGAGAGACTTTCTGGGTTGGGAGGAGACTTTGTTTTTAATCGTATTTCCCCAACAGCTAACAAGCACAGCACCTAGGCTATGAAATCTATCACCCCATTCACTTCCATGAGCTGCTTTCAGCCAAAGACGGAGAAGGGGGCAGATTCAATGGTCAGGCCTGCTCCTGGGAGACTCAGGACTCCTCTAATTTGCACCTTGGGCTTGATAACTCCCTACTGGACATCTTGAAATTTTCTCATGACTGCACTGCTGCCTAAGACCTTCCTTCTTTCCCTCTCTCTCTCCTTCACAGTGGTCAAAGTTTTATCCTAGTACCATAGCTCTGTTCACCTTTCACTCTCCCCTTGCTTTCTCATATAGGCATTTATCCCAATGACTGCCTTGCTTCTCAGGAGATCCATGAAGACACCGTATTTTCTAGATTGGTTTAATGTTTCTAGTTTACAACTAAGGTGAATGAATAAAAAACATTTAAATCTTAAGAAAAAAAGATGCAAAAAAATATTTTAAAATCTCTATTTTGTATTTTAACAAATCAGAATTCAAATCCTAGTTGATAGATTTACAAGGAAATTATGAACAGTGTCACAACAGCAGGTAATATAATATCTGCCTTGAAAATCACTAGCTGAAATTCTGAGAAAAATAAAGGTAGTTTTTGTTTTTCAAAGATAACTAGGACTTTGTCTGGGAGCACACTGGAGGCATTCTGTTCTTTTCCAATGTCAATCAATAGTACAGGATAAAGAAACATATTGAACACTAAAGCTTTGGATACATAAATTTATAACATCTTATTTATAAATCAGTGGTGTACAGAAGGCAGAGATCCCATAATCAAGCACAGCAAACATGTTGAAGAATATACTTACAATGATTTCTGCTATAGATTTCATAATGGGGATTCAGAGAAGTAGAGTTATGGTGCTGGTTCACTGAATTGATTGGATCAGGAGCTGAAAACTCTCCCTGATAGATTTTATTCTCACCTGTTGGGCAATTTGCAGAATATTCTGCTGTAATTTTACATGTGGGCTTAAATGTAAACTGAGGAAATTTTGTACGATAAGAATGCAAGGATAAGTTTGACGTCCCCTAATATCTATAATTTCATTCCTGCTCCCCTTTATTATATACTATTTGAGCAATATGATTATAAAGCGAAATTATTCTAATCTAGATAGCACTGTGGCACAGATTTTTGCTCTTGTGTTAGCATTTTTCTATCTATTCAGTTGTTCATTTTTTTCTGATTTTATGGAACAGCAAACTGAAACAGGCTTCTCTCTGTGTCCTGAGGAACCTTCGGTGTTACATGAACATAAGGAAATCTAAATCCTCATAAACACACCTGAATTGATTGGTAATTCTCTCAAAAATGAAGACAACAAATAACCCAGCACACATCTCTTTCATTTAACCCAACTTCTTTTATTATGTTCGGTGATAGATCATTGAGCTTCACTGATGAAATTATCTGCCTGAAATAAGTTAAAAGAGAATATTTCACTGTTTCCATCAGAATTGTAACTATATAATCATGGTGAAATTAAAATTATAGTATTATGTAATAGTAACAATAAAACTAGATGAATAATGCATTTTATGTTAGGCAAGATAATGAACATTTTGGCTTTATCTCATTTAGTTTACATTATGTTGATTTGATAAAAGCATACACAAATATACAATCGACGGACTGATGATACAACCTCTAGAATAAGAGGAAATATTTGAAAACTATTCATTTATCAAGGAATTCATATCCAGACTATAGAAGGAACTTAGCCAAAAACACAAATAATTAGATTAAAACATGGGCAAATTAACTGAATAGATATCTCTCAAAAGAAGACATACAAATGGCCAATAGGTATATAAAAAGGTGCTCAATATAACTAATCATCAGAGAAATGGAAATAAAAACCTCAATGAGATGTTATTTTATTCTAGTTATAATGGCTATTTTCAAAAAGACCAAAAAAAACACAAATGCTTGTGAGGATGTGGAGGAGGAAATTTTACACACTGTTGGTACAAATATAAATTAGTTTAGTCATTATGGAGAACAGAATGGAAGTTCTTAAAAACTAAAAATATAACTACCATATGATCCAGCAATCCCACTACTGGGTATGTATCCAAAGGACAGGAAATCAAAATGTCAAAGTGATATCTGCACTCCCATGTTTTTTTGCAACACCATTCATAATAGCTGAGACATGAAATCAACCTAAGTGTCCATTAACATTTGACTGGATTAGAAAATATGATATATATACATAATGAATGGAATACTATTTAGCCATTAAAAGAAGGAAATTTAGTCATTTACGGTAGCATCCATGAGACTGGAGAACATCTGTTAAGTGAAATAAGCCAGATACAGAAAGACAAACATGACATCTTCAAACTCATATGTGGAAGCTAATAAAGTTGATTCCATAGAAGTAGGAAGCAGAATAATGGTTCCTAGAGATGTGATAGGGGAGAAGGGAGAGGGAGATAGCCAAAAGTTGGTTAACAAATACGAAAGTATAGCTAGATAGAAGGAATAAGTTCTAGTGTTCTATAGCACAGTAGGGTGACTACAATTACAACAATTTATTGTATATTTTACAAGAGCTAGAAAAACTAATTTTGAATGTGCCCAACACAAAGAAATGTTAAGTATTTGAGAAATGGATATGCTAATTGCCTTGATTTGATCATGACACATTGTATACATGTATTCATATATCACACTGTATCACATAAATATGTACAATTATTGCATTTATTAAAAATAATAAAATAATGCAAAAAAAGAAGCAATCCAAGTAACAAAAACCAGACAAGCTAAAACGCAGAGAAGTAGAGGACAAATCACAGTACAATGCGTGTATAAATAGATGTGTCTGTGTGTATTTGTATACATGTATATGTTTATGTATATGTAGCCATATATGTATCTATATCTGTGTATATGGATATACACATAACAGATCATCCTAAGTATATTCATGACTTTTTAAGCATTTTCCCCTCAGAACAATGTAACCTTAACAAAGTTCTGTGGAAATATTTGAAGACTCTTATATCTCAAAAAAAACATTTTTTTTTTCGTGGCTCACTACAGCATCAATCTCCCTGGGCTCAGGTGATCCTCCCACCTCCACTTCCCGTGTATCTGGGATCAGAGGCGTGTACCAACACACCTAGCCCAGCTAATTTTTGTATTTTTGGTAGAGTCGGGGTTTTGCCACTTTGCCCAAGCTGGTCTCAAACTCCTGGGCCCAAGCAATCCGCGTGCCTCAGCCTCCCAAAGTGCTAGAATCTTGTTTTTGAGAAAACAAAAGAAGTTCACTTTTTCCATGTTTAGTTTGGGGTGCTTATGTTTCATTGAAAGACATCATTTTTAAAAATGTGTTTAAAATGCTACTGACAGATTAGTTGAAAGGCCTGCATCTTTATAGTGGGGGGTAGGGAGTGGTGGGGGAAGATTTCCTGATAATTATGATACTCATATTAGATTCATATAGTGCCCACTAAGTTTCTTGAAAATTTCAAGCTCTGTGTTTTACTTTGTAATGTAGCAATCTACACTGTGACTGCATTATAATTAATTAGCATAAGGATTGCTGGTTTTCCCTACATGTTGAATAATTTTAATGCGGTGAAAGGTTTCTGTTTCAAACTTCAGATTTGTAAATCAAATGAAACAGTTCATTGGAAGAGGAGAAATAATTTTATTCAAAAGAATGAAAATTTGTCTTTATTTACATGTTAGCAAATGATAATTTGGTTTGTCAATCATCTTTCTATAAAGAAATTTACAGTTTGTAGCCGACAGCTGGACCAAGACTGGAAATTCTTAGCAGAGGTAGTTAGAAATTTTCAATGAATGTTACAGAGAGTGATTTCACTGTCTTATTGCAGTTTGCTAAACTTTATAGCTAAAAGAAGAGCCATGATAAAATAAAAATAATAACACTGTACAATCAAACATAAGACCTATGTTATTATCCAGTAAGTCATCTGAAAGTTAGTCACACAACAAACTGCAGATCGGAATTTTCTCTTTGTAGCCATGTTGAGTATATTGGAGGTTTTCATGATTGTAATAGGTGGGAGATTTATAAAAGGAATGTAGGAAATTAATTCATTGGACTCACAAATTGCATTGCCTGGATGAGAAATCAAAAGTTATGCATGGTTGGCTTCATTCTTACTAGTTTGGCCTTAGCCAGAATCAATATTCTTCTATTAGAAAATCCCTGATGCTAGGGAAAGAAACCATATACTTACCATCATCCGGAGACTGACCAACCACTTGTGCACTTGATTTGCTACTTATCTTGCTGTCTTTTATTTCCTAAAGATCGTCAGTTTCTCCTACCTCTTTTACTTTTGGCTAAAATGGAGAATTAACAAGGTAGCTTTCATACTTCCACTGGTATCTGCCTTTTCTGTTTACCAACTTTCCTTTGACGTACAGTTTTGATGTCTTCTGGTATCATGTCCAAAAAAATATGAAGGACATATGACTGGATTACTCAATGTAAGTAATAATAAAAATGTTAATAATATAATTATCTTCATTATTGGATCTCTCTCTTCTTTCTCTATTTCCTTGATTTTCTTTTTCTTGTTACTCCTTTCTTCGTGAAGACACATGAAACACATTAGGTTCAATTTCAAGGACTCCAGAGACCCCAGTATACAGGCCCATTTCAGAGCCAAGAAAACTGTTTTCCTTCTTTGTCTTGTTGCTCTATAAAAATTTGCCCTTTTCTTGACATTTACGGGGGTATTTTTTGCTACAGAACAAACTGGTTGTGATATCTGGTTTATGATATGAAGTCAGTATCCTTTGGGTCACTCATATGTTGTGATTTTTGGATAAGGCCAAATGAAGAAAACTTTCTTGGGGATTCTCTGGCACCTGAAGTGTGACCTGAAAGGACAGGCACTCTTAGCTACACAGATTGGCCTGAGAGAGAAGTCAACAAGAAGTCTTGGTGGAATCTTTCTTGCTTCATTGTACTCTTTTTTTGTATATGTCCTGTGTCACTGAGTACCATTTAAATTCTTCCTGGGCCTGGCCGGGTGCGGGCTCAGGCCTGTAATCCCAGCACTTTGGGAGGTCGAGGCGGGCAGATCACGAGGTCAGGAGATCGAGACCATCCTGGCTAACACGGTGAAACCCCATCTCTACTAAAAATACAAAAAATTAGCCAGGCGTGGTGGCGGGTGCCTATAGTTCCAGCTACTGGGGAGGCTGAGGCAGGAGAATGGCGTGAACCCAGGAGGTGGAGCTTGCAGTGAGCCGAGATCGCGCCACTGCATTCCAGCCTGGGCGACAGAGAGAGACTCTGTCTCAAAAATAAATAAATAAATAAATAAAATAAATTCTTCCTGGGCCAGGACTGACGTCTAAAATAGTTTTTAAAATATTTTAAAGAGAAAATAATCACCTATATATAAAAAAAGAGGTGTGAGTAGGTTGTAATCCACTCATTAAGATCTACAGAAGGTGGATGTTAGAAATTTAACAGAAGTAAGCAAAATAGAATGAAAACCACTTATTTCCTCTAGGTAACAATCTTGTCTCTGTAATAATGTGGATTTAGCCAGTTACTTTATGTTTTTTGTTTGTTGTTTGTTTGTTTGTTTTGAGACGGAGTCTCACTCTGTCACCCAGGCTGAAATGCAGTGGCACCATTGTTTTTGTGAATATTTTTGCTGCTGATGTAACTGCAGAAATTAGTCTAGAACTTGTGGAAGTTGTTAAAACCCTTTCATAAGAGCCCAGTTACTACTGCACAATCTAAAGCATGTAGAGCTATCTTACCTAGAATGCACATCAAAATGGTCATTAATCTCATCCATGAGAGGTCTGCCCTTATTACCTCCTAAAGGAACCATCTCTTAATACTGGCACACTGGCAATTAAGTTTCAACATATAGACTTTGGAGGAGACACATGCAGATCACAGCAAAGGAGTTTTTACATCTTTGCTATGCCTATCACTTGCTTTAGTTCTGTTAATTTTACTTTATTTATTTTGAGTCACAATTATTAGTCTGATACACCTTCAGGATTGTTAAGTATTTTTGATAAATTGAATATTTTGTCATTATACAACTTCCCTCTGTTTTTCTACTACTTGTCTTGATAATATGGCCACTTTGAGAATAGAACCAGTCCTGCTTTCTGTGTTTACAAATTCCGTAGTATAGCTTTTTCTTTCCTTTACATTCAATCTATCTGTGCCTTTATGTTTAATGTTTTATGTTCTAGGCATAACATTTAATTGTGCTTTCATTTATTCATTCTGATGATCTCTATCTTTTCATCAGAGTGTTTAGTCAAATCATGTTTAATGTAATTATCAGTATGGTTGGCTGTAAGTCTTGCATTTTGCTCTATGTTTTTCATTTATCTCACTTATTTTTGTCCCTCTGTCCTTTTTCTGGCTTTCTTTTGTGTTAACTGACTGTATCTTCAATTATTTCATTTTAGTCTCACAATTGGCTTTTAAAACTCCATTTGTTATAATGAATTATTCTTTTATATATCGCTGAACTCTATTTTGTTTGGAATTTTTGCATCTACGTTCAGGCTATATTAGCCTGTAAGTGTCTTATAAGTGTTCTTGATGAAATTTTGTATGAAGTTGTTCACAGTATCGTCTTATAATAAAAGATTATATACAAGGATATGTAACTATATTATATAATATTATATATATATATATATAGAGAGAGAGAGAGAGAGAGAGAGATGAGGTCTCACTCTGTCACTCAGGCTAGAGTGCAGTGGCCCAATTATAGCTCACTGAAAGTTCAAACTCCTGGGCTCAGGCAATCCTCCTGCCTTGGCCTCCCAAGTAGCTGGGACTACAGGTGCACACCACCATGCCCTGCTAAATTATTTTTATTTATTTATTTTTTTTAGTAGAGATAGGGTCCTGCTATGTTTCCCAGGCTGGTCTCAAACTCCTGGACTCAAGTGATTCTCACACCTGGGCCTCCCAAAGTGCTGAAATGACAGGCATTAGCTACCACACCCAGGCCATATTTTTGGTATCTCTAAGGACTGTAGTAATTTGTATTTTCTTTTGACCAACATTAGTATATTACTGTACCTAATTCTTTTCTATCAGTGATTTCTGCTGTTACTATAATTTCTTGACTTCTATTTTCTTTCACTCTTAACTTTCCAGCTTCTTGAGATGAAAACAAAATTCATCTGTTTTTACGCTTCCTTTCTAAAAGATGCATTCAAGGCTACAAATTTCCTTCAAAGAATGGCTTTAATTGGATTATGTAAATTTTAATAGGTCATTTCTTTATTATACGTTGAGTATCCCTAATCCAAAAATCTGAAATTTGAAATGCTCCGAAATCTGAAACTCTTTGAGCACTGACATGACACTCAAAGGATATGCTCATTGGCACATTTTGGATTTCAAATTTTTGGATTCGAGATGCTTAATCAGTATGATGCAAATATTCCAAAATTTAAAAAAAAAGAAAAAAAATCCGAAATCCAAAGCTCTCTGGTCTCACACATTTCAGATAAGGGATACACAACCTGTATTATTTACTTAAAATATTTTTCTAATTTTTGTTATTTCTTCTTTGACTCAAGAGTATTTACAGGTTTTTTGTCTTAGTAAATTGTTTCTTTCTCTAGTTATCTTTTTATCATTGAACTTCATTTTATTCCTTTGAATTCAGAGAACATTCAACACTTGTGAGATATTCTTTTGGATTCATGATCAGTCTTGGTAAAAATAGTCTATGTGCGCTTGAAAAGAATATGAATTATTTTACCGTTGAACACAAGTTTGTCAATTGTTTTTTCATGTATTTTCCATCTATTGATTTTTGGTGTTTCTAAGATGAGTTATTGAGTTATGTATTTTACAGTCTTTCATTATGATTGTAGATTTGTCTTATTTTTCCTTTTCTGTAAATGTTTGGTAGATTATTTGGTTCATAAATTTTTGGGATTACCCTACCTTTCTGTAGATTTGAGCATTTTTATCACTATGAAGTACACTCCCCATTTCTTCTCTAATGCTGCTTCTTACCTTAAAGTCTGCTTTATATAATATTGTTATAATTATGCCAGATTTCTTTTGGATGATGTTTGCATGGCTTATTTTTCCATAATTTTACTTTAAAGTTTTCCTTTTCTATATTTAAATTGTGTTTATTGTAAGCAGTATATGGTCAGAGTTTTAAATTCTTCTGTGTTACTATTAATTTTTTACTTGGAGTATTTTAGTTCATTTACATTTTATATAATTATATTCTCCATTTCTAGAAGTTTTTTCCCCAAATGTTCCCATTTCTTTCTGACAGTCTCTTGCTGCTCTTCTCTGAAATTACATCTTGTTTTTTGTAAACAGTGTATACATTAGCTAATTTATCTACACATATTCTTATCTGTCAATTTCAGTATGTGCAGCCCATGAGAATTTAAGTTTTCTACTTGCTTTTGGTTGGTTTGTTTTGTTTTGCTATCATTTGTAGTCTATTCCTATGCTTAATTTAACTTCATTTTGAAATCATTGTGCAATTTTATTTATGGTAGTCATGCCAGGATAAATGAGAGAAGGTCTTCTTTTCTCCAAAGTTTAGTTTATTCATATTTAATGTAAATACAAAAGTAGCCCCTCTTTTAAAGGATTGAAGGCTTGTGGAATTAAGATGAGAAAAAGGTACTTAACGTAGTGCTAGGAATATAATAAAATCTCAATAAATGTTAGATTTCACTTTTAATTTCACTTTTAATTCTTAAATCAGTATGTTGATTTACTTAATTGTTTCCCACCTCCCTCATTAGAATATACACTCTATAAATAACACAAGTTTTGAAATTCTGTCTACCACTATATTCCCTCAAAGATCAAAAGAGAACTTGTTGTATCTAGACATTCAGTAAATACTTGTTGGATAAATGAATGGGTGCCAACAAACAGTAATGTGTTAAATGAAGAGATTATTCCTAAGAGCCTTTCATGTCAAGGGTAGTCAACATAATCTTCTACCTTCAAGGGTGTAATAACCATAAGTATAAAACAACAGCAACAGTTTTGTGATATATTTGTGAAACTTGTCATACCTAGAGTTGAGCTTAAATTTTAATTAAAAATTAAATCAATCATTTAGAGTAAGTATCTACAATGGCCAAATTTGTTTTTCACTTCTATATAGTATTTTCTGTACATATATAAATTGATTATAAATGACATAAGTAATGATTTGATATTTTAAAAGATAAAGTCAAAATTTTTGTTTCTGTTTTGCATTACATTCTATAGGTATATGTTTGACACTCCTCCTCCACAATTCAATTTATTAAATGCAAAATAGTCTCAGGAGGACATGTAAAATCCATGAAACAGAAACTTTCATTTGCATTTTAACAAATTATAGATAGGCATTCAGTCTGAACATACATTCTCTAGACTATCTATGTTTTGTAGACATATTTGGAAAGGTCTTCATTAAGAAATTTCTGATTCCATCTCAAGCCATTACTGGGGCAATTTCAAGTCTTTATATAATGAATGAGAAGAAAGTCACACTTCCGTCGAGCAGCCAATATATGCCTCATTCTGCAGCAGGTAATCTAAGATAGATGTAACAGAAGCAATATTAAGAATTAGCAGATATGCTAAGTGTAGTGGAAGGCATCTTCATTTTTGTTGTAATTAGTGAGTCAGTATTTGGGGTTTTGGGGAATGGATTTATTGGACTTGTAAACTGCATTGACTGTGCCAAGAATAAGTTATCTACGATTGGCTTTATTCTCACCGGCTTAGCTATTTCAAGAATTTTTCTGATATGGGTAATAATTACAGATGGATTTATACAGATATTCTCTCCAGATATATATGCCTCCGGTAACCTAATTGAATATATTAGTTACATTTGGGTAATTGGTAATCAATCAAGTATGTGGTTTGCCACCAGCCTCAGCATCTTCTATTTCCTGAAGATAGCAAATTTTTCCAACTACATATTTCTCTGGTTGAAGAGTAGAACAAATATGGTTCTTCCCTTTATGATGGCATTCTTACTTATTTCATCGTTACTTAATTTTGCACACATTGTGAAGATTCTTAATGATCACAAAATGAAGAATGACACAGTCTGGCATCTCAACATGTATAAAAGTGAATACTTTATTAAACAGATTTTGCTAAATCTGGGAGTCATTTTCTTCTTTACACTATCCCTAATTACATGCGTTTTGTTAATCATTTCCCTTTGGAGACACAACAGGCAGATGCAATCGAATGTGACAGGATTGAGAGACTCCAACACAGAAGCTCACGTGAAGGCAATGAAAGTTTTGATATCTTTCATCATCCTTTTTATCTTGTATTTTATAGGCATGGCCTTAGAAATATCACGTTTTACTGTGCCAGAAAACAAACTGCTGCTTATGTTTGGAATGACAACCACAGCCATCTATCCCTGGGGTCACTCATTTATCTTAATTCTAGGAAACAGCAAGCTAAAGCAAGCCTCTTTGAGGGTACTACAGCAATTGAAGTGCTGTGAGAAAAGGAAAAAATCTCAGAGTCACATAGACACCTTGGGAAGAAATGGATGTTCCATGGGAAGAATCCAGTGAATAAATCCGTGAAGATCTGTTTCATTGCACTGCATTCTTGCATTGTCTTTTTAACTGTGTCATTAAAGATCACTGAAATCTTCCATAATTGTTTTGACTATGTTTCAGGGAATCTCAGTCTTTGAGGGGATTTTAATCTCACATGCAAATTCAGTGGCTTAGTCAGCTTCCCCACCCTGCAACTTCTTCCTACAAACTTCCTAGAGGAAAACCATCAGCCTGGAGACTATTTGCTGTAAAGATTATAACGGTGAGAATAAGCTCTAAAATAAGACTTCTTGTTGTGCTTTACCTGACTTTTCTGAAGCAAGGACACCCATTCTCCCAGAAAACCCAAAGAAAAAAACAAACAAAGAAAGAAAGAAAATTAGATCAATCTTGACGTTTAGAACATGGAAGTGAGGAAGTGAGGACAGATGGTGGTGCTTCTTTTCAGTATGCTATTTTAATTATTTAAAGGTTTTTTTTTTTCATTTTTTAAAATCTAACATCCTTTTTTACTGGTGTATGTTTGATGTGTAGCAAGTAGTGAGAGTAATAGATGTACTTCTGTGAAATATAGCTAGGGAAACAAGAGTCTAGTTGAGGGATATGGGATCAAAACACTGATGAAGTAAATACACTCTTCAAAATCAGTGATTTGAGATAAGGCAGGTTATGAACCAATTAAAGTTGAGTAAAGATTTTTCTAGAAGCATAGATCCAAAGGCTGCAAGATTCAACACAGTCCCTGACCAAACGACACAAGATGAACACAGGATAGAATCTGTGTGAAATATGAAATATTCTGTCTTAGGGCTTCATACACACACACACATGCACACACACACATTCATATACACAAACTTGCACTCACAGGCATGTTTCAAATTTTGGGTTTTAAAGTGAATTTTTGTGTCCAACCGAGGTTATAAACTCAGTGACTTATTTTGGCAACTTCCAAAAGTGCCTTGATCTCATACTTATGGCCTAATGAGTGGAATATTTCCAAATATAAGGACTTAATTAATTTTCTATGTCGCGTTTCCAAATCAATATTTTTATATTTTTAAACTATTGTGTTTAGAATGTACAGATAGTTAAGAGATAACAGAAAAAAAAAACCTAATGCTGCTGACTATTTCAACAAAATATACCAGGTTGGCTTCTTTGAAATTATATTGTATAAAGAACTATGTTCTCTGTATAGATTATGTTGATTATGTAGAATTTATTCATTTTCCCATGTTTTCAAAAATTATTTATAATTATCGTTTTAAGGGGTGCATAACTCCCCTTGCAAATATACAATGATATACTTAATGTTTATCATATCATTTACATTTAAGTTGTCTTCAGTTTTCCACTGTTAGAAATAAACATAATATGAGTATTATAGAGCATGAATACTATTCATTCATATGAATACTATTTGAATGCTAACTTGGCTAGATATTGAGGATATAGTAGTGAACAAGACATCAATACAATTAATAATATATTCTAATAGAAAACAAATGAATAGCTAGCTAACTTAAACAATTATATTTATGATATTGGGAGAGAAAAACTATAGGATGCTGACCTGACCTGGTCATGGGAATGGACAAGATGTCACTGAGGTTAAGATGGTTTAATTTGATATCTAAATAATGTGTAGGAGTAAGGTGGACAAACGAGGAGAAATTTGGGGTGGGAAAGCATCATGTCGAGGTCTTGAAGCAAGAAGGAGTAGAGGATATTCCAGAAACTAAAGGTCCAGTATGACTACTATATAGAGAGAGCAATATGTAAATTATTTTTAATGAAAATTCCAATGGGGAGAAATTTGATAAATTCCTTGAAGAACTGATAAATTGCTCTGTAGATATAGTAAACCTATATGTTAATAGTGAAAAAATATCCATCTTGTTCCAGTCTCAAAATCAAACAGGTTATTATTTTTAATGTCATTACCTTGATTGCAAAAATATCTTTACTTCACATATATTTGATTACTAGTGAAGTTAAGCATTATTACAGGATTAACCAATAGCACATACTATTTGGGAATTGTTCATTTGTTTTCTCCTTATTTGTTAATGTCTTATAGTTTTTCTTACCAATTTTGTGACTACTTTATACATTAACACTATGCCATATATGTGTTATGATTTTTTCTTAATTTGCTGTTTAGTAAGTAACTTAGTTTGCAATGCTTGGGGAAATAGGTGGGTAATTTACGTGATCTCATATTGATTTATGTTTTCTTCTGCTATTTTTGCCAATATTAGCTTATTTTTACCGATACATGTTCCTTTCATCAAAAGCTGTATTTTTTACTATAAAACACAGTTTCATTTCATCTAAAATTAGCAAACACAAAAATATATAAAGAATAAACTGATTATGCACATTTGCAGTACTCAACTAACCATTGTTAACATGTTTCTACATACATTGTAAAATAGATCTCAACATAGATAGATGACAGTTAGATAATAAGCATGTTACTTAAAAAATCTGTTTCGATTACATTTATACATAAACTGGATGGCTAGGTTCTTTATCTGTGGATATTGGGATTATAGATAATTTTTATTTTCTTGTAGTATTATGTAATTTTCTATGCAATAATTTATGTCATATGAAAAATATAATTAAATAAAAGATGAGGCATGTGAAAAAATACCTGTTTAGTAATACTTGCTTTGAGAAACAAGGGGAAGAGAAAGAACCTTCCCTAGCATTTGCACAGACTGCATAAGCTCTAATTCTGATATCTGCTGGCTTTGTAGCTCTGATTACTAACTTTGTTGTTTGTACTAACTTTCAATTATATTGGCTTGGTCCTCATATGTTTTATGATTTTATTTTGAACTCAGTTTTATTAGAATATTATCTGTGGGAATTCTTTGAGGTCAGGTTTACAGTGACGTCTGCCAGAAAGAGTTTGACTTTGTAAAGGCTGACTGGGGTCGCTTCCAGTCTCAACTTCTTTAAGCTAAACTTTTCAGTTTGTAATGATTTAGGCTATACAGAATTTAACTTCTAGCCCCAAATATACATGAGTAAAAGGCTATTATAACAAGTTCTTAGAGCAACATTCCTCTTTCATTCCCCTTTACATTCCCCTTTGCATTCACTGCCCTGGCTGAGTGTTAAGTACTCCTGCTTTAGCCTTTTGTTGGACGTATATTATTTTCTCATTTGCCTATTAAGGCTTTGCCTTTCAGGGATCTTTGCTTATTGATAGTATCCAATCTCACTTCTAACTTTGGAGAAGTCCAAGCCAGGTATCTTACCCAACATGCATATGGTCTTTTAAAACATAAGCACTGGTTTATGAATGGATGAAGAAAATGCTGTATATGTACACAATGGAATACTATTTAGCCATAACAGTTTTTTTTTAAAAGAATGAAATGTCATTTGCAATAACACGGATGGAAAGGGAAGACATTATGGTACCTGAAATAAGCCAGAAACAAAAAGTTGAGTGCCACATATTCTCGCTCATATAAGGAAACTAAAAAAAGAAGATCTCATAGAAGTAAAAAGAAGAGCAGAGTATACCAGAGGCTGGGAAGGATAGGGGTTTGTAAAAGTATACAAAATACAGCTAGATAGGAGGAATACGTTCTAGTGTTTTATAGGACTATAGGATGACTATAGCTAACAATAATACATAGTTTTAAATACCAGGAAGGAGGATTTTAATATTCCCAACAAAGAAGTGATAAACGTTTAAGATGATAGATCTTCTAATTAACCTATCAAATCACTATACATTGTATGTTTCAAAATATCACTATGTACCTGATAAATGTGTACAGTAATTATTATATAACGTAGGAAAACAGCCTATTGCGTAGAAAGAGTGATGCCATCCTGAAGCGAAACTACCACAACGACTGATGTTTAACTTCTGCATACCAATGTGTTCTGCAGCAAGTTCTTTAAATAATTCCTGTGACATAGAGAGACCCTCATAAAGATGCTTATCTAAACTTCTTAATGGTCATAAGTTTTAGCAAGGGAGTCTGAGGTATGAAGAGCTGCACATGTTTTACCCAAAAAGCTTAATATATAAAGGATATTTTCTGGAGGGCGGTGGGGGGATCCAATATCTTGAGGCCACCCAAGACATTGCTTCTGTTTATAAGTTCCTATTAAATATTCCTTTCTTTTAAAAAAGATTGTATATATATGTATAAGATATATATATGTACAAGATATATATGTATAAGATATATATATATATTTTTTGCAGCAACTTGGATAGACCTGGAGGCCATTATTCTAAGTGAAGTAACACAGTACTGGAAAACCAAAAACTGTATGTTCTCAGTTATAAGTGGGAGCTAAGCTATGAGTGTACAAAGACATACAGAGTGATATCATGGTCTTCAGAGACTCAAAAGGGAGAGGCTGGAAGGGAGGATAGGGATAAAAAGGCTACATATTAGGTACAATTTACACTACTCAGGTGATGGGTGCACTAAAATCTCAGAATTCACCACTATATAACTCATCCACGTAACAAAAAAACACTTGGACCCAAAAAGTTGTTGAAGTAAAAATTATAAATAAATAAATACATTTCTTTTTGAGAAACTGGAATTGTTAGATTCTTTCTTTGGCCTCTCAGCTCCCTCAGCCTTTAGGGATAGTTTTGCATATACCTTTTCACTGCAGAACATCAATTTAAGAAAATAACAAAATAAAAAAATACTTAAACACTGGTTTAAAGGAGAGTGACAAGGCGGTCTCAGGAGAGTGACAAGGCGGTCCCCTAGATAACCTCCTCTATCCAACTCCAAGATAGTTAGTTAGGGGCTAACTCTATCTTCATCACTGTTTCCTCTCATGATTTGCACTTTCCCACTATTTTTGGCATCTGAGGATTCTTTTTTAACTCTCTTGACAGCTGGACCATACACTTTAAAAATATTTCTGAAGGCTTCTTTTTCAGTATCTTTATGTTTTCCTGACTGGAAGGATTTTTCCAGACATCTGATTTTTCATATATTTGTATACAGTTTTTTTAATTTATAAAAATAATTTTAACTTCTATTTTAGATTAAGGAGTACAGGTGCAGGTTTGTTAGTAGGTTATATTCCTTGATGCTGAGGTTTGGGGTATAATTGGACCCATCACCCAGGTAGTGAGCATGGTACTCAATAGGTAGTTTGACAGTCCTTGCCCCCTGACCCCTGCCATCCCTCCCTCTCCACTTAGTCCCCGGTGTCTATTCCCATTTTTTTGTCTGTGTGTCCCAGTGTTTAGCTCCCTCTTATAAGCAAGAGCATGTGATAGTTGGTTTTCTGTTTCTGCGTTAATTTGCTTAGGATAATGGTTTGCCATACTTTTGAAGGCAAAAGTTGTTTGTTTCGCTAGCTTTGTTCAATCTTTCTTTCTTTTTGTTTTTTAGTAAAGGTGTTCAAAATTGCATGTTTTCTGCCCAAATATCAACTTATATGTATTCCACAAATGTTGGCACATGGTTCTTACATTGTATTCAATTCAAAGAATTTCAAAATATTCTTTACACTTTCCTTTTAATGCAAGAGATATTTAACAATAATGAGATTTTTAGAGGTAACTTTTGTATTGATATCTTATTTTATTTAAGTTGAGTCAGACAGCATATGTGTATGATATTTGGCCTAGGATAAGATTTATTTGGCCCAATATATGATCCATTTTTGTGAATGATTTTCTTTAAACGAGTTTGATGGTGTTAAAGTTAAATGCATATACGTTAGTTGAACAATATTAATGATATTACTTGTTTACATCTTTAATATATGACAATTTCCAATAGTTAAATTAGTAAACTTACACTGACAATTACTGATTTATTTGTTTATGCTCATAATTATTTTATTTGTAGTTGCATTTAATTTGAAGCAATGTTGATAATTGCATTTTTATTCATGGTCATTACTTTTTTATGGTTATTTTTACTGATATTAAAAACCCTTGTCATGAAAGTTTTTGCTTTAAATTTTATTTTGCCCTTGGCAAATTCCCTAATTTTGTTACATTTTATTTTATTTTATTTTGATACATAATATTTGTCCAACTTTGTAAGGTATATGTGATATTTTGTTTCATGTATATAATGTGCAATAAAAGTCAAGATATTTAGGACCCATCACTTCAAGCATTTATTATTTCTAGATTATGTGTTTTCCACCTCTGCATTTTCAACACTTCTGCATTTTATTTTTTAGATGTCTCTTGTAGAAAACAAATATCTCATTTTTGACACTTTATTTAATAATGTAATCTCAAAATTATTACTGAGAAACATTTTTACACTTAATTGTGATTACATTGTTTTCTGTCTTCTCACTTCTTCTTTTTACTCTATTTTAATGCTTTATTTTAGATTTTTTTCCTTTCCTGTTTTCTATTGATATCAAATTTTCATGTGCTGGGTTTAAAATTGATATCTTTATGTTCATTTCATATAAAATTAAAAGTTTAACTTGTTCTTATCTAATGATAGTCATTTCCATGCTGCATGTTTTTATGGTCTGGAATATTAAATTTTTTAATTTACAGATTTATTTTGTTTTAATTTTATTGTGATAACATTTATATAACAAATTTGTCATTTCAACCATTTTAAGTGTATAATTCTGTGGCACTAATTACATTCACAATGTTGTGCAAGCATCACCACTGTCTCCAAAACTTTTACATTACCACAAATAGAAATTTGGACTCATGAGGCAGTAACTCCCTATTTTTCCTTTCCCACAGTTCCTGGTGACCTCTGATCTGCTTTTTGGCTTTATGAATTGGCCTAGTCTAGATAATTCATATGAATAGAATCACACAGATTTTCTCATTTTGTGTCTGGTTTAGTTTACTAAGCATGTTTTTAAGGCTCACCAATATTTTAACATGTATCAGACCATCATTCTTTTGTATGACTGAATAATATTTTATTGTGTGTATACACCACAATTTGTTTAGATATTCATCAGTTGAAAAACACTTGGGTGATTTCTACATTTTGGCTATTGTGAATTATGCTGCAATATACGCTGGCACATAAGTATCTATTTGAGTTCCTGTTTTCAATATATACTAGGAATGAAATTACTAGATAATATAGCAATTCCTATGCTTAGCTTCTTGTGGAGCCACCAAACTGTTTTCCACAGTAGTTTTATCATTGTACATTTCCACCAAGAATGTATGAGAGTTCCAAATTTTCCACATCCTTGCCCACCCTTGTTATTTTCCAGGATTTTTATTATAGCCATTCTAGTGGATGTGAAATAATACGTGACTGTAGTTTTGGTTTGCATTTCCCCGACGACTAATGATGCTTAGCGTCTTTTTATGTGCTTATTAGACATTTGTAAATCAATGGAGAAATGTCCATTGAAATCTTTTGCCCAATTTAAAATTGGATTTTTTGTTGGGTTGTAGAGATTCTTCACATATTCCGAATGTTAAACCTACCGCAACTATCTGATCTGCAAATATTTTCCCCCAGTCTACAGATTGTCTTTTCACTTTCTTGGAGTGGCTTGTGATAAACAAAAGTTTTATTTTGCGTGAAATCCAGTTTAAGTATTTTTTTCTTTTGTGGCTTACTTTTTTATGTCATGTGTAAGAATCCATTGCCAAATCCAAGGTCATAAAGATTATCACTAGATTTTCTTCTAAGTGTATTTAGTTTTAGTCGTTATATTTAGGTCATTGATCTGTATTGAGCTACGTTTTGTATATGATGTGAATTAGGGGTCCAAGTCCATTCTCTTGCATGTGGATATCTAATTGTCCTAGCATCATTTGTCAAAAAGACTCTTTATGCCCTAAGGAATTTTTACACACTTGTCAAAATCTATTAATCATAGATATATGGGTTTACTTCAAGATTCTCAATTCTATCACAATGGTCTATATGTCTATCTTTATGCCAATAAAACACAGTCTTGATTACCGTAGCTTTGTAGTAAGCTTTATACTTGATCTTAGCCAAAAAGACTGAGAAATAATGTAGTGAATTTTAAAAATATTAAGTGCGAACCTTCCAACTTTGTTCTCCATTTTTAAGACTGTTTTGGAAATTCAAGTTTTCTTGTAATTCCATATGGATTTGAGGATAAATTTTTCTGTTTCTGAAAAAACATCTGTGAGAATTTTTAATAAGGATTTGAATGAATGTGTAGATTTCTTTGCCATCTCCCCTTTGTATCTGTAGAGTAAAAGCAGATGAAAAATTAGGAGTATCTGACCTGAGGGTCCCAAGAGCCATATCTGAGGGCAGGATATAGTGAGGGGTCTTGGAAGGAGAAGAGGCATAGTACCTCCCACCTGCCCTAAAGGACATGGAATTCCATGATGCCACCTTTTCCTGCCTCTGGGTCCCTGTAGTCTTAGAGCCACAGCCCACAGAGCTGGGGGTGGTGGCATTGGGGCAGATCTGGATGCAGCCCAAGGTACAGCCAGGAGTGATTATCACTCCTAGAGAAGCTCCTAGAGTGGGGAACAGGATATGTTAAGGTGCAAAATTTCTCAGCATGTCAGTAAAGGTTTTTGGTTGCAACAGATATGAATGTAAGCAGGAAAGGAGGAAGGAGCTTTATAGTTAGGATGTTGAGCCACCTGTCCTAAAGTTAAGAGGAGCCCAATCATCTTTAGAAAGAGTCAGGACTTAGTCATGACTGAGATAGCCCCAAGGACCTCAGATATGGGAAGAAGTGGGTATTCTTTCCAGCTTATGCAGCCAATGTGACTCAGTTTCCACAATTCCCAGTCTCTGTGTTTCCAAGATCAAAATTCCAAATTCCTCACAGAGACTTATTTATTCATTCATTTGTTCATTAAACATTCATGGAGCCCCTACTGTGTGGTAGGCAGAATTCTAGACACCAAAGATACAGCACTCATCCAAGGAGACAAAAATACCTATTTTACATCTTACATTGCAGTGGGCACAGAATGAGATTGGCTCCACTTGGGTTAGGTATCCATCCCTAATTCAATCAGCTGTGGCCAGATGGAGTTCCTGAGCCAAGAGGCTTCTCCCAATGGGTTCTACTACAATGAATAATCATTCTTTAAGACACACATGGATTCTTGATTGTCAATTCAGAAAGCAGACAGTGGGCTTTAAAATAACAAGGCATAGCTGAGTTCATTCAGTCACCTTGACAGCAACCATTCTTTCTAGGAGACTGGATGTTCTCAAGGAGCAGCCCGTCCATCTTGCATCCCCCAGGTTCTCCGGATTCTCCACTTCCAAGCAGAAGGAGCAGAACTGGAATGCTCTTCCATATCATCAGCTTTCTCCTCACACCAGACCTTACTCACCAGGGCCTGGGACTGTGGGTTGGACTTCTCCCTCTTTTGCTATCTTCAGCTCCTGATCTGGCTAGAATCTTCTGTGAACAGGGACAAGGCTTGCATCTTCTGGTATCTGCCACGGCAGAAACCAGCCCAGGGCTCAGGGAAGCCTTAATGAGGCCTGCAGGGAAAAAAAATATATATATATACATATATATATACAATAAAAATATTAAGTGTGAGTTTTCCAACTTTGTTCTCCTTTTTAAAGATTGTTTTGGATATTTGGATTCCCTTGTAATTTCACCCGAATTTGAGGATTAGTTTTCCTCTTTCTGAAAAGAAACCTGTAGAAATTTTTGATAGGAATTTTAATGAACCTTTAGATTTCTTTGGGTAGTATTGATATCTTAACCATATCAAGTCATCTTATCCATGAACATGGGATGTCTTTCTACTTACTTGTGTCTTCCTTAATGTCTTTCAGCAATGTTTCATCATTTTTTGTATATAAGTATTTTGCTTCTTTAGTGAAATTTATTCCTAATTATTTCGTTATTTTGGAATTGTTTTCTTAATTTACCTTTTATATTCACTGTTCAGATTGCTGGTGTGTAGAAACACAACAGAGTTTTATGTGTTGATCTTGTACCTACAACTGGAGTTTTAAGATTTTTATAGTATACAGGTGTTCTTTTCTTAATTTTTTTAAAACTTTTTGACATCCTAAGCCTTACAAAATTTCTTATAAACTTTACTCTACATATGTCATATAGGTATCTCCTCACCCCATTATAGTTTTTGTTAGTGCATCCTCCAAAATGTTGAAAAAAAGTCTATGTTTAGTAAATGGCTGAAACCTATATATCTGAGAATATTTTTACTTAACCTGAACATTTAGATGTGTTGTCAAATATAAATAAATATCTTATTGTGTTTAAGTTGAAATGCTATTAAAATCATTTGATTTATGCCATTGCAGAGAGAAACAAAATAATCACCTGTCCATTAATATTATGAGATGCACTGGGCATTAATACTGAATAAAGAAAAGAACTACATATGAAGGAAAAAAACAACTAAGTCCATTTAAGTTTGTTTACATTTTCAGTGAGTAATGGAAAACAAATTGTTAAACCATGATTATTATGTTGCCATATTTTATGATTTCATGTGACTGGCATTGTCTTAGTACATTTTGCTGCTATAAAAAATGTCTGAGATGAGGTAATTTATAAATAACAGAAATTTATTTTTTCATAGTGCTGAAGGCTAGAAAGTCCCAGACGAAGGCAGTGGCAGGTTTGGTGTCTAGTGAGGGCCTCGTCACTGCTTCCAACATGGAACCTTGAATGCTGTATCTTTTCACAGCAGAAGAGGGGAAAGGCTAAAAGACCTATTTAGTTCCCTTCAGGCCTTTTAATCCCATCATAATGGCAAACCCATCATAATCATCTCCTAAAAGGTCCCACCTCTTAATATTGTTGCATTAGGGATTACATTTCCACATGAATTTTGAAGAGCATACAAACATTCAAACTATGGCAATCAAAAAATATAAAATTTGGCCAAATATTATGGATAGGAAATTGTAATTAAGACACATTAATAAAGGCTCTATAGCAAAACAACTAGTTAAGAGAATCATGATTTATTGAATGGAATGCCAAAAAATTCAATAATAATAGTACCTAAAATTTTTTGAGTATATATGGTAAGAACTATTCTAAGTATTTAAATGCAAGACTTTATTTAAGTATAATATTTCTATGAGATAGATAGCACTATGATCAATGTTTTACACATTGGAGAAAGAAAAGATTCGGCACAGTCTAAATCACACAATCATTAAAACTGAGAATGAGCTTCAACTCCAGCTATCTGGCACCAGAGCTGAAGCTCTTAACTGTTATATATATTTCAAGCCATGTCCAAACTTTGTTATTTAGCAAACAAATTATTTGTCTCCATGGATCCCAAATATTCTATTTCTTCACCATTTTTATACAAACAGACAAGACTATTCCCAATATACTATTATAATAAAGTGTTTTATGCTTGAATTATTGCCTCTATATAGTTCTCCATTAATTAAGACTGTTCCTCTTCTTAAAGAGACATGCATATTTCTCACTCATAGTATCCCTTCTCAACAGGGGTCTTTATGTTGCTCTGTTTTCATGAGTTTTACATGTACCCCCATACATCTGTACAACTATTATATGTCCATAATTAAATTTTAAAAAATTAAAAATACAACAAACAAAATTACTGAATGAATTTTTAAAAAATAGAAGATTATTTCATCCAACAAAAAGATAGGGGAACTTTAGCAAAAGGAATGGTGGTGAAATTTAGTATATTTAACTACTTAATTTCAGGTAGAAAGCAAAAATCAAGGAAGGAAGACTGGCTTATGATTGTGACAAGGAAAGGTAATATTTTGTACAGAGTGATGACAGGAGATAACAAACTGCTGTATGTCTTGTGAGGAATTAGAGGAAGAATAAACTGACCAGGCATGGTGGCTCACACTTGTAATCTCAACACTTTGGGAGGCCAAGGCTGGAGGATCGCTAGAGGCCAGGAGTTCAAGACCAGCCTAAGCAACAAAGTGAAACTTTGTCTCAAAAAAAAAAAGGAAAGAGAATAATCTGAAAGTTACAAGAGAGGGAAAGAAGAATACCCACCCCAGCTTTAGACCCACTTCTATGAGGGTGTGAACAGCTGCCACAGGATTTAATTGTAGAGTATTAAAATGAAAAGATCCATGGACATGAGTGATGAATGAACTGGGAGGGGCACCAAATTATATACTCATTTTTATTAATCCTTAGCTTAAATCTAGTATTTCTTCTGTCTTGAATGTAAGTAACAAGCACATACCATACCAGCAGTATCTGTAATTTTTTCACTTCGGGAAGTCAAAAATCTTTATTGTTACAGGTACCTCCTATTATCATTTACTTTCACCACTGGTCTTTATCTGCCAGATATTTTTGTTATGTCAATTAAAAAGCACATAAATTCCTATATTATATTAAAAATATATTTCATACTGCAGGAAAAAGGCATTATATATGGATTCCTTATAAATTTCAAATATTTTTATTTCATGCACTTAAAAACATTATTCTGAAATTATAGCATGCAACAGACTGGCAAAGTAGCCCATTGAACAAAAAAGTTCCAGAACCTAGAGTTCGAATGAGGAAGATAAAGTAAACTGTTAAAGAAATGAATGAGAATATAAAGCTTCTGCTAATGGTTTACTAGGGATCCCAATGGATATAGTGAAGAGTTTAGAATGGGGTGGGAGATAAAGTCAGCAACTATTCAAAATATAAGTTGTCAGAAAATAGGACAATGTGGCAGTATTCTGTTCTTGATTTATAAATATGAACAGTATAGTCATTTCTCTTGATCAGTAATAATCAGTGGCATAATTCAAGGACAAATGCCTGTAAAAGATGTAAGGTTCTAAAGAATGGTAAACAGTATTTCAACAAAGAAAGAAAATGAAATTTAAGAAACATCTGCCTAAGTAGGTTTGTGTTTGTTCACTTCTCATAGAAAGACATACAGGAAATGATGTCATAAGTTTCCCAGTATTTCATCTGTTTTCTAGTAGAGACAGAAATAATCAATAAACTAACATTCTAGATTAAAGTGTTTCTGCAATGGAAATACATATTAAAGTCTGTCAGCTACGATCCCTCTTTAACTTCTCAATGCTAAGATAAAATCCAAAGGGCAAATAACACATAAACACATACACACACACACACATACACACACAAAAAAATATTCAATGGTGTCAAATAAATTGAGATCATTTGGGCTTTGTTTATAGCAAGAAAAGATAAAAGAAGGTGGCATTTTAGTAAGTATAGGCCCTTAGGTAGCTCTGGTCATATCCTATAGCATATTTTCATTTACATTTGAATATAGGCATAATAACTTTCTTAAATTGATCAGTATTCCACATGGCTAAAGAAAAGAACTGATGTAGGGGAAAAGACTGTGATTCAGAAGGCAAGCTTGGATTCTATATCTGAATTTACCAAGAAATTTTAATATGTCAGTTATTAATCACCCAACTACATGATATATTTTCATCTTCATCTTTTCTGAACATTACAAATTGATCCCAGAGTAGTTCCATTTCCAAATAATAACGTTGAACCTACTTTATTCCCCTCCACAAAATTTTATCATTCAAAAAGTTTAATTAAAATAATGAAATGTTGCATTCCCTGAGATGTAAACATGGTGCTACCTTGTCTGTCATTTGGATGCAAATCAATTTCTTTACTCTAGTGAAGTCCTTCTCAGAATATTACCTCTTTTATGGCTTTGGTCATGACAAGCACAATGCGTATTTTTGAGTTGTATAATCTGATATTTCTTCAGAAACAAAATTCACAGAGAAGCATGAAAGAAACCCCAAATTTTACTTAACAGAATAACAACAGCCATTTACTTTCTCATAAAAATCTGCAAGATTAATTTTTATCTCTTTATTTTGTCTAAAACCCTGAACATATGATACATTATCTCATTAAATACTTTGTATTGTTGTGTTTGATAAGTAACATTTAACATTGCCTTAAAATTTAATATTAGTTTCAAAATAAAATTTCTGGAAACCGTGTATTGCTGTGTGCCTTTTTCTATTATTTCAGATATGTTCTACTATGCCCAATGACATGTTTCAATATGTCCCAATAAAACAGTATGTTTCCAGTGTGTGTATAAATAACATACTAATTTATAAGACGCCTGCTGCCAAAAAATAGAGCTAAGAAAATTCAGAGCATGTATTCTTATTACTCAGTACAGATTGAAGAGTCTTGTATATCTGTCAGGCTTTTTAGTTCCAAAATATCACTTTCTTGCTTTTTGTCCTCCTCACAGTTCAGACTGATCTGTTTCCATTCTAAAGATAAGTGACCAGTATTTTGACTATTTTTTCTATGTACGGAAACTACATTCAGGTACAAAGCAAGAACACTCTAAGAAACCCTAACATCTAAACCAGAATTTTCTGTGTCCCATTTACTGACAACACTACAATGTCATGTTTATTTCCCTCATTGTACCTTCTGTTGAGAAGACAAACACTGCAGAGCTTTTTGAGGATACAGGGAATTACCTCAGTAATGTATTTCTCAATGCCCTAGTGAATGGAGTGTTCTTTTGGCCCTCTTAAGTCATACAATGGGGAGAAGGTGAAGTTCCCATACGATAAATTCACCTTAATACTCCTATCTTCCTACACCTTTAGATTCTTTCCTCTACATTCCACCAGTTATGCCATTTAAGCCTCATTTAATGTTAATAATAATTTGTTTAAAGTTTTAGTCAACCAAGCAAGTAAACTGGCTACACAAGCTAACACATTAAACCTAAAATCTGTAATAGCGATAGCTATGTCAATATACTAACAAGGATGGATAGTCGTCCAGCAAATTAAATTCTAGCCATATTTTCCAAGCAATCGATACCTTCTTGAAGTTCCTGGTCAACAGCTCAGATTGGTAAATCTAAAATATACAGAGCTTAGAATGAGAAAGATTGTGCAAATTTAAGAAATCAGATCCATTCCCATTTGCATCCTAGAGGCTTTCAGTCATCAGTGCACCAAAGGAAATTACTGGCCCCAGTCATTGAAGTCTTTAGGCAGCTCTAGCCCAGAGCAGGACTGGCTATCTTCTTCGTCTGCATCACAGCTAACAAAAAGGAGAGATAAAGACAACTATATCATGGTCTAAGTGGCAGACAGAGACATTGTTCTTCACTGGTCAGCTGAAAGTCAATTCATCATCAGTGATATTCAAAAATCACAAGTATCTGCTGGCATGCCAAGTGCAATAGAGGCAATATATATTATTTTAATTGCTGGTGAATTGACCATAGGGATTTGGGGAAATGGATTCATTGTACTAGTTAACTGCATTGACTGGCTCAAAAGAAGAGATGTTTCCTTGATTGACATTATCCTGATCAGCTTGGCCATCTCCAGAATCTGTTTGCTGTGTGTAATATCATTAGATGGCTTCTTTATGCTGCTCTTTCCAACTACATATGGCAATAGCGTGCTAGTAAGCATTGTGGATATTGTCTGGACATTTGCCAATAATTCAAGTCTCTGGTTTACTTCTTGCCTCAGTATCTTCTATTTACTCAAGATAGCCAATATATCGCACCCATTTTTCTTCTGGCTGAAGCTAAAGATCAACAAGGTCATCCTTGCGATTCTTCTGGGGTCCTTTCTTATCTCCTTAGTTATTAGTGTTGCAATGAATGATGATATGTGGTATCACCTTTTCAAGGTCAGTCATGAAGAAAACATTACTTGGGAATTCAAAGTGAGTAAAATTCCAGGTACTTTCAAACAGTTAACCCTGAACCTGGGGGCGATGGTTCCCTTTATCCTTTGCCTGATCTCGTTTTCCTTGTTACTTTTCTCCCTAGTTAGACACACCAAGCAGATTCAACTGCTTGCTACAGGGTTCAGAGACCCCAGTACAGAGGCCCACATGAGGGCCATAAAGGCAGTGATCATCTTTCTGCTCCTCCTCATTGTGTACTACCCAGTCTTTCTTGTTATGACATCTAGTGCTCTCATTCCTCAGGGAAAATTAGTGTTGATGATTGGTGACATAGTAACTATCACTTTCCCATCAAGCCATTCATTCATTCTAATCATGGGAAACAGCAAGTTGAGGGAAGCTTTTCTGAAGATGTTAAGATTTGTGAAGCGTTTCCTTAGAAGAAGAAAGCCTTTTGTTCCATAGAGACCCCTAAAGAGTATCCTGACTACAAGGAGAAAGAAATCAACAAAAGCCACTCTCCCTTCTCCTGTTTGCATTCATTTTCTCTTATATGCTATTGGAAGTCATTAATATCTATCATGATTCTGAAGATTTGTTTTGTGTTCCTTCACATTTTTGTCTTGTTTAATTGGTAATCTAATGTTATCATTGCACCATATATTCTTTGTCATTGCAGAAAAAAAATGCATCTAAATCCCACACTAACATTGCATCATTTTATGTCATTGACTAAATACAAAGAGGTTCTACTTATTTTCTGACAAATAACTGGCAAAGGCCTTGAACTCAATGAGTGGAAGAATGTCAGGCAACCAGCTTTGGGGAAAAGATTTTAGAACTCATCAACCCTTGCTATAAAATCAATCATGCAAAACAACTCTCTACTTTGAAATGAAGGCTGGTCCTTACCTTCACTGCCCTTTCCCCTCCATTTCTGGAAGGGTTTGTCTTGATTAAGAAAGGAGAAAAACAGTATTTAATGAGATTCTATCTAAGATGAGATATGATGTGGGAAAAGGAGTATAATCTCAAGAATGAAAGTTTGACCAGGAGAGGAGGCACAGTTATGTATAGCAGAACCACCTTGAGAAAGAAGGTTGAGGGTCCCAGTAGTCAGCTTGTTCATAAGTACTCTAGCTGGTGATGGCAATTTTAGAAGTCAGTTCCCAAAGATGCTTTGGAATGTTCTCTCTAGCCTTCTAACTCAGAAATCTCTGACGTGTTTTTTTCCCTCTGCATCATTTTCTTTTCTATTTTGTTTCCAGCAGTAGTTTATAGGTAACTAGTTTTCTTTAAGTTACTAAGTTTATGCTTTCCTGTTACACATTACACAGGTAAGAAATAGAAAAAATCCTGCATGTGTTGTATACATTGTAGAACTATTTAAATACAAGAAGCCCTACGGTATTGTGATTTGTATTACCTACATTCAAATGTATTTTGGACTAAGTTGTACTTTCCCTCACCCCAAAACAAATAAATCTAATTTAATAGTAGAATTCATACTATTCCTTGGAAATACTGGTAGGTAAAAAAATTATTATTACTATTATTATTATTATTTTGAGATGGAGTCTCACTGTATCGCCCAGGCTGGAGTGCAGTGGTGCGATCTCGGCTCACTGCAACCTCTGCCTCCTGGTTCAAGTGACCCCCTGCCTCAGTCTCCCGAGTAGTTACTTTTTTATGTGTTTGCCCTATCTGGAAATATGACTATAATATGCACTGTGATATTACAAATCTTATAAAAGGAGTTGATTGGAACTAGAATAATGTAAAATTTAAACTTCCTTAATTTTAGATTACAATGCTTATTATACAAGAGACAATGTTTCAGGAAGTGAATTGTCTTCAAGGGTATTTCTCACATTAAAAAAAACTAAAGATAACAAATCTTTACCTGGCATATTTCACTTCTAAGGAACAATTGAAAAGAAAGCAAATTCTTAGTAAATATTGCTATGTGCCTGCCTAAAAAAAAGTCATTTCTAATTAGATTTGTATCATATCATTCCCTAATTAGCCATTTAAATGAAGACAAGAATTATTATCCTCTGACTAAATGTTAACTATCTACAATCTAATTGTACTAATTACTTCCAAAGTGAAAATTTGTTTGCATCTGGGAGAACTGATTTGTGGCTTATTTATAACTTATATGATGAAAATGAAGTTTTATTTATGCAGTTGTATTTTTATTAAACATTTATCCTTTTTTTGCAACTCCCTATTCAAAACTCAACTTGAAGGTCCAAATATAGAGCTGCAGCAAGAAGCCTGTTGCAAATTCATGATATAAAATCTCTTTGAATTTGCATGAGAGCAATTTCAGCCAAACATTTCAGTTATCACTCACTAAAGGGTAATAATTATAATTTTTCCAGGCTATAAATAAGTAGTCAAGCTGCTCATTAGTTGGTTTCATCTTCAGGAATGTAGAGACAATCCTATTTCAGAGGAGAGCTGAACACTTCTGGAATGATAACAAAGTCAAAGTAACAGCAGATGAAAACATTATTGCATGATTCAAAGAATTGATTTATCACGCTTCAACAGGTCACCTGTAAATTAGCTCATCTACAGTGATATTTGAAATCAGATTGTTCTCTCTGCAAATATGTTCAGTCCTGCAGATAACATCTTTATAATCCTAATAACTGGAGAATTCATACTAGGAATATTGGGGAATGGATACATTGCACTAGTCAACTGGATTGACTGGATTAAGAAGAAAAAGATCTCCACAACTGACTACATCCTCACCAATTTAGTTATCTCCAGAATTTGTTTGATCAGTGTAATTGTTGTAAATGGCATTGTAACAGTACTTTACCCAGATGTTTATACAAAAAGTAAACTACAGATAGCCATTTCTACCTTCTGGACATTTGCCAACTACTTAAATATGTGGTTTACCACCTGCCTTAATGTCTTCTATTTTCTCAAGATAGCAAATTCCTCTCACCCACTTTTTCTCTGGCTGAAGCAGAAAATTGATATGGTGGTTCGCTGGATCCTGCTGGGATGTTTTGCCATTTCCTTGTTGGTCAGCCTTATAATAGCAATAGTACTGAGTCGTGATTATAGGTTTCATGCAATTGCCAAACACAAAAGAAATATTACTGAAATGTTCCATGTGAGTAAAATGCTGTATTTTGAACCCTTGACTCTCTTTAACCTGCTTGCAATTGTCCCATTTATTGTGTCACTGATGTCATTTTTCCTTTTAGTAAGATCTTTACAGAGACATACCAAGCAAATAAAACTCTATGCTACCAGCGGTAGAGACCCCAGCACAGAAGCTCATGTGAAAGCCATTAAAACTATGACTTCATTTATCTTCTTTTTTTTCCTATACTATATTACTTCTCTTTTGGTGACCTTTAGCTATCTTATGACAAAATACAAGTTAGCTATGGCGTTTGGAGAGATTGTAGCAATTCTCTATCCTTCAGGTCACTCATTTATTTTAATTATTTTAAATAACAAACTGAGGCAGGCATCTGTCAGAATGCTGACATGTATAAAAATCACCTGCGTGATATGAAATCTTAGTTTCATAAATGGAATTTAAAATCAAATCTTCTTCTCTAATAAAAAATATAATTTTCTTATAAGTCTATTCTCACTTTTCTGCAGTTATCTCATTTATTTTGGATGCATACCTTTAAGTATTATCAGGACCTAGTAGCAAACTAATGAATACATATTTTATGTCTCTTTACAACCCAGAAATGCTCATCTTTACACTCCTTTTCCTCGAAGAATTTCAGAGCTCATGCTTCTCTTCTTGTCTCCTCAACGCAAGTGTTAGGCATGTATTGCCTAGTTGAAGTCTTTTTAGATTTTACTTTGGCTCATGGTAAAGTGAACCTGAGCTACAGTAACTGGTTTTTCATTTTTCTCTGTCATACATTTTTATTGCCGCTCCTTAACTGTGCTCCTTTCGTGGCTCTGCTGAGTCACTCCCATTTGGCTTATTGACTAGGAACTCAGATGTTCTCTGGTCTGTCTTTGGTTTTCCCGAATGATGATTTCCATGGTCTCCTAGGTAATATTTTCTGGTTGATCTTATTCTGATGATTTCTATTTATTTTCCTTGAAATTAAATTTCCTCTCAAACAACTTGCTTTTCATGCAGCACCTGCGTGGGAATCAAACCCATTCAAGTGCCACCCACCAAGGGGTGTTCCTAAGCCCTCTTCACAATCTGGATAAAAGAATGAGGATAACAAATATCAATCAGACTGCTCACTCAGGTTCTTTTCTCTAACCAGACCCTGCAAACGTTTTCACTCAGGACTTAACAAAAGAAAGAAATTGGGAAGAAAATAGCGTATAACATGGAATAAGCACATACTGTCATTGGAAGAAGCAACGAATGCTTACAAAAAATACAGAGTAATTTTTATTTTAAAAAAAGAAGGAAAATAAGTCACTAAAATTTTTAATTTTGCTGTGAACATGAAATCCATCCTCACTATAATATTATTGAAACGTTTGGTCTGGCATGTCTCAGGTTGTATATGTTCTAATATGGCTGTACATTATTGCTTTTACTCCCATTACTTTCTATGTTTAATTCTGATGTATTTCAATCTACTAATTTCCTTTTATTATAACTAAAATATAATTACCAGAAAATTACCAATTGTTTGTCTTATTATGTAAAACTCACTCTGTAAAATACTAATATTTATAGCCCTAAGTATATAAATTTTATGAACTATATTTCTAATATGCTAGCTGTGTGTGTTACTCTTTGTTTTACAAGACACAAGAATTCATGTTCTCTTGATGAAATATATTAATGTATTCTACAAAATACCTGTAGATTTTATACTAGGATGAACTTTATATTTTTCCAAAGATTTAGATGAAATAAATGTTTTATTGAATTAGTACTTTTGGGAAAGTTTTACCCCGTTAGGGTTAAGGTTTTTTCTTCCATATTTTGTTTCCTGCCTCTCCAATGTTTCAGGCATCTCCAGTGACCACAGTGACAGGGGTTCAAAGTAGTAAGCTTTTTACAAAATGCTCTCTTTTTTATTATTATTATTATACTTTAAGTTTTAGGGTACATGTGCCCAACGTGCAGGTTTCTTACATATGTATTCATGTGCCATGTTGGTGTGCTGCACCCATTAACTCATCATTTAGCATTAGGTATATCTCCTAATGCTATCCCTCCCCCCTCTCCACACCCCACAACAGTCTCCAGTGTGTGATGTTCCCCCTCCTGTGTCCATGTGTTCTCATCGTTCAATTCCTACCTATGAGTGAGAACATGCGGTGTTTGGTTTTTGCTGCACTATTCATAATAGCAAAGACTTGGAACCAACCCAAATGTCCAACAATGATAGACTGGATTAAGAAAATGTGGCACATATACACCATGGAATACAATGCAGCCATAAAAAATGAAGAGTTCATGTCCTTTGTAGGGACATGCACGAAGCTGGAAACCATCATTCTCAGCAAACTATCGCAAGGACAAAATGCTCTCTTGTAGAACTTTTTTTCTTAACTATGTATTCACATAACTTCATGCTATGCAACATTGGTATGCATAAAATCTACATTTATTTCCAAAACTAAACAAAAAAAAGTCTAAAAATTATTTGAGCAAATATATCATCATAGTTCCTGTGAGCACTTCATTTACCAGGATAAACTGTGGGGTAGAAATGATGAGTCTAGGCCGAGCACAGTGGCTCACACCTGTAATCCCAGAACTTTGGGAGGCAAAGGCGGGCAGATCACCTGAGGTCAGAAGTTCAAGACCAGCCTGATCAACATGGAGAAACCCCGAATCTACTAAAAATACAAAATTAGCCAGGCATGGTGGCACACGCCTGTAATCCCAGCTACTTGGCAGGCTAAGGCAGGAGAATCGCCTGGACCTGGGAGGTGGAGGTTGCAGTGAGCCAAAATTGCACTCCAGCCTGAGCAATAAGAGAGAAACTCCATCTCAACAAAAAAAAAACAAAAAGAAATGATGAGTCTAGGTCAGGGATCATTTCCAAGCTCGTCCCATCATAGATGATGTTCCAATTGCCTGTGAACATGGCTACATAATCATGCAGATTGCCCAAAAATTAAGGCTACATCTCCAGAATGACGGTGTGTCCTTTAAGGAAAGATAAGAGAATACATGCATTCCCAGGAAAGTGTGAGTATCCAAGAACTACTCTATGGAATCCCATGTAGTAAAGCGCTTCTCAGTAACTCTAAATTAGAGAAGCTATTTCAAACTAAGAATTCATCTCTAGAGATGTGGAAAGTTTAATCTTCAGTCTCCTGCTAGAAGAGTTGAGGATCTAGATACTCATGCAGTTTGTATGGGGGACAGTGGAGAGAATGAAATACAGAATTTTACTATCTTCTCTCTCATGCATACAACTACCCTCGAGAACATTTTTTAAATTTTTTGAAATCTTTATGAAAGTATAATTGGTATGAAAAGAACTGCATATATTTAATGTATACAATTTCAAACACCCATGATATCTTCACCACAAACAAGGTAACAGACATATCTAATACCTCTCAAAGTTTCCTTGAGAACATTTTAAGTGAAAATGAAAAATTTAAAGATAATCAATAGTCTCTTTTTTATTATAGATCCTTTACCTTATTATATATAATATTGCTAAGTAACCATTAAATGTCATTTGGTCAATAAGACAATGCATTGTATTAAGAGACACTATGCCATATAATTGTTCATCTGAACAGCCAAAATAAAGACCGAAAGTTTCTTTGGAATCAAATAATCTACATTTAGTGTTAACTTTTTAAGTTTCCTGAAAACATATAACTCTCACTATGGAACCAAACTTCGGATTCTTTACTAGTTATCAATATTAACATTCAGCAAAATAAAGATTCTTCAAGAAATTTCAATTTTTGCCAGTTTTATACTTGCTACCAAATTCTTGATGTTTAGGTTGCCAGAATGGAACACTCAATCTAATTTCAGTGCTTCCTGAAAGCACTGATCTTAAGTAATTAGGGACATACACTAAAAAATTATTCATTTTTTTACCTGTAATTCAAGTTTAACTCGGTGTCCTGAATTTTTAGTTGCTAAATCTAGCAACCCTACTGAGGTTACTAGTATATATCACAAATTAATGAATCCAAAATGCGTACACCTTAGCCTCAGAAAGACAATGCAGGACCATGAAAGGGAATTGGCCTAATTTGCATCTTAGTAAACAGTAGCTCAACCTAAATTAACCATATGTGGAAAATTACAACCTGCTGAGTAGGTAAATGGGCATCCAGTGGCCAGGCCAAGGATCGCCAACCACATTGTTTGTCAAGACTAATTAGGATTTAATGAAGATAGCTTCAGTCTTCATTTATCATTCCAGTCTCCATCACAAAACAGACCACAACAAAGAGGTAAAGAAAACTACATCAAAATCTAAGAAGCAGGTGTGGATGTCAAACTCCATCAGGTCAACTAGAAACTAATTGCATATTTCTCTATTTAAACATGACAGATAAAGTGCAGACTACTTTACTGTTCTTAGCAGTTGGAGAGTTTTCAGTGGGGATCTTAGGGAATGCATTCATCGGATTGGTAAACTGCATGGACTGGATCAAGAAGAGGAAAATTGCCTCCATTGATTTAATCCTCACAAGTCTGGCCATATCCAGAATTTGTCTATTGTGTGTAATACTATTAGATTGTTTTATATTGGTGCTATATCCAGATGTCTATGCCACCGGTAAAGAAATGAGAATCATTGACTTCTTCTGGATACTAACCAATCATTTAAGTATCTGGTTTGCAACCTGCCTCAGCATTTACTACTTCTTCAAGATAGCTAATTTCTTTCACCCACTTTTCCTCTGGATGAAGTGGAGAATTGACAGGGTGATTTCCTGGATTCTACTGGGGTGCATGGTTCTCTCTGTGTTTATTAGCCTTCCAGCCACTGAGAATTTGAATGCTGATTTCAGGTTTTGTGTGAAGGCAAAGAGGAAAACAAACTTAACTTGGAGTTGCAGAGTAAATAAAACTCAACATGCTTCTATCAAGTTATTGCTCAACCTGGCAACCCTGCTCCCCTTTTGTGTGTGCCTAATGTCCTTCTTCCTCTTGATCCTCTCCCTGCGGAGACATATCAGGCGAATGCAGCTCAGTGCCACAGGGTGCAGAGACCCCAGCACAGAAGCCCATGTGAGAGCCCTGAAAGCTGTCATTTCCTTCCTTCTCCTCTTTATTGCCTACTATTTGTCCTTTCTCATCGCCACCTCCAGCTACTTTATGCCAGAGACGGAATTAGCTGTGATTTTTGGTGAGTCCATAGCTCTAATCTACCCCTCAAGTCATTCATTTATCCTAATACTGGGGAACAATAAATTAAGACATGCATCTCTAAAGGTGATTTGGAAAGTAATGTCTATCCTAAAAGGAAGAAAATTCCAACAACATAAACAGATCTGAAGAGGAACTATGCTTTTCTAGGACAAACAAAGACAAGATGTTTCTAAATTAACTTCAGTTCTTGCATTAATGTTTTATGTGATTAATTACTCCTAAAACTTAATTAGTGTATCTGTAATTGTAATGTAGGGAATCTTATGTACAGCTGGCTGGATCTCTCTATCTCTGTCTCTGTTTCTAACTCTGTCTGTGTCTCCCTGTTTCTCTCTTCTCTAACTCTTCCTTCTTTAGAGTTGCTGTTTTTTAAAACATGTTTCAGAACAAATAGAAATTAATATCATAATATCAACTATCAAGAGTACAGGGCATTTTCATAGTTCCAAACCCTGTTTCCAGATGCAAAGTTGTGTGACTAATTCAAAACAACTGTAACAGCATCTTGCTGTTATTTGCATCTTTATGAAAAGCAACTAGTTCCTTCTCATAGTCCTCACTAGATGGTTCTTCTTGGATCATCCAACAAAGCTCTACTTTAGGCACAGACTCAATAAAGTGACAGTTCTTAATAAATGCTGTGGAATTCTATGAATAATCTTATAATCACAGAAAAGTTATATATTATGGCCAAATATATTGTCACAGTAAGTTCAAAGATTATTTGAGAATTGCAGATCAATGAATGAAGGACAATCTATAAGTAAAAGTGGGAAAAATTATGTAGAAAATGTCTATAAAATAAGAAACCTAAATTGAACTATTAATTATTTATCAAAGAAAATTTCTCCACAAAAGACGCATGTCGACAGACTGCACCAGGCAATGATTGTCAAGATGTTGTGACAAGACATTCAATCAAAAGCTAATATATGGTTATGCTAAAATGTCAAAACTCTCAAAGGATATATTGCCTCAATGTAGATCATCTCTACATCCCAGAGAAATATTGTTTGGATTGTATATAAGACATCTTTTTTTAAAGGGTTCAATGATTCTATTTCAGTAATTGTTGAACAACAGAACATCTGTAAGAATATAGAATACATTAACAAACACTATCAAGCAACCTGATCTGATATTTATGGAAGACTCCATAAAAGGAAGAGAGAACACGTTCTCTTTTCAAGCATATATTGAATATTCTCCAGACAATACCATATGTCAGGCCACAAAAGGAAATATGTATTTGGGACATACCATCAAAAGCACATCATTTGTATTGTGGCAAAGATATTTTAGGGTGATCAACCCTGTACCAACCAGCCTTGAGTAGCCAGGAAGTTTGTGTACAAAAAAGAAAATATTTGTAAATAAAGAGATACTAAATGTTCTCATCAATAAATTTGGTAAAAATCAAAATTAGTTTTACACTAGTTTTATATGTTTATTTTTCCTGTCTGCCTCTAAAAGTGAAACAGATACACATTGATTTAATTGCTAAACTTACAAAGATGTTTTGGGTGCCTTGTAATTTAAAAAAACAAATGAAAATTAGATGCATAGGTTAAAGCTTACTTTTTTTTTAATACTGTCTCAAAGAATACCTTTCCCCATACCCTAACTGAGCCAAGGCCCAGTTTGCGTTAATTTATTAGGCATGGAAACAAAAGAAACTTGAAGGCTGATTGGAATCTTGGAAGCTCCACATTTGATGCCTCTATATTGTGGACCCTAGAAATTTAATTGCCACTTACGTTGCAAACATAGCACCTCAAATTCTATTTCTCTGTGGCAAAAGATACTGAGGTAGAAATAGTAGCAGTGTTAGTAACCTCTTACTGTACATAATTCTCTTTACTGGCCTACCTAGGATGAAAGTAATATAACCAAGGTAGGTAGATTTTTCTTCTGAGATTATATTAATTCTGAGAAATCATCCAAAGATAACTCAGGTTTGAAATAAATATTTGCACTGTCTTTCACTCCAAGTATTTAGGATAGAGTTTTCAGGCTTCCTCTAGGTGAGTGTAGTGAAGGGGCTACAGAAAACACAGAAAGACTCCTTTTCTCTGTTTTTATTCCTTGCTTAATAAAGAGATATCCATTAGCACATTGAATGTCTGACTGTTAGGTTCTATCTTGGGTGCGAGAAATACAGATGAAATGTGAGAAAATCCATGCTCTCATGGAATGTACAGCCATAGAAAACATTATGGAAGACAAATAATGATCAAGTAAACAAAGAAATAATTATGAGTCACAATTAATGCAATTGAGAACAACTGAAGGTGAAGGATACCTGTACATAGCATAGTCGGGATACATCAACCCAAGAAAATGAACTCTTAGCTGAGACTTGAATGACAAATATAATCTAGTCATGCAACATCCTGGAGAAATAACATCTCCAAAAGACGGCAGAGCAAGTAAGTGCAAAGACCTTAAGGAGCAAATGTTTGAGAAAGTGTGATAAAGGTCTGAATGACCAAAGTGTGATGAGCAAGGAGTAAATGGCAGGAGATCATGGTCAAGATCATAAAAAGGCCTTGTAGGTCGTGAGAGGGAATTTGGATTTAAGTGCAATGGAAAGACATTGAAGAATTTAAAGCTATGTGCAACATAATTTGACTTAAATATAGATTTTAGTTCACTTTAGTCATAGGAAGAATACTCTATACTTTGGTGAGGGAGTACAATTAGGAAGACCAGCTGGTAAGTTATTACAGTAAGCAGTCCATATGAGATATCATGGTGGTTCAGATCTGATGGTGGCAATAGAGTTAGGAGATTTTCTTAATGAATGATTTCTACATATTATGTAGGTAAAGCTGATAGGTCTTGCTGAATGATTAGATCAATGCAGGAATTGAAGGACAAGAGGATTCAAAAAAACTTTTTTATTATCATTATACCTTAAGTTCTGGGGTACATGCACAGAATGTGCAGGTTTGTTACATAGGTATACAAGTGCCATGGTGGTTTGCTGCACCCATCAATCCATCATCTACATTAGGTATTTCTCCTAATGCGATCCCTCTCCTAGTTCCCCACCCCCTGACAGGCCAAAATGTGTGATGTTCCCTCCCTGTGTCCATGTGTTCTCATTGTTCAATTCCCACTTATGAGGGAGAACATGTGGTCTTTGGTTTTCTGTTCTTGTGTCAGTTTGCTGAGAATGATGGTTTCCAGCTTCATCCATGCCCCTGCAAAGGACATAACAACTGGGAGTACATGGCTACCTAGGATTGAGGGAGTAATTACTAGAAATAAAAATTCTATTTTTTACATGTTATGCTTGACACATCTATGAAATGACCAAGTGAAGAGTCCAGATAGATAATTAGATATATGAATCTGTAACTAATGATAGAACATCAGAGATATAAGTTTCAAAGTCATCGCCATATAAATGGGATTACCTTTAAAAATAAAAAGAGGTCATTGATGAGGAAGTGACATCGTATCTGAGCCCTGAGATGTTTGAATCTGTCGAGGTTAGATTGAGAAAAATAAACCAGCAAAAGAAAATGAGAAGGATCTCATTTGTTATCTTCTGTTAGAAAGGTAAGAGAAAAGCAAGGAGAGTGTGGTGGAATGGAAATGTAGTAAAGAAATGTAACACATGTCACTGTGTTACAAGGAGGGAGATACCAGCTTTTCAAATGATACTGAGAAAAACTAAATTGACAAAGTAGCCATCGGATTTAGCAACATGGATAAAATTGGTGACCCCAACAAGAGCAAAGGTAGTGGAGTGTAGGGGCAGAGGCTAGGTCAGTGGGGAAGGTTAAGGAGAGAATGAAATGAGAAAACACAGACAGGGTAAATACATAATATTTTTAGTAAGTTTTGTTACTGAGGAAAATAGAGAATGGAGTGTGGAAATGAGGCAAAGTTTTAGAGTTTTCATTGGTTTTATTTTTCTGTAGGATGATATGGTGAGTGCATGCAAATTGAAATGATTTAATAGAGGGGGAAATATGAATAATATAGGAGAGGGTTAGTAATTGCTGGAACAACTATGTTACAATCATGGTCCTGACCCCAAAAAGTAAACCCTCAGACCAGAGATAAGGATATTCAGGTGAATGAGGCTGAAAATATTTAGCTCCCAGATTCCCTGAAACTTCAAGATCACCAGCAGCAGATTCCTCCCCATTGCAAGAGAAGAACAGCCACCCTATTCCTAGATACTGTTCAACTATCTCAACCTCAGGCAAATTAACATTTGTTCTTCACAAGATCTGCCCTACCAGTCCTCAGTATTTCAGATCAAGATTTCAGCACAGCCCAATCAATTAAGCACAGTTTCTCTTATAAAGGAAAATAGCTTCAAGCTAATACTATCTTATACTGCTAATATCTCAGTAGGAATAGGGGAACATGCTGGAAATGGGTCTTGAGGGTACTAAACCAAGAGGTCCTCTTTACTTAGCTTGTATTCAGTTGGTGCAAAACTAACTCCGGTTTTGCCATTAAAAGTAATCGGCAAAAACCGCAATTACTTTTGCACCAACCTAATATATGGAAAATTTATTGAATGAGGGCCTTTCAGTAATGACTTGGGACTCAATATGCTGGCATAGGCACATAAATCCAGACCTCATATTTTATTTGGATGGCTCCATGGAACTTGGACACACTGATGACTGGTATACAAGTTGGAGTTGCTGCAACTTCCTTCATATGATATTAAGAAGGGATCAGGGAAATTCAGGGAGATGGGAAAGACAAACTACATAAGACCTGAGAAACTACCACCTGACTAGGTGCCCTGAGAGATCACAAGGGACATCTGTTTACTGAGACATAATGAATGCCCTGGTGAGGAGAGCACTGGCAGCAATGAGAACTCAGTGATGGACTGCTCTCTGTAAGCCAGAGTTGCCTAGTGGGAGAGCCTGTCAAGAAACTGGACTCCCAAGTGCCAGTGAGTTTGTTGGAATTGCTATGTGCAGTATTCAATGATTGTTACTACATTTGACAACAAGGCCAGCCAGAGATCATCAGAATACCATGATGTACAGGAATCTGCTGTAATCACTAACAGAAATGGTGTTCTTAGAATTCAGATAGAAAGTGAAAAAAATTGTTTCTTGAATTACATAAGAAAAAATAAAATGCCAAGAAGCTACTGCAATGAAAAATCACTGTTCCTCCTCAAGCTTCAAGTACAAAGTCACTTCACTAAAAGTCCTTTGATTGAGGAGGAGGCTGTGTCCTGTTGAGCAAAGACCCTGTAAAGAAATGCATGGCTAAGTCTATGCATAGCTCACGGCATTTTCACTGATTTAGGAACACTGAATACTCCAGCAAAGCTGAATAGAAAATAAAGGAAGTTAAAGTTGGAAATGTGGGTTAGTTTCAAATTGTTGAAAGACACTGATGTAAACAGTAAATTGAATTCATTATTTATTCTGCAGACAGAGACTTTTAAGAGGGCGTAAGATGATCATTCTTTTGCAAATACTTCAGACTGGGATATAAACTATTTAACATTATAAAATTTTGCTTAAAGAAAAGGGGTAGCTCTTTATCAAGAAATTTACTTTAGAAGATGGCAGACAGGAGGCAGGACTAGCTTGAAGCTCCTGCTCCAATCAGCAGTGTGTGGAGACTCACATTGTGAACTTTAGCTCCAAGAACTACTGCAGAAACATACTAGGAAAGCCAAGAGAATCCACAGACCCTTTGAAGGAACTGGATCACCACTTCAGGCTCCCTGAGACACTGAGAAACCGTGCTTGTATCCACAGCTGCAAGACCTGAAGACAGATCATATCATAGGACTCTTTGCAGACACTCCCCAGTACCAGCCCGGAGCCTGGTAGCTCCGCTGGGTGGCTAGACCCAGAAGAGCAGAAACAATCACTACATTTTGTCTCTCAGGAAGTCCCATTCCTAGGGGAAGGTGGAGCACCACATCAAGGGAGCACCCCGTGCAAAAAAAGAATCTGAAGAGCAGCCCCTGAATCCAAGATCATCCCTATGACATAGTCTACCCAAATAAGAAGGAACCAGAAAACAATTCTGGCAATATCACAAAACAAAGTTCTTCAACACCTTCAACAGATCATACCAGCTCAGCAGCAATGGATCCAAACCAAGACAAAAATCTCTGAATTGCCAAAAAGAGAACTCAGAAGGTCGATTATTAAGGTAATCAAGGAGACACCAGAGAAAGGTGAAGTTCAACTTAAAGAAATCAAAAACATGATATAGGATATGAAAGGAAAATTCTTCAGTGAAATAGATAGCACAAATTAAAAACAATCACAACTTCTGGAAATCAAGGATATGCTTAGAGAAATGCAAAATGCATTGGAAAGTCTTAGCAATAGAATCGAATAAGCAGAAGAAAGAACTTTGGAGCTTGAAGACAAGGCTTTTGAATTAACCCAATCTATCAAAGACAAAGAAAAAAAAATTTTTTTAAGTCTCCAAGAAGTTTGCAACTATGTTAAACATCCAAACCTAAGAATAATTGGTGTTCTTGAGGAAGAAAAGAAATCTAAAAGTTTAGAAAATATATTTGAAGGAATAACCAAGAAAAACTTCCCCAGTCTTGCTAGAGATCTAGACATCCAGGTACAAGACAATGAGAACACTTGGACACAGGAAGGGGGACATCACACACTGGGGCCTGTTGTGGGGTGGGGGGAGGGGGGAGGGATAGCATTAGGAGATATACCTAATGTAAATGACAAGTTAACAGGTGCAGCACACCCATGGCACATGTATACATATGTAACAAACCTGCACATTGTGCACATGTACCCTGGAACTTAAAGTATAATAATAAAAAAAAAAAGAACACCTGGGAAATTCATCGCAAATAGATCATCGCCTAGGCACATAGTCATCAGTTTATCTAAAGTCAAGACAAAGGAAAGAATCTTAAGGACTGTAAGGCAAAAGCATTAGGTAATCTATAAAGGCAACAAGTTCAACACAATGAATAGAATAGTACCTCACATCTCAATACTAACATTCAATGTAAATGGCCTAAATGCTCCACTTAAAAGATGCAGAATAACAGAATAGATAATAATTCACCAGCCAACTTTCTGGTGTCCTCAGGAGACTCACCTAACACAGAAGGATTCACATAAACTTAAGGTAAAGGGGTAGAAAGAGATATTCCATGCAAATGGACACCAAAAATGAGCAGGAGTAGCTATTCTTATTTCAGGCAAAACAAACTTTGAAGGAACAGTGGTTAAAAAGAAACAAAGAAGGACATTATATAATGGTAAAAGGCCTTGTACAACAGGAAAATACCACAATCCTAAACATATATGCACCTAACACTGGAGCTCCAAAATTTGTAAAACAATTACTACTAGACCTAAGAAATGAGATAGATGGCAACACAGTAATTGTGGGGGATTTTAATACTCCACTGACAGCACTAGACACGTCATCAAGACAGAAGGTCAACAAAGAAACAACAGACTTTAACTATACTCTACAACAAATGGATTTAACAGATATTTACAGAATATTCTACCCAACAACTGTAGCATATACATTCCATTCATCAGCACATGGAACATTCTCTAACATAGACCATATGATGGGTCACAAAGCAAGTCTCAGTAAATTTAAAAAAAATCAAAATTATGTCAAGTACTCTCTCAGACCACAGTGGAATAAAATTTGAAATCAACTCCAAAAGGAACCTTCCAAACCATGCAAATGCATAGAAACCAAATAACCTACTCATGAATGATTGTTTGATCAACAATGAAATCAAGATGGAAATTTAAAAATTCTTTGAACAATAATAGTGACACAACCTATCAAAACCTCCAAGACACAGCAAAAGTGGTGCTAAGAGAAAAGTTCATAGCCCTAAATGCCTACATCAAAAAGTCTGAAGGAGCACAAATAGACAATCTAAGCTCACACCACATGAAAATGGAGAAACAAGAGCAATCCAAACCCAAACCCAACAGAAGAAATAATGAAGATCAGAGCAGAGCTAAATGAAATTGAAAGCAAAATACAATACAAAAGATAAATGAAACAAAAAGCTGGTTCTTTGAAAAGATAAATAAAATTGATAGACCATTAGTGAAATTAACCAAGAAAAGAAGAGGGAAGATCCAAACAACCTCAATTAGAAATGAAATGGGAGACATTACAACTGTACCAGAGAAATACAAGAGATTATTCAAGGCTACTATGAACACTTTTATGCACATAAACTAGAAAACCTAGAGGAGATAGATAAATTCCTGGAAATATACAACCCTCCCAGATTGAACCAGAAAGATATAGAATCTCTGAACAGACCAATAACAATCAGTGAGGTTGAAATGGTAATACAAAAATTGCCAAAAAAAAAAAGATGTCTAGGACCAGATGGACAGAGCTGAATTCTCTATCAGGTATTCAATGAAGATTTGGTACCCATCCTATTGACACTATTCCAAAAGATACAGAAAGAAGGAATTCTCCTTAAATCATTCTGTGAAGCTAGTATCACCCTAATACCAAAACCAGGGAAGGACATAACAAAAAAAAGAAAACTACAGACCAATATCCCTGATTAACATAGATGCAAAGATCCTCAGTAAAATACTAGCAAACTGAATCCAACAGCATATCAGAAAGATAATACACCATGATCAAATGGGTTTCATACCAGGAATACAGAGATGGTTTAACATACATGTCCATAAATGTGATACACCACATAAAAAGAATTAAAAAGAAAAATTACATGACCTCTCAATAGATGCAGAAAAAGCATTTGACAAAATCCAGCATCCCTTTATGATTAAAACCCTCAACAAAATCAGCATAAAAGGGACATTCTTAAGGTAATAAAAGCCATCTATGACAAACCAACAGCTGACATTATACTGAATGGAAAAAAAGTTGAAGGCATTTCCCTTGAGAACTGGAACAAAATACGGATACCCACTTTCACCACTTCTATTCAACATAGTACTGGAAGTCCTAGCCAGACAAGAGAAAGAAATAAAAGGCATCCAAATTGGTAAAGAGGAAGTCAAACTGTCAATGTTTGCTGATGATATGAATGTATACCTAGAAAACCTTAAGGACTCATTCAAAAAGCTCCAGAACTGGTAAATGTATTCAGTAAAGTTTCAGGATACAAAATTAATGTACACAAATAAGTAGCTCTGCTAAACACCAACAGTGACCAAGATGAGAATCACATTAAAGACTGAACCCCTTTTACTATAGCTGCAAAAAAAAAAAAACCACTTAGGAATATACCTAACCAAGGATGTGAAAGACCTCTACAAGGAACACTACAAACCACTGCTGAAAAAAATCATAGATGACACAAACAAGTGGAAACACATCCCATGTTCATGGATAAGGAGAATTAATATTGTGAAATGACCCTATTGCCAAAAGCAATCTATAAATTCAATGCAATTCCCATCAAAATACCACCATCATTCTTCAGAGAACTAGAAAAAAAACAGTTCTAAAATTCAAATGAAATTTAAAAAAGAGCCCACATAGCCAAAGCAAGACAAAGCAAAAGGGACAAATTTGGAGGCATCACTTTATCTGACTTCAAACTAAAATATAAGGCCATAGTCACCAAAACAGCATGGTACTGGTATAAAAATAGACACATAGACCAATGGAAAAAAAATGGAGAACCTGGAAATAAAGCCAAATACTTATAGCTAACTGATTTTCAAAAAAGCAAACAAGAACATAAAGTGGAGAAAGGATACCCTATTCAACAAATGGTGCTGAGATCATTGGCAAGCCACATGTAGAAGAATGAAATTGGACCCTCATCTCTCTTATACAAAATCAACTGAAGATAGATCAAAGACTTAAATCTAAGACCTGAAACCATAAAGATTCTGGAAGGTAATATCAGAAAAACTCTTCTAGACACTGAGTTAGCAAAAGACTTCATGACGAAGAACACAAAAGCAAATGCAACAAAAACAAAGGAAAATAGATGGGAGTTCATTAAACCAGAAAGCATTTGCACAGCAAAAGAAATGATCAGCAGAGTTAACAGACAACCCACAGAGTGGGAGAAAATTTTCAAAATCTATACATCTGACAAAGGACTAATGTCCAGAATCTATAAAGAACTCAAATTAGCAAGAAAAAAAAATCTCATCAAAAAGTGGGCTAAGGACATAAATAAACAATCCTCAAAAGAAGGTATGCAAATGGATACCAAGCATATGGAAAATGCTCAACATCATTAATTATTAGGGAAATGCAGATCAAAACCACAATGTGGTACCACCATACTCTTGCAAGAATGGCCATAATCAAAAAATAATAGACGTTGGTGTAGATATGGTGAAAAGAGAACACTTTTACACTGTTAGTGAGAACGTAAACTAGTACTACCACTATGGAAAACAATTTAGGGACTCCTTAAAGAACTAAAAGTAGATCTACCATTTGATCCAGCAGTCCCACTATTAGGTACCTACCCAGAAGAAAAGAAGTCATTATATGAAAAAGATACATGCACATGCATGTTTGTAGCAGCACAATTTGCAATTGCAAAAATATGGAAGCAGCCCAAATGCCCATCAATCAGTGAGTGGATAAAGAAAATGTGCCATATATATATATGACATATATATATGGCATTTATAAATACATACATACATTTATACATACATTTCCATTTTATTTGTGAACATCCTTGCCTATTTGCTATGCTTGTATTACACAAACTTTATTGATTGGATATGGGACATGATCTTTGCTGGCCAATATTTTGATTGAAATTGTACCAACTCATCACCAAGTAAATTATTGTCAATTATCTGTAATAGCTAATGTTATTGTGAGGTTCGTTGGTTTTTATTTTTTACCTTTTTTATATCTTCAATAAATGTTTTAATGAAACATTAGAAAAGATCCCAAATAAGGCTCCTAGTCTGCTTGCAACATAAAAATAAAACTTTATTCTTTAATCCTCACCTTAATCAGTTCCAAATGTTTCTACCCTCAGGTTTATCTGTTTTAGTATATTTTGAATTGATTACACGCATGTATGTTTGAACATGAATCCACTCATATTCATCCGCAGAGTGGTCATATTACTTCAGAAACTAGAGGGAAATTCTATCAGGAATCCAGGCACTGAGAAAAACAGGACAATCAAATCTTAATTTTGCTTCCAAGAAAAAGGTCAGTTCTAAATCTGATTCTAGAATTAAACGTGATCGTGTATGTGGATATCAACAGAATTAAATGGTTTTCATTTCTCCTTCTATAAATTCTTCTTTAATCCTAATATTAAAAGTAAACTATTTATAACCTTAGTAGAAATGCCATTTGAGCCTTCATTTTTATCCTTACCTGATTTTAGAGTTAATCTTTTTTTGGGGTCTTCTGCATTCACGTGGGTGATTCCTCGTAGGTATAACTATATTTTGACACTCAGAAAAGCAAAGAAATTCTCAGCTAGGCACAAACACTAGTTTGACTGTTAGCCCAGCAACTGAGAGATGCATGCCGGTAACACCTCTCTCTGTTGACCTCCACTAAGGCTCTGGAGGCAGAATGGAATAAGAACAGTGTAATTATGCTATGTCCATTCTTTAAAAACAAATCTGATAGGTGAATTTTCTCACAGCATTAGTTTGCTAGGGCTGCTATAACAAAGTACCCACTGATTGGGTGGCTTAAACTACAGAAATATGTTCTCTCACAGTTCTGGATGTAATTCGAGATCAAGTTATTGACTCAGGATGGTTCTGTGTTAGGGCCATAAGGAAAAATCTGTCCCGCGCTTCCATCCTAGCTTCCTGTGGTTTGCTAGTGATCTTGGGCATCCCTTGGCTTCTGCTGTATCACCCCAGTCTCTGCGTTGATCTTCACATGGTATTCTCCGTGTGCATGTCTGTGCCCAAATCTCCACATTTTGTAGACACCAGTCGTTGGGCTGTCAGCCTCTAATCATGTAAGTCATCTTAACTAATTACATCTACAACAACCCTATTTTCAAATAAGGCCACATTCTGAGATATTGAGGTTAGATCAGGAACATACAAATTTTTGGAGGACACATTCTACCCATTATATGCATCTTCTTCTATACTTTGCCTAGTTCTGGTACCATCACCAGGTTTTACTCACATAATTCTCACCTATGCATATATGCAGAATTAAGTAAGTCAACTGTATGATCTCAAAATATTGTATGAGGTATATCTGTATGTCTATAAAGTAAGGGGAAGTTTGCCTGATTGACAGCTGATTGGTAAGTCATCTCTAACAGTGCATGCTGAGGTCCTGCAGGCCCTCATGAATCCCAGCTATAAACAAAAATGGAACAAAATGGCACATGTGCCTTGATACATTGCCATTGACCAAGGAAGTTCACAAGGTAGGTTTCTCCATGTTTGAACTGAGAAAAGCATATGTGTATTGATAATCTAGTTACTATTGTGAAGAATAAAAATCATCTGATTTCAAATATTGCTGGTAGTTAAGCCCTCATAAAAATATTAAAAGCTGAGCTCCCTTAAAGCTCCACAATATGGACCAGTTGGAGTCCAGTCAGGGCCCTGTATCTCCCTATCTTTCTGTCCCTTGACTAAGAACCATGACCTAAAAGGCAAATAAGAGCCAAGGCTTTAATGCTAATGACTTTATTGATGTTTGGTAGTTTGAGAAAGGAAAGACCCAGAAATTTACACTTTCAAAAGGTCTTTCATCACCAGTTGATCTCCATCAGTTTCTGAAGCAAAGAGAAAGATTTTAGATAGAAGTAATAAATTAACCTGGGCATAATCTATGCCTGATAGCTCTACCATTAAGTGGTCTCCCTGCACGAGATACCAAGAGAGAAAGGAGAAGAAGGAAGGGGGAAGGGGAAGAAGGAGAAGGAGGCTAGGAGAGGAGGAAAAGAAGAAAGGAGAAGAAAAAATAGGAGAGAAAAAAAGAGTAGAACTTGGGTAGACTATGGGCTAATATAAAAGTAAAAGTGTCAGAAAAAACTCACAGTGGAAATAGCACTTGCTCTTATAAAAATTAAAGGGACTTGTCTTTGGGTAAGGTTGAAGCAAGGAAAATTGTGGTAAAGACAAATCTGGACAAAGACTTTAAGGGAGATTAAAGTCAAGATTTTTTAAATAAGAGAAATGAAAAGCAACAAGAAGACAGAATTATGGAATTTAAAAAGAAATTCAGTAGATTATTGAATAAAATACAATTAGGATTTAGGGAATTACAGAAGGCCATCTTTAGCTGGTTTCCCTTGTCACTGGCCAAGAGGAGGGCCTCTCTACTGAACGCCCTGGCCACCTCTTCCAGGCTGGCCTCTCTAGCTACCTCTAACATCTCTGCCACCCTGGGCAACCTGGCAATCTCAGCCTCCTATGTCACCTCCACCATGCAGCTTTCACATGAGCTGTCCTGGCCTCCCTGGACAGGCTGCTGACCCTGGCCTGTCTTTTTATTTTTGCCCTTCTTGCCACACTGGCATCTGAGCTCTCCTTGAGGTTTGAGTTGTGATTCCTCCTGAGTTTCTTCAATTAATTCATTAGCAGCTTAGGTGAAATGACACAGACCCAGAAAAGAACAAGTAAACAGCAATGTTAGCCATAAACTTAATTAAGGCGAATATAGAATCTACCATAGTATAAACTAAGTGAGAAGTAATATTTTACTGGTTTAAATGGCATTAGGTGGTGACCAGGGCCCAGGCCCTAGAAGAGAAGTGGAAGAAAAATCCTGACTCTTGAGAGAACACGCACTTGGGTTGGGCACCTCTCGCTTGCCGCATCACCGAGTACTCTTCAGCCCTCCATATACTTGGGTTCTGCATCCACAGATTCAACCAACTGTGGATCAAAGGCATTTGAAGAAAATAATAGAACAATTAAAAATAATGCAAATTTTAAAACATACAGTTTAACAACTACTCACATAATATTTATACTTCATTAGGTACAAAAGTAATCTAGAGATTATTTAAAGTACATCAGAGGATTGTGTAGGTTGTGTGCAAATACTACCCAATTTTATATAATGGACTTAAGCATCTCAGATTTTGATATCCACAAGGGGTCTGGAAGCAATCCCCCATGGTTATAAAGAAGTGACTATACAATACATGAAATCATCCATAAACTTCCAGGCTTCTCATGGTGTCTAAGAAAAACCACCAGACAGAGCCACTGTGTCTACTTATAAATATACATGATACCTTGACACAAGTCTATTGAACAGGGGATAATTATCAGCCACCTTGTCTGTGCCAACAGCAGAGCAATCATACAAGGCCCACTCTCCCACTGTTTCTATTACTTTCCACAAACTATTAAGTCTATAGTTTCACAAAAAGAATATATAAATAAAACCCAACCCATATTGTATCTTTTTCAAATTTCTAGTACCTATAATTAAATCCAAGCCCTCACCATCTTTACTTTTTTTTTTGGCTCAAAAAACAGCAACTTATTTTCACAGTTCTGGAGGCTGGAAGTTTGAGATGAAAGTGTCTGTTAAGTTTGGTTTCCTCCGAGGCCTCTCTAGCTGGAGAGGCCACCCTCTTGCTGCCTCTTAACATGGCAGTCCCTTTGTGCATGGGTGCTCCTGGTGTCTCTTCCTCTTCTTACAAGGACACCAGTCATACCGGGCTAGGATGCAACCCTAAAGGCCTAATTTTAACTTAATCACCTCTTTGAGGGGCTTATCTCCAAATATGGTCACATTCTGAGGTACTGGGGCTTAGAACATTGTATTAGTCTGCTCTCACACTGCTGATAAAGACATACCCAAGACTAGATAATTTATAAAGAAAGAGAGGTTTAATGGAATGACTGTTCCACGTGGCTGGGGACGAGGCCCCACAATCATGGCAGAAGGCAAAAGGCATGTCTTACATGGTGGCAGGCAAGAGAGAATGAAAGTGAAGCAAAAGAGGAAACCCCTTATAAAACCATCAGATCTCGTGAGATTTATTCACTACCATGAGAACAGTATGGGGGAAACCACCCCCATTATTCAATTATCTCTCACCAGGTCCTTCCCACAACATGTGGGAATTATGGGAGCTACAATTCAAGATGAGATTTGGGTGGGGACACAGGCAAACCATATCAGATGTCAAGATATGAATTTGGGGGGAACGCAATTCAGCCCAGAACACACTCTTCTACTTCCATGTTTTTCACTTACTACTGGCTCTTCTACCTCAGTAAAGGACATTCTCAAATCCTTTTCCTATTTGAACCACCAACAACCCACTCCTAATTCAGATCTTCCCCCTGTTGTATCTAGATGACTGCCATCACTGTCAAGGTGTGAAAATACCCTAAGCTAGGAATCTCAAACTCAAATATAGAGGAGCCAGGGGAATCATGAGTGGACCAGGTGGTGAACAAGAGAGTACTACCAGTGCCATGTAAAGGTAAAGACCACTGTCTATTGCCAGGTAACTTCAGTCAGGTATGAAAACAGAGTCTAGGGTATCCTGTTCTGTTTTTTCAGAGAACCCAGAAATATATTTATATGAAGTTTCCCAAGTTTTATATGCTGGTAACAAAAACAGAAACTCCCGCAAAAACTGTAGGCCCTCACTGTCTTTCGTATCAACTTTCAATTACTTCTTTGTAATCTCATGGTCATGACTCTTACTTACGATCATTCTCTTGCAGACTAACATACTTTTAATTGCATACCCTAGATGTGTCAAACACTAAGATTCAAAGAACCAAAGGCAGTCTGTGTCCTCAAGCTGCCTTCATTGTTGTCAGGTGAACAGAGAAATGATTGTGTCACTCTGCTCTTCAAAAATCTCTTTGCCACAAAACTAAATAACAAATTCAAGTTGCCATTTGTAACAACCTTCACAATCTGGAACTCACCTGCATTTCCAACTTCATTATCTTTTATTTTCATTTCAGCCATATAGGATTATTCTATGTTCCTAAGCCATTGAAAATGCCATGAGATATGTGTAGATTTAGCTGTGCATTTCCTTCTGTTCCCTTCCCGGCACTCTCCAAGGCACAGATCACATATCACTTCCTACATGAGACTTTCCCTTTCATCTCCTGCTCTGAACTTTCATAACACCCTTTTTTGCCACTCTTTTGATGGTGATCATCATTAGGTGTTATGTCCAAGCTACATCTTCCATTAGATTCTGAATTCCTTAAGGACAGTGACAGTGTTTAATTTACTTTTTTGTATCCCCAGTGCAGAGAATAGGGCCCTGCCTGAGTGATTGTGAAGCATTGAATTTTATTGAATTAATATTGGGGAAGAATAATGAAAATATTTCTTTCAGAAATCATCAAATAGGCATGGCCAAACAACACCAGCCAAGGCCAGATACCTTAGGCAAGAAAAAAATTAGAAAGAAAACAGGGACCTCACACTGGACCTCAGAGAGCCCTCATATCTAAAGCAAATCATTCTTTTTTTTTTTTTTTTCCTTTTTTGAGTCTTTTTTTTGAGATAGAGTCTTGCTCTGTTGCCCAGGCTGGAGTGCAGTGGCGCAATCTCCACTCACTGCAACCTCTGCCTCCCAGGTTCAAGTGATTCTCCTGCCTCAGCCTCCCAAGTAGCTGGGACTACAGGTGTGTGTCACCACGCCCGGCTAATTTTTGTATTTTTAGTAGAGACAGGGTTTTTACCATGTTGGCCAGGCTGATCTCAAACTCCTGACCTCAAGTGATTCGCCCTTCTCGGCCTCCCAGAGCGCTGGGACTACAGGTCTGAGCCACCGCACCTGGCCTTTTTTTGGTCTTTTGTTTTTCTACAATGTGGAACCAAAATCTAATAGAATGGTTGCGAAAAAAAGTTTTCATGGTTAAACATGATTATTTGTATTACAGTAAAAACTTGTAGAAATGTTTTGTTAGAACAGTAATCCAGAGGTTCATTCAATTCATTTAGAACAATTCTTAATAACTTAATTGAACTCGAAATAGCTCACATGGTAGTTAGGTCTTTTCATCTTCCTCTTGAGACGCTCCTTCAAAGAAAGAAGAGAAAAAGAATGAAGTTTGAAATGACATCATAAACTCAATAGAAGGGTCATTGACAAGTCAGAAACAGGGGAAAAAAATCATTAAGCGTAAAAGTTTTCTTTAAACAACAAAATTGTTGGTTTACTCACTTACTCACTTCTGCCACTTCTTTGGTGGCATAATTCATTAGCTCTCTCATGTACTCTGGGCATGTATTATATCCTTCTTCCTACACAGAGTCTCTCCCCAGGCCATTAGAACGGACTTCAAATTTTTCATGTAAACTGTGTGTGACTAACAGTGGCTTTAAATTTCACTCACTCTGAGACAAATTAGTATTTAAGCAGATATCAGGACTTGAAAACTAAAGAATGAAGCATTTGTGTTTTAATTCAGAGTGGCAAAAGAAAGAAAGTGCAATGATACATTCACTGATTGACTACAATAATGTAGGCAAATTTTACGTATCTTTATGCTTCAAATTAGTTATATGTCAAGGGAGATATTGCTCTTGCAAAAATGAGAGATTTGTGTTATTCAATCATTAGCCATTGGTTGTAGAAAGATTTAGAGAAAAGCATTTACAAATAAGTACTGTGTCTATATTCTGCTGATGTTCAAATGCTAATTACAACTCTGACGCAAGAGATTCTAATGTGAAAATGAAGGAGATGGTCCATATTTAACATTATTGGGCCAAGTATGGTGGCTCATGCCTGTAGTCTCAGTACTTCAGGAGGACGAGGTGGGAGGATATCTTCAGCCCAGGAATTCAAGACCAGCCTGGCCAACATGGTGAGACTCCATCTCTATAAAAAACGTGATGGTGTGTGCCTATAGTCCCAGCTACTTAGGAGGGTGAGGTAGGAGGATAGCTTGAGCCCAGGAGATGGAGGCTGCAGTGAGCTGTGTTCACGCCACTGCACTCCAATCTGGGTGACAGAGGAGGCTTGTCTCAATCAATCAATCAATGTTATTATTGAGAACCACTAAAACTTTCAGGTTTTGTAATTCTTGTTTTCCCTCTGGGACTCCCTAAACTCAATTTTGAGAATGTTTGAGAATTTTGAGAATGTTTATTAAACAAAGAAGAAAACTATGGTAGGTTCTGAAGAAAAAAGAAAAGAACACATCCCTGAATAAAGGTTTACCTTACTCTTGAAAGAACTCTTCAGCAACAGTACTTAGGATTTTAAGAGAAAAAAATGAAAAAGAAGACAAATTTAAAACATGATTTAGTAAAACCCCAGCTGTGAATTTCTAGAAAGACACTTAGGTTTAGACACAAGAGATTTAAAAATGCCTAAGACAGCTTTAGGGAAAAAAAATTATAAAGATTTGGATACAATAAACCAAAATTTCCCAAAGTAGAACCCTAGTCCCAATCATTGACTCTGAATGAGGGGTGACCTGTATTTTAAAGGATTAAGGAATGGAATGGAAAGAATTTAATAGTGCCTGCTTAGCATCAAAATTTTGATTAAGTACAAATTTAATCAAAATTATCAATATTTTTGAATGTTCAAGAGTTTGATGTCAAGGAAATGTGATATCTAGATGAATTATAGAATTATAGAATTCTATTATAAATTATAGAAATAAAAAATATAGATTTTCCATTCAATTTAGATGCCCTGGTTCACACAAACAGAATCAACAACTGAAAATCCATATACATTAGAACGGCAAAATTACATCATGAAGACGTTGACTTAAGACTTAGGCCGAGATTTTCAGGGAAGTATCTGCAATCAGTGAAAAATAGAAATTCAGGTTTCCTCCTCTTTTATTGACCTACTCTCTGAAAATAAAGTGCTTAATTTCTGAAAGGGTCAATCTAACTCTAGTATTTTCCATGCATTTTAACCCCGTTATCCATTGTATTGTCCCCATTTCCTCCTCTTGCCATCATCTATGCTCTGAGCAGAGCTCAGGGTCACCAAAGCCTTTGAGAGCAGGACTAGCAGCACCTTGATGGAAGCCATGGTATCCATCTCCCTTGAATTCACCAAGATGGGTAATCAAAAGAATAAAAAAGCAGATTTGGAGAAAAGCTTAAGGTTGCTGGATAAGAGTCATGTGGAATTTTCTAGAGTCTCACATGCACCTGGAAAATAGGTGCTCAACCAACATTACAGGAATAAATATACTGCTGTGTAGCTCAGGATTCGGCTTGGGGTGAAATATTTACTTTTGAGTCACAAATGTATAGGTGCTTAAAGCCGTAGCAGTGAATGAAATAAACCCCAATGTGTAAGTTAGACAAGAAAGGAAGAAGATAGTTAAAGACTCTCCTGAGAAAACCAAAGGTTAAGATATAGAAAAAATCAAGGAGCCCAGGGTGAGGATGCTATCAGAAACTACTTAATGACATCAACAGAAGAAGAAGTCAATTAAGATTAAGAATGAATAGTAGGCATTGTGAATGGGTAGCACAAAGTCTGCAGAAGAGAACATTATGATATAAAAGTAGAATTGGATCAAACAAGAAAGCTTTTATGGAAAGTACAACTAGAAAAGCACAACTGAAATCCACAGTAAAGGCAGAAAGAAGGAAAAAATATTCACCAGAAAATCAAATAGCATGTGTTGTAGACTATGTAAATATCTAGGACAGACAGTATGCAGTGGAATGTTGATTACAAGTCAACAATTCAAAGCCAGCCTGCTTGGGTTAAAATCGTGACTGTTGTCACTTCCTAGTCACATAAACCTGGGAAAATTACTCAGTCTAATCTGGCCTCAGTTTCCTCGTGTATAAATTAGAAATGGTAATAGAGCTCACTTTTTTGGGTTCTCATGAAGATTGAGTCAAAATATGAAAAGGTCTTTTAGTAAATGCTCAAAATTAATGCTAGTTATTATTATAATAAATATGTTTCTAGAATGCAGTGGGAAAGGACATAGCATAAAGATTGTAATGCAATAACAAAAAGGAACAGAGAATGGGCAGCCAACATATAGACAATTTGGCACAGAAGCAAAAATGAAAGATTAGTAGAAAAAAATTTTCCTAGCTGAGAAAGTCACATGGAGACTGAAAGAGCAAATCAATACAAATAAAAGTCCAAACTAGTTACATCTCATCAAAAATTTAAAACTACAAATATAATTTTTGTCACGTGCCACATAATGACATTTCGGTAAATGACAGATTGCATACACAACAGTGGTCCCATAAGATTATAATGAAACAGAAAATTCCTATTGCCTAGTGACATTGCAGCCATCCTAACATCATAGGACAATGCATCACTCACCTGTTTGTGATGATGCTGGTGGAAGCAAGCCTACTGCATTATCACTTGTATAAAACTATAGTGCACACAGTTTTTTATAACACATAATATTTGATAATAACAAACAACTGTTACTGGTATATGTATTTACTATACTTCTATGTATTTACTATACTTCTTATCAGTATCTTAAAGTATACTTCTACTTATAAAAAGAAAATTAAGTGTAACTTCTGCTTATTTAAAAAAAAGAAATTCAACGTAAAATGGCCTCAGGCAGGTCTTTCAAGAGGTATTCCAGAAGAACGCAGTTATCCCAGGAGATGGCAGTTGTAGACTTGTTATTGCCCCCAAAGACCTTGCAGTGGGACAAGATGTGGAGGTGGAAGACAGTGATATTGGTGACCCTGACACTGTGTAGACCTAGGCTAATGCATGTGCTTGTGTCTTAGTTCTTAACAAAAAAGTTTAAAAAATAAAAAAAAATAAAAATTTTAGAAAAGAAAAACCTATAGAGTAAGGATATCAAGAAAAAATATTTTTGGACAGCTGTACAATGTGTTTGTATTTTAGCCTGAGTGTTACTACAAGAGTTAAAAAGTTTAAAAAATGATCAATAAAAAAATTCATAGTAGGCTAAGGTCGATTTATTACTGAGGAAAGATAATTTTTTAAATAAGTTTAATGTAACCTAAGCATACAGTGTCTATAAAGTCTACGGTAATGTACAGCAATATCCTAGGCCTTCACATTCATTCACCACTCACACATTGACTCACCCAGAGCAACTTCCAGTCCTGCATGCTTCATTCATGGTAAGTTCTTGATGGTAAGTTCTCCATTCATGGTAAGGCCGTGTCTCCACCCAAATCTCACCTTGAATTGTAATAATCCCCATGTATCAAGGGCAGGTCCAAGTAGAAGTAATTGAATCATGGGGGTGGTTACCTACATGTTGTTCTTGTAATAGTGAGTGAGTTCACATGAGATCTGATGGTTTTATAAAGGACTTTGCCCTCTTTTGCTCAGCACTTCTCTTGCCTGCCACCATGTAAGATGTGCCTTTGTTCTTCCTTCACCTTCTGCCATAATTGTGAGGCCTCTTCAGCCACCTGAAACTGTGAGTCCATTAAACCTTTTTCCTTACAAATTACCCAGCCACAGGCATGTCTATTAGCAACGTGAGAACAGACTAATATAATAAATTGGTACCAGGTCGTGGGGCACTGCTGTAAAGACACCGAAAATGTGGAAGCAACTTTGGAAATGGGAAACAGGCAGAGGTTGGAACAGTTTGGAGGGCTCAGAAGAAGACAGGAAAATGTGAGAAAGTTTGGAACTTCCTAGAGACTTGGAGTGCTCAGAAGACAAGAAGATGTGGGAGAGTTTGGAACTTCCTAGAGACTGGTTGAATGGCTTTGACCAAAATGCTGACAGCGATATGAACAACAAGGTCCAGGTTGAGGTGGTCTCAGATGAAGATGAGGAACTTTTGGGAACTGAAGTAAAGTCACTCTTGCTATGCAAAGAGACGGGCAGCATTTTGCCTCTGCAATAGAGTTCTGTGGAACTTTGACTTTGAGAGAGATGATTAAGGGTATCTGGCAGAAGAAATTTCTAAGTGGCAAAATGGTTCAAGAGGAAGCAGAGAATAAAAGTTTGGAAAATTTGTAGCCTGACAATGCAGTAAAAAAGAAAAACCCATTTTCTGGGAAGAAATTCAAGCCTGCTACAGAAATTCGCGTAAGTAATGAGAAGCCCAATGTTAATCACCAAGACAATGGGGAAAATGTCTTCAGGGCATGTCAGACACCTTTGCAGCAGCCCCTCCCATCTCAGGCCCAGAAGCCTGGGAGGAAAAAAATGGTTTCAGGGGCTGGCCCCAGGGCCGCCCTGTTGTGTGCAGCATAGGGACTTGGTGCCCTGCATCCCAGCTGCTCCAGCCATGGCTAAAAGGGACCAAGGTACAGCTCAAGCCATGGCTTCAGAGGGTGCAAGCCCCAAGTCTTGGCAGCTTCCATGTGGTGTTGAGTCTGCAGGTTCACAGAAGTCAATAATTGAGGTTTGGGAACCTCCACCTAGATTTCAGAGAATGTATGGAAATGCGTGGATGTCCAGGGAGAGGTGTGCTGCAGCAGCTGGGCCCTCATGGAGAACTTCTGCTAAGGCAGTGTGGAAGGGAAATGTGGGGTTGGAGACCTCACACAGAGTCCCCACTTGGGCACTGCCTAGCGGAGCTGTGAGAAGAGGGTCACCATCCTCTACACCCCAAAATGGTAGATCCACCAACAACTTGCACCATGTACCTGGAAAAACTGCAGACGCTCAACACCAGCCTGTGAAAGTAGTCAGAAGGGAGGTTGTACCTTGCAAACCCACAGAGGCGGAGCTGCCCAGGGCTGTGGCAGCCCACCTTTTGCATCAGCATAACCTAGATGTGAGACATGGAATCAAAAGAGATCATTTTGGAGCTTTAAGATTTGACTGCCCCATTGGATTTTGGACCTGCATGGGGCCTGTAGCCCCTTCACTTTGGGCAATTTCTCCCATTTGGAATGGGTGTATTTACCCAATGCCTGTACTGCCACTGTATCTGGAAAGTAACTAACTTGCTTTTAATTTTACAGGATCCTAGGTGGAAGAGACTTGCCTTGTCTCAGATGAGATTTTGAACTGTTGACTTTTGAGTGAATGCTGAAATGAGTTAAGACTTTGGGGGACTGCTGCGAAGGTATGATTGGTTTTGAAATGTGAGGACATGAGATTTGGGAGGGGGCGGGATGATATGGTTTGGCTGTGTCCCCACCCAAATCTTACTTCGAATTGTAATAATCTCCACGTGTTAAGGGCAGGCTCAGGTGGAGGTAATTGAATCATTGGGGCAGTTACCCTTATGCTGCTCTCGTGATAATGAGTGAGTTCTCACAAGATCCGATAGTTTTAATACGAGGCTCTTCCCCCTTTTGCTCGGCACTTCTCCTGCCTGCCATCATGTAAGACATGTCTCTGCTCCTCCTTCACCTTCCACCTTGATTGTGAGGCCTCCCCAGCCATGTGAAACTGTGAGTCTATTGAATCTCTTTTTCTTTATAAATTACCCTGTCTCAGGTATGTCTTTATTAGCAATGTGAGAACAGACTAATACAGTTCTCTATATAGGTGTATTTTTTTTAATCTTTTATACTATATTTTTACTATACATTTTCTATGCTTAGTATGCACAAATACCACTCTGTTACAAGTGCCTACAGTTTTCAGTGCAGTGACATGCTGTACAAGCTTGTAGTCTAGGAGCAATAGGCTGCACCATATAGCCCAGGTGTGTAGTAGGCTATGCCATCTACGTTTGTGTGAGTACACTAAATCATGTTCACACAATGGTAAAATCACCTAACAACACATTTTTCAGGCATATTTCCATCATTAAACAATGCATGACTGTATTTTATTTTATAGAAGTATCCAGGTAGTAGAGAGAGGTGGGTACAGTTATTCACAAGGAAATAAAATTCAGACTTGCCTAATAAACATAAGAAACAATAATATATGTCACATAAAGTTAAGGAATTGTACACTAAAGCTAGGAGATGCCATTTTCTAAATGCGAAATCAGCAGGGGTGATGTATTTGGTGAAAAGTATCAATTAATATAAACAACTAGGAAAAAGATTTGGCAGCATGTACTAAAGCTGAACATGCCCATATTCTATGACCTGGCAATTTTTGTTCCAGGAATAGACACAACTGTGATGTAAGATATGTGCACTAGAAAATGTGTATAATTATTAGCAGTATGATTTGAAATAGCCCAAATTAGAAATAACCCATATGCCTGTCAGCAGGAAAATAGATGAGTAAATTGTAGTATAGTCATAGAATGGAATATTACATAGCAATGAAAATAATAACACTACTCCTACCACACTCATAGAAAATGCTGAGTGAAAGAAACTGAACTGGGAAGAGTAAATATTATATTGTTACATTTTACATAAAGTTTGAAACAGTAAAACTAATCAACATGAAAGATATGTGTACAGGCAGTGGAGAGTAGTATCTGAGAAACAGTACAAGGGATTCCTTTGGAGTGTTATAATATAATGTAAAATATTAGTGTACGACTTAGTGAGCTGGACTGCATTACATAGATGTGTTTGCTGTATAAATATCTGTCAATCTGCATAGTTATAATTTGTACATTTTTCTAGAGGTATATTACATTTTAACAATAAATATTTACTTAAAAATTATTAATTACATGATGTACATTTGTGTACACTATATAATTTTTTTAAAACTTTGTTAGTAAGAATATAGGAAGCAGCCATTCTCTTATACCTTTGGGGAGTTCAAATTGATGCAATTTTTGAAAGACGAGTTGTACAAACTATCAACATGTAAAGTGTGCCTGGTGTTTTATCCAGAAATCTCAGTCTTAGAATTTATCCTGCAACTATTATTGCATAATAGGTAAATAAATGAATAAGAAATTTTATTGCAGCACTGCTTATAATAGCAAAATACTGGAAACAATATAAATGTTCATCAAATTTGTTAAATAACTTATAGATCACCAATACAAAAAATATATAATTCAGTTATTAAAAAGAATTCAGGAAATATAAATGTGTGGTATGCATATGGAATTATATCCTAACTATATTATTAAATAAAAACAAAGATTAGTATGATCCCATTTCTATATAAAAGGAATATATATACACATATATATAATGATTTTTTCACTCAGCATTTTGTTGAATGTAGTAGTAGTGTGTTCATTTTCATTTTTATTAATAGCAGTGATCTTTTTTTCATTTTCATTAATATAAATTGGTGCGAAACTAAGTGCAGTTTTGCCATCACTTACTTTTGCATCAACCTAATATATGCATATATATGAGATACAGATTTGTGTTCAGAAAATATTTCAAATTACAGACAAAAATGTTATTAGTGATTTATTTCTGGAAATGAAATTGTGGTGGAAGTCAGTAAGACTTTTTCTTTTTATACTCCTATATTGTTTAAACATTAATGATAACTTTTAACATTTTTAAAATACTGTTAAAAATGAAGACCCTAGCCAGCAAGCTGTAGTCTAATAAAATGAAAAAGAACTGCCCTGCAATTTGCCTTAAGCCTTAACTTCCTACTTCCTCATTTGCTTCTGCCAGGTTCAGATCTTGGCCTTTAAGCATCACTTGAAGTCTAGTTTTTGCTCCAGTAAACACTTGACACCTTCCTTTCCATCATCCAATAATTAACTTGTTTAGCCTTTAATTCCACGTGGCTCTATGAGGCTTTGACCTTTACCTGCTTTCACCTGATAATTGACCTTCATTTTACTCCTTAAAGCCTTCTTCCAAATGTAACTTTTACCTTCACCTGCTGCTCTTTAGAATTAATGAGTCACGATCTTGATTTTAATATTCACATGCCCAAACTTGAGACTGACAATATATGCCCAAAGTATTGTGTAAGCCCTTTTAGCCATCTTATTATTTAATCTAATCCTGACAACCTTGCAAAATAGGTAGTATTATCATTCCAATGTTGTAAGTAAATAAATTGAGGTATAGATTATATTTATCTCTATTACAAAGCAGCAGTAATCAAAACATTATGGTGCTGACATAATAACAAGCATATAGACTAATGAGACAGAATAGAATCCAGAAAGAAATTCATGCATTTATATTCAACTAATCTTTGACAAGGCTTTCAAGAACACACAATGGGGGAAAGGATAGTCTCTTCAATAAATGCTGTTGGGAGAACTGGATAGCCACATGCAGAAGAATGAAAGTAGACACTTATCTCACACCATCTATAAAAATGCACTCAAAATGAACTAAAGGTGAGATCAGAAACTGTAATACTACTTTTAAAAAAAACATAGAGGCCGGGCACGGTGGCTCATGCCTATAATCCCAGCACTTTGGAAGGCCAAGGCGAGTGGATCACAGGGTCAGGAGTTCAAGACCAGCCTGGCCAACATGGTGAAACTTGGTCTCCACTAAAAATACAAAAATTAGCCTGGTGTGGTGGTGCACACCTGTAGTCCCAGTTACTCGGGAGGCTGAGGCAGAAGAATTGCATGAACCCAAGAGATAGAGGTTGCAGTGAGCCGAGATCGTGCCACTGCACTCTATCTAGCCTGGGTGACAGAGCAAGACTCTGTCTCAAAAAAAAAAACCATAGAACAAAACTCCTTGACATTGATCTGGGCAATGATTTTTTGGATATGATCCCAAAAACACAGATGACAAAAGCAAAAATAAGGAAGTGAGCCTACATCAAAATAAAGACTTCTGCACAGCAAAGGAAAATAATCAACAAAGTGAAGGAAAGAGACTACAGAAAGGGATAAAATATTTGCAAACCATGTATCTGATTAAGAATTAATATCCGAAATACATAAAGAACTCAAACAACTACCTAGCAAAAAACAACCCAATAACCCGATTAAACAATGGGCAAAGGACCTGAATAGACATTTCTAAAAATAAAACATACAAATGGCCAACAGGTCAATGAAAATGTGCTCAACATCACAAAGCATTAGGGGAATGCATATCAAAACTGCAGTGAGATATCACCTTATAACTATTAGAATGACTATAATCAAAAGACAAAATATAAGTTTGAGCAAGGATGTGGAGAAAAGGGAACCCTTGTACACTGTTGGTGGAATTGTCAATTAGTACAGCCATTATGGAAAACCATATGGATGTTCTTCAAAGATTTTTGAAAAAGAAGTACCATATAATCCACCAATCTCATTTTTGAGTGTACATGCAAAGGAAATCAAATCAGTATGTTAAAGATATATCTGTAGTCCCATGTTAATTGCTGTTCTAGTCATAATAGCCAAGATATGGAAGCAACCTAAGTGTCCATGGATGAATGATTTTTTCAAAAATGGTAAACACACACACACATACACACACACACACACACACACAGGAATAGTATTCAGCTTATAAAAAGAAGAAAATTCTACCTTTTGCAACAGCATAGATGAACCTGGAGGACATTATGTTAAGCAAAATAAGCCAGACACAAAAAAACAAATACTGCATGATCTCACTTAAATGTGGAATCTAAGAGTCAAACTAAAAAAATCAGAGAGTAGAATGGTAGAAGAAATGAAGAGATATTGGTCAAAGGGACAAAGTTTCAGTTATGTGGATGAACAAGTTCTAGAGATCTGACATACATAGTGGTGACTATAGTTAATAATACTGTTACTTGAAATTTGCTAATAGAGTAGAATTGTCTTATCACAAAACAAATAAACAAAAGGTAACTATGTGAGATGATAGATATATTAATTAGCTTCATTGTGGCAATCATTTCACAGTATATATGTATATCAAAACATTAAGCTGTATATGTTAAATATACATAATTTTTATTTATCAGTAATACCTCAATAAAGCTGGGAAAAAAAAAGCTGGAATATTTGGATTGATCAAAAGACATCATAAACACACACACAAAAAAAAGATACAAAATGGGAGCACTTTTTTTTTTTTTTTTTGAAACGAAGTTTTGCTCTTTTATCCACCTGGTAGAGCCAGAATTATGGTGGAGAAAGAGAAGCACTTGCCCTGGGTACAAAATTTCAGGGGGTGTCAAAAAACTCAGTACCCAACAACAATGCTATATATTTGTTTGTTTATTATTTTTATCAATAATTTTAATGCAACATTTAACAATCAAAATTAACACAGAAAAATTCATAATTAGCAAAATGTTGAAATTTTAAATAAATACCAGTGTCATACTATATTAGATACTACAAATATTTTCATAGTATCTATATTGAAACTAGAGGCAAAAGGGAAAATATATTCTCCTATATACATGTTTTTATATATTTTAATGACTATTTTTTTCTAGAACATTAAAGTAATGGGAAAATATACTGAAAAACTGAAAAGTAGGTATATTGAAACTTACAAAATTATTTTTAAGTTTAAATTTTTTTTAACATCACAAACACATAATTTGTTATAATTTTAATTTCCTGGCTTTCATGGAAGCAAATACATCATAATATTTTTAAGATGTCTTTCTCTGATTGCCTTGTTTTCAGTTAAGAGAATTGCCATGTTTGGATTCCTCAAGGAACTAGAACTATAAATACCATTTGACCCAGTGATCCCATTACTGGGTATATACCTAAAGGATTATAAATCATGCTACTATAAAGACACACGTATGTTTACTGCGGCACTATTCACAATAGCAAAGACTTGGAACCAACCCAAATGTCCATCAATGATTGACTGGATTAAGAAAATGTGGCACATATACACCATGGAATACGATGCACCCATAAAAAAGGATGAGTTCGTGTTCTTTGTAGCGACATGGATGAAGCTGGAAACCATCATTCTAAGCAAACTATCGCAAGGACAAAAAACCAAACACCACATGTTCTTACTCACAGGTGGGAATTGAACAATGAGAACACTTGGACACAGGGTGAGGAACATCACACACCAGGGCCTGTTGTGGGGTGGGGGGAGTGCGGAGGGATAGCATTAGGAAAAATACCTAATGTAAATGTTGAGTTAATGAGTGCAGCAAACCAATACGGCACATGTATACATATGTAACAAACCTGCATGTTGTGCACCTGTACCCTAGAACTTACATTTTTAAAAAAATGATCACAGAATGCTATTCTAAAATATGTACATGAAGTATAAAACAGACTAGTTCCTTTTGCTAATACTTCTATGAGCATCTCAGAATGACTCCATGAAACTCTTTTGGTTTAATTTTCAGCTGGGTAGAGAATTGTTAAATAAACTCTTAAAGCATCGAAAAAAAAATCGCCGTGTTTGATGATTTCACTTGACCAAATGATTAAATAATTTTTAGTTAACTTCAGTTTATTGAAACTTATTTTACAAGTTGCCACTGGGACACATGCTGAAAGCTGCCCTTTCTCTTATGGTTTGTTTATTTATTTATTTTTATTTTTATTTTACATGAGGGGCAGTGGGTGAGGTGCAGGGTGGGTGTGAAAGAGTGATTCCCCTTCCCCAACCCTGCAGCCTCTGATTGCAACTCCCTTGACATGGACAGCACCCTGCCTTTAGCTGACAATTTCTGATCATTCCCACTCCCTTCCCAGATTCTGTCCCAGACTCTCTCTGCTAAGTTGCTTCTCCATTTCAGAAAATCTCCTGGGGAAGTTTAGTCTGTCTTTGCTAGGTAGCCCACAACTGCTCCATAGAAAACATGCACCTTTCATCTACTGCGGCTAGGCATGTGGTTTCTTCTCAAATGCTGCCTTCTACTCTGCTGCTGCAAAAGGGTTGTTCAGCCAACCACTCACTTGAGGATTTTTCTCAACGGTAATTTTGACAATGATTAACATCCTCAAATTCCAGAGAGCCACATTAAGCTCTTGAGCCCCTCTTACTAAACTGTCAGTGAGGAGGAAGCATTTTCTTCAACTCATCTCCATGGGGAGAGAGGAAAATTGTCACAGTATTCTCACCACTTTTTCGCCAAAGAACTCTCTCTCATCTCCAGTATGCTTGGTATATATTACCTGAAAGTAGGTATGGCACATTAGTTTTAAAAAGGTTTTCAGCCACATGGTTTGCAAGTCCTGCTTAGGACACCTAGTACTTTGTTTGAAAGGTAAGCAGAGTTAGTTTTAACCATCTAGGGCTTTCATAAAACCCAGAGTCTCATTTTAATATTATTACACAAATATGCTTGTACTTTACCTCTATAGAAACATGGCAAAGAGAATCACCTAAGAGGACCCACATTTCCTCGTAGACACTATACAACTTGGAATGCCAAACTAAAGCCTGTATCCATCCTTCTACCATAAATTCTTGAGCATTTTAGGAGTTAAAATTTCAACAAGCATCACCTGTTGTCTTTCTGAAAGTTCTCTGGGCATTACCACAGACTAAATTATTTAGACTTTAGGAAACGTACTTCAGTGGGAAGAGAAGATTGCATCCCATGACACAATCAAACCCAGAGATAAGCAACGTGATATCCTGGGATTTACTAGAGGTTTAGAAGATCAAAGAAGCCAAACTATTATAAAATTGACGGCAAGGGAATCAGGTTAGAAATTGGCCTATGGGAATTGTAACAACCTGCATTGGTGTGACATAGATATTAGAACTAAGAACTGAAACCACCTGCATTAATATGACCTATTTATTCTGAGAAAACAGTCTGGGAAAAATAAACCTGTAATACCAATAAATCACTTCACTTCATGCTTCAGGAAATTCATGAAAATCAACTTTTCTTAGGCAACAGTCTGTTCACCTGGACAAATAGCTTATTTAAAAACATTTATGGGCCAGGTGCAGTTGCTCATGCCTATAATCCCAGCACTTTGGGAGGCTGAGGCAGAAGAAGGAATGGTTGAGGCCAGAAGTTCAAGACTAGCCTGGGCAACATAACAAAACCTCAAATCCTCATCTTTAAAAAAAATAGGAAATAAAATAGCCAGGCATGGTGGCACATGCCTGTAGTCCTAGCTACCTAGCCCTCAGAAGGCTGAGGTGGGAGGATAACTTGAGCCCAGGAGTTCGAGGCTGCAGTGAGCTATGATCGTGCCACTACACTCCATCAGTCTGGGTGACAGAAGGAGACCTTGTCTCGAAAACCAACAAACAAACCAACAAGATTAGCTTCAGGACCCTCACTTTGATATGTCCACCAATTCTAAATTATTATGCCATGAAATTTGCCCAAATCCGATCACTTCTCTATCCTGAAAGACCTTTCTTAAATCATTTGAGCCCATCTTTTAATACCTCCCACCCTGAATTCTTTCTTCTGAAATACTGCTAGAACTCTCTTAAGATGAAAAGATTGTCTCATTTTGGAAAGGTCAGTAGACAGAAACTTTCAGTGATTCTTTGTTGAAAGTTTAATTTCCTCGATGCGTTCTTCTTAGGACCCGGACAAAATTACTTTTAGTACAAAGTTTAAATATTTTCCAATTCTACATTGTAATTTCTTCCATTTAGTCTAAACTTTTCCTTTTTAAAAATGTATACATCAGGAAAGAGAATAAAGGGAAAGATTGTTTTGACTCTTTTTTTTATTATTACATGTGCACAACGTGCAGGTTTGTTACATATGTATACATGTGCCATGTTGGTGTGCTGCACCCAGTAACTCGTCATTTAACACTAGGTATATCTCCAAATGCTATCCCTCCCCCATCCCCCCACCCCACAACAGGCCCCAGTGTGTGATGTTCCCCTTCCTGTGTCCATATGTTCTCATTGTTCAATTCCCACCTATGAGTGAGAACATGCAGTGTTTTTGGTTTTTTGTCCTTGTGATAGTTTGCTCAGAATGATGGTTTCCAGCTTCATCCATGTCCCTACAAAGGACATGAACTCATCATTTTTTATGGCTGCATAGTATTCCATAGTGTATATGTGCCACATTTTCTTAATCCAGTCTATCATTGATGGACATTTGGGTTAGTTCCAAGTCTTTGCTATTGTGAATAGTGCCGCAATAAACACACATGTGCATGTGTCTTTATAGCAGCATGATTTATAATCCTTTGGGTATATACCCAATAATGGGATGGCTGGGTCAAATAGTATTTCTAGTTCTAGATCCCTGAGGAATCGCCACACCAACTTCTACAATGGTTGAACTAGTTTACAGTCCCACCCAACAGTGTAAAAGTGTTCCTATTTCTCCACATCCTCTCCAGCACCTGTTGTTTCCTGACTTTTTAATGATCGCCATTCTAACTGGTGTGAGATAGTATCTCATTGTGGTTTTGATTTGCATTTCTCTGATGGCCAGTGATGATGAGCATTTTTTCATGTGTCTTTTGGCTGCATAAATGTCTTCTTTTGAGAAGTGTCTGTTCATATCCTTTGCCCACTTTTTGATGGGGCTGTTTTTTTCTTATAAATCTGTTGGAATGCATCGTAGATTCTGGATATTAGCCCTTTGTCAGATGAGTAGATTGCAAAAATTTTCTCCCATTCTGTAGGTTGCCTGTTCACTCTGAAGGTGGTTTCTTTTGCTGTGCAGAAGCTCTTTAGTTTAATTAGATCCCATTTGTCAATTTTGGCTTTTGTTGCCATTCTGTTTCTTCCCCTAAAATAACATTAAAGAAGGAGGTAAGAGTCAGAACAATCACTTTTGGTAGGCAAGGACTTCATGTCTAAAACACCAAAAGCGATTGTTTTGACTCTTACCTCCTTCTTTAATGTTATTTTAGGGGAAGAAACAGTAATAATTCAAGAGTATTATATTCAGGGCACCCTGGTGTTATCCAACAGCAAAGTGAGCAGTGGTTTACTATGGAATTGAAAGATATGAGACAAATATACATTGCTAAGAGCAATAATTAAGACAACAACCAAGACTGAAATTTCTACTCACCACTGTATCCAAGAGAAAGCTGTTGTTGAAAAGATTTGCAGAGGTGTGGGTGGTCAGCCTAAGTTTGGATAACATTAAAGAGCTGCCTTATGATTTCTTTCCTTCTGCTAATAAGCTTTTTCCTTAGCTCTACCTTCTAGTGCTATATATTTCTCAGACTACTCTTTTCCAGGCGGGCATTCTTTTCTCTTTTTTGGTCATCCACTGGTTTAAACTCAGTTGTTTTCTTACTGGTACTATAACTGGTCCTAAATTTACTGTAAATTTATATTTACAGTAGTGGCTAGAGTCACCCCTATTAAAAATTTATTTTGTCTCAAAATGGCTCATAGGACCATGCCTTCAGCACTTTTCTGGGAACAAGCACTGTTTCCACTTCTCTTGTTTTTTGTTATTTGTTTTTGCTCACCACACCTCAGCTTGGAGTGTAGAAGTCTAAAAGAAGGCACTTAAAAATAGTTTCATGAGCAAATATTTAAAGTGATAGATAGCTCAATTACAATGATTTGATCTTAGAAAATTATTTGAATGTATTTGATTATCATATATACTTTTAAAATATGTACATTGGTCATGTATCAATAAAAAAATTAATAAAAGTCTCACAAAATCCCCTACAAACATTATTACAACTGAAATATTTAAAGTTTATTTTTTCTTTTCTGTTAATGGCATTCATCCTACAATCAATGCATATTTTAAGGAAGCTAGCTGTTTTTCAATATTAAAATTACATGACATTAAAGTGATGTTGTATCTTACAATAAATGAAATCATAGAATTGAAGAAGTAAATATGTACACACCACTGCCGTTTTCCCTGATGCAATAAGCAAAAACACTTGCTTCCACTAGTTTATTGGATTTAAGAATGATCACCTTGCTAACCGTATCAGAATTAGGATTAAAGTAATATAACCTCAAAAATGTAATATTTTATTCCATTTATTCTACGAATAAAATATTTTTTTTGTTTTTGTTTTTGCTAAATGAGAAAAAATGCATTTGCCTTAGAGAAACAAGCTTGGAGAAACAGAAGAGTTACTCTCCCAATATGTACTTCTTTCTAGAAGTACAAAATATTGAAGAACAGGCAGGTCCAGAAACAGAAAAGCTATAAATTCAACCACTTAAGGCATGACAGCATCTTATTCTCTAAGCTGGTAACGTGGGAGAATATTGATTATTCCTCAGTGTATGTTGTTTAAAAGTGGGGATTTAATAGTAACTGAAATAGAAAACATACTATAAATTTTTCACAATTTGTACCAGTCACCATGGCTTTATTTTTTAAACAAATATTATAAATAAATATTACATATAAAAATTCCAAAATCGTTATTAGGCATTTGTTTAATAAGATTGACATAGAAAAGCTTTAATCTGTTTTCCTTTCTTCAGTTCCATTAGAAGCTAACATAGGGAAATAAAATGGAAGGATATTTAAAGAGCAAATGGCTTTTATTTTCTGTGTGTCAACGCCTTGACATCTGAGGCCTTGCTCACCCTGGAGAGACCATCCTTCCCAGGATTAGCCAATTCTGAGAGATAGCAAGCAACCCATCCAGTGAGCTTGCTTTACAAAGGCAAATCAATTCAGTGTCCACACCCCACAACCTGCTCCTTTAGGCTCTCACACTCCAGACCACTATCCACCTGTCCTAATCACCCAGGGTCTCAGACAACCAGCAACAGTCTCTATACCCCAGAGCCCACTGAAACAAACTAGCTAATCCATAACCTTCTTATCCTGCATCAACCATTCCTTCCCACAGAAACCACAATAGAACATCTTGCGCACAGTCCTGTCCTGCTCCCTCTGCCTCCTGACTGTCATGGAGGCTTCCATGTGTGAACACCCACAGCATGACATGGTGTGTCCCATTCTCTTGCGATCTGCAAATAATGCACTATCTCTTCAATGGTAGTCATCTTCTGATGTGTTGGTCTTACCATACCTAAATAATAATAATACTTATATTAAAACATGTATATTTAAATATGGTATATATTAAAAATTATTTGTAATAGCAAAAACATTATAGCCATTTACATGGCCCCCGGCAGAGGAATGCTGGAGTTAATTCTAATATATCTATCGTATAAAATCCTAAGCAGCAGTAAAAAAAAAAAGAATGAGGCAGTTCTTTATCAATTGACGTGGAATTATCTCCAAGACATATTGTCAAGTAAGAAACTAAAGCTGGAACACAATGGATATGCTATGATGCATACTTTATGTTTAATTAAGTACACAAAATAACGGTATATATTTATAAATGTTCTTAAACATAAAGGCACCCGAAAAGGCCTGTTTGGATAACAAATCAAATAGATTATAGTAGTTATTTTTAGGTAAATCAAGAAGGATTTTTAGTTTGTTCATAATTTTTAAAAATATGTTTACACTGACAATGAATTTATATATTAATTGTGGAATTCAAAGTAAATAAAAATAAATTTTAAAAGTTGATAGCTACACTACACAGCTCATGGTGGTCGGAAGTAGTCTTACTTAGTAAGCAGTTAAGTGGTCAATTCCAATTTTTGACTAGCATTATCATCAACCTACCTCTTGATATTCAAAGTGCCTAAGGCCTGCCATGTTTAGCGACAATTAGACACTAACAGCAAGATTAGTCTCATTTCATCACTCCAACTGCAAGCTCACTTTCATTTCAGTACTATGGGAACATAATAATTTTCTTCTTCGTTGACTCAGTAAAACAAAATCAGAATTACAGCTTTGCAGAGGAGTATATTGAATGTAAGCCTTGAGCAACATAATACAATGCTGAGCTATATGCAACTTTTGGCTACTACCTTTTAGTAAACATAATTTTTCTTTTTTTCTAACAAGTTTTCTTTGAAAAAGTATAAAAGAAACATACTAATATTTATGTGGAATTCTTTTTTCTGGAGTTTCTTCTTCCCCATCTCTGAATAAAATATAAAAACAAATGAGAATATTTGCCAGCATAGTCAGCTATAGCTTATACCAGCAATTTCTTTGTTCATTGAATTCACACAAGGTACTATCCATATGCTTCATGCATTTTCATGCCATATTATGAAGCACATCTGTGCAAAGGTAGGCTTCATTAAAGTTCATTAATTATTTCTTAAATTAACAAGTTTAAATTATACAAACGGGAAAAATCTGTCATATTGAAGTGGACATCATAAGAGATGGCTCCCATGGATTTCACTAGTCTACTTTGTGCTTTAACTTAAGCAGATTAGTAAATGTCATTGGCATGGATTTCTTCCATATATTTCCCCAAAACAAATAGTAAAAGATTAGATCAATATCAAACAAAAGATTAAAATAATACCAATTACATACAAAATAAAACAAGAACAAAGAACCTGTATGGCATGTGGACTTTCAGAATTATCTGCAGGCCATTTCAATGATTACATTGAAATGTGCGTATTCTGAATATTTTCCAGAATCCCTTAGATTTCATATTCTAAAGAAACTTTTGGGATGCCCCATTGGTCCATAAGTATCCCAGTTGGACAGCAGAGAAGACCATATGCTTTGTTAATCCAGTTATTTCCAGTACCCTTGAACTCAAAATTAATCAAAACCCTTGAATGAGACACAGAGCTCAAAAATAGTTGATGATAAGCTTTTAATATGCAGATTTTAAGAACAACGATTGAGAAAGTAATGTTTGGACTGAGATGAGTCAAGAATAAGCTCAATAATGCCTCCATCTGAATCCATTTCTCCATCCAATATCTGGGAGGAAAACAGAGAAGAAAGTAATTCAACCAAGGCTTAAAACTGATGCCTAACTTTTAAGTGATGTGAGATTTATGCTTTCTTTTCCTTAGAGATGGAAGGGGTGCAGAAGGGAATAAAAGAAAGGAAGAGATCTGGTTGCTTAGTGAAGGATAAGGACCATATGCTAATATTATCAACTGCATAACCATAGGGGTTCCATCTGTCATGTCCATCCCTGCATTCTCACTGTGTTACATATTGTGGGCATCCAATAAATGTTCATTGAATGAATAAATAATTGAAATCTGGTGGTGTATATGCAGAATTTCTTCTGAGATGGCATGCCCTTTTATATGTCATAGAGAAAGTGGACTACATTCTAGACCATTCTAACTATAAATTCTATACTATAGTTATAATAGAATATAAAATAGGAGGTTGGGTTGGAAGAATACTAAGACAAAAGGTACAGAAAGTATTTTAAGAGAGTCAGAGAACTGATGAGGAGATCATGTTGCCCAATACTTACTTATGCCTTGGATTGTGGAGGTGAATTGAAAAATACAGGGTCAATCATAAGAGGATGTGTGCACCTCAGGCCACATCTAAAGGTACCACAGCACTTCCTAAGATCTCTGCAGTCATAATCATTTATACAAGGAACCCCAGAACAATAGGTGGAAATCTTAGGTTGTTGCTTAGAGGCCTGTTTGCCCAGATGGGGTCTAAATTTCTTTTGACTTGACTCTTGACTGTGGCTCTGTTGCTCTGTGTCAAAAGATTCTATAAATTCAGGACACATACCCGGCTTGCCCTCTACTATGAAAGAAAAAAGGAACTGTGAGCTTTTTACCTTCTCTTATTTGCACCAGGAATTTAATTTCTTTAAAAGATATGTCTACTGAGAATGATGATTTTAATTCTCAGTAAACTGTCGCAAGAACAAAAAACCAGACACTGCATATTCTCACTCATAGGTGGGAATTGAACAATGAGAACACATGGACACAGGAAGGGGAACATCACACTCTGGGGACTGTTGTGGGGTGGGGGGAGGGGGGAGGGATAGCATTGGGAGATATACCTAATGCTAGATGACGAGTTAGTGGGTGCAGCGCACCAGCATGGCACATGTATACATATGTAACTAACCTGCACATTGCGCACATGTACCATAAAACCTAAAGTATAATAATAATAATAATAATAAAATTAAATTAAAAAATAATAAATAAATAAAAATAAAAGATATGTCTATAATCTCCTTAATTATGCTCTTCTGTTAGCTGATTTTGCTCCTTAAATCATGTTTTAAAAGCACTATAAAGCACTACCAGGTATATTTCTAAGGTGTAATTATAAACTGGCTCTTAGACTAAATCCAACCTGTTTATTATAATAATTTGATATGTATTACATATGTATGGAATATATATATTTAGAAAATATATATTTGAAATATTTATATACATATTTGGAAAGTATATATTCAAAATATATATAGATTTAGTATGTGTATGTTCATTTGGAATATGTGCATTTGAAATAAATCGGGGCCAAGAAATTACTTATACAGTATGGAAAGATGTTCAACTCCTGTTTTTCTATTTTAATAGAGCTTTATTGCAGTGCTATATATTAAAATATTTTCATACGTGTACACATTTTTTAAATTACCAGATGTGTTCAAATGTAGGCTTACCTGGAATGTAGTATAGGACATCTAAATTGTGGATGATCAGCAGATACAGACAGCTTTAATTCGTTCATTTACTCCCTTGTATGTATTGGGTGCCTACTGTGTATTCCAGAGTTGTCAGCACTCCAGATACAGCAGTAAACAGAAAAAAACAAAAAAGAGTGGACAAGATAGATAATAAAGATAAACTAGTAAAATTTACAGTATATTAGACAAAGATTACTGCTAAAGAGAATAATTAAATCCAAGGAGATTCCTAAAAGTACCTTGCAATGCTAAGGGTCCCTAATTCTTTAACTCTAGTTATGTAATCTACATAAATGAGCTATTTTCAGAAGTTTTTGCACACTGTATATGTTATCTGTTCACATTTACTGTAATTCAAGAAGCACTGATCAAATTTCACTAGGACTAACAGGAATAGCTTTCTCCCTTTACATGAGGTCAGTTAGGTTACAGGCTTCTTATTAAAATGCAAACAAATATCATCAGTGATTAGTAAATGACAGGGAGCATTATAAACTTCCATAATGATTCTACGCCATTATGACACTATAGAAAGTTAAGAAAATTAAACATATGAATATATTAACTCCCGATGTTCATTATACCATAGACTTGGAAACACTGTACATAAGAGAAAAGGGTAAAAATATAGTGTCAGAGACTGGAGGCAGGAGGATCACTTGACCCCAGGAGCTCAAGACCAGCCTAGGCAACATAGCAAAATCCTGTCTCTACAAAAAATACAAAATTAGCCAGTTGTGGTGGTGTGTGCCTATAGTCCCAGTTACTTGGGAGGCTGAAGTGGGAGGATCACTAGAGTCCAGGAGATGAAGGCTGTAGTGAGCTGTCATTGCACCACTACACTCCAGCCTGGGTGACTAAGTAAGACTCTGTCTCTCAAAGAAAAGAAAAAAACAATACACACACACACACACATAATCTGTAAATTAAACAATAAATAAAACTAACATGGTTGTCTGAACTGACTTCCTAAAAAAGAAAAAAAAGGAAAAATAGTAGAATTATAGAATCAATCAAGTATTAGTTTCAGCCTAAAGATGAATTTTTCTTTTCTCTATAACCCTTAGTTTCCTTTAATAGGAGAGTAACAGAATTGGAGAAGCTTACAATCCTTTTCGTGGAGGAGCTATACATACTACAATGTTTTCTTTCATCAGTCTGATTAATTCTGGAAAAAAGTTTTGATAAAATGTCCTGCATAGCTCATTTTTCTGTGACATTTTCTTTCACTATGAATTTGTTCAATCCTCTCAATTACCCTGTGAGTAATTATTCTCCAACTCTTGCTTGTTTATCAGATGATAGTGATGTCTCTTACCTTCCTTTCCCTCACTCCCTCTTTGCTATGCGTAACATGGTCCCAGTTTCAGGTGGCAGAATTACATTATGTTACATTACTTTTGCACATTGCACAAGGTACTCGGTAACTAATTTCAAATGCAAGTCGGTCCCTGATCTGAGAGTAAAAGTAAATAAATATAACGCTGCCCTTTATTTTCTACTTCATTATCTTCTCTGGCAGGGAGTGCTAGCCCAAGTTCTCTTTCTCCTCTTCTTTGCTGATAGAACCCTGATTTTTTTCAGGGGAGTAATGTGCCCAGTGGATCTCAAATGGGAGCATTTCGGAAATCTTTGCTGGCTGATCTGACTGTCACAGCACTGGAGCTCCCTAACTGTATTCAGTAAGTGAGGCAGGGCTGCTGGGTGTCCTGCAATGGGTGGAGCACCCCCAAAGGAAGACAGAGGAGCTGAAATACAGGAGCCTGTCTACCTCCGGACTTCCCATTATATACAAAAATGAAACTGCTATTTGTTTAAGCTTCAGTTAGTCAAGAATTCTATTACTTACAGCTTAACATAATTCTCAATAAGCCCTCCAGTCATGAACATCTGTCCTCTATTTCATATCATTCACCAAAAAAATGCAGTAAATCTCATATTCCACTTAGGGAAACAAATGCTAGAAGAAAAAGAGATAACCAGGATCTCACCTTGCCATTGTGCATCCTGGTCTTGCCAAACACCTAGGGGAAATGGAGAATAAAGTATAAAATGAGTGCTTTCTTCTTGCCCAAACATCTTCTTTCAGCAAATTCTAAAGTGACTTGATAATATGTTGTTCTCATTCTAAGGCAACTACTACAGTAAGTGATTGGAAAACAAAGTAGCTCTTTTCTATTTGCCATACTACAACCATTTGTCATGTATAATCTCAGTGAATATGTAGCATAAAATTATGCTTGACATAAATATTCCTTTATGTTATCGATTTTTCACTGTTCAATAGGAATATTATTTTGTCAACTATATGCACCTGTAATATGGCAGAATGGATTCTTCTTCATTACAAACCCAGTCCCTCATTTATAAGTAAACAGAATAAGGATTTTCAAAAGAAAAAGTATTTTAAGTTTTGGATGATTTTAGATTTCAGAGTGGTTGCCAAGATAATAGACAGTGTCTGCATACCTCTCACTTACCTTCCTTTCATGTTTGCATCTTACATAACCACGATACAACTATCAAAATGAAGAAGTTAGCAGTGGTAGAATACTCTTAACTACACTACAGATTTTATTTAACTTTCCCATTTTTCCACTAATGTTCATTTACTGTTTCAGGATTCCATGCAAGATCCCATATTGCATTTATTTGTAACTTCTTAGTCTCCTCTAATCTGTGAGAGTATCACAGTCTTTCCTGTCTTTTATGACCTGTATACCTAAGAAGAGTACTGGTCAGCTATTTTATAGAATGTCTTTCAATTCGTGTTTTTCTGATTTTTTTATAACTAAACTGGACTTATGGATTTTGGACAAAGTACCACAGAGGTGAGAAGAGCCCTTCTCCTTGGATCACATCAGGGGGTGCCTGATATCACTATGTCTTGGTACTTACTGATGCTGTTAACTTGATTACTTAGTTAAGATGGTATCTGCCAGGTTTCTCCACTGTAAAGTTTCTACTTTTTGTTGTCTATATGTAAATGTTGTTTTTAAAAGTCACTAAATACTAGGACAAAGACAGAATGTGTCTACGTCTAGGACATTAGCAAGAATTAACCTTTGCGGTGAAAAAGTATGATTTGCTTTCAGATCCTCCATCTGAAGACAACAGGTAGGGAAATTATGGGAGCCCTGCCCTCATCCCCTTTACTGGCCAGTGGCCATCGACTTGCTGTGAGTATTGGCTACTAGCAACTCACAGCTACCCCATTCTCCAGGTAACTACCCTTAGCAGTGGCTCTCTGACATGAAGGCATAAAAGTCTAGCCTCCTTGCCTCAAGTGAAACTAACTCTATGGAGCAATAGGTGTTCCAGACATTTCTCTGTGGGGTTAGACTAAGCTAGTCTGCACATGAGACCACATTTTGCTTAGCTTTATTCCTTATCTACCCTGCTTCCTAAATCCCCTCTCTGGGAGAGCTCTCAATAAATATTTTTAAAAGCAGTCCCATTTAAGGATTGGCTTCTGAAGAATCTGACATAACACAATACATCACTTGGAGTTATTTCCCTCTCCACCTTCACATGCAGGATCCAAGACCACTTTTTCCTCCCTACCCAACAGTAGAGCCCAGCAGTAGAACCACTCATCAGAATCAAATGCAAGAAGAGACAAGTGGTGGCAGTGGATAAGTTGAAAAGATAGAAGGATGAGCCTGAAAAGGATTCAGAGGGGAAGCCACTTGCCATCTGCCTTGGGTGTTCTCAGCATCAGGAACTAAAACCTTAAACCTTGGATGGAAACTTAAGAAAAAGATGTGCATGCCCCAAAGCCCACCCCTGTATGAAATCAATACTGGCTGGACTGTGTTTCTTAAACTCAAAGAAAAGGATTGAGAAAATAGTCTCTGGGCTACTGTACAGAAAACTGACTGGCTGACAGATCTTTTGGTGGCAAAATTCTGGAGGATGCAACCATATAAGGAAGAGGCTAAGGAAGAAGAACTGATAAAATAGAATAGCAACAACCTAACAGATAACAACAAATTTAGAAGAGGCTAATGCCATCAAACCTTACTAGAAGAGAGTTTCCGAAGGAGTAGGATGAACAGCAGTTAGTGTCAAATGCAAGCTCATTTTGATACTTATTGAGCTCATTGAAACTTTGAAAGCTAGATTCAATAGAAAGATGGCATTGGAGACAAAACTCCTGTTGATTGGAGAGTAATTAGAAAGTGGATTCTACAAATCGAGGATTATTTTTCAAGAACTGAGTGAGCTGATATATAACTGGCTTGAGGATTAGGTAGGATTCATTTTTCTCTTTAAATAAAGCAAGATATGATTAGGAGGAAAGAGCAGATGCCAAGAGAAGAAGTAGAATTAGATGTTAGAATTATCTAGTTTTATCTAGATAATTATATAGAATCATTCTGGATAATTATTTAGAATTATTTAAGATAATTTTTTAGAATTATTTAAAATCTAGAGGAAACTAGAGTCAGGGAAAATTAAACTTATAAAATACTAAGCATAATGCTTAAACCCTGGTTTCTCATGATGATTTCCTTGAAAGAAAGAACCTGTAATAATTTGAGCTAGTTTTCATCATATTGTGATTACGCTTCTGTATGTATTAGAGTTTTATTTTCACTCATGATGCTAGGGTGTCACCCTGTGGTAAATGTAAGTATAGCTTTGATGCAGCCCACTTTATACATCATCCTATTTCTAGATATCAATTGCAACCATTTTCATGGTCCTTTTATTTTGTTCTTAATGTGGCTTCCTACTTTAAGTTTATTTTTAAGTAATATATAACATTGAAAACATATAAGACCAAATATAGAATGTAAATTACAAAAAGGAATATTAGATAAACTAACAAGAATGAAAAAAATAAGTTCTTAAAACTAAATACATGATTTTAAAATTTAGCTGAAAACTTTGTAACGACACCTGAGGTTGACTTGTAAATATTTCAACTTTTAAATTATGTTTTATATTATTTCTGTGTGAAAAATGGTACTTTTTAAAATAATAAAATCCATAAGCATGGAGAGGTTCAAATGATAAATTTACAATAGTTACTATTAATCTTATTCCAAGCACTACTTTTTTAATGTTCATTGCAATAGCACAACATATAATAGATGCAAACATAACTATGAAAAAATAATTCAATCAAGTATACTCCATTCTTGCTCATTTCATCTGGCTCCTTTTAATCTCTTTTTATTTGATTCTAATAACTTAGTCATTATTTTTTGTCATTATTTATTATTAGCTTAGTGTAAAAGATAGATAAATAAATTATTTACATGATGAAAGATTTCAGAACTTCAGTGGAATGGGAAGCTTCGTGTCGATGCCATTTCAACAGGATTTATTTCAGTCTACATGCTTCCCAAGAATGTCACCATCTCTAAATGAGAACTAATCCTTGTCATCTACTTTGGTGCCTCCATATTCTGGAAAAAGAACATTATCTCTAACTTTCTCACGAACTGGTTGAATCTCTCCACCCTTTCCTTTAGAGCCTTATCCAACAGCTACTACTGTGGCTGCCAATACTTTTCCTTAAGATTTTTCCGGAAGCACAGTGGCTCCTTTGGTTACAGTTTTGGCGGCACACCTTTCAACCAATACTTGGTCAAAGAGTGGAAGTAATTTTCTAAACACTTGCCCTGCCATGAGCACCTCTATCGCCGACTTTTACTCTGCTCTCATACAGTACTGCAAAGAAAGACTGACTCCCTTCGTCATTATCTTAATCCTATGGGTCTATGGAATGTGTATCACTTGTTTGTATTACATAATCTATCAGTAAAAACGTTGAATTTAGTACTTCTTTTATGTACTACCTTACTAAGTATATTCGAGCCTTACTCAGATGGTCTGTTACCTAAAGGCAGTAAGTCACATCACATGTTTCTTTTGTACCCGCTACATAATAGGTATTTAGTAAATACATTCTTAATTTAAGATTAATAAGTTGAAGAAGGCTTATCTTTACAATTCTATAGAAAAAAATAACTTCTTTAATCAATTCAATTAGCATTCTACAATTGTATTTTAATTGACCAAAGTGACAAGTGTATCGACAAGAAATTGTCCTTTGATTAATTATTTCAATCAACTATTAGAAATGCTATTCAAAATAAGCCAAATATCTCCCTGAAATTTCAATACCACATGATTAAAATAATAAGGCAAGACTCTTGAGAAAGGATAAGAGAAATCTTAGAAATGTTAGGGTGTAGTCGTTGTTAATCTGTACTACTGATTAGAAGAACTGACATCGTATGTAACTGGTAGAGAAATCAATAGACTAAAAAGACAAATATGAAATGGAATCATGATTTAACAAGTCATGTGCTGAGTAGACTGTCTAGTCAGTTGTTATGTTGGAATTAGGGTTGAAATCGTAATATAATTCTGTTACATCTTGTTCTCTATGGTCTAGGAAAAAGGAAAGGAAAAACATGCCTGAAGCAAAAAAGACAGTTTAGTTGCTAACATGTCTCAAAACTTTATACCTGTCATCATGTCAGACTTACCATTTTCTTGGTTTTGAACTTCTTCCTGGGTTGTGCTCAAAGCCAGCGAGGTAGCTAAAAGAAAGAAAGAAAATATCTTTAAATCAGACTCATACTTCCCTCTCTGCTGGAGAAATTTGGGGATCCTCACTTATATAGCTTATAGAGAACAATAACAGCATTGCTGCTATCCAGGACTGGCCTCCACAATTTGAGGCTTTCCTATGATTTACCACCTATTTCATGGTGTTCTGTTACTAACAATTGTCAAATGATATATGGATTCTGCTGTCTTCCTTAACTGTGACAAGAATGACAAACAACAAAAGGTTAAGACAACACAAATGTAATTGCCTGATGACACAAAAACTCTTTTGGGAAAGGATCTAGGAGAACTTTCTGATTTGTCAGTAGAAAAAAAGGAGTCACAAAAGAGCATCAGAGAAAGCGTCTATAATAGAGAGACCCACATTAATGTATAATATCTAATGAAAGATTTAATTTAGTTCATAGAAATTCAACTTAAAAATAAAGATGGATGACGCCTTATGCATTCCCTTAGCAAAAATGTTGGAAGTGAGATGTTGGAAGTTGTATAGAGGATCCAGGGAACAATGTGGTGAACAATGGCATTTTTTCACAACACCTTGAAAGGAAAATTAAGACAAACTTGCCTCCATAGAAGGAAATTAGGAAGTAAAAAAAAAAAATGTTGGTTCTCACATAAACATAAAACGTCAAATCCAATGATTTCCATGAACTCAGGACTTGGCTCCTCCATTTCTTACCTTTTTGACCTGGAGCATTATTAAAACTGAAAGAACTTAATTAATTACTTTCTAAAGACTTATGCTTGTCTCAAACACTGCATATCTGAAAAAAAGTTTTCTAATGGTAGAAATTGATACTTTACCAATTATCTATGAAAAATTACAAAAATAAAAAAGACTATTTTATAAGCAGGAGAAAGGCTTGATTGAGAGAATACACCCAAGAAGAAAACTTTCCTTGAGTAACAGAACCCAAGGGTTAAGTGTTCATCTTGTGAAGTCAGATGCAGTGTCAAAATCTATCTTCATCACTTACTAGCTGTGTAATTACAGCATACTAATTAACCTCTCTAAGCTGCGTTCATTCTCTTTATCTATAAAAGAGAAGCAGTAATTAACTCATAGCATTTTGTGATAATTAAATAACATTACTGTATAAAGTACTTATCTTAGCACATTCATAAATATTCAATAAATATTAGTGATAATGATGAACGATATGAATGTTCCTTAGAATGCATGCATTTCTTCTTTGGGATATTTACAGCAGGATGAAAGAAAAGATTGCCTCCCACATACTGACAGCATGTATTAGTATATGGAGGGTGAGGATGAGTTGGTAAGACAGCCAAGTAGTAGGTTAAAACCAGAGGCAGGATCCAAGGCAGTGACAGCCATGTCTTTGGCATGCGGAGGAAGACATTAACAGAAAAGAATCAGAGCTATTACAGAGAGGAGGCAAGATTGTGACCAATTATCTTCTTTTATACAAGATAAGGGCAGAAATTAGAAAACAAATAGGATAGTCAGTGTCAAAGAGAAAGTTGATAGCTGTATAGTATTCAGAATGAGATGTGGAGAGATGGTGGTGGTGCACAGGAGCACACTGCAGAAATAACTAATAGTGGCTGTAGGAAGAAGTGACCAGATGATGACTGTAGTGTTTTTAAAAGTAACACACAAAAGTAGTCTCACCAGGGAACAGGACAACAGTTATTATAAACATAGACTAATTTCACATTATTATTCCACTACTGTCTTCTCTTAAGCCCTTTATGTGAGTTTCTACAAATATAGCCTTATTCAAATATCTACTTTGTATTTTCAACTTTTTTCTTTGCCCTGACTCACATAATTTGGATAGGAAGACTATTAGAATTTCAGTTTAGAAAATTTTAAAAGCTATCTACTTCAAAGCCGTGTGAATGGAATAAGAAGAACAGTCGTAGAAGTTGGGGAAAATCATTAGCTCAGCTTGGCACTCTGTTTACCCAAAGCCAAGTTAAAGTGCATTGAACTTCAAGAGAAGAGCTTTAATTCCCTTTGGATTTGTATGAGGATTGGAATCTTCCATTTCAAATGTGAATCCTCAAAATTCCATCTCCTGAAATGTTATTCCATCAAGGGCTCCATCTAATGATGCAAATTTGAGAAAGAGCAGTATGTTCTATTCATGGGTAATCAAACATGGGCTTCTAAACTGACATCTACCATTTGTGTCATCTTTACAGAACAATATTGTTTGTAGGTGAAAACAATATTGATGTAGGTGAAAAATGTATCTACGGTATTATTAAAACTGGTTATCTCCCAATAGATATTGCTCTTTTATTTTCTCCTTTAAAACCTAAATTTTTATTAATCTAACTTTATAAAACTAAACTTTATCTTAAAATAACGAAGCAAAAAATATCAGGGAATCTTTTTTTCCCAAATCTTTAATCTGAAAATGAGGAGAGTGAAGTGAAGCCCAGAGTGTTTTAAGGACTTGAGAAAGTACTTGTTATTCGTTATAGGAGAAGAATTAAAAGTAAAACTTGAGTTTTAATTCTTGAGGTTGCTTTCTTTTCACGTGCCATATATATTCATGACAATTTGAAATAGATGTTATATCAATGACTTTGAAAGATTTTCTTGAATAAAAGCTTATTAACTTTGCTCTGTACCTTCCATTTTTAAATAGTAAGCCTTCATCACAGCCCTTTGGGAATTGGTGGGTATACAGAAATAATCGGTGAAATGTTACCTATCTCTTAACATTAAATTGAGTCCTACAGGGATCCTAAAACACAAAAACAGGGAGATAAAGGAAAAACATTTTTGTCTTTATTATTTTATTGCCATGGATTATTTATGATTGATAGCTTTATTCTCAATGACGCAGAATGTGCCTCCTCATTATAGAAGGTTTCCATCACAGGATTTAGAAAAAGCTCCTCAGTCAGATTTCCACCGGTTGTTGAGATTGGCAGTACAGCTAGATATTCCAGGAAAGGTTAAAGCACAAAAGTCAGTAACACTAAGTGGAACAGCAAGAGAAACACTAACAAACACTAATGGCTGTCTGATATTCCTGATCGGGAGAGGAATTTTCTAAAAAATATATTATTCAAACTTTCTTTAGATTACGTTGATCTATGTTAGGCATCAGTCTTTATATACAAGGGTTAAATATTTAAGTTTGTTTTGCTTTTTTTCCCCTTAATACTTATACCACACAGAGCTTCTGAGAGTTTTCTTAGGGTCAACCACCATATCACTCAAATAAGAAAATAGAAAGTTAAGGGACTGTGATTATTTTTGTTGGTTAACAAAATGTATTGTTTAAAAGGATTAGAATTTTGAGAGAAAATAGTTTCTTTATTGATGCCAGTGCCCATTTAAATGAGGTATGCTGAGCTTCCTGATATGTCTTCCTATTTTATTCAACAAATAATCTATAGGTCTAAAGTCTTATTTCTCATGAATTATAGTTTCCCTTTATGAAAACACGTAGAATCAAAGGTATGCAGGAACAATGCAATAGCATCTAGCGGTCTATTCTCCTGCCTTAAAATGGTTATATGTCTACCTGCTAACTCAGATATATTTACAATATCCTTACAACATATAAATACATAAATTCTTCACTCTCTTTTACTCTGGAATAAACAAACTTCATTATGGAACACTGCTCAGATTCCTTTACCTATTGTTAATTCTTCATGATGCCATAGAAAGGTTTAATTTCAAAAAGTTATATGCAATGTTTATGTATTACATTTTGGATAAAACACAATTTATATTTAAGGATCTCACTTCATTTTCAATAGGTCAGGATTTGTTTAATGGAGAATGAAAAACAAGATCCTACACAGTGGAATAATTGTTCTAGTAGGAGCTATTTGCAAAACTTATTGAGAGGTGGCCTCCAAAAGTGTTCTAGGAAATCATAAAAACAGCAATTGACAGGACACCAACAGAGCAGATCATAAAGAAGACATTTGCAACACAGGTCTTTAAGAAGGGCTGTACCAGAAATTAGAAAGAACTCTTACGAATCAATAAGAACTGTGAGATAACCATTCAATAATAGGCAAATAATTTGAACAGACACTTCACAAAGCAGTAAATTGAAATAGCCAATAAACACAAGAAAAGATATTCAACTTTGTTAGTCATTATGGATACAAAATGAAAACAATTAAGTTAGATATGCTTTAGAAAAAAAAGTAAAGCCACATCTGCAAAAAATCTTAGAACACCAGAGGCCAAGTCCACTGCTTCAGAATAGGATTTGGACTACAGAGCTATATCTGCTTCCCTTGAAGTAGGCAATATACTCATGGCCTGAAAAATTTAGCAGTCAGAAAAAAGCACTTTTTGGGAAAGAAGAGAGCTTACAGAAAGGGATATATTGTTCCTCACCTGGATCTGGGGGCCCAGACTGTGCTCCAAAAACATCAAGGGTTCAATTTAAGAATAAGCTAACAGAGATGTTCTTTATCTAGATCTCATAAGCAGTTACACAAGTTTATTTATATGTAAAATTTTATCAAGCTATAGAATTAAGATATGCACTATAATGTACATAGGTTATGCCTCCATTAAAATGAAGAAGTGAGCCAATTAATTAAATTCTTCTAGTGGACAGGACTCATAGGCGTAAAGAATTTTGCTATGTTTTTTCACTGAAATCTGGTACCAGGCTAGATCCCGTGGCCTAGGATCCAGGCTGGCCCACATAGACTCAGACTCCAGGTCTGCCCAGGTCCAGACTGGTTCCCATGACACCAGTGTCCAGGCCAGCCCCTGGAACCCCACACTGCAGATTTACTTGAACAAACCCAGGGTCCTGAACTGCTACAGTACACCCCAATACCAGGCTGGCCTCATGGACCCAAGCTCCAGGACCACTGCTACAGATCCAGGCTCCAGGACAGACTTTGTCGATCCAGGACCAAAGACCCAAGCCTACTATTATATCATGGACCCAGGTCCCAGGCCCTCTGCAGCTTCTAGCTGGCTGCTATGGATCCAGGCTTCAGGCTGGTCTTTGTGGATCCCACCTCCAGGCCTGCTTCTACAGACCCAGACAAAAGGTCCACCGCAGTAGACCATGGTGCCTGGCCAGCTTCTGTTTTTCCAGGTGCCAGACCTGCTCAAATATTAATCCAGACACCAAACCATTCTCTCCAGAGATTCTGTTACATGGCCCACACAGAATCTCTAGATGAACTGACTGGTGAAGGGTTTTCCCTGCTGAAGCCAGTCTATAAAGAATGGAAAAGGTACCTACTCCATCAAAAGCACAAACTCTAAGGAAATAGACATCTATGAGCTACCTGTAAAAGAATTCAAAATAATCATCTTGGCCAGGTACAGTGGCTCATGCCTATATCAGCACTTTGGAAGGCCGAGGTTGAAGAATCACAGGAGTTTGAGATCAGCCTGGGCAACACAGCAAGACCTCTTATCTACAACTTTTTTTTTAAATTAACTGGCCGTGGTGGCACACACCTGTAATCCCAGCTGCTCAGGAGGCTGAGGTGAGATGATCACTTGAGCCCAGGAGTTTGAGGCCACAGTAAGCTATGATCATGCCACTTTACTCAGCTAGGATGACAGAGCAAGATCCTGTCTCAAAAAATAACAGTAATCATTGTCATTAGCACCATCACCTTAAAGAGGCTCCGTGAGAACAAGAGAACACAAATATACAACTAAGCAAATATTAGGAAAATAATACAGGAATAAAATGAAAAGTTCCAAAAAATGGAAACTATTAAAAGTAAAATCAAATAGAAATTTTGGAGCTGAAGGACATAAAGATTGAACTTAAAAATATCATAGAGACTTCAACTACAGACTTCATCAAGCAGAAGAAAGAATCTGTGAGCATAAAGACATGTCATTAGAAATTATCCAGTTATAGAAACAAAAAAAATGAAAAGGAGTGAAGAAAATCTGCGGAATTTATAGTACATCATCAAGAGAGCCAATGTATGCATTATAGTAGTAACAGAATGAGAGAAGAAAGAGAAGAAGCAGAAAGTTTACTTAAAGAAATAATGGCAAAAATCTTTCCAAATCTGGAGAGAGAAATTAATATCTAGATTCATAAAGCCAAAAGTAACCAAACAGACTAAATATAAAGAAATCTTCACAAGACACATTATCAAAAGTCAAAGACAAAAAGAAAATTTTGAATTTTCAAAATTAAATTATCAAAAGTCAAAGACAAAAAGAAAATTTTGAAAGCAGAAAGAGAAAAGTAACACATCACATAAGGGGAAACCCAAAAACATTTTCAACAAATTTCTCAGCAGAAACCCTGCATCCAGAAGAGAGTGGAATAATATATTCAAAAAGCTAAAATTTTAAAAAAGTGTCAACCAAGAATACTATACTCACTAAGACTGCCCTTCAGATATAAAGGAGAGAGAAACATTTTCCCAAACAAAAGCTATGGTAGTTCATCATCACTACACCTGCCTTACAAGAAATGCCAGAGAAAATTTTTAAAGTTGAAAGGAAATAATTCTAACTATAAACATAGAAATAAATAAAACTATATAACTCACTGTTATATGTTATAAAAGTCTACTTTTATAAGTATGTTACAGTGCAAATAAAAATTTATTAAATTATGCAGCACCAATCCACATAATTTAAATCATTTTAAGGCACAAATTGATTTTTAATTATATTCATTTCTTTTCTGTTCATTCTACTAAAATTGTATATCACTTAGTCCTTATGATGGGTAAAAGTTAAAGCAGTCATTATACATTTGGCAAAATCCATAGAATTGTATGTACAATGCATAGTGAATCCTAATATAAAATAGGAACTTTAGTTAACAATAGTGTGTCCGTATTGATTCATCAACTGTAACAAATGTGCCACACCAACACGAGATGTTAATATAAAGGTAAATGTGGGATAGGAGATGAATACATAGGAACTCTGTACTTTATGTTCAATTTTTCTTTAAATCTAAAAGTGCTCTAAGAAACAGAGTCTGTTAACTTTAAATAAAAATAAAATAAAACTCACTTAAGGGAAGAATATAGTAAAATTCATATACTCTAATATAATGGTAGTGCATAAATAGCCTTCAACTCCAGTATAATAAAATACAAAAGTATTAAAAATAACTATAAGTACAATAATTTGTTAATAGATATAACAATGGGTATATTGTTTATATATTTATTATATGGATATAATAGGTATATATTATATAATAGATATGTAGATTAACAATAATAGATTTGTTAATAGGTACATTAAAAATGTAAATTTTAGCATCAATAACATAAAATCTGGGAGCGGGAGGAGAAGTCAAAATGTAGAGTTTTTTAATGTGGTCAAAGTTAAGTTGTTATCAGCTTAAAATAGATTATTATACTATAACATGTTTTATGTAAGCATCCTAGTAACCACAAAGAAAAAAACCTGTAATCAGTATGTAAAAGACAAAGAGAAAGGATTTAAAGTATATCACTACAAAAATACCATCAAATCACAAAGGAAGTCATCAAGAGATGAAGAATGGAACAAAAGAACCACACAAGTCAGAAAACAATTAACAAAATGGCAGCAGTAATTCTTTACCTATCAATAATTACTTTGAGTGTAAATGGATTGAATTCTACAACCAAAAAACTTAGAGTGGCTGAATGGATTAAAAAACACAAAATTCAACTACATACGGCCTACAAGATACTCACTTTACCCTTAAGAACACATATGATTGTAAGTGAAGGGATGGAAAAAGATATTTCATGTAAATGATAACTAAAAGAGAGCAGACATGGCTATACTTACGTAGACAAAATAGGTTTTAAGTGAAAAACCATGAGTAGAGACAAGGAAGGTCATTATATAATGATTAAAGAGTCCTTTCATCAAGAGGATTTAATGATTGTAAATAGATACGCACCCAAGATCAGGGCACCTGACTCTGTGGAGCAAATATTAGCAGAACTGAAGAGAGAAACAGACAACAATACAATAATAGAAGGAGACTTTAATACCTTACTTTCAACAGTGGAATGATCTTACAGGCAAAAAATTAATAGGGATAGGGAAACCATCATATCTAAATAACACTATAGACCAAATGAACCTAATAGACATATCTAGAACATTCCATCTAACAGCAGTAGAATATGTATTCTTTTCAAGCACACATGAAGCATTTTACATGGTAGATCACATGTTAGGTCAGAAAACAAGTCTTAACCAATTTAAGAAGACTGAAATCATATCAAGTATCTTATCTGACCACAATAGCATGAAACTAGAAATTAATAACAGTCAAAATATTGGAAAACTCACATAATGTGGAAATTAAACAACACACGCTTGCACAGCAAATGGGTCAAAATATATATTGAAAGGGAAGTCTTAACCAAGGAAGTGAATAGTCAGTGCACTAAAAGCTATAAAGCATTGACAGAAGAAATTGAGCAAGACACAAATAAATGGAAAAATAGCTTGTCTTCATGGATTGGAAGAACTAATATTGTTAAAATGTCCATAATACCCAGGGTGATCTACAGATTTAATGCAATTCCTACCAAAATCCAATGGCATTTTCACAGAAATAGAAAATCCTAAAATTTCTATGAAAAAAGTCCAAAACACTCTTGAGTAAAAATAACAAAGCTGGAGGCATCACACCATCTAATTTCATAAGGTACTACAAAACTATGGTAATTAAAATGGCATGGTACTGGCATAAAAGCAACATATAAACCACTGGAACAGAATAGAAAGTCCAGTAAACCCATGCATTTATAATCAATTGATCTTCAACAGAGGTGCCAAGAACACACAATGGGGAAAGAACAATCTCTTCAATAAATGATGTTGGAAAATTGAATATCCACATGCAGAAGAATGAATTTGGACCACATCATATATAAAATATTACACCATATGCAAAAATGAAATCAATTAAAGACTTAAGTGTAAGACCTGAAACCGTAAAATGACTAAGTGAAAACATAGAGAAAAGTTTGGCATTGATCTTGCCAATGATTTATTTAGATGTGACCCCAAAGGCACAGGTAACAAAAGCAACCATAGACCTGCATCAAACTAAAAAGCTCTGTAGAGCAAAAAGCAACAATCAACAGAGTGAAGATACAACCTACCCAATGAGAGAAAATATTTGAAACCATATATGTATTGATGAATTAATATGCAAAAAGTGTAGGAAACTCAATCAATAGCAAGAAAACAAATAACCCAATTTAAAAACGGGCAAAGGACTTGAATAGGCATTTCTCAAGAGAAGAGATACAAATGAGCAATAAGTATATGAGAAATGCTCAGCATCACTAATCTTTAGAAAAACGCAAATTAAAACCACAACGAGATATGATCTCACACCTGTTTAAATGGATTTTATCAAAAATACAAGAAAAGTATTGGCAAGGATGTGGAGAAAAGGGATCCATTGTACACTTTTGGTGCAAAGGTCAGTTAGTACAGCCATTATGGAAAACAGTATGAAAGTTTCTCAAAAAGTTAAAAATAGAACTACTATATGATCCAGATATCCCACTTCTGGGCATATATTCAAAGGAAAAAAAAATCAATATGTTCATATAATGCTGCCCTTTCATGCAGCATTATTCACAATAGCCATTTATGAGATCAAGCTAAGTGTCCATCAACTGATGAGTGCATAAAGAAAATGTAGTGTGTGTGTGTGTGTGTGTGTGTGTGTGTGTGTGTTAGAATGCAATATTATTCAACCTTTAAAAAAAAAAAGAAATTCTGTCATTTGTGACAACACGGATAAACCTGGGACATTTTGCTAAGCAAAATAAGCCAGACACAGAAAGATAAATACTGCATGATTTCACTTGTAGTAGAATCTAAAGAAAGTAGAATGGTGGTTGCCAGGGGCTGGGATTGGGGTTGGAGAATGGGGAGACAAATGTTGATAAACAGGTATACAGTTTCAGCTAGACAGGGGGAATAAATTCTAGAGATCCATTTTTACAAAAGGGTAACTATAGTTAATAATAATGTATTGTATACTTGAAAATCAGTAAGGGAATATATCTTTAATAGTCTCACTATATACACACACACACACACATAAGGATAACTATGTGAGGTGAAGAATATGTTAATTAGCTCGATAGCTAATTAACTCTTGGTAATTATTTTACAATGTATACATATTTCAAAACATCACATCATATATTATAAGTATATATAAGTTTTATTTGTCATTTATACCTCAATAAAGCTGATGGTAGAGAATTTTACTACTGGAGGTAATAGACAGACAACATAATGAAGAGCTAAAAGTTTTGGCATTCTGCTGGAAATAAAGACATACAGAAAGGAGACTGGAAGATTTTGGATGATGGCTAAGTTTACCTGGACCTATATTTTTACAAATAAGAGTGCCGTGCTTAAAAAAAAATACTGTAGAACTCATGTTCCATTTAGTATTATGATACTAGGAATATGAGCTTCAAAAGGAAATAGAAATTCAGATTTCTCATAAACTAAGGGGGAGAATTCCTTAAGTAAACTGTATACAATGTTTATACAATTTTAAAGAAAACAGAGAGTTTCACATTTTATTCTCTGAGAGTGTAGATAAGGCATAAACTCACTGTTAACTTCTTAAAGGTGATATTCCTTCCTGTGGAGTGTAAGTTTATAGTTTATGGACTATGGACATCTGTTAGAAATTGACTGTTAGCTTAAGTAGAAAACAATATTTTCTTTTTTTCATTTTTTCTACCTCTGTAACTGATAACAGTATCAAAGGAACATTGCTTTTGCTCATTAAATGGTATTGCTCAAGGCAAATTTTCAAAACTTAACTGTGGAGATATTTTTGTAATATTTTTATGTGTAATCATCCTTCTTATCACTTGGAAAATGAATATGTGTGAGACTGTTGGTGGAAAGCAACAGAATATTTTTCAACTTTGGAGATTCAAGCACCTATAATTGCTTATGTGAAAATGACTCAGTCTTAACTACAATGAAAGGAAAGTGGACTCTAATGAGGTATCTGAATGGCCTGAATAAAATGAGCAGAAGATGACATTGGAGAGCAGACTAATGCGGAATTTAGTGTTTAAAAATTTTAATCGATAACGCATGAGATATTTTATTTGAAAAATTAATAGGAGATAATTTTTCCTCTGACAGTGTTTTTATTGTAAAATTTGGATTCGTTTTGTAACTATAGGATAATGTATTTGCAATGAGGTACTAAGGAAAAGAGAGGCATGCTTATCCTGCATACACTTTTGTCCTTCATTCCATGTTTCCAATCTCTGCCCACCTCCCTTTCTGTTCCTTCCCAGGCGATAAGGACTTTCTAATCTGAATGTTCAGAACCAAGGATATTAGGATATTAACTAGATTATATTTTAGGGATAGGTTTGCTGTTTCAGAATCCTTGTGCAGCACACACTATTGGTCATTTACCTCCTGGAATATATTCTAGCTGGGCTTTCTCCCTTAAGGCAAACAGATTATTCTCTTCTCTCTTCATTATTTGGCTAGGTCAATAAATACTCAAGGATCCCTTCCTGTGCTCAGCCTTCTCAAGGAAGAAATAGAGTCAAAGGGCTCACTTAGGTACTTGTAATCTGCTTTGTACCAAATAGTCCTGCTTTACCCAGTGCTTACCCAGATAATTTCAAATGTTACAATGGAAGTTTTCCATTCACACATCAAAATTTCTGAAATGTAGCATATACTACACTGATGATCACCTTTGCTAAGTACAATCAGGCTGAAAAAAGTCAGTATACAAGTGAAAACCTAAGGAAATAATAAACAATTGATTCTAAGGATTTTTTGAGATAGAGTCAGAAAGAAAAAAAGAAGAAAAGAAAGGCATGGTTCATATGAACAGACATGTAAGCAGTGATGGATTTGTTAATATTCTTGAGAGAGCAATTGGAGAATTAACTAATAGCATAAAAGACATTGACTAATGAAAGGTTACAGGAACTGACATATAGTTGTAAAAATAAAACAGGTACCAAGTACTTGAACTTGGGCAATTATGGGATCATCAAGGGTAATTCTGTCAATCCACAATTTTTCCCCTGGTGTCCTAACTTTGGTTTTTAAGTTTATGTTAGATGCAACTCAACAGAAGTGTGCTTTTCTTTTTTCCACTATTATTTTCATATAAGCTCCTACAACAGGAATTGTGTGGCAAAAATTTGAGCAGCAGGATCCAGAATGACTGTTTCAATGCCACTGAAATCTCACACTGTCATCTAAGAATACTTCTTTGGCAATCTTTCACTTCTCAATCCATTGTAATCTGGCTTCTCCTCATGCCCTGAATATTCTGCCTAGAAATAGAGATGACCTGAGATGCAGGGGATAGTTCGTGACTTTGCTTGAACAGTATACCTAGTGGCAAGTGAGCCTACAAGTGTAGTTGCTTGTTAAGGGGTAAACAGTGAAGATACCTCAGGTGGGCAAACATCATTGGAACAAGCATGAGGAGCATGTCATGAGTATATCATGACAGATGTCCCTTTCTTTGACTGGAGCTTAGCTACCTTTAGTTTGCCCCCAGTTCTATCCTCAGAAGCAGGGTTCTAATCCTCCCCCATTTCTCTCCACAAAGACAGGGTTCGTGGAACACAGTAGGTATTTTCTATTGACTTATTTGAGGTGCATTCAGGTTAGAGATCTTTATCTATTTTGCTCACTAATACACCACAAATACCTAAAATAGTGCTTAGGACATGGTAGGCAATCAGAATATATTGGATAATCTTATATAATGTTAAATGTTAGAAACCCCAGAAGCTGTTTTTATTAGCTCAACTTTGAGTTAAATATGGATTAATGACACTACTAATGGAAGAATTCTTGTGTATAGCAATCTCTGATAGATACATAGAAAGTTTTTATTTTTGCCTTCCTAACATACTAATTACAATCCATGAACCTACTAATGCATGTTTACTGTTTTAGCCATCTCCCCACTTCCAGAATCTTCTAACAACAATAACAATAGAACACCTGTCATTTTCTTCACAATGGAATACATGTCTCCAAAGTCCTGAATTATCCTGCCTGTTGGATTCTTTATTTTTCTCAGTTGTAGAGTAAAAATGGAAATAAAAAAGTTCTAAGTTTCCAATTTTTCTAATAAGAGTTGTAAATATTCTGCTACCACTTTTTTTAAACAATTTAAAAAGCAACTACCATATTTTCCAGGTATAGGTTCAAGGACATAAAATTGCAGTCATCATGATTGAACTTGATTCTTTTGAGTAGTACATTGCCAAATGATTTATTGCTTTAATGTCTTTAATACAATTATAATGACTTTGTTTTAGTGTAATCATTTTTTTTAACATTTGACTCCTCTTCTGATGTAAGTTCCACGAGAGACAGGAGTATCTGTCTTTTTCAACACTATATTCCTGATACATTTTGTTGTCTAGAACCTCTGAGGCACCAGGTTGAGCAACCACTGTAAATGGATTGACAATACTTTTATATATGTGTACAAGTATGTGTTTGTGTATATTTGCACTTTTAGAGATCTTTTCTTTTTTTCTGGGCTTATACCTAAATTCAAAAGGACTGAAAATTTACATTCATGTAAAATGTCTTACATACAATATTATAATACAGTAAAAGATGCTGGGCAAAATTATAGCAATAATAACTACTACAATTACTGAGTGCATGCTATGTGATTTTTTTTTAATAATTTTATTTTTTGAGACAGTCTTGCTCTATCATCCAGGATGCAGTGCAGTGGTGCAATCTTGGCACTACAACCTCCACCTCCCAGATTGAAGCGATTCTCCTGCCTCAGCCTCTCAAGTAGCTGGGATTACTAGGCTACTAGTCTAGTAATCAGTCTGGGTTCAAATTTTATTCCAATTACCAACTAATTTGTGTTACCACTGCAAATTATTTAATTTCCCCATCTCTTAGTTTCTCATCTATAAAATGTTGTTAATTATAGTACTGCTCTCAAAATATAGTAAATATTACATTGAAAGAGCTTAGAACTGTTTCAATCATGATATGGTTTGGCTGTGTCTCCACCTAAATCTCATCTTGAATTCCCACATGTTGAGGGAGGGACTGGGTAGAAGGTAATTGAATCATGGGGGCAGGTCTTTCCCATGCTGTTCTCATGACAATTAATAAGTCTCATGAGATCTGATGGTTTTAAAAAGGGGAGTTTCCCTAAACAAGCTCTTTTTGCCTGCCACCATCCACGTAAGATGTGACTTGCTCCTCCTCGCCTTCTGCATGATTGTGAGACCTCCCCAGGCATGTGGAACTGTAAGTCTACTAAACCCTTTTCCTATATAAATTACCCAGTCTCGGGTATGTCTTTATCAGGGGCATGAAAACGAACTAATACAGTAAATTGGTACCAGGAGTGGGATGCTGCTGAAAAGTTACCCAAATATGTGGAAGTGGCTTTGGAAGTGGGTAGCAGCCAGCTGTTGGGACAGTTTGGAGGACTCAGAAAAAGACAGGAAGATGCGGGAAAGTTTGAAACTCCCTAGAGACTTGTTGAAGGGCTTTGACCAAAATGCTGATAATGATATGGACAATTAAATCCAGGCTGAGATGGTCTCAGATGGAGACGGAAAGTTTCTCAGGAACTGGAGCAAAAAAAAAAAAAACTGAACTCTCATTATGTTTTAGCAAAGAGATTGGCAGCATTTTGCTCCTGCCCTAGAGATTTGTGTAACTTTGAACTTGAGAGGGATGATTTAGGGTATGTGGCAGAAGAAATTTCTAAGCAGCAAAGCATTCAAGAGGTGATTTGGGTGCTGTTAATGGCATTCAGTTTAAACAGGAAACAGAGCATAAGAGTTTGGAAAATGCGCTGCCTGACAATGTGATAAAAAAGAAAAACCCATTTGCTATGGAGAAATTCAAGCCAGCTACATAAATTTGCAAAGTAATGAAGAGCCAAATGTTAATTGCCAAGACAACAGGGAAAATGTCTCCAGGGCATGTCAGAAACCTTTGCAGCAGCCCTTCTGATCACAGGCCAGGAGGTTCAGAAAGAAAAACTGGTTTCGTGGGCCGGGCCCAGGGTCCCTCTGCTGTGTGCAGTCTAGGGACTTGGTGCCCTGCATCCCAGCTACTCCAGCTATGACTAAAAGGGGCCAAGGTACAGCTCAGGCTGTTGCTTCAGAGGGTGGAAGCCCCAAGCCTTGGCAGCTTCCATGTGGTATTGAGCCTGCAGGTGCACAGAAATCTAGAATTAAGGTTTAGGAACCTCCACCTAGATTTCAGAGGATGTATGGAAACTCCTGGATGTCCAGGCAGAAGTTAGCTGCAGGGTCTGGGCCCTCATGGAGAACTTCTGCTAGGGCAGTGTGGAAGGGAAATGTGAGGTTGGAGCACCCACACGGAGTCCCTACTGGGAGAATAGGGCCACCATCCTCCAGACTCCAGAATGCTAGATCTACTGACAGCTTGCTCCATGTGCCTGAAAAAGTCACAGACACTCAACATCAGCCCATGAAAGCAGCCAGAAGTGGGACTATACCCTGCAAAGCCACAGGGGCGGAGCTGCCCAAGGCCATGGGAGCCCACCTTTTGCATCAGCATGACCTGGATGTGAGACATGGAGTCAAAGGAGATCATTTTGGAGCTATAAGATTTGACTGCCCCTCTGGATTTCAGACTTGCATGGGACCTGTAGCCCCTTTGGCCAATTTCTCCCATTTGGAATGGCTATAGTTAGCCAACACCTGTACCTCCATTGTATCTAGGAAGTAACTAACTAGCTTTTGATTTTACAGGCTCATAAGCGAAAGCGACTTGCCTTGTCTCAGATGTGACTTTGAACTGTGGACTTTTGAGTCAATGCTGAAATTAGTTATGACTTCAGGGGACTTTTGGGAAAACATGGTTGGTTTTGAAATGTTAGAACATGAGATTTGAGAGGGGCTAGTGGCATAATGATATGTTTTGACTGTGTCCCTACCCAAATCTTATCTTGAATTCCCACATGTTGTGGGAGAGACCTGGTGGAAGGTAATTGAATCATGGGGCAGGTCTTTCACATGCTGGTCTCATGATAGTGAATAGGTCTTATGAGATCTGAGGGTTTTAAAAAGGGGAGTTTCCCCACACAAGCTCTTTTTGCCTGCCACCATCCATGTAAGGTGTGACACAGTACTCCATGCCTTCTACCATGATTGTGAGCCATGTGGAACTGTAAGTGCATGAAACCCTTTTTCCTGTATAAATTACTCAGTTTTGGGTATGTCTTTATTGGTAGTGAGAAAAAGGACTAATACAAATCATATGATATGCAGCCAGGCATGGTGCTCATGCCTGTAATCTAGCACTTTGGGAAGCCTAGGTGGGTGGATCACTTGATTCCAGGAGTTCAAACCAACCACCACACCTGGCTAGTTTTTGTATTTTTAGTAGAGACGGAGTTTCACCATGTTAGCCAGGCTGGTCTCAAACTCCTGACCTCAAGTGATCTGCCCACCTAGGCCTCCCAAAGTGCTGGATTACAGGTATGAGCGTTCATGCCCGGCCACCATATTATGTAATTGAAATGGTTCTAAGCTCTTTCAATTTAATCTTTACTATAATATTTTCAGAATTAATAACACTTTGTAGATGAGAAACTAGGAGAGGAGGAAATTAAATAATTTGCAGTGCTAGCACAAGTTAGTTGGTAATTAGAATGAAATTTGAACCCAGACTGTCTGGCTGGCAGCCATGCTACCCTGAGCATTGAGACATTCTGTTACATTCTAATAGTGTGAATCTCATTTACTCTTTGGATCTGTTGTTCTCTACTTGCGACTACACCAATTGTCCCAGGCTTGTGGGGAGAATTTCGTGATATGATTTATGAAAGTTTTGGAGAAATGCAAAGTGATTTCAGTTAATATACAATAGCCTATGATCATTACTCATTTTTTTCAAGTCACTGTTTCTCCGATCTATGTATTGATCAGAGGTTGATGAATACAAATATTCTTTTATTATTTCTTCTATTATTGGTTGTTGTACTACAGTTCAGCCAATAAAAGATAGCTAAGAATAAGGAAAACAATTAATAAGTACATATTAATAAAAATTACATCAATGAAGCAGGATGGACAAATGCAATAAACTTCACCTCACAACTAATCTTTGAGAAAGAATTTTAAAATAAAGAACAAAGTCTTAACCATGCTGGAACAAAAGCAGGAAACGTCACTAGAAAACCAAATATATTTATATGCATCTAAAAGACATCTGACAGGATCAAATTGAGGAAGAAAATCTGGGCCCAAAAATAGAAATCAGATAAGATGGCTGATATGGGTGAGATGAATTCTGCAGATTCTGCTAACTTGAAATTAATGAAAATAAAGAGAAGTCTGGAGCCAAGGGCAATCATCCTTCGAATGACTGCTTAGAGATGGAATGTAAAACAGTCAGGCAGGTTGGCCCCATTTCCACACCCCCACGCAAACACAAACATTTATACACACACAGAGAGAGAGAGAGAGAGAGAGAGTCATGCAGTCAACAGTGTAGCATTTGCTTCCAGACAGGAGACATTAGTATGAATAACTGGGTCACAGAAGTTAGCACAGTGTTCCAGGTGGTTGGCAACACCCAAAAGGAATGGAAAAATCTTTGTTCCTGCACTGGAAGGTCTTGCATTGGTAGATTCCAGCTGTCTCCACTAGAACACCGTAGGCAGGGGAAGAAGAATTACACTTGATTCTTTTGAGCAGTGCATTGCCAAATGATTTATTGCTTTAATGTCCTTAGTACAATGATTATGACTTTGTTTTAGTATAATCTTTTTTTTTTTAACATTTGACTCCTCTTCTGATATAAGCTCCATGACAGATGGAAGTATCTGTCTTTCAACACTATTTTCCCAACGCATTTTGTATTGTCTGGAACCTCTGAACCATCAGGTTGAGCTACCACTGCAAATGGTTTGACAATACTTTTATATATATGTGCATGTGTGTGTTTGTATATATTTCTACAGAACAAATCTCACCCATAGCCATCTTATCCGATTTCTATCTTTGGGCCCAGATTTTCTTCCTCAGTTCAATCCTGTCAGATTTCTATCCTTTAGATTCCAACCATCTCCATTCGAACATTGTAAGCAGGGGAAGAGGAATTCTCAGATGCAAATATAAAACTGCAAACAAGAGTGACAACCCACACAGTGCAGAACAATCTCATTAAAGAGAGGCACCAAATAGACAAATAATAAGAAAAAAATGAATGAATAATCATATAAAGAGCACAGGTACCGAAAAGAAATTGAGAAAAGAGTCAATGACTATTGATAATATAGTTGACTTCACTGAAAATTCAAGAGAAACCAAATGACAGACTATTTAAATCAATAAACAAGTTCACCAGGTAAAAGATTACTAAAGGATTTAAAATGATTTCTGCCACATAGTAAGTACTATGTAAGTATTAGCTAGTTATACAACAGTGACAAATAAAAAATGGAAGTTAAAAAAAAAAAACCTGTTTACAAAACTGCTGCATAAGATCTTCAAAGGAAAAAACATAAACATTACTGAAGGGCATAATGACATAAATAAGTGGAATGATAAGTTATTTTCAAGAATGAGAAGCAAGAGTATTGTAAAGATATTAATTCTCCAGGAATTCTCCAAATTTAGTGAAATTCTAATCTAAAATCCTAACAGAATTGTTCCATGAAATTTACAAACTGATCCTAAAATTAATCTTAAAGTTTCAATGGGTGATCACTGTGTACTTCAAGGACAATGATCTCAACTCAAAGAATTTAAGATTCTAGCTGTAACATGAAAAAATATGGTTAAATGCATGGCTGATCTGGTAAAAATAAAAGGAAATGTTCATAGATTTAACAAAAATAAAGGGAAAGCAAAAATCCAGGGAAGGAAGTAAAGCCTGAAATTTGCTCCTGTCCTAAGGGTATATGTAAATCAAGGATAATCTGAGCTTTCATTGATATAGCCCATGAGGACAAAGGACAGCCACAAAGCCCACATTCAAGTTGGACTAATGAAAAAACATTCTTCAAATTGGAGACTAATTCATAGAAACTCCTCCAGCACACGTGCACCTGGGATACAATAAAACTACACCCTGATTGTGATGGAGAGCTACAAGCAAACAAACAAGCCAACAAAAAGGGAACAACAAATGTATTAAAGGTTTCAACCTCGGAAATGAGGGGAGAGAGGGAAAATCATTGCCATTAAGAATTCAAAACCCATAAGCCAGCCTTCAAACATGTTTGCAACATTTAGTCCCCAAAACTTCAACCTGAAAATTTGTTTTAAAGTGATACCTTCAGTTTGCATGTAAGATGCAAAGGAAAACCTTTCCTGTAGAGGAAAGCAACTTCCACACAGATCCCAAGGAATACTTATAGATAAAATCCTCACAGCAGAAGGTTATAAGGGAATTAAACACACACATGTACTTAGGATGCACACACATGCACAGTGAGGAAACAGGTTGCCACAAGTAAACACCTGTAGAAACAAAACACAACAATCTGCCACTACCTAAAATAGGCCATAGATTTTTTTTTCTGCTTGTTTGGGATGATAGAAATATGATAGAAAGGGGAAGAGAAAACAGGGATGCCCACGATGGATCCAGAAATAAGTATTAATCATGTATGTGTTGGGAATTCGAGTGCTCTTAGTAATCCAATTAAGACATTAAAATAATTCATATATGTCAATGATATGAGCCTCAGAAAGAAGAGCAAGAGTTACTATGGCCTAAAAGGCTCAGAAGAGAGCAGGACTTAAATTGGGCTTAGAGGAAATAAGATTTGCACAGTTTCTGAGAAATGAAGGGATATTTCAGGAAGTAGGAGAAATACAGAAAGGTGGACATTCTCAAGGAGTCTCCGCAAATAGGGACAGGCCTTTGGACAATCACGCAATACTTCCACAAAAAAGACTGGCAGAAAATACTTCTAAAGGAAGATGATTGACAACCTCCAGAAAATAGACTAGAAAGGGACAGGATCACATGTAAACACAGTGCTATAAGGCCAATTTGTCAATTGATTAATTATCTACTACTTATAAAATAAGTAAATACTGAGAAATAATTAGTTAATTGTAAAAACAAACATCTATTATCCAACTGGGCAAATGGGAACTATGTTTGATTGGAAGTCAGGAGACCTTAAATTCTCTTCCTAAATTTACCACTGACCAGCTTTGAAATTAAAACTATTTGGGAATCAGTTTTTATATTGAAAATTGGGGAGGAGGAAGGTCTAGGGAGAAGGGCAGATTAATTAATGATCTCACTTATGAACGCAGCTCTACAACTTCACAAAACCAAAAGAATGAAGAACTGTGCTCATTCCTCCGGTGCTCAAAAGAGGGCGCCCACAAGAGCAGCTGAGATTTACTGGAACCGATTTACTGAAAATCCCCGTTTTCATTTGCCGGTCTGAGTTTCATTACCCAAGATATCCACAGGGTGGCGACAACACTGAACTGAAAGTGAATTCAGAGTGGAAATTCTCAGAAACCGTGTTCTTCCACGGCCAGTGTTTACAGATTTCCCTCTCCCTGATTTTATGATGCCACCAATGACACAGAAGCTGGCGGAAAGCGTGAAGGCCGTACACAAGGCAATGACGGTGATGGCAATGATTCCCACGGGAGAACCAACTGTGATCCAGACCCTTGGCAATCCTCATAGTAATGCAAAGGAGACTTTACCATTCTCTTCCTCATTTTACAGAAAAAAAAAAACTAGAAAGAGAGAAATCAAGTAAATTATCTAAGGTAACTGAAGTAGTGAGTGACCTAGGCGGAATTCAAACCTTAGTCTAGGTTCAGTGTCATGGTTCTTTCGTCACAGCCTGCTGACGGCTCTGAAGAAAGCCTGTTTGACTAACACAAAGTGGCCTTTCTTCCTAACCATCTTCCTCATTGATATAGAAAGGAGAAATTTTGCTATTTTTTTCATAACTGAAAAGAAGCTTAAAAGATTCTATTCATTTTTAGCACAGGATAATAACAATAACTCTTCAAGCCACTATTAAATAATGATTGTATAGCTACAGCAATTTCAATTTTAGTGTTTATATCAGGATCACTGACTTTTCTTCCCTAATGCTTAAATGGAGCAGGAACATTTCTCCATTGACTGTCATCTTAAGGTGTGTTGAATTAGAAATAACAGAATTCTATTCAAATTGAGTTAAAGGGAGGAAAAAGATGGTTTTTCAGTGTAATTACAGGTCATTTCAAAGAAACCAAGAAGTTTCTTTAAGTGATACAGGAGATTAGAATCAACAACTGGAAAACTGTAAGAATTACACAGTTGTTCAAACTTATGCTCTCTTTCTTTCCACATTCTCTAGTCCATGGTTTTCTTGATATCATTGGACTATTGCCTCTTTCTATTGACTGGCTTTCTCTTCTCTAGACCCCACAGCTCCTGAATTCCCACATCCTCAGCTTAAGTGACTATCAGAGACTGACTTATATCTGTGAATTTTGGCTCCTAACCTCTGAGAGAGAGAATCCAATATGGCCTGGCTACAGCTGTCGAGCAGCTAAAGACAAACAAGGGTGATGATTATCAAAGCAGTATGCTCTGAGAAACACAGACACCCCAGGAGACATATGTTATGACTGGCTAAATGTCTTTTTGAGAAGTTAAAAAGAAATAATTCATTTCCTGGATGATTGGGATGAAATTCTAAACCATTTGGCATGTCCACATTTCCCCCTGTATCTATGGTAATAACACTCATAAAACCATAATTTGGGATACAGATTTTAACAGTTTTTCCAAATATTTAAAGATGGGCCAAAATTATAATATTCTGAATTCATATTTCCATCTATACCTCAGTCTGACTATTTTTAGAATAAATTGTTTTTTTTTAATGTACCTTGCTGGGTGGAGTGGCTCACGCCTATAATCCCAGCACTTTGGGAGGCTGAAGCAGGCAGACCACTGTGAATCCACGAGACCAGTTGGAGACCAGCCTGGGTGACATAGCGAGACCCTGTCTGTACAAAAAAATTAAAAACTAGCCAGGTGCAATGGCACAAGCTTGTAGCCATAACTACATGGGAGGCTGAGGTGAAATGATTTGTTTGAGCCCAAGAGTTCACGGCTGCAGTGAGCTATGATCATTACGCTGCATTCCAGCCTGGGAGACACAGGATAGAGTCCCAAGGAGACCCAAGATAGAGTCACTGAAATACGTTACCATTTGCAACGAGTACTTTTTTCCTGGAAAACAGTCCTTACATAATAAAGCAGGGCCAGGCAAAGTGGCTCATGCCTGTAATTCCAGCATTTTTGGAGGCTGAGGTGGAAAGACTGCTTGAGACCAGGAGGCTGAGGCTGCAGTGAGCCATGATTGTGCCACTGCACTACAGTCTGGGTGACAGAGCAAGACTCTATCCAAAGATAGCCAAATAGGAACAGCTCCAGTCTGCAGCTCCCAGCATGATCGACGCAGAAGATGGGTGATTTCTGCATTTCCAACTGAGGTACCTGGTTCATCTCACTGGGACTGGTTGGACAGTGGGTGCAGCCCATGGAGGGTGAGCCAAAGCAGGGCAGGGCATTGCCTCACCTGGGAAGTGCAAGGAGTCGGGGAATTCCCTTTCCTAGCCAAGGGAAGCCGTGACAGACTGTACCTGGAAAATCGGGACATTGCCACTCGAATACTGTGCTTTTCCAACAGTCTTAGCAAATGGCATACCAGGAGATTATATCCCGTGCCTGGCTCAGTGGGTCCCACGCCCACGGAGCCTTGCTCACTGCTAGCACAGCTATCCAAGATTGAACAGCAAGGCGGCAGCCTGGCTGGGGGAGGGGTGTCCACCATTGCTGAGGCTTGAGTAAGTAAACAAAGCAGCTAGGAAGCTCGAACTAGGTGGAGCCCACCGCAGCTCAACGAGGCCTTCCTGCCTCTGTAGACTCCACCTCTAGGGGCAGGGCATAGATGAACAAAAGGCAGCAGAAACTTCTGCAGACTTAAACGTCCCTGTCTGACAGCTCTGAAGAGACAGTGGTTCTCCCAACACAGTGTTTGAGCTCTGAGAATGGACAGACTGCCTCCTTAAGTGGGTCCCTGACCCCTGTGTAGCCTAACTGGGAGACATCTCCCAGTAGGGGACGACTGACACCTCATACAGTTGGGTGCCCTTCTGAGACGAAGCTTCCAGAGGAAGGATCAGGCAGCAATATTTGCTATTCTGCAATGTTTGCTGTTCTACAGCCTCCACTGTTGATACCCAGGTAAACAGGGTCTGGAGTGGACCTCAAGCAAACTCCAACAGACCTGCAGCTAAGGGACCTGAGGACCTGACTGTTAGAAGGAAAACTAACAAACAGAAAGGAATGGCATCAACAAAAACCACATCCACACCAAAACTCCATCTGTAGGTCACCATCATCAAAGACCAAAGGTAGATAAAACCACAAAGATGGGGAGAAACCAGAGCAGAAAAGCTGAAAATTCTAAAAACCAGAGCACCTCTTCTCCTCCAAAGGATCACAGCTCCTTGCCAGCAACAGAACAAAGCTGGACAGAGAATGACTTTGACGAGCTGATGGAAGTAGGCTTCAGAAGGTCGGTAATAACAAACTTCTCTGAGCTAAAGGTGGATGTTCGAACTCATTGCAAGGAAGCTAAAAACCTTGAAATGGCTAACTAGAATAAACAGTGTAGAGAAGACATTAAAGGACCTGATGGAACTGAAAACCATGGCATGAGAACTACGTGACGCATGCACAAGCTTCAGTAGCCAGTTCGCTCAAGTGGAAGAAAGGGTATCAGTGATTGAAGATCAAATTAATGAAATGAAGCAAGAAGAGAAGTTTAGAGAAAAAAGTGGTAAAAGAAAAGAACAAAGCCTCCAAGAAATACAGTACTATGTGAAAAGACCAAATCTACGTTTGATTGGTGTACCTGAAAGTGACAGGGAGAACGGAACCAAGCTGGAAAACACTCTTCAGGATATCATCCAGGAGAACTTCCCCAACCTAGAAAGGCAGGCCAATATTCAAATTCAGGAAATACAGAGAACACCACAAAGATACTCCTCGAGAAGAGCAACCCCAAGATACATAATTGTCAGATTCACCAAAGTTGAAATGAAGGAAAAAATATTAAGGGCAGCCAGAGAGAAAGGTGAAGTTACCCACAAAGGGAAGCCCATCACACTAACAGCGGATCTCTCGGCAGAAACTCTACAAGCCAGAAGAGAGTGGGGGCCAATATTCAACATTCTCAAAGAAAAGAATTTTCAAACCAGAATTTCATATTCAGCCAAACTAAGCTTCATAAGTGAAGGAGAAATAAAATCCTTTACAGACAAACAAAGGCTGAGAGATTTTGTCACCACCAGGCCTGCCTTACAAGAGCTCCTGAAGGAAGAACTAAACATGGAAAGGAACAACCAGTACCAGCCACTGCAAAAACATGCCAAATTGTATAGACCATCAATGCTAGGAGGAAACTGCATCAACTAATGGGCAAAACAGCCAGCTAACGTCATAATTTAGGATCAAATTCACACATAACAAAATTAACCTTAAATGTGAATGGGCTGCATGCTCCATTTAAAAGACACAGACTGGCAAATTGGATCGAGTCAAGACCCATCGGTGTGCTATATTCAGGAGACCCATCTCACATGCAGAGACACACATAGGCTCAAAATAAAGGGATGGAGGAAGATCTACCAAGCAAATGAAAACCAAAAAAAAAAAAAACGCAGGGGTTGCAATCCTAGTCTCTGATAAAACAGACTTTAAACCAAAAAAGATCAAAAGAGACAAAGAAAGCTGTTACATAATGGTAAAGGGATCAATTCAACAAGAAGAGCTAACTATCCTAAATATATATGCACCCAATACAGGAGTACCCAGATTCATAAAGCAACTCCTTAGAGACCTACAAAGAGACTTAGACTCCCACACAATAATAATGGGAGACTTTAACATCCCACTGTCAATATTAGACACATCAAGGAGACAGAAGGTTAACAAGGATATCCAGGACTCAAACTCAGCTCTGCACCAAGCAGACCTAATAGACATCTACAGAACTCTCCACCCCATATCAATAGAATATACATTCTTCACAGCACCACATCACACTTAGTCCAAAATTGACCACATAGTGGAAGTAAAGCAGTCCTCAGCACATGTAAAAGAAGAGAAATCACAAGAAACTGTCTCTCAGTTTCACACTAGAACTCAGGATTAAGAAACTCACTCAAAACCGCACAACTACATGGAAACTGAACAACCTGCTCCTGAATGACTCCTGGGTAAATAACTAAATGAAGGCAGAAATAAAGATGTTCTTTGAAACCAATAAGAACAAAGACACAATGTACGAAAATCTCTGGGACACATTTAAAGCAGTGTGTAGAGGGCAATTTATAGCACTAAATGCCCACAAGCGAAAGCAGGAAAGATCTAAAATCGACACCTTAACATCACAATTAAAAGAACTACAGAAGCAAGAGCAAAGAAATTCAAAAGCTAGCAGAAGGCAAGAAATAACTAAGATCAGAGCAGAACTGAAGGAAATAGAGACACAACAAAACCCTTCAAAAAAATCAATGAATCCAGGAGCTGGTTTTTTGAAAAGATTAACAAAACTGATAGGCCGGTAACAAGACTAATAAAGAAGAAAAAAGAGAAGAATCAAATAGATGCAACAAAAAAATGATAAAGGGGATATTACCACTGATCCCACAGAAATACAAACTACCATCAGAGAATACTATAAACATCTCTACGCAAAGAAACTAGAAAATCTAGAAGAAATGGATAAATTCCTGGACACATACACCCTCCCAAGACTAAACCAGGAAGAAGTTGAATCCCTGAATAGACCAATAACAGGCTCTGAAATTGAGGCAATAATTAATAGCCTACCAACCAAAAAAAAGTCCAGGACCAGACGGATTCACAGCTGAATTCTACCAGAGGTACAAAGAGGATCTGGTACCATTCCTTCTGAAACTATTCCAATCAATAGAAAAAGAAGGAATCCTCCCTAACTCATTTTATGAGGCCAGCATCATCCTGATACCAAAGCCTGACAGAGACACAACAAAAAAAGAGAATTTTAGAGCAATATCCCTGATGAACATAGATGAGAAAATCCTCAATAAAATACTGGCAAACCGAATCCAGCAGCACATCAAAAAGCTTATCCACCAAGATCAAGTTAGCTTTGTCCCTGGGATGCAAAGCTGGTTGAACATATGCAAATCAATAAACATAATCTATCACATAAACAGAACCAAAGATAAAAACCACATGACTATCTCAATAGATGCAGAAAAGGTTTTTGACAAAATTCAATAGCCCTTCATGATAAAAACTCTCAATAAGTTAGATATTGATACAACGTATCTCCAAATAATAAGAGCTATTTATGACAAATCCACTGCCAATATCATACTGAATGCGCAAAAACTGGAAGCATTCCCTTTGAAAACTGGCACAAGATAGGCATGCCCTCTCTCACCACTCCTATTAAAACAGTGTTGGAAGTTCTGGCCAGGGCAATCAGGCAAGAGAAAGAAATAAAGAGTATTCAATTAGGAAAAGAGGAAGTCAAATTGTCCCTGTTTACAGATGACATGATTATATACTTAGAAAACCCCATTGTCTCAGCCCAAAATCTCCTTAAGCTGATAAGCAACTTCAGCAAAGTCTCAGGATATAAAATCAATGTGCAAAAATCACAAGCATTCCTGTACACCAGTAACAGACAAACAGAGAGCCAAATCATGAGTGAACTCCCATTCACAATTGCTACAAAGAGAATAAAATACCTAGGAAACCAACTTACAAGGGATGTCAAGGAGAACTACAAACCAATGCTCAACAAAATAAAAGAGGATACAAAGGAATGGAAGAACATTCCAGGTTCATGGATAGGAAGAATCAATATCATGAAAATGGCCATACTGCCCAAGGTAATTTATAGATTCAATGCCATCCCCATCAAGCTACCAATGACTGGAAAAAACTACTTTAAAGTTCATATGGAACTACAAAACAAGCCCGCATTGACAAGACAATATTAAGCAAAAAGAACAAAGCTGGAGGCATCACACTACCTGACTTCAAACTATACTACAAGGCTACAGTAACCAAAAGAGCATGGTAGTGGTACCAAAACAGAGAGACAGACCAATGGAACAGTACAGAGGCCTCAGAAATAACACCACACATCTACAACCATCTGATCTTTGACAAACCTGACAAAAACAAGCAATGGGGAAAGGATTCCCTATTTAACAAATGGTGCTGGGAAAACTGGCTAGCCATATGTAGAAAGCTGAAACTGGATCACTTCCTTACACCTTATACAAAAATTGATTCAAGATGGATTAAAGACTTAAATATTAGACCTAAAACCATAAAAACCCTAGAAGAAAACCTAGGCAATACCATTCAGGACATAGGCATGGGCAAGAACTTCATGACTAAAATACCAAAAGCAATGGCAACAAAAGCCAAAATTGACAAATGGGATCTAGTCAAACTAAAGAGCTTCTGCACAGCAAAAGAAACTACCATCAGAGTGAACAGACAACCTACAGAATGGGAGAAAGTTTTTGCAATCTACCCATCTGATAAAGGGCTAATATCCAGAAACTACAAGGAACTCAAACAAATTTACAAGGAAAAAAAACTCCATCAAAAAGTGGGCAAAGGATATGAACAGACACTTCTCAAAAGAAGATATCTATGCAGCCAACAGACACATGAAAAAATGCTCATCATCACTGGTCATCAGAGAAATGCAAATCAAAACCACAATGAGATACCATCTCACACCAGTTAGAATGGCAATCATTAAAAAGTCAGGAAACAACAGATGCTGGAGAGGATGTGGAGAAATAGGAATGCTTTTATACTGTTGGTGGGAGTGTAAATTGGTTCAACCATTGTGGAAGACAGTGTGGCGATTCCTCAAGGATCTAGAACCAGAATTACCATTTGACCCAGCGATCCCATTACTGGGTATATACCCAAAGGATTATAAATAATGCTTCTATAAAGACACATACACACGAATGTTTATTGCGGCACTATTCACAATAGCAAAGACTTGGAACCAACCCAAATGTCCATCAATGATAGACTGGTAAGAAAATGTGACACATATACACCATGGAATACTATGCAGCCACAAAAAAGGATGAGTTCATATCCTTTGTAGGGACATGGATGAAGCTGGAAACCATCATTCTCGGTAAACTATCGCAAGGACAGAAAACCAAACACTGCATGTTCTCACTCATAGATGGGAACTGAACAATAAGAACACTTGGACACAGGGAGCAGAACATCACACAAAGGGGCCTGTTGTGGGTGGGGGGATGGGGAAGGGATAGCATTAGGAGAAATACCTAATGTAAATGATGAGTTAATGGGTGCAGCAAACCAACATGGCACATGTATACATATGTAACAAACCTACATGTTGTGCACATGTACCCTAGAACTTAAAGTATAATAGTAAAAAAAAGACTTTAGCCTACGGAAAATTAATAATAATAATAATAATAAAGCAGATGTAGCAAGGATATTTAATATCTCGATTAGAAGCAAGTCAGTGAATTTTTTAAATGACATTCTGAAGTTGTTTACAACCAACATTTATTATTATACTTAGCAAAAAAGAAAGGCAAAAGTTACCAATGCATTATAAGTGTAAGCTATTATCAAAAGCTAAATTACATGCTGCTTATGCCCTACGTCAGTACTTCCCAAACTACAGTACCCTCTAGAATTGCCTAAAGGGCTTGTTAAAACATAGACTTCTGCCTGCCAGCCACCTTCTTCCCCTTCAAATTTCTGATTCATTAGGCCTGGGGTATATGGTCCAAGAATTATGGCATCTCTTGCAAATTTCTGGATGATGCAATGCTGCTTATCTGGGATTGCACTTTAAGAACTCTTGCTCTAAGCTCAGGACTGAGAAACCATTTCTAACTGACATTTTTCTAGGTTTATACAGAATTATACCAAACACAACCAAATGTAACAAAAACCAAAATCAAACAAATATACAGCAAAATTTTTAACTGGCCTACTTCCCAAGGTCCATTTACAATTTGGTACAATGGTGGTCTGGAGAGTTAAGAAATACATAGGTGCATTCACAAATGACATCTACATACTCTCAAAGGTAAGTGAAAGCTCAAAAGCTGGAGTCAAGGCTAGTACTAGTACTAGACAAAATGAAAAGGGAAAAAATATGTGCTCAAATTGTCACATGTTTGTGAAGAAGCATGGTATAAGGGAATTATTACAGCTTTGTTGCCAGGCCATCCAGTCTTTAAGATCTAGGTCTGCCATTTACTAAATATGGAATCTGAGGATTTACCTAACTCTCTGAGGACATTTGTTTGACTGTATCCTGGTTTTCTTAATACCTATTAAAAGTGATGTTGAGAACACTATCAGATAACATATACTAAAATGCCTAGTGCATAGAATATGTTATAATGCCTAGCACTCACAGAAGGCACCATACATTACTTTAGGGTCCTATTATGTGCAAGGAACTCGATTAGGTTACTTAATCCTTACAAAAGTTTTTCAGTCATCATCATCATAACCATCATTGTTCCTATTTTGCAAACCAAAAAAACAGAATTACAAAATCATCTAGGCAAAAATTCAAAGTCAAACCCACAGTAGTTTGAAGCCAAATGTTTCTACAAATGTTTCTACAAAGATGAGTTATCTTATACCTCTTATAGTTCCCATTTCAAGTTCCCTGGCAGTTATGAAACAGAGGTTTCACTGCAGAATAACTTCCTCATTTCATCAATATTCCATGCCTCGCCCTCTTTAGCTTTACTTCTTTCTAAGTAATGATCACTACTTTTATTTATTATTCCATCAGGACCTTGTTGGCAGACCTAATTAAGCAAATGTAAGATGCAAGAAAGTTTATTTTGGGTAACATCTCCATTTTTTCTTTCATCATTACAATAATTCTTTAGTGTTTCTGCTCTTAGATTTGTTCCCAGAGGGAGGGTGGGATCTGACCTTGAACTTCCACAAAATAGATTCTCATCTTCTCTCACTATTTATTCAACACAACAAAGCTGTTTTATTAAACAGAGGCTGTTTCATTAAACTAGTTTATATTATACCGTCAGTGATATAAAATGGCATAAATGCCTTTTTGAGGACATTTTCATCCTTACCTACACTGCCTTTATGCCAATGATCCTTGCCATCTCTCCCAAAATATGTTTGTCAAAGTGTCACTCAAATGTCATTTCCTCCACGCTTCTTTGCCTTATCCCCAGATTTTTCTTTGCCTCCAAATACCTACAATACTGCAAGTCACTTTTTTGTGTTCTTTGCATGCTTAACTTCCTATATTAGATGCTGCTTGTCTTCTCTTTTCCTCCACTAGATTGTGTTTTTTCTTGTGTGTGAACATTTACTCCCTTATCATTCTTTTGGTGCTCACTTTTAGTTGGGCCCCCTTCAGGTGCTGCAGAGATTGGTGAGAAACCACAAGTTCACAATCCAGTGTTGTCAAAAGAAGCTTTGAGAAGCTGGGAGAGGCTTTAGAAAAAAGGTACAGTGTGAACACAGTCTTGAAAAAATAAAGCTCTCAGGTGTGCAAACAAGAAAGGGTATTCCAGACAGATGAAACAGTCTGTAAAAACATATGAAGCCATGACAGCACATAAGTAAAAAGAGGATTTGTAGAGGAGGCGATACATTTACCTATAGATGGAAGATCCGACACAGGAACACCCCCACTAATCCTTGTGTGGACATGTTTGGTATCACTAACCCATCAACGTTCTCCTTCATGCTGAACTCAAATGTGACCCCAGAGCTCTTCTTAATGAAATAGTCCAGGCAACCACTGCTAACCCATTGAAGTTTTCACAAGATATGAAATCTCTTTACCAAAAACACACTAACTAAAATGTATGTGTTTCTATTTGTTAGAATTTCAGTCTACTTGGGGTGTATATTTTACAGTAGGTGAAGTTTTAATGTGAATAACTCAAATTAGTTCTCATTGGTGACAGCCTTCTGTATATATGTAAGTAAGAGAAGGGTAACAAGATGCTAGTGTTGCTGAAGAGAGGGCCAGAGCCTGGAAAAGAGAGGAAAAAGTGATAAAAGGGGAAAAAGACCTGCCATTCCAGCACTTTGGGAGGCCATAGCAGGAGGATTGCTTGAGGCCAGGAGTCTGAGACTAGTCTGGGCAACAAAGCGAGAACTTGTCTCCACAAAAAAAAAAAAAAAAAAAAAAAAAATTATTCATAGCAGGGTGTGGTGATGCATGGCTGTAGTCCCAGCTACTCAGGAAGCTGGGGTGGAAGGACTGCTTGAGCCCAGGAGGGCAAGGCTGCACTGAGTAGTAACCAGGCCACTGTACTCCAGCCTAGGTGACAAAGCAAGACTTTGTCTCAAAATAAGAAAAAAAACAAGTGAGGGGTGGGGAAAGAAAGGGCATGCTGAGTCAAGCTTGGGGAATTCCATTACCTTTTTGCTTCGTATCATTCAGAGGAGTGATAACAAACAAGCTGAGTTAACTAGAATTGTAGGTAAGCACCTAAAATAACCTTCCTGGGCTCTGTAAGAACTTTACCTTGTGGTAGGTGTTTCAAAATTTTGCTACATTATTCATTTGATTCTGTTTGGTACATATTGCATTGCTCCTGGAATTACATCCCCAAATAAATAACAGTAATGTATGTATCTTTACCGTCACAATGTTCACATGCAATATTTCTTAAAGCTCTTTACTGCCTCCAGCCAGTCTTGAGACCTCCCACTCACTCCACTCTTTACAATCTGAGACTACAGAGTTGTATGTGACAGAGATAGCTGGTTGTCTTAGTCAGCTCAGGCTGCCATAACAAATATAAACTGGGTGCCTTAAAGAACAAGAATTCATTTCTCACGGTTCTAGAACCTGGGAAATCCAAGATTGAGGTACCATCCTACTTGGCACCCCAGTGAGAGCTCTCTTCCTGGCTTGCAGACGGCTGCCTTCTTGCTGGTACCATCCCACTTTGTACCCCAGGGAGGGCTCTCTTCCTGGCTTGCAGATGACTGCCTTCTCGCTGAGTCCTCACAAGGCAGGGAGAGGGAGGGTTCTGGTCTTTTCCTCTTCTTATAAAGATACTAATTCCATCATGGTGGCCCCATCCTCATAACTTCCTCTGAACCTAATTCCTTCCAAAAGGCCATACCTCCAAATACCATCACACTGATGGTTAGGACTTCAACATATGAAATTTGGGGAGGAAGGGAAACAAACATTCAGCCCATAACACCTGTCAGTATTAACTTAGCTTTATAAGGCATTCGTAAGTTATTGAAGTCTTTAGACACTGTTTACAAGTTACTCCCCAGAGAGCTGCTGAGAAATGAATCAGCATTATTATGGCCTTTTAAAGATAGGGAAAAGAAGGTCAAGTGTGGTGGCTCATGCCTGTAATCCCAGCACTTCAGGAGCTTGAGGCAGGAAGATCCCTTGAGCCCAGAAGTTAAAGACTAGCCTGGGCAACGTGGCAAGACTCCATCTCTACAAAATATTTTAAAATTAGCCAGGTGTGATGGTGCACACTTGTGGTCCCAGCTACTCAGGAGGCTGAGGCAGGAGGATCCCTTGAGCCCAGGAAATCAAGGCTGCAATGAGCCTTGTTTGCACCACTGCACACCAACCTGGGTGACAGAATAAGACCCTATCTCAAAAATAATAATAAGAGAGGGAAAAAGGCCTCAAATTTAGCTGGTTATATTCTGAAGGGCTCACAATCAATAGCAGAGTCTTTCTAGAACTAATGTCTATTTTGCCTTTTGGTCATAAGCATTGTGATTGACCAACAGAACCTAATAAAATAATGTTATTTTCTTAGTTATCTTAAAATTTTATTAAATCTCCACAATGTGCTAGATGCTGCATGGATTACAGATCTGACCTATATTAAGATGAATAAATGACAAAATATGCCAAATGTATAATGGCACATATTTATCATATATATTTAATGTGTTTTATATTTTGATTTGGGTGTTCAGACATAGTGAGATATTCACATTATGCTCTTCACCCTTATTTTGCTCTGTTCCCCAACCTGCCAGGGGACCACAGGAACAATAACCAATGACAAAGATGCCATACTCTCTGCTTTGAGGTCTTAGGCTTCTTGGTGCACCACTAAGAACCTCTCTAACTCCTCTTCAGTGCCCAGTTCTGTGGTTTTATCATAGCAATTGGTAGATTAATAAATTTTTAAAGTAAACTTGATTTGTAATGACAGAAAATGCATTTGAATATATAGTATCTATATATATATATACACATGCACACACACACACATACAAACATTGTAAATGTATAGAAAAATCCTGAAAGGTTAAAAAATGCTTTTAAAACATTTAACTTTTTTAGTAAATAATTTCAAATGTACAGAAAAGTTGGAAGCAGGAGTAAAAAAATAATCCAAATACATGCTTTTTACCCAGATTCACTTATTAAAATTTTACACCATTTGCTTTATTATCTCTCTTTTTCTGCCTGAACCATTTGAGGGTAAGTTACATAAATCATGGTCCTTTACCCCAAACTTTTCAGGATGTATTTCCTAACAATCATAATCGTCTCTTACATAACTACAGTACAGGTGTCAACTTAAATAAATTCCACATTATATCACAGAGTTAAACATAATGCTTTAATCTACTATCTGAATTCCAGTTTTGTCAGTAGACCCAATTGTATCTTTTATAGATTTTTTTCATCTTCCAGCTCACAGATCCAATTTACTACTGCATTTAGTTGTCATGCCTTTTTAGCCTCCTCTAATCTTGACTATATTTTCAGCTTCTTTTGTCTTTTATAACATTGGCATTTTGGAAGAATATAGACCCCTCTCATGTTAATACAACTTTCCTCATTTGGGTTTTGTTCAATATTTCCTCATTATTAAATTCAGGTTATGCATTTACAGCTGGAATCTTACATAGGTGATATTGTATCCTCACAGGATGCTTCATCTCGAGACACACAATGTCCATCTACCACTCTTTGATGGTGTTAATATGGATCGCCTACCTTGTCAAGGTGTTCCTCAGTTTCTCCAATATGTAATTACTATTTTTTCTCTTCGAAATAAAAAGAAATTTGTGGGGAGATACTTTGAACCCATGGAGATGTCCTGCTCCTCATCAAATTTTCTTCCTTGATTTAGTGTAAGTTGATGAATCTTACCTTGATCCAGTCAGTGCCACCGTGGTTGCTGAATGCTGATTTACAACTCAGTTTGCCTTTCACATTCACCAGTCAGCACTTACTCAGCATTTTGTTCTTAAGCAAGAGTCCTCTCTTCTCTCCATTTATTTGTTTATGTTTTTAATCACCATGACTCTCTAGCCTCCTATATTTTCAATGGCCTGTAAGTCATTACTGTTCCTAATTATGTTAAACAAACTTTTAATAATGGTTATCTCTGGTGAGTGGGATTTGGAGAAAAGGCTTTGAAAGGAAGATTTTCACTTTTTATAAACTCTACTTTTTTTTTTTTTTTTTGAGACAGAGTCTCACTCTGTCACCCAGGCTGGAGTGCAGTGGTGCAATCTCACCTCACTGCAACCTCTGCCTCCTGGGTTCAAGCGATTCTCCTGCCTCAGCCTCCCCAGTAGTCGGGATTACTGGCACGTGCCACCATGCCCAGCTAATTTTTTGTATTTTTAGTAGAGACGGGGTTTCACCATGTTGGCCAGGCTGGTCTCAAACTGCTGACCTCATTATCTGCCCACCTCGGCCTCCCAAAGTGCTGGGATTCCCGGTGTGAGCCACTGCGCCCGGCCAAACTCTTTACTTTTTAAGCTTTTCACAATAGCACATATCCCTCCCTCTGTTTAAAAAATTGAATGACAAAATTTAAAAATGGTAAAAGAAAGTATTTCCCCAGGGACACTGTAGAGGCAGAAGGAAGTAATAGGAAATCGGCCTTGAGACAGTGGACACTGTTAATACCTGTCTCTTATTTAAGATATGCACATAAGAAAGGCAAATTTTTGGAGTTCACTGATGACTCATGTCCTGTAAACTAATCTTCTTGTGATCAACTGGCTGGGTGTACATATTAACTAGTTAGAATTAGCTCTGTAGTGTGGGGCTTAACACGTGGTAGATACTGAATTAACTGTCACCAAGACATCTACACTTATTACAGAACTTTATATGGTTTCAAGAAAATAATGAGGACATGAATCTTTACAAAATGAGATATCCATCAATTGTCAAATTATTTTATTTTCTTTAAATGAAATTAAAGAAATTAAATCCAACCTGTCACTCAACCAGGCTGACAAAAAGATATAATTTAATATTATATTTCAGTATTGTTCTACCTCATTTCCATAATCAATTCACATATCTCTATAAAGAAAATTTACACCTATTTTGTTGTCCTCTTCACAGCATACAAAAAGAAACCATTTTTTTAGCCTGAATGAGAGATGTTTCAAAGACAGGAACCATCAGAAAAATCAGTGGCTGGATGGAGGGGTGATAAGTTCCCTGAGTTCCTCAAGAGCTGAATATGTGAGCTGAGCACAGGGGACATTTCTTGCCTGTGCCTTTCAGAAACTGCGTCTTCTTGGAAATTTTTCTTTCTTCCAGAACAGTTCCAAATCCACTCATTGACAGGGCTACTCAGAGTCTTTATTAGTCTCAGAGAACTTGGAGTCTCAGATAATGGAGTAGCCATGTGGGGCTTACACAGAGATATGAGTTTTTTTAAGTTGGTTGGAAACAGTGAGTTACTCATTCAAACCAAACCTTCAGTCAAGCCTCTTCATCCTTGAAGCCATTCCATTTCTCCTTTCCCCCTGACCCTTGGGTCATAGTCCCCTGCTCACATCCATCCATGTTTGGGAGAAGAATGAGAGGGTGGTGCCACTCTCCTTGCTCTTCCTCCATTACCAGGTGAAGGTTTAGACTGTACTTTCCTCTTTCAAATTTCCAGTTTATTATTGTCTAAAAATCTTTCCCAAGCACAACCAGTTCTCTGTTAGAGAGAAAGTACCTGGTAAGAGCTAGTTCACTTTTCCCAGTTCCTAAGCACAGTGTGTAGAGCTGTGACTCAAAGTGAGTCAAGCAAAAGAGGTGTCAATTGCATGTGGCTTCTACTGAGACAAGAGTGGCCCCACTGGAACTCCCTCTCCTAAAGAACCCCAAAACACACTCAGCTTTTTCATCAAAGCACTTATTGTGTGGTTGGTTGTAAGCACGTAAATTTTCCTCAAAAGCACAATAAAAGAAGGGGGATTGCACACCCCTAAACTCTAAACAGCTATCCTATAAATGTGTCCCTTCTGATGATGAGGATAAGCACACATTTACTGGGTATTTTGGTTGTGACAAGTATTATTCTAAGAACTTTATGCACTTTGTCTCATTTAGTCATCACAAGAACCTTATAATTATTATTTTTTAAGAGCTGGGGTCTTGCTATGTCACTGACACTGGAGTATAGTGGTGCCATCAAAGCTCACTACAGCCTTGAACTCCTAGGCTCAAGTGATCCTCCCGTCTCAGCCTCCTGAGTAGCTAGGACTACAGACGTGTGCCACTGCATAGCTAATTTCTTTTCTTCTTTATTTTGTAGAGTCAGGGTTTCATTATGTTGCCCAGGCTGCTCTCAAATTTCTTGGCTTCAAGCGATCCTTCCACCTCAGCCTCCCAAAGTATTGAAATTACAGGCATAAGGCACCGTGCTCGGCAAGAGGTACTATTACTATTATTTCATTTTACTGATGAAGAAACTGAAGAAAAGAAATGGAAATTTTTCCAAAGTTGCACAGTTTGTAAAATTGAAACCCAGGATGTATGACTTCAAATCTCCATTATCCAGTCATCCAGTTTGCCTGGGACTAAGGCATTTCCCAGGATGTGGGACTTTCGGTGCTAAAATTTCAAAATGATACTGGTAGAGCTAGTGTCGCTATGGGGCCAGTCTCTTTGAGGTCCCAGGCTCTCTCTGGGTGCCTCAGGCCACCACATTAATGGCAGGTTAAAGTCTATGACAATTCAATGGGGGTACCAGCAGCATCCAAGCATTCACAGAAGTTGATTCTCTGGTGAGAACGAGAGAAGGGTATCCAGTGTGGATACCCAGGGGCCCCAGTTACCTAAAACTTTGAAAAGTAGCATTCAGAGATTTCAATTGCCACCTTAATTCCCCATCAACTCTCTCCTGGGCCTTGGGCCAATCCACAGAAAAGGATCTATTTGCCTGCACCCTGTCTCCTGCTATGGAAGGAAACAGTTTCTTTTACCAGATTCACTAGTTGAGAGAAGTTTGGCAAAGGGATTGAGTACAGTCAGATTAGGCTTTGCAGAGAGAAGGACGCTCAGCTTTGCTCCTGCCCATACCAGGGCTGAATGGGCCAGCTAACCTTACTATGAATATAGTCAGCTTCACCGAGCTTTCTGGCAACATTTGGGTTGTTTACCTACAATCTTCTCTGGTTTTAAGAACCCAGAACCAGCTGTCAAGTACCTTGAACTAGTCTCAGAAACACATGATTTGAGAGCACTAATAGCTTCCTGAGGTTGACATCCCCAGAAGTTCCAGAGGTCATCTTCCTTTCTCAGCTGCCTGCAACCTCATTATTGAGCCTTAATCAAGATAGAAATGTCTTTTCTCTTGGGATGGAAATTGTGTCTCCTAAAAACACTCTCAGTTTCTGGTAGGTAATCATCTCCAGCTTAATCTAAGTGGCGTTTTCAGGTTCTATCATCTGTCCCATCATGTTAAACCATGTGTCAGGTGGCATGTCCAGGTTTGAGGAAATGATGTTTGCCTTGTGCCCAAGATTCTGAAAACATAACGCCACCATCTTCGAGCAGAAGTTTAATTTTTAACAATTCATTCTGAAATGATGGTCTTATAGTCATGCCCCCAAAAAAGTACTCTTCAGGTAATTGCTAAACACTAGAACAGGATTGTATTTACCCTGATTTAATTTCTTTATCTTCTGCTGGACAATCTTATATGTGTAATCATGTAGTAACTTTCAAACAGTCTCACCATAGTCCGCTAGACACATACCACTAGGGACTTGTGAAAGTGCACACCCAAATCTACACCAGAGTCACAGCTAGGCTGACCAGTCATCCAGTTCGCCTGGGACTAAGGCATTTCCCAGGATGTGGGACTTTCGGTGCTAAAATTTCAAAATGATTTGGCTTCAGTGCTAAGAGTTGTAGTCTACCCATGGCTCTGATATGGACCACACAAATACTTTGGTAATTCCAGTGGCAGGGGGGCCGGCGGGGAAGGCACATATAAGAGATATGAATCATAGTCCACCTATTTGGGTGTGGTGAAAAAAAAGTCATATAATTTATCAGTCAGGGCCCTGGCAGGAAAAAGCATGATAAAAGGCAATTAATTGAGATTTTAACAATAAAAAATTACCGTAAAATGTGTAGGTAGGATTAGGGGAAATCAACCAGGAATGATGAAGCACCCTCAGGGAAGCTTATAAAGATCCTAGGGTTTGAGAGTGCAAAGAGAGGAAATTATTTCCAGAACCCAACCCAGACTAGACAGGGCCCCCAGACAGCATTTGCTGCCTTCAGGAAAGGGACTCTGAAGAGAGGGATCCTTGGAAATAAATATCCCAATTCACTCCATTCTCTTCTTCTGCAGTGCCCTCCAATGATTGGACCCAACTGGAAGCCAGAGCAAAGAAGTCTGTAGAAGCTGTTCAAAGTGGTTAATTCTCTGGGGCACAGAGCAGGGAGAAAAAAGGTAAAGAATGGATGTTGGAGACAAAAAAAAAAAAAAAAAAATCAGCCGACATTATTTTCTTTCACTTAAAATTAATTTTATGTGGGGGAATCCATCCCAAATCCATCCCCTCCTCGTCACATCCATCCCATCTTCAATACAGCATGCTGTTTAGTCTTTAATCTAGATTCTGACCAGACTTACTGCTGAGATGAATGCTGTCCAGCTTGCAGGAATGCCCAAGTTCAGTGGTTCTGTGGCTCTGCACCAGTGTTCACGGGAATCTTTGCTAGAATTGTGAACCTTGAGGAACAGGGTGCTGCTCAAATGTGCCTACTATGAAGATATCCTCCACATTTCAAAGTCCTTCCAGGGAGCACAAAAGGGAACAGCCACAGTCCCAGTTACACAGAGGAGCTTATTGTTTTTTTCCCCAGGCTTGAGACTCTCCTTAACCTGAATTCTGCTTTCGCATATCTTCCTTCAGACACTAACTCTTTTCCCCTTCCATTCTGAATTTCCTGGCATAATTTCTTCAGTGGGCTTGGATTCTCACAAAAGTAAGAGGGCGGGGCAGTCTTCTGGAAGCAGCTTCTGCTTTCAGTCCTGCAAACTACCAACTGCCAAAAACTTAGCTTTCTGGAATAAGGAAAAAAAAAAATCATGGAAACAAATCCAGTTAGTCAGAATTCTCTCTGACTCTTCTATTGCAACATAAATAACATGCAATTTAATTTACATAATCAAGTTGGAAATTTAAATGGAGTTGGGGTAGCATAGCAGAAGGGAAAATTTATGTTAATTCTAGCTTGTATATAAGATAGAAACAGGAAAAAATATCCACACAAAAAATCAATGTATATAAAAATAGAAAAACAGCCGTAGCCTTGTCACTTGTCTCACTCCACATACATCCTTTCCCCTCCACTCTTTGCATCCATATTTCTGAGCCTCAGAGCTTCACAGAGATGGAGGGAGACAGGAGGATTAAGGTAAGCATATAATGATGTAGCTTCCCCTATAATTTTTAAAGAAACTTGCCTCTCTGAACGTGTACTTAATTACTTTCCAGAGCTGATTTCTCACATAATCTGCATGGATAAGGACAAGAGGAATGAATGTCAGTATAGAGTTGAGGAGATGGTCCTGACTTTGGACCCTGATGAGTCTCAGTTTGAATCCCTATTTTATGACCTACTAGCTTTATGATCTTAAGCAAATCGAGTAACCATTCTGAGTTTTGGTTTCCTCATCTGTAAAATTATGATAACACCAAACTTGCTGAGCTGGTGTAAAGAATAGAAATGATAAATACAAGGTCCCTGTTTAGTACATAGACCATGGTAGGTACCAGATCAAGAGTGCTTCCTGTTCATATTCAAGTAATTGTGCCACCTTCAAAACCACAGAATACAGCAAACGAGAGAAAGGCCTGAGAAGTTGATGGATTAAAAAAAATGAACTGGCCAAGTGTGGTGGCTCAAGCTTGTAATCCCAGCAGTTTGGGAGGCTGAGGCAGGAGGCTGAGGTAGGAGGATCACTAGAGGCCGGGAGTTTGAGCAACATAGCAACATAGCTGTATTCCCAGCTACTCAGGAGGTTGAGGCAGGAGAGGCAGGATCTCTTAAGCCTGGAAAATACAGTTTGCAGTGAGTTATGATGGTGCCACTTCACTCCAGCCTGGGTGACAGAGCGAGACCCCGTCTGTAAAGAAAATAAAAAAGTAAAAGAAAAATGAACTGGACTGAGAGTTAAGGACAAATGAAATTATAAGAGTCTCTACACATAAGATATTTTTGTCTCTTCTTTCCAGTTTTTGTTTGCAGGAAATGAGAGGAATCCTCTGATTACCAAATTTACTCTCAACAGGGGTTGGTCCCCATCTGGAGCAAAAGGCATCAGTAACCCCAATCCAGCTTTTTATCGACAGACTTCTAACTCAAACAGCACTGTGGCCTATTTCTGCAGTTATGTACAGCTTGCTTAAGAGTTTCAGCCATAATAAAGGTCAGGAAAGTGCCAACTAATCTTGAAGGACCAGAATACACTGAGATCAGAAACCGAGGATAAGGTGTGCCCAGTTATACCTGTTGAGCCTTCATAGTGAATCTTATTTCCTAATCTATGAAGAAGAATTGAGTGATGCAGTGGAGTGTGGATAACCCTCCACAGCAGATTCCTACTCCTGTCAAATCTGGACAGTCAAGTCCTAATTGAATATATTTTAATGGCCTTTTCACAGACAGCCCAGACTACATCCAACCATTAACCAACTCCCTGCCCACAAAGATTGTAGCTACCGCAAAGGGATACCTCAAAGTCATTTGTCACATGATGGAATTTCTCACCCTCTCACATTTTGATGCTACCAAACCAGGTTCCTTCTTGGTACAATTTAACTTATGTTCTTCTGTTTTACACTTGTTAGATACATTAAAATAGCTAGTTATACACATCAGTGCAATTCAAATAAAATGGCATTCTTTTATTTTCTTAGGCTCCAGTATGCCCAATGGGTCCTTTTAGATGTCAGGTTCCATACTTTGGGGAAATATTTTATATTTCATGGTAGTTATAGGTTATGAATCCTGAATTTGAATAGAAATTCACGAAATTGACATACAGGAGAATGGGAGTAGCCATAGCCAAACAGTATATGTCTTTACTGGAACGTACTTTTTAATATTGTCTTCTATTCTTACATACAGGTTTTTAGCTTGGTGGGGTTTTTTTAGGATGGCCCCCAAAATAATAATTCATCACTCAACTCATCACTCAACTCATCAACAACAAAAAAAAGTAACCCCCTCAGAAAACAAACAAAACCATTCCAGTTGATTCTTGCAATCCTGTTTTTACAAATTAACCTACTTGAATTTAAGTTTATCCCTTTGAAATTTCAAGACTCCTAGTTTTGTTTCTTAATTTTCCATGTAAAATTTCACTGTGGGTACTTCTAGAGTGGTATAGCTTCAAACTCTAAAACATTTACCTTGAAAAACTCTAAAATTGATCTGTCTTTATCAATAAAACCATTCTATTATTGATTACTCTTTTTCATCTTAAATTTAATAAGAAGTCAAAGAGAAGAAAAAGCTGGCTTGAGAGTTAATGTTGCAAATCACTGTAGGTTGCAAAAAAAGAATACAAATAGAATAAAAATTATTTTACTAAAACTATTTTAAAATACATATTTTATGATTTAAAGTAAAATATCGTTACGTTGATGTGTTTCTGGAAATTTGCAACAAGCTGATCTGTAATTGGAAATGGTAGTAAAATACATGCTAGCGAAGACATAGGTTCCATGGTCTGAATGTTTTTGTCTCTCCACAATTCATACGTTGAAGCCTAATCACCAAAGCGATGGCATTAGGAGATGGGGCCTTTTGGGGGCATTTAGGTAATGAGCACAGGCCCTCACCAATAGGATTGGCACCCTAATAAAAGAGACCCGAGGGAGCTTGTTAGCCTTTTTCTCCTTCCACCATGGAAGGACCCACTGAAGGCAACATCTATGAAGAACAGGCCTTCACCAGACACCAAACCTGCTGGTGCCTTGATCTCTGACTTCCCAGCCTCCAAAAATTTAAGCAATACATTTCTGTTGTTTAGAAACTACCCAGTCTAAGGTATTTTTCCTATAGCACCCCAAACAAATAGGTATCCCATCATAATACTCGTTTTTGCTCAAATTCTGCTCCCTACCATCCCACGCTTACTAAAAGACCAACAGTGATGGATGCAAGGGATTTGGCAAAAGCAAAATAAAAGGAAATAAAAAACTAGAAATATTTTGCTCACAGTACAGTAAGATTTCTGGAGATCTAAACCCTTGGAGGAAGCAGATATTATACTTCTTGTTTATATTTAGTTCATAATGTCAAAATAAATACATATTCAGGTATACATTAGCAAATACTACTATTTTGTGGTCGCGTGTGTGTGTGTGTGTGTGTGTGTGTGTGTGTGCATGTGTGCATGTATTTATTTTTTTGAACATATATATATATAATTACCTTATCATTTGGAAGTTAAAACTCGGACGGAATTTTAACAAATCTCTCTTGGAATTTTCTTAGGAACCAGTTTTCTTTCTCCCAAATTTTCTCATTCTCAATTTCTAATCCAAAGTTCCCATTGTTAAAGGAACATCAAAATCCAATTAAACAGCTGTCTCCAAAAAATGAGTACTTAAATAGATCATTACGGTGAACCACTAGGCATGCTAATAGAGATCAAATGAAAGTCTGACTAAAAGGAAGAGTTCAATTTAAAGAGAAGAGAAGGAAGAATTTTGAAGAGCAAAAACTGAAGAGGAGACACATTGGATGATTTTCCTCTCTGTTTGCTGTTTGAGAGTCCATTTTCCTTTGTTTGCTGTTTGAGAGTGCCTTTTTAAGAATTATGGTATCTACCAAGAAATAAAAGACACTATATCTTCTAGACAAGAATCTAGACTTGATATTCTCTGAGATTTAATTCCTAAACAAGTGAGGACATAAAAGGAAGTGACAAAGAAAGTTAAAAGAATAAAGAAAGCAGATTAAAACAGAAAAAAAGAGAAAAACAGTACGTGCAAAAAGAGACAGAATTAAGAAGAAGAGAATATATTTTATTCATTGTTTCAGAAAGTTCCAAAATGCTGTAAAATAAAATTGCACACAGCTGTTTGGTTTCCTCTCCAGAGGTCCTAATTGGAAAGATCTGAACATTATCTTCAGTGGCCAGAGCCTTGCTTTATTTCTTTTATTTGTTTTCTTCAGACAGGATCTCACTCTGTCACCCAGGCTAGAGCACAGTGGCATGATCACGGTTCACTGTAGTCTCAACCTCCTGGGCTCAAGTGATCCTCCCACCTCAGCCTCCTGAGCAGCCCTGAGTAACTGGGACTACAGGCATGCGCCACCATGTCCAGCACAGCTAATTTTTGTTAGCTTTTGTTTTGTTTGTTTGTTGTAGAGGCGGGGTTTTGCTATGTTGTCCAGGCTGGTCCTGAACTCCTGGGCTTAAGCGATCCACCCGCCTTGGCCTCCCAAAGTGCTGGCTTGCTTTATTTTTGAGGATGTGTCTGGAATCTGTGGGTTCTTGGTCTCACTGACTTCAAGAATGAAGCCGCGGACCCTCGCGGTGAGTGTTACAGTTCTTAAAGGGGGCATGTCCGGAGTTTGTTCCTTCTGATGTTAGGATGTGTTCGGAGTTTCTTCCTTCTGGTGGGGTTCGTGGTCTCACTGGCTCACGAGTGAAGCTGTGGATCTTCACGGTGAGTGTTACAGCTCTTAAGGCGGCGCATCTGGAGTTGTTCGTTCCTCTTGGTGGGTTTGTGATCTTGCTGGCTTCAGGAGTGAAGCTGCAGACCTTTGCAGTGAGTGTTACAGCTCATAAAGGCAGTGTGGACCCAAAGGGTGAGCAGCAGCAAGATTTATTGCAAAGAGAGAAAGAACAAAGCTTCCACAGCGTGGAAGGGGACCCCAGGGGGTTGCCACAGCCGGCTGGGGCAGCCTGCTTTTATTCTCTTATCTGGCCCCACCCACATCCTGCTGATTGGTCCATTTTACAGAGAGCCCGAGTGGTCTGTTTTGACAGGGTGCTGATTGGTGCGTTTACAATCCCTGAGCTAGACACAAAGGTTCTGCACCTCCCCACTAGATTAGCTAGATACAGAGTGTCCACACAAAGGTTCTCCAAGTCCCCACCAGAATATCTAGATACAGAGTGTCCACTGGTGCATTCACAAACCCTGAGCTAGACACAGGGTGCTGATTGGTGCATTTACAATCCCTTAGCTAGACATAAAGGTTCTGCAAGTCCCCACCACGCTCAGGAGCCCCGCTGGCTTCACCCAGTGGATCCCGCACTGGGGCTGCAGGTGGAGCTGCCTGCCAGTCCCGCGCCGTGGGCCCGCACTCCTCAGCCCTTGGGTGGTACATGGGACTGGGTGCCGTGAAGCAGGGGGAGGCGCTCCTAGCAGAGGCTCCAGCCACGCAGGAGCCCAAGGAGGGGGGAGGCTCAGGCATGGCGGGCTGCAGGTCCCGAGCCCTGCCCTGCAGGGAGACAGCTAAGGCCCGCCGAGAAATCCACCGCAGCTCCGGTGGGCCAGCACTGCTGGGGGACCCAGTACACCCTCCGCAGCCACTGGCCCGGGTGCTAAGCATTTTATTGTCCGGGGCGGCAGGGCCAGCCGACTGCTCTGGGTGCTGGGCCCGCCAAGCCCACGCCCACCCAGAACTCCAGCTGGCCCGCAAGTGCCGCGCCGGTTCCCGCTTGCACCTCTCTCCCTCCACACCTCCCTGCAAGCTGAGGGAGCCAGCTCCCGCCTTGGCCAGCCCAGAAAGGGGCTCCCACAGTGCAGCGGTGGGCTGAAGGGCTCCTCAAGTGCTGCCAAAGTGGGAGCCCAGGCAGAGGAAGCCCCGAGAGCGAGCGAGGGCTGCAAGGGCTGCCAGCACGCTGTAACCTCTCAAGGGGACTCAGTGCTAGAGCATGGACGTTTGTCAATCAGAATTTTATGGTGGCAATGGCGCTGAATTGGGTATAAGGAGACTCAGGTTTTGGTTCTAGCTTTGCCACTAAATACATAAATTGGTTTGAGAAAGTCAGTTAATCTCTGAACTGCAATTCCTTGTTTTTAAAATGAGTGGGGTTGAGATGGATAAATTTTTTTCTAGTTCTTACTTATCAGATAATCTTTTCAAGTTCTTCCACCAAAACTGTACCAATCTGCTAGTCTTTAAATAAACACTAAGAACACATCTAAATAGTTGAGAAAATAAGAAGAAGCATAACAAATGCCACAAAGTCACTTAGAAGCTGGAACTTTTATGTAAAATCAATATATGATGAAATAATCAGGTTTTTCAAAACTTCTCAGTAATTGCTTATTTTTTTTTTCTCCTGCTTAATAATCTCAGATCTAGAGATGCAACATTTTCTGAATTCTAAATCCAGCTTCCCATAGGGGAGAGTAAAGTCACAGCCAATACCCCACCATATTCTTAGTTCTTTTAATGAAAAGGAAGAAATCCTATAATACATCTTCATTATGGTAGGCCAATATATGTGAAAGTTAAAGAAGCATAGTCCATAAAGGCAGTGGTGACAGGGAATGGATATTGTGAATTCATTTTGTTTACATACCCTAGAGATTATCAGTGACATCATTATAGAGTTATTCAGAATTATGGCATTATGGTTCATGTAAATTCTTTGGATATTATATGTCACAAAGGAAGCTCAAACCAGCCCAACAGGCAGCATTATCTTGATGGGTAGTCACAGACTGATGTATGGCCCAGCTTTCAGACCCAGGACTTTTTCCCAATGGAATCCTAAAGAATTATTCAGGCTAAACTTCTCATTGTCTAGAAGGCTTGTGCTACTCAATATGGTAGTCATCAGCCACACTGCACTCTTTAAATGTGAGTTCAAATTGAGATGTCTTAGAAATGTAAGATACACACTTTGAAGATAGTACCAAAAAAAAAAAAAAGAGGAATGTAGAATACATCATTCATAGTTTTACTCTTGATTAAATGTGGAAATAATATATATTTTATATTGATTAGGTTAAGTAAAATCTATTAAAATTAATTTCATTTGTTTTTTACTGTTTTATTGTGGCTGCTTGAAAATTTAAAATTAAATATTTGGTTCACATTTGGGGCTCAAATTATATTTCCATTGGGACAGTATGGGTCTATACCATAAATTCATTCAATACAGGGGCATTCCTGTCCTGTTTTGCATGACGTTCTTAGCACTGAATTGCAATGATTAATAAATGTGCTGAATGCATTATTACTGAATGCCAAACAGAGCATGATAACCAAGGTCCACTCTCCCTCTGAACATTGCTGGAGACATCCTGAAATACCTTTACTCTCTTGTTCTTGAACTTTTTTGTTCCAAACTGATCATTTCCCTCATGTTCTTTTTTGTATCAATTAAGTTTAGATTAATACTTCACCGTTTTCTAGTTTCAAATATGCTAATATACAATGCTTCCTTACTTTAAGCTCCAGTACCTTGAGTGACTTGAATTCTCTTCAATCTCCTTAGTCAATGAATCGCATTTTCTTCCTTAGGGTGATATGCTGGATAGTCTCTTGTCAATTTAGCATCAACCTTAGCTTCTTCAAACGCAGAGACTACATTTCCCAGAATTTCCCTCCCGGCCTGTATATTTCCAGCTGGAATCTGCCAATGAGAGCCTTTCGCTCAAAGTTTAGAAGGAAGAAGAGGAGAAGACCATTATATTCCAGAGTCAGTTATAGAAAGATGCATGGGCATCCAAGCTGCTTCCAGATGAACTTCTTGAGGACTTACTGCATCTGTGTTGCTGACTGAGATAGCAGGTGCAGGAGTAAAGCTAATGAAGTTTAAATTTCAGGGCTCCTGTCTTGCACGGACCCTTTCTAAGACTCTGGGAGCAGTCCTAGCAATTTAGTATTCATAACTTTATCTCAAAAAGGGCTTTCTAAATTGTATTAGTTTTAAGCATCACAAAACCTGAATCCAGCCCTGTATTGCTGAGAACTTCCGAAAGATCTTGTGGCTCCAGTGGCTTCAGGAGAACTCCTGAGAACCACCGTCTTGGGGAATGGAGTCTGAGATCTTCAACGGAGCTTCTCTGAGTTTCCGTCCTTCAGCCCTTCCAACAGTTTTGAAAGCTTTAACTTCCTCCATACTAGGAACAGAGTGGCATTTGTTCTTGTGATCAAACCAATAATTGCTTAAAAATGATTGCTGTCAGCAATTAGATTATAATTCTTTGTTGACTTACTCTTAAACTTAGTAAATGATGACATTGTCTTACAATAGAAATGTTGATGGTGAAAAATAATTTTAACATCACATCAAAAGACCTTACATCCAGCTCCATTTTGGTCAACACTGGATGCTCATAACGGTGTACTTTGTCCGGGACATAGCATTTGCTTAGCAAATATGAATGTATGAATTAGTGAATGAAGGAATTGATAAATTTATGTGTATCTGTATCCAAGTTGCTTCCTAGTTATGATTATTAAAACAACAGAGATCATATTCGTTCTAATTTTCTTTAGATTTATTTAGCACAGTACCAACAACTTCTAGCTGCTCACTGCTTTTTTTGGATGACGATGAGTAGTTTTGGAAGCCAGTCCAGCACAAATTCTAGGAAATCCCAGGGTGCATCTGCAATTATTTTAGGGTTTTCCAGAGGTTGGAGATCACACCTGTTAGTTATGAATTATTTCCAAAGATGAATTTTTTTAAAAGGCTTTACTGTTGGATAGGTTTGAAGAGTTCAATCTCCGTACTTTTTTTTCTTGTAATGTAATTCTGAAAGGTAAATAGCAATGATAATCATTTTGCTGAATAAGAAAGTCAATGGTCAGTCCTCACCAGAATAAATCATGTTTATAATGTAATTGTAATTAAGACCATAATCTTTCAAATTAAGAAATAATTTAATCATTCTTAGAATTAGACCAGCATTTTAAAAGCATCTACATTTATATAACATCACTGTATGCTCCATACTGAAGTCAAACTAAAATATGAATCTAACATTTAAGAGTTTGTAATTTTTAAAATATTGATGAATTACATAGAAAAGCTCAAAATTACATAATTTGCTATTTTTTCAAATAATTTATTTTATTTCTGTTTTTTGTGGATGAAATAAGAAAGTAAGAATTCAGAAAAGTTTCATAATAATTGATAGCAAATGTGCAGATAAGTAATTGAGTTTGGAAGAATTTGGTCTGTTTTCATTTTGTAAACATTTACTATGTCCAAACTCTATGCTACGTACTGTACTAACCAGTGGAGATACAAAGATGAATTATACTTGATAGTTACCCTACTGATGTAAGGTAGACATCGACATTACAGACACATTCCTGGAAAAAATTTGGTAAATTGTTTGAGGGAACAGGCAATAACTTAAAAAACAAACAAAACAAAGGAGCTTTAGGTGGACCGGATACTGGAGTGACACATGATAATCTCATCTACTTTTCATGTCACCTTTGAGAACCTCTCATAAAGCAGGAAACCGACTCTAGGACATTGAATCTCTGTCCCAAGTTAACCTGGTTAATAAAAAACAGAGCCAGAATTTATACCTAGTCTGTCTGAACTCTAGGGGCCAAATAGTCCTATATTCCAGACAGTCTTTGGGTACAGATCCCAGACCCTTTGGCCCTATGTTTAGTACCATCCAGTCCATTCTCAAAGGGCCATGTGGGCTCTTCAAGTTGGGAATAATGTTTACTGGGTGATCTGTTTCTCTATACCTCTCATCCTCGAGGCTAAGAGGACTCAGTTCCTTAAGCTTTCACCAGCTGGCAGAGGCAACTGGAGCAGAAGGTAGGAAGTGGATTTATTCAGCTTTTTTCGTGTTCCTTATTAAATATATATTGACAGCTCATTATTTGTTGCGGTTAAATTGGTGTAAACTCTGAATTTACATTAAATCTGTGAGGTCAATTTCCTCATCTGCGTGTTACAGATGAAATTATCCGTATATTACCTTTCAGGAGTAAGTTGCCAAATAGTCTTAAGGTTTTATTATTCCAGTTCTTAACGGCTGTGCTACGAATAGCTGCTGGTGCTTGATACATGTTGAATGACTGACTAGATGCAAAGGATTTAAAAACAAGTGTTTGAGAGGGTGAACCGCAGAGTAGTTTAGGTGCCCTATTTTACCTCTCCTTGTCAGCTGCGGGTGTCAAGACGGGTTGAGGGAGGAGAGCCCCTGCATCCCGCTCCAACAAAGGGTCAGCAGCGCGGGCTCCTCGGAACGCTCCAGACGACAACCCGGGCGCCCCGTTCACCCTGGCTTTCTTTGGCTCTGCAACGCGGCCCGCGCGCTCGCGTCCCAGCGGATTGGAGCCATGGAAAGCGCACCGGGCGCCTTTAAATGCTAATGAGAGTCCAGGGCCCGACTCCCGAGCCAAGTTTCCCCACCCTCTCCCCTCGCCCGCCCTTCCCTCCCGGGCCGGTGCGCCGCCTAGAAAAACTTGTGCGGGGCCATTTTTGGGGCAGTAAGATCGAGCGAGGAGCCCAAGAGCGAGCGCGCAGCACGAAGCTCGAGCCGCCTCCGCCGCGCGACCCCACCTCGGCCGCCGCCGCCTGCGCCGCGAGATCCGCCCCGGCCTCCCCGAGAGCGAGCCCCGGCCGCCGCGACCACCAGCCGCGCTAACCGCCGACCAACCGCCACCGAGGCGCCTGAGCGAGAGCAGAGGAGGAGGAGGCATGAGCGAGGCGGGCGAGGCCACCACCACCACCACCACCCTCCCGCAGGCTCCGACGGAGGCGGCCGCCGCGGCTCCCCAGGACCCCGCGCCCAAGAGCCCGGTGGGCAGCGGTGCGCCCCAGGCCGCGGCCCCGGCGCCCGCCGCCCACGTCGCAGGAAACCCCGGTGGAGACGCGGCCCCCGCAGCCACGGGCACCGCGGCCGCCGCCTCTTTAGCCACCGCCGCCGGCAGCGAAGACGCGGAGAAAAAAGTTCTCGGTGAGTCAGGCCGGAGAGAGCAGGGGCTGCGGTAGTGGGGCGGGCCCAGCCGGCCGCAGAGCACGTGTGGGCAGCTCGCGCTACATCTCCCACCCGGGCTGGAGACGCTGACAGCTCGGGGTCCCCAGGGATCTCCGGGTCCCTAGGGGTCTCTGGGTCCCCAGCGCTGGCAGCCTTCCTTGCCCGCGCTCCCAGGTGAGCGCGCTGCGCCCTGCGCTCCTCGGCGCCATGTGCACCTCCCTTCTGGTTCCGGGCCAGAAAGTTTAGGTCTTAACTTCTGTCTCCCAGACGGGCACTGTCGCGGATTCTCGTGGTGGAAAATGCCTGCGTTTGGAGAGAAAAGGAGAGGCAGTCTGGGAGAGGGGACCTTGGGTAGGGATGGATGTAGGGGAAGGACCGACACGTGGGCCTGGCACTTTGGGGTCCTTGCTTTGGATCTGGGAAAGGAGAGCATTTCCTTTGGGGAAGAGGAAGGCGCTAGAAGGAGACGGGGAGGGAAAGATAGAAAAGCTTCTTGCCAGGAAGGGTCAGGTGTCTGTCCCTGACGCCCTTCCCACATGGGCATGGGAAAGACGCCATGCTCCTGTTGGCCACATGCCAGCAAAGAGGTGTTGCAATCGTCTCCGGGAAACTTGGGTCTTAGTCCCACGTCCTCCTCCCCCTCTCTGTGGCCACTGCCGCAAACAGCCATTCAGTGTCCACCAATGGCTACACGCTTCCCTCTTCCCGGACTGTGGGAACGCACGTGGTGTAGCAGCTGAAAAAACTTCGTCGGAAGTGGGGGTATGACGTTAGTTCAAAACATTGTTACCTTGGCGCTTGTAACCTAGGAAGGGAAACAGGAAGATGAAATGTTGAGATTTGGGGGGGCAGTGGATGGAAAGGGTGTCTGTGATGGTTGTTGGTTTAGTCATATAACTTAAGCGTTCTCTTCGTAAGTAACGCCCCTGTGTGAGTTCTTAAACGCTTGCAAAGCAGGTGGGTGGTGAATAACCTCCCTAAAGGGTGTGTGTCCATATCGTTAGCTCTTATAAACAAGAACGTTAACAGATGGTGTAGGATGCTTCGGAGACCTCTTCACTATTTGGGGTGGGGCATGTTTGTCTCATCTCTCTGAGCCCTGCTTCCCCTTTGGGAAGAAAGTTGAGGGAGCAATGTGAGAGAAGTGTAATACCTTTCAATATTCCCCACCTTGAGAGGACTGTTTTCTTGTGTTTTTTTTTTCCAGGGCTTTTACTAAGTCCCTACCAAACAACATGCTAATTGTAACCTGTGTAGGTTAAGAAACAAAATGGGCCTGATTTTGCTGGACTAAAAGTTGCTTAAATCTAGTCAGTAGTACATTGTGATGTTGTTCCTAGCAAATATTTCTTGGAACACTTTCTGCCAGATGTCTGAGAGAGACAACCTTGTGTTCTGCAAAGCAGTGTTAAGATAACATTGTTAATGATACCTTATTTTTGTAGAAAGCTTTTGCGGTTTTTCACTTAATCCTGTACTGTTCTGAGATTGGGAAAGCAGATACTATCTTTAAAGATGAAGGAAACAGATAAATGAAGGTTAATTTCCTCAACCGACTGCCTCTGCAGATCCGTGGTGACGAGTCTGATGACTTTTATCTTTCCACTCTTACTGCGTCTCTCTAAAAATGAAGGACAGCCCTTTCTACATGACACCTCAACACTGTTTGTCTCTGTCTAGTGTGTCCTGCCATCCCCTTTCCTTTGCCAAGCAAACACATGGATGCCTAAGATGTGCTAGGCACAGTGCTGACTAAAATGGATATGTTGTAGTATTTGCAAATGGGCCTTAACTTGAGTTTATAGGCACAAGAAAAATAGTTTTCATGAGTGCAAAAAAATTTTCCTTCTGATAAATATTATGGAAATCTATGGTCTTCCTCCCCAACCCTTCCCCTTAGTGTATATGAAGTGGGTTTATGGTTTAAAGCAAGAAGTGGGAATGAATTTGATCGTAAGAAGTCCTTGGAGAAGTATTTGTGGAATTACGAAACTTTTTTTAAACTACATTGGAAAGTAAAAATAACCTTCATCTTGGATTGAGGTTAGACCTGAGAATTATTTATCATCTTTTTCCTTTATTATTAGTATTGCCATTTTAATCAAGATTATTCCTTCGACAATGCTAGATATTAAAAACAGTTCCAGTCTTTATATTTTCCCAGGTGATTAATTTTTGGGGCAAATGAAAAGAGGCACTAAACGCATATTATTTGGAATATTGCCTGATTTAAATGCATGTAATGTATCAAAAACAGGCTTCTTCTGTGTACATTTGCATCTAAAACATCAACTGTTTTTTTCTGCTTTGCTTGCTGCTCCAATTAGAGCGGCCTCAAACGTTAAGATTGCCTGGGTTTGATCTCTCCTTTGGAGAGATGAGAGATCTTTGGAACTAAAGCTGGAGAATGCCTAATCAGTGTAGACTGCATAACTTTGGAGATGTAAAGACATGTTTTTTTTTGTTTTGGATTTTCTTTCCCCCAACAAAGAGAGCTAAAGTATTTTCCCAAGTATATCAGTCTAGCAAACTTCAGAACTAACCCTGCCTCCAACAGAGCAACTCCTAATTACTATTTTAGTTTTGAATTTAAAAGTGAAGCCTTATTGTTTATCCTTGGAAATTATAAACTTTGTATTTTATGGAAAGACAGCATGGATTGATGTTAATAATTACTTTCATTCGCTACTGAGCCTTTTTTATTTTTTCTTTAAGGTAATCTATTGCCAGGTTTCCTGTTTCATTGAGTCTTGATAATTGCTTTTTGCACTTCCTGAATTGAGACAAGGGCATTTCCTAGAAGTACTGAATTTGTCGTTCACAATTGATTCCAAAGATCATATTTGAAATAGTTGAGATAAATATAAACCTACAAAATACAAGTTACATGAAGTTATATTTTGTTTAGATTCCTTCTCTCAATTCTGCTAAAATCAGGCATTGTAGAGAAGTGGTCCTGCTCATGAGGTAGAGACAACCATCATGGTAAACAGGGGGTTTTATGGAAAAATGCTTAAGTTTGATTCGCACAACTGTAGAGAGCAAGGTAAACAAAGAAACAAGCCCAAATTCATCATGTGGTTTGAAGAGACCTGTTGTATCATGTCTCAGGGTGGTAAGTACAGAACTGGATTGAGACAGCAGCAGTTCTATAATTATTCTTGACTCCTCTGATGGGCTCCCATTTGGCAACTGGACAAGTTGCTTTACATCTTTGTAGATTGCTTGTTAACAAGGAGCCACCTTGTTTCTCATTAAAGTTTGCCTAATATTTCCAAGTATGAAAGTGATGTGTTAAGGTCTTTCACTCTTTTATTGTAGCCCCTCTTTTGAACTTACAAAATTTGTCTAGGCTAAAACTTGGAACATTCATCTTGAATATTTTTTTTTTCCTTCAGTGTTTCTCAATTTTAATGATTACAGAATTGTATAGACTTATAACCACTCCTTATCTTGTGACTTTCCTGAAAAGTTGAATAAGGAAGAAAGGTTTAGTCTTCTGAAAAGTATTTCCTTATGAGATCTTGGCTTGCTCCATTTTCTTTTTCTAATGTATTTTGGAATTAAGCTTTTAATGATTTCTTTAGGTATGTTTAGGCTTTGTCTAATGTTATCAAGATCTTAGTGATATGAGCTTTATCTCTTTGTAGGTCAGATACTAATTTATCTGCTTAATCCTATTTTAGCCACCAAAGTCCTTGGCACTGTCAAATGGTTCAACGTCAGAAATGGATATGGATTTATAAATCGGTATGTGTGTGTGTGTGTTGCATGTTTTAAGTTTATACTTACATTGTGGCACCAGCAGTTATAAATCCCTTAGCCTTCATTAATGGCTTATATAAATTTTTTAGGTTTCTAAGCACTGTAAATATTCTCATTTCTAAGCTACTGGTTGTTAAATATTACTTAAAATACATTTCCAGGACACTAATAAATAACTTATTTCATAAAATCTAGTCATTAAGGGAAAAAAGGGGAAGATAAAATCAGAAATGGGAAGGGCTTTAGGATAAATGAGACCATATCCATAATTTCACAGATGGAGAAATGGAGTCTTATACTGGTTAAGCAGCTTTCCTAAGGTCACCCAACTAGTGAGTAATTGAGCTGGATCTTTAACCCACTTCTGGTCCAGTCCTATGTAGAAACTGTAAACTGTGGTAACTTTTAACCATACAGGAATGAGAACACAACTACAAGATGTTGGGAGTATTATGAGGTTTTTACATGATACCGGCATTTTCTTTGCTTTCCCACCCCTTCTTAAAGTTCCTCCAATTTCTTGTCTCCTTTGGTGGAGTGGGGGTGGGGGGCTGTTTTAAGTTTCAGTGTAAGGAGAGCCTAGTTCACAGCTGTGCCCTGTCCTTTTAACTGTCTTGCTTTGCTTTTGCTGGGAGGAAAATCTAAGTCTCTGATTACACACCATGTGATTCAGAAAGAGACAGAGGAAGGGGATGTTTCTGTATGTTGAGTCTATGAGCTTGGATCTAAACACTGTGGCAATGTGGAGGAGGAAGGTGGGTGGCGTGTGGAGTTAGAAATGTTTAACAAGGATTGATTTTAAGTGTCTGAATTGTGTAGAAAATAAGTGAAAATCTATGTTGTGTTTTGAGGACTTGGGATTTAAATTCATAACACATAGGTTCTTTTAAGTTTTTGCACATATGTACTACCTTTAATTGTGAGCTTTTTGTCTTTCAACAGAAATGACACCAAAGAAGATGTATTTGTACATCAGGTAAGAGGGATTATAAATACTACATTTGCTATGTGAGGAGGGGGTGTGTAATCTTCTGTCAACCCTTTCCCAAAAGTAAGTCCTATGGATTATTATTTTAATCTAAACTCTTTCTGTGATTTATTTTGCAACAAGAGCTCAGTTCCACATTTTAAGATTGGCAAATAAGTTCTTCTACCCCATCATATTAACTGTTTTCTAATAGTTTTATTTTTACAGTTGTATAAAGTGATATTTGGTTAGACCACTTTCTAATTTTTAAAGCCTTTGAGTCCTTAGCAAAAAAAAAAAGTCTGTTTCCGTTTTAGCATCCTGTTCTCCCGATGTGGTTCCTCCTTAGTGTTTGCCTGGAGCCAATCTGGCTTCTGCCTGGGTAGGTATTGGTTAAAGCTCCTCTATCAGAGCAGCTCTCAACTGAAGTAAATAGCACAGAGAAGCAAATAGTAAGATGAGAAAACTTCCAGTTCCCAGGGTAGCCCTCACTCTTGTTAAATGAGGCATGTTAAGACATGTCCAGGTCAAAAGCTGCAAATTCCCTTAGATTTACAGGAAATAGAGGAAATGGGTAAGATATGGAGCTTCTCTGCTATAGGTGCCTCAGTTTTTCTTTGCTCTATTAGCCTAGGATGTTATTTATTCTGTTATTAATATGTCCTAGACTTCCTTTATAAAATAGGTTAAGAGAAGGAATACTATCCTTAGTGTTCTCTTTGTTTATTTAGTTTTCAGTGAATTGTCTGAAATATGCGTTCTCAGAGTATAACCATAAGGAAGATAGAGCAGCAGGTACTGATGCCAGCCCATTCTCTTGCAATGCAGAAATCCAGAATACATCTGATTTTCTGTGTTTTTGTTTCCTTCTGTTTAGGTTTGTGTATGTATTAGAGTGACCGTAGGAGTTGGAGATAGTGGTATCTAGCTGTGGTTTCTATTGTTTATATTTCTGCTTGACTGGATATATCTCAGTTGTATGTAGATAATTTGAGTAGATTTATTTTGTTCAGATACAGTGACTTTTAGGGTCATAATAGTGTTGTTTATAATACTTGGAGGTTTGAGCTTAATAGACCTTTTGGGGTAAGAATTCTGAAGACTGCTAGAGTCAAGGTCCTCAGAAGTTGCTGTATTGGTGGCTGGCTTTATTAGCCTGTGAGTATATGACCCGATTCCAGCCCCTGTGAGGTTGTGTGGTGAGTCACCTCAGTGTGTTGAGGCTTGCCCAGTTTAACAGGAAAGGGGGAGCGAGTCGGCAGGGAGGGGCTGTTTTTGGAATGGCTGAATGTTCATGCTGCGTGTCTGTCCTGAACTGCCTTTTTTCCTCTATGGGTGAGGTCTCTGCTCTATTGGCTCACTATTTCTTTTCCCTCCTACTCAGAGTTAGGGGACGGGCTGGATTACGCATGCTTAATCGCTTTATAAAATAAGGTTGACCTAGTTCCATAGAAACTCAAGCCCCTTTAACTGTTTAGAGATACCAGCCAAAGAAATGGAAATGCATGGCAGGAATTATTTTCTGCCTTCATTGATTGAACAAGAGAGAGCAGCACCTATTCATAAGCAGATATTTAGGTGTAGATGTTTAATGAAGAATAGCATCTTCACTAACCTTTTAATGTATTATCAGGGAACGTAGGATTTGTTGACATAGGAATTGTGTGATGGGGGAAATGTTGAATAAATATCATATAGGTAGAGTACAGGGATATGAATTCCCCCTCCTCCACTTTCCCCATCATCCCTGGGGCTGTTACGTTTGTGACTTCAGATAAATCACTTTAACTGTTAGCCTCATGTTAACTCATCTGCAAAATGGGAGGAGAGGGGGGAGGCCAGATTATTACTAATATGTTCTGATTCTTGAGATAATTTTGTTTACTCGTCAGAAATATTTATCCCCTTGGCATTTTAATTTGTTTTTCTTTATCACTGCCTCCTTTCCTCCTCTGGAGATTCAGAGAATCTCCGAAGCTTAATGGTTTGAGGTAATTAATACATCTGATATGATCAGGTGATCAGCCTGTAGCACTAGTGTGTAGTCACTGCACACACTGCAGTTATAGAAAAAACATATTCTGATTAATCCACCTGTCAAGATGAATGGCACAAATCAAGAAAGTAATGTGGAGTATAGTTTTATGGTGCTTTCTTCTTGTTGTGTTGGAGACCCAAGTCAGTGGGAGAATGGTGGAAAAATAAGAATTGGTCAACAGTTTCTTCAAGTTCACTCTGGTGTACTTGAAAGCAGTGAAATCTGTGGCCAATATTGAAATATACATCGAATAAAATTTTCTGTTCTCTTTCCAGACTGCCATCAAGAAGAATAACCCACGGAAATATCTGCGTAGTGTAGGAGATGGAGAAACTGTAGAGTTTGATGTGGTTGAAGGAGAGAAGGTGAGAGGAAATTGTGGTTGGGTATCAAAGTGCTGGCACATAGTTTTGTTGCACAATTATCTGTCAGCGCCTTATGAATTGACATGACTTTGGAATTTTTGTACAATAGCAGGAAGTGACTTTTAAACAGAATTTTTTTTTTTTTTTTTTTTTTTAAGATGGGGTTGCCCAGGCTGGAGTGCATTGGCACGATCTTGGTTCACTGCAACTTCCACCATCCAGGTTCAAGCGATTCCTCTGCCTCAGTCTCCCTAGTAGCTGGGATTACAGACACCCACCACCACGCCCAGCTAATTTTTGTATTTTTAGTAGAGACAGGGTTTTGCCATGTTGGCCAGGCTGGTCTTGAAACCCCTGACCTTAGGTGATCCACTTGTGTCAGCCTCCCCAAGTACTGGGATTACAGGTGTGAGCCACTGCACCCAGCCAGCAGAAATATTTTTGACATTGTCATTATAAACATTCTGCAATAAAGATACTTTAATTTCTTATTTAATAAATGACCATCTCTGATTATGGAAAGAAAAGCTGACTTCTCAATTTAAAAATAACTTATATTTTTATACCAAAGGTATATATTTCGAAATGCAGATTAAAATTTAACTATCTTATGTATTAACAATATATTAAAAGTGCTTTGCAGCTGGGCATGGTGGCCCACACCTGTAATCCCAGCACTTTGGGAGGCCGAGGCAGGCGGATCTCCTGAGGTCAGGAGTTCGAGACCAGCCTGGCCAACATGGTGAAACCCGTCTCTACTAAAATTACAAAAATATCTGAGTGTGGTCGCACGCCTGTAATTCCGGCTACTCAGGAGGCTGAGGCAGGAGAATCGTTTGAACCTGGGAGGTGGAGTTTGCAGTGAACTAAGACATTGCACTCCAGCCTGGGCGACAGAGTAAAATTCTGTTTCGAAAAAAAAAACTGCTTTGGGGCAAAAGATTTATTTTATCAAAGTAAAGTTTTCAGGCCGACTTGTAAGCACTTCTGCCTACAAATAATACATGGTAAAGAATATTTTAATCTCAATAAAAGGAGATTGAAATTGAATATTAATCATTTTGTTTTCTGTTTGGCTTGGATTTTGGGAAGCTGAAGGTATCGTGATAGACCCTAAAATAGCTTTGTTCAGGCAAATTGAATCCAAGAAGTTAAGGGATTATCCTGAAGACTAGCTACAGAAGTTTCTAATACTGTTATGTATTTAATTCCGTGTCAGTAATGTCCTTTATGCTTTGTATTTAGTCTGTTATAGATGTTAGTAAAACAATATTGAGTAAGATGAAAAACACGCTGAAACTACATATAGCACAACTGCCACGGCAGCTAATCATGGCAGCTGAATTATAAATTAACTGGATGACAGGTTAACTCCCTGTATGTGCTCCTCCCACATACACATATACCATTCCATAGGTCATGTTCCTAATGGCTCTCAAACCATTGTGTTTTAAAAGAAAAACAATTTATTTGATTTGATGCAGAAATGTAAGTGATTACCTTTACCAGTGTGATCCTCAGGGTATCTTGTAAGTCTTTTAGATTTTCAAATCACTCAACAGCACATGCCGGTCTGTGAGGATCTCTGATATCCCATCCAGTTTTTAAAAAATTGTTTTGGGTTGATTTTTCTTCTGTGTGTTTTCAGAACTCGGGGTTTTACAAATTGATGTAGGGTGTGAAATACACTCTGTGAAATCTTGGTCTACATTTTTTTAACATTTTTGAAACATTTTCCATTTGTCCGTATGAGAATAAGAATTCTAAATCTGTTTAGAATTAGGAAAATAGGAAAGGCTAAAGAAGGACTACATGTGTGGAGAATATTATTACTCAAAGACCCTTTCTTCTTGTTGCTGCCAAAATGGGAAAAGTTTCACTCAGTACCTTTGTGCTGGACAGAGAATCATGTGAGCCCATGAATAGGGATTGTCCTCTTGGTACCTCCTAGACTAACATAGGTTTCAACAGATTCTAGGAAAATAACAGTATCTCAAGTCTTTCCCATCAAGGAATATTCTTCCTGGTCTAGCATTGCTTCTAGTTTGACAGTTGTATATTTGCTAATTTATGTTCTTTAAAGAGGTTACACATTGCTTTTGCGATTGACATAGCTAGACAAGAAAGCAAAACTCAGGTTGTATGAGCAAACAAGCCATACATGTTTAAATCAGGATGTGAAGTACCTTGCTCACTTTGTTTAAAACCTAGATCTGTTTTTAAAGTCACAGTGGGAATTCTTAGTGTGTTCTGCCAGTCTTATACTCTAGCAGTCCAAGGCTGTTTTTTGAGTTAGTTTATGTTCTTTTTAATTTTGAGACCATCTTTTTATTTTCTTCTTAGGGTGCAGAAGCTGCCAATGTGACTGGCCCGGATGGAGTTCCTGTGGAAGGGAGTCGTTACGCTGCAGATCGGCGCCGTTACAGACGTGGCTACTATGGAAGGCGCCGTGGCCCACCCCGGAATGTACGTTGTCTCTGTTACTTACCAGTGATTGAGAAATTGTTCATGCATGGAATTAAGTGTATATACTTGGAGCAGATAAATGCCTTGTCTTCTCCTGGAGACAAATGATTTAAGTGATTTTTATTTTTTCTTTAAAGGAAATTTTTATCTTATTTTTAAAAATGTTTATTATTGATTTCCATAGGTTTTTGGGAAACCAGTGGTGATTAGTTACATGAATAAGTTCTTTAGTGGTGATTTCTGAGATTTTGGTGTACCCATCACTGGAGCAATATACACGGTACTCTTAAGGGGAAATCTTAGCTCTCAGAATTTTTCCAGAGCCACTGGTCTCATTAGAAACTTGCCATTCAGAAGTTGTTGTATCAGTTAGGATATATTTGGCTACGAGTAATAGACATTTAATTATCTTGTAACAGGAAGACTTAAGGGAGACAGTGCTGAGGTTTTAACAAGGTTTCTCTTCATTTGTCTCTCTTTTCTGGCCAGAACCTAGTCACAGACATTCACTGGCAAAGGGGAATGGATTTCCATCATTGACTTAACCTTGTTGTTCATTCTTTGGTGCCGACACTGTTGACCTCTAAGAAAATCAAAATTTGGTTGGTGAAAGAATGCAAAATAACTTGTGAATAGGCAATAAAAGTGCAGGCCACAGAGCTATTAACTAATTTGTCTTGGTTAAGTGGCTGTTTTATTTAGCATAGCATTTTTCCATTATTTCAAAGTAAAGAAGCAATAAGTGATTCTGTGGATTTTTAGTTCTTTAAGTTGGTTTCAGTGCAGGGGAAACAGTTTCTGAGCAAATCTGGCTGGAGCTTTCTTGGGAGGCTCAGTTTATAGGAGTATTCTGAAGGCACCCAAAATTGACCCAGTATATTTGTGGCCATGAGGAACTTACTAGATTTGAATCAGTTCTTGGTGTTTCTAGAATTAGAACCAGGTATTGGCACATTGAAGAAAACTTCGAATGTTTGTCAGCACAGGATTGTGACTACCTATCTCATCCAAAGAAAAACTCATCAGAATTAAATATCTGCAGATTGAGAATTACCTATCTTTATGTTTTGATGGATGTATATCTTTCTGTTTACCTAAATGCTTTTCCTCTTTATTCTGCCATCATCACACCCTGCCCAAATTAATTCTATCAGATTCCCTAGGACTTCCCACTTGTTTCTTTGTTTTTGCTTATCTTATTTGATTTTTAATAAGCTATGAGGGGGTAGCTAGGAATGAGCTGCTGTAGCATTTCCTACATCATATTCTCTTTCAAGTTCATCAGAGTCACAGAGTGCTAAGTGTGATTATTTTGACTCCCAGGTTAATTCAAAAGTAAAAGTGGTAGAAAAACATTCAGTGAAAAATTTTTCTTAAGGGCTTTTCCCGTCCAAAACCTGAAAATTCTAAAGTCATGCGTATAAAAGATATTTAGAAACAAAATTGTTAAAACGCTTAAGAAACAAAATTGTTAACACTCTTAAAGTATACATAAATGAGCTTTTTTGTTGTAATATCTAAGTCCCAACAACTTGTTCAGTATCTCTCAAAAGAGCGTATTCAGCAGTGCTGGTGCCATTATTATGCTTTGTAAAACTCTTAAAGATTTGATTGTGTGAAATGCGAAAGAGGAAGATAAGCCCAAGAAGAAAAACAGTTTATGTTGTCTCACACTTAATATTTTGGTAAGCATTTTCTGTGCAAATAAACGTTTACATAATTGTGAATCTCATCTTTGCTAGAGGTTTTATGAAGAGTAGAATGACTTGATTTTTTTTTTTTGGCTTTTTTGGAGGGGGAGTTTGGTTGCACATGTGGACTTGTTCTGGAACGGTCCAAAGCTTAAATACACTCCTGTAAAAAAAAAATGTGTCATTATTTTGCTTTTTTTATTTATTCATTTTTAAAAACTAGTTACTTCCCATTAAAGGCATTTGCAGATCCTCTTTAAAGTAAGACTTGAAATCACATAGTCTTTGTAGGATGTTTGGTTTTTTAAAATGTAAAATGGTAGTATATGATATAATTTAAATAGAAGAAAAATATAAAATAATCAGTAATTTCCTTTGTTAATATTAATAAGGTCTATATTTAGAAACCTCCAGGATTAGGGCTTATTACCATCAAAGTATGATTAAAGCTTTACTCCTAAACATATAAAGGGAGTCATGCCATAGGTCAGTGGTTCTCAGACTTCTTGATTTTGGGATCTGTTTATATGCTTACATGATATTGAGGATTCTAGAGTTTTTGTCAATGTTTGTTTATATTAATATTATATTAGAAAATAAAATAAACTTAAAATGTTAATTGACTTAAAATAACTATATGTTCGTGAAAATAACAGTTTTTATGGAAAAAAATATTTAAATTGAAAAGAGTGGTATTGCTTTATACTTTTGCAGATCTCTGATGTATGGTTTAATAGAAGATAGCTGGATTCTCACATCTGTTTCTGCATTCAGTCTGCTGAGAGACCCCATGTCATTGTAGCCTTTGGGAGACCCCACCATATACTTCTGAGAGAATGCCTGGGAAAGGCAAATAGCATCTTAGTAATATTATGGCAATAGTTTGACCTCGCTGACCCCCTGGAAGTTTTCAGAGATCCCATCCACACTTTACAGACTGTTGTAGGAAGAATACCACTTGGGTCAAATATGTTGGTAACATCATAAAATGTATTCTTTTTTGGCTTTTCCCTGACATTGCCTCAGTGGATGGTAAATGCTGGGAGACACGCATTTGATGGAGCAAAAATTATAAACCTTACAGATACTCTTCGGGTGGTTGGTTAGCTGATACCAGTTCTAATTAGATGACTATTAAATTGATTGTAGATTGATTGCTCTTGCTTTTCTGCTTCTTGGTATTTTATCTGCACAGATCTACTCTAATCTTAATGTAGTTTATCCCAGGCAATCACATGATAATCTGGGTTAAATGCATTTTGTCTGTATAATGGAAAGGATTTTATTGCTTTGGGGAGATTTTATTTTGGTGATATTCATCCTAAATGGTGTTCTTTGGTTCTTTCCTTGCTAAAACTTCTTCTGAATCTCTGTTTCTTTGCTTCGCTAGTACGCTGGGGAGGAGGAGGAGGAAGGGAGCGGCAGCAGTGAAGGATTTGACCCCCCTGCCACTGATAGGCAGTTCTCTGGGGCCCGGAATCAGCTGCGCCGCCCCCAGTATCGCCCTCAGTACCGGCAGCGGCGGTTCCCGCCTTACCACGTGGGACAGACCTTTGACCGTCGCTCACGGGTCTTACCCCATCCCAACAGAATACAGGTAAAATTGCAACTGAGACTTCTCTTCAGCAATCCTCACCCTTCCGTCCTTCTCTGCCTCCTCTTCCTCCTCCTCCTCCAACACCAGCTGCCAGAAACCTTGCTTATGGCTTCCTGATGCTACAAAAGCTGAGGCAAGGCCTTCAGTCTGTTTTTTCAAAGCAGTCATTGCGGTAACATGTCTAAAAGCAAAACCACGTGATCCATGCCTATAATAGGGAACCCTCATGGCTAAAGTTTCTAGTTGATAGAAGAACAAAAGAATTAAGGTAACAAGACAGGTGGAATGTGTAAGAGCTTGGACTCTGAAGTCAGGCTGGATTTGAATCCTGTTTCTGCTACTTACTTGTGAGGTTTTGAGAAAACCAAGTTTTAGATTAAGTTCATCCATTAAATGGGGGCATTAAATGCCTGCACCATAGGGTTGTGATGATTAAATATAAAGGATTTAGCAAAAGATGCCTGCAGCATAAATAACGTTTATAAAGTATTGGATTTAAGTGAGACAGTGCTGATTTTTAAAGGCAACCTACCAGAATGGAGGTTGTTGATTGTTGATTCTCCTTTTTTACTGCAGAATATTAGTACAGCTGTTTTGAGTTTGTTTTGTGCTTAATAAACCTTACATCAACTTTGCAGTTCCTAGGGAACTTGGAAAACTAGGGATAGGTCATCATTTTTGTTATCAGTAGCCACAACTTTTTTCTCCTCAGTGTCCTTGGGGTTTCTTTTTTTTCCCCCCACCACTAGATGTTTTGACTGAACATTATGTTCAGTCTGTTCTTTGCTGCCCTTCTCCTGTCCCATCATGCATGACTGTGTTCTTTCTTGTTTTTTTCCTTCTACTCTTCAACAGCTGCCCCTGACAAATGTGCTAAAAATAACAAGTAGACTTACATATATGGAGAGATTGGGTACATGAGACATAGTAGCTTTAGGGCAGCACTCTGGGCTTCTAGGAAACAAGGACAGGAAAAGGCAGTGAGATTGTAATATGCACTTATTTTTAGTGTCTTAATAGTGCTTTCCTGACATACTCCTCCTTAGTGTTTGGCTTATACAACATATATCACGTTTGCTGAAAGCATGATGATTCTTTTTCATATCTTTTGAAATAAAATGTATTTCACCTTAGAAATTGAAGTTTCAGAGCAAAGTCATTCCTTAGTGCCATGTAAAACATCATATGCAGAAGCTAATTGAAAGCTGCTTTTGAACATGCATGCTTATTCCTGTAACTTAACTGCATTTAGTTGTTGACTGAATGGCTGACTTTCCTACCTGTTCCATGTCAGAAGTAAAAGTTGTCTTGATCCTTTAAACCATATTTCTTAATAATCTTTATAATATCTACTAGTTCTCTGACTAAGTAGTCTGATTAAGCCAGTCAAGAGCATCAAAAGAAAATTCCTAAAGCTCTCATCCATATAACTAAGCTACTTCAAGGTTGTCAGTGTGCTGTCTTAAAAATATATAGATGGATCTCTAGGATAGTAAAAATTACTGAGATCAAATAGAAAAGTCTTCGCCAACATTTTCTACTATTAGAACGCTATGAAATTTATTGGGCATAATAGAATAAAAAAAAGGAATATATAGGCCAGTGGTATTTGCCTTATGCACTAAGGACATAATATAGCATGATTTATTAGTGACTGAATGACTTCCATTTTTAAAGAAAATTGTTCTATAGATTTGAAAATTAAGTAGAATCGTTCACTGAGCTACTATGTACTTATTGTCTTTGAGAAAATAATTACATGATGGAGGGAAGGGAGCAACATTGTGGCATCTACCAGGTGACAGATATTTGGAATCGGTTCTTACTTTAGTTGTCTCTGTAGCCTGAGGGAAGTAGTGGTCTCCATATTTTTTGTTGTTGTCACAAATGAAGGAATTTGATTATTTTTAAAAATCAGCAACTTTTATTTTACGTGGACAAGAAGTGGTAGAACTTAATTTTAATTCATTTTGTTCTTGTCATCCAGTCTTGCTGGCAGACAAGACTTCTGCCATTATACACGTTAATGTATACATTATACATTATACATCCTTTATACACGTTAATTGCTGTTTCTCTCAGCCTTTTTTTGTGACTCAACAGTTTCTGAGGAAGAAATGGCCGAGCTTACTTAGTAAACTAAAGAGAGGCTCCTGTGATGGGGATGATGTGAGTGAAGGGGGAGAGGGTATGAGGTGAGATCTCAGGAGAGGACAGACGTGCTGGTAGACCACTGTAAAGCCTTGACCTACTGTAAATGTGATGAGAAGCCAGTAAAGGGATCTCAACAGAAAAGAAACATTTAAGAGATTATTGGACTGTTTTGTTGGGACTGGACCACAGGAGGCAAGAGTATAAAAGCAGGGAGAACAGCTGCTATAATCTTTTCAGTAGAGAGATGAACATGAGTTGTATTAGAGAAGCTGGCAGTGGAAGGTCTGATTAAATGGTTAGATTTGGAAAATGCTTTAAGCATATAGAGGTGTTGGCATTTCATGATGGATTGAGTGAGGAGTATGAGGAATGGCAGTATATTGTATGAGGAGTAAATAATACCTCTGCAGTTTTGATTTAAACAAATATGGGAATACTGAAGAAAGATTGGGTTTGGAGGGAAAGGTGAAAATTCTTTGGAGGTCTTTTTCTCATATTAAATTCAACTACAAGTGGAGGTGTTAAGTAGGCAGAAAAAATAAAGCAGAGGGAGGAGGTAGAAAGTGGCTGGAGGATGGAAGGTGTAGTCTTAGATACAGTGGTTGACAACATTTTTGGGAGTTCATTAAGTTGTATTTGAGAAGAGACCTAAATGGAGCAAGGGATCAAGTCCATCAGGTCCCAGGAAAAGCGTGAATGGGAGTCTGAAGGGGAGAAATGGAACTGTAAATAATTATTTGGAGTTATTTATTTATTTATTTATTTTATTTTATCTTTTTTTTTTTTTTTTTTTGAGACGGAGTCTCACTCTGTCACCCAGGCTGGAGTGCAGTGGCACGATCTTGGCTCACTGCAAGCTCCATCTCCTGGGTTCACGCCATTCTTCTGCCTCAGCCTCCCGAGTAGCTGGGACTACCGGCGCCCGCCACCACGCCCGGCTAATTTTTTTGTATTTTTAGTAGAGACGGGGTTTCACCGTGTTAGCCAGGATGGTCGCAATCTCCTGACCTCGTGATCCACCCGCCTTGGCCTCCCAAAGTGCTGGGATTACAGGCGTGAGCCACCGCGCCTGGCTGATTTGGAGTTATAAAACAGGATATTTAAAGCCATAGGGGCAGGATGATATTAACTATAAAGTGAGTGTAGGTGGAAATAGGATCCTAGGATCAAGTTCTGGGACACACCAACGATTAAAGATTAGGAAGATGAGGATTGTCTAGCAAAGGACAATGAGAAGGAGCAGGCAAGGAGAATGTATTTCAAGAAAGAAATGTGTTAAATGCTTGTTGATAAGTAGAGATTAAGCTGAGAGTTGATTATTAGATTTGGTAACTTGGAAGTCAGTGGTTTGGTGAAGACAAAAGTTTAAATAGAATGAACTTAAGAAACAGCAAAGGGCGGGAAGAGGAGACATATTCCCCATTGAGGTTTCTGTAGTAGTGGTCATGGTGTTTGGTTTTTCTTTAGTATGTATGTCTGTAAAGAAATGGGGTAGTAGCTGGAAGAAGATAAGGGATCAGAGCAAGATTTTTGCTTGATTTGCTTTGCTTTTTACAATGCAGAGTTACCCCTGGTCTCTCCTTTATCCCTTATCTCACCAACAACTTCTAAAGCCATTAAATGGCCAGGTCAAGGTAGGCATGTGTGTTTGCCATAAACCCACATATATATATACACACATACATATGTAACATTGTGTGTGTGTGTGTTCCATAGTTCTGTCTACTGAAAGGTCCTGAAAGCAGTGATACCTTAGTAACAGCATTGAGCATACCTGTCCCCCAATTTTTTGTTTTTAAATAACATTCTCAAACAAAAAGAATTCCCTTTGCAGAAATGGCTGATTTCAGAGCTGGGACAGAGAAAGTACAATATGAGCCTGGAACATCTTGTTGTGCCAGAAAACGAAGAAGTACTCAAAGAATGTTGGAAACACATCAAAAGGATATGAGCCAGCTTGAAGGGGTTCCCATTGGCCAGTAATGATAGTAACAGATTACAACTCATTGAATAAAATAGAAAACCATGAGTCCATACAAATATAAATAAATAAACCAATATATTGAAAAATTTGATAAGGAATAGTATATTTATGCACTTTGTAAGTACTTCCTCACAAAGTACTCATTAATTACAAAGAAGGAAAGAGTCAACTTACAGTGGGGGACTCTGGTGGCAGATACCACCTTAACCACTTATCAAAGTGAACATTATCAGTAATGGCACACATTGAAACTATATGCCACCTGACCGGATGCAGTGAGGAGAATGCAGTGTCACTTTTGTGACATCCCCTGGGGATGCAAAAACAGTATCTAATCATTAGTGAACACCAATAACCCAAGTTGAGGGATATTTTACAAAATAACTGGTTTGTAATCTTTAAAGAAGCATCAAGGTCCTGAAAACCAACGTGGTGTCTCACGCCTATTATCCCAGCACTTTGGAAGTCTGAGGCGGGTAGGTCACGAGGTCAAGAGATTGAGACCATCCTGGCCAACATGGTGAAACCCCGTCTCTACTAAAAATACAAAACATTAGCTGGGCATGGTGGCACATGCCTGTAGTCCCAGCTACTTGGGAGGCTGAGGCAGGAGAATCGCTTGAACCAGGGAGGCGGAGGTTGCAGTGAGTTGAGATCGTGCCACGGCACTCCACCCTGGCGACAGAGCGAGACTCCATCTCAAATAAATAAATAAAAAAAAATTGCTGCAAACAAAAAGATATAACTTACTTCAGTGCATAATTCTAAATGGTGTTTTTGCTATAAAGGGCATCATTGGGACAAATGGTGAAACTTGAATGAGAGCTGAGAATTACAGGTAACTTCTCTGTAACTTTGTGCTTATTTCAAAATTTTAAAAAATTGAAAAGTATGGGTGCTATTTCACTGGGTATATATGCTTAGATGGAAATGATAGAAAAGGTGAAAACATAGTGAAGGGATAGCATTAATATGCTGTGTCTAGTTGATGAGAATAGAAAGGCTGTTGGTTTCAGATATGAACTTGGACCACTTATCCAGGGTAATGGGAGAGAAGAAAATTCTAATTTAAATACAGGGAGCTGGGTAGATTTGCTAATGAGAATGTGGAAATTGTCTTCTGACTGTTTCTCTTTTCGTGATGAAATATGAAGGACAGTATTTGGCTCTTAGGGGGAGGAAGGGATGTTTTGAGAAAAGAAAAGAAAGTTGAGATATGGCTGTATGGTAAAGAATTGCAGACATTGTTGGTGGGTTTTTTTGGTTTTTTTCAGTTGTTCTTTCTTTCCCTTAGAAGTTGTACAATAAGTTAATTTTATTCCACTGGCTTAAAGTAAGTTTGTCGTAAAGAAAAATAAAAGAGTATTTTATTTAAAGAGATGAATGAAATGTATCCGATTTCAAAATGTTAAATTGATATGCGAAAATAAAGTTAGGTGCTCTGGGACTAAGCAAATGAGTGTTCTAGTCAGACTAGGTTTGTCTTCCTTTTCAGTCATTCACGAAGATTTACTCATAAATAGTTTGTGTTACAGCTGAGAGTGCCTAGTTTTGTAATGAAGCATTTTGTTTTTTACTTCTAAAAAAAATTCTGAACATAGCTGTATGCACTGTATCTTATCCCCTGTGCCGTGACACTCACTGTCAGCTCTCATTCCCTCTCCAGGCTGGTGAGATTGGAGAGATGAAGGATGGAGTCCCGGAGGGAGCACAACTTCAGGGACCGGTTCATCGAAATCCAACTTACCGCCCAAGGTACCGTAGGTATGTCGCATTTTCCACTAATGGCCAGTTACAGGACTTGTGTGCTCAGTGGTAGAATGAGGACTGTGTGGTTCTGTTTTGTGGATTTATTATATATCTAGAAGATGTGAATGCTTTCACTACATGCCAGAGTTTTCAGGTGCTGGTGTGACATTTCCCACCTACTTAATACTAGAATTTTTAGTTATCTCTGCACCAAAGCATCATTTTGTATTCTGGAATTATAATAAGATGTAAATTAATACTTAATTTTTATAAAAATAAATCAGATAAATTATTGGTGGGCAATTCCATGGTAATGCTGCAAATGGAGGAAGAATTGAGTGTCAGAGGGTATTTGGGATAGTGAGTATTAATCACTGAGGCAGTCCAGTAGAGGGGTTATATCAGGGTATGATCAAATCGCCTGAATTTATCTTCCTACTCTGCAACTCATTAGATGTATGTTCTTGGACTGCATTCCAGCCTGTGCAACAGAGTGAGACCCTGTCTGAAAACAAAGAGATATTCTATAGTTGGGGATTAAAGGTACTAATGCAGCTAAGATAATTAGTGTGGTACCTGATAAAGTAAAGGCCTCGATATGTATTAGATATTATTACCACCATTGAGGTTAATATTCGTGAATGCTGGGTTATTGTATTTGTGCTTTATTCCTTTTGAAGACTGAATTAGGCTAGACTCCCTCCATACGATCCCTTTGAAGCTTTTTATAATATAAGCCTGCCCATTCTTTTATCTTACCCTTTGTGGTAAGTGGAAAAACTACAACTTCCTTCCTAAATGATGTTTATGCTACCTTGAAATTTGTCAGTATGGCTTTATTGAAGGATAAAAAGTATATTATATTGGGAGAGGATTCTACCAATATAATTGTAAAAGGATTGTATCCTTTTTCTTCACAAGATTCCCTCCAGCTTTAGGCATAATCACTAATGATTAAGTACTAAGGACTTTCAAAATAAAAGAGATGGCATAGAAATGTCTTACTGGAACAAAAAGGATTCAGTAGCTTGCGTGAGGCTCAGCTTTGTCAGTCCCTGGCTATGTGATCTCGGGAAGTCATATTTGACCTTTTTTAACCTATAAAAGCAGCACTTTTATGTAGCTCAGCCATATATTTTGTCGTCTAAACCTTTTGGTTTTCTTGTTATAAATCTCATCCACAGAATTACCATTCAAATTAAATATTTAATTTTAAAACCGACTAGCACAGGCTCTGGCACATAATAATATTTCTTCTCATGTTTAATTCCCTTAGTCTCTGCTAAATTCTATTCATGGAAGGCAGATACCAGACTACTCTTCTTTTCTTTTTTAATTTTCCTATTCTTAGTGCTTATCAAAGGGCCTGATAGGAACAGAGTATGTGTTCGGTATATGTATGTTCCTTACAAATATGTATTCAAATGAAAGGGGAAAATGATGGAAAATTAAGATTTTTTTTTTCATGAAACCTGTATTCCATTTGTTGCATTGACCTGTGAATAATTCTAGCAATAAGTACTCATCACTTGAATTTTTTGTTTTTTTTTTTTTTTTTTTGAGATGGAGTCTCCCTCTGTCACCCAGGCTGGAGTGCAGTGCCAATCTTGAGTTGCTACAACCTCTGCCTCATGGATTCAAGCGATTCTTATGCCTCAGCCTCCCAAGTAGCTGGGATTACAGGCATGTGCCACCACGCCTGGCTAATGTTTGTATTTTTAGTAGAGATGGAGTTTCACCATGTTGGCCAGGCTGGTCTTGAACTCCTGACCTCAAGTGATCCGCCTGCCTCAGCCTCCCGAAGTGCTGGGATTACAGGGGTGAACCATCATGCCTGGCCCTGATCACTTGACTTTTTAATTTTTAAAAATAAATAAAACCTTATTTTCTGGAAAAGCCCTGTCCCGTTGGCACTTGTTCTATTTTCTTCTGTGTTCCCTACAGCAGGGGACCTCCTCGCCCACGACCTGCCCCAGCAGTTGGAGAGGCTGAAGATAAAGAAAATCAGCAAGCCACCAGTGGTCCAAACCAGCAGTCTGTTCGCCGTGGATACCGGCGTCCCTACAATTACCGGCGTCGCCCGCGTCCTCCTAACGCTCCTTCACAAGATGGCAAAGAGGTAAATCCAACCAATCAGGGCGGATGTTGCCAGATTGTCTTTAATCATGTCAGACTTTAGCATTCTAAAAGAGGTTTTATCACATGATAACCTGACACTTAACAAATACAAAAACATTTTGCTCAAAATCCGTATATATAGGGTATGCCTTGCACATAACACAGACCACATATGCGAATCCAGTTAACATTCTCTGAAAGAATGACCCATACTAATGGGGATTCAGAGCTAAAACATTTAGGGTTCTTCAAAGAGGAGTGGCATTTATTGAGAGGAAGCTGCCTCTAAGCATGAGTTAAAAGCAGTTGTATATCACAGACTTTATGGAGAGTAGTGGTATTTAGTTGCCGTTTGTAAGCTGTTCTTCTATGGTACTAATTTTGTTTTGCTTTGTTTTTTGTTTTTGTGGGGTTTTGGTTTCATTTTGTTTTGGTAGAGATGCCAGGGACTGAATATGGTACTAATTTGTGACTCATACATAAGAGTAGTTAAATTTTTGCATGCTAATTTTCCTTCACAGGAAAATTCAAACTTTTAAGAACTTTCAGTCTTGAACTTTCCACTGCCATCTGACTTTTATCTGATTTATGGCTTTGTTTTGCATTTTAGGCCAAGGCAGGTGAAGCACCAACTGAGAACCCTGCTCCACCCACCCAGCAGATCAGTGCTGAGTAACACCAGGCTCCCCAGGCACCTTCACCATCGGCAGGTAAAAGCTGGGGCAGCCCAGTCTTGAGTTGGTATTTTCTTTTTAGTATCACTGGTTTCTCAACAAGAGTACAAATTAGTGTAAACTAGTTCTGCAGTTCATCTGTGCCAACCCCTTGTCTCCATTGGGATTCTGTGGAAAAAGTGATTTGGTGGTTAAATATTTCTGGGATTGACCTCATTTTGATAAGCTTTGGTGAGGGTATAAGCATTCAGACAGAGTTGATGATACTCAACTTCTTTTTTCTAGACAGGCAGGTTTTTAACTACTAGTACCACTTAGGGAAACTGATGCTAAAAGTCCCTAACAAAGGCCTGGTTTTAGTAATTAGAAACAGTTTCAGAACCTGTTTAGTAATCAGAAACAGTAGAATAAACTAAAGGATTTTTTTTCCTTCCCTTTTTCTTTGATAATCAACTTTATTTATATTTACTAGGGTCGTTGCAAGGATTATTAAGTGAAATAACAGGAAGTGTTTACAATAGGGTATGGTAAAGAATAACCTCTCATAAAAGGATAGCTTTTTATTTTCTTGTCATTTTCTACTTTTTTCTGTCTTTTAAAGGTCTTGGACATTTTATTTACGTAGAATTATAGCTAGAAAGATCAACTCAATTATAAATTCTGGGTTTTTTTTTTTTTTAACCTATAACCCTTTTAACTGAGACTTTAGTTCTTATTCTTCTTGGTTATCACCCTTTCCATTAGCTTTTAGTTAAGAGAGGTTGTAAACTCAGTGTCAATGCTATTTTTCAAAAATTGTTAAAATTTCATAAATGAAGTTTTGGGATTATTATAAGTTCTTGTGTCTTAAGGCCATCTGCTTTTATATCCAGTGATGTGGGATTTTAATCAGCCATTAATTAGGTAAGTAAGCATTCGCTATGAGGACAATATTCTGTTTTATCTTGGGTAGCATGGGCAGTTTGTCACAGAAATAAGTTCCCTATTCATACTTGGAATTAACTGATTCAGAGCAACATATTAATCATATAAAAATGGCCATACCCTTTTATGGCATAACATTATTTCTAGGTATTGTTTCTAAGGAAATAATTTTAAATATTGGGAAAAAATATTTTTACAATTTACAATCTGTCTGACATTTGGTAAATTGCTAATTGTGGTATATTCATATGAGAAGATAGGGTGCAGCCACTAAAATGATTTTGAGTATTTTTCATTAGTAATGGTAATTTTCTTTTATACAATTTTATAAAATTTTTACTCTTATGTACTGACTTCTGGTTTATAAAAATACTTTATTAAAAAGTGAGAGTTTCCATTTAATTAATATATAGCTTAGAGATCTATGCAAGATGTGATTGTATTTAGAGCATTTGAAGTACTCTTTTTCTAGTTATATGAAAAGCAGATAATTTCTGCTTTTTTATTCTTTAACTCATGGTTACTTTGTCACTCTTTATAAGTTTGATTTTAATTTTTCCCAGGTGACCTAAAGAATTAGTGACCATTCAGAAATAAAGCAAAAAGCAGGCCACAACCTTACCAACACCAAAGAAACATCCAAGCAATAAAGTGGAAGACTAACCAAGATTTGGACATTGGAATGTTTACTGTTATTCTTTAAGAAACAACTACAAAAAGAAAATGTCAACAAATTTTTCCAGCAAGCTGAGAACCTGGGAATTCCTGCACAGAAGACAAGAGAGCAGCCTCCCCAGTTTCAGCAACCGCTAGGTTTATATTTTTTTTCCTGGTTTTTACTGTTTTGGTAATATATATATTGAAACAAGAAATATTAATACCACATGGGGAGAACCCCAACCAAAGAAATCTGAAATATATAGTAAATGCTTTTTTTTCCGTTTTTGTTCATTTTGGATGCTGGTGCTAAACCTCCAAGTGTCATGATTTGAAAAAAAAAAAAAAATTTATGTCCTTCTTATTTATTTCTAGGATGAGGGGAGGATAACATTTTTGCTTTCTTATGTGACTCCCTTTGAAAATGTGCATCAAGAAATTCCTCAAAAATAAAATTTTTACCCTTCAGAGGACAGAATGTTTAATGGGAGTGTATTTTTGCCGACCTTAGCGTGTGTTTGTCTTCTCCACCACTTCATTTACTTGACTTGATTAATAGTAAATTCAAAGCCAAATGTAAAGTTAAATTAATGCTATTTCACAAATTTAGGGATATAAGCTTGAGATGATAAACAATTGGATTCCTGTTGAAATGTACAGCTGGAAATTGCCAAGTTCATGTCTGAGTTCAGTAGTAGGCATGAATTATTTGGTACTGTCTCTTTTTGAGTAATCTTCATTCAGTGAGGTGACGTGATGACCTTTAGATGAATGAAGGAGTTAATAGTTCTAACATCCTTCAACTTCCAACCTGAGGTTTTTACCACTCACTGCTGTGTTGTAGGTACACAAGGGAGCTCTTTACAACTACATTTCTCCCCCCTCCCAGCCACGGTGCCCCTAAGTTGAGAAAAACTATCGCAGCTGTCAGTGCCGTATAGTTACTTTTCAGATCTGCTGCAGCAGTACATATTGAGTCTAGGTTTGTGCTAAACATTATTCTAGTGGCTAGGATGGAACAAACCAACAAAATACCATTGTTTCAATGACCAGGTACATACAGAAAATAAACAAATATGGAATTTAATTTAGATGGCAGTAAGTGCTATTAAGAAACATAAAACATGGTAGGAGGATAGGGACTGGCATAATCATAGGGGTATGTTGATTTTAAATAGTGGGGAGGGTCTCCTATTTAAATGGAGTCCTAAGGTGAGGGATCATTAAACATTTGAGTATCTAAAGGGAAGAACACTGTAGGTGGAGGGAGCATTCTTGGCCTAATAAATGGCAAGCAGGTGAATGTGAACTGTTCAAGAACCTTGTATTATCTTGCAAGTTAAAAGGGTTGGTAAAAATTGGTAATAGGCCAAGGCAAAAAAAATCAACTATTTTATTCTATTAAAAAAGGCTCCTATCTTGGTTCCAGTTTCCTCCAGGCAACCAGTTAGCATATCTTAAAAATACATCCATTTCACATATTTCATGTGTGTGAGTCTGTGTGTGTGTGTGTGTGTGTGTGTGTGTGTGTATGTGTGTGTGTGATTGGCCGACTAATGCAAATTTGAGAAGAGAAAATGAGCTTAAATTGTGCTTATGTTAACAACTTAAAAACAATCATTCGACATATCCATGTTTAAAATTCTGTGGATAGTTCAAGTATACTATTTAGCCAGTCTTCTTTTTCCTAACTTCCCCTTCTCTGTTCCTGCTCACTTTAAAGCTATTCTAGTATAGAATATTTCAAACATACTTTAAAAAAATTTTTTTAAATGTACCATATGCTTTTTGGCACTGATTTTCTTTTTCACGTAATATTTTTCCCATTATCAACATGTGTAGGGTCCTCTCATCATTTGTACTGACTATATAATATTCCATTACATAGCTATCCATAATTGCACTAGCCTTCTATGATGGGATATTGAGGGTATCTTAATTGCCATTGCAAACATTTTGCCTGATATAATCCCAACATCCTTACTTCTAAATACTATTGTCTGTTTCAGGATGGTAGCTATTCTATTTCTGGGAAAAAAAAAAAAATGGAACGATGAATGCAGAGTTGGGGAAAACACTGGTTGTAGGTACGGAAATAACTCAAATTGGATATGACGTGAGGATGGGTCAAAAGTATGTTATTTTCCTGGTGAGGGACCTTGGATTGCTTTATCAAGAAGCACAGGCTACCAGGTGAGACCACAGCCAGAAATTAACTAGAAGGCTATCTGTCATACGGCAATCACAACTTAACTCTGTGGTTGTTCATATTTGATGGCACTGCACCTATCAGAAGATAGCACTACGCAAATCAGTATTTGCCTCTTAACTATGTGTCAAGGGTGATGGGTGCTTTCAGATCACAAGTAAGTCAGCTGTAACTGTTAAAAGGGCTCTTGTGTTTATTGCAAAGATGCAAGTTTTGAAAGCTTTTTGCTCTTCATGGAGTGGATAAATGTGTTTATAAAGACTAATGTTTTGAGATTTTAAAGATTTTAGAGCTAAATTAGATTGAAGCTAGTTTCAGTTAAAAAATGGAAAAGAATCTCAAGATAGATTGTGTATATTATGGCATAAGCATTTTGTTTAGTAAGAAAAAGTCTAGAAAGGATACAGGTGCTGATATAAATCTCTGGCAATGTGATCTTGTGCAGTAGCAGAAATAAGAATTCATCAGCTTTGTGATTTTCCCAAAATGCTTTGTGAAAGCATTTCATTTTAACTGATGAGCTAGCTCCAGAATCACCCAGGCTTTCAGAATGGGGATGGTAAGCTCTAATGAATGATACACACTGGTCAAATAACACAGGGAGCTTAGTTTGCAGATCCCTCCCTATGCCTCTAGTTTGGACAGTATTCTAGTAAAAGGGGTATAGAATAGAGGCATCTGATAAAAGAGACTAGAAATCACCACTTTGTTATTGCCACAGTATTGTTCTTTTATGTATTGATCTCATTGTCAAATTCATGAAGGCTTGCACATAAGGTTCCAGGCAACGCCTGTGCGTGTCACATGGACTTGGCACCACTGGTGAAAACTCCCTCTTATCAGTTGAGAACAGAATTTCCCGAGTAATAAAAATTGTGGGAAGAATTTGTGTGTGTGTGTGTGTGTGTGTGTGTGTGTGTGTGTTGTTATTTTAAAAAGTTCCTAAGATGTTTTCCAGAATGGCTGTTAAGGGCCAAATTGTGTCCCCCTAAAACTCAAATGTTGAAGTCCTAACCTCCAGTACCTCAGAATGTAACCATATTGGGAGATAAGTTGTTTTAAGGGGTAATAGATGAGTTTAAAGTAAGTCCATTTTAGGGTGAGGTCTAATCCAATATGACTGGTGTCCTTGTGAGAAGCAACGCCAGAAGCATGCGTGCACAGGGGGTGAGCATGTGAAGAAGCTGCAAGAGGAAGGCCATCTGTGAGCCACGGAGAGGCCTCAGTGAACCAAACCTGCCAGCATCTTGATCTTGATCTTGGACTTCCAACCTCCAGATCTGAGAAAAGGAAATTCTTTTGTGTAAGCCACTCATCTGTGGTATTTTGTTATGGCAGCCCTAGCAAACTACTACAGAGGCTATGTCACTTTACGTTCATGGCAGCAGCGTATAAGACCTGATTTCTTAACATCTTTATCAGCATTTGGTATTGTTACCGTTATGTAACTTTCATAGGTGAGGTGATACTTATTGTGGCTTTAATTTGCATTTCCCTAATAGCTAATGACGTTGAATATATTTTCATGTGCTTATTTACCATCTCTATATCATCTTTGGTGAAATGTCTTTTCATGTCTTTTATCAATTTTCTGATTGGGCTGTTTGGTTTTTTTATTACTGTTTGAATTTTGGGAGTTCTTTACGTAATCTAGATACGAGTTCTTTGTCAAGGATGTGGTTTGTAAACATTTTTCTCCCAGTTTGTAGCTTGTCTTGACTTTTTTTTTTTTTTTTTTGAGACAGAGTCTTGCTTTGTCGCCAGGCTGGAGTACAGTGGCTCAATCTCGGCTCACTGTGGCCTCCGCCTGCCAGGTTCAAGCAATTTCCTGCCTCAGCCTCCCATAGCTGGGATTACAGGCACATTTCACCACGCCTGGCTAATTTTTGTATTTTTAGTAGACACTGGGTTTCACCATATTGGCCTGGGTGGTCTCTCTCTTTTGAACTTGTGATCCACCCACCTTGGCCTCCCAAAATGCTGGAGATTACAGGTGTGAGAACCATGCCCGGTCGCCTTTACCCTTTTAACAGTGTCTTGTGCAGAACAAAAGTTTTTAATTTTGGTGAACTCCAGTTTATTGTTTTTTTTTTTTTTTCCTTTATTGATTGTGCTTTTGGTGTTATTTATATCTAAGAACTCTTTAGCCTCGGTCTTAAACATATTCTTCCATGTTTTTCTCCATCTTTGTGTCTAAGATAGGAAGTTTAAGTTGTTTTCACCTGTGTCTGTCTAGTTGTCCCAGCACCATTTGTTGAAAACACTTTCTTCGTTGAATAGCTTTTCTATACCATTGCCAAAATCCAGTTGGCTCTGCTTGTGTGGGTGTTTTTCTAGGGTCTCTATTCTGTTCCACTGGTCTTGTTTGTTATCTCTCTGCCAATAACACATTGCCATAATTACATAAATCTTAATATCAGATAGAGTGATTCTTCCCACTTTATTCATTTTCACAATTGTTTTAGCTATTCTAGTTCTTTTGCCTTCCTGTGTACATTCTAGAATTAGCTAATCTGTTTCTAAAAAAAAAAACCTTGCTCGGACTTTGATACAGAATGTGTTAAGCCCTTGATTAGTCTGGAGAGAATTGATGTTGAGTCTTCCAATCCATGAACACGTACATCTCTCTATTTATTCAAATCTTTGATTTCTTTCATCTGCATTTTGCTTTTCAGCATATAAGTTCTGTACATATTTAATTAGACTTATACCCAAGTATTTCATTTTTAGTGATTGCAAGTGGTACTATAAGCTTTCATTGTTCATAACTAGTGTATAGAAATAGAATGGATTTGTATATGCTGACCTTTTATGCTACAAATTCACTGAACTTATAGTTTTAGGAAATGTTTTGGTAGATTATGTTATCTGCAAGTGGGTACAGTTTTATTTTTTCCTTTCTAATCTGTATGCCATTTATTCATTTATTTTCTGTTCTTTATTTTTATTTTTTATTTATTTATTTATTTTGAGATGGAGTCTCGCTCTGTCACCCGGGCTGGGGTGCAGTGGCGCGATCTCGGCTCACTGCAAGCTCCACCTCCCGGGTTCACGCCATTCTCCTGCCTCAGCCTCCCGAATAGCTGGGACTACCGGCGCCCGCCACCACGCCCGGCTAATTTTTTTGTATTTTTAGTAGAGACGGGGTTTCACCGTGTTAGCCAGGATGGTCTCAATCTCCTGACCTCGTGATCCACCTGCCTCAGCCTCCCAAAGTGCTGGGATTACAGGCATGAGCCACTGCGCCTGGCCTATTTTCTGTTCTTTCTGTGCTGACTGGTGAGGACATTCAGTGTTATATTAACTGAGAATAGTAGAGTGGATATTCTTGCCTTTTTCCCAACATTAGGGAGAAAGCATTCAGCCTTTCACCATTAAGTATCACGTTAGCTGTAGATATTTTTGTAGATCTTCTTTATCAGGTTCAGGAAGATCCTGTCTGTTTTCTAGTTTGCTGAGAGTTTTTATCATGGATGAGTATTGGATTTTGGCAAATGCTTTTCCTGCTTCAGTTGATATGATCGTATGATTTTTCCTTTTTAGCTTGTTAATATGGTGGGTTATACGGATTTTTAAATATTGAACCAGCCTTGCATTCCCTGAATAAATGCACTTGGTCATGTTGTATAATGTTAAATATATTATTGGATTTAACTTGCTAATATTTTATTGAAGTTTTGTACTCCTCTGTGCATGAGGGATATTGGTGTGTAGTTTTTCTTTTTTCTGTACTGTCTTTGTCTGGTTTTGGTATCACAGTTAACATTAGCCTTATAAAATGAGATGGAAAGTGTTCCTTCCTCTTCTATTTTTTGGAAGAGATTATGTATAATTGATGTTAAATTTTCTTTAAATGTTTGGTAGCATCTGAGCATAGATGATTTTTTTGAGAATTTTTAAACTACAAATTTAACAATTATAGGTCTATTCAAATTATCTATTTTATATTGGGTGAGTTTTGGTAGTTTATGCTTTTTAAGAAATTCATTGCCTCTAAATTATTACCACATTTGTGTATGAAGAGTTATAATGATTTTTTAGATTTTCTTTTTATGTCTTTGGGGATGGTAGTAAAATCTCTGTTTCACTACTGATGTTTGTAATTTGCATCATTTTTTTCTTTGTCAGTCTCACAAGAGGTTTTCAATTTCATCAAAATTTTCGAAGAACCAGCTTTTTGTTTCATTGATTTTTCTCTGGTTTTCTGTTTTGCACTTTATTGACATCTGCTCTTTATTATTTCTGTTTTCCTGCTTGCTTTAGGTTTATTATGTTCTTTTTCTGATTCTTAAGATTGGAGCTCAGATTATTTATTTTTTACTTTTTTCCTATTCTAATATAAACACTTATGCTATAAATTTCCTTCTCAGCACGGCATTCATTGTGCCCACAGATTTCAAATGTTGTATTCATATTTTCCTACAGTTTAATGTATTTTAAAATTTATCTTGAAACGTCTTCATTGACCCATTAAGAAGTATGGTGTTTAATTTCCAATGCTTGTTGGTTTTTCTGTTATTCTGGCATTAATTTCTAGTTTTATTTCATCATAATCAGGGAACACACACAGTATCATTTTGATTATTTTAATTTGTTGAGTTTTATTTGGTTTATGGTCCAGGATATGGTCTGTCTTAGTGAATGTTCCATGGGCTCTAAAAAATAATTCTGCTATTGTTTAGTGGTTTTGGTGATATTATTCTTTATCCTTGCACCAATAGAAAGACCATCTAATCATGTAGTTTCCGCTCTGTGAACATGATAACTGCTGAGTTTTGGGAGAGACAAGGGAACCTGGGGCCATATGCTGACTGAGGTTGCCAAAAGGCGTGGTTTGAACCAGCCAATTAAAGCACCTCCCCCATTTTGAAACTTGCCTTGCGGACTCAAGTAGATCTAACCAAAACCTGTCTTGACTACGCCAGAAGTCAGAGAAATTGGGTGGGGCAAAGTGAAAGATTATAAAAATTTTGTGAAAAATGTTGAGAAGCATGGTATGAAGTTATCTTTAAAGTATCTTGCATAAATGAACAACACATTAAATACCAATGTTCTCGACATTGTTTTAGGCCTCCACAATAATCCTTGCTAGTCACTTTTGTTGCCATTTAGGAAATGAGAACATTGTGGATGCTGGTTACACAAATGTATTATAAGACTGAAATTCACAGAAAGTAGGCTAGATGGAGAACAAGCTCGGGAGTTACAAGATCTAGGTTCAGGTCTAAAGCCCTCATCATCTATAACCTCAGGCTGCTCACTCAAGAACGTGATTTCAACATATTTGAAAGGAAAAATGTAGTTTTCAACTAAAGGTAAAGTGGAAGACATTTCAGATTATCCCAGCTCTCCCTCAAATAGAATATGCCATTGTCTTTTTGTGGATGGCTCTGTCCTGGTCTCGTCTAGGGATTATGTTTCACTGCCTGAGACATGTAATCTATACCTCTACATAATTGCAGGGCAAAGGATAGTGGAGGTTTCAGCCAATGTAGAGTAATCCAAGTGTGTGCCAATAACATTGTATCATAAGTATAGCCAACCAAAATAGGTAAGAGAGAAGCTAAACAAAGATCAAATACCTTGCTCGTTCTGGTCATTTAGTTTGTATTTAGAAAAATGTATTTAAACTGTGATATTATATCGTTTTTGACAAGTACAGTTTGAGATAACCCTGATGATGTTGTGAAAGTAAAGTATGCTGATAATGGCTTTCCTTATTATTATTATTCCTGAAGTCATTTTCTTGACAGACTCAGAACTTTCAGACCCTTTCCTCCTACTTTCTCTGCTTAGTCCTTCTCCTTTTTCTTTTTAAGGTTAAATTTTAAGGTTAAATGACTGCTGATGGCGTGTGCAATTGTTAATCATTTCCATCATCCCCAACAAGCAGCATTTGATAGGTATTGAGACCTTCCTTTATGAAGTTCGTTGTAGTTGGGAAGGTTTTGATGGTTAATTTTGTGTGTCAACTTGACTGGCCACAGGATACCCAGATTAAACATTATTTTGAGGTGTGCCTGTGAGAGTGTTTCCAGAAGAGATTAGCATTTGAACCTGTGGATTCAGTAAAGTGATTGTCCTTCACAGTGTGTGTGGGCATCACCTAATCCATTGAAGCCATGAATAGAGCAAAAGGCAGATGAAGGAGGAATTTGCCCCTTTTTCCCTGCCTCATCACTTGAACTGGAACATGTCATCTCATCTTCTCTTGCCTGAGACTGGTATTTACACCACTGGGTCCTCTGACTCTCAGGCCTTTGGACTCAGACTGAATTAAACCACTGGCATCTCTGGAACTCCAGCTTACGGACAGCAAGCAGTTCTCAGCCTCTATAATGAGCCAATTCCTTATAATAAATCTTTTATATACATCATATATATACATCATATATACACACATCATATATATACATATATATACATCGTATATACATCATATATATGAGATTTATATATATATATATCTCATATATATATATATGCTACTGGTTCTGATTCTCTGGAGAAACCTGACTAATAGAGATTTTGGTATTGAGAGTGCTTCTAGAGGAATAGAATTTTAAGGATGAGTTTTCAGAATTGCTTCCGGAGTTCCCAGAATTGACTCTCTAACCTGATTAGATTTAAAGATGTTAATGACTACTTCCAGTAATAAATAAAGCATTGATAGTGTATGGCATGAACTGTTTATGGAGATATGCAAAGTTTCTCCACTGGGTACTCCTAGTCCATCACTTACAAGGAAGCAAGGAGCTAATTGACTATGTATATGATACTTTCAATTATTTTTGGAAAACTAAGGAAAATAATGATGTTAGTTGGTTGTTCCTATGTTGCTAGACAGAGTAGTGAAAGAAAAGGATGAGCTCAGGGATACAAAATCTCAGCTTAGGCACTACATAACTGTCTCAAGAGCTTCTATGTTTGACCTGAAGGGGACTCTTACCTCCTGTAGCTGTACGGCTGAAATTGCTGAAAATCAAAGGCAGAACCTCATCCTGTGACTGGCCGAGTACACTGCAAGTTGAATTCCCAGCTTTGCATGGTATGTTGTATTGAAGTGAGGGCATTAAATGAAAAAGCATGGGATCCTATACATTGGGACGTGGCTGTGTGGCAAGACCCTGATGAAGCTGGGGACATTGAGTCCCTCATTCTTACAGCATTCTTTACAAGTAGAAGAGGTCTTCCTAGCCCCCACAGAAGTGGTCCCCTCAACTCCAGAAGCAGCAGCCTCCCCATGCTCAATACAGTGGCACCCTCACCCCCAGTGGTATTAACCCTGAATTGCCTGAGAAAATAGTAATTGCCTTCCCTGAGACAGTGGCCTAGTGAAACAATGCTGATTCTCGGGACCCACCCTCAACACCCTTATTTTCTTCTAGACCTACAACTAGACTCAAGTCCCAGCAGGCCCCTAAGGGTGAGGTAGAAAGTATGACCCATGAGGAGGTGCACTACACTCCAAATGAGCTACTTGAGTTTTCTAATTCATACACACAGAAATCCAGGAGAGATGTATGGGAATGGATAATAAGAGTGTAGGGTGATAACGGAAGGAACATAAAATTGGATCAAGCTGAATTTATTGACATGGGCTCACTAAGCAGAGTTTCTGCATTTAATGTTGCAGCTCAACTCAAGGAGTTAGAATGAGCTCTAACAATTAATTTGATTGTTTGGCTAAAACATTAATCAAAAGGTGGTTCACCGTGAATGAATTGGAAATACCAAAAATGCCTTGGTTTAATGTAGAGGAAGAGATCCAAAGGCATAGGGATATTAGAATGTTAGAGTGAATTAGTCATTTAAGACATTCTCACACTGAGAAGTACAGAAGACATATCTTTCAGCAATACTGGAACAAATAAATTTGTGAAGTAAGTTCTGGCATCTTTGAAGAGTTCTCTGATTGCTCTACTCTCCATACGCCAGACCTCATATTGGGAACCGCAGTCACTGAATTGGGAAACCTAAATGCAGGAGGAGTAATTGGATCTTGGGGTAGCAGAGGCCAAGGCAAGTTGGGCGTAGTTACATTAGAGGGCATCAGAGTCTAAGCAGTAATCAGAATAGTCTGATTTGTGTAGACCTGTGGCATTAGCTAATTGTTTATAGTGCTCTTAGAAGGGAAACAAATAGAAAGTCTACTACATTTTTTACCTGTTTAAGCAGAAAAGTTCTAGGTCAAGTGAACAAAAGTCTAACCTGAATCATAAAAACAGAGTCATGGCTCCTCAATGGATTACCAGACTTGAGCCAATTTACAGACCCAGAGCCCCTTAAATGAAAGGGAGTCCAGGTCCTTTTGAGGGAGGAGACTGGTACCCTATCAAAAATGTATACCATTAATCTTTCTCCAAGCCCTGCACAAAGAAACCTACTGCCTTTTACTGGGGTAAAAATCACCAGGGAAAATAATCAGATATTTGGGGGATTACTGGACACTGGTTTTGAAATTACACTGATTCTGGGAGTCCCAAAATATCACTTTGACCTACCAGTCTGAGTAGGGGCTTATGAAAATCAGGTGATCAATGGAGTTGTAGATCAGGGTCATCTCACAGTGGGTCCAGTGGGTCCCCAGATCCATCCAGTGGTCTTCCCAGTTCCAGTTGCATAGCTGGAATAGGCATATGCCATTAGTAGCTGAAAGAATCCCACATTGGTTCCCTGACCTGTGGAGTGAGGGTTGCTATGGTGCGAAAGGCCAAGTTGAAGCCATTAGAACTGCCTCTACCTAGGGAAATAGTAAATAAAAACAATACTTCATTCCCTGAGGGATTGCCAAGATTCACACCACCATCAAGAACTTGAAGGATGCAGGGATAGTGATTCCCCCCACATCACCATTCAACTCTCGTATTTGGCCTGTCCAGAAGACAGATAGATCTTGGAGAATGATGGAGGATTATCGCAAGCTTAACCAGGTGATACTTACAGTTGCAGCTGCAGTATCAGATATCGTTTCATTGCTTAAGCAAATTAACTCATTCTCTGGTACTTGGTATACATCTATTGATCTATTAAATCCCTTTTTCTCCATACCTGTTCATAAGATTCACCAGAAGCAGTTTGCTTTCACCTGGCAATGTCATTAATGCACTTTCACTGTCCTAACTAAAGGGTAGGTGTATTAATCCATTTTCAACTGCTATAAAGAGCTACCTGAGGCTGGGTAACTTATAAAGGAAAGGGGTTTTTGGTCTGCATTTTGGTCAAAGCCATTCAACAAGTTACTAGGAAGTTCTAAACTTTCCCCTGTCTTTCTATCTTCTTCTGAGCCCTCCTAACTGTTCCAAGTTCTGCCTGTTACTGAGTTCCAAAGTCACTTCCACATTTTCAAGTATCTTTATAGCAGTGCCCCAAATTGCCAGTATCAATCTTCTGTAGTAGTCAACTTTCACACTGCTATAAAGAACTACTGAGAGTGTGTAATTTACAAAGAAAAGAGGTTTACTTGACTCAGTTCCTGTGTTAGTCTTTTCTCATGCTGCCAATAAAGACATACCTGAGACTGAGTAATTTATAAAGGAAACAGGTTTAATTGATTCACAGTTCGGCATAGCTGAGGAGGCCTCAGGAAACTTACAGTCATGGAGGAAGGGGAAGCAAACATGCCCTTCTTCACATGGTGTCAGGAAAGAGAAGTGTCAACCAAAAGGGGGAAAAGCCCCTTATAAAACCATCAGATCTCATGAAAACTCACAAGAACAGTAACATGGGGGTAACCAACCCCATGATTCAATTACCTCCCACTGGGTCCCTCCCATGACATGTGGGGATTATGGGAACTACAATTCAAGATGAGATTTGGGAGGAGACACAGCCAAATTTTATTAGTTCTGCATGGTTGGGGAGGCCTCAGGAAACTTAGAATCATGGTGGAAGGCAAAGGGGAAGCAAGTCACATCTTACATGGCAGTAGGGAGCAGGGAAAAGTGCACCATTTTTAAACCATCAGATCTCGTGAGAACTACCTTACTATAATGAGAATAGCATGGGGGAAACTGCCCCTATGATCCAATCACCTCCCATCAGGTCCCTCCCTTAATGTGTGAGGATTACGATTTGAGATGAGATTTGGGTGGGGACACAGAGCCAAACCATATCAGTGGGTCAACTTGCCAGACTTATGTTATAATTTAGTTCTCAGTGATCTTGACTGACTTTCTCTTCTTCAGGATATCACAGTGGCTCATTACATTGATGACTTATGATGATTGGACTTCATGAGCATGAAGTAGCAACTATTCTAGACTTATTGGTAAGAAATTTGTACATCAGAGGGTAGGAAATAAATCTGATGGAAATTCAGGGATTTCTCCCTTGGTGAAACTTCTAGGATGCAGTGATGTGGCTCATGTTGAGATATCTCTTCTAAGGTGAAGGATATGTTGTTGCATCTTGCACCTGAAAGAGACACAATGCCTAGTAGGTCTCTTTGGATTTTGAAGGACCATATTACTTATTTGGGTGTATTACTCTGGCCCATTTACAAGTGAACTGAAAAGTTGCTGGTTTTGAGTGTGGCCCAGAACAAGACAAGGCTCTGCAACAGGTCCAGGCTGCTGTGCAAGCTGCTCTGGTACTTGGGCCATATGGAGCGTGAAATATCAGTGGCAGATAAGGATGCTGTTTGGAGCCTTTGGCAGACTCCCTTAGGTGAATCATAGGACAAGTCTTTAGGATTTTGGAGTAAGGCCCTGCCCCATCATCCACAAATAACTACTATTCTTATGATAAACAACTCTTGGTGTGCTCCTGGGCCTATTAGAGACTGACTACTTAATTACGGGTCACTAAGTTAACTGGACCTGAGCCCGCCCACCACGAACTGGGTGTTTTCTGGCTCCCCAAACCATAATATTGGGTATGCCAGCAATACTCCATCATCAAATGGAAGTGGTATATACATGATCAGGCCTGAGCAGGCCTAAAGTCACAGGTAGTTTACATGAAAAGTGGCCCAGATGCCCACTCCAGCTAAACTGCCTTCTCTCTCCCAGTCTACACTTACAGCCTCACTGGGAGCTCCCTGTAATCAATGGTCAGAGGAAGAGAAGACTTAGGTCTGGTTTACAGATGGTTCTGCACTATATGCAGGCACTACCTGAAATTAGACAGCTGCAGCCCTAAAACCCCACTATGGAACATCCCTGAAGGATGGTGATAAAGGGAACCCCCACAGTGGGCTGAACTTTGAGAAGTGCACCTGATTGTTTACTTTGCTTGTAACAGAAAATGGCTAAACATGTGGTTGTATACTGATGTATGGGCTGTGGCCAATGGTTTCACTGGATGCTCAGGGATTTGGAAGGAACATGATTGGAAAATTGGTGGCAAAAAATATTTGCAGAAGAGCTATATGTATAGACTTCTCCTGTGTCCCATGTGAATACTGACCTTAGCAGGGGAAAATCCTGACTCCTAAGGCAAAATGGGACAACTGCTTTGCAATGGAAATAAGGAAGAAAACATGTCTGGAATACAGGAGATCCTTTAGAGCATCTCTTAGATTACATGTTCTGTGTTTAAGGTCAATGAAACTATAACAACCCAGTCTAGGGAGGAGTACTAAGGGAGCAGATCCTTCAGAAATGAAGGTTTTGGCCACACCACCTGATAAACAATCATGACCAGCTGAGGTGTTGCTAAAAGCAAAGGGAACACGGAATAGGTAGTGAAAGATGGTATTACAGATACCAGCTACAACCACGTGACTGCTTACAGAAATAAGGACTGTAATTTTCATGAGTACTTCCTCCTTATTTTGCCATGAATACATTTGTGTCTGTGTGCATCTTTGTTTTCTTTCCTCTCTTATTCCCTTATCACGTAGCACAAGATATATTCATTGTATAGCCATAGTGTTTAAGTACAGTTGTTCCTTGGTATCCATGGAGGATTGCTTCCAGGACCTCCTGCTGATACCAAAATTCACAGATGCTCAAGTCCCTTATATAAAGTGGTATAGTATTTGCATATGACCTATGTACATCATCCCATGTACTTTAAATCATCTCTAGGTTACTTATAACACCTAATACTATGTAAATGCTATAGAAACAATTGGTATCCCATATTGTTTAGGGAGTAATGACAGGGAAAAAGTCTGTACATGTTCAGTAAAGATGCAATCATCCATTTTTTAATGAATACTTTCAATCTGCAATTGGTTGAATCTGTGGATTTGAAACTCACATATATAGAGGATTGATGTTTATTTTATATCATAATATTTAAGTCAAGGGATATCAAGGAGAAGAGTACACACCGCTCAAGGACTTTACCTCCTTTTTTGGGAAAAAGGTAATTGCCAATTTTTGTTTTATGCAGGGTAATTGTATCATGTTAGGTGGAATTATGACATTGTTGTTTTCTTTATTTGGAGATTAAAGTACGGTTTAGAAGATGCGTATGGATGCCAAGTTGGCACGGTGTAGACTTGAGATGGTTAATTTTATATGTCAGCTTGACTGGCGACAGGGCGCCCAGATTAAACATTATTTCTGAATGTGTTTGTGAGAGTGTTTTGGAAGAGGTTAGCATTTGATCGTGTGAACTCAGTAAAGTCGATTGCCCTCCCCAGTGTGTGTGGGCATCATCTAATTCACTGAGGTACTGAATAGAGCAAAAGGCAGAGGAAGGAGGAATTTGCCCCATTTTCCCTGCCTCGCTGTTTGAACTGGAGCATCTCATCTCATCTTCTCTGGCCTGGGACTGGAATTTATAGCATCGGCTTCTCTGACTCTCAGACCTCTGAACTTGGACTGAATTATACCCCTGGCTTTCCCAGGTCTCCATCTCACAGATGACAGACTGTGGGATTTGTCAGCCTCCATAATCATATGAGCCAATTCCTCATAATACCCCCACCTCTTTCTCTCTCCACAGATAGATCAATTAATAGATAGATCTTTTAATTATTTGTTCCAATTTTTAAAAAATTTAAAAATGGATGCACACCCCTGATAGATATTTTAATATATAATTTCCATATATGTATGACTACACTCATAGCATATGTTATAAAACACACAAAAAATAAAGATCAAATATTTTCAGAAGATGTTTGTTAATGTAACAAACTTCTTCATACTCAGATATTTTAATAATAATGTGATTTAAAATGTTACATTATTTATAAAAAGACATTGTCTTAATACTTTGTGATATGTGTTTTGAAAATCTGTTTCTTTGCTCAGTTTGATATGATATTTGATTTCAATGGCTGTAATAGCTTAAAAAAAATTCTGGTCCAAATAGAAAAAAAAGCACTTATACATATATAAAATATATACATACACACACAGATACACACACATACATATATACATGTATGTGTGTATATACATATTACATGTATATATGTGTGTATATACACACATGTAATATATACACATATATGTAAGAGCTAGTTACATATATGTGTGTAATATCCATATATACATACATATGTGTATATATGTGTATGTATATATGTGTATGTGTGTATATATACTATTATGTACACTTACATACACTTATTTTTTGTATACACATATACAAAAATCATTTATTATTATATATATACATATATACATACACATACACACATACGCACATCCCATTGCCCAATTATTTAAATGTTTTTGTTAAAATGTCCATAGAACATTTCCATCTACCCTGGTATAAAACAGTTTCTGTAAACTAGAAATTTTTACATAAAAATTGCTTTCAGAATAAATGGAAGTAGTCATTTTAAGTATAACCTTTAAAGAGGTTAGAAAGTTCTTTTAAATTTTATAAGTATGTAAATATGAGAGAATTCATAAATGACTAATTTATTTCAGCAATCAAAACATTTAAAATTGATGGTAATGGCCGGGCGCAGTGGCTGACATCGTGATCCATCCGCCTCAGCAAAAGCAAAATTAGCTGGGTGTGGTGGCGTGCACCTGTAGTCCCAGCTACCCAGGAGGCTGAGGCAGGAGAATCGCTTGAACCCGGGAGGCAGAGGTTGCAGTGAGCCAAGTTCGCACCACTGCACTCCAGCCTGGCAACAGAGCAAGACTCCGTCTCAAAATACATAAATAAATAAATAAATAAATAAATAAATAAATAGTAATATTTTCAAAAACCCATCTTAAAACCCCATAACAGGTGTTCTTTCCAAAAAAGTTTCTTTTTACCCATTGGGAAAACATCATGTTTACCTTGAAGGTGTTTATTTTTAGGAAATTGTTTGCTAGGTAACATACTCCTGCCAGTACTTATCAAAGAATAAACAGCAAAGTGGGAAACTTCACTTTGTGTAAAGGGAAAAATGAATAGTATTTTGAATGTGACAACTCTTGAGTATTTTGACAGATGATAGCAGTAAAAACAAGCGATCGTAATTATTACTCCTGTCGTTTTATGGTATTACTAAGATCATACTACTTATTGGTTTTTATTTTATAAACTAAACCACACTGATATCATCATAGACTGCATTATGTTAAACAGGTATGAACAAATGCATCTTGCACATTAGCAACCCCTTCATTCCATGTATTGCTGTCCTACTCACCAGTATACTAGATGAATATCTCATCTTCCATACATGATACACAACCCTCTGACATACAGACCCAGTGAGGGTGCCACTGTCATTTCATGATATAAAATATTAGTAAATTTTAGCAAAAGCTTATTTTCATATATTTCAAGACAAAAATACAAGCAAATATTTATTTTTTCCTCCTGGTTTACATATTACCCACCAAAGTAACCACAATATCAAGCATTGTAAATATACTATCTTTTACCTTTACTGATAGACATAGTATTTCCTTTTTACTGATGTGGCAAACAGTGGCTCTTGCATCCTATTATGTTTGCATTCCTCAAGATAATTAATGCTAGCTGCTATAATCAACAATCTTCAATTCCAGGGGCTTAATATATTTTTTTCGTGTGTGTTTGGTTTGGTGGCTCTCTCTGGGCATTTCTCCTTCCAGTAGCTACTTAAGAATAAAGTCTCCTTTACACTGTGGCTCTACCACCTTTAACATGTGTTTTCAGCCTGTTTTGCGGTCATCCAGCCAGCAGGTAGGGAAATGAGGGAGCCCCTGGGCTTCAGGCTGAAAGTGACACATCACTAATGTTTATGGTCTCTGGACAAGTGATAGTTACATGGTCCTACCCAGATGAAAGGGTGCTGGGAAAAAGGGTGCTGGGAAAGTTCACCTACAGGGAAGAAATAGGTGAGGTGGGCAGAACCTACCAGAATCTCTGCCACAGTTCCAAAGCATGAACTGTTTGGAGGTGGATTTAGGTTTCAACCATGGTCTTTCTGATTACGATATCCATGCTTTTCTCTTCATGCTACATTGTCAGTGCAAGGCAAAAGGAAGAACCCATGAAAAGACTAACTGCCTCTTCACGCTGCACTTCGTAGGGGCACAGCTTGATGAAAATGAGATCTGTCTTTAGCTTTGCCCATTCATAAACTTTACTAATTTTTAGTTCCCCAAGGATTGTTTAATACTATGTTTGCAAAAATCATTTATAAGAAATGACATTTTAATAACTTTAAAAAACTTCTTGGGTTTATTGAATTTTTCTCCTTCCTATTCTAGAACAATTTAAGATGCTTTACTCTCTCTATACGTATATGATATACTATATATACTTTATACATAGTATACTGAAATTTATTACAGTATATATAGTAAATATATATAATTAAATTTACTATAGCATATATAATATGGTATACTATACATAGTATATACTATAGACTATATTTACTATACTATATAGTATATACTATATATTTACAGTATGCTGTATTTATATTTAATATATACTATATTTACTATATACTACATATAGTAAAGCATCTTAAGTTTTTATTATGTATAAATATATATACATATATATGACACAAAAAGATAAAATAAGTAAATTGATAAGATAATGAAGTAAAGCGCAAATAGGTTGAAGTTAAAACTGAGGTACAGCACAATATGTTAGCCATGAATCCTATACATAATAGAGCGGGCCATAAATTTGGTTCTGGTATTTTGTAACAAATTTACTTCTAAGAAATACAAGTAGCTATAAGGTGAAATGCATCTACAAAAAGAGTCAAATAATTTGCTTCCAAAACGTGCAACTACACCTCTTACTTAACCCAGAAAGAAATATATCCCATGGATCATTGACTCATTCACTCATCAATTTCATATTTATTAAGGGGCTATCATGTACCAGATACTGTTTTAGGTTTTGGAGATACTTCTGTGGTCCATACAAGACCCTGTCTTTACAAAGTTAAGGAAGAAAGATGATAAATAAAGAAGTAATTGTATAGTATGTTTGGGGATGATAAGCTCTGAAGGGAAAATAATGGCAAGGATGACTATATGTGCCAAGATGGAGTGGGGTTGGGTGGTCAGGAAAGGCCTTACTGATAAGATTACATTTGATCAGAGACCTGAAGGAAGTGATGGTGGTGGGTAGCTGAGGAGAAATCCAGAGTGTTCTAGGAACAATAAATCACAAGTGCATTGCTCCGGAAATATGTTTGGAGTATTTGAGAGATATTGGGAAGCCAAGGAGACACAGTCTCCTTGGGGATACCTGGGGAAGGAAGTACTGGGGATCTTGCGTTATGTAGTAATAGCAACCTTATGCTACACACAGTGTTCACATCATGTGATACAAGCATATTTCCGCTTGGTAATGTTGAATATGTAACAAATTTCGCTCTGGGGTTTTTTTTTTCTGGACTGTATTCAGACCACGGCATTATTATGATGTAAATGAATCCTTGATGAGATTTGGGCTTCCTGATCTCAATGCATTTCTTAATTACCTCTTAGAGGCTTTAGCACATAGTTATATTTTGTAAGTTGATTATACTAGCAATTTTTATGTATTTGGGTACAGATACATATTTAATAAAGCATTTAATTTGGCAAATATTGACTTTGCAGCTTACTTTCTGTGTGACTACAGACAAGACACAATCACTGAATCTCAATAAAAATTACATGTTTTTTTACAATAGCTGTCCTTTCTGCCTTACTAAGGTTTTATAGCGCTCTAACAAAATGATAAATCTGAAAGTATTTTGAGACTTCGATGTAAGACCATCACTTTTTCTGATCTTCCCATGTTTGACAAACACTCCCTGGCACTTTGCAAGGGTCTATAAATATTGACAAATTGGGGTCTCTGTCCTTAGGGAGAGTATAGCCTATTAGAAGAAACAGACAAGGAAACTACAAATGAGAAACACTCTGGTACCGAGAAGAAAGAAGGAGAGTCTGCATAGGAGAGGATTCAAAGTAAAGTTGAAGGACCATTTACTTCGCATAGGGAACAGAGTGTGCAAATGCTTGTCAGGTGAGAGGGTTTAGTACTTGTTTGTTTTTTGTAGGAAAAATGAATATGTAGTATGATTTGTGGATATTTTAGGAAGTATAGATAAGGTGAGGGTTAAGGGAGATTCACCATCAAGAAATTTTATTTTATAATGATGTAAGAAATCATCATTAAGAAATTTTATTTTGTAAAGATTTTAAATGGGGGTAGGTATTGCATGGTAAGATATACTCATTGGAAAGAATATGCTGGCAATAAAATGAAAAATTAGAAGGTGATATTGAGGAGTGAAGGCCCGTTGGAAGAATCTTACAGAAATTCAGGCAGGAAAAGAAGAGGGGTGAATTCAGATATCAGAAGAGAGAAAAGAGACAAGATAGAGAGAGATTTAGAAGGTATGACTGTTATTGATATTTGATTACGTGAAATGGAGGCAAAAAGATTGAACAGCATCTATGTGGCATTTCCCAGCTTCCTGATTTGAGCAGCTCAGTGGATACAGTATTCTTAACTTGAAACTTATAGTCCATTAGGGAGGGCAGTAGCTATTTGGAAAATCATATTTAAAGACTGCTTATTGAATAATTGGTACCAACCTTTAGATAACTATTTAGTGGTATTATAAAAACTCTGTTCTTTTTACCTTTATCAATGAAGTAGGTGGAAATAATATAAAAAGAGTGCTTTTTTAAAAAAATCAAGTATGTAGTTGAAAATATCTCAGTAATATAGCTAGAAAGGGATAATGTCAGAATTTTAATTCAGAATTATTTTTAATGTTTTACTTGAAGGGGACTGAGATGAACAAGATAAAGTGTTTAAAAGATAGATGTACAATCCACCATAGGTTGCATAAGTATAGATTAGTAGAAACCTAATTTATTATTAGCAATATTAGGTAATAATAATATGGCAATTAACACTTACGTACTGCTTTTGATTTTCAAGAAGTATTTTTCAAGTTTTTTTTTTTTATTTGAACTTTCAACAACTCTGTGAGTTAGGCCTTTTTCGTTTCATTTTACACATAAACAAATTGGGGGTTAGAGAGGTTAAGTGTGAGAACAAACTTTCTGATAACCAGGTGTTATGAATGGAATAAGCTGCTTGTTGGCCAGTCCTCGGCACTGAAGAACTGTAGACAAAGCTGGATGTCTACCTGCTAGAGATGTTCCACAGTGTGCAATAGCTCTAGCAGGAGGGAGTTAGGGGGAGATGAGATTTTGCATTCAATGATTAGAGGATCATAGAATACGAACCCTGACAAGAACCTGAGGCTAATGTAGTCTAACTTTTTCATTTTACAAGTGAGAAAACTGAGGCCCAGAAAGGTCAACTTGCTCAAGCTGATGCAAGCTCTGGAATCTAGCTGTAGGTCAGTGATTGCTAAACAGTCATTCTAAACTGAATGAGTCTATGAGAATCCTGGGGAAAGAAGGAAAACGAGAAGAAAAAAATGAGTGGCCCCAAATGGTTGACATAATATCCTTAATTATCACATTTTTTTAATCCATAGGGAGAACGAATGTTCTTGAGGAGAATAAAAGTAGTTGGCAAGTGGTATACGTTTTTTATGGTCAACAATATTTTTTAAAATTTATTTATTTTTTATTTTATTTTATTTTACTTATTTATTGATCTTTTAGTATTTACAAGAAACAGAGACTACAAAGAGGTGTAAGACATGGACCTTATACTGCAAGCTCTTCCAAGCAATATATGGTAGGCAGAATAATGGCCCCCAAAGATGTCCACACCCTAATCCTCAGAACCTGTGATTATGAGGCAGGAGAATAGGGTCTGAAGGCAGGGAACCTAAGACCGATTGGCTCTGACTTCCTAGAACTGAATCAAAAGGAAAACCCCACCTCTCCACACCCAAGTAACAAAACGATCAGAGGCTACTTCCTTTGCAACTCCCCCCTCCACCCTTTTCTGCCATTGCAGATGAAAAATGAAAGGACCTCCAATTGGTCTCCTCCTGCAACCAATCAGACTGGTTGCATGCCAAGTCTTCATGTGTAAATTTGTAACTTCACTTCAGCCTCCGATTGGTCACTTTGCACCACCAGTCAGACTGGTTGCTGGCCACTACTTCATTTACATAGGGTTTAAACCAAGTAAGCAACAGGAAACCTCTAGAGAGTATTTGAACCCCAGAAAATTCTGTAACAAGGTTCCTGAGCCACTTGCTCGAACCTGCTCAGTCTGTGGAGTGTACTTTTATTTTAATAAATCTGTGATTTTCTTTCATTGCTTTGTTTGTGCCTTTTGTCCAATTCTTTGTTCAAAACGCCAAGAACCTGGACACCCTCCACCGGTAACAATTATGCTACCTTTAATGGCAACAGTGACATTGTAGATGTGACTGAGGTTATGGAGCTTCACAGAAGAAGATTATGTTGTGGGCCCAATCTACTCATCATGTGAGTCCTTAAAGGTGGAGAAACTTTCTGATCTGTGGTCAGAAAGAGAGCAGGATACACAGCAATGACAGAATGGTCACAGAAACACACACCTGATATGAGAGGACTCAGCCAGCCACTGTTGGCTCTGAAGATGGGGGGAACAAAAAGGCTATCAACCAAAGAATATGGGAGACTTTTATAAGCTGGGAAAGGCAAGGAAACAAATTCTTCCCAGGAACCTCTAGAAAAGAATACAGGCCTGCTAATACCTTGATTTTAACCCACATAGAATTTTGTTGACTTCTGACTTACAGAACTGTAAAATAAAAAATTTATATTGTTTAGGCCACTAAGTGTGTGGCAATGTGTTATGTTAGCAATGGAAAACTAATATATAAGGTAAAAATAAACAACATATACATGGAAGCTTACCAATGATCAATATTCTCTAGGGTATACCAACCAGGGTTAAACATGAGGTCACATGAATAGTTATTTCCCATACTCTGTCGCCACCTTTAGTTGGTTGCAGAACCTCTGTTTTTTCTTAAAAGATCCTTTCCCCAACTGTTGCTGAAGATCCTCAAGATAGTAGAGGACCTCATAAATTTTCACAATCCCAAACCCTAGCTGCTACATAGAATCCACTCTTTTCCTTGTCTTAGATTTCCTCTGGTGATGTCTACTGTTCTCTAAATGCCTGGGAACTCCATTTACATGCCAGGCATTGCTGCAGCAGTGACTCTACTGCTGACTTTGTTTATAGCTTTCATCAAAGTGACTCTGATCCTCTGTGCCAGTGCAAGCCTTTCAGGTAAGCCTCAGGCCCATGTGGAGCTACCTCCTACTGGTAGCCACTGCTTGTCCTTTTGTGAAAGTTGAACTGCATTTCCAGATAAAGTTGGAAGAATTCACCTGCCCTGCTTTTGTGTTATATTCCCTTGAAAACAGTTCCAAAGCAAAGCTACCTTGTGTACACAAGGTCTCATACAGTTTTGTTGTTGCTGTTGTATTTTTCTGTGAAATAACTCTACAAGTTGTACTTAGAGTCCCCTCTCACTAGGACTCTGTTATTTCATAAGGGCTTGGCCAAAGGACATTGAGATGCAGACACAATGCTGACCCCCAAGCTATTCTTGTTAGTGGAAAATACCTTTGTGCTTTGATTTTATGTTTTCTTATAATGAATGACTTTCCAGGAATTCCTCCATGCCTTCCGTAAATACATCCCACCCCACTAAGCCAATAGATTCCTTCCTCACAACTGCAGAATCATACAAGAGGGAACATACTAAGTAACACATGGATGGATGGCTTTAATAGTTTAGAGGAGTGCAGGATCTGGCAGTTAGGATTCATGTAGGCTAAACTGGAGAAGGAAGAGACCGCCAGTGTATATTTCAGTGTGACTTCCCACTACCGTTCAGTACTTAATCTGGACAGAGAGATAATGGGCATTCAACAAATTCCTATGGAATTAATAATGAGGCAGGAATAACGATCTGGTAGAAACACTGGGGCCAAAGCATTGTTGACAATGAGTTGGAGGCTTATAAATTTGAGATGGAGGTAATAATTGAAATTACAAGGGAATGAAAACTTGAAGAGAAAAGAGAAATAATGGATATTCTAACCATCTTATTAATGAGTTTAATGTGTGGGACTAGCTATACATATATACCTCCTGGTGTATGTCTGCTGTGTAACTCAGACTATGTGGTACTTAGTTGTTTCTGTGTTTGGGCATTATCATTTCCAGTGTTTTCTCTATCTCAAAATGTTTTTAATGTATAATGTATGTGATTTGCTCAAAAAAAATGGAGAGAAAAATTTTGCCTCCCCTTTCTGGATTGTATTTTGGTTTCTTTTTTAATTCTAGAGTTTATAACTTCTATTTCTATAATAGTAACTAGATTTTAGACAAAATTCTGTGCATCGGAATGAGTATCTAGCAATACACTGCAGAAATTTTAAAAATGAGTAAACCACTTTATCTGTCATGGAGGAGCATGCTTGGGGAGGTAGAGTAGAAAATTACATAATATGAAGTTCCAATCAGTTCATTTGGATTTGATGTATCACTTATGACATAAAGGATGGAAAGAATAACAAACTGATGAGATGTCTTCCTTTCTCCTTTTGAGGTAAAATTCACATAACATAAAATCAACCATTAGCCATTTAAAAATGAACAGTTCAGTGGCATTAAGTACAATTCATCCTGTTTTTAAAAAGCCCTGAAGGAAATGAAAATGCCAATAGAGAAAGCTCTGGAGAATTGACATACCTCAATCTCTAAATATGCCACATTACATTGACCCAAGTTCTTTTTGCTCTAATGACTGTCAGTTTGTGTTTGGTATGCGTTCAATGCTGAATAAATTGGTCACATATTCAAGTTACCTATCACTCTTATTTCTTTAATTGAATTTGTATTAGGTGTTAATATCTAACAGAATTCCTTCAGCTATCTATTGTCTTAAGTATTTTCTATTATTTTAGTTTCCATGTGGGCAGGTAACATAACTACCTTGTTCACTGTTTCCCCAGAGGAGAACCCAGGACATAATGGGATATATATGTGTGTGTGTGTGTGTGTGTGTGTGTGTGTGTGTGTGTGTGTGTGTGTACGCGCGCGCGCTCTAAATGAATGATCTATTACGTAATCTTGGGATTTTAATTCTCATTAATTCCTTATAGGTTCCCCCACATCTCCGCAGTGGTCAGTACTTCTTTTTTTTTTTTTTTTGAGACGGAGTCTTGTTCTGTCGCCCAGGCTGCAATGCAGTGGCACAATCTCGGCTCTATGCGATCTCCGTCTCCTGGGTTCAAGCGATTCTACTGCTTCAGCCTCCTGAGTAGCTGGGATTGTAGGCGCCCGCCATCACGCCCGGCTAATTTTTGTATTTTTAGTAGAGACGGGGTTTCGCCACGTTGGCCAGGCTGGTCTCGAACTGCTGACCTCAGGTGATCCACCCGCCTTGGCCTCTCAAAGTTCTGGGATTACAGGCGTGAGCCACCACTCCCGTCCTGTCAGTATTATCTTGTAACATCCCGGCAAAGCCTTCAGGTGGGGAATGTTCCTGGCGCGTAATAATCCACCTGAATGTGAATCCTGACCATTTTTAGGCGCCAATGGAGGCCGCTGCTACGGGGCCAGCCGTGAGGTGGCGCTGTTGCCCTGTATCGTGACACCTTTTTCACCTGGACTGGAGTCACCGTGATACCTGACATCTAGCGATCACTAGAGTAGGAAATGAGTATAGATCAGCAACAAGTCCAGCCTTTACAGTTGCAGCAGAGGTTTCCTGTGGCTCGAGTGTGGTGAGTCCCGGAAACCTCGGAGCCCGCAGACTTCCCTTCGCGGGAGCCCGCCCGAACTCCATCCTTTGCCGGCAGCCACGCCCCGCAGTGGGAAGGAGGGACTGAAAAGCATTTCCTTGAGGCTGGCACACCTTGCCCTACCCAACCTGGTCATTATTTCCCCTCCGACTGGGCCGGTCCCATCTGAAACCGGAGTGACCACAGGAGGGACACGGTAGTGAACGGGGTATGGGGGGCGGGCGCGGCGGGGAGGGTAAAGAAGGTGGGAAGGGGATGGCAGCGAGGCAGCTGGGGGAGGACTTTGCAGTTGGGGAGGGAGAAAAAGAGAAGAGGCTGGGAGCGGAACGGTTGTGATCTGCTGTTTCTGTTTATGTGAACAAACAGAAATCACCAAGTGAATTAACCTGTGTTTCTTCGGAACAAGCATCTTGTGGGGTTTGGCTTCTGTGTTTCTATATGATAAGGGACTAAACCTGTCTCAGCAGATTTGGTGCAGAGGGAAACATGAGAAAACCCAGGAATGGGGGACCTCTGTTTATTCCTGGAGAGGGGGGCCAGCAGGAGAGGGGGGAGGGAAAGAATGAGGTTACAGGAATTACTTGTCAGAGGACTGCATAGCCTTTCAGACCATGGACTCATTGCTTTCAGCTTCGGCTTCCTCATCTGCAAAGCATAAATACGGTAATTACTTTCCAGGGTTGTTGCGATATTTAAATGAGAGATCAATAACCATGCTTTAAAAGTGTACAGCGTGATGTGCTATCCCTTGTTGACTGAATCTCTGTTTTCTTTCTTTCTTTTTATTTGGGGTGGGGAGTAGGGGAGGGAGTCTTGCTCTGTCACCCAGGCTGGAGTGCAATGGCGTGATCTCGGCTCACTGCAACTCCACCTCCCAGGTTCAAGCAATTCTCCTGCCTCAGCCTCCCAAGCAGCTGGGATTACAGGCTCCCACCATCACGGCTGGCTATTTTTTTTTTTTTTTTTTTTTTTGTATTTTTAGTAGAGACGGGGTTTCACCATTTTAGCCTCTGTTTTCTTTTTAATGCCTTTTTTCCTCTTTCATTTTTCTCTATCAACCCTTCATCCCGCCTTTGTCTCCTTTCTTTCTTTCATTTATGCGATTATTGCTTCCTTCTGTAATGGGTCCTCTCCACATTGGAGTTTCTTATACCTATGAGACCACACTTCCTTCCCACTGGGTGGGAAGTAGTTGTAGCAATGAAGGAGTCGAGTTATTGTAATGTGCAGCACAGCTCAACTGAAATACACCTGGAAACGGAACTCTGTGCTGTCTACCTGGTTTTTCCCCCTCAATGCACCGGCATCTCCACTGACAGCTAGCTAGGGGGCAGGTAGGTCTTCCAATGAAACATCATGAAGTATTTGCTTCAATGAAAATCATATACTTTTTCTTTCTGTGCCTCCATTACTGTGAGTTTGCTAGGGCTGCTGTAACAAGGTACCACAATCTGCATGGCTTTTGGCACCAGGCACCAGGGACTGATTTTGTGGAAGACAATTTTTTTCACAGATGCGGATGAGGTTGGTGGGAGATGGTTTCAGAATGAAACTGTTCCACATCACGTCATCAGGCATTAGAGTCTCATAAGGAGTTCGCAACCTATATCCCTCACATGAGCAGTTCACAATAGGGTTCACGCTCCTATGAGAATCTAATGCTTGTGGGCACGGTGGCTCACACCTGTAATCACACCACTTTAGGAGGAGTTGGTGGGTGGATCGCCCTGAGTTCAGGAGTTTGAGACCAGCCTGGGCAACTTGGCGAAACCCGTCTCTACCAAAAATACAAGAGGAAGAAAAAAAAAGAAAATCTAATGTCGTGGCTTATCTGACAGGAGGAGGAGCTCAGGAGGCAATGACAGTGATGGGGAGTGGCTGTAAATACAGATGAAGTTTTGCTGGCTCACCTGCCTCTGATTTCCTGCTGTGCACCCCGTACCAGTCGGCGCCCCGGGTGTTGGTGACCTCTGGCTTAAACAACGAAATGATTGTCTCACAGTTCAGTAGGCTAGCTATCCAAAACTAAGGTGTTATGAAGGCTGCATCTATTCCAGGCCTCTTTCTTTGGCTTGTAGATGGCTGTCTTGATGTTTATATGGTGTTCTCCCTGTATATATGTCTCTGAATTTCCCCTTTTTATAAGGACACTAGTCTTATTGGATTAGGGTCCATCCTAATTACCTCATTTTAATTGATTATCTCTGCACTATCATCTCCCAATAAAGTTACATTATGAGTTACTGGGGGTTAGAATGTCAGCATATTAATTTTGAGAGGGTGTACAGTTCAACCCTTTAACAACTAATGTCTTTAATTATGCACAAGTTAGTTGAGCATTGCATCTATTTCAGTTTTCTCTGGCAGAAACTATCTCCCACCTTTCCCAAACCCTCACAACCAGTCCCAACCAACATGTGCTCCGAAGATCTGCCAGGAGTTATGTGATTCTGCAGCTCTGTTTTCTTTTAACCTGAGTGTGTACATTTCCTGTTGCCACTCTAACAAATTACCACAATGGTAGTGGCTTTAAACAACATAAAGTTTTATCTTACAGTTCTGGAGGTCAGAAGTAAAAATGGATGGGCAGGTCTCCAGATGGATGGTTCTTTTTGGAGGCTCTAAGGGAGAATCAATTTCATTGCCTCCTCCAGTCTCTAGAGGCTGCTACAATCCTTGGCTCATGGACCTTTCCTCCATCTTCACAGCCAGGAATGGCCGGTCAAGTGTTTCTCATGTCTTCTCATGCTGACGCTCACTTTTGCCTTTCTCACACTTAAGGATTCTTGTAATTGCACTGGACTCACTGAGTATTCCAGGGTAATCTTTCTATTTTAAGGTCAGTTGATTCATTCCATCTGTAACCTTCATTCCCCTTCGCTATTTCAACACTATTAAAAATCAACATGGCCGGGCGCGGTGGCTCACGCCTGTAATCCCAGCACTTTGGGAGGCCGAGGCGGGCGGATCACGAGGTCAGGAGATCGAGACCATCCTGGCTAACAAAGTGAAACCCCATCTCTACTAAAAATACAAAAAATTAGCTGGGCGTGGTTGCGGGCGCCTGTAGTCCCAGCTACTCAGAGGCTGAGGCAGGAGAATGGCGTGAACCCGGGAGGCGGAGCTTGCAGTGAGCCGAGATCGCGCCACTGCACTCCAGCCTGGGTGACAGAGCCAGACTCTGTCTCAAAATAAATAAATAAATAAATAAACATATTCATAGGTTCTGGAGATTAGGACATGGACATCTTTGGGAAGCCATTATTCTGCCTACCATACCTGAGCTTTCCCAACTGGGTATTCTTTATTTTTATTATATGTATATTTAAAATTTATGTTTAATTTTAAAAAATTAAAAATTATATATACATTTATCATATACATGTTGTTTTGAAATATGTATATATTGTGGAATGGTTAAATTAAGCTAATTAACATAGTATAATTTCACATATCTTTGTGGTGAGAACACTTAACATCTACTGTCTTAGCAATTTTCAAGAATACAATATATAGTTATTAACTATAGCCACCACGTTGTACAATAGATCTCTTGACCTTTTTCCTCCTTGTTAGGAGGAATAAGGTCATACCCTTTCATATCCTTTGACATCTTTCCAACCCCTCTAATTCCCCCAACCTCTGGTAACCACCTTTCTATTCTTTACTTTTATGAGTTCAACTTTTTTAGATTCCACATATAAGTGAGATCGTGTGATATTTTTCTTTTTGTGCCTAGCTTATTTCACTTAACATAATATCTCCTGGGTTCATTCATGTTGTCAATTTCCATTTTTCAAAAGGCTGAATAATATTTCATTGTGTTTATACTGTATGTATTTATACTTTATTCATTTATCCATTGATGGACATTTACATTGATTCCATCTCTTGGCTATTGTGAACAATGCTGCAATAAACATGGCGTGCATACAGCAGTATGTCTGAAATCAGACACATTGATTTCATTTTCTTGCTATCTATACACAGAAGGCAAAACATTGAGCCTTCAGAATAAAAGTAAGATAATATACTCAATAAAGAACACCATATACAAAAGTCAAATCACTATTGTATATATACCCAAGAGTGGGATTGCTGGATCATATAGTAGTTTACTTTTAATTTTTTGAGGAAGTTTCATACTGTTTTCCCTAATAGTTATACTAATTTACATTCCCACCAACAGTGTGCAAGCGTTCCCCTTTCTCTATATCCTCTCCAACACTTATTTTTCATCTTTTTGATAATAGCTATTCTAACAGGTATGAGGTAATAGCTCATTGTGGTTTTAACCTACATTTTCCCTGATGATCAGTGATGTTGAACATTTTTTCACATGTGTGTTGGTCATTTGTGTGTCTTCTTTTGAGAAATGTGTATTCAGGTCCTTTATTCATTTTTAATACAGTTATTTGTTTTCCCCCTATTGTTTTAGTTCCCTATGTATTTTGGATATTAATCACTTCTCAGATATTTCTCCCATTCCATGGGTTATCTCTTCACTCTGTTGATTTTTTCCTTGGTTGTGCAGAAATTTTTTAGTTTGATGTAACCCCATTTGTCTATTTTTGCTTTTGTTGCCTGTGCTTTTGGGTTTATGTCCAAAAAACCATTGCCTAGCCTAATATGATGGACCTTTTCTCTATGTTCTCTTCTAGTACTTTTACAGTGTCAGATCTTATATTTAAGTCTTTAATCCATTTTGAGTTGATTTTTGTATATGGTGTTCTTTATTGAGTATATTATCTTATTTGTATTCTGAAGGCTCAATGTTTTGCCTGCTGTGTATAGATAGCAAAGAACTTTAAATCTTTTTTCTGAAGAAAAACAACCTGCTTAATGATGGAACAAAAACTGTGTCCCTATTGAACAGAAACCTGGGTACCATGTACTTGCTATATACACAGTTAAAAATTACTCCCCATTCCCCTTTGTACTTTTAGTATTATAGTTTAATCCTTTATGCCCCGTTAGTTTCTATAGGTTATTTTTCTACAAAAATTTCTTGCAGATCCAGTGCTATTTTCATAGATGAATTAGCTACTTATTTATTCAACAATCATATGAATTCTGATATATGCCAGACACTGCTCTTGGTGCTCGGGATACAGCAATGAACAAAATAGCTGGTCACTAAATTTTTATTCTCATGAAGGTTTCATGCTTTTTCTTCTTCCTTTGCCACTTCATTTTTGTCCTCCCCACCAGCCCAGGCTCAGCCAGTCTCTAGTTCTCCAACATGCTTTCTGAATTTAGATGTGGCTACTGTTCTGTGCCTACTTCTGGGCTGGGCTAATGAGGGACCTAAAGAAGCTGACTGTGCTCTCCAGGAAATTACAGTCTTGTTGGGAAGAAACAGATAATAACAGGCAAACTGGTTAAGTACTGAATAAATAGGTTGGGTATTAGCATATCATGTCTTGGCATAGTTTCTAACTGGAGAAAGTGAAAGTAGAAGGGAATAAATATGCACAAAGGTAAAGAAGCTAATTATGGCTGGGTGCCATGGCTCATGCCTGTAATCCCAGCACTTTGGGAGGCTGAGGCGGGTGGATCACCTGAGGTCAGGAGTTCGAGAGCAGCTTTGCCAACATGGTGAAACCCCATCTCTACTAAATATACACACACAAAAAAAGAAAAAAGCCAGGCGTGGTGGCGGGTGCCTATAATCTCAGCTACTCGGGAGACTGAGGCAGGAGATTAGCTTGAACCTGGCAGGCGGAGGTTGCAGTGAGCCAAGATCGTGCCACTGCACTCCAGCCTAGGCAACAAGAGTGAAACTCTGTCTAAAAAAAAAAGGAGAAGAAGAAGAAGTAGAAGAAAAAGCAGCAGCAGCAGCAGCAGCTAATTACACAGACATCAGTGTAGAGTGGACAGAGTCCTCTCTCAGTCCGGGGGACCTGAAATCTGTTTTAAGCTCTGGTTCTCTCTTTGTGAGCAAACAACAAGGCACCTACCTCACGGGTCCTTAGTTGTTTTATTATTATTTTTATTCCTTTTGAAAAATGAAGGGTAGAGGTTGACTGGGAAATTGCTGGAGATTCTTCCAGGTTAAAAAAAAAAAAAAAAAAAAGTCTTTTATTGTTGAACTTCTCAGAATTTGTTTGAGATTTCTAACCAGAATAATAATAAGATAGTTTAGAGTTTAGAGGAGACAGTCATCTCTGGATACGGAAAGGATAATGGGGATGGAGTAAGGGGTTTCTATCCATCCGTTGGCTTAAAGCCTCATTTCCTGCAGTTGTTCTCACCTCCTCAGCCCAAGTGTCCTTCTTCACTAGCTTTTCCTCCCTATACCTTCTGCTGAATTGGGCAGTTAGAGTTCAGCCCTATCTTATTGTGAATACTACCTCCTAAGGGTGAGTCTTCAGGAAACACAAACATTTCCTGATGCTCACTCTTTCCTTAGCCCCCAGCAGTCTAAGTCGTATCCAAGCTTCTGAGCATTATGTGCTTCCCTGGAAACCATCTCAATTTTCTCATATTTCTCATTCATAATAACCCTTCTTGGCAAGTGACAACAAGGAATATCAACAGTTAATTTGTTTTGTTTTGTTTTTTGAGATGGAGACTTACTCTGTTGCCCAGGCTGGAGTGCAGTGGGCTGATCACAGCTTGCTGCAGCCTTGACCTCTCAGGCTCAAGTGATCCTCCCATCTCAACCTCCCCAATAGCTGGGACTACAGGTGTGCACCACCACATCCAGCTAATTTTTGTATTTTTTTTTTTAAAGAGACAGGGTCTTGCTGAAGACCCTGGCTAACCAGGCTGGCCTGGGACTCCTGGCTTCAAGTGATCCTCATGCCTTTATCTTCCAAAGTTCTGGGATTATAGAAGTGAGCCACAGAGGTCAGCTGACAGCTAATCCTTAACAATTGCCATGGTCAGAGCAAATCAAAGGTAGTGTTTTAACTTTTATGACCCAAAACTTATATTTTTATGCTTTAAATTACTGGCTAAAATGAAAAATGAAAAGGAAACCTGTTTTAGTTTTTTCCTCTGTAGCTGTTAACCTTTTATAACCTCAATAACTAGCCCTGTCTTTATATATTTAAGGGTATTTTTAAAAATTATTAGATAACTATATAGAAATATGGTATTTTTAGAATATTGATCTAAATTAAAATTATTATATGTATATAATTCTAGGCTAAGTTAGAATTCTAGTAAGACACAATAGTAGATGCCAAAGGTTTAAGGGAAAAAACGTGTTTCAAACTATGCATTGTGGTTATAGAAAAATACACATGTATATTAGTCCTTTCTCACACTGCTATAAAGAACTGCCCAAGACTGGGTAATTTATAAAGAAAAGAGGTTTAATTGACTTATACTTCCTCATGCCTGGGGAGGCCTCAGGAAACTTATAACCATGGCAGATGAGGAAGCAGGCATGTCTTACATGGTGGAGGCGAGAGAAAGCATGTGAAGGAAGCAAAGGGGGAAGAACCCCTTATAAAACCATCAGATCTCTTGAGAACTTATTCCTATCACAAGAATAGCATGGTGGAAACCGCCCCCATGATCCAATCACCTCCCACCGGGTCCCTCTCTCAACATGGGGGGATTACAGGGATTACAATTTGAGATGAAGTCTGGGTGGGAACACAGAGCCAAATCATATCAACATGTAATATCCACATATGAAGTCAGGTGCCTTTCTGGAAAAAGCCTTGAAATGATTGGTTTCAGTTGTACACTCAGACATTGAATGATTTAACCAGATGTACTGTGTTATGGGAGATGAATGCAGGGTTTGTGTTGGACAACTTTAGGAGACAGGATTATGTTATATTCATATTATGCTACCAAATAAGTGGTGAAAAATATTTGCCAAAGGTGCTAATTTGGTGTTTAGAGAAGTTGATCTCGAGTACTTATTTTTTCTGACAATAGTCAGCTATCAGGACCAATTGTATGTCAAGTCACCCCTAGTTTGTGTCAGTGAAAAAAGGCTTAAAATCAACTTCTCCAAAGTCTCTGTTAAGTCAGATCAGGCTGGCTTCACCTAGACAGGAAAAGCTCCTGGTTGACACTCACCTACATGCTCTTTGACACCTCTTCAGCCTGGGCCCAAATTTAGTACCACTTCTGGCCAGTTAGAAGCTATAACAGCAAGAAAGGACTTGTTTAGTAGTAGAATTAACAGGTTTGGCTTAAGGAAGGAGGAGAGAGGCAAACGGAATGCTGAAAATTGATCCTGACTTCCCTGTGGTCAGATTTATTCTATAAGACTTATTCACAGATTCCACAAATGAAGCCCATCTGATGTGAAACCACACGGCTTCCCTGACTCCTACTTCTGTGGTCTTTCCTCACAGGGCTCAAGGCCTGACTCCTTTAACTTACCTTGGGGCTGATATCTTAGTATAAGTCAGAGTGAGTTCTGGCTTAGGAAGAAAAAAGAAGCAGAGTATTAATTAGAATATTCTTAAAGCTCCATCAATGAAAACACAACTGGGATATAAATATTGTAGCCTTCATGTATCTGGTAGAGACTGACAGAGGCTAGTCTGGATGTATGTGCATCCCCAAGTCCCAGAAGAAACTGCGAAAGTGTATGCACCTTGTGAATTGCAAGGGCCAGGATCTTCTTCCTTGTTCTCATCCCTACAAAACTCAACCGAAAAAAAATAGATGGAATATCCAGTCAGCCTTATGAAGGGTGGGAAATTGTAGTGGGAAGAGCATCAGATGGAGATTCAACATACAATGCTTAGCTGCTAATTAACTGCTGGGAGGTATCTGAACTCTGTGCCTTAGTTCCCCCACCAGTAAATTTGGAAGTTAGGTTTTTGTTGTTGCTTTCAAAGCACCCTTGTACACATAGGGCATTCTGTGGCATTTGTGAAGCATGTGCTGCATTTCATAGTGTATTTGTCAAAGAGATCAAGAAATAGACGGCAGGGTTGCTGTTCTTATGTTTTTTTGTTTCTGTAACAGGGAGGTGTGATTATAGTGGTGTAGAAGGCATGGGATGGTTACCTCATTTACAGTGTGTGAACGGCATGGCTTTCTGACACTGAGAGTTGAACCTGCTGTGTTTGCATTCTTTCTTGAAGCCCAAGCAGCTCCCATAACCCCAAGTGACCTTGATTTCACTCTCTGTCTCTTTTCCTCAACCATGTTTCATACTTAGGGACAGTCTAATAATGGATCCATGATTGGAAGCTCCCACATCTGATTAGATCTCTGATTCATTTTCTGACTTATGCAAGTCACCTTTTCACTTAAACTTGGTTTCCACATGCAATATGAAGTTGGTAAAATAGCCATGAATTATTGTGAAATGGTTTTCTATTACAAAAAGGGGGATAATTTTGAAAAATATTCCAGTTTTGCAGCATTAGAAAAAAAGGAATGTAGGTAAACCAAATGTGATTTATAGCTACAATTATAATCTCCCCTCCCACACCAAAATCGTTTTTCTAAGTCTGCTTTTTTGGGGGCTAACATTAAAACACATTATTCTTAATTTGCTGAGTTAACATTTACTAGGAAATAGAGACAGGCTCACTTGAACTAAGGTCATAAAAGTGTGACCTTAGGATATCTACAAACAGACGGACAATAAAGATTTGGCAGTATCAGCAAGACATAACTAGTGACAGGCTGTGGGTTTATAAATATTCAGATAGTGTGTGAGATAGATTGCTCACAAAAAGAAGTTCATTGATCCTTGGCATAGAACTCTCTGTTCTGTGCTAGATGTACTAGCATCTTTACACCTGAGTTTAGGGTTTAGAGGTGATATTGGGGGCTGCATCTTTGTGGGCTTTTACTTAAATCTCAGTCAGACATGTTTTGGGTGCCTAGGGAGCAGTGGTCTCTGTAGGAGGATGGATAAATAGAAGTATTTATATTAATAGGAAGTTAGGGATGCGGATTCTTTGGACACACTCTCTTGTCTCTGCAATTCATGACAACCTGAGAAATTTAGATCATCCCCTGTGGTCTGTCAGGGGAAAATGAACTGGGTTCTGACACCAAGACAACTACAGAATGTAGTGCCCTATATTCTGTCTACTTATCCAGGTATGAGAAGGCTCAATAGTGGCCTTGTATTACACCATGCCGCTTCACATAGAATGCATTTCTGGCTAGTTTCTGGGACTGGGAGGCATTTGTTGCCCGACCTGTTCTAGGACAGATTCTTTCGGAGACAGAACATTCTGTGGTGTCACCAAATCACACACAAATTCTGGTTTAACCTTTAAAGGCCATGGAACTATAAAGTTTATTATCAACAAATGTTACTTGTACATCAAAAACTACAAAATATCCCAAGTATCGTTGAAAGAAGCTAAAGAAGACCTAAATGAATGGAAAGACATATTGTTTTCTTAAATGGGATGACCTAATACTGTTAAGATAGTGGTACTCCCCAAATTGATCTACATACTCAACATAATCCCTATCAAAATTCCAGCCTTTTTTTTTTTTTTCCAAAATGGTCAAAGTGATTCTAAAATTTATGAGAACACAAGGGACTCAGAATAGCCAAAACAGTCTTGAAAAAGAACAAAGTTGGAGTAATCACACTTAATGATTTTTTTTTTTTTTTTTTTTTTTTTTTTTTTGACAGAGTCTCTCTCTGTCGCCCAGGCTGGAGTGCAGTGGCGCGATCTCGGCTCACTGCAAGCTCCGCCTCCCGGGTTCACGCCATTCTCCTGCCTCAGCCTCCCTAGTAGCTGGGACTACAGGCACCCGCCACTGCGCCCAGCTAATTTTTTGTATTTTTAGTAGAGACGGGGTTTCACTGTGGTCTTGATATCCTGACCTCGTGATCCTCCCGCCTCGGCCTCCCAAAGTGCTGGGATTACAGGCGTGAGCCACCGCGCCTGTAAGTTTTAATGATTTTAAAACTTACTACAAATCTACAGTAGTCAAGATTGTGTGGGCTGTGTGCTGTGGCACGTGCCTGTAATCCCAGCTACTTGGGAGGCTGAGGCAGGGGGATCCCTTGAGTTCAGAGCTTGAGGCTGCAATGAGCTCTGATCACACCATTGCACTCCAGCCTGGGTCACAAAGTAAGACATTATCTCTAATAATAATAAGGCTGAAAAGACTATCTTTAATCATAATAAAGAGCAGAAAAAGAGCGTCTTTAACAAATTATGCTGGGACAATTGGATATTCACATGCAAAAGAATGAAGTTGGACCTTTACCTCTAATTCAAAATGAACCAAAGGCCTGAATATAAGAAGTAAAACTATGAAATTCTTAGGAAAAACGTAAGTGTAAATCTTTGTGATATTGGTTAGGCAATGGTTTCTTAGACACACATCAAAAGCACTAGCAATCAAACACAAAACTGTCAAAATTAGAAACTATCATGCTTCAAAGGACATTATCAAAAGTGAAAAGACGACATACAGAATGGAAGAAAATATTGCGTATGATATATCTAACAAGGGTTTAGTTTCTGGACTATATACTGGGTACTTACACAATAAAAAGACAAATTGCCCAATCAAAAGAAAATGGTAAAGGATTTGAATGTACATTTCTTCAAATAAGATATACAAATGGCCAATGAGCACATGAAAAGATGTTCAGCATTATTAATCATCAGGGAAATGCAAATCAAAACCACAATGAGATATCATTTCACACCAACTAGTTGGGCTACAGTAAAAAAGACAAAAAGGAAGAAGTGTTTGTCAAGGATGTGGAGACACTGGATTTCTTATAAATTACTGGTGGGAGTATAAAGTGATGCACTCACTTTAAAACACAGTTGTCAGTTCCTCATAATTTAAACATAGAGTTACCATATCAGCAATTTCACTCCTACATATATACCAAAGAAAAAGTAAACATGTCCACACAGAAACTTGTATGTGAATGTCCACAGCAGCATTTTTTTTAAATGTGAAAAAGTGAAAACTATCCAAATGCCCACCCACTGATAAATGGCTAAACAAAATCTCTGTGTATATTCATACAATGCAATATTATTTAGCCTCAAAAAGGAATGAAGTACTCATCATGCTACAATATGGATCATCCTTGAAAACATTTGCAAGTAAAAGAAGCCAGCCAGATACAAAAGTCCACATACTGTATGAGTCAATTTATATGAAATGTCCTCAATAGGCGAATCCATAAAGACAGAAAATAATTCATGATTGCCAGGGGCTGGGGAAGGGAGCAGAGTAGGGAATGACTGCTATTGGGTAGGAGTTTCTTTCTGGGGTAATGGAAATATTCTAAAATAAGATAGTGGTGATAGTTGCATACTTTTGTGACTATAATAAAACCACTAAATTGCACACTTTAAAAAGGTAAATTTTATGGTATATGAATTATATCTCAATTTAAAAAACACAAGTAATATTAAAGGTAATTCTAATTTTGCAAAAAAATACTGGTTTTGAGAATTTACTGGACAAACAGCATAGGACAGATTTTTAATCCAAATGATCTGGGTTGGAACCCATCTTCACTGCTTACTAGCTGTGTGATCTGGAGCAACTTACCTAACCTCTCTGTGCCCTAGTTTCTTCATCTGGTAGTATTAAATGACTAAATATTTGTGAAGTGCTTGGAAGAGTGCCTAACACATGACTACCACTATATAAATGTTTGCTGTTATAACCGTGTGCAATAAACTGTACTAGGTAATAGTGGGAATCAAAACCAGTATCAAGGAAGTTTGTGTTAAAGACAAATATCAGTTAAGGAAGAGCAGAGCAGGTTGGATTCCAAAGCAGATTGCTTCACTTGGTTTATTGGCTGGACTCTGCTCCATGCGGATGTGTGAAAAGAGTCTGGCTTTTGTGCAAGAGGAGGAAGAGATGATATGGATCGAGAATATAACATCTAAATTTTGCCATCTTACTTGGGTCCTGGGAAAAGGTCCAAAAATATGTTAGAGGGCACATATGGAGAAGTAGCAAGGAATGGTTAACAGCACTTAATATATATTTGTTGTTTAATGTAAGTAAAAATTAGGCAAAAACTTTTCAGGATTTTCCTCTGGAATTTTGGTTGTAAACTCATAATGTTTCTCCTCCTGTTCTGATTTGAAGATTACTTTTTTCTTGAGACGTTTTTAGTATTTCATTTCAAAAAGTAAAGGTCAGACTGTTACTGGAAAGGGGTCCCAATTCAGACCCCAACAGAGGGTTCTTGGACTTCACTCAAGAAAGAATTCAGGGCTAGTCCATAGAGTAAAGTGAAAGTAAGCTTACTAAGAAAGTAAAGGAATAAAGGAATGCTCTCCATAGGCAGAGCAGCGGTGTGGGCTACTTGACTGAGTATACTTATAGTTATTTATTGATTATATGCTAAACAAGCAGTGGACTGTTCATGAGTTTTCTGGGAAAGGGATGGGCAAATCCCAGAACTGAGGGTTTCTCCCCTTTTTAGACCATATAGGGTAACTTCCTGATGTTGCCATGGCATTTGTAAACTGTCATGACACGGGTGGGAGTGTCTCTTAGCATGCTAATACATTATAATTAGTGTATAATGAGCAATGAGGGCGACCAGAGGTCACTTTTATGGCCATCTTGGTTTAGGTGGGTTTTGGCTGGCTTCTTTACCACATTCTGTTTTATCAGAAAGGTCATTGTGACCTGTATCTTGGGCTGACCTCCCATCTCACTCTATAACTAAGAATGCCTAACCTCCTGGGAATGCAGTCCAGTAGGTTTCAGCCTCATTTTACCCAGTGCTATTCAAAATGGAGCTGCTTTGGTTCAAATGCCTCTAACATATTTCCCTCCTCCCCTTTACAAGGGGACCCTTAATCCTAAGGGTTGTACAGGGAAGACAATCCATCTTCTGTAACTTCTTCTGGCTGAATAGTGGCAATGATATTGATGCCTTACTATTGGTGTCTTTTGTATTCAAGGTAGAGAGAAGCTTGGTCAGAAAGTATCAGTATGGAGAGATGTGGGAAATCATAACTCTTGATTTCCCACAAAAGGTAATATCTGGAAGATTAATAAGTGTTCAATTTAAGAAAACATTCAGTAAGCTCATACTGCATTCCTACACAAAGGGTACAAAGCAATATATTCCGCAAGAGTAGAGCAAAGTAAGCAAAACTATCCTAAGTAAACTAACAAGGCTTTTTGTGATGTGGGCAACTGTTAGAACCAAGATGATATGAGGTCACTAACTGATTCCAGTACTTGCCCAGAATTAGAATACTGATCCAGATTTTTATATTACCCATCCATCTTGTTTATTCTGAGCTACAGTCAGAGATCACTGGTTGATTCACAGGAATAAGCAGGGTCAGTCTAAATTGCAGAAAAAAACTAAAAACTGATGGGACTAGAATCTAACAACAGGTGTACCATAGTTCTTGAAACATAATTTTTCTATCTCCTCATTTTTACTAAAGACAAATCATAACAGAACTGGTATGTTTGCAAAAATAAGCTTTAGTATTATACTTGGCCTGATTATTTATATGAAGTTCAGCAAGAATAATTATTTTTCACATAGGTTCTTTTTAAATTAGCTCTGATGAATCTTTATTCCACAAGTAATTTCAGATAAGACTTTTTAAAAACTCCTTGAGCTCAGCCATGGTTTTGTACCATAAAATACCTAGGAGTTGGATAAATTCCCCTCCTTTTGAGGTCCCAAGATAACTTGGGGCTCCTGGGCCCGTCAGAAAATGACATTCTTCACTTACAGGAACCCTGTACAGGGACTACATAGACAAGGTATGAGGCCAGTTTTCCCAAGGAGCGTTTATTGGCTCTGTAAGTCAAGTTTGATTCCTTAAAGGAAAGCACTCTATTCCAGTCAAAGACTTGGTAATAAAAACAGTTTATCCAATTGTGTCCTGTTGCAAAAGAAAGCATTCTTTTTGCACTTATGCAAATAACTATATTGCCGTAAGTTAAGCATATTTACAAATAGTTTCCAAATTCTGGAGAAATCAGAGAGAAATATGCTCTAAAATTTTGTTTACAGAAGTATTGCCACAAGCTACAGATAACTCAAAAATGTTCTTGACTTTGAAAAACAAAGCAAAGAATTAGCAATGTTTTAAGCAAAAAGTCATAAAAGGATTATTTCAGTCTTTCATTAGTTCAGTCCATGCAGTTAACTCCTGTTCTGTTTGATATTCATGAACATTTCAGCTCTCCATGAAAATCATGAAAGTTTTCTCCTCTATCCTAATGTCACAATCTCCAAAGTTATCAGAAACCTGCATTCAAGAGCACCTGTCAAAATCCTATTGCTGATTATAAGGCACCTTTAAAAGAGGATCAAAACAAGACAACAGTTGTCTGTGAATGACAAAAAGTCTCAGGGCAGCCACAGTCAGACATGATTGACAAGGAGATGTGGTTACCTCTGTGGCACACAATAATATTATGTAACAATTATAATTACTAATAACACACTAAGTCATATTAGAATTATAGGAGTTTCCCATAATTTTGGGACACATAACCAAGAACATATTTATTGAAATACAGCCCAAAGAAAGCCAAACACAATTTTATATTTTATAATGCTTCCTGTATGATTTCTACAGACTTCTATACCACATTAAGCCAAATATATCTCTTCTGGACTTTAGGGGACCTAATATGAAAAGATTAATTAGGTCAGAAAAAGACATAATTTATCATTTGATTTTGGAAAGTTTGTCAAATATTGAAGGTTTAAGCACTTGATTATTACAAACATAGAATCTCAGGTCACTATAAGTCATTCTTTTAGCCAAAACGATAACTCAAAAATTTTAAAAAGACAAAAAACTTTACTGATTAATAGAGGGAAGATAGCTTTCCACACAATGTCTCTTTTCCTTCCTTTCTTTTTCTTATAGTTTATTCAAAAGGCAAACAAAATTTTGTTTTTAAAAATATTACACAAAAATCTTATTCAAGAGAGAAAGCCAGATTTTACAGTGTACTGTTAACGTCAATCCCAATTCTTAATAAAACATTCTAGACAAATCTATTCAATCTTAAGCAGTTAGACCAAGAGGTAAGATTCCCATAAACCTTTTTAAACTCTTTAAAAATTTTTGTTAAGGAGCAGATTAGTGCTCTTAGAACACCCTGTTGTGCTTTTATTCCAATGTTCAGTTTACAGAAAAACTGAATAAGACCCCTTTAACTTTAGTCGATATGTTCACACAGAATTTCCTTCACAAGATTAACATTTCACAAATCTTCCACAATTTGCTCAAACTTTCAGCTTTATCCTAACTTTTAAGTTAGGATAACTTAACTTAGAACCCCTTAGCCTTCTAAACTAGGCTAAAAAAAAATTCACATTCCCATGCCTTCTTATAATTTTTTACCAAAAACACATTTCACTTTCCTTACACACCTTGCATGTTAAAACTGTTTTTCCAGTAGTCTCATACGTTACAATATTAACTCTTAGCAACTTTTATTTTTGGTGAAAAACCTGGTAAGTAAGTGATTTTAATTAGGTACTAGGTGTGAAGCCTAGGACACCAGACAGAAGTACAAGATAAGGTCTGATTCTTTGCAGTATAGCCAGGGGGCATGGCTAACTCTACATATCCTCAGGCCTTATCTAGAATCTAATGGCTCTAAAGCAGGTATACCAAACAATTTTCAAAAGTCAAATAAGCAGTTTATGACCTTAAAGCATTTAGCAAATCTAACATCTGATCTGCCTAATTTAGACCAAATGTCTAAATTTGGAAGACATTTTTATTTTACCAATAATCTTTAAAACTGTCTTTATTTCTCAAAGCTTACTAAAGTCACGTGAACTAAAAAGCATTACAGTTTTTATTTTTCTGACAAAATATTTAAGTGCTTATTATTTTAAACCAATTAATCAGAGCTCTTTCATATATAAACGTTACACATACAACACATATGAATACACAAAAGACAGAAGATCCAGTAGTTGTAAGATTTTCATTTGCCAATTTTTAAGTTTCTTAATTGAATTACTGGCTTCAGGGAGGAACCCTTTGAGGAAAAGGGCCAGGAAAGCATGCAATTTCCAGAGCCTAATAGGCAGGCACAGCTGGAAGGCAAAACAGATTTCAAAAAATTAAGGTCCCATTTTTATACCAAATCTTGGATGCCAAAAAAGAGGAAATCAGCCCACCTCCTATGGGACTCTTATCTCTCAGTGTGGCAATGGGGACACTTCCATATCTTCCAGGTGGTCAAGAGTATGCTTCTCTGATCCAAACATGCAAAGAGCTGAGTATCCCCCATAACTTCCATTAGCCATCCCTGAAAGTATGTTTCCTACCTAGTTACTACAAACGAAAGCTCTCTCATAATAAGAAGTAATTTCTGATACCCATAAAAGTCAAAACTGTCAGATAACACAACACAAAATGAAACATAGCGTCAGATTTTGAGAGGGATTTATTTATCCCCTTTCAATTCCAGTGGTTTCATAAGGAAAACAGAGGCTTTTTTCCAAAACAGGATCTGTGGCAACTCCTCTGTTTTTCCCAAGGAGTCCCAGGCTGTTAGAAATTATCTTAGATCCCCTCATGTGTATCAAGAGTGGCAAGAAGACAAAATGGAGAAAAACAATTTTATTAATCCTTTCTTTTTTTTTTTTTTGAGATGGAGTCTCACTCTGTCGCCCAGGCTGGAGTGCAGTGACACGATCTCGGCTCACTGCAAGCTCCACCTCCCAGGTTCACACCATTCTCCTGCCTCAGCTTCCTGAGTAGCTGGGACTACAGGCGCCCACCACCACGCCTGGCTAATTTTTTCTATTTTTAGTGGAGACAGGGTTTCACCGTGTTACAGGATGGTCTCTATCTCCTGACCTTGTGATCCACCTACCTCGGCCTCCCAAAGTGCTGGGATTACAGGCATGAGCCACAGCACTCAGCCCTGTATTTATCCATTTTCACGCTGCTGATAAAGACATATCTGTGACTGGACAATTTACAAAAGAAAAGTTTTAATGGACTTACAATTCCACATGGCTGGGGAGGCCTCACGATCATTGTGGAAGGCAAAGAGGAGGAGCAAGCCATGTCTCACGTGGGCGACAGGCAAAGAGAGAGAGCTTGTGCAGGGAAACTCCCACTTTTAAAACTATCAGGTCTCACAAGACTTATTCAGTATCACAAGAATGGCATGGTGAAGATCTGCCCCCATAATTCAGTTATTTCCCACTGTGTCCCTCCCACAACACATGGGAATTATAGGAGCTACAAGACGAGATTTGGGTGGGGACATAGCCAAACCCTATCAACCATTTAGTCAACTGAGAAGAAAAAAACTTTTTCCTTAGAGAAATAAGATCCAAGAAGAGAAAAAACATAAAGACCTTTTAAATATACATATAGCTCATATATCTGCTTTTAATTAAAGCTGAATTTTAACCATAGCACTTCAAAAATCCTTTTAAATCTCTTATTACCTGACTTTAGCCAGGCCAAACAATCTATTTTTCTGGCTTTTAAACTTTACCAGAGGTAATCTCCCAGATGAAACCGGTAAGCCTTCACTAAAGTTATGACTTAACCACAAGTGTACCAGTATTTTAAAAGACATGATTAGCAGTTTTTACGAGATTTAGAGTCTACAAGGTGCCTCAGAGAAAGGAAGATTCAAGAAGGGAAGATAGAAATTGTTCATGGGGGGGAATAAAATCAACAAATGGCAAACATCACACAAATATCAACCTGAATGTACTCATTCCCTAAACCAGAAATTGAACCCTGAACCACGGATGCCATTGTGAAAAGGCAAAGACTTAGCTACTAAGCTACAGCATTGGGAAGTTTCCATTACCTTCCCAGAAAGAGCCTGGAGCAGACAATTTTGAGCCAATGAAGGCTTTTAACTGCTCAAAACAATTTTTAGAGCTAACTATGTCATAAACTCCAAAATTGCTGTCTTCTGGATGGCAGAGACTAAGAGAAAGTACTGCCACATGGTTACAAGGTCATGCTCCCGAGGATGTAAAACAAGATGAGAAAGAAACCCTATCCAGCTTATGGAGTCCCAAGCCTGTGTTCTATCCCAAAGTACCTCCCCTTTATGACAGAATAACACAGAAAGACAAATTCAAAGCACAAAATACACCAGACTCGCTATAGTGTTAAGACTAGCCTCGTGAATCCTTTTACTCATTAATCAAAACGCTGCAAGAGATAGTGATTTCTACCATTCCTACAACTGGTTTGTACAGAGAGAGAGGAAAGGGAAGGGATAAAAGTGTTGCCTACAGTGGGGTGGGGAAGGCAAGGAGCTCAGGGAGACTAGGTAGAGAAGGATCTTTTCTAGCAGTCCTGTCAGCTCTCAAGTTTCCCCCTTTGGGGAGAAAAAAGCTCCCCATGTCTGGTGATCCTGTACATGCCTAATTCTGTCACCCATAACTGTCAGCAAAGAGTGCAAGGCAAATTAATCCAAAGAGAATAGCAGTTAACATCCCATAGTGTCAAATCCACTTTTAACCAAGAAGGACTTTACTGAGAGGGGCCTCTAATCCCTAAATCTTAGGAAGGACTCTAACCTTTCTAAATTGGGCCTCAAACTCAAGTTTCGTTAAGCATCCTTGCCTTTTATTAGGAGGGGCCTTAACCCTCTCTGTCTTAGGAGAGACTCTCCTAAGTTGGACCTCTAACCCAATCTAATCCTTTACCTGGGCAAAACATACCCCACCCCTTACCTAAAGTCGGCCAGTTGGCAGTGCTGTGGTCTATTTCCTTTGGGTCCATAGGATTCTCCTCAGTATAGTCCCTTCATGGTTTCCAGGAAGATGTTACTGGAAAGGGGTCCCAATCCAGAACCCAAGAGAGGGTTCTTGGACATTGCTAAACAAATAATTCAGGGTGACTCCATAGAGTAAAGTGAAAGCACATTTACTAAGAAAGTAAAGGAAAAAAGGAATGGCTACTCCACAGGCAGAGCAGTGGTGTGGGCTACTTGACTGAGTATACTTAGTTATTTCTTGATTATATGCTAAACAAGCGGTGAATTATTCACGAGTTTTCTGGGAAAGGGTTGGCAAGTGAAGGTTCCACCCCTTTTTAGACCACATAGGGTAACTTCCAGATGTTTCTGTGGCATTTGTAAACTGTCAGGACACTGGTGGGAGTGTCTCTTAGCATGCTAATGCATTATAATTAGTATATAATGAGCAGCGAGGATGACCAGAGGTCACTTTCATGGCCATCTTGGTTTAGGTGGGTTTTGGCTGGCTTCTTTACTGCATTCTGTTTTATCAGCAAGACCATTGTGACCTGTATCTTGTGTTGACCTCCTATTTCATCCTATAACTAAGAATGCCTGACCTCCTGGGAATGCAGCCTAGTAGATCTCAGCCTTGTTTTACCAAGCCCCTGTTCAAGATGGAGCTGCTCTGGTTCAAATGCCTCCAACAAGGCCAATCTTTAAACATGAATGCACTGCCACATTTTTGTTCCCAGGACAAGTCAAGAATCCACGAGGGTAGCAGGTATTGCTAGCAATATTCATATACCTTTGCTTTAAACTGCTTTCTGTATCATTGTAGGGGCACATCTACAATTCTTGATTTTCCTGTAGCTCTGACTCTTTCCGTCAACATACAGGATGTACAGGTTGTACTAAAAGGACTGGAAGGACTGGATTTTGAGGAAATGATAAAAGGTATTAAATTTTTTGCTTAAAATGATAGAAAAAAACTCTTATCCACTTTTCTCAGGTTTTACACTTCTGAATTCTCATATGTAAATATATTTTATATATCTTAGTTTCATTATAGTTCTACTTTCTTGAGTACTCCTCATGAGATATCAATAAATAATCATAATACCTTGTATTTGTACTGATTGTTATACATCTCAAATACTTTACATGCAACTCTCTAGAAAAGATATGTTAATTGGGCTGGGCGTGGTGGCTCACGCCTGTAATCCCAGCACTTTGAGAGGCCGAGGTCGAGACCATCCTGGCTAACACGGTGAAACCCTGTCCTTACTAAAAAATACAAAAAAAAAATTAGCTGGGCATGGTGGTGGGTGCCTACAGTCCCAGCTACTCAGGAGGCTGAGGCAGGAGAATGGCATGAACCCAGGAGGCAGAGCTTGCAGTGAGCCGAGATCACGCCACTGCACTCCAGCCTCCGCAACAGAGTGAGACTCTGTCTCAAAAAAAAAAAGAAAGAAAAGATACGTTAATTGACTTGCCAAAGGTCACACAGGAAGTCATTGACCCAGTGCCATAACTGAGATCTCCTGACTCCTTTCCCTATTTCAGGAGAGGTTTCTTCCTTTTCACCAAGCATTTCTCCTAGAACTTTCTATTGAGAAATAATTTAGGTGAGGAAGACAAGACGAATTTCAGAGCAGAAGGAAGTTGAAGCCAAAGTGAAGATTACTGTCAGGACCTCACTGTACTGGAGACCATATTGGTGCAAATATAGCATTATTTTAAAGTTCATTTATCTTCGATTTTTTCCAGAGTGCATCTCATATTACCTCTCCTTAGACTCGTTAACCCTTTTTCTCTCTAAAAACTGTAAGTAGTGATATAAGACAAGATAAAAAGTGTGGTCAACAAATGATATGGCCTTGAGTAAAGTTGGCTTAAAAGTCTGTGAAAGAAATACCAAAGCCTTAAGGATTTAACAGATCCTCAAGTTATTCACCATAGAAAAGCTTTACTTCAGGAAGCAAGAGTGCTTCAGAAGAGATGGCCTTGCCCATGTCTACATGACAGGAGAGGGAAGGATGTGGGGAATATGATAATTCTACCTTGGATTTCTGAAATACTTGCATTCTAAAACTTTAAAGTACTTTCATATATTTTATCTCATTTGTGCTGTCAAAACATCTCTGATTACATTGCGCAAGACTATGACCCGTTATTCTACAGATTAGCAATTAAAACCCAGGGAAGTGATCTAACTTGCTGAAGATTACGTACAAATAAGGGAGAAATGAATGAAGGGAGGAGGGGGAGAGAAAGAATGTGAGAGAGAGAGAGAGAGAACTAGAATAGTGGCTGCCAATGTAGAATCTTATCTAATAAATTAGAGTCTGGTGAATTTTCTCTGGATTAATTAAGAAAAGGAGATAACAAGGGTTTAAGGCGGGGTTCCCAAACTTGGCTGCATATTGGAATTACCTTAGGAGCTTTACATAAATCTCAATACCTGGTTCCTATTCCCAGAGTCTGATTCTGCTTTAATTGGTTTGAGATACATCTCAGGCAATGGGATTTTTAAAAAGCTCCTCAAGTAGAACCACTGGCTTGTCTTGGTTGTTAGAGCCTAGGAAAAGAATAGTATAAAATCTGCTACATCCACTTTAATATGACTATGACCTTTTAAATTTGAAAACTACGAAGCAATTTACAAAAAAAGAATGGAACAATTGACAATTTAAGATTTAAAAAAGTAGATGCATTGCAGAAAGATGGTAAGAAAACTGTACTGAAGCATAAATAAGATTTTCTGTAAAGTCAGGTGTCAGGAAATAATTATCTTATTCCTGTGGAATATACAAAAATGTGAGTGGTATTATGTTATCATATTGATGTTACATAGAATGAAGTTCTTACCCACAAGGAGAGGTCGTTCAAAAATGTCGTAATTTGAGGAATAATAATAATGATATAGTAATTACTATTGGAATACTCTTATTATTATAGCTATCATAGGAATAATTAGTAACAGCTACTGCTTACTATGTACTAGGTATTGTTCTAAGTGCATTATCATGTAACATTGTTTAATTATTACAGTGGCTCTTTGTGTTAGATAATATTGCAAACCCAATTTACAGATGAGAAAACTGAGCATTAGGAGAGATTAAGTAATTTGCTCAAGAGTACAAAGCTAATTATAACAGTAGGAGAGATGGGTATACTGGATTTCAGAAACGGGCTGGGCTATGCTTCTGAGACTTGTAAGAAAACTGGAAACTGAGCTGAAACCTAGGAGTCTGCATAATAAATATGCTTTTATCATGGCAGATATAAAAGACCATAAGGAAAGAAGTGAGTGAGCCCAGCATTTTGCTCATGCATACAAGTTTAGAGCAGGAAAAGTGCAGGACCAAGGCAGGAGGCTGTTGGGCTCCAGTGTGGTCCTCTTAAGATAACAAGCTAGCTGCAGTAGAATTGCAAACTTCAACTTAGGAAAATACACACCCCTGCATACACACCTCACACACCCAAAACCACACTTGCACACACACTGCTCCTACACTTTTTTTTTTTTTTGAGAAGGAGTCTCGCTCTGTCGCCCAGGCTGAAGCACAGTGGCACGATCTCGGCTCACTGCAACCTCTGCCTCCCGGGTTCAAGTGATTCTCCTGCCTCAGCCTCCTGAGTAGCTGAGACTATAGGTGTGTGCCACCACGGCTGGCTAATTTTTGTATTTTTTTTTAGTAGAGACAGGGTTTCGCCATGTTGGCTAGGCTGGTCTGGAACTTCTAACCTCAGGTCATCCGCCTGCCTCCGCCTCCCAAAGTACTGGGATTACAGGGGTGAGCCATTGAGCCCAGCCCTGCTCCTGCACTTTCTGTTCATTGAATTGGTTTCCCAAATTTACTTAACATTTAGCAAGTCTTTGGGCACTCTCATTTTATTGTGCCTGTGCTAAGAAGAAAGAAATTTTAGCTACATTTATGCTAATGCATTGAAGGAAAGCCACACTCTCTTCAGACCACTGGGGTGGGGCAGTAGTAATCAAAAAGAGAACCTTGATCAGGAACGCAAAGTTGGAACCACTGATCTGAAAAGTAATTATGTTATACAAATAAATTCTTGCTAGAAAAGGCCCTTTAGCTATCACTGAAGAACAATTTTACATTCTTAATAATTCTCACTAGAATCCTCTGATGTAAGCAGGCAGGATTATCTCAGCTGTATAGGTTAGTAAACCAAGGCTTCAATAGATTAAGATAAATCCACCCCAACTCTGACACTGGTTCTTTTATTCTTTCTCCTTTACTACAGTTGGATGGAGATGATACATTAACTTTGTTCCTGGGAGTCCCAACTTGGCTTCCTCCTAGGTCGGCAAGATAATGCCTTTAGCAAGCAACAATGAAGCTTGTTAAACTCCAGATTTTTTTTTTTTTTTTTTTTTTTTTTGAGACAGAGTCTCACTCTCTCACTCGGTGGCCCAGGCTGGAGTGCAGTGGTGCGATCTCGGCTCACTGCAAGCTCCGCCTCTGGGTTGACGCCATTCTCCTGCCTCAGCCTCCCGAGTAGCTGGGCCTACAGGCGCCCGCCACCATGCCTGGCTAATTTTTTTGTATTTTTTACTAGAAACGGGGTTTCACCGTGTTAGCCAGGATGGTCTCGATCTCCTGACCTCGTGATCCACCCGCCTCGACCTCCCAAAGTTCTGGGATTACCAGCGTGAACCACCGTGCCCGGCCTGAAGCCATTAATCTTGATTTAACGATTGTACTTTGTCTTTAATTCTAAACACTAGTTCTTTAGGAAGATTGTTTTCCCTCTTGGTCTTCTTTTGTTACCCTCAGCCAATTTTCTTTTGTATTTCTACTATCAAACTTTTCTGGCTTGTAGCCTTTCTTCCTTTGCATGTTCTTATTATAAAATAACTAAAGCTTAATTCATTCCATTTGGAAAATAGAAAATAGAGGAAAAAATTATTCATAGTAACCATCATCACTGTTGCTGTAACATTCTAATATATTTCTCTTTGGGATTCCCCTACACAGGTGTTTTTCCCAGTCAATCTCATTGCACTCTTGCAGTATATACATCATTAAAATGTGCCTTTTTACTTAACCTACTAACATTACAAATTGCCATTTATTAAACATTTTTGTGAACATAAATTTAATAAATGTGTAGTATTCCATGGTCCAACCACATAAACATAATTTGAAACATCCCTCCTTTTGATGAAAATTTAAATTATTTTTTCTATTTTTAATTTTTTTCCAGAAAATTTCAAATATATACAAAAGCAGCAAAAATAGTAGAATGACTTCCCATGTGTATCCCCTGAATCTGGCAATTTTGAACACATGGTTGATTTTTTTTTTATTTACATCTCCACCTATTTCTCCTCCTTCAAGTCCATGAATTATATTTTGAAGCAAATCCCTATTTATATTTTCAAAAAAATTAAATAAGTGTCACAGATTTTTTTGTGTGTTCAGAAACATCTTCCATTTTTAAAAAACATACATATAATTGACACTTGGGAGAGAAATTACAGAGTCAAAATTATGAATGCCATTCAGGCTCTCAATTTTCATCGTGCCAAGTTATTTTTCATAAATGTAGACATTTAGATTCCTTGTCAGTCTTACAAGCGTGATCTTTTTAAATAAAACTCTTTAGGGAATAAACATTAGTTTTCAAATCTTCTTTTCTGCTGTGTGTGGTGGCTCACACTTATAACCTCAGCACTTTGGGAGGCTGAGGGTGGGAGGATCACTCAAAGCCAGGAATTTTAGATCAGCCTGGGCAACATGGCAAGGCCCCATCTTTACAAAAAAATTAAAAATTAGCCACCCGGGAGATCAAGGCTGCAGTGAGCCAAGATCACACCACTGCGCTCTAGCCTGGACAACAGAGTGAGGCCCCAGCTCAAAAAATTAAAAATAAATAAATAAATAAATAATATTTTGTCTTAAATGGATTGGCAAAAAATGTATCTTGTTTTATATTAAAGTGTTTTTAAAATTACTAGTTAAGATAAAAATCTTTCTTCTTAGTTCACCATGCTTCCATATTTGGTAAACATTTTGTTTCAGTGAACTCGTTTTCTTTTGTTTTTCATGTTTTTGACTATTTATTTATTGGCATATTTGTGGTTTTCTTATTACTATAAAAGTACTATTTTTTATTTGTTTATTGATTGATGTTTCCATCATGATTTTTTTTTCTGTTGGAAGAAAGTTTTTTGTTTAAGCTTAGGAAGTTATCACAAACCCAATATAATTTATAATGTTAAGTTTTTTATGTCTCTTAAAACATCTAGCTTTTTTCCCAAAATTTATTTTGTGTACAGGTGAATCAAAAATATAATTTTTGTTATGAAACAAGTATTCCATTGCCTAAATTCCATTTGATGAATAATCTATCTTAGTACTTCTCAACCCCAGCTGTACGTTAGTATCTCCTGAGAAGCATTTCCTTGATTGAAGCTGATATCTGAAGTCATAATCTATGGGGTTTATAATCATCATAATCTCTAAGAGGAGTGGTATATTAGTCCATTTTTATGCTGCTGATAAAGACGTACCTGAGACTGGGCAATTTACAAAAGAAAGAGGTTTAATGGACTTACAGTTCTGAGTGGCTGGGGAGGCCTTACAATCATGGCAGAAGACAAGGAAGAGCAAGTCACATCTTATGTGAATGATGGCAGGCAAAGAGAGAGAACTCTCTTGTGCAGGGAAACTCCCCTTTATAAAACTATCAGATCTCGTGAGACTTATTCACTCTCACAAGCACAGGAAAGACCTGCCCCCATGTTTCAATTACCTCCCACTTTGTCCCTCCCACAACACATGGGAATTCAAGATAACATTTGGGTGGGGACCCAGCCAAACCATATCATTTTACCCCTGGCCCTCCCCGAATCTCATGTCTTCACATTTCAAAACAAATATTGCCTTCCCAACCATCCCCCAAAATCTTAACTCATTTCAGCATTAACTCAAAAGTCCACAGTTCAACATCTCATCTGAGACAAAGCAAGTCACTTCTACCCATAAGCCTGTAAAATCAAAAGCAAGTTAGTTATTTCTTAGATACAATGGGGATATAGACATTGGGTAAATACAGCTGTTCCATAGGGAGAAATTGGCCAAAACAAAGAGGCTACAGGCCCCATGCAAGTCTGAAATCCAGCAGAACAGTCAAATCTTAAAGTTCCAAAATGATCTTCTTTGACTCTATGTCTCACATCCAGGTCATGGTGATTCAAGAGGGGGTTCCCATGGTCTTGGGCAGCTCTGCTGCTGAGGCTTGACAGGGTGTAGCCCCAGTCCTGGCTGCTTTCATGGGCTGGTGTTGAGTGTCTGCAGCTTGCCCAGGCACATGGTGCAAGCTGTTGGTGGATCTACCATTCTGGGGTTTGGAGGATTGTAGCCCTCTTCTCATAGCTCCACTAGGTGGTGCCCCAGTAGGGACATTGTGTGGGGGCTCTGACCCCACATTTCCCTTCTGCACTGCCCTAGCAAAGGTTCTCCATGAGGGCCCCGCCCCTGCAGGAAACTTTTGCATAGGCATCTGGGCATTTACATACATCCTCTGAAATCTAGGCAGAGGTTCCCAGGCCTTAATTCTTGACTTCTGTGTACCCACAGGCTCAACACCACATGGAAGCTGCCAAGGCTTGGGGCTTTCACTCTCTGAAGCAACAGCCCAAGCTGTACCTTGGCCCTTTTAGTCACAGCTGGAGCAGCTGGGACACAGGGCACCAAGTCCCTAGATTGCACATAGCAGAGGGACCCTGGGCCCAGCCCATGAAACCATTTTATCCTCCTAAACCTCTGGGTCTGTGATTGGAGGGGCTGCCTCAAAGGTCTCTGACATGCCCTGGAGACATTTTCCTCATTGTCTTGGTGATTAACATTTGGCTCCTTGTTACTTATGCAAATTTCTGCAGCTGGCTTGAATTTCTCCTCAGAAAATGGGATTTTCTATTTTATCACATTGTCAGGCTGCAAATTTTCCAAACTTTTGTGCTCTGTTTCCCTTTTAAAACTGAATGCCTTTAACAGCACCCAAGTCACCTCTTGAATGCTTTGCTTCTGAGAAATTTCTTTGTCAGATACCCTAAATCATCTCCCTCAAGTTCAAAGTTCTACAGATCTCTAGGGCAGGGGCAAATGCCACCAGTCTGTTTGCTAAAACATAACAAGAGTCACTTTTGCTCCAGTTCCCAACAAGTTTCTCATCTCCATCTGAGACCACTTCAGCCTGGATTTCATTGTTCATATCATTATCAGCTTTTTGGTCAAAGTCATTCAACAAGTCTCTAGGGAGTTTCAAACTTTCCCACAGTTTCCTGTCTTCTTCTGAGCCCTCCAAACTGTTCCAACTTCTCCCTGTTACCGAGTTCCAAAATCACTTCCACATTTTTGGCTGTCTTTTTAGTGGCACCCCACTGCTGGTACCAATTTATTGTATTAATCCGTTTTCATGCTGCTGATAAAGACATACATGAAACTGGGCAATTTACAAAAGAAAGAGGTTTAATGGACTTACAGTTCCAAGTGACTAGGGAGGCCTCCCAATCATGGTGGAAGGCAAGGAGCAACAAGTCACATCTTACGTGGATGGTGGCAGGCAAAGAGAGAGAACTTGTGCAAGGAAACTCCCCCTTATAAAGCCATCAGATCTCATGAGACTTATTCATTATCATGAGAACAGCATGGGAAAGACTTGGCCCTATGATTCAATTACCTCCCACTGGGTCCCTCCCACAACGCATGGGAATTCAAGATGAGATTTGGGTGGGGATGCAGCCAAACCATATCAAGTGGGAAATGAACACCAGGATTGATATTTTTTAAAAATGCCTCCTGGGAGTTTCTAATGTGCTCTCTGGTTTGAGAACCACTGGTCTGCTTATTTTGATTCATGCTGACTTCTTTATATTAAAGTCCTAAATATGTGTCTTTTTTTCTGGGAATTTATGTGTTCTATTAATCTATCTCTCTGTTTTTCTGTGTGTGTGTGTGTGTGTGTGTGTGTGTGTGTGTGTGTGTGTGTGTGAGTGTTTAGGCTTTGTAAAACATTTATGCCTGATACAGGCCTCTCCATACCAAACTTTGCTTTGTTTTTTTAGAATGAGAGATTACTGCATGTTGGGGTTTTACCAGTTCCCTTTCTCATCTCGCTAGGGCCCTAAGTTTCCAAAGAAATCAACTATAAAATCTCTCTCTGAACTCCTCTTTTCAGTCCTCTTATTCATGTAGGTCTCATAGATCGTAGAAGAGCCCCCTAAACACATTTTCTCCACATCCTCACCACCTATTCATTCCCAGAACCACCCTGCTCTCTGGCCACTACACTATAGCTATTCTTTCTATGACGAATGACCTCCATGTTGCCTGTATCTGCTACTTATTGTTTTCCTGACCTCTCATCAGATTTTAGCCCAGCTGTTGTCCATGCCCCTCTCCTTTGCTTCCACAACAGCACAAACTCTTGGTTCCCCTTTTACTTCTCCAGTTTTTCATTCTTAGGCCCTCTTTGAGTTTCCTCCTGGACCCCAATTCCTCTTCCTTCATGTAGCCCTTATCCTTTGGAACTCCATGCATTCTTTCCTAGGTCCTCTTTTCCTCTCTTCTCTTTTTCGTTTTTGTTCATTTTTTCTTCTTTCTCTCTTATTCACTTTCAAGCTTTCAATATTATCTAATGACTCCCAAATATTTATCTCTGGTCCAGAATTCCCTTATGAATCCTAAGAACTGTACAACCAAATGCTTATTTCTAATATTCTACTTAAAAGTCACACTGGCATCTCAAATCAAAATGTCCAGAACAACTCATCATCTCCTCTTCTTTGATTTCTCCTTCTCCTTCTTACCTTCTACAACCACTGTGTCCTGTTGGTTCAATCTCCTCAAGGTTTCCAATCCATTATTTTTTTTTTTTTACTGTCACTACTGTAATCCAAAAAATGATTATGAAATTATTAGTTTCACAATTGATATTCTCATATGTATTTATTATCACCTGCAATTTATTACTCAATGGCTACAAAACTAATACTCATTTTTACTTTTCAATTTGAAATGATTAGAAGTTCACAAGTAGTTCCACAAATAGTATAGAATCCAATGTAACAATTACCAATTTTCCCAATGGGAACATCTAAATAACTGTAGTAAATTCTCCAAATTATGAAACTGACAATGGCACAGTATAATTAACTAGAATGTAGAGCTTCCTGGGATTTCAGTTTTTGCATTCACACATTATCTTTTTCCTCTCTGTGCATAGTTATTTGATATTTTATCACATGTATAGACTCAAATAATTATCACCACAGTCAAGATACAGAATTGTCTGTCACCATAAAGGAACTCCCTCATGCCACGCCTTCAAAGTCACACCTTCTCCCTGTTCCTACTGGTAAACACTGATCTATTTTCTATCTCTCTAATTTTGCCATTTTGGAAATATTATACAGATGGAACCATACAGCATGTAACCTTTTGAGACTGGCTTTTTCCACTCAGCATTAAGTCCTTAAGTTCCATCTAAGTGTTGCAGGTAGCAATAATTTGTTCCTTCTTATTGTTGAGTAATATTCCAAATTTTTTTTTTCTAAAATACAAAATGGACCATGTCACTCTACTTAAAGCACTTCAGTGATACTTAGAATAAAACAAGCAATGTTTAGCATGGCCTAAAGGCTCATTATGATCTGCCTCTCGCCTACCTGCACAGTGCCGTCTCTTCGTGTTTTCTCCTCTCTTGCTACTGTCCAGGCCCACTGACCTTCCAGTTATGAGAATGTATCAAGCTCTGTTCTCATCCAAGGCCTGGATATTCCTCCTCTCTTGCCTTGTGCCTGTGCCCACCTTTATCTAGTCAGCTCCTACTCATCATTTGCTTAAATACTGTTTACTTAGAGAATTTTTTTTGACTTCCTTCCTATTGCACTTTTTTTATAGCACCCTAAACTTCTCCTTCATAGCAAAACATATTGAATAATTTTTATGATTAATTATTTAACATCTGAGTGAATGACTTGGAATAAGGCTGGACCGCCAAGGAATGATGTGAGATAAACTAACTAGATTGTAGAAGTGGAAGAAGCAGAGCTATCTCAAATGGACAGGTCAGTTACAGAGTAAAATTCAGGCAAGAATTAACAACTCAGGTTTTCAGTGTGATCGGCAGAACGTAAAGGCAATGGGTTCAGGGGTGTGAATGAAGTAGGAATGAAGTAGAGTGGAGCAGGATGATGGTCAGTAAAGAGGCATTCGACCATTGTGGTTGCGTTTATCTGGGAGGCTTTTATATTAGTAGCAAGAGCTCAGTAATCAGAGTATAAAGCAAAATTTCAATCTCACTTAGGATTGATTTAGGCAAAGAGAGGACAACAAGGCTCCACTGACTTGCGTGGCATTCAGGTGAGGGGTCCAGATTTGAGAGAGTTTTGTTAATAGGCATGAGTAAGTGGGCAGATTTTGGGAAGTGGATAAAGGCTACATCTTCCCCAAACTGGGGAGTATGTAAGATAAATAGGATGAAGAGGACTGAGACTGCTGATCTCTGTAATGCCCCCATCAGAAATGGTTCAGGAACTGGGTGGAAATTAGCCAGCATATAAGTGATCTCAGCGGACCCAGTACAAAGAGCTGAAAAATTTAGAGACAGAAGAAATCAGGCAGGTGCTGATACATTTTCCCTGATAAATACCATACCACTATCTAGCATTCTTTCCATTTCTATACCTTACTTTACAGCATTATGCTATTTGATTTATCTGGCTTAAATCTCTCTTTCTCAACATGATTGTTAAATTCAGATATCTACTGGCAGCTGTAGTATTTCTGCTGTCAAATGACACCTAGTTGAAGTATAAGAAGTTTTAAATCCTGCATTAACTTTTTGATTACTTTAACTCCCTCTCTGTACATAGAGTATACTTACATCCACAAATATTATAAATATTTGGATCAAGGATTTTTTGTTTCATTTTATTATTTTTGGTTGTACATGTTTACCTAATTGATACAGCTATGTGACTATTTCCCAACCGGAAAGGCAGATGAAGAAGGAAGGGAGGAAGAGGGAAACTAACACGTATTGATGATTTGCAATGGCTCTGGTAATGTTCTAGGTATTTTACAGAAATTATGCTGTATAGCTCTCAATAACCCTGGTAGGTAGATATCATCAGCAGCACTTTACATATGGGAGAACACGTTCACAAAGTTAAAATACCTTATACAGAGTCATCATGAATGATAGGAATGAGATTCAAATGGAAGCCAAACTCCAAAGCCCCTTTTCTTACCATTATAGCATAGGAAAATGTATGCGGGGCAAGGGTAGGAGTAGATACCTGTCAGATTCCAGGGCTGCCATGATATGGGCAGGAAGATGTGGATGAAAGGAAGCCTCCAAAATTTGGGAGCTCTTGCAGGGACAAGGAGAGGTAGCATAACTGGCTGAGGGTACTTATTGATTGGCATGCTCGTTTTCCAGTTGATAAACTTCCCACTGCTCTCTGCAGTTCTTTATTACCCTTAGGAGACATGCACATTTCCTGCTCCCTAAACTAGGAAGGCAAGGAATGGCGAGGTCAGGTGACATGCTTCTGGATGCGGAATGAATCACCCACCAAACCAGAACTAGAACTTCCAACCTCTCACTCTGTTATTACAGCACTAAGTCAGGGCTGACTCCACTTCCCTTAATTCCTGGACTGCTCACCTCTGAACCATGCTGACCCACTCCCTAGGGAGGGGAAACTGCCCTTGGATCCTGGCTGTGCAGAATGAGGCAGGAGGTTATGTGTTCCCAGAGGTGTCTTTTTCCTCTTGCCAGGAATTTGTTATTGTTTTCCTGGAATTACATTCTACATATAGAACTTTTATAGTGACACACTGTATGGCACAGCAGTGAAGTAAACAGTAGCTGAGGGTTTCTGATGGTGAAACCCTCATGTCCACATCTCTCTGTCTGCCTGGGCCTCGGACTCATTTATCAGAAAATGGGAAAGTGTGTGTATGTATATATGTGCCCCTACAGCCTGTTGTAGCCTGTCCTCCTTCAGTCATCCTCAGCTTGGGCCCTCCTCTCTGCCAGAGGGCAGTATGTTAGACAGGCTGGAAGAGTGGCCAGAAAACAAAACAGATCTCCTCACTTATCGGGGGAGACTTCCAAGAGAGTTTTAGAGAACCCAAAATCTTCCTTAGAAGGAAAAACCCAGCAGGCTGAATACCAAAGAAGAGGACTGATCCTTGGAAATGCAAGGTCACTGACAACAGTAGGAAAAAGGTATTTGAAAGCAGCCCCAACCCGTCTTCTGGCACATTAATCAGGTAGGAAAAGGAGACACGGATGGATCAGAGATAATCCTGTGCTGAGCGGGGGTGGCATTGTGAGTTCTCAGCTTTTCCCTCTTACTGATAGCCCTTATTCTGAGCTGGGGAAACTGAGGAGCTGGGAAAATTGTTATTGATTAGGAATCTCAGGAAGAGAAAGTAATCAGCAGGAGAATATTTAATTTAAGATACGCTATTTCTGGGCTTTTGTTTGAAACTGGTAGATGAAGGATTATGGAATTGGGCACATACAAAATAGCAAGATAATTATAATAAGAATAAGCTGTTTTGAATTTGTATAATATCGCAAAGGAAATAAAATGTGTTTATCTGTGAAACCATATTTAAAATCTGATGCTGTTTGTAAGTATCCGTGAGCACTGCATTTCTTACCTAGATGTTATGGGGCCTGTCTTGCAATCACTTTGCTCCTCTACAAAGTAAACTTTTGTGAGGTACCAGGATATAGATTAAGCTTCCTCATCTCAACTGTATATCACATATGTTTCAGGAATCTCTGGAGACAGGTAAAAATAGAAGCAAGAAAAACTGATAGCCCTCAGATTTCATAATCTGGTGAGTACCAGTGAGTCAAAAGATCTGTCGAAACAGGCTCAGGACTCCTAGGCACCGTGGTGGAAAGGGGTTCCCCTTTGAGAACCCATTTGAAATACTTTCTCTAGTGCTCATTTTGATCCCTGGGTCTCTAGGAAATGGGGGAGGGCAAAGATCAGAATAAGCACAATTTCTCAATATCTGAGAAGAGTGAGAGGACGAGGTAACCTCTCTTAGGTAACCTCCTCCCTGCGTCACCCACACCAGGAGATATCACAGGGCATAAGGCAAGTTATCTACACAAATACGCTTCTCTGGATTTAAAAAGAATCACCTCTCCAGTGTGCCCTTCCATGCACTCTGTGTCCTCTCACTGGTGTGTTTCCCTAGAAAGGCAGAGCCTGGGGCACTGAGAGAGACAGCATGAAGACCCGAATTCCTAAGCCAGTGCCCTGTCCCCTGCAATTTCTGGCCTCTTCCCGACCCTCATGCTCACAGTGAAAGATGGCTAGTCCTAAGAACCGGGACTTTTTGCTCAAAAAGCAGAAAATAGAAATAGGATTGGGGATCAGACCCAGGAAAATGAACAAAGAAAACAACCCAAGATGGCATAATCTGGTGAATACTAGGAAAAAAATTCTGATTCTACTTCTATTTTCAGAATATACTTTAAAGACAGACATGCAGATGTCATCTATGTCCCTGTGAGGTTCCTATATGGACACCCTTACAGGCAGATTCAATTCATCCATTCTTTCCAAATTAGAGTGTATTTGTTAGTAAAATTTGGTTTCAGCCTTGTGGTTTCCATGATTCTTTTGGATTCTAATGTAATTCCTTCTTGATCTTGTTGGTCTTGCTCATTTGAAAGACAAGTATATATGCACAATGAAGTAGTATAAAGAACATTGGGTTTGTAAGTAAAAGACCTGGGTGTGCAACCTTGCTCTGCCATTTTTTTAAAAAAAGTGGCTAATTTGCTGGGGTACGGTGGCTCACGCCTGTAATCCCAGTACTTTGGGAGGCCAAGTCAGGTGGATAACCTGAGGTCAGGAGTTCGAGACCAGCCTGGCCAACATGGTGAAACCCCATCTCTACTAAAAATACAAAAATTAGCTGTGTGTGGTGGCATGCACCTGTAATCCCAGCTATTTGGGAGGCTGAGGCAGGAAAATTGCTGGAACCTGGGAGGCGGAGGTTGCAGTGAGCCGAGATCACACCATTGCACTCCAGCCTGGGCCGACAACAACAAGACTCCATCTCAAAAAAAAAAGTGGCCAATTTATAACTTAATCACTAATTCATAACTCAATCCCTCAGTTTCTGCCTTGCCTTCTTTGTATGAAAGTGCCTAGCACAATACCTGGTACACCGTAGTTGCTAAACACAGGTTTATTAGATCTGAAAACAGGAAGCTTGTTTTATAGGATGTTGGTAACAAGTAATTCTCAGATTCTCTAGATCTGAGCATTGTTCTCTATCTCACTTCCAAATTAATATATTCAGCCCATTAAACATGTTTTTTGTTTGTTTTGGTTTTGTTTTTTGTTTTTTGTTTTTTCCAGATAGCTCAAGGGTAAGGATAAAAGACTAACTATATAAGAAGGCAGACTGTTTCAGGCTAGGGGCTGCTACCTCCATATATTTTACCCTCCTCACTTTTAGTCTTTGAGTCCTCTGCCCCATAGCCCAAAGCCATTAATAACTTCCTTGATCCATATGGCAGTCACCTGGGAGGGTGGATCACTTGTCTATCTAAAAAGAACATGGCTGGAAGATCCACATGTGTTGATAAGCAAGCAGTGAGGTTGAAGGTGAGGCTGGCACAACAGATTTAACTGTACCTTACTGGAACAGGGCCAGATGTTATACTGAGTTCAATCATGGAATTTTTCATCACACATAAGCAGGCAGAGTGCAGGAAATCTGATTTTAGAAGTCTTATATCTAGGTATATTTTGGTAAGAAGAGTTTACTCTGGAAAGTCATGGGTAAATTGCAGATTGTGTCCAGGAGACTGTATTGTGCTAACTGAAAAGAAATGCCACTTATTAAGAGTTGTGTTATGGTTGCAAATAGAATATAGTGTGAATTAAAATAGATGCCTAAATGCAGTGTGACACTATGCTTGTATTGTATGTGTAAAAGTTTAGAGAATTAATATTACTATTTAGTTCAATTTCGTTATAGTTATATTCATGAGCTTTTATGGTCTTCAGACTATAGTCTTGTAAAGATTTAGCGTGGACTTTACTCCTCACTTCACTTTCATTCTCCTCCCTTTTGTATCTTCTTCATTGCACTGTTTCTCCTCAGGATTCTCAATGAAAGAGGGGAGTTAAAACTTTAACATGCTAAGAGAAAGTCTGAAGCAACTGATAAGAGAAAAATTAAGGAATGATAACTACAAGTGAGGCAATATTATTATTCTAACTAGAACCCTGCCTGAAGAGATTTGGCTTTGTAGATATAGGATTATGTAAACTAGAGGCAAAGTATATACAAACATATTTTACAACTATCAAACATATTTATCAGAATAAAATATATTACAATTTCACTAGACCCTTGATTCCAATGCCATGGATTTCATTATTCATCACACTAAATAGAGAACAGTGGATAATGCTTTACAGTGTTAAGAATTTTACAGTTCAGCTAAGAGAAGAAGCAGTAGCCTACATATTTTTTTTGACATAGTGGGAAAAATATTTAGATATAATGAAAGGGAGTGGAGTATTGGTCAGATTGAACAGGATTCTTGGCCAGAAGTATCCTTCTAGTAGTCAGGTGGGCCAGAGTTGAACCCATGGGAAAAGTCATCCTAGAGGGTTTTGGCATTAAGGCATGCCTTTTCTCAGCTTGACAGAGTGGACAGGCAAAGCCATGTGGTTTCTGAGTATGAATTTCAAGCTAAAAAGTGATCTAGAGAGGAATATTGCTGTTACAAGTAAATATAAGCATCCTCTGTTGTATGAGCTTTGGTTGCCTCTGTGTGGTGAGGTTTCCCACATTAGCTTTCATGGATATGAGGGTATGCCCAGTGTGTATGCCTTAAAAATCCTCGACTCAGCCGGGCGCGGTGGCTCATGCCTGTAATCTCAGCACTTTGGGAGGCCGAGGCAGATGGATCACGAGGTCAGGAGATCGAGACCATCCTGGCTAACACAGTGAAATCTCCTCTCTACTAAAAATACAGAAAATTAGCCAGGCGTGCATGGTGGTGGGTGCCTGTAGTCCCAGCTACTTGGGAAGCCGAGGCAGGAGAATGGCATGAACCTGGGAGGCGGAGCTTGCAGTGAGCGGAGATCACGCCACTGCACTCCAGCCTGGGCGACAGAGCGAGACCCCATCTCAAAAAAAAAAATCCTAGACTCATCTGGTACACTCCATATGCCTCTACCTAAACTGTAACCATTAGAAAGGGCTTATTGTATACACATATGGAAAGCAATTTCATTGAGTGGGCCTCATCATTCTATACATTTATCTCCTTGCTCTAGCATCCAATTTCATTGGGCTGTGAGATATCAGTAAGCCTTGCCTCTTTAAACTACTTATGTACAAATAAAAGTGATGGTGAGAACCTGGCTCAGGAAATGCAGTAGCAGGCCATATTGCATCCAAAGGTGAGTGCTCTGTAATAGGTGTGATAGTTAGTGTAAGGGTATAAGCATGAGTTTGAGTTATCAGGGATTTGTGTGTTTGGCCAGGTGCCTATAGTTGAGTATGGATGGCCCTCCATGAGCAGTTCACTGTACCCATGTGGGGGTACACGTACACATGGCTTTAAACGACTCCCTTCAGTATGTATTAGTGGGTGTGTAGTTTGTTTTCTAGGCAGAGCTCACGAGTCTGAACTAGCTGCTGACTGACCCTTTTTTCCACCTGTGTTGTGGTAAGAGAGAGTGTGCTGAGAACCTCCTCCTCAGAAAGCCAAACTGGTTCAACTGGCTGCTCCCTGAATGAAAACAATTACTTCTGATAACCCACTAAAAAGGAAGCAAAGGAAAGGAAAATAAGAATGACAATAGCAGTGATAACTTTTCTAATAGCCTTCCTGAATTCACCTTGCTGATCCAACATTTTATTTTTCAGAACTTCTCCTTTGTGCCACTCTCTTAAGATCTGTTTTTTGAAAGTTTCATCGCTAATGCTAGTCCGTCCATATGGCCTCATGAATTGCGGAAGCTTTCTCAGCCACATTTCTCCTTGCCTTTTTGGTTTACACACTGGATACAGTGGACTTTGCTATCTAACTATTCATCGACTTTTTAGATCCCATTCTAAGAATAAGAATAAGGATAAGAATTTCCCTCTTCTGTGCCAATTTTCCACCCGCTGGCTACTTTGCTATTTACCTGGGCTTCTGTCAACCAACCACACAGTTTTGTTTCTCTTGAGTTGTAAGGGAATTGTTTAACTATTGAACCCATATACAAGTTCATGGTGCTCCAGGAAGAGTGGAAAACAGGTAAGGCAGAATCTGGGAGGCTTCTTTACATAGGTCTTTCAGGCACTGAGAGATTCTGCCTCAGTAAGTAACACTGTGGTTATTAGTATCAGTAATAAAAACAATCATAATGTAATAATAGAGGACAGCATAATATGGCTAATGTAACACCTGTACAACATAGTAGCATATTATATAAGCTATACTTCTGATTTTTGTTTTATGTTTTTATCAAGTCACTACAAAACTGGATCACATATTTAGACTTATTTAGCAGAAAATCACCATATTTTCTTTCAAGTTAATCAGAATTAAAGAAGTAGGCTTTGTTGACTATAGAACCATGGGAGTGTCTTGTCAAGCAAAGGCAAAATATAAATTTAGGAGAGGTATGGGACAGTGGTAAGCATGAGTTCTCTTTGGAAAGAAAGAACCAAGTTTCTGGGGGTGTTATTTGAAATATGTACTGATTATATTATATAGACTTAACAGTGATACACATAAAGAATCCCTTGCCAGACAAATAAGAAACTAATAATTAGAGTCTACTTGGAGGAGACTGGAGGAGAGTTAAGAACTAGATAAATGGAGAAGAATGGGGCAGGAGAAAGATTTTTATGCTATACAATTTTACATTTCTATTTTTTGAATCATATGAATGTATTTTCTTTTTATTTAAAAGAGAAAGAGAAGGTGGCTTGGTACTGATACTTCCTTTATATCCTTGCAGCAATGAGTGTCCGTGTCTATATCTGATATGAGCAGAGGAAGCACCTTGAAGCTCTGAGGGATGAGGAATTAAATAGTTTTTATTGACAAATGCTGTCTGTTCATTGCTTGTGAGGGTGTGGATATTTCAGAGAAATGAAGCAAATGTGTAACTCATATCCTTTGACATCTGTCAATTTTTTATTCGTTATCTGAATTAACTGTGTGTAAAAATGCAATTAAATGTTTTCTTTAGAGCTAGACATGGTAGCTCATGCCTGTAATTCCAGAGACTCAGGGGGCTGAGGCAGGAGGATTAATTGAGCCCAAGAGTTTGAGAATTAAATGAGCCGTGATCACACCACTGCACTCAAGCCTGGACGACAGAGCAAGATCCCAACTTCAAAAAATGTTTTGCTTAAAAAATGTGATGCACAGCTAAAAACAATATACTAGACATGCTTAATACTGTAGGGGAGGTAGATCATGCCCACATAACCCATGGATCCCAGTTCAGATGGATGTTGTGAATCTGTACTTGATCATGGGAGCAGAAGTCTCAGGTGGGAGGGGAGACTTTAAAATAATTTCAGTTAACAGTTGAATGAAAGGACAAGAGCAGATCAGAGCTGTCTTCGCTGTATAATAGAGAAAAGAGAAATGCTGAGAGGAAGAAAAGGTTGGGAGGGTTCTTCCAACCTGAATATCAGCTAGGTAGATAGAGATAAACGATGACTCAGAGAGGTAGCCATTTACTTAACTAGTGATCTGTAGAGGCGGTTTAAAATTCTGTGTGTACTTCATTTATTTTTTTTTTCATTCATTTTATTTTATTTTTTTCAAAAACCACTCAGTCCTTAGGAATTACTCATAGCTGTGCTGTGTGCATTCTCTGTGGGCCTAGCAGGGAAGGGGACAGCCCTGTGGCAATGGGCATGACACGGATGCTCCTGGAATGCAGTCTCAGCGACAAGTTGTGTGGTAAGTACAGATTCCACAGATGTCTATCCTCTGATTTTATAATTATGAAGGTTAAGGTCTGGATAGATTCTAGAAGGAGGATGATTTGATTTCCGGTAGAAATGAAGACAGTGGTGATAAAAGGATGGGGACTAAAGGCCATTGTCTTTCTGGGGAGAGGGTAAGTGCTAATCAGTGATCCAGACGCTGCATCTTCAATCTTGGTAAGAAACTGCCAGAAGCAACGTCATGCACATTTGATGGGCTAAGAAACAGAGTCACTGGGGTTTCTGATTAGAGAGTTGCTCCCAGCAGTGTTTCTGTTGAATGGAAGTAGAGGAGATGGTAGAAGAGATGACCTTTTCATGTATGATGAGCTGAGAGCTGGCGGGTAGGGGAAATTGCATGAACACCAGGTTAGGCTTCTTCTTCATTCTCTTCTCTTCCTGTGTGATCACCTACCCAGTCATCCAGGAGAAGCAGTATGAAGTGATTATCGTCCCAACTTTGTTGGTTACTATTTTCCTCATCCTTCTTGGGGTCATCCTGTGGCTTTTTATCAGAGAACAAAGAACTCAACAGCAGCGTCCTGGACCTCGAGGTAAAGCTCAAACTTTGGGGCTGGGCAGGGGCTTAAAGAAGATGGAGATTAGGAAAAAGTATGGCCTAAGTTTCAATGAGCCCATGTCTAGAAGTCTAGGTACCTGCAATGAGAGAGGCATGGGTTCCCTCCCATGGAGTTGAGAGGGGGATGATCTCTTTTCTAGGAAGTCCCGAGTTGGAATTCAACATGTGCTTACTGACTGAAAAAAGAGTGCGCAAGAGAAACCTCATACAACCTGTTTCTATTCCTATTGGACTATCGAAACTTTGACTATATGAGTGCCTAAGGACCTAGGAGAAAGACCTAAGGGGGTCAAGTCCAAGCCTTAATTAACATCCTAGGAGGATGACATATCACCCTATGATACATTCCATTCCTAATCTTTGCCTCCAGGATATATGATGGAAAGGAGGGGCCTTCATATTATAATAGTCTTTGAAGTGCTAAGTGATGATAACAGTCTGTTCTGGAGTTCCATTGAACATATAATAAAAGGGAATCAGTTCATAGATTAAACTTAGGGTAAAAAGAAGGAAAAAGAAAACTCTCATAATGATATGAAACTCTATAGTGGCTAATCCTTAGTTTTTCTTTAAATTTTATCCCAATTGTCTTATACTTCACTTTTATAGAAAACTTCTCAAACAAGTTGTCTAAACTCACTCCTACTACTTCTACTCATCACATTCTCTTTTGAACCCACTAAAATAAGGTTTTTATCTCTACCACTTTGCCAAAACAAGCCTTTCCAAGGTCATCAATGACAGCTGCGTTGACAAGTCCAACGATCAATTCTTAGTCTTCGTCTTATTTTTTTTTTATTTTTTTATTTTTTTGAGACGTAGTCTCGCTCTGTCACCCAGGCTGGAGTGCAGTGGCATGATCTCGGCTCACTGCAAGCTCCACCTCCCGGGTTCATGCCATTCTCCTGCCTCAGCCTCCCGAGTAGCTGGGACTACAGGCGCCCGCCACCATGCCCGGCTAATTTTTTTTTTTGTATTTTTAGGAGAGATGGGGTTTCACTGTGTTAGCCAGGATGGTCTTGATCTCCTGACCTCGTGATCCGCCTGCCTCGGCCTCCCAAAGTGCTGGGATTACAGACATGAGCCACCACTCCCAGCCAGTCTTCGTCTTACTTGATCTGTCAAAAGCATTTGAAACAATTTTGAACTCTTTCTTGAAATACTTAAAAAAACTAAAGCCACTTCCTAAATGCTAAAATTTTTAGTCTTATGGATTCAAATATATTTTCTATTCCAATGATAGTCCCTTGAACTCGATTCTCATATTAAACCACCTACTGCACAGTTTCAATAGAATACAAATCTCATATGTAATATGACCAAAACAAAGGTCCTGAAATTCTCTCACAAATGTCCTCCCCAAACAGTCTTGCCTATCTTAGTAAATGGCAAGTCCTGTCTTCTGTGTTTTCAGTCTCAAACCTTGAAGATATCCTTAACTCCCTTCTTTCTCTCACAGTCTGTATCTAATCCATAAGCAAACACTGTTACCCTATTTTCAAAATAAACCCAAGTTACTCTCACATCTCACCGATCACTGCAACACACTCTTAACATTCCCTGCTTCTGCCCCTACTCCTTTATAGAAAGGCCAGAATGAGTCTTTTAATACAGTCAGTCCTGTTAGTTATCTGCTTGAAATCTCTCTTCCACACACACGTGCAGTAGCCTCTCACCTTGCTCAGAATGAAAAATGACAAAATTCTTTCCATGGCCTTACATGATCTGGGCCTCCCTCACCTTATCTCCTACTACTCTCCAATGATCCCACTTGGCTCCAGCTACACTGGCTTCCTTACTATTTCTCAACTATTCCAGGTATGCTCCCTGCTTAATGCTTTTGCAATTTTTGCTTCCTTTGCCTACAATACTCTCCCTGACACACCAGCATGGTTTGCTCCCTAGTTGCTTCCAGGCCTTTCTCAAATGTTATCTCATCAGAAAGGCCTTTCTTGACCTTCGTATATAACACAGGTGACTGATTCCCTGATGCTTCTTCTCCCCACCGCCTTTTTTTTTTTTTTTTTTTTTTTTTAAAGAGATGGAGTCTCGCTATGTTGCTCAGGCTGAATGCTAATTCCTGGACTCAGGAGATCCTCCTGCCTTGGCCTCCCCAATAGCTGGGATTACAGGCTCATGGCACCACACTCAGCTTTTCCTGCATCTTTTATTTTCCTCCACAACATTAATTGCTTGATATATTATTACCTGCTTCCTCTCCCCTACCAGTAGAAAGTAATCTTCAGGTGAATCTGGACTTTTCCTGTTCCCAACACTTAGAACAGTACCTGGCATGTAATAGGTGATATTTGTTGAATAAATGTAGATTTAATAAGAAGGATGAACCTCTCTTTTTTGCTGGCCAAGGGAAGAAGAAAGTACCAGAAGACTTTTTTGACCAAGACTTAAGGAAATATGAAATACCTTGACTTTTGGGGTAACTCGAAGGAGGAAGAATAACCATAGCTTAAAGCTGTTTAATTTCCATACCTTTCCTTCAACTTTGAAAGCCATTGGTCTGATTTAAATGACAGTTCTCACTGGCAGTTACCTCCACCTTTAGGCATCTGTGGTTTGGATACCTATTCAGGAACTTCCCTAATTGTCTCCATACCACACTCATGGGAAGTACTCAATTGCAACCCAGAGGAAGGAAGGCAGAAAGGAAGTGTCATGACCGCTTTCCTGGGGTTCTTCTTGAGTTGTCCTAAGAAGTAATGGGGATTATTATAAAGGTTCTACAAACTTGGCATTGATGCTGGTTTATAGAGAAGCATCAGAAGACAACTCCACATTGGCCAAAGAGAAAACTGCTGAAGGAACCTCCTTGCCAATTTGTTTCAGGGTCTGCTTTCCGGGAATCCCCAGGGCAGGGAAAAACTGGTTGACATCATCTCTCTGTTCTAGACATTGCCCCTGTCCCTCCACCTAGGGACCTAAGCTGGGAAGCAGGACATGGAGGAAATATGGCTTTGTCACTTAAGGAGACATCCGTGGAAAACTTTCTGGGAGCTACCACACCTGCCCTGGCTAAGCTGCAGGTGCCGCGGGAGCAACTCTCTGAAGTTCTGGAGCAGATTTGCAATGGTAGCTGTGGGCCCATCTTTCGAGCCAATATGAACACTGGGGACCCTTCTAAGCCCAAGAGTGTTATTCTCAAGGCTTTAAAAGGTAAAACAAGAAGTGTTCGACTCCCCTTCCCCTAACAGTAAATATTAACAGGCTTTGCGAACATTGAGGCGTTAACTAACAGATAGTTGTGATCACAGCTGTGTACAGAAGAAGGAAATAGAGTGGAAACTTGAGACAGAAATGTTTTTCTTGGTGTCTTATTTTTTAATTACACAAATTGTTTATTTGTGAGTCCTTACCCAATCTCCAAATAATAACTAAAATGACTGCCACAAATAAGTGTAATGTTATGATGAGTAAGATGTTAGCTGTGGGTTTTCACAGTCTTTATGGTGTTGAGGTACATTCCTTCTGTACTTAGTTTGTGTCGTGTTTTTATCATGAAAGGATATTGGATTTTATCACATGCCTTTTCCACATTGATTGAAATGATCATATGATGTTTATTCATTATTCTGTTAATGTGGTATGTCACAGAATTGATTTGCATATGTTAAAACATCTTTGCATCCTAGGTTCCCTAGCTCTTCTTTGCCTATTGAGGCTGTTAAAACAGATTTTTTCACAATGGGTGTTACTTGGACTAGGATTCTGAGGTTGTTTCCTCATTTTACTTTATTCTTTGATACCCTTTCCTGATATTGTATTTCTTTTTTTTTTTTTGAGACAGAGTGTTGCTCTTGTCACCAGGCTGGAGTGCAATGGTGCCATCTGGGCTCCCTGCAACCTCTGCCTCCCAGGTTTAAGTGATTCTCCTGCCTAAGCCTCCCAAGAAGCTGGGATTACAGCCGTGTGCCACCATGGCCAGCTAATTTTTGTATTATTAGTAGAAATGGGGTTTCACCATATTGGCCAGGCCAGTCTCGAACTCCTGACCTCAGGTGATCCACCAGCCTCAACCTCTCAAAGTTCTGGGATTACAGGTGTGAGCCATCACGCCAAGCTTACATTATATTTCTTTCTGTCTCTCTCTCCTCTTCATGATATGGTCCAGTAATGGTGGATACATAGAACAAGGATAAGACAAGCAAGGATATTAATCCAAAGGACTAGACAGTGATAACTTTTTCATGCAAACAGACTATCTCTCTATTTAGGCAGATGAAAGCCTATCCAGTTCTAATAATTATGATTCTGTGTTACCTTTGATAAAAGATCAGTGACATTAAGCATCATCTTCTTCTAATCGGTCCCCTTTGTGTTTATTTTTGCCTGCATTCACTCCCATATGGGTCCTTGAGAATTACCGTCTTAAGTTGCCTCCTGCTCCCTGCCTCCCACTCATCAAGGATGCACTGACTGCTCACTGCCTGGCTCTTTTGTCCTCTACAGAACCAGCTGGACTCCATGAGGTACAAGATTTCTTAGGGCGAATCCAATTCCATCAACACCTGGGGAAACACAAGAACCTGGTGCAGCTGGAAGGCTGCTGCACTGAAAAGCTGCCACTCTATATGGTGTTGGAGGATGTGGCCCACGGGGACCTGCTCAGCTTTCTCTGGACCTGTCGGCGGGTGAGCAGTAGGGCAGAGGTATTAGGAGGTTAAGGCTTGACTTTGTTGATTAGCTTTTCACATGTCAGTTAGAGTGACAAATGACAAAATGCAGAAACATTATAATAGCACGACAGAATAATGGAGTATGACCATATAATAGAACTTTTTGTAATTATAGAAACGTTCTATAACTGCTCCATCCAATATGATAAGCCACTAATCACAGATGGCTGCTAGACACTTGAAGTGTGGCTGATGTGATGGAGAAACTAAATTTTAAATTTTATTTAATTTTAAGTAATATAAGTTTAAATAGCCACATGTGGCCAATGAGCACAGAGTGGACAGTACAAGTTTAGAGCATGGACTTTAGGCTTCACCTCCTACTAGTTATGTGACTTTGAGCAAGTCACCTTTCTGATCCTGAGTTTTCTGAATCTGTAAAATGGGAGTAATAATTATTATAAAAAATACAAGAAATTATGTATGTGAAAACATAGCCGTGGTTGGTAGAGTAAGCACTCAAAATGGTAGCTGTTATAAAGATAATTATGTAATGACAAGAGTATTTTTGGTAATGATTATAATTTTGTTGCAGTTATTAAGTGTGTTTTCCATTCTGTAACATCACCATAATATGGTGGGCAAACTCAGGGAGAAATTTAGCTTGTAAAGCTTTTGTAGCTCAAACTCATGTTTTTTAAAATTAAAACGTTCAGAAATTTTTAGCCTCAAATGGATGTCCTTTTCCGTAAAATTTCCCTTGTTCTATATTCCTCTTTCAGAAGTGCTACCTGTTTCCCTAGTTTCTCACTTGCTAGTGAGCAAGTTTAATATTCTTTGAACCTCCTTCTTATGCTGATTATTGTACAACTGAATGTGTATGAGAAAGGGGCCCTGTTATTGTCTTCCATCCTGTATTGTCAATAGGACAATTGCAAGTATTTAGGCATTTTAAGCTTTTTAAAGAGGTCACTCATCTAAAACTTGTTTTGTCCTCTAACTGCACTAGCTTCTTTCCATTTTTAAAAAATACCACGCGTCTCTATTTCAGATTATCTTTGTATGTTTTTCTTGTTCCACCAAACTTCTCTCTTCTCTTCTTTTCATAGTTAATGTCCACTCATCCTTCAGATCTCATCAATTTCCCTGTCCCTGCAACTCAATCAACTCTCTTCTGCCCATCATCATATGCTCTCTTAGCACTTTGTACATTTCCTTTATGGCACTTACAGATATGTAACCATTTATTTATGTATGATTATTTTATTCTGATTCACATGTGCCTGTCACACAGTAAGCTCCAGAAGGCAGCAGCCATGCTATTTTACTCATGCTTGTATTCCAAGTTCCTAATATGGAATAAGGGACATTTCAGGCATTCAATAAAGATGCATTCAGTTCATGTGCTAAATTAATCATGAACACATATGTGCTCACATGTGCATACACACACAAGCACACACACAGAGCCCCAGAAAAATTGCTGCTTTATTCAGTGGATAGTCTTATTTATACATGCCTTACCTGCTATTCATCTATGTCTGTCATTGTCTTTGCAGTCCAATGGATCATTTTATTTCTCTGCCTATCTGAAAATCTCCCACATCCGCCTCACTTTGAACACAAGTCCTTATATTTTTCTTAGCTTTGATAACTGCATTTCAGAGTATCTCTGCCCAACTTTCTTTTCCAAATCTGTGAGTGCTATTTTGATATAATGGCTTTTTTTCCCTATCTCTTTAGGATGTGATGACTATGGATGGTATTCTCTATGATCTCACAGAAAAACAAGTATATCACATTGGAAAGCAGGTCCTTTTGGCGCTGGTAAGATGAGGCAACATGACAACCGATGGTGTGACGTTTCCTTGTTAGCCTTGTTTTTGATGCCGTATTTCTCATATTAATATTCTCAAGTGGTGTATACATTTCAAAGAAATTTAGATAGAAGTTAGGGGGCAGAAACTCAAGCATGGATAAATTGTTTTTAGTCCCTTCTTTAGGGATTTATCTAGATAATTTACCACACTATTGGTAATTTCAGGAAGAAAGTAGTCAACTTCGGGTTTATACAAGGAACAGGAAGGATTTGAAAGATTTTTCAGTTTTAAAAGTCAACAGCCAGGGCCAAGAGGTATACGCCCACTTACTTGATACTTTTACATCCCCATATGTACTAATAATAGAATTAAAAGAGACAGATAGGGAAGCAAGTAGGGAGAAGATATGGAAAGAGAAACTGAATGGGTGAAAGGCAACAGAACCAGAAGGAAGTATGCAATTTTATACCTGAAAAACAAGAAAACTAGTTCAGAACATGTTTGGTTGGAGACTTGCTTTGATACTGAATGTGACAGGAAGTACACATATAATTATAAAATGATTAAGGAACGAGTGGAAAGGATGAATGAGAAGAGCAACAGTTGGATAATTCCTTTATTTTAAAACAACTTAAATATTTGTTTATTTATTTTTTGAGATGGAGTCTTGCTCAGTTGCCCAGGCTGGAGTGCAGTGGCAAGATCTCGGCTCACTGGAAGCTCCGCCTCCCGGGTTCACGCCATTCTCCTGCCTTAGCCTCCCGAGTAGCTGGGACCACAGGCACCCACCACCACACCCGGCTAATTTTTTTGTATTTTTAGTAGAGACAGGGTTTCACTGTGTTAGCTAGGATGGTCTCGATCTCCTGATCTCATGATCCACCCGCCTTGGCCTCCCAAAGTGCTGGAATTACAGGCATGAGCCACCGTGTCCTGCCTAAAACAACTTAAATAGCAAGATAAGAGAAAGAACTCAGGGTTTAAGATAAAAAATTTACCTTTAGCAGAATTACCCAGGAAGTTTATATGTCTATTTCTATGAAATTATTTAAATAGTTGTGTTTAAAATTAACATTTGCTATGGAAAATCAGGGCTCCGTGAAGCTACTGTTTTAAGTATTTGATATATCTTGCTACTTTGAGGTGTGAAATATAGGAATCTAAGTGGAATCAGGAAAAGGTTAGAAAAAAAGGATTAAGGTGGGTAAAGAGTAATAGTTATGGCTGAAGCTCCCATGGGACAAGAGAGAGTATACATCATATAGGTGAATATTGTCTATGGAGTTTGGATGGTCTCGTTGATATGTTCCCTTGATAAAGACTGTCAGGGTACAGCCTACCCTGTATTCAGAACCACAATTGCAGAGGTGCCGTACAGGGATGAATTGGTCAAATTGGTGCATTCATCAGGACCTTATGCTACCTGTTACAAGGCAATATCATACTATTTTTTTCTTACTTTTAACAAGCTCAAAGTCAGTTACATTCTTTAATTCTTATCATGGCAGTATAATTTCTTATTTTAAAGCTTCACCAGGCACAGCAAACTGCTAGTTTCCTTTGTCATCAGTGATTGGAAATTACCACCTTTACCTTTTAATTTTCTATACCATCCTTGTTTAGTAATCACAGCCCTCAATCTCTAGGTCGTCAGTCATGTATAGTTTTGCAACTTTCTTCTTATGCCTTGAATAGTTTGATGCCATTGGAAATGACTCCAAAAATCAATTATCATAGGGTGCCATGGCTCTCCGATGCTCTGTTGGCTGTACTAGCATTTGATACTTCTTAAAAACGTAGGTTACCAGGTCTTTCTTCCTACATTTTGGTTTAGTAAATCTGGGGTGAAATTCTTATGTTTAGAAAGCTCTCAGGCAATTCCAATATGCAGACTGACTTGAAAATTCTTAGTAGAGTTTATATAGTACATCCTATGAATTATAATACATGGTTCTGGTCACTACCGCTTAATAACTCTGTGGCCTTTTGTAATCATTTAGATTTATCTAAAAGAAAATTTCTGAATTCAACTCATGCAGTTATTTTAGGGGAAAAAGTGAGATATGTATATAAATTTTTCATTATGATACTCAATTTTGGTATGTATTGCACTGTTTTGAGGACTACTTCTAGAAACTTGGAATCAGGCTGGGTGAGGACTACTGCTAGAAACTTGGAATCAGGACTACTGCTAGAAACTTGGAATCAGGCTAGAAACTTGGAATCAGACCTGTAATCCCAGCACTTTGGGAGGCCGAGGAGGGCGGATCACGAGGTCAGGAGATCAAGACCATCCTAGCTAACACGGTGAAACCCTGTCTCTACTAAAAATACAAAAAATTAGCCAGGCGTGGTGGTGGGCGCCTATAGTCCCAGCTACTCGGGAAGCTGAGGCAGGAGAATGGCGTGAACCCAGGAGGCAGAGCTTGCAGTGAGCTGAGATCCTGCCACTGCACTCCAGCCTGGGTGACAGAGCGAGACTCTGTCTCAAACAAACAAACCAAAAGCAAACAAAAAAAAAAGAAAGAAAGAAACTTGGAATCTACTCCCTTTTCCAGTGTCTAGCTGGGTCCTTTCTCACGGGAAAGGAAAATCAAGCAGGGGTCAGTGTTTGACACAGCGGTGATTATATTTTCAAAATCCAGTATTAATGTCATTTGAATTATTTGCTCAATCTGGTAATCCTAAACACAATGCAGAAATGTGCAATTCATTAGCATGCTTTGGAAGTGACATATCATTATTAGTGAGACTTGTTCAGAGTGGAAAATGTCCTTGTGTTTTTGAAGATTCCTAGGACTGCCTCTCCTTGTGTGTGACCCAAGCTGTGATCTCAGACAGCTGATCATATTTGATTTTATCTTGACAGGAATTCCTGCAGGATAAGCATTTGTTCCATGGGGATGTGGCAGCCAGGAATATCCTGATCCAAAGTGATCTCACTGCTAAGCTCTGTGGATTGGGCCTGGCTTATGAAGTTTACACCCGAGGGGCCATCTCCTCTACTCAAACCATACCTCTCAAGTGGCTTGCCCCAGAACGGCTTCTCCTGAGACCTGCTAGCATCAGAGCAGATGTGTACGGTTTATTCCTGGACTCTGAGTTTACTTTCTTCATGACTTGGGTGTTGTCCCTGAATATGATTTGATCTATTGCCAATTCTGTCTACAAACATAATCTGTATTTAGAAATCAGACATACTCTCAAGCAGAAATGTTACGTGACAGAGTTCATGTTTGTCATCTGTCTGCAATCCTTTTTGGTACTTTTTCAACTTTTTCTTTTCTTTTCTTCTTTTCTTTTCTAAGACAGGATCTCACTCTGTTGCCCAGGCTGAAGTGAAGTGGCATGACCACAGCTCACTGCAGCCTCCACCTCCCAGGCTCAAGCGATCCTCCCACCTCAGCCTCCCTAGAAGCTAGGACTACAGGCATGCACCACCCTTTTACTTTTTACTTTTTACCTTTTTACTTTTTACGTTTTACTTTTTTTTTTTTGAGACAAAGTTCACCATGTTGCCTAGGCTGGTCTAGACTTCTGGGCTCAAGTGATCCTCTCACCTTGGCCTCCCAAAGTGCTGGGGTTACAGGCATGAGCAACCATGCCCAGCCTCAAGTATTTCTTCTGTATTAGATTAGCAGCCTTAACTAGAAAAAAAAAAAAAGTGAAAAGATTATTCACATCAATATCTGAGGACTTAATCTAGTAAAGTCTCTTTTATCTAAAGGAATAACCAAAAGGCCAGTTAACCCATACATTGTTAAAATAAAAAGAAATATACATACCTTCAATAACTTATTTTAACATAAAACTTATAAATGTACATTATCTGTTTTTTTCAAGGAGGGGCAAGGCTTCTTTTTATAAGGATGAGTTTCCCAAATGAAGTTATACATTGTTCTTTTAGTGTAAATAGTATCTTTTAGTGTAAATAAAAATGATTTATTTTTGAGTTCCAGTTCAGAATGATTTTAGGTAGCATGAGAAACCTGAAAATAATTGTGAAATTGTTTGACTGCAGACTTTTGGTGTTACTTTTCCCAATTTTCTACAGTTGTCTCTCTCAGACAACTTGACAACACTTTCCTTTTCCAGCAGTTTATTTTTATAAATAATTTTCAAAACATTCAACTTAGTTTGAAGGAAGATGACACTTTTTTGCATTTAATCAGTATATAGAATATCTAATTGATTATATAACTACAGATAATTGCAATTACATGTAAAATTGGCATTAACAGGATCATAAAGAATCACAATTGACTTTTGGTAGCCATATAACTCAATTGCTTGGAGAAGTGCATAGATGTAATGTAGAATATCCTGCTAGCCATGAATGCCATGAGCAGCAGAGGAAATTTAGAATATCAGTTAATATGATGAGTCAGTTATGAGATTTCCATTGTTGCTTCACTGACATCTGCTTTTCAATAGACATCTGGGGGTAATAAACTTAACTGTAAAATATTAATCATTCAATAATGATATTACAGAATAGTGAACTATACACCTCTCAAGTCATATTGCTTAGGAAATACCTATTTCAACTGTATATAAACTTTGCCCTGTTAATAGTTTTCCTTGGTTTGGGCAATTAAATCTACTGAGAAAATAGTGACTAAATGATAAAACTTGGTTGGATTTGCGCTAACAATAAAGGCAAGAATTTCAGCATAGAGGGATGGAAAGGAAGAAAGAGACACAGAGCGAATATTTTTAGGTAAATGTGCTTTTATGATTGAGGTAAATGTGTTTGTGTGATTACATGCACACACATTTGCAAATAATAAACATCTATTAATTTAAAATACAGGAGAGTAAATAGAGATATAGCTTCAATCCTAAAAGAGATTCGAACCTATGGAAATTGACCAGAAATGCTTTCTAATGGCCGTCATTTTGTTTTTCACTCATCCTTGATTCTCCTTCATTGCCTTTTTTATGGGGCTCTTACTAAAGGCTTCTGACACTTAAATGAGCTCTTTAGAAAAACAGAAATAGAAATTAAATAGATTGCTTTGTTTCTTTTACAGCTGGTCTTTTGGGATCCTGCTCTATGAGATGGTGACTCTAGGTAAGGATGAGCCCCAAAATAGTGTGTACCTGTATGCAAATATGCAAGCATGTTTATTTAAGGGGTGGATGAGGTATGCTTTCTGAGAGGGTTTCAGTACAGTGCTGAAGCTTGAAATGGACTGATATGATTCCCGTGATAGTCATATAAAGTGATTATTTTCTCCTTGCCCCACTTCCTTCTTCCCTGTCCTTTTTTACTTTTCTTTTGCTCTCTTCGTCTTTATTTTCCCCAAAATATTACCAAATCCAAGGGATGTTTTCAAATCCCAAGGATAATTCCCAGAGTGGTCTTACATAAACATAAAAATGTTTACTCCAGACTTATTAATTCATTTGATTGAGAAACTGCACACTTTCCCATGTATGGAGAGTAGAGGACAGGTCTTATGTCTTACCTTGTCTTATTTGATCACTTTCTTAGCGATTCAAGATTCTCCTAACTTATCAGGTTTTTTTCTCCAAAACACCTTTCCCCCCAATTCACTAAATTATATCCATATTTGATCACCAGGGAGCAACTGAATTGTATGTAGTATTTTTCCTATGGCTATATCTTTTGCAAGCAACCAACCCAAGTGGATGAAGAATAGTGTTAGTTACAGTTCATATTTTAGAGGACTCTAAAGTTCTCATTATTTTCATAATGACAGGAGCACCACCGTATCCTGAAGTCCCTCCTACCAGCATCCTAGAGCATCTCCAAAGAAGGAAAATCATGAAGAGACCCAGTAGCTGCACTCATACCATGTAAGTGGTTTTTAAAGGCCTGCTCTTCTTTCATTCCAAATGTTGTTTAGCCCTCTATCAATCGTGCCCTTTTCAAAGTGCTCAGATGATCCTCACCTGTGTGTATGTACCCATGTACAGCTTTTAACCAAACCCATGCAGTAAAATATACCTATCTCATATATATGCATATATATTATATACATATACATACACACACACGCACACATACTCACACACATACACACACATACCCCACCACACACTGAGAACTATATTAGGAATCTAATTTTATTATAGTTTAGTTCCATGGGAAGCTTCTAAAATAGGTAACAAGTAAACTAAACCCAATGCAAGTATAGTTGTGTTTAGTCTAAATGTCAGTCTTCTGTCAGCCACAGTTCAGACAGCTGTCATAAAACCCATTGCACTAGAGTTACTCATTCAGAGTATACCAGTTCTTATTTAGTATTTAACTTTTAAATGATTGTCTCCCTGTTTTTCCAACTCTCGGTGTGATAGAAGCCAACCAGAGGAAGGGGAGATAAGAAGAAATTAGAAAGGCAGAAGGAGGATCCAATGTTGTCAGCAGATAGGGACAGTTAGTGAACCAACCTAGAGGCAGGAAATGGAAAAATAAAAAATTACATAGACTGTTCTTACCAATGAAGTTCAAAAAGGAACTGCTATAGAATGTAAGAAAAGGTTAATTTGTGTATAAGAAGGCAGCAGAGAATATATTAATGTTTTTATTAGAATTGTTGCTATTTTGTAAGTTTTTCGTCATTGAATGGGTAAATTTACAGCACTTGGTTTTCCTTATGATAAATAATTACTGAATCAAGCAGATTAAATTTAAATATCTTAATTATATATGAGTATACACATACACACACACATGCACAGAATATAGTGATGGAGCTGGGTACAATAGAAAGAAATTGATGACAAACATTTCTATGTGTTAAAGGCTGGTCTTAATACCGGGAGAGACACCTGACAAAATACCTGACCTGTTACCACAACCTCTGCTACTTGTAACACAGCCTTGTCATCTGCAGTTCTAGCAGCAGTTTCTAGGCACAAGTATTAAAGAACATAACATTTTGATGAGGAGATATCTGAAACATGAAAATCAATCTAAAGTATGCAGCAGTATATATGATTAAAAGCTCCCTCTCATATCAGAGTAAAAATGACGTGTTCATTTCTACTCAGCCCTGTTACTTTACTGCACATTGCTTACAATGTTACAGCAAACAATGTCTAGTGATAAAACTGTCCTGTCATACCCTAGTTTGGAAAATATTAAGTCATTCCTATTATACAAGAGCACTTGTTGAGAAAGTGCTATTAAGAGACTTGGTATAAAAAGGTTGAGAAGGAATATCACTCTCTGGGAAGAATATGAGTAACAGGGCAAACAGAAGACAATTAAAGAATTGCAGAGTTGTTTGTTAAAGTTTGTGAGGAGAGGAGACATGCTCCCCATACATTTGCCTTGTCAAGGAAGTCAGTTTCTCTTGTTTCCCTCTCAGGTACAGTATTATGAAGTCCTGCTGGCGCTGGCGTGAGGCTGGCCGCCCCTCACCTAGAGAGCTGCGCTTGCGCCTGGAAGCTGCCATTAAAACGGCAGATGATGAGGCTGTGTTACAAGTACCAGAGTTGGTGGTACCTGAACTGTATGCAGCTGTGGCCGGCATCAGAGTGGAGAGCCTCTTCTACAACTATAGCATGCTTTGAAGAGTCCCGGGCAAGAAACATTCATGCATGATTATATGTTCTTGGAATCAATTCCTCTAAGAACAGAGAATGGTCTTTCCAAGGGACACAAAGAAATGGGACATGGATTCTTGATCTTCCTTTACACATTTCTCAGGAAATCTGAAATGATCCCGGATGAGACTCTATACATCCTGAGCTAAGACATACTGTCAGTCTCACTTCTGCTGTCCCAGTCCTAGAAATCCTGGGTAGAAGTGGACATGTGCAAAGGAGGTTTTAGAACTCTGCAGTATTTGTTGGGGCATGGCATAAATAAGCTCATCCCTCCTGTCCTAGGCTACTTTCCTCTGGAACCACATTTTTATCTAGATGAAAATTTGGAATGAAATGAAGGAATAGAAATCCAATAAAAGAGTTGAAGGGAAAGAAAATTTAAGGTTCTTCTTGCTCAGGATTACAGATGTGGACCAACACCTCCTTCAAGAAAAGGTGGCAGGACACAAAGTTCTTCAGTCCTGAGCCCTACATGTAGGGTTGGAGGAGAACTATAACGGAAAAACCTCTGAGTTTCACCTTAAGTATAGATAAAAGAAAGATGGTCCCCTTTTATCTGATTCTGAGACAGGTAAATTCTGTTTGTTACTACGTTTAATTAGAAGGTGGAGGAGTCATTTCATGATTAAGAACATTCAACATGTATTGTTCATTAAGCTAGCTTCCTAGTTCCGATTAGACTAAGGAGACTAAGCCTAGAGAGTCAATGTTAGAACAGTGATAAGAATGCTCTCTGTGTGTGTGTGTGTGTGTGTGTGTGTGTGTGTGCACGATAAATAGGAAATGTAGAAACCAAGCAAGAAGGCTTAGTAGCTCAGTCTTTAACAAGGGCTAGAAAAGAATGTAATCTGATATGGAAGGATAGCAGCTTCTAATTTTCAATCATCTGTTGATATACTGTGAAACTTATTTTATTAAATTAATATTTATTAAATGGAAATATGCTTTTCTGGTTTATAACTGCTAAAAATATCATAGGGAGGATAAAAGTAAATAAATGAAAGTTAATGTCAATAGAAAAATTCAAGAGATAACGTACAATGTCAGAAAAGGGATTCTTTATGTGTAAATGGGGATAATACCTATTTCACAAGGTTGTTCTGAGGATTGATACGTTTTGAGTATGTATTTGTACACTATCTGGCACATATGTGCTCAATAAATGTGTTTCTCCTTTTCTTTTGCCCTTCTTAACCCAGGACCTTTCATATATTTTTCATTTAAAATCTACTGTGGCCAAGAAGAGAAACTCAGTCGGTAACACTGCAAGGCAGGACGTGCCTAAAGATGATGATACGGCACAAGTAGTGAAATTATACATGTGCAATGATGAAGTCATCATTTTTGTACGCTTTTGGATGGTGATAGTGGACTCCTACTATTACAAAATATTGAAAACATCATCGTGAGGGCAATTCTGTTGAACATGGTGTTCTGCACTTTTAAAAAACACTTTGGGTACCCTGGAAGGGATATCTAAGGCTGCCATAAGAAAGATGACTGGCAGCTAAAAATGTTGTAGAAGTTGGAATCCTGATGGAATCATAATGAGTCAGCTAAAGGAATAATGATTCTTGCCACTGTGAGAATACCACAATGACTAGTCAGGATTTAAATGGGTAGCAAGTTGCAGTAGGGAGAAGGGCAGAAGAGTGGCTTCACACAAAATTACAAATTCCTATGGAATCCCATTGTTGCCCCTCAGCTGTTCATTTAAGTCAAAATTACAAATATTTACTTATTTATCTGATCATTTAAAAATATTGAGTGTTAAGGCTTGCTGTGCCAGACACTTGGCTAGGTGTAGGATAAAAGAAATAGGGAGCTTTTGATTACAGTCTAGAAGGTGAGACACATTATACATTTATTTGTGTGGGTATCTGTTAAGTGCAAAGTGTTAAGTGCTATGAAGAAAAAGCATAGGGTAGTAGAAGGGAGTTTAAAAGGAACACTTCCCTGAACAGAAATGGGCTATAAACTGAGACCTTAGGGATGGGTGAGTAACCCAGGCTGAATGAGAAGAGTCTCCCAGGAGGAGGACGTGTGTGTGAAAATTCTGAGGCAAGGAACTGCAAGAAAGCATATGGGTTGCAGCGCGGTGAGCTAAGGGAAAGTGGAACACAGTGAAATGGAAGGTTGCTTTGTTATACTGTCATATTTGTTTTAGTAGGAGGGAAAGAAGCAGACAATTGATATTTACATTTTTTACCCCCAATTTTATTTGTTTTTCTGGCCTGGAAAACTGGATACAGTAATTTTTACTCTAAGAAAACTGGTTCTTTCTCTCACTTGGCCAGGCTTCTTCCAGAAGGAGGATGATATTTCTGGCATCTTTGACCTTTCAGCCAAACTAGGTGTTTCCAAGCTAATGAATGAAAAAAAGAATCAAAATATTTATGATTTAATCGGGTTGACTCTAGATAGATTTTGTTGTATTGTTTTGATTGCCTTCTCTTCCAGTCTTGTTTTTCCAATCTATGCTTTATTGTTAAAAAAAAAATTCCAACACTTAGGAACAAAGCAAACACCCACCTAGATACAGTGTCTAAGGGAAACTTGGCAACGTCATTTAAAATAGAATAGTCTGAACCAGTAGTTCTTAAATTATGCTCATGGAGCACACTGTGTTTTTTATGCCAGATTTAGGTATTCTGTTATTAAAATCAATTAATAGTAGTGGGTTTTTTTTAGCATTTTAAAACAAAAAAGTAAGTTAATTAAGATTTCTTAATCTTAACTTTGTTGCAATAATTTTTTTAAAATTTTGCTTTAACACTCTCATTGAAATAAATAAACAAGTAGCAAATACAGTGGAAGACTGGAAGATATCCTGTTACCCTTAATTTAGCATACTGTGTTTACCCGTTTTGGGCAAAAGAGTTAGAGATTATGCGATGTGTTTGAAGCATATAATATTGTCATATGCTGGAAAAAAATTTTAGATTGAACAATCGAATTAAATATATCATGTCATGGTAATCAGAAGTAGCTCCAAGTGCTTGCCATATATGAACATATGTGATAACGAATGGTGTGGAAAGTTTGGTGTTTCTGCATGATCGTGATTCTCTTATTTAAAAAGTTAATACCATTAAGTGGTAAAAAGACAGATAAGGCTAAAGTCCACAGGGAAGTCTATTATGGAAAAGAGAAGAGCAAGGTGGGTGGATGAATTAAAAATTAAAATACTACCTCATTCTGAGTATTTTTTAAAATTTAAACCACATTATGCACTTATTCTTGACTTACTACTCTGATCCATTTATCAATAACTGAATGAGATAGCCCTGACATCTTTTGTTCTGTAAATACAAAATCAAATGAATCAGACGTTATTCATAAATTAAAAACATGAGACTATAATATCTAGTGCTTATCACAGTAATGATGGAACATGTTTCTGAAAATTGGAAGTCAGAATGATTTGATCATTAAGCCTTAATTTCAGATGGAAATAAAACGTTTATTTCTTACCTACTTCGCTTTGTGCTTTGAAATTTACCGCTGTGTTAGCAAAGGTGGAAACAGTATTTTGGCTTCACTTAAGCAGCTCAAACATTTATTTTCATAAGTAAACTGTGTTGATATCAGTAAGTATGTCCTAATTTGGAGCCTACAACAAGCGATTTGAAAATGTTCACAATTTTTTTTTTTTTGCTATTTCTAGCCCAACTAAAAGTGTATGAAAAGATTCTAACTGTGCTGACCAACACAGTAGCTTCTAGCCACATGTGTTTATTTAAATGTTAATCTAAATTAATCACAATTAAGAATTCAGTTCGAAGTCACAGTAGTCACATTTCAAGTGCTCAGCAGCCATACAGAAGAACATTTCCACATCACCGTTGTGTACCATCCAAGAATACAACACAACGCAAATGCTTTATCACTTTGTAATTCTTGCTTCAATACAAAAGGTTCAAATTTTGGCTTAAAATATAAAGAGTTAAGTAAATATAGTTTCATATTTTATCTTACAAACAGGTAGGATTATAGTCTTGAACCCCTATGTCATTTTTGGAGATCAGGACAGTAACTGGCCCACTTAACAAAGATGTTAATAATTTGTGCATTCTGTAACCTCTATTTATATAGTTACACATTCTGGTATCCATAGTTCTATTTAGGTAAACATGAAGATGAACATTGGCACATGTGCCAAAAACCTGAAGGAGAGACATTAGGGATATTGAATGAGGCTTTCCATATAATTCAACAAAATGGATTACAGCTGATATTTCCAGAGATACTACGGAATACAGTGCTCAAATTTCTGTGAATTATTCTTGTGGTAAGTGTGGTGACCAACCCATCTCAGTTTGCCTGGGTGTTTCCAGGTATGGAAAGTCCCATGTCCCAGTAAACTCCACAGTCCTGGTCAAACTGGAATGGCTAGTCACCCTAGTGATAAAACATGGTGCTTGCTGTTTCTTATGTATTTTCCAAAATGGTGGCCTATTGTAGGGACTGATTCATTTTTCTATGTTAATAGTTATATAACTACTAATATGGACTCAAAGAAACGTGGCCCAATTTGCCTTTTTAGTCATTCTACTTGAACTTTATGCTCTAACTATACCGAATACTTCTCAAGGTCCAATTCAAATACTTCCGTTGACAAGCCTTTTCCAATACTCTTTTTTCAAAATTTCCCTATTCTGCAACAGAATGCTCTTGCTTCCTCTGCTGTAGTACCAGCATGTTTTACACACTTTTTTTTTTTCAGACGAAGTTTCGCTCTTGTCACCCAGGCTGGTGTGCAACTGCGCAATCTCCGCCTCCCGGGTTCAAGCGATTCTTCTGCCTCAGCCTCCTGAGTAGCTAGGATTACAGGCGCGTGCCACCAAACCTGGCTAACTTTTGTATTTTTAGTAAAGACAAGGTTTTGCCATGTTGGCCAGGCTGGTCTTGAACTCCTGACCTCGGGTGATTTGCCCCCTTTGGCCCCCCAAAATGCTGGGATTACAGGCAAGAGCCACTGCGCCCGGCCACATATATACTTTCTTTTCTTTCTTTTTTTTTTTTTTTTTGAGACAGAGTTTCGCTCTTGTTGCCCAGGCTGGAGTGCAGTGGCACGATCTCAGCTCACTGAAACCTCTGCCTCCCGGGTTCAAGCAATTCTCCTGCCTCAGCCTCCCGAGTATCTGGTACCACAGGCACGCGCCACCACGCCCAGCTAATTTTACTGAATTTTTAGTAGAAACGGGGTTTCACCATGTTGGCCAGGATGGCACATATATTCTTAATTATAGCAATTGCTCACTTGTGCTGATATTTGCCTTACATGTTCGCTTTCTTTTCTAGACTACCAGAGCAAATGGCTTTTTATTTCTAGGTTCAAACTGTCACATAGGAAATGTTTGTTAAAACTAATGTTTTATAAAATTTAAAGCTTATTTTACATTGTCTCATTTGATCTCTCAAGAATTCTGTGAGCTTGGCAATGTAGATTGCTGTATATGCATTAGGCTGATGAATAAACAGGCTTAGAGATAGTCACTTGCCCGAGGTTAGGTAGCTGTTAAGTGTTGGGATTGAATCCCAGGTCTTCTCACCACCACTTTCTACTAAAAATCACTGAAGGTTGTCAACCGACAGACAGGATTACTCTGTGTGTTGATAACAAAAGGGTGATCAATAATATTTGAAAAGGAAACTGTGTAAAAGTCTTTCCCTTACCTTAAAAACTACGCCACACTGGAGCATTCCTTCATTCCCCCAATTTAATTCTATCTGGCGAGAAACAATAATGGGCTAAACCATTATTGTATTTTAAGTCAAATTGCCAAAACTTCACAGGCTACTAAAAGTTAACCCTTATTGAATGAATTAAGAACCTTAGAAGTTCTGCTGTTAAAAAAAGCACGGTGACTGTCAGGATTTTTCAGGTGTGCGGGGGTGTGTGTGTTTTAAGACTTCAGTTCTTTCCTATGATGGACTCCTTTGAATTTGTCTCTATTATTATAGGCTTATAGGTCCCGGGTAACTACTAATCGTTATCCAAAAGGGAAAGCACCCTGTTAGAAATTAAGTAAGAAAAATGGTTTATATTCCCGGTCTGCCATTTCGATTCTAAGCTTTATCTTTATTTAGCTCACAGTTAAAGGGGGCATAGAGCCACACCCACCTCACAAACGCCGCGAGGATTGGGACACCAGAAAAGTAAAAGCGACTTGCAAACCTTTAGCTCTCTAAGTCCATAAAAAAGACTATCATATGCTCACATTTCTAATCTTTGCTAATATAATGTAATCTTTATTTTGAAAATAATGTGCCTCCATTCCTAGTAAAGCGAAAGTCACGGCGCTGCGACCCTCCCTTCAGCGCCCCCAGAACTCTCACGCGATACTCGGCTTTCACGCTTTAGTCTAGGGCTGCACGGCAGGCGGAAGAGAAGCGCCTGTGGTGACGCACTTATTCCGCGCGATGACGTCACTGCAAGGCGCCGGTGGACACGTTGGCTGCGTTTTCGGCGGGATTCCCGCGGACAAAAATGGCTATGGCTAGCGATTTCTACCTGCGCTACTACGTAGGGCACAAGGGCAAGTTTGGGCACGAGTTTCTGGAGTTCGAATTTCGGCCGGACGGTGAGAAGAGGTCTACGGCACACGGTGCTGGGAAAGGGGAGCGAGACCGAGAGATCGGGTGGTGTGGAGGGTACAGGCGGCGGAGGCCACTGCTTCCCTCGAAGGAAATAGGAGCTTAAGAATAGAGGAGGCCTAAGTTGGTTTTATAAATGAAAGAGAATTAATTGCAATAAATTAAAGCTAATCCTGTCACAAACTGAAAAGTTGAACCTACAGTAATCAGAATTCTGTAACAGTGTACTAGAAGGGACTCTGTAGATTGTCGCCCTGATTGAAAATGCTAGCACTTTTTTGAAAACACCCCCACCAGCGGGTGGTCCAGTGGATGAATAAAATCTTGTGGTGACCAGTACCTTTTCTTCATTCAGGCTGTGTGTTTTCTTTGAAAGGGAGGAGCCCGACGTGTTAACAAATGAGAATAATAATATGTTTTAGGTGTTTACGTGTAATTGTTCATGGGACGCATGAAGAGTACCAAAAAAGAGGGGAGAGGTAAAGTTCCACAGGAGGGAGTCAGGAAAATCTTCCTAGAGGACGGCACTCTTGAGATGACTCTCGAAATGAGAGACTTGGCGTTTGAGAGAAAAAAACTGACTTCCAGAGCAGTATGAGCAGAGGATAGAGGTGAAACTGTTTCCCAAGTAGTGTGCAACAATTTGTTTTCCGACAGCGCTATCCTTAGAGAATGTTACATTGATCTTGCCTACCTGCAACAAGAAAGTTCATTTGGATATATATTTTTTGGGTTTTTTTGAATGCACGTTTTGTGCTGGACAACAATCAAATACAAAATTCGAAGGTACACTAATGAGTAAGACAAATTTAACTGAAGGAGATTTGTCTTGGTGGGAGACACATTTAACTATAAAGCAGTATGCATATTAAGTCCTATAAGCAGGCTTTGGACAATGTTCTGTGAGAGCAAGAATAAAAAATTAGAGAAGGAACGTATATTAGGAAAGGAGAAGAGTATCAAGCATTTGAGGCAGAACTCACGTTAACTACAGTCCTGCAATTATCATTATTATTATTATTTTGAAACAAGGTCTCACTCTGTCACCCAGATCTGAGTGCAGTGGCACGATCTCAGCTCACTGCAACCTCCGTCTCCCTAGTGCAAGTGATCCCTCACCTCAGCCTGCCGAGGTGCTGGGAATACGGGCCCGCGCCACCTCGCCCAGCTAATTTTTAAATTTTATTTTGTTTATTTATTTATATTTTTGTAGAGATGGGTTTCCCCATGTTGCCCAGGTTGGCCTCAAACTCCTGAGGTCAAGCGATCCACCCGCGTCAGCCGCCCACAGTCCTGGGATTACAAGCATGAGCCACCGGGCCAGCCCTGCAATTATTTAGAAACCTTAATCACTGTATTTAACCTTACTCTCCCCATGAATTCAGCTAAATTTACCTGAATTCATCTATTCTTTATGTAGTAGTATTTTCAGTTCCTCTGCCTGTGAACACCATCAAGCTTGTCCCTATCACTTTTAGCAGGTCACATGAATTAAGTACCTGAATATTATCAGGGAAGTTTTATGCTAGAACAGTGGTTTTAATCAATGTATCTGCCACTGCACTGTTCCACATACTTCCATTGGTAATATTGAGCCTCCCGAGGACTGGCGTTTCTTTTCTTTCTTTTTTTGTTTTTTGAGATGGAGTCTTACTGTGTCGTCCAGGCTGCAGTGCAGTGGTGAGATCTCGGCTCACTGCAACCTCCGCCTCCTGGATTGAAGCCATTCTCCTGCCTCAGCCTCCCGAGTAGCTGGGATTGCAGGCATGTGCCACCACGCCCGGCTAATTTTTCGTATTTTTAGTAGAGACGGGGTTTCTGCATGTTGGCCAGGCTGGTCTCGAACTGCTGATCTCAGGTGATCCATCTCAGTCTCCCAAATTGCTGGAATTACAGGCGTGAGCCACTGTGTCTGGCGCCAAGCCATCAAAGACGCATTTCTACCATTTTAGAGTACCTGCTGCACATTATAGCTGTGTCTGGGCAAATGACTAGCCATAAGGGGAAGCATACATCAGATAATACAAAAATCATAATGGATTAAAATTAAATATAAACTAGCTAACAAACTCATCAACTTTGATCCAGAAACGTCGTTTGTATGCTTCTTAGTCATAATTCTAAAATGTCTGCATTATAATTGTATGCATATATTTGAAGGAAAAAAATTTTTTAAAGAGAAGATTTTGGTGTAGTGGGGAAAGCCTGAGTATTGAAAGAAAGTAGATCTAGATCTGAATCTTGTGTGACCCTGGTTAAGTTACTTAACTTTGTTTTCTCACCTATGAATAGGTGAGAGAATAAAACCTGAGTTTTAGGATTGTTTTACAGATTAGATTAAATGCTCTGGGTGAGGCACTTACCACCAATACGGACATATAACAAACTTGAAAGGAATGTTAGTGCCTTTTGCAGATTCTATTTCTAGTTCATGACCCAGCTTAAAAAAATAGGCCTTTAAAATGACCCAATATATATTGTAGGCATGAGCTATTTAAATATTTGGCTAGCTTCAACTTCAGCAAACGTAACCAGCAAACATTTATTGTCTACAGGTCTGGCAATGATTTTACACAAAGAGGGAGGAAATATTAATAAAAGTAGTAGTATAAAATGTTCTTTACCTTCAAAATTGTATATGATGTTGTTAATTTTTTTAGCAGTTTTTGCTATTATAAATTGATTTTTTTCCACTTCCCACAGGAAAGCTTAGATATGCCAACAACAGCAATTACAAAAATGATGTCATGATCAGAAAAGAGGTAAGTTCTATTTGAATGTCTTTTTTTTTTTTTTTTGCATTTAGCCCATTTTCTTCAAGTCTGTGTTGAATTTAAGAAAGTACATCTGAGGCTATATTGTAAAGAAGAAGGCAATTTATAGATTGAAACAGTTTCCGTTTAAACTAGATACAATGTTTGCATCCATAAGAATGAGAAAGTTCAGAGAACTAACCTCGATGTGAACTACACTTGCATTTATTGATTTATTGATTTAGAGACAGGGTCTCGCTCTGTTACCCAAGCTGGAGTGCAGTGGCTTGATCTCAGCTCACTGCAACCTCTGCCTCCCAGGCTCAAGCGATTCTCCTGCTTCAGTATACTTGCATTTATTACAGTTCACCTTATAGATCTTGTGATGACACAAGTTAACCACTTGTGGGTATTTGGATCTCAGTGTTGCAAAGGCAGAATACAGTGTTTCAAAGATGGGTAATGATGAGAAGAGGGAAAAAATGTATATTAAAGTAAAGGGCAAGAGATGAAGAAAAGCAATATAACAAAGATAAGTGATTCTGTCTCCTCTACTTTTGGAATCAATTAAATTTTTCTATATTCCTCTATTTGAATATTCAGGGTTTGTAACTCATTTCTTTCTGAGTTGAGGGGTGACATAGGTGGGCATTATCACATTTTATTATGATTAATTTTTAGGCTTATGTGCACAAGAGTGTAATGGAAGAACTGAAGAGAATTATTGATGACAGTGAAATTACAAAAGAAGATGATGCTTTGTGGCCTCCCCCTGATAGGGTTGGCCGACAGGTTTGTATTTAGTGATTAAGTGTATAAATATTAAAAATTGATAATACTATTTTGTTTCCCCTTATTTATTTGGAATGAGTCTAAGTTAACTCTTTGGCTTTCTATTTAATAGGCACCTGGTAAATTCTCTTTAATTTTATCTCTTAGTTCCGTTTTTCTGTGCTACCTCCTAGTAGTGAAGGAGTCAGTGCATAGCTCTAAATTTAGACATCTTTCTCTGTAGTCACCCCAGCTAACGTTAGGATGTTTTCACAGTGCAGTGTTATGAATAATTTCTGTTGTGTGTTAATCACTTTTATTAAGAATATGACTATGTAAAATTTACTTTTGCGAAATCATAACTTAAAATTCTTATTTGCATCTCTATACCCCAGAGAGAGACTTGATTGGTGGTTTCTTTGTTAAAACTGATGATTGCATTTCCCTCTCATATTCCTTCAGAATAAATGATGTTTCTCAGGCTTCTGAAGAACTCTGAAGGCCTAATTTCACTCTAAAAAGAAAGTTTGGTTTCTGAATTGGGTCTTTTCAACTCTTGGAGAAATGAGATACAACCCCTGGAAGGAAGAAACATTTAATTTCACTTTTGTATATCCCTGAGGATTGTGCTTTATATCACCTTCTTTGAATAGAAGAAAATGTGGAGAAATCTAACACATGCTGACACTCTGTAGGAGTAACTTAAGTCTTCTGTTTAAAGAAGCATTATTTAGAAAAGCAAAGGTAATAGTTAACAGTATTTATTTTAAGCATCGTATCACTTTTAAAAAGTAAATTTAGGCCTCAGTTTGTTTTATGCAGATACACATATGTACTAAAAAGCAAACCACAGCAGCTAACCTTTTATATCATTTAGACTCAGGGAGAGCCTAGTATTTTATCTGTTCACTTAAGGATGTGTTCATGGGTTTTGGTTAGTGGGGAGGAGTAGGCATGCTTCAGAAATTGCCTTTTGTATCAAGTCAAAGGTTTTATGGCTGTTAGAGCATCTTAGCTAATTCTCCATTCCGTGTGTGTCATAAACTGCATAATTAGGCCTCTGGTAAATAAATAGCTAGGATTGTCTTCAGTAGTGTCTGTTAACTTGAAAATTCGTTACAGATATAGCTTTTTAATTATTGGTTTTAGGCCTGCAGATAAACAATATAGGGAAAAATCTATACAGTAATTACAGCACACTAGGAACATCTACATTAAATGGTTGTGTTTTTTTTTACTAGTTCTTAATTTTAGTTATTTTGTGGAGTATTAGTTTTGAAGTCTTACCATCTTGGGATCAAATATAAGTACCATCATTATTAGTGGTTATAAATATCAACAAGTGTTTTCCTCTGCTTTATGAGTTTTGGATTACACATTTGTAAAATAGGTTAATAAGGTTATTTTCAAGATTACAGAGAGTATAAAGTCCCTAGCACTAGGGCCTGACATACAGTAGGTGCTAAAGTGGTGGTGGTTATTAATATTATACATTTTATTTGTAGAATCTTCCAGAAAGAAAAAAATGTGTATTTATCATATTAAAAATGGTCTTATACTCCTATCATTTTTACAACATGTGCTTCAAAGTGATGTCTTTAGTTTTTACTGACATTGTAAGAAATATTTCTTTGTCATTTTGTTTCATAGTGTCTTCTTTATGTCTCTGGAAAGCAATTCTTTGTTGGTCCTAAACTTGAGGGTAGTGCTCGTGAGCAGTTTTTATTTTAAGGATATAGTTTATATCTAAGAAACCATGTTTCTTTCCCCCCGCCCCCCACTCCCTCTGTTGGCTGCTAGAAAACTTGCAACTAAAATTGGGATCCGCTTGTAGCAAGAATACAGATACCTCTGGGATAGATTTTTATATTAACTACATTTTTCTGCTCTATTTTTTAGGAGCTTGAAATTGTAATTGGAGATGAGCACATATCTTTTACCACATCAAAAATAGGTTCTCTTATTGATGTAAATCAGTCAAAGTAAGTATGTTAAAGCATTTTGGCTAAGTTGTCATTATCACAGAGGCTCATTTTAGAACTATAGTCAGTTTGTTAGCCAAGATAATTTCAGTGGCATCCTATCAGTTGATTATGCAGATGTAATTCTGATTTTTATGTCATTAAAGGCTTATCTTGTCTCTCAGTAGAAGTTAGCAGAGTATTTCATTGATTGTCCAAAAACTTTTAATCCAAGAGCTATATATAATAATGCCCAAGTTGTATTAGCTATTTTGTATAAAAATGTGGATATAGTATCAGAAAATCCAAAGGAAAGAAATCCTTATTGGATTATATCAGCCTCATTAGGCCTATATCATCTCACTTTCCTCCTTGGGCTCAATACTTGGGAAAAAGATGGAAAAAATCCATTATGGCCTAAGTATCCTTTAGCTATCGATGTCTTCCCAAGATCTGTCTCTCCTCTGCCCCGGGTTTTGTAGCACATCCCATTTTCTTGGTCTGATCCTAGCCACTTATTTTTATTTGTGCCCATTCCCCTCAAAGTGTCCCCATAGTGCTCTTACTTTTTTCTGTCACCCTGAATTGTAATAACCTATTTGTCTGCTTTGCTGGTTTGAATGTAAGCTCCTTGAGAACCTTGCTGTATCCACAGAGTTAGCACAGTGCCCTGCACATAATAGATGCTTTCAATAAATATTTGTTAGAAGAAAGGAGAAAGGAAGGAATGCATAATAACTATTGGATGCAAAAGTCTGTGTTCACAAAGACCATCCAAATGCTTTTAAACTATCAAATTTCTTTTCCTACATTTGATAAGGATGTGGCATTGATACCCTACTGGGATTGTAAATTGGTAGTGGTTTTTGGAAAGCAATTTGGTAATATGCTTTCCAAAATATCCAAAAGTGTTGACATTTTTCATTCACCTTTGGCCTAGTAATTTCATTTCTGAGCATCTCTTCTATGGAACTATTCCTAAATATTGGAAAGCTTTATTATGCATGAAGATGCTCATTGAAGTATTATTTATAAAAGGAAATTAACCCCAGTGTCTAACAAGGAGAGAATTATTAAATTAATTAAAAATTACTAGAGAATTATTTTTTTTTAATGCTGTGGGGAAAGTAATGTAAAAAAGGGCACAGGGAATAATTTTAGCTATTAAAAAATAGAGAAACATCAAAATGTTTATAGTTCTTCTGTGAAATGGTAGCATTACAGTATTTTTTTTCTGCTTTATTAGACATTTTTATGATGTGATTATTACATTCATAAGGAGATGAACTCTTTAAATACTAAAATGAATACTGATGAAGAAACTATTTTTTTCTTATAGAAAAGATATTAATTGTATGTTCATTTTAGTTGTCAGCAAAATCCTTCCTTTCTCCTAAATTTTGTTAACTTAATTGTTATGAGATTTTGATTTGTTTTGTTTTAGGAATTTAAAGAATTGTTTTATCCTAGGAAGAAAAAGTAACTTTTACCTTTTTAAATTTTAGGGATCCGGAAGGCCTTCGAGTATTTTACTATTTGGTACAAGACTTGAAATGTTTAGTTTTCAGTCTTATTGGATTACACTTCAAGATTAAACCAATTTAAATTGTATGTTTTCAGGCTGTTTGTATATTTAATTAAGGGATGGGAGGGGTTATTTGTCATTTACAGTATTGGGGTTTTTATGAATGTGAAGCAAACAAAAAAAATTTGTATGTAAACTGAAAATAAGAAAATACATTAGCAAAAGCTTAATGCTTATCCTTACTTGAGTCCGCATGGGTTGGACAGTCCCCACACACATTAAGTTCCGTAAATAAAAGCCACCTTTTGTTAAAAATTTGCTCTAATAAAACGTACCAAATCCTGGTTGCAGAGTAGTTTTTTGTTTTTTCCAGGAGGCTGTGTCTCTAATTTACTTTAGAGATAATAAGAAATTGTTCCGGTAGATATATCCTGTGACAGAAGATACTTTAGGTGGAAATATGTAGCCAGATTCCCATCCATGAAAGGCAAGTGTAGATCTTCCCTTATTTCCTTCATACATGATTGGATTTAATTTTGGGGGGCTTACACAAGGTCTAGTTTTTTTTACAGTTACCACAAACCCCTCATTTAAATATTTTCGGTTATAAGCAGTGAGGTCCTAAAGTGTTACAAGAGTAAAGTCTACCCCATGTCAGGCATATCTTTGATTATGTCCTTGTTCCTTATTTCACAATGTATTTGGTGTGTAGGGTAGGGGGGAGAACTAAATGAGTTTTCAGCTTTATAGCTTGTTAAACATTTAGACAAACATATATGTATATATGAGTGTACATAGATATTTTTAACTCCTATTGACCACGGGTCTCACTTAAGTTTCCCAGTTCGTTTCAACCTCTTTCTGATAGATTTCCTCTTTCATTACTTTTAGAAAACATGTCCCTTGTTTCCTTTTATTCTTCCATCTGAACCCCCACTCTTAAAAAGTTGTAGTGTTCCAGTAGTTATAATCCACTTGCCCTAGGAACAAGTTAGCACTGAATTTTGGGTGGAATAATTAGTTTCTGAAGGCTTGCTAGGACTCCTGAGCAGTTAGGCTCTAGAGTCGGGCTGTCCAATAACTTTTTTGCAATAATGGAAACGTTCTATGTGCAGTCTAATAGGGTAGCAACTGGCCAAATGAGGCCTACTGATTACTTGAGGTGTGCCTCGTATAACTGAATTTATGGTGCTATTTAAACAATTTTTTTCTAACATGAAAAGGATAAAACATACAAAACTCTTGAGAACGATAAAGTGAACACCTATATGCCAACCTAGATTCTATACTTAACATCTTTTTTACTGTAATATCTCTATTATAATAAATCTTGGTTTTTCACTTAACTGGTGTAATTGGTGCCAGTAAACTACGTTTTTTTGTAGTGCTATTTAATTTTGATTAAATTTAGATAGCCACATGTGTCTAGTGGCTACCCTTTGGGCAGTATAGCTCTAGATCATGGCTTGGTAACCTGTTTGCCATGGAGCACTAGATGGTCCTTCACTCCTCAGAATTCATGCCCATTGTCTTCAGGTTTGCCATGGAAAGTCAAATGATTTCCACTTCATTATGCAAGTACACTATCATCTTCAGGTCTTTTGTATGTAAAATGTTTCTGTTTCAGTTGTAGACCTTGATGATTGTGCAGTACAAAATCGTATTATAATTTTCTTGCATTTAGATGTCGACCTCAAGCAGAAACAGGAACAATCGCCTTTTGAACTTCTAGTGGGCCCACAGTTTTTGGTTGTTTCTCAAAATAACCATTCTGTAGCTCCTGTTGAATAAGACGATCCGTTAAAAACTGAACAAGGTTGAGGAGAAATAGTGCTTACGTTGAAAAATCTTTTAAGTCTGTCCCCATTCTCTAACTTCCTTATGTTTTGGTTATTTAGCTCTGTCCCCACTATCTACTAGAATTTCTCGTATTTAAACCGAGATGGGAGACTAGGTCATTAGGAAAATATTATCGTCTACCATTTTCTTGTACTTTGATCTGTCTTTTATTTGATTGTAAGCTGCCGATGGACAGTGATCATTAGAAACTGAATTTTGTATAGTACTAGTTTTATATGAAACTAGATTTTTATTGCACTCAGGTTATGTTCCTTTTACCTCCTTCCTTAATAAAGAGACCACTTGAAATAATCAAACTTTTTCCAAGTACTGTTTCTGCACCTCATCCCACCTCTTCCCCATTCATGAGATAGTGCAGAACCCTAGCACAGTCTTTTCCATACAGTAGGTGTTTTTAAGTTTGTTGAATTTGTTGTTTTCTTGCTCTGTCCTTAGATTATTTGCCTTTAGATTATTTATCTTTGGTATTTCATTGGTATCAGGCTGAGTCTATTTGTATGGGTATTTTTAATGTAAATATAAATGTAACTGAGATGATTTATATATTCTGTTGTTAGACTACTTTGTTTTGATTTGAAATGTGTGAACCTGTGAGCATGGACTGTGCTGTAAGTTTAACCACTGACCCCTTTAATTAATAACTGGATTCCTAGCATGAATGGATAATGAAGTAGAATAGAAAATTTAAAAAATTTAATAAAGATAAACAGCAAAGAAAATGAAGGATTTGAGGGTGAGTTCAGAATCTGCCTTGGCTGACTTCCATATGATGAACAGTAAAGTTGGAAAACTACCACTCAAAATCTCTGGCATCTACCTTGTCCTAATTTGAACTGTGTGATGTGGTGGAGAGAATACTAATTTAAGAATCAGAAGTCTTAATTACAGATCAGCTTAACTATTTTCCCTTAAATCGCCATTGGGAATCCTTTTGTTGCCATTATGTCATCATAGTTAACTTAGTTCCTGAGGTGGCCCTCTTGTTTGGTTTCTCAGAAATAAGAGGAAGGATGGTTACTGTTTGATGGATTACTAGAGATTCAGTTGGGACGATGTATTTTAAACTTAGAGCATTTGAATATATTTTACTGTAAAGACAAGAAGGACAAAAAGGGTGATTAGGGAAACAGAAAATCTCAAGCTAGAGAGTTTTTTTTGTTTTTTTTTTTTGGGGACGGAGTCTCGCTCTGTCACCCAGGCTGGAGTGCAGTGGCACGATCTCGGCTCACTGCAAGCTCTGCCTCCGGGGTTCATGCCATTTCCCTGCCTCAGCCTCCGGAGTAGCTGAGACTACAGGCGCCCGCCACCACGCCTGGCTAATTTTTGGTATTTTTTTAGTAGAGACGGAGTTTCACTGTGTTAGCCAAGATGGTCTCTATTTCCTGACCTTGTGATCTGCCTGCTTCGGCCTCTTTTTATCTTTTTCTTTACTATAAGAGCCAGGAAATTCAGTGTCATGCAGTGGGAGAAAAGTTAGGCATTAGAACAAATAAAAAAGGAGATGGGAACTTGTCTGGGTGAGGTTAGTCCTCCCAGTGAAGTGATTCAGACCATCTTCCCTGCATGCTAGGGGTTTTTCCAGACATCCTTCATTTTAGTCTGGGGCAGGAAGGACAGTGTGCTGCTGTGAAATGATAAACCATTGAGGTTTGACAGTGTGACCCGAAGGTTTGAAGGTGTGACTAGAAGCTGTGCTAAGCTTCTAGCTAACAGTATGGTCAGAAAGGAGTGAGTAAAATATGTGGTTTCCTAAATTAAAAGGGCTTTTGCAGGAAAGGAGCCAGAAAATAAGCAAATTAATACTTCATATATTCATATTTGTGTGTTATGTGCATGTTTTGCACAAAAGTGAATTTGGAAGACAAAGTACCAGAACATTCAAAACTCTTCATATTTCTCTTCTGTTTTATTAACTGGTTGTGATAAAGTTTAATACTTCCAACTGTGTGCCTCTTTAATTAAAAGGCCAGGTAGGGAGTTTCAATCTCATTTGAAGTTACTGTTATCTTCCGGTGCTGATTGTGTTTTCCTTTAAAGGAGAAAGTTGCCTTTTCCAGCAATTCAGAGCTTGGTAATAAAGAGAAAACAGGAGTAGCTAGAAAATTTGGCTTTCCCATCGTCAGTTTCATTCTGCCTCTTTTCAAAACTATGAAGAAATCTAGATTTTATAGTCAGTTCCTTTTAACTTGATCCACTTTGTTCATCAGGTGCACTTGTAGGCATCATGCCTCTTACATGTGCTGCAGTTTCAATAATGAATAAGACAGACTTGTGGACTTTATATTGTGATAGAGGAGACAATATGTAAAAAGTATAAAAAATTGTGCTCTGCACTTGTCTAGTTTCCATCCTGAGCACTATTCACCTTCTCCCCAGCTATATGGATGTAAATCAAAACAGAAACATGCCTCAACATAAACAGTATCTATCTGAATGGGGCAGTAAGATATGCAGCCACCGAATGGTTTCACTAGAGTGATGGTGGCACTGGCACTCCAAGCTTCATGGCAGGATAGAGAACCTGGCTCAGTATAATATGTCAGGATTTCTGCACTGCAGTCCTGTTGTTTCCCCTATTAGAACCTTAGGGGGAGAAAAACAAACAAGAAAACAGTTACTTATTTTGAAGTGTAAGAAATCCTGTCTGTAGTGCTAACATTTAATTAGTCCTAGCCTATGAAGCATGTGATACTTCTATTGAACCTATGAGAAAAGTGAGCCTTGAGGATTTTGTTGACTTGTTCATATTTTTATAGATAAGAACGATTTGAATCTTGGACTTCAAGTAACAATTTTTAACATTTTATGAGAGCCCACCATATATATTCCAGGTTGTAGTTAGGCACTTTGAGGTGGGTCTTATCTCATTTAACCCTCATAGCAACCTTGGATGGCAAAAAATATCACTGTTTTATTATGGTGAATACAAGACTTAGAGAAATGAAGTAACTTGCCTGAAGTCACACATGGGAGCTAGGGGCTAGCATTTCAAGCCAGATTTGCCTGGTTCCAGGATTCATGCTTTGTGGCAAGAGCCTTGTTGGAAGCCTGGGTCCTTCTGAATTCACGATCCATTGTGCTCTGTCTTCAGTCAGGCCTGATTTTAAACAGGAATGAAGAATTAGCAATAATGTTTCCTTATGCAAGCCAATGGACTTCTTCACTTTAGTTTCCTCATTTGTAAAATGGGGACAATAATAAATACTTGTCAATGTTGGGAGGTTTTAATATGGTTATATGCACAAGAGGTACTCCAATACGTGACAGTATCTCTGTCACCTTTTCAACATCTGCTATTACTACACCCCAGCCCTTGCCCCCGTCACCCACTTCCTATCTTCTCTCACAGAACTAACTTCCTTTATTTGTTATTTTGGCATTGAGATAAAGGGATACGGACCATCTTTACTCTGATTTGGGATTGAGAAAGCCAGTCCAGGATGGAGGGAAAGAAGAAAATGCCCAGCAGCAAGTATTCCTGAAGCGTCCAAACTCCACGCATGAAATTTTGCCTACATTATTGAGTAAAATTAGCCTCTGGGAGATGTTTCATCTGATGGCCTGCACATGATGATGTGGCCTACTTCGGGGACTACATGTCCCTGTATCAGCAATTTCACCTGCTGTTCTGTGCCTCTGTATCCCACACTTCTTATTAACCACTATCACCTGATTTGAACAATTTAAATTGGTTTCCTAGAACTGTAATCAGAAGATTGAAAAAGACTGAATCCAATAAAAGTGGAAGTCAATGAGATCGAGTACATTCTGGCAGGGTCTGCCTCATGGTAGAGTAACAAAAATGAATTTTTTCAAGTCTTCAATATAGGTGAAAATGTGATGCCTTGCTGGAAGGTTTTAGGGACAGATTTATGAAGTGAGATTTCGTGGGCAAAACTCAAGTAGAGAAATAATTTGCCAGTATCTTTTTCTTAAAAAATCAAATGTGAACATTTTCACACACAACTGATGGAACATCAGTGGGAACATCTCTTCTGGAGGGCATTTGGTGATATATATTAGAGTTCTTTAAATACATATACCCTTTGACATATAATTTTATGCTTAAAAAGTTTCCCTAAAAAAATACTCAAAAGTACAGAGCAAATATATTTTACAATAGCAAAAAATTGAAAACAATTTAAGTATCCAACAGTAGGGGATTGCCTAAATAAATGGTGGTTTATCCCTGTGAGTAATATTTTTAAAATAACATTTCAGATGAATTTCTTTGAAATAATGGAATACATATTATTAGAAAATAATAAATCAAAAATACTGTGTAAGGAGTAATACCAACCTTGATAGTAAACACAACATACAGAGAAAAAAACTGGAAGAATATATGCCACAATTTTATAGTGGAATTACGGATCTTTAAAAAAATTTTTTAAATGTAATTTAGAAAATACATTTACCTGAAATAAACATAGATAGAAAAAGGAACTTTTAAAAAATAATGACATATAGGAGAACGTTTCTATTAGAGACACTAGTATTTAAACTAAGAGCTAAGTAGTTTAATCATTACACTTCTTTTATATGTCTATATTTTTATACGTAGACATTTTAGTAATCTCTTTTACCAGCAGTTTCTCTAAAGTATGTTAGTTTTTTGTTAATTATATTAGTTTTATTTTCTCCAAAGATGTGTACAAAATTTTGTCTTTTCATCCCTCAAATATTGATTTTGAACATTATTTTGCAAAGAGTACTAAGTGGTTGGTTAGTTGAGTTAGAGGAATATACAGCTTTTGACCATCTTTCCTTTCCCGTCAGTACCAGCTTTCATCATACAATTTCCTCTGACCACTTTGGTCAAGAGGTGGGGCAGAAAATTTTGAGTTACAGTATCATTTGAAGACAATTTATTTCTGCCTTTCATGTTATAGCCCCTAAGGGATCCAGGACCGGAAAGGCCAGCTTCTCCCTCATTTTGAAATCAGTGTTCTCCACCTGCACCACTGCATAGCACAGATACAGGTAATATCCGCTTTTATCTTCTCAGATCTTTCTACCAGATTATCCTTAGTCTTTCTAATTCTAGAAATATGGCATTTAGTTACAAATGACTTAGCATTATAACAGAAATGATAGGAAAGCATTCGCTACTGATTGTATTAGAGCTGCGCTACTCTGAAGGAAATTGTAGTTCAGTATTAACAAAAAGTTATTTTCTCTTTCTCAATATGCTGTGATTTTTGCTTTGTGTTATCAAAATAAAGAATAGAGATTTCAGGGGTTAATTACTTTTTACTTAAGTCTAATGATTTACATATTTTATCCATCTTGAATGACTCTATAATAGAAAATACTTCTTTTTCTTAGGAAATTTGGGAAAATGTGACTAGGTTAGAAAATTTTGTAAATTAAAATTAGAAAAGAATATGGTTACATGTGCAATTTGTTTTTTCATATTTCTCATTTCTTGGATATCATCTTTTTATATTGGCTAACATAAGAAGTAAATTTTAGGTATTTACTATTTAATTATTCTTTTCTGTATTGATATTCATTAATAAATTGAATCTTTTATGGACATTAATGACTGCCTGTTGACAACTTTTATTTTCACATAGGCTTCTCTGGCAATATACCAGAAGATTATTTCTAAAGTTTTAATGTACATGGAATCATTTGAGATTTAAAATACATTTATCTGGGCTCCAACCGAAGTGATTTTTATTTAGTACATCTTGCAAAAGGCACTGAGTCTGGAATGTTAACCAATTTGCAATATTAACCCTCAAATAATTCTTTTGTAGAAGGTATATGCGATACATTTTGGAAAGCACTCTGATAGAGTCAAGTATAGTTGGAAAGAATGCAAGAACTTTGTTATATTTACATGTATATTAGAATACATGTAAGTTTTTAAAAGCCAAGTTATTTTTATTTTTCCAGAATTTAGACTTTTTGTTTGTTGAACTCATAAAGTGTTTCAGTGATTCATGGTGGTATCAATTTTCCCTAACATTTGTATATGTATGTTGAATATTTTGAGCAAAATTGGCTGGGTGAATAGAACAATAATCTATTGGTAGATTTTTTTCTCATCATTTCTATATTTTCTCATTATCATGGCTGTGATCGCTAGAAGTATAAATGACTTTAACAAAAATATTGAAAGATTCTTCATTTCTTCTATAAATGAGGCTCATTCTAAACGCTTTAGGCAATTAGTTAATAAACACACACCAACAGACACACAGACAGACACACATACATCTCTCAGCATCAAATCCTGGTGTGTTCTTATTGGCTGACATTTTAATTTTTCTTTCAACAGAAACCATCCTATTGCAGGATTTGAATGCAAAACTTATCTTCTTACTCTAAAGATGAATGATCAGGGAGAGATTTATTCAACCCTGAGATTTTTGCAGTCTCCTTCAGAGTCTCAGAATAGATTAAGGCCTGATGATACTCAAAGGCCTGGGAAAACTGATGACAAAGGTATGCGTTTTAAGCATCTACATTCACCTGTTTCTTATGGATTGTCAAACTTTTGACATTTGAAAAAAGATTCCTATCTGTACTTCTGGTTCTTGGCTGGTAATAAGAAACTATAATGGGATAGAGTAGTAGAAGTATTTTTGTTTTAAGTTGTGAGAATGGAGAAATGAGTGAATTCTTTTAAATTTGAGAAACTAGTAGAATGTTTTTATTTAAATGTGGTTAAGAAGAATTTGTGAGGCCTTGATAATAAAGGACAGACTAGATCTGAAGAAAACATGACATTTCCTAGAGAAATAAAAGTATGAGAGGAAGTATAAGAAATGAAAAATCAATGTTAAAAACAACATTTTTATGCAGATACAAGATATTTTATGTGCCTTAAGTATTTACCAAATCTTAATGGCAATGATGCAGTAACAATGTTTGAATCAAAAGGGGCATTCTAATTTTTCTATGCTCTCTCTCTCTCTCCTTTCAAATGTGGTCATTGTTCAGCTATGCATTGAGAATAACTTTTGCTGCTTTAATATAGAGATAATCAGAGATACAACTTTCAGACACTGAGGATCTCAAAAGCTAAAGGATAAATGTAGCATTGTTTAGAGAAAAATAGAATTGATGAAAAAAGAAAGAAAAGTTGATTTCTAGAAACTCCCTCAAATATGGACCCATCCACATTTGCAGCTTCAGAATATCCACTATTGACTACTAATTTCTTAGCTTTATTGACTGCTTTTTCCTTTCTCTTCATGATTAGTTGTGATCACAGGAAGGAGCACACATGTTAGCTTAGATTTTGCTACATGTTTTGTGTCTACTGCTGTTGGTGCTTTTATGTGGGATGGACTTTTTAAATCCTATAGAACTATTCCTGTGTGTGGGATTTCTACAATGCATGCATGTAATTTCCAGATTACAAATTTAAATATACTTGTGTGATACATTTTTGTCAACGTTTTAGAGAAGATTGTCTCTTTCTTTCAAATGGTTTCTCAGGTCAAGGTTAGTAGTGAGCCGAGCTCTTCCCCTGGTGATTATTTTCCTTATTTTTGTATTTAAAGAATTTTCAGTGCGCTGGCGTCTCATTGCAGTGACTCTTGGGATCCTATGTTTACTTCTTCTGATGATAATCACAGTGTTGGTGACAAAGAGTGAGTAATAAAATACAGCTTTCTTGTCCGAGTAGCAGCAGTAACCACTGATTGTGCAGATATTAACCATGCTCCATCCATTGTTCCCCGTCTGTAATCAGAGAATGTCCCAGGTGGCTCTGGCCTTTGTTGGTAATTTTTTTCTGGGCATATCACAGTGTCATTTTTAATTTAGTTAACCTTGACTCTGAATCTGTGATGAGCTGTCTCACTGTGTATAATACATGGTAATATTCCTTCTCATAGAGGATTTAGTAATACACGTATTCTGCCATTTGCGTTTGATTATTGTGAATCTGAGAGAAACACTCTTTGAGAGACAACTGTTCAAAAGAAATTATGGCTTTCTCTTGACGTTTCTCAAAGTATGTAATGACAAAATGGTTTAGTAAAAGAAAGAATCTACACATGCTGTTATATAATATTAAATTCAAGCTTTATCTTTTGTTTGAATTCCTTCATATCTTCAAAAAAATCACTGATATTTTATATTCAGATAAAATTACATATCTGGATCTTACTGTCTTTTCTGCTGCAGATAGTCTATCTGCCCCAATAATAATTGTGCTATCACTTCATGTTTCTTAGTTCAGATTTTCATATGCAGAAGATATGTGGTTAAATGTTGGCAAACTGACTTTTACTTTACTGCTTATTTGTAAACAATGAGTTATTAAAAATGAACTAAACTGAGAAGTAAGGTGTCACCTTCATAATTTTATTCAGATATTTTATTTATCCTACACTTAAGTTGCTAATGGTGAGAAATTTATGTTTCCCTTTTTATGGTCAGTTAGTTGAGGTGATACTTTCTAAATGTCAAATTCCTAATCAAAGTAATGACTAATTAAAGTAATGATTAATGGTTGTCAGAGTGAAATTTTTTCTTTTGTCTTAAATTTCAATATTTAATTATTATGAGTACTTAATTTGTATCATATCTATGCTATTAATTTTAGTCTTTCAGTGTATTCAAGAAAAACATCAACAGCAGGCAATTCTAAGAAACTGTAGTGAAAAGTACATCATGCAAAATGACAACTACTTAAAAGAGCAGCTTTTGACAAATAAGACTTTAAAATATGACGTTCTCAAAAATGACAGCTTTCAGCAGAAAAAGGAACTGGATTCGCACCTTATACAAAAGAACAGATGTCATAGAGAAAATGAGATCGTTTTTAAAGTTTTGCAAAATACAGGTACGAAGGAAATCTTGAATGAAAGATTGCATGATTTTGCATTATTTCTTCCCCTCCATAATCCTTGAAGCCTAATAAACAGGCTTATGATATGTATTAGCGACCTCTGAGGTCTACTGGGCAACTTTTAATCTGTGCCTCTTAGATGTAGTGTGGGTATCTTGGAGGTTTTGCTTGTTTCAAATATGGGATTGGGACCCCAGGATCCATGTTTGGATTAGTAAAAGCCTACAGTTCCCAAAATTCATTGGCACATCTTACATTATTAATGCTCCCAAAAGGTGAACTAGTATGTAAACTCCCCTGAAAAATCTGATCATTTTGGTCCTGTGAGCAAATTAAAGACTTCCACTTTTTGCTGACATAGAATATGGAGGTTTTCAGTAAAAATATATTTGTGCTAAAATGGGCACAAGGGCTTTTATTTGGATGCTGTTATAAAGATAATTGTGTGTGTCATGCACATATGTGTGTTTCCATTCTGCCTTGATTTCACATATTTGGTCTATTTGTGACCAGTATGTACTCCCTGCAGCACATCTGCAAGATTTGCCATAGTGTTAATGTTTGTGCAACTCTGTGCGATGATACCATTGAAAGCACTGAAGATATAAAAATATTAAATCTCATACAGTAAACTCTATTATCTTGCATAATGATGGAATTAATTGACCTGGTTAATCAACAACTACTAAATATTTGTTTAGGATTTAGAGTTTACCAAGAATTTTTATATATTTAATCTCATTTAGGTATGGTAATTAGTAGAAATTTACCATCTCTATTTTTAAAGGCTGAGTAGTATTTTAAAAGTTTAATACAGTATAAAATATAGGAGGAAAAGAAAAAGTTTTAAAAAATTTATTTAGAAAACATTCTAGAATCTTTTTTAAAAACTTAATTCAATTTTATTATTTTTAGACAATTTTATTGAGGTATTATTGATATACAAAAATGCATATTTTTAGTGTTTTCAATTTGACGAATTTGGACAGAAATGAAACCATCACCACGATCAGAGTAATAGATATATCCATCATCTCCAAAAGCTTCCTCATGTCCTTTCATTTATTTATGTACTTGCGGTAACAACACAACATGAGATCTACCCTCTTAATAAGTTTTTAAGTGTACGATACAGTATCGTTAACTATTGGCACTACGCTGTACAGCAGATCTCTAGAACCTAGTTATCTTGCATGACTGAAACTTTATACCATTGAACTTCCCTCCAACCCTGGGCAACCACCATTCTATGCTTCTGTGAGTTTGACTGTTTTAGATCCCTCATATAATTGGAATAATAAAGTATTTGTTCTTCTGTGACTGGCTTATTTCACTTAGCATTATGTCTTCAAAGTTCATCCATGTTGTCATATATAGCAGGATTTACTTCTTTTAGAAGCTGAATAATATTGCGTTTTGTGTATATAACACATTTTCTTTAACCATTCGTCCATCAGTGGACATTTACGTTGTTTCCATAGCTTGGCTATTGTGAATAATGCTGAATTGGACACGGGAGTGAAGGTGTCTCTTGTATTCCAGAATCTTGAAGAACCTTGTATTATAATTATTGATTGCTATTGGGATTTTATTTAGTTATGGTGGGCTGATAAACATATTGCTCTGGTTAACAGAATACCAGATGACAAGAAGTTTGATGATTCACCTTATATATTGTAGGCAAATTCTCTGAAGACCACTGGTCCTGTTGTGGAGTAAGCTGTTATTATTTTACCATGCGGAAGAAAGACTGGAAGGGATGTAAACAGACTTGTCAACATTGTAGAGCATCCCTTTTGAAGATAGATGACAAAGATGAACTGGTATTTTACATTCACTTTTATTCTCTTGGACTCTGTTTCTCAATGTTGGACCTAAGATATTGAAGACAGGTTGGAGTCCAGAATGAGAGACTTCAACTGTTCTTTGTGTGTGTCTGTCGTGTGAGCAAAAATGATATAGTTAAGGGGCTCCCAGGAAACAATGCCTGCTAATGGTCATATAATTTTACTACTTACTAAATATTCAATATGTTATCTATTATGATGACCATTATTATTGAGGATGCTGTTTGGGTCTTTGCAAATCATCTCCCTGTCAGTGGTTATACTGCAGACTGCTTAGAAAGGGAGATGGATGACCTCTAGTATTTATTTAAGCTCTCTGAGCCTATCTTCAAAACGGAGATAATAATGAGGAACATAAAAGTGATAACAACTTTACAAATTAGCCTCAATAGTGATTTTCATTGCATTCATAGGTAACATTCACTTAACATTCTTTTTTTTGAGATCTTTTTCTTTTTTTTAACATTCTTATATATTATCTCAAGATGTGTATCTTTAAAACAGAATTGTAAAAAGAGAAAATATAGTGATATAGCGTAACAATACGGAATAATAGTGATAACAATATTGAATATAACAATATTGAATTTTAAAACAATTATGTTTAAAATTTTTAAAAAGTGTTACCAATAAAAGTTATCCAAATACTCAAAATATGTTTTTATAGAGATATGTTTGCAAAGATTAGCCTGAAACTTTTATTTATTGTTTAGGAAAACAACACAAAATGTATATGCAAATCTAATGAATGTTTAAAAAATCATAGCCTAAAAGAATTCATGATATCAAGTTATGAAATAATTTCATATGATACAGTAAAACAGTTACATTTAAACCTATATTTTAAAATATATTTAGTCACTTAATCAGACATTATTTAATATGTCACTTTGATATATTACATTTTAGACATAGTAAATACTTCCAAATACTTCACCCATTCCAACTATGGAACTACAGCAAGGCTTCCTCTTATGGGGCTTAAGATTTTACTGTGCCCCTGTCATACACACACCTTTTTATTTTAATAGATTTGTTTTGAGGATTCCTTTTTTCACTTAAGATTAAGTGATGATCAATTTTCTACATCCTAAATATTCTTCTGGAGCGTGATTTTGGATAGTTTCATAAAGCATTCTAAAATATTTAACAACTTTCCTATTGGTAGATATTTGGATATTAAACTTTTCCATGTTTTAAATAGTGATACTGACAGCCATTTTTTAACATAAATGAATACTATATTAATACAAGGGGAAAATTACTTTGGGAAATGGAAAGGCAGGGATCTAGGGAAGAGAGGTTTTTCTAGGGAAAAGGGATGAAGGATGATGTGGAGAGTAGCAGAGTACTGGCCATAGAAACAGTCGGCCCCTTGACCTGTCCTTGTTCTCACTCATCGAACAGATGGGAATTTAGTCACCTAATATGTTTTGTTTCTATTATAGGCCTTCATTCAATCTCAGATTTATGAAAATAATTACTGGATTGGATTGTCATATGATGAAAGGGAAAGTAAGTGGAAATGGATTGACAATGGCACATCTCCTGGAATGTAAGTGTCTGGAATGCATTCAAACTGTAACATTGGTGTGGGGGGGGAGGGTGAAATGATTGTGTCTAAAGAGAATCTTTTCTCATTTCACACAGTTTAACTCATTTTTAAGCAGAGTCTTTAGTAACAATTAGAACAATGGGTAAGAGTGTTTTAGGAGGTATAGGTAGAAAAGGAAGAGAAGAGCCATAAAGAGTTAATAATAATTTTTAAAGTATCATGCTAAACACATGCTCAGAAATATGTATTATGAGGTACATAAAATGAAACAAAATCATAAAGGAAGGTGGGTGGTATGAAGTGATTGGACCATCCTAAGTCAGCCATAATGATCCCTCCCACAACCACAAATGAGTATCCTGAGTATCCAAAAAATTTATTTCGAGTTACCTTATGTAATTAGTTTATACATACATAGCATATAAAACATACGTATTTTATGTATACATACACACACACACACACACACACCTTCACTATAGACCTTCTATTTTGAAGTACATTATTAGTAAACTCTTGGGTTTACATTTAGTTCTGGTTAAACTATTCATTGACTTTTAAAAAATCTTAATTATTGTAATTTTAAGTGTGGGTTCTGCAAGTATTGTAGTTCTGGGCTGCAAACCTGCAAAAGATGTCATGCAGAGGGAATTACCTTGATGTAATCATATCCTTCAAGTACACTGCCAGGCAAACTATTCCAGAGGTCACAGAACAGAAAGGCTCACAGGCCAAATTAAGATGATCAAATCACCGTTGGTTAAACCAATGTAAAACCCATAGCACAGTGCAAAGGGAAAGAGATAGGATAAGTTGTTGCACTTGGGATAAGGTGCAGGGTGAAGGGATCACCTGAATCTTGGGTTATGCAGTCTTCATATGACCTGACTCTCTCTGCTGCATAATCCTCCCCGATGATGATATGGGGCCATCTTGTGGTGTGAGTAAAGGGTCCCAACAAACACAAAGTTTTTGTGGCCAGCACATGCATGTTTTTCTACAGGGAAGATTCTCTCTTACAGGAATGTGTAAGCCTGGCCACAGCTGTAAGTTTCCAGTCAACCCGATGAGCAGCTGTGGATTTAATTTGTGTTTCTTGGGCAGAGGCCAGAATGGGTATCACCAATGGGTGGTGAATTTAAGACCTCATGAATGTTGAGTGTGTATGAGCCTCATGTATATTTTGTGTATGTTTAGTGTCCATTTGGTCCCTTCTTTTTTTTGTCTATGTTCAGTGCTTACATACTTTACTTACCATATCTATATCTAACATCTCATATGTTACTAATTTTACCTGTTCACACCTAACACATCTTGTGAGTTCTACCTATGCCTCACAAGCTGCTTGGTTTCATTTATCTTCCTTACCCGTTTCTTTATTTTCCTGTAGCAGATTTGAACTTTCTTAAGTAATACAGCAAATGCAAACATATGAGGGATGCTTTTTGATTTTGAGTTCTTAAGTGGGATTATCATTTCTCTTTTCTGCTTAGATTCAAGGTTCAAGACAATTTTAGGTGGTTTATACTGAATGTACCTCCCTTTGGGTTCTCAGTCCTATGTAGCTTATCTTCTACTTAGAATCTCCATCTTGAGTGGAATTCATTGCAGCCTACTACATCCATTAAGGGAAAAATGATCTTCAGTGCTTCACTTGCCCTTCTGCAGTCCCACCTTTACTTAATATTCAGCCTGAGTATGAATCTGCTTCTTATCAGTTTATGAAGTTAGTCAAGAAGGCTTAACATATTATTTATTCAGTATTTTAAATTGTTTTTAATAGGAAGGTAGTTCTGGCACTTAACCATTTTGCTAAAATAGAAGTCATGCTTTAGATATTTTTCAAAGAATTGTCATTAGCTAATAATAGCTATAGGGTGGGGGAGGAAAGGAGACAAAATACAATCGAACAATCTCATCTCTGACTATATTCCAATTCTTCCCTTTTCTTCTTACAATATGTATACATGTGCCCTGGTTATCTATGTTACAGATATTCAATTCCTCTCTCTCTCTCGCTCTTTTAAATTGTTTTACAGGCAGGATTTCACTTTGTCAGCAGGCTGGAGTGCAGTGGCATGATCTCACCTCACAGTAGCCCCGACCTCCCGGGCTCAAGTGATCCTCCTGCCTCAGTCTCCTGAGTAGCTGGGACTACAGGCGTGTGCCACCACACCCTGATAATCTGGTAATTTTTGTATTTTTTGGTAGAGATGGGATCTCACTATGTTGTCCAGGCTGGTCTTGAACTCCTGGGCTCCAGTGATCAGCCCGTTTCAGCCTTCCAAAGTGCTGGGGCTACAGGTATGTACCTGGCCACCTTCTTTTTTTTTAATCTTTCACTTTTATTGAAAAAATTAGCACAAGAAAACAACATATCATAATTTCATTGCAATACTGCAAGGTACTTTTGCCTTCTGACCAAAAATTGTCAGTGTGGAATAAAATGGGAGATTGTGGGTGTGATTAAGAGGTCATGATTTTAATGGACTAAGAGCAAAAGAAAATATTTTAGTGATGAAGTTATGATAAACATTTCCATATTCTAGACATTTAGGCAGCAGAATTTTTAAACATCATGATTTATGTAATTGTAAGCTTTGGAATTAAACAGTTGACTACATATGTTTTCTGTTCTGCAGTGATTCTACAATAATGCGTTTTTCTTCTGGGAGAGGAGAGTGTGCATTTTTGACCTCAACAAGAATGACAACTATTGATTGCATTCAAATGTACAATTGTATCTGTGAGAAGAGGACTGACTCTATTTTCTCTGATTCAGTGTGCGCCAAGAAGAAAAGGTGAAAAAGGAATGTTTTCTTTTTTTGTTTCCTATAATAATTTGTGATTATAAATCATTGCTTTTAACTGCAGGACTTAGTTAATTCTTCAAAAAATAAAGATGAACAGGAAAAAAAAATTATTTTGAACTAGGACTTTAAAGATCAGATGCCATCTTTCTTCCTGGAGAAGAGGAGATTTTCTGTTTTGAGAGTGGTTGTTCCTTCCTTTAATGTCCCTGAAGAATTATTCATTCTTTCTAATTCTCGGAACTACCTATACAACCAGTTAGAGAACTCTGATACTATATCCTGGGTCTTTTTCTTATCAATAGGATAAATCATTCCAGCATCTTCTGGTTTTGATAGCAGTTGTGAACTAGAATGTAGTTATTTTTTTCTTCCCATCTGGAAGTTATCTCATCTTTTAAAACATTTGTTTTGCTACAAAATATAACTTCAAACTTACTGAAAGTTGCAAGAATAGTACAAGGAACTTCTATATAACCTTTACTCACACTTACTAGTTGTTTATATTTTGCTCTGCTTTATATTTCTCTCTCTCTATCCTCCACTTAATAATAAATTGAGGACTTCATGTCCCTTTGTCTAAATATTTTCCAAGATCAAGGGCTTTGTTTTATATAATCACAGTGCAATTATCAAACTCAGGAAATTTAGCATTAGTACAGTACTATGATCTAATCTGTAATCCATGTTCAAATTTTGTCAGTTGTCCCAATAATGCAGTTTTTATGTATTTCTTAAAAATCCATGTTCAGGATAATGCAATGCATTTGATTGTAATGTCTCTTTAGTCTCCTTTAATCTGAAACAGTTCTTTAGGCTTTTTCTTGACCTTGACATTTTAAAAATTAATTTTATTGAGTTATACTTTTCATGCAATAAAATGCACTCACTTTAAGTCATGAGGAATATGGGTTTTAACATATGTATATATATACACACACACATATATATATCTTACACAGTATGAAATCAAGATATAGAATATTTTCATCATCTCTAAAAGTTCCTTTCTGCCCTTCGCCACCCACTTTGCCCCAGGCAACCAGTGATATGCTTTCTATCTGCAAATTAGTTTACCCTAGTCTAGAATTTAATGCATCATGTACTCTTCTGTATCTGGCTTATTTGTACTTAGCATGTTTTTGAATTTTATCTATGGTTTTGTGTATCAGCATTTGGTTCTTTTTCCTACTAGGTAGTATTCTATTGTACAGATATACCACAATTTATTTCTTCATTCACCTGTGGACATTTGATGTGTTTCCAGTTTTTGGCTACTGTGAATAAAGGTGCCGTGAACATTTGTGTGCGAGTATCTGTGTGAACATGTTTTAATTTCTTTTTAGTAAATACCTGGGAGTCTGATTGCTGGGGCCCTCTGGTAAGTGTATGTTTACTTTTATTTATTTACTTTTTTATAAATGGGGTTTCTCTATGTTGCCCAGGCTGGTCTCAAACTCCTGGCCTCAAGCAATACTCTATAGCCTTGGCCTCCCAAAGTGTTGTCATTACAGGCATAAGACATCGTACCTGGCCTACTTTTATAAAAAAACTTCTAAACTATTTTCCAATGTGGTTGCATCATTTTACTTTCTCAGTTGCAACGTATGAAGATTACATTTGCTCCTCATCATTTTCAACACTTGGTATTGTGTCTTCTTAATTGTAGCCATTATAGTAGCTGTCTAGTGGTATCTCATTGTCATTTTTAATTTGCATTTCCTTGAAGACTAATGATACTGAGCATCTTTTTATGGGTTTATTGGCCATATGTATATTCGTAAAACATTCATATGCCCACTTAAAAAAATTGGGTTCATCTGTCTTCTGATAATAGAGTTGTAAGAGTTCCTTATATAATTTGGATACAAATCCTTTGTTAGATGTAGATAATGTGAATATTTTCTCCCAGGCTATGTCTTGTCTTTTCATTTTCTTAATGGTGTCTTTCAAGAAGCAGAAGTGTTAAAATTTTAGCTCAGGAGATGGTTACACCAAAACTTCACAAATCATCACTAAAGAACTTACTTATGTAACCAAACACCACCTGTTCCCCAATAACCTATGGAAAAATAAATAAATAAAAATTTAATGAAACCTAACATCATTTTTTCCTTATTCATGCTTTTTAATTTCTAGCTAAGAAATCTTTGCCTATATTAAGAGCACAGAGATTTTCTCACATAATTACTTCTAGAAGCTTGATAGTTTTATGTTTAGCTTCTATCCATTTCAAGTTAATTTTCCTATATAAGTGAGAAAAAGTTGAGGTTCACTATTATTCCATATGGATATCCAGGTGTTTTTGCACTAGCTGTTAAAAAGACTTTCCTTTTCTACATTGAACTACTTTGGTGCCTTTGTAGAAAATTAATTGACCTACCTGTGTGGGTCAATTTCTGGATTCTCTATTCGGTCTCAGCATTCTATATGCCTATTCTTGTAATAGTACCATAATGTCTCAATTACTGCAGCTTTACAGTAGCCTTTGAAATCAAATGTTCCAATTCTCCAAATCCATACTCTTTTAAAAGTATACTGGCTATTCCAGGTTCTTGCATTTTCTCAAAATTTCTTCAAAAATGCCTAATGGGATTTTGGCCGGGATTGCGTTGACTCTATAGATTAATCTGAGAGAATTGATGTCTTAATAATATTGAGTGTTAGAATTAATGAACATGATTTATCTCTCATTTAGTTCTCATTTCTTTAATTTCTCTGAGCAATGTGGTACTTTTTTGGAATATATTACACAGTTATTTTTTGTCTTTTTGAGATGGAGTCTTACTCTGTCACCCAGGCTGGAGTAGAGTGGCACCATCTTGTCTCACTGCAACCTCCACTTCTCAGGTTCAAGCGATTCTCCTGCCTCAGCCTCCCAAGTAGTTGGGATTACAGGCATGCACCACCATGCCCAGCTAAATTTTTTTTTTTGTATTTTTAGTAGAGATGGAATTTCACCATGTTGGCCAGGCTGGTCTCGAACTCCTGACCTCCTGTGATCCACCTGCCTTGGCCTCCCAAAGTGCTGGGATTACAGGTGTTAGCCACTGCACCTGGCTAGAATATATTACACATATTTTGTAAAATTTATTTTTTGATCATATTTTAAATGGAATTTAAAATATTTTTCAAAGTATTTGTTGTTAGTTTATAGAAATAAAATTGAGTTTGTAAATTAACCTCATATCTTATCACTTCGCTAAGTGTACTTCTTATTTCTAGCAATTTTTTTTTGTAGATTCCTTAAGAGTTTTCTATGTTCACAATCATGTCCTATAAGAATATGGAAAGTTTTACTTTTCCTTTCCTTCTTTTCTTTCTCTTGTTTCATTGTACTGGCTAGGACCTCCAGGACCATGTTAAAGAGAACTGATTCTAGTAGGCATTTGTTCCTTGTTCCCAGTCTTACAGAGAAAAGTATTTAGTTTTTCACTGTGATGTATGGGGTCAGCTGTTGGTTTGTCATAGATTCTCTAGATCATTTTGAGGCAGTTTTCTTCTATTCTTGGTATATTGAGTTTTATCATGAATGGGAGTTGATTTTTTATACATTTTTTCTGTATCTATTGAGATAATTACATAGCCTTTCTATTTTGTCACTTAATATGGTGAATTGCATTGATTGATTGCATGTTAAACAAAACTTGCACTTCTTGGATATATCTCATGTGGTTGCAGAATATTATATTCCTTATATGTTGCTGGACTTAATTGGGTCATTTTTTAAGGACTTTTGTGTTTATATTCATAAGAGATTTTGGTCTTTTTTTTTTTTTTTTGAGACCGAGTTTCGCTCTTGTTGCCCAGGCTAGAGTGCAATGGTGCGATCTTGGCTCACCGCAACCTCCACCTCCCGGGTTCAAGTGATTCTCCTGCCCAGCCTCCCAAGTAGCTGGGATTACAAGCATGTGCCACCATGCCCAGCTAATTTTTTTGTATTTTTTGTAGAGACAGGGTTTCTCCATGTTGGTCAGGCTGGTCTTGAATTCCCAACCTCAGGTGATCCGCCCACGTCAGCCTCCCAAAATGCTGGGATTACAGGCGTGAGCCACCACTCCCGGCCCGAGATATTGGTCTATTTTTAAAAAATTTTTAATATTTACAGTATAGGGAAGACACTGGTCTTATATATTCATTTGGGATATTTTTGAATATGCTTCTATTTTTGAAAGGTTTTTTTTTCAGAATTTGTGTTTTTCTTTCCTTATATGTTTGATCTAATTTACCAGTGAAATAATCTAGACCTGATGTTTTCTCTGGGAGAATGTATTTAATTAGGAATACTATTTCTTTAATAGACAGGGCCATTTAGACATTCTGTCTCTTCTGTCAATTTTTTTAATCTTTGTCTTTTAAGAAACTTGTTTCCTTTGTCTAAATTCTCAGATTTATTGGCATGTTGTTTTTCGTAGTCGTATTAATTTCCTAGGGCTACTGTAACAAAGTACCAGAAATTTGGTGGCTTAAAACAACAGAGATTTATTCTCTCACTGTTCTGGAGGCCAGGAGTCCAAAATTAAGGTGTTAACAGGACCACTCTCTCTCTGAGACTCCGGATGGAATTTTCCTTGCCTCTTCCTAGCATCCAGTGGTGGCTGTCAGTACCTGGTGTTACTGCACTTTCAGCTTCTTCCTCAATTTCTGACTCTGTCATCACATGAATTTCTCCCTGTGTATCTCTGCCTTCACGTGTGGTTTTCTCTTTTTATAAGGACACTAGTCATATTGGATTAGGGCCCACCCTAATGATCTCATGTTAACATGATTACATCTGCGAAACAACCCTGTTACCAAATAAGGTCACGTTCACAAGTATGGGGGTTATGATTTAAACATATATTTTTGGAGGACATAGTTCAACCCATAACAATAATACTCCTTTATTATCTATGTATTTACTGTCTGCAAGACCTGTAGTTATATTCTTTCTTTTCTGATATTGTTGTATTTATTTGTCTTCCTTGATCAGTCTAGCTAGAGATTTATATCCATCTTATTAACCTTTTCAATGAACAATCTTTTTATTTCTTGTTTTTTGTTCATTTTCTTATATATTTTATCTTTTATTATTTCCTTTCTTCTACTTATTTTGAGTTTAACTGCTTTTATTATCTTGACTTCATAAGTGAAAACCTCTTTTCACATATAACTATTTGAAGCTACAAATTTCCCTTCAAGTGCTATTTTCCTGCATACCACAAATTTTGTTAGATAATTGTTTTTGGCTTATGTCTTAAAAGCATGTTGTTTAAACGGGGTGCAGTGGCTCACACCTGTAATCCCAGCACTTTGGGAGGCCGAGATTGGTGGATCACTTGAGGCCAGGAGTTGGAGACCAGCCTGGCCAACATGGTGAAACCCTGTCTCTACTAAAATACAAAAAAAATAGCCAGACAACAGAGCGAGACTGTCTCAAAAAAAAAAAAAAAAAAAAAAAAAAAGTTGCTTAATTTCCAAATTTTTCAGGGTTTTCCAGATACAATTTTGTTACTGATTTCTAATTTAATTTCTGTGTGGCCAGAAAATATACTATATTATTTTAGTACTTTAAAATATGTCAATACTTGTTATATGTCCTAGTATATGGTCCCATCATGATAAATATTCCATATATACTTGAAAACAATGTCTGTTTTGCTCTATTGGAATGGAGTGTTCTATAAATGTCAATTGGGTGAAGGTGATTGGTAGCTTTGTTCAGATCTTCTATTGTCCTAATGATTTTTTGGTCTAATTATCAATTATTGAAAGAATGGCTTTTAAATGTTTAAATATTATTTTTACTTGTCTACTTATCTGTTTAGTAATTTTTTTTTTTTGCTTCACGTATTTTAAAGTTTTTTTCTGTCTCATCCACTAGTCTGTATGTTCTACTAGACCTTAAAATTGATCTTTGTTTTTTATGTGTTGTATCCACAGTGCATTAAAGGGTCTTTTCCTCAGTAGTTACTAAATAAATATTTGATGAATGAATGCATTATACCCATGGCATGGTCCTGGGAACTAAAATATCAATTTCTTGGTACATAGTTGTTTTAGTCTGTTTGGGATGCTATAACAAAATACCATAAACTGGGTAGCTTATGAACAACAGAAATTTATTTCTTACAGTTCTGGAGGCTGAGAAATCCAAGATCAAAGTGCTAATAAATTCAGTACCTGGTGAGGGCCTGCTTTGTGCTTCACATATGGCCATCTTTGCTGTGTTCTCTAGTGGAGGAAGAGGCAAGGGAGCTCTCTAGAATCTCTTTTATAAGGACACTAATCCCATTCATGAGGGCACGACCCCCATGACCTAATCACCTCCCAAAGTCTCTATCTCCAAATAGCATCACACTGGGGATAAGGTTTCAATAAATGAATTTTTGAGGGATATAAATATTCAGTATATAGCAGTAGAGAAGAGTTTTTCAGTGTCCATAGAAATGAAATTCTATGATTAAAGAATTTTAATAAATTTGTAACTCAAGATTAGATTTTCTTATTTGAATAGAGTAGGATGTGGTGATGATCTCACCTCAGCATGAAACAGGAAAGGATGAAGCATCAAAAATGGATTAAAAAATACACTGTGGTAATGCTTCATTTTCATCTTTGATTTTATTCATTTCAATCTTCTCTTTTTTCTTAGTCTAGCAAAAGGTTTGTTCATTTTATCTTTTCAGAAAACTAACACTTTGTTTTGTTGATCTTTTGTATTTTTTAGTCTCTATTTTTTCATTTCTGCTTTAACGTTTATATTTCTTTTTTTAAAAAAAGTATTAAGTTCTGGGATACATGTGCAGAACGTGCAGGTTTGTTACATAGGTATACATGTGCCATGGTGGTTTGCTGCACCCATCAACCCGTCATCTAGGTTTTAAGCCCTGTGTGCATTAGGTATTTGTCCTAATGCTCTCCCTCCCCTTGCCCTCCACCCCCCAACAGGCCCCAGTGTGTGACGTTCCCCTCACTGGGTCTGTGTATTCTCATTGTTCAACTCCCACTTATGAGTGAGAACACGGAATATTTGATTTTCTGTTCCTGTGTTAGTTTGCTGAGAATGATGGTTTCCAGCTTCATCCATGCCCCTGCAAAGGACGTGAACTCATTCCTTTTTATGGCTGCATAGTATTCCATGGTGTGTATGTGCCACATTTTTTTTATCATTATATGTCGTTCCTTTTAATTTTGGATTTAGTTCTTGTTTATTCTGATTCCTTGAGGTGCAATGTTTGGTTTATTTGAGATCCAATTTTTTGACGTAGGCTATAAATTTCCTTCTTAGAACTCCTTTTATTGTATCCCATAGGTTTTGATATATTGTGTTTCCATTTTTGTTTGTCCCAATATACTTTTAATTTCCTTTTAAATATACTTATTGACCCATTTGTTCTTCAAGTTTCTCCTGTTACTAATTTCTACTTTATTCCATTGTGGTCAGAAAAGACACTTGATATGATTTTGATATTTAAAAGAAATTGAGACCTGTTTTGTGTTCTAACATATAATACATCCTGGAGAAAGTTCCAAGTGCTAATGAGAAGAATGTGTATTCTGCAGCTGTTGGTTGGACTGTTTTGTACATATCTGTTAGGTCCATTTGATCTAGAGTACAGTTTAAAACTGATGGGTTTATTTTGGTTGATTTTCTGCGTGGATGATCTGTCCATTTTAGGAAATGGGTTGTTGAAGTCTGCTACTATTATTGTATTACAGTCTATCTCTCCCTTTAGATCTAATAATATTTGCTTTATATATTTAAGTGTTCCATAATTGAGTGCATATATATAGTTGTTTCTCAGTATCACTGGGGAATTGTTTCCAGAAATCCTTGTATGTCCAAAATTGGTAACTTCTGATGGGTTCTTGGTCTTGCTGACTTCAAGAATGAAGCCATGGACCCTCGTGGTGAGTGTAACAGTTCTTAAAGATGGTGTGTCCAGAGTTTGTTCCTTCAGATGTTCAGATGTGTCCGGAGTTTCTTCTTTCTGGTGGGTTCGTGGTCTCGCTTGACTTCAGGATTGAAGCCGCAGACCTTCGCAGTTAGTGTTACAGCTCTTAAAGGTGGCCTGTCCAGGGTTGTTTGTTCCTCCCAGTGGGTTCGTGGTCTTACTGACTTCAGGAGTCAAGCCTCAGACCTTCGCAGCTCATAAAGGTAACGTGGACCCAAAGAGTGAGCAGCAGCAAGATTTATTGTGAAGAGCAAAAGAACAAAGCTTCCACAGCGTGGAAGGGGACGTGAGCTGGTTGCCGCTGCTGGCTAGGATGGCAAGCTTTTATTCCCTTATTTGGCCCCACCCATGTCCTGCTGATTGGTCCATTTTACAGAGCACTGATTGGTCCATTTTACAGAGTGCTGATTGGTCTGTTTTTATAGAGTGCTGATTGGTGCGTTTACAAACCTTTAGCTAGGCACAGAGTGCTGATTGGTGCATTTTTACACAGTACTGATTAGTGCGTTTACAAACCTTTAGCTAGACACAGAGCACTGAGTGGTGCATTTTTACAGAGTGATGATTGGTGCGTTTACAAACCCTTAGCTAGACACAGAGCGCTGAGTGGTGCGTTTTTACAGAGTGCTGATTGGTGTGTTTACAAACCTTTAGCTAGACACAGAACACTGATTGGTGCATTTTTACAGAGTGCTGATTGGTGCGTTTACAAACCTTTAGCTAGACAGAGAGCACTGATTGGTGCGTTTACAAACCTTTAGGCAGACAGAAAAGTTCTCCAAGTCCCCACGCCACCCAGGAAGTACAGCTGGCTTCATCTCTTACTTGCATCTACGAAAATTCATTGATGCTCAAGTACCTGAAATAAAATGGCATAGAATTTATATAAACTTATGTACATCCTTCTGTATGCATTAAATCATCTCTAGATTACTTATAAACATAATACAATGTAAAATATTTGGTATACTTTATTGTTTAGGGAATAATGACAATAATAAAAACTCTATATATATTCAGTACAGATTGGATTTTTTAAAAAAATATTTTCGTTTTGTAGTTGGTTGAGTCTATGGATGCAGAACTCATGAATACAGAGGGCCAGCTGTATTTATATAATTGTTATATCCTCTTGCTGAATTGACCTCTTTATAATTACATAATGACCATTTTTGTCTCTTTTTATAGTTTTTCAATTATAGCCTAGTTAACTGATATAAATATAGCTGCTCCTGTCTTCATTTGGTCTCCTGGGATATCATTTTCATCCTTTTACTTTCAGTATATTGTGTCCTTACAGGTGAAGTGCTTCTCTTACAGGTGAAGTACTTCTTTTGCAGGAAGCATAAAGTTAGGTCATTCTTTAAAAAATCAATTTAGCACTCTGTATCTTTTAATTGGAGAACTTAATATATTTACATTCAGGGTTATTATTGATAGATGAGGATTTAGTCCTGACATTCTATTATTATTCTTATTTTCTAAGTTCTGGGGTACATGTGCAGGATGTGCAGGTTTGTTACATGGGTAAACATGTGTCATGGTGGTTTGCTGCACCTATCTACCCATGACCTAGGTGTTAAGCCCACCGTGTATTAGCATTCTATTATTCCTTTTTGGTTGTTTTATAGATTATTTGGTCCTTTCTTTGTCTCTTGTTTACCTTGTGATTAGATAGTTTTCTGTGGTGACTCTGATTCCCATCTCCCTAATGTTCAGTGATGCTGAGCCTCCCTCTGTGTGCCCACTGGCCACCTGCGCATAGTAGAAATCTTGAGCAAAAAGATATTACCTAACTTCAAAGTATACCACAAAGTTATAGTAACCAAAACAGCATGGTAGCATAAAAATAGACACACAGACCAATGGAACAGAATGAAGAACACAGAAATAAATCCACAAACTTACAGCCAACTGATCTTCAACAAAGGCACTGAGAACACACATTGGGGAAGGGACTGTCTCCTCAATAAATGGTGCTGGGAAAATTTTATATCCACATGCACAATGAAAGTAGATCCTCACCTTTCACCATATACTTAAATCAACTCAAAATGGATTAAAGTCTAAAAGGTAAGAGCAAACTGCTAGAAGAAAACATAGTGGAAATGCATCATAATATTGGTCTGGGCAATGATTTTTTGGTTAAGACTTTGAAAGCACAGGCAACAAAAGCAAAAGTAGACAAGTGGGAATACGTCAGAAAAGCTTCTGCACAGCAAATCAAATAATCAAGAGTGAAAAGACAACATGCAGAATGGGAGAAAATACTTACAAACTATGCATCTAAGAAGGGATTAATATCCAAATATATAAGAAACTCAAGCAACTCAATTAAAAAATGGACAAAAGATCTGAATAGGCATCTCTTAAAAGAAGACAATGGGAATAGGTATATGCACAAATCCTCAACATCACTAATCATCAGGGAAATGCAAATCAAAACCATAATGAGTTATCACTTCATGCCTATTAGAATAATTATTATGAAAAAGAGAAAAAAAAATGCTGCCTTGGCATGGATGTAGAAAAGTGGGAACTCTTAAACACTGTTGGTGGAGATGTAAATTAGTTCAGTCACTATGGGAAACAATATGGAGGTGCCTCAAAAAATTAAAAATGATCCAACAATCTCACTACTGGGTATTTATCCAAAGGAAATGAAATCAGTATGTTGAAAAGATATCTGCAGCACTATTCACAATAGCCAAAACATGGGATAAACCTAAGTGCTCATCAATGAATTAATGGGTTAAAAAATGTGGCATATAGGCCAGGCGCAGTGGCTCATGCCTGGAAACCCAGCACTTTGGGATGCCGAGGTAGGCGGATCATTTGAGGTCAGGAGTTCAAGAGCAACCTTACCAACATAGCAAAACACCATCTCTACTAAAAATACAAAAATTAGCTGGGCATGGTGGTGCACGCCTGTAATCCCAGCTACTTGGGAGGCTGAGGTGGGAGAATCACCTGAACCTGGGAGGCGGAGGTTGCAGTGAGCTGAGATCGCATCACTGCACTCTAGCCTATGTGACAGAGCAAAACTCTGCCTTAAAAAAAAAAAACAAAAAACTTAGTATATATAGACAATGAAAAGCATTCAGTCATAAAAAAAATAAAATCCTGTCATTTGCATTAATTTAGATGAACCTGGAGAACATTATGTTAAGTGAAATGAACCAGGCACAGAAACAAATACTACATGGTTTCACTCTTGTGGAATTTTAAAAGGTTGGTATCATGGGAGCACAGAGTAGAATAGTGGTTACCAGAGTCTGGGGAGGGCAGAGGGATGAAGGAATGGAGAGAGATTGGTCAACAGGTACAAAATTACAGATAGAAGGAATAAGTTCTGGTGTTCTATTGCAAAGTAGGATGACTATTGTTAATGATATTGTAGAGTCTATTTTAAAATAACTAGAAGAGAGAATTTTGAACCACAAAGCGATGATAAGTGTTTGAGGATATGGATAAGCTAATTACCCTGATTCCTGATTTGATCATTACACAATGTATACATGTATTGAAACATCACACTGTACCCCATAAATATGTACAATTATTATGTGTCAATCAAAAATAAAATAAAACAAAAAACCTATACAATAGTGTGAAGTGCTGTTGGGATGCTGGCCTGTGGCCAAGCATCAGATTCACCTGGAAAACACAGCCTGATGAGTCTCAATTCCAGAGTTTCTAATTTTGAGAAACTGGAAACTAGTAGTAAGATCCACTGATATTGACCAGTACATACCCTTGAACTCTTCACTGGCTTGCCTGATTACACTACCAGAACCAGCTTTGGCCACAGGCCAGCATCCCAACAGCATTTCACACTATTGTATAAGTTTTTTTTAGTTTTATTTTATTTTTTATTGACACATAATAATTGTACATATTTATGGGGTACAGTGTGATGTTTCAATACATGTATACACTGTGTAATGATCAAATCAGGAATCAGGGTAATTAGCTTATCCATATCCTCAAACATTTATCATGAATCAAGTATCAGATTCACCTGGAAAACACAGCCTGATGAGTCTCACTTCCAGAGTTTCTAATTCAGTAGTATAGCATGTTAAATTGTGTCCCCCAAAAGGCAGGCTCCAGTCCTCACCCTGAAGAATGTGAACATGACCTTATTTATGACCTTATTTGGGAAAAGGGTATTTGCATATGTAATTAAGGTAAAGATCGTGAGATCATGCTAGATTACGGTGGGCCTTAAGGTGGCCTTAAATCTAATGATGGATGTTCTTTTAAGAGATAGGAAAAGACACAGAGACACAGAGGGGAATGCCAGGTGAAGACAGAGGAAAAGATTGTACTTATGCATCTGTAAACCAAGGAAGTCCAAGAGCATGGCACTGGCATCTGGGAAGGGTCATCCCATGGTGAAGGCATTACATGGAGAGACAGCAAGAGAGGAGAGAGAGAGCTTGTTTTTACAACAGAGCCACTCCTGGGATAACGATCTCATTCTCATGAGGGAATTAATCTATTCTTAAGAGTGGGGTCCTCATGACTTTAATCAACTCTTCAAGGTCTTGCCTCCCAATACTGTCACAGTGGCTATTAAATTCCAACACTGAGTTTTGGAAGGAGCATTCAAACTAAAGCACCTCTAATGGTAACATCTCGTAAAATCATAGTATAATATCACAACTTAGTTATTGACATTGATACAAATACAGAGTGATTCTATCACAAGGCTCCCTATTATTGCCCTTTTAGAGCCATACCTGCTTCCTTTTCTCCATTCCTTGTTCCTGACTCCTTCTCTGTTTCTATAATTTTATCATTTCAAGACTGTTAAGTAAATGAAATCATACAGTCTGTGACCTCAACGTAATTTCCTGAAAATCTATACAAGTTTTTGTAGGTATCAATAATTTGTTCCTTTTATTGCCAAGTAGATATGGATGTATCACAGTTTGATTAACCATTTACCTATTGAGGAATATTTTGTTGTTTTCAGGGTTTTTTGTTTTGTTTTGTTTTTTGCTATTGCAAATAAAGCTGCTGTGAACAGGAATAGACATTTTTGTGTGAACATAACATGTTTAATTTATCTGAGATAAATGTCCAAGAATGCAATTACTGAGTCCTACGGTAGTTCATGTTTAGATTTATGAAACACTTCCAAACTGTTTTCCAAAGAGGCTGTAACATTTTATATACCCATGAGTGATTCATTTTCTTTGCATACTGGCCATCATTTGGTGTTGTCATTATTTTTAAATTTTATCCCTCCTGATATGTATATAGTGATGTCATTAGAATTTTTTAAAAATAGATTACAATTTTGAGCAGTTTTAGTTTTACAGAAAAATTGAGTGGAAAGTACAGAGAGTTTCCATATGCTCACTCACCCTCCTCCCAGTTTCTCCTATTAATTTCTAGCATTAGTGTGGTGTATTTGTTATAATTGATGAGCTAATATTGATATGTTATTACTAAGTAAAGTTCATGGTTTATATTAGTTTCACTCTTTGTATTTTACATTCTATGGGTTTTGACAAATGCATGACATATATCTACCATTACAGTGCTATAAAGAATAGGTTCATTGCCCTAAAAATCTCCTATGCTTCATCTATTCCTCTCCTCCTTCTTCTCTCTGAGGCCCTGGCAAACACTTATTTTTTTTTTTAAACATCTCCATAGTTTTGCCTTTTCCAGAATGTCATATAGTTGGAATCATATCTTATACAGAATTTTCAGATTGGCTTCTTTTACTTAGCAGCATGCGTTTAAGTTTCCTCCATGACTCTATAACTTGATACCTCATTTTTTTTTTACTGAATAATATTTCATTGTCAGGAAGTACCAACACAGATGATCACACCTGGAGAAGGACTCTTGGTTGCTTCCAAGTTTTGGCAATTATGAATAAAACTTCTATAAACATTCATGTGCAGGTTTTTTGTGGATTTAAGCTATCAGCTCATTTAAATAAATACCAAACAGTATGATTGCTGGCTCATATTGTATGTTTATTTTTCTTTTAGCACCTGCCAAACTGTCTTTCAGAGGTTGTGCTATTTTGCATTCCCACCAGTCACGAATGAGAATGGAGCTGTTGCTCTACAACCTTGCCAACATTTGGGTTGTCAGTATTTTAAGTTTTTACCATGCTAATGGGTGTGTAGTGGTATCTCATTCTTTTAATTTGCAATGGTATATGATGTTTAATGTCTTTTCATATGCTTATTTGCTATCTGTGAGGTGTCTCTCTATACCTGTTTATACTAGCTTTATAAGAGAAAAAAAATCCAGAGAAAACCAAAATAATCCTCAATAGGTAATCTTTTGCCGATTAAAAATGTGGTTTGTTTTGCAAATATTTTCTCCCAATCTGTGGCCTTTTACATTCTGTTAATTTGTTTAGAATTTTTGCCATAATCTTTCCTCTACTTGGAAAATAAAATCTCTTATAATTTACCTAATATATACAAATTGGGATTTTCCTTATTTGGACATTAAAATCATGTTAAATTTCACATAGTGTTTTTCTGCCATGATGTTGGGAATATTCAAATCCATCTGAGACTTTTTTATGGTATCTTCCATTATCTTACTAGACAGAGAAAAATGGATATTTTCCCAGGTACAAAGGCAGATATGTATGTTATCATAGGCATTTGAAAATGGCAGGTGCCATGCTTTCATGCAAGTTTTTATGGCAGTTACATAAAAGAGGTCTTTCAGTCCTGTTACAGCAGTAATAAGACCAAATGGAGATACAAATTAAACTGAATAAAAGAAAAGAGGTTGAGCCTGAAACTGAGTTTATCCTTAATGGTAGATTCTGACTCATGATGCAAAGAGAAGAATATTGGGAATCAATAATGTGGAATAGGGTTGTTTTCAGTTTTTTTTTCTTTGATTTTATCTGCCTATCTTTGTCAAAATCTCAAAGTAGAATCCAGTTTTTTTTTACTCAAAATTCCCTAAGATAATTCTGTTTTAGAAGTGATTGTTGTGTGCTTCGAATTCTCTGTGCTAGATGCTGCTTGTTTCACCTATTATGTGTTCCAGCTGTGTTTCATTTGACCTGATATGCTTTATCCCTCCCATTTCTACAGCTAAAATTTTTCTATCAAGAATCAGCTGAAGTGGCATATGCTTGTACAATTAGTTTCTCACGTTTCATCCCAGCCAGAATTAACTGCCCATTTTCCTGCTCTATGAAACTCTTTGTCTTTTATTATGTCACTTTGGATTACATTAAGTAAATGTTTGTCATTTGAATTCCACTGAAAAATATTTTTTTCATACATTTGTTCACAATTTGTATAAACTTTGAACAGTTTATTTCCTCACTTAGTAGTTTGGCTTTTGGCGTGAAAGCAATACAAAATGAAACCCATTCGGTCCAGATATCTTAGAAAAGAAGTGAGCATTTAAAAAAAGAAGAAGAATATGGAGAAAGCTATCTTTCAGTGGTGAAAAGCATAAGCAGAGATGTGGTAACTCTAAGACTTCACTGGAAAAATCTCTCAGAGCAATTATTATGATAAAACCATCAGAGGAAATAAGGATCTGGGTGGTATGTGCTTAAGTGTCAAATATCCAAGATGTACTCGAAAGCTAAATAATAAGGAAATATTTAAAGTTTATTTTTATTCAAGAATTATTTATTAAACAACTACCATGTATAGGAAGCTGTGGTAAGTATTGGGAATTCAAAATGAGTATGATATAGTCACTGCTTATAACCTAGGCTAGTTGGCAAAGAGATCATTAACTAAAAGACACATATCCATGACATCAAGTAAATTATTGATAAAGAATGACTATTCCAATTATGGAGCAGTTCAGAATATACATAATATATGTTAATACAGGATGGCCATAATGTTGGGAAATATAGATAACATTTACTTTCACAGATTAACCCATTTGATTGCTTCTTCCAGAAAATGCTAATGGAGCAGGTTTATATTCTGAAAATTAGAGACAAAAATCATGGAGGCAACGTATCACAGAAGCATGTGCAGGCATTGATAGAAATGTTGTATTAATGTCCCATGTTGGTCCCCATTATGCATAACACATTGCTAATGAGGAACAACACGTTGAACATATCATGTAATGTCACCATATCTCAGAGTGATAGGAATAAATCAATACTATAAAACTTCGTTATGTTTCCAGACTTGCTGATCATGTTGCATATATAATATATATAATTTAAATATTTTGAATGTTTTCCTTTTTTTGAAAGAAAATTGTTCCATTTTCTTCCAAATATTTACACAACGTAAAACATAAGAGCAATGACATTTATAGAAATGACAGTTTTCAGTATTTATAATCTTTTCTCTGTCTAAATTAAGAGATAATTTTTCTATTCCCCATTTTCCCATGGTTGGAATTTGTAATTTTCTATAGCAGAGTTCTCTTGCATCTTTTCTTCTTTGACTCTGTCACATCGTAGGAGGTGCTGTCAGAATATTCTTGTCTCCGAAAGGAGCTTTTTGGAGCTTTTGGCTTGGATTTCCTCTGTCATCATACAAACATCAAGGAAAGACAAGATCTCAATATGGAGACCACATATAAAGTGATTACAGAGATTCTTATATAATTCATTTACAGTTTTGACTGCATTATTTCTCATTTCACTCCCTTTTTCCTCTTTTCCCTTTTTTCTTCTCTTTGTTTTTTCCATCCTTCCTTGTCTAGTTTTCTGTGGTATTATTTTTTTCTCTCCATTTACCAGTTAAAGATATTTATTTCATATGTACTTGTTTTTAGCTCTGTTCCCTAAGTGAAAAGTGTCAATGTAAACATCTACGAGAATTCTGACCAGAATAGAAACTGTCAGAATGCCACTGAAATGTCAGGATCTCCTATTGTGCTGCTGACAATATTTGCAGTTGTTCTGGACATTGGATATTCTCTTCCTGTTCAGCATTTATCAGGGAAAGTGAGCGACTCTCAATTCTATTTCTGACCAAATTGTTTGTGGAGCTTTCAGTTAAAGGACAAAGATGTCATCAGCTATTGTTTCTAAAGATTTTGTTGATACCTTTAATTCTATCTGATGGCGATTGATATTTGAAATTCAGAGAGAGTGAATTCAGAACATTAAAACATTAGGAAAGGGGAGTGAGTTCCCTGGATTAGATTATTGCCAAGCTGAAGTGAGTTAAAAGCAGTTAATTGATGGCTCACACCTGTAATCCCAGGACTTTGGGAGGCCCAGGCAGGTGGATCACCCGGTCAGAAGTTCAAGACCAGCATGGACAACGCGTGGTAAACCCTGTCTCTACTAAAAATACAAAAATTAGCCAGGCATGGTGGCATAAGCCTGTAATCCTAGCTACTCAGGAAGCTGAGGCAGGAGAATCGTTCAACATGGAGGGCAGAGGTTGCAGTGAGCCAAGATCATGCCACTGCACTCCAGCCTGAGCAACAGAGCAAGACTCTGTCTCAAAAGAAAAAAAAAACAAACAAAAAAAAACAGGTAATTGAGTGAAAGAATTTCTGTTCTGATAATGGAATAATTCTGGGTCTTCCAAGACTTCTTTCTTTTGGAACTGAATAAAGTGAATTACACAGACTAAGAAAGTAGAGATGTAAGTTTATGTTTCCCTTTCTTTAGAAATAATAATATTTTTTGTTGAACATTTTGTATGACCCTTTTTAGTTAGTCTTTATTCTTAGCTTATAAACTATAATAATCTAGTAGACAGGGATTTTTTATTATCTGGAGTTATACAGACAAACTATTATATGACTTTTTTCTTTATAAGTTGAAAACTTTCAAAACATAAACTTTGTATTTTAGTTTAGAAACAAAGCCATTCAAGTAAATCAAATTGGTCTTTTTAGATGCCTTGATACAGAATTAATTGCTCCTTTTTTAAGACTCCTTTGTTTATAATTGCTTCCCTTAGCAGAACATTTATTTGTTCCTTTACTCATTTGTCCAACAGTTGTTTATTCAACTCTTTCTATGTGCAAGGTATTATACTTAGAAGTGAAATTATAAAGGTAAATAAATTACAGATGTTTCCCTCAGGAAGCTCAAACTTCAGAGAACAGAAATACAGACAGATAATTGAAATGCAATGTCAAGACATAAGTCATTGGGCCATAATTAAGATGTTCAAAGAACTCACAGCATGTTATCAGGAAGTCTTCTCAAAGAACTCCATTCAGTTGAGTTTAGAGGAAGACTATGCATTTTGCCAGTTGGATAAAAAGGAGAATGACATTTTATTCAGATTTATTATAGTCCGAATGCATAACTTAAGCCATGGATTATTAGCTCTGCTGGAAGGTAGGCTATTGGGCCCTTTGGGAGGAGTTATGGATGGGGATAACCAGCACAGTGTTTAGCTGGAGGAGGCAAAAAAAAAAAAAAAAAAAAAAGTTTCAATAATAGATGTAAGACTGAATATTGTATAACAATTTGAAAATATCCAAATATTTCTGCTCAAGGCCAAACTATTCTTCTTTTTTTCTTTGGTGTAGATTCCAGAAACTCACCCCTCTTTCCTTTTTCATTTAAAGTCATTACTGCCTATGGTACTCTTTGGAATCACCATTAACCCTGACACACACCTCAGGTGAACTTTTTCTAACTCTACTGTTTTTATTTCCTCAAAGGCATTTGCTCAAGTTCCTTTTCTTAAAAGTATTTTTATATTTTTATTTTAATGTTTTTTTTTACTGATAACTGCTTCAGGTAAACTAGCAGAGGATCAAAATACCACAAAAAATATAGTATATTGTTTTTCTTTATCCACTATGTACTATGGAATATAGCATATATATTATCCGCTTTCTGGAATTGAAAGAGCCTTCTTGGATCCCTGACTTTCGTATTTATTTTGGCCCTCAAAAATTTGTTGATGTCTAGTTAAAGGTTAAATTTGTGTAACCATTAGCCTCAAGTAGCAGAGACTGTTGGCCAGTCCATGAATCATTCCAAATCTCCTGCCATTCTCACAACTTACTTGCTTTCCCAGCACCCTTGCAGCTATGGATTGTCCATATGACCCATCTCTTGCCATCAAACTAAAGACAAAGCTGGCTAGAGGACTTCTGGAGTGCCTTGCTTTGCCTCTATTCTCTTCTTGCCTGTGGGGAAAAGAAAGAGAGATCAGACTGTTACTGTGTCTATGTAGAAAGAAGCAGACATAAGAGTCTCCATTTTGTTCTGTACTAAGAAAAATTCTTCTGCCTTGAGATGCTGTTAATCTGTAACCCTACCCCCAACCCAGTGCTCGCAGAAACATGTGCTGTGTCGACTCAAGGTTTAATGGATTTAGGGCTATGCAGGATATGCTTTGTTAAACAAATGCTTGAAGGCAGCATGCTTGTTAAAAGTCATCACCACTCCGTAATCTCAAGTACCCAGGGACACAAAACACTGTGGAAGGCCACAGGGACCTCTGCCTATGAAAGCCAGGTATTGTCCAAGGTTTCTCCCCATGTGATAGTCTGAAATATGGCCTCGTGGGAAGGGAAAGACCTGACTGTCCCCCAGCCGGACACCCATAAAGGGTCTGTGCTGAGGAGGATTAGAAAAAGAGGAAGGCCTCTTTGCAGTTGAGATAGGAGGAAGGCATCTGTCTCCTGCTTGTCCCTGGGCAATGGAATGTCTCGGTGTAAAACCCGATTGTATATTCCATCTACTGAGATAGGAGAAAACCGCCTTAGGGCTGGAGGTGAGACATGCTGGCGGTGATACTGCTCTTTAATGCATTGAGATGTTTATGTATGTGCACATCAAAGCACAGCACCTTTTTCTTAACCTTGTTATGATACAGAGACGTTTGCTCACAGGTTTTCCTGCTGACCCTCTCCCCACTATTACCGATTGTCCTGCCACATCCCCCTCTCCGAGATGGTAGAGATAATGATCAATAAATACTGAGGGAACTCAGAGACCGGTGCTGGCGCGGGTCCTCCGTATGCTGAACGCCAGTCCCCTGAGCCCACTTTTCTTTATCCATACTTTGTCTCTGTGTCTCTTTCTTTTCTCAAGTCTCTCATCCCACCCGACGAGAAACGCCCACAGGTGTGGAGGGGCAGGCCACCCCTTCATTGCCATGAATACTGATCTGGGGCTGTGGCAGCTATGTGTGGCCACAAGGTTGTTCACATGTCCAAGCGCAGAAGATTAGAAGGATGTAGACAGCGAATGGCATTGATGATGCTGTTGAGCGGCTGACAGCCCTCAGTCTCTTGACCTCTAGACTTTTTATTACACATGTCCACATTTATAAGATCTACCTACCCGTGACTGTTATAGATTTCAATGGGCTCTTTATCACACACAAAAAAAGAGCTCTCACACTGAATTAGAAGTCCATGCAGATGCAGATTATCTGACAAGCAGAAATGGACTTGTAGGATAAGCAGAATGAATAAATCAGAATAATTCTGTATTTATTATTGCTGTAGCTATAAATTGTGTTCTTACAATTTGGCATTACAGTATACAAATGGTTCTATACTACAAAACAAGGTGGTTTAAGATGAAACACAAACAAAACAAGACCAAACAAAACAGGAAACCCTTATGATTTGTGGTTTAAAAATTAACAGGGTCTTAAATCTCTCAGGAAGCCAAAGCTGCAGCTTCTCAGCTTGGCCTTTTCCTGACAGCTCTGCTTTTATGTATTCTGACCTGTTATTTTAATTTTCTTCCGATCATAGTAGGAGGAGAGCCTCTTTGAAATGATAACGTCTTACAGTTTTGTCTCTTTCCAATCAACTCTTTTTCCACCCATCACTGATGCAACAGCATCCTCAACCCTATGGAAGACCACAAATGGTGGAGAACTCCAATATACACTTTACTCAAGAAGGCCTGTAAAGAAATTCTTGTAAATGAAGAAAACCTACTCAATTATAATTTTTATTAGCAACTACTTCCAATATGTATGAGATGTATGAATTATAATGATTGTTTTCTTTGTTGACAAAGAGTCAAACTCTGTAAAATATTTGAAGATATTTATATTGAGCCAAATTTGAGTGACTGATGGTCCATGACACAGCCCTCAGGAGAAGCTGAGAACATGTGCCCAAGGTCGTTGGGCTACAACTTGGTTTTATACATTTCAGGGAGACATAAGACATCAATCAATACATGAAAGATGTACATTAGTTTGTTCCAGAAAGGTGGGACAACTGGAAGCAAAGGCTTACAGGTCATAGGCTGATTCAGAGATTTTCTGATTGGCAATTGGTTGAAAGAGTTATTATTTAAAGACCTGGAGTCAATAAAAAGAAATGCTTGGGTTATGATAAGAGGTTGTGGAGACCAACGTTTTATCATGCAGATGAAGTCTCCGGTAGCAGGCCTCAGAGAGAATAGGCTGTAAATGTTTCTTAGGGGACTGAAAGCGTCTGTTCCATCAGTAATTCCAAAAGGGAGGAGGGTATAATGAGGCATGTCTGTCTCCTCCTTCCCACCATGGCCTCAACTAGTTTTTCAGGTTGACTTTGAAATGCTATTACCTGAGAGGCGAAGTCTATTGAGATGGTTGGGGGGCTTAGAATTTTATTTTTGGTTTACATCTTGAATGATTATGGAGAAAGTTCTTCTTTCCCCATATTTTATCTCGTTATGTTTCTCTACTCTCCAGAAATGACTGAGGAGAATATTTACACAGAGGTGAAATCTCATGACAAAAGAAAAAATACAATCCAGAACTACTGGCAGTCCATATAATTATGGTAAACACCTATTCTCACATAAACTTAAATTTTGAGTAGGATCTTATATCCAACAATTCAATGAGTTTGTGAATTTCTTTTTACAACTTCCCTGCCAAGTACTTGTCTTTCTGGTTGAATACCTCCAAGGAAATGTAACTCATTTCTTCCCAAGGTAGCAGTCATGGACTTTACCCACCCCTAGATTATTTTTCTTTATTGTAAATCAAAATATTTCTTTCTGTATTTGATATACACAAGTTTATAAGCCTTTTATTTATAAACTTGTATATAAATAATAAGACTTATTTATAAGCCTTTTAATAGCAAAGAAGAAGTAATCTCCTTGAAATAACATCCCTAATGACTTCTGAGGCTGAGCCCAAGAGCTCAGAGCAATACTTTGTCATCTCTTCCTGGATCTGTGAATTAATTACAGTGCAGAAAATGCAGGAGAGATTGTTTTGTTTTATTTCTAATAGAGTCAATGTAAGTTTGCAATGTAAGACTCTTGTTAATTTAAGGAAATAATATGAATGTCAGGCAATTGTGTATAATGCATTATACAGTAATGTTTAGACCCTTATCACCATTCTTCTGATTCTCTTTTAGTTCTTTTTTGACTATCCTTCTCAGTAATCGAAATGAATATTTAATGCTGGGCCTTGTTTCCTCCATCAACAGATAGCCATGCCAGCGGAAGAACTGAAGGAAACTGTCTCGTTTTTTATGGCTTTGGAAAGCTTCAGGACATGCCTGGCATATAAAAGTCTGATTTATAATTATCCTTGCTCTTGTAGTTATAGCAGTTATAAAAAAAATCAAAGAAAATAAAAACACATGCTATAATTTGTTGTGAGTGACCTTAGGAAGGTGGGTTTAGGACAAATGTGAGTCCTATCAACCCACTCTAGTGATTTATTAAATGTTAAAATTCTGCACATTAACCTTTTATTCTCAATGTAGAAAGTCATTATTTGTATGTGTAAATGTGTGTGTGTTTGCATGCACACAGACACACCCATTAAGCAACTTGAGGCAGAGACTGCAGCATGTGCATAGCATGTTTTGATGAAAAGATTTTCTTACATTCATCTTTTTTGGTGTCTTTTATTGGGCACTGCTCCACATTATGCTGTTGCTATCCTCAATAATTTTATGCTTCTGTAATTTTGTTTTGATCTAGATAATTAATATTTGTTTTGTTTCGAACACTGTTGCAATAATACTTTTGATTTATATGTTAATTTCTTTCATCTGATTTATCATGCCAATACATTCTTGCTGCAATATAATCATGAATTGTTTACTTGCAGGACACCCATGTTCCAAGTGCTGTGCTAGTTGCCAGTGATACTAAGAAGATATTGTGTTTTGTTATGGTTGTGGTTTACTGTAATGCTTTCTTCCACTAGACTAAAAAATCCTCAAGAATGACACTTATTTCCAAATACCTATTTTGGTGCATTTGAAATCTAAAAGAAAGCCAATGTGGAAGGAGACTGGGAGTAGGGAGAGTCACAGAACATGAAGATGAAGAAGTAGTTAGAGGCCAGAGAATGAGTTAATTTTTGATGCTTATCTTAGATTCGAAGGGAAGTCATTTTCAATGGAGGAGAGAAAGGGTAAAGATTGCATTTTAAGAGAATAGGCTGGCTGAAGTGTGGAGGATTTATTAGCTGAAGATGAGTGGATACAATCTAAAATTTCCTTGTTGTGAAAAGCCTTTGCAGTTTATGAGTCTCATAGTATAGGAAAAGTAAGGAGTGTTTAAATTAATTTAAATCAAACACAAATAAATCTATGACTGTAAAATTGTTCCATCACCTGTGACTCTCACTTCAAATTTTTACAAAAAGGCCAAATAGCAGTGACAGTACTTTTGCCCACTCCTACCTTATAAACCCTAGTGCCACTACTGTTGGATACTACCGTTTCAGCAAATAAGGAAACATATAAGACAAAGAACACAGGAGTCAGGAGGAAGCGGCTTATTTTGATCAAGTTGTGACAAGTTGAGCATTAATAATAATAAACTAATTAATTGAAATACACTAATATTTTATAAGGCAATGTGTTTCTAATGATACTTAAAAGACAAAAGTTCTCTAGATTACAACTATTGGTAGCTATTAATATTTGTTTTGTTTCAAACACTGTTGCAATTATACTTTTAATTTATATGCTAATTTCTTTCATCTGATTTATCATGCCAATATGTTTGTGCTGCAATATAATCATGAATTGTTTACTTGTAGGTCACCCGTCCAAGTGCCGTGCTAGCTGCCAGTGATACTAAGAAGATACTGTGTTTTACTATTGGTAGTTGTAATCTAAGAGGAGGAATATAATAGATTATATTTTAAAAATGTATTTCAATAAACTAATAAAAATTTTAGTAAGTTGTATGTTAATATATCTAAATCATTCTATTTCCTCTTTTTAAATATATGTGTGTTTATACAGCAGTATTTTTTAAAACTGTATAAGTAAAGGATAAAAAATATTGGGAATTGTGAGTCAAACAGTTTAGAAAAAGCAGAACTAGACACAGGATGATCATGTACAATAAGAAAGGAGAGAGAAAGGGGAGTTGAATATTGTGTTATAAAATGATGACTTAGCCAAATGTCTTAAAAAGGGAGCTTACTTTATTGAGAGTTTTTAGCATGAAGGGGTGTTGAATTTTATCAAAGGCCTTTTCTGCATCTAGGTATTGATGGAACGTATCTCAAAATAATAAGAGCCATTTATTACAAACCTACAGCCAATATCATACTGAATGGCCAAAAGCTGGAAGCATTCCCTTTGAAAACTGGCACAAGACAAGGATGCCCTCTCTCACCACTCGTATTCAACATAGTATTGGAAGTTCTGGCCAGGGCAATCAGGCAAGAGAAAGAAATAAAGGGTATTCAAATAGGAAGAGAGGAAGTCAAATTGTTTCTCTTTGCAGATGACATGATTGTATATTTAGAAAACCCCATTGTCTTAGCCCAAAATCTCCTTAAGCTGATAAGCAACCTCAGCAAAGTCTCAGGATACAAAATCAATGTGCAAAAATCACAAGCATTCCTATACACCAATAATAGACAAACAGCCAAATCCTGAGTGAACTCCCATTCACAGTTGCTACAAAGAAAATTAAATACCTAGGAATACAACTTACAAGGGATTTGAAGGACCTCTTCAAGAACTACAAACCACTGCTCAATGAAATAAGAGAGGACACAAACAAATGGAAGAACATTCCATGCTCATGGATAGGAAGAATCAATATCGTGAAAATGGCCATACTGCCCAAAGTAATTTATAGATTCAATGCTATCCCCATCAGTCTACCATTGACTTTCTTTACAGAATTAGAAGAAAAAAAAAACACTTTGAATTTCATATGGAACCGAAAAAGAGCCTATATAGCCAAGACAATCCTAAGCAAAAAGAAAAAAGCTACAGGCATCACGCTACCTCACTTCAAACTATACTATAAGGCTGCAGTAACCAAAACAGCACAGTACTGGTACCAAAACAGATATATAGACCAATGGAACAGAACAGAGGCCTCAGAAGCAGTGCTACACATCTGCAACCATCTGATCTTTGACAAACCTGACAAAAACAAGCAATGGTGAAAGGATTCCCTATTTAACAAATGCTGTTGGGAAAACTGTCTAGCCAAATGCAGAAGACTGAAACTGGATACCTTCCTTATACCTTATACAAAAATTAACTCAAGATCGATTAAAGACTTAAGCATAAGACCTAAAACCATAAAAACCCTAGAAGAAAACCTAGGCAATACCATTCAGGACATAGGCATGGGCAAAGACTTTATGACTAAAACACCAAAAACAATGGCAATAAAAGCCAAAATTGACAAATGGGATCTAACCAAACAAAAGAACTTCTTCACAGAAAAAAACCCCAAAAAACTATTATCAGAGTGAACAGGCAACCTACAAAATGGAAGAAAATTTTGCAATCTATCCATCTGACAAAGGGCTATATCCAGAATCTACAAGGAACTTAAATTTACAAGAAAAAAAAACAACCCCATCAAAAAGTGGGTGAAGGATATGAACAGATACTCCTCAAAAGAACACATTTATGCTGCCAACAAACATAGGAGAAAAAGCTCATCATCACTGGTCATTAGAAAAATGCAAATCAAAACCACAATGAGATACCATCTCATGCCAGTTAAAATGGCAATCATTAAACAGTCAGGAAATAACAGATGCTGGAGAGACCGTGGAGAAATAGAAACGCTTTTACGCTGTTGGTGGGAGTGTAAATTAGTTCAACCATTGTGGAAGACGGTGTGGCGATTCCTCAAGGATCTAGAACCAGAAATACCATTGGACTCAGCAATCCCATTACTGGGTATATACCCAAAGGATTATAAATCATTCTACTATAAAGACACATGTACATGTATGTTTATGGCAGCACTGTTCACAATAGCAAAAACTTGGAACCAACCCAAATGTCCATCAATAATAGACTGGATAAAGAAAATGTGGCACATATACACCATAAAATACTATGCAGCCATAAAAAAGGATGAGTTCCCGTCCTTTGCAGGGACATGGATGAAGCTGGAAACCATCATTCTCAGCAAAGTAACACAGGAACAGAAAGTCAACCACCACATGTTCTCACTCATAAGTGGGAGTTGAACAATGAGAACACATGGACACAGGGAGGGAAACATCACACACCAGGGCCTGTCAGAGGGTGGGGGGCTAGGGGAGGGATAGCATTAGGAGAAATACCTAATGTAGGTGACGGGTTGATGGGTGCAGCAAACCACCATGGCACGTGTATACCTATGTAACAAACCTGCACGTTCTGCACATGTATCCCAGAACTTAAAGTATAATTCAAAAATAATAATAATAATGAAAAGGGAGCTTACTACAAAACTTTCATTTCTCTTTTCCTAGGATATAGAATTTCTAAGTGGCCCTTAAATAATACAATAAAGCATACATAATTTGTAATAATGCTAACACAAAATATCAGTATATAATAGAGATAGGATAATACATAATGAAATGTTGGTTGAGACTTAAAACATGTATCATTTATGATTGAGATATTAGGTTATAAAAATCCAAAACATATGTGAAAGATGAGAATTTGAAATGTCTGATTTTTATAACAAAAGAAGTTTACCTCTAAAATAAGAGGGGACTTCATGGCCTGCAGCTGGAGTTAATTATCGTGGTAAAAACAAACGGATCCCAAACTGACTAAAAATCAGTTGCTTGACCAGCCATTTACTGAAATGTTTTGCTTATTGGTCTAGGGAGATCACTACAAGCCCAGAAAGATATAAAAGCATGCATTAATACAACTAATGGAAGGTATCAAGTGGAATTATAGCCTTAGAGAAGAATAAAAATTATAGGAATAACAAAAAAATGAAGTTTAAAAACTATTGTTATATTTTAGGATAGGTTTAAGAGTAAGCAATAGGTTTTGTAATAATTTTCTTTGGATATATTTGCTACTTAAGGTGTTTGAGGTGCTCAAAAGACTTAGCTTAACTAAATCTGTAATTATAGTTTAAATTTTGTATAGGACTTAAGTAATTTTGTATAGGACTTGAGTAATTATGTTGAAATCACTATTCAAATGTTTGAATAGCTTTCTTTCTTTTTTTTATTTTTTTTAAGACAGGGTTTCTTGCTCTGTCACTCAGGCTGGAGTGCAATGGGTGATCTTGGCTCACTGCAGCCTCCACCCCCCAGCTTCAAGTGATTCTCCTGCCTCAGTCTCCTGAGTAGCTGGGATTACAGGCATGGGCCACCACGCCTGGCTAATTTTTGTATTTTTGTATTTTTAGTAGAGATGGGGTTTCACCATGTTGGCTAGGCTGGTCTTGAACTCAGTGATCTGTCCACCTCAGCCTCCCAAAGTGCTGGGATTACAGGCATGAGCCACCAGGCCAGCCTCAAATTCTTTTTATTAGTTAATTAGTTAACTATTTGTGTGTAAGAAATTACTAAATTATCCCACAACTTATGCTTTTTTTGGGTCAGGAATCCAGCCATGGGTGACTCTGACTTAGAGTTTCTCACAAGGATGCCTTTGGGGTGTGGGTGAGGGCTACAGTCATCTGAAGGCTCTGTTGGGGTGGACTCATATGCAACCTCAGGCGCATGCTGTTGGCTGGTCTGAGGTCCTCACTCACTGTTAATGGGAGAAATGTCAATGCCTTGCCTCATAGACCTCTCCATAGAGCTACTCACTTCATGGCAGTTTGTTATTTTGTTTTCTGCTGGGGGTGTGTATGTGGGAGAGGGGAGTGAGAGAGAAAGAGGGAGAGAAAGAGAAACAGAGATGCCAACTTGAGCACACACTCTGGGAAGATTACACAATGGCATGAATACCAAGAAGTGGAATGATGACTGGAGTTATTTTAGAGAATGTCAACCACAATTAGATATTGTACATTTGATAAAATAAAAATGATTCAAATGACAAATATTAGTAAATATTAGTCACCACTTGTAAATGCCTTTGGTAAAATTTATAGTGGTAAATTTGCATTTATGTATCCCCATTAAACTATACATTCCTGGGAATCATGTATGGAGACTTCATCTTTTTCATCAGCAGGGAATAGAATATCCACCATGTGGTAGCTACTCCAAAAACTCAGGTTGAAGAGATGAATTAATGAGCATTGTTTGAGTTTGTAATCTTCATTTTATATGGCTCCTGATAATTTTTAGAAATCCAAACAGCAAGAATGCTTTCTGACAACGTATAAGACTTGTGCTATTTGCCATCACCTTATACATTTAATTTTGCTCATTACAGTTTTCAAAAGGTTTTTCACTTCTGATTCTGTAATTTTGTACTATGGCCACCAGATGGCATCACCACATAAACCAAGCTCTAAAATCAAGGCTTATTTGAAAATTAGTCTTGCTGGTCAGAATGAAGTAATAACTATATTCTCATAAACTGCTGTAGCAAATGTTAGTAGATAAATACTGCACACAAATTTAGCAAAATATATTGATAACCTTAAAAAATGGTAGTACTTTTTGAGCCAATGAGTCTACTAGAAATCTATCTTCAGAAAATAATGTGGACAAAATGGTACACACTCAAGATTTTACCTTAGCATTATTGGAATTGTCAAATACCAGGTAAAATCTTGTGTCCAACAATAATGAAAGGGTTAGTGTATATGATACAATCATACAATTAAAAAACATACACACTTTCAAATGACTTTTATGAAGTATTCAATGACATGAGAAATGCTTCTGGCATAATGCTAATTTATGAATTGGGTTGTAAGCTAATGTGTGATTCCCAGTATGTTGCATAGAAATTATAGAAAGGAAACATATTAATGTAACTTTATAAGGAAGTGTTTTTTCTCTTCATATTTCTCCTTGTTACTCCAATTTTTAACAATGACTCATTGGAACATCATATGTTAATAAGAAAAAATCAAGTTAACAATAACATAACATTAGTTTTTTAGGGCTGGGCATGGTGGCTCATGCCTGTAATCCCAGCCCTTTGGGAGGCTGAGGCAGGTGGATCACCTGATATCAGGAGTTCAAAACTAGCCTGGCCAACATGATGAAACCCCATCTCTACCAAAAAATACAAAAGTTAGCTGTGTGTGGTGGCTCACACCTGTAGTCCCAGCTTACTCAGTAGGCTGAGGCAGCAGAATCCCTTCAACTTGGGAGGCTGAGATTGCAGTGAGCCAAGAAGGCACCATTGCACTCCAGCCTGGGCCACAGAGCAAGACTCTGTGTCAAATAAATTAAAAGCTTTTAGTACTTATAATTTAAAATTGTTTGTCTTCTACTATGTTAAACCATAAAAATATGCATTCATTCAGCCAGGCATGGTGGTTCATGCCTATAATCTCAGCACTTTGAGAGGCCAATGTGGGAAGATCATTTGAGGCTAGGAGTTTGAGTCCAGCCTGGGCAAGAGAGCAAGACCCTGTCTCTACAAAAAGGGAAAAATTTTAAAAATTAGCTGGGCATGGTGGCGCATGCCCATAGTTCTTGCTACTCAGGGAGCTGAGATGGGAGGATTGCCTGAGCCCCAGAGACAATTCAAAGTAGAGGCTGCAGTGAGCTATGATCAGGCCACTACACTGCGGCCTGGGCAACAGAGTGAAACCCTGTCCCAAACAAAAAACAAAAATCAAAGAAAAAGCATTCATTCAGTAATTATTTATCTAATGGTTTTTATATGCCAGATATTGCACTGTATGTTGATGGTTCAAAAGTGAGTAACACAATTTCTGCCTTCCCTGAATGTATGATGAACTTGGATTGAAAGCTATATAAACAGATATTTTGTAAAATAACAAGTACAATGATAAAGACTAATGATGGTACAATAAACTTTCTTCATCCCATTTAATGGTTGCAACTCTTCCAATTTGAATTATTCTACAATATTTGGTTTATGTGATATACTGAACTTTGCACATATTTTTCATTGTATAATGATTTCCAACAACAAATATGGCACATGAGTAAAATATATTTGCATTGGTTATGGGTATTTCTCTGTTGGAAAAGATATTATCTACCTGTGAGAAAAGGATTATTGGTGCTGTTATTAAGGTAGATTATGGTAGAAAATATTGTTAATAAAATATCTTGGTTGTTTGATTTTTCCAATATTTGAATTGTGAGGCTGAGATGATTTTTAATAATATGGGTTTCCACGAGATTCCCCCTCTTCTCTAGAACTCAGCATTTTATCACACCAGAATTTATATGTGAAGCAGGAGAACACGTATAGGCAGCTCTTTTTGGAGAGGAGGAGTTATCTTTGGAAGGCAGCCTTTTAAAGATGGTTTTCCTCAACACCATCTGTACTAAAATACAAAAATTAGCCAGGCGTGGTGGCATGTGCCTTTAGTCCCAGCTATGCGGGAGGCTGAGGCAGGAGAATCACTTGAACCCGAGAGGTGGAGATTGCAGTGAGCCGAGATGGCACCACTGACTCCAGCCTGGGTGACAGAGAGAGACTTCATCTCAAAAAAAAAAAAAAAAAAAATTTGTGATATCCCTTGAATGTATAAAACAAAGTGATTTGTATGTAAAGGCCTTTTTTAAAAAAAAATTTGACAAACATTTTCTATAATTAATTACAGAAAAGTAGGGTGAGAATGATCACATAATTTATCCTCTTCTTCCTACATATGTAAGCAGAAGCGAGGATTAAAATAGACTACATAAAATATAGATGTACATTTGTCAATTGAATGTCCTTTCGTGAGTCATCTAATGCCCCTAATTTTTCATCTCTAAAACGTGGATATCATTTTGGAGAATTAGGTGATATATGTCAAACAGCAACAATAACAACAACAAAAAAACCTAACCCCCCAAAAACTGTATTTGACACGTCTTTTCTATATATTGGTTTGATTCAGCTAGTAAACCATGGAATGTGAATGACAGCACAGAGAATTAGCCAATGTTTATTTTTGAAGAGAGTCAATAATAATAAAAGGAATTATTAATTTTCTCACTTTCAATAAATAAACCCAACAAAGTAAATACTTTACAAAAATATGGAATCTAAGGTAAAGTATGACTATAAGAAATCATAAAAAAAAATGAAGGAAAACTCCCAAAAAGACAAAAAAAAAAAAAAAAGGCCACCAATCTAGGTCCAAACATTCTATTTTCAATCATCAGACTCTTTAGTACAATATCACATTATCATATGAATGTTTCTTATGGTAAACCTATGGGGAGAATCCATACTCAAGTGGCCAAATTTAAAGCAAGCCAAGGATTTAAAGGTACATCTTAAATCCCTGTTATTTTAAGAATTAGCTTTTTGCTTTGTTCCTAGACCTTGGATGAAAGTGGGAGAAGAGAGGAGGTCTTGTCAGGGTCCCCCTGGGCCTCCTGGTACACAGTGAGCCCCTGTGCTTGAGGCTTCCTGTGTGGTTTTAGCTCACAGAGTCCAGGTAGCTCCAGCTGCAGCTCTTCCTCTGGTGGGCTAGATGTTGTTAACCTCTCAGGAAGTATCTGGGTCTATTTTATGCTGTATTTTCATAGTGTCTTTGATAATGGATTTTCAATTCTTATGAGGTTGGAGGATTGAGTTGGCATGGTGATCTAGAACTCACTTATGTGTCATTTAATGATATATTTTATATACTATTTATTATTTACTATAATTATTTCCATTATTATTTACTATTAGATATTATTTATATATTATTTACTGTTGGTTTGAATATGCTTTGACAAGATGATATGACATTGACTGAGTTTTAACCAATGGGTGACCAGTGAAAGTTGGCCGAAAAGGTGAGGTACTAGAAAGAACCTAGATGGGCATGAAAAATGCCAGTGTAAATCCATCAGGTGGAGGAGTAATTGGAATGAATCACTGAGAATGTGTTTAGAGCTATGTGTCTAGGCTATAAATTGATCCCCTATAGGCATTGCGCCTGCTCTTGGTGTTATTACCATTGGGCAAGAGGCAATGCTCTATTAGGCTTGACCTGGAGATTATCATTTTCAGGTATCAAAAATTGGGAAAAGGAAAGAAACATAAAGCATAATTCAGTCTAGTTTTTATTCTATAAATATATAAGGAAATCCTGCTATTTGTGACAACATGGATAAACTTAGAGGACATTATTCTAAGTGAAATAAGCCAGACACCAAAACACAAATATTGCATGATCTCACTTGTATGTGGAATCTAAAAAAGTTGAAGACACAGTAACAGAGAGTAGAGTGGTAGTTACCAGGGGTTGGGGGTTGGGGGAGAAGTTAGTCAAACTTTTAGTTAGAAGATGAGCAAGGTCTGGAGACCTAATGTACAGCATGGTGACTACAGTTAATAATAAGGTACTGTATACTTGACATTTGCTAAGAGCAGGTCTTAAGGGTTTTTAACCACACACACACAAAATGGTGGCTAGGTGAGGTCATGGTTATGTTAGCTTCATTGTGGTAATTGTTTCACAATGTATATCAAAACATCACATACATTTTAAATATATACAATTTTTGTGAATCATATCTCAATTAAGCTGGAAAAAACCAATGAGATGCTATATAAATGATTAAACATTCCCATTTTTTATCTAGGTTAAGAAAGAATTTTATATTCAGGTATATCGTTACTTTTGACCTATGGTCAACCTCTGATCATTTAACTTTTTAGTTTCTCATTTTTATTTATCCCACCCAGAGTATTAACGGTAGAGATTCTTCACAGCTGTGACTCATTTGCTTCCAGCGCTAGCACCAGGGGATTTCAAACTTTAGTTGGCATAAGAATCACCTGGAGAGCTTGTTAAGCTACTGATTATTGGGTCCCATTTCAGAGTTTCTGATTCAGTGATTCTAGTGGAGAGCCCAAGAATTTGCATTTTTAACAGTTCCCAGGTGATGTTTCAGTTGCTGGTCCTGGAACCACACCTAGCGAACTTTTGTTCTAGTTTATTTTCAATTATTTTCCACTGAAAGTACTAATGATGCTGACCAATACTCTTTGGTCAATCTGAAAATTCCTTCCTTGGACTTGCTTTCTCTGGCAGAAAAATACTCTGTTATTTCTTCAGACAAAGCCCCAATTGGACTTTTCTTTCCAGAGCCTTATTTTCTGATTAAATGTTTTTTTCCCCTAATAGAATCTGTTTTCTTCCCTCATTAAGGTTCACCTCTTTCTGCTGTGGGTAGTGACAGACGGTCCCTGCTTTCCTGCCTCTTACGAGAATCCCACTTGTGAATGAAGAGTTCAGTTCAGTTCTATCTTGATCAGGTGCGAGACTGTCCCTTTGTGATTCTCAATCCCACACAGGGTGTCCAAGTTTCCTATCTTCTCCTCGGGGGAGCTTAAACGTGTCCAGAACTGTTGAAGTGGCAAGTTGTCCACAGGTGACAGATAGTAGAAAATGCATGACCTTATTTCTGTCCCATCGTGTTCAAAGGTTCTCTTGTTAGTTAGTTTCCACTACCACTTCATTTTGCGCTCTCCTTTTCTGCCTTCCTCTTCCCAATGCCTAGGGGAAAGAAAACATCGGGTTCAACAAGTGAACTTTTACTTCAGACTCTTCATAGTATTTTCTTTGCAAATTATCGAAAAAGAGTGCCTGGCTGGGGTATGAATGAGAGGGAGGGAAAAACCCTGAGAATAAGAAAACAACTGGGCTGTTATCCCTGTAACTCTCTCTAGATTTGGATATTAATTCATACATACATTTGTTCATTCATACATACATTTGTTCATTCATACATTCATTCTTTCCACAAATATTTATTGAGCCCTGCGTGCCTTTTGCTAACACTAACCACCACTTTTTAAGAGATCGATTTCCCTCTACATATACTATTTTCTAATTAAATTCAAATGGTATACATTATATATTAAACATATATGCATATTAAACATATATTTAAATGTGCACTAGTATAATTTATATGTAAGGAGTGTGTTTACTGTGTATGTGTTTTAGATTTTACTTCTAATCTCCAATCAAAGATGATGTAGAATTGATCTATGATACAAATATACAGGTGTTTTGTTTGTTTGTTTTTATCTCAGAATCACCAAGAGTTAAAATACCTTTTTTTTGTTTTTGCTTTAGGGTGCTATATTTTATTGAACACATTTCTGGAGTTTCTCTACAATGTTCTCCAGTTATTGTGTGCTCTTCTTTATGCGTCTACCTGATAATACATATGACACATGAAATTTTACAAATGTGTTTGTCCAATATTCTCAAAGGCATGACAATGTGCAGATTAAATATCTGGAAGCCAGAATGAAATATTATTAGAAATTGTTACATAAAAGCACAAAGAAGACAAATTTCACCATTTATAATTACTTAAAAATTCTTTTAAAGAGTACTTAAAATTCTTTTAAATACCCTTTCATTTTTAAATTTAAAAAAGTTTGTTTAATTAAACTAACAATTGCTTCTTAAAATACATTATAGATTCTATACTAAAAATTGCAGATAATTATACAGGAAAAAAATTTTTTTTAATCCAAAATGTTATATGTAACCAAGAAATAGTCATTGTGATTATACAATCTATTAATGTATTATAGTTGGATATATATACAGATGAATAATTATTAAAACAGAAATGCATTTAGTAAAATAGGATTATACTATACATATTATGCTTTAATTGTAAAAAAACTATTAAATTTTACGTTAGCAGGATCTAGTAGAAAATAAGACAGAAAATTAAACTAAATGAATTAATATTTAGAATTAATGTTTCTTTAACATAAGACACTATTTCCTAAGTTTTCCCTTTTAAGATTAAGAGAAATACTATTTTTAAAAAGATTTTGAAGTCACTAGACTTTTATTCTTTTAAAAATATGTTTTACTTGTAGTAAAGATTGTTTCTCTGGTATGAAAATGTGAAGACTTGAACATTTTCATGTCTCTTTCCTCAATGTCCAAATTTATTAATTTTATCATTATTTTTATTGTCTTTATGTGGATATTCATATAAAGTTAGTCATTTTCAGATTAATAGTATCAATTGTATTTAAATCAATTTAAGATCATCACTATTAATTTTCTATGCCTGATTTTATTTTGATTCAATTTTTAAGTTAAAAGGTGTCATGGATTCTTATTATTTTATAAGCATATGAAATAAAATTATATAAAGTATAGCCTACAATTCACTTAGTAGAGTGCCTCATTGAAAATCATCCAGAAATATATTTTTACAAAGGACTTTATTCCAGCAAAGCAATATTATAATGTTAACTCAAAAATAATGTATTAACAGAAACTGAACCAGTTGAGTTAAAAAAAAAAAATCATCTTGTACGGACTTGTGCTTAGAAAACAAAAAGCCACAGAGATAATCGCTCTCACCTGACAACAAGAAAAATTCAGATAATGTATAAAATTATAACTTTATTTGAGGACATCAGAGTGCTGAGGTCACAGGGCAACCACTTAAATTGAACTCCAAGGGGGACATGCACCACTAAGGAGAGATGGGACTCATAGACGGTTTCATTTTTGGCAGAGCATAAGAGGAAAAGATGACAGCCATAAAAGTAAAATAAAAACGCTAAATTTTGAGCAAAGTCTTAAGCTCAGTTGGGCTTTCATGTGTCACTGAGAGTCCTAGCTCCAAGGGGAGTTTCCAGGTCTTTTCCACAGGCCTCAAGTGGGAGCTCATTAGAAGGCCTGGGGCAGGGCAGAGCCAGAGAAAGCCGCTTAGCCATGGCGATGTCTAGGCATGAAACCTCAGCATTTCCCAGTGCCTCTTCTCACTTGAAGCAAAACCTTTAAGATACTTAGGGAGGGCCAACAAACCCTCCTGCTCCCAGGAATCAGGCAAAGTTTGAGTGCTTTTAGAGAAGTGGTATAAGCAAAAGTTCTCTGCCCTTGGGGGAGGGGTAGGATAAACCTCTCTCTTTCTCCTGGTCTTACAGAACGTAACGTGATACAAAAAGAAAGCTAAAAGCAAAATTTCTTTGTAGCAGAGAAAAGAGGAGGAAACCACCATACCTCCCACCACAAGCCTTGCACCAAGCAACACACAACAACAGTCTACTGCTTGAAGAGGGGCAGAAAACTCCCCCATTACTGATCCTAGACAAAAACATTCTGCTGTTGAAGGAAGGGGAGAAGAAAAAAGATGTTCAAACTGAGAGAGGAGCAGGAAACCCTCTGGGGTCAAGGATCCCACAGTGACACAAGGCAGAGATCTGCTATGACAGCAGAGGAGAAATTCTTTCCTGCCCAAGACTCCCCATAGATACAAGAAGAGCTTGGTTGCTGAGGAGGACGACAAGGAATGCTAAGGAAACCACACTCCTGAGGCCAAGGCACATAGGGCCTTGCCCAAGACTGAGAATAGGCCAAAATAAATTAGAATTTCTATTTCTCCCAATACTGTCGTTATTTTCACGTAACAAGCCACAAGAGAGGAGGGGCAACAGTTTAGAGAGAACCTCTTCACACTGCAGGTGTGCAGGGCGTGCTGCAATCAGAACAGAACACTAAGAAAAACCTCCCGCTCCCCAGACCCTGCACAAAGTGTAAGGTAGTGGCAGTACATCACTGGGAGCATTTGAAGTCTGTGGTGTACTAAAGGTGACCACAGGAACAATGAAACATAAACTAGCTCAACACTTCAACTTTAAAGATTTACAGAAGAGGTATCGCCATGCTTGCCTGACATACAGTGTTTGCCATTCAATAAAATTATAAGCGACAAACACACAAAAAGCAAGAAAAGGACCCGTTGCCAAAAAAAAATACTAGGTGATAAAACTCAAGATATGTGTATTCAAGATGTTGAAATTATCGGTGAGAAACTTAAAATAATTTTTTAATATGTCAAAGAAACAGTGGAAATTTTAAAAATGTGCATTGATATATGATGAAATTTTTCAGAGATGAAAACTATGTTTTTAAAAAGAGTCAAATGGAAATGCCAAGGATAAAACTATGATATCAGAAATAAAAAATTCCTTCCATGCACTTAGAAAACTGAACACAGGATAGGGAAAGAAAAATCAAGTGAACTTGAAGATAGATTAACAGAAATTATCCCAACTAAACTACCAAAAATAAGAAAAGAGTAAAAAAATAACATAACAGGTCATCCAAGAGTTTAGAGACAATACGAATTATAATTTCACATCTGAAACTTTGCAGATCAGAAGATGATAAAGTGGCATTTTTGTTATACTGAAAGAAAATTCTGTCAATTACTACAACAGAGATAAAGAATATTATATAATGTTGATGAGATCAAAAGCAATAAGATGACATACAACTCTAAATGTATATATACCTAATAACAGATCTGAAGATACATAGAACCAAAACTGTTACCTGTTACTGGTGGAGGGTGTCCAGATTCTTGGCATTTTGAACAAACAATTGGATGAAATGCACAAACAAAACAATGAAAAAAAAAGCACAGATTTATTGAAATGAATGTACACTCCACAGAGTGAGAGCAGGCCAAGCAAGCAGCTCAAGAGGCCGGTTATAGAATTTTCTGGAGTTTAAATACCCTCTAGAGGTTTCCAATAGGTTACTTGGTTTACACCTTATGTAAATGAAGTAGTGGCCTGTGATCAGTCTGATTGGTTGCAGAAGGTGACCAATAGGAGGCTGAAGTAAAGTTACAATGTTACACATGAAGACTTGGCCTGTGATCAGTCTGATTGGTTTCAGGAGGGAACCAATGAAAGATACTTTCATTTTTCGTCTTCAACGCAGAAAAGGGGTGGGGGATGCTGCAAAGGGAGTAGCCCCTGATCCTTTTGTTACTTGGGTATAGAGAGGTGGGGTTTTCCTTTTGATTCAGTTCTAGGAAGTCAGTGTGAATCAATCTTAGGTTCCCTGTCTCCTGACCATATTCTCCTGCATCAAAACTGCCAGGACTGAAAGAAGAAATAGGCAAATCCTCAGTTATAGTCAAACATGTCAACACACCTCTCTCAGTGGTTACTGGAATATTTAGAAAAAAATCAGTAAGGATATAAAAAGTCCGGAAGAGCACCATCAACCAAATTGAAATAACTGGCATATATAGAATACCCCACTCGACAACAGAAAAAAATACTCAACTGCACACAGAACTGTCACCAGGATAGACCATATTTTGGGCCAAAAGAGCCCATATGTTTAAAATGAATTATACATAGCATGTTCTCTGACCACAAATAAATCTAAAAATTCAATAGCAGAAAGATATTTGGAACATTCCCAAATATGGTAAAATTTTAAAATGCACTTATAAATAACACATAGGTTAAAGAAGAATTATGGTCGAAATTAGCAAATATTTTGAATTGAATGAAAATAAACGTGCAACATAGCAAAATTTCTGCTACTATTGGAGTACTGCTTGGAGGGAAGTTATAAAATGCTATTTAGAAAAGAGAGGTCTAAAATCAGTTATCCAAGATTCCAACTTTGGAATTTAAAAAATAAGGAAAATTAATTCCAAATCCAACAGAAGAAAGGAAATAATAAAGATAAGAGCAGAAATCCATGAAATAGAAAATAGAAAGGCAATAGAGAAAAATAAACCAAAAGCTGATTCTTTTAACATGTCAACAAAATGGATTATTCCCCAAAACTGTAAGAAGACACAAATTACCAATATCAGGAATAAAAGTAGGAAAAGTAATACAGATGCTACAGATATTTAAAGGATAATAAGTGAATATTAAGTATTTTTCTGCTCATTAATTCAATAACATGTAAAGTGTACAAATTTCTTGAAAGACACAATTCCACAGTCCACTTAAGAGGGAAGAGTTAACCTAACTAGCTCTATAACTATTAAAGTAATTCAATTTGCAGTTAAAAAACCTTTCGACAAAGAAAACCAACACTTTCATGGTAAATTCTACCAGACATTTAAGGACAATGTAACACCTATTCCATTTAAATTCCAGAAACTAGATGAGGAAGGAGCATTTCCCAACTCATTTGATGAACCCAGAATTACTCTAATATAAAAATTAGGCATGTTGAGGAAAGAAAACTGCAGACGAATATCCTCCCTGCATAGAAATAATCTTTTTAAACAAAATATCAGCAAATCAAATTCAGCAATGATCTCAGAGTGGGCTTTGGCAGGAGGCGAGCATGCGCGGATCCTGCAGTGCGCCCGAGTGCCGCCGCGCCAGCCAGGCCTAGAGGCAGGATTGAAGCCAGGAGGCGGCTGAGCAGGACCTGAGGGCATTAGCCTCCTCCAACAAGTGGTGGCCTCGGGCAGCCGTCACCTCCATCTCCAGGACACCCCTGGACGTGGTGAAGGTCCGCCTGCGCTCTCAGCGCCCTGCTGTGACTGACTCCTCGCTCCAGACTCTGGACCTCTCCTAAGCCGAATCACCCTCCTCCCTCTGAGCCACAGGGCAGGGCCTCCTGTGCTGCAGTGGTGTCCTGGAGCGCCTGCACCTGTCTCCAAATGGTATCCGCTGTGCCACCAGGACCCGCTTCACTGGCACCATGGGTGCCTTTGTGAAGATTGTGAGGCACTAGGACAACTGGGTGATGAACCTGCCAGCCACCACCGTCCACTTCACTGGCTTACGACAGACTCCAGGCCGTCCTGTGTGACAGAGCCCTGACCTCTGATCTCTACGCACTATTGTGATGAGGATCAATCTTTGTTTCACTTTATTTCTCAGAAGAGAATGACAAGAAGATATCTCATGTGGAATATGCACTTATCACTCCTAATTCACTGAGACACAGCAGACCGGAATGATCTAAAGGAGAAGGTATAAATTTGGATATGTTTTAGGCTTTGTAAGATCTTTATTTTGGGGTTTCTATTCACATAACTCTTGTCAAAATAATGTATTATTCGACTCCTTGTTTGATTTGAAAAATCCTCTGATGTTTTCTCCAGAGTTTAGTTTTGGAAGATTATGAGAAGAGGAAAGTAAGAGTGAAAGCAATAGTGTTATGTGACTTGATCTCCATTTGAAATCCTCTCCTCCTTTGACTAGTTTCTTTTCCAGTCAGCCTTATTACGTATTCACACACTGATTGCCAAATAAGCTCCATGAGGCTAGATACATTTTTTTTCTATTTGGTTCACTAAAATATCATTATCACTTAGAATAGTGTCTGTCATGCCACTGATGCTCAATGAGTACTTTTGAATGAATCATTCATTCATTCATTCATTCATTCAATGAATGTTTCTTGAAGGAGACCATATGTTAAGCATTAGGAAAGATACTAGTGTTGCATAGCTACAAGAGAGAAATAGTGCCCTTAAGGGTCTCATAGTCCAGTTAGAAAGACAAAGTATACAGATTTGGATAAATGCTATATGGAATACAAGTGGAGTTGTGGAAGGTCAAAGAAGGGTATTCTTTCAACAGTTGGTTCAAAAAATGGAAGTGGATTAAGCAGAAAATTTTTTTTGATTAGGATAACTCTGATGGGGATGAAGATACAGGAATGTTCCAGGTGAAGAGATTGCACTGACATGGGGGAGTGGCCAGCAGTGGCCGGCAGGGTTGTGAATGATTACAGAATCTAAGCTTTCAAAAGTAATACAGGAGAGAAATCAAATATGCAAAATATAATTGTGATCATGGGTATAGAAAGGAAAGAATTTTAGTAGAGAGGCACTAAGGAGGTAGAATCATCAAGATTTGGTCAATTGGGCTAGATGCAGTGGCTCATGCCTGTCATCCAACCATTTTGGGAGGCTGAGGCGGGAGGATCACTTGAGTCCAGGAGTTCAAGACCATCCTGGGCAACATAGTGGGACCCCCATCTCTACAAAAAATACAAAAATCAGCCAGGCATGTTGACATGCACCTGTAGTCCCAGCTACTCTGGAGGCTGAGGTGGGAGGCTCACTTGAGTCTAAGAGGTTGAGCTTCAGTGAGCTGAGGTCATGCCACTGCACTGCAGCCTGCATGACAGAGTGAGACCCAATCTCTAAGGGAAAAAAAAAAGATTTGGTCAATTGTGGGATGATGGGAATACAGAGCCAGATATCAATGATGATTTGTGGGCTTTTGCATTGGAAAACTTTAATCGTGGTCCCACTCAGCAAGATGCGAAATGAAGGCGGAGAGTCTGATAGCAGATGGATAGTAAAGTAAGGAGTTCAGCTTTGAACGGTGAGTTTTCAATGCATGTGGAGAATTCTTGTGAGTTTTTTTTTTGAAACATCAGATACATGAGTATGCAGATTAGGAAAGTGATCATGTTTGGATATATAAATTTGGGTGTCCGTTATGATATAAGTGGCAGATGAAGCCGTGGCAATAGGTGAGATCATTCATTGAGATTGTACAAATTAGTAAGAGAGAAAGGGCCAAAGACAGATTCTGGATAAAAATTATTTGAAGATTAAACAACAACAATAACAACAACAGCAACTAAAACCAATTAGGAAATTAATGTAAAACATGAGAAATCTATGAGTGTTGTGATGGAATGTAAGGGAGGAATATTCCTTTCTCTCTTCACTCAGATACACGTTTTTCTAGTTTCATGAAATGGACTGTCTCCCACCTAACCCTCTCTTGCTTTTGTGTTTTGCCTTCTATGAGAATTGAGATAATATTAAGCTATTCTGTCCTTTCAACTGTTGATGTGATTTGCTTTTAACACAGTACAGAACTGTTGTTTACTTTGTGAACATATTTTAGACTTATTTTTATTAATGGTTATAGGCAAGGATAGGATTTTAAAATATTAATGGCCAGTATGGCACCGGCTGAACCAACCTGAAAATATGCCAGTCTGTAAACATTGGTTGTGTCCTGGCTATCTATAAAACATTTTTAAAAGTTTCTTCTGGAGTAAGTTTTGGTAAATTAAATACTTCTTGGAATTTAAGTTTTCAAATGAATTATACTTTATTTAAAATTATGGTCCTTCACACTCTGTATTCCTCTTTCCTGAGTTATTTCTTATAGAATTTACCTTCCTCTGATGAACTATATATTTTAAAACATTAAAAATAACCCTGTGTACAGTCTGGTGACTGGCTTTTTTAAACTTAAAATGTGATTTGTTTGCACAAATTTATGTATTATTACTTTTGAATTAATGGAGAGTCTCTACACTCTATGTGTGGAGACTAGTGGTTTATATACATAATATAACCGTTATAAAGTATTCCTAAATGATATAACTAAATATATCAATGTTTCAAGTTATTTTTAAAAGAACCGTGGGCATTGGAGCATTCTTCCACCTGAACAGTTTTAAAGAACTCAAGTAACTAATTACAAATTATAACTTTTGGTCTTCTTGAAGTAGTCAATAGGAGAAATGCTCTGGTTTTTGGAAAATGAGATATGATAATAGTAAAAAAAAAATAATAATAATTGTATTTTAGAAAAATGTAGGGTCGCATATCTACCTAGGCTTGGAGCTATGGATTCTATTGTTTGCAGTAGTATAAGGCTTGGAGCTATGGATTCTATTTGCAGTAGTATAAGGCTTGGAGCTATGGATTCTATTGTTTGCAGTAGTATAAGGTTTGGAGCTATGGATTCTATTGTTTGCAGTAGTATAAGGCTTGGAGTTATGGATTCTATTGTTTGCTGTAGTATAAGGCCTGGAGCTATGGATTCTATTGTTTGCTGTAGTATAAGGCTTGGAGCTATGGATTCTATTGTTTGCTGTAGTATAAGGCTTGGAGCTGTGGATTCTATTGTTTGCAGTAGTATAAGGCTTGGAGCTATGGTTTCTATTGTTTGCGGTAGTATATGATATTCCTCTCTGCTTAGGCCTCAGGAATTTTCTGGGCAAAACATAGTTCCAATTGTCTTGGAATTATCATTGTGGTTATCTGCAGCGTGAATGCATTTGTAGAATGAATGTCCTCTGAACATTATTTAACATGAGATTACAAAGTTCTTGTTATTTGCAAGGTCCTAAGCACCTTATAAATATTAACTTATTTAGTTCATGAAACTAATCTATGAGTTAGATTTTGCCATTATTTCACAAATGGGAAACACAGATATAAAGAATTTAAGTAACTTATTTGCCTAAGCTAAGTCACACAGCTTAGTGGCAAAGTCAAGGGTCAAACCTAGGCAGTTTGGTTCTAGAATCCATGCTCTAAAGTCCTTGACCTCAAATAGAGGTGTTTCCAGAGTCTGAGGTCTGGGTCAGCAAGCCTGAGGGTTGGCAGAGATGTGGGGTGCTACTTGTGCCCCCAATTATCTGGAAAATTACATATTTTTCCTCGTACATACATATCTTGCCTTTGCCCCTGTATTTTCCTCTCTGGGGTAGTGACCATTCCTGTAATTATCTCAATATGCTAATTAGTGCTGGGAACATTTGTCTTCTATGAACCATCATTAAAGAACAGGTTGGAAAGACCTCACAGAAATGAAGGTTTTCATTCTTATTCTCAGCCTCAGACCCAAGCAAGTCAACAAATACAAAGAATTACTGAACATAGTAGGAATGAAGGTATATGTATATTTCTGAATTTCCATCTTGTCCTGAGAGTACTAATGTCCTGAATGTAAGAATGTTGAAATTTTGTCATTGTCTTTTAAGAAATCTATGAGAACTTCAGAAGTATAATTGAAACTGCATCCCAATGTGTCATTTGAGAGAAAAGCAAAAGCTCCTTAATAAGATTTTTCTAATCCCCAGTAAAGAAGGAATTACCTTAGCTATTTCAGTGCTAAGGTATTAAGAGCAGCATGGAAGAGAGACTGGCTTGCTACTTGCAAAAAGTTAGGGATTTTACAGAATTTAACAGATCCAACATATGGGCATCCTACTTCTCTTAGAAAGCACCTGTTCTCTTAGAAATAGTGCTTCACTTCAAGTTGTCATCACTAGAAATTGGAGGTAGTGTAGCACAATATGTTTTGGAGCCAGATGGAACTGGATTTTGTTATTTTCAAGCAATAATTAGCTATGCGATACTAGACCAATTCCCTAATTATCAGTAAGACAAAAATCTCAATTGTTGGGACTAAATCATATTGTATAAGTAAGGCCATTACCATATGCTAGGCATTCAATTTGCGGAGGAGGGGGGGGGGTTACTATTAATTGTCCCCATAGATACGAAGTATTTTCTAAATAACACTTTTTTTTTCAAAGTACACATTTTTCTTCTTGAGGTTTGGAGCAGCAGATCTTATCAACATGACAGCTGCAGCCTGGTCAGTTTCTCAGTTTTTTCCTGAGGGAGTCATCTGGTTAATTAAACATATTTACTGAATGTATACTTTGAGGCATTGTACTAAAGACCAGTCAGTAGACTTTTATGGCTGTGACTTGGGTAGCATGATGAAGTCAAGACAGAAGATCAGGAGTGCCTTCACATTGCTACTGGATTGTTTTCTTCAACGGATTTTTCTAGGACCTGAAATGTGTTTTCCATTTCTTCCTTTCTATATTTCATAAAGATGTCCTTTTGCTATAGTCTGGTATTTCTCCCTTAGCGTTTGAATTGAATCTTGGTTAGCTCCCAATTGACTGTACTATATAGTATTTTCCAGCTGTTTGCTTATTTTCCCAGAGATATTCTCCGTTCCTACATCCTTTCTTTGAATAATGGCCTGGGAAGGGATCCTAATAGTCACCTCTCTTACTTTTAAACTCAATAGCTTTTATTATTGGTAGCTCTCTTTTCTACAGTAAAAATCATACAATTTAGTAGTTCTAAACAAGGGAAATTCCATGCATATTGTAAGCAATTTTGGAAAAGACAAAATTGTTGATGTTAAGAAGTAATGGTTATTTTGAAAATAAATGAGAATATTCCACCCCGCGCCCACTACTTTACTACACCATGAAGTAATCTTTAAGGCGGCAGCACCAATAATTTCAAAAACACTTCTAACAGCTGGTAGGTTTTCTATAAACAAAATACCCATGAGGGCTGAGTGGGTCATAATATCTATTTAATGACAGTACTAATTCATTCAGTAATTTTATTTAATGTGTATGTGTATTTTTTTTTTAGTCAAAAACTCTTAGCTCAGATAACAGCTCTTTGATTGAAGGATTGTAACACTTTCTCTGTAATTCATATATTCTTTTGGACAGCGTTGCAAGCAGTATCTTCTGGATGTATTGTTGCAGTAATATCAGGAAATATGTATTTCATTATTTTGTAAATATCAGGATTATTTGCAACTAAGTGTAAGTATTCTACAGAAACATTATTCCTCATGTTTAATTTTTTCTAAATGTTTTGTTTTTTCTTTCCCAAGGCAAGGGTGAAGGGAAAATCTAATGAGATGATCACAGTCTGACATCAGAGAAATATTCTAATTTCCAAGCCTTTATCTGGATTTGGGAAAAATATCCACAAATTCAAAGGAGAAAGTCTTTAGTAAACAGTCAAGGAGAACTGTGTTTTATTTCTATCTAACATTCCATTTTCTTTGAGAGTCAGACACATTTATTCCTTCAATTAAATAGAAGTAATGTTTAGCTATTTCTTCATTTTGATGTTAACGTACTTGAGATTGCCATTTTATTTTTTATTGGCTAAAAATATAATTTTTTCTTTGACTACTGGAATTAGTTCCTCTTGCACATTCCTAAATCACGTTTTTCCCCTTCTGCCATTTCATGGGCAATCAGGGTATAGTGTCTCTCATCTTTTGTTCAATCTAGCACGTAATGATTGGCTGTTGCTTAATACATTTTTAAAAAGTTATCAATGTAGATATTAATGACATTTTCTAGACTTGAAAATATAGAGAGGGTACCTAGACATTTGCAGTTTCAATGGCTAGCCCCATGATCTAAATCAAATACATGCTATGTTCTATTTATCTTTAGGTCCTTACTATCCAGCAATGGGCATTCTAAATCACACACACATAAGTACACACTACAAGGAGATAATTTGAAAAAGATTTGGATTGGACTCAGTGTAAAGTATTTTTTTTCCATTTTTAAAGCATCTGATCCATGAAATTATAGGTTTTTAGAACTATAAAGAATGTTGCAGATCAGATGGTTCAAGTATTTTGTTTTACAGATGCTAAATAAATTAAGAAACTCATACACCTGTTGATGGTAGAGATAAACTCAGAATTAGGTCTTCTATATCTAATTTGGTCCTCTTTATACTCTGCTGCTATTTAGAATGCTTTTTTCTGTGCTATATTAAATGTTTGCTCTCTGATATGCACTGTATGCTCCAATTTTGCAGTTAACTTGCATGAGATATGCTGTTTCATGCCTCTATATTTGCATATGCTATATCTTTTGTCTGGATTACCCTTTACTCTTCATCTGGTTAAACCCTACTCATTAATTTTTAGATAGAGCATTCATTTATTCATGCATTCATTGATTTAATCTTTCATAAACCATGTGTCAGGTTCTGTGTAGTGGCTAGATACATAATGAACGAAAAGGTGGATGTGGTTTCTTCTCACAAAGTATGTGTATCTTCTTTACAATTCAGCTTAAATGTTATCACATCCAAATAGCTTTCCCTGGTGTGTTAGGGTTCTCTAGAGAAATAGACCGGGAGAATACACAAATACACACGTGTGTGTGTGTATATAAATATATATACACATATATATTTATATATAAACATATATAAAACATTTACATTTATTTACACGTATGTATACATGTGTGTATAAATATATATTTTATACACATCAAATAATTATATATATAAAATATATAAATTCTACCCATCTCTCTCTATATATATTTGTATATATAGACCAGTAAATTTACACACACACTTATGCATATATAGAAGACACACACATGTGTACACACGTGTAAGTATATACGAACATGTTTATACATATATAGTGTGTATATATGTATATACATACACACATACAAATAAACACATATATAATTACATATTTATTTCTTTATTATGAGAATTGGCTTACTTGACTGTGGAAGCTGAAAAGTCCCACAATGTGCCATCTGCAAGCTGGAGACCCAGGAAAGCGGTTGGTGTAATTCAGTACTAGTCTGAAGGCCTGAGAACCAGGTGAACTGATAGTATAACTCTCAGTCAGAGTCTGAATGCCTGAGAATCTGCAGGGAGGTGTGTGGGGGTGGGGACTATTGGTATGAGTCCCAGATTCTGAAGGCCTGAGACCAGGAGCTTCGATATTCAAGGGCAAGAGAAAATAGAAATGTGTCCCAGCTCAAGAAGAGAGAATCTACCGTGAGTTTGCGTTTCATTCTGTCCGGACCCTCAGTGGCTTGTATGATGCCTACCCACATTGGAGAGGCCAGATCTTCTGTGCTCCGCCTAATATGTTCAAGTTCTAATCCAAATGCTTATCTCCTCTGGAAACACCCTCACACACACATCCAGAAATAATGTTTTACCACCTACCTGGGCATCTCTTACTCCACTAAAATTGCCATGTACAATTAACCATCAAACCCAGAAAATTCTTTCCCTGTTTGTCTGAATTAGAAACCACTCTTCTTTGCTCCATGATGTGGCATTTCTTCAGAGTGTGAAGCCCTTGAGGACAGGAATAGACTTTTTTTTTTTTTTGTCTATCCCAGGTCCTGGAGTTATGGTGGTGCTCTAGAAATGTTTGCTGAAAGAATAAAGAAATAGAGAAATAGCTAAATATGTAACTCTCTTCTTGACTATAGTAGTTTACATATTGAAATTATTTTTTATATTTTCCTATTGGACTCAGTTTTTTCTCCTTTCTTAATAGGGTGCTACAGGGCTCAAATATAAACAACAGCAACTGTGTATATACCACAACAACCAAAGTGGCTGCCACTCTCTGCACCAAGAAATTTTTCTTTTTTTTTTTTTTTTTTTTTTTTTTTCTTTTATTATTATTTATTATTATTAAACTTTAGGTTTTATGGTACATGTGCGCAATGTGCAGGTAAGTTACATATGTATACATGTGCCATGCTGGTGCGCTGCACCCACCAACTCGTCATCTAGCATTAGGTATATCTCCCAGTGCTATCCCTCCCCCCTCCCCCCACCCCACAACAGTCCCCAGAGTGTGATGTTCCCCTTCCTGTGTCCATGTGTTCTCATTGTTCAATTCCCACCTATGAGTGAGAATATGCGGTGTTTGGTTTTTTGTTCTTGCGATAGTTTACTGAGAATGATGATTTCCAATTTCATCCATGTCCCTACAAAGGACGTGAACTCATCATTTTTTATGGCTGCATAGTATTCCATGGTGTATATGTGCCATATTTTCTTAATCCAGTCTATCATTGTTGGACATTTGGGTTGGTTCCAAGTCTTTGCTATTGTGAATAATGCCGCAATAAACATACGTGTGCATGTGTCTTTATAGCAGCATGATTCATAGTCCTTTGGGTATATACCCAGTAATGGGATGGCTGGGTCGAATGGAATTTCTAGTTCTAGATCCCTGAGGAATCGCCACACTGACTTCCACAAGGGTTGAATTAGTTTACAATCCCACCAACAGTGTAAAAGTGTTCCTATTTCTCCACATCCTCTCCAGCACCTGTTGTTTCCTGACTTTTTAATGATTGCCATTCTAACTGGTGTGAGATGGTATCTCATTGTGGTTTTGATTTGCATTTCTCTGATGGCCAGTGATGGTGAGCATTTTTTCATGTGTTTTTTGGCTGCATAAATGTCTTCTTTTGAGAAGTGTCTGTTCATGTCCTTCGCCCACTTTTTGATGGGGTTGTTTGTTTTTTTCTTGTAAATTTGTTGGAGTTCATTGTAGATTCTGGATATTAGCCCTTTGTCAGATGAGTAGGTTGCGAAAATTTTCTCCCATTTTGTAGGTTGCCTGTTCACTCTGATGGTAGTTTCTTTTGCTGTGCAGAAGCTCTTTAGTTTAATTAGATCCCATTTGTCAATTTTGGCTTTTGTTGCCATTGCTTTTGGTGTTTTAGACATGAAGTCCTTGCCCATGCCTATGTCCTGAATGGTAATGCCTAGGTTTTCTTCTAGGGTTTTTATGGTTTTAGGTCTAACATTTAAGTCTTTAATCCATCTTGAATTGATTTTTGTATAAGGTGTAAGGAAGGGATCCAGTTTCAGCTTTCTACATATGGCTAGCCAGTTTTCTTTATTTGTGAGAGGAATTATACTAATTCCGATCTCAAACTGGGTGAAGATAAATGAAATAATGAACAGTTTGGTGTGCCTAGTGCAGGTAAATATTTCTTGGCTTTGCTCCATTTGTGCGACTAATTGCATGTGTAAGAGAGCTTATAATTTGATGTAGACATTTTTAGTGTCTTAGAGTTTCAACTGCATGAGAAGGAGATTGATGAAAAACTTTGATTTTAATTTATTTTTAATTTTTAGAAAGCATCTCACTCTTTCACCCAGGCTGGAGTAGAGTGGTGTGATTTGGGCTCACTGCAGCCTCAACCTCCAGGTGCAAGAGATCTTCCCACCTCAACCTCTTGAGTAGCTGGGGCTACAGGCGTGTGCCACCACACCCGGATAATCTTTGTATTTTTTGTGGAGACAGGATTTCACCATGTTGCCCAGGCTGGTCTCAAACTCCTGAGCACAAACAATCCACCTGCTTCAGCCTCCCAAAGTGCTGGGATTACAGGCATGAGCCATGGTGCCTGGCTGCTTCTTTGATTTTTTATTAAAGTTTCAAACAAATTTTATTTTGATGGAAAAATAAATGTTATAATTCAGGAATTATTAATGGTGTTCCTTCTTCCTCTATTGTAGCTGGATTTCTTTGCAACACATCACATCTCCTGTATACCTTGTGAAGAAAAGGCCAATACATTTAAGTTTTTAAAAGTGATATTCAGGTGATGTGCATTCTGAAACCAAGATGGCCCATGACATAACTACTTCCATATACTTTTCTTTGAGAAGTGAATTAAGTGCCTGAAGATGGAATGAGCCTAATTTCTGTTATTCCTATTTGATCACTTGCAGAGTTTAAACATTTTCACAAATAAGACAAATGTTAATAGTTGAAAAATAAAATAATATAGATGCATATTCAATAAAAAGTGACTCTACAACCCCATCTAATTTCCCTCCTCTCTCCAATGTAAACTGTTGGTAATTTTGTTTGTATCTTTCCATATTATTTTCCCCAGCATTTGCTACAAATAATGCTACATTAACCTTTTTTATGCTTTTATCTTGGTGAATGTGTTTGAATGTTTCTATAAGGTAGAAATCTAGAAGAGAAAAAAAAAATAAAAGTAAAAAAAAAAAATTAAATATCCCCATGCCATATTACTCAGACATCCCATTCCTACTTACCCAAGTAAAATAAAAATATACCCAAAGATTTATACATTTAAAAATGTATATAGAAGGTTTATTGTAATAGCACTGAGCTAAAAATAATTTAAATGTTCATCAGTAAATGAATGGATAAACAAATTAGACTATACACATTTAATAGAATACTATTAAACAATACAATGATCTGGAATATTGATATGTGCAAAAACACAAATAAATTTTAAGAAAATTATGTAAATATGAAAAACTAGGCAGAAGAAAAGAGTATATAGAATTAGAGAAATGTATATAACCTCAAGAAAATAGAAATAAATAAATATGGCAGAAATCACATCAGCAGCTCCGTGAGAATTGTACCTGTAGGACAGATGTTTACAATATCAGCCAAAAGAAAACTTTTGGGGTGACGGAAATGTCTGCTGTATTGATCAAGGTTATGATTTCAGGATGTATTAATTTGTTAAAATTTATCCAATTATACACTTTAAGTACATACAGTTTATTTCAATTAAAACCCCATAAAGTTATAATTCTTTAAATCAAAAAAAAAAAAAAAAGAAATTCCTATGCCAAAAAAATGCACTTCTAAAATATTGGATGATATAAATAAATATTTACCTTCTATAAGTGCTGCCAATTATTAGTCACACCTGTTTCCTCAAACCCTACCTAATATTTGATATTATCAATTTTAATAGGCACAGATGTCCTTTTATTATTGTTTTAATTAATACTTTCAGTATTACCTGGTAGACAGAGTATCTTTTCTGTTATTTATTGGTCATACGCTCTTCTGTGATTGGCTGTTTTCTATATTCATGATTTTTCTACTTGTTTGCTTTTCTCCTTTATGTGATTATAGGAAATAATTTGTCTTTTATTTTATTATTTTTTTAAATTTCAGCTTTTATTTTAATAAATGTGGTACATACGTAAGGTTATTACATGGGTATATTGGACCAAGGTAGACAGCATAATAGCTAATAGGTTGTTTTTTAACCCACACCCCCCTTCCTGACGCCCCCTCTAGTAGTCCACAGTGTTTATTATTCTTATGTTTATGTCTATATGTGCTCAATGTTTAGCTCCCACCTATAAGTGAGAACATGCGGTATTTGGTTTTCTCTTTCTGTGTTAATTTGCTTAGGATTATGGCCTCCAGGTCCATCCATGTTACTGCAAAGGACATGATTTCATTTTTTTTTTATGACTGCATAGTATTACATGGTGTATATTTACCACACTTTTTTTTTTCATTTCACCGTTGATGGGCACCCACGTTCATTTCATGTGTTTGCTGTTGTGAATAATATGGCAATGAATGTATGAGTGTGTGTCTTTTTGGTACAATGATTCATATTCCTTTGGGTGTATACCCAGTAATAGGATAGATGAGTCAAATGGTAGTTCTGTTTTAAGTTCTTTGAGAAATCTCCAAACTGCTTTCCACAGAGGCTGAACTAATTTACATTCCCTCCAACAATGTGTAAGCACTTCCTTTTCTCCATAGCCTAGGCAGCATCTGTTGTTTTTTGACTTTTTAATAATAGCCTTTCTGAATTATGTGACATGGTATCTGTGGTTTTGATTTGTATCTCTCTGAAGATGAGTGATGTGAACATGTTTTCATATGTTCATTGGTTACATATATGTCTTCTTTTGAGAAGTGTCTGTTCATGTCTTTGGCCCACTATTTAATGGGGTTATATGGTTTTTGCTTATTGTTTTGTTTAAGTTCCTTATAGATTCTGGATATTAGATCCATGTTGGATGCATAGTTTGAAAATACTTTCTCCCACTCTGTAGGTCATCTGTTTACCCTATTGATGGTTTCTTTTGCTGTGATCATTAGTTTAGTTAGGTCCCACTTGTCAATTTTTGCTTTTGTTGGAACTGCTTTTGGGGACTTCACCATAAATTCTTTGCCAAGGCCAATGTTGAGAAGGTATTTCCTAGGGTTTCTTCTAGGATTTTTATAGCTTGAGGTCTTACATTTAAATCTTTAATCCATCTTGACTTAATTTTTCTGTATGGTGAAAGATAAAGGTCTAGTTTCATTCTTCTTCATATAGCTAGTCAGTTACCCCAGCACCATTTATTGAATAAGGAGTCCTTTCCCATTGTTTGGTTCTCTCAGCCTCATCAAAGATCAGATGGTAGTAGATGTGTGGCTTTATTTCTGAGTTTTCAATTCTGTCACTGGTCTATATGTTTGTTTTTGTACTAGTACCATGCTGTTTTAATTATTGTAGCCTTATAGTATAGGTTGAAGTTGGATAGTGTCTGTGAATTTGTTTTTGCTTAGAATTGCTTTGGCTATTCAGGCTTTTTTTTTGCTCTACATAAATTATAGAATCGTTTTTTCTAATTCAGTGGACAATGATGTTGGTAGTTTGACAGGCATAATGTTGAAACTATAAATTACTTTGGGCTATAAATTATTCAGGCTATTTTTTGACTCCACATAAATTATAGAATTGTTTTTTCTAATTCTGTGGAAAATAATGTTCGTAGTTTGATAGGCATAATGTTGAATCCATAAATTACTTTAGGCAGTAAGACCATTTTAATGATATTGATTCTTCCAATCCATGAGCATGTGATGCTTTTCTATTTAAGTGTGTCATCTCTAATTTTTTTTTCAGCAGTTCTTTGTAGTTCTCCTTGTAAAGATATTTCATGCCCTTAATTAGCTGTATTCCTAGGTATTTTATTTTCTCTGTGGCTATTATAAATGGGATTGTATTCTTGATTTGACTCTTAGCTTAGATGTTATTGATGTATAGAAGTCTGCTGATTTCTGTACATTAGTTTTGTGTCCTGAAGCCTTGCTAAAAATCATTTATCAGTTATAGTAGCTTTCAGCAGAGTCTTTAGGGTTTTCAAAATGTAGAATCATATTATCAATGAAAGGAGATAGTTTGACTTATTTTCCTATTTGCATGCCTTTTATGTATTTCTCTTGTCTGATTGCTAGACTAGGACTCTCAGTACTATGTTTAATAGGAGTGGTAAGAGTGGGCATCCTTGTCTTGTACCAGTTCTCAAAGTAAAAGCTTCTAGGTTTTGTCCATTCAGTATTAAGTTGGTTATGGGTTTGTCATAGATGGCTTATATTATTTTGATGTATATTCCTGTGTGCCTAGTCTGCTGAAGGTTTTTATCATGAAGGGATGCTGGATTTTGTTGAAAAATTTTCTGTGTCTATTAAGATGATCATGTGGGTTTTGCTTTTAATTCTTTTTATGTGGTGAATCACATTTATTGATTTGCCTATAGTGAGCCAACTTTGCATCCCAGGAATAAACCCCACTTGATCATGCCAAATTAACTTTTTGATATGCTGCTGGATTTGGTTTGCTAGTATTTTGTTGAGGATTTTTGCATCTATGTCCTTCAGGGATATTGGCCTGAAGCTTTCTTTTTTCATTGTGTCTCTGCCAGATCTTGGTATTAGGGTGATTCTGGCTTTATAAAATGAGTTAGGGAGAAGTCCCTTGATATGGTTTGGCTGTGTCCCCACCCAAATCTCATCTTGAATTGTAGCTGCCACAATTCCCATGTGTCACTGGAGGGACCTGGTGGGAGGTAATTGAATCATAGGGGCAGATCTTTCCTGTGCTGTTCTTGTGATAGTGAATAAGTCTCATGAGATCTGTTAGTTTTACAAGGGAGAGTTTCCCTGCACAAATTATCTCTTGTCTGCTGCCATGTAAGACATGCCTTTTGCCTTTCGCCATGATTTTGAGGCCTCCCCAGCCACATGGAACTGTGAGTTCATTAAACCTCTTTTTCTTTATAAATTACTCAATCTGTATATGTCTTTATCAGCAGCCTGAAAATGGACTAATATAGTAAATTTGTGCCAGTACAGTGAGGTGCTGCTGTAAAGATATCCGAAAATGTGGAAGCAACTTTGGAACTCTGTAACAGGCAGAGGTTTTTAAGTTTGGAGGGCTCAGAAGAAAACAGGAAAATGTAGGAAAATTTAGAACTTCCTAGAGACTTGTTGAATGGCTTTGACCAAAATGCTGATAATGATATGGACGATGACATCCAGGCTTAGGTGGTTTCAGATAGAGATGAGGAACTTGTTGGGAACTAGAGTAAAGGTGACTCTTGCTATGTTTTAGCAAAGAGACTGGTGTCATGTTGCCTCTGCCCTAGAGATTTGTGGAACTTTAAACTTGAGGGAGATGATTTAGGGTATCTGATAGATTCTAAGCAGCAAAGCATTCAAGAAGTGACTTGGGTGCTGTTAAAAACATTCAGTTTTAAAAGGGAAACAGATCATAAAAGTTCAGAATATTTGCAACCTGACAATACAATAGAAAAGAAAAACCCATTTTTTGAGGAGAAATTCAAGCCTACTGCAGAAATTTGCACAAGTAACAAGAAGCCGAATGTTGATCACCAAGACAAAGGTGAAAATGTCTCCAGGGCATGTCAGAGACCTTTGCAGCAGCCCCTCCCATCATAGGCCCAGATGCCCAGGAGGAAAAAGTGGTTTCATGGGCTGGGCCCAGGCCCCCCCTGCTGTGTGCAGCCTAGAGACCTGGTGCCTGTGTCCCAGCTGCTCCACCCATGGCTGAAAGGGGCCAAGGTACAGCTCAAGCCATGGCTTTAGATGGTGCAAGCTCCAAGGCTTGGCAGCTTTCCACATGGTGTTGAGTCTGTGGGTGCACAGAAGTCAAAAATAAAGGTTTGGGAACCTCCACCTGGATTTCAGAGGATCTATGGAGACACCTGGATGTCCAAGCAGAAGTTTGCTGCAGGGGAGGGACCCTCATGGAGAACCTCTGCTAGGGCAGTGTGGAAAGGAAATGTGGGATTGAAGCCCCCACACAGAGTCTCTACTGGGGCACTGCCTAGTGGAGCTGTGAGAAAAGGGCCACCATCCTCCAGACCTCAGAATGGTAGATCCACCAATGGCTTGCATGGTGTGCCTGGAAAAGCTGCAGACACCGGTGCCAGCCTGTGAAAGCAGGAGGGAGGCTGTACCCTGCAAAGCCACAGGGGTGGAGCTGCCCAAGACCATGGAAACCCACCTCTTGCATCAGTGTGACCTGGATGGTGAGACACGGAGTCAAAGGAGATCATTTTGGAGCTTTAAGATTTGACTGACTCACTGGATTTCAGACTTGTATGGGGACTGTAGCCCCTTTCTTTTGCCTAATTTCCCCTATTTGGAACAGCTGTATTTACCCAATGCCTGTACCCCCATTATATCTATGAAGTAACTAACTTGCTTTTGATTTTACAGGCTCATAGGTGGAAGGAACTTGCCTCTTTTGGATGAGACTTTGGACTGTGGACTTTTGCATTAATGCTGAAATGAGTTAAGACTTTGGTGGACTGTTGGGAAGGGATGATTGGTTTTGAAATGTGAGTACATGAGATTTGGGAGGGGCCGGGGTGGAATGATATGCTTTGGCTGTGTCACCACCCAAATTTCATCTTGAATTATAGCTCCCACAATTCTCATGAGTTGTGGGAGGGACCTAGTGGTGGGAAGTATTTGAATCATGGGGGCGGGTCTTTCCTGTGCTGTTCTCATGATAGTGAATGAATCTCACAAGATCTGATGGTTTTATTAAGGGGGAGTTTCCCTGCACAAATTGTCTCTTTTATGCCACCATGTAAGATATGCCTTTCGCCTTTTGCCATGATTGTGAGGCCTCCCCAGTCAATGGAACTGAGTCCATTAAACCTCCTTTTCTTTATAAATTACCCTGTCTCAGGTATGTCCTTATCAGCAATGCGAAAATGGACTAATACACTCCTCCTCCTTGATTTTTTGTAGTAATTTCGGGACGATTGATACTAGTTGTTTTTGTACATCTGGTAGAATTTGACTCTGAATCCATCTAGTCCAGGGCTTTTATTGGTTGGTATTTTTTTTATTATGGATTCAATTTCAGAGCTCAACACTACTCTACTTAGGATTTCCAATCTCTTTCTGATTCAATCTTGGGAGATTGTATATTTCCAGGAATTTATGCATTTCCTCTAGATTTTCTAATCTGTGTGCATAAAGTTGTTTATAGTATTCTCTGAGGATCTTTTGTATTTCTGTGGAACCAGTTATAATGTCATCTTTGTCATTTCTGATTGCACTTATGTGGATCTTCCCTTTTTTTTCCTTTGCTAATCTAGCTAGCAATCTATCAATCTTGTTTATTTTTTCAAAAAATACCCAACTTGGTTTCATTGATCCATTGTGTAGATTTTTGCATCTCAGTATCATAAAGTTCTTCACTAATTTAGGTTATTTGTTTTCTTTTTTCTTTTGCTTGCTTTGGGATTGGTTTGTTCTCTTTTTTCCTCTGGTTTCTTTAGGTTGAAAGTTAGACTGTTAATTTCAGATCTTTCTAACTTTTTGTTGTTTTGGTTATTAATTGTGAATAGTTTGTAAATGTTTTCTCCCATTCTGTGGGTTGCCTTTTCACTTCGGTGATTGTTTCCTTTGCTGTGCAGAAGTTTTTTAATGGGATGTGATCCTATTAGTTTTGGGTGTCTGTTCTTTTGGTGTATTACTCAATAAATCTTTCCCCAGTCTAATGTCATGGAGAGTTTCACCAATTTTTTGGAACAGTTTCATAGTTTGAGGTCTTAGATTTAAGTGTTTAATTCATTTTGATTTTATTTTTGTATATGGCAAGAGATAGGGGCCTAACTTCATTCTTCTGTATATGGATATCCAGTTTCCCCAGCACCACTTATTGAAGAGACTGTCTTTTCTCCAGTGTATGTTCTTGGCACCTTTGTTGAAAATGAGTTCACTGTAAGTGTGTGGATTTATTTCTGGGTTCTCTATTCTGTTCCGCTGGCCTATATGTCTTTTTTTTTATGCCAGTACTATGTCATTTTGGTTACTGTGTAGTATAACGTGAAGTCAGGTAATGTGATTCTTCCAGTTTTGTTCTTGTTTGCTTAGAATAGTTTTGGCTATTTTGGGTCTTTGTAGCTCGATATAAATTTTAGAATTTTTTTTCTATTTCTGTGAAGAATGTTATTGATATTTTAACGGGCATTGCATTGAGTCTCTAGATTGCTTTGGGGAGTATAGACATTATAACAACATTGAATCTTCCAATCCCATGCACATGAAATATCTTTCCATTTTTTGTTATCCTCTTCAATTTCTTACATCTATGTTTTATAGTTTTAATAGTTTTTATTGTAGAGATCTATTACTTCTTTAATTCCTGGGTACTTTATTTTATTTTGTAGCTTTTGTAAATGGGATTATTTTCTTGATTTTCATTTCAAATTGTTCACTGTTGGCATGTAGAAATGCTACTGATTTTTGTTTGCTCATTTTGTATCCTGTAACTTTACATTTGTTTATCACTTCTAAGAGTTTTTTTTTGCTTGGAGTCCTTTGGTTTTTCCAAATATGAGATTATATCATCTGCAAACAAGGATAATTTTACTTCTTCCTTTCCAATTTGGATGCCCTCTATTTCTTTCTCTTGTCTCTTTGCTGTAGCTGGGGCTTCCAATACTACGTCGAATAATAGTGGTGAGAAAGCGAGTACCTTTGTTGTTTTACAGAACTCAAAGGTTTTTAGTTTTTCCCTATTCAGTATGATACTAGTGGCTGGGCACAGTGGCTCATGCCTGTAATCCCAGCACTTTGGGAGGCCAAGGTGGGCGGATCACAAGGTCAGGAGATCGAGACCATCCTGGCTAACATGGTGAAACCCCATCTCTACTGAAAAAAAAAAAATACAAAAAATTAGCCAGGCGTGGTGGCAGGCGCCTGTAGTCCCAGCTACTTGGGAGGCTGAGGCAGGAGAATGGTGTGAACCCAGGAGGCAGAGCTTGCAGTGAGCCGAGATCGCGCCACTGCACTCCAGCCTGGGTGACAGAGCGAGAGTCTGTCTCAAAAAAATAAATAAATAAATAAACAAAAATAAAAAATAAAGATACTAGCTACGAGACTATTATATATGGGATTTACTATGTTGAGGTATGTTCCTGCTATAGCTAGTTTTTTACAGTTTTTATCATGAAGGAAGTTAAACTTTATCAGGTGATTTTTCACCATCAATTGAAATGAACATATGGTTTTTCTTCTTCATTCTGTTGATATGATTTATCACATTGATTGATTTGCATATGTCATACAATCCTTGAATCCCTGGGATAAATCCCACTTGGTCATGATGGCTAATCTTTTTAATGTGTTGTTGAATTCAATTTGCTCACGTTTTGTTGAGGATTTTTGCATCAATATTCATAGGTGATATTGATCTGTAGTTTTTGTTTTTTTTTTATGTATGTCTTTGGTTTTGGTATCAGGGTAATACTGGCCTTGTGAAATGAGTTTGGCAGTATTCTTCCCTCCTCTATCTTTCAGAATAGTTTTAGTAGAATTGATATTAATTTTTCTTTAAATGTCTGGTAAAATTCAGCAGTGAAGTCATAGGATCTTGAGCTTTTGTGCTGGTAGAATTTTTATTATGGCTTTGATCTCATTGCTTGTTATTGGTCTGCTTAGGTTTTGAATTTCTTCATGGTTCAATCTTGGTAGGTTGTAAATGTTTAGGAATTTATTCATTTCTTCTAGACTTTCTAGTTTATTAGCATATAATTGCTCATAATAGCCACTGATGAGTCTTTGAATTTCTGCAGTATCACTTGCAATGTCTCCTTTTCCATCTCTGATTTTGGTCTTCTCTCTTATTTTCTTGGTTAATCTGGCTTAAATTTGTCAGTTTTATCTTTTAAAAAACAACTTTTTGTTTTATTGATATTTTGTATTGTTTTATTCATTTCAATTTATTTTGGCTCTGATCTTTAGTATTTCTTTTCTTCCACTAATTTTGGGTTTAGATTGCTGTTACCTTTCTAGTTCTTTAAAATGCATTGTTAGGTTGTTTATTTGAAGTTTTCCCTCCTTTTTGTTGTAGGCACTTATAGCTCTAAACTTTTCTCTTTGTATTGCTTTCATTGTGTCCCATAGGTTTTGGTATATCATGTTTTTATTATCATTTATTTCAAGAATTTTTTCAATTTCCTTTTTAATTTCTCCATTGACCCACTGGTCATTCAGGAGTATATTGTTTCATTTCCATGTGTTTGTTTAGTTTCCAAAATGCCTCATTATTGATTTCTTATTTTATTCTGTTGTGGTTAGAGAAGATGCTTGCTATTATTTCAGTTTTTTAAAATGTTTTGAGACTTGTTTTTTGACCTAACATGTGGTCTACCTTTGAGAATGATCCGTGTGCTGAGGAAAAGAATGTGTATTCTTCAGCCATTGGATGAAATGTTAGTAAGTATCTTTTAGGTCTGTTTGGTCTGTAGTGCAGATTATGTCTGATGTTTCTTTGTTAATTTTGTGTCTCGATAATCTTTCCATGCTGACAGTGGAGTGTTAAAGTCTCCAGCTATTCTTGCTATGGTCTCTACTTCTTTTTTTAGTTCTAATAGTATTTGCTTTATATTTCTGGGTGCTCCAGTATTGTGTGCATATATGTTTACAGGTGTTATATCCTCTTGCTGGATCGATCCTTTTATCATTCTATAATGATCTTGTTTGTTTCTTTTTATAGTTTTTGTCTTGAAATCTATTTTGTCTGATGTAAGTATAGCTACTCTTGCTCTTTTCTGGTTTCCATTTTCATGGAATATCTGTTTCCATCCCTTTATTTTCAGTCTTTGTGTGTCTTTGTAGGTGAAATGTCTTTCTTGTAGGCAACAGATCATTGGGTCTTGCTTTTTAAATCCATTTAGCCATTCCGTGTCTTTTGATTAGAGAGTTCATTTACATTCAATGTTATGTAAAGTAAGTACTTACCCCTGCCATTTTGTTATTTGTTTTCTGGTTGTTTTGTAGTCTCTCTTCCTTCTTTCCTTCCTGTCTTCCTTTTAATGAAGGTGATTTTCTCAAATGTTATGATTTAATTTCCTTTTTATTTTATTTTATTTTATTTTATTTTTTGAGCTGGAGTCTCACTCTGTCACCCAGGCTGGAGTGTAGTGGCATGATCTCAGCTCACTGCAACCTGTGCCTCCCAGGTTCAAACAATTCTCCTGTCTCAGCCTCCCAAGTAGCTGGAATTTCAGGTATGCACCTTAATTAATACAAATTAATACAAATGCACTTAATACTTCTTGCAAATACAAATACTTCTTGCAAATACAAATGCACCATGCTTGGCGAATTTTTGTATTTTCAATAGAGATGGGGTTTGCCATATTGGCCAGGCTGGTCTCAAACTCCTGACCTCAGGTGATCTGCCCACCTTGACCTCCCAAAGTGCTGGGATTGCAGGTGTGAGCCACAACACCTGGCCTGCTTTGTGTGTGTGTGTGTGTATCTGTTGTATGTTTTTGAGTTGAGGTTACCATGAAAATTGCTAATACTATCTTATAACACATTATTTTAGCCTGATTACAACTTAATACTTCTTGCAAATACAAATGAATTAACTAACAAGCAAAAAGGAAACTCATAAAAACTCTATGTTTTAACTTCATTTCCCTGCTTTTTAACCTTTGTTGTTTCTCTTTATGTGTTATTGTACTACGTCGTGAAAAGTTGTTGTCATTATTATTTTGATTGGTTCATCTTTTATTCTTTCTACTTAAGATGAGTAATTTACAAACCACAGTAACAGTGTTATAATATTCTGTGTTGTTCTGTGTACTTACTATTACCAGTGAGTTTTGTACCTTCAGATGATGCTTTATTGCTTATTAACATCCTTTTCTTTCTGATTGAAGTACTCCCTTTAGCATTTCTTATAGGACATGTCTGGTATTGATGAAATCACTCAGCTTTTCTTTGTCTTGGAAAGTCTTTATTCCTCCTTCATGTTTGAAGAATATTTTCACCAGCTATACTATTTAAGCCTATTTTTTTTCCCTTCGACACTTCAAATATGCCATGCCACTGTCTCCTGGTCTGCAATGTTCCCACTGAAAAGTCTACTGGAAGATGTATTGGAGTTCCATTGTATGGTGTTTCTTTTCTCTTGCTGCTTTTAAGATCCTTTCTTTATCCTTGAAATTTGAGAGTTTGATTATTAAATGGCTTGATGTAGTCTTCCTTGGGTTAAATCTGCTTGGTCTTCTATAACTTTTGTGGACTTGGATATTGATATCTTTCTCTAGGTTTGGGAAGTTCTGTTATTATCCCTTTGAATAAACATTCTACTCCTTTCTGTTTCTCTACTTCCTCTGTAAGGCCAATAACTCTTAGATTTACCCTTTTCATGGTATTTTTTAAATCCTGCAGGGATAACTTTAGGTTTCTAAAAAACTTGCAGAGATAGTGTAGAATGTTCCCATAGACCCCTGAGTGAGTTTCACTTTCCCCTAATGTTATTGTCTTACATTACCGCAAGATGATACATCTTACATTTGTCAAAACTAGGCATGCTATACTGGTATGTTACTGTTAACTATGCTGAAAACGTCATTCAGCTTTCACGCATTTTTCCCATGAATGTCTATCTTCTGTTGTAGAATCATATCCAGGCCCCCACATTGCATTTGGTCATTACATGTCCTTCATCTCCAAATTATGACCATCTTATTTTTTATTAAACATCTCAAGTAATGATAGACTCAGTATCTATACTTCTGGAAAACCAAAAATTTTTTAAAGTTTTTTTTGCATTATTTCTTCCACCAAAATGACATTAAAAATTGGTCACTAGAAAACATAAGAGAGTCATTTTAGTATTTTCTGTATAAAACATAACTCAACCATTATTTCATATATTCAAACTCATCCATTATTTCATATAAACCATAACTGACCATTATTTCATAACTGTCAGTTTAAAACAGGAAATACAATTAAAGATATGTAAGAATGCAAAATATGAGAAAAACAATCCCTATTTTTATTATATAGTGTTTTGTTTTTGGTGACAGGTTTACTGAACTAAAGATTCTCCCTTTGCCTTAGAAGCTAAGCTACTGTCACCTAACTTTTACCAATTTAAAAATTTTAAAGATAGGTGAAAATAACAGTATATAAGAAATACACAATATTAAAAATAAAAAATAAAAACCTATTACCTCTTGGATTTTTGTTTTTGTTTTTGAAAAATCATTTCAAAATTTTATGCATGCTGCCTGCTATATTATAAAGTTCACATTAATTCAGCTGTATCCTGATATCATTCTGCTGTGTTCTATTCATGTTATCATGAGCCTCTATCTCTCTCTCTTATTTTATGTGCTTATTCACTTATTTCATCTTGGGGTTGTATCTTGGTTTCTATTAACTTTATTCTTTTATTAAATGTCATTTCAGTTTTTTAAAAATTTAATACTGGCTAGACTTGGTGAACATAAATATAATTTCAGTGGTCATTAAAAGATAAACACAAGTTGAGGTAGAAAAGAAGTATAGGAAACAATTGAAGAAACATTAAAAATACATTGATATTTTTGGGTACAAAAGTGTGTGGGTGTTTTAGGGACAGAGAAAAGCTTTGGGGAAAATGGTCTTTATAATCAACCAATTAATAATAACCTCATTCTTTATTCAAAATAGTTACAAAGTTAAAATCCTTAAAAGAAAATAGATATGATATACCTATACTCTGACAATAATATTTTATAGATATTGTTGATAAAATATCTAAGCCTATATAGTTTGCTAAATTTTCAAGAACCTATTACATTTGTTTTATTTAATAAACCTGGAAGTTTATTATTAAAATGCCAAAAACTAAAATTGTTAATAATTACCTATCTTTGGTGGTTTGCCCCATACTTTTAGGGATAGCTGTATATCAGTTGCTCAATTAATATTAAATGATGAGAAATGTAAGCCTATACAACTCTTAAAAAGACTGGAAGCAACACATTACTGTAAATATATTATGTACTAATTTTTAGAATCCATTTGACACTTGTTGTGGTTCATATACAAATGTTATTAAATGCATTCTGGTTAAATGATACATTTGGAACTGGGGAATTTGAGGTAAAACATACATACAGATGTACAGCAGCCAAGCAGAGTAACTAATGCCTGTGAACCTGGAAGATCATAGTCCATGGGCGTGCTTAAAAACTGTTTACCTTTAAAAGAAAGTTCAATTGCCTGGAGAATTTCCAAGATGCATTGTCTGTCATAACTTTATTAAGTTAGAAACCTACTCCCCGAAAGCAATCAGTTGGTTCCTAGTAGAGAAACAGAATAAGCCAAAGGCAAACCTACAAGAGAAGTAACTGGAGAATCTAGTTTTGTTACTACCATTTAGAAGGGGATAAGATAGTTTTGCTTTAGGGCAATGAGAGATGCATTCTCAAACCATAAAGAATTCAAATGGTGTAGCTGAAATAGAGATGAATTCCAACTGTTATTACTGCTCATTTCTAAGAAGGATTTTAAAGCACTAGAGCATTGGGTGCACAGATTAATGTGGTTGACGCTTTAGATGTGCAGATTAATGAGGTTGATATGAAAAAAAATAACACCAAAGCCTGCTTTTGTTACTACTACCTACTTCTAGGATTAAATAGGACATAGGGCTGCTCATTGAATTAAGTAATTTTTAAAAATGCTTTGACAGCTGTGGCTACAACTAGTGGAAGAGATTATTTTGACTTTGATGCTTTAAAAGGGCTTCGTTAAAATCCATTCAACAGTTTAAGGCCTTCTATTTCTGCTTCTGTCTTAATTTTTATTATTTAAATAAACAGTCTCTTTCTTCAGGTAATTTGAAGAGAAGACAAGAAAGAAGTGGAAAAATACTATTTTCAGATCAGTCAACCCATACTGCCCATACTGTATGTAGTTACATTTACTGTAATTCATCAAGACATCTCAATATATTTAGGATGTTCATTAAAAATACAGACCAACATTTGTGCACATTTTAACAGTTATCTATTTTTATTATATGTATAACAGTTGTGGGTTTTCCTCCATTCTATAAAAAGTGTATAAACCACACAAGGCAGAATATGGATATTTATTTTCATATTTTTCTAGATTTAAAATCTTTATTAACCATTTTCTAATCTCATGAGTTGTTGAGATGGCCATATAGATGTAGATATAAAACAGGAAAACATATTTGTAAATATATATATATGGATGAGAAAATGGTTAACCAGTTGCCATAAAGTTTCTGGCAGCTGCTGTAACCAGTTTAGCAGTTGCCATAAATTTTATGAACAGTTAATGGATCTAGAGAGAGAGAGAGAAGAAGTTTTATGGCAACTGCTAAAGCTCAGGTTTGAGTTAATTCATTAAATGTTCATAAAATTTATTATTTTATTTATGACGTGTCTGTCACAGAGTGTGAGTAGGAAAGGTGATACTGACACCACTGGAAACTTTCTGTGGGGTAATCTTGAATGTCATATGATCCTCCTCGGCTTTCCTCTGACACAGTGTCTTTGAGGGTCAGTAATACATATCAGTAAGTACCTCCTGGTCTGAAAGGAGCGATAAAACCAGCAGGTCAGCACATCCTCACTATATTCCTGACCAAGTTTGTCCTCAAGCTGGTGAAATCCCAAGGCATAGACACAGGTATTATCAGCCAGTGTGAGTGTGCGATCCATGTCTCTATGTATTGTGCTGTTGAGGAAAGAGGAATAAAGCAGAATTTTGTATAGAAAAGCTATGTAGAAAGTTGGGAGACATTTGAATCATTGCAGGAAATAATTAACTTTAGGATCTATGTCAATATCTAATGTTAATTTTACACTAAAGGTAAAGGCAGAAATGGATCAGAATAAGAACGTGTCAAATATATTTACCATGTAGAATATGATTTTTAAAAATTCTCAGATGTTTGGGGAATATTTATTTTCTTTTAGATATTATGACTCTGGACTTCTTTTTTCTTACCACGAAGGATGCTACTTACCTGGTTAGCGACGAATTATCCAAATCTCAAATTCCCTATCCTGAATTTAGGTGTAATAGGACAAATTTGTATGGTTTTTCAATATAATATTTTTTATCAAAAAAATCCAGTTTTATATTTAAAATAGGTTTTCCTGTTATATATGTACACAGATATTAAATAGAAAAAAAAACTAAACAAAAACTAGCTAGCTGGCAAAATATATGACCTTAAGATAGGATTTACCTTATAACTTGGCATAGTGAAAGAGAATGTTTATTGAAAAATAAATTGTAGTACATTTGTATATTTAGTAATTATTTGATGATTGTTCAAATTGAGTTCCCTCAAATTACAAAGTAATTAATGGTGGAAATATTATGATATTTTAAGGGTCCAACAACCAAATCTACCTATAAAGAATGGTATTTTGGTTCTGCCTGTAGAGTTATTGAAAATATTTTTTGGGGAAAAATATTTTCTCTTAACTAAGTATCTCAGATTTTCTTAGTAATTTATTTTTCAGTAGTCATCCAAGAATGCTCCTAAATATTTTTAAATTATTTATTTTTTGTGTGTAATTCAGTTATGAAATAAATTTTATTCATTTACTTAAATACGTTTTTTTCATAGATTAGAAGTTGATATACATCCACAGGATAACATTTAGAAGAGGACTGTCATTCAATCCACAATCTTTACTGAACACTGACAATGAGCCCTGTAGTATGCTAAGTGATGGAGGAGAATTGAAGGGCAAATAAGCCCTTTATGAATGAGTCTATTTGAGAAGACCCATGTTAAATAAGATAAAACAAATTGTCTATGTATCTATTTAAGCAAAAGCTATAGAAATAAGATATAAGAAGAAATACAAAATTCTCCAATAATTATATGATTCTTAAATGACCAACTTTATGCTAACTAATTTTTATGCTTCTTTTTATTTTCTCCTGTGAATTTATTATCTATTTAAAAGAGATGATATCCATGCCTTACCAAACTGGTATCACATAGTTTTATATTGTAGGTATTTCACTTTAAACAAGAGTACTTTCCCATGATAAATAAGATTTTAAATATGAATCTTATAAGAAGCATGGTATTTTATTCTATGGAAAAAACTTAATTTACGAAAATATTTCTTATTGCTGAAATTAGGATATTTAGAAAATAAAGCTATAATCTCTTTAGCATATGAATTTTGTTTCAACTCTGCTTATTGCTTTAGTATAAAAAACTTTTGGTCAGGCACGGTGGCTTATGCCTGTAATCCCAACACTTTGGAAGGTTGAGGAGGGCGGATCATTAGGTCAAGAGATCGAGACCATCCTGGCCAACATGGTGAAACCCCGTCTCTACTAAAAATACAAAAATTAGTTGGGCCTGGTGGCGTGCGCCTGTAGTCCCAGCCACTCAGGAGGCTGAGGCAGGATAATCGCTCAAACCCAGGAAGCAGAGGTTGCAGTGAGCCGAGATCGCGCCACTACACTCCAGCCTGGCGACAGAGTCAGACTCTGTCTCAAACAACAACAACAACAAAATAACTTTTATGCCAGGCACAGTGGTTCATGCTTGTTGTAATCTCTTGGTGCTTTGGAAGGCCAAGGACGGAGGATTGCTTGAGGCCGGGAATTCAAAACCAGCCTGGGCAACAAAGTGAGACCCGCATCTGTACAAAAAATTTAAAAAAATTAGCTGGGCTTGGAGGTACATGCCTGTAGTCCTAGCTACTTAGAAGGCTGGGAGAATTGCTTGAGCCTAGGAGGTCCAGACTGCAATGAGCTGTGATTGCACCACTGCACTACAGCCTGGGCAATAGACCAAGATCCGGTCTCTCTTTTATATATATATATATATGTGTATATATATATGTATGTGTATATATATATATATGAAAAACCAAAAAAACTTTCAAAGGAGTTATAGTTGAAAGAATATTAACATCCTTAAGTCTGTTGACACATATTACGTATTGCTTTCCAGAATCATTGGTACAAATTACACTACCACCAGTGATGTAAAATTAAAGTGAAATATGTACATCATGTCAAGTATTACTGTTATTAATTATTATAAAATTTGTGAAATGTGATAATTAGGAAATATTTTGTAATTTGAATAATTTATGGTTCTTTCTATTAGTGAGAAGGTACCATTTTGTGCGTGATTGTAATTTGTCGTCTTTATTTCTTCTTCTGTAAGTTTTCTGCTCATTCATTTCACCTAATTTTCTCCTGTGGTATATTTCCTTTTTTCATTTTTATTTTCAAAGAACATCAAACAGTTTGAGTACATATATATAACACTAATTAAAATGCCGTATAATGCATGTGTGTAAAACAAGATACCCACTAAGTAGTATAATAATAAACATAGGAAGAAATGTTTTGAAATATTAAAAGTCATTATTCTTGTGTTATAGAATTACGAGGGATCTACAATATTTTTTTAAAATTTCAGATATGCATTTCATAATTGTAAAATTGGAAAAATTCAACAGTATTCTATAAATAATTGCTGATTGTTTTTGTTAAATATCTTTTTTTGGTTGCCATTTAACATGATACTATCCATTATTGACTTTAAAATTTCCTTTTATTGGAAAGGTTTGATATCTTTATATCTTCTGTAATGTTTGCGACCATTAACATTTTATTTTATTTTTTTAACAGTATGAGTTGTTTTATTCAAATATATACGTATATATACGTGTGTTTATTTTGTGTGTGTATATATATATATACACACACACAATACATTTCACAAAACAAAAGAGAATGCAAACAGATTTGTGTTCTAAAACCACAAGGCAGCAGTGAAAAGTGTAGGAAAAAATCTTGCAGTAAACATAAAAGTGACTACAACTTGATTAAAAAAATGTACAGAGGTGAATGAAGAATGAAAGGACAAGGGGGAAAGAACTGGCTTGGCTGTGGGAGAGGAGTTAGGGCCAAGTTATTAAGTATTTAAGGAATAAAAAGGCCCAAGGTTATTTGGAATTCTTGTGAACAATTCTTATAAAACCTTTGAATTTCTGTTGGATTCCAGGCCTACTTTATGAAATGCCTACAGTCTAAATGCATTGGTATTTAATGCTACTCTTCAGATCTAACTATTCCAAACAAAAATTCATCATCATGCATCCCAACTTTTTGTCCCTTGACTTTCCAGAGTCTGTTTTATGAGCTGCCTTCCCTATTATCAGCATGTAAACTGGGGAAAAAAGTTTCTCTGAAATCCCTGGATGATATTACTTTCTGGCAATTTCTAACTTCTGTTAAAGATGGACATGTCATCTCTTTTCAACTAAATGTTACATTTGTTTTTCTAATTTGTTATTCTTTAATCTAAAAATCTAAAGAGGCAAGAAATCTCTCTCCAAAACTCTTTCTTGAGAAGACTTTTCATGACACCTTTCTGAACTAACCTATTAAATCTAATCACTGACAAATTATTTGACAAAATGATTTGATCAATTTAGCTATTGAATATTCTATCCCCTTATGTGGTAATTTAAACTCAAAAGTTTTACCAGAACACCATTTACTGTCTTAAGACTGGAAGTATAACAAAAAGGGTACAAGGAGAGTGATAAAAGTGAAGTAAAAATTAGACTGCTTTGGAAACTCATGGACAGAAACCCATGGAAAAGTTCCTCTTCTGCCACCGTAGGGGTGCAGGTTACTCTGGTGAGTTGGGGCATGAACTGTGAGGTCTTCCACCTGATTCTTTGTTTTCATGAACCTGGGCAGGGAGCACATATCATCTCTCACCATCATCCAGGGCTCATTCCCTTGCTTTAAAGGGGACATCATTTGTGGCTTATAAGTCCAGTTTCCCAAAGACACAAATATCACATTTATCCAGCATCAAATCCTTATGGAGTATCTCTGTTAAGGGCTGAGATGATCCCACTCATCTGGAGAGAAAACCATGACCATATTTTCAAATTTCGCTGCCTCCTGTGATGGCACTCTTAGTAATGAAAGAGCCATTTTTCTTCTCCTCCTCCTTCTGTTCTCAGGGAAAGGGTTAAAAATCTCAGGAAGATTTTGAAAGAGAATCATAATATTCCATTTTAGATTTTAGGTTTAAGCATCTTAATTCTTTTCTCTCCCTCATCAATATCAACAGCAGTCATTGGGTGTGACAGTAATTTATTCAAATATCTAGAAATTGCTGACTGGAGAATGATAGACATTTTCTAAAGAAGGTCTTTGTCTTTATCTTTATTGGTGTGGTAAAGGTAAAATATTTTCTGGTAATGTGCCTGAGATAGATTGAAAACTAGGTAGGATTTTTTGAATATGAAATATAATTATAATATCAATATAACTTCATTTTTTATTTTTTAAACATCAGAATTTTTCATATAATTAGGACACATCATAATTAACAGTCAAGTTTAGTTTATATTTAACATATTTTGAGAAAGAGTAGCATTCTAATACTCTATAAAAATGTATATACATGTATGTATATACGTGTTTATGTGTATATAAATAAATATAATTTTATTTGTGTATTTCAGATAAAAGCAGCATCATTTCAAGAACTTGGACTGATATAAATAATACACACAAAGTCCAGGGGTAGGGCTGCCTGTAAACATGTTGCAATAAGATTTTCAGGAACCTAAGTTCTTCCCATAATTGTGATATGGTTGTCACGGTTCCGGGCATCACAGCCTGCAAAGAATCTCCAGAGCAGAAAGGGGATCATCTTTTCTTTTGTCTTTTTTCTTTAAAGAAAGAAATGATTTCCTAGAAGTCTCCTGCAGACTTCCTCTGTGTCTCATTGGTAAGAACTGGGCCCCATTCTAATTCCTTAATCAAATCAAGGTGAATTAGATGAATCTGGAAGAGAATGCAATGGATGCTGAAGAATCAGTAAATATGGAAACTACAATAACTCAAATCTATTTAGGTATAAGGAAAGACTAATTTTTTCTAGATAATTTATTTTCCCAGCTCCATTAATTGAATGATGCTTCGTTCTAAGTGCTGATTTGATGACAAATTTATACCTTTTAAAACTGCATACATTATTTAATCACAGAATATAGTTGTAGACATAGTATGTATTATGTTTATTTTTTATTTATTTAAATATTTTTTAGAGACAGGATCTCACTCTGTCACTAAGGCTGGAGTGCACTGGCACAATCATGGCTCACTGCAGCCTGAAACGTCTAGGCTCGAGTGACTCTCCTGCCTCAGCCTCCTGAGCGGCCAGTACTACAAGCTCACACCACTACACCAGGCTATGTGCTATGGAACACATACTTAAAAGGATGAGAAAGTTGGATCTGAAAATAAAAATACAAACACCTTTGGCAGTATGAAATGTTTTACAGACTGAAAGTCAACTTTACTCCTCTGGGTTTTGTTTTAGTATAACATTAACATAAAATTGTAGACTCAAAGGTTATTCTTGAGATGGTTTAGTTTAATGTCTCATTACTTACATGAGGAAACTAGAGAAGTTATTTTCTTAAGGCCATACAATTAATTTGTGGCATACCAAGGATTAGAACTGCTTCCTAGATTCAAGTTTAAGGTTCTTTCAGAAAATCTTGAGCTCACTTTGTTTTGTGGAAGGTTGAATATCAAAAGATTATGACTTTTAGATTGCTCACACTTTCCTAAAATAGCTAGCTTTTACTATACACTTCAGGTTTCAGCGTGGACTTTGTCATCACAGTCTAAATACTCATTCGTGGCTTGCTATTGAGAACATATTCATCTCTTTCCTTACACTATTAGTTAACTTAGAAAAGGAAATATTTTCATTGATTCAGATTCTTTTTCTTATTTATTTATGGTTTCTGAGGGAGAGAGATTATTTTATGGTTTTGCAGAAGTGTTATTTATATAAATGTAGGTATTAAGTGGAGGTGAAGAAGGATATATTTGGATATAGGTATGTACATGTGTACACATATATGGATTTGAACTAAAGACTATCACTAGCTATTTGACCTTGGGGAGTATCAAATATTATATGCTTTGAGGCTCAGTTTTCCTCATCTATAAATTGAAAAAAAAAATCATCACTCTGCAGAGTAGTTAGAAATACAAGTGATTCCCAGCTTTGTTAATGTTATTTCTTTAAACTTCCTTTCCTTAAATCCCATGATTTGTTCATTTTTCCAATTCTCTAAGATTCATGAGATCCAGTTAAATGGATAAGATCAAGAAGTGATGGGGTGTGGTATAAGATAATCTGGCAGATTGCAGCCTGTGTTGAATTAGAACGTGTATCCTTGCTAAAGGTGACTCAATTCAGTATCATAATATGGTTATCACTTGGGACTAATACAGGCACTAAATGTTCACATGCAATTTTCGAGAGAAGATATACATCTGGATATTTGTGTGTAAAACATTAATTTCTAACTTTTGGCAAGCAATTAAATTACCTAAAAGACAGCCTAAAAGTCTAATATAACATGTCTGTACACTGTCACAAACTATTATTTAGCTATGTAGGATCTCTGTTCTAAAACATCACAAAGAGAAGTCTACAAAATCATATTTTCTGATATTCCCTGAGAAATGGTTACTTTAATTCACTTTTTCTTGACTATCATGCTTATTACTTATTGAGGTCTCTCCATTCCTTCATGATGAATGTTTCCATTTCAACTGAAGAATTGTGCTGTTCGAAAGGATTCTTGCTGTGTTCTTTCACTGCAGCCCTCGGAAATGAGTGAGGGGAGAGTGACATACACAGAGATAAAATTCCCCTTTTCAAAATGAAAGAACGGAAGAGTTCAGCTCACAAAAGTAAAGGTAAACTTTTTTGTTTATTTTCTTGTTTTCTGAAAATATATTGTCAAGTAAGAAAAAAATGAAATCATAATTATGTTCATATATATTTGATATTGCATGTCTCCTTTATTTTATTATTATTATACTTTAAGTTTTAGGGTACATGTGCACAATGTGCAGATTAGTTACATATGTATACTTGTGCCATGCTGGTGTGCTGCACCCATTAACTCGTCATTTAGCATTAGGTATATCTCCTAATGCTATCCCTCCCCCCTCCCCCCACCCCACAACAGTCCCCAGAGTGTGATGTTCCCCTTCCTGTGTCCATGTGTTCTCATTGTTCAGTTCCCACGTATGAGTGAGAACATGTGGTGTTTGGTTTTTTGTCCTTGCGATAGTTTACTGAGAATGATGATTTCCAATTTCATCCATGTCCCTACAAAGGACATGAACTCATCATTTTTTATGGCTGCATAGTATTCCATGGTGTATATGTGCCACATTTTCTTAATCCAGTCTATCATTGTTGGACATTTGGGTTGGTTCCAAGTCTTTGCTATTGTGAATAGTGCTGCAATAAACATACATGTGCATGTGTCTTTATAGCAGCATGATTTATAGTCCTTTGGGTATATACCCAGTAATGGGATGGCTGGGTCAAATGGTATTTCTAGTTCTAGATCCCTGAGGAATCGCCACACTGACTTCCACAGTGGTTGAACTAGTTTACAGTCCCACCAACAGTGTAAAAGTATTCCTATTTCTCCACATCCTCTTCAGCACCTGTTGTTTCCTGACTTTTTAATGATTGCCATTCTAACTGGTGTGAGATGGTATCTCATTGTGGTTTTGATTTGCATTTCTCTGATGGCCAGTGATGGTGAGCATTTTTTCATGTTTTTTGGCTGCATAAATCTCTTCTTTTGAGAAGTGTCTGTTCATGTCCTTCACCCACTTTTTGATGGAGTTGTTTGTTTTATTCTTGTAAATTTGTCTTGAGTTCATTGTAGATTCTGAATATTAGCCCTTTGTCAGATGAGTAGGTTGTGAAAATTTTCTCCCATTTTGTAGGTTGCCTGTTCACTCTGATGGTAGTTTCTTTTGCTGTGCAGAAGCTCTTGAGTTTAATTGGATCCCATTTGTCAATTTTGGCTTTTGTTGCCATTGCTTTTGGTGTTTTAGACATGAAGTCCTTGCCCATGCCTATGTCCTGAATGGTAATGCCTAGGTTTTCTTCTAGGGTTTTTATGGTTTTAGGTCTAACATTTAAGTCTTTAATCCATCTTGAATTAATTTTTGTATACGGTGTAAGGAAGGGATCCAGTTTCAGCTTTCTACATATGGGTAGCCAGTTTTCCCAGCACCATTTATTAAATAGGGAATCCTTTCCCCATTGCTTGTTTTTCTCAGGTTTGTCAAAGATCAGATAGTTGTAGATAAGTGGCGTTATTTCTGGGGGCTCTATTCTGTTCCATTGATCTATATCTCTGTTTTGGTACCAGTACCATGCTGTTGTGGTTACTGTAGCCTTGTAGTATAGTTGGAAGTCAGGTAGTGTGATGCCTCCAGCTTTGTTCTTTTGGCTTAGGATTGACTTGGCAGTGAGGGCTCTTTTTTGGTTCCATATGAACTTTAAAGTAGTTTTTTCCAATTCTGTGAAGAAAGTCATTGGTAGCTTGATGGGGATGGCATTGACTCTATAAATTACCTTGGGCAGTGTGGCCATTTTCACGATATTGATTCTTCCTACCCATGAGCATGGAATGTTCTTCCATTTCTTCGTATCCTCTTTTATTTCATTGAGCAGTGGTTTGTAGTTCTGCTTGAAGAGGTCCTTCACATCCCTTGTAACTTGTATTCCTAGGTATTTTATTCTCTTTGAAGCAATTGTGAATGGGAGTTCACTCATGATTTGGCTCTCTGTTTGTCTGTTATTGGTGTATAAGAATGCTTGTGATTTTTCTACATTGATTTTGTATCCTGAGACTTTGCTGAAGTTGCTTATCAGCTTAAGGAGATTTTGGGCTGAGAAATATTAACTTTAAATGTAAATGGACTAAATGCTCCAATTAAAAGACACAGACTGGCAAATTGGATAAAGAGTCAAGACCCATCAGTGTGCTGTATTCAGGAAACCCATCTCATGTGCAGAGACACACATAGGCTCAAAATAAAAGGATGGAGGAAGATCTACCAAGCAAATGGAAAACAAAAAAAGGCAGGGGTTGCAATCCTAGTCTCTGATAAAACAGACTTTAAACCAACAAAGATCAAAAGAGACAAAGAAGGCCATTACATAATGGTAAAGGGATCAATTCAACAAGAAGAGCTAACTATCCTAAATATATATGCACCCAATACAGGAGCACCCAGATTCATAAAGCAAGTCCTCAGTGACCTACAAAGAGACTTAGACTCCCACACAATAATAATGGGAGACTTTAACACCCCACTGTCAACATTAGACAGATCAACGAGACAGAAAGTTAACAAGGATACCCAGGAATTGAACTCAGCTCTGCATCAAGCAGACCTAATAGACATCTACAGAACTCTCCACCCCAAATCAACAGAATATACATTTTTTTCCGCACCACACCACACCTATTCCAAAATTGACCACATAGTTGGAAGTAAAGCTCTCCTCAGCAAATGTAAAAGAACAGAAATTATAACAAACTGTCTCTCAGACCACAGTGCAATCAAACTAGAACTCAAGATTAAGAAACTCTCTCAAAACTGCTCAACTACATGGAAACTGAACAACCTGCTCCTGAATGACTACTGGGTACATAATGAAATGAAGGCAGAAATAAAGATGCTCTTTGAAACCAACGAGAACAAAGACACAACATACCAGAATCTCTGGGACACATTCAAAGCAGTGTGTAGAGGGAAATTTATAGCACTAAATGCCCACAAGAGAAAGCAGGAAAGATCCAAAATTGACAGCCTAACATCACAATTAAAAGAACTAGAAAAGCAAGAGCAAACACATTCAAAAGCTAACAGAAGGCAAGAAATAACTGAAATCAGAGCAGAACTGAAGGAAATAGAGACACAAAAAACCCTTCAAAAAATTAATGAATCCAAGAGCTGGTTTTTTGAAAGGATCAACAAAATTGATAGACCATTAGCAAGACTAATAAAGAAGAAAAGATAGAAGAATCAAATAGACGCAATAAAAAATGATAAAGGGGACATCACCACCGATCCCACAGAAATACAAACTACCATCAGAGAATACTACAAACACCTCTACGCAAATAAACTAGAAAATCTAGAAGAAATGGATAAATTCCTCGACACATACACCCTCCCAAGACTAAACCAGGAAGAAGTTGAATCTCTGAATAGACCAATAACAGGCTCTGAAATTGTGGCAATAATCAATAGCTTACCAACCAAAAAGAGTCCAGGACCAGATGGATTCACAGCCGAATTCTACCAGAGGTACAAGGAGGAACTGGTACCATTCCTTCTGAAACTATTCCAATCAATAGAAAAAGAGGGAATCCTCCCTAACTCATTTTATGAGGCCAGCATCATCTTGATACCAAAGCCGGGCAGAGACACAACCAAAAAAGAGAATTTTAGACCAATATCCTTGATGAACATTGATGCAAAAAATCCCCAATAAAATACTGGCAAACCAAATCCAGCAGCACATCAAAAAGCTTATCCACCATGATCAAGTGGACTTCATCCCTGGGATGCAAGGCTGGTTCAATATATGCAAATCAATAAATGTAATCCAGCATATAAACAGAACCAAAGATAGAAACCACATGATTATCTCGATAGATGCAGAAAAGGCCTTCGACAAAATTCAACAACGCTTCATGCTAAAAACTCTCAATAAATTAGGTATTGATGGGATGTATCCCAAAATAATAAGAGCTATCTATGACAAACCCACAGCCAATATCATACTGAATGGGCAAAAACTGGAAGCATTCCCTTTGAAAACTGGCACAAGACAGGGATGCGCTCTCTCACCACTCCTATTCAACATAGTGTTGGAAGTTCTGGCCAGGGCAATTAGATAGGAGAAGGAAATAAAGGGTATTCAATTAGGAAAAGAGGAAGTCAAATTGTCCCTGTTTGCATGTCTCCTTCTTTACATATTGAGAGCTGTGTTTATGTGTAATATTTTATGAGATTTGTGATCAGTGTAAACAGTGATTTTAATCTTAAACTCTACAATAAATATTCATTTTGTTCTAATTCTGAGGGCTTTGTCATGCTCACTATATGTTCTGCCTTTTGATTTTGTACAGACTTTTTATGGCATACTGTTGCAGTAACCCTGGGAGTTGCTGGCTGGCAGTTGCAGGCTTATGATATATGCATGAGTATCAGCTACACATATTTCATATAAGAGCAATAAGACAGGATGAAAAATGAGATACTATAACTGCTGAACCTCTACGAAACCTTTGTAAACTGTAAAGTTCTAGAGACATGTTAGCAATCATAATGGTACTGATGATATTGATGAAAATGATTTTATTATGTTGTTATCATTTAGTTTTTGTTTATCATTTAGCCACAAAAAAGAGCATATAGCTGTGGTTACACAAAAATTTCACTGATACACTACACTTATCAGTGAAATTTTAAAAATAAAATTTTAAAATAATTTATTTTAATAAAATTTACAAATGTTAGTATATATATACTAACACCTATTTTACATATGTATACTAACACTTGTTTTATACTAAAAATAAGCTAATATGTATATACTAGTATAAATTAGTATGTATGTAGTATGTATATAATATACACACACACAGTGTACCCATATATACACACACACATATATATATACATGTAGTATACTAGTATAAGTTAGTATGTGTGTATACATATATTGTATATAAAATAACACTAACTTTTTTTGTGTGTAAAATGGGGTCCAGTGAATTGGGAGAATCTTTGATTATTACATTTTTATCTTACTGAAATACTGCTTAAATCACAAAGAGAATAAATTTGATGTCCTTTCTATACAAATAAAATGTTACTAGAGTTATAGAGTGAAGAACATGAATAAAGGACAGATTTGGGTATTATAACTGCAAACAATTTCTGGGTAATAAACTGAAATATACCAGTTTTGATATATTTCACATCAGTTTTTACAAAACTGTACTCTACACTTTCTTTCAATATCTTTATTCTGATTATTATTAATTATTTGGTTCATTCATTCAACAAACAACTTTGGGTATCTTCTATAGGTCAGGAACTATATATGGCACCGATGATGCAGAAATTTTTTAAAAAGTATCAGCTTTCAATGAGCTCAGTTGAAAGAAGATTTTTTTTAAGTGAAGCAGATTGAAATATAAAGTACTGCTAGTGCTGTAATCGTATCATGAAAGGATCAGATGAGTGTCATATAACATTTTGAGGTCGTAAAAGCTTCCCTGTAGGAGATCATAATTGATGTGAAGTAGAGGACAAGCAGGAATTGGGAGGCTGAAGGTAAACAAGACTCACGTAGATGGAGTGAAGAATATGAATAAAGGACAGATTTAGGTATTATAATTGCAAATAGTTCTTGGGTAATAAAAAATGTGGCTAGAAATTGATTTGGACAGGTATGAAGCTTCATGAGGGTCTTTTGCACTATGTTAAACATCTTTAGATTTCCCCTAAAGGCAAAGAAAATGATTAGACAATTTTAAGTGAAGGACCAATATGACCCATGTTACATGAGCAGATATGGATTTTAGAGAGGTCAATCTGAGTAGCCCAGAAAGTGGGTGGGGGGATATAAAGGAAATTGTTTTAGGAGTCAAGGTTAGTGACAATGACTGTCTAAACTGGCATCATGAAAGAAAGCAATGATGGATACGAAACCTATATGAGAAATATTTACAATGTAGAATTGCAGGAATCTGCATTGGATTCAGTGGTTGAGGGAGAGGAGGGAATCTGTAATTTCATATCATATCAGCCTTCACACCTTGATGGATATAATTCTATTAAATGTTATAGAAAACACAAGAAGAACATTAAACTATGTTTGTTTTGATAATGGTGATGATTTAGGTACTTTGTGGTATATCACTGGAGACAACCAGAAAGAATTGGTCTGTGTCTCCAGAGTGAGCTTTTAGTAACAGACATAGACCATTGGCATGTATATGGAAGGATTAAATGTCTGAGATCAAGAGAGATGCCTAGACTGGATGTATAAATTGTGGAATTATCAATTAATATAATAAGTATTTGAAAACATTGTAAGGAAAGGAGAGCCAGATGACAAAAAAAGCTTTGTAACATCAGGGAGTATTATATTATGTTAGAAGAGAAGGGGTCAGAATGATGATCTTTAGGATAAGTCAACATTTAGAAATAAAATATGAGTAAATAGCAAAAAAATATGATATTTTGATGAGACAAGTAGGAGGGAACCCAATATAGTAGAGTATCTTGGTGAGTAAGCTATGGTGAAAGTAGATTGCAATGGTTAAAACCTATTGGCCAATTAGGAAACAGAGACACTGAGTATAAAAAATTATTTTTTAAATTATGGCTAAGAAAAAAAATTTACCAAGCATTGAAAGTATGTAGAGCTACATGATTCTTCTTCTTCTTTTATTTATTTGTCTTTTTTGAGATGGAGTCTCGCTCTGTCACCCAGGCTGGAATGCCATGGGACTATCTCAGCTTACTACAACCTCCACCTCCCAGGTTCAAGTGATTCTCCTGTCTCAGCCTCCCAAGTAGTTGGGACTACAGGCATACGCCACCATGCCCAGCTAATTTTTGTATTTTTAGTAGAGATAGGGTTTCACCATGTTGGTCAGGCTGGTCTTGAACTCCTGACCTCAAATGATCCACCCACCTCGGCCTCCCAAATTGCTGGGATTACAGGCGTGAGCCACCACGCCCGGCCTTACATGATTCTTATATGTTATTAAAGGAAATATAAATTGGTACAACCACTTTGGGAAACAGTTTGATTTTATCTTCTAAAGCTGAACATGGCTCAGGAATTCTAACTACATATCCAAGAGAAATATTTGCATAAGTACAACAGTGCAAATTTACAGGAATATTTACAGCAGTGCTGTTAACAATTTGAAACATCTCAAAACTACCCAAATAACCATTAATGGGATAATGATTGCAAATCCTCCAACAAATACACAGGGACCCATCCATCTATCTCAGAAAAAAATTTCTCCTCCCACTGAACGAGTCTGGAACTCCCACCCCAGTGTTGATTTCAGCCCTAGTATAAACAAGCGAGAAGGTGAGGGATATGCCTGATAGCCACTATTTTTATGTGAAGTAGCAGAGAAGGGGCAGGATAATATTTACCTAAATTATCTACTTCACCTCCTTGATTCTCCCAGAGGAGCATGACAATATGAGGTGAAAATAAAAACCAAATTTTCTGTACAACATCATACAATTTTATAAAGTTAAAACATTAAAAACAAAAAATAATTTTAAGGAATAACAAAGCAATGAAGTATGTATAAAATAAAGGGAATTCATCACATAGGATTCGGTATGATAGTTACATTTTTGAATGAGGTAGGAGGACGGGAAGGAGTGAAATATACAAGTAGATAAATGTAATGGTTATGGTCCTAGCTATAGTTTTGGGTTACAACTAACAAAGTGAGTAACTAAATAAATAAACAAACAAAAGTTCTTGGAGCAATGATAGAAGTGTCTTATGAATGAAATATTTTCAATAATCCTATCGGGCACCTCAGGGTCTAAAAATTAAAAAGAGACAACTCTGTTTTAAAGAGCAGGAAAGAGAAATAATAGAAATCTGGGAAGCAGGAGTGGCTTGAGATTATTATATACAAGAGAAGAGAAACATTGGAGGGAAAATGTTAGAGGAAAAATTATAACAGAAGTGCAATAGCTAGAGATGATGATTCTTTAGGACATAACAGAGGGCGAAATCCACACTAGGGATGGAAATTTTGGAGTTTTTCAGTGGGAAGATAATTTTTTTTTCTGAGATAGATGGATGGGTACCAGTGTATTTGTTGGAGGACAAGCAAGAAGATGAGGGAATTTATGTCTGATGGTCACTATTTCTATGTCAAGTAGCAGATGAGGGCATTTTCTGAAAAGGAGAGTCAGGGAGGTCCAGTAGATAATTTAGAAAAATATTAAATAATAGAAATATCTGTTGAATTGAGAAAAAGGCGTGATACAATAAGTAGGTTGTATACTGTTGAGGGACTAAATGATTATAAAAACCATCAATTTGGAGCTGCATTAATCTGCATCTGTACAGTTTTGTGATTTTTTTGCCAGCTGGCCTTCAGATGCTTTTGTGAAGATGAGATGGTGACTGATAGAATGTTATAGAATGTTCCAGAGCTGACTGTTTTTAGATGACAAATATTCATTGCATAAAGACTATGGTGCAGAATTGTTAGATGTCCTGCCAAAATTATAAAGTGCTGCACTATGTGGACTTGGGTGGGCAATAAGGAAAGGAGAAGATAATTGATTAATTATAAGGAAATAGCAGTTTTTAGAAACCAGATGTCTTTCATATGTCTTTTAATATCAGGTCTAGAATATAGATATTGGAGTGGATTGCTGAATGGAGCAATAGCTACATTTGTTATAATTGGGAACATTAAGAGATTATGCAATTGATGTTGGTTTATTTTTACAAGTAGAATCGAATTTGAATGAACAATGGTGAATAGAGGCAGAATTGTAAATAAAAACTCATTTGTGTAGGAAATTTCTGATGAATTTTTTTTTAACAGAGCCATAGACTGTGCTTTACATTTTTTATTTTTGACTTTTTGGAAGAAATTGCTATTTCTTTCAAGGAATCTTAACTTTCCTTTTGCACATTAGAAGTAGCTGTATAAGCTCTTTCCTCATGTGCTTTCAATGAATCCACTATAAACTTAAACATAGAGACAAATCCCTTTAAATGCAAATATTAATCACAACCTGGAAATAATTGCTTGAAGATAGATGGAGTAAAAGCCAGCTAAATTCTTTAAATTTCCAGTTTATATCTTTTGTTTTATAAATAATTAGTTTTATATACTGAAAAATATAATTTATAAATGATTTTATTTACAAATTCATTTTATGATCTGATACTTCAAAATATTTTATGTTTTTCCCAGATTGTACTTCCACTTCATCAACATCATTCACTTTGTTCTTTAGAATTTCAGTAAATGCCAGGTGCGGTAGCTCATGCCTGTAATCCCAGCACTTGAAGAGGTTAATGCAGGTAGATCACTTGAGCCAAGGAGTTTGAGACCAGCCTGGGCAACATGGTGAAACCTCATCTATTCAATAAAAAAAATCAGTAAATGATGATAGTGAAATGATCCTTCATTAAACCCATTCATGATATTAACTTTATAATATAAAGTTTTGCAGAGCTCCTTTAAATGTAAAACACAAGATACAGAAGAGAAAAAGGAATAAAAAAACTTCTTTCTAGAGTTAAAGATCATTCTATTTTACCATCTAGTACAAATATGTAGTGAATACTTAAGCTGATAGCAAACAGATTTTTTTTTCCATAGAATTAAACCCTTCTGCACCATTTCAATAAAACTTTACATTGATCTTTGGCAGGACTTCTAATTTTGCTTTTTCTCATCAAATCTATTTTCTATATTATATTTAATTGAACACTTGATTTCACTAAAGAAGACCCTATTGTCATATTGATTTGAGTAATTTTACTTACTTGTGTAAGTAAATTTTACTTGTTTGTGAATAAGTTTACCCAATATAGAACTCTTAGTATTAATATAATTCCCATATATTCACTTTGGTAGATTTCTTCCTGCAGGAAGAACTTCTCCATATTGGTGCAGTTTGTTTATACTTGAGAAGTCAAGATTCCCCAGTGTAATCCTAACAGTGGCCTTGGGTCTGTCAGAGACCATCTGGCTCAACGGTATTTTTCCCTGAAGAATTTGGTAGAAGAGCTATGTCCAACATACAGACTTTCGGCACACAGGGGAATGCTATTTTCTGGTAATTCATTCTGAAGTGAGCAATGAAGTACGTAAAGTGTACATGTCTCTAAATGGTCTTGGGGATGGAGTGTGGGTGGTTGTTTTTGTTTTCAAGAAAAAGGCTGTGCCTCCTGTCAAGGAAAATTGTCCTGCAATGGAGAAAAGTGTTACTATTTTTCAAAAGAAGAGAAAACTTGGAATGAGATAAGAAGTCATGCCAAGATCTGGGTTCTAGTCTCATTAAGATTGATGACAAAGAGGAGCAGGTATGTTTATTTTATTAACCCTGAGTAAGTGCTTTATGAGAAATGTGTGTGTCCTGAGTTAGGATAATTGTTTGGGCTTTCCTCTCATCTTATTTGGCCCATTTGGTGGAGGTACCTTTAGTACTGGTGCACATTTACCTTTTACCTGCAGAGGAAGGGGAATAGGTATTAAAGAGACCTGGAAGCGCTATTACTTTTAAACAAGAATAGCCCTGATGTCCTTTCATTGTATGTGTTACATCTTCATATTTTAGTATACATCAGACTATTCAATATTTAGCCTATCAGTGCTAATGCAGGACAAAAGATAAACTGCCTTGGATGATATGAGTAGTCGAAAAGAGATGACTTACTGTATTAAGCTCTCTTCTTTCGCCATCAATATTTGAGAAAGATCAAATTTCTAAGGGAAGATGATCTCTTACTGTCATGTCCATGGAAAAAAATAGGATGAAAACAATGAAGAATGCAAATAACAATGAAAAATACACATTGTTCTTTATGTGCCCATAAAATCTACATGTGACTTTCATGCCTTAAATATAAATTTATTTATAATTAATTTACTAATAAATTAATATACTTCTCTTGGATGTATGCATGCATGATCAAAATTTTTTGGAAATTAATGGTGATGAGTGATATTTATCTGATTAAGATTTTTTATTGCTATCAAAATGAACCATAAATCTATATAATTATGAATACAGTGGTTCTTATTCAAATGATATTTCAAGTAATGTGGGAAAGGACAATTTATTTCATGAAAATTGGTTGTGCAATTTGGATAGTTATAGAGGCATAGTATACATTCCTCTTATACTATATACCAAATATACTAAAAAGCATAAAAATTGGATGAGAATTAGAAACTATAAAAATTTTTGAATAAAATATAATTGAAGTCACGACCTAAAAGTCTTTTTAAAGCTAAAATTATAGTAAATATTTAAAAAATTTGTGATGGTTTAAAATTAAAAATCTAACTCTGGCAAAAATTGACGATTTTTCAGAAGAAAGGTAAGATTGTTGGAAATATATTTGCAAGCTACCTGACAGACAGTAAGATAATACTCTTAATATTTAAGTGTGTCTATATATACCTCAGTTAAAAAAATGAAGACCTCAAGGTGGCATATAGATAGAGTGCTAGAAAAATACTGTGGAGGAATAAGCAGAATTAAAGAATAATATTCTAACAATGATAAGAATCTTGATAAAAATCTCACAGAATGCAATAGTTAATCTTTCTTTAAACATTTAACAGGACAAAATAACAATAGATATAGAGAAATAATAGAGCACTAAGTAGCAGACAGGCTGCCCACTGCAAGAATGCCACTTTCTAAAAGACAATTCATTTGCTCCTCAACACTCAACATAAAATGGAGAAACAAAGAAGATAAGTATTGTATTAATATTACCCTCACATAAATATTAGATTTTTTGAAGGAGGTCAGATTTTATCTGACTGTTCTCATGTGCTTTAACATATAAGAGATTTTAACAACTTTTCCAATAATTTATATACACATATGTACACACAACTTTTTATACTTAAATCCTGTATATGAAGAATTTTTTTTCTATGAGTCTATTGTTTCATAACTTTAAAAAGCAGAAAAATTTTAATTTGCCCTACACTAACAAAAGAAAAAATTTGATTATTCACATTTATTCCCTTAAGCTAATAAGGGAATATATTTTAAGTTATATATGGAGATTAATATTACTTTAGGTCAGCAGTAGAACCCAGGGATGTATAATCACAGTGCCGTCTTCAGGGCTGGTTAAAGTTTGAATTACTTTATCAGAAGAACATGATAGAAAATATATTTTCTTTTTTTTTTTTTTTGCTTTCTAACATCTTTTACTTCTTGACCTTTTGAAACATCCAAAAATTAGTAATATTATAATCTGTGTCACAATCATAATATAACAGTTAAGAAAAAACATAAAATGAAGGCCTGAAAAGATCTTTGTTACTCATCTAGAATTATTTGGTGTAACAGTATTTTCCAGTGGAGGAAGACTATTGGATTTCAGGCATAAAACAATGCAGAAAAAAATCTCAAGGCATCACAGGGAGAGGGAGATAACTTCTGACTCTGGTTTCCCGTGTTTCAGGCCAGGAAAAGCAAGGGGAGAAAATTATTTGTCCATAGGAACAAGTAATCATGCTCTAAAGGACAATTTCATTTGAACCCATTCATGCATCCTTTTCATGCAAAATTCGAACCCATTCTACTTTATCAGAAGAACATGATAGAAAATTTATTTTATTTTATTTTATTTTATTTTTTGCTTTCTAACATCTTTTACTTCTTGACCTTTTGAAACATCCAAAAATTAGTAATATTATAATCTGTGTCACAATCATAATATAACAGTTAAGAAAAAACATAAAATGAAGGCCTAGAAATATCTTTGTTACTCATCTAGAATTATTTGGTATAACAGTATTTTCCAACGGAGGAAGACTATTGGATTTCAGGCATAAAACAATGCAGAAAAAAATCTCAAGGCATCACAGGGAGAGGGAGATAACTTCTGACTCTGGTTTCCCGTGTTTCAGGCCAGGAAGAGCAAGGGGAGAAAATTATTTGTCCATGGGAACAAATACTCATGCTCTAAAGGACAATTTCATTCGAACCCATTCATGCATCCTTTTCATGCAATTGGAACCCATTCATTGCATCCTTTTCATGCAAAATTTCAAAGATAAAGCAACATAAAATATGGGGCCAAAGAAAAGGGAGAAGGTCTTCAAGAAGAATTTGTGCCTTTAAGTTTTTACTGGTACAACAGTCCTTCAGCCTGGAGGTACTCAAAGACGAATCATGAAAAAGAAAAAAAAACTTTATTTCAAACAGGTTCAGTGATACATGTGTGTGCTACAGCAAAGGCTGGTTGTGGCAAAGTTTCATTTCACACTGCATGATGTGGGCTAGGCAAGGTGGCTCACGCCTGTAATCCCAGCACTTTGTGAGGCCGAGGTGGGCTGATCACCCTGAGGTCAGGAGAGACCGGCCTGGCCAACATGCCGAAACCCCGTCTCTACTAATAATACAAAAATTAGCCAGGTGTGGTGGCACGCACCTGTAATCTCAGCTACTTGGGGGGCTGAGGCAGGAGAATCGCTTGAACCCAGGAGGCGGAGGTTGCAGATCATGCCACTACACTCCACCCTGGGTGACAGAGCCAGACTCAAAAACAAAATAAAACAAACAAAAAAACAAAACTGCATGATGTATAATTTTGACATTATGTGGGAATGCTTAACTTCTGCCAAAATGTAGATTCAATCCAACATTATGCCAATTTTTATATTAATTTTAGTCCCTAAGTTTTCATAACCAAAAAAAAAGAGAATAACCTTACAGTTACCTACTAAGGTAACGAACTGTGAAATCAATTCCCCAATATTGCTTTGAAAATAAACCCCTTGGTTGTTAAGAGAAATTCCAACTTCCAACTCCATCCGAATGTATTATTTAACCGGTATTCTTCAGTCATCATCTACTGTTGGGTTGATTGTCACTCCTCTTCTTATCTGACCCCAACCAATTAAACGCCAGTGTTTTTCAACTCTTCGGCTAAGGGCAATTTTTTCTCCTACCTCTGTGCACACTGGATTGGTCAAAACAATTTTACCCAAATCAGCCTTGACAGCACTAACTCTCCCTCCTGTCGACAGGGATCCTATGTTCACCATGAGCACTTCATTCTTAGACAGCTTTTGAACCTTTGCTGCTTTCTTGTCTCCTTCAGTGCGTACACCTAGAAGCCGTCTAAGCAGGAAATAGGAAATTTCCAATTCTGTGAATATCTCAGGTAAAGCTCCGACTGCACCAAGTACTTGCCCCACCATTCTGTCAGCCCGGCACAAAGTGGGGTCAATTTTTGTTCCAACTCCAATAAGACCGCCTGGAGCAGCATATTGCAGATCATTATGCTCCGCAAAAAGTGAAACAATTTTGGAAAAGATTGGTTTACACATGAGTTTTCCTTCACTATCTTTGGAAACAATACCAGGTCTTACTTCTGTCTCCTGGCCCACCTTTAATACTCCTTTTAGGATACTACCACCAGCTACACCTCCCTTAAGGTCATCAACTTCACAGCCAGGTTTGTTGACATCAAAAGATCTAATAACAATAAGCCGGGGCTCTGAAGTAAAGTCTCTTGGGGGTACTGGAATTTTCTTTACTATGTACTCACAAACAACTTCAATATTGTATTTCAGCTGAGCCGAAATTGGAATAATGGGAGCTCCCTCTGCTACTGTACCTTGGACAAATGCAAGGATCTGCTCGTATTGTTCTTTAGCCTGACTTTCTTTTACCAAATCAATTTTATTTTGTAGAATCAAAATATGCTTCAGTTTCATGATCTCTATAGCAGCCAGGTGTTCAGATGTCTGAGGCTGAGGGCAAGATTCATTACCAGCTATCAACAGAAGAGCTGCATCCATCACTGCTGCACCGTTCAGCATAGTAGCCATCAAAATATCGTGGCCAGGACAGTCAACAAAGGAAACATGTCTGACTAATTTGAAGTTCCCTTTGGTCCCTGGAATGTCTGTAGGAAACTCATCAGCCGTACCGCTCCCACAAGATCGATAACATTCTGGCCGAGGGCAACTTGGGTCATCAAGTTTATAAATCTTAGCATTAGCATATCCAAGCTTGATTGTAATATTTCTTTCTAGTTCATTTTTGAACCTGACGGTGTGAACTCCAGAAATAGCTTTGACTACTGTGGATTTCCCATGAGCTACATGACCAATTGTACCTATATTAATTGTGGCTTGTCTGCTGATAACTTCGTGTGAAAGTGGCGTCAACTTGGTAACATCCAAGGTGGTGAGATCCTGACGCGAAAGATGCGGCTGCCGCAGAATCACTCCAGCTTCTCCGCCCGCCATCTTGCCAAAAGAGGAAGAACGTCACCCCGGCTGCCGCCTGATCGTCTGCAGGGGTCCTAGTGCGGGGCGGGGAAGCGGAGGCCGGAAGGCCGACTAGGGGCTCAGGATGGCCAGTGCAGCTGCAGCCTCACTGCTTGGACTTCTCTCTGCTTGAATCTGCACAGTGCCTGTCGGTAGGCTTACTGGAAAACACGGTGCAAAGTTGCTGGAGCTATTTGTTGCAGACCTGGTAGATATTTGTGCAGGCAATACTGAGGGCAGCCACCAAACCCCCGCCCCCTCGGCCCGTGCGAGGCTGGTCGAAAATATATTTTCGATTGACTACAGATAAATACTTAAAAAATTAATGGACCATTGTAATTTATTTATAGGAAAATGGATCTTGTATATACAGCCTGCTATTACATTTCTAAGAAGACACAAAACCAGCAACACACTGAATAATTCTACACTAAATATTTTTTCTTTAAATTAAGAAGATTAATTATTAATATATTTATTTTTTGTTCGAAACAAATAGCTACGTCGTGGTTTATATTATAATTTTCATTTCTTCAAATTATGTTTGAGTGATGACAATTAATAGATGCTATATTGGAGATTTACTACAATAGCTTTATTGAGGTATAGTTTATATACAAAAAAACTGTGCATTTTTAACGTATACAATTTGATGAGTTTGGACATATGCATACATTCGTAATACCATCACCCAATGAAGATAGTAGGCATGTTTATCATCTGCAAAGGTTTTCTTGAGTACCTTTATTTTGGGAGCAGAGGGCAGGTAAGACACTTGACGTGAGATCTACCCTCCTAGCAGATTTTAAAGTGATCAATGTATTGTTGCTAACTATACGTACTATGTTGTACAGTATATCTCTAGAACTTATTCATCTTTCGTAACTGAAACTTAACCAATTGAAAGTAAGTCCCTGGTAACCACCATTGTCTGTTCCTATGGATTTGACTACTTCAGATAACTCATATAAGTATAATCATAAAACATTTGTTCTTCTGTGACTGGCTTATCTTATTTAGCTTAATGTCCTCAAGGGTCATTCATGTTGTCATGAATGGCAGAATATTCTTTCTTTAAGGCTGAAGAATATTCCATCATATGTACATACTACATTTTCTTTATCCATTCATCTGTCAATGTACATTTAGGTTGTTTAAATATTCTGTTTATTCTTGATAATCCTACCATTGATGTGGGAGTGCAGATATCTCTTCAAGATGCTAATTTTAATTCTTTTGGATATACTGTATACCCAGAAGTGATATTATTGGCTTATATGGGTAGTTTTACTCTTAATTTTTGAGGAAGCTCTATACAGCTTTTTCATAGTGCGTTCTTATCAACAATGTGCTAGGGTTCCAATTTCTTCACATTATCACCTATATATATATCTCTCTCCATATATATGGATATGGATATATTCGTTTTAAGGAAGAGGGTAATAAATGAAAGTGAGAGGATGGCTCTTCTCCTTCTTCTGGGTATATACAAATGAATATATGGATATACGAATATATCCATATATGTATGTAAAATAGCCATCCTAACAGGTGTTAGGTAGCATCTTAGAACATTTCCCTAATGATTAGTGATGTTGAGCATTTTTTTCATATACCCACTGGCCACATGCGTGTCTTTTGTGGAGAAATATCTATTCAAGTCGTTCATCCATTTTTTAAAATTGGGCTATTTTTTGTTTTTGGTATTAAGTTGTAGAGGTTCCTTATATATTCTGGACATTAATACCTTAACAGATATGTTATTTGCAAATATTTTCTCAAATCTATAGGTTGCCTTTCACTCTGCTATTTCCTTTGCTGTGCAGAACATTTTTAGTTTGATGTAGTCCCACTTTATATAATTTTGCTTTGGTTACTTATGCTTTTATGAAAATTTAATGTAATCAAATACATCTATAGATTCAAGGCAATTCTGTTCAAAATCACAATTGCATTTTTTTACAAAAATAGAAAAATATTCCTAATACTCACATAGAACCACAAAAGACACTAAATAGCCAAAGCAATCTCCAGGAAGAAGAACAAGGTTAAACAAAGTTAAACAAGGTTAAAGGCATCATACACCCTGATTTCAAAAATATTACAAAGCTACAGTAGTACTGGCATAATAACAGACTTACAGATCAAGGGATCTTTGAGAAATGCAAATCAAAACCACAATGAGATACTGTCTCTCACCAGTCACAATGGTGATTCAAATTTGGCATTTTGATTAAAATGTCAAAGAATAAGAGATGCAGGTGAGGTTGCCAAGAAAAGGGACACTGATACACTGTTGGTGGAAATGTAAATTAGTTAAAACACTGTGGAAACCAGTTTGGAGATTTCTCAATGAACTTAAAACACAACTACCATTCAGCCCAGTTATCCCATTACTGGGTATATACCCAAAGGAAAATAAATCATTCTACTAAAATACACTGGAATTTGTCTGTTTATCACAGCGTTATTCACAATAGTAGAGATATGGAATCAACCTAGGTGCCCATCAAAAGTGGATTGGATAAAGAAAATGTGGTACATATACACTCATGGAATACTATGAAGCCATAATAAAGAATAAAATGATGTCCTCTGCAGCAACATGGATGCAGCTGGAGGCCATTATCCTAATCAAATTAACACAGGAACAGAATACCAAATACTTACATGTTCTCACTTATGAGTGGGAGATGGACATTGAGTACACATGGGCATAAAGATGAGAACAATAGACACTTGCGACTCCAAAAGGAGGGATGTATGGAGGGGTGTAGGGGTTGAAACCCACCTATTGGGTACTATGCTCACTATTTGGTGATGGGGTCAAATGAAAACTAAACCTTGGCATCACGCAATATATTTATGTAAAAAATCTGCACATATACCTCTTGATTCTAAAATAAAAATAAAAGATTGGGATAAAAAAGAGATAAAGTATATTTAGTACAGTCTATTAGGACATTCCTGGATTTAAATTGTTTCCGTATAATACTTCTAATATGTAAACTATTCCTCTATGTTTTCTTCTAGGATTTAAAAGTTTTAGTTCTTACATTTAAATCTTCAGTTGATTTTGATTTGATTTTGTGCCTGGTGTATGATGAATCCAGCATCTACATATGGATATTCAGTTTTCCCAACATGATTTGCCAAAGAGACTGTCATTTCATGGCATCCTTATATTAATATAAAAATTAGTTGACCATGTGTGTTTATTTTGGGGTTTTCTATTCTGTTCCATTGGTCTATATGTCTGTTTTTTTTTTTTTAATCAGTACCATGCTGTTTTGGTTATTGTAATCTTGTAGTATAGTTTTAAGCTAGGTAATGTGAAGCCTCCAGCTTTTTTGTTTGTTTGTTTGACATTTGGGCTCTTTTTTGGTTCCATATGAATTTTATAATAGTTTTTTTTTCAGTTCTGTGAAGAATGACATTGGTAATTTGATAGGAATTGCACTGAATCTGTAGATTGTTCTGAATAGTATGGACATTTTAGCAGTATTTAATTTTTCCAATCCTTGAGCACAGAATATTTTTACTTTTGTTTGTGTCATCTATTGTTTCTTTTGGCAATGTTTTATAGTTCTTCTTGAAGAGAGCTTTCCTGTCTGGTTAGATGAATCTCAAGTTATTTTATTATTTCTGTGGTTATTGTAAGTGAGATTGCTTTCTCGATTTTGTTGTCAGTGTATAGAAATGCCACTGGTTTTTGTATCTCAAAACTGTACTGAAGTCATTTACTGGGTCTAGGAGTCTTTTGAAAGACTTTTTAGGATTTTCTAGCATCGAATCATACTCTCAACCACATGAATTTACAACCAAAATCTACCAGATGTATAAAAAAGAGCTGGTACTAATCCTGCATAAACTCTTCCAAAAAATTAAGGTGGAGGGATTTCTCCCTAACCCATTCTGAAACCAGTGTTTCTGATATTAAGATCTGCCAAAGACACAACAAAAAAGAAAACTACAGGCCGATATTCATGATGAAGAGAGGTGCAAAAATTCTCAACAACATACTAGGAAACCACATCCAGCAGTACATCAAAAATATAATCCACCACAATCAAGTGAGCCTTATTCTTAGGATGCTGGCATGGTTCAACATATACAAATCAATAAATATAATTCACCACATAAATGGAATTAATAACAAAAACAATATAATCATCTAAATAGATACAGAAAAGGGACTTGATAAACTACAACATCGCTTTATGATAAAAAAAACCTTAAGCAAACTAGGCACTGAAGGAACATATCTGAAAATAATAAGTACCATCTATAATAAACCCACAGCCAATATCTTACTGAACAGGTAGAAGTTGGAAACATTGCCCCCAAGAACTGGAATAAGACAAGGATGCCCACTGTCACCATTACTGCTCAACACAGTACTAGAAGTCCTAGCCAGAGCAATCAGGCAAGATAAAGAAATAACAGACTTCCACCAGGAAAAGTGGAATTCTAATTGTCTCTTTATCTAAATCTTTTTATCAGAGCTATATGTAATACATATTTAACAAAATTTAAGACTATATTTACATTAAGTTTCTAAAACAAATTTTTCATTAATTATGTAAACAAATATTTATTAAGAATCTTTTTTATGCCAAACATGCATCTAGGGTCTAAGAATACAAAAGAAGAAAAAACAAAGAAAAGTCACTGTTCACATGAATGACCTTTAGTGGAAAGAAGACACATAGTGAATGAGTAAATTACATGCGTAGTACTTGATCATAAGTAATCATAATAAAGCAGGAAAGGATATTTTGCAGTATCAAATGGCATGTTTAAATAAACTAGTCAGGAAAGCCTTGGCTGATCCTTGTTTCTTTCCAGTTCTGCTTTGGTAATCAAATAATCTAAAATCTCACTTTCTCTGCCGGGCATGGTGGCTCAATGCCTGCATTTCCAACACTTTGGGAGGCCAAGGTGGGCAGATTACTTGAGGCCAAGAGTTCGAGACCAGCCTGGCCAACATGGTGAAACCCATCTCTACTAAAAATACAAACATTAGCCAGGGGTGGTGGCGGACACCTGTAATCCCAGTTACTCGGGAGGCTGAGGGAGGAGAATCGCTTGAACCTGGGAGACGGAGGTTGCAATGAGTCTAGATGGCATCACTGCACTCCATCCTGGGTGACAGAGTGAGACTTTGTCTCAAAATAAAATAAAATAAAATCTCATATTCTCTTTGATAACTGAAATTCTCTATATTTGCTGTTATAACGTGGCTTCTTAGCAATATAATTATGAATGAATTGCATTATAAATTGATGGGGCTGTAACTTCTGATATAAGAAATTTTTACAATGTACTGGTTCACTAGGTTGTAGAAATACAAAATATTGATAACATTATGTCCTTTTTCTTGTGGTTTATTCACGAAAACTAGGCCAAGAATAAGAAAAATCAAGGCAGGGATAGTTATTCCCTTTATAATTTCAGAAACAAGTAGACAGGAGAGAATTCTGCTGAAACCTATGTACCCATTGAAATAAAACTATACAAAAAGAGCTGATGGTAGTTGCTTAAATTTAAATCTCCTACAATAGCCTTAAAATATATATATATATGGAGAGAGAGAGAGAGATTACATGCAAAAATAAAAATAAAAACAGACAAATTTATGCCTTTAGCATGACTAGGGGTCAGAAAATACCAAAACTTCAAATTATTGTAAATTAAAAAAAAAAAAAAAAACTTACAGTGGAGTTATTCCTAGATCCCATCTCTATCCTCTCATGGTGCCCTAGGGGTTTCAGATAAACTGGCAACTACCTCAGAAAGAGCAAGACCACACTAATTGTGAAAATTTAAAAAGGAATTCCAAAAGGATCAGATTGCTGGGCAGAAGGAAAGTGTGTTTTGGACTTGAAGAGTTAGTCTTGGAAAACCAAACTTCTGAGGAGAAGAGGGTAAAACATGAGAAAGGAAAAAGCACATTTAAAACCTGCTGAGTAAATGAGGGGAAAAAGCAAGTGTGTGTATGTGTTGAAGAGAGGTGTTAGGATAGACAAAATGACATTCAAAAGATGAAACAAAACAAAAGAAACTTCTCTCCCCCAAATCATTCATTTAAAAGAATGCATTGCAATATTTTGACAGAAGAGGACACTCTTGAAATAGGAATCCAATACAGTTCTCCAACTATCATTCCAGTCCACAAAAAGCATTTTTAGTCTATTAATATACGATGATACCATGGAAAGAACACAGAAAATGAGAATTAAAACATTCAAACTGATTTTTTTAAATGCCCCATGAAGAACAACCATGAAACACGGAAAAATATGAGGCAACACTTCAAACTGATTTAAATATCCTAAAAACAAATAAAAATTGAACTAGTATACCAAAAATTCACAAGTTAAAAACCAAACTGTATAAAGCAGGAAGAAATGCAACAGTTCTTTTATTTTCCCATTTTCACTCACCTATTGTTATCGGGAATTTTTTTCACCTAAATTACAGACTTTATAGCTAAAAGCTTCTTCCTAGGAAGATCCTATATTCTAGAAACTTTCAGTATCAATTTTCCTTATATAAATCTTTATCAAATTCACTTATCAAGCTAATTTTTCTCCGGAATCATACAATGATAAATTATTTCCTGCCTTGTTAAATTTTTACTTCCTGGATTTTAATTATTTCTGTCATATGAAATGACGTATCTGAGTCCTGTAACCACTAAATTCTTTCTAATTTATTTTCCTTATATACATTTTCACAGAAACCCTGGAATCCGGATAACCTATTGTGTAATTTATGCTATAATAACCTTTTATAAAGTGTTTTAAGCACTATTTGTCTGACAATTATAAGACAAGACTCAAAAAAAAGGATCAATGAAACAGAAAATATCCCAAATCAGATGGTCAAAATAATCTATGACTTGGAAAATAAAAGTAGGAACTAAGACTGTGGCCATGAATGTTGAGGAACTAAATTCCTAGTGTTTAAGTCCTGAAAGAATAAAGTTTCAGCTAATATGTGTTCTGTTCCTGTTGCTTTGATAATTAATCATGGAATTTTCATTTTTTTAGATGACTGTAATTCTCTGACTTTGCTTTAAAAAATTGTCTCAATTTAATCACAGCTTATTCGAAAGAGATGACAGGTATATACATCTGTGGTTTCTGTCACAAGAAAATCACGTCTTAGGAGAATTTTCTATACATAACCAGTTTTAGAAATGCAAAAAGTAATTTTAATTTATTTTTGTATAATATTGATAACAAAAGATAGGAAACATTAATATAAAGAAAATGACTGATTTTTAAAAATGTATCTTTGTGCATATCCTAAAAAACCCTGATCTCTACATAAAGGTATCTATTATTATTTTTCTTCAGAATTTCAGAAATAACAAAAGAGAAGAAAATTTTATGGAAATCTAGATTTGCATCTCATTAAAATAGACTGAGGAGGGATTTGGAATGTAGACACTTTATCTTATTTCCTTATCTTATTCTATTCATGTTAATATCTGTAACTAAAATAATCTTTCTTTTCTTTGACTAGCTGGTTTATGCTATTTTTAGAACAATGCTATATATTCTGTTGGAGTGGTTATTTAATAGAATATTTTGATATAAAACCATAATCCAAACATGTGACAACTAAAATTGTTCGAAAGGACTTCTTAAAAGTATAAATGGAATAGCTTACAACTGATGCATGCTTTTGTAAAAAAAAAAAAAGTTGATAAATCAATTAAATACCAAAGAAAAACTGATATTGGAAACACTAGTTAAACCATCATGGAAAGATTTCCAAGTTTTTAGATTTTTGTCTGAGTTTACTCCTTAATACCTACAGCATTTGGGGTTAGGTTTATCAGCTTGAGGAGTCAATTTGGTTTCATTTTGGTTTGAAAGAAGAAACAGAAATTAAGAGAGGGATTTTGAAAAAGAAAGAAGTCATGGAAAGTGTGAGGCACAAACTATGCTAGCAAAATTCAGTCAACCCTTTTGCTAAGAACATAACTGTATCTCTCATCAGTCAGAATGGCAGTTATTAAAATGTCAAAAAATAAAAGATGCTCTTGAGGTTTCAGAGAAAAGTGAACACTTATACACTATTGGTAGAAATGAAAATTAATTCAGGCACTGTGGAAAGCGGTTTAGAGATTTTTCAAAGAACTTGAAGCAGAGCTATCGTTCGACCAGCAATCCCATTACAGGGTATATAACCAAAGGAAAATCAATTGTTCCACCAAAAAGACGTATGTATGTTTATGTCCCTCATGGTGCTATTCATAACAACAAAGACAGAATCAATGTAGGTGCCCATTAATGGTGGATTGAATAAAGAAAATGTGATATGCGTACACCATGGAATACTATGCATACATAAAGATAAATAAAATCATGTTTTTTGTGGTGGTATGGATGCAGCTGGAGGCCAAAATCTTAAGTGAATTAATGCAGAAACAGAATCTCAAACACTGCATGTTCTCACTTATAAGTGGGAGTTAGACATTTGGTACACAAATATATAAACCTGGAAACAACAGACATTGGGAACTGGTAGGGGATGGGAGAGAGGCTGGCATGGTACCCAAAACTACCTGTTGGGTACTATGCTTACTACTTGGGTGATGGGATCATCTTTATCCCAAACCTTAGTGTCACACATATACCCATGTCACACACTGTCATGTGCCCTCTGAATCCAAAATTAAAGTTGAAAAAAATGAATTAACAAAATCAAACATATTAGATTTTAATTTTTATATATTACATGCCTTTCACAAAGACTTCTATTTTTCTTCACGCTGCTTAAAAATTATGGCTGTAAGAAAAGTTAAAAAAAAGAAATACCTATATTGTATCTTAAATATCATTTTGTGCTTTTCTATCTGTGGTGCAGAATGAATAGATGCTCTGGGAAATGGCATCAATTCTATATCACTTATTTATTCACTGAACTCACGTTTATTGGGTTAACATATGTGACCAGTTGCTGTGTTAGCCCCAGGGTTACAAAGGTTAAGTAAGCATGGTCCATTAAGGTACTTACAGTACACAGGGGAGCAAGTCACAGAAGTCAGAGTTCCAGCGCAAAGCTAGGTGTAAGCCTGGACTGTGATAGGAATACGTAAGATGGACCTTATCCAAAATGTTAGGCTGCCCAGTGTTTGCACATTTGAAAATCGTTTTCTGGGATATTTAATATTGAGTCAAATAAAAAAATGAAAAGAAGATTTTGTACAAGACAGCACATTCAAAGATATACTATTTTCTGGTCAATATTTTTCTTGTGCTCCAGCAAGCTACAACAACAGATATTTCTTGGCTCCCAGGGGCTATGAAGAATTTCAAAAGGAGGTGGTGTAACTTCTATCCTCAGAAAGCACTTATAAATTAAATATGAGCAATAAAGTCAAAGGTATATAAAAACTTAGTATAACAATAGTAAGTAGAAAAATGACTGTGTATGTGTGATTGAGTGTGTGCGATGGATGTTTCTGCTCACCCCTGTAGAGATACAGCAAGCCCCAGTGCTGCCAAGGCTGTGGTGGAACCTCTGTGGCTTCTAGGGGAGGTGTGTAGTTCAGCCCATGACGTCAATATGGTTCAGGGTGCTATTTACTGACTATTTGGCTGGAACAATCTCCTGAATTTTATGTGAACTGCTTAGTGGAAAGTTTTAAAATCAAGCAATATCTGTAAATATATTTCTTGGCGAGAGAAATAGTATGAAAAGGATAAAGTGGGAAACTTTTCTAGGCAGTGAGGTGAATAGAACACTGGTAGAGAAAATGAGACTGATCTAAAGATATTGACAAGTATATTAGAAAAGAAGAAAAGAGAAGATTAAGTTCTCATACTTGCCAGCATACAAAATTTGATCATTCATATATTATGTGAAGAGAAATCTGAAAGTTTAGGAATTGTGTTGATACAGCTTGCACTAAAATTCAATCAGCTTTTTATTAGAAATGATATTAACACACGTAAGTTCATAGCTTACTACTGATTACAGTAAGTTCATAGCTTACTATTGATTACATTTACGAGAACAATAATACAAACATGGAATTTGTTGATGTAAAATAAATTTGCTAGCAAAAAATTTAAATCTATAATTGTGAGTCAATGACTGGAAATGACTTTACAAATCTATTACAAATATTAAATATTTTATTACACTGAAGAAATATGTTTCCTAAAAAAGCATTTCATTAAACATATGAGGTCTGATTATGCACACATTGTGGAGTTTCATGTGTACAAAATTGTATGTTTCCACACTGGTTTAGGAAATAATATTAAAACTTTTTTTAATTGAAAGAATAATTTGTTTTTCCTTTTTTTCTCCTTGAAAGTTATCTGTTTTAAAAGTAATTTATCTTAATATTTCAGTTATAGAACCAAAGAATTATGCTCTACAGACTTGAAATTTCCTCTGCACAGTGGTGCGATTTCTGGGGAATTGATATATTAAAAAAATACTATTTACTAGACATTGTATGAAATAGCATGTTTAATGTTTAGTTGTATGTCTTTGCTTTCCACTTTTGATAAGTAGATTTGTCGAAATTCCTCTAGCCCGAAAGAAGTGAGTGTCTTTGGTGTGTCAGTCACAAAATCAACTATCCACTCATTGAGAAAGAAAAGGAGAAATACCAGGTTAAATTTCGAAAAGCCATGGCTGGTAAGGTGTTTTTAAATATGTGGCTAAAAATTCTAGAAAACCCTGAGCCAGGATTGCAGAAATTGGCATTTCGATTTTGAGGTGTGCACAAACTTAAAAAGTTTGAAGAAAACCGTTGGCATTTTAAAGGAATAGTAATAACTTTAAATCCTTGATTGTGTCAGTGATACAGTCAATTTTGCAAAGATGTAAAAACATAATAAAAGAACGGGTATATCTTTATAAATTCAGAATAAAATTGCAAAGCATCCTATTCTCCTCTAGAAGAAAGGATAAATTTTTGCTTAGCTTTGAATTACATTGTCAGAATCTAGTAAAGTGAAAAATTTCATTCAGAAAACACCATTCAATTTGAGCTCTGTTGATATTTCAATTAGATTTAGTCTCATTGTTAGGATATTTACTTACTTGATGATGCTTATTTGAATGGGGAAAATTTTATTTATGGAAATACATTTTATTATAGGACTTAGAATGTATAGACATAATATAAATTACATTAATCTGCATGCTGATATTCCAAAGAGCTTTTGGGGAATTTTCTGTTTGCTATTTTCCTTCAGGAAATATTTCAGGAATCTTAGCCAGGTTTAAATTGCTATATCTGTGAAAATAATGTGAACATTGATATACATATTTAATTTAATTTAATTTATAATGATGTATTTAATAAAGATTCTAACTCAGAAGATTTCTTTTTTTTCTGAGACAGACTTAGGAAACAAGTCTGTCTTCTTTCTTTAAAAGCAGAGCTTCTGAAGAGAATAGATCCCAGACTAAATTCAATATGATTTTCAAATGTTTACCCAGAGACTTCAAGAATTAATTCTGTTTTTGTCAGACTCAGCCTACTAATGTGTTTTATATATGGCAGAGTAGGCCCTAAACCTATCTTTCAAGCCATTGAAATTGTCAAATCTTTTTCCTTTCTAGAAGGTTTAAAAATAAGAAAGCTATTATTCTATTCCTTCTGCTATCAAAATTCAATAGTGAGATGTTACTGTCAGCAACCCAGAATTAAGTATTGAATATTGGATGTTGAGAATTATCCAGAATGGAATACTGTAGGCAGTGGACAGTCTTGTCTTTGAAGGGTTATTTTAATATTCCCTTCATATATTTGGGTGCTCTAATATATGTTTATAATTGTTATGTCCTCCTGGTCATCTGATCCTTTATCATTGTAACTTAACATTTATTTTATCTGATGTAAATACGGCCACCCCTTTTTCTTTTGGTTCCCATTTGCATGGAATTTCTTTTTCAGTCCTTTCATTTTCAGACTGTGTGTGCCCTTACATCAAAAGTGTTTCTATTGTAGACAGAATACAGTTAGATCTGGCTTTTTACTCATTCAGCCACACTGGGTCTTTTTATTGAATAATTTAATCCACTTATACTTAATTAATTACATGAAAGGATTTACTATTGCCATCTTCAGTGCTTCTTGTATTTCTTGTAGTCATTTTGTTTCCTTTTTCCTCTTTGTTTCCGTTTTTTTGGGGGGTGCTGGGGACAGGGTCTCACTCTGTCACCCAGGCTGTAGGGCAATTCTGGGTTGAAAATTCTTTTCTTTAAGAATGTTGAATATTGACGCCCCACTCTCTTCTGGCTTATAGGGTTTCTGCAGAGGGATCCACAGCCTTTGTAGATGACCTGACCTTTCTCTCTGGCTGCCCTTAACCTTTTTTCCTTCATTTTGACCTTGGAGAATCTGATGATTATGTGTCTTGGGGTTGACCTTCTTGTGGGATATCTTTGTGGCGTTCTCTGCATTTTCTGCATTTGAAGACTGTCCTGTCCTGCTAGGTTGGGGAAGTTCTCCTGGATAATATCATGAAATGTGTTCTCCAGCTTGTTTCCATTCTCCCCATCTCCTTCTGGTACTCCAGTCAATCGTAGGTTTGGTCTTTTTACCTAGTCCCATTTTTCTTGGAGGCTTTGTTTTTTTTTTTCATCCTTATTTTTTTAATCTTGTCTGCATGCCTTATTTCAGCAAGATGGTCTTTAAACTCTGATATCCTTTCTTCTGCTTGGTCAATTTGGCTATTGATACTTGTGTACGCTTCACAAAGTTCTTGTGCTGTGTTTTTCTGTTCCATAAAGTCATGCGTGTTCCTCTCTAAACTGGTTATTCTAGTTAGCAGCGCCTCTAACCTTTTATCAAGGTTCTTAGCTTCTTTGCATTTAGTTAGAACATGCTCCTTTAGCTCAGCAGAGTTTTTTATTACCCATCTTCTTAAGCCTACTTCAGTCAATTCGTCCATCTCATCCTCTATCCAGTTCTGTGCCCTTGCTAGAGAAGCACTGCAATCATTTGGAGGAGAAGAGGCACTCTGGCATTTTTGGTTTTCAGCGATTTTTTGTTGATTTTTTTCTCATCTTCACAAGTTTGTCCAGTTTCGATCTTTGAAGCTGCTGACCCTTGGATGGGGGTTTTTGTGGGGATTTTTGTTGTTGTTGTTGATTCTATTGTTGTTGCTTTCTGTTTGTTTTTCTTTCAATGGTCAGGTCCCTCTTCTGTAGGGTTGCTGCATTTTGCTGGGGGTTCACTTCGGGCCTATTCATCTGGTTCATTCCCTCGCCTGGAGATGTCACTCAAGGTGGCTGGAGAACAGCAAAGATGAGTGCCTGCTCCTTCCTCTGGGATCTCTGACCTCAAGGGACACCAACCTGACACCAGTAGGATCACTCCTGTATAGGGTATCTGACAACCCCTGCTGTAGGGTCTCACCCAGTTGCGTGGCACAGGGAACAGGACCCATTTAACGAAGCACTTTGACAGTCCCTTAGTGGAGGGGTGTGCTTCACTGAGAGGAAACCCACTCATCTGGACTGCCTCGTTTCCTCAGAACTACCAGGAGGAAAGGTAGGTACAGTATTCCTGGTTAGCATTTTTTTCCCAGCACTTTGAATATCTTATCCCACTTAATTCTGCTGTGCTATGTTCCTGCTAATATATCTGCCGATAATCTTATGGAAACTTTCTTATACATGATTAGTTGCTTTTCCTTTGCTGTTTTCAAGATTCTTTGTCTTTGACTTTTGACAGGGTATAATGAGTCTCAGTGTCAACGTTTATTGTTCATCCTAGCTGGAGTCCTTTGTGTTTCTAGAGTTTAATGTCCAATTACGTGGATTCAGGAAGTTTTCTCATATTATTCTTTGAATAAGCTCTCTGGAAAAGTTTGTTTTAAAACATCAAGAGAGGCCGGGCGCGGTGGCTGACGCCTGTAATCCCAGCACTTTGGGAGGTTGAGGCGGGTGGATCACGAGGTCAGGAGATCGAGACCATCCTGGTTAACATGGTGAAACCCCGTCTCTACTAAAAATACAAAAAATTAGCCGGGTGTGGTGGCGGGCGCCTGTAATCCCAGCTACTCGGGAGGCTGAGGCAGGAGAATGGTGTGAACCCGGGAGGCGGAGCTTGCAGTGAGCCAAGATCGCGCCACTGCACTCCTGCCTGGGTGAAAGAGCGAGACTCTGTCTCAAAAAAACAAAACAAAAAAAAAATCAAGAGAACTGTGTTCTTTAAAGATTTGGAAGAGTTAACCAGTAAAATCATTTGAACCTACTGTTTCCTTTGTTGCAAAATAATTAACAAAAATTTAACTTTAATTGATGCAGTTCAATGTAGGGCTTCTAATTCATGTATAGGCATCTTTAATTGTATTTTTCAAGGAATCCATTTTAATCTAAGTCAATACATTTATTGGCATTTGTTCATAAGTCACTCATTCTCCATTTAATATCTGTAAGATTTTTGCAAATGTTCCCCACACCTTTTCATTCAGATAATGATAATTTTTGTCTTGTCTCTTTTTTTTCCTGTTAACTCTAGTTATTTCAAACTTACTGATCTATTCAAAGACTGGCTTTCACAGTAATCAATTTTCTCTATTAAGTTCTTATTTCATACTTTTCTGCTGTATTATTATTTTGTTCCTTTTGCTTATTTGGGGTTAACAGTTCTTATTTCATACTTTTCTGCTGTATTATTATTTCATTCCTTTTGCTCATTTGCGGTTAACTTGTTTTTCACTTGGTAGTATGTTAGGGTAAAGCTTAACTCAATTATTTGAGACCCTTTATTTTTTACTTAATGAAATAATTATCTTTCTACTCACTATTAACACATCTCCCAAATTTTGATAGGTGTTCAATTTTTATTTATTAAAACATTTTGTAATTTTATGTCTCATGGATTTATGTAGAGGCATGCTTTTAATTTTCTAAATATTAGTGGATTTTCTAGTGTCATCTTGCTAACAATTTCTAATTTATTTTTATTGTATGAGAGAACATACTATGCATAATTTCTATCCTCCAAGACTTATTGAGCCTGGTTTTATGTCCAGTTATGAATGAACTTGGTGAATGTTTCCTATGCAGTTATGAAGAATCTTCATTCTGCCGCTGTTAGTGGTAGTGTTTGCTCTAAACATGCAAACAAAGTTAAGCTGGTTGATATTGTTAATAAATTATTCTGTAACCTTACTAATTTTCCCTCTTTTTGTTTTATCAATTAAAAGTGGGAGCTTGAAAAGTCAATCTCATAGAAGTAGAGAAGAGAATAATAGTCACCAAAGCCTGGGAAGCATATATGGAGGGGAGGGGATAAAGAGAGATTGGGTACAAACATGGTTAGATAAAATAAACGACTTCTAATGTTAGCTAGCACAGTAGTGACTACAGTTAACGACAATGTATTGTATATTTCAAAATAGCTAGAAGAAAGAACTTGAAATGTTTTCAACGCAAGAAATGACAAACGTTTGAGTTATGGATATCGTAAATACCCTAATTTAATCATTACACATTCTATGCATGCCACAAAATATCACATGAACCCCATAAATATGTACAAATATACATCAAAAAATGTTTTTAAAAAGAAAAGAGAGTTAAAATAACCAAATGTAATTTTGTAATTTTGTATTTTTTCTAATTTCATTTTATTTTTAATCATTAAGCATTTTGAATCCCACTTAATAGATGCACACACTTATAGTGTTTTTATGTCTTCTGGAATGTTTGATTAATTTATCATTATGTGATACTGCTTTTTATTCATGGTAATATTTCTTCTTCTGAATTACATTTTGTCTGGCATAAATATAACCACTCCTGGTTTCTTTAGATTAATATTTGCATGGTACATAATTTCCATATTTTAACTTAGTATATTATTTATTCATATAAACATAAATGGTTTTACAAATACAGTATATCATTGAATAATGTTTCTTTATCCAATCTGATATTATATGTCTATTAACTGTAGTCAGACCATTTATATTTAATGTAATTGTTCAAATGGTTGAATTTACATCTATAATCTTTCTCTTTGTTTCTGCTTTGTCCCATAATTACTACCTTCAATTATATTAATTGAGTTTTTAAAATTACTTCATTTTTTTTCAATACTGGCTTATTAGCAATAACCTTTTCTTTTGTTTTTATCGGTTGTTCTATATTAAAAGTTATCCAAACTTCCCTACACAGTCTATCTTTAAATAGTATTATATCACTTCTTGTGTAGTATAAAGCTTTGTAATAGTATGCTGAATGTTCCTTTCTCTTTTTGAGTGAGAAATACTTTTAATATTTTTCCATATATATTTTTTATGTTCCATATTGTCTCTCATGTTCTTTTCTGACACCGATTATATATGTGGTGTATTTTCTTGTATTGTCTAACTGCTAATTCTTTACTGTTTGGTCCTTTTTCATATTTTTGAAGCTTTCTTCTGTTTTCATTTTGGATAGTTCTTATCCTTGATTTATTCTTTTGCATTGTATAATCTAATCTAGTATTTATCTTGTTTATGATGTTTTTATTTCCAGTATTGTATTTTGTTTTTTGTTTTTTGTTTTTGAGTTTCACTCTTGTTGCCCAGGCTGGAGTGCAATGGTGCAATCCCAGCTCACCTCAATCCCTGGCTCCCAGCTTCAAGCGATTCTTCTGCCTCAGCCTCCTGAGTAGCTGGGATTACAGGCATGCACCACCACACCCGGCTAATTTTGTATTTTTAGTAGAGACGGGGTTTCTCCATGTTGGTCAGGCTGATCTGGAACTCCTGACCTCAGATGATCTGCCCGTTTTGGCCTTCCACAGTCCTGGGATTACAGGTGTGAGCCACTGCGCCCATCCGTCCAGTATTGCATTTTAATTTCTAGAAGTTCTATATGAAATATAAAAAGTAGAATTGGAATAGATTATGTTTCTGTTTCTTTCAAATGTTAGACCACAAAACAGGACTTTAAAAAATTCAATTGAACTCATACCAAGTATGTTTTCTGACTACAGTGGAATAAACTAGAAACTGACAACAAGAGGAACTTTGGAAACTATACAAATACATAAAAATTAAGCAATATGCTCCGGAATGACCAGTAAGTCAATGAAGAAATTAAGAAGGAAATACAAAATTTTTTTGAAACTAATGAAAATGGAAATATACAATAACAAAACTTATGGGATACAACAAAAGTAGTGCTAAGAGGAAAGTTTAGAGTAATAAGCAACTTCATGAAAAATGTAGAAAAACTTCAAGTAAACAACCCAACAATGGATCTTGAAGTGGAAAAGTGAAAGCAAACCAAACCCAAAATTAGAAGGAAAGAAATAATAAAAATCAGACCTGTAATAAGTGAAATTGAAATTTAAAAAAATACAAAAGATTAATCAAAAAGTTTATTTTTCAAAAAGATAAACAAAATTGACAAACTTTTAGCCAGACTAAGAAAAAAAGAAAGAAGACCAAAATAAGAAAATCAGAGATGAACAAGGAGACAATACAACTGACATTGCAGAAATTTAAAGAATCATTAGAGACTGCTATGAGCAGCTATATGCCAATGAATTTGAAAACTTACAGTTGGATAAACTCATAAACACATATAACCTACCAAGATTGAACCATAAAGAAATTCAAAACCTGAATAGACCAATAACAAATAATGAAATCAAAGCTGCAATAAAAAGTCTTCCAGCAAAGAATAGCCTGAGACCCGATGGCTTCACTGATAAATTTTACCAAATATTTAAAGAACTAATACCAATCCTACTCACACTATTCTGAAAAAATAGAGGAGGAAGGAATAAGCTCCAACTCTTTCTATGAGGCCAATATTACCCTGGTACCAAACCAGACAAAGACACATCAGAAAAACAAATCTGCAGGCCAATATCCCTCAAGAACATAGATACAGAAATCCTCAAGAAAATACTAGCAAACTGAATTCAGCAGTACCTCAAAAAAAACAAACAAACAAACAAAAATTCACCGCAATCACGTGGGCTTTATTCTTGGAATGCAAGTTTGACTCAACATATGCAAATCCATACATGTGATTTACCACATAAACAATCAAAAACAAAAAAAAATCATCATCTCAACAGATGCAGAAAAATTTTTTGATGAAATCTAATATGGCTTCTTGATAAAAACTCACAACAAACTAGGCATTGAAGGAACATATCTCAAAATGAGAAGAGCTATCTATGACAAACCACAGGCAATATCATACTGAATAGGCAATAACTAGAAGCATTTCCCTTGAAAACTAGAAAAAGACAAGGATGCCCACTCTCATCACTCCTGTTCAACATAGAACTGGAAGTCCTAGCCAGAGCAATCAGGGAAGAGAAATAAATAAAACACATCCAAATAAGAAAAGAAGAAGTCAAGCTACCTCTCCTTGCAGATTATGTGATTTGATACCCAGAAATCCCTAAAGACTGCTCCAAAAGAACCCTTGTACTGATAAGTGGCTTTAATAAATTTTCAGGAAACAAAGTAAATATACAAAAATCAGTAGCATTTCTATATACTGATAATATTCAAGCTGAGAGCCAAATCAAGAACATAATCCCATTTATAATAGCCACACACACACACAAAATACCTAGGAATACATCTAACCAAGGTGGTGAAAAATATCTATGAAGAGAAATAGAAAACACTGCTAAAGAAGTCATAGATGACACAAACTAATAAAAAGAAATTCCATGTTCATGGGTAGGAAGAATCAATAATGTTAAAATGGCCATATGGCCCAAAGTAATCTATAGACTTAATACTATTCCTGTCGCTATTTCTGTGAGTTCAACTGTTTTTGGAATATACATCCATGTTAGATCATATGATATATGTCTTTATATGGCTGGCATTTTTCACTTAGCTGGATGTCCTCTAGATTCATCTATGTTGTCGCAAATGCCAGTTTCCTTCTCTTTTAAGGCTGAGTCATATTCCTTTCTGTGTACATACCACATTTTCTTTATCTATGGATCCACTGATAAATGCTTAGTTTGATTACATTTCATGGTTATCTTAAATAATGCTGCAATATACGTGGACAAGGAGATAGATTGTTGATATATTAATATACTTCCCTTTGGAAATATAACCAGTAGTTGAATTGTTGGATCATATGGTAGCTTTATTTTTTAATTTTGTGAGAAATCTCCACACTGTTGTTCATTACCACTGTACTAATTTACATTTCCACTAAGAATGTGCACGGGTTCCCTTTTTTTCATATCCTAATGAACATGTGACATCTTTTTTTTTTTTATAACAGCCTTCCTAACAGATGTCAAATGATTAGTCATCCTGTTTGTAATTTGCATTTTCCTGATGATTAGTGATGTTGAGCATGTTTTTATATATCTGTTGGCCATTTGTATATCTTCTTTTAAGAAATATATTTTCAAGTTCTTTGTCCATTTTTAATGTTTTTTTCTATTGAGTTGTTTAGTTCCTTATATATTTTGAATATTAACCTTTTGTCAGACATATGGTTTGAAAATATTTTCCCTAATTTTTTAGATTGCCTCTTTACTCTGTTTTTTTTTTCTTTTTCAGTGCAGTAGCTTTTTACATTTGATGTAATTTTGTTTTTCTCTTGCTTTTTTTATTATTATACTTTAAGTTCTGGGGATACATGTGCAGAACTTGCAGATTTATTACATAGGTATACACATGCCCTGGTGATTTGCTGCACCCATCAACCCGTCATCTACATTAGGTATTTCTCCAAATGCTATCCTTCCCCTAGCCCTCCACTCCCTGACAGTTCTCGGTGTGTGATGTTTGCCTCCCTGTGTCTATGTGTTCTCATTATTGAACTCCCACTTAATGAGTGAGAACATGCAGTTTTTGGTTTTCTGTTTCTGTGTTACTTTGCTGAGAATGATGGTTTCCAGCTTATCCATGTCCCTACAAAAGACATGAACTCATCCTTTTTTATGGCTGCATAGTATTCCATGGTGTATGGTGTATATGTGACACATTTTCTTTATCCAGTCTATCATTGGTGAGCATTTGGGTTGGTTCCAAGTCTTTGCTATTGTGAACAGTGCTGCCATAAACATACATGTGCATGTGTCTTTATAGTAGAATGATTTATAATTCTTTGGGTATATACCCAGTAAGGGGATTGCTGGGTCAAGTGATATTTCTGATTCTACATCCTTGAGGAATCGCCACACTCTCTTCCACAATGGTTGAACTAATTTACACTCCCACCAACAGTATAAAAGTGTTCCTATTTCTCCACATCCTCTCCAGCATCTGCTGTTTCCTGACTTTTTAATGATAGCCATTCTAACTGGCGTGAGATGGTATCTCATTGTGGTTTTGATTTGTATTTCTCTAATGACCAGTGATGATGAGCTTTTTTTCATATATTTGTTGGCTGCATAAATGTCTTCTTTTGAGAAGTGTCTCTTCATATCCTTTGCCCACTTTTTGATGGGGTTGCTTGTTTTTTTTTCTTGTAAATTTGTTTAAGTTCCTTATAGATTCTGAATATTAGCTCTTTGTCAGATGGATAGATTGCAAAAATTTTCTCCCATTGTGTAGGTTGCCTGTTTACTCTGATGATAGTTTGTTTTGCTGTGCAGAAGGTCTTTAGTTTAATTAGATCCCATTTGCTAATTTTGGCTTTTGTTACCACTCCTTTTGGTGTTTTAGTTGTGAAGTATTTGCCCATGCCTATGTCCTGAATGGTATTGCCTGAGTTTTCTTCTAGGGTTTTTATGGTTTTAGGTCTTACATTTAAGTCTTTAATCCATCTTGAGTTAATTTTTGTATAAGGTGTAAGGAAGGGGTCCAGTTTCAGTTTTCTGCATATGGCTAGCCAGTTTTCCCAACACCGTTTATTAAATAGGGAATCCTTTCCCTATTGCTTGCTTTTGATGGGTTTGTCAAAGATAAGATGGTTGTAGATGTGTGGTGTTATCTCTGAGGCCTCTGTTCTGTTTCATTGATCTATATTTCTCTTTTGGTACCAGTTCCATGCTGTTTTGGTTCCTGTAGCCTTGTAGTATAGTTTGAAGTCAGGTAGCATGATGCCTCCAACTTTGTTCTTTTTGCTTAGGATTGTCTTGGCTATACGGGCTCTTTTTTGGTTCCATATGAAATATAAAGTAATTTTTTCTAATTCTGTGAAGAAAGTCAATGGTAACTTGATGGGAATAGCATTGAATCTATAAATTACTTTGGGCAGTATGGCCATTTTCATGATATTCATTCTTGCTATCCATGAGCATGGAATGTTTTTCCATTTGTTTGTGTACTCTCTTGTTTCCTTGAGCAGTGATTTGTAGTTCCCCTTGAAGAGGCCCTTCGCATCCCTTGTAAGTTGTATTCCTAGGTATTTTACTCTTTTGTAGCAATTGTGAATGGGTGCTTACTCATGATTTGGCTCTCTGTTCATCTATTGTTGGTGTACAAGATTGCTTGTGATTTTTGCACATTGATTTTTGTATGCTGAGACTTTGCTGAAGTTATTTATTAGCTTAAGATTTTGGGCTGAGACAGTGGGGCTTTCTAAATATACAATCATGTCTTCTGCAAACAGAGACAGTTTGACTTTCTCCCTTCCTGTTTGAATACTCTTTATTTCTTTATCTTGCCTGATTTCCCTGGCCAGAACTTCCAATACTATGTTGAACAGGAGTGGTGAGAGAGGGCATCCTTGTCTTGTGTCAGTTTTCAAAGAGAATGCTTCCAGCTTTTGCCCATTCAGTAGGATATTGGCTGTGGGTTTGTCATAAATACCTCTTATTATTTTGAGATACATTCCATCAATACCCAGTTTATTGAGAGTTTTTAGCATTAAGGTGTGTTGAATTTTATTGAAGGCCTTTTCTGCATCTATTGAGATACTCATGTGTTTTTGTCATTGGTTCTGTTTATGTAATGGATTACATTTATTGATTTGCATATGTTGAACTAGCCTGGCATCTCAGGGATGAAGCTGACTTGATCGTGGTGGATAAACTTTTTGAAGTGCTGCTGGATTTGATTTGCCAGCATTTTATTGAGGACATTCACATTGATGTTCATCAGGGATATTGGTCTGAAACTCTCTTTTTTTGTTGTGTCTTTGCCAAATTTGAGTGTCAGGATGATGCTGGCCTCATAAAATTAGTTAGGGAGGAGTTTCTCTTTTTCTGATGTTTGGAATAATTTCAGAAGGAATGCTACAATCTCCTCTTTGTACCTCTGGTAGAATTTGGCTGTGAATCCGTCTGGTCCTAGGCTTTTTTTGATAGGTATGCTATTAATTACTGCATCAATTTCACAACTGGTTATTGGTCTATTCAGGAATTTGACTTCTTCCTGATTTAGTCTTGGGAGGGTGTATGTGTCCAGGAATTTATCCATTTCTTCTAGATTTTCTAGTTTATTTGCACAGAGGTGTTTATAGTATTCTCTGATGATAATTTATATTTCCGTGGGATCAGTGGTGATATTCCCATTATCATTTTTTATTGTGTATATTTGACTCTTCTGTCTTTTCTTCTTTATTAGTCTGGCTAGTGATCTATGCTTTTTGTTCATCTTTTCAAAAAACCACCTCCTGGATTCATTTATTTTTTGAAGGTTTTTCTTGTCTCTGTCTCCTTCGGTTCTGCTCTGATCTTAGTTATTTCATGTCATCTGCTAGCTTTTGAATTTGTGTACTTGTGTTTCTCTAGTTCTTTTCATTGTGATATTAGGGTGTCAATTTTAGCTCTTTCCCACTTTCTCCTGTAGGGATTTAGTGCCATAAATTTCCCTCTAAACACTGCTTTAGCTATGTCCCAGAGATTCTGTTATGTTGTGTCTTTTTTCTCATTGAATTCAAAGAACTTATTTATTTCTGACTTAATATTGTTATTTACCCAGCAGTCATTCAGAAGGTTGTTCAGTTTCCATGTAGTTGTGCAATTTTAAGTGAGTTTCTTAATCCTGAGTTCTAATTTGATTGCACTGTGGTCTGAGAGACTGTTTGGTATTATTTCTGTTCTTTTGAATTTGCTGAGGAGTGTTTTACTTCCAATTATGTAGTCAATTTTAGAGTAAGTGTGATGTGGTGCTGAGAAGAATGTATATTCTGTTGATTTGGGGTGGAAAGTTCTGTAGATGTCTATTAGGTCTGCTTGGTCCAAAGCTGAGTTCAAGTCCTGAATATCCTTGTTAATTTTCTGTGTCGTTGATCTGTCCAATATTAAGAGTGGGGTGTTAAAGTCTCCCACTATTACTGTGTGGGAGTCTAAGTCTCTTTGTAGGTCTCTAAGAACTTGCTTTATGAATCTGGGTGCTCGTGTGGTGGGTGAATATATATTTAGGATAGTTAGATCTTCTTGTTGAATTGATCCCTTTACCATTATGTAATGGCCTTCTTTGTCTCTTTTGATCTTTATTGGTTTAAAGTCTGTTTTACCAGAGACTAGGATTGCAAACCCTCCCTTTTTTTTTCTTTCCATTTGCTTGGTAAATCTTCCTCCATCCCTTTATTTTGAGCCTATGTGTGTCTTTGCATGTGAGATGGGTCTCCTGAATACAACACACCAATGGGTCTTGCCTCTTTATCCATTTGCCAATCTGTGCCTTTTAATTGGGGCATTTAGCCCATTTACATTTAAGGTTAATATTGTTATGTGTGAATTTAATCCTGTCATTATGATGCTACCTGATTATTTTGCACATTAGCTGATGCAGTTTCTTCATAGTGTCATTGGTCTTTATATTTTTGTGTGTTTTTGCATGGTTGGTACTGGATTTTCCTTTCCATATGTAGTGCTTCCTTCAGAAGCTCTTGTGAGGCAGGCCTAGTGGTGACAAAATCTCTCAGCATTTGCTTGTCTGTAAAGGATTTTTTATCTCCTTTGCTTATGAAACCTAGTTTGGCTGGATATGAAATTCTGGGTTGAAAATTCTTTAAGAATGTTGAGTATTGGCCCCCACTCTCTTCTGGCTTGTAGGGTCTCTGCAGAGAGATCCGCTGTTGGTCTGATGGGATTCCCTTTGTGGGTAACCCGACGTTTCTCTCTGGCTGTGCTTAACATTTTTTCCTTCATTTCAACCTTGGTGAATCTGATGATTATGTGTCTTGGGATTGCTCTTCTTGAGGAGTATCTTTGTGGTAGTTTCTGTATGTCCTGAATTTGAATGTTGGCCTGTCTTGCTAGGTTCGGGAAGTTCTCCTAGATAATATCCTGAAGAGTGTTTTCCAACTTGGTTCCATTCTCCCCATCACGTTCAGGTACACCAATGAAATGGAGGTTTGGTCTTTTCACATAGTCCCATATTTCTTGGAGGGTTTGTTTGTTCCTTTTCATTCTTTTTTCTCTAATTTTGTCTTCACAATTAGTTCATTAAGTTGATCTTCAATCTCTGATATCCTTTCTTCCACTTGATCAATTTGGCTATTGCTACTCATATATGCTTCACGAAGTTCTCTTGGGGTGTTTTTCACCTCCATCAGGTCATTTATGTTCCTTTCTAAACTAGTTATTCTAGTTAGCAATTCCTCTAACCTTTTTTCAAGGTTCTTAGCATTCTTGCATTGGGTTAGAACACGCTCCTTTAGCTCAGAGAAGTTTGTTATTACCCACCTTTTGAAGCCTACTTCTGTCAATTCGTCAAACTCATTCTCCCTTATTTTGTTCCCTTGCTGGCGAGGAGTTGTGATCCTTTGGAGGTGAAGAGACATTCTGGTTTTTGGAGTTTTCAGCCTTTTTGCACTGGTTTTTCCTCATCTTCATGGATTTATCTACATTTGGTCTTTGATGTTTGTGGCCTTTGGATTTTTGGTGACCTTTGGGGTTTTGGTGTGGACATCCTTTTTGTTGATGTTGATGCTATTCCTTTCTGTTTGTTAGTTTTTCTTCTAACATTCTGGCCCCTCTGTTGCAGGTCTGCTGCAGTTTGCTGAAGGTCCACTCTAGACCCTGTTTGCCTGGGTATCACCAGTGGAGGTTGCAGAACAGCAAAGATTGCTACCTGTTCCTTCTTATGGAAGCTTCGCTCCAGAAGGGCACCCACTAGATGCCAGCAGGAGCTCTCCTGTATGAAGTGTTTGTCACCCCTGCTGGGAGGTGTCTCCCAGTCAGGAGGCATAGGGGTCAGGGACCCACTTGAGGAGGCAGTCTGTCTCTTATCAGAGCTCGAGCGCTGTGCTGGGAAATCTGCTGCTCTCTTTGGAGCTGCCAGGCAGGAACATTTAAGTCTGCTGAAGCTGCACCCATAGCCACCCTTCCCCCAGGTGCTCTGTCCCAGGGAGATGCGAGTTTTATCTATAAGCCCCTGACTGGGGCTGCTGCCTTTCTTTCAGAGATGCCCTGCCCAGAGAGGAGGAATCTAGAGAGGCAGTCCGGCTACAGTGCTTTACTGAGCTGTGGTGGGCTCCGCCCAGTTCAGACTTCCTGGTGGCTTTGTTTACACTGTGAGGGGAAAACCACCTACTCAAGCCTCAGTAATGGCGGATGCCCCTCCCCACTCGAGCATCACAGGTCAACTTCAGACTGCTGTGCTAGCAGTGAGAATTTCAAGCCAGTGAATCTTAGCTTGCTGGGCTCCGCGGGGGTGGGATCCGCTGAGCTAGACCACTTGGCTCCCTGGCTTCAGCCGCCTTTCCAGGAGAGTGAATGGTTCTGTCTTGCAGGTGTTCAAGGCACCACTGGGGTGTGAAAAAAACTCCTGCGGCTAGCTTGGTGCCTGCCCAAATGGCCACCCACTTTTGTGCTTGAAACCCAGGGCTCTGGTGGTGTAGGCATCTGAGAGAATCTCCCGGTCTGCGGGTTGTGAAGACCATGGGAAAAGCCTAGTATATGGGCTGGAGTGCATCATTCCTCATGGCACAGTCCCTCACAGCTTCCCTTGGCTAAGGGAGTGAGTTTTCTGACCCCTTCCTTCCACTTCCCAGGTGAGGCATCACCCCGCCCTGCTTCAGCTTGCTCTTTGTGGGATTCACTCACTGTCTAACCAGTCCCAATGAGATGAACTGGGTACCTCAGTTGGAAATGCAGAAATCGCCCACCTTCTGTGTTGATCTTGCTGGGAGCTGCAGACAGGAGCTGTTCCTATTTGGCCATCTTGCCAGCCACCCTCTTGCTTTTGTTTTGAGGTAATGTCAAAATGTCTTTGCCCAGATCAATGTCAAGAAGATTTTTCATTGTGTTTTCCTTTAGTAGTTTTACAGCTTCATGTCTTACATTTAGTTCTTTATTTTGTGTTGATTTTTTATAAAGGGTAAGAAAAGGGTCCCATTTCTTTTTTATGCTTATGAATATCCAGTTTCCTTTACACTATTTATTGAAAAGATTGTCTTTGGTTTATTGTGTTTTCTTGGCACTTGTTGAAAGCAAGTTGACCATAAATGTGTGGATTTACTTCTAGGCTCTCCATTCTGTTCAGTTGGTCTACATATCTCTACTGTGCCAATACCAAGCTGTTTGGATTATTCATCTTTGTAGTAAATTTGAACTAAAATAGTGATATTTTCAGCTTTGTCCTTTCTGCTGAAGATGTCGGCTATTTGAGGTCTTCTGTGATTTTATATGAATTTTAAGACTTTTTTTTCTATTTCAGTAAAAATGCCACTGGGATACTGATGAAGATTACATTGAATTAGTAGGTTGTGTTGGGTGTTACGAACATGTTAATAATTGATTATTCCAGTTCATGAAAACAGGATATCTTTCTATTTATTTTTGTCTTCTTCAATTTTTTTCATCATTGTTACATAGTTTTCAGTGTACAGATCTTTTACTTTTTTGGTCAACTATATTCCTAAGCATTTTTTAATGCTTTTGTAAAGTGAGATTGTTTTCTCAATTTTTTTCAAATGGCTTACTATTAGTGCATTGAAACATTATTAGTTTTTGTATGTTGTTTTGGTATCCTGTAACTTTACTGAATTAATTGATTATTTGTAACAGTTTTTTGGTTAAGACTTTATGGTTTTCTGTATATAAAATCAAGTTGTCTGCAGAGACAATTTAACCTTTTTCTTTCCAATTTGGGTACCTTTAATTTTTTTTTAGCCTAATTGCTATGGCTAGAACTTTCAGTACTATGTTGACTAAAAATGGTGAGAGTGAACATCCTTGTTTTGATCCTGAAATTAGAAATATCTTTTAATTTTTCACCATGGAGTATAATGTTAGCTGTGGGGCTTGTCATATATGCCCTTTAATTATGTAAAGATGTATTTTATCTATACTTAATTGTTGATAGTTTGTATTTTAAAAAGATGTTAAATTTTGTCAAATGTCTTTCTGCATCTATTGAGATGACCATATAGTTTTTTGTCATTTATTCCATTAAAATGGTGTATTATGTTTATTGATTTGCATAGGTTGAACTACCCTTGCATTCCAGTAATAAATCCCACTTAATAATGGTAAGTGATCCTTTTAACATGCTGTTAAATTTAATTTGCTACTATTATGTTGAAGATTTTTGCATCTATGTTCATTAGGGATATTGTCCTGTTATTTCCTGTTATTTTCTTTTTGTAGTGTGCTTGTTTTGCTTTAGTATCAGGGTAATGCTGGACTCATAAAATGAGTTTGAAAGTATTCCCTCCTCTTTGAATTTTTAGAAGAGTTTGTGAAGGATTAGTATTAGTTCTTCTTTTTAAATTAAATTAAATTTAATTATATTTCAATAGTTTCGGGAGAACAGATGGTTTTTAGTTATATGGATAAGTTATTTAGTGGTGATTTCGGAGATTTTGGTGCACCCATCACTCAAGCACTGTACAGTGTACACAGTATGTAGTCTTTTATTCCTTGCCCCCCTCCTACCCTTCCCCTGAATCCCCAAAGTCCATTATATCATTCATATGCCTTTGTGTCCTCATAGCTTAGCTCCCACTTATAAGAGAGAACATAAGTGATTTTCCATTTCTGAGTTACTTCACTTAGAATAATGGTCTCCAGCTCCATCCAAGTTTCTGCAAATGCTATTATTTTTTTTCTTATTATGAGCAAGTAGTATTCCAGGGTGTGTGTGTGTGTGTGTGTGTGTGTGTGTGTATAATATATACATATACCACATTTTCTTTATCAACTCCTTGGTTGATGGGCATTTAGGCTACTTCTACGCATGTAGAAGTGTCTTTTTCATGTAATGACTTCTTTTCCTCTGGGTAGATACCCAGTAGTGGGATTGCTGGATTGAATAGCACTTCTACTTTTAGTTCTTTAAGGAATCTGCATACTGTTTTCCATAGTGGTTGTACAAGTTTATAGTCACATTAGGAGTGTAAAAGTGCTCCCTTTTCACCACATTGACACCAAATTCTTGAATCCAAAATACAGCCCACATAGCCAAAGCAAGACTAAGCAAAAAATAAAAATAAAAATAAAGGAGGTTCCAAGATGGCCAAATAGGAACAGCTCCAGTCTGCAGCTCCCAGCATGAGCAACGCAGAAGACGGGTGATTACTGCATTTCCAACTGAGGTACCGGGTTCATCTCACTGGGGCTTGTCAGACAATGGGTGTAGCTCACAGAGCAGAGTGGGGCATCACCTCACACGGGAAGCACAAGGGGTCTGGGAATTCCCTTTCCTAGCAAAGGGAAGCCATGACAGACAGTACCTGGAAAATTGGGGCACTCTCACCCTAATACTGTGCCTTTCCAATGGCCTTAGCAAGCGGCACACCAGGAGATTATATCCTGAGCCTGGCTCGGAGGGTCCCATGCCACGGAGCCTCACTCACTGCTAGCACAGCAGTCTGAGATCAAACTGCAAGGCAGCACTGAGGCTGAGGGAGGGGTGTCCACCATTGCTGAGGCTTGAGTAGGTAAACAAAGTGTCTGCGAAGCTCGAACTAGGTGGAGCCCACCACAGCTCAAGGAGGCCTGCCTGCCTCTGTAGACTCCACCTCTGGGGGCAGGGTGTAGCTGAACAAAAGGCAGCAGAAACTTCTGCAGACGTAAACATCCCTGTCTGACAGCTTTGAAGAGAGTAGTGGTTCTCCCAGCACGGAGTTTGAGATCTGAGAATGGACAGACTACCTCCTCAAGTGGGTCCCTGAACCTGAGTAGCCTAACTGGGAGACACCTCCCAGTAGGGGCCAACTGACACCTCATACAGCCGGGTGCCCCTCTGAGACGAAGCTTCCAGAGGAAGGATCAGGCAGCAACATCTGCCATTCTGCAATATTTGCTGTTCTGCAGCCTCTGCTGGTGATACCCAGGCAAACAGGGTCTGGAATGGACCTCCAGCAAACTCCAACAGACCTGCAGCTGAGGGTCCTGACTGTTAGAAGGAAAACTAACAAACAAAAAGGACATCCACACCAAAACCCCATCTGTACGTCACCATCATCAAAGACCAAAGGTAGATAAAAACCACAAAGATGTGGAGAAACCAGAGCAGAAAAGCTGAAAATTCTAAAAATCAGAGCGCCTCTTCTCCTACAAAGGAACACAGCTCCTCACTAGCAATGGAACAAAGCTGGATGGAGAATTTGACAAGTTGAGAGAAGGCGGCTTCAGAAGATCAGTAATAGCAAACTTCTCTAAGCTAAAGGAGGATGTTTGAACCCATTGCAAAGAAGCTAAAAACCTTGAAAAAAGATTAGATGAATGGCTAACTAGAATAAACAGTGTAGAGAAGTCCTTAAATGACCCAATGGAACTGAAAAGCATGGCACAAGAACTATGTGATGCATGCACAAGCTTCAGTAGCCGATTTGATCAAGTGGAAGAAAGGATATCAGTGATTGAAGATCAAATGAATGAAATGAAGCAAGAAAAGAAGTTTAGAGAAAAAAGAGTAAAAAGAAACAAACAAAGCCTCCAAAAAATATGGGACTATGTGAAAAGACCAAATCTATGTCTGATTGGTGTACCTGAAAGTGATGGGGAGAATGGAACCAAGTTGGAAAACACTCTTCAGGATATTATCCAGGAGAACTTCCCCAATCTAGTGAGGCAGGCCAACATTCAAATTCAGGAAATACACAGAACGCCACAGAGATACTCCTTGAGAAGAGCAACCCCAAGACACATAATTGTCAGATTCACCAAAGTTGAAATGAAGGAAAGCATGTTAAGGGCAGCCAGAGAGAAAGGTTGGGTTACCCACAAAGGGAAGCCCATCAGACTAACAGCAGATCTCTCTGCAGAAACTCTACAAGCCAGAAGAGAGTGGGGCCAATATTCAACATTCTCAAAGAAAATAATTTTCAACCCAGAATTTCATATCCAGCCAAACTAAGCTTCATAAGTGAAGGAGAAATAAAATCCTTTACAGACAAACAAATGCTGAGAGATTTTGTCACCACCAGCTCTGCCCTAAAAGAGCTGCTGAAGGAAGCACTAAACATGTAAAGGAACAACCGGTACCAGCCACTGCAAAAACATGCCAAATTGTAAAGACCGTCAATGCTAGGAAGAAACTGCATCAACTAACGAGCAAAATAACCAGCTAACATCATAATGACAGGATCAAATTCACACATAACAATATTATCTTTAAATGTAAATGGGCTAAATGCTCCAATTAAAAGACACAGACTGGCAAATTGGATGAAGAGTCAAGACCCATCACTGTACTATATTCAGGAGACCCATCTCACGTGCAGAGACACACATAGGCTTAAAATAAAGGGATGGAGGAAGATCTACCAAGCAAATGGAAAACAAAAAAAAGGCAGGGGTTGCAATCCTAGTCTGTGATAAAACAGACTTTAAACCAACAAAGATCAAAAGAGACAAAGAAGGCCATTACATAATGGCAAAGGGATCAATTCAACAAGAAGAGCTAACTATCCTAAATATATATGCACCCAATACAGGAGCACCCAGATTCATAAAGCAAGTCCTTAGAGACCTACAAAGAGACTTAGACTCCCACACAATAATAATGGGAGACTTTAACACCCCATTGTCAACATCAGACAGATCAACGAGACAGAAAGTTAACAACGATATCCAGGAATTGAACTCAGCTCTGCACCAAGCAGACCTAGTAGACATCTACAGAACTCTCCACCTCAAATCAACAGAATATACATTCTTCTCAGCATCACATCACACTTTTTCCAAAATTGATCACATAGTTGGAAGTAAAGCACTCCTCAGCAAATGTAAAAGAACAGAAATTATAACAAACTGTCTCTCAGACTACAGTGCAATCAAACTAGAACGCAGGATTAAGAAACTCACTCAAAACCGCTCAACTACATGGAAACTGAACAACCTGCTCCTGAATGACTACTGGGTACATAACAAAATGAAGCCAGAAATAAAGATGTTCTTTGAAACCAATGAGAACAAAGACACAATGTACAAGAATCTCTGGGACATTTAAAGCAGCGTGTAGAGAGAAATTTATAGCACTAAATGCCCACAAGAGAAAGCAGGAAAGATCTAAAATTGACATCCTAACATCACCATTAAAAGAACTAGGATATTTGCTGGGCACGGTGGCTCACATCTGTAATCCCAGCACTTTGGGAGGCCGAGGCGGGTGGATCACGAGGCCTGGCTAACACAGTGAAACCCCGTCTCTACTGAAAACATAAAAAATTAGCCAGGCGTGGTGGGTGCCTGTAGTCCCAGGTACTCAGGAGGCTGAGGCAGGAGAATGGCGTGAACCCAGGAGGTGGAGGTTGCAGTGATCTGAGATCACGCCACTGCACTCCAGCCTGGGGGACAGAGCAAGACTCCATCTCAAAAAAAAAAAAAAAAAAAAAAAAAAAACTAGAAAAACAAGAGCAAACACATTCAAAAGCTAGAGAAGGCAAGAAATAACTAAGATCAGAGCAGAACTGAAGGAGATAGAGACACAAAAAACCCTTCAAAAAATCAATGAATCCAGGAGCTGGTTTTTTTAAAAGATCAACAAAATTGATAGATCGCTAGCAAGACTAATAAAGAAGAAAAGAGAGAAGAATCAAATAGATGCAAACTAAATAAATAAATAAAGAAGATATCACCACCGATCCCACAGAAATACAAACTACCATCAGAGACTACTATAAACACCTCTACACAAATAAACTAGAAAATCTAGAAGAAATGGATAAATTCCTGGACACATACACCCTCCCAAGACTAAACCAGGAAGAAGTTGAATCCCTGAATAGACCAATAACAGGTTCTGAAACTGAGGCAATAATTAATAGCCTACCAACCAAAAAAAGTCCAGGACCAGACGGATTCACAGACAAAGTCTACCAGAGATAAAAAGAGGAGCTGGTACCATTCCTTCTGAAACTATTCCAATCAATAGAAAAAGAGGAAATCCTCCCTAATTCATTTTATGAGGCCAACATCATTCTGATACCAAAGCCTGGCACAGACACAACAAAAGGAATTTTAGATCAATATCGCTGATGAACATCGATGCAAAAATCCTCAGTAAAATACTGGGAAACTGAATCCAGCAGCACGTCAAAAAAGCTTATCCACTACGATCAAGTTGGCTTCATCCTTGGGATGCAAGGCTGGTTCAACATATGCAAATCAATAACGTAATCCATAATATAAACAGAACCAAAGACAAAAACCACATGATTATCTCAATAGATGCAGAAAAGGCCTTTGACAAAATTCAACAGCCTTTCATGCTAAAAGCTCTCAATAAACTAGGTATTGATGGGGCATATCTCAAAATAATAAGAGCTATTTATGACAAACCCACAGCCAATATCATACCGAATGGGCAAAAACTGGAAGCATTCCCTTTGAAAACTGGCACAAGATAGGGATGCCCTCTCTCACTACTCCTATGCAGCATAGTGTTGGAAGTTCTAGCCAGGGCAATTAGGCAAGAGAAGGAAATAAAGGGTAATCAATTAGGAAAAGAGGAAGTCAAATTGTCCCTGTTTGCAGATGACATGATTGTATATTTAGAAAACCCCATCATCTCAGCCCAAAATCTCCTTAAGCTGATAAGCAACTTCAGCAAAGTCTCAGGATACAAAATCAATGTGCAAAAATCACAAGCATTCTTATACACCGATAACAGACAAACAGGAGCCAAATCATGAGTGAACTCCCATTCACAATTGCTTCAAAGAGAATAAAATACCTAGGAATCTTACTTACAGGGATCTGAAGGATCTCTTTAAGGAGAACTACAAACCACTGCTCAACAAAATAAAAGAGGACACAAAGAAATGGAAGAACATTCCATGTTCATGGATAGGAAGAATCAATATTGTGAAAATGGCCATACTACCCAAGGTAATTTACAGATTCAATGCCATCCCTATCAAGCTCCCAATGACTTTCTTCACAGAATTGGAAAAAAACTACTTTAAAGTTCATGTGGAACCAAAAGAGTCCACATTGCTGAGACAATCCTAAGCCAAAAGAACAAAGCTGGAGGCATCATGCTACCTGTCTTCAAACTCTACTACAAGGCTACAGTAACCAAAACAGCATGGTACTGGTACCAAAACAGAGATATAGACCAATGGAACAGAATAGAGCCCTCAGAAATAATACCACACATCCACAACCATCTGATCATTGACAAACCTGACAAAAACAAGAAATGGCAAAAGGATTCCCTATTTAGTAAATGGTGCTGGGAAAAGTGGCTAGCCATGTGTAGAAAGCTGAAACTGGATCCCTTCCTTACACCTTATACAAAAATTAATTCAAGATGGATTAAAGACTTAAATGTTAGACCTAAAACCATAAAAACCCTAGAAGAAAACCTAGGCAATACCTTTCAGGACATAGGCATGGGCAAGGACTTCATGACTAAAACACCAAAAGCAATGGCAACAAAAGCCAAAATTGACAAATGGGATCTAATTAAACTAAAGAGCTTCTGCACAGGAAAAGAAACTACCATCAGAGTGAACAGGCAACCTACAGAATGGGAGAAATTTTTTACAATCTACCCATCTGACAAAGGGCTAATATCCAGAATCTACAAAGAACTCAAACAAATTTACAAGAAAAAATCAAACAACCCCATCAAAAGTGGGCAAAGGATATGAACAGACACTTCTCAAAAGAAGACATTTATGCAGCCTACAGGCACATGAAAAAATGCTCATCATTACTGGCCATCAGAGAAAGGCAAATCAGAACCACAATGAGATACCATCTCACACCAGTTAGAATGATGATCATTAAAAAGTCAGGAAACAACAGGTGCTGGAGAGGATGTGGAGAAATAGGAACACTCTTACACTGTTGGTGGGACTGTAAACTAGTTCAATCATTGTGGAAGACAGTGCGGTGGTTCCTCAAGGATCTAGAACTAGAAATACCATTTGACCTAGCCATCCCATTACTGGGCATATACCCAAAGGATTATAAATCATGCTGCTATAAAGACACACACACGTATGTTTATTGTGGCACTATTCACAATAGCAAAGACTTGGAACCAACCCAAATGTCCATCAATGACAGACTGGATTAATAAAATGTGGCACATATACACCATGGAATACTATGCAGCCATAAAAAAGGATGAGTTCATGACCTTTGTAGGGACATGGATGAAGCTGCAAACCATTATTCTCAGCAAACTATCGCAAGGACAGGAAACCAAACACCACATGTTCTCACTCATAGCTGGGGATTGAACAATGGGAACACTTGGAAACAGGATGGGGAACATCACACATAGGGGCCTATTGTGGGGTGGGGGGATGGGGGAGAGATAGCATTAGGAGATATACTTAACGTAAATGACGAGTTAACAGGTGCAGCACACCAACATGGCACATGTATATGTACGTAACAAACCTGCACGTTGTGCACATGTACCCTAGAAGTTAAAGTAGAATAAAAATAAATAAAAGCTACATCTAGAGCATCACATTACCTTACTTCAAACTATACTACCAGGCTATAGTTACCCAAACAACATGGTATTAGTAAAAAAAAAAAAAAAAAAAAAAAAAAAAAAAAAAAGTAGGTATGTAGGCCAGTCGTATCAGCTATTATTTAAATGTTTGTTATAAAGCTGTTAAGCCCTGCAGTCCTTCAGAAATTTTGATTACTTTTTCAATGACCTTACTAATTATTGATCAGTTGATATTTTCTATTTCTTAGTGATTTATTCTTGATTGTATGTTTCAAGGACTATATCAGTTTCTTCCAAGTTATCCAACTATTTGATGTATAATTGTTCATAATAGTCTTTTATGGCACTGTACATTTATACAGTGTAAGTTATAATGCTGCCCCTTTCATGTCTGATTTTATTTACTTGATTATTCTCCCTTTTATTCTTAGTCTAACTAAATGTTTGTCAATTTCATTTATCTTCTCAAAAAACTAACTCTTAAGCTCATTAACTTTTCTATTGTTTTATAGGTTATTTCACTGATTTCTAATTTGTTCTTTATTATTTTCTTTCTTCTACAAAATTTATGCTTTGTTCTTCTTCATCTAGTTCCCTTGAGTTGTAAAATTGAATTCTTTATTTCAGATTTTCTTCTTTTTTATGTAGGTGTTTATTGCTATAAATTTTCTCTTAGAACTGTTTTTTCTGCATACCATAAGTTTTACTATTTCAATTTTCATTTGTCATTCTCAAGATCTTTTTTATTTCCTTCTTGATTTCTTCTCTGATCCATTGGTTATTCAGGAGCATGTTGTTTACTTTCTGCATATTTGGGGATTTTTAAAATCTCACCCTGTTAATGGTTTTTCATCTCATACCTTTGTGGTCAGAAAAAATACTTAATATGATTTCAATCTTTTTAAAATTTTTGAAGACTTTTTTGTGGCCTGACATATAATCTATCCTGGAGAATGACTTATGTGCACTTCAGAAGAATGTTTATTCTTCTGCTTTGGGATGAAATGTTCTATATATGTCTGATAGACTTATTTGGTTTAAAGTTCATTTCAAGTCCTGTGTATTATTGAATTTCTGTCTGAATAATCTGTTATTGAATTGACATATTGAAATCCTCTACTATTAATGTATTGCTATCTATCTTCCTCATCAGACCTATTAATATTTGCCCTATATATTTAGGTGATCTCTTGCTAAGTGTATATATTACAGTTTTTGAGTTATAGTTTATTTTGTCTGATAGAAGTATAGCTATTCCTGCTGTCTGTTGGTTTCTATTTGCATGAATTATCTTTCTTTATTCCTTCCCTTTCAGTCTACATGTGTACTTAAAGCTGAAGTGGGTCTCTTGTAGGCACCATGTAGCTGAGTGTCTTGTTTTTCCATTCAGCCAATCTATGTCTCTTGATTGAATAGTTCAATCTTTTTTGATTCAAGGTAATCATTGGTAGATAAAAATTTACTACTACCATTTTATCGTTTCTGGTTTTTTGGAGATCTTTTGTTCCTTTCTTTTTCTCTTTTTTTATACTTTTGTGATTTTATTATTTTCTGTAATGGTATATATATTAGTCCATTCTCACACTGCTATAAAAATACTACCTGAGACTGGGTAATTTATAAAATAAAGAGGTTTAATTGACTCACAGTTCTGCATGGCTGGGGAGGCCTCAGAAAACTTACAATTACAGCAGAAGGGTAAGTAGGCATGTCTTACATGGTGACAAGTGAGAGAATACGTGAAGGAAGTGGAGAGGGAGGAGCCCCTTATAAAACCATCAGATCTCAAGTGAAAACTCACTCACTATCATGAGAACAGCATGGGGGCAACTACCCTTATGATCCAATCACCTCCCACCAGGTCCTGCCCTCCACATGTAGGGATTATGGGGATTACAATTTGAGATGAGATTTGGGTAGGGACACAGAGCCAAGCCATATCAGTATGTTTTGATTTCTTTCTCTTTTTCTTTTGTGTATCTGCTATAGGTTTTTGATTTGTGATTAAAATGAAGCTAACATAGAAAATCTTGCAGTTATGCCAATTTATTTTAAACTAATAACAACTCCGGTTTGATTGCATATCACAACTCTACACTTTTACTCTTTCCCTCATTTAATGTTTTTGAAGCACAATTTACATTTTTAAATGTTGTGTATCCTTTAACAAATTATTGTAGGTATAAGTCTTTTTGATAGTTTTGTCTTTTAAGTTTATACTAGTAATATAAATGATTTACACATGACCATTACAGTATTAGAGTATTCTGAATTTGACTACATATTTACCTTTACAAGTGAGTTTTTTTATTTTTGTTTTTAATGTTATTAGTTAGGGTTATTTCATTGCAACTGTGGAAATTCTCTTGAGCATCTCTTGTAAGGCAAGTCTAGTGGTGGTGAACTCCCTCAGTTTTTGTTTATCTGGAAATGTCTTTATTTTCGTTTCATTCCTGAAGAACAGTTTTTCCAGGTTTAGTATTTTGGTTTGAAGATTTTTTTCTTTTTCAGCACTTTGAACATATCAGCCCACTCCCTTTTGTCTTGCAAAATTTCTGTTAAAATGTTTGCTGATAGTCTTATGTAGTTTCCCCTGTATTCAATTATGTCATTTCTTACAGATTTCAACATTCTCTCTCTCCTGGCCTGGGATAGGCACAGAGCCAAGGGGACCTTTCTACCATGGAGAAAGGGTGAGTGAGCAAGAATCCCAGGGGACCAACACTTCTGTGACAGAACTTTCATTCCTGGGCATGGGAGATCCCCCCTAACTGCTTTCTCTCCCCTAGCCTTCAGACCAACATGAAGAGCTGCTCGCTATCTGGGTAGAGAGGCTTCTCAGGCCCATGTGTAGTCCCATAGGTCTTGCATTCCTGAGGACCTCAGCAACAGATCCCATAGGCCTCCCAACAATGGTTGTCAGGTGGTCTTAAACACCCTCATATTATTGGCCACATCCACAGTGCTGAGGAGCAGATGGACTTCAGGCCTTGCCTCTGCTGCATCTCTCCAAGCAAAGCCAATTGGCCTGTTACCATGATGCAGCCACTCCATTCCTGCCTGAGCACTACAGCTGGTTGTAGCTCTTTATTTCTCTGTAATGGAGCTCCCAGATGTAACTGACAGGCTTGCTGTGAATGCTGCTGTCATGCTCCCTGCCACTGCTGCCCTCAGGCTGGGGATGGAGTGAATAGCCCAAGAACTGTCATTGGCCTCCAGCGTGCTGTACTGCTATATGGAAAAGTGGCCAGGCCATTGTCCACATGGCTTCTCGCCCCTGCTGCATCTTACTGGGCAGGATCTCCTGGCCTGGGGCCCAGTGCAGCTGCCCTTCCCCTGCCTGATCACTTTATTCAATGGCAGTGGCCGTCCTGTATTTCTCTAAAGTGGAACTCCCAGAGGCAACCATCAGGCTCTCTGCTATTGCCTCCACAGTGATTCCAGTCCCTTCTCCCCCTAGGATATGGAGGATACAGAGTCTGACTAATTTCAGGCAATTAAAGTGCCAGTGGCCATCCTACAAAGAGGACAGCTCATTTTCCCCCATAGTCTCTGACCCTTCTGGTTTTGCCAGGCATAGCCCTCTGGCTTGGGCCTGCAGTGCAGCCACCCTAGCCCTGGATGATTACTCTGATTGGCAGTGGATCTGTGATTCTCCCAGAGGCAACTGACAGCCCCTCTATGACTGCCTACTGTGGTACCCACCCTTGCTGTTCCTGGGCTGGGGAAGGAACAAATACCCTGATTGCTTTGCTTCTTTGTTCATGCCTCCAATACCTCACAGCCACCCTGTGGGGAGAGAGCCAAACTGTCTTCCCATGTGTCCCATTGAAAGTTTCCAGAAATGAAGCCAACTGACTAAACTTACCCCACAGTTAAAAGAACATCAGTCCTCCCAGATGAGAAAAAACTAGTGCAAGAACTCTGGCAATTCAAGCATCCAGAGTTCCCTCTTACCTCCAAACTAGTCCACTAGCTCCCCAGCAATAGTTCTTCACCAGTCAGAAATGACTGGACAAACATAGAATTCAGAATCTGGATGGCAAGAAAACTCAAGATTCACAAGAAAGTTGAAACCTAATCCAAGGAATCCAACAAATAGAGTAAGACAATAAATGAGCTGAAAGATGAAACAGTCATTTTGAGAAATAACTGAACTGAACTTCTGGAGCTAAACATTTCAGTACAGTATTTTATAATACAATCAGAAGTACTAACAGCAGAATGGACCAAACTGAGGAAATAATCTCTGAATTCAAAGACCAGATCATAGAATCAACTCAGTCAGACAAAAATACAGAAAAAAGAATTTTAAAAATTGAACAAATCCTTCAAGAAATGTGGGATTATGTAAAGAGACAAAATCTACAACTCCTTGGCATCTTTGAGAGGAGGAGAGAGAATAAACAACTTAGAAAACATATTTGAGGACATAGTCCAAGAAAATTTCCCTAATCTCACTAAAGAGATTGACATACAAATCTAATAAATATAGGGAACCCCGATGAGATACTATACACAATGACCAGAATGAGGGCATATAGTCATCAAATTCACAATGTCAGTACAAAAGAAAATATCTTAAAGGCAGCTAGATTGAAGGGTGAAGTCACAGACAGAGGGGATGCCATTAGGCTACCAGCAGACATCTCAGCAGAAACCTTAGAAGCCAGAAGATATTGGGGGCGTATTTTCAGCATCCATAAGGAAAAAAATTCCAACCAAGCATTTCATATTCCACCAAACTAAGCTTCATAAGTGGAAAAAAATCCTTCTCAAACAAGCAAATTTTGAGGGAATTTTTTTAAATAAATCGGCCTTACAAGAGGTTATTAAGGGAGAGCTAATCATGGAAGTAAAAGATTGACACCTGCTACCACAAAAACACACTTAAACTTATGGCCCATAGGTACTATAAAGCAAATTCACAATCAAATCTACATAACAACCTGTTGACCACATGGTGAGTTTCAAAATCACACATATCGATACTAACCATGAATGTAAACAGGCTAAACACCCCACCTAAAAGACATAGAGTGGCAAGCTGGATAAAAAGAAAATAACCAACCATCTGCTGTCTTCAAGAGACTCATCTCACAAGTAACAACACCCACAGTCTTAAAATAAAGGGATAGAATAAGGACTGCCATGCAACCGGGAAAGAAAAAAAAAAAAAAACAGGAGTCATATTATCACATCAGAAAAAAAGAATTAAACCAACAAAAAAGAAGAACAAAGAATGACATTACAGGATTTCAGGCCAGCTCCAGTCTGCAATTCCTATTGACACCAATGCAGAAGGCTGGTGATTTTTGCATTTCCAACTGAGATACCCAGTTTATCTCATTGGTACTGGTTAGACACTGGGTACAACCCATGGAGGGTGAGCAGAAGCAGGGTGGGGCGTCACTTCATCTGGGAAGTGCAAGGAGCCGGGGGGACCTCCCTCCCGCAGTCAAAGGAAGCCATGAGGGACTGTGCTACCTGGCCCAGATACTACATGTTTTCCTATGCTTTTGCCATGGTTTTTGCAATCTGCAGATCGGGAGATTCCCTCGTGTGCTTACGCCACCTGGGCCCTGAGTTTTAAGCACAAAACTGGGTGGCTGTTTGGGCAGACACTGAGCTAGCTGCAGGAATTTTTTTCATACCCTAGTGGCACCTGGAACCTCAGCAAGACAGAACTGTTCACTTCCCTGGAAAGGGGGCTGAAGCCAGGGAGCCCAGTGGTATTGCTCAGTGGGTCCCACTCCCATGGAGCTCAGCAAGCTAAGAACCACTGGCTTGATATTCTCACTGCCAGCAGAGCAATCTGAAATCAACCTGGGATGATCCAGCTTGGTGGGGGGAGGGGCATCTGCCATTACTGAGGCTTTAGTAGGTGGTTTTCCCCTGATAGTGCTAAGGAGGCTAGGATGTCTAGACTGGGCAGAATTCACCACAGTGCAGCAGAGCAGCTGTGGCCAGACTGCTTCTCTAGATTCCTCCTCAATGGGCAGGGCATCTCTGAAGGAAAGGTAACAGCCTCAGTCAGGGGCTTACAGATAAACTCCCATCTCCCTGGGACAGAGCAGCTGGGGGAAGGGGCAGCTGTGGATGCAGCTTCAGCGGATTTGATCTCTCCTGCATGCTGGCTCTGAAGAGACCAGCTAATCCTGACAAGAGGGATTCTCCCAGCACAGCACACCAGCTCTGCTAAGGGACAGACTGCCTCCTCAAGTGGGTCCCTGAGCCCCCAAGCCTCCTGACTGGGAGAGACTTCCCAACAGGGGTCAACAGACACTGCATACAGGAGAGCTCCAGCTGGCATCAATTCGGTGACCCTCTGGGACAAAGCTTCCAGAGGAAGGAGCAGGCAGCAATCTTCGCTGTTCTGCAGCCTCCACTGGTGATACTCAGGCAAAGAGGGTCTGGAGTGGACTGCTAGCAAACTGCAGCAGATCTGCAGAAGAGGGGCCTGACTGTTAGAAGAAAAACTAACCAAAAAAACAGTAACATCAACATCAGCAAAAAGGATCCCTCCACAAAAATCTCATCCGAAGGTCATCAGCCTCAAAGATCAAAGGTAGATAAATCCATGAAGATGAGGAAAAAACAGCGCAAAAACGCTGAAAATTTCAAAAACTAGAATGCCTCTTCTCCTCCAAATGATCGCAGTTCCTCTCCAGCAAGGGCACAAAACTGGATGGAGAATGAGATAGACAAATTGACAGAAGTAGGCAAATCAATAAATGGAATCCATCACATAAGCAGAACCAGTGACAAAAACCACATGATTATCTCAATAGATGCAGAAAAGGCCTTCGATAAGATTCAGCACCCCTTCATGCTAAAAATTCTCAATAAACTAGGTATTGATGGAACATATCTCAAAATAATAAGAGCTATTTATGACAAGCCCACAGCCAATATCACACTGAATGGGCAAAAACTGGAAGCATTCTCTTTGAAAACCAGCACAAGACAAGTATGCCCTCTCTCACCACTCCTATTCACCATAGTATTGGAAGTTCTGGCAGGAAAATCAGGCAAGGGAAAGAAATAAAGATTATCCAAATAGGAAGAGAGGACGTCAAACTGTCTCTGTTTGCAGATGATATGATTGTATATTTAGAAAACCCCATCGTCTCAGCCCAAAATCTCCTTAAGCTGATAAGCAACCTCAGCAAAGTTTCAGGATACAAAATCAATGTGCAAAAATCACAATCATTCCTATACACCAATAATAGGCAAGCAGAGAGCCAAATCATGAGTGAACTCCCATTCACAATTGCTACAAAGAGAATAAGATACCTAGGAATACAACTTACAAGGGATGTGAAGGAACTCTTCAAGGAGAACAATAAACCACTGCTCAACAAAATAAAACAGGACACAAACAAATGGAAGAACATTCCATGCTAATGGATAGGAAGAATCAATATCGTGAAAATGGCCATACTGCCCAAGGTAATTTGTAGATTCAATGCCATCCCCATCAAGCTGCCAATGACTTTCTTCACAGAATTGGAAAAAACTACTTTAAAGTTCATATGGAACCAAAAAAGAGCCCGTATAGCCAAGACAATCCTAAGCAAAAAGAACAAAGCTGGAGGCATCACGCTACCTGACTTCATACTATACTACAAGGCTACAGGAACCAAAATAGCATGGTTCTGGTAAGTAAACAGCTAAGTATACCAATGGAACAGAACAGAAGCCTCAGAAATAACACTATACATCTACAGCCATCTGATCTTTGACAAACCTGACAAAAACAAGCAATGGGGAAAGGATTCACTATTTAATAAATGGCGCTGGGAAAACTGGCTTGCCATATGCAGAAAATAGAATCTGGACCCCTTCCATACACGTTATACAAAAATTAAATCAAGAGAGATTCGACACTTAAACATAAGACCTAAAACCATAAAAACCCTCGAAGAAAACCTAGGCAATACCATCCAGGACATAGGTATGGGCAAAGACTTCATGACTAAAACACCAAAAACAATTGCAGGAAAAGCCAAAATTGACAAATGGGATCTAATTAAGCTGAAGATCTCCTGCACAGCAAAAGAAACTATCATCAGAGTAAACAGGCAACCTACAGAATGGGGGAAAATTTTTGCGATCCGTACATCTGACAAAGGTCTAATATCCAGAATCTACAAGGAACTTAAGAAAAAAACAAAGAACTCCATCAAAAAGTGGAAAGGATATGAAGAGACACTTCTCAAAAGAAGACATTTATGCACCAACAAACATATGAAAAGAAGCTCATCATCACTGGTCATTAGAGAAATGCAAATAAAAATGCAATGAGATGGTATCTCATTGTGGGACCATCCAAACTCAGAGATGAGAAAGAACCAAAGCAAGAACTCCAGTAACTCAAAAAGCCAGAATGTCTCCAGACAACCGCCCCAGTTATCCAACAAGAGTTCTTAACCAGGCTGAGCTGGCTGAAACGACAGAAATGGAATTCAGAATATGGATATGAATGAAGATCATTGAGATTCAAGAGGATAATAAAACCCAATTCAAGGAAACTAAGAATCACAGTAAAGTGATATAGGAGCTGAAGGATGAAATAGCCAGTGTAAAAAAGAATTTAACAGCTCTGACAGCTGAATAACGCAATACAAGAATTTCGCAGTGCAATCACAAGAATTAACAACAGAGTAAACCAAGCTGAGTAAAGAATCTCAGAAGTTGAAGACTGGTTCTCTGAAATAAAACAGTCAGACAAAAATAAAAAGAAATGAACAAAACCTCTGAGGAGTATGGGATTCCATATAAAGAAGCCAAATCTATAAATTATTAGCATCCCTGAAAGGGAGGGGGAGAAAACAAACTTGGAAAATGTATTCTGGGATATCATCTATGAAAACTTCCCCAACCTTGCTACAGAGGCCACAGTCAAATTCAGGAAATACAGGGAACTCCTGCAAGATTCTACACAAAAAGATCATCTCCAAGACATATAATCATCAGATTTTCCAGGGTAGAAATGAAAGAAAGAATGTTAAATTCAGTTCAAGAGAAAGGGCAGGTCACCTTCAAGGAAACCCCGTCAGGCTAACAACAAACCTCTCAGCTGAAACTCTACAGCCAGAAGAGACTGGGGGCCTGTATTCAACATTCTTAAAGAAAAAAATCTTCAACCAAGAATTTCATATCTGACCAAACTAAGCTTCCTAAGTGAGGGAGAAATAAGATTCTTTTCTGATACAAATCTTGAGGGAGTTTGTTTTCACGAGGTTTCCTTGCAAGAAATTTTGAAAGGAGCACTGAATATAGAAAGGAAAGACCACTACCAGCTAAAACAAAAACACACTTAAACACACAGACCAGTGTCACTATAAAGCAACCACACAAACAAGCAAACATAACCAGCCAACACACATATCGATACTAACCTTGAATGTAAATTGGCTAAATATGCCCACTAAAAAGGCAGAGGAGTGGCAAGATGGATAAAAAAGCAAGACTCAATGGCATGCTGTCTTCAAAAGACCCATCTCACATGTAATGACACTCATAGGCTCAAAATAAAGGGATAGAGGAAAATCTACCAAGCAAATGAAAAACAGAAAAAAGAAGGGGTTTCAATCCTAATTTCAGAGAAAACAGACTTTAAACCAACAAAGATCAAAAAAAGACAAAAGACATTACATAATGATAAAGGTTCAATTAGACAACAAGACCTAACTATCCTAAATATATATGCACCCAACAAAGGAGCATCCAGATTTATAAAGCAAGTTCTTAGAGACCTACAAAGAGAGATAGACTCTCACACAATAATAGTGGGAGACTCCAACACTTCACTGACACTATTAGACAGATTATTGAGGCAAAAAATTAACAAAGATATTCAGGACCTGAACTCAACAATGGACCAAATGGATCTGATAGACCTTAACAGAACTCTCCATCCCAAAACAACAGATATATATTCTTCTCATCATCACATGGCACACACTCTAAAGTCAACTACATAATTAAACATAAAACCATCCTCAGCAAATGCAAAAGAATGAAAATCATACCAAGCACACTTTCAGACAATAGCACAATAAAAAATAGCAGTCAAATCTATAAAAATTGCTCAAAACTATGCAATTACATGGAAACTAAACAACATGCTCTTGAATGGCTTTTGGGTAAATAATGAAATTAAGGCAGAAATAAAAAAAGTTATTTGACTATAATGAGAAATAAGATACAACATAGCAGAATCTCTGGGACACAGCTAAGGCAGCATTAAGAGGGAAATTCATAACACTAAATACCCACATCAAAAGTTAGATCTCAAATTAACCACCTAACACCACAATTGAAAAAATTAGAGAAGCAAGAACAAACCAGCCCCAAAGCTAGCAGAAGACAAGAAATGACCAAATCAGAGCTGAACTGAAGGAAATCAAGACACAAAAAGCCATTGAAAAGACCAATGTGTCCAAGAGTTGTTTTTTGAAAAAAATAATACAATAGACAGACCACTTGCTAGAATAATAAAGAAAGAGAGAAGACTCGAATAAACACCATTACAAATGATGAATAGAATGTTACCACTGACCCCTCAGAAATAAAAACCACCCAAACTACCACAAACACCTCTATGCACACAAACTGGAAAACCTAGAAGAGATGGATAAACACCTGGACAGATACACCCTTCCAAGACTGAACCAGGAAGAGACCAATAGCAAGCTCTGAAATTGAATCTGAAATAAATAGCCTACCAACCAATAAAAGCCCAGGACCTGATAGATTCACAGCCAAATTCTACCTGTTCTACAAAGAAGAGCTGGTATAATTCCTATACAAGCTATTCCAAAAAATTGAAGAGGGGACACCCTTCCCTAAGTTATTCTGTGAGGCTAGCATCATCTTGATACCAAACCTGGTAGAGACACAACATAAAAAGAAAACTTCAGGCCGGCTGTGGTGGCTCATGCCTGTAATCCCAGCAATTTGGGAGACCAAGGCAGGCAGATCACGAGGTAAGGAGATTGAGACCATCTTGGCCAACATGGTGAAACCCCGTCTCTATTAAAATACAAAATATTAAATGGGCATGGTGGCACTCGCCTGTAGCCCCAGTTACTCAGGAGGCTGAGGCAGGGGATTGGCTTGAACCTGGAGGGCAGAAGTTGCAGTGACCCAAGATGGCACCACTGCACTCCAGCCTGGAGACAGAGCAAGACTCTTGTCAAAAAAAAAAAAAAACAAAAAAATCTTCAGGCCAATATCCTTGATGAACATCAATGCAAAAATCTTCAATGAAACACTTGAAAACAAAATTCAGCAGCACATCAAAAAGCTAATTCACCATGACTGAGCAGACTTCATCCCCAGGATGCAAGACTGGTTCAACATATGCAAAACAATAAACATGATTCATCACATAAACAGAACTAAAGACAAAAACCAAATGATTATTTTAATAATACAGAAAAGGCTTTCAATAAATTCAAAACTCCTTCATTTTAAAACTCTTAACAAACTAGGTATTGAAGGAACATACCTCAAAATAATGAGAGCTGTCTATGACAGACACACAGTCAACATCATACTGAATGGGCAAAAGCTGAAAGAATTTCCCTAGAAAATCAGCACAAGGCAAGAATGACCTGTCTCACCCCTCCTATTCAACATGGTATTAGAAGTCCTAGCCAGAGCAATCAGGCAAGAGAAAAAAATAAAGGACATCCTAATAGGAAGAGAGGAAGTCAAACTCTCTCTATTTGCAGGCAACATAATTTTATATCTAGAAAACCCCGTAGTCTCACCCCAAAATCTCCTTCAGCTGATAACTTCAGTAAAGTTTCAGGATACAAAATTGACATGCAAAAATTACTAACATTCCTGTACACCAAAAACAGTCAATCTGAGAGCCAAATCAGAAATGCAATCCTGTTCACAATTGCCACCGAATGAATAAAATACCTAGGAATCAAGCTAACCAGGGAAGTAAAAGATGTCTACAATGAGAGTGACAAAACACTGCTCAAAGTAATCAGAGAAGACACAATCAAATGGGAAAACATCCCATGGTCACGGATAGGAAGAATCATTATTGTTAAAATGGCCGTACTGCCCAAAGCAATTTACAAATTCAGTGCTATTTCTATCAAACTACCAAGATATTATTCACATGACTAGATAAATAAAACTATTTTAAAATTCATATGGAACCAAAAAAGAGTCTCAGGGGCTAAGGCAATCCTAAGCAAAAGGAACAAAGCTAGAAGCATCACATTACCTGACTTCAAACTATAATAGAGGGCTAGAGTAACCAAAACAACATGGCACTGGCACAAAAACAGGCACATAGACCAATGGAACAGAATAGAGAGCCCAGAAATAAGGCTGCATACTCATGATCATCTGATCTTCAAAAAATCTGGTAAAAACAAGAAATGAGAAAAAGACTCCCTATTCAATAAATAGTGCTTGGATAACTGTCTAGCTATATGCAGAAGAATGAAGCTGAACCCCTTCCCTACACTATATACAAAAGTTAACTCAAAATGGATTAAAGACTTAAATGTAAAACCCAAAACCATAAAAACCCTGAAAGGCAACCTAGGCAATACCATCCTGGACATAGGAATGAGCAAAGATTTCATGACAAAGACACTAAAAGCAATTGCAACAAAAGCAAAAATTGACAAGTGGGATCTAATTAAACTTAAGAGTTTCTACACAGGACAAGAAACTATCAACAGAGTCAACAGTCAACCTACAGAATGGGAGAAAATATTTGCAAACTATGCATCTGATAAAGGTTTGATATCCAGAATCTATAAGGAACATAAATAAATTTACAAGAGAAAATCAAACTCCATTAAAAAGTGGGCAAAGAACATGAACAGACGCTTTCCAGAAGAAGACATACATGCAGCCAACATGCATATGAAGAAAAGCTCAATGTCACAAATATTACAGAAATGCAATCAAAACCACAATGAGATCCCACTTTACACTAGTAAAAATGACTACATAAAAGTAAAAAAAAAAAAAAAAAAGATGCTGGCAAGGTTGTGGAGAAAAGGGAACACTTATACACAATTGATGAGAGTGTAAATTAGTTCAACCCTTGTGGAAAGCAGTATGGTGATTCCTTAAAAAGCTAAAAGAGGAACTACCATTCGACCCAGCCATTCCATTACCGGGTATATACCCAGAGGAATATAAATCACTTTACCTTAATGACACATGTATGTGAATGTTCGCTGCAGCACTATTTATGATAGCAAAGACAAGGAATCAACCTAAATGCCCATCAATGACAGATTGGATGAAGAAAATGTGGTACATACACATCATGGAATACTATGCAGCCATAAAAAAGAACAAGATTATATTCGGTGGGAATGTGGATGGAGATCAAGGCTATTATCCTCAGAAAACTAACAGGAACAGAAAACCAAATACTGCATGGTCTCACTTATAAGTACAAGTTAAATGATGAGAACTTATGAACACAAGGAAGGAAACAACAGACACTGGGGTCTACTTGAGAGTGGAGAGTGGTAGGAGGAGGGAGAGGAGCAGAAAAGATAACTATTGGGTACTGGGCTTAATACTTGGGTGATGAAATAATTTGTAAATAAACCCCCACAACATGATTTACCTATGTAATAAACCCTCACATGTATTCTAAACCTAAAATTAAAAGATGAAAAATAGACTGCCAAAAGGCTACTAGAACTGATAAATGATCTTAGTAGGGTCTCAGGATATAAAATCAATGTACCAAAAGCAGTAACATTCCTATACACTAATAATGTCCAGGCTGAGAGTAAAATATAAAACACAATCACATTTATGATAGACACAAAGAAAATGAAATACATAGGAATACAGCCTACCAAGGAGGTGAAAGAACTCTACAAGGAGAACTACAAAATTCTACTGAAAGAAATAAAAGATAACACAAATTAATGGAAAAACTTTCCAAGCTCATGTATTGGAAGAATCAGTATTGTTAAAATGGCCATACTGCTTAAGGCAATTTACAGATTCAGTGCAATTCCTATCAAACTACCAATGCCATTCTTCACAGAATTAGAAAAAAACTATTCTAAAATTCATATGGAACCAAAAAAGAGCCTGAATGGCTAAAGCAATTTTAAGCAAAAAGAAGAAAGCTGGAGGCATTACACTGTCCAACTTCAAATTTTACAATAAGACTACAGTCATCAGAACAGCATGGTATGGTACAAAGTAGACATCTATCCTAATGGAACAGAATAGAAAACTCAGAAATAAAGCTGCACACTTACAGCCATCTGATTTTCAAAAAGACAGACCAAAAAAAAGGAATATAAATGGACTCCCTATTCAATAAATGATGCTGATGAAATTGCCTTGTTGTCTGGGGTAATATCTGAGGTTTGTTGTCCCATGACCACAGAAAACTAGGACGTGAGGTTAGCAGAGGAAGTTTCATGGGCAAAAGAAAGAGAAGAGATCTCTGCATAGGGAGGGGTACTGGAGAAAATGGGTTGCTGCTTCTGCAGTGAAATGTAGAAGGTTTTATAGATGAGCTTGAGGGGGCAGTGTCTGATTTACATAGGGCAAAAAAGATTGGTCAGACTAGGCATGCCATTTGCATAGCGCTTAAAGAAGCTGGCCACTCAACCCTAATCTTTTATTATGCAGATGGTTGTCTACCTGGCCTGTGCCTTGTTGCCTGGTTCTTTATTAGTGACAAAGAAAAGGGAAGATGGAGCCTCCATGTTGAAAATGCGTGTCTTCCAGTCAGCCCCTTTTCTATTGGCACAGCTGCCAGCATGCACCCATGCAAGTCTCCAGCCTGCCTATCTATGTCTGCTGCTTGATTTTTCAGGCTGCTCTTTGTTAGAAAAGAAGTTATTTGGGGCTGCTTTTTGTTAAAAGGGAAGCCTTGCTGAGGATTCCTTTACCCTCACTATCTGCCTAAATAATTTCTTTCTAGTTTCTGTATCACTAGTATAACTGGCTAGCCATATGCAGAAAAGTTAAAATGGACCCTTACCTTTCACCATATAGAAGAATTAACTCAAGATAATTAAAATTTAAATGTGATACCTCAATCTATAAAAATTTTAGAAGAAAACCTAGGAAATACCTTTCTCAACATCAGCCTTGGCAAACAATTTTTTGGCTATGTCCTTAAAAGCAAGGGCAATAAAAACAAAAATTGACAAATGAGACCTAAACTAAAAAGCTTCTGCACAGCAAAATAAACTATTAATGAAATATACAGACAACCTACAGAATGGGAAAAATTATTTGCAAACTATGCATCTGACAAAGGTCTAATATCCAGAATCTATAAGGAATTTAAACAGAACAACAAGGAAAAACAATAACCTCATTTAAAAATGGGCACAGGACATGAACAGACACTCCTTAAAAGAAGACATACAAGTATCCAACAAGCATATTAAAAAGCACTTATCATCGCTAATCAACAGAGAAATGCAAATCAAAACCACAATAAGATACCATCTCACACTAGTCAGAATGACCACTATTTAAAAGTCCAAAAACAACAGTTGCTGATGAGGCTGCAGAAAAAATAAAATGCTAATACACTATTGGTGGGAATGTAAACTAGCCTAACCGCTGTGGAAAGCAGTTTGGAGATGTCTCATAGTACTTCAAACAGAGCTACCATTTGACCCTCAATTGCACTACTGGGAATATAACCAAATGAAAATAGATCATTATATCAAAAAGATGCATGCACTCACATTTTTATCACAGCATTATTCACAACAGCAAAGATATGGAATCAACTTACGTGCTCATCAGTGGTGGACTGGATAAAGAAAATGTGGCATATATACACCATGGACTAGTACTCAGCCATAAAAAAGAATAAAACCGTGTCCTCTACAGCAACATGGACAGAGCTGGAGGCCATAATCCTGAGCAAATTAATGCAGGAACAGAAAACCAACTACTGAAGGTTCTCACTTATAAGTGGGAGCTAAACACTGAGCACCCTCAGATGTAAATATGGGGACAAAAGACACTGCAGGGGAGAGGAGAGTAGGGAAGAATGGTTCAGAAAACTACCTACTTTGGATTATACTCACTATTCTGGTATAATATACCCATGTAACAAACCAGCACATGTACTCCCTGTATCTAAAAATAAAATTTGAAAAAAAAAAACTGGGAAAATACTCAAGGACAATTGACTGGCCAAAGATTTTTTGAGTAATACCCCACAAGCACAGGAAACCAAAGCAAAAATGGACAAACGGGATTACATTAAGCTAAAAAATAAACAAAACCCCCCACGAGATTCTCATATCTTAGACTTTTGACAGTTTGATTATATTGTGCCTCATAATAGTCTTTTCTGGGCTGATCTTGCTCGTGATTCATTGAGCTTCATGAATCTGGATTTCCATATCCTTCCCAAGTGAGGAAGGTTTTCAGACAGTATGTCTTTAAAGAAAAAATATTTTTGACCTTTTATGTCTCTCTTCTCCTTCTGAAGTTTCTATACTTTCTATACCATATTCTTGGTGGTGTCTCAAAGGTCTCATGCTTTCTTTCCCACTTTTTATTCTTTTTTCTTTTTTTACTCTAATTTGTTAATTTTAAAAGACTCTGTTTTGAGTTCACTAATTCTTCTGCGTGATTGAGTCAGGTATTGAAACTCTCTATTGACTTATTTATTTCTTTCATTGTGTTCTTCAGCTCCAGAATTTTTGTTTGGTTCTTTTTAATGGTTTATATTTCTTTATTAAATTCTTATTTTGTCCATGTATTTTTTGTTTTAGATTTTTTAGTACTCTTTTCTTCTGCATCTCACTGAGATTTTTTAAGATGATTGTTTTGAATTATATTAAAGGAAATGTATAGATCTCCATTTATTTGGATCAGTTGCTAAAGCTTTATTAGTTTCCTTTGGTGGTGTCATATTTGTCTGATGCTTTGTTATTTGTTTATCCTTGTACTGGTGTCTGTGCATTTGAAAGAGCAGACTCTTTCAGTCTTTACAGACTGTTTCAGTAGGTTAAAAGCTTCTCCCGTTAGCGCTCTGGGCTGATGAGATTGCCTTCAGTATCATGGTTGAATGGGGTTACAGCCAGATCACATGGTTGCTTATGGGTCCAGAGTGGGATCTTTGGTTCATGATCGTGTTACTAGGGCTTCTAGCAGGCTTGTATCCTATTTAGTCCCTCAGAGGACCAAACTGGCTCTACAATCATACTGTATAGGGCTGGGGATGGGGATGAGAGTCCACTTCAAGGTCTGTAGATGGTGGGGCTATTATTAGGTGTGTAGTTGGGGGAGAGTTTATCTAGTTTCCTGGGAAGGCTGCTCATGGGTCTCTGAGTGGGTTCCTCAACCTGTGGCTGACAGGAGTTAGTTCTAAGTCACAAGGTTTCCTCGGGGTCTATAGCTGAAACCAGTGTTTTCATGTCTGTCTCTGGGGTTGTGGTTGAGTGTGTTTTCTGGCAGGTCTGTGGGCAGGCAGACTTGCCTCAGACTGTAGTTGAGTTGGGCTGAAGCTGGATCCAGGATTGTTTCAAGATCTGAAATAAAACTAAGGTCTGTGCCTGTAGGGGCACTAATGATGTCTCTCTTCAGGTCCCTGTGTGGGCAAACTGCTCTCTAGCATAGCTGAGAAGGGTTGAAGCCCCTTTTCTGTCCAATTTAAGGATCTGCTGTGAAACCTAGGTCAATGGTCTCCTAGTTGGGACAGGGATGCGCATGCCCTCCCTCTGTATCCTGAGCTGGCAAGACTGCTCACAGTCCACAGCTGAGAAGGGGGAAGGTCAAGATTCAAGGCTGTTTCAGAAACTACCGTGGAACTGAAGTCAGCAAGCCTGTACTGCTGACAAAGATGAGTGAGTCTCACAGCAATTTCCTGTAATTAACTCAGGACACAGTTGAGAGGAGTTTGAGTGGAGATTCAGGGCCATTTTAGTATCTTCTATGGGACAGAGGTCAGCAAGCATGCCCCAGAGGTACAGATGTATATGTCTCCCAGGAAGTCTCTGTGGGTGAAGGACGGATCTCAAGTTGTGGCTGACACTAGTTAAAGCCAAGTTAGAGGGCTGTTTCAGGGTCTACCTTGAGACTACAGTTGATATGCCTACCTCCTGAGACACTAGTGTGTGAGTCTCCTCCTGGGCCCCTGGGCAAATGGTTTTGGCAGCATGACCAAGGGCTAATGGGGCTGAAGGCAAGTCCGTAGGAGGATGGGTCTCTTTTCAGGTCTGGAGATGGAATCACTGTTGGTAAGTCTGCCACTTGGATGCAAATCTATTCCCTAAAACAACCCTCCTAGGTCTTGGGTTCCACTGGCGTTTTACAAACTCCTACTTGAATTCCAAACTCCCTCCAAGGAACTTTTGTCTGCGGATGGCTGAAAAATTATTGTTGCTGTGGGGGCATATGTGTGGGGGATCACCTATTCTGCCAATTTACTGACTTTCCTCCTACTAAGATTTTAAAGTTACTTTTTCCCCATACATAGTTTGACTTCAGTTTTTGTCATTTACAACTAAATATTTCTATCAAAGTTGAGATAATTTGTTATGGCGGAGAATGAATAAATGAAGAATGTAATGAATAGCTGTTTAATATTTCAATTTCTGGTATGCTAATATATTTCAAAATTGATTAATATTTTACCTATCCAAGATAGATTTATTTTTATCAAGGGTCATCTGAAGATTAAATAATCTATTTAAAAAAATTAAATGCAAAAATTTAAGAACTAAGAGAAGTTAATAATATAACTTTGGCAATGATGCTTTTTGTGCCAGCTACAATCAATTGAGTAATTACTGCAGTAATTTTTCAGAATAATTAAGGAAAAAATCAGTAGATATCAGTTGATAATATTACTATGATTTTTAGAATGTTTTCTATTATAATGGAAGTGACATAATAAAATAATATAAGGAAAAGAAGTATGCAATGTTAAGATTTAGCAACCTAGTCTAACAGGCACTCTTAACAAGGTAAGGGTTGGCAATGTTTGTGATCAAGACAGAAAAAAAAAAAAAATTCTCATAGGCACTTGAAAAATGGACCAACTAAATGACACACTTTCAAAGTCAACCTTGTACTTTTAATAGACCAAGTATCCTATATTTTGGAGGTGTGTGATGAGATAAAACTGATTTCACAATAGCCCATGTGTAGAATTTCCTGTTCAAACCTTAGTAACACGTTGATGAGAAATCTACTTTTTCCACTCTTGACTCACTCTGAGCCTTCACAGGGCAGTCTGCGAAGATTGCAGGCATTGTTTGATCTTGTCTTGGATTTATGCCTTTAAATTTCACCTTTTATTACACAGCTATAGCAGGCCTTTTTATGAGACTAACCTGGCCTCTCCACTAAAGGATGTGTGACTTTCTGGGGACAGAAGGTATGTGTTGCTACTCTCCAACTCTCTACTAGCCTACCTCATTTAGTGGGTGATTACAAGTGCTCAATATGATACAAAGGAGGTATAATTAATATACAATAAAATCAAAATAGAATATTGCTGTCTTCATTTGAATAACTCAGGGTAAAAACCTAAAATATGAAATATGTTGAAGGATTGCTTAAAGTTTTCAAATTATTGTTTGTGGAAATCTAGTGGGTTTGTTGATCAATAGAATTTAAGTGAAAGCTATTAACATCACAATAATGAACAATTAATTTTGTATTTTGTAATCAGTACATCATGTATCTTTGAATAATAATTTATATTTAGCTTAGCCATTAAAGATTATTAAAATAAATTAATCAATTGATGAAAGCCAAATACAATTCCTCAGACACATAGATTAAAGAAAAGCAGTTTCTATTTTTGATAAAAATCAGAATGAGGTAGATTACATAAAATGCTAAAGGTATTACAAAGCAATAAAAATACTTTTTAAAAATTGGTCAAAATATTGCAAAAAAAGATGTAGCGCACGGACATAGGAGACTTATCTGAAGATTTATTTTCCATGCTTTAACTGACATGAATCAGAAACAGTAACATAACAATTGTGACTAAAATAATAATTAAAATAGCTAATGCTTATTGAGAACTTTAAGTGCCAGGTTGAGTGGTAAATGTTTTACATGCAACGTTTTATATGTTCTTATTCCCGTTTTAGATTAACAAACTGGGTTATTAAAAATAGAATAACTTTTTAAAGGTCACACATTATAAGTGTCAAAGCTAGAATTCTAGATCTCACTGACTCCAGAGCCCATTGACTAAATGATTTAATTACATTATCTGAAATTTTACAAGTACTTATACAACTAAAGTGGCCTTTGCTCACTTTGACAACCATAAAATCATTCTATAAGTTTAAATGAAATGTGCTTTAACATGATTACCTATACTTTTATTTATCATTTTTTGGTCCATAATTTAGCCAGGAAATAAATTACCAATTAGTAATTAAATTACCAATACTTCTATAAGTATTAACAATCTATGTAGTGTTCCTAATACTATTTAGGTTATGCATAAGTTAACTGTGTCACATAGCATTTTCTGTCATATACAAATATTTAAATTTTTATAATTTTTAATAAATAATTTTAAATAATTTCTTAGAACATTTCAGCCATTTAACCCTATTGATTTTCATTAATGTGTATAAATTACTAAATAAAAGTAATGTAGTGCAAGAAATTTATATATATATATATGTCAACTTTACTATTACTCATGTGCAGGCCACATAGTCTTAACCATTACTGGATTTCAAAATTAACATAAAAATGAGTGCAGAAGTTTTTCTAATACAACATTTTAATTTTTAACACACGTAAAGCATCAGACTTTAAGAAACATATTTTTATTCCTGAACTTCTTTATTCCTTAGTAATTTATTGCTTCTCATTGCCCCAGCAATAATATTTTGTCAAATGTAGAAAATTTATCTTTTTTTTTTTTTTTTTTTTTTTTTTGAGTCAGAGTCTCACTCTGTCGCCCAGGCTGGAGTTCAGTGGCGCGATCTCCGCTCACTGCAACCTCTGCCGCCATGTTCAAGAGATTTTCCTGCCTCAGCCTCCCGAGTAGCTGGGACAACAGGCGCCTGACATCACGCCCGGCTAATTTTTGTATTTTTAGTAGAGACGGAGTTTCACCGTGTTAGCCAGGATGGTCTCGATCTCCTGACCTCGTGATCGGCATGCCTCGGCCTCCCAAAGTGCTGGAATTACAGGCGTGAGCCACCGCACCCGGCCCAAAAATCTTTTTTTAAAACAAATATTCATAAGAAACTTGTTTAGGCTCGAGGAAAATTAGAGAAAGAACTTTAGATTCTTTAATGCAAAATGAGCTCCAAGACTCATTCTCCACCTCACCCTTTTAACTGCACTAGGGAATCTTGTATATAAACCATTTATTAACTTCTTAGCTACTGTTATTATAGAGTACAGTCCCTGGCATCACACACTGCAGAGATGGATAACCAAGGAGTAATCTACTCAGACCTGAATCTGCCCCCAAACCCAAAGAGGCAGCAACGAAAACCTAAAGGCAATAAAAGCTCCATTTTAGCAACTGAACAGGAAATAACCTATGCGGAATTAAACCTTCAAAAAGCTTCTCAGGATTTTCAAGAGAATGACAAAACCTATCACTGCAAAGGTAAGGCATTTAAAAGATCCTCAGTATAACAGTCTAGGATGTGCAGCTTGGGGTACAGGAATGTGGGGAAAGAGAAGAGAGTGCTCATACATCTTCTATTTGCAAACATCAGAATTCCAAGTTGAGATATGCTATTTCAATATAAAATTTGAAGACTGATTTAACTCATTGTTGAAATTTGTAGTCTTTGTCAAAGAATTCATGGAGCATTATTTTTACTGAAAATGCAATGGTATATTATTCTGAGAAAAAGGTTACAATGGGAGATGAGGGTTTGGGGTCCAAGTTTCTCTGTATGAGTCCTGTGCATTCAGGTTCTCTTGTCTGTGAATCTTCTAAACGGCTGTATCCACCTCTCCTTTCGCACTGTTCCCATTTCTCTCCCTGCAGATTTACCGTCAGCTCCAGAGAAGCTCATTGTTGGGATCCTGGGAATCATCTGTCTTGTCTTAATGGCCTCTGTGGTAACGATAGTTGTTATTCCCTGTAAGTCTATTTTAGAAGATTACAAGGGGAATTTTCATGTTAATGATTGAATGTGCCTCTAAACATTTCACATTTTCAGGGAATAGAGTTCTCATTGTAATGTATATATTTGGACTAAATGTGAAATGATTATTCTGAATTTGTCAAAGAATAAATGAAAGAATAATTGTTGAAAGTATTTGCTTCTGATGCAATTGTATGTATATGTTTGGATTTCATAACTCAAAAATATGCTCTAGGAGTCTGAAAAACTTTACTGAGAAATAGAAATTAATTTTTGAAAGTAGTTAAATCAAGAATTATAAGAACTATATGAGATGGTGAAATTTGGTTCTTTAGATCTATGAAATACTTTTCCAAAAAACCACTATTACTTTATCAAATTTTTCTTAAAATCAATTTTATTCCATATTATTCTAACTCTAAATAATACAAAAAAATTCAAACAAAAACTTAAAATTATCATGATTGATTTAGATGCTAATTTTTTACAAAGATTACTTTAATTTTTCTAGCTACATTAATACAGAAGCACAACAGTTCTTCCCTGAATACAAGAACTCAGAAAGGTATATAATAATTTTTAAAGTTTTAATATTGTACAGTTTATTTTTTCTTGATCTTAGGCTGTACAAAAATAAAATTTGGGGTGAAAAATTATAAAATTTGGCAATAAATGTTCATAAATAAAGATTAGAGTAAGGCATTCCCTTGTCATCAACTGTAAGTAAAATCACTATGCTTTCTTTCTATCTGTTGTGTTCAAATTCTTACTGCTATAATATGATAAGATACAAGTTATTTATTGTTCCTTAAAAATCAGATTAGTTTGTTCATTGATTTTCAAGACATGTATAGAGTGGATTTTTGTTTGCTGGTTTGCTTTATATGGGAACACAATTAGGAGATGAGAGGCTGATCCTTTATTGCGCATCTGTGTATAAGTGACTGGGTATTTTTAAAGTACATATTTACCAGCCCATGAAGATGCATAGATATGTTGCATACATGTAGGTTTATACCTTTGCAAATATGTAAACTAATTTTCATTTTTAAAAATTCATATTAGTCTAGATAGTAATTCATTTCTTTATTTAGCACATCGTTGTGGCCATTGTCCTGAGGAGTGGATTACATATTCCAACAGTTGTTATTACATTGGTAAGGAAAAAAGAACTTGGGAAGAGAGTTTGCTGGCCTGTGCTTCGAAGAACTCCAGTCTGCTTTCTATAGATAATGAAGAAGAAATGGTAAGATGTAAATGTTTTAAACACTTTATGAAAAGCTTATTTTGGTCAATAATATATTTGTAGAAATCATCCATATGTGTGGGTATATACATTTAGCTTATATATTTTCAAGTTTATGTAATATTTAATTGACTTAATAATGTTTTAAAATTAATATACTACTAATGTACTTTTGATTATTTTCAGTTTTTGCTTTTCATGGAAAACCATGCTTCTATAAATGCTTTGAATCCACAATAAATTTTGCTGTCTAATTTTATTGGGCATGATGTGATCTGGTCTTGCAGATTGATCACAAAGTGAATGAACTCATGTGATACAAGTCAGATCATGAAATAAAAGTTTCCAGCTCTAGCAGTTCCACCCCTGTGTATGCCCTCATGACTTATCCTGACTCCTCTCCAAAACACTGTCTTGACTTTTAATGTTATAAATAACATTTGCCTGTTTTTGAATTTATATAAAGAGAATCATACGGTGTGAATTTCATGTCTGTCTTTTTCAATCCTATCTGATATTTGTGCAATTCCTCCATATTATTGCAGTTATCTGTCGTTTGTTACTGTTCACTGCTATACTACGTACAAAGAACACTAAGAATCCATTCAATCCTGTGTCTCTGGATGGGGAAGTGAGTCTCATGCCCTCAGGGACAAAGAGGACCCAGGGTGGTGCACTGGCAGTCATTGGGTTCCTTTGCTGATCCTCCTCACCCACATCCACCCTGGTGTCTCTTGGTATGAGAAGGAAGTACTTCCTCTGGCTGTATTATAGGTAGCAGGTCTCCTGGTAGATCATGCTTGCCAGTGGCACCAGCCTTGTCTGTTGTTGTGGAGGGGACTCCCCTTCAATACAGAACAGGAGTGAGCTTTGCTGGGCCTCCTACTATTGCCAGGTTGGGTGCAGGGAAACAGCAGACCGAGGTCACCTTCTTCTGTGGGGTGGGGGACTTAACATGCTCGCTCAGACACTTTGTTGATCTCTGATGCTAGGATCCCAGACAATTTCATCTTTCTCTTTCCACCTTTCAGAGTTTTCCATTGCTTTTGTCTTTCATTAATCCCAGAGTTTATAGTTGTTTTTAGTAGGGAGTAGCAGAGAGAGACGAGTCTACACCACCTGGTCAGGACCCCTGTTATTCCATCAAAACCGAATCAGATAAAAGTGAGGGCTTATCTAGTTAAAGAATGGTGTGGTGCCCAGAAACCCAATCTGTAGCTTCTGTGTCATTTATGTCTGAATGACAGCCTCTCATTTCTCTTCTAAATCTCCAGCTCTGAGAAATATAGTACAAAAATAGATTGATTTAGTCACAATATCTGGAGGAATGAATGCACAGTATCGGGAAACTTATTAAAACCCTTCCTGTGTTTATTCTGTTAATTGGAGTAACTATTACATTGCAAGAATTAAAATGTCTTTATTAACATGAGAATAAGAATGAAAGTACTAAGTATAAACGTTGAAGAGTTCATTTATATCAAAATTATAATCATTTATGAAAGTTTTGGATACTGCAAATAGTGGTTTTCAACTTTAATGTATTGTTTTTGTAATGTTTTCATAATTATTATTTAAGTGAAAATTCTTTCTTTTCTTTTAGAAATTTCTGGGCACCATTTTACCTTCCTCATGGATTGGTGTGTTTCGTAACAGCAGTCATCATCCATGGGTGACAATAAACGGTTTGGCTTTCAAACAAGAGTAAGTTGTTTTGTATGGTGCTATATTAAAAAAAAACATATGAAGGATAAATTCAGAAGAATAATATGAATAAATTTATGTGGAATCATAGACATGAAGAAAGATGTGGAAAGTTAGTGAAATGTTGATATAAATATTTTAGAATAGACCATAGTAGTCTGTATATGTCAACCGCTCATTGGTCAGCTAGTAACCTTCTTGGTTATGAGATGGACCAGAGGTGTCCAATCTTTGGCTTCTGTGGGCCACACTGGAAGAAGAATAGTCTTGGGCCACACATAAAATACACTAACACTAACGATAGCTGACGAGCTAAAAAAAAAAATCACAGAATGTTTTCAGAAAGTTTACATATTTGTGTTGGGCCGCATTCAAAGCTGTCCTGTGTCACATGCGGCCCATGGGCAGCGAGTTGGACAAACTTGAGATGGACTATCAGGGAATTGCAGTGCTTGTTTTTATTAAAAAGTCACGCTTACATTTTTACTTAATGTCCTCAAAGCACAATAGTAGTGCTGTTGGCATATTGCTATAATTTTTTTATTAGGAGTTATTGTTGTCAATCTCTTATTGTGCCTAATTTAGAAATTAAACTTTATCATAGTTATGAATATGTAGAGAAAACATAGTCTCTCTATAGGTTCTGTACTGTCTGCCGTTTCAGGCATCCACTGGGGTCTTGAAACATACACCCCGTGGATGAAGGGGGACTACTGTATAGAGTGTTCAGAATAATGACTCTAATATTATGAAAAATGTAATTACTCTTTCCATAAAATTCTTTTCTTACAGTACATGGAAAATGCTTTTGTCTCATGAATCATTTGCTTAAAATGTAACAGAATATGGATTTTTCTCCATTACAGGATAAAAGACTCAGATAATGCTGAACATGACTGTGCAGTGCTACATACACGTGGACTTAGATCAAACAAGTGTGGATCTTCAATACTATATCATTGTAAGCATAAGCTTTAGAGGTAAAGCGTTTGCGTTTGCAGTTCATCAGATAAATTTTATATTTCTTCAAATAGAAATAATATTATGATTGCATAAATCTTAAAATGAATTATGTTATTTGCTCTAATAAGAAAATTCAAAATCAATTATTGAAATAGGATACACACAATTACTAAAGTACAGATATCCTAGCATTTGTGTCGGGCTCATTTTGCTCAACATGGTATTTGTGGTATTCAGCCTTTCTAAAAGTTGCATGTTATGTGAGTCAGTTTATATGAAGTATCAAGAACAGTCAAACCCATGGAGACAGAAAGTAGAATAGTGGTTACCAATGTCTGAGGGAGGTTGAAATAGGAGATGACCACTAATTGATAGAACATTTCTTTGTGTCATGATGAAAACTTTCTAAATTTCAGTAGTGGTGATGGTTGTGACTCTGTGAATATACTAAACATAACTGATTTTTAATCATTTTAAGTGGATGAAATGTATGCTTTGTACATGACACTTCAATAAAGCTATCCAGAAAAAAAAAAAAAAGCCTCTCCTGGGATTGTGACTACATTTATTCTCTAAAGTAATTTTTAAAGATTAGCTTCTTTATAATATTGACTTTTCTAATCAATATAAAGTGTTTCCTTCAATGTACTGTGTTATCTTTAATTTCTCTCTATCGTATTTTGTATTTTGGGGGATTGAAGTCATACAGAAATGCAGGTATTTTACATTCATGCTTTTGTAAATGGCATCCTGATTCTAAAATTCCCTTTAGTAATTTTTGTTGTTATAAATAGAAATACAATTGATGTCTGCATTTTGATTTTATATCTAGTTATTCCACTGATTTTATATATTTAAATCTATTATGTCAACTATTGATTTTTTTCTGGTTGTTCTATATAAAGAGCAATTTTATCTGCAAATGATCACACTTTTATTTTTTTTAATCCATGTGCTATAACTTAGTTTTATTTTCATTTATTTTCACTGGCTAGGGTTTTATACCCAGAGTTGAATAGAAGGTACAATCGAAGTTCTGTGTGTATCATATGCATCATTTTCTGGTTTTGGCAAAAAATACTTCAACATGTTATTCATATTTAAAAAGCTTGGTATTTTTTTCATCCTATCTTTCTCATATCAAAGCAGTTTTATAATATTCCTATTTTCTAATAGATTTTATCAATTGTTGTAACATTTTTATTAATTTGTATCAGTTGGAATGATATACGTTTTGTTTGTATAACGTTTTATAAACTTTTATTTTTTCAAATGTTAAACCAGCCTTTGCTTCTGAAATAGATCCATGATGATCATTGTATATTTCCCTCATAAAATATCAGTGCTGGCCGGGTGCTGTGGCTCATGTCTGTAATCCCAGCACTTTGGGAGGCTGAGACGGGTGGATCATGAGGTCAAGAGATCGAGACCATCCTGGCCAACATGCTGAAATCCCATCTGTACTAAAAATACAAAAATTAGCTGGGCGTGGTGGTGCGCACCTATAGTCCCAGCTACTCAAGAGGCTGAGGCAGGAGAATCACTTTAAACCAAGGGTCGGAGGTTGCAGTGAGCCGAGAGTGCACCACTGCACTCCAACCTGGCGACAGAGGGAGACTCTGTCTCAAAAAAAAAAAAAAAGAAAAAAATTAGTGTATATATATTTTATGTAGGGTAAGATTTGTTTCTTCATCCATGTTCACAAGGATATTTGACCATGTTTTTATTCATAGCTATATACTTGAAAGGTTTTGATATCAAGGCTATCTTAGGAAGAATTTCTCTTTTTCTGTAACCTAGAAGCATTTGTTGAGAGTACTGCTTTATTTTTAAATGTTATAATTCACTAGTAATGCCATCTGAGTTTGTAGACTATTTTTCTAGGAAAGTTTATGTCTAAACTGAATTTCTTTAATACATGTAGGATATACTCAGATTTCTATTTGAGGTACTGCATTTGGTAATGAGTATTTATGAATTTTCTATTTCATATAGACATTAAAATGTAATGAAAATATAGTTTTATTGCCTCTAATAACTGTAAAGACCATAATGGTATTTCCATGTTTAATCTAGAAATAGGCCAGTTGTGGTGGCTCAAGCCTATAATCCCAGCACTTTGGGAGGCATCACTGTGCCCGGCCCTTATCAATTTTTTAAAATGTTAAATTTATTATTTTTGTGGATACATTAGTAGGTGTATATTTTTAGTAGTCTTTCATCAAATTTTAAAAGCATTTTCAATAAAAATACCTTTGGCCTTGCTGTTCTCTCTATTATAACATTATTCTTTATCATGATTTTTTACTGTTTATTCATTTTTTTCTTATATATCACTTGTATTTAATTTTAGCTTTTCTGTTTTTAATTTATTTTAGTGTATTCACAGGTAATTTAATTTTTAGGTCATCTTTTGTAATATATGTACAGTGAGGGCAATCAGTTTTTACAAGAAAGAGGTTTGTTCTATTTTTCTTATAATTCATATAAAAATTGTGACCATTCATTTTGATAATTTCTTTCACCTATACATTATTTAGACATGTATTACTGAATTTAAACCATGTAAGGTTGGCAGATTTTTTTTTATTGACTTCTATCATAGGCAAACTGTAGTTACAACAGTTTCTATGAAGCTGGAAATATTCTTCGTCTTTGTGTACAAAGATGTGGCTAGTGTGCTGAGAAACTGGTTTTACATGTTATTTATTTTGTATTAATTAATGTTGAATTAGAATAGCTATTTTTTTACTGTCCACTCGCCAAGCTTGGCTAGTGGTACTACATTGAAGTCATAGTCATATATTTTTTACTAGTATGCTTAGAGTTATGAGATTATAGTGTATCTGGGAAAAATATGTGAAATTAAATATGTGGGTATTCTACATGTGTGTGAGCGTGTGCATATGAGTGATAACTACTTGTCTAGTTCAAATCTTTCTATAGGCTCCCTGGCCTGTTTGTGTGTTAAGCAGTGAAAGAAAAGTGTTTAAAATCCCATTTATGATTGTTTACTTATTCACTTTATTCAATTGTATGTTGAACTTGTATCATTAGGTACATGCAACAAAAATGTATATTACTAGTGGTTTGGAAAATTAATCTTACATTATGAAGCATGCTTCCTCAATTCCAGTAAAGGGCTTGCCTTATATTAAGACAGCACATTAACTGTAATAGTGTTCTACCAGTTTGTGAGGCATGGTATATGTTGTTAAATATTTTATCTTCATCTTTCCTTTTTTAAAGATTTTAATTTTAATTTCAGTGGCTACATAGTAGGTGTATATGTTTATGGGGTCCATGAGCTGTTTTGAGATAGACATGCGGTGCATAGTAATGACATCATGTAAGAATGGTGCATCCATCTCCCTAAGCATTTATCCTTTGTGTTACAAACAATCCAATTATACTCTTTAGTTATTTTAAAATATACAATTAAATTATTAATGACTGTAGTGACCCTGTTGTGCTATCAAACACTACGTCTTACTCATCCTTTCTATTTTTCCTACCCATTAATTAACCATTTTCACCTCCCTGCTACTACCCTTCCACTGTCCTTCCGAATCTCTGGTAACCATCCTTCTACTCTCTCTCTCCATGAGTTCAATTGTTGTGATTTTTAAATCCCACAGCTAAGTGAGAGCACGTGATGATTGTCTTCCTGCGACTGGCTTATTTTATTTAACATAATGACGCCTGGTTCCATTCATGTTGTAGCAAATGACAGGGTCTCATTCCTTTTTCATGGCTGAATATTACTCCGTTGTTTATATATACTGCATTTTCTTTGTCCATTCATTTGTTGATGGACACTTAGGTCGCTTCCAGATCTTGGCTATTGTGAACAGTGCTGCAACAAACATGAGAGTACAGCTATCCCTTAGATAAACTGATTTTCTTTCTTTTGGGTGTATACCTGGGAATGGGATTGCCGGATCATATGGTAGCTCTACTTTTATATTCATTTTTCTTTATGCTTACATGCAAGGAATGTCTCATAAACACAACAAACAGCTGTTATTGAATATATACATTCTTTGCTTTTAAATTCAAATTACTCTATACTTAGTGTAATTATCAATTTCTAAAATATAATCCTTATGTATTTTATTTGTATGGAAATATATAAGCACAGGTATTAATTATAACTTCATTTTTATTACATTCTGATTGAACATTACCAAGTGTTTAAACTCTGTTGTTCCCTTATGTTTTCATAATAAATATTTTGATTGTTTACTTTCCACATACAAACTTGTTAATTTAATACAATTTACAACACACCTGCTGGCACTTTGATCTTGGACCTCCCTGCTCTCTGAACTGTGAGTAATATATCTGTATGATTAATAGATTGCTTAGTTTGTGATGTTTTATTATACCAGTACAAACAAAGTAAGATTACTCTCTATTTTATTTACCAGTTAGCCTGTATCTGCTCCCCAAATTCTAATATAAATATTTTTTTCAATGTTGGAAACTTTTTCATTAATACACTATTCAATATCCAATTAGGTATATCCACATAATTCCTTTAATTTAAATCTTCTTTTTGAATATCCAAGTTTTCATTGGGAAGAAGTGCTTAATCTAGTGAAGAAATTTAAATTTTATTTTCTTTAGAGTTAGTAATAACTAATTCACTCCAAGTTTTTAAATTCCTTGAAAATTATTTTATTTCATGTTACATTAAAAGTATATTTTCACTTCTTATTGACTTCCGACTTACCTATAACTCATAGGAAACCAGATATTGCCATTATTTGCAATAGTCACAGTAATTCATATGTAGGTTTGGTGTTAGGGTTCTCCAGAGGGAAAGAACTAATAGGATACGTGTATATATGAAAGGGAGTTTATTAGGGAGAATTGGCTCACACAATCACAAGGCAAAGTCCCACAATAGGCCATCTGCAAGCTGGGGAAGAAAGACGCCGGTAGTGGCTCAGTCCGAGTCAAAAGCAGAGAATCCAAAAGCGCAGCCTTCAGTCTGTGGCCGAAGGCCCAGGAGCCCCTGTAAAACCACTGGTGTAAGTACAAGAATCCAAAGGCTGAAGAATCTGGAGTCTGATGTCCAAGGGCAGGAGGGGCGGAAGGAAGCATCCAGCACGGGAGAAAAATCAAAGCCGAACACTCAGCTTACCCCACCTTCTTCTAGCTGCTTTGTTCTACTTGCTCTGGCAGCCCATTGGATGGTGCCCACCTGCGCTGAGGATGGGTCTTGTTTGCCCAGTCCACTGACTCAAATGTCAACCTCCTCTGGCAACACCGTCACAGATACAGCCAGAGACAACACTTTACCAGCTATCTAGGCATCCTTCAAGCCAGTTGACACCTAATATTAATCATCGTAAGTTCTGTGTGTGTGTATTTACGTCATATATATATATACACATCATATAGAGTAAATTCTAATTACTCCAGTTATCTTGTGTAATTTTGTTTTTATATATTGTGCCTTTGTATAAGCATAAACTTCATTCACATTAAATGCTCAAACGGTAGAAACCTGTATTATTTCGATTAACAAAGGACATGATATACAGTCATGTGCCACAAAATGATGTTTTGATCAATGGCAGACTGCACATAGATAGTGGTCCCACTAGATTATAACGGAGCTGAAAAATTCCTATGACTTAGTGATGTCATAGCAATAGTTGCAGTACAGTGTATTATTTACATGTCTGTGGTGATGCTGGTATAAAATACCTTGCTGCCAGTGGAATAAAAATATAGCACAAACAATTACATACACTACATAATATTTGATAATGATAATAAATGACAGTGTTATTGGTTTATGTATTTCCCATAGTATACTTTTAATTATTATTTTGGAGTGTACTCCTTCTACTTCTACAAAAACAGTTACCTGAAAAACAACCTTGGGCAGGTCCTTCAGGAGGAATTCCAGAAGAAGGCACTGTTACCATAGGAGAGGACAGCTGCACATGTGTTATTGCCTGAACCTTCCAGTGGGACAAGATGTGGAGGGGATGACAGTGATACTGATCTTGCTGACACTGTGTAGGCTTAGGCTAATGTATGTGTTTGTGTCTTTGTTTTTAAAAAAAGTTTAAAAAGAAAAAAAATTAAAAAGAAAAATAGAAAAAAGTTTGTAGAATAAGAATATAAAGAAAATAGTTTTTAAGACTGTGCAATTTGTGTTTTTAAATAAAGGGTATTTAAAAAGAGACAGGAAGTTTTTAAGAAATGAAAAATTAAGAAACCAACAAAGTTGCAGTAAACTAAAGTTAATTTATTATTAGCTCAAGAAAAAAAGTGCTGCATAAATATAGTGTGCCCTAGTGTACAGTCTATAAATCCTACAGTAGTGTGCTGTAATATCCTAGGCCTCGACTTTCACTTGCTACTTACTCACTGACTCACCCAGGGAAAATTCCATTTCTGAAGTCTTCATTCATAGTAAGTGCCCTATAAAAGGACGCCATTTTAACCTTTTTTTAACCATATTTTACTGTTTTTTTGTGTATATATAATTAGACAAACAAAAATTACCATTCTGGTCACTGCTTACATTATTCACTACAGTAACATGTTGTACAGGTTTGTATCCTTGGAGCAATAGCCTATCCAATATAACATAGGAGTGTAGTAGCTGTACCATCTAGGTTTGTGTAAATAAACTCTATGATGTTGACGCAGGGATGAAATTGCCTAAAGACATATTTCTCAGAAGTATCCCTGTCATTAAGCAAACAATAACGGTATAACACTATTTAATGGAAAACACCAAGTGAATGTTTGTAGCAATAGTAGACATCAGCGCTTCAAACTTGAATAGAAAACATTAGCGAATGATACATTATGTGGCATCTTTAGTGAATGATTTTATTGTTTTAATTCCATAATGTGACTAATAGAAAAAATTAACCTAGTTTATGAAAATGTAATAAAATATAAATATAAATAAATTTACTTGTAATAGAAATAGATACAATATGAACACAAGCATATATGCATATGACATAATTAATTTATTTTGTGAAAATATATTACAATATATTTTATAGAAAAACATATATACCTAGCCACCATTAGCCATTCTGATGGAAGGGCAAATAATAATTCTCACTGCAAAGAACTAAATATGGATTTAAATTCCAACTTTTTAGATTTTAGAGAATAGCCGGGCACGGTGGCTCACGCCTGTAATCCCAGCACTTTGGAAGGCCGAGGCAGATGGATAACGAGGTCAGGAGATCAAGACCATCCTGGCTAACATGGTGAAACCTCGTCTCTACTAAAAATACAAAAAAAAATTAGCTGGGCGTGGTGGCGCACGCCTGTAATCCCAGCTACTCAGAGGCTGAGGCAGGAGAATCGCTTGAGCCCAAGAGGCGGAGGCTACAGTGAGCCGAGATGGCACCACTGTACTCCAGCCTGGATAATAGAATTATGCATAAACATTCCCCCTTTTCTTGATAGAAAATAAATGATGAAACGATTTTTATTTAATACAACTAGACAATTTATAGTTTTTTTCCTGATGTTCATATACCATTTTTTTTTAAATTTTTGTTTATTTATTTTTGAGACAAGGTCTGGCTCTGTCACCCAGGCTACAGTGCAGTGACACTAACACAAATCACTGCAGCCTTGACCTCCAGGGCTTAAGCGATCCTCCCACCTCAGCCTCCAGAGCAGATGGGACTACAAGCAAACACCAGCATCCTCGGCTAATTTTTGACTTTTTTTTTTTTTTGAAGAGATGGGGTTTCATCCTGTGTATCATGCTAACCTCAAACTCCTGAGCTCAAGTGATTCTGGAGTGCTGGGATTACTGACATGAGCTACCACGCCCGGACATTCATGTATCATTTTACTTGTGTTTTAAAAAATCTCTGTTTTCTGGCCTCCCCATTTTTAAAAATTGTTTTTACCTTCCTTCATAGTTTAACTTAGGCTTTAATCATTTACAACAAATATTTCTATTAAAATGCAGACAATAAGTCATGATTAGAGAAGGAATCAGTGAACAATATAGTAGGTAGTTTTTTATTATTTCAGTCTCTGGCATAGAGATATAGCTCAGTATTGTTTAATATGTTATTCTTTCAAGAGACATTTATTTTAATCAGAGGAATCTGGTTAACTTATATAAAGAAGAAAAATGAATCAGGGAATTTTAAGAACTAAAGCAAAGAAGATAAGTTTGAGAATTCAAGTCAGTTACAATTCAGATGAAAATGTAGCGTTTTCTCAAAATAGGGACAAGTACATTAAATTCGTATTGATAAGATTATTATTTAAATTTTTTTATTATGATAGCAGTGATATTATAGGGGTATATGATAAAGAAGTATATAATGCCAACTTTTAGGCACCTTGTCTAAGTGTAGAAAGTAAACATCTAAGATACTTTTGAAAAGTTACAAGACTTTGGTGTTTGTGACTGAGATGGAAACAATTAACTGCATGGATCAAATCTCTGCTCTCCCCTCATCTTGTCGACTATAAAAATAATTTCTAAGAGGCACTTGAAAATGGACAAACTAAATGACACACTAGCCACCCAAAGTCTCCTATATTCTAAAGTGTGTGATGAGACAAACTGATTCAAAATAGCCCTAGGGTGAGAATTTCCTGTTCAAATCTGCAGTGACACATTGGTGAGGAATCTACTTTTTCCACTCTTGCCTCACTCTGATCCTTCAAAGGGCAGTCTGTGAAGATCACAGATAACGTTTGTGTCTTTCAGAGGTAACCTGACCTCTCCACTGAAGGGCGTGTGGCTTTCTGATGACAGTAGGTAAGTGTTGCTCCTCTCCCTGTTTTTCTACTAGTTGATCTCATTTAGTAGAAGATTGTAAATACTGGCTGTGATGCACCTGAGGTAAAGTTTATATAGATGAAAATTAAGGTAGAACTTTCTTCATGTGAATAATTCAAGGTGAAAAACAAGCCAAAATATAAAATATGTTTGAGGATTTCTTAGAGTATTCACATTATTGCCGTTGGAGAATCACTCAAGTAGATGCATACATAATAATAGGTTTGCCAATCAATGTAATTTAGAGTGAAACCCATAACCATCATGACAATGAACAATTAATTTTGGATTTTGTAATCATTACTGGTTTAATTGTATATTACATTTAGACCAAACTTTAAAAATAAATTTTTAAAATGGATACATCAAATTGTGAATGTCAAACATTAATTATCAATCACATACCTAGATTTCATGAAAGCAGTTTTAATTTTTAATAAAAGGATGAAATCATTTCCGTAAAATGCAAATCTGACCTTAATTATAAACAATTGGAAGACTTAAAACAATTGAACCAAACATTGCAAAAAAGATGTACCACACTGACATGAGACGCCTAACTAATGAGTTATTTTAACACACTCTAATGCAAATCAGAAATAATAAAATGGCAATTGTGTTAAAAATAGTTAAAATATCTATTTTGTATTCAGTGCTAATATGTGCCAGGTTGTGTGTTTAGTTTTTTACATACATTATACTTTATAAATTATTTTTCCCAATGTAGATGAGTAAACTAGGTTAGTAGACACTAAGTAATTTAGTAAAGGTCACACATTATAACTTGCAAATCTAGAATTAATTGTAGTCTCACTGACTACAGAGCTCATTGACTAGATTATTAAATTACATTATCTAAACTATTACAATTACTTATACAACCAAAGCGACCCTCACTGACTTATACAATCATAGGAGCGTTCTGAAAGTTTGATTGGACACTATTCTTCCATAGATGGCCCACACGTTTATTTATCATTTTAAGTTTTCCTATTTTAGTCATTAAATCAATTACCAATTTCTTGTGTAAAAGAAGCAATTTAAAAATATATTTTGTTTTCAATAGTATTTAGTTTACGCATAGGGTAATGTAATGTTTTACAAGATATAAGATATATTTTTAAAATTTTAATGATTTTTCTGATTTCCTGATTTAGAAAAAAAAAGTCATTTGACAATACCTCAGGTCCTTTTAATAAATGAATGTAAGTCACTAACAATGTATTTTAGTATAAGAAATTACTCTATATGCTGACAGAACTATTTAATCTTATGGCACACAATCCTTAACCATCAATGACTCTTAAAACTATGATAAAATTAGTGTATTTCTAAATACAGTATTTTAATTGTTAACATATGCAGTCTATTGGTGTTAAACATTTTTGAAGAATCTAACCTTAATTTAATACAAATTTTTTTCATGAACTTCCTAGTTCTCACAAGTTTAATGTTTTTATTGTTCCCACTAGTAATATTATGTCAAATACAGAATACATCTAAAAAATTGCCAATTATATCATGTGATTTTTGTTTAAAGCTTTAGGAAATTAGTAGCAGAATTTTACCTTGGTTAACAGCAAAGTAAACATTATTACTCAGCCCCAACACATGCAGATTGCTTATACCAGGGATCCTGTCAAAATATACACCATTTATAGCTTCTTAAGTGCAGTTATCATAGAGCACAGTCCCTCACATCACACAGCTGCAGAGATGAATAAACAAAGAGGAACCTTCTCGGAAGTGAGTCTGGCCCAGGACCCAAAGAGGCAGCAAAGGAAACCTAAAGGCAATAAACGCTCCATTTCAGGAACCGAACAGGAAATATTCCAAGTAAAATTAAACCTTCAAAATGCTTCTCTGAATCATCAAGGGATTGATAAAATATATGACTGCCAAGGTAAAACATTAAATATATCTTCAATATTATTGTTCTAGGATGTGCAGTTGAGTGCAGAAGGGTGAGGAAAGATTAGGGAATATTTTGCACTTGTGAGAATCAGAGTTCATAATTGGGATCTAATATTCTAATATGAAATCAGAAGACTAATTTTATTCGGGCATTGTTCAACTGTAATCTGCAATCAACTCATGGAGCATTATATTTACTGAAAATGAAATGGTATATTCTGAGAGAAAGATTACCAGAGTAGATGTAGATTTAGAGGCCAGAGTTTATTGTTGTGTTTCCCTGTGCATGTGGGTTCTCTTGCATGTAATCCTAATCAACTTTCTCTCTCCCTTTTCTCAGTGCCTCTCTTTCTCTCCCTGCAGGTTTACTGCCACCTCCAGAGAAGCTCACTGCTGAGGTCCTAGGAATCATTTGCATTGTCCTGATGGCCACTGTGTTAAAAACAATAGTTCTTATTCCTTGTAAGCATATTCTTGAAAGATTAGAAGAGAACGTTTTAATTTAATGCTGGAAGTGCCTCAAAATATTTCATACTGTTGAAGAATAGAGCTCTTATTTTAATGTATATATTTGTACCCAAAAGTAATATTGTTATTCTGAACTTTTCACAACTATAAATAACAAAATGATTGTAGAGAACATTTGTTTATTTTTTTCGCGTGTGTATTCTATATGTGTATACACACACACACAAAGATAGATATGTTTTCTGATTTCATAAGTCAAAGCCATGCTATAGGAGAAAAGTATTTAGAAAAACAAATTAATTTTTGAAAGCAGTTACATCAAATACTACAAGAGATGGTGAAGTTTTGTGCTAAAGTCTTTAAAAATATTTCTTTCAAAGATTTATTCATTTATTTTTATAGAAAAAGTTAATTTTATTAAAGATTGTCCTCATTTTAAATAACACACAAAGTTTCAAAGTGAGAAACTAAACTCGTTATGATTTATCTAGATATTAGTTTTTATAAAAATAATTTTAATTTTTCTATTACAGTCCTGGAGCAGAACAATTCTTCCCCCAATACAAGAACCCAGAAAGGTGCATTTTTATTTTCAACATTCTGATAGTAGTACAATTTATATTTTGTGTCTGTTTTAAGGCATGTAAAAGAATAATGGCATTTTTGCAGAAAATAAGGCATAAAATTGAGCCATAAATATTTATAAACAAAGATTATAAGGCAGCATTTCCTTTTCTCCAATAAGTAGAAATACTTGTAATCATTCTACTCTCTTTCTCCCAATTAACAGAAGTTTCCTACTGTTATGAGATGATATGACATAAATAATTTTACTATCCTAAGAAAGCAGTTGTGTATCACTGATGTTCAAGACATGTGTAGAGTGTATTTTTGTTTGTTGGTTTGCTTTATATGGGAACACAATTAGGGGATGAGAGGCTAACCCTAGTCTGTGCACGTGTGTATGACTGACTCGGTTATTAAAAAACATATATTTATAAGCCTGTAAGGATGCATAAATATGTTAAGCACATATATGTTTATACTGTTGCAAATATGTAAACTAATTTTTATTTGTAAACATTCATATTGTTCTGCATAGTAATTCATATCTTTATTTAGCACATCATTGTGGCCATTGTCCCGAGGAGTGGATTACATATTCCAACAGTTGTTATTACATTGGTAAGGAAAAAAGAACTTGGGCAGAGAGTTTGATGGCCTGTGCTTCAAAGAACTCTAGTCTGCTTTCTATAGATAATGGAAAAGAAATGGTAAGATATAAATGTTTCAAACATTTTATGAAAAGCTTCTTTCAGGGAATAATACATTTGTAGAAAACATCCGTGTGTGTACATATATTTAGCTTATATATTTTCAAGTGTATGTATTATTCAATTGATTGACTTAATAATGTTTTTAAAGTTATATACTGCTAATGTACTTTTATTTTCAGTTTTTGCTTTTTATGGAAAACCATGCTTCCATTAATGCTTTGAATCCACAATGAATTTTACTATTTAATTTTATTGAGCATGATATGATCTGGTCATGCAGATTGATTGCAAAGTGAATGAACTCATGTGATACAAGTCAGATCATGAAATAAAAGTTTCCAGCTCTAGCAGTTCCACCCCTTTGTATGCCCTCATGACTTATCCTGACTCCTCTCCAAAACACTGTCTTGACTTTTAAAGTTATAAATAATGTTTGCCTGTTCTTGAATTTATATAAAGGGAATCATACAGTGTGAATTTCATGTCTGTCTTTTTCACTCCTATCTCATATTCTGATATTTATGCAGTTCCTCCATATTATTGCAGTTATCTGTAGTTTGTTACGGTTCACTGCTGTACTATGTACAAAGAACACTAAGAATCCATTCAGTCCTGTGTCTTTAAATGGGGAAGTGAGTCTCATGCCCTCAGGGCAAAGAGGACCCTGATGGTGCACAGGTAGTCATGGAGTTCCTTTGCTGAGCCTCCTTACCCACATCCACCCTGGTGTCTCTTGGTATGAGAAGAAAGCACTTTCTCTGGCTCTGTATTGGTAGCAGGTCTCCTGGTAGATCATGCTTGACAGTGGTACCAGCCTTGCCTGATGTTGTGGATGGGACTCCCCTTCAATACAGAGCGCTGAGGCTCCTCTTGTTGCCAGGTTGGGTACAGGCCTAGGTCACCTTCTTCTGTCGGGTGGGGAACTTAACATGCTCGCTGAGACACTTTGTTGATCCCTGATGCTAGGATCCCAGACAATTTCATCTTTCTCTTTCCACCTGTCAGAGTTCTCCATTGCTTTTGTCTTTCATTAATCCCAGAGTTTATAGTTGTTTTTAGTAGGCAGTAGCAGAGAGAGATGAGTCTACACCGCCTGGTCAGGACCCCCGTTATTCCACAAAACCGAAACAGATAAAAATTGAGGGCTTATCTAGTTAAAGAATGGTGTGGTGCCCAGAAAACCCAGTCTGTAGCTTCTATGTCATTTATTTCTGAATGACAACCTCTCAATTCCCTTCTAAATCTCCAACTCTGAGAAATATAGTACAAAAATAGATTGATTTAGTCACAATATCTGGAGGAATGAATGCACAGTATCAGGAAACTTATTTAAACCCTTCCTGTGTTTATTCTGTTAAGTGGAGTAACTATTACATTGCAAGGATTAAAATGTCTTTATTAACATGAGAATAAAAATGAAAGTACAAGTATAAACGTTGAAGCGTTCATTTAAATCAAAATTTCAAACATTTATGAAAGTTTTTGGCACTGCAAATAGTGGTTTTCAACTTTAATATATTGATTTTGTAATGTTTTCATAAGTATTATTTAAGTGAAAATTCTTTTGTTTTCTTTTAGAAATTTCTGGCCACCATTTTACCTTCCTCATGGATTGGTGTGTTTCGTAACAGCAGTCATCATCCATGGGTGACAATAAATGGTTTGGCTTTCAAACACGAGTAAGTTGTTTTGTATGGTGCTATATTAAAAAAAACACATATAAAGGATAAATTCAGAAGAATAATATGAATAAATTTATGTGGAATCATAGACACGAAGAAAGATGTGGAAAGTTAGTGAAATGTTGATATAAATATTTTAGAATAGACCATAGTAGTCCATATATGTCAACCGCTCATTGGTCAGCTAGTAACTTTCTTGGTTATGAGATGGACCAGGGGTGTCCAATCTTTGGCTTCTGTGGGCCACACTGGAAAAAGAATAGTCTTGGGCCACACATAAAATACACTAACACTAACAATAGCTGATGAGCTAAACAAAAAAATTGCAAAAATATCTCAGAATGTTTTCAGAAAGTTTACATATTTGTGTTGGGCCGAATTCAAAGCTTCCTGGGCCACATGTGGCCCATGGGCAGCGAGTTGGACAAGCTTGAGATGGACTATCAGGGAATTGCAGTGCTTGTTTTCATTAAAAAGTCACCCTTATTTTACTTAAGAATATCCTCAAAGTACAATAGTAGTGCTGTTGGCATATTGCTTATAATTTTTTATTAGTAGTTATTGTTGTCAATCTCTTATTGTGCCTAATTTAGAAATTAAACTTTATCATAGTTATGAATGTGAAGAGAAAACATAGTCTCTCTATGGGTTCTGTACTATCTGCCATTTCAGGCATCCACTGGGGTCTTGAAACATAGCCCCCGTGGATGAAGGGGGACTACTGTATTTAGTGTTCAGAATAATGACTGTTACTAATATTAGAAAAATTTAATTACCCTTTTTCATAAAATTATTTTCTTACAGTACATGGAAAATGCTTTTGTCTCATGGGTCGTTTGCATAAAATGTAACAGAAGTATGGATTTTTCTCCATTACAGGATAAAAGACTCAGATAATGCTGAACATAACTGTGCAATGCTACATACACGTGGACTTATATCAGACCAGTGTGGATCTTCAAATATATATCATTGTAAGCATAAGCTTTAGAATTAAAGTGTTTGAGTTTCCAGTTCATCAGATAAATTTTATATTTGTTAAAATAGAAATGATATTATGATTGCATAAGTCTTAAAATGAATTGCATAATTTGCTCTAATAATAAGAAAATTCTAAATAAATTATTGAAATATAATACACACAATTTAAAAAGTACAGATATCCTGGCATTGAAGTCAGGCTCATTTTGCTTAACATGATGTTTGTGGCATTCAGCCTTCCTAAAAGTTGCATGCTATGTGGGTCAGTTTATATGAAGTATCAAGAACAAGCAAAACCATGGAGACAGAAAATAAAATAGCGTTGCCAATGCCTAAGGGAGGTTGAAATAGGTGTCCACTAATTTCTAGAATGTTTCTTTGTGTCAGTGATGAAAACTTTCTAAATTTCAGTAGTGGTGATAGTTGTAACTCTGTGAATATACTAAAAATCACTGATTTTTTATTATTTTAAGTGGATGAAATTTATGCTATATACATGATACCTCAATAAAGCTGTCCAAAAAAAATATACTGTCCTGGGATTGCTTGAGTCTGCATTTAATCTCTAAAGTATTTTTTAAAGATTAGCTTCTTGACATTTCCAGTCAATATCATATTGTGTCCGTCAATGTACTGGGTTCAATGTACTGGGTTCTCTTTAATTTCTCTCTATCATATTATGTATTTTGGGGGATTGAATCATACAGAAATGCAGATATTTTACATTCATGCCTTTGTAAATGGCATCCTGATTTTAATATTCCCTTTAATAATTTTTGTTACTGTAAATAGAAATACAATTGATGTCTGCATTTTGATTTTATATCCAGTTATTTCACTTATTTTACATATTTAAATCTATCATTTCAACTATAGATTTTTTCTGGGTGTTCTATATAAACAGCAATTTTACCTGCAAATAATCACACTTTTATTTTTTCTATCCACGTGCCATAACTTATTTTTTCTTCATTTATTTTCTCTGGCTAGTGCTTTATATCTGTAATTGAACAGAAGGTACAATCAAATTTTGCATGTATCATGTGTATCGTTTTCTGGTTTTGGCAAAAAATAATTCAACATATTCATATTTACAAAGTTTGGTGTTTTTTTCATCACATCTTTCTTATATTGAGGCAGTTTTAGAATATTACTTTTTTCTAATAGATTTTATCAATTGTTGTAACTTTTTTATTACTTGAAATGATATATATAACATTTTATAAAATAAATTTATATAACATTTTATAAAATAAATTAGTTTTATTTTTGTCAAATGTTAAACTAGGCTTTGTTTCCTAAACAAATCCATGCTGATCATTGTATATTGCCCCTTATAAAAATATCAGTGCATTGTTTCTTCATCCATGTTCACAAGTATATTTGACCATGTTTTTATTTATATCTATGTACTTGAAAAAGTTTTGGTCTCAAGGCTATCTTGGGAGGATTTTCTCTTTTTTTCTATAGCCTGGAAGCATTTGTTAAGAGTACTGCTTTAGCCATAAAAAAGGATGAGTTCATGTCCTTTACAGGGACATGGATGAAGCTGGAAACCATCATTCTGAGCAAACTATCACAAGGACAGAAAACCAAACACCACATGTTCTCACTCATAGGTGGGAATTGAACAATGAGAACACTTGGGCACAGGGTGGGGAACATCACACACCTGGGCCTGTCGGGGGATGGGGGGTTGGGGGAGGGATAGCATTAGGAGAAATACCTAATGTAAATGACGAGTTAATGGGTGCAGCACACCAACATGGCACATGTATACATATGTAACAAACCTGCACGTTGTGCACATGTACCCTAGAACTTAAAATATAATAATAATAAAAAAGAGTACTGCTTTATTTTTAAATGTTATCATTCACTAGTGATGCCATCTGAGTTTGCAGGCTATTTTTGTAGAAAATTTATGTCTAAACTGAATTTCTTCAATACATGTAGGGTTTACTCAGATTTCTATTTGAGGAACTATATTTTGGTAATGAGCATTTCCTAGGAATTTTCTATTTCATATGGACATGAAAATGCATCAATAATATAGTTTTATTGCCTATTTAATAACTGTAAAGACCATAATGGTATTGCCATGTTTAAACTAGAAATAAAATATCTGTGCCTTTTCAAAATCTTCCTTTAGTAGTCTTTTGTGACCATTCATCTTGATCATTTCTTTGGCCCATATGTTATTTTGACATATATTACTGAATTAAAAACCATATAAGGTTCTCAGATTTTTGTTTATTGACTTCTATTGTAGGTAAAATATAGTTAGAACATTTTCTATGAAACTGGAAATGTTCTTCATCCCTCTGTAAATGTGGCTCATGTGGTGAGGTACTAGTTTTAAATATTACTTATTTTTATTAATTAATGTTAAATTTGAATAGCTACATTTCAACTATCTCCTAGCCAAGCTTGGCTAGTGGTACTACATTGAAACTGAGTATATGTGTGAGTGTGTGTGTGAATGTATTCATATGAGTGATGGTTACTTGTCTAGCTTAAATCTTTCTATAGGCTCACTGGCCTGTCTTGTATTAAGCATCAAGAGAAGAGTCTTTAAAATCTCATTTATGATTGTTTACTTGTTCACTTTTTCAATTATATGTTGAACTTGTATCATTAGGTATATGCAATGATAAAAAGTATATTACTAATGGTTTGGAAAATTAATTTATCATTATGAAGTATATTTCCCCAATTTCAGTAAATTTCATCTTGGCTCACTGCAGCCTCGACCTCACCTCCAAGGCTCAAGCGATCCTCCCACCTCAGCCACCAGAGTAGCTGGCTACAAACCAATACCACCATGCTGGCTAATTTTTGTATTTTTTTGTAGAGGCGGGGTTTCATCATGTTGACCAGGCTGATCTTGAACTCCTGAGCTCAAGAAATCAACGCATCTTGGCCTCCCAAGTTGCTGGGATTACTGACATGAGCCACCGCGCCTGAGTCCTCATGTACCATTTAGCTTGTGTTTTAAAAATCTACTTTTTCTGCCCTCCCTATTTTTAACTAGATGGTGTTTTAAAAATTACTTTTCCCTCTCTATATAGTTTGATTTAAGCATTAGTCATTTACAACAAATATTCCTATTAAAATGCAGACAGTTATGATTGGAAAATAAATCAATGAACAAGATAATGAGTGGTTTTTATATATTTCAATCTCTGGCATGGTAATATAGTACAATATTGTTTAATAATTTATTCTTCCCAGAGACATATATTTCAATGAGAGTTATCCGATTAATTTATTTTAAAAAAACTGAATGAGAGAATTTTAAGAACTATCAAGAAGGTAAGTTGGGAATTTAACTTTGAGAATCGATGTCAATTACAATGAAGTGGAAAATGTGTTTTCTCAGAATAATTAGTGACAAATACATTAAATTCCTATTGGTAAGATTATTATTTTAAAAATTTGTCATCATATTAGCAGTGATATTATAGCGGTATATGATAAAGAAGTACATAATCCCAAGTTTTAGCCACCCTGTATAAATGTAGAAGTTAAACATCTAAGAGACTCTTAAAAAGGTATAAGATTTTAGTGTTTGTGATTGAGATGGAAACAATTAACTGCATGGGTAGTAGTCTTTGTTCTCCCCAAATCTTGTTTACTATAAAAATAATTGCTAAAAGTCACTTGAAAATGGACAAACTAAATGACACCCTAGTGGCTCAGTCTCTTATATTCTGAGGTGTATGATGAGATAAACTGATTCAAAATGGCCCTAGTGTGAAAATTTCCTGTTCAAATCCAAAGTGATACATTGATGAGGAATCTGCTTTTTGCACTCTTGCCTCACTCTGAGTTTCACAGGGCAGTCTGTGAAGATCAGAGATATCTGTGTTTTTTTTTTTTTTTTTTTTGAGACGGAGTCTCACTCTGTCGCCCAGGCTGGAGTGCAGTGGCGCGATCTCAGCTCACTGCAAGCTCCGCCTCCCAGGTTCACACCATTCTCCTGCCTCAGCCTCCCAAGTAGCTGGGACTACAGGCGTCCGCCACCACGCCTGGCTAAGTTTTTGTATTTTTAGTAGAGACAGGGTTTCACCGGATCACAGATATCTTTTGTGTCTTTAAGAGGTAACCTGACCTCTCCACTGAAGGGCGTGTGACTTTCTGATGACAGAAGGTATGTGTTGCTAGTCTCCTGTTTCTCTACTAGCTCATCTCCTTTAGTAGAAGATTGTAAATATTAAATGTGATGCAACAAGGTAAAGTTAATACAGAATAAAATCAAAGTAGAACTGTCTTTACATGAATAATTCAGGGTGAAAAACAACCCAAAATATAATATATGTTTGAGGATTTCTTAAAGTATTTACATTATTGCCTGTGGAGAATTAGTCAAGCACCTGCATACATAATAATAGGTTTGTTAATCAATATAATGTAGAGTGAAACTGATAAATATTATGACAATGAAGAATTAATTTGAAATTTTATAATCATTATAGATGTAATAATAATTTATATTTAGCCCAGACTTTAAAAATGAATTTTTTAATGGATACATCAAATTGTGAATGTCAAACATAATTTCTCATACACATACTTATATTTAATTGAAGCAGATTTTTTTAAGAATGTAATAATGAAGTCGTTTCCATAAAATGCAAATCTAAACTTAATTATAAATAATAGGATGACCTAAAAAAATTGAGCCAAACATTGCAAAAAAGATGTACTACACTGACATGAGACTCCTACCTAATTAGTTATTTTACACAGTCAGTATGAATTAGAAATAATAAAATGGCAATTGTGTTAAAAATAATTAAAATATCTAATATGTATTGAGGACTAATGTGCGCCAGGTTGTATGTTAAGTGTTTTATATATATTATACTTCATAAATTATTTTCCCCAATGTACATTAGTAAACTGGGGTTGTAGACACTAAGTAACTTTGTAAAGGTCATGCATTATGAGTTTCAAAGCTATAATTAATTTTAGGTCTCACTGGCTACAGAGCTCATTGACTAGATTATTAAATTATATTTTCTGATTTATTACAATTACTTACACAACCAAAGTGACCCTCGCTTCCTTTTAAAACAACCACAGGATCTTTCTTTTTTTTTTTGTTTTTTGTTTTTTGTTTTTTTATTTATTTATTTTTCTTTATTATTATTATTATTATTATTATACTTTAGGTTTTATGGTACATGTGCACAATGTGCAGGTAAGTTACATATGTATACATGTGCCATGCTGGTGCGCTGCACCCACCAACTCGTCATCTAGCATTAGGTATATCTCCCAATGCTATCCCTCCCCCCTCCCCCCACCCCACAACAGTCCCCGAAGTGTGATGTTCCCCTTCCACCACAGGATCTTTCTGAAAGTTTGAACTTAAAGTGTTCTTTCATAGATGGTCCAAACTTATATTTATCATTTTCAGTTTTCCTATTTTAGTCATTAAATCAATTACCAATAACTTCTGTAAAATAAAGAGTTAAATCTTTTTCAATAGTATTTAGTTTATGCATAAGTTAATGTAATGTTTTACAAGGTATAAAATGTTTCTTTAAAATTTTAACAATTTTTCTGATTTCCTCAATCATTCAGAATAAAAAACATTTGCCAAGACCTCATGCCCTTTTAGTAAACGAATGTAAGTCACTAACTTAATGTATTTTAGTATTAAAAGTTGGTCTATATGCTAACAAATTATTCCTCCATCTTTAGCACTCAATCCTTACATTAATGAATTTTAAAATTGTCATACAATTAGGGCATTTTATTTTCAAATTTCAATTTTAGTTTTTTACACAAGTATTCTATTGGTGATAAAATATTTCTGTAGAATCTGACTTTAAATTAATGAAGATATTTATATTCAATTACTTCTTAGTTTTCACAAATGTATTGTTTTTTATTGTTCTCATTAATAATATTATGTCAAATATAGAATGCCTTTTAGAAAATGACCTATTGTTTGAAGAGATTTCAGTTTAAAACTTTAGGAAATTAGTACCAGACTTTTATATTGGTCAACAGCAAATGAACATTATTACTCAGCCTCCAACACATGCAGTTTGCCTATACCAGGGATCCTGTCAAAATATACACCATTTATAGCTTCTTAAGTGCAGTTATCATAGAGCACAGTCCCTCACATCACACAGCTGCAGAGATGAATAAACAAAGAGGAACCTACTCAGAAGTGAGTCTGGCCCAGGACCCAAAGAGGCAGCAAAGGAAACTTAAGGGCAATAAACGCTCCATTTCAGGAACCGAACAGGAAATATTCCAAGTAGAATTAAACTTTAAAAATGCTTCTTTGGATCATCAAGGGAATGACAAGACATATCACTGCAAAGGTAAAACATTAAATAGATCTTCAATATTATTGTTCTAGGATGTGCAGTTGAATGCAGAAAGGTAGAGAAAGATTAGGGAATATTTTGCACTTGTGACAATCAGAGGTCAAAGTCAGGATCTAATATTGTAATATGAAATCTGAAGCCTGATTTTATTCAGGCATTGTTCAATTGTAATCTGTGATCAACAACTCATGGAGCATTATATTTACTGAAAATGAAATGGTATATTCTGAGAGAAAGATTACTAGAGTAGATACAGATTTAGAGGACAGAGTTTATCATTATGTTTCCCTGTGCACGTGGGTTCTCTTGTATGTAAACCTTCTCATCAACTCTCTATCTCCCCTCTCTCAGTGCCTCTATTTCTCTCCCTGCAGGTTTACTGCCACCTCCAGAGAAGCTCACTGCTGAGGTCCTAGGAATCATTTGCATTGTCCTGATGGCCACTTGTTAAAAACAATAGTTCTTGTTCCTTGTAAGCATATTCTTGAAAGATTATAAGGGAACTTTTCACTATAATGACTGGAAGCGCCTTGAAACATTTCATGATAATGAGGATTAGAATTCTCTTTTTAATGTATATATCTGAACCCCAAGATAATATGGTTCTTCTGAACTTCTCAAATTTATAAATAACAGAATAATTGTAGAAAACATTTGTTTATTTTTGTGTGTGTATTAAATATATATGTATATATGATACACACACAGATGATTCAGACATGTTTTAAGAGAAAAAATATTTAGAAAAATTAATTTTTGAAAGTGGTTAGATCAAATATTATAAGAGATGGTGAAGTTTTATGCTAATGGCTTTGAAAATATTTGTTTTAAAGATCTCATTATTTTTATAGAAAAGTCATTTTTATTTCAGATTGTTCCAATTTAAAATAATTTTAAATTTTGTATTTCAAAGTAAGCAACTGAAATTATTATAATTTGTCTAGATATTAATTTTGTAGGAATTACTTTAATTTTTCTAGGTATTGGAGTACCGGAGCAGAACAATTTTTCCCTGAATAGAAGAATCCAGAAATGTACATTATGATTGTCAATGTTCTGATGTTAGTACAGTTTATATTTTGTCTCTAAAGGGATGCAAAATGATAATAAAATGTTTTGGGAAAATAAACTATAACATTGAGCCATAAATGTTTATAAAATAAAGATTATATGAGGGCATTTCCTTTTCTCCAATGATAAGTAGAAATACTCAGTTAAAATCATTATACCCTCTTGTTGCGTTTAATTAAGTGAAATTTCCTACTACTATAAGATGATAAAAAATAAACAATTTTACTGTACTTAAAAAGCAGTTTTGTTCAGTGATGTTTAAGACATGTAGGGTGGATTTTTGTTTGCTGGTTTGCTTTATATGGGAACACAATTAAGGGATGAGAGGTGGACCTTTTGTTGTGCATGTGCGTATGAGTGACTAGTTATTTTAAAATACATATTTAACGGCCTATGAGAATGCATAGATATTGTGTACCTATATGTTTATAGCTTTGCAAATATATAAAATAATTTTCATTTGTAAACATATTTTTCTGCATAGTAATTCATATCTTTATTTAGCATATGATTGTGGCCATTGTCCTGAGGAGTGGATTACATACTCCAACAGTTGTTACTACATTGGTAAGGAAAAAAGAACTTGGGAAGAGAGTTTGCTGGCCTGTGCTTCGAAGAACTCTGATCTGCTTTCTATAGATAATGAAGAAGAAAGGGTAAGAAGTAAATGTTTCAACACTTTACTAAAAGCTTATTTCTGTCAGTATCATATTTGTAGAAATCATCCATATATTTACACATATATTTACTTCATATATTTTTAAGTCTGTGTAATATTCAACTGACTTCATAATATTTTTATATTCATATACTGTTAATGCACATTTGATTATTTTCAGTTTTGTTTTTCATGGAAACCCATGCTTCTATAAATGTTTTTATCGCCAAATAAATATAAAGAAAACTAAGCATGTCCTGGTCATGCATATTGATCACAAAGTGAATGGATTCATGATACAAGGCAGATCATGAAATAGAAGTTTCCAGCCCCAGCAGTCCTACCCCTGTGTATGCCTTCCTCACTTTTCCTGCCTCCTCTCCAAACCTTTGTATTGACATTTAATGTGATAAATAAGCTTTGCCTGTTTCAGGATTTATGTCAAGGGAATCATACAATGTGTATTTTCATGTGTGTCTTCTTTTACTCCTATATGATATTTGTGCAATAATGCAGTTAGCTGTTGTTTGTTGCTGTTCATGGCTGCATGATGTACATAGAACACTTACAATCCGTTCAGTCCTGTGTCTCTGGATGGGGAAGTGAGTCTCGTGTCCTCAGGGACAAAGAGGAACCTGGATGTGCACGTGTAGTCATGAGGTTCCTTTGCTGATCCCTCTCACCCGCACCTACCCTGGTGTCTTTTGGTTTGGGAGGAGAAGCACTTCCTTTAGCTCCTAATTGGTAGCAGGTCTCCTGGTAGATCATCCTTGCCAGTGGTACCAGCCTTGCCTGGTGTTGCTGGCAGGACTCCCTTTCAATACAGAGTGGGAGTGGGTTTAGCTGAGCCACCTCCTGTTGCCAGATTTGGTTCTGAGAAACAGAGGACTAGATCACTTTCTTCTGCTGAGTGGGGGAGTGAAGATGCCCGGACCACTCTGTTGATCCCTGATTCTGGGGTCCCAAACTATTTTGCCTTCCTCTTTCCACCTTTCAGAGTTTTCCTGTGTGTCTTTCATTACTTGCAGAGTTTAGAGTTGTATTTAGTAAGGAGTAGCAGAGAAAAAGGAGTCCATGTACCTGGTCAAGACCATTGTTATTCCACCAAAACCAAATCAGATAAAAGCGAGGGCTTACCTAGTTAGAGAGTGGTGTGGTGCCCAGAAAAGCCAATTTTTGGCCACTGTGTCGTTTATTTCCTCAATGGCAACCTTTCAATTTCCTTCTAAACTTCAAGAAGGAAAAGTTCCACTATGAGAAACATAGTGGAAAAATACATTTATTTAATCAGAATATCTGGAGAAATACATGCACAGTATCAGGAAATTTATTTCAGTTCTTACTGTGTCTGTCTTACCAACACAAGCAACAGTTAAATTACATGAATGACAATTTTGCTAATTAAAATAAGAAGAATGAATGTACTAAGTATAAAAATTGAAGAGTTCCTTTTAAGTCAAAATTACAGAAATTCGTTAACAGTTTTTTACACTATAAAAGTCGTTTTCAAGTTTACTATTTTGTTTAATGTGTTTATTTTGTTTTGAAAATTAAACATCCTGTGAAAGAATGTATTACCTGCACTTTTAAAAATTAATAAATGTTTAGAATTCAAAGAAAGCACCTAAAAATTAATAAAATCTTTTATAGTTATTATTTAAATGAAAATTTTTTATTTTTCATTAGAAATTTCTGGGCTCCCTGTCAGTTCCCTCATGGGTTGGCATCTCTCGCAGTAGCAGTGATCATCCATGGGTGTCAATAAATGCTCAACGTTCAAATTGAAGTAAGTTTTTTGAATGATGCTATATAGTAGAAGAATATAAAAGGTCAGGTTCAGAATAACATTATGAATAAATTTAAGTGCAATTATAGCCATAAATAAAGATGTTGAAAGTTAGTAAAATGTTGATATAAATATTAAGGAATGATCCACAATTACATTTTCTGTGGTTTTAGTTACCCAGGCTCAACCACAGCCAAAAATATTAAAAGGAAAACTCTAGGAAAAAAAAATTCATGAGTTTTAAATTGTTCACTGTTCTGAGTAGTATGATCAAATCCTTTATATAGTGTATGGCTCCATCTCACCTGGGACATGAATCATTGCTTCATCCAGGATACCTGCACAGCCTAAGTTCCCTGTCCATTAGTCACTCAGCTGTCTCAGTTATGAGATCGACTAAGGTGGTATTGTACGGCTTGTGTTCAAGTCACTCTTAGTTTACTTAATAAAGGCCCCAAAATGCAAGAGTATTTATGCTGGCATATTGTTATAATTTTTCTTTTTCATTATTATTAGTTTGTTTTAATCTCTTACTAATTTGTAAATTAAATCTCTTGCCTGATTTGTAAATTAAACTTTATCAAAGGTATGTATGTATAGATAAAACACAGTATATATACAGTTCAGTACTATCTATGATTTCAGACATCCACTGGGGGTCTTAGAACATATCCCCTGTGCAGATGGAAGGACTACTTCACTCAGTTTTCATATTATCAACTCATAATATTATTATATGGAAAATATCATCTGTTTTTACAATATTCTTTTCTTACAATTTGTAGAAAATGCTTTTGTTCCGTGAATTGTTGCCATACAATCTAATGGGATTATGGATTTTTCTCCATCACAGGATAACAGATTCAGATATTGGTAAACATAACTGTGTAATGCTGCACTCATCTGGGCTTAAATCACACAGATGTGGATCTTCACAGCTATATAATTGTAAGCGTAAACTTTAGAATTAAAGCAACTGAATTTGGAGTCTGTTCAGGTAATTGTAAATTTCATAAAATGGAAATAATATTTTGATTGAAAAAGTTTTAAAATAAATTATGTAATTTGTCCTAATAATGAAAAAGTTTTTCAAAATCAGTTATTGAAATGTAATATACACACCACTAAGTACAGATATTACTGCTGTTGTGTCTTGCTCTTTGTACTCAACATTATATTTGTGGCATTCAGTCTTTCTTAAAGTTTCACAGTATGCAAGTGTGTTTATATGAAATATCAATACTATACAATCCCATAGAGACAGAAAGTGGAATAGTGGTTGCCAATGCCTAAGGGAAAGTTGGAATAGACAGTGACTGTTTATTGTTAATGGTTTCTTTTTGGGATGACGGAAACTTTCTAAATTTCAGTAGTGATAGTCATAACTATGAATATACTAAAAGTAACTGACTTATGCACATTAAATGAATGAAATTTACGCTGTATACATGACATCTTAATAAATAAAAAAAAAACTCCTGGATTTATATTTGGGACTGAATGATATCTGAAGTAGTGTTTAAATATAAGATTTCTTTATAATATTGACTTTTCTAATCAGCATCATGCTGTGCCCTTCAATACATTAGGTTTTCTTTAATTTCTATCAGATTTGGGGGGATTGAAGTCTTATAGAAATACAGGTATTTCGCATTCATACTTTTGTAAATGGCACTTATTTTTCAATTTTCTTTAATACGTTTTGTTGCTGTAAATAGAAATATAATTGATGTCTGCATGTTGATTGTACCTCCAGTTACTTCACTGATTTTACCTGTTTATCATCAAGTATAGATATTTCTGGGTTTTCCATTTAAACAGCTGTTTGATATGCAAATTATAATACTTTTCTTTTTATTTCCAGATGCTATGAATTTTTTTCTGATATATTTTCACTGGTTAGGGATTCATTTCTAATGTTGAATAGAAGAAACAAAAAAAGTTCTGTGTATATTATATGTGTCATTTTCTGTTTGGGCAAAAGATACCAACATTTCACTTATGCTTAGGAATTTTTTATTATACTTTTCTCGTATTAAAGTAGTTTTATCATATTCCTGTTTTTCTAATAGTTTTTATCAATTGATGTCACATTTCTATCATTTTTATCAATTGAAATGATATATCTTCTCTCTGTATGATGTTTATTAAGTAAACTGCCTTCATTTCTTTCAAATGTTAGAGAAATATTGTGTTTCTGAAACAAGACCCTATTTATCATACTGTATTGCCCCTTTAAAAATAAATTGGTGCATACATTATATTTAGAGTAAGATTTGTTTCTTCATCTAGGCTCAAAAGAGATTCAGCTGTGTTTTTACAAGCTGTGTACATGAGAAATTTTGCTATCAAAGCTATATTGGGAAGCATTCCTCTTTCTCTATAACCTAGAAGCATTTGTGTAAGGGTAGTTTTATTTTTAAATGTTATTATTCACTAGTGGTTCCATCTAATTTATAAATTATTTTTTGTAGGAAAGTTTGTATAACAAACTCAATTTCTTTAATATATGTAGAGTTTACTCTGGTTTTTGTTTCTTTTATTGTGTTTTGGTAATTTGTATTTTCTAGGATTTTTTTGTTTTGTAGGATATTAAAATGTATTCCTGATATAGTTTAATATCTGGTATCTGTAAAAACGATTTTCCCATGTTTAATCTAGAAATAAAATGTTCGTGTTTTCTCAAATTCTTTCTATGTTAATCTCATCAATTTTTCAAAAGTCTTTTCAATAAAAATACCTTTGGCCTTGTTGAGCTTCTCTACCGTAACTGTGTTCTTGTTATTATTTTTTACTGTTTATTATTTTCATTTTTCTACTTAGTTATATTTTATTTCAGCTTTTCTGTTTTTAATCTCATTTGATGAGTGCTCAGATAATTCTACTTTCATATGTTACTATATATATATTTAAGGCAATTAATTTTTCACAAGAAAGAATTTGCTCTATTTTCTTTATAATTCATATTAAAATGTGACCATCCATTGTGATAATGTCTTTGGCCCATAAGTTATTTAGAAACATATTACTGAGTTAAAATCATACAGGTCTCCCAATTTTTAGTTATTGACCTCTATATTAGATAAACTGTATAGAGCATTTTCTGTGAAGCTGGAAATATTCTGCATTTCTATGTAAATGTGGCTAGTGTGACTGAGAAATTGATTTTGTTTTTTATTAGTTAATTTTACATTTGAATAGCTACATTTCAAGTGTCCATTGACCAATGTAGGCTAGTGATACTGCATTGAAATCACAGTTTAATATTTTTATATTAATATGCTTGGAAACATGAGATTATAGTGTACTTTTGGAAAATTTCCATGTGAACTTAAAAACAGAAGTATTCTGTTAGTATATACTGTCTGTACAAGTGTGTGTGAGTTTGGGCATATAGGTGATGGTTAATAGTGTAGTTCAAAACTTTTTAAAGATTCACTGGTGTGTCTGCTTCTGTGACAAGCTGTGAAAGAGAAGTGTTAAAACCTTGTTTTTGATTATCAACTTTTTTACTTCTTTCAATTCTATGTTGAACTTGTATTATCAGATACATACACAGTATAGATAATAAATATATCACTATGAATATGCTTCATTTCCAATAACAATTTCTGTTTTATATTATTACAGTATCTTAAAGTAGTTTTCTACCAGTTTGTGTTACATGATATATTTTTTCCATTTTTCATTTTCATATTTTTTATGTTTATGTTAAACGAGTATCTTATAAAGACAGCAAACCCCTATTTTTAAATACAAGCACTTTGTGTCAAATCAAAATCATTCCATATGTATCTGTTAAATTTTAAAATACATTATTATTTATATATTTTAATTGTGTGTATAAATGTATAAATATGTTTATTAAATATAATATATTATTTCGTTTCAATTAAACACTTCCAATTTTTGAACTCTCTTTTTCTTAACTTTTATATTAAGCTCTGGAGTACCTATGCAGGTTTGGTTTATAGTTAAACTCATGTCACAGGGGTTTGTTGAACAGGCTATTTCATCAGTCAGGTATGAACCCTAGTACCCATTAATTACTTTTCCTGATCCCTTTCTTCCCCCACCCTCTACCCTCAGGTAGCCACAGTGTCTGTTATTTACCTCTATGTGCCCATGTGTTCTCACCATTTAGCTCCACTTATAAATGAGAACATGCAGTATTTGGTTTTCTGTTTCTGTGTTAATAGCTTAGGATAATGGCCTTCTGCTGCTTCCATGTTGCTGCAAAGGACATAATCTTGTTCTTTTTTTATGACTGCCTAGTATTTCATAGTGTATATGTACTACATTGTCTTTCTCCAGCCTATCCTTGATGGGCATTTAGGTTGATTCCATGTCTTTGCTATTATGAAGAGTGCTGTGATGAACATGCAAGTGCATGTGTCTTTTGGGGGATATACCCAGTAGTAAGATTGGTGGATCAAATGGTAGTTCTAAGTTCGTTGAGAAATCTCTGGACTGCCTTCCTCAGTGGCTGGACTAATTTACATTCATACCAACAGTGTGTAAGTGTTCCCTTTTCTCCAAAGCCTTGCCAACATCAGTTGTCTTTGACATTTTAGTAATAGTCCTTCTGACTAGTGTTAGATGGAATCTCATTTCGGCTTTGATTTGCATTTCTCTGATAATTACGTTTCATATTTTTTATATGTTTTTTTCCATATGTTTGTTGGCTGCTTGTATGTCTTCTTTTCAGAAGTGTCTGTTATGTCTCTTACCTATTTTAATGGGATTATTTATTATTTGATTATTGTTTAAGTTCCTCATAGATTCTGGATATTGGACCTTTGTCAGGTGCATAGTTTGCAAATATTTTTCCCATTCTGTAGGTTGTCTGTTTATAGGAGTTTAAAGTTTCTTTTGCTGTGCAGAAGTTGAGCTTATTTTGTATATGGTATGAGATATAGATCAAAATATTTTGTGTGTGCATATTGATAGCCAAGTGTTTAAACATTTATTAAAAAGATTATACTTTCTCCACTGAATGCCTCTACATCTTTCTTGAACTATTCTACATTCCATATATTTGTGGATATATTTTTGTACTTTGTAGTCTATTTGATTAATCTAGGTATCTATTTATATACTAGTTCCATATCTTGTGAAAATTGAGAGAAAGCTACAGAGATTTCTCATGGTCCTCACTCATGCACTACCTCTCCCATTATCAATATACCCCACCAGCATGGTATATTTGTTATAATTGAAACATCATTATGACTGAAAGACCATAGTTTATGTTAAGTTTCACTCAGTGTTGTACACTTTATGGGTTTGGCCAAATACATAATGATAATGACATATCTTTATCATCATAGATCATACAGAATAATTGCATTGCCCTGAAAATCTTCTGTACTCTGCCCGTTCATCCTTTCCTCCTTCAAACACATGGCAAGCATTGATCTTTGTACTGTCTCCATAGTTGTTACTTTTCCAGAATGTCATATAGTTGAACTCATACCGTATATTACATCTGAGCCATTACATCTTAACCATATCATATATCTCAACCATTTTTAAGTGAACAGGTCAGTAGTGTTAACTACATTCACATTTTACAACAGATTTCTAGAATTTGTTCATTTTGCAAAACTGAAACTCTACACACATTGGACAACTCCCCTTTTTGCCCCTAGCAATCAGCATTCTACTTTCTGTTTCTATGAGTTTGACTACTGTAGGTATCTCGTATAAATAAATCATGCAGTATTTGCTTTTTGTGACTGGCTTATTTAACTTAGCATAATGTCCTTAAGATTTATCCATGTTGCAGCATGCAACAAGACTTCCTTTTTTAAAATAAAATATATTATCTTTTTAAAACATGTTTAAACAACTTTATTGAGGTATGATTGACATACAAAAAGCTGTACTTTATTTCATGCATACAACTTGACGAGTTTAGAGATAAGTATGTAACCATAAAACCACCACAATAATCTGTGTCATAAACATATCTGTAATCTCCAAAAGTTTCCTTCCACCCTCTTTATCTATTATTATTTTTTGTGATATAAACACTTAACATAAGATCTACCCTCTTAGCCAAATTTTTAGTATACAACATTGTTAACTATAGGTCCTGTGTGGTAAAACAGATCTCTAGACCTTATTCATCTTGTATAACTGAAAGTTTGTACCCTTTGACTAATACTCCCCTGTTTTTCCCTCTCCCAGCCCCTGACAACCACCTTTCTACTCCCTGCTTCTATGAATTTACTATTATTTTACTCGCATAATGTCCTTCAGGTTCATCCATGTTGTTGCAATAGGGTTTTCTTCTTTTTAATGGCAGAATTGTATTCCATTTTATACACATGCCACATTTTCCTTATCCACCAATTCATCAATGGGCATGTATGTTGCTTCTATGTTTTAACTGTTGCAATGAACATGGGAGTGCAGATACCTGTTCAAGTTCCTGATTTCAACTCCTTTGACGCTACAGAAGTAAGATTGTTGATTCATATGTCAACTCAATTTTAAATTTTTTGAGGAACCTCCATAATGTTTTCCATAGTGACTGTACCATTTTACATTCTCATTAACAGTGTGCAAGGGCTCAAATTTCTTCACAACCTAACCAACAGTTGTTATTTTCTGCTTTTTTCATAGCGGCCATGCTAATGGGTATGAAGTGATATTTAACAGTGGTTGTGATTTATGTTTTTCAAATGATAGTAATGTTGAGCATCTTTTCATATGCTTATTGGACATTTGTATATCTTCTTTGGAGAAATATCTATTTGAATCCTTTGTCCATTTTTAAATAGGGTTATTTGGATTTTTGTCATTGGATTACATAAGTTCTTAATATATTCTGCATATTAATTCCTTATTAGATACATGATTTTGTTGCTTTGATCATTTGCTGTGCATACATTTTTAAGTTTAATGCAATCCCATTTGCCTATATTTTGCTTTTGTTGCCTGTGATTTGGGTGTTATGTCAAGAAATGATCACTAAATCCAATTTCATGAAGCTTTCCTCACATGTTTTCTTCTAGAAGTTTTATAGTTTTGGATCTTATCATTAAGTCTTCAATACATTATGAATTAATATTTGTAGATGGTGTAATGTAAGGGTTTGACTTCACTCTTTTGCATATGTCTAACCAGTTTTCTCAACACTATTTCTGGAAGATACTGCCCTTTTCCCATTGAATGGTCTTGGCACTCTTGTTGAAAATCACTAGTCCATATGTACCAACCTTTATTTCTGCATGTATTAAGTTGTTGTTCCTATGGAGAGCAAGTGCCTGGGGTATGCTATTCCTCTATCTTGTTGATGTTGCCTCCTTCCAATCTAGAATGGTATTCAGGGCAAATGTGGGTTCTGTGGAAAGTAATGTGGTCTAAATGCTCCTGGTGGTGGGGGATACCTTGACCATTTTCTGATTTTCACACTGACACAAATCATCTCATAATCCGTCCTACCTGTTCCACAAGATTATCTCAAGGTCTTTGTCTTAAAATCCTCTTCAGTCATTTGATTATGATGTTTTGAGATAAGGATTTCTACATGCTGATTCTATTAGCCATTAGTTTGCTTAGCATCTTGGATGTATACATTTTTAAAAAAGCAAATTTGAAAAGTTTTTAAGTCAGTTTTGTCTTAATATTATTTTTCTACATCTTTCTGTATTCTCTTTTTCTCTGGGATGAATACTTTCTATTAATCTATTCCTGAATTTGATCAGTTCTTCCTTTTGAATCTAAGTTTTCTTTCCAGCCAATTTAGTGAAGTTTTCATTTCAAGTAATGTACTTCTCAACTCAGAATTTGGTTTATTTCTTGGTTTTCATTTCTCTGCCAAAATTTCCTACTTGTTTTCTCATTGCCATCGTATTTTCATTTAATTAATCGAACATACTTTTCTGTATAATTTAAGTACATTTATAATAGTTACTTTAAAATATATTTTCTGATAAATCTACTATCTAGTCCCAGAAAAAGTCAGATTTTATTGACTGATTGTCTTTCCCTCCAAGTATGGAAGACATTTTCCAGTTTCTGCATGTTTTCTAATTTCTTATAATAGATATTTTTTATAATATAGCATCATACAAATAAATTTGGGGGGTTTATAAAGATTTTGGGGGGTAACTTACATAAAATTTTACTGCAGAATCTTTCTTCTTTAAAATGCATTTGCTGATGTTTTTGTTTCAAATTCTAATTTTTTATTTTTATTTTTTAGCCCCATTTCCTAGGGATTGCCCTTGTGAATTGCATAGCTTGGTTGTCAGCCAATATATTATTTTAAAAGGTTTATTCAAAAACCTTAAGTTAGTAGAGGCTCCACTCTGTGCTAGTGATGTGTGTGTGTGGTGAAGGAAGTGTTCATAAATTTGCAATCAGTTCTCAAGTCTCCTTGGGCTTTTACTTTTTACTGGAATCACCTTGGTCTCCTCTAAACATATGCATATTTTTTTCAATAATCAAGAATAAAATCCTGTCATTTATACAACATGGATGAACCTGCTGAGCATTATGTTAAGTGAAATAAGGCAGATACAGAAAGACAAATATCACATAATCTCACTCATATGTAGAATTAAAGCAAAAAAGAGCTGATATTATAGAAGCAGAGCGATCACCAGAAAAACACCAGAACAGTGGTCAACAGAGACTGGAGGTGAGCAAAAGAGAGGGACAGGGTGAGAGCTTGGTCAATTGGTACAAAGTTATAGTTAGGTAGGAGGAATAAGTTCTGTTCTGTTGCATAGTAGGGTGATGATGATTAACAGCAAGATATTGCATATTACAAAATAGCTGGAACAGAGGCTTTTGAATGTTCTCACCACAAAGAAATGATAAATACATGAGGTAGATGGATACACTAAATACCCTGATTTGATTATTTAATGTAACATATATATGTATTGAACATCAAATTGTACCCCATAAATATGTACAATTACAATGTGTCAATTTAAAAAAAATTTAAAGAATATGTAGAAGGCTAATGTCATGAGGTCTACTGCACTCTCATGTTTAGGATTTTGTTATATTTATGGCTGGCACTGTTCTTGCCCCAGAGGAGACTACACCTCAGACTAACAAAAAAAAAAAAAAATGGGGTTTTCTCATTCATTTCCTGCAAAATTCAGCACTTTGAGTTGAAAAGCAGTGGTCTGTTACACTATGCCCCAACCTCTGACCGCTAATCAAGTCTGTCCTTGTGGCAAAAAACACTGTTGATTTTCCCCAAGCTGTAAAAACTGCAACTGCTACTCACTGTGCTGGGTGTGGTGGGTGGGCAGGAGGCACGGGAGCAGCACTAGGTAAACTTACTACAAATTTGCTGCACTCTTCCTTGAATCTCTAGCAGTTTTTCCAAGAATAAATAGTTCACAAATGATTGTTAGCCTTTGATCAATTTCCAGAGACCTGGAATTGTTTTGTTAATTTGTCCTCTTCATTCAGTCGCAGCAATACATTTTTATGTGTTCAGTGCGTAACACTCATTATCTTAGTGAATTGAAAGACTGAAAAGTAACAAGAATTAGCTTTGCTATTACAAAATTTAAATTAGTATAATAATATTGATTTTGCATCTCATAAAATTTGTTTACTTATACAAATTCTCAAACTCTGCCAGTAATTTTTTATGGATTGCAGTCTCCCATAAAACCACTAATCATTTGCAGGTGTGGCCAAATGGCCCAGCTTTCTATTGCAAACACTAATCTTCTTGAGAACTTCTATATTTTATACCTAGAAGGAATAACATTAGAAAGAAAAGAGCAATATGTGAACAATTGTATAAATATTTGTTTCCATAGACAAATTATATAGAAAATATTCAGATTTAGATATATAACTATTAAATAAGTCATCTATTCATAAAAAAAATTGTTATATATTACCAGTATTAGCAATACATTTCCAATATCTTCAGAGAGGAACAAGAACTGTGCACATTTGAACTTTTACAAAGACAAACTTCTTTTGAATTTTGTTCAGAAATAAAAACATGCTTGTAAACACCAGCTTATAAACAAGTTTATAAACACTTAAGTGTTATAGCTTACACAAACAATATAACGTTACTCCTACCATCTGTAAAGAACATACTTCTAATTGCTTCAAAAGCCATACAATTAGGTTCTTAGAGCTATTTTTAAATCTTTACATTATTTTAAAAATACATATCCAGGTACATACTCTTTCTTTCTTTGAGACAGAGGCTCGCTCTGTCACCCGTGCAGTGGCACAGTCTCGGCTCACTGAGATCTCAGCCTTCCAGGCTCAAGCAATTCTTCGGCCTCCACCTCCAAAGTAGCTGGGACTACAGGCACTCACCACCATGCCTGGCTAATTTTTCGTAGAGATGGGGTTTCGCCATGTTGGCTACGCTGGTCTCAAACTCCTTACCGCAAGCAATCTGTCCACCTCGGCCTCCCAAACTTCTGAGATTACAGGCGTGAGGGATTGTAGGCATGAGGGATTACAGGCATGAGCCACCGCACCCTGCTATATTACTTATTTCTTAAACACCTGCGATTCATTAAAATACACCATGTATAAATTATAAATCATAATATTATCAAGAACTGTTATTTCTAAGTGCTGAATAAAATGAATATTTCCACTCATATATTCAGATGAATTAATTTCTTCTAGTCTTTGAAGGTGTTTAAAATGACAATTCAACAATTGTGGGTGGCCCTAAGGTAGGGCAGTTCTAAAACTAGCAAGTTGAAATTGGTGAGGATGGATCTCACGCTGTGACTGGCCAGGAGGAAGAGTTTTCATCCCAGAGTGCTGGAGCTAGATACTGGAAGGCATGGAACAGGGATCCGGACAGCTAACAAGAACTTGCTGGAGGGTAAATACCACAGGATGTCATGCAAACATGCAGCCGGTAGCCACAGCCATAGGAGCAAAAGGAGAGAAAGTACCATAAAACCAGGAAGAAAAACCCCTTCTCCTCCAGACTACACAGTGCCTTTTAGGGACAAAATTTATCATATAAGCTGGCAAGGGAGAAATTTTATGGGATCTGTTTTCATTATGGTAGAGCAGGATGGTGAAGGATAGATTTGAAACTAAGAGACAATAAATTAGTAATAAACACACAAGGTTACTGTGCAGCAACCACAGTGTTGCTATATAACAGCCATTTAGATATACCCCACTTCCTCAGAGAATGAAACCAGCACTACATTCTAAATCTGTTCTAGTGTAGCATTGTCAGTAATTAGTTCTGCTTTCTGCTTTCTGGTAGAGATTGGTATTTCCACTGAGAAATAGTTTTCTTTGTTAATATCACAGTTCCACGTAAAAACATCATTTGCTTCTATGGCATGTGGCCCTTAACCATTTGTGCCTGTTCTAGCTCCATTAATATCAAATTCATTATCTTCTGAGTAGGTCACATTGTCTGCTCAAAGCATGGAAACCCTGCCTTGTTAACCTCTTCCTTAAAACCCCTCAAAGGCTTTTTACTGACTACATGGTACTATCAAACAACATAGCTTAGATTATAAATCTTTCTTCTCGCTTGAAGGGGTGGCCTGCCCCTCCACACCTGTGGGTGTTTCTAGTTGGGTGGGACGAGAGACTGAGAAAAAAAATAAGACACAGAGACAAAGTATAGAGAAACAACAGTGGGCCCAGGGGACCGGCACTCAGCATACCAAGGAGCTGCGCCAGCACCAGTCTCTGAATTCCCTCAGTTTTTATGGATTATTATCTTCATTATTTCAGCAAAAAGGAATGTAGTAGGAGGGCAGGGTGATAATAAGGAAAAAAAACATGTGAGCAATAGAATCTGCGTCATTGAATCTGCATGTTCAAGGGAAGGTACTATGACTGGATGTGCACGTAAGCCAGATTTATGTTTCTCTCCACCCAAACATTTCAGTGGAGTAAAGAATAACAAGGCAGCATTGCTGCAAACATGTCTCGCCTCCCACCATAGGGTGGTTTTTCTCTGATCTCAGAATTGAACAAATGTACAATCGGGTTTTATACCGAGACATTCAGTTCCCAGGGGCAGGCAGGAGACGGTGGCCTTCCTCTATCTCAACTGCAAGAGGCTTTCCTCTTTTACGAATCCACCTCAGCACAGACCCTTTACGGGTGTTGGGCTGGGGGACGGTCAGGTCTTTCTCAACCCACGAGGCCGTATTTCAGACTATCACATGGGGAGAAACCTTGGACAATACCCAGCTTTCAAGGGCAGAGGTCCCTGCGGCTTTCCACCGTGCATTGTGCCCCCGGTTTATTGAGACTAGAGAATGGCGATGACTTTTACCAAGTATACTGCTTGTAAACATTTTGTTAACAAGGCACGTCCTGCACAGCCCTAGATCCCTTAAACCTTGATTTCGTACAACACATGTTTTTGTGAGCTCCAGGTTGGGTCAAAGTGGCTGGGGCAAAGCTACAAATTAACAACATCTCAGCAAAGCAGTTGTTCAAGGTACAGGTCTTTTTCAAAATGGAGTCTCTTATGTCTTCCCTTTCTACATAGACACAGTAACAGTCTGATCTCTCTTTCTTTTCCCTACATCACTCACACCCTTTCTTGTGGTTCCAGGTTGCTTCAGGCTCTGTTTTCATCTCCAGCTCTTCATAATGCCACTTAATAAACCAACAATACCAGACTGCATATAGCATTTTTTATTCATTTTAATGTCTGTCTTCTATGTTTTAGAGATTTCTGTCTTTGGTATTTTGTATGTTTTAACAATATTACCTTGATTTCTGGCATTTTTTTTTTAATCTCCAGAAATCACCCAATCTAGGACACCTTCTCTAACACGATTTTCTCATATTTAATACTGGAGGCCTATTAGAAAATTGTCATTTATAATACTATCATTTAAAACACCCAGAGTTCGTGTCTACCATTGTGAATTACATACTAATTTAAAACCATATGCTTCTGTGTATGCCTTAAATAGAGTGTGGACAACTAGATGACAGGAACTGTGCTTTATTCTTTAATGAATTTTGTTTATTCATGGCCAAACAATATGCTTGCCCCATAATAGATAAAAGCTCAATAAATAAATATAGAATGATATTATGAATATATCAGTAATTTCCTATTTACTTATTTTTGTTAAGCTTTGGTACTATTACTTCTATGTGAAATTATGAAGACAACATTATTACAGTGCAGAAAAACGCCAGGGCCTCTTGGCTAAGACCTCAAGAGGAGCATTGTAAGATTTTAGTAGTGATTTTTATATTCACCAAAATATAATGCAAGCATTGTAGACTTTTAACTACTTGCATTTTTTATTCCTTTGCACACAAATGAAGCTAGTGGGGATAAAGGAAGGAGAAATAAGTCAACTAAAATTTGAGCACCTGCTAATAGGTACATAAGAGGGAAAAAAACGTGACTTGGGACACCTTGCTTCGCTCATTTCTACAATTAATGAGCCATTTTCCTTTGGAAGAAAAATGCTGTCTTATCCCTATATCTGTGTCTTTAGGCACTTGTGGTAAGTAACGTCACAAATTTAAGACATCTTCAAAATTCTAGACTTCTTTGATATTTGAAGCACTGAAGTAAACACAAAATCCATTTGAATGCAAGATGCAGAAGTCATTAAAGGCATCGTTCCATTTACGAGTGTGGAGATTATCACTATAGCAGGAAATGAAAGGTTTAATGGCAAACAAATAAGCAATCAGAGAAAAGTAACCAGGATGCTAATAAAAAATATGATGTCATCTGACCTGCAAATCATGCACGTGACTTACTTGAGAGCAATTGTTTAAAGTTACATTTATTTATGGCTATTTATTTATGCACAATTATAAAGATAATACCAGAGTGGGAAAAACCGCTTTTCTGTTCCATTATACTATATAGATTGCAATTAAACAAACAAAAAATGGTGTGTCCTAGCATGGATTAAGTTAATATAACACAAATATTTGCTAAAGATATTTCAATTGAATTGCTAAATTTTAGAATTATACAAAGTTTCAACTGAGATGGGGTCAAAAAATCATTTCATCATTCCTGGCTTAGGAAGCTGTGCCAGAGAATATTAATTAATTGCCAAGATGATGATCTGTTTTTCCCCGAAGTATAAATTCAAGATTTATGGAATCTCTGCCTTGAGTTCATATAATTACAATACACCAGTTGACATCATATGTCAGTACGTAGCCCATTCCATTCAGCCTAGCTGAATGGAAAATAGGTTCTGAAAACATATATATATATATTTGTTAAACTATGTTTGCAGACTGTTTTACTTTTACATTAGTCATCATTTCACTTCTGCTTCAGTATGCCCATGCGTGTCCAGATGAGATTGGGTGCGTCATGGTGGTGTGGCCATAGATGCCCCTGCATATGCAAAGACTCAGCTCTATTTCTTCAACTCCTTTTTATTTTCTTTATTGTCCATGTGAATTTTAAAAATTTGTCCTTTTTGACATGTCTTTTGTCAATTCAAACACATTTACCAAAAGGTCAAGATTACAAAATGTTTGCTTGGCAATAACTGCACATCTTACGCGTTCATATTTGGGCAAGTGTCCAGTAAACACCTCTGACCACATCCAGTTTTAGTATCACAGCTTGAAGCCAGCAACCTGCCAAGCGCTCTGTTTCTCACCACAAATTTGCTGCGTGTTAAGTCTTTCCTGTGTACCAGAAGAGAAGGGTTTTCTGAGGCCACAGGGCGAGTTAGCTTACTGACCAAAAAGGCCAGTTGATTGTTGGCTCTTCTCAACTAATGAAAGTAATTAAATAGTTTATTGTGATGATGGATGTTCTCAAATGACTTTGAGCCCAAGCTGTTTGCAAAATATTGTAACTTTTCTTCTAACAATAGTTTTTTAAAGTTATATAGATATGTCTATATGAAGTTTGTTCAGGTACTTTTACAGTCAAATTATTCTTTCTGCATAAGTTGAGTTGGTTTTACTTCACTTATCAGAAAGTATTTTATCTGAAAACTATGCTATGTCCTTTTGCAATTCACAGAGCATAAACCAGTAAAAATGCCCAGCAAATCCCCAATAAGTTTACTGTCATAACTACAGCAAAGTGAGTGTATGTTCAACATTGAGAAAGAAATTGGAGTTTTAACATACTATTTCTTTATCTAAGTAATTGTTTTAACTCAACATACAGGACCCATTTTAGAATTTTCTTCTTTAAGAATCCTTTCCACGCTCCGTCAGTTGGTTTCGGGACCTTTATATATGACAATAAAACTCTCCCTGTGCTTAGCTTTATCATGGTATTTATTTCAAAAAACTTCTTTTAGCTATGTCTGGGGACTTCCCAGTTGGCTGTAAGTTGCCGTTTGAACTAAATGAAATAGGCAGGATATTCAAATGTTCTTTTTTATCCTATTCCTATCCCCTTTTCTCAATTCTGTATTTAAGAGACAATCTCTATTCAATCGAAAACTACATATGTAAAAATAACTCTTCAGGAAATTGTGATTCAGGTTTTCCCCATAAAAGCCTGCATTTACACATTTATTCATTTCCTTTCAAAAACCAAATATTTGTTGAAATGTGGTTGTTAGAAAATATCAGCCTGTATTTCCTCTATATAGATCTATTTTTACTCTATAAAATAGTTAATAGAAAATGTTGATTAGCTGAAAAGAATCTTGGTATGTCAGAAAATATTTTCTTCAACTTGTTTTATATTCACCTATCTTGTTTAATTTTGAATTTGTTTTATACTTATTCATTTGATATCACCTAAACTAAAAAGTAATTTCCAGCTGGGTGTGGTGGTTCACGTCTGTAATCTCAGCACTTTGGAAGGCTGAGGCAGGAGGATCACCTGAGGTCAGGAGTTTGAGACCAGCCTGACTAACATGGTGAAACCTCGTCTCTACTAGAAACACAAAAATTAGCCAGGTATGGTGGCACATGCCTGTAATCCCAGTTACTCTGGTGGCTGAGACAGGAGAATTGCTTGAACCCAGGAGGCGGAGGTTGCAGTGAGCCGAGATCGCCCCATTGCACTCCAGCCTGGACAACAAGAGTGAAACTCCATCTCTTAAAAAAAAATAAATAAATAAAAGTAATTAATTTCCATGTGGGCAAAAACTTTCTTTTGGATTGTTTACTTTGACATTCTCAAGACCTAGAAAAGTGCATAGCAAATACTATTCGCTAAAGAAAAAAAAACTGTTGAATAAATTTATTGTCCAACTTTAACACATCACATGAAATTGTTTTCCTTCCTTATATTTCAGAGTTTTAAGATTAATAACTTTGGTTTTTGTTAAAATTTTATAATGTGTTCATCTTATATTACTTTATATGATGTCTTATGTTAGTATTTTAAATTAATAAACATAAAATATATATTTAGCTAATCTTGTTCATTGGTATCAATTCATATATTTACTTATTTTTATGTATACTGGGGTATATATTTAAGTTTCTAATTCTTCTGCATATGATGTATATATGACAGAGATGCAATTTCATGTTTTTTATATTAAAATTTAAAAATTCCCAGGACTAATTTTTTTTTAACTTAAAGGCCAGTGTGATAGTAACCCAAGACAAATTATTGAATAGGAGCTAATTTCCCACTTTATCTGCAATGTTACCTTATATTTTTTAATCTATGCACATGACTTTTTCTTGTCTGTATTTTTATCCTTCTCAATTTGTCTATCTATGCCCCACATGCCACTTTGCCTTTATTAATACGGTTTTAACATAGGTCTTACTATCTAGTAAAACAAGGCTCCCACATTTTCTTCATCTTCAATAGTGATTTTCCTAATCTTGACTTTTGTAATTTAATGTACATGTAGAATTCTGCTTTGTAAGTTCTACAACAAAACCTGAGGTATTAACTGGAATTGAATTGAATCTCTAAAATATTTAGGATTAAATGGCATCATTTAAATTCATCATTTTCAAATCCTAAAATGTTATTTAAAATAATGGCAAAACTACAATTACTTTTGCACCAACCTAACATTTATCCAACAATGGGTGGTCTTAACTCTTTTACCAAATTAACAATATTTTTGTAGTGATAAGGCGGAAGTACTGTGGTTTATGTTTTTCCACAGGAAGATGAGATTATAATATTTGTCACATCTTTCTCAAAGATAGAAATTCACTAAGTATCTCCACTTTCAATTCTAGATCAGGAACTGAGGACATATCTAAATTTTCTAGTTTTATAGAAGGCTTTTATCCACAAGAATCAAGATCTTCCCTCTCTGAGCAGGTGTGTGTATGTGTGTGTGTGTGTGTGTGTTTATTATTCAAGATATGAGAAATTATATTTCAACCTCAAAAAAATAAAAATATTTACACTATAAGGTAATTCTAATTGTTTCTTAGATGCTGGAATAGAACTCCTGAGGATACAGAATTCTTATCATTTCTGATGTATATTCTATCACTGTATCTGATGATAGGTAATTAGGATATACTTATTGAAGAATCAGAAGTTGTAATATTACTATAAGAAGAAGCCTTGTCTCTAAGCAAAACTGGAAAAATGAATCTTTACATTTAGGATGAGAAGAATTGAGTTTCAATTTGAATTCTCAAATTTTTGAGTTTTCTGATGTTGTAGGGGGCACTTACCTTTGATACACATCTTTACATGCAAGGTGAAACAAGTTATATCTGTGCTTTCCAACTATCATAATCAAATATGAAATAGCTTTTATTTTTAAAATCTAAGCACTATGCATATTTATTAAATAGTTTTTTTTTCTGGAAGCTCTGCTATGCATTGCTAAGATGTTACTATATAAACATGTGAAATTAGTTTTGTTAATGATGATGGTGATGATAATTTGTTGATGATGATGATATGGGCACGTTGGATTAAAATGCACTAGACAAGGACATTCAACAAAAGTGCATATAACTTACCTGAGTTTAGCTTGCAGAAAGAAAACTAAATTATTGCCAGATAAAATAAACAACTAGAAACACTTGATCTTAGCTAAAAGGCCAAGAAGCAATAAATGACTAAACAGAAAACTATGTGTGTTGTTATCTAATATCAGTAACGTAAAATATTGGTATTAAATATCTCAATGTAGGTGAATTAATATATTAAATTATATTCTTATGACATTTCAAAGTAATTGGCGATTATTTTACAACCAAGAGAAATGTATAAAATTAATTTTCCTGGCTTTATGTGAATTATCATTTCTATTCTTTTCTTAAAGGTATACACAGGGGAAAAGTTTTTGCATTTTACTTTTTTATTCAAAATATTTTATCTCACCACGGGAAAGAGAACAAACAACAAATGCCCAGTTTTATTTTATTCAGGAATCCTTTGTGCATTGAAGACTTTAGATTCCTCTCTGCGGTAGACGTGCACTTATAATTATTTGATGGGGTGGATTCGTGGTCGGAGGTCTCGACACAGCTGGGGTATGTTTTTACCACATAAGTGTGTAGTTTTGTTTTTATACAATTTTAAGATACCAAGAATTTCATACAAGCATATAAGGCATAGGCAAGCAATTTACTCTGATTCTTTTCATGTTCTATTTATGTTGATTTCCTGTTATGGTCATATTGTATTTTAAATCAAGTCTTCCAAAACTTAAAAACTTTTTTTCCCTTTATTTTATTAACTATATTATGGGAAAGTCACTCACAACTTGGGACAGCTTGAAATAGTGAAATAGATGTGGAGTCAGACTTGAATTTTACTCAAACTTTTACCGCTCTCTAGATTTGAAGTGGGGTCAATCTGCAGCCTCTGTGTAGCTTAGTTTAGTTTCTTTTTCTATCAAATACAGGCATGAAACATTCCATATTTATCTTAGATTTGTGTAATATTCAAATCAACTGACATGTATTTTAAAGCACTTTTTATCCTAAAGGTGTTTATAAATTTATAACTTATTCACAGTTGGTAACATTATATTAGATAAGCTTTATGATTTTGGCCATCTCTAGCATTCAATTTCTTCATCCATAAAGTGATACCTACTCTCTTTACTCCATATGTAAAATAACTGAGTTAGGTATTACATGCACAAACAATGTCTAATTTTACCTATAAAATATAATTCATATTATCATTTACTTTATAAAAGGCTTTTGTACAACAAACCCCCGTGACATGAATTTACATATGTAACAAACCTTCGCATGAACCCCTGAACCAAAAATAAAAGTTTAAAAAAAGGCTTTTAAGTAAATATTAATCATCAGTAAATAATTAATATTTCAAGAGAGCAAAATTATTCTTTAAGTATTTTGTTCAGAGGCAAGATTATCTGTCTTTGTTCTAAATCATTAGATCCCACTATTTTAGCCTATGTATGTGCTTCATTATGAAGAAAATTAGACAGCTGGGCACAGTGGCTCATGCCTATAATCCCAGAAATTTGGGAGGCCGAGGTGGGTGGATCACCTGCGGTCAGGAGTTCGAGACCAGCCTGGCCAACATGGTGAAACCCCGTCTGTACTAAAAATACAAAAAATCAGCCAGGTATGGTGGCACAAGCCTGTAATCCCAGCTACTGAGGAGGCTGAGGCAGGAGAATGGCTTGAACCCAGGAGGCGGTGGTTGCAGTGAGCCAAGATCACGCCATTGCACTCCATCTCAAAAAAAAAAAAAAAAGAAAAGAAGAAAATTAGACACACTACTATTTACAAAAGCTTACTAAATGATTGATGTTATTGATGCTAAGTTCATTACATTTTTATTTTATTTTTAAAATACCCATACTGGATTGTGATAGTATCCTTTTCTTTTTTATTTCTTTTGTCTTTTGCAAATTAGGAAAACTGGGATGCAAAAGCTAGGTTATTTGTGAAGTTATCAAGTTTGTATTTGTGGATCTGTGATTTAAATACATGTCTTTCTCCCTACATCTGTCTTTTCACTACACCAAGTCCCTTTCTGGTAATGTTAGGTTTCATTATACATTACGAATTAACTAATTTTAATAGTATATAGGATTTTGCTAAGGGTACTTTGCATGGCATAAATATAGTTTTATTTATATAGTAAAGTGTAAACATAATAATGTAGTAATGTAAAACAAAAGTAAGTTCATGTTGTACTTTGAAAAGGATAGTCAGGGGAAGTACATAGATGGAAATGGCAAGCTGAATTTTTAAAATTTATGCCTCAAATGGCAGAAAGGCCATGACTCATATAAGCCTGAATTCTTTTTCTCTAGAGATGAGTGAATTTCATAATTATAACTTGGATCTAGCAAAGAATGATTTTTCAACACGATGGCAAAAGCAAAGATGTCCAGTAATCAAAAGCAAATGTAGAGAAAACAGTAAGTCTTATGTTCCATTTGTCTACTCTCAGTATATTGAAATGAATCTTGGAAACTATGTGATTAAATCAATGGCAATCATTCAGTTGACTTTATCTTCATGAGGAAAGCAGTAATAACATGAATTCTAATATAATATTAAAATATATAATAAAATTATGGTATTAAAAGCTATTGAGTTTAGAATATTGTCATGCCCTAAAAAATGATGAGTTTATTATCATGATAATATAATTGAGGCAGGAGTTTCTAAGAGATCACTGAAAAGAAAACTAAATAGAAATGGAAAAGAGAAGAGAAAAGATATTTTAAAAACCCTCCAGAGATATGTTCCTAAACATTATAGAAGTGATAGCTTGATTATTATTTATAGAATTGTTTCTGAGTTCAGTGAAGAAGATATATTCTCCAATGTCTTTTTTCAAAGCAGGATATTATTAATAATAGACCTTTACATAGTTTGTATGAAAAGGAAAACAACAGATGACCCTCACTTATCAATTTTGATTAAAAACTAAGAAACAAATTATTAACAAGTAGCATCACTTTACAAGAATTAATTTAAGGAATGCAAAGTGCTATATGTAAAAATCCCTTTTTGGACTAAAATATTCAATTGTTACCAAAATTTAAAACACACATGCCTTTTCACTCAACAATTATCATTGTGGGAATTTATCCCAGAGAGAGACTCAAAAATATGCACAGATGGGTATGAAATGTATCATTATTTCTCATAGCAAGACCTAAGAAACAGTTTACATATCCACTGGAAAAAAAAATGGAAAGTCCATCAAAAATTAGATCTGTCCAGAGTTGTCAGTGAAATACAATGCAGCTATTTATAAATTTGGTATCCTTATATGCCATGAGTACTAATCACCAGGATATTGTCTTAGGTAAAAAAAAAAAAAAAAAAAAAATCCATAGGGTATTTTGTGTATTATAGTTTCTTTAAAATGTATTTTTAATACGTAGTTAAGGGGAACGGTAATTTTTGTTTATTTTTAGTTGGCATGGAATAATTATACATATTTATGGGATACAGTGATATTTCCATTCAACTATACAATGTCTAATGACCAAATCAAGGTAATTAGCATATCCATCACCTGAAACATTTATCACTTCTTTGTGTTGGGAACATTCAAAACCTTCTCTTCTAGCTATCTGAAAATATACAGTAAATTACTCTTAACTGTACTCTCCCTACAGTGCTATAGAATACTAGAAAAATCCCTCATGTATCTATAATTTTGTATCCATTAACCAACCTCTCCCAATCTTCTCCTTCCCCCTATTCTTTCTAGCCTTAAATAACCACAATTCTACTCTCTACTTCTATGAGCTAAAAGTTTGTATCTCCTAATATGAGTGAGAACATATGGTATTTATCTTTCCATGCCTGATTTACTCTACTTAACATTATGTACTTCTGACTCATCCATGTTGGTGCAAATAATAGGATTTCATTCTTTTCATTTTTTTATGACTGAATGGTATTCCTGTGTGTGCGTGTGTGTGTGTAAATATATATGTATATATGTGTGAAAATACATATTTATACACACATACATTTTGTTTAGCCATTCATCTGTTAATGGACACAGGTTGATTCTGTATCTTGGCTATTGTGAATAATGCTGCAATAAACATGGGGGTGCAGACATTACTTCAATATACTGATTTCCTTTCCATTGGAGAAAGACTGAGATTGCTGAATCATATGGTAGTTATATTTTTAGTTTTTTAAGGGACCTCCATACTGTTTCCATAATGGCTATACTAATTTACATTCCCACCAAAATTATATAAACATTAGCCTTTCCCTGCATCCTCACTGTCATTTGTTATTTTTTGTCTTTTTAAATAATATCTAACTAGGGTGAGATGATATCATTGTGGTTTTGATTTTCATCTTCTTGATGATGAATGATGTTGAATTTCAAAAAATATATCCATGGCTATTTGTATATCTTCTCAGAAATATCTATTCAGATACTTTGCTCATTTTCAAATCAGTTTTTGTTGTTGTTGTTGTTGCTATTGAGTTGTTTGAATTCCTTGTATATTCTGGATATTTGTCTCTTGTCAGAGGAATAGTTTGCAAGTATTTTCTCTCATTCTACAAGTTGTCTCTTCACTCTGTCAATTGTTTCCTATGCAGTAAAGAAATGTGTTAGTTTGATACAGTCTCATTTGTTTCTTTTTCCTTTTGTTGCCTGTACTTTTGAATTCTTACCCATAAAATCTTTGCCTAGACTAATGTCCTGTGGTGTTTCTCTTATCTCTTCTAGTAGTGTTATAGATTCAGTTCTTATATTTAAGTCATTAATCCATTTTGAGTTGATTTTTGTATATGGTGTGAGATGAGGGTCTAATTTCATTCCTCTATGTGGATATCCAGTTTTTTCAGCTCCATTTATTGAAGAGGCTGTCCTTTTCCAGTGTATGTTATTAGTGCCTTTCTGGAAAAATCAGTTGGCTGTAAATACATGGATTTATTCCTGGGTTGTCTATTCTGTTTTGTTGGTCTGGGTGTCTATTTTTATACCAATGCCATACTGTTTAGGTTATTGTAGTTTTGTCGTATATATTGAAGTCAGGTAACATGATGCCACCAGTTTTCTTCATTTTTGTTCAAGATTGCTTTGGCTATTCAGTCTTTTGTGGCACCATACAAATTTTAAGATATTTTTCTATTTCTGTAGAGAATGTTACTGGTATTGAGATAGGAATTGCACTGAATCTGTAGATTGCTTTGAGTTGTATGATTACTTTAACAATATTCTTTCAGTCTATGAACATGAGATGTCTTTCCATTTTTTTGCATCCTCTTTGGTTGCATTCATCAGTATTTTATAGTTTTCATCATAGAGGTCTTTCACTTGTGTGATTAAATTTATTCCAGGGTATTTTATTATTTGTAGGTATTACAAATGGAATTGACTTCTTGATTTCTTTTTCATCCAGTTTGTTATTGGTGTATAGAAACACTACTAATTTTTGTATGCAGATTTTTGTATCCTGAAACTTTACTGAATTTATTTGTTCAAAGGCATGTTGTTTAATTTGCATGTATCTGTGCAGTTTCCAAAGTTCCTCTTGTTATCAATTTCTAGTTTTATTCCATTGTTGTCAGAAAATTTACTTGATATAATATTGACTTTTGGAAATGTTTTGAGACTTATCACCTAGCCTATGGTCTATCCTGATGAATGTTCCATGTGCTTATGAAGAATGTGTATTTTGCAGCAGTTGGATGAAATGTTCTGTACATTTGGTTAGGTTCATTAGGTCTATATTATAGTTTTACTCTGAAGTTTCTTTTATGATTTTCTGCCTGAACGATCTGTCCGTTGCTTAAAATGTGTTGTTGAACTCCCCTACCCTTATTGTATTCGTCTATTTCTCTCTTCAGATCTATTAATATTTATTTAATATATCTGAGTGCTGTAGTATTGGGTGCATATGTATACTTATAAATACTATATTATATTGCTGAAGTGACCCATTTGTCATTATATAATGGTCTTCTTTGCCTCTTTTTTACTCTTTTTGTCTTAAAGTCTATTTTATCTAAGTATAGCTGTGCCTGCTCTTTACTGGTTTTCATTTTCATGGAATATCTGTTTTCATCCCTATACTGTCAGTCTATGTGTGTTTTTATGAGCAAAGTGGGTTTCTTGATAGGCAATATATTGTTTGGTTTTTTGTTTTTAATCCATTCAGTCACTCCATGTCTTTTACTTGGAGAATTTAGCCCCCTTGCATTTAATATTATTACTGGTATGTAAGAACTTACTATTGCCATTTTGTTCCTTGTTTTCTAGTGATTTTGTAAGTCTTCCTTTCTTCCTGTCTTCCTTTGTGATTAAGTTGCTTTCTCTGGCAGTGTATTTTAATTCCTTGATTTTCATTTTAGTGTATCTATTATAGGTTTTTGTTTGGTGGATACTGTGAGACTTACAAAGACATCTTACAGCTATGGCAATTATTTTATACTGATGACAGCTTAACTTTGATCACAAAGCAAAGAAAAACAAAACAAAAAAAAGAAAAAACTAAACAACTCTACACTTTAACTCCATCCCCTCTCACATGTTGGCTTATGTTTGTATGGATTTACATCATTTTATATTGACTATCTCTTAACAAATTGTAATTACTATTATTTTGATAGAGTTGTCTTTTGGTCTTCATAAGATCTGAGTGGTTGAGGCACCACAATTACAGTATTAGAATATTCTGAATTTCTCTGTGTACTTACTTTTATCAGTGAGTTTTATACATTCAAATGTTTTCTTATTGCACTGTGTTCTTTTTTTTCTGACTGAAAAAACTCTCTTTAGCATATCATGTAAGACAAGTCTTGATTTGCATTTCTCTGATGGCCAGTGATGATGAGCATTTTTTCATGTGTCTTTTGGCTGCATAAATGTCTTCTTTTGAGAAGTATCTGTTCATATCCTTCGCCCACTTTTTGATGGGGTTGTTTGTTTTTTTCTTGTAAATTTGTTTGAGCTCATTGTAGATTTTAGATATTAGCCCTTTGTCAGATGAGTAGGTTGCGAAAATTTTCTCCCATTTTGTAGGTGCCTGTTCACTCTGATGGTAGTTTCTTTTGCTGTGCAGAAGCTCTTTAGTTTAATTAGATCCCATTTGCCAATTTTGGCTTTTGTTGCCATTGCTTTTGGTGTTTTAGACATGAAGTCCTTGCCCATGCCTATGTCCTGAATGGTAATGCCTAGGTTTTCTTCTAGGGTTTTTATGGTTTTAGGTCTAACGTTTAAGTCTTTAATCCATCTTGAATTAATTTTTGTATAAGGTGTAAGGAAGGGATCCAGTTTCAGCTTTCTACATATGGCTAGCCAGTTTTCCCAGCACCATTTATTAAATAGGGAATCCTTTCCCCATTGCTTGTTTTTGTCAGATTTGTCAAAGATCAGATAGTTGTAGATATGCGGCATTATTTCTGAGGGCTCTGTTCTGTTCCATTGATCTATATCTCTGTTTTGGTAGCAGTGCCATGCTGTTTTGGTTACTGTAGCCTTGTAGTATAGTTTGAAGTCAGGTAGCGTGATGCCTGCAGCTTTGTTCTTTTGGCTTAGGATTGACTTGCCGATGCGGGCTCTTTTTTGGTTCCATATGAACTTTAAAGTAGTTTTTTCCAATTCTGTGAAGAAAGTCATTGGTAGCTTGATGGGGATGGCATTGAATATACCATCTCACACCAGTTAGAATGGCAATCATTAAAAAGTCAGGAAACAACAGGTGCTGGAGAGGATGTGGAGAAATAGGAACACTTTTACACTGTTGGTGGGACTGTAAACTAGTTCAACCATTGTGGAAGTCAGTGTGGTGATTCCTCAGGGATCTAGAACTAGAAATACCATTTGACGCAGCCATCCCATTACTGGGTATATACCCAAAGGACTATAAATTATGCTGCTATAAAGACACATGCACACATATGTTTATTGTGGCACTATTCGCAATAGCAAAGACTTGGAACCAACCCAAATGTCCAACAATGATAGACTGGATTAAGAAAATGTGGCACATATACACCACAGAATACTATGTAGCCATAAAAAATGATGAGTTCATGTCCTTTGTAGGGACATGGATGAAATTGGAAATCATCATTTTCAGTAAACTATCGCAAGGACAAAAAACCAAACACCGCATATTCTCACTCATAGGTGGGAATTGAACAATGAGAACACATGGACACAGGAAGGGGAACATCACACTCTGGGGACTGTTGTGGGGTTAGGGGGAGGGGGGAGAGATAGCATTAGGAGATATACCTAATGCTAAATGGCGAGTTAATGGGTGCAGCACTCCAGCATGGCACATGTATACATATGTAACTAACCTGCACATTGTGCACATGTACCCTAAAACTTAAAGTATAATAACAAAAAAAAGACAGGTCTGGTGGTAATAAATTCACTCAACTTCTGTTTGCCTGAGAAATACTTTTTCTCTCCATCATGTTGATAGTTTTGCTGGGTACAGTATCTCAGTTGGCATTTTGTTTTCCTCGGGTCTTTGAATATGTCACCCCACTTCCTCTTGGCCTATAAAGTTTCTGCTAATAAGTCTGCTAACAGATGTGTTGAAGCTTCTTTATATTTATTTTGCTTTTTAAATTTTGCTTCCTTTAAAATTCTCACTTTGTCTCGAGCTTTGAACATTTAAATTTTATATGTCTTGTGGTAATCTTATTTGGGTTGAATCTGCTTGCTAATCTTTGACCTTCCTGTATTTGGTTATTCATATCTTTCTCTGGGTTTAGAAAGTTTTCTGTTTGTCCACAGCCTCCCAGACCAGTGCTGTGCCAGGGCTTGCCCAAGGGCCATGGTTGCTATGGCCTGCAACCACTGAAATTTTCCTGGGACCAAGGCCACTTTAGTCAGCTGGTGATAAAGTGGGCTGAGACTAAGGTTCCTCTTGCCTGAGCAGTGGATTCACCTCTGGACCATGGTGGGTCAAAATGCTCCCCATATGAGCACTGGTTTGGAATCAAGGGCCATGGGGTCTCTGTCTTTTGCTGTGTTCCAACATGGTGGGGCTAGGTCTAAGTTCCAACACAAAGTCCCACACTCTTATTTCCATTTCCCAAGCAGGCAGTTTCTCTCTAAGTACTGCACTATCTGGGTTTGGAAGAGAGGCGTTTAGGCAAGGCAAGAACATCTTTTCTTACCTCTTTAAAGTGTTTTTTCTTGTTATCATGCTAAAACCAGGGTACTGTGATAGCTCACCTAATTTCTTGAATTCTTTTGAAGGTACTTTCTTGCATGGATAATTATTTAATTTGATGTTTCTGTGAGAAGATAATCACTAAAGGATTCTTCACAGCCAGCTTGCTTTTCTGCCATTTTCTTAATTGTTTTCTGATATACCTGTTGTTTTGCCTACCCATTGATTTTTTTTATCCTCTATCATTATTTATCTTTGTGGTTTGGTGGTTCTCTGTAGTAATGTTTGATTCCTTTCTCTTTCTTATTTGTGTATCTGCTCTACCAACCAGTTTTATACTTTTGTGTATTTTTATGATGATAGATATTGTCCTTTTGCTTCCAGATATAGGACTCCCTTAAGCATCTCTTGTGGGGCTACTCTAGTGGTGATGAATTCCCTCAGTTTTTGCTTGTCTGGAAGAGTATTTCTCCTTCATTTCTAAAGGATAGTTTCGCTTAATACTGTATTCTTGTTTGGGAGAAGGTATTTTTTTTGGCATTTTGAATATATCATCCTATGCTCTTCTGGCCTGCTGCTGGAGAAAGTGGGATTGCTGGCAGTGGTGGCACTGGGCCCCAAGCGAGTGGCTCTGGGAATCTGGGGAGCACATGCGTGACTCTCTCTATGCTGAGGACAGACTCTCTACTTGGCTGCATCACCCGTTCCCTGGGCATAGGGCTCTGTATGGGCTTGATGCAAGGGTCATGACTACACCTTTGGTTGGGATCACCTGGTGTTGCTATGCTGCAGTCCTCTAGGTGGATTTGGTGGAATGACAGCAGGGCCCCAGGGATGTGAAGATGCAGAAGCTATTGGGCCCCAAACATGTGAAGATAAAGGAACTATTAGGCCCCAGGGCAGAGTGTACTTTGGTGGTGGCTACACTCTCAAAATGGTGCAGTGCTGCTGCAGCCTGTGTTCCAGAGAAGAGCAGGGACCCCAGTGTGAATTCCCACTCTGGAATAATGCAGTTATGTGGATCTCAGTCAACTCCCTATACTGGACTCAGGGATCGTGAGGAATGTGGAGCTCTCCTATCACTAGGATAGCAGGTATTTATAATGGGAATGTGGACTGCTGGGGAGCTCCTGTTTACCTTTTTTCCTCGATGGAGAGTCCCTCTTGGCTCCAAGTTGATGCGTGTCACCTGCTTCTCTTCCCTTTCTATGCTATCGCCTTAAGCATCTGTGCCTCAGAGAGACTTGGTCACTTTCTTGCTGAATTCCAGCCTTCTCCCTTCAACACTCTATTCAATGTTTGGTTATCTACTTGTTGTTTTGGTCCTTTGTGGAAGTGAGTGCTGGGTGCCTGTAGTTAGCCATCTTGATGATGCTTCCTCCTTCTTTATGTTTATTATTGTATCTGCATAAAAATAATAAATCAGGGCCGGGCGCGGTGGCTCATGCCTGTAATCTGAGCACTTTGGGAGGCCGAGGCAGGCGGATCACGAGGTCAGGAGATCGAGACCATCCTGGCTAACACGGTGAAACACTATCTCTACTAAAAATACAAATAATTAGCCGGGTGTGGTGGCGGGCACCTGTAGTCCCAGCTACTGGGGAGGCTGAGGCAGGAGAATGGTGTGAACCTGGGAGGCGGAGCTTGCAGTGAGTGGAGATGTGCCACTGCACTCCAGCCCAGGCAGCAGAGCGAGACTCCGTCTCAAAAAGAAAAAACAAACAAACAACAACAAAAAAAAAACATAAGTATAATTTACTCTAGGGATGACTGGGGAACTTGTAGAGAAGTATAGAAGGAAATATTACATTGTTGTACTCCAGTTTTTGATAATTTGCGAGGTATTTATGTTCTGTTCTGGGAAAAATAATCAAGGCAGAAAAAGGATCAATACCACCTTCTCATTAAAAAAAACTCTAATATTTATATTAAATACAAAGATACCCAAACCCTTTATGTTTCTTTCTCTGATCTGTCTCTTTTTTCTTTGACAGCATCTCCATTGTTTTTCTGCTGCTTCATTGCCATAGCTATGGGAATCCGTTTCATTGTTATGGTAACAATATGGAGTGCTGTATTCCTAAATTGTAAGTGATAACAGAGAAGTAGATGGCAACATTGTCAATTTAACAATGGTAATATATTACTTTTGTTAGTATTCAGAAACACAGACACATAAACTAGAAATATTAAATGTATCTTTGTCACATTTTTGCTTAGTCCAGAAATTTGTAAACTATATTTGCTTATACTATAAGTTACTAACGATACAAACTTTTAATACTTATGGTTATTTTAATAGCATTATTCAACCAAGAAGTTCAAATTCCCTTGACCGGTAAGTGAATTTTTAAAATATTTTAGAGCATATATTATATGTATCTACCTACATTATTGTGTAGGCATGTATTCAATGATTTAAAAAAGGAAAAAGTAATTAATTCTAGTCTGTAATACACTATGGCTTCTGTTTTCCTTTTAACAATGAGGGAATACTTGTAAAAAGTAGAGGCTACTTAGGTTTGACATCATCTTTCTCTCTCTCTCTCTCTCTCTCTTTTTTTTTTTTTTTTTTTTTGAGATGGAGTCTTACTCTGTCACCCAGGCTGGAGTGCAGTGGGGTGATCTCAGCACAGTGCAACCTTCGCCTCCCGGTTTCAAGCAATTCTCATGCCTCAGCCTCCCAAGTGCCTGGGACTACAACCTCTACCTCCTGGGTTCAAGCAATTCTCCTGCCTCAGCTTCCCAAGTAGCTGGGACTGCAGGCATGAGCCACCACACCCGGCTAATGTTTGTATTTTTAGTAGAGGCAGGGTTTCACCATGTTGGCCAGGCTGGTATCAAACTTCTAACCTCAAGTGAGTCACCTGCCTTGGCCTCCCAAAGTGCCAGGATTACAGGCATGAGACACCACTCCCAGCCTGGCATCTCTCTATGAATATGTAGAGATGTGCCTTTGGTTATGACTGTAATAATTTAATAATCTGAAATTTTAGAGTTGGAGTGAAAAAGGCATTTAATTTGTCTAGACAAAATCTGCTATAATGGTTCAGATGTGTAGAATTAATAATATATTCTCCTTTTCTAGGAAGTTACTGTGGCCCATGTCCTAAAAACTGGATATGTTATAAAAATAACTGCTACCAATTTTTTAATGAGAGTAAAAACTGGTACGAGAGCCAGGCTTCTTGTATGTCTCAAAATGCCAGCCTTCTGAAAGTATACAGCAAAGAGGACCAGGTTGAGTATTTATTTTAATTTCCCATCCTATATTTAATCCTAACATCTGAGACAACTCACTGGAATATGAACCTAGAATATATAAGGGACACTGTGACTTGGTTATTCTAATACCAACCCTAAATCTTTCTTCACTGAAAATAACAAAGCACAGAAATTGTAGGTATCATGTATGTGTGCTCAGATGAGAATTATGCCAGTTAGGGGACAGAATGCATTTTTTTACTAGTGTGAGAACAGACGAAATGGTTATGGTCTTGCATTTACTAAAATTATCAACACTGATTTTACTTATAGTTTATTTGTGGTTTCAAACAGGATTTACTTAAACTGGTGAAGTCATATCACTGGATGGGACTAATACACATTCCAACAAATGGATCTTGGCAGTGGGAAGATGGCTCCATTCTCTCACCCAACCTGTAAGTCTCTGACCCAATGGGTCTCTAGTTTTTAATTTTTTTCCTAAGTTTTCCCTGTAATAATTCTAATCACACATTTCACATAATCCCAGGACATTTGCACATTCTAATAGATTTAGTAAAATGTGCTTAGGCCCTAAATTTGGGAGAAAGTTGTATTCGTTGTAGAGCAGCCAACACAAACACTAGTAAGTAATATAAATTGTTTACTATATGGTAAGTACTGTGGAAGGCAGGTCTAATATTATGTTCGTTTTACAGATAAAGAGACAGAAACAGAGAGGTTAAGTATTACATACATTTCTTTTTGAATTTATTACCAGACATGTTGAGATATAATTAACCTTTATATATAAATATATATAATAAATTGCACATATATAAAGTATACAATTTGATAAGTCTCGAGAAATATATGAGCCCATGAAAACATAAAGAACATCAAGATAATTAACATATAAATTACCTGGAAAACATTCTCTAAGCATGCACCTTTGTGATTTCTCCTCTGCATCCCTACGTCCTTACCTCTTTCTCTTTCCAGTCAATCAGTTTTCTGTCACTTTAGATTAGTTTGCAATTCATAGAATTTAATATAAATGAAGTCCTACAATATATATCATTTGCAATGTCTTATTTTCACTTAGAAAAGTTATCTTGAGATTCAGCCATCTCATTGCATGAGTAAAGAGTTAATTTCCTTTTATCTCTTCATTTATTGATATATATTTAGGTAATTCCTAGTTATTGATCATTACAAATAATGCTACTTGCTAATAATATTTGTGTACAGGTATTTGCATCATATTAACAAAGTCTTTCTTTTCCTTAATATAAACACCTAGAAACAAAATGGCTGAATCATGTAAGCATATACTTAACTTTTTTAAAAGTGCCACAGTTATCCAAAGTGGTGGTGATATTTTACAAATTTTACTTTCTACTACCTAGCAGTATGTAAGAGAAAAACCTGAGACAGAAGTTGCTTCACATCCTAGTCAACACTTGTTTTGATCAGCCTCTTAAATTTTATACTGGCTGGGCGCAGTGGCTTACGCCTATAATCCCAGCACTTTGGGAGGCCGAGGCAGGCAGATCACCTGAGGTCATGAGTTCAAGACCAACCTGGCCAACGTAGTGAAACCCTGTCTCTACTAAAAATACAAAAATTAGCTGGACGGGGTGGCAGGCACCTGTAATCCCAGCTACTTGGGAGGCTGAGGCAGGGGAATCGCTTGAACCCGGGAGGCGGAGGTTGCAGTGAACCAGGATTGCACCATTGCACTCCAGCCTGAGTGACAGAGCAAGACCCTGTCTCATAAATAAATAAATAAATAAATAAATAAATAAATAAATTTCAGACACACTAAATGATGTGTTTTGGTATGTGAATGTAGTTTTAACTTGCATTTTACTAGTGCAATGATGTTAAGTAGCATTTTTTGTGTGTGCTTATTTGCCATTTAGGTAAAAATTTTCTTCTCACTGATTTCTGCTTTGATCTTTATTATTTACTGTCTTCTTACAGTAGGTTAAATTTGCTTTTTTAGTTTCTTACACTGAAAGCTGATACGTTGATTTGAAACCTTTTTTCTAATAAAAGTTATACTATTAATATGTGAGATGATTTGGCAACATCCCCACATATTTTGAGATACTATTTTTTGTTTCCATTCAGTTAAAAATAGTTTCTAAATTGTCTTTTGCATTCTTTGATTCATTGATTATTTACACGTGTCATTTAGTTTTCAACATTTGTTAATTTTTCAGACATATTTTTATTATTGATTTCTAATTTAATTTCATTTTCATTAGATAATTATTTTGTATAATTTAAAACTTAAATTTATTGACATCAGTTTTATGGACTAGACTATAGTGTGTTTTTAAAAATGTTTTAGGTGTATTTGATCAGAAATGTTTATTCTGCTGTTTTCTATGTATTCTATGTGATAGCTTTTGAAATACAAAGTTTTGTAATATGGCTGGTAGACAGGCAAGATACTAGACCCTATGTTAGCACTAGGTATTGTTTACTCTAAATCTTTTTAGACAGTTCTTTCTCCATCCTGGAGTAGTTTTTTACACACATGCATTAGTAAGTACTCTGCTGAATATTCAAAGGTGACCTTCTGCATATCTTTACATTTCTTTATTTGTTCAAATCTCTTATCTCAATTTCTGTGTCCTGTGAACTACAGCTTGGTCTTTCTGGATTCTCAAGTGTCCCATGTATGCAGTTTTTATAGCCTGCTCTTTTAACGACTTGATTGCACAGAGCAACTCAGCACACCCAGACTAAGTGACAACATCTTAATGTTCACACTGATCTTATGAATATGGTTGTTATTCTCCAGATTAATGCTAGAGTATTCAAGAAAGGTCCTTTCTACCATTTGAAAGATCTGACCTGTCACTACACTATTCAGTAATTTCTTCATTCAGCTGCAACGATCAGGAATGAAACCTAAGCATTTTGTCACTACTGCTTTTCCTTTTTTCAGTCTTATAATATCACAAATACTGCAGAAGTCCTCTAGATTGTAAATATGATAATTCTTTATTTCAAGGGGACTTTAGATATTTGAATCTCCAATTCTTCAATGTAATAAAAAGTCACAACAATATCAATGTTAAAATTAGGTTAATTAGGTGCTGCCTGTCTGTCAGACACAGATTTAAGCACTTAAATGTATCCTTTTATTAAATATACTTAACAATCCTGTATACAGGTGTTATTTTAACCTACTTATAATGGTATAGAACAGAATCTTAGCATGTTAAATAACTCACTTAAGTTACAAAATGAATAACTGTTGCAATGAGGACTCAAATATATGTATTTCTGGCTCTGGAGCCAGACTTACTATTAAATGACTGAAAAAGTGCTCTTTTCGCTGATTTTTAAATTTACTTTGCTACTTTAATGATCAATTGGCAATGATCAATGCACAACCTTTTACTCTCATGTGTTATTTTCAATTTTCCCCTTGTGTTTATTGTAGCAAGAACTCCCTACCTTCCTTCCTTATTATCTATTTGTAATTTGGAAGCCCCAGTATACCTTAGAATTGATCCAGGATGGCCTCATTTATGTATGGCTTGAGAGTTTATTTTTAACAGAAAAAACATTGATTCTCTAAAAAATAAATAAGGGTTTGTATCATATTTTCTCAATATTTTCCTATCTACAAGGACAAAATTTTCTTTCAGAAGCAAAACAACTAGCATACTAACTTTCTGTTTATGCATGTAGTAAATATTTGTTGACTACTACACAATTTCCAGGAATTATGCAGAGATAACTACAGAGATGAGTAGAATAAAACTCATTTAAGAGCTTCAAACTCTAGTCAGAGATGTAGTTATGAACAAATAATCCAGTGTAGTTAGGTACTCTGGCAGAAGTGTGATAAAAGTAGTATGAAAAAACAGACAGAAATCGAAGGAACACGTGGACAAAGTGATATTAAAAAGAATGAGGCCGGGTGCAGTGGCTCATGCCTGTAATCCCAGTACTTTGGGAGACTAAGGTGGGCAGATCACCTGAGGTCAGGAGTTCAAGACCAGCTTGGCCAACATGGTGAAACCTCATCTCTACTAAAAATACAAAAATTAGCTGGATGTGGTGGCAGGCGCCTGTAATCCCAGCTACTCATGAGGCTGAGGCAAGAGAATTGCTTGAACCCAGGAGGCAGAGGTTGCAGTGAGCCAAGATTGCACCACTGCACTCCAGCCTGGGTGACAAGAGAAAAACACCGTCAAAAAAAAAAAAAAAGAGAGAGAAGAAAGAAAGAAAAAAAGAACGAGACTCTAATGTAGACTGAACCTAGTAAGAGCAGTTTTTAAAAATCTAGGCTGGGGCCGGGTGCAGTGGCTCACACCTGTAATCCCAGCACTTTGGGAGGCCGAGGTGGGTGTATTGCTTTAGGTCAGGAGTTCATAACCAGCCTGGCAACATAGTGAAACACCATCTCTACTAAAAATACAAAAATTAGGCAGATGTGGTGGCACATGCCTGTAATCCCAGCTACTCAGGAAACTGACAGAGGAGAATCACTTGAACTTGGGAGGCAGAGTTTGCAGTGAGCTGAGATTGAAACAGTGCACTCCAGCCTTGGCAACGGAGCAAGATTCTGTCCAAAAACAAACAAACAAACAACAAAACAAAAACTCTTTAAGAATAGTTTTCTCCCTACAGTGGCCGATTGTTCAGTTACAGAACAGAGGTCATTACATTGTCTTTTTAAATAGGGATAGCATCAGACCATAATCTTTTTATTTTTTGTCAATTTTACATTGAAGTGACATCCTCACTCTTTCTTGAGCTTTCTATTTCCCATCTCTTATGAAAGAAAATAAAGTATCATTATTAATCATATAACTCCAAAAGATTAAAGATGCCAGAGTAAAACACATATATAGATATGGAAATCTCCACATGGAATGCCTAAACACAAGCACACACACAAACAAACACACACACTTATACACACTTGTGAATGTGTGTATATATGTATTAGAAAATTTGAAATTTTATTTTCATTTCCTTACCAAGTAAAATTGTATATATCTGAAGAAAATGTTTTATTTTTCCACAAAACACACTATCAAATTCTAAATTGAATTCTGAATTTATTTGTCACTTAAATATCTGTTTTAAAATAAACATTTTAAAGTTTTCATTTAACTTGGATATACATATGAAGAGATTTTAGACTTCAGAATTGGCTAGTTTCTAATGTATGATAAAAAGAGTGGCACATTATTTATAATTTTTACTTTTATTATCTGAGTTGGCTATATTTTGTTTATGAGTTAGGACCAGGCATGGTCCTAAAGTCTCCTAAAATGGTATTAAGTTCCTATATTTGAAGTTCAATAGGTATGATTCATTTTTATTTTCCTGCATTAATAAAATCATGTATGTAATTTGTAATTGTCTCTCCTCTAGACTAACAATAATTGAAATGCAGAAGGGAGACTGTGCACTCTATGCCTCGAGCTTTAAAGGCTATATAGAAAACTGTTCAACTCCAAATACATACATCTGCATGCAAAGGACTGTGTAAAGATGATCAACCATCTCAATAAAAGCCAGGAACAGAGAAGAGATTACACCAGCAGTAACACTGCCAACTGAGACTAAAGGAAACAAACAAAAACAGGACAAAATGACCAAAGACTGTCAGATTTCTTAGACTCCACGGAACCAAACCATAGAACAATTTCACTGCAAACATGCATGATTCTCCAAGACAAAGGAAGAGAGATCCTAAAGGCAATTCAGATATCCCCAAGGCTGCCTCTCCCACCATAAGCCCAGAGTGGATGGGCTGGGGGAGGGGTGCTGTTTTAATTTCTAAAGGTAGGACCAACACCCAGGGGATCAGTGAAGGAAGAGAAGGCCAGCAGATCCCTGAGAGTGCAACCCCCACCTCCACAGGAAATTGCCTCATGGGCAGGGCCACAGCAGAGAGATACAGCATGGGCAGTGCCTTCCCTGCCTGTGGGGGTTATGCTGCCACTTTTAATGGGTCCTCCACCCAACAGGGTCAGGGAGGTGGTGCTGCCCCAGTGGGCCATGATTATCTTAAGGCATTATTCTCCAGCCTTAAGATCTTAGGACGTTTCCTTTGCTATGATTTGTACTTGCTTGAGTCCCATGACTGTTTCTCTTTCTCTCTTTCTTCCTTTTGGAATAGTAATATCCATCCTATGTTTGTCCCACTATTGTATTTTGGAAGCACATAACTTGTTTGGTTTCACAGGTTCACAGTTAAGAAATAATTTTGCCTCTGAATAAATAGAATCTTGATTCTCATGCATATCTTGTTTGATGATATTTAGATAAGACTTTGGACTTTCAACTTTACAATTGATTCTGTAAAAAGCTAAGACTTGGGGTTATTAGAATGGAATTGTTTGAAATGCTTGTTCCCCAGTGTCGTAAAGAAATAGGACTTGAACATAAATTTAATTTATTTAGTAAGGCCATTTTTTACTTCCTGCAGAAAAGGTACACTCACCAGCAGTTCTGCCATGAGAGTACACCAAACAAAGGAGACAGGGTCATTTATAACCTGACAGATCCACACTACTGCTGTGTCCGGTTTCCATTGGCTGGAACGGGACCTCACATTCTGTATTTGTCCCGATTGGCTAGCAACTTAGAACTTTTTAAAAGAGGCAAAGGTAGAGGAGAACAAAGGAAGGAGGAAGTAACTTGTGGAATGCTGAGAAAGATAAAAACACTTTTAAATAAGGAAGAGGAACAGGCTATGACCTAACGCTTGCTTGGACCAGTATAAGCATACCAGGGAAATATTTAGGAGCACAGGTCTTTGAATAAATTTTGCTTCTAAGAGAAGTTACTACTTATTTCTAATTAGATGGGGAGGGAAGTCTTTGAAGAGGAACCTCTACTTTACTTTTTTCAATATTCCCCCTTTTATTTCATAATTCCTCTTCAGTCTTGTTTAATATGTTTTGACTTAATTCTTTGTTTGTCCTTCTTAGAGAAGTAATTTTTTTTTTAATAGAGTGGAGGAGAGTTAGGAGTTAACTCTGTAAGAGTGGCAGAGACAAGTTTTTGTATAAAACTTTGAAGGCAGGGCATAATATAACAGTCTATGAGAATAAGTACACCAATAAAAAGGGCAAATGAGGTGAGAATTGAAGTTAAATTTTTTTTTAATTTATGGTTACCTACCAGAACAACAAGGATTTAAATTTTGCAGCTATTTGATTTTTGTGCTTTAAACTTATTTGGCACTTCTCACGGACCTTAATAACATTTATGTAAACCTGAGGATTAAAGGACTCAAGGAGTTTCCTTTGGCCTGTGGTGTTTTGTTTCTACCTTTTTAGATTGATGAAATGCCAGCATGAAGGGGATAGCCAATTGGATTAGAGCACAAGTACTGCTCCAATTATTTGGGAGAGTGTCCAGTAAAGGTCTTCTACAGTACCACTATACATTTGCTTGGGGATGGCTAAGCATGGACTGATGGGCAAACTCTTGGAAAGGCTTGAGCTTCTTGTATCCTTTTATGCTTTCAAGGAACGCCAAATTTTCCTCCTGACGTGAGAGGCACAAAGTAAACTTGGCATTTAGAGGTGGAAGCTGGATTGCCCTCGGAGGCTGACCCGCAGGGTGTTGAATTTCAGGAAATAGCAGAGAGAGCTCAGTATGATGGATTATCCCAAGCAGTGGGATTTTGAAAAAGAGCCACCATACACTCCATATCTGGACGACAAGGAGACCATCCAAGTGGAAAGGAGATAATCTGGGCCTCTGGCCTACCGTGTGTACAAGCGTAATAATCGCTTTTATTTAAAATGTGAATGGATTATTTAATCCATTTCAGCCAGGAATTTGCATCTTGATATTTTGTCTTGATGGCTAAGGTCTGTCTTAGATCTCTTATTTTTACAATAGACACTCTAGTTTTATTAGATGTAGGAGCAACTGGTGTGGGATCTAGAACTGAGGCTACTGAAGAAGGCAGAGATGAGAGAAAAATGCATATTTTAAAAATGCCTAGGGGGTCTTTTCCATTTATCTCAATCCCCATACCATAGAAGCGACTAAGGGCAGGTCTAGAGTTAGTTAAGGTGGAGGTGGTGATAAAGATAAGGACAGGGTTACATTGATAAGGCTGACAGTGAGAAGGGGTAGTCCTTTTAGTGAAATAGATGAGGGGTTTTAGATCTGCACAAACCTTTTTTGTGGAAGTCCAACTTTGCTCCTGGGTAGTTTAAGGGATGTAGTCCCCTTTACTACAAGGTTGCCAGGCTGTAGGGGCAGAAAATCAGCATCTTGGCTGCAGGTCATTACAACAATGAGTGCTAGGGGTAACTGTGTCAATTAGAGGGCTGGGACATAAATATTTGTGTGAAAAGGCTAGCTGTTGTTGATATTTTACATTTCCACAAGGTATGACAGAGCAAGCATTAAAGGCAATGGTCTGAGGTGAGTCAGACTTGGTTACATTAATAACAACGGAGCTAGTAACAAAATAAGGAAAGGAAAGGAAGCAATATGGAAGGTATATGAAAATTAAGCTTTCTTTAACTTTAACTTAGTAGGGCTTAATCCTGGTACAGTAACCCATGATTCTGAGAGGAAGATGTTTTCTTGACTCGAGTATGGTGGGCCAATTTTTTCTTGGCTGTGCGGATGGCAGTCTCAGTGGTTAATAGCATAAAATAGGGTTCTTCCCAGGCTGGCTTGAGTTTTTTTTTTCTTTCTATCTTTTGATAAGGACGTGGCTTTCAGTCTGGTGCTGGTGTACTGGAAATTCTAGGGGTGGTACCTGTGCTAAGAGACTTTTAGTTCCGAGGGAAGGGAAAGTGGAAGATAAATTAAGTATATAATTTCTGCTGCATATCCTGGGGCTTGAGGCCTCATGGTGATGCCCCTTGCTCTATTCCTGCTCAGTCCTGTTCAGGAGATGCTGTGGCCCTGCCCCCTCTTAATGTTTGGCCTTCTTATGGCCTTCGCCATCCTGCACCCTGTAACCTTGGGGATGAGGGTCCTTGTGACTTACCTGGGCACCTTTAGGCCTTAAGAAAGCCAAACACCATTTTATATTTGACAATGTTTTTGTATGATTTCATACCAGATAAGTTAAATTTTACCTTTATATTAATGTGTTATTGATGTTCAACTTAATTTTAATAAAATCTTGTAGACATTATTTATCCAATTTTAATGTCTGACTATAAGGTAAGACTTTTATAGATTCTTTAACTTTTTATAATTTTTGTTAAAGAGCAGGTTAGTGCTTTAAGAAAAATCTATTGTGATTTTATTGTAATGTCCAGTTCACAGAAAAACTGGATGATACCACTTTAACTTTAGCCAATATGTTAACACACAGAATTTCCTTGACAATTAACATTTTAAAACTTGCTTAAATCTTTAAAACAGAAAAAAAAATGTTAGCCTTTAATGTAGGTAAAAATCCATATTCTTATGCCTCCTTATAATCCTGTTCTTAAAAGTATTTTTTTACATACCTTGTACATAAACTGTTTTTTTAAAATAATTTTACATTCAGGAGGCCTGTTTTTCAATTATACAATATTTCTTGCATAAATTCCCTTTTATAGCTTTTCTTATGACTTTCACAATCTTCAGCATGTCTTAACTTTCTGCCTTCCTTTTTCACTATTTTTGTAGTTTCACTCTCTGTATCTTCCTTTGATTTCTGTCTCTTCCAGTTTCTCTCTTACTTACTCTTTCCCTCTATTTCTCTCTCTCTCATTTGCACTCTATTTTCCTCTCTCTCTCTCTGTCATCCTTTCTTTTCCCAAGTTCTCCTGCTCCTGCTGCGAGCCGGGCTGGGCCATGGCACGGGACCCGCCCCCACGCACGCGAGTCTGTTTCTCCTGTGTTTTTTATTTTTTATTTTTCCTGATTTCCCTTTTTACATTTTTTCCTTTCTTTTTACACTTAGTTTCTCTGGCTGGGTGGGTAGGATTTGCCCAGCTCTAGTCTGGGCCCCGGGCAGTCACCGGCCCAGAGGATTGTCAGATGCCTGCCACAAATTGCAAGAATTATGCCCTTTCACCTCCTTTGCTCTCCTCCCAGCACCAGTCCCCAAGCTCTTTTTCATATAGAACCAGGCTGGGGAGAGGGACTTACCCCTTGGCATGCCTGCCTGGCTGTTTGGCTCTGTGCTTGCTGTTTTTGCTTTCTTTCTCTCTGACTTCCTCTCCTAGTTTTTTTTCTTTTCTGCTGGTCTTTCATCTCTGCCTGTAGCAGGATTGATAAGGAATCAGAGACACCAAGGGGTTGAGGAAGATTTTTATTATTTAGGTGCACTGGCCCAGTTGGATTAACATCCAAATGACTGAGCCCTGAACAAAGAGTCAAGGTACCTTTTAAGCATTTCGTGGGTGGGGGAAGATTTGTGCAGGTGGAAGCATATTACAGAAGCAAGAAACAAAGACAGTTATTCAATTGAGACATGCATTACATCATTTCTTACTTTTCAAGGAAAAACATGTTTTATGACTTGAGTTTATCTGTCTAGCGACCTTGCAGCTGCACAGCTAGAGAAACAGGGTCTTCACAATGCCTGGGAAAGGGAGAGATAAGGCTCACTAGCCACAGAAAAATAGGCAGTTAATTTTTAAAGGACTCCAGTTCTGTCTCTTCCTCAAGGGGAATTGAGTTTTCTTACATACAACTGAGTTTTTGCTTACACATTCTTTAATTTCTTTTACTTCCTGTTCCATTCCCCCCTTTGGTGCTTTTTATAACAAATGTGTTAACAGAGAGCACCACTATTTGCCACCTCTTCGTGGAGCTGAGCTGCTTCTTCTACCAGCAGTGGCTGATATCTGCTTAATGCCATCAACTGCATGGTAATGTATCGGGCCACTATTGCCTCCACAGTTGACTGAATACTCCTAATAAACAGGGGTAAAAGGCAAGGGAGGATGAGGCAGATGCCAAGAATAAGCAAGAACCCACCAATGAGGGTTTTGAATCCTCTAAAGGCTGAGAACCATCCTCCAAACAAGGAATCTGGGGACCACCCGGACCAAGTCTGAACTGGAATATGGGCCCATGTGCGCATTCTAGCTGTGATTTCCATGACAGCTCGACCATTATCATCGATTTCTAGGCAACAGTTGGTTAAATTAAATTTTCCACATACTCCTCCTTCTGAGGCTAAGAGGTAATCTAAAGCCAATCTGTTTTGATATATAGCATTCCTCATTTCTGTTGTTGTATTTTTTTCCATGTGAGCTCCTTGGTGGAACTGTTTTACAAATCTGGGGGCCACCATTTCAGGTATGGCTAGCCTCCCATTGGGTAATTTTTACCATCTCCTTTTAATGTAGTTTTTATTTTTCTGGGCAAAATAAGCCCTTTCATTTGGAGTGTAGCTTGGAATCTCCCGGAGGGTAATCTCTGGGAGGAGAGGCATAGCTAAGGCTTCCTCTTTAAAAGGTGGAGTTGTCATTGCAGCCTGCTTTGCCTCTTTTGTCTGTTTCCTTATTTTATTTTGTTTTTTTGCCTTTAGTATTCTTCCTTTTTGGTGCCCCTTGCAGTGCATCACTGCCACCTTTTGGGGCCTATACAGCATTTAAGAACTGTAGAATTTCTTCCTTATACTTTATTTCTTTACTTTCAGCAGTTAAAATTCTTTTTTCTTTGTAAATAGTCTCATGAACATGCAAAGTGGCAGAAGCATATCTGGAATCTGTGTAAATATTTGTCTTTTGGTCTTTTGCTAGCCAGAGAGCTCTTGTCAGAGCTATTAGTTCTGCTTTCTAAGCAGAAGTTTCTGTAGGCAAAGACTGCATCTCTACTACTGAGTCCAAAGTCACCACTGCATACCCAGCTTGGCGGACTCCCTTTAGTATGAAACTGCTTCCATTAGTAAAATATTCAATGTCCATGTCCCTGAGGGATGTATCTGTCAAATCTCTCTGGCTTTAGAACACTTCATCTATCACGTTTACACAGCAATGAAGGGGGTCTCCTGGCACTGACTCGATGAGGAGCAAGGTAGCCGGGTTTAGGGTATTCACCGTCTCTAAAGTCAGTTTATTAGCTTCTTGTGCCAGTCTTGCAGTGGCAGCTAGTGCTTTAAAACAAGGAGGCCATCCAAGTGCCACAGAATCTAACTGCCGGGATAAGTATGTCACTGGGCGATGCCATGACCTTATAGCTTGAGTTAGAATCCTTATGGCCTCCCTTTCACTTGTGGACATTCAAGAAGATAAGCTTAGTTAGATCTGGCAGTCCTAAAGCTGGGATCTGAGTCAAGGCTTCTTTGATTTTTTGAAAAGCCTTCTTCTGGTTGGCCTCCTAGAGGAGGGGCTCCTTCTTTCCTCCTCTTTGTGGCTTTGTATGATGGCTTAGCCATGAGCAAGAAATTTGGCATCTAAATGCGGCAGAACTTTGCCGCCCTTAGGAACTCTCTTATTTGATGCCAGGTGGTTGGAGTAGGAAGTGCACAAACAGTCTGCTTTTGTTCACTACTGAGCCATCTTTCCTCTCGGCTTATGTAAAAGCTTAAGTACTGGACACTTTTTGAGCAGATTTGAGCTTTTTTCTGACACTTTATATCCTGCCTTTCACAGCAGGTGCAGGGGTCTTGGGTTTCTCCTGGGTGCAGTAGCCCTTGGCCAGTGATTTTTTCATACCATGGCCTTGACCATTCTCCTTATTCTTTTGACATTTATCCTTCTAGTGTCCTTTTCTTTTGCACCGTGTACATTAATCTCTCTCTAGCCTCGGCTGGCTTTCAAATTCCTGTCCAGACTAGCCTTTTCCACGACTGCATTCACACCTGCATCTATGCCTCCTTGCAAAGCCAGCTTCTCTTCCCATAAGGGCTGCTGCTAGTAAATAAGCCTTTATTAAGCCTCCGATCAGCTTTCTTCTTTGCCTCCTGGTCTCAGTTAATGTACACCTTGGTAACCAATTTAATAAGCTGAGTAGCATTCACACCTACGGAGCTTCTAACTTCTGCAGTTTATGCCTGATATCTCCTTGGGCCTGCCTTACAAATGCCGTATTTACCACGCACTGATTTTCAGCAGCCTCAGGGTTAAACAGAGTGTACAACCAAAATGCCTTACAACGTCTTTCATAAAACTGGCTGGTGCTTTTATCTGCACCATGGAGCACCTCTGAGATTTTTTATATTGGTTGCCTTTTTCTTTTACCATCCTTTAGCCTTTGCAGAAGTGCTTCTCAGCACTTTTGTAGGTGCTGAAGCTGGTCTGCATCATCTGGATCCTAGTGGGGGTCTGCTTGTCCTCTTAAGAGGCAGAAGCGTAACTTGGGCATGGCTTGACCTGAGACAGCCCGCCTACTTTTTGAGCCTTTTGTTTTAACTTCCTGGAGCTCTGATTTCTCCTTCTCTGGTGAGAGTGGGAGCATGTATCTGTTTGAAATTAACTCCTTAGGGGCAGTTAAAGGGGGATAGATTGGAATGTAGGGAGGAGAGGTCTCTATTCCATCCTGTGATTCTTGCAAAACTGGTTTTCTCTTTCCTGAGACTTTTTTTTTTTTTTTGGTCTCCATAGCTTCCAGGGCAGCTGATTTTCACTTTCACTCTTGGCTAGGTGGTGCTAGAAGCCTCTGTGACTTTCCCTTTAACTCTGTAGCTGCCAGCACAGTTGGTTTCTCTCGGCGTGAGCTGCGAGCATTCTACAATAAACTGCTAGGCAGGGCTGCATACATTTAGCCATGAGTCAATATAAAGACTAAGTCTGAATGCCCTGGCTGTCCTCTGACCCTAGTCACCACCTTAAAACACATGGCCAATTTCTCTACAGTGCCTTCGGCCAGCCATCCGACACTAAAAGAGGGCTATTCTAATTCACAGTATGTCTTTAACTTTTGAACATCCAGTTTCATCCCACAATCACCTCTAAATCCTTTCTTTAAAATTCTTTATCATGCACTCCAAAGGAGTTGGTTTCGATGCTTTCCCTCCCATTTCCTCCCTTGCGGCACACTCTCACTCTCACTTTCACTCTCAGGTCCACCAGACCGGGTCCTATTACAGGAGTTTTGGACGCTGCTTAGCCAGGAAGGTGTCTTCCCCTGCCACAGCCTGCTACAGCTGCAAAGCTGGTCCTATCAGCTGTATGCAATGTCCTAGGTCTGATTTCCCCCACACTCGCCTGAGAGCACACAGCCCGTGCTAAGGGATCTGTGCCTCCCCACATCACTCCCTACGTTGGCCTCTCCCGAGACCATCTCTTTCACACACTTTCACACACCTCCCTTGCCCCAGGACTCCTCATTGGACGAAATGAGCCTCTCTCACGTCCCAGGTGAGCCTAGTTAGGCTCCCACATTCACACACATACAGACACCACTCCTACCACGCGAGTCCTCTTCGGACGAAATGAGCCTCTCTCATGACCTGGGTGAGCCTAGTTAGGCTCCCACATTCACACACATACACATGCCACTCTCAGTTCCTGTCTCCAGATCCAGTGAACCACTTTCACTTTGTGAGTGGGGACATGAGCTTCATCCAAATTGGCAGGCCATTCCTGCTGCCCCCAGCCACTCTGGGTGGGATTAGTGGTCAGTCCCCGGGAGATGATCAAGCTCCCCTTTGTCCCTATGGGACGGGCTTTCCTGCCTTGGGCCTATACTCCTTACCACAGTTCCTGAAGTGCTGGTATCGTCCTGCAGCCCCGTCCCTGGTTCCGTTGAGATGCCAGGTAGGGTGCCAGGACATGGGGAGAGCTGGTCTACATCCGGGTGAAGCTCACCTGTGGCACACCTTGGATGCCGCATCTCTTCTGGCCCCGGGGACCTAGTACCACAGGCAAAGGGGACAGTAAATCTGTCGTCTCCAATCCTGGATGAGCCCCCAGAAGTGTATCGGGATAAATAAGGAATCAGAGAGACCAAGGGGTTGAGGAGAATTTTTATCATTTAGGTGCACCGGTCCACTTGGATTAACATCCAAAGGACTGAGCCCCAAACAAAGAGTCAAGTTACCTTTTAAGCATTTTGTGGATGGGGGAAGATTTGTGCAGGGGGAAGCATATAACAGAAGCAAGAAACAAAGACAGTTATTCAATTGAGACATACATTACATCACTTCTTTTCAAGGAAAAACATGTTTTATGACTTGAGTTTATCTGTCTAGTGACCTTGCAGCTCCACAGCTAGAGAAATAGGGTCTTCACAATGCCTAGGAAAGGAAGCGATAAGGCTCACTAGCCCCAGAAAAACAGGCAGTTAATTTTTAAAGCTCTTTCTCTTCCTCAGGGGGAATTGGGTTTTCTTATATACAACTGAGTTTTTGCTTACACATTCTTTAATTTATTTTAATTCCTGTTCCATGCCAGCCACCTATGCTGCTGTTTTCCCCCTCCTTCCCCTTCCCCTAGGGAAGGGACCGGCGGCAGTGGAGCTATTCTTTCTTCCCCTGAGAAGAAAGGAAAGGGGAGGTTCTGAATATTTTTCTTACTACCGGAAGTTTGTGTGAGGTTCAACGCCCCCCCCATGGGGATTCCTCACCTCTTTCTGAGGTTCAAACCCCCCCCATGAGGATTCCTCACCTCTTTCTGAGGTTCAACCCCCCCCATGGGGATTCCTCACCTCTTTCTGAGGTTCAACCCCCCCCCATGGGGATTTCTCACCTCTTTCTGAGGTTCAACACCCCCTCTATGGGGATTTCTCACCTATTTTTAACCTCCAAGACATCCCAACTAAGGAATACTTTACTGTCCTGCAGTTTCTCTCTCCTTGGTATGTCCTAACTAAGGAATATGCTTTACTGTCCTGTGGCTTTTTTTTTTTTTTTTTAGTCCCAATCACCAAGGAAATACTTTATCGGCTCCCACAGCTTCTTCTTTCTTGGCCTGTACACAGAGTCGTTGCCGCAGTATGTGAGGATCATTTAAGCTAGGTTGCTGGCCAGTTTCTTTTTTTTTTCTGTGTTGCTGAGGGTCCAGGTTTATTTTTAGTGCTGGGTGGGTCTCAATTTCTCATCCCTGAAGGCCCCTTCAATGAGGTAGGGGAGTGCACTCCCTCATGAGAGAGGACTGGAGACCACCCCTGGAGGAGAATGTATCCCCATACAGACTGCCACCAAATTGTTTGAAATGCTTGTTCCCTGGTGCCATAAAAAAATAGCACTTGAACATAAATTTAATTTATTTAGTAAGGCCATTTTTTTACTTCCTGCAGAAAGGGTACATGCACCAGCAGTTTTGCCATGAGTGTACACAAAACAAAGGAGACAGCTTCATTTATAACCTGACGCGTCCACCCTACTGTTGTGTCCAGTTTCCATTGACTGGAACAGGATCTCACATTCTGTATTTGTCCTGACTGGCTAGCAATTTAGAACTTTTTAAAAGAGGCAAAGGTAGAGGACAACAAAGGAAGGAGGAAGTAACTTGTGGAATGCTGAGAAAGGTAAAAACACTTTTAAATAAGGAAGAGGCACAGGCTATGACCTAATGCTTGCTTGGACCAGTATAAGCATGCCAGGGCAAATATTTAGGAGCACAGGTCTTTGAATAAATTTTGATTCTAAGAGAAGTTACTATTTATTCCTAATTAGATAGGGAGGAAAGTCTTTGAAGAGCAACCTCTACTTTACTTTTTACAGAATAAATGCAGGCGAAAAGAACATAAACTTTGCCATGGGCAGAATGTTATGGACAGAATGTTTCTGTTCCCCTAAAATTCATATTTGAAATCCTAACTCCCAATGGTATGGTATTAGGAGGGGGCCTTTCGGAAGTAATTTAGGTGTGAAAGTTGATTATAAGAATTGAGTAATTCTTTTCATACCTAAATAAAACAGAGTGGAGAATCCAGTGGAAAAACACTCTGGGTACAAAGCATTGCTCCAAGAATGTAATTATCTGCAAGCCTGGCTGCTGAAACTGCCTGTTGTAACCAGAAACCAGTTTTATCTGTAGCTTCTGAAGTAGCTTACTGCAACTCTAGAACTAATGTTTGCTCACACTGTTGTCACTCAAAAATCGGAGCTTGCCAGCTCACCAAATCCTTACAAATATCAATGAACTTTCTCAAAAAGCAATGTGTAAAACCTCTAACCTTCTCTTTGCTCTTTGGATATACCGAAGACCACGTGTATGCCCTGAACTGCGATTCTTTCTTCCCAAATAAAACATTACATTTACAGATTTGTGTCTACATTTTCATTTTTACTTTGACATACTATTATAGGAGTTACTAAGAAATTGTTTTAGGCAGATAGAGAAAAAAAGGGGTCCTTGGGAAATTTTTGTTTCTTTTAAAGCAGCTCCAGAAACATTTCTTGTCTAGCCGTAAAGCACTGGGTCTTAGAGCCGCCTGGCAAGCTTTGATGTGCAAATGCCAGCCATTAGAAACTGGGTCCACCCAAACGTGGCAATTCCTGCCCTCTTCTTCCTGCTCTTGCCCCACATGTGCCTGGTAACATGGCCGCCCCATATATCCCCATGAGTATAGAACATCATGATGCCCTGCATTTGCATATTAAAAGGCTAGGGTAAGACGGCCAGGTTTTTCACAGGCTACATGAGTGACATGCCTGATCAAACCAATCCCCTTAGCCCTATGCAAATCAAACACCACCTCCTCCAGCCTCCTCATATAAGCCGCCACTTTTCCGAGGCACATGGGGTTTTCTCTTTGTTTAAATCCCTCCTCCCTCTGTCTCTACAAGGGAGCTGTTTTCTTCTTCCTTCCTTATTTCTTGCTTATTGAACTCTCCTCTCCTTAAAACCACTCCACGTATGTACATGTCGGTTTATCTAACTCGGTGCAAGATTAAGGACGCTAGTGTTCTTCCAGTCATTGTAGCCATATCAATACTTGGTGTCAGAAAGAAAGACCAAAGGTGATTCACTTTAAGGAGACTCACTAGGCCTTGGAACTACAGCATGAGGTACCGACACTGGGGCTCTTTAGGACCCCTGACCCTGACTTGCATGGGTCACTTCTTCTCCCGCTTGGAGAGTCTCTCTTAGAACTCCCAATTTTGATTTGTTTTCTGTTTTATTTGGGATTTGGTGGGGAAAGATCTTTTCCTCCTTGTTTGGATCTCTTGTTGAAGAGGACTCTTTTCCTCTGTTGACCTTGTCTATGAAGTTTGGACCTAGAGGTTTGAATGAGGGAATTTTTTTCATCATTTGGAGAAGGCTATTGTTTTTCTTGGTAAGCATATACTTTATTTTTCTCCGGTGCTTGCATTTATTTTGCTTTTACATATTCAGTGCTTGAGTTTCACTGGAGTTTGTGCATTTGGCAGTTGACCAAATCACCTAAATAAATTTACTTACAAATGAACTCTCAAAGTTCAATGGCATGAGAATTAAGCTCTGATTTTTTTATCTTGCCCGAATTCGTACCTAAGGAGTTTGGGGAGTCATGCCCTACAAACCATAAACTGGCATCAGATGGGTTTCATTGAACCCTGTATATCATGACTGACTTTCCCATCTGACTCTGGCATAACATTATGTGACAGAGAAGAAAGTCAAATGTTTTACCCCAAAACATGTTCACTTGTGATATTTTGAAATGGCCCTGCAAAGCTGTCCTTTGTGGGGAGAAATTTGCATATGTAAAGAATCTCTATTAAAATAGCTAGATCTTTTTCTTCCAGGCCCTCCCAATCCTAAAGAGATTAACTAAGAGTCTAGCACCTTTTAAATATCTGAATAGGAAATCATTCTATTGTCTCTAAGAGCAGCCACTATAAGACTTCAAAAGACCGTTGGTCTCCACAACCTTTTATCTTAACCTGAATATTTATTTTCTATCGACCCCAGGTCTTTAGACAAACTCAACTAATTGTCAACCAGAAAATGTTTAAATTTACTTATAGCCTGAAACTACCCCCGCCCCACCCCCCACCTTCCTAATCCCTGGCTTTGAGTTGTCCCACCTTTCTGGACCAAACCAATGTTTTTCTAATATGTCAGTAAATTTAGTTATATAATTGTGTATATATATATGTATGTGTGTGTGTGTGTGTGTGTCTATATATAAGTATATATATGAAATCAGAGTCTAGTCATTTATTATCACCTCCATTGCTATCTTTGAAGGATATTTTTCCTGGACACAGAATTTTATTTTGGCAGTTAATTTTGTTTTCAAAATGAAATACCATTAAATTCTGTCTTCCATTGTTTCTGTTAAGAAGTTAGGTTCCTGGCCAGGTGCAATGGCTCAGGCCTGTAATCTCAGCACTTTGGGAGGCCAAGGTGGGTAGATCACGAGGTCAGGAGTTCAAGACCAGCCTGGCCAACGTGGTGAAACCCTGTCTCTACTAAAAATACAAAAAATTAGCCAGGTGTGGTGGCGTGCACCTGTAATCCCAGCTACTTCGGAGGCTGAGGCAGGAGAATCGCTTGAACCCAGGAAGCAGAGTGGCAGTGAGCCAAGATCACAACACTGTACTCCAGCCTGGGTGACAGAGCAAGATGCCATCTCAAAAAAAAAAAAAAGAAGTTAGGTTCCTAAATTATTTTTGTTTTTCTTTTCCCCTGGTTAGTATTAAAATCTTACTTTCATCTTTGTTTTCAGCATTTTGGCTAAAATATAACTTGGTATGGTTTTGTTTCTGTTTATCCTGTCCTGAGTATTCTGGATTTATTTTAGTTGTTGTTGTTTACATTCTTTCTTCTCATCTCATAACTTCAATTCCTCATAAATTTTACTGCTGGGTATATAACACATTTAATTCATCTGTTTATCTGTTTTTATTTTCTACTATGTTTTATCTCTGTGTGATACGTGTTATGCGCATCCATGTGAAGAAACCACCAAACAGGCTTTGTGTGCAATAAAGCTTTTTAATCACCTGGGTGCAGGTGGACTGAGTCCAAAAAAGGAGTCAGCAAAGGGAGACGGGGTGGGGAAGTTTTATAGGATTTGGGTAGGTAGTGGGAAATTACAGTTAAAGTTTTTTCTTGCAGGCAGTGGCAGGTGTCACAGGTGCTCAGTATGGAGCTCCTGAGACTCATTGTCCAGGAGAAGGAATGTCACAAGGTCAATTGATCAGTTAGGGTGGAGCAAAAACAAATCACAATGGTGAAATGTCATCAGTTAAGGCAGGAACTGGCTATTTTCACTTCTTTTGTGGTTCTTCAGTTGCTTCAGGCCATCTGGATATATATGTGCAGGTCACAGGGGATATGACGGCTTAGCTTGGGTTCAGAGGCCTGACAATATGGTTTGATATTTGTCCCCTCCAAATCTCATGTTGAAATGCGATCCCTAGTGTAGAAGATGGGGCCTGGCGGGAGGTATTTAGGCCATAAGGGCAGATCCCTCATGAATGGCTTGGTGCCCTCCCCATGGCAATGAGGGAGTTCTTGCTCTGTTAGTTCACATGAGAACTGATTGTTTAAAAGAGCCTGGCATCTCTCTTACTCCCTGTCTTGTTCCCTCTCTTGCCATGTGATATGCCAGCTCCCCCTTTGCCTTCTGCCATGATCATAAGCTCCCTAAGGCCTCTCCAGAACCTGAGCAGATGCCAGTGCCATGCTTGTACAGCCTGCAGAACCAAGAGCCAAATAAATCTCTTTTTAAAATAAATTACCCAGCCTCAGGTATTCCCTTATAGCAACACAAAACAGACTAACACACCGTGTCTCAGGTCACGTATTTTAAGTTGACTAGTTTCTAAGTTCACCAAAATTATATTTTTTGCTTCAATCTTCTATTTAATATTCATTGTGTTCTTAATTTCAGATATCACAGCTTTTCAGTTTTAGAATGTCCATTTGGTTGTTTTTAGAGATTTATATTTTCCAGTGACATTCTTAACCCTTCCATTTTGTTTATGTTTTTTCTATCATTGTTAAACGCATTTATCAGTTATTTTAAAGTCCCAGTCTGTTAGCCCCTGATTGGATGATTTGTGCAACAGATTACAATTTAAAAACTTAATCTAAGATTGCAGTTTCTTGCCTTATATATTAATTCTATTCTTGACACTACCACCTTGAATTGTTGGCAAATTATTCAAATTAGCAAGTATAATTTTCTGACCAGGCACGGTGGCTCACGCCTATAATCCCAGCACTTCAGGAGGCTGAAGCAGGCAGATCACCTGAGGTCAGGAGTTCAAGACCAGCCTGGCCAACATAATGAAACCCCATCTCTACTAGTAATACAAAAATCAGTCAGGTGTGGTGGTGGGCATCTGTAATCCCAGCTACTCGGGAGGCTGAGGCAGGGGAATCACCTGAACCCAGGAGGTGGAGGTTGCAGTGAGACAATACTAAGCTACTGCACTCCAGCCTGGGCTCAAAAACAAAGCAAAAGAAAAAATATGATTTTATTTCCCTGCTCTTTTATTTCTGATTCTCTCCCTTTTTTCTCACATCCTTTCCTCCTCTCCTTCTTTCTCTCTCTTTTTTTTTTTTTTAATCTCTTCTCTTCATTATTTTTCAGTAGGATAGGGAAAAGAGTGAAAAACTTAATCTTTGTTTGAAATGCCAAAAACTGGCTATTTAAAACAGCTCAATAGATGGTTTTCAAAGTCACATGACTCCAAGTTAATAAAAAGAAAGCAACCTGCAAATGTGCTGTCAATTCATTTGGAAATATGCTCTTGTTGCACTTTTCAGATGGCGCCAAGTTAAGATCTTTGCAAGTGTGGCAAAAGCATTTTGTATGACTGGTTTTAAGAATAAATTCTACACTAAGAAAGAGGAACTAGAAACAATAAAGCGATTTAAACATTAGAAGCCAGGTAAAGTTAATTGATTTTTAAAGGAATAAAATGTGGAAATTGTAATTAAACTGTTACTAAGTTAACTATTTAATTTATGGATAATATTCCTCAAGCCCCTTAAGTTTCCTACTTCAAGCACAATCACAGCTCACTGTAGCTTCAAAGTCCTGGGCTCAGGATCCTCCAGCCTCAGCTTCCCTAGTGGTTGGGACTACAGGTACATGCCACCACACCCAGCTAATTTTTAAATTATATTTTGTAGAGATGGGGTCTCACTATGTTGCCCAGGCTGGTCTTGAACTCCTGCTCTCAAGTGATCCTCTTGCTTTGGCATTCCAAAGTGCTGGGATTACAGACATGAGCCACTGCCTGGCCTAATACTTCTTTATATTCCTGTTTATAGTAGACCATTTGGCTTACAAAACACAAGTTTTGGCTTAATACTTCTTTATATTCCTGTTTATAGTAGACCATTTGGCTTACAAAACACAAGTTTTATACTACAATGTATACTAGACCATTTGGCTTACAAAACACAAATATTTTTCATGGAAATTGTACTAGTATTATAAAACAAATAGTTTCTTTAACTCATTTTTAGAACAGTATTTAACCCTAATTAATAAAAAAAATTTTTTTGCAAGTCTTCTAATTTTTTTCTAATATATGTTAGAGATCCAGATAAAGTTATCTTCTACCCTAATTTTCTTTCAAGGAGATAAGGAGAGGAGGTGAATATTTTGATGAAGGAATTAGAGGAACTAATAGTTTTGGTAACACTGAGTTACCCTAGACCTGTAATCTATGGAAAATTCAGTTCTTCCATTAAGATATTTTTATTTTAATGATTTAATGTCTTACTACATACAGCATCAAATGTTGGCAAGTATCTTGAGCCTTGAGGGTGATATCAGCCATGTATTTAAGGCTCCTATCTTCTCCAGTTTTATCACTATTTTTCTTTGTGAATAGTAAAATCTCCACTGATTTCTCAGTCCTGAAGCCATGACCTCTGCCAAGGGTCAAAATTGGTTTTGTAGCTTCCAGCCATTTCCAGAATCAGTCACTATTGCCAGATGTGACTGTACTGTAGATCCCCAGTGTCAGGCACTACTCCTTTGATAGATGATTTTATTGACTACTGTTTGTTTGTTTGTTTATAGCACCTCTGGCTAATCTTTGTTCCCTTAAATACAGAGAACTTTGGGAGCTTTGGGAAGTTTGCTGTTTTTTTCTTTTTTAGAATTTTTTTTTTTGCCATGCTTTATATTCCTCAATTTTGTCACACAATTAGCAAATGGCTTGTAGGAAAAGTGAAGATTTGAACACTGTCTGTTTTGTGCTGCTCTAATAGAATACCAAAGACCAGGTAATTTGTAATGAACAGAAACGTATTGGCTTACAGTTCTAGAGGCTGAGAAGGGGCCAGCATCTAGTGAGGTTCTTCTTGCTGCACCATCAAATGGAAGAAGGTGAGACAGGGAGAGAGATAACCCACTCCTGAAAGTCATTTTTTTAAAGGCACTAAGCTCACATATAAAGGCGGAACTCTTATGGGCCTTAAAGGCCCCACCTCCCAATACCATTATATTTGCAATTAAATTTTAACCTGAGTTTTGGAGGGGACAAACATTCAAACTATAGGAAAAACCTTCAAATATTCAGTATTGTCACCCTAGTCCACATAACCACTAAAAAAATTGCTGGTTTCACCTTCTGCAAACATAGGTTCTCTGTCTTGGCCAGACTCTGATCCATGAAAAAGAAAAATAACACAAGTAGCAGATTGCTGATTTATTCTCCCTACTCTGGAATTAAAGTCATTTGGTTGTCATTCCATAGATCTCTGATTCCTTAAAAATGCATTTTTGGGGAGATCTGGCAAGATGGCCGAATAGGAACAGCCCCAGTCTGCAGCTCGCATCAAGAGCAGCGCAGAAGGTGGGTGATTTCTACATTTCCAAATGAGATGCCTGGTTCATCTAATTGGGACTGGTTAGGCAGGGGATGCAGCCCACGGAGAGCAAACAGAAGCAGGGTGGGGCGCTGCCTCAACCTGGAAGCGCAAGGAGCCAGGGGGACCTTTCTCCCCCAGCCAAGGGAAGCCATGAGGGACTGTGCTACCTGGCCCAGATACTACACTTTTCCTACAGTTTTTGCAATCCACAGACTAGGAGATTCCCTCATGTACCTACACAACCAGGGCCCTGGGTTTCAAGCACAAAATTGGGTGGCTGTTTGGGCAGACATCAAGCTAGCTGCAGGAGTTTTTTTGTTTGTTTGTTTTCCCCAGTTGTGCCTGGAACCCCAGCGAGGCAGAATCATTCACTCCCCTGGAAAGGGGGCTAAAGCCAGGGAGCAAAGTGGTCTTGCTCAGCAGGTCCCACTTTCCTGGAGCCCAGCGAGCAAACAACAACTGGCTTAAAATTCTCACTGCCAGCACAGCAGTCTGAAGTGGACCTGAGACAATCAAGCTTGGTGGGTCGGAGGGGCATCTGCCATTACTGAGGCTTGAGTAGGCGATTTTTCCCCTAACAGTGCTAAGGAGGCCAGGAAGTTCAAACTGGGCAGAACTCACCATAGTGCAGCAAAGTGGCTGTGGCCAGTCTGCCTGTCTAGATTCTTCCTCACTGGGCAAGGCATCTCTGAAAAAAAGGCAGCAGCCCCAGTCAGGAGCTTATAGATAAAACTCCCAACTCCCTGGGACAGAGAACCTGGGGGAAGGGGCAGCTGTGGGTGCAGCTTGAGCAGACTTAAACATTCCTGCCTGCTGGTTCTGAAGAGAGCAGCAGATCTCCCAGCACAGTGTTTGAGCTCTGCTAAGGGACAGACTGCCTCCTCAAGTGGGTCCCTGACCCCCATGCCTCCTGACTGGGAGACACCTCTCAGCAGGGGTTGACAGACACCTCATAGAGGAGAGCTCTGGCTGGCATCAGGCCAGTGCCCCTCTGGGACAAATCTTCCAGAGGAAGGAGCAGGTGGCAGTCTTTGCTCTTCTGCAGCCTACATGGGTGATATCCAAGCAAACAGGGTCTGGAGTGGACCTCGACTACAGCAGACCTGCAGAAGAGGAGCCTGACTGTTAGAAGAAAAACTAACAAACAGAAAGCAATAACATCAACAAAAAGGACCCCCACCTGAAAACCCCATCCAAAGGTCATCAGCCTCAAAGATCAAAGGTAGAGAAATCCATGAAGATGAGAAAAAAAACAATGCAAAAATGCTGAAAATTCCAAAAACCAGAATGCCTCTTCTCCTCCAAATGATCGCAACTGGTCTCCAGCAAATCTAGATGATGGATTGATAGGTGCAGCAAACCACCATGGCATATGTATTCCTATGTAACAAACCTGCACATTCTACACATTTATCCCAGAACTTAAAGTAAAAATATAATAAATAAGATTAAATTAAATTTAAAAAGATACTTCCATATGCATGTTTATAGCAGCACGATTCACAATTGCAAAAATGTGGAACCAACCCAAATGCCCATCAATCAATGAGTGGATAAAGAAACTGTGGTATTATATGTATATGATGGAATACCACTCAGCCACAGAAGGGAATGAATTAAAGGCATTTGCAGTGACCTGGATGAGATTGGAGACAATTATTCTAAGTGAAGTAGCTCAGGAATGGAAAACCAAATATCATATGTTCTCACTCATTAGTAGGAGCTAAGCTATGAGGATGCAAAGGCATAGGAATGACACAATGGACTTTGGGGACTCAGGGGAAAAGGATGGGAAGGGGGTGAGGGATAAAAGACTACAAATCCGGTGCAGTCTATACTGCTCAGTGATGAGTGCACCAAAATCTCACCAAATCACCACTAAAGAACTACCCATGTAACCAAACACCACCTGTTCCCCAATAACCTATGGAAATTAAAAAAAAAAAAAACTAAAACAAAAAAGTTTAATTTCATTTACTGACACCTGTTTTGTTGTTGTCATTGTTGTTGAATAATTTACTAATACATATAAGTCCTCAAACATATTGCCATTAATTTTGCTTTACAAAGTCAGTTGACTTACAGGATACTTGAAAAAAAAAATTATATTTCTCTTACATTTACCAGTCTACCTTTCTGCATTCTTTCCTGTAGAAGCAGGTTCCCGTCTGGTACTGTTTCCCTCAGTATAAAGAACATCCTTCAGCATTTCTTACAGTGTGGACCTGCTGGCAACATATTTATTCAGCTTTTACTAACCTGGAAATATTTTTATTTTGCTTCATTTTTTAAAATTAAGTTTTTAATTTGGTATAATTGTAAGTTCACATGTTACCGTAAGGAATAACACTAAGAGATCCCATGTTTCCTGTCCCAGTTTACTCCAATGGCGATGTCTTGTAAAACTGTAACACAATATCACAACCAAAATATTGATAATGATACAATCAAAATACGGAAGAGCTCCATTATCACAGGGATCCCTGTGATAGAGGAAGCCACACCCACCTTCTACCTCTCCCCCATTCTTGATTCCTGAAAACCATTAATCTGCTCTCCTTTTTTATCATTTTACCATTTCAAGAATGTTATATAAATGGAATTGCATAGAATGTAAACTTTCTTTGTTTCAACATACCTGGAGATTTATACAGGTTGTTGCATGTTCCTTTTATTGTTGAGTAGTATTCCATTGTATTTATGTACCACAGTTTAACTCATTGAAGGACGTCTGAATTGTTTTTAGTTTGGGGCTATTACAAGTAAAACCACTATGAAAATTTGTGCCCACATTTTGTGTATTCGTAAGTTTTTATTTCTCTGGAATAACTGTCCAAGAGTGCAACTGCAGAGTTATGTGGGAGCTGTATGATTTGTTTTTAAGGAAACTTCCACAGGGTTTTTCAAAGAGGCTGTATCATTTTACATTCCTACCAGAAATGCGTGAGTGATCTAGTTTCTACTCGTCCTTGTTGACTTTTAATATTGTCACTATTTTTGTATTTGCCATTCTGATAAGTATGTAGTGATATCTCAGTACGGTTTTAGTTTATTTTGCCATCTGTATATCTTCTGATTCTTTCCTCTGTCATCTTCATTACCCTATTGAATCTGTCTAGTGAGTTTTGCTGTTGTCGTTTTTGTGTCTTTCAGTTTTATAATTTATAATTTCTTCTTTCACACACACAAATGTGTGAAATGTGTGAAAGTGTTTCTTAAATATTACAAGATACAATATCAACTAAAAATACATTATATTAAAATTGAGAGCTTCTTGGCATATATTTTAATGCAATTTAGGTGTGTGGGTTGATATTGTCAAACAAGGGGAAAAACGAAATAAAGTTCTACAATTTTTTTAAAAAGTGCCTAAACATAAGCTACACAGTTAATAGAAACCCATTCCTTTGCTTACAAAAAGTAAGAGAAAAATCTTTGAGAGTATTTTGATGAATATAAAACTTTAACAAGACATATGAATGTGCTTCCTGAATTTGAAAGTAAATGAAAAAGTAATGACATTAAAAATGTACAACAGGCCAGGAGCAGTGGCTCATGCTTGTAATCCCAGCACTTTGGGAGGCCGAGGTGGGCAGATCACCTGAGGTCAAGAGTTCGAGACCAACCTGGCCAACATGGAAAAACCCTGTCTCTACTAAAAATACAAAAAAATTAGCCAGGCGCGGTGGTGCACGCATGTGATTCCAGCTACTTGGGAGGCTGAGGCAGAAGAATCGCTTGAACCAAGAAGGTGGAGGTTGCAGTGAGCCGAGATGGTGCCACTGTACTCCAGCCTGGGTGACAGAGTGAGACTCCATCTCAAATAAATATATAAGTAAATAAAATAAATTAAAATAAAAATGTACAACAAACGAATGAAAATACCATTATGGGAAAAGTGCACATCAAATAGAAATTTAGGTGATTGTGGGTACCCATTTGATTCTTTTTTATAACATGTATTTATTTGCTGATTTTTTTTTTTCAAAAGAATTTGTAATTGCTTATTGAAGAGTTTTCATTTTTTTCTGCTTTTTCCCTGCTGGAGCCAGGACGGCCTGGTGCCGAGAGGTGTCCCCTACAGCCCAACACACTGGCTGTGGCAGACTGTGGCCAGAATGCCCCTTCAGGCCTGACCGTGACTCATCCTTCTTCAATGGGCGGGGCCTCCCTGCAGGAACTCCAACAACTCCAGTCAGAGGTTCAGGGGACAGAATGTTAATCTCCCTGGGCCTGAGTCCCTATGGGGAGGGGTGGCTGCAGTCTCTGCAGACCAGCAGACTTAGCCTTTCCTCCTGGTAGTTCTGAGGCATCTGGGCAGCCCAGACGAGTGGGTTACCCCCCAGCGAAGCATACTCCCTCCACCAAGGGACAGTCAAAGTGCTTTGTTAAACAGTTCCTGTTCTCTGTGCCACCCAACTAAGTGGGACCCTCCAACAGGGATTGTCAGACACCCTTTGCAGGAGCAAATCTACTGGCATCAGTTTGGTGCCCCTCAAAATCAGAGATCCCAGGAGGAAAAGCAGGCACCCATCTTTGCTGTTCGCCAGCCTCCTTGAGTGACATCTTCAGGCAGGAGAGTGAACCAGATGAAAAAGGCCTGAAGTGAACCCTCAGCAAACCACAGCAGCCCTACAGAAGAGGGACCTGACCATTGAAATAAAAGCAAACATTGTTCAATTCCCACCTATGAGTGAGAACATGCAGTGTTTGGTTTCACACACCGGGGCCGGTTGTGGGGTGGGGGGAGGGGGGAGGGATAGCATTGGGAGATATACCTAATGTAAATGACGAGTTAATGGGTGCAGCACACCAACATGGCACATGTATATATATGTAACAAACCTGCACGTTGTGAACATGTACCCTAGAACTTAAAGTATAATAAAAAAAAAAAAAGAAAAGCAAACAAACAGAAAGCAAAAACAACAGCATTAACAACAAAAAAATCCCCACAAAAACCCCATCCAAGGATCAACAGCCTCAAAGATCAAAACCAGACAATGCATGAAGATGAAAAAGAGTCAATGAAAAAATGCTGAAAACCCAAAAGGCCAGAATATCTCTTCTCCTCCAAATGATTGCCAGGATGAATCTTCTACAGAAATAATTTCAGTTTTTTTCAGTATTTAGCAGTAAAAGATATTAATGCATTAATGGTAATACATTTCTGGTTTAAGATAAGTTAAGGATGTTTTCTAGTTGTGCATGAATGCTGGCAACTTAGTAAGTTTTGACAACTGTTTAAATATTAATGTTAACATTAGGTTTAAAAAAGTAAAGATGGTAAACTGGGTATTTGTCATTTGCCTTAAAAAAAGAAAGAAAGAAAAAAACACTCTCAAACTATGCATTGATGGAACATATCTCAAAATAATAAGAGCTATTTATGACAAACCCATAGCCAATATAATATTGAATGAACAAAAGCTAGAAACGTTCCCTTTGAAAACAGGCACAAGACAAGGATGCCCTCTCTCACCACTCCTATTTAACATAGTATTGGAAATTCTGGCCAGGGCAAACAGGCAACAGGAAGAAATAAAGTGTATTCAAATAGGAAGAGAGGAAGTCAAATTGTCTCTGCAGACAACATGATTCTATATTTAGAAAACCCCATCATCTCAGCCCAAAAACTCCTTAAGCTGATAAGCAATTTCAACAGTCTCAGGATACAAAATCAATGTGCAAAAATCATTAACATTCCTTTACACCAACAATAGACAAGCAGAGAGCTGAATCATGAATGAACTCCCATTCACAATTGCTGCAAAGAGAATAAAATACCTAAGAATACAGCTAAGAAGAGATGTGAAGGACCTCTTCAAAGAGAACTACAAACCATTGCTCAAGGAAATAAGAGAGGACACAAACAAATGAAAAAACTTTTCATCCTTCTGGATAGGTAGAATCAATATCATGAAAATGGTCATACTACGCGAAGTAATTTATAGATTCAATGCTATTCCCATCAAACTACCATTGACATTCTTTACAGAATTTGAAAAAAACTGCTTTAAATTTCATATGGAATCAAAGAAGACCCCGTATAACCAAGACAATCCTAAACAAAAAGAACAAAGTTGGGGTATCATGCTACCTAACTTCAAACTATACTACAAGCCTACAGTAACCAAAACAGCATGGTACTGGTACCAAAACAGACATATAGACCGATGGAGGAGAACAGAGACCTCAGAAATAAAACCACACATCTACAACCATCTTATCTGTGACAAACCTGACAAAAACAAGCAATGGGGAAAGATCTCCTGTTCAGTAAATGGTGCTGGGAAAACTTGTTAGCCATATGCAGAAAACTGAAACTGGACTCCTTCCTTACACTTTATATAAAAATTAACTCAAGATGGATTAAAGACTTAAATGTAAAACCCAAAATCGTAAAAACCCTAGAAGAAAACCTAGGCAGTATCATTCACAACAAAAGCATGGGCAAAGACTTCATGACAAAAATGCCAAAAGCAGTGGCAACAAAAGCCAAAATTGACAAATGGGATCTGATTAAACTAAAGAGCTTCTGCACAGCAAAGAAAACTGTCATCAGAGTGAAAAGACAATCTATAGAATGGGAGAAAAATTTTACAATCTACCCGTCTGACAAAGGTCTAATATCCAGAATCTACAAGGAACTTAAATTTACAAGAAAAAAACAAACAACACCATCAAAAAGTGAGCAAAATATATGAACAGACACTTCTCAAAAGAAGACATTTACTCAGCCAACAAACATATGAATAAAAGCTGAATATCACTGATCATTAAAGAAATGCAAATCAAAACCACAATGAGATACCATCTCACGCCAGTCAGAATGTCGATTATTAAAAAGTCAAGAAACTATAGATGCTGGTGAGACTGTAGATAGATAGGAACACTTTTACACTGTTGGTGGGAATGTAAGTTAGTTCAACCATTGTGGAAGACAGTATGGTGATTCCTCAAGGATTCAGAACCAGGAATACCATTTCAACTGGCAATGCCATTACTGGGTATATACCCAAAGAAATATAAATCATTCTACTATAAAGACACATGCACACGTATGTTTATTGCAGCACTATTTACAATAGTGGAGTCATGGAACTAACCCAATGCCCATCAGTAATAGACTGGATAAAGAAAATGTGGTATATATACCACTGTGGAATACTATGCAGCCATAAAAAGGGATGAAATCATGTCCTTTGCAGGGACATGGATGCAGCTGGAAGCCGTCATCCTTAGCAATCTAATACAGGAACAGAAAACCAAACACGATTAATTAGCAACATGGCACATGTATGCCTATGTAACAACCCTGCACGTTCAGCACACGTATCCCAGAATTTAAAGTAAAATAATAAAAAAAAACTTTAGTAAGTTTATCCAAGGAGGTGAAAGAGCTGTATACTGAAAACTATAAAACACCAATGAAAGAAATTTAATCTGACACAAGTAAATGGAAAGATATCGTATGTTCTTGGAGTGAGAGAAATATTATAAAATTTCCATGCAACCTAAAGTGATCTATAGATTTATTGCAATCCCTATTAAAATTCCAATTTTGTTTTACATTAGAATAGAAAAAGCATTCCTGAAATTCGTATGGAATCACGAAAACCCTGAACAGACAAAGCAATCTTGGGCAAACAGAACAAGGCTGGAAACATCACACTCCTTAATTTCATACTCTATTATAAAGCTATTGTAATCCAAACAGCATAGTACTAGCATATAAACAGACACATTGACCAGTAGGACTGAATAGAAAGCCTAGAAATAAACCCACACATTTAAGGCAGTCGATTTTTGACAAAGGTGCTAAGAATACACAATGACAAAAGAACAATCTGTTCAATAAATGGTGTTGGCAAAACTGAATGTGTACGTGCAGAAAAAATAAAGTTGGACCTTTATTTTACATTATACTGAAAAATCAACTCAAATTAGATTAAAGAATAAAATGCAATACCTGAAATTATAAAACTACTAGAAGAAAACATAGGGGAAATTTCCATGTCATTGATCTGGGCAATAATTTTTTGCATATGACTCCAAACCCACAGGTAACTAAAGGAAAAATAAATAAATGGAATTGCAACAAACTGAAAAGGTTTTGTACAACAAAGAAAACAGTTAACAAAGTGAAGAGATAACCCACAGATTGGGAGAAAATATTTGCACAATGTACTCTAATAAGGGGCTAATGTCCAAAATATATAAAGGAGTTGCACAATTAATTAGCAAGAAAACAAATAACTAAATTCAAAAATAGGCAAAGAACCTAAACGAACATTTCTGAAAAGATGACATATGAAGGACCACAGGTATGTGAGAAAAAAATGCTCAATCTCTAATCGTCAGAGAAATGCAAATTCAAAACACAATGAGAGGTTACCTCACACTTGGTAGAATGGTTACTGTCAAAAAGTCAGTAGATAAGAAGTGTTGGAAAAGAAGTGGAGAACAGGAAACTCAACTACATTGTTAGTGGAAAGGTACATTAGTACAGCCATTATGAAAAACAGTATAGAGATTCCTAAAAAAGCTAAAAATACAATTACCCTATGATCCAGCAGTTCTACATCTGGATATATATCCAAAGGAGTTGAAATGTATATATCAAAAGAGTTGAAATTGGTATGCCGAAGAGATATCTGAACTCCACATTCATTGCAACGTTAATCACAATAACCAAGATATGGAATCAACTTAAATGTCCATCAACAGATGAATGGATAAAGAAAATATGGTATATATACAGAAAGAAATACTATATAGCCTTTAAAAAGAAGGAACTTCTGTCATTCGTGACAACATAGAAAAACGTGGAGGACATTATGCTAAGTAAAAGAAGCCAGGCACAGAAGGAAAAATACTGGATGATCTCATTTATATTTGGAATCTAAAAAAGTTGAGCTCATGGAAGCAGCAAGGATAATGGTGGTTACCAGAGGCTGAAGGTACAGGGGGTGATGAAGAAAGGGGAGACATTGATCAGAGGGTACAAAGTTTTAGTTAGGCAGAAGGAATAAGTTTTAGTAATCTATTCCATAGCATAGTGACGATAACTAATAATAATATATTGTATATTTTGAAATTGCTAAAAAAGTAAATTTTAAATATTTTATCACAAAAAATAAGTAGGTGAGGTGATGGCTATGTTAATGACTTTGATTTAATCCTTCTACAATGTATGCATATATCAATATATCACATTTTACCCCATAAATGCGTACAATTATTATTTGTCAAGTAAAACTTTTAAAATAACAAAATAAAAAATAATAAAATGCGAATAGACTCAGAAGGCTATCAATAAGCCAAACTTTTGCTCACTGAACATCCAGAAGGAAAAAAAAAAAGATATCAGTGCACGGGTAGCTAAAACTCTGAGAGAAACATATTTTCCTGCTCAGACAAATCAGGAAAAAGGATTTCTGGAGCTGGGGAAAATATGGGAAATTTCAGAGAGGACAAAGTTGGAGAAGAGGATAGCTTAATTTTGTATATGAGTTGACACAAGTCCAGGGTTCACCTATTAATTACACAAGTATCGTACAAAGCCAAGATAGCGTAGCAAAGGATTTGGGAACTGAACTATGATTTGTACCACTATCTAAGTCCCACATTAATGACTGAGTGACTCATGAACAGAGTGGACCCTAAGCAGCATAACAAAGGTTTTGAAACTGAACCTATATGGAATGATAATCCAAAGAAAGCAAAAGACACAAAGAAATTTGGGGCATCATGGACAAGTTTATTATCTTAATGGTCATTTCATAAATACCATACATATGTCGAAACACATGTACCTTTAAAGATGTGCCCTTTAGAGTATATATCAATTATACCTCAATAAAGTTGAAAAAAAAAACGCTTTCAATTCACCAGCCACAAAATATTAGAAAATGAAAGTAGATAAATAAGACCATATTCTATAACACCATAAACTATTAAATACCTAAGAAAAAATCTAACAAGAGTTTTGTCAGACATTATTGCTAAAATTGATTTAGTTTTTCTGTGAAAAAGTAAAGGCAGGCCGGGCGTGGTGGCTCACACCTGTAATCCCAGCACTTTGGGAGGCCAAAGTGGGCAGATCACGAGGTCAGGAGATCAAGACCACCCTGGCTAACACAGTGAAACCCCGTCTCTACTAAAAAAAAATACAAAAAATTAGCCAGGTGTGGTGGTGGTGGTGGGCACCTGTAGTCCCAGCTATGCGGGAGGCTGAGGCAGGAGAATGGTGTGAACCCAGGAGGCGGACCTTGCAGTGAGCGGAGATGCGCCACTGCACTCCAGCCCAGGCAACAGAGCGAGACTCTGACTCAAAAAAAAAAAAAAAAAAGTAAAGGCAACCTAAATAAATGGACAGATAATTTTTGTTCATGGATTGGAAGATTCAGCATGGTTAAGGTGTTTGTTCTCTTCTAATACATATAGAATCTAGAAATATAGCTTCCATACAATTTCAATATAAAATCCAGTCTGTGTGTATGTATGCAAAATACAAGGTAATTTACACACACAAACAACTTAGAAAATATATGTATATTATATGTATGCAAATATATATATATATAATTAATAAATGGTAGCCAAAGGCTTAGCAGACATTATATAGAAGAGGACATCCAAATGACCAAAAAGTTATAGGTGCCATTAATCGTAAGAGAATTCAGATTTAAGCTACAATTATATACCAATGTATAATATGGCCCAAAATATGTGAAACTAAAAAAAAAAAAGATTGACAATAGAATTGTTGGCAAGGAAGCAGGCAATGTTACTGAAACAGCCATTGCTTACTGCACAGCAAGCAAATCATTGAGACAAGTGTTGCCAGAGAAGAAGGGTTTATTTGGGTGCTGCAGCTGAGGAGATGGGAAGTTAGTCTCAAATTCATCTCCTCAATTGACTAAAATAAGAGGTTTACGTAGCAGGAAAAAAAAATGTAACTGTGTGTGGGAAAATAGGAATTAGGGAGGAGTAAGGAAGAGGAGTTGGTCAACAGGAAGCAGGTGGTTGGTTAGGCAACTATGATGGGTTAGGTGTCTGGCTCTCATAGTCCAGATGTGGTGATCTGGTAAGTTTCAGTTCCTTGATACTTTCTGGGAGGTCTGATGGTTGGTTTCCTGGGAAGGAAACTCAGATTAGACAAATGTAGGTTTCTCAAGTTTTAAGACTGAGAGGGTCATTTTCTATGTTTATTTAAAAGAAACAATAAACATCAGTTCTGTTGGACAATTTGGCTGGTTTCTGCAACAGAGAGTCATATAAAACCACTGGTAAAATTATACATTTTTCCTAGCACTTTGGAAAACTGTTTGGGATTACCTTCTAGATCAAAATACATGCCTCCACTATGACTTAGAAATTTATTTTTTCAATATACATGTAAGGGAAATGATACATATCCACTGAAAGCGTACATGTACAAGAAAAATAAAAATGTTTAGAGAAGTTTTATTCATAATATTAAAAAATAGGTAATAACTAAAGTGGCCATCATGAGTAGAACAATAGAAGCAAATTGTTGTATATTCATATAATGGAATTCTACTGGTAATAAAAAGTATCACACATAGGCATGAGCAAAGACTTCATGATGAAGATGCCAGAAGCAATTGTGACAAAACCAAAAATTGACACAAAAAATTGATAAGCCTGATTAAACTAAAGAGCTTCTGCACAGCAAAAGAAACTATTATCAGAGTGAACAGATAACCTATGGAATGGGAGAATAGTTTTGCGATCTATCTATCTGACCATCGTCTAATGTCCAGCATCTACACGGAACTTAAACAAATTTACAGGAAAGAAAAAACTCCATTAAAAAGTGGGAAAAGGATATGAACTGACATTTCTTAAAAGAAGACATACATGCAGCCAATAAACATAAGAAAAAAAGCTCAACATCACTGATCATTAGAAGAATGCAAAGCAAAACCACAAGATATTATCTCACACCAGTCAGAATGGCTATTGTTAAAAAGTCAAAAAAACAACAGATGCTGGCGAAGTTGTGGAGAAAAAGAAATGCTTTTACACTGTTGGTGGGAATGTAAATTAGTTCAACCATTGTGGAAAACAGTGTAATGACTCCTCAAAGACCTAGAGGCAGAAATACCATTTGACCCAGAAATCCCATTACTGGGTATATACCCAAAGGAATGTAAATCATTCCATTATGAAGATACATGCACATGTAAGTTCACTGAAACACTATTCACAATAACAGACATATGGAATCAACCTAAATGCCCATCAGTGAGAGACTGGATAAAGAAAATGTGGTACATATATACCATGGAATACGATGCCGCCATAAAAAGAAACAAGATCGTGTCCTTCACAGGGACATGATGGAGCTGGAGGCCATTATCCTCAGCAAACTAACGCAGGAACAGAAAACAAAATACTGCATGGTCTCACTTATAAGTCGGAGCTGAATGATGAGAACACATGGACACATGGTGGGGAACAACATACCTTGGGGCCTGTCAGAGGGTGGGTGGGGAAGAGGGAGAGTATCAGCGAAAATGTCTAAGAGATTCTGGGCTTGATACCTAGGTGATGGGATGATCTGTGCTGCAAACCACCATGTCACACGTTTGCCTATGTAGCAACCGTGCACATCCTGCACATGTACCCCGACCTTAAAATAAAATTTTAAAAAGTATCACAGACTTTAGGCTGAGAGAAAGGATGCAGATGCAAACAATATGTACTGCATTATTTCATTTACGTGATGTCCACAGAGGCAAAAACAATTTACAAAGTTAGACATCAGAATAGTGGTTTTCTTAAGGCTAAAAGAATAATTATTAATAGACACAAGGCACGAAGGAGCCTTTGTTGGTTCTAGGAACAGTCTGTATCTCAAACTGGTTAATAACTGTATGGGTGTATGCATAAATAAAAAATTCATCAAGTACTTATGATTTGTGCACTTTATTTGTGTTATCTCTCAAGTTTAAAAAAATGAAGAAATTCATAAAAGGAGAAGAGTTGATAGTCCTGATGTGTATGAATTGACTTCTAAGCTATAATTAGAATAAAAAGCAGTTCCATAAATTTAAAAATGGCAGAAATGGTATAGTATTTAGGAGCATGTAGATGTAGCAGGATTTTATTGTGGAAGAATAAATTTACACTTATTTGTGTGTGTTTTCCATATGCCTCTATGCTTCCAATACATTGATGTTCACTCAGCTAGATAATTCCATGTTAATTTTCTAATTTCATAGTAAAAGATAGCAAAAAAGAAAAAGAAAAAAAGAAAAAGGTCTCTACTCAGAGAAATATCATGCCACAAACAAAAAGGATTTTTTTAAAGAAAATCTTGTATATAAAAGTGGTCTTCCCCTTCCCAAAGACTAGAAATAAATTCTCAGGAATGCAGGGAAGGGTCAGGGATGAAGTATTGAGAAAAAGAGAGAAATCAGAAAGGCCTCTGTTAAGTACGACTAATAAGAAGGGGCCAAGCTGGCCGGGCATGGTGGCTCATGCTTGTAATTCCAGCACTTTGGGAAGCCAAGGCGGGTGGATCACTTGAGATCAAGAGCCTGGCCAACATGATAAAACCCCATCTCTACTAAAAATACAAAAATTAGGTGGCCATGATGGCACATGCCTGTAATCCCACCTACTCAGGAGGCTGAGGCTTGAGAATCTCTTGAACCCGAGCTCGGAGGTTGCAGTGAGCTGAGAGCGTGCCACTGCACTCCAGCCTGTGTGGCAGAGCAAGCAAGCAAGCAGCCTGAGTGTCAAAAAAAAAAAAGAAGGAAGGGGCCAAGCCATGAAAAAAAAAGCTGCTCTGCCTTGGGCCACCACTACCCTCTACTCAAGCCAGCATCTTCTGCTATCAGTGCCCTGAAGTGGTGTGAGAGCTGAAGGGGCAGCAGGAGCCTCCAGAGAAGCACAGCTCAGGCTCTAGTTGAGTGAGAAAAACGTGCTCCGTCTTAGGGGAAGGCAGCTTCTGATGTCGACTTCCTTTTGACAACAGACACCACCATCGTATTTGAGACCATCTGAGTCACCACTCCCCATACAACTGTTCATAAGACCGCAAAAAGGCAAATGGATCTCTGGACATCTGATAGAGTGGTGATGTGAAATGGATCACCCTCACCTTTACCTATACTTTAGTGTGGTCAAATATAGAAAGAGAACTCTGGCTCTATCACAGAAAACCTCTGCAGCAAACGAAGTCTCAAGAGAGAAGGATGGGGAGATGGGACAGGTGGGACAGATTTTGATTATAAGTTCTTTAGTATTTATATTTTAATTTTAAGCATTATAAGTACCTCAGTTTTAAGGAGTGTATTTTAAAATTTAAAGTATATTGCTCTGGAAACAAACCAAAACTTTGCATATATGCGAGAAATATAGTGCATAAACGTGCCAAGTCAGTGTTCAAACATTTTGGCTGATATTTTCTAATTTACATCTTTCATCATATAACTTGGGTCCATCTTTCCTAGATCAACCTTCTGAGAACTATTCCAATTTGCAGTCCTATTGGATCTATATCTTGAGAAATAAATTAAAAAGCTTTTCCCTCCACAATGACTCTTTGCATATTTATAAACAAATTTGGTTTTGTTTGTTTTAATCATTTTGATTAAAATGTAGAACTAGAAACAAAATGACGGTATCAAAAATAGTTTATTAGTAGTTAAGTTTTTAGGAAGTCAAAAGTTATACATGGATTTTCAACTGCAGAGGAGGTCAGTGGCCCTAATGCCCACATTGTTCAAGGGTTGACTGTATGTGTGTATACCTATATCTTTTCCTAGTTAAGGAAATAACCATACATTTTTATTTTTCTCGTGAGCTTTATTTGTTCAATTTTTGTGAATGTTTCAGGTGCATTTGAAAAAAGATATATTTTCTATTATCAGTGTATAGTGATCAATATGTATTCAAAATATCTACTATACTATCTTATTTAGATCTTCCATAAATTATTTTTTTGTCCACACTTCCTGTCTTATATTGAGAGTGGTATGTTAAAATCACCCTGTATTAATATGTTATGTCTTTTTTTTTCTTGCATCTCTTGTAATTTGTATTTTATATATAATCAGTTTATTAATTACTACATAAATTCTTAACTATGTACTCTTCATTGCAGTACGTGGATTTTAACATTATACAACACCTTTCTTTGCCTCATTTAGTTCTGTTTTTATGTCTACTTCTTTGGTATCAGAATTGCAACCCCTTTCTTATTGCTAACATTCGTCCTGTAAATCTTTGTTCATTATTTTACTGTGGTATACTATTACCTCTCACAGTTCAACTCCTGTTTCATACCAACCTTATTTTTTTTTTTTTTTGGCATTTGTGTTCTTGTTTTTATGATTGTGTTAGAATGTCTAATTCAATTTGCAGTGTTTATTACACTTTTCATCTGCTTAGTGGTTGTTTCCTTTTCTGAGTGACTTTTCAAAAGAAAAATATTTTATTTACATTACCTGAAGTTTTAAAGAGGTTTCACATAAATGTGGTTTGTTTTTTCCTCTTCCTGTTTCATGGGCAAGGAACCTAGTTAGAGAGCTCCCTCTTCTGTCAATTCTGTCCTATTCAGCATAGCGTCCTCTATGGGTGGTGGTGATGATGGGATCGGGAAGGGCAAATGATAGTCGTGTCTTTTTTCTCTTTCCTTTCTGCAGGATTCTTAAGTCCCTCACATTACTTATTTGCTTTGATAGTCACATTTCTAAGAAGTGTCACCCCTTCTTTATTTTCCGCTTCTCTCCTAGAAACCATTGTTTTCCTTTCCAAGTTTTCCACTTCTGGTCTTGAGTTTCAAGCCTTTTCCCAGTACTATGAACTACCAAGCCCCAAATTGTGTTAAGTATTCTGGCATTGATTGTTGAAGTTTTATCTTGCAGGGTTTATTGTATCTGTGATTCATTTATGTCCTCTAGTCTTCTCTTCTGAGTATGTTAAAGACTAATCTCCCTACCCTCTACCGCAGGTGTTCAGTGGTAGGCAGGAGCAAGTGTTCCTTTGCAATATTTTTTCTCTATTTATAGGTAATTTGAAGGTTGTGGTACTCTATGTCTCCTAGAGATGTTGAAAAGGTAAGGCATTATGTGGTTTTATTTGCTTTTCTTATTAATTTTATGAGTTTGGGGGAGAGATGGGAGATATTTGGCATTAGGCAACCATCTCTGTAATGTGAGAAACTGAGGATTTAGCTACTGTTATTTGTTAAAGTGCCCTTTCTCTTAAATCCTTACTCTGAAATCTATTTCATACTTCAAACCTGTCAAAGGTTGTATGGAAGACTTATTATAAGCTCTCAATAAATAAGAATTCCAAAATGTTAACCTCAGGTGACTGTCTTCTTAATGTACATGCTTACTTTCTTGTAGCCTGTCTGTGTTTAACAAACAGCTGTCACCTACATTGGCTGAAAAAATGCAAGTCTAACCATTTTAATGTTGGAGCAATTAAAACCATGTATGAAAAAATATTACATTGGACTTTACAATATATGTGCATCATAGCTAGAAACACTTCTAAGAATATATTTAAGAAAACCTCAGTTGGCGAGTAGAAAATATCAGAAAGCCTACTTAGTACTATATGGGATTGTGTTATCATAGCTCCTACAGGATGTTTGATGGCATTGTGTACAGTGGTATTTGTTCTCTCCATCATGAGATAACTCCAGCCACAATTTTTTCCATTTACGCATGGTAATGTTTTGTCCATTTAAGATGCAATTAAATTTCATTGTGTTGTATTCCAATTTAGAAATACAGCAAATGTTTTTATATATACATTAAATTTAAAATATATACATATACATACACACAAATTATAAATATGTATCTTATTTTTATATATTTAAATTATAAAATAAATGGTGGAGTAAAATTAGCAAGATGACAGAATGGGAAGCCCTGGTCTCTTTTCTCTCTACGAACACACCAATTCAACTAAAAATTCATAGACAAATTTTCTTTGTGGGAAATTAAGAAACTAGTTGAGATGCTCCAATGCTGTTGGTGAAACTACTCATGTTGAAGCGTTAGGGAAATCTAAGGCACACTCCTTCCCTAATTCGTACCCCCAGCACAGTGCCAAAAGACCAGGGAGAAACTCCCCTGCTCCCAGCTTTGCTCTTGGTTAATAAATGATGGATGGCATGTCCAATTCCCCAATTTTTCCAGGGGCTACTCCTAAGACTGGCTTCTCTCTAGCCTGTCTCAGTGTACTGATAGAACCAAGCATAGCCTGGCTGCCCAGGACCAGCAAGAACATAGGTGGTGGGGTGAGCTGGCAGTTTCATCCATTCCTTGGATCAAGATGGAGTGAGTGGACTGAAACCTTCAGCTCTCAGCTTCTCCTTGGGGGAAAAAGTTGAACTAAACATCTGATAATCCATATTTTCTGGAGATTGCCGAGGAGCTAGCTTTATTCCTATTTATCTCAGAGCACTGAGAGGACCTGGGATATTCTAGATGCCTGGGATCTACTAAGAAAAAAAGAAAGCCAGTTGGACTAGCATGAAGGTTGAAGAAGACTGCAAAAATCCTTTGCCAAATAATAACTAAAAGACAACAAAAAATGCCTTGACTGATATTATAAAAAATAGACTTTAAGTCAAAAATTGTCACAAGAAAAAAAGAAGGACATTACATATGATAAAGGAGTCAATTCACATTGGAGGATATAACAATTTTAAACATATATGCACCGAACATCAGAGTATCTAAATGTATAAAGCAAACATTGACTGAACTTAAGGGAGAAATAGATAGCAATACAGTAACAGTAAGAGATTTCAGTGCTCACTTTTAATAATGGATAGAACAACCAAACATAAAGGCAACAAAGACCCAGATGACCTGATCAACACTGCAAGTCAAGTCACCTACAGACACATGCAGAACATTCCATCCAACAGCAGCAGAGTATACATTCTTCTCAAGTGTGCATGGATCATTCTCCAGGATAGATCATATGTTAGGTCATAAAAGAAGCTTAAGAAAATTAAGAAAATTGAAGTCATATCAAGTATCATTTACAGCATCAAGGGAATGAAACTAGAAATCAGTTGCAAAAGGAAAACTAATAAATATGTGATAATTTAACAATACATTTTTGAACAACAAATCTGCAAAGAATAAATCAAAAGAGAAATTTAAAAACACATTAGAATAAATGAAAACAAAAATAAAATATAACAAAACTTATGAGATGTAGTAAAAGCAGGGCTAAAAGAAAAGTTTATAGTGATGAATGTCTACATTAAGAAAAAAGAAAGATCTCAAACAACTCACTTTATACCTTGATATGGTTTGGCTGTGTCCCCACCCAAATCTCATCTTGAATTGTAGCTCCCATAATTCCCCCATGTTGTTGAGGGACCCAGTGGGAGATAATTGAATTATGGGGGTGGTTTCCCGCATACTGTTCTCATGGTAGTGAATAAGTCTTATGAAATCTGATGGTTTTATAAGGGGAAACCACCTTTGGCTTGGCTTTCATTCTCTCTTGTCTGCCGCCATGTGAGACATGTCTTTCACCTTCTGCCATGATAGTGAGGCCTCCCCAGCCACGTGGAACTGTGAGTCCATTAAACCTCTTTTTCTTTATAAATTACCCAGTCTCTCAGGTAAGTCTTTATCAACAGTGTGAAAATGGACTAATACATATCCCAAGCAACTAGAAAAGTAAAAAAGAACAAATAAAGTTCAAATTTAGAAGAATAAAGAAAATAATAAAGATTAGTTCAGAAATAAAATAGTGAATGGAAAGGAAATATAAAAAGTAAACAAAACTAAGAGTTAGTTTTTGGAAAAAATAAATAACTTGAGAAACCTTTAGCTAGACTAAGAAAAAGAAGAGAGGCCTTAAATAAATGAAATCAGAACTAAGACATTGCAACTGATGCCACAGAAATATAAAAGATGGTAAGAGACAACTAAGAACAATTATAGGCCAACAAATTGGATAACCTAGAAGAAATGAAAAAATTCACAAAAACAGGGATCTACCAAGACTGAATTATGAAGAAATAGAAAATATGAGCGTAACTATAACTAGAATGTAGATTGAATCAGTAATCAAGAAACTTATAAAAAAAAATTCCCAGGACAAGATGACTTTTCTGGTGAAGTCACCAAATATTTAAGGAGAAATTAATGCCCATCTTTCCCAAGCTATTATATGAAAATTTAAAAAGAATAAATACTTTCAAACTAATTTTATGTGGCCAGCATTACCGTTACACCAAAGCTTGTCAAAGAGACCACAAGAAAACTATAAGCCAATATGTCTAGTAAATGTAGATGCAAAAATCCTCAAAAAAATAGTAGCAAAATGAATTCAACAGTACACTAAAAGGAGTATATGCCATAAGCAAATGGAATTTATCCCTGGGATGCAAGGATATCCTAACATACAAAATCAATTGATGTAATATACCACATTAATAGAATGAAGGATAAATGTCACCTGAGCATCTCAATAGATTCAGAAAAAAAGTTTTCACAAAATTTAACACCCATTTTATGATGATAACTCCTGCCAACCTAGAATTTGAGAAAAATATTTCAACATTTTGAAGGCCCTATATGTAAAGTGCACAGCTAATATCATGCTATGGAAAAAGCTGAACTTTTCCTCTGACATCAGAAACATGGCAAGGATGTTTGCATTTGCCATTTCTATTTAACCCTTGTCCTACTTAAAGCTCTTAGGCAAGAAAAGGAAATTAACAGCACACAGATTGTAAAAGAAGAAGTACAATGGTCCCTGTTTGCCTATGGCATGCTCTAAAGAATCCACAAAAAAGCCTCCTAAAACCAAGTAAAGTTGCAGGGTACAAAATCAACATGCAAAAATCCTCCTATATTCATTTATTAAAAGACTTCATATAGTTAAAATGTTTGTATTTCACAATGTGATCTACAGATTTAGTGCAATTCCTATCAAGACCTCAATGGCATTTTAGAATTAGGAAAACAATGATACTAAAATATACATGGAAACACAAAAAACTCTGAATAAACCAAACAAATCTTGAGCAAGAAACAAAAGGCCAGAGGCCTCAAATTTCCTGATATCAAAATATATTACAAAGCTACAATAATTGAAACAATATGGCACTGGCATATAGATGAACATATAGACCAATTAAACAGATTGGAGAACTTGGAAATAAACTTTGCAAATATGGTTAAATGGTCTTTGGGTGGCCAGACTATTTAAGGGGAAATGACAGTTTCTTCAACAAGTAGTGATGGGAAAAATGAATATCCATATTGCAAAGAAATTGCTTATCTTACACCATATGCAAAAATAAATTCCAAATGGATTAAAAGCCTAAAAGTAAGTACTGAAAATGTAAAGCCCTTCAAAGAAAACATAGAGGAAAACCTTTTGACATTGGTTTTGGCAATGATATCATCAATCTGACACCAAAAGCACAGGCAACAAAAGCAAGAATAGACAAGTAGGACTATAGGAAACAAACAGCTTGTTCACATCAAAGGCGTGAAAGGAAAATATCTTGGGTCCCCAAAATCACTAAGCAAAAGGGAAAATTCAAGCTGGGAGCTGCTTAGGGCAAAACTGCCTCTCATTCTATTCAAAGTCATGTCTTTGCTCACTGAGATAAATACGTATCTGATTGCCTCCTTTGGAAAGGCTAATCAGAAACAAAAAGATGCAACCATTTGTCTCTTACCCGTGACCTGTGAGCCCCCCATTCTATTCAAAGTCATCTCTTTGCTCACTGAGATAAATGCGTATCTGATTGCCTCCTTTGGAAAGGCTAATCAGAAACAAAAAGATGCAACCATTTGTCTCTTAATCTGTGACCTGGAAGCCCCCTCCTTGCTTCCAGTTGTTTCACTTTTGCTTTGAATTGTCCCACCTTTCTAGACCAAACCAATGTTCATTTTACATATGTTGATTGATGTCTCATGTCTCCCTAAAATGTATAAAACTAAATTGTGCCCTGACCACCTTGGGCACATGTCAGCAGGACCTCCTGAGGCGAGGCTGTGTCATGGCATACGTTCTCAACCTTTGCAAAATAAACTTTCTAAATTAACTGAGACCTGTCTCAAATTTTCAGAGTTCACAAAGGAAACAACCAATGGAATGAAAGGATGATCTACAGAATGGGAGAAAATAATTGCAAATCATATATCAGAAAAGGAGTCAATATCCAAAACATATAAAGAACTCTAACAACTCAATATAAAAAAAACACAAGTAACCCAATTAAAAAATGTATCAAAGACTTGAATGGTCATTTCTCCATAAAAAACATACAAAGAGTCAACGGGTATATGAAATGATGCTCAATATCACTAGTCATTGGGGAAATGCAAATTATAACCGCCAAATATCATCTTTCACTTATAAGGATGGCTATTATCAAACGAACAAAAGACAAGTGTTGGGAAGTATGTAGGGTAATTAGACCCCTTGAACACTTTGGTGGGAATGAAAAATTGTGCTGCTTCTGCGGAAAACAGGATGGTGATTTCTCAGAAAATTAAAAATAGAACTACCATATGATCCACCAATCCCCCTTCTGGGTAATTATGCAAAAGAATTGAAATAAGAATCTCAAAGAAATATTAGTATACTACTGTCCATTGCTATACTAGTCACAGTAGCCAACATGTACATACACGTACAATAGAATATTATCTAGCCTTAAAAATGAAATCCTGCAATATGTAACAATGTGGATGAAACTTGAGGACATTATGCTAAATGAAATAAACAAGTCACAGGATAAATACTATATGATTCCACGTATGTGAAATATCTAAAGTGGTCAAGCTTATAAAATCAGAGAATAGAATGGTGGTTGCCAGGAATGGAGAGAGGAAAAAATGGGACGTCTTTAATCAAAGGGCATAAAGTCTCAATTACGCAAGATGAATAAATTATACAGATCTACTATACAACATTGTACCTATTCTTAATAATACTGTACTGTAGACTTGAAAATTTGTTAAGAGGGTAGATCTTATGTTGTATTTACCTCAATAAAATAAAATTTTAAAAAATTAGCAAAGCATCTGCAAAGATACGTAAAAAAGATAACATGAATAACTGAGGTTTATAACTGGAAAATAAAAGCTATCTGATTTCAATCAAGGCAGAATAAAACATTTAATAAAAGCATAAGTCATATGTATTCGTTATAAAAATTCTCATCAGACTAGGAATAGGAGGGAACTTTCTCAACCAGTAGACATCATTTATGAAAATCCTACAGCGAAAATTAAGCATAAAGGTAAAAAAGTGAATATTCATTCTCTAAGATCAATAGCAAAACAAGGGTGTTTACTCATCACTTGTATTCAACTTTGTGTTGAATGTTCTGGCCACTGTGACAAGGTGATAAAAAGAATTAAAGGCACATAGTTTTCAAAAGAAAGAGGTAAAACTGTCTTTATTCATCTATGCAGATAACCCAATGAAATCTACAGAAATGCTGCTAGGATAAGTGAATTTAGGCAGGTTGAACAATAAAAGATACACTTAGAATCAACTGTGTAAATGAATATATATATATATATATATATATATATACTTACAATTTTAAAAATAAAAAATTTGAAATTAGAAAATAAAATGTATAATAGCATTAAAAACAATAGACTACTTTGGGGAAATCTCATAAAAACATGAAAGGCCTGAATATTAAAAACTACAAAACATTACTGAGTATAACGTAAGTATATGGAGACGATGAACTAGGTAAAGAAATGTGGTACATATACACCATGCAGACATATAATCCTGCATGGTACAATACTATGCAGACATAAAAAAGAACAAAATAATGTCCTTTGCAGCAACATGGCTAGAACTAGAGGCCATTATCCTAAGCAAATCAGTGGAAGAACAGAAAACCAAAAACCACATGTTCTCCCTTATAAGTGGGAGCTAAACATGGAGTACACAGGCACACAAAAAAGGAAACAATAGACACTGGGGCCTACATGGGGTGGAGAGGGAGAAGAATGAGGATTGAAAAACTGCCTGTCAGGTACTATGCTGATTACCAGGATGACAAAATTATCTGTACACCAAACCACTGCAACACGCAATGTACTCATATAAGAAGCCTACATATATACCCTGAACCTAAAACAAAAGCCAGAAGGAAAAAATTAAGCATATTAAGGTACAAGAAACATACTTTATTCAAGGATCAGAAGACTCTCAGAAATAAAAAGGAATCGGCTGGACGTGGTGGCTCACGCCTGTAATTCCAGCACTTTGGGAGGCCAAGGCAGGTGGAGCAGTTCAGGTCAGGAGTTCGAGACAAGACTGGTCAACATGGTGAAACCCCGTCTCTACTAAAAATACAAAAATTAGCTGGGCGTGGTGGTGGGCATCTGTAATCTGGGCTACTGGGGAGGCTGAGGCACAAGAATAGCTTGAACCCAGGTGGTGGAGGTTGCAGTGAGCTGAGATCGCACCACTGCACTCTAATCTGGGTGATAGAGCAATACTCAGCCTCAAAAAAAGAAAAAAAAAAGGAAAGAAATAAGAAAAGGGAATTAACTATTGATACATGTTATCAACATAGATGAGTATAAAAACTATTATGCTGAATGAAAAATCCAGACAACAGATGTACATATTATATGATTCTATCTATGTAAAACATAGAAAGGCAAATCTATAGTAACAGAATACAGTACAATACTCATCTGTGAGGGGAGGAGCAAGAGGAAGGTATTTTATACATAGGGAAAAGGGTACTTTTGAGGTTAGTAGGTGTTTTATATACTGCTGAGGTGATGGTTTCACAGACGCATAGATACGGAAATACATCAAATGTCATACTTTAAGCATACTTTATATGCTTAAAGTATCTCAATTATACTGCAACAGTGCTGTTAAAAATAAATAATGGCTAAAAGCTTAAACAAGCACTACATAGAAGGGGATATAAAAATGAAAAAAATCATGAGGGGTAAGCATCATTATTCATTTGGAAAACGGAAATTAAATGTACAATTGTATGCAAATGCATAGTATCCAGAAGGTCCTTAGACTAAAATAATTCATAATACTATGCGTTTTCAAGAATACAGAGTAACACTCACATAAACTGTCAGCGAAATTATAAATAAACTTTATAAATAAATTATTACTAGTTTTTAAAGCATGAACTAAAGGGCCTAAATATATGACAGCTTATGACTTAGAAATTCAACTCCTAGTTGTACACTCAAAAGATATGAAGCCACATGTCCCACAAGAGATATATTAAAATGTTTATAGCAATTTTACTCATAATAGTGAAAAGTGGAAATGACTCAAATGTTGAACAATATTAGAATAAATAAACAAATTGTGATACATTCTTAAGAATTCTACATGACAATAAAAGTAAGGAGCTACTGCTGCATGAATATATGGATGTATCTCACAGACGTAATGCTTAGCAACAGAAGCTACAAGGATCCTATATGCTAAGCTTCCATTTATATGAAATTCAAGAACAGGCTAAACAAACCTATATTTTCAGAAATCAGAGTAGTAGTTTTCTTGGAACAGGGGAGACGGTATCAATTAGCAAACAGCAAGAGAGTCTTGGTGGTGGTAGATATTCTCCATTGCAATCTGGTAGTAATCTTGTAAGTGTAGATATAGCTTAAAGGTTTACATGTAAATTTAAGATAGGTATTCTTTATTGTGTTTTTGCTCAATTAAAAATATACGAAGAGGGAAACTGTAATCAATGAAGTATTTAGTGTAAATGAGAAAATTAGTGGAGAAAAATTTCATGACGGCAGTTTGTGGAGCAGGTCTAGTAAGGTGCCAGTCCAAACAACAGCAGGTGGGTAAGGGCTCTTGGAAGGATATTTCCAATGAGAATAAAGTGACACTCATGGGTTATATAACATAATTGAGAACTAAAAAAAACAAAAAACTTTAATCTGGCAGAAGAGTTGTTTTTTATTGCATAAGGGTTATAGCAATAGAACCTCAAAGAAGGAACTATAATCCTAGCTTACTATTGGGCTCTAAAATGTCCTCTGTTTGGCCAGACGCAATGGCTCATGCCTGTAATCCCAGCACTTCAGGAGGCCGAGGCAGGTGGATCACTTGAGGCCAGGAGTTGGAGACCAGCCTGGCCAACATGGCAAAACCTCATGTCTACTGAAAATATAAAAATTAGCCAGGCATGGTGGTAGGTGCCTGTAATCCCAGCTACTGGGGAGGCTGAGGCATGAGAATCACTTGAATCAGCAAGGCAGAGGTTGCAGTGAGCTGAGATTGTGCCACTGCACTCCAGCCTGGGTGACAGAATGAGACTCCATCTCAATAAATAAATAAATGTTCTCTATTTATGAGGTCATGATGATGAAACATATTGTATTATCTAACTACTATAAAGAACAAATTATCCTCAAACTTGTAAGCTTGAAACAACAAAATATTTCACTTCACAGTTTCTGAGGTCAGGAATCAAGAGCAGTTGTGCTAGGTGGTTCTAGCTCAGGATGCCTCATGAGATTACAGTTGAAATGTAGGTTGGGTTGTATTTTCTAAGGCTTGACACTGGCTGACGTGTTGAACCAAGGAGGCTCGTGCACAAGGCTGTCTAGAAGATGGCTGCAGTTCCTTGCTAGCTGTTTATAGGAGGCCTCAGTTCTTTGCCACATGGAACGCTTCAAAGAGTTGCTCATGACAAGGTAGCTGGCTTCCACCAAATCAGATGATATGAGAAAGGGCAATGCCAAAGACATACTGTCTTTTATAATCTGGCCTCAAAAGTGACATGCTATAACTTCTGCCTTATTCTCTTGGTCACACTGATCAACCCTTATACAATGTAATTGATTATATCAAAAGTGTTAAATTCCAAGAAACAGAGATCATTGGGAGCATATAGGAAGCTGTTTACAGGAGTCTAATCTTCAGCCCCAAATGATTTCTGTCCCTCCCACATACAAAATCCACACCAACTGCCAAATCTCATCCCGTTACAATGTCAGCTCAAAGTCCAGAAATTTGTCACATCCAGGTATGAGTGAGACTCATCAGGTGAAGTTCCTTAAGTTTAGCTTCTTGAGTATCATTTTTCTCCATCTGAAGGCTTGTGAAATTAACAATACTAGAGATTTCCTTCCCTTATACACTCAACATTTGAAGAACAAACTCTATAGACATCCTTGTTCAAAAGAAGGAGGGGCATGAGAATTACAAAGGAGTCACTGATGCATAATAATTTAACATCTAGCATAGCAAACGTTGGGACTCATTTGATTAGGACTCAGTCCTATTTCTGCTATAAAACGACTCTTCATAACTCTTGGATCCACCTTACAGGCTCTTAGTTCTGTCCTTTGAACCATTCTTACTTTTGAATAAAAGGTAGCACTTCATTGTCATTTTTCTACTGACATAGTCATCTCAAAAGTGTTTTGAGGTTTTCTATGAACTCTATTTGTAAAAACCACACACATAAATCTCTTAATCTTCTCTCTACCTGGAGCTTCTGCTGAGATACCTGAGGGACAATGCCCTAGGGCTTCCTAGAAGCCCTATTATTTGACCTTTATAGATCCTTCGTCTGACTGAATTGAGGCACTACTTGTGTTCTTTCTATGATATTTACAGGAAATTTTAGTCACACCCACACCTTCTTCTTTAGAATCATGCTTTCCTAAGAGCACTCTAGATTGGATCTTTGCTCAGATTCTATTACTCAATTTTAGCATTTTTGACATGCTAACATTTGAGAATCCAGGAATCTCAAAACTGTCAAGTTCTGTCTTCTTTTGCTTAACAGCCCTTCCATTAGGTTAAGTGTCTTCTATAGCATTGTAATATAAGTAGTAGGAAGAAATCAGACAGTATCTTCAACATTCTGGCTGGAAGTAATTTTAGAGCATTCTCTGAATTCATTAAGTACATTTTCTACCTTCTACAATGCTACAGACAAAAGTGTTGCTAAACTTTCTGGTATTAAATAGAAAGATTTTTACTTTCTCCAGTTTCTAATATGTTTTCACCTCCCTACTATAAACCCGTACTAGAAGGTTTCAGTCTTTCCTGTCCTTTTAGCTTCCATCCATTGCCTGTTTTCAAGCACTCCAAAATTTTAGTGGTTTTGGTTTTTTTTCCTTCATAACAGTAACTTCATTCTTGGTACCAAAATATGTATTGATTATCTATTGCTATGTGACACGTTAATATTTAGTGACTTGAAAGAATAAACAGTTATGGCTGGGCGCGGTGGCTCACGCCTGTAATCCCAGCACTTTGGGAGGCCGAGGCAGGCAGATCACCTGAGGTCAGGAGTTCGAGACCAGCCTGACCAACATGGTAAAACCCCGTCTCTACTAAAAATACAAAAAAATTAGCCAGGAGTGGTGGCACACGCCTGTAATCCCAGCTGCTCAGGAGGCTGACGCAGGAGAATTGCTTGAATCCAGGAGGCGGAAGTTGCAATGAGCCGAGATGGCATCACTGCACTCCAGCCCAGGTGACAGAGTGAGACTCTGTCTCAAAAAAAAAAAAAGAATAAACACTTTACTATTTCACACAGTTTCTGTGAGTGAGGAATCCTTGAACAGCATAGCAGGATGGGCCTAGCTCAGGGTGTCTCATGAGGTTGCCGTCAAGATATTGGCTGGGGGCTGTAATCATCTGAAGGCTTGACTAAGACTGGAGCCTATACAAGCAAAGAAGGCTCATAACATGGCTATTGGAAATAGACTTCAGTTCCTTGCTGGCTGTGCGTAAGAGTCTTCAGTTCCTTGCCACGTGGTCCTTTCAACAGGGCTGCTCATGACGTTGTAACTGGTTTTCCCCAGATCAAGTGATCTGGGAGAGAGGAAAAAGGAAAACGTCATACTATCTTTGATGACCTATTCTCAGAAATGAAATATCATCATTTCCACTTTATTTCATTGGTCACACAGAGCAACCTTGATACAATGTGGAAGGAAATTCCACAAAGGCATGTATAGCACAAGGCGGGAATCATTGGTGAACATCTTGCAACTTGTCTATAACACATAATTTGTAGATTGTCACCCTTTAAAATGAACACAGATTGATAGTAAGAGACATAACTGTTTTCATATAGCAAAATTTGTAAGTGCATTTACAACTGGTAAGAAGTGACCTGGAAAAGAATAAAGCAGACAGTAGAATTAATGGCCTTATATTCTCATCTTACATACTTGGGCACATGTTGGCAAACTAATGCCTGTGGACCAAATCTGTCTCACCATATGTTTTGTCAATAAAATTCTTTTGTAACACAGTCAAACAATTCATTTTTGTATTATTTATGTCTTCTTTAGCACCACCATGGCAAGGTTGAGAAGTTTCAACAGAGACTGGTCCACAAAGTTGAAAATATATGCTATATAGTTTTTTGAAAAAAGTTTTTCAACCCCTGCGTTAGGATATAAAGAGAAAAGTTTCAGAAAGTCCGAAATTATAGAACTAACATTTCCAGGTGTAGATAACTGAAATGAATTATAAGGTTCTAATGAGCATGAGCATACTTATGAAAAGCTCTTTTTTTTTTTTTTTTAACGGAGTCTCGCTCTCTCCCCAGGCTGGAGTGCAGTGGCGTGATCTCGGCTCACTGCAAGCTCCGCCTCCCAGGTTCTCGCCATTCTCCTGCCTCAGCCTCCCGAGTAGCTGGGACTACAGGCACCCACCACCACGCCTGGCTAATTTTTTTGTACTTTTAGTACAGACGGGGTTTCACCGTGTTAGCCAGGATGGTCTCAATCTCCTGACCTCGTGATCCACCCGCCTCGGCCTCCCAAAGTGCTGGGATTACAGGCTTGAGCCACCGCGCCCGGCCATGAAAAGCTTTTAATAAGTGAAAGGAATATGATGCGGTATGAGAAAGAGAATTCAAATAAGCAGTGTGGGACCAAGGGATATTTGTGCAAAGACACCATTCGTCTCTGGATGAAACCTGATATTTGTGTGATGAAACTTGGTTTCAGGAGAGCTGAAACTGAAATTTCTTGCAGTCTTTTATCTGTGTCTGGTCACACAGCAGAGACAAGATCTGTAATTATCTCATATGGAAGCTATCAATAAACAAATTGACCCTGGATTCCACTGAGGGATTTTGAACTTTAAAGAACTCACTATAAACCATAAGTTAGCTAGTTAGTTAGCCTACTGCCCACATCACGGCCAAGAGTCAAAAACAGACACCTAGGCATCTCTGGAAATAAGCGAAGAGCTGTCCCAGTTCAGCTGTAAAATAACTCACTTTCTTATGCATGCAATATGAGAATACAGATGTCACTAACTGATATGGCTTGGCTATGTCCCCACCCAAATCTCATCTTGAATTGTAGTGCCCATAATCCTCACGTATCATGGGAGGGAACTGGTAGGAGGTGATTTAATCTTGGGGGTGGTTACCTCTTTGCTGTTCTCATGATTGTGAGTGAGTTCTCACTAGATCTGATGATTTAATAAGAGGCTTTTTTTCCTTTTGCTCAGCACTTCTCCTTTCTGCTGCCATGTGAAGAAGGATGTGTTTGCTTTCCTTTCTGGCATTACTGTAAGTTTCCTGAGGCTTCTCCAGCCCTGCAGAACTGTGAGTCAATTAAATGTCTTTATTTTATAAATTTCCCAGTCTTGGGTATATCTTTATTAGCAGCATAAGAATGGACTAATACACTAATGTTGTGGGTGAGCAACGGCTATCTGGGCTGGTGGCATTGAGGTAAAAGAATTTACCAAGACAGCTGTGGGTAAAGAAAGGCAGATTTATTAAAGAAAAGTAGGAAAATATGTTTCCAGGGAGGCAACAGGCAGCATCAGCAGAAGAAAAGCTGACTGCAAAGAAACAAAGGCTTGCTGAGGATTTTATGGAACAGTGTTTATGCTGTATGCTGCAGAGGGCTTTGTCCAGTACTGATAATGCCAAGGTAGCAGTGAGCTAACTTGCAGGTGTCTGGTAATAGTTTAGCACATGGCCCATATCCTGGACCATGAAGAAAGGCAGACTCATAGCTTATCTGCTTTCTCTTTCTGCTTTTCCCTGCTCCCACCAGCCTAACTCCTTTTCCCTAATTAGGACTTCACAACTAATGGAGAAACCAATAATTAATGTATTGAGAAAAACAGAAAATAATTACTTGTCCTCACATGCACACGTATGTTTATTGCAGCACTATTTACCATAGAAAAGACTTGGAACCAACCCAAATGCCCATCAGTGATATACTGGATAAAGAAAATATGGCACATATACACCATGGAATACTATGCAGCCATAAAAAAGAATGAGTTCATGTCCTTTGCAGGGACATGGATGAAGCTGGAAACCATCATTCTCAGCAAACTAACACAGGAACAGAAAACCAAACACCGCATGTTCTCACTAATAAGTGGGAGTTGAACAATGAGAACACATGGACACAGGGTGGCGAACGTCACACACCAAGGCCTGTCGGGGGGTTGGGGGCAAGGGGAGGAAGAGCATTAGGACAAATACCTAATGCATGTGGGACTTAAAACCTAGATGATGGGTCGATAGGTGCAGCAAACCACCATGGCACATGTATACCTGTGTAACAAACCTGCACATTCTGCACGTGTATCCCAGAACTTAAAGTAAAATAAAATAAAATAAAACAACAAAAAAAATAACTTGTCCTAACATATGCGAATTAAGGAGCCAAAAGGCAGTGTTTACATTATATAAACTGGCCGGGCACAGTGGCTTATGCCTGTAATTCCAGCACTTTAGGAGGCCAAGGCGAGCAGAACCCTTGACTCCAGGAGTTCGAGACCAGCCTGGGCAACAATGCGAAACCCCATTTCTACAAATGATACAAAAAATTAGCTGAGAATGATGGTTCGCACCCGAGTCCCAAGTACTCAGAAGGCTGAGGTGGGAGGATCACTTGAGCCTGGGAAGTTGAAGCTGCAGTGAACCGTGATTGCATCATTGCACTATAGCCTGGGCAATGGGAATGCAACCGTGTCTCAAAAAAATAATAATAAAAATAAAACATAAAATAAGTGGCATAAACTATGAAGTAGCAGTTGTAACATATTTTTAGGATTATGTGGGTACAGTAGGCATAACTCTAAAGTGGTTTCTAATTAGTACACCAGTGGCCTAGTGTACACCTGCATAATCCCTTCCCCTTTAGTTTGAGTAGGATTTGGGATTATGATGGGATGTTACTCCGTGGTTAGAGTATATTAAATAACAAAGGTGAGGCAGTTTTTCAGATTTAATTAAGGTTCCAAATCCTTCCATCTTTTTTTTTTTCTTTTTTGGAGAGGAGTCTGGCTCTGTCGCCCAGGCTGGAGTGCAGTGGTGCAATCTTGACTCACTGCAAACTCCGCCTCCTAGGTTCAAGCGATTCTCTCGCCTCAGCCTCGCGAGTAGCTGGGATTACAGGCGTGCACTACCACACCCAGCTAATTTTTGTATTTTTAGTAGAGACAGGGTTTTACCATGTTGGCCAGGTTGGTCTCAAACTCCTGACCTCAAGTGATCCACCCGCCTTGGCCTCCCAAAGTGCTGGGATTACAGGCATAAACCACCGCACGCAGTCCAAATCCTTCCATTCTAAGTCAATCAAAATGAATTTTTTCATCACAAAAATGATGAAAATAGATCAGCTTTGATTCATAACAGAGAAAACCACTCTAAGTGTTAAAATCAAAACAGAAGATAATGCCTAATGAAAGGAGGTCAGGGATATAGGATAGTTGGCGCAAAAAAATATTGATAATCATTACATGCTTGCCTGTATTATTTTAAATTTTTAATTAAAAAAATGTTGTTTTGTAATCACATGGACAACAAAACCAAAACATTACAAATCTCCAGAAAGTGCAATGCATAAGCTCTCCTAGTTCAAATTAAACATTTGAAAGATATTATTTTTCATCCTATATCTTTTGTCAGTTAACTGAAGTGCATTTTTCCTAAATCAATCTTCATACAAGAATGTGAAGAGGGCCAGGGATGGTGATTCACACCTATAATCCGAGCACTTTGGGAATCCAAGGTGGGAGAATCCCTCGAGGCCAGGAGTTCAAGATCAGCCTGGGCAACATAGCAAGACCTTGTCTTGACAAAAAATTAAAAATTAAAAATTAGCCGGGCATAGTGACATGGTGCCTGTAGTCCCAGCCACTTGGGAGGCTGAGTCAGGAGGATCACTTGAGCTTGCAATGAGCTATGATCTTGCCACTATACTGCAGCCTGGCCAGTGTGAGTTAAATTTTATTTTGTAAATTTTATTTGATGTGAATTAAATTTTATTTAAATTTCTGCTGAGAATTAGCAAGAATGTAAATAAACTTACATAAATGTGCAATAAAACTACATTGAATTTAACATTAAATATATACATTAAATGAAAATACAAAATTCTTTATATTAATTTTATAATTCTCAAATGTAGATGTACAATTTTCATCAATTTTAAAACACATTGTTTCACATACATGACAATTGTATATGACACTGTTTGAAAACATTTTATAGACTCCAGAAGTAGACAATTAGTAATAATATAACAGGCAACTGTATCATTGTTAGTAATGTTGGGTCTTTACTCTCCACCTTCTCTGCCCCAAGAAACATTTAAATGAGCTGTTGCTTACAGATATAACGATTTTTATCTTCACAGGATTCATCTAAAGCATTTCCATTTGGATTATACGCTATGCAGTTCTTTGGATTAAAAGTTTCAAACAATGGAAATCTGTAATGAAGAAGAAAATGTTAACATACACAAAAAGGAAGTAAGAATGTTCAAGGAATTTTTCAATTAAATGATATAAATTTTAAAAGCATTTGAGTGAGATACTAACATATTGAGTCCTTTTTTTTTTTCAGTAAACACAATTTTCATGATTCTCTAGTGTAATGCTACAAAATACCCAGTTATTTTCTCACTAATCAATAGCATTGAGGCCAGGGATTTTTTTCATTGCTGTTTTTCTGTTGTCATTAATGGTTTAAATATGTGACATGCTTTTCTTCTATTTTATTTAAGATGTATTATCTGATCTAGTCTAGGAAAACAAACCAGAGCATAAAATTTGTCTCTGTGTGATGGTGCAAATCTCATGTTTATAAATGAAAATGAGATTCAAAAAGTACACACATACAGAAAATGAGTCTACAGTATATAAAACATAAGAGCATGCTGAGAATATTGGGGTCTACCAGAATAAATAAAATAATAAATATACTATTTTTTTGGACTGCCTCTGTGTATATGAGTATCTGTACATGCACATATACTTCCAAGTGCTGGTACTAAGGCAAAAATAAAGCATATGTTAAAAGTTCTTTTATGGCTACAAATACACTAACTTTCACGTCACTTGAGCATTAACTTGGATGCTCAAGCCATCATCCCTGGCCGTCTTCACATTCTTGTATGAAGATTGATTTAGGAAAAATGCACTTCAGTTAACTGACAAAAGATATAGGATGAAATATAATACCTTTCAAATGTTTAATTTGAACTAAGAGAGCTTATGCATTGCACTTTCTGGAGATCTGTGATGTTTTGGCTTTGTTGTCCATGTGATTACAAAATAATATATTTTTAATTAAAAAATTTAAAATAATATAGGCAAGCATGTAATGATTATCAGTATTTTTTTGCACCAACTATCCTATATCCCTGACCTCCTTTCATTAGGCATTATATTCTGTTTTGATTTTAACACTTAGAGTGGTTTAGAGCTGCCTAGATCTAAAATTGTTATTTTGTTATACTTTTTCCTTTTACTGTATTCTCATGCCCTAGACAAGGTTATTTCAGCTACAGTGCTCCTGGATGTTACCTTTACTAGTCACATCTAAGGACAAATTCATAAAGGGGAAAAAAGGCCGTGATTGCCAGAAACTTACAGATACTGGGAGAGTGAAGAGCCATTCTCCCACAACCAGGCGGTGTGCTCCTCACTATAAGAGAGTCCAATCCAGTAAAATTGTTGACTGGAGCTCATAAAATCCTGTTTCAAGTAAAAGACAATCACATTAATCTAATTTTAATCTACTCTGGGAATAACATATTTTGAGGGAAAGTCAGTGTTTAGAATAAGATTCAGCCTGTCCATCACACAAACGGAAATTATTTTTAACTTCCTATTTGAAAGGGGTAATCACACGACTCAAAGTTCTCATTTATCAGGCCCATTCATATATGGAGAAAAAATACCACAAAATCTCACTTCTTGAAGAATTAAAAACCTTCTAAAAGGAGATAGAGTTTTCACGGAACACTTTCTTCACGGGGGATCAAAGATTAAATTTGATTCCAAAATCGTGGTATTGTGAAGGATGAATCCCATGGGTATAATCCACTCAACCTATAATTCGCAAATGTGCCGCATGCATCAGGAGAATTTTTTCGCTTTTTCTTTTTGTTTTTTTGAGACGGAGTCTCGCTCTGTCGCCCAGGCTGGAGTGCAGTGGCGCGATCTCTGCTCACTGCAAGCTCCGCCTCCCGGGTTCACGCCATTCTCCTGCCTCAGCCTCCCGAGTAGCTGGGACTACAGGCGACCGCCACCACGCCTGGCAAATTTTTTGTATTTTTAGTAGAGACGGGGTTTCACCGTGTTAGCCAGGATGGTCTCGATCTCCTGACCTCGTGATCCGCCCGCCTCGGCCTCCCAAAGTGCTGGGATTACAGGCTTGAGCCACTGCGCCCGGCCGTGCTTTTTCTTAAGAATTGGGTAATTAGGGGCTGGGCACGGTGGCTCACGCCTATAATCCCAGCACTTTGGGAGGCCGAGGCGGGCGGATCATGAGGTCAGGAGATCGAGACCATCCTGGCTAACACGGTGAAACCCCGTCTCTACTAAAAATACAAAAAATTAGCCGGGCGTGTTGGCGGGCGCCTGTAGTCCCAGCTACTCGGGAGGCTGAGGCAGGAGAATGGTGTGAATCCGGGAGGCGGAGCTTGCAGTGAGCCGAGATCGTGCCACTGCACTCCAGCCTGGGCGACAGAGCGAGACTCCGTCTCAAAAAAAAAAAAAAGAATTGGGTAATTAGGGCCACGCGCGGTGGCTCATGCCTGTACCCCTAGCACTTTGGGAGGCCAAGGTGGGTGGATCACCCGAGGTCAGGAGTTCAAGACCAGCCTGGCCAATATGACGAAACCCTGTCTCTACTAAAAATACAAAAAGTGCCAGGTCTGGTGGCAGGTGCCTGTAATCCCAGCTACTCAGGAGGCTGAGTCAGGAGAATCACTTGAATCCAGGAGGTGGAGGTTGCAGTGAGCCGAGATTGGGCCATAGCACTCCAGCCTGGGCAACAAAGTAAAACTCTGTCTCAAAAAAAAAAAAAGAATTGGGTAATTTTTCTTACCATATTTTCCATACTAGCTTATATCCCAGAACGATGACAAAAACTATAAAATTATGAAAGAAATTATAAATTCAATTAAAAGAGTTAAGAATCATAGTCATTTAGTTGGTTCTTCAAATAAAATGGGTAAATATAATGACCTATTATCTTCTTTGAATTCTTCCTGAAAAGTTTCTTTCACTTTATTTGGCACCTATCTTGATTTGTATTCCCATGATATAAATCATTGAGGAATTTAATAAAGATTTTACAATGACTAAGGCACACAGAACAGATAACTCGATTCCAATATAACCATCCACTTACTATGTGATTAATGACAAAGTATTTAACTTGTTTAGATAGTATATTTTTCTAGATCAAAGAAAATGTAGAAAATCAGACTTAGCACATGCCAGTTCATCTGTGTTTTGAAGCTGAAGCAGACTGGATTTCTGAGAAGCACAGAGATGCCTACTTTCGTTCCAAGTTTTCTGTTCACTGGAAATGAAGTAACAGTTGCATCTGTACCCAACCCATTTTTCTTGGCAAGAACAGCAGTCAGAGTCTGACAGAAAAGATAAAGCATGACTAATGACACTGGAGACTAGACATTTTTTTCAATGCCAATTAATTATTCAAAATTTATTTGCTGTGTATTCTTTTAACATTCTTTCAGAATCTACTGTATACACCACACTTCAGGGGCTACTAATGTGAACAAATTAGACCTAAACATGATGCTTTTTCCTCATGGAGATTATATTCTAGAGATAGAATCACAATTAAATAATTTTCAATAATTTATTAACAATATTTAGTGATGATTTAGATAAGTACAAAAAAATTAAGTATGTTAAAACAGCATGTGGCAGAGTGTAAGATGAGGGGCAGTTACAAGAACCTTTTTTTGAGGAAGTGACCCAAAACTAAGTACTGTAGCATAAATAGGAGTTAACTAGATGAAAAAGATTTAAAGGAGGAAAACATTTCAGCATATTTTCTGAGTCAGAAAAGAATATGGTACATTTGAAGAATTTTGATATATGTTTGGATATCTTATTTTTGAAAAGGGAATATAAATGAATCAATTATCTTGAGGCTTAATTATACAGTTTTTCAATAATAGTGTCTTCAACATTTGTTATCCACAGTAATAAAAAGCATGACACATCACAGGCACTCAAATCTTTGCCATATAAGTGGTGCTGAAGATGTTGCACTATTATTTTTATATTTTTAATTGTTTTTGAGACAGAGTCTTGCTGTGTTGCCCAGACTGGAGTGCAGTGGCACCATCTCAGCTCACTTCAACCACCGCCTCCCAGGTTCAAGTGATTCTCATGCCTCAGCCTCCTGAGTAACTGATACTGCAGGTGCGTGCCGCCATGCCTGGCTAATTTTTGTATTTTTAGTAGAGACGGGTTTGGCCCGTCTTGAACTTCTGACCTCAAGTAATATGCCTGCCTCAGCCTCCCAAAGTGCTGGGATTACAGACGTGAGCCACTGTGCCTGGCCAAGATGTTGCACTGTAAATGAAGCACTATATAATCACAGATGATGGTGAGACAACTTGGGGCGCATTCTGAAAAAAATATATTTAGAAAATTGGGGCCGGGCGCAGTGGCTCTGCAGGGTACGGTGGCTCACGCCTATAATCCCAACACTTCCAAAGGGAAGCCCAGGCAGGTGGATGGCCTGAGGTCCGGAGTTCGAGACCAGCCTGGCCAACATGGCGAAACCCCGACTCTACTAATAACACAAAAATTAGCTGGGCATGGTGGCGGGCGCCTGTAGTCCCAGCTACTTGGGAGGCTGAGGCAGGAAGGCGGGAGAATCGCTTGAACCGGGGAGGCGGATGTGGCAGGGAGCCAAGATTGCGCCACTGCACTCCAGCCTGGAGGACAAGAGCAAAACTCCATCTCCAAAAACAAAAATTGGACTTTGAGCTGGCTTTCACGGGATAAGTAAGGTTTAGAAATCTGTGCACTATATTCTGGAAAAGGAGAAGTAGTGAGATGCAAAAGTATAGGTTATAAGCAAATTCAGGCAGGTAATGAGGATTAACTGTAACATTTCCTGTGGTTTATTTTTTGTTACTTAATTACGAGCACTCATGTAGGAAACATATCTTTCATTTCAGGCTACTATTTTCCTGATTAGTTAAATGTACAAATGATACACATTCAATGTAATTTAATCATTTTTACATTAGATTGAGTAATGTAAAATGAGACTATCCTACACTGGTAGGCAAATTTCTATTACTAAGTATAATATTCCATCATGCCTCTCTGTGTGAAAAACAAGGAACTGCCTATTTAATCCTTTACCAATGCTAAGTTTTCCAAAAAATGTGACCTACCTTTCTGGAGTTCTATGTCGGGTCCTGGAGTAAATGCTGGCTCAATACTCAGTTTAGTAAAAGCTATAAGAAATGATTAGAAATTTGCTTAATTAGGTATGGGTTTATGAAATAATAAAATATTACACATTAGCAAGATGAAGCCTTTATTATTAAATGATATCATCACAGTTTTGATTTTCATGGAGACTTGCTTAGAAAAACTTACAATTTTTCAATAAAATTCCCAACGTAGCCGTCAACGAAAGGCATATTATCCCTAAGGTCCCAGAAATTAACCACCACAGAGTGGTCTTAAACACTGTGGAGAAAGACAGACAGAGTAATGACTTAAAGAGCAAACACAGGAGCTGAGTTCTTAAAAGCAGAAACTAGCGAGGGAGAATCCACAACATTCTTTCATTTGATAACGGAGTCATCTTGCCAATAAAACACTGAAGACTTTCCAATCAGGACTTCACCCAATACCAGCATTTTTATGTGATGTATCTTATTCTTCAGGAAGATTATTCAAACATTTTCTTCTCTACCAGCTCTGTTGCAGTAAAGTGAATTTACCATTTATGTTTTAAATTGGCAGAGATGCTTAAAGATCTGGAGGAAGAAGATATTAACAAGCACCACGTTGTGTTTTATGGACTTACATAACAGGCATTTATTTTTATTCTCTCAACAAAATCACAAGACAGATAGTATGATTCTCATTACATAGATGAGAAAACATAAGGTCCAATAATAATGTTATTTTCTCAAGGTATCAAAGCAAGTAAGTATCCAAGTCAGAAATCACATGAAGGTGTGTCTAGCTCAAGAATCTTTCATTCAACATAGTCTACCATTGTCACAATAATACTAGTTGAGAGTATGTCCTCTCCTCATCTCAATGCAGGTTCTGCTCTGATAAATGTCTAGCTGCTCATTGGGTTCGTAGAGATATTATAGGGAAAAGAAGACATAGGAACATTCTGGACTTGGTGTGATAACTGATAACAGATGGGTAACACCTTTGAGGCCTGGCTTCATTTCACAGTACATTGAACATACATAAACAATCCTTTTTCCCCTAGAACATTCCATTTGTTCATACTCAAAATTACTTGCTTCTAGGCCTTTCACCTAAAACATTTCAACATTAGGAGATTCTGTGCTAACATGAACACACTCTCAAAGAGTGATGTTGTCATTAACAACAGTACAATGTGTCAAACTGTTCAGTTGTGTAATTTTTGGATGTCACGACATAAATAGTCAATTAAAAACTTTTCAGCATTGTGTCATTAATATTTGGCATTTTCTGTTGCTATACTAGAACACTGTTGCTCACAATTTAACCAGGCTAAAGTTCAGTTCTCATTCAGAATTTAAAGGTAGCCCTGTCAGAAACCACTCTTTAAACCTGTGAAAAAACTTCATGAAATCATGTCTAAGTTACACAATGAAGAATCAGGAAAATATAATGAATGTGGAAAGTGCTAATGCATGAAAATCCTAAAAACATCCACTGTTAATCATGTCCTTTTCTCTCAAAGCATTACCCCAAAATTAGCCAATCCAAGAAATAGCTTTTCTGGTTATTTTTAATTTAGTGACTGAAATCACACATACCTGCCATGAGAAATTATGTTCCAAGAGCGAAGTAGAGAAGGCACGATGTGTACTTTTTCAGAAAGAACAGCGTTGAATTGTTGGAGCTGAGCTGGAGGTTAAAGAATCTGAAAGTTGAGTATGAAGAAATTTAGCAAAAAAAAAGAATGAAAAATTGTGTATTTAAATGATGTTCTTGAATCATCTATTGGTGAGACATGTATTATAGTGTGAATAAGAAGCAGTAGAATCACAAGCCTCTGAAGTGTTCCAGGAACCACAATACAGGAAATTCTCACAGCACTTTTGCAATATTAACACTTTGGCAAGGACTAAAGAAGGTGAGAGGAGGTCAGAGGGAGTTTTGTTGCTGTTTTGTTTTTTATTGTTTGAAAATCAAATTCATTTTAAAGAGTTATCTGGAAAATGAAGGAAATGATGCGCACACCAAAGGTAAATTTACTTAGCATAACAAAATTACTCACGGAATTTTCCTCTTTTAATAATAATAAACATTTATTATTTACCTTGTACTTAACACAATTTAAAGCACTTGGCATATGTTAGCTCATTTATTTCTGTAAATGGCTTGATAGTAAAGATATATAAATATCTTCAATCTATCAATGAGAAAACTGAGGCATACAGAGCTAAGTAATTTGCCCAAGGTCACATAAATTGGGATTTCCATGTCTCACTCTGTTCTTCTGGTCTCTACCTAGTTATCCTGGCCATGACAGGCAAAGTTCAAAAAAGTAGAACTGGATGGGTTTCCCACTTGAATGCCTCATTCACGTTAGCCTGAAAAGCTTTTTTCAACACCTCAATTTTCATTTTCTTGAAGTTCTTTAAGCATGACTTCAGCTTATTTTCCTTATTTTTACTAATACATTATTATATTGTTTAGTGTGTTATCTAATTCAGATACTATACTGATACTTCGATATACACTTTTTTGTCTACAGAAGAGTAACCTTGTTAATAGGAATATCAAATGTGGAACAGGTCAAATTTCCAATGTGGAAGAGATTGGCTATAATAAGAATCTTGAAAGGAGAGATTTCGATCCATGATTTAGTATCTGGAAATACAATCTACCATGCACCCCCATACAAAAGCAGACACTCAAATAAACGTTTTGTGTATTATATTTTGTATATTGTTTATGTTCAAGCATTATAATATTACTATAGATAAAGCTTTTTGTAAAAGATGGGCTTTCAACCAACAACAGAAAAAAATGAAAAAAAAGACTACTTTGATTTCTCAGTTTTTATGAAGTCAAAACTTTCCGTCTTTTCAGTTTGCATTGTGTGCATAGAGCTGCTTTCGTTGCACCACCAAATTTGTTGAGCTATAAATCCTCACTGAAGAATATAAGCGTAAAATCTACTTCATCCAGATTGTATGCAAATCTTAGTTGAAGTGATTTATTTAAAAATCCTTTGCTTACTTGAAATCTGTTCATTTTTAGTTTTAGTGTTAGAAAAAGCTGATCTAGAAGAAACCTGTTTGATATTGATTATTTTTCCCCCATGTAAAATTGCCTCAAAATATAGGAGATTAGGGGTTTGCTTTTAGTTTTTCTCTTGAGAGAGTACCAATTTATGACAGAACGTGCAATAGGGATTATTACTACACTCTCATTACTAACAGAACCACCTTTATTTGGAAGTTAGAGGTTCTAAGTTTTTAGAACCCTGTTTGGTGAGAATACATCCATCAATCATTGTCCTTTTTTTCATCTTAGTTCACTGACTTAGAAATAAATATCCAAAAAATACAAGTTTACTTCAAGAACTCCAGGCTTAAATATTTAAGATACCTAAACACACACACACACACACACGCACACACAGAGTAAATATATATGTATATACCTCCTTACTTTAACCCTTTCTGAGCTGCCAACTCTGATTGTACTTTGTTTTTGTTTTTTTGTTTTTTGAGACGGAGTCTGGCTCTGTCGCCCAGGCTGGAGTGCAGTGGCTCATTCGGCTCACTGCAAGCTCCGCCTCCCGGGTTCACGCCATGCTCCTGCCTCAGCCTCCCGAGTAGTTGGGACGATAGGCACCCGCCACAACGCCCCGCTAATTTTCTGTATTTTTTTTTTAGTAGAGACGGGGTTTCTCCATGTTAGCCAGGATGGTCTCGATCTCCTGACCTCGTGATCCACCGGCCTCTGCCTCCCAAAATGCTGAGATTACAGGCATGAGCCACCGCGCTCGGCCTCTGTTCTATTTATTTTTGTACGTAGACAGGTGAATGATTTCCATGTACTGTATCTCTCCCACTCATCTCCACTTGTTCCTGAGGTTATCATTGCCTCGCCTATGTCCCTTGGAATATTTGGGGAACTATGGCCAGCTAGTTATCTGTATAGCTGTATCTATGGGTTCTTTTTTTCTCCAATAACTGCTGAAAGCCTTGCTGTTCTCAGACATGCTAATCCGGAAGTGCTGAATAATCATCACCAGAATGGGCGTCAACAAACGAATCTTGTGATTTGCTATATAGTCCAGCAGTCTCAGCCCTAAAGTCAGGTAATTCTGAACATTGTGTTTTGCCCATTTCCCAGAATTACTCAATAGTGTTATGTTCTAGTCGCCTCCTCTAGAAGCTAGATTAAGAAAATAACCTTTATTGCGTTCCACTTTCCCTTTCCTATTACATTTCCTTTCCCACCTTTACTGCATACACAATTCCAAATAAAGTTTCCACTCAAAGTATTCTCTGAGTGTGCTGCCGAGAGAACCCAGACTAAATTCTACTGAAATATCCAGCTTCACTTACATAAATTTGCTTTTGAAAAGTTAGGCATCCTGCCAAAAGAACATCTCTCTTTGCAGGACCTCCCATCCCCTAGTATCCATTGCAGGAAGATGCCCTCTTCCTCCTGTGCATTTTGCTAGTGCGCTTGTTAAAAGAGCAAGTGATGACTTCAATAGCTAAGTCAACTTTTAAACCTTAGTCAAAATCTGGGGAAAAGAAACTAATGTTCACTTAACATATAAACAGTGAAGCCTTTTCCCTAACTAAAAATGTATAACTAAAATGTTGCAGAACACAATAATAGTATACATTCTAGTATTCCCAAGGGAAAAATTTATTTTGATCTCACTGCTTTTAGAAAACGCATCCTTTGAGCGGAAAGAAAATTGCTCGCATCAGGCTGCAAATTATTCTTTTAACAGGGAGAGAGGACTCCCTGAGAAAAAACAACAGACGTTACTGACCTGGTAAAATCTCATTGTAAACATGCTAATCACAAACCTGCTAGCTATAGTGGTTTCTTATGTACAGTGGGTTTTGCTTGCAAAATCCTTATCAATGGAATGATTTTAGCAGGATGTATTAGATTGTCTAAAATTGTTAGTGGTAAAATCAAATAAAAAAATAAAACTAAGGCCGGGCATGGTGGCTCATGCCTGTAATCTCAGCTCTTTGGGAGGCCGAGGCAGGTGGATCACCTGAGGTCAGGAGTTCGAGGCCAGCCTGGCCAACATGGAGAAACCCTGTCTCTACTAAAAATACAAAATTAGTCAGGCATGGTGGCACACACCTGTAACCCCTGCTACTTGGGAGGCTGAGGCATGAGAGTCTCTTGAACTGGATGAGCTGAGATCGCACCATCGCACTCCAGCCTGGGTGACAAGAGCAAAACACATTATAAAAAAAAAAAAAAGCATAAAACTAGAATCTGTGGGTTTATGGAGGCTGGCTTCCTGGAAAAATGTCACATAAGCTATGTGTAACCATAACCATGTAACCATCTGAGTAGAAAATGGAGATGTGTCATAACCAAAACATCTCCTTTTGTGTAAACGGTGCAGCCACAAACACCATTAAGAGACCTCATATGTTTATCTGTTTGTCTGGCCCAGAGTGTGTCCTAAGGGGAAAGTAAGAATGAGTGGGTGCTTTTGCAGGCCTGGGTTTTCCACTGCTTTGTCTGCATCTCACAATTATTGTATAACTGAAATTATGAGCAAAGCGTGATACTGGGTGAAATCTCTGAGGATGCTTGTGATACTGATTTGACAATCCAATCCTTTATGTTACCTTCTTGAAGAACTGGTTAAGTTTTGTCCACATAGATAATGAGAAATATACATACAATTACATGTATAGAAGCAAACACTCCTTGCATTTCATCTTATAGCCCAAGTTATCATTGCCCCTCTCTTATATCTAGGAACCTTTGTTGTACTTGAACAGACTTTTGCATCTGTAGGCCTTGGGACTTCTTTTCCCCCTAGATCTGCTCAAAGCTTTGCCACCCTCATACCAATGGATCTCAGGACTTGATATATAAATATCCCAAATTATTTTGCTTATCTTATATGCAGTGGCTATTTGGGGATGCATGCCAGAAAAAGAAATGTGTTGTTGGGGCTCAGGACACATCACCCCAAAATATGATAGCGGGAGACTAGAATATGTCCCCCAAAAATATTTTTCTTTGTTGGCATATTTCAAGCTGGTTATTTTGAGAAACTGCAGACACAAGAGTAGGTCATGCGAAAAGCTGCCCTTTTGTAAAGGAAAATTACATCTGTAAAGGAAATCTATATTAGTAAAATTATCTGTATCAGGAAAAGAGCTGCTCCTAAACAATTTTTCCCCTGAAAGACTCTTATTTACATAGCAAGAAAATTTTTATTCAACATGTATTTCCTTACCTTCACCCTCCCACAACATGTCCCTCTTCCAGAAGCCCCCTCCAATAAACCCCAGTCCCTACTCCTTTATGGAGTTCAGGATGCCATTCAAGTGTCAATTGTTCAGCCCTTCAATGAGTTTCATATTTTTGTGGAACCCAAGACTAAGAAAACTCACCTAACACGAAGGAAAAGAGGATAAGCATAAAGGTGAAATGGTGAATGAGAGTAGGCAGATAAAAGAGGTCAGAGAAGCAGGACGGAGTGCTTCTGACACAAAGGTTCTCAAACTATGAATGAAGCCACCTCTGCAAAATTATGACAGTGAGAGAAATCTGACACAGTTGATTTGATCTTGCTTCTGACTTCCAAGCTGACTTGATCATTACTGGGTGTAGGCCAAGGCAACTTTGGGAGGAATTTAGTTTATAGTTTAACCTTAAGGCAAGGATGATAATAGCTCTTCCCAAAACTCAGCTTTTGACAAACTAATAGCTTTTGACAAACTAATAAAAAGGTCACGAGGTTAGGATTATGAGAGGGGCATGAGCTCTGCTAAAGTATAGGTGTAGTTTCTATAATCACTTACTGCTCAGGAGTCATGTGTCTAGAGACCTTCCCAATTGCTCCTATAGATAGCATCAATATTGTAGAAGTTAAGGTTGGTTTTTTTTTTTTGAGGTGCTTTTTCAGACTAAGCCCACCTGGACTCCTGGCTCATGACTCAACTAATCCTGTGGCCCCACCCAGAAGCAGACTGAGCTCATGAGGACCATTTTCTATACCCTTATGGTTTCACCCCCCCTCTACCAATCAGCAACACCCAATTCCCTAACCCCCTGCCCACCAAATTGTCCATAAAAATACTAGCCTTCAAGCCTTCATGGAGACTTTGAGTGATAACTCCAGTTCTACCAACTAGGACAGCCTTGTGTCAATTAATCTCTTTCTCTGCTACAATACTAGTGTCTCAGTGGATGGATTTTGTCTGTGCAATGGCCAGGAAGAACGTGTTGGGTGATTGCATGAGAAGGGAGGCTGCACTGGGTGACACTTACCTGCCACTGACATCAGCACTTCCCTGCATCAATATCCTGAATTTTTATGGGAGTTGAGTCAATGTCTTGAAAACAACCCATACTCTGTATAGATGAGAACAGTCATACCTTGTTTTACCACAGCCTACTTTATTGCATTTTGCAGAAATTGCATTGTTTACAAATTGAATGTTTATGGCAACTTTATGTCAAGTAAGTCTATCAACACCATTTTTTCCAACAGCTTGTGTTCAATTCATGTCTCTCTGTCACATTTTGCAACTGTCAAATTAATTTAAAATATTTTCATTAATATTATATATCTTATGGCAATCTGTGATCAATGCCTGTTGATGTCAATTTTGTAATTGTTTTGGGGCACCAGGAACCATGCCCATATAAGATGGTGAACCTATTAGTAAATGTTGTGTGTGTTCTGCTCCACTGACCAGCTCTTCCCCATCTCTTTCTCCCTCTTCTCAAGCCTAACCATTACCTGAGATACAACAATACCGAAATTTGGCTAGTTAATAACCCTACAATGGGCTCATGTGTTCAAGTGAAAGGAAGACTCTCATGTCTCTCACTTTAAATCAAAAGCTAGGAGGACATGTCCAAAACTGAGATGAGGCTGAAACCTAGGCTTCTTACACAAAAGAGTTAGCCAAGTTGTAAATGCAAAGGAAATGTCTTAGAAGGCAATTTTAAAAGTGCTACCCCAAGTGAACACACAAATGATAAGAAAGCCAAAAAGCCTTATTGTAATAGTACTACCAGGTTGCTATGCCCACTGTGCAGCAACAGACCAATACACTGACAGCAGGTTTGCAGCAGAGAAAGAGTTTAACAATCGCAAGGCACAGAACAAGAAAATGAGAAGAATTCTCAAGCCCCAAATATTTTTTGTGAAGGTGTTCTGGGCAAAAATTTTTAAAGGATTGTGGAGGGCAGGGGTTGGAACATTTGGGATCATCTACTGGTCAGGGTAAGGGGGATGAAATCATCAGAATGTGGTAACTGCATTCTATCATGTGTCAGTTTCTCACCGGGCCCTCCACACTAGCTGGCATTGGTGGTTTTGTTGGTATGCAGAACCTAAAGAACAACCTCAAACAAAAGTTCATCATCTCACAATGTCTTAGATTTTATCTATGGAACAGAAAAAGAAAAAAGTCTTCTGACAAGGCCTACATTATCCTAGGGTACTAAGCTACAACTGACTACACAGAAATGAGTCAAAGGACAAGCTGGCTTAATCATTGCTGCTATTGTACTGCAAGCCTAGTTGGATTTTTCCCCCTTAATTCATTTTATAAAATTTGGGGGTGGAGGCCATTTTCATTATTGTGGATATGGAGAAAGTTGTAGTTGTCTGCATAAAAGATCAAACCAGTCACAACATTCCCTTAAACCAAAGCCTAATCTAGAACCCTAACTCTTTTTAATTCTATGAGAGCTGAGAATGGTGAGGAAGCTGCAGAAGAAAATTTGGAAGCTAGCAGAGTTTGGGTCATGAAGTTTAAGGAAAGAGGTTGTTTCCATAACATACAAGTGCAAGGTGAAGCAGCAAGTGCTGATATAGAAGCTGTAGCAAGTTATCCAGAAGATCTAGCAAAACTAACTGATGAAAGTGGCTTCACTAAACAACATATTTTTAATGCAGACTTCTTTCTTATATTGAAAGAAGATGCCATCTAGAATTTTCATCGCTAGAGCAGAGTAGGTGATGCCTAGTTTCAAAGCTCCCAAGGAGAGGCTGTTTCTCTTCAGAGGTGCTAATGCAGTTGGTAACTTTAAGTTGAAACCACCGCTCACTGATTTTTCTGAAACTTTAGGGCCTTAAGAATTATGCTATAACTATTCTGTCTGAGTTCTACAAGTCAATAAACAAAGTCTGGATGGTAGCACATCTGTTTATAACATAGTTTAGTAAATATTTTTAACCCGCTATTGAGACCTACTGCTCTGAAAACAACTTATACATTTTAAAATATTACTGCTCATTGACAATGCAGCTGGCCACATAAAAGCTCTGATGGAGATGTACAAGGAGATACATGTTGTTTTCTTTCCTTCTAGCACAACATCCATTCTTCAGCCCTTGAATCGAGGAGTCATTTCAACTTTTAAGTCTTATTAATATTATTTAAGAAATACATTTTGTAAGGCTATAACTACCAAAGATAGGGATTCTTCTGATGGTTCTGGATAAAGTAAATTAAGAACTTTCTGGGATGGAGTCACTATTCTGAATGCCATGAACAACTTTCATGATTCATGGAAGGAAGTCAAAAATACAACACTAACAGAAGTTTGGAAAGAGTTGATTCCATTTCTCATGGATGCCTTTGAGGGGTTGAAGAATTCAGTGGAGGAAGTAACTGCAGATGTGGTAGAAATAACAAGAGAACTAGAATTAGAAATGGAGTCTGAAGTCGTGGCAGAGTTGCAGAAATCTTGTGAGAAAACATGAATATATGAGGAGTTGCTTCTTATGGCTAAGCAAAGAAAGTGGTTTCTTGGGATGGAATCTACTCCTGTGAATATACATAAACTTAGTTGATAAAGCAACGGCAAGGCTTTAGAGGACTGACTTCAATTTTGAAAGAAGTTCCACTGTGGGTAAAATGCTTCAAACATCATCACATGCTACAGAGAATCTTTCATTAAAAAAAGAGTCAACCAGTGCACAAAATTCATTTTTTTTTATTTTAAGAAATTGCCAAAGCCTTCTAGCCTTCAGCAACAACCACTCCAGTCAGTCAACAGCCATCAACATTAAGACAAGACCCTCCACCAACGAAAAATTAGGACTGGCTGAAAGCTTAGATGATCAATAGCATTTTTTTAGCAATAACAGATTTTGAAATTAAGATAGACATACTGTTTTTTAAGACATAATGCTATTGCACATTTAACAGACTACAGTATAGTATAAACATAACTTTTATATACATTAGGAAACCAAAAACATTTGTGTGACTTATTTTATTGTGGTGTTCTCTAATCAAACCCATAATATCTCCAAGGTTTGCTTATATTATGCATTTCCTGCACCCAAAGGATATTGTAGCTAGTTTTCTTATCATTATCTGGAAATAACTTTCCTTTAAAAGAGATAGCATCCTTACTATTTAACTTCATCTAGATACCTCTGTTCCTTATCAAGTTCAAGAATTCTTGTATGCTTTTAGCAAAAACAAAACAAAACAAAACATAATTAAAAAAAAAATGCAGAATGGAACCCTAATGATAACATGGAAGAGACTATCTCCGAACCTTTGTTTGTTTACACAGAGGAAATCCTAGATTGATTCTTTGCTGGAAAAGTAATAAAGCACCTTTCTATACCATTAGAGAGAAATCTGATAAAAGTAGAAGAACCAGAATGAAAATCATTTCCCCTTGGGGCAGGACCAGGGTGAGCTGCTGAGACTAGCTCGGTCGTGGAGACCCTAGCCCAGCGGTGCTAGAGGAATTAAAGACACACACAGAAATATAGCGTGTGGAGTGGGAAATCAGGGGTCTCACAGCCTTCAGAGCTGACAGCCTCGAACAGAGATTTACCCACATATTTATTGACAGCAAGCCAGTGATAAGCATTGTTTCTATAGATTATAGATTAACTGAAAGTATTCCTTACGGGAAACAAAAGGATGGGCCAAAATAAAGGGATGGGTCTGGCTAGTTATCTGCAGCAGGAACATGTCCTTAAGGCACAGATCGCTCATGCTATTGTTCATGGTTTAAGAATGCCTTAAAAGGTTTTCCGCTCTGGGTGGGCCAGGTGTTCCTTGCTCTCATTCGGGTAAACCGACAACCTTCCAGCATAGGCGTCAAGGCCATCACGAGCATTCACAGTGCTGCAGATATTTTGTTTATGGCCAGTTTTGTGGCCAGTTTATGGCCAGATTTGGGAGCCTTTTCCCAACAGTGAGCACAAATGGGAAATAAAACTGTTAAATTTCATAATGAGTCCTTCTGTATTATGGATTTTTAAAGCACATGTGTGTTTTACTTTGGTTAAAAAATAATTAATAAAAAACTTTAAATTTCCAAGAAGGATAATTACTATCTCATTTTACTTAGAGTTTGAATGTTTTGAAAGATGGTATTCTGTAATTTGTATCAATCACCACAAACTTAAGTTCATTTTCCTAATTATTTCTTTATTCAACTGTGGAAATGGTTCTGGCTTGATAGTCACATTGTCTTTGTAACTCCAGGCTTTCTTGACTCTTGGTATGTTGTGTGCTGAAATGATGAAGCCTAGTTAAGTGTTCCTCAATTATATCATTAGCACTTGAAATATACTATTAGATGCAAAATAAGACTATCAATTTCAGTTTCTTAAGATATATATGTACCATTATCATAAAAGTCTGTTGCACAATATTAGACACATGGTATTTGGAGAAAGTGTTTTCTGGATTGATCAGGGAGAAAAGAAGTTCAAGTAAGTGACTCCTTTGGTGATGAAAAAACAAAAGAAAAACACCCAGAGATAAAGTAAAAAGTGCTAAGTGACCAGGGCATAGATTATATATTTCATTTGGGAAAGTCTAGAAGCAATCGTTGGGTTGATCACTGTGTCAAAGCAAGAGGCAAAGGACTTTCACTTGGTCTGCAGAACTCAGAACCATTAAGAGTAGATCACCCTACATTACTCCCCTTTGTGAATGAATAATACATAGAAAGAATCTCCAGTGTTTGGTTAGAAGAGAGGAAGACAAAGACCCAGAAATAATTTGCAATTTGTGAAGGGAGAAGAAGAAAGCCCCAATTTAGTAAAACATAGTAACAACCCTGAAAGAGTGTTAGGGTTGCTGAAACCGAGGCTTGGGGGAAAATGCAGTACTTAGTTTATAAAATATATTAAAATAAGAAAACATATAAAATTATTTTATTGAGTTTTTAATATTCTTAGGTAAAGACAGAAATTTAATCAATAATACTCTAAATGTTTTAAAAATATTTAAATTATAATATTTATTTTAGTGAAATAAAATATACATTGACACATTTAACTATCTTCTAGAGGTACAGAAACGAGTGTGATTTGTTAAAATTTAAGAGATTTTGTTTTTAATCAGAATAGACTTGGCGCTTTCCTAAGAAAACAGTTATAAAAGTGATTGCATACAAATATAATAATTTTAATTTCAACGTTTCTCTTTCCCTGTATTCCATAGAATGATCAAAAAGAGATGGTGTCCACACACCAGGATACAAATGAGCACAAGTTTACAACTTGCGTGAGCACAGAAACACTTTCATCCTTTGAGCTATCAAGATAACCTGGGTGAAGATGAATTGTTGTGCTGTTTCCTTCCTTCTCTTGTCTCAAAATTTCACACCTTTAGATATTACCTTTAGTGCAGTTCTCTAAAATGTGAATTGCGTTGGGCAGATCATAAATTAAACTTGAAAAAACAGCAGAAAAACACCATAACTACCGCACACTTAACAAGTTACGGGAGAAAGCAGAGCCATCTTCCCACAACCAAGTGCCAATTGCTCTCTGAAACAGTGTCTGACCCACTAAAAAGAGAGTAGAGAATTTATAAACCCCTGGTTGGAAACACAGCCAGACATATGTATGAATCCCAATTCTGGCAATCCCAGTACTGCAGGGGCCGGGGGGTAAGTTTCCGTTGGCCGTCTGAAGGTTCAACTCCACATCTCCAAAATTATTTTCTTTAATAAGAGAATAATCACATGACTCCTCTTTCTTTCTCTCTCTCTTTTTTCATCCATTTACTTATGGAGTATAAATTATTACCAAACTTCACTCATTTTAGGAGGTATCAAAACGTAAATGTTCTAGGAACTTAGATGAGTAGATCTGCCTTGCACTTCCTTTGTATGTTTTTGTGTGTGTGGTTTTTTTTTTAATTTTTTTTTTTTGAGACAGAGTCTCCCTCTGTCGCCCAGGCTGCAGTGCAGTGGCGCCATCTCGGCTCACCGCAAGCTCTGCCTCCCGGGTTCACTCCATTCTCCTGCCTCAGCCTCCCAAGTAGCTGGGACTATAGGCGCCCGCCACCACACCCGGCTAATTTTTTGTATTTTTAGTAGAGATGGGGTTTTACCGTGTTAGCCAGGATGGTCTTGATCTCCTGACCTCGTGATCCACCCGCCTCGGCCTCCAAAAGTGCTGGGATTACAGGCGTGAGCCACCGTGCCTGGCTTCCTTTGTATGTTATTAGAGATTCTACTTCATGATATTTCATTTCATGGACACTGTGGATAACACATCAGTATGTCCCATAGTCTGTAGTCCGTCAGCAAAGGTTCTAAGTGCAGCTGTGGCAAGATGCTCTTTCTTAAAATAATGGACCCATTTATAGATTATCTCTAATATTACTCTACATGTTACATGAGAAATAGGAAAAGAAAGCTACATAATTTAAAAAATTATAGAGAGGAGTTAAAATTCTTATGATTCAAAGCAGTTTAATTGGTCATTGACTAAAACAACCGATAAGACTGAAATCTCACTCTACATTGAAACACTGTATTAGAATTATGATTGCTTATCTCTAATCACCTAAAGGGCAAAACATGAACCTAATATGTTTCTTTAAATGACATATCTCACTGTAAGAATGTTGAATAAGTATGCAACATTTATGATTAAGACCATTTTATTTCACAGAAACATGGATGTCTATATTTTAATGTATTAATAATGATATAATTTGATTTACTGTAAATGTTTCTGTTTTATTTACTTTTTCTGAACCCTTGAATGTTATGCTCTTCATGTAATTTGTTAAGGCATCTTATGTCCATTTTATCACCTGTATTTTAAAGTACAAGTATTGACCAGATAATTTGTTCAAAATTCTATTCAATGTGTAAAAATTAAATTCAAAGTATTTAGCATAATTTTGTTTTTTTTTCTCCAAAAAAAAAGCTGGGATACCAGGCTTAAGAAAGTATTGACTTCTCTCTACTCTCTAACTGAAATAGACTGGAATTCTGAGATTCACAGGAAAAATGGCTTTCTAGAAAATTTTTTCTTCGTTAGAAATCAGATACTTGAATCTGTTCCCAATCCACTCTGGAATAGAACAGCGTCACAAGGGAGACAGAGACAACTTTAAAGAAAAATGAAGAAATAGCTCAAAATAAAATTGAAATTTGAGCATGATCTTGTAGGATAAATAGGACTTGAAAAATACAGATACGTGGTTACAATAAAATGAGAAATAGGCAACAGCCATAGTTCATATCAGAATCTAAAAGGATAGAAAAAAATCAACATATTCTCTCTTCTTGCTGTTTTGAAATAAAATATTGTATACATATTGACAAATACTAAAAGCACAAAATTTAATAATTTATGAGAGGCAGCACTCTTGTAACTACCATCCAAGTCGAGAAATAGAACATTTCCAGAATCTTCAAAAGCTCACCTCATTTAACCTTCCAATCACTACCTTCTTTCTCTTTATAGATGTTAGCGCTGTCTTGACCTCTAACCCTGAATAGTTCAGTTTTGCCTGGTTTGATAATTTATGTTACTATAACATATATAGTCATATAATATAAATTGTTTTGTGTCAAGCTTCATCCAAGAACTCATTTTCACGACCTTGACACTAAATAGGTAGGATACAAATTACCCTGGGCAGTGGATAAGGTACACTGATTGGCTCAGCTGGGACCCAGTTTGGATATCAGAGTGGGTCCAACTTCAGTCAAAACAAAATGGGGGCCGGGCGCAGTGGCTCATACCTATAATCCCAGCACTTTGGGAGGCCAAAGCAGGTGGATCACGTGAGGTCAGGAGTTTTGAGACTAGCCTGGCCAACGTGGTGAAATCCCGTCTCTACTAAAAATACAAAAAATTAGCCAGGCATGGTGGCATGGGCCTGTAGTCCCAGCTACTCAGGAGGCTGAGGCAGGAGAATTGCTTGAACCTGGGAGGCAGAGGTTGCAGTGAGCCAAGATCACGCCATTGCACTCCAGACTGGGCTATAGAGTGAGACTCCTTCTCAAAAAAACAAACAAAAAAATGGGTAGGAATGATTATCTAGAGGAAATTTTGAGGTACTAAACTTCTAGGAGGATGCACTTTGACAAACTGGTAACTCCTCTTCATACTTGTTTGTTTTTATTTTGTTTTTTGTTTTTCTTAAGATGGATCTTTCTGAATGAGTCGACCATTGATTTACATGTGCAAATTCATGTTAAAATACAGTATTTGGGAAAAGACAAGAGTAAAGAACACATATTTGGGTGTGTTGTGTAGAGAAATCTTCAAGTCCATATTCATCAAGAAAGAAACAGCAGCAATGACTTTCACAAGCTTTGATTTGGAAACAGCACATCCACCATCTCTGAATTTACCATCTTTGATGTGGAGTGACCATTTATTAAGTAAGAGTGGGAGAATCAACAATGTGGCTGAGACATAAGAAGAAAAGGAAAGTGAGGATAGCTAGCATTAATACCAAGGGAATAAAAATACTGCCTGTTAACCCCTGAGATTTTTTTTTCAGTCTTTATTTTCAAATGAATATAGATTGACAAAAAAATTACAAAAATAGCATAGGGACCTCCCTTGTCCCTGCTGTTGAGTTTCCCCAGTGATAATACAGACACACCTCATTTTATTGCACTTCACCTTATTGTGCTTCACAGGTGTGGCATTTTTTACAAATTGAGGTTTTGTGGCAACCCTACCTCTAGCAAGTCTATCAGTGCCATTTTTTTTAATAGCGTGTGCTCACTTCCTGTCTCTGCCTCACATCTTGGTAATTCTTGCAATATTTTAAACTTTTTTACTATTATTGCAATATCTTTTATGGTGATCTGTGATCAGTGATGTTTGATGTTACTATTGAAATGGTTTTGTGGTGCAACAAACAATGCCCATATAACATAGTGAAATTAATTGATGAATGTATGTGTTATGACTGCTTCATTGGCCAGCGATTGTCCATCTCTCTTCCTTTCCTTAGGCCTCTCAATTCCCTGAAACCCAACAATACTGAAATTAGGCCAGTTAATAACATTACAATGACCTCTAAGAGTAAAAGTGAAAGGAAGAGTCACACATCTCTTACTTTAAATCAAAAGCCAGAAATGAATAAGCTTAGTGAGGAAGGCATTTTGAAAGCCCACATAGGCCAAAAGGCCTGTTGAGTCAAACATTTAGCCAAATGGTGAATGCAAAGAAAGAGTACTTGAAGAAAATCAAAATTGCTATGACAGTGAGCACGCAAATTCTGTGTTTATATATATATATATATACGTATATATATATACATGTATATATATATACGTATATATATATACATATATATACGTATATATATATACGTATATATATATACGTATATATATATACATATATATATATATACGTGTATATATATATATATAAGCCTTATTGCTAATATGGAGAAAGTTTTACTGGTCTGTATCAAAGATCAAACCAGCCACACAATGTTCCTTTAAGCCAAAGACTAAGGTGCTAACTCTTAAATTCTATGAAGACTGTGAGAGGTGAGAAAGCTGCAGAAAAAAAAAAAAAAAAAAAAAAAAAAATGGAAACTAGCAGAGGTTGCTTCTTGAGATTTAAAGAAAGAAGCCATCTAAATAATACAAATGTACAAGGTGAAGCAGTAAGTGCTGATGAAGAAGCTACAGCAAGTTATCCAGAAGATCTAAGATAATTGATAAAGGTGGCTACACTAAACAACAGATTTTCAGTGAACATGAAACAGGCTTCTGGAAAAGCCATCTAGGACTTAACTAGAGAGGAAAAGTCAATGTCTTGCTTCAAAGTTTCAAAGGACAGGCTGGCTCTCTTGTTAGGGGCTAACTGGTGACTTAAGTTGAAGCCAATGCTCATTTACCATTCCAAACAATTTAGGACCCTTAAGAATTATGCTCAGTCTATTCTACCTGTGCTCTCTATATAGAACAACAAAGTCCAGATGGCAGCATAACTGTTTACAACATGGTTTGCTAAATATTTTAAGCCCATTGTTGAGATATAGTGCTCAGAAAAAAAGATTTCTTTAAAAATGTTACGGCTCATTGAGAGTGAGCCTGGTCACCCAAGAGCTCTGATGAAGACGTTCAAGGAGATTCATGTCATTTTCAAGCCTGCTAACACAACATCCATTCTGCAGTCCGTGAATCAAGGGGTCATTTCAACTTTTAAGTCATATTATTTAAGAAATACATTTTGTATTTATTAAATAAATAGTGATTCCTCAGATGAAACTGGGCAATGTAAATTCAAAACTTTCTGAAAGGCTTCACTATTCTAGATGCCATTTAAGAACATTTGTGGTTCATGGGAGGAGGTCAAATATAGCATTAACAAGAGTTTGGAAGAAGTTGATTCCAGTCCTCACGGATGACTTTGAGGTGTTCGAGACTTCAGTGGAGAAAGTAACTGCAGATGTAGTAGAAATAGCAAGGGAACTAGAATGAGAAGTGAAGCCTGAAGATGTGGCTACATTCACTATTTACTATAGCAAAGACATGGAACCAACCCAAATGCCCATCAATGATAGACTGAATGAAGAAAATGTGGTACATATACACCATGGAATTCTACGCAGCCATAAAAAAGAATGAGATTATGTCCTTTTCAGGGACATGGATGAAGCTGGAAGCCATCATCCTCAGCAAACTAATACAGGAACAGAAAACCAAACACCGCATGTTCTCACTCATAAGTGGGAGTGGAAGAGTGAGAACACATGGACACAGGGAGGGGAACAACACATACCACAGCCTATCAGAAGGTGGGGGGCAAGGGGAAAGAGAGCATTAGGACAAATACCTAATGCATGTAGGGCTTAAAACCTAGATGATGGGTTGATAGGTATAGCAAACCACCATGGCACATGTATACCTATGTAACAAACCTGCACGTTCTGCATGTGTATCCTGGAACTTAAAATAGTATAGGATTAAAAAAAAAAAAAAGATGTGGCTGAATTGATGCAATCTCTTGACAGAGCTTTCGTGGGTGAGGAACTGCTTTTTATAGATGAGGAAAGAGACATTTCTTGGGATGGAATCTACTCCTGGTGAAGATGTTGTGAACATTGTTGAAATGACAACAAAGAATTTAGAATATTACAAAAAATGTAGTTGATAAAGCAGTGGCAGGGTCTGAAAGGATTGATTCCAATTTTGAAAGTTCTACTGTGGGTAAAATGCAATGAAACAGCATCATAAACTACAGAGAAATCTTTTGTGAAAAGAAGAGTCAGTCAATGCAGCAAACTTCATTGTTGTCTTATTTTTAGAAATTGCCACTGTCACCCCAGCCTTCAACAACCACCACCCTGATCAGTCAGCAGCCATCAATGAGGCAAGGTCCACCAGAAACAGAAACAGACTAGGACTCTCCGAAAGCTCAGCTGATTGTTAACATTTTCTGGCAATAAAGTATTTTTAATCCAGGTATGTACATTGTTTTTTAGATATAATAATTGTGAACACTTAGTAGACTGCAGTACAGTGTAAACATTTATATGCACTGGGAAACAAAAAAAAATTCATGTGACTTGCTTTATTGCAATAATTGCTCTTTTGTGGTTGTCTGGATCAGAGTGCACAGTATCTCTGAGGTATGCCTGTATTTTACGTAACTAGAGTACAATGTCAAAACCAGGAAATTGACATTGGTACAATCCATAGACCTTACTCAGATTTTAGTAGTTTTATATATCCATTCATTTGCTTGTGTGTATTTGTGTATATGTATGTATGTCATTTTATGCAGTTTTATCATGTGTAAATTCATGTAACCATCATCGCATAACCTCTGATTTTATATTCCAGAAAATACTTGCCACCAATTATTTTGTTACTCTGCAGTATGGTTATTAAAGAAAAGATAAATACTGAAACTTTTCCTTTATTTACCAATTTTCATTTTAATAAGTTTGTTTATTAGGGGAGAGTTGTGAACATTTATTGAGCACACATTACATGCCAATTCTGGTGCTCGACATGTATGTCTCATTTCAATGTGTGTGTGTTCGTGCGTGCATGTATCAGGAATTCTATTATGTCCAATGCTTTCTTTAATATAAATAAGATCACACAGATTTACCTAGCAATATGAAATCATTTTGAATTCCTTCTACCTCTGATTATTCCTAGAGTTAAAGATCCTAACATCATTTTAAATTAAATAGCCAGCTTCCTAGTGGTCATTCATTCTACCCATGGAACTTTTCTAAGAGTGGACTTTATAGGTCTTGCTCTGGCCTTTCCCAAGGAGCAGAGATGACCATTTCGTAGCTACAATCCAAGAAAGGAAATATTTGCCGTGGTAGATGTTTGCTATGTTGACTTTCAGTTCTTATTCAACATACCATTTTAATTTATGTTGTCCAATGCCTTTGCAGTTATATTTTGGGCATTGGAAACTGCCTTGTTGTTGTTCTTACAAATATGGTATCATTTTACAGTTTCAATTGTAACTAAAAATTACAAATTCAGCCGGGCGGGGTGGCTCACGCCTGTAATCCCAGCACTTTGGGAGGCCGAGGTGGGTGGATCACCTGAGGTCGGGAGTTCAAGACCAGCCTGACAAACATGGAGAAACCCCATCTCTACTAAAAATACAAAACTAGCTGGGTGTGGTGGTGCATGCCTGTAATCCCAGCTACTCGGGAGGCTGAGGCGGGAGAATCGCTTGAACCTGGGAGGCGGAGGTTGCAGTGAGCAAAGATTGCACCACTGCACTCCAGCCTGGGCAACAGGAATGAAACTCTGTCTCAAAAAAAAAAAAAAAAAAAATTACAAATTCAATTATGGATATGGACCAGATACATTACACAAACATTTCCCCGTTTTGCATCTGTATCAAGTTAAAAGAATCCAGAAAACTGCTTCCCACTAAAAGAAACAAGCAAATAAACAAACCAAACCAAAGCAACTACCAATTCCACATGTGGTTCGGGAATAGGCAGACTCCAAAAGAAACAAAATAATGTTCAAGTTATGCATATAAGCAAATCTACACTGCCCAGTAACTATTTGCAAAGTGACATGTTTATGGAGTAAAAGAAGTATGCAAATAGTGGTCACAGAGTTAATAACACATATTTTAAATAAAACATTGACAGTCTCCCTGATTGTTTAGCACAGAAAGAAGTTTATGAAGCCAGAATGGAGAAAACATAACTCGTTTCAAAATTTCTTAATTAGAGTCCTTAATGTGTATCTTTTCTAAATAATAGGTTAGTCCTTTATATGGGACCTAGCAAGGTGTAAGAACCTCATGAAAGAGCTGCAAAGAGCTCAGCTGCAGCTGCAGCTTGTCAACTCCTATGTGGCTGGAAACAAGTTTCTCTGTGGTGAACTGCTGGGTGGCCCTTAGGGTTCTCAATCTGAAATAACCAACCAAAGTCGACATATTGGTCACTTCCTAAAGTCCAAAGCCTGCGTAATGTCACTAAGTGTCAGTGAAGTGGAACTGAGCCTCTGTCTTAGCCTTTAGGCAAAACTGTCTCCATTGCAAAGCTCTATGGTCAGTATCTGCCGATGGAACTTGGGCATAAAGAAAAAGAGACACAGGAAGTAAAAGGATTCCCTAACTCAGAATAATAAGACACATAAATACCCAAACAGGAGATGAAGAATCAGACCAGCAAAACTCTATCAGACTAACCAGCTCACCTTCTAACATTTTGTGACTAAACACTTATTTGGTACGCATTAAACAATTTATACATTCTCAAGTTCCAGTAGCCTGAAATAAATCTTAGAGTCTTACAAAGGATTATTGCTAATATTTTATAATTTACCTCTAATTCTTTCATAGTGATGTATGTAGTCTATAATTGATGATATTTAATGATTATCTATAAAACCATTAACAATTTTTGAGTTTATGCCAGGCTCTGTGTTTGATTATTTTATAACATTTACTTCATCTAATCTTCGTAAACCCTATGATATTGATAGTGCTAGTTCTTAAATTTCATAGTTGAAGACACAGGAGATTATCAAGGAAACGTGCTCAAAGTCAACCAAGCAGTGGTCAAGCTGAGTCTCACTAACCTTTGTCTACCTCTACCTCTAATGGATTAAAATCTAGAGAGTCATTTTGCATAACTGTAAGAAAATCCTATTTTATTTTGCTTCAATTGTGCCCGTAATTTTTAGTTTTTGTTCAAATTTAGATAGATAAATCACCACAGATATATTGAATGTAGGTCTATTATATAATAATTACAACATATTGACATAATGTATACATATGCATATATATGCATGTACACACACTTGACTATGTACTGACTGATCTTTCTTTTTTTTTTTTTTTTTCTTTTGAGATGGAATCTCGCTCTGTTGCCCAGACTGGAGTGCAGTGGCGCAATCTCGGCTCACTGTAACCTCCACCTCCTGGGTTCCAGCGATTCTCCTCCATCAGCCTCCTGAGTAGCTGGGATTACAGGCATGCACCACCATGCCCGGCTAATTTTTGTACTTTTTTTTTTTTTTTTTGAGACAGAGTCTCGCTCTGTCACCCAGGCTGGAGTGCAGTGGGGCGATCTCGGCTCACTGCAAGCTCCGCCTCCCGGGTTCACGCCATTCTCCTGCCTCAGCCTCCCGAGTAGCTGGGACTACAGGCGCCCGCCAGAACGCCCGGCTAATTTTTTGTATTTTAGTAGAGACGGGGTTTCACCATGTTAGCCAGAATGGTCTCGATCTCCTGACATCATGATCCACCTACCTCGGCCTCCCAAAGTGCTGGGATTACAGGCATGAGCCACCGCGCCTGGCCTGATCTTTCTTATAGAGGTAAAAATCCATATTTAGACAGACAAACTAAGTTATCCCCGTAGTTTTGTATAACCTAGGGGTGGTTTTTAAAGTCCTAGTAAATTTTTAGTTACATCTTTTATTTCCTAGTTTCTGTATTTTCATGCTTCTGTCTTTTAAGAAGCATAATTTAATTCGTAAAAGTATCTGTTTATATATAACAATATCTATTTATGGGTTTTATAATACTTCAGTATATAAATAATTCACTTGAAAAGGATGTTGGCACCAAAATGGATGGTCTTTTTTAAAACTTAGAATTTATTTGGATTTGTTTGAAGTTAGGTTTCATGGGAGGAAATGCTCTCATTATTTGTATAACATTTTTTTGCAACCTATCTGTGAGAGCTCTGAGTGTTAAATAAAAAAAAATTTCGGAGTTATTTGTTTGTATGCATGTATTTGTGTGTGAAACAAATACCAGCAAATACTTATTGACTATACCAATCTCATACATACCCTTGCATTTTCCCATGGCTGTCTAACTTCAAACCTGTGCCTTACAATGCATATCCATCTTTGCTTTAGATACAGTTTCACCACGGTTTTTAATCATCAAAAAAAACACAAACAAATAAACAATAAAAAAAGAGGGTTTTTTTTGTTTTTGTATGGAGACAGAGTCTCACTCTGTCGCCCAGGCTGGAGTGCAGTGGTACGATCTCAGCTCACTGCAACCTCTGCCTCCTGGGTTCAAGCGATTCTCTTGCCTCGGCCTCTCGAGTAGCTGGGACTACAGGCGCCCGCCACCACGTCCGTCTAATTGTTGTATTCTTAGTAGAAATGGGGTTTTGCCACATTGGCCAGGCTGGTCTCGAACTCATGACCTCAGGTGATCCACCTGCCTCGCCTTCCAGAGTGCTGGGATTACAGGTGTGAGCCACTGCACCTGGTGCCCAGTGAGATTCTTTATAAGAACAAAACTGTATGTAAACAGTTACAGGATGAGGTGCGGTGGCTCATGCCTGTAATTCCAACACTTTGGGAGGCCAAGGTAGGAGCCTGACTTGATCTCAGGAGTTCGGGACCAGCCTGGGCAACAAAGTGAGATCCCGTTTCTACAAAAAAAAAAAAAAAAAAAAAAAAAAAAAAAAAAAAAAAGCACCACAAGTGAAATAAAATGATGATTCAAAGACTATTTTGCATTCAAAACTAATTTCTAATCAGTCCTTATCAGGTAATTGTTCTTTCTGCTTCTTCAATCTGCTAAACACAAGATGTCAAAAGTGAGTAGTTTCAAATGTTTGATTCTGCTTTTGGTAGATTGTAAACTTGAGTAGGTTACATAACCCCTTTAAGATTCTTTTCCATCATGTGTAAAATGTAAAATGCAACTAAATAGTTTATTGGAAATACGTTCTGAGAATGGTTTAATGTATAAACATATAGGGTATTTAACACCTAATTAGTGCTCAAAACCATTAAGAAACATATTGAGGCAGATAGGACATAAGCTATTCATTATTAGTTACAGTGAGTTTGCAGACTGAACTTTAAACTTTCATGGAAATCTCTGGATTCTGATATGACCCTGGCCCCCTAAGAGACCTCAGTCATCAGTACACTTTATGTGTAACAGGTGTGGCTGACACATCACACCATATGGTACAGAATGTTTCCAACCACAGAGTTGCTGCTGCCTAAAATAACAGTTAACACCTACACTGGTCTTGGTGTGACCGCAGGATGTTGGGGATAAAGTGGATGGGTAATGGGTAGAGGAAATGGCGTGTCTGGAGAAAACAATAAGATGCTGTTGCAAACAGTATTGGGAGTTGAAGCAATTTACCTGGGTATAAAGCAGAAGACATAGCTTAGGGAGGAGAGAAGAGACCAGAACTGAGGTTTACAAGCATGGATGTGGCTGATCACTATCACTATAACTGCACTATTTTTGTTATTCCAGCAAGTGTAACCATAGGAAACATTACTAAACTTAGAACTATGACAATATTTACCTGTTAAGAGGAGGGAATAGGAAAGAGTCAATCACAAAGAAAAAATAACATAAGAATCATAAAGCATTGATTGGACTATAAATACTAGTCATATTTTCTATGAGATGATTTTTAACTGGAATTTTCTTCTGATAATGTGCTTAGAGATAGCGTGTTTTGTAGGTGGAAATAATGGGCAGGTAAAGATACACAAAAAAAACAACTTTAAGGTACCATGAAGAAAGATGTTAAATAATACCATGTGAAAAATTATCCTGGTGACTATTGATACACAAAGGACTTATTTCATATTGGAAGCTTAAAGAAAGGAATGGTTTGTCCCTGAGTTATTTCTGAACCCTTATCATGACAGAATGGTGACTATAACAGAAATTTTTGAGATTAGACATAAAAATGGTTCACATGAAAGGAAAAGAAAACTAGCATATGGCAAAAATAATTTCTAGAATAAACGTGACTTCACTGGCTATGGTTTTACAGACTGTTTTTAAAAGAAGGAACCCATTTTTATCGGTCACACGACTCTCTACTTAAATTTCAATTTTAGCAACAACACAATCTAAAGGTAAGAATTTATTTTATAAATAGTAGTAAAGAATTTTGAAAATACGGAAATGATATTTTACTCCAGGTTAATATGCAACATTGCTAGCATGGTACACTGGCAACATCAGTAAAGCCAGATAATGAAGAGAAATCTCACAGGAATAGGGCATAGATTGTTCTTTTATGTATAGTTCTCTCACCATACATCTAAAAACTTTTAAGTGGAAACTAAATGATGTGTAGGATACAGAGACCCTAATTTCTTTCTTTCTTTTTTTTTTTTTTTTAAGATGGAGTTTCACTCTTGTTGCCCAGGCTGGAGTGCAATGGCGTGATCTCGGCTCACCGCAACCTCTGCCTCCCAGGTTCAAGCAATTCTCCTGCCTCACCCTCCCGAGTAGCTGGGATTACAGGCATGCACCACTACACCCAGGCCTCCCAAAGTGCTGGGATTACAGGCGTGAGCCACTGCGCCTGGCCCAGAGACCCTAATTTCTTATCTGGAATTTGTGGAAAGAAATGTATTTTAAAATTTATTAATTTTTATTTTAAAATATATGTGTTTATACATACATGAATTAACAGCCTCATTGGCATTTGACATTCACCCTATAACCCAGCACATTAACATTTCCACAGCAAAATGTATAAAACAAAAACTATGATTAGCTAAGTTCAGGTTTTGGAACCAAACTAATGAAAACATTTTGTTTATAGAGATTTGGTTTTTAGCCTTATGGATAAAGAATTGGGGACTTATCTTCTGTGTCAGTATGTGGATTAAAGTATACTCAATTCTTTGTTCAAAACACCTATTCCCCCCTTACTGAGCCCCTCCACATGTGGTTTCATACTGATAATTTATCTGAGTAATTTTACACACATGTTATAGTAAACCTATGTATAGATTGGACAAGATAAGTTGAATCTCTTCACAGAACATTGTGTTAACAAGTCTTTTGTTGTTGTTGTTGTTATTGTTGTTTTTTGAGACAGAGTTTTGCTCTTGTCACCCAGGCTGGAGTGCACTGGCACGATCTGGGCTCATTGCAACCTCCACCTCCTAGTTCAGGTGATTCTCCTGCCTCAGCCTCCTGAGTAACTGGGATTACAAGTGCCCACCACCATGCCCAGCTTTTTTTTTTGGTATTTTTAGTAGAGATGAGATTTCACCATGTTGACCAGGCTGGTCTTGAACTCCTGACCTCAGGTGATCCACCCACCTCGGCCTCCCAAAGTGTTGAGATTACAGGCGTGAGCCACCATGCCCAGCCAACAAGTCTTACTTTTGATTGAGTATGAGAAGTATCTCTCCCAAAATATTATGGTTCTATGCATTGATAAATTTGGTTTCTTCCACTCTGTCAGTCACTTTTCTCTTTGTCCTCCCTGGTTTTCCCCTGTTCTGCTTGTTTCTTGGGGTGCTGATTCCTGCAACACATGTTTCACCACCTCCATGGCTAACCAGCTTCCAGGTAGGTGCAGTCAATGGAGTTGCTGGGTTGAGATTTGGAAGGTAGGAAGAAGGGAGAAGCCTGTTATTTTGTCTTTCCCCTCTCTGCTTCAGGCTTTATCTCCTGTAGTGGCCACACATGCTATGTACTGGTCTGTTTTATTTAATTTTAATATTTATTTTATTGTGATAGGAATACAACATGAGATCTACTCTATTAACAAATTTCGAAATGTACAATACAATATTGTTAAGTCTAGGCACAGTGTTGTACAGCAGATCTCTAGAGCTTACTCATTTTGCATTACTAAAACCTTATCCCCATTTTCCGCTCCTCACTGTCCCTGGTAACCACTATTCTGCTCCTTGCTTCTATGAATTAGACTATCTTAGATACCTCATACAAGTGGAATTGTGTTTTTGTCCTTCCTTCATGCTATGTTGTTTGAACTGCTGCCAAATAGCAACAGCCTCGTGGCAGGCACCAGCCACTGTGGTGCCAGTCCCCATCAAGTGGTTCTGGTAAACCCACCTGCTCCCTTGTTTCCTTTAGCTCTGGGAATAATACCAGCTTTCTGTTTTGCCTGTATCTGAATTGTCTTCTTTCTCCTGATTGACTCTTAGATTTCTCCAACTGTTTGGTAAATACCCTCCTGTGTTAACTTCCCTTTATGTAATGACTTGGCACAGAATTTGTTTTCCTGCCTGGACATACACGAAGACATTAACCTACCTCGAATAATATCTACTACACTCTTGTTTCCCCAACAATTTATCTGTCTTTATTTCTACCTATTTCTGCTCAGTCCCTCCGCTACTTCTCAAACAAACCATTCAGTCTTGTGTTTTAGAGACTGTCCACTATTTGAACTGTTCCTTGCTCAAATATTTTAGAGGCTCTCTACTGTCAAATGTCACTCATTTGACATTACTCTAATGACACCTCCTTTGGGATGCCTTCCTTGAACACATCTTCTAACTTTGTACCCACATCATTATGTATGTTCCACAATATTTCTTACAACAGAGCAAGAAGCCAAAGTTTAGTCACAGGACCAATAACTTAAAGCCAAAATATAAAGTGGCATACCATTTTAAACATAATACTCTATATGAACTTTATAGTAATTATATTTTTATTTGCCAGGCGTGGTGGCTCACACCTGTAATCCCAGCACTTTGGGAGGCTGAGGTGGGCACATCATCTGAGGTCAGGAGTTTGAGACCAGCCTGACCAACATGGAGAAACCCCGTCTCTACTAAAAATACAAAATTAGCCGGGCATGGTAGTTCATGCCTGTAATCCCAGCTACTCAGGAAGGCTGAGGCAAGAGAATCACTTGAACCCAGGAGGCAGAGGTTGTGGTGAGCCGAGATTACACCATTACACCCCAGCCTGGGCAATAAGAGCGAAACTTGGTCTCAAAAAAAAAAAAATATATATATATATATATATATGTTTTTATTTGATATTTGTAACTTTATGGCGAATGTATTTTATTATATAATGCTGACATCAAACAAAATTATAGGCAAAGTTAGAGAAATCAAATATTTATATTTTTGTAAAAATAATGAATAGAAGAGTGATACAACCATCAGAGTACTTTATTCTCAAATTCACAAAAATGATAAACCAGAAGATTAAAACTAGAAGAGATTAGTGGTTATTGGTATTTTTAACAGAATTCAGATTAAAAGGCCACATTTGTATGAGAATTATTGTTTCTCAAGATTCCAGAATTCTATTTATGTAACCAAAACAATTAGAATAATTCAAATACTGCCTGTGTAAGTTTACAACCAAGGGTTCCCTCAATTTCCCTCTAAACTGGATATGTAGTCTTGCTCTTCACCTGCTTCCCCAGAGTCTCCAATTATGTAAGTAATTCCCAGATAATTGTCTCCCAGTCATGTTCAGTCACAGGAATGTGTCATTTCAGGAATTCAAATTCCTAAATCTATATAATAACAAAATTTTTGAATTTTATGCAAAGCTAAAATTTTTCTTTTTCCTTTGGCTCCAACTGAACTCAGATGAGAAACTCAGCACAGAAAAAGGTAGTGTAGATGACTTCTCTCTTTTTCTCAGGAGAGAATCTCAGGGAGTTCTTGGATACATCCTTACGGAGCCCTACAACTATAGCTCCTGACATGGGCAATGAACCTGCACTTGTGTGTTGTGAGGTTTTGATTCTTCCTCACCCTCAAACCAGGTGTCTCATATTTTCTGTTAGAGCTCTATATCCCATCTATCACTCTTCATGCATGGCAACTGTCTTAGTATGCTATTGCTGCTGTAACAAATAAGCACAAATTTAGTGGATAAAAACAACAAAAATTATTCTCTTACAGTTTTAGAGGGTTGGAGTCTGAAAAGTCTTATGGAGCTAATATCAAGGTTACAGCAGGGCTGAATCTGTTCCTCTCCTCATCCAGCTTCTCATGTCTTCCAGCATTCCCTCACTTGTGGTTTTGTCTTTCCAGCTTCTGTTCCCATGATTGCACTGCCTCCTCCTTTTCTGCACTCAAATCTCCCTCTGCATCCCTTTTATAAGAATACTTGGGGTTACATTTTAAGCCGACTTTGATAATCCAAAATAATTCTTCAATCTCAAGATCCTCAATCTCTTCTCACTTCTCCTAAGTATCCCTTGCCCTATAAGGTAGCATTCACAGCTTCCAATGATTATGACCTGGATATACTTGGAGCCATTATTCAGCCTACTATAGGATCTAGGATGAGTCCAGGTTATTCCCTGCTCTCATTTGGACACCTTTTACCTACAAGAAACATTCACACATAGTTTATTATATGGATGTGCAACGGGTTCCCAGTGGATCTTTCACAACTCTACCACCACAGGCTTCTGGGGGCAGGATTCTCAACACCTGTTTTTCAAACCACACCTCACCTCCATTCTCATGCTTTTTTGCTGCATTCTGTGCAGCTGAGCTCTGACAACTGTATCACACAGTCTTCCTCACCCTCTGGCTTCTGTCAGTTTTCAACCATTGGAAAGCATTGGTAGGAGAAGAGAAACTGGGATGAGAAAGCGGAAAAATTATATAATTCTCTAGCTCCTTCCTCATTTTCAGGTCTTGGAAATGGCTAGAATCTGTCCTGAACTCTTGGCATCTTCTGATACTCAACGATGGAGCATGGCGTGAACATCATCCTGCTGCCCTACACAATATTGTCTAGACTATGGGTAGCTAAAAAATCTATTTGCAATTAATAATAAAGAAATAAAAACAAGGTTCTGATTAAGTATTCTGCAGTATATTTTCCTGGAATATTGGCTACTTAAATGTTTTTCATATAATTATTAAATAAATATTTATTCCGATATGGCCCATCTCTCTTCTGATATAGCCCATGTTGAATTTTTTCTTCAGAAAGGAAAAGAGATTTTACTCCTGCATTTAATCCAGTGATTATTTTTCGTTTAAACATCAGGCATCTGGTTAATACACTCTAGGTGTGCAAAAAGTGTGACTGACACATCATTTCACTGTACGCTCCTCTGTACAGAACACTTCCAACCACAGTGTTGCTAGCCCTTGAAAGAACATTTAGCACCTAGACCACCATGTTATTGTAATGATTCTTGGTAATTCTTACTTGGGTCATGGGAAATGAGAAAGACATTTCTGATGAAAAATAATAAAATTCTACTGCAAGAGATATTGAAAGTCAAATCTGTGTATCAGGCCCAGAAGCAGTAGGTTTCACTTAACAGAGGAGAAGGAAATCAAAACTGAGATTTGCAAGCCTGGATGTGGGCGACCACTATTAACTATCACATTAGTGTCATTATCATTTGGACAAGCAGGACCACAGGTAACAACATTAGCTTCAGAATCATGAAAGGATTTTTTGTTGGAAGAGGAAAGAGGGAGGAATGTAGAGACAGATAATAATGTGAAATAACATGAGGCAGGAAAAATTTTGATGTAATGAGAATAAGAAATAATGTAAGGATGGAAAAATTATTGATACAAGTTATACATATGATTATGTAAGTATTATAATCATGTTCTCAACATGCATTCTTTGAGATATTGTCTCAATTGGATGTATTTAGGTAACGTAATTTGTAAACAGAAATGATGGGCAAGTGCATACATATAAAGAAAACCCCTGAATACCTGTCATACTGCCTATTTATATAAATCAGAATCCTTTACAATCTTGAACTCATTCTGCTTAGAAAAACAAAACGTGATTTGATAATAAGATTTCCAGAAAACACATTCAGGCATTTATATTAGAGAAACAGGAAGCTAGACCATTTTAAAAATCATTTTTCTGAAATTGTAAGTGACTAAAACAGCCATGAATATTGTGCAGCCATATAAAAGAACGAGATCATGTCTTTTGCAGCAACATAGATGAAGCTGGAGGACATTTTCCTAAGCAAACTAACACAGAAACAGAAAACCAAATATTGCATGTTCTCACTTATAAGTGGGAGCTAAACGTTGAGTACATGTGGACACAAAGAAGGGAACAATAGAAACCAGGACCTGCTTGAGGGTGGAGAGTAGAAGGAGGGTGAGGATCAAAAAACTACCTGTTGGGTACTATGCTTATTGCCTGGGTAATGAAATAACCTGTAAACCAAATCCCCAGAATACTCAATTTACCCATGTAACAAGCCTGCACAGGTACCCCCTAAACCTAAAATTAAAAAAAAAAACAAAAAAACTGATGCTAACATGTTCTTACAAAAAAAAACCAGAATTGTAAAACAGAATGAAAATAGCATACATATCTGAGAAGCCATTTAACATATTTAACATTCCCTTTAAGAATGAGTATGCCTCTGTGCAAATTTGCTATATCTAATTCTCCCAGGTAAGAAAGTTGTTCATACAGGAAAAACCAAAACAAAACAAAACAAAAACAGCCATGATTTTCACTACATATTAAAAGAAGCAACCTTTTCTTAGTAATCGGTAGCAAAAAACTTTACTTAAGTGGCAGTTTTTGGAAGGATATAATTTAAAACTAAGGACTTACTTTGCAAATAGCAGTAAGTGTTCTTAAATCAATGGTTACCATTAAACACAGCTTATATAGCATACACAAGTTAAGCAATAGTGTCAGAAAATAAACAGGAATCAAGACAGCACTAGTTCAGGGACTGTTCTTGAATTCATAATATGTGGACCAAGAAGAGATGAGGAAGGTAGAGTCAGAAATTGCTTTTGTGTAATTTTGAGGAGGCCATACCAAAGCTTAACAATACCAGAAGCCTATAGATGGTAGGGAGCATGGAAATCCATCAAATACTTTAAATATTAGCCTTATAAGTGGTTTTTTTGATAAGACAGGCACAATTTTCAGACTGTAAATGGCTTGGAAACCTGAAAACCAGACACGGTTTATTTTCACAGGTCAAACGGAATGGCTTGATTTGGCTGATAAGACTGGAATAGTAATACTATCACCTAGGAAAGCGCACACAGAGTGAGGCTCAACTGATAGCTACAAGAGAGGGTCAAATATCCATTTTAGTTAATCTGCCAAAAGTGAGTAGGGGCAATAATGCCCTGTGCAATGTGGTCTCTTCCTCCAGAAAACAATAGGATCATCTTAGGCAGGAGCCACAAGTCTGGCATGCAGTGGAAGCCTCTGCATCAGAAATAGTCCTTCACTCTGTGCCAGTCTATGACGGTCGCTGTGTTGTCATGTCCAGAATAACGATAAATCCAGGCAGCACTGGTAGAGATCAGATAGTGCACAGACTTTAAACCTTTCACAAAATTTAACCTGAAAGGAATCACAGATGTACATGTAAAATACAGATATCCACATTCTCTAATGAGACCAGCTGGAATCTATTGATTGAGTCTGCACTAACTGATCCATATTTTCTGTAACCTAAAACTTTCTAAAACATAAAGTCTATTAATTTTTAAAAATCAGAGGGACTAATTGAAGTAAAATCATAAAATAAATAAAAATATATAATTTCTAAATAGTATATTACAGTTAAGATTGTATTCAAATACATTTTAATCATGATTCTCAGAATCACCTGTGAAATATTTTTATACAATTTTAGAAAAGAAATAAGTGAAGTAAAAAAATCATTTTTATATAGGCTGTTTGCATATCATAACATGATCAATTAATGGCAGAACTGAGTCCCAAATTCACAAATTCAGCTTCCAAATTCTACTATCCTTCATTCTTTTCCATATGAAGTGGGAAAATAATAATAAACTCAGTAAAAAACAGCACCACCTGTCCAAAACCAAAATAACAATTGATTTATTTAGGGACTAAGTTCTCCCCTATAATAAAAATTAAAATGACTATCAAATAGGGAGTTAATAACATTTGTTTATATTTTTCCCTTTTCCACTTCCTCCTTGCCTTTCTTATCTCAGTGAATGTATTAAAGGTCTAAATATTTCATGCAAGAATTAGAGCCAGTAGTGGGGATACAGTTAAATGGGTGAGTCTTAGTGAGTCTACAGTTCCATGTACAGTGCATGTTGGAGATAGATCAGAAACTCACCTCTACCTTTGGAACATCAAATATCTAAAAAAAAAAAACTCTGTGAGGCCAACATTTGCCTTTGTATTTATTTCATTCATTCTGCTTAATTTCTTCTTCAGGCTTGACTTTTATTATCTCATTTGTTGCAGCTGCCATGCCCTAACCACACAAAACTAGACTTAATGGTGAGTCACCTGAATGATTTTGTTTCCACCCATTTCTTATTTTCCATTACATATGCCTAATTAACTGTGGCATGCAGCTAAATTAAATTTCATCTTCTCTTGTCACTAAGTATGCAGAAAAAAATAATTAAACTTTTTAAAAAGGAACATCATCTTCTCTTTTTCTGTATCCAGATTGCATATTCTGATGATAGAGGTCAAACTGCCTGGTGCTAATTCATATCAGGCTCTCAAATTTCACCTTGATTATCACTGGAAATTGATCATTATTTTACTTTTTTTTTTGTCAAATTTTATGGTGGCACGTGCCTGTAATCCCAGCTACTCGGGAGGCTGAGACAGGAGAATCGCTTGAACCTGGGAGTGGGAGGTTGTGGTGAGCAGAGATCATGCCATTGCACTCCAGCCTGGGCAACAAGAGCGAAACTCTGTCTCAAAAGAAAAAAAGAAAAAAAAAATTTCTTATTCTCAATACCAAGATGTTTTGTCGTTATTTTCAAATTTTGATCACTGCCCTTAAACCATCTCTCTTACAGGAAGTGAGCAAAGGCCAAAAGGATAAAGAGACTAAAAGTCTGTGATAAACAGAAAATGTCAAAGGCTACCCTAGAGAAATTTATAACCATTTATACCCATATACCCACCTAGTCACTAAATATCCAAACAAACAAAGCACAAGAACAGAAAACATATTACAATTTTAAATATAGATTACAAGTGTAGTGATGTGATAATTTATGAAATACAGAGAACATCCAAGCCAACATTATTTATAATAGTCTTGAAAAGAAAGCAATTAAATGTCCATCAAAGGTAGAGTAAGTAAACTGATTGAGAGTATATCATACAAAAAAATTACATACACAAGTAAACTACAGCTGTCCACAGCAACACAGATAACTCTAATAAATACAGAATAAAACAATGCAAAAAAAAGTACAGTTTCATTCTATTCACACAAAATTAAAATAAGCAAAAAAGCTACTAAGAATATTTGCATAAGAAGCAAGAAAATCAGAAGAACGGTTAATTCTAGGAGGAAGCATTGTAATTAAGGAGGATCAATGCAGGAAACACTCTGGGGTGTGGTAATATCTATCTTTACTTAACTTTTATCATTATTCATTAATCTCTACATATATGTTTTCTGTCCTTTCCTGTATGTTTGTCATATTTCAGAGGGAAAGATATTAATTGATTTCTTTATCTAATTGGTAATTTTTATTATCATAAAAGTTTATCTTAAAAAGAATGGAGGATATACAAATGAGTTTTGCATATTATCTCACTTGATATTAGAGGTATGACTAAAATAACATTCCACTGTAACTGTGAACTTTGAATACTTGGTTTCTCAAGTAACTCAACAATTCCCGCAACACCTAACCCTAACTACATGCTTCGGATAAGGTAAACTTAAACTAAATCAGCCTGATGGTTGAAAGGAACATTTTCTTCCTGAAATAGTATCTCTGGAGGCAGACATCATGTGGATTTGCAGGTTGCATTAACACCACCACCGGTTAAAAAGATCAGCAGGTCAAGATTTCATTTTAAAATAGTCTAAATTAGTAATATTTCCTGTCACCTAGCAGGAAAAAATACAAACTTAATTTGTAATGTTCTCTAGAACAACCGATTTCATCCCAGGCTTACTGATTTACCATGAATAAATTAGTGAGAAAGATGAGACACTCAGAGCTAGAAGCAAATAAAAAACTAAGCACATAAGCAAAGTACCTTAAAAAGAAACATTAGGAACAAAAAAGACAGAAGATACAAAATAACAGCTAGGCACGGTGGCTCACGCCTGTTATCTCAGCATTTTGGGAGGCTGAGGCAGGCAGATCACCTGAGTTCAGGAGCTGGAGACCAGCCTGAACAACATGGTGAAACCCCATCTCTACTAAAAATACAAAAATTAGCTGGGTATGGTGGCAGGCGCCTGTAATCCCAGCTACTCAGGAGGCTGAGGCAGAGAATCACTTGAACCTGGGAGGTGGAGGTTGCAGTGAGTCGAGATCACACCATTGCACTCCAGCCTGGGTGACAGAGCAAGACTCCATCTCCAAAAAAAGAAAAAAGGAAAAGATACAAAACAACCATTATGTCAATAATCAGACACACGGTATAAATTAATTATATTTACCATAGTTAAGGGAACATAAGACAAATTTGGAAATGTGTTTAGAAAACAAAAAACTCTAAAATACATAAATGTATGGATTTGTAAAAGAACTAAATATAATTTTTTGAAAGACAAAATAATATATTGGATACATTTAATGTCTACTTAGACACAGATGAAGAGAGAATTAATGAATTGAATGACATTTCTGAACTCATTTTTCAAAACACAGCCCATAGAGACAAAAAGACAGCATGAAAAAGAAATTAAACATATGGCAGTTTAGACAAATGCCTCCAGGTAGCACAATTTAATCTAATTGTGTTAAAGGGTTATATTAAAATTGTGATATACTACTGTTGAATTGAAACTTTTATTATTATTAAAAGACCCATGTTCTTACTACATTTTTCCTTAAAGTGTGTTTTGTCAGGTATCAGGAGCTATGATAATTTAGTTTGATTAATGTTTGCATTATATAAATGTTGATCTATTTTCAACCATTTCACATCATTATCTACTAGATGTCATTTTTGTAAATAACCTGTAACATTTAAAAGAAAAATTTTTTTTAAATGGAGTTTCAATCTGTCACCCAGGCTGGAGTGCAATGGCGCGATCTCAGCTCACTACAACCTCCGCCTCCCGGGTTCAAGTGATTCTCCTGCCTCAGCCTCCTGAGTAGCTGGGATTAAAGGCATGCACCACCACCCCCAGCTAATTTTGTGTTTTTAGTAGAGATGAGGTTTCACCACGTTGGTCAGACTGGTCTTGAACTCTTGACCTCAGATGATCCACCTGCCTTGGCCTCCCAAAGTGCTGGGATTACAAGCATGAGCCACCACGCCCGGCCAACATTTAAAAATTTTTAAGAACCCATTGTGATAATTTTTAATTTTTTTTCCTGGAACATTTACAGAGTTTACCTTTACTTTTGATATGTCTGATTTTTTATAATTTACATAAATTTATGCTTTCTACTTGTCCTTGCCTGATCTTACATCTCTCCCCCACTCCACTCACCTTTATAACTTCTTTTGAATGTACTTATTTTTCTCAATCTATTTTTTTCTGTAATTTTTGAAATTATACTTTCATCATTTTACTACTCACTTTAGAATTTAATCCATGTATATGTGAATTATTAATATCTGAAGCTGATCATCATCTTTGCACTCTTCCAAAACAACTTAAGACCCAACAATGCTCCATAGTCTGCCAATGAAATTATATGCTTTTGTTATGAAGTTTATTTCTATCCATCAAAGGAGAGGGTAGTTGACCTGTGGTTACTGTGGTGTGTATGTCTCGGAGCACACATTAGACTATAAAAGAAATTTCACATATGCACACTTCAGTCCTTTCAATGATAAAAACAAATTATGCTCATCAGAAACAGTAACACAAAAATAGAAAACCACATATGAAAAATACAAATTTAACAAGTTAATGACCAAAATATTATTACATTATAATCTTTTCAGGTCAGACACATAATCTTATTCTATTACAAACACATATATAATTATAGAATTCTTTCTAATAAAATATAAAGTTATATTATGTAATAATTTTACTTTTTTCCACTTAATGTATCATGGAAGATTATCCACATAAATACCCGAAAAGCTATCTCATCTATGTTTAATGACTGTATAAATTTTATTATAGAAATAAGTAATAATTGTTTTCATTATTTAATTTAACAGTTAATTTACTTTTTAAAGTGAAACATCCATTGGTCATTTGAAAAATTAGATAAAGCTATGAATAATTATGTTAGAGATTATATCGAGGGAATAGGGTTGTATGTTGTGTTCAACTGAATCATTTACAATGAGCATAAATATTTACAATCACAAAAAAGGTATTTCTGAAAATCAGTATCTGTTACAATCATTCAAATGCAATGTCATTTATTTATATTACATTATTTAGTCTATTGTTTTCTCATTTTAAAAAAATAGCAATTAAGGCAAAGAGGAAATCTTTATGGTTAAAATTTAAAATTTTATCTTTAGAAATAAAAAAGTGGTTCATCATACATAAAAGAAAAAACAAATTTAATTTGTAAGAGTACACTATCTTTAATTTTCTTAAGTCAAAAACATAGTTTACATATTAGCCTTACTGTAAACATCCTCTCTGACGTCACAATATTAAGACTTCTGTTGCCTTGGTCCCATCTCATTCTGACCCTGTGCTTATTGGCCCTTACAATTTAATCTGAACAATGGAACCAGAGACATCAGCACTGTCCAGGCTCTCTCCTGATCTTCATCCTTCGCCAGCAGCATTTCATGAAATAAATACGGGTAAAACCAGATTCTGCTGTTATTGCTAAATCATCTCTTCTTTTGATGAGAAAATAGTATTAAAAATAACGACTTCATAACCAGGTACTTTTAGAGGAGGATTTGAAAATCTTTTGTCTTTATAAATGAGTTTAAGATTTTCTAATTAAAGGGGACTTAAATCTCAGAAAATTATAGTTTAGTAAGTAAATATTTACAATTGCACTAGGTTTAATATTATTTAGGGGAATGTTATTGACTTTTGGTGAATGTCATTGACTTTTGGTGTCTATGAGTTCTGCTTCACTTGTACTGAAGGAATACCTGCAATATGCTGTGGAAAGAATTTATTTAGTGCGAATTAGATAATGGCTTTTCATGTTCCTTTCATTAGGATTAAATTCAACTATAAGAAGAGGCAGAAATAGGCATTTAAATTAATTTGAATATTTCTACTCTTGCTTCTATTTCCAATTTTACTGCAGATGCTAATGCCCATTATATTCTTACAATTACTATTCCACATCACTGGTATTATTACTACTACTAAAGAAAAACACATATTGAGTGGTTAATACGTTTCAAGCACTATGCTATCGACTTTATATACATTAACTTAATCTCTACAATATATCTATAAATGATTATTGTATTGTTACCTGTATATTATAGACAAGGAACGAAGAATTTTTTTAAAAGAGTAAGAATTTACCACATTTCACAAAGCAAAAAAAAATGGAGCCAATTTTAAAACTCTCCTATGATTATAAAATGTGACAATTTGTATCACATATAATATGCCATTTAATCATATGTTTATGTATCGTATAAGTATGTGTATATACATATATCTGGATTATAGTTATTGGATGCATTTTTTTTATCTTTTTTAGAGTTTTCTGAGGAAAGTATAATATACTCAGACCTCAAAGTTCATTGTTCTTCAAATATCCAGAACGGAAAAATAACTAAAACTTTGAAAACAAAAGGTAAAAACCACTTAAAACTCTAGATTCACTTTTTGGCTTAAATATTTTAATGAACTAATCATGAAAACAAATATTATAGGGCTAATGTTTGAATCAGGATTTATTTCTTGTCCCTACACTTTTTAATAGGTCATAGTAACCTACAGTGCTCTGTTAAGAGCAAATGAGAATGGTCAACGAGGCAGCAATGGCCGCGATGACTTAGAATGGTATACCAAGATCTTGGAAAAAGAATGTTTCATACACAGTTTCCTGGTTTGATATTTTAATTTTGAAAAAGTTAAATGTCTTTTTAGTGCTTCAGTATTTCTACAAATAGAGGATGTGAGATACCTCATGATGAACATGATGAATTAACTTTTATCAAAACGGTCTGGCCAACAGCAAAAGTTGGAGTTTTGTTCTTAAACTAGTTCTATTACAAAGATGAAAGATATAGTTTAAAAAAAAAACAAAAAACTGGGTGGGGGGCGGCTGCGGTGGCTCACGCCTCTAATCCCAGCTCTTTGGGAGACCAAGGCAGGCGGATCACCTGAAGTCAGGAATTCGAGACCAGCCTGGCCAACATGGTGAAACCTCGTCTCTACTAAAAATACAAAAATCAGCCGGGCATGGTGGTATGCACTTGTAATCTCAGCTACTCAGGAGGCTGAGGCAGGAGAATCACTTGAAACTGGGAGGCAGAGGTTGCAATGAGCCAAGATTGCTCCACTGCACTCCAGCCTGGGCGAGAAAGCGAGACTCTGTCTCAAAAAAAAAAAAAAAAAATTACGAGAGGGAAATGAACTAAATCCACAGTAGGACTTCTGAAGTGCTCTTTCGTAGCCTTTGGAAGAGTTCTTTACTAGGGCAACTTGTTAGTTCATAAACAGCTCATATCTACATCAAAATGTTAATATCTTCCCAGGATGCATCTAAATCTGCAAAATAATTTTTAGAATTACTCCCCACAGGCTGAGGTATGTTTTCCCACAGCACGGTGCTCCCATGAGCTTACGTTTTAGACCAATTCAAGTGGGTTAAATATTCTTGCTGAAAGTTCTTTTTAGTATCAACTCCCAAATGTGGTTTCCATTGATTACGTTAGCCAGCTTCTCTCTTTTTGAACAGTGTCTCCGTGGTGCATTGCTGCTGTGATATTTGCCTTCCTTTATTTAATCGCTCTGGTAATAGTTGCAGCTGTGGTAGCTAAGAGTAAGTATTTTTTAAAGCAATTTCATTAATTTTTTAATTACTAAAATATAATTTTAAATAGCCTTTAAATTTGGTTCTAAGGTCTTCATCAAGATATTTTTCTCATTTATTATTTTAATTATATACGAGTAATTTTATCAATTCATTTTTTTGAGTTATCAGCAATGGCATAGGCCCTGGTGTCCTCATCAGAAGATGTTAGTGGATAGCTGAGTATTTTGATAGAAACGGAAAATAGTGCCAGTATTCTATATTTTATTATATTGTTATTGACATTAGATTCACAAGCTGTGAGATGTAATAAAATGTGAAAATGTTTATAGATGTTACTGGTTTGGCAGTTAAAAGTTAACTTATTATGGCATTAAGTTCAGATCATTTGAAAGAGCAATTTAATAGAGGCAATAGAAGATGGTGGGTACAGAATCATCAAAAAATGAAAGAAAATGACCAAGATATCAAACTGAGTCTGCATATTGCTTGCACTAAGTTTGTCTTAATATTATAAAACATATAATCTTTTAAAATAATAAATTTATCAAATACTCCATACTATAAGAAAACTAGAAACATGAAGTTCTTTTAATATAGAAAGTTAAGATGAAATTGATTCATTAAAAAAAGAAAAACAACCCAAAACATATGGACGCATAAATAGATAATAAAGCAATTCTAATCTCAAAGTGAACTATTTTAGTATAGAAAAGAATATGTAACTTTTAGTAACAAACATAAACTTTTTTGAAATGTATGATTTCCTATGAAGATACATACTATGATAAAATGACTCGGGAAAAAAGAGACAATTTGAATAAATATTACTACATACTGCAGAAAAAATAATTAAGCTAATCAAAGATGTGCCTCCAAATAGATACCTGGCTGATAATTTTTAAAGAATGAATTTGAGGCTGAGCGTGGTGGCTCACGCCTGCAATCCCAGCACTTTGGGAGGCCAAGGCAGGAAGATCACCTGAGGTCAGGAGATCAAGACCAGTCTGGCCAATATGGTGAAATCCTGTCTCTACTAAAAATAGAAAAAGTAGCTGGGCGTGGTGGCGGCTGCCTGTAATCCCAGCTACTCGGGAGGCTGAGGCAGGAGAATTGCTTGAACCTGGGAGGTGGAGGTTGCAGTGAGCCAAAATCACGCCACTGCACTCCAGCCAGGGTGACAGAGTGAGACTCCATCTCAAAAAAAAAAAGAAAGAAAGAAAGAAAGAAAGAAAGAACTCAAATATATCTTAATAACAGAAAATGACTACTAGATAAGCTGTTCAGTATCTACCAAAGGATGAAAGATTCTCACCCCACCCCATCTAAAATCAGTAAAATTAGTTTAGGATTATTTCTATATACAGGAAAATATTTTAGGACAATATTCCTCACAAACAGAAAAACAAAAATCCTACATAAAAGAGCCAACATAATACATCACTGTTATAATGATAAAATTCTGGTTTCACTTGGGGATAAAAATTCGTTCACTTATCAAGAGATGTTTCAATAGGAGAAAAGGAAATAAATACAAACATATTTAACTTGATTAAGAGTATTTATAAGAGCCTTCGGCAAATATTATCTTTCACAGTGAATCATTATAATCATTTTCAATAAAATCAGGAAGACAAGGATGACTGCTATAACTATTAGTATTCAACATTTTTTTGCACATCTTCAGCAAGGAAAAACCACAATGTAAGAAAACCTAGTTAGACATAATATAAACCGGAATTGAAATTAACAACTGCAATTATATGCAGATGATGCGCTTTCTTATCCAGATGGTTAAAAAAGAAACTACTGGAAAGAAACAATCAAATTAAAAAGAACAATTCAATAAGTAAACTCAATCCAAAATTAAAATAGCTTTCTTATATACCAGCAAGATCTAATATCCAATTTCCAGGTCCACTTTTCAAGCCTCCTATTTGACATTTCTTCTTAGATAACTTTAAAAATGCCTGGAGCATTGCTTTCAAACACTTTATATTCCCAGCCCTGGTCCTTACTAGGATCAAGAAAAAAAATCACATACTTTAATACTTTTAACTTACTCTGCATCTGTTGACCGAATGTCTAGTGAGGTGACGCTAGGGGCCATCTGTGTTATCTCACAGCCACTGAATATCTCGGCTCACTGAGCCAGTGTAATTCTCCACATCTGCACTCCTACCCATCTAATCTGAGGCAATATCTCCCTCTCTGTCTACTCCATAAACCCCCAAGTGATATCACTATGCCTACCCTTGATTCTTTCTAATCGATTTCCAGAATTGTCTCTTCAAAATGCAAATTTTATAAACTCACTTACCTTTACCAATTAGTTTCTTAACACTGTGGATTCAGTGTAAATTTTAAAAGCCTGAACATGGTTTACAAGGCCCTTCCATACTTGGTCCACGGCTCCCTTCCCCAGCTAGAAGCACACCCTTTCTCCCGAGCTAGCCTCCAACCACAGTTGTTGTCTTTTAGTCCATTGAATGTAACATGGTTAGTGTGACTGCATAACTATTGTGCAAACAAGGATAACCATAAGAATGACAGCAGACCATATTAACAATCACTCTGGGACAACAGGCATAAATCAGGATTTCTCTGGGAAAATTTGTGTGAATTGTAACTTTAGCCACGATCCTTCTTGCCACAGAGCATGTGTACAGACTGCTATTCTTTTACTCTGTTATGATATCTTATGTACCAGTCATTTGTAGCATTTTCCAGTCTCATGTGAATAATTATTTCTAGGATTATGTACTCAATGGCTGACTTCTGCTAGATTATCTTCATGAGAACAGAGCCTTTGTCTTTATTTGCTCAACATTTTATCTTCTGCTTTTGAACAGTATGTTGACACATGGTAAATATTGAGCAATTACAATTCACACAAATTTTCCCAGAGAAATCCTGATTTATGCCTGTTGTCCCAGAGTAATTGTTAATATGATCTTCTGTCGTTCATACAGTGAAATTTTTTAATTAAATAAACTGATATACCTAATAATGCATATGGCCTATATATGAGACTATGATACTTTATTAAAAGGCATAAAGAAAGTCATTAGTGAAGACATTATTATAAATTGAATATATATTAAATGTACCTTGGTGGGAAGATGAACACTGAGATGATAATACTGTTCTAAATTCATTCAGCAGTTATGTAATTTCAATGCAAGTGTATTTTCATGATAAATCGGTTCATTGTAAACTATACATAAAAGTAAAATTTTATGAGATTAATACATATTGAAATATATTAACACAAGATGTAAGGATCTAGCCTTTCTAGAAATAAGGCTATAAGTGATTTCACATGATACTTTTATAAAGTAAATGTATCAAAATAAAATTATTATTAGTCATATGCAAATAGGTACAAATAATGTATAATAAAGTCATATGCAAATAGGTACAAATAATGTATAATAAAGTCATATGCACCTGTGTGCAAATAATGTGTGCATATATATGTGTATGCATATATATAAGATACAGTAGGCTCTTCAAAATGACAGATATCTAACAATAGGTATGGAAAAATAATTTTTTTAAGAATATAAAAACTAAAAAAGAATTTCTAGGTAGATTATAGTGTTAAAAATAACAGACCAGGAAAAAATAGTTGAAACAGTTTGAATACATATTCAAATCCATATAATATTATCAAAAGTATAATAGTCAAATAAATACAAAGAATTTTTTTAAAAGATGAGCCAAGGTTACATAAGTAGGAAAAATGTCCAACTTCAAAGGTAATCATGGAAATGAGAATGAATTTTAAAATACATCTTTTGCCCATTGAATTGACAAAAATAATACTTTTCCTCATAGGTGAATGTGTGGAGAATGGACCCTCTCATACAAATTTGATGTGTGAAACTGTCAAGTTATATTTTACTTATATTTTACATTTACTTATACTTTAAAAATAAGAAAAGAAAAAAGTATGTATGTACACATACAAACACATACACATGTATAAATTTACCCAATTAAGTCAGAAAGACATGCAATAATCTATTAATGTGGAAGCAAGGGTTAGTATGAAAGCAATCAATAATCTGTTGCTATGGAAACAAGAAAGAAGTAAATTTATTCATAAGCATGCAAAAAAATTGAAAACGGCCAAAAAATATATATACACAGCATTTTACAGTGATCTTTTTTTTTTTTTGCTGATGTAAATAGTGTCAGAGGAACAATGAAGGGAGGTGTTTTTCACTTTTTACAGTATATATTCAGTTTCTTTTGTAAAGTAAATTCATATGTTACTTGTTTAAAAGAGAAAATAATTGAAAGAGGAAATTATGCTCCATAAATGAAGAAGCTGTACAGGGACGTGTCAGACACAAGGTAGTAAATATCAGATGTAGCGGTATGGCCTAGGCCTAAGAATCTTTTCTTTTTTTTTTTTTTGAGAGGGAGTCTCGCTCTGTCACCCAGGCTAGAGTGCAGTGGCATGATCTTGGCTCATTGCAACCTCCGCCTTCTGAGTTCAAGTGATTCTCCTGCCTCAGCCTCCCGAGTAGCTGGGCTTACAGGTGCGTGCCACCATGCCTGGCTAATTTTTGTATTTTTAATATACACAGGGTTTCACCATGTTGGCCAGACTGGTCTCAAACTCCTGACTTCAGGTGATACACCCGCCTCGGCCTCTCAAAGTGCTGGGATTACAGGCGTGAGCCATCACGCCCCACCATATGGCCTAAGATTCTAATGGATAGTCCTCTGTAATGATGTTGTGCTGTTTCAGCCCATATATATATATATGTTGAAATATATTAACAAGAGAGGTAGGGATGTAGCCCTTCTAGAAATAAGGGTGTGAGTAATTTCACATGATAAGCTTATAAAGTAAATATATCAAAATAAAAGGAAGGAGTCTAATAATAAAGTCATATGTCTCTGTGTACAAATAATGTGTGCATATATATGTGTATGTCTATATATAATATGATACAATAGGTTCTTCAAAATGACATATTTAACAATAGATTTTGAAAAATATTTTTTAAAAGTAAAAAATAATTTTTAGGTAGATTATGGTGCTAAAAATAACAGATAAAATATAAGTAAATATGTGTGTGTGTGTGTGTTTGCATGTGTGTGCACATATATAGAGAGAGGGTATTATTCAGCCTTAAAAAAAGGAAATCTTGCCATTTTGAAAACATGGATGAACTTGGAAGACATTATGCTTAGTGAAATAAGCCAGACACAGAAAATATTGCATGATATCACTTATATGTGGAATCTTTTTTTTTAAGTTGAACTTAGAGAAACAGAGAGTAGAATGGTGGTTTCCAGTCTAGGCAGTAGATGAAATGGAGAGATATTGGTCAAAGGATACAAACTTTCAGTTAAAAGATAAATAAAGTCTAGAGATTTAATGTTCACCATGGTAATTATAGTTAACAATAATGTATTGGACTCTTGAAATTAGCTGAGAGTAGATCTTAAGTGTTCTCACTACACACACACACACACACACAAGGTAACTATGTGAGGCGATGGACATATTAAGTTGCTTGTGGGAATTATTATACAGGTTTACTTACACCAAAATACCACATTGTACACCCTAAATATACACAATTTTTGTCAGTCATACTTAAATAAAACTGGAAAATAATACAATTCGATAAAATGAATTACCACTCCATATAGAAGACTATTTCATTGCTAGAGCGAAGCTGTGTTTTGTAGCAATTGGACATACTACTTTGATAATTACACCTTGGTAATATTTGAGAACACTAGCATAGTTTAAGTGTAGTGAATACTTACTTTTAAATGAAATAAAATATAAATTGGTAAAATATCCTGATAAACAGAAGCTTTTCCCTCTGTTTTACTATTATCAAACTTTGTCCTAATTACCAAAAGGGAGGAGAGAAGCAGTTGAACCATTAGAAGTAGTTCCCTGCATCAAATAAGCTAATCCTACCTGGGAATTACCAATTAGAAGGAAAACCTTCATTGGATAATAAGGGCTTAGCATAAATGAACCAGAAATCATTAAATATATGACAGAAATAGAGGAGGAAATGCTAAATAAACAAGAATATTCTTGGGTAGAAAAATAATTCATGCATGGCTTGCTTATGCAGTGATGCCTTAAGACTTAGCTTGATTATTTGGTTTCTCATTAGTTCATTTTGAACAAGATAGGGAAGTGGTTGTTTCAGGTCCAACTAAGATCATGTCCATGAGTAGCCATATCCATCCTATGAGAATATATTTAAAATACGGACTAACCCAATTTGGGAACAAAATGGAAAATTGCAAATTTGAGCAAATGGAAAACTGGTGACAATATTTTCTTCTTTTTCCATTAAATCATCATAAGAAAAATACTCAACCTCAATACTCTGGGTCTGGTGAGGGAACGATTCAGCAATGCTTATGACATTTATTTCCATTAGTCTAGTAATGCATCTGATACTCAAGCTGGAATAACATGGTTCAGATAACTTAAAATCATGGGGACGTGAGTTTGTACAGGACTAAACTGAAACCTTGTGGGTAAAATATTATAAGATTTTGTTACTGGACAGGGATCTGATCTGATCTTAGTAAAGCAGAAATGCAGACAGATTTCTTCTACAATTCATGTCAAGTCTCCCAAATCTTTTATACGTGACCACGTACCATTAAGACTAAAATTAATTCCAATTAGGGATATTCATTCTTATTTTAAAAATTCAAATTGTGCCATCTCTAGTGCCAGATTCGTAAAAATATTATAAAACATATCAATGCAAAATCATGTAGTTTAAAGATTTCCTATATGAAGGTAGTTAGAAATATAACTGATAAAAAAGTACAATTGTGTAAATGGTACAATTTTGTATAATTTTAATGTTAATGAATTAGAATTTTAGCATATAAATAATTCATAGCCTCTGAAGATGATTGAAAGGGTACGATTATTCAAGGTATGCTTTGGGGGTGTTTACTCTGGAGGCAATTTGTGGAAAATATTGGAAAGTGAAAACTGGAGAAAGAGAGTTTGTATAATAAAATAGCTCAGCATAAAAATAATGACAATCTGAGTAGGAAAAAGCTATGTTACTGTGAAGAAGGAAACAGATACATGAAGCATTGTCATGATAAACAGTACTTTGTGACTGATTAGACGTACGCTACGTCTAAGGTGTTTGCTGCAAAAATAGCATAGGTTGTTTTTTCCTGACTGTCTGGGTTAACTAATAACAGCTTAGAATAACATCAATCATATATACAAACATGTGCTTATTAAATCACCAGTCATTGACTCATAAATATATTTCATAAGTAAAAGATCATACCTTAATATAAATTGCAAATGATAATTTACAGTTTGTTCTTCATTCAATTAAAACAATGAATGCATAAATTGTGTTTAAGAAATTTTGGATATCTGTTTTATTTGTCATCCCAAATGTTTGAAAGTGATAACAGTATTTACTTTTGCAAATATTGTGAATTTCAGTTCATTGTCTTGAAGAGATCCTGAATAAGGCAACCATTGAGACTGCACATTGCAACATAATATCACAAAACAAAGGTAAGTATTGGTTTACAAGGGGAATGTTGGTATCTACCACACATAAGCTGTTTAAATCTAGATGTATTTTGTAAATATGTATTAAGTAAATATTCACTTTGTAAATATAAGACCAAAGTTAGTTAACAATGGTGTACTTGTCAGAAAAAGTCTGGTATATCAAGACTTCTCTTGAAGTTAGGGAGGACAATTGAAAACAATAATGCAAAAATTATAATTCACTGAATGACCATAGGTGACAAAGTTATCTTCTAGCATGTACTTTTTGTTTGTCAAGGTAATTGGTCTTCCTCTGAAGAAAACTGACATATTTATATCTACTGAAAATAAAATCTTGGCATCAAGGAAATTTGTTCTGAAGCATTGAGCTCCAGTCCCATCAAGACCAATAACGAAGAATTGGAAGTGTATAATGTGATATTCATTCTTACATTTTCTTACACATCAGATAATTATAAATAGAGAATATTTAACATATTGTGTTCATTTAAGCATGCTAAACTCAACATTTTATGAATTGGAGACATCTCAATCAAACTCAAAAGATAAAAATATGGCCTTAAAATGATCTTAGATTTTAAATATATTTGCATACAGAAGTAAATACAAATACAAGAAACTTCAAATGTTGGCTAATAATGGGGGAAAAAAATCACATAGACATAGAAACTAAAGGGAATCTGGTCACAAGCGGCAACTATAAAAGAGCTAATATTTGTTGATTGCTTCAAATTTTCCTGGTACTACATCAATGATTGTGGGCATTAACTCATGTATTTTCCCAGTAATCTTATGATACAAGTATTATCATTGCCATTGTTGTATTCATAAGAAAACCAAGACCCAGAGAGAATAATACTTTTTTTCTGAGTATCAGAAATAGTAAGAATTAGAAGCTTAAACTATGATTTAAGCCAGAAGAGTCTAACTCTAAAGATCAGGAACATAGTCATTATGCTATGCTTTGCTGACCTCAGAACAAAAAATCATAATGAATCAAATTGTAAGAATATTGCTTCTTTGTAAATAGTCAGAGCTGCTTATACAAGCAGATTTACATTTTTCTACCCTGGATGTATCTTCTAAAGAAGAACAGTGAGAAAAAGAATAATAGCTCTTCATAAGGACTATTTTGATATTAATTATTGTTTGGAATGTGAATAAAAGACATTAACAGAAGTAATGTTTCCCCCCAGTAGATCCTAGCAAGCCTAAAGAATATAGATGTCTTTTATATTTTAGTTCTCCTCTACTATGTGACTATTACTTCTATATTTTTTCTTCTTTTTCATCATATTGAAGTTCTGTTATTGCCTTTAATAAAGACTTCAATTCAGATCAATGATGGTAAATTTATGGCATATATGCTGAAAATTTCCATACAGCATTCTTAGAAGTCACTCTTCATAATTGCAACATCCTTCCCTACTGAGCTAGACTTCACTTTGAATAACTTTCAACAGAGCACACCAGAAAGTCTCTTCCAATTGCATTACTCTCATCTCATCTACATATGGTGCTTCAAAGTGAACTTATATATACACATCAGCAATGAGCTCTTTCAACAAAAGCAAGCAAAAAATGCACATAAAGAGCAATGAATTTGCTAAGGCAATCGCTCCTAATGGTCTATTACCTCAAAATTTGTCTTTTTTTTTTTTTTTTTGGTTTTTTGTTGTCGTTGTTTTTTGTGACGGATTCTCTGTCTCCCAGGCTGGAGTGCAGTGGCGCAATCTCAGCTCACTGCAAGCTCCACCTCCCGGGTTCATGCCATTCTCCTGCCTCAGCCTCCTGAGCAACTGGGATTACAGGTGCCCACCACGCCCGGCTAATTTTTTTGTATTTTTTAGTAGAGATGGGATTTCACCATATTAGGGAGGAAGGTCTCGATCTCCTGACCTCGTGATCCACCCACCTCCACCTCCCAAAGTACTGGAAGTACAGGCGTGAGCCACTGTGCCCAGCCCAATTTTTTTTGTATTTTTAGTAGAGATGGGGTTTCACCATGTTGGTCAGGCTGGTCTCGAACGCCTGACCTCGTGACCCACCCGCCTTGGACTCCCAAAGTGCTGGGATTACAGGCGTGAGCCACCATGCCTGGCCTAAAATTTGTTTTTATAAATCACAATTTCCCCATAACCTAGAGTAGAAGAGATAATATCTGAATTGTCCACAACTGATAGAAAATATCAAACTACATACTATCAAAGGCTTATGAACTCCAGTAGAGTGAATAAAATGACAAGTTAGGTATATCATATGTAACTGTTGAAAAAAAAGACAAACAGAAACCTAAAGGTAGGAAGAGAAGCAAAGTTTACTTTCAAAGGAGCAACAATTATAATGGAAGCTAACCTATAAAAAGAAAAGGAAGGGGGGAGGAGCCAAGATGGCCGAATAGGAACAGCTCCGGTCTACAGCTCCCAGCACGAGCGACGCAGAAGACGGGTGATTTCTGCATTTCCATCTGAGGTAAATTCAAATCCCTATTAGGATAAATGATTGAGTGTTCCTGTAAAGAATTGTTCCCCTGGTTCAAGCAACCAGATTTCATTCCCAGATGATCAAAAACGGACTTGATGAAATGGAAAAGCACAGATAGAAACAGTCCTCGATATATAGCTAAGGATGATAACAAGCACAACAAGGACTTACAGCATTTGCTTTGCACCAGGCACCATCTGAAACACTTCACAAATATTAACTCACAGGAATCCATCACGAAATTGTGTTTTTCATCAAATCTCAGAAGGAACCCATATTTGGGAAAGGTCAATCCTGATCCCTGCAGCAACACCACCAACCAGTGATGCAATCCTAGGTTTATCAACAAGCCTCCTCAAGTTTGGCTGCCAACGGAAAACTTCAACTCATAGCTGCGTTGTTGGTCCCACCTTTGGTGTTTTCTAGCCATATTCTGTGTTGTAGTCAATGGCTCTATCTCTTGAGCACTAAATGTGTGAGACTGATAATGTCTTAGCATTGCTGTTGTCCTTGAAAATCCGTGCAGCACTCATATCTGGCCTCCTCAGCTGGTTACATCTTCTTTCCTTCACTTAATTCCCCTTTCCTCGAGGATCAAAACGATAGCAATATATGTATACTTTCTGGCTCTGGGATGTGAGCATCAGTTGTCATGATAGGGTAGAAGAAAGAATGGAGTTTGTCTATTGGTAGGAAGCAAGGACTACTCATCTGATGGAATGATGGCCCCATAATAAAATAAGAGTGAACAAGTAACACTGGCTATCATCAGAAATAGTGAAGACCATGCAGTGTAACTACAGAGCTGTCCTCTGTAGCAAATGCCCTCATCTCTTCAGAGTTCCCTCCCCTACACATGTGTGTTTTGTCACTTCATGCCACTCAAAGGGAAGATAGCATGGTACCTTTACCTACGCCAATGGAAAGGCAGTGAACACTACTACTGAGACAGCCTTCCCCAGTTTCTGTCTTCTCCAAGGCCGATGGATTTCCTTCAAAAGAAAATAGTTACTATGTGTAGCCTTATCAGGTCAGCAGAGTTATTGTACTGGAGTTAATGAATATCTTTTTATTGTCTCTAATGGGAAACAACTACTTGCCTTCAGCATGATGTGTATGTAGCAGAAAGAGTATGGACAGAAAAACCTGTGCATATCCAGCTGTGTGAGTTTCAGCAAATTATTTAGCATCTCTGAGCTTCAATTCCCTCATCTGTAACATAGAGAAAATAAGAGTCTATTGTGAAGAATTATATGGATTAAATAAAATGCTATTTGGTTATATGAAATGTTATGTGAAATGCTAATTATAGGTATAATCTGAAAAAAAAAAAAAAAAAAGAAAAGGAAAATGAAGGCTATACGATTACTGATTGACAACTGCCATACTAAAATTCTATTCTCAGAGGCGATTATCTAATCAGATGGAAATGATATCAGCATCTAGTTATACTCCATAGGTAAAAGAAAGACCATTTAAGTAGAGCAAAAACAATTTATTATATCTTTATATCTGTATTAAGAAAGTATACTAGAAGAATATCCTTTTTTTTTTTTTTTTTTTTGATGGAGTCTCACTCTGTCGCCTAGGCTAGAGTGCGGTAGCATGAACTCAGCTCACTGCAACCTCCGCCTCCTGGGTTCAAGCAATTCTCCTGCCTCAGCCTCCCAAGTATCTGGGATTACAGGCATGTGCCACCACGCCTGGCTAATTTTTGTATTTCTAGTAAAGATGGAGTTTCACCATGTTGGCCAGGCTAATCTCAAACTCCTAACTTCAGGTGATTCGTCTGCCTAGACCTCCCAAAGTGCTGGGATTACAGGCGTGAGCCACCGCGCCTGGCCCAGAATATTCTTTTGATTTAAGAAAATGATCTCAGCGGGGCGCGGTGGCTCACCCCTGTAATCCCAGCACTTTGGGAGGCGGAGACGGGCGGATCACGAGGTCAGGAGATGGAGACCATCCTGGCTAACACGGTGAAACCCTGTCTCTACTAAAAAAAACAAAAAAATAGCCGGGCGTGGTGGCGGGTGCCTGTAGTCCCAACTACTCAGGAGGCTGAGGCAGGAGAATGGTGTGAACCCAGGAGGCAGAGCTTGCAGTGAGCTGAGATTGGGCCACCGCACTCCAGCCGGGGCGACGGAGCGAGACTCCATCTCAAAAAAAAAAAAAAAGAAAATGATCTCAGATGAGACCTCAAAGACTCAGCATAAAAGACAATGACATAGGTAAATACAGATGTAAGTCTAAACGAATAGCAATTATATGAAACCATAAATAATCTCTACTACTTTAATTCCATAAAACTAAAATTTACTACATTACATACACTAACATTAAAGAGTTGCATTTTAACTCAAAAGAGTAATAATTAGAACTAAAAAGCTCTAAATTTCTTATAATGGCTGGGAAAATGTAAAGTAATTATGTATGTTGAACATTAATAAGTCAAGGCTGAATATTATGACTTTCAGAAAATGACCAAAATAATAGCAAAATATTCTATGTAACTATGATGATGATGGAGGAATGCATCTTAAAAATGGAACAACAATAATGTAATGGAGTAATTGTCAATCACCAGAACAATATTTAATTAAGCCAATAAGAAGAATTATATATTAGAATCATTCTTAGAATTTTATACTGAAGGCTGTGGGCATTCTAGCCAGAACTATCTACTGTGTCTTTAGTGGATATTCAGGAGGCCATGGGTTACTCAGAGTGGATATTACAGAACAGAATAAATGCTTTTGATCTCAAAAGTAGAAGCATCCCCAGGTACCTCAGAATCATAGTTTCCTAGTGTTCCTCTTTCCTATCAACTAAGTCTTGCTTGCAGACTAATTCTAATTATCTCTGCTCATTGCTCCTTTTGCTACAAGTGATTTAACTTTCTTTGGCTTCTTCGTAGGTCTTACAGATTCCCTTTTCCCAAGGTTTGGTGTATATATCTAGAGTTTGGGAAAGCATAAATATATATTTTTTCAACCTCTTTTTCTAATGAAAGATAGCCATATGCGTTTGTGTGAAGAAGTCATATTAAGAGTCTCATCTTCACATTATTCTTCACTCTCTATTTCTTTCAGTGACAAGTGAAGACATGAATTAAACATTCAACGTCCATTTAGTTCTATTTCCTCCCCCTGAGACATATATGTCTTTGGAAGGACTGCTTTGTCTCCAGGTAGACTTAGTGGTAGTGGATTCTTCCAATTTTTTCAATAGCTGAAATTTCAAACATATTCATTATCTAAATTTCTGTTTTTCAATAGATCCTTTGTTCCAGGACTTTGTAGTCCCCAGATATTATTCCTATGAACAACTTATCACTGACTATTCTATTTTGGTTGAATTCCCCATTATTGTTCCCCCAAAGAGAATGCCTCCCATCCCAAAGTGGCTGGAGAGAATATGTGAATAAGTTCTACTTCCAAAAGCCTATTATTCAGAAAGAGTAGTTTATACTGTGTTGGACACTGCCTAGTAATGAAATAATAAAAACACCACAAATGACTCATGATACAAGATTAAAAAAATAGGGATAATGCATGGTGCCACTGAAACTTGTCAGAGCAGAAGGAGGAGAGCTTGAGCTAAGCACAACTGAACGCAGTATAAATTGTACTACAGAAAAGAAATTCTGTTTTCTCTGGACTCATATTTTATAGAGGTATTGGAGTAGGTAAGGAAAAACTGACCTAAGCTAGATTCACCAGGTCATCAGCAGGCGAGCAAGTTTGTCTCCCTACAATTATAAAAATACTCAGAATGTTAAGTAAAGTAAAGAAGTCAAGAAAATTTGGAATGTGACTCTCCAGGACATTAAGACATTCAAAAGTAGCCAGATGTATGGGAAAACAGAAAAAGCCACACAAAGACCCAGGAAAAATTCATGCTCCAAAAGACCTGAGAAGACCTTAAGCCTTTACCTAAGGCTAATCCCAAGACCTACAGTACATAGTTAATAAATAGAGAATTGCCTTTGCACAGAGCCAGTCTTCAAAGATTGGGAGAGGTAGCTGTTTTTTTCAAGTGCTCAATTTTCAAAAAAATCACAAAGCATACGAAGAAACAGGAAAACACAACCCATTGGAAGAAACAAAATGAATCTTTAGAGATTGTTCATGAGGGAGCACAAATATCAGATCAGTAGACTAAGACTTCAAAATAACTGTACTAAATATGCTCAAAAAGTTAAAGAAAAAAACAGAAAAATAACTAAAGAAAAGTGGGTGATACATAGAACAAAATGAGAATATCAACAAATAGAAAATATTAATATAAAAATAAACCAAACAAATTCTAGAGATGAAAAATTAAATAACAGAACTGTAAAATATACTGTTACTACAAAAAAAAAAAAAAAAAAGAATCAGCTACCTGGCCATTTGAAATTATTGAGCCAGAAGACAAGAAATTTTTTAAAAGAACAGAGAAAAGTGAACAGAGACTAAGAGATTTAAGGGACGTTATTTAACAGACCAATATACCCATTATAAGTGTCATAGAATAGGAAAAGAAAGAGTATTTAAAAAAAAAGAAATTTGCCAAATTTGATTTTTTAAAAAAATCATGAATCTACAAATCCAAAAAGCTTAATGAAGTCCAAGTAGTATAAATGAAAAGAGACCCACAATAAGATATAATCAAACTGGCAAAAGCCAAAGCCAAGAAGCAAATCTTAAAAAAAAAAAAAAAAAAAAAAAAAGAAAACGAAACAAAACAAGAAACTATTTGTCACAAACAAGGTCTCCTTGATAAAATTACCAGTGGAGTGTCCAGCAGAAACTTTGGAGGCCACAAGGCAGAGAGGTGGTATATCTAAAGTTATGAATTAAAAAAACTGTCAATCAAAATTTTAGTAGCTGGCAAAACCGTCCTTAGAAAATGAGGGTGAAATTAAAGCATTTTAAGATAAAAAAATCTGAGGCAGTTTATTGCACTAAACCTGCCCTAAGAGAAAAGCTAGAGAGAGTTCTATAGAGTAAAATGGAAGGATGCAAGACAATAATTCATCATCATCATATGAAGATATAAAGATCTCTGGTAAAGATAAATGCATCAGCCAAATATAAAGCCAAAATCATTAAGATTTTGGTGTGTAATTTCACTTTTTATTTTTTATAACATTTAGAAGCAATTGAATAAATTAATAATAAATCTATGTTAATAGTTACAAAATAAATACAGATGTAATTTATGATATTGATATCATAAAGCACAGGGGTGGAGCTGTGTAGGAGTAGAGTTTTAGTTTGCCACTGAAGTTGTTAGTATTGATTAAAAATCGGTTGTTAAAAATTTTAAATATTATAAGTAATCTTTAAGTTAACACAAATTATAGAATATACACAAAAGGAAAGGAGAAGATAATGAAAATGTGTCTCTACAAAACAAAAAAACAGCTAATCACAAAGAAAGGCAATAATGGAAAAAAATGAATGGGAAAAATACTATAAGACACCCTGAAATAAATAGGAAAATGGAAAACATAAGTCCTTCCCCATCAGTAATTGCATTAAATATAAATGAATTAAAATTCCCAATTAAAAGGCATAGATGAGCAGAATTGATAGCAAAAACAGGATCCAACAAGAAGGTGTCTATAAAAGACTCACTTCAGACCTGAAAACACATATAAATTGAAAATGAAAGAATGGAAAAGGTATTCCAAGCAAATAGTAACCAAAAGAAATTGGGATGGCCATACTAATGTCGGACAAAGTAAATGTATATATATAAAAGACAAAGAATATCATATATTAATAAAAATGTCAATTCATCAAGAATAAATCACAATTATAAACATATAGGCACTAAATATCAGAACCTCTAAATATATGAAACAAACGTTGACATAACTGAAGAGACAAATAGACAGCTCTCCAATAATACTTGGAGAATGTAGTGCCTACTTCCAATAATGCAAAAAACAACCAGGAGAATAAGAAAGTAGAAGACTTGAGCAACACTAGGGACCAACTGGACCTAAAAGGCATATGGAATATTCCACGCAACAGCAGCAGAATTACATTTTTTTGAAGTGCACATGGAGAATTCTTCAGGACAGACTATATGTTAGACCGCAAAACTGGTCTTAATTAATTTTAAAAGATTAAACTCATAGAAAGCTTTATTTCCTATCACAATGGAATGAAACTAGAATTCAGTAACAGAAGTAAAACTAAAAAATTGAAAATTAGGTGGAATGTAATCAACACTTTTAAATAACCAACAAGTCAAAGAAAAAATACAAGGGAAATTAGAAAATATCTTAAAGCTAATGAAAATAAAAACACAACATACCAAAACATACGGGATGCAACAAAAGTAGTGCTTAGAGGCAAATTTGTATCTTTAAATATATTGGAAAGAACATCTTAAACCAACAACCTAACTTCATCCCTTAAGTAACTAGAAAAAGGAGAATAAATTAAACCCAACACTAGCCAAATGAACAATATAATAAATATTAGAAGGTATGTACATAAAATAGAGTGGAAAAATAGAGAAAATAAAGAAAGCCAAAAGTTGGACCTTAGAAAAGATTAACAATATTAGTAAACCTTTAGCTACAATGAATAATTTTTAAAAGTCCTCGAATTACTAGTAGAACATAAGACACTGCAGTCTAGATCTTTGAGGAATCTCTGTACTGCTTTCCACAAGGGTTGAACTAATTTACACCCCCACTAACAGTATATAAATATTCCCTTTTCTCTGCATCCTCACCAGCATCTGTTATTTTTTGACTTTTTAATAATAGGCATTCTGACTGATGTGAGACAGTGTCTCATTGTGGTTTTGATTTGCATTTTTCTAATGATCAGCGATATTGAGCTTTTTTCATATGCTTGTAGGCCACAGGTATGTCTTCTTTTGAGAAGTGCCTGTTCATGTCCTTTGCCTACTTTTCTTTTTTTTTAATTATTTATTTTTGAGACTGATCTCCCTCTGTTGCCCAGGCTGGAGTGTAGTAGCGCAATCTCAGCTCACTGCAATCTCCGCCTCCTGTGTTCAAGTGATTCTCCTGCCTCAGCCTCCAGAGTAGCTGGGATTACAGGCAGGCGCCACCACGCTTGGCTAATTTTTCCTTGTATTTTTAGTTGAGACAGGGTTTCACCATGTTGACCAGGCTGGTCTCAAACTCCTAACCTCAGGTAATCCACCCGCCTCAGTCTTTCAAAGTGCTGGAATTACAGGTGTGAGCCACCGCGCCCAGCCTTTTGTCTACTTTTTGATGGGGTTGTTTGTTTTTCTCTGGTAGATTTGTTTAAGTTCCTTCGAGATGCTGGATATACATTAGTCCTTTCTCAGGTGCATAGTTTGCAAATATTTTCCCCCAGTCTGTACATTGTTTACTCTGTTGACAGTTTTTGTTTGTTTGTTTGTTTGTTTTTTTGAGACGGAGTGTGGCTCTGTCGCCCAGGCTGGAGTGCAGTGGCACGATCTCGGCTCACTGCAAGCTCTGCCTCCTGGGTTCACGCCATTCTCCTGCCTCAGCCTCCCGAGTAGCTGGGACTACAGGCGCCCGCCACCATGCCCGGCATTTTTTGTTGTTGTTGTTGTTGTATTTTTAGTAGAGACAGGGTTTCACCATGTAACTCAGAATGGTCTTGATCTCCTGACCTCGTAATTCACCTGTCTCGGCCTCCCAAAGTGCTGGGATTACAGGCGTGAGCCACCATGCCCTGCCCTCTGTGGATAGTTTCTTTTGCTGTGCAGAAGCTCTTAAGTTTCATTATATCCCACTTGTCAATTTTTGCTTTTGTTGCGATTGCTTTTGGTGTCTTTGTCACGAAATCTTTGCCCATTCCTGTCTGTGTCCAAGATGGTATCGCCTAGGTTGTTTTCCAGAGTTTTTATAGTTTTAGACAGAACTACCATTCAATTCAACAATCCCATTACTGGGTATATACCCAGAAGAATATAAATCCCTCTACCACAAAGACACGTGCATGTGAATGTTCACTGCAGCACTAGTCACAATAGCAAAGACTTGAATTCAACCTAAGTGCCCATCAATCACAGATTGAATAAAGAAAATGTGGTACATATACACCATGGAATACTGTGCAGCCATAAAAAAAGAATGAAATCATGCCTTACAGGAATATGGATGGAGCTGGGGGCTACTATCCTTGGCAAACTAATGAAGAAACAAAACTAAATACCACATGTTCTCATTTATAAGTGGGAGCTAAATGATAAGAACTTACGAGCACAGAAAAGGAAACCACAGACACCATGGTCTATTCAAGGGGATAGGGTGAGAGAAGGGAGAGGAGCAGAAAAGATATCTATTGGGTACTGGGTTTAATGCCTGAGTGATGAAATAATCTGTACAACAAACCCCCGTGACACATGTTTACCCATGTAACAAACCTTCACAGGTAGCCCCAAACCTAAAATAAAAGTTAGAAGAAAGACACTGTGAAAGAAAAGATGCCTGAATCTGAAGACATAGCAATGAAAACTAAACAAAATGAAACACATTAAAGAGCATTTAAAAAGTGTATGAACGGAGTATCAGTGACCTGTGGGACAGCTGCAAGGGGCCCAACGTATGCATAAAAGCAGTTTCTGGATACATAGGAGGCGGCAAAAAGTATTCAAAGAAATTATAGTTGAAAATTGAGATGTAAATAGTGAAATTGAAATGTTTCCAAATTACTAGAACTATAAGCATATAGATCTAGAAAGCCCATGAACCCCAAGCAAAAGAAACATGAGAAAATCTACTCACATGTACATTATAATTAAGTTCTTCAAAACTAGTGATAAAAAATATTAAAAGCATTAGATAAGAAATGTTTTATGCAGAGGATTGTCAAATTTTGTTTATTAAAATTTAAATTATTCATTTTTTTTTTTTTTTTTACAGCTGCCCACTGACTCACTCAGGACAGCAAAGCCAGTAATGCTATGTTCAATCAAGCATTCTAGGCCCAAGTCACAACTCACACCACCGCACTCCCAACCCTGGTTCATTCCCTTTTGTGTACACACAGCTGCGATAGTTTTACTCCCTACCACCCCCACCATTCTTCTTCAGTGTCATGCCTTAGTTCACTTAAATCACCTTCCTCTGAAAGTTATTCCTCTTTCTCAAAGATGAAGAGTCTTCATGTTCATATACATTCTCAAGACACATCCTCTCATGGAATCCACTGTCTTCCCTGTAATGATCTTTCATTTAGTGCCCTTGCTTGTTTAAGACAACTAATGATTCTATACAATCAGGAATTCAAATCTTAAGTAACATGAGGGAAGAAGAACTAACTTCTTATAACTTGAGAATGTGGTGGGATTTGTTTGTTTTTTGGAGACAAGCTCTCATCTTGTTGCTCAGGCTGGAGTACAGTGGCACAATCACAGCTAACTGCAGCCTCAACCTCCCAGGCTCGAGTGATTCTTCCACCTCAGCTTCCCAAGCAGCTGGGACTACAGGTGCACATCGCCACACCCAGCTAATTTTTGTATTATTTATAGAAAATACGTAATACACCTGCACATCACCACGCCCAGCTAATTTTTGTATTATTTATAGAACATTATAGAACATAAATATGTTGCTGCAGCTGGTCTCAAAATCCTGAGTTCAAGGGATTCACCCACATCAGCCTCCCAAAGTGCTGGGGTTACAGGTGTGAGCCACCATACCTGGCCTGGTGTCTTTTCAATGATAAAAACAAGAGTAAGATTATCCACTTCAATAAGCAAAAAGCAGTAATTTAATTTGATGTGATTTTTAAGAAAACCTTTGTTTCCTCTGAGGAACTGGTGTGTTGTCTCTCCAGAATTCAGGAGAAATGTGTAATTGACCAGACCAGAGGTCCCCAAGTCCCAGGCCACAGACCGGTACTGTGGCCTATTAGGAACCGGGAGCACAGCAGGAGGTGAACAGGGAACGAGTGAGCAAAGCTTCACCTATATTTACAACCACTCCCCATTGCTGGCATTACCACCAGAGCTCTGCTTCCTGTCAGGTCCGCAGAGCCATTAGATTCTCATAGGAGCACGGACCCCGTTGCGAACTGCACGTGCAAGGATCTAGGTTGTGTGCTTCTTAGGAGAATCCAAGTCCTGATGATCTGTCACTGTCTCCCGTCACCCCCAGATGGGACCGTCTAGTTGCACAAAAATAAGCTCAGGGCTCCCACTGATTCTACATTATGGTGAGTTGTAGAATTATTTCATTATGTATTACAACGTAATAATAATAGAAATAAAATGCACAATAAATGTAATGTGCTTGAATCATCCCAAACCATCCCCCTCTTGCTCCCATCCATGGAAAAATTATCTTTCATGAAACCGGTCCCTGGAGCCAAAAAGGTTGGGGATCACTGGACCAGACCATTCCTTTCTGTGTTTGCCAAAGAAATAGTATAAAAGGGCTGGGCATGGTGGCTCATGCCTGTAATCCCAGCACTTTGGGAGGCTGAGACCGGAGAATTACCTGAGGTCAGGAGTTTGAGACCAGCCAGGCCAACATGGTGAAACCCTGTCTCTACTACAAATACAAAAATTAGCCAGGCATGATGGTGCTTGCCTGTAATCCCAGCTACTCGGGAGGCCGAGGCAGGAGAATTGCTTGAACCCAGGAGGCAGAAGTTGCAGTGAGCCAAGATCGCACCACTGCCCTCCAGCTTAGGCAACAGAGCGAGATCCCATCTCAAAAAATATGTATATATATAGCATAATAACAAATAATCACTCACTGTCCCAAACTCCAGAATGAAAGGTTAATATATTAACATCTGTGGTTAATGCTAGCTCCAGTTTATGGGACTTTAGAAATCCTAATTACAAAATTATTACTACATTAAATAAGTCCTTGATAATGATGGTAAATGAATGAAACATGGCACTTGTGGCTGCTTTCAATTATCCTTTCCTTAGCCCAGAAAACATGCTCTTAAATACCTGAGACTTTCTCCTGGTCTGGATCTTCTCTAGCTTCACAGACCCAAGATCCTTTATATTACCTTAATATGCTATCCATTTTTAAAGTATTATGTGACTTTGAAACCACGTCGTACTGACTTGCCTCAACATATAATGGAAGTTAATAAATGAAAGGGGTGTTGCAAAAGTAAATTTTAAAATGTGTTTAAAAGGTAACTGATAAATTAATACCCAAGTTTTATCTAGGTCAAGCAGAAAACTTTGGGACAAATACAAAAATTAGCCTGGCATGGTGGCGGGTGCCTGTAGTCCCAGCTACTCTGGAGGCTGAGGCAGGAGAATCAGTTGAACCCAGGAGGCAGAGGTTGCAGTGAGCAGGAGATTTTGCCACTGCACTCCAGCCTGGGTGACAGAGTGAGACCCCGCCTCAAAAAAAAAAAAGAATAAAAAAGAAAAGAAAAAAGAAAAGTTTGTAACAATGTGACACAGAAGCAGATGTTCTTAACCTTCTCTTTGTCTAGCTGCAGAACCCAAGCCAAGGCTTGGTAGGATCTTCAACAGGAATAATACATGTTACTGAAAGGGCTCTGGAAACTTTGGGTATGCTAAAATGTTTGGGACCAAATGACTCAGGGGAACTTTTTTCTTTGCTCATCCTTTCTTGGTTTGCAGCACAACTCATAACAGCCCCCCTAAAAAAAAAAAAAAAAAAAAAAGCAAAAAGTTATCACCACTTTAGGAAATGGAAAGGACTTAAGAGAGAGAGTGGTTGAGGGGATGTAAATGTTTCCTTCTAGGTTGACAGCCTAATGCACCAGGATAGAAATAAAGGCAGAGACTGGGGACAGAAGTTGAATTCCTAGGAAATCTGAGCATGACGGACAAGGTATGTACAACAAGTGATCCCAATGGTCTTCGAGAAAACGAAAGGACTACTACACTCCTCACTTTGTTAGAGTTGAAAACCATAAAGCTAGAGTGATGGCAGCTCCTGTGAACTCCAATGAAACCACAAAGGAAGTCACTGGGTCAAGAAGTGCATTACGAGCCACCATGAGGCACTACCACCCTTCTGCTTAGCAGAGTTCAGAGTAAGGGTCCCTTCCTGTGTGAAAGGCACTGACTGCTACAGCCTCCAGGAGTCCTTCTCACTGCATATGTGCGATAAATGTGAAATTCATTATTTTGTTCTTTGTAGAAAATTAAGTATGGAATAATTTCTTACTCTTTTTGTCAAGTTTTTTCAAGGGTGCTTCTCAATAAATTCTTTTTTAAAAAATTGACGATTTCCCCAAGAGTTTCTCCACTGGTTGCAAACCATATCTTTAATTTTCTTGGAAGCATTTTGATATTATGATAAGGGCACAAGTTTGATACCAGATAAGGCAAGATATTAGTTTGAGTTGTGTCACTTACTATATTTATAACTTTGGTCCAGTTGAATTCCCTAATCTACTTTTTCCACATCTGTAAAATGAAGGGGATAAAAGTGTCCTCATCACAAGGTTTTTCTAGGGATTGAATGAGAAAGCACTGTTAACTGTTATTGTTTCTTCTGTCTTCTTTGTTTGCAATTCAATACTCTTTCTCCTTTGGTGCAGTTTTACTATTTCTTTTTTCTTTCATGAAATACCTTACATATAAAATACTCATAATGTGACAGCATCAAGAACTGCCTCAGTTGTTTACTGTAAGGGATGTTAGCAACTCCCCTATCCCCTCTTAAGCCTAATTTAGAATCTCCCCCACTGGTTGGCTGATGCCAATGACTCCATGCTTGGAAATACATTTACTTTGTTTATGGGTGGAATAATAGAGTACACATTATCTGTCATGTATAGCTTATTGTATATGAGTTTATACCTGATATAATTATAGATGCAAATGGAATTCAAAAGTGGTATTTTCAAGTGTGAACATGTTAAAATCGCCATTGTAACAGAATGGTAATGATGTTCTATCTAAGCACATGGTTCAAAGAAAACAAAAAGTGCAATCATCAAGCAGAAAGTATACTTATGGCCAGGCATGGTGGCTCACGCCTGTAATCCCAACACGTTGGGAGGCCAAGGTGGGTGGATCACCTGAGATCAGGAGTTCAAGACCAGCCTAGACAACATGGTGAAACCCCATCTCTACTAAAAATACAAAAATTAGCTGGATGTGGCAGCAGGCACCTGTAATCCCAGCTACTTGGGAGGCTGAGGCAGGAGAATCACTTGAACCCAGGAGGCGGAGGTTGCAGTGAGCCAAGATCACACCATTGCACCCCAGTCTGGGCAACAGAGAGAGACTCTGGAAAAAAAAAAAAGAAAGATAAGAAAAGAAGGAAGGAAGGAAGGAAATACATTTAAATAAAACTCATTTCACACAATAAAATACACATAAAAATAAAATCTTAAGAAGTTTATTAGTGTCAATAAAGCAGACAAAAACGTACTTATCATTACCATAACTGTTTTCAACACAATATTGTTTTCTGTGCCATAAAAAACAATAGTCATGTACCATTTTTCAAAAAAGAGTGCCCCTCTAATATCTCCAAGATTTTCTTCATAGCTTCTGATGCTCATTATTCAAGTTTTTTGATGGTGATTTCTTGATCTGTAAAAGTCTCATAGATTTTTTTTAAAAATGGGATTAGAAAAATTGTGGGGAAAAAAACAGGATCAGAGAATTTCCATTCCATCCTATGATGGTATCTAAATGATGTGATGAGTAGAACATGCAGGACCAACAATGTACATAACTTCACTGAAGCAGTGACATTAGCACCAGTGACAATCAAGTTCAGGCATGTGCACATTGCAACTGTCTCCTGGCCAACAGTGATTGTAAGACTTCATATATTTTGAGAGGCGTGCTAATTTCAGGGACATTAAAATGTAAAAAACAATATGTATTAGTCCATACTCATGCTGCTATAGGGACATACCCAAGACTGGGTAATTTATAAAGGAAAGAGGTTTAATTGACTCACAGCTCTGCATGGCTGCAGAGGTCTCAATCGTGGCAGAAGGGGAAGCAAATACATCCCTCTTCACTGGGTGGACAGGACAGAGAAATGCCAAGTAAAGGGAGAAAAGCCCCTTATAAAACCATCAGATGTTATGAGAACTCACTCACTATCATGAGAATAGCATGGGTGTAACTGCTCCCATGATTCAATTACCTTCCCACTTGGTCCCTCCCATGACATGTGGGGATTAGGGGAACTTCAATTCAAGATGAGATTTGGGTGGGGACACAGCCAAACTATACCACAATGTATCTTAGACTCACTGAATTAAAGAAAATAAAATATGAAAGTGAAGCAAACTCTATTATAAAAATGAATAAGTCTTAAAAAACTCACAAAACACTGTATCAAGCCTAAGATGGAAAGGTATTAAATTCTCTAAAAATGTTATACAAAAATTAGTATATCTACTTACACAAAAAGTGTAAGTATATAAAAATTTAACACATGTACTTGGATAAGATGTTTGAAAAAAATAAATTATAAATGTTAACCAACTAACTAAATCACATTCCAATAAATTGTTCTTATGACTTAGATGATATTAGAAATATAAAAATTCAGACAGTGAGGGGAGGAGCCAAGATGGCCGAATAGGAACAGCTCCGGTCTACAGCTCCCAGCGCGAGCGACGCAGAAGACGGGTGATTTCTGCATTTCCATCTGAGGTACCGTGTTCATCTCACTAGGGAGTGCCAGACAGTGGGCGCAGGTCAGTCGGTGAGCGCACCGTGCGCCAGCCGAAGCAGGGGCGAGGCATTGCCTCACTCGGGAAGCGCAAGGGGTCAGGGAGTTCCCCTTCCAGGGGTGACAGACGGCACCTGGAAAATCGGGCCACTCCCACCCGAATACTGTGCTTTTCCGACGGGCTTAGGAAACGGTGCCCCAGGAGAGTATAGCCCGCACCTGGCTCAGAGGGTCCTACGCCCACGGAGTCTCGCTGATTGCTAGCACAGCAGTCTGAGATCAAACAGCAAGTCGGCAGCGAGGCTGGGGGAGGGGCGCCCGCCATTGCCCAGGCTCGCTTAGGTAAACAAAGCAGCCTGGAAGCTTGAACTGGGTGGAGCCCACCACAGCTCAAGGAGGCCTGCCTGCCTCTGTAGGCTCCACCTCTGGGGGCAGGACACAGACAAACAAAAAGACAGCAGTAACCTCTGCAGACTTAAATGTCCCTGTCTGACAGCTGTGAGGAGAGCAGTGGTTCTCCCAGCACGCAGCTGGAGATCTGAGAACGGGCTGACTGCCTCCTCAAGTGGGTCCCTGACCCCTGACCCCCGAGCAGCCTAACTGGGAGGCACCCCCCAGCAGGGGCAGACTGACACCTCACACGGCCGGCCAGGTACTCCAACAGACCTGCAGCTGAGGGTTCTGTCTGTTAGAAGGAAAACTAACAGAAAGGACATCCACACCAAAAACCCATCTGTACATCACCATCATCAAAGACCAAAAGTAGATAAAACCACAAAGATGGGGAAAAAACAGAGCAGAAAAACTGGAAACTCTAAAAACCAGAGTACCTCTCCTCCTCCAAAGGAACGCAGTTCCTCACCAGCAACGGAACAAAGCTGGACGGAGAATGACTTTGACGAGCTGAGAGAAGAAGGCTTCAGACGATCAAATTACTCCGAGCTACGGGAGGATATTCAAACCAAAGGCAAAGAAGTTGAAAACTTTGAAAAAAATTTAGAAGAATGTATAACTAGAATAACCAATACAGAGAAGTGCTTAAAGGAGCTGATGGAGCTGAAAACCAAGGCTCGAGAACTACGTGAAGAATGCAGAAGCCTCAGGAGCCGATGTGATCAAATGGAAGAAAGGGTATCAGCCCTGGAAGATGAAATGAATGAAATGAAGCGAGAAGGGAAGTTTAGAGAAAAAAGAATAAAAAGAAACGAGCAAAGCCTCCAAGAAATGTGGGACTATGTGAAAAGACCAAATCTACGTCTGATTGGTGTACCTGAAAGTGACGGGGAGACTGGAAACAAGTTGGAAAACACTCTGCAGGATATTATCCAGGAGAACTTCCCCAATCTAGCAAGGCAGGCCAACATTCAGATTCAGGAAATACAGAGAACGCCACAAAGATACTCCTCGAGAAGAGCAACTCCAAGACACATAATTGTCAGATTCACCAAAGTTGAAATGAAGGAAAAAATGTTAAGGGCAGCCAGAGAGAAAGGTCGGGTTACCATCAAAGGGAAGCCCATCAGACTAACAGCGGATCTCTCGGCAGAAACCCTACAAGCCAGAAGAGAGTGGGGGCCAATATTCAACATTCTTAAAGAAAAGAATTTTCAACCCAGAATTTCATATCCTGCCAAACTAAGCTTCATAAGTGAAGGAGAAATAAAATACTTTACAGACAAGCAAATGCTGAGAGATTTTGTCACCACCAGGCCTGCCCTAAAAGAGCTCCTGAAGGAAGCGCTAAACATGGAAAGGCACAACCGGTACCAGCCACTGCAAAATCATACCGAAATGTAAAGAACATCGAGACTAGGAAGAGACTGCATCAACTAACGAGCAAAATATCCAGCTAACATCATAATGACAGGATCAAATTCACACATAACAATATTAACTTTAAATGTAAATGGACTAAATGCTCCAATTAAAAGACACAGACTGGCAAACTGGATAAAGACTCAAGACCCATCAGTGTGCTGTATTCAGGAAACCCATCTCACGTGCAGAGACACACATAGGCTCAAAATAAAAGGATGGAGGAAGATCTACCAAGCAAATGGAAAACAAAAAAAGGCAGGGGTTGCAATCCTAGTCTCTGATAAAACAGACTTTAAACCAACAAAGATCAAAAGAGACAAAGAAGGCCATTACATAATGGTAAAGGGATTAATTCAACAAGAAGAGCTAACTATCCTAAATATATATGCACCCAATACAGGAGCACCCAGATTCATAAAGCAAGTCCTGAGTGACCTACAAAGAGACTTAGACTCCCACACATTAATAATGGGAGACTTTAACACCCCACTATCAACATTAGACAGATCAACGAGACAGAAAGTCAACAAGGATACCCAGGAATTGAACTCAGCTCTGCACCAAGCGGACCTAATAGACATCTACAGAACTCTCCACCCCAAATCAACAGAATATACATTTTTTTCAGCACCACACCACACCTATTCCAAAATTGACCATATACTTGGAAGTAAAGCTCTCCTCAATAAATGTAAAAGAACAGAAATTGTAACAAACTGTCTCTCAGATCACAGTGCAATCAAGCTAGAACTCAGGATTAAGAATCTCACTCAAAACCGCTCAACTACGTGGAAACTGAACAACCTGCTCCTGAATGACTACTGGGTACATAACGAAATGAAGGCAGAAATAAAGATGTTCTTTGAAACCAACGAGAACCAAGACACAACATACCAGAATCTCTGGGATGCATTCAAAGCAGTGTGTAGAGGGAAATTTATAGCACTAAATGCCCACAAGAGAAAGCAGGAAAGATCCAAAATTGACACCCTAACATCACAATTAAAAGAACTAGAAAAGCAAGAGCAAACACATTCAAAAGCTAGCAGAAGGCAAGAAATAACTAAAATCAGAGCAGAACTGAAGGAAATAGAGACACAAAAAACCCTTCAAAAAATAAATGAATCCAGGAGCTGGTTTTTTGAAAGGATCAACAAAATTGATAGACCGCTAGCAAGATTAATAAAGAAAAAAAGAGAGAAGAATCAAATAGATGCAATAAAAAATGATAAAGGGGATATCACCACCGATCCCACAGAAATACAAACTACCATCAGAGAATATTACAAACACCTCTATGCAAATAAACTAGAAAATCTAGAAGAAATGGATAAATTCCTCGACACATACACCCTCCCAAGACTAAACCAGGAAGAAGTTGAATCTCTGAATAGACCAATAACAGGAGCTGAAATTGTGGCAATAATCAATAGCTTACCAACCAAAAAAAGTCCAGGTCCAGATGGATTCACAGCCGAATTCTACCAGAGGTACAAGGAGGAGCTGGTACCATTCCTTCTGAAACTATTCCAATCAATAGAAAAAGAGGGAATCCTCCCTAACTCATTTTATGAGGCCAGCATCATCCTGATACCAAAGCCTGGCAGAGACACAACAAAAAAAGAGAATTTTAGACCAATATCCTTGATGAACATTGATGCAAAAATCCTCAATAAAATACTGGCAAACAGAATCCAGCAGCACATCAAAAAGCTTATCCACCATGATCAAGTGGGCTTCATCCCTGGGATGCAAGGCTGGTTCAATATACGCAAATCAATAAATGTAATCCAGCATATAAACAGAATGAAAGACAAAAACCACATGATTATCTCCATAGATGCAGAAAAGGCCTTTGACAAAATTCAACAACCCTTCATGCTAAAAACTCTCAATAAATTAGGAATTGATGGGACGTATCTCAAAATAATAAGAGCTATTTATGACAAACCCACAGCCAATATCATACTGAATGGGCAAAAACTGGAAGCATTCCCTTTGAAAACTGGCACAAGACAGGGATGCCCTCTCTCACCACTTCTATTCAACATAGTGTTGGAAGTTCTGGCCAGGGCAATTAGGCAGGAGAAGGAAATCAAGGGTATTCAATTAGGAAAAGAGGAAGTCAAATTGTCCCTGTTTGCAGATGACATGATAGTATATCTAGAAAACCCCATTGTCTCAGCCCAAAATCTCCTTAAGCTGATAAGCAACTTCAGCAAAGTCTCAGGATACAAAATCAATGTGCAAAAATCACAAGCATTCTTATACATCAATAACAGACAAACAGAGAGCCAAATCATGAGTGAACTCCCATTCACAATTGCTTCAAAGAGAATAAAATACCTAGGAATCCAACTTACAAGGGATGTGAAAGACCTCTTCAAGGAGAACTACAAACCACTGCTCAAGGAAATAAAAGAGGATACAAACAAATGGAAGAACATTCCATGCTCATGGGTAGGAAGAATCAATATCATGAAAATGGCCATCCTTCCCAAGGTAATTTACAGATTCAATGCCATCCCCATCAAGCTACCAATGACTTTCTTCACAGAATTGGAAAAAACTACTTTAAAGTTCATATGGAACCAAAAAAGAGCCCGCATCGCCAAGTCAATCCTAAGCCAAAAGAACAAAGCTGGAGGCATCACACTACCTGACTTCAAACTATACTACAAGGCTACAGTAACCAAAACAGCATGGTACTGGTACCAAAACAGAGATATAGATCAATGGAACAGAACAGAGCCGTCAGAAATAATGCCACATATCTACAAGTATCTGATCTTTGACAAACCTGACAAAAACAAGAAATGGGGAAAGGATTCCCTATTTAATAAATGGTGCTGGGAAAACTGGCTAGCCATACGTAGAAAGCTGAAACTGGATCCCTTCCTTACACCTTATACAAAGATCAATTCAAGATGGATTAAAGACTTAAATGTTAGACCTAAAACCATAAAAACCCTAGAAGAAAACCTAGGCATTACCATTCAGGACATAGGCATGGGCAAGGACTTCATGTCTAAAACACCAAAAGCAATGGCAACAAAAGCCAAAATTGACAAATGGGATCTAATTAAACTCAAGACAGCAAAAGAAACTACCATCAGAGTGAGCAGGCAACCTACAAAATGGGAGAAAATTTTCGCAACCTACTCATCTGACAAAGGGCTAATATCCAGAATCTACAATGAACTCCAACAAATTTACAAGAAAAAAACAAACAACCCCATCAAAAAGTGGGCGAAGGACATGAACAGACACTTCTCAAAAGAAGACATTTATGCAGCCAAAAAACACATGAAAAAATGCTCACCGTCACTGGCCATCAGAGAAATGCAAATCAAAACCACAATGAGAAACCATCTCACACCAGTTAGAATGGCAATCATTAAAAAGTCAGGAAACAACAGGTGCTGGAGAGGATGTGGAGAAATAGGAACACTTTTACACTGTTGGTGGGACTGTAAACTAGTTCAACCCTTGTGGAAGTCAGTGTGGCGATTCCTCAGGGATCTAGAACTAGAAATTCCATTCGACCCAGCCATTCCATTACTGGGTATATACCCAAAGGACTATAAATCATGCTGCTATAAAGACACATGCACACGTATGTTTATTGCCGCATTATTCACAATAGCAAAGACTTGGAACCAACCCAAATGTCCAACAATGATAGACTGGATTAAGAAAATGTGGCACATATACACCATGGAATACTATGCAGCCATAAAAAATGATGAGTTCACGTCCTTTGTAGGGACATGGATGAAATTGGAAATCATCATTCTCAGTAAACTATCACAAGAACAAAAAACCAAACACCGCATATTCTCACTCATAGGTGGGAATTGAACAATGAGAACACATGGACACAGGAAGGGGAACATCACACTCTGGGGACTGTTGTGGGGTGGGGGGAGGGGGGAGGGATAGCATTGGGAGATATACCTAATGCTAGATGACAGGTTGGTGGGTGCAGCGCACCAGCATGGCACATGTATACATATGTAACTTACCTGCACATTGCGCACATGTACCATAAAACCTAAAGTATAATAATAATAATAATAATAATAATAATAATAATAATAATAATAAAAAAAAGAATTGATGGGACACTGAGGGAAAGTTTGGGCACTGAAAAAAAAAAAAGTGAGAATGAGTTAAGATAGGGACAAATTTCCGTCTCTGACGGATGATGTCATCCGTCAGAATGACATCATCCATGCATCACTTTCTTTTATCTACCAACATGGTGGAAAAGATTGAAACTGTTTTCTCTTTTTCTCCCTTTCTTACCAGTCAATGAATTTATTGCTATAAATACGAACCCAGTCATTTGCAGATCCTTTGGAATTTGGGAAAAGGAATCTGAGCAAGTGTGTTTGTAATATTGAGAACTTTATTTTATTTTATTGAGGCAGAGTCTCGCTCTGTTGCCCAGGCTGGAATGCAGTGGCACCTTCTCAGCTCACTGCAAACTTTGCCTTCTGGGTTCAAGGGATTCTCCTGCCTCGACCTCCTAGGTACCTGGGATTACAGATGTGCACCACCACATCCGGCTAATTTTTGTATTTTTAGTAGAGACTGGGTTTCGCCTTGTTGGCCAGGCTGATCTCGAACTGCTGACCTCAAGTGATCCATCTGCCTCAGCATCCCAAAGTGCTGGGATTATAGGAGTGAGCCACTGCGCCCAGCCAATATTGAGAATTTTAAAAAGCAATACAGTCAACATAATTTAGTTTTGGTAAGAAAAGATCAGAAATACTATGTATTTCTTTTAAAAGAATACCATACAATTTATCAACTACATTATGAGTAAAATAAAAAATTATTTGAAATGAGTACTGCATGAATAAATTACATTTTCTAAGGAATATATTTTTATGGTATATCTGAGGTTTCCATGACAAAACCAATATACCTGATATATGCCCGAACTTGACATCCTCGAAACCAGCTTTGGATTTTAACTGCTGCATCATTCTCCTTTTTTCTAAATGGATCTACAACACTAAAACAAAATGTTTAAAAAGCACTTCATTAGTAACTAATATAATTCTAAAGCAAGTCAACCTGTTAAACTTGGTTTTTAATTTCTTCCAAAATGATAATTATAAATTCAAATGTCATTTTAAATAACATTAAAGTATAAATAAATAAGGCATTTCAAAAATCATGAGCTATGTTTTGAAAATTAACCTTTCTCTGAGAAGCCATGTGCTTTCAACAGCTTTGCTTTTTTTATTTTGATAATCACCAATTTTACAACTAATTAATTTGCCAGTAATTTTTATTAGGGAGTAAGAAAGAAATGTGTTATTTTGACATTATTTTTAAAACATAATCATTTGAATTTACTGTTTAAATGCTACTACACATGTATCATGCAAGATGAAAATGCGCACATATTTCACTCATTCATCAGTTAAATGAGTTGCCTCTAAGTTAAATGAATCCATCACAGAATGCCTGTTCCATTAATAGCTAGAATTCTCAGAAAGTCTGTTTAATTAAAGGAGGCAGGGGGAGGGCCATAGGGCTTATATAGAGATAAGAAATTCAAGTCAGTGATCCAGATGTGAGACATGTACAATATAGGGAGAATTCACACAAATCAGTAAGATTACATAAAGTATAGATTAAGTGTAAAATAACTGTAAAAACCACACAAAAGAATATATAAATAGTTGCATTACCTGATAATGAACGGAAGGCACCATGGTAAGATTACTATATGATGCAATAAAATCTGCTGGAAATAATTAAGAGTGTAAGACCACTCTAGACAATTAGGAATAGAAGAAAGGAAAGATTCCTTATTGTTGTATATTTGTACTGTATGTAACAAATTACAAAAGAGGTTTGAGTAAGGCCCGCTCAGTGACTCACACCTGTAATCCCAGCACTGTGTGAGGCCAAGGTGGGCGGATCATCTGGGGTCGGGAATTCGAGACTAGCCTGGCCAACATGCTGAAACTCCGTTTCTACTAAAAATACAAAAACTAGCCAAGCGTGGTGGTGGGCTCCTGTAATCCCAGCTACTCGGGAGGCCGAGACAGAAGAATCGCTTGAACCTGGGAGGCAGAGGTTGCAGTGAGCTGAGATAGCGCCATTGCACTCCAGCCTGGGCAACAGAGCGAGACTCTGTCTCAAAATAAAAATAAAAAAATTAAAAAAAAAAAAAAAAAAAAAAAAAAAATTCAGACAGTATGATAAAGGTTAAACAAATTACAAATGCAATTGAGGTTAGCTCAGTAGAAGTATGTGGAGAATTCAGCATCATGGAAAATATTATTGATATAAATAGAAATTCCCCCTGAGGTCAGGAGTTCAAGACCAGTCTGGCCAACATGGTGAAACCCCATCTCTACTAAAAATACAAAAATTAGCCAGGCGTGGTGGTGCACATCTGTAATCCAAGCTACTCGAGAGGCTAAGGCAGGAGAATCACTTGAACCCAGGAGGCGGAGGTTGCAGTGAGCCGAGATCGTGCCACAGCACTCCAGACTGGGTGACAGAGCAAGACTCTATTTCAAAAAAAAAAAAAGAAAAAGAAAAAGAAAAAAGAACTAAGAAACATCTGCTGACTCTGCATTTAATGGGACTATGAAGGAAGACTTCAATGTGGTTCATTATTTGAATTCAGTCCAACAGATGTGAAATATCTAAACACAGCCAAAACAAATTAAAAAACCTCACATCAACAATCCTAAAAAACAAAAGTTATTTGCACATTATAGGAATGATTTGATAAATGACATGTTCTTTGATATTCCATTTAGTCAATAGTCTTACAGTATATAATTACAGAATAAAATAGCATATGCATTTTAATTTTATCCACAGAATAATACTCTATGCCAACATATATTACTATACACCACAGTGTAAATTCAAATTTTGTAGACATGTGGAAGAGTTTTCTCAGCTGGGTCACAAATCATGTTTCCTACACTATCTTGTGAAGCAATTGCTGTGTTGAAGCAAGAGGATAATTCTGAACTGTATAAGGGCCTGTTATACACACTTCATCTATATCATTTATTACATTGCATTATAACTGATGTTTATTAGTATTTCCACTGGACTGAGTTCCTTAAAAATGTAGTTTATATTCATAATTTTAATACCATGTAATTTTATGTTTACTAGTATATAATAAACATAAAATGTGTGTATATGGGATGAAAAAAAACCCCACAATTTCTACATTCACACTATAGTGACAACTTTGCACTTATATCTTTCCAGTCAGAGGTTTCTACACACACAGAACCAAGAAAGGAGGGAGCAATATACAATTAAGTAGGGCAACTTAATATAAATTCAACTTTAAATAAATCCTAGGGATATTATAAAATTTGCCCTCTCAGTGAAAATGCTATCATGAGATGAAATGCATTATATTTTAAAATATCATAATAACACTTCAAACAAAGAAACAAACAAATGCTTCTTTTTAAAGTAAATTGACCAGGTACAGTAGCTCACATCTGTAATCCCAACACATTAGGAGGCTGAGGCAGGAGGATCACTTTAGTCTGGAGCCCGAGGTTACAGTAAGCTGTGGTCATGCCACTGCACTTCAATCTGGGTGACAGGGTAAGACTTTTCCTCCGAAATAAAATAAAATAAATGTTTCTTAAGGGAAAGAAAACATGGAGAGAGAGAAACTGTAATAGGAAATAAAGTACACATTGAAAGCATGGCAAAACTTCCAAAAGTCCTTTGACTATCGTGGAAGTTGGCATGTTTAATTTAATCACACATCATGATCTGTATTTTGGCTCAATGAGGACAAGTACATGTACAGAAATTAATGATTAAATAATCAATATACATTAGTATGTACAGGTTTATTTATATAGCTAAATTCAAACAGAGAGTTAAAAATTACTGGAAAATTGAGCTAAAAATAAAACAGATTTTCATGTATTCATATACTGTCTTTCTGCAAGCTTATCTTTCTGAAATGGAATAAATCTTTCTTAGACTATTAGTTGTTCCAATTGCTAGCTAGGTGGAATTGAGTTTTTCTTGTTTTATTTCATTTATTTATTTATTTTTTGTTTTTGAGATGGAGTCTTGCTCTGTCACTCAGGCTGGAGTGCAGTGGCGCAATATTGGCTCACTGCAACCTCCACTTACCAGGTTCAAGTGATTCTCCTGCCGCAGCCTCCTGAGTAGCTGGGATTACAAGCAGGTGTCACCATGCCCTGCTAATTTTTGTATTTTTTGTAGAGGCGGAGTTTCACCATATTGGCCAGGCTGGTCTTGAACTCTTGACCTCATGTAATCTGCCCACCTTGGCCTCCCAAAGTGCTGGGATTACAGATGTAAGCCACCGCACCCAGCAGTAATTGAGCACATTAATTGATAATCCTCAGTGTCCTTATATGTAAAATGTAAAATGTACATAGTAACGTTATATATCTTGCTGCATTATGACAATAATTGTTTGAGCTGATGCATGCCAATGGTTTACACAAAGCCTGGCATATAGTAAACACCAATAAATGTTAACCATCAATATAGGTTATATTTAAATTAAATCAATACTGCATTACCACTCTACAGGAGGAGTAAGAGTATGATTTCTTCAATGAAGTTTTTTTTTGTTTGTTTTGGTTTTTTTGTTTGTTTGTTTGTTTTGTTTTTGAGATGGAGTTTCGCTCATGTTGCCCAGGCTGGAGTGCAGTGGAGTGATCTTGGCGCACTGCAACCACCGCCTCCCAGGTTCAAGTGATTCTCCTGCCTCAGGTTCCTGAGTAGCTGGGATTACAGGCGTCCACCACCACGCCGGGCTAATTTTTTGTATTTTTAGTAGAGATGAGGTTTCACCATTTTGGCCAGGCTGGTCTTGGACTCCTGACCTCAGGGGATCCACCCGCCTCCGCCTCTCAAAGTGCTGGGATTACAAGCATGAGCCACCGTGCCAGTCCCTGAAGTGTTAACAATAACTGAGTTTATTGGAAATGAAAACTTTTTCCATTGTTTCTGGCTTTATTTCTGGTTTCTAGAGCTTGATACCCCAGACACTGACTGAAATTGAGTGAATGAGTGTGTTGGTCACAAATGGTAGTTTGTGAGTCCTTGAGCCTGGTGGGTAGCGACTGATTTGATGACTGTTCTCCAGTTCCCTGTCCTGAAGGTGTTCCCTGAGCTCTGTTTAGGCGTTTGCTTGTCTTCCTCTCTTTCTCTTTTCTTTTATGTTCCAGTTTCAACAACAAAATCATAGGATATAGAGTTCTATGACGCAGACATTTTTTTCTAAATTCCCTTGCAAGGGGCTTCAGAACCACTTTACCAATCCTTTAAAAAATTGCCTGAGCGCTTGACCAACAACAAGTGACCTATTTGCCACTATTCTTGTACCATTTCAGAAAAAGAAACCGGAAGCCCACGAACTGCTCACCACTGAAACCACTAAACAACAGTTTCTAACCACATAGACAGGCAAGCTGTAGCAGTGAAGCCATTTGAAGCTCTCGCGTTTAGTCCCGCATACCTGCAGCAATTTATTAATTAGTTATATTTATTAGAAATAAACATGGAAACATTGTATTTTGAAATCAAACTATATTTGATCTTCTCTACTCTGGTTTCTAAAACCGCTACCAATGAGAATCCCTAATAAGATTACTATTTCACGTTATAACACCTTTATTTGCACACTTCTTATCTTAGTTCGATGGCTCATTCTGTAAAATTGTTATTAGACAGTTTTAAGCACTGATAAGGTAAATATCAATATCCAGATTTTTCACATTGTTCTATATCTTTCATTTTGGTTCTTTTTTTTTTTTTTTTTTTTGATGGAGTCTCACTCTGTCGCCCAGGCTGGAGTGCAGTGGCGTGACCTCGGCTCACTGCAACCTCCGCCTTCTGGGTTCAAGCGATTCTCCTGCCTCCGCCTCTTGAGTAGCTGGGATTACAGGCACCTGCCACCACACCTGGCTAATTTTTGTATTTTCAGTAGAGATGGGGTTTTGCCATGTTGGCCAGGCTGGTCTTGAATTCCTGACCTCAGGTGATCCACCTGCCTCGGCCTCCCAAAGTGCTGGGATTACAGGCGTGAGCCACTGCACCTGGCCTTCTGTTTTATTTTTTTAACTGAAAAATTATTTTATATATTTCAGGGATTTGATGTGATGTTTTGATATATGTACACATTGTAGAATGATTAAATCAAGCTAATTAACATATTCATCACCTCACATATTTTTTATGCAATGGATCTCAAAAGCTTATTCCCATTGCCTAAACTGGAATTTTGTACCATATGACCATCATCTCCCCATTCTCTTTCCCCCAGTCTCTAGTAACAACCTACTTCTAGAAGTTTGACTTTTTTAGATTCCAAATTTAAATGATATCTTGCAGTATTTGTCTTTCTGTGCTTGGCTTATTTCACTTAGCATAATGCTCCCCAGATTCATCCATATTGTCACAAGTAACAGAATTTACTTCTCTTTTAAGGGTGAATAGTATTTCACTGTGTATATATACCACATTTTAAAAATTCATTCCAATGAACACTTAGATTGCTTCCATATATTGGCTGTTGTAAATAATGCTGCAAAAGAAGACATGCAAATGGACAACAGGATATGAAAACATGCTCAACATCACTAACCATCAGGGAGATGCAAATTAAAACCACAATAAGTTATCACTTCACACCTATAGACTGGCTATTATCAAAACAACAGAAACAAAGATAATTATTAGTGAGGCTGTGGAGAAAAGGGAACACTTTACACATTGTGGTTGCAGTTGTGAAGTAGTATAACCTTTTGCAGAAGACAGTATGAAAGCTCCTCAAAAAACTAAAAATAGAATTACTATATGATCCCAGAAATCTCACTTCTGGGTATACATCCAAAAGAATTGAAATCAATACGTTGAAGATATATCTGCACTCCCATATCTTTCATTTATTTTTGAGTAAACTATCCACTATCCACCAGATGGTACAGTGGATAGTTGCTTTGGATATTTGAGGAGAGAAGGGATTGAAAATGTTTTCCTGTTTATGTCCAACCTGGAGGTTGATACAAGTGAAGATCGCTTTGTGTAATGTGTTTCGTTAATATTTGTTAATGATTTTGCTCATATCACTATGAAAAGAAAAATTATAAATGTATCCCACATTAGTAAAATGAAATCAGCATGACATTGACAATTCAAATGCCACTGTAAATATCATGGTCAACACTTCAGAAGACAAATCAAAATGGAGTGTTGAATGAGAAATTAAAATCAGCACATATATCCCATTTTTCTCGTATTGCTCTTGTTTGACTAGAAGCTGCAAGACAGTCACCCTTCTCTGAAAAAAAAAAAAAAAAAAAAAAAGCAGCAAGAACAGTAACAAAGAAATCCAGTCAATTATGGGAGAAGTTTCTCCAGTTCAACAAGAGGAATCAAATGACCTATAACAAAACAGCAACTCAGATTGTGATGTCATGAAAGCCTGCTTTCCAACACCAGAGGAAGAACTTTCAGATGCAAGCAGATTTCTGAGGAAATACTTACATACTGAGGGGTTTAGAGAACATCATGTCTGCAAAGTACTTTAGTAAATAGTACAAAAATATCAATTCTATATGTGAATGTGTGCATATACATGTATGCATATATGTATACACACACACATATAAACAAATATGCACATATACGCACATACTATCCAAGATCAGCCTTAACCTTCTCCTGATCTTGACTAAAATTTTAGACAAATTTCTTCCTAACTATAGTTCTCTGGCCTCCCTTTTCTTATAGTATTTACTTTAGAAAACTTGCAATTATAAATTATTTCTCAGCCCCTTTGAGGTGTAAATCTTTTCCAAACTCTTGCCAGTTTTACAACTCAGTAATGTCATTTTCAAGGACCTAGAAGCTTTCTCTTTGAAATGTAATCAAGAAAGATTACATAAAGCAAATGTAGCACATTAACATTTAAGAAATCTAAGTCAAGACTAGCTATCTACACATTCTTTGTGTCTTTCTCACAATTTTTTCTGTAAGTCTGAAATTATTTTTATTGTATGAAAGTAAAAAATTGCTCCTCTCCTGAGTTTATTCATTAATTAGAAAGCTGGTAAAGAAAAGAATCAAGTAGTTCTCCTGCAAACTCTTGTACAAACTGTAACAAAGAGTAACCTAATAATTGATGAGGTGAAGTCGCTATTTATGAAAGTACTTCAGCCAATAAATGAATAGGGAATGATTGAATTAAACTTACAACGTTTTGTGTCATGAATTAAGGGACCTAGTTAATGATCATCAGTTGCTGCTGACATTACATAAAAGAGACACTAGATAGTAAATGCCTCTGATGTACCTACACAACTCTTATTATGAAACAGTAGGGTTTTTTCCCCCTCATAAAATTATTCCAACTTGAATCTTATCAAGTATCTACCTTGCTATCAATACACAGGATATATAGAAAAAAGAAGATGTTGAACTACATACAGAGGTGCAATCAGCAAATCAAGGCTGTGGAAAACCCTAAAAGACAAATGACTCAATTCATGCAAGCAACAAAAACAATAGCAAAAACAAAGGTGAAAGATTTAACTAGTCACCATAGTGAATCCCTGTATAATTTACTTAAAAATGGGAAATATACAGACTTAAATGTACTTAAACGTATTTAAAAATCAGGGAAATGTACTGACCAATAAAATCACATGATGTCTGATATTTCACCGTGACTGGGGAGTGAGTCGATGCTTGTTGAAGCTGGGTGATGGACACGTGGTTGTTCACTCACTCACTCATGGTAGATACACACTCACCTTGATTGGGGAGTGAGTTGAAGCTGGGTGATGGCAGTTCATTAAGCTATTGTGTCTATATTACTTAATGTTTACATTTTTTCATAACAAAAATTCAAATAATATAAAAACTCTTGTCTCTACATTAGTCACTGGGTGCAGAGAACGTAATTGAAGATCTATTCTACTAATTTCATCATGGTCAGAATAAGATCATGGCATGAAGCTGAACAATGAAAGCAAAGAAAAAAAAAAGACATGTAGAAAGTAGAAATAAGGGCTGGGCACAGTGACTCAGCCTGTAATCCCAGCACTTTGGGAGGCCAAGGCAGGCAGATCGCTTGAGCTCAGGAGTTCAAGACCAGCCTGGACAACATGGTAAAACCCTGTCTCTACGAAAAATACAAAAATTAGCCCAGCGTGATGGTGTGCACCTGTGGTCCCAGCGATTTAGGGGGCTGAGGCAAGAAGGTAGCTTGAGGCTGCAGTGAGCCGAGATCATGCCACTGCACTCCAGCCTGGGTGACAAAGTAAGAACCTGTCTCCAAAAAAAAAAAAAAAAGAAAGAAAGTAGAAATGATTATCCCAGAACACCTTGACAGTCCACCTGTGGTAATTTTCTTCTAGAGCAGATTACTATGGTGAAACCAAGCAATAAAATTTAGCATTGGGCAAAATGTTTTAAGAAAGAGAAAAGGGCTGAGTGCAGTGGCTCACACCTGTAATCCCAACACTTTGGAAGGCTGAGGCGGGCAGATCACCTCAGGTCAGGAGTTCAAGTCCAGCCTGGCCAACATGGTGAAACCCCATCTCTACTAAAAATACAAAAATTAGCTGGGCATGATGGCAGGCACCTGTAATCCCAGCTACTTAGGAGGCTGAGGCAAGAGAATCACCTGAACCCAGGAAGTGGAGGTTACAGTGAACTGAGATCGTGCCACTGTACTCCAGCCTGAGCAACAGAGTAAGACTGTCTCAAAAATGAACGAATGAACAAAAGAAAGAGAGAGAGAAAAGAATAAAGAAAGAAAGAAAGAAAGAAAGAAAGAAAGAAAGAAAGAAAGAGGCACTCCAGCCTGGGCAACAGAGTGAGACTCTGTCTCAAAAATGAACGAATGAACAAAAGAAAGAGAGAGAGAAAAGAAGAAAGAAAGAAAGAAGAAAGAGAGCAAGAAAGACAGAAAGAAAAAGAGAGAGAAAGAAAGAAAAAGAAAGAAAGAAGGGAGGGAGGGAGGGAGGGAAGGAATGAAGGAAGGAAGGAAGGAAGGAAGGAAATGCTGGTGCCAAATTGGTATCATCTCGAGAGCAAGTCACACCTTTAGTCATACCTTTTGCCTGGACAGAAGAAGCAATTCTCCTCCATCTTTGTGGTACCTGAGCTTATTAGAACCCGTGCTCCTAGAGATTAATTATACAAGTTCGTTTGCTATATAATAGATTCTCTTACCTTGGAGATTTAATCTGTCCTTGATTCTTTTCCCCATCCTTGGCCACCGGCCCATTAGAAGCCTCAACTCACGATACTGTATAAATATTTTCTCATCTTTTTTGTTAAATTAAGCTAAAACAGTTAAGTGACCACATACAACAAAAGATAAAGGAAAAGTCTTTGGTGAAAGTTATCCCCTCAGTCTGGATTTTTAGGATTCTTGAGCTTTTTGAACATCTTAATAACAATAAGGTAAGCACCCAAGACTCCCTTCCAAGGTTTTGAAGGCCCTAGTAGCTGGACGAACTGGAAAAATCCAGGGCCCAGATACCATAAATATGATCTTCAACCTACCCATTGTTATCTTTGGTTAGGTCAGATTCACACAACTCTAAGTGAAAGCATCATTATAATCATGTTCTGGATAAAAAAAATCTCATAAATTTAGACCCAAATGGGCTGGCTTTGTCTCATCTCACCAACTAAATTTCAACACATCATTTTGTTTGTTGAACTAAAATATGCTAGGCTGTTTTGGACAGGATGTTTCTGGTTCTGTGATATGTTCTCCACATATAATAACTCATTAGGTCAGTGAATGTACTTTTTAAAAATATGACTCTGATTATCTCTTTCTTAATAGTCATATTTATTAAATTTCATTCTCATTGAGATTCAAATTAAATTATCTGCTAAGAATAAGTTCTAAGAATGTGGACTCTTTCTACCTGTTTTTCAATTTATATCTAGAAAAACTTTAAAGGGGAAGTTCCTTCTAGAGAGGTATGGTTATTTAACAAATATTATGTGTGTGTCTGCTAGCCTAGTGCCTGACACATATTTGTAAAGTAGTGAAATTATTCAGTGAATGAAAAAGGGCCGGATGCAGTGGCTCACACTTGTAATCCCAGCACTTCGGGAGGCCGAGGCAGGCAGATCACCTGAGGTCAGGAGTTCAAGACCAGCCTGACCAACATGGAGAAACCCCATCTCTACTAAAAATACAAAATTAGCTGGGTGTGGTGGTGCATGCCTGTAATCTCAGTTACTCAGGAAGCTGAGGCGGGAGAATCACTTGAACCCAGGAGGCAGAGGTTGCAGTGAGCTGAGATCACGCCATTGCACTCCAGCCTAGGCAACAAAGAGCAAAACTCCATCTCAAAAAAAAAAAAAAGAAAAGAAAAAGAAAAGAAAAAAGAAAAACAGACATGTTCTCTGGCCTCATGGAAACTATATTCTAATAAAATAAATTATAAAATTTAAGTTAAAATGCAAACTCAAAATAATACAAGTTCCAATATGTGTTGTAAATGAAACAAAAAAAGTGTTTGAAATTGACAGCAACAGTGGAGGGGCCCTAGAAACTTTAACTGGATGATCAGAGATTGTAATATTCATGAGGATTTTTCTTGGACCTTTTGCCGGACTCCCAGCAGGAGTGCCCCATCTCCTCAGCCCACCATGCTCCGCCCCTTGAGGGAGGTAGCACATAAGCAAGTGAGTATGGGATCTGGCCAGCCACTCCAAGCACCGATACAGGAGCAAGCTCCATGCAAAGCCCATGTCCAGACCAGGCATGTCGCCTTGAGGGGAACATGGTGGCATCCACCAAAGCCCCAGAGGGGGTGTGAGTGTGCTAATTAGCTCTTTTAGTTCCACCATCCACAGCCCGATAAATGGCTGTGTGTTAACAGCTCAGCTGGCCACTGACCCTGTAGCTGCCAGTGGAGTGGCTGCCCTCCACTTGCAAGGGCAAAGTGCCAGTGTGACAGCCTCCACCTGCACTTAGTGGGTCCCAAGCTTTTGTCCAGTGCCCAAGAAGAATGAGGTCACACTTGACAATTGAAGAATGGTAAGAGCAGAGAATTTTATTGAGCGATGAAAACAGTTCTCAGTGGAGAGGGGAGCTGGAGAGGGTACAGGAAAAGCAGATCATCTTTCCCTGAAGTCAAGCTGTCTCCTCCCCGAAGTCAGGCTGTCTCCCCTCCACCTACATGGGCCTTTATAGGAACAGGATGGGGGCAGTGTAGGCCATAGGTAGTATTGGAAAAAGCAACATTCAATTGGTTAAAAGGCATTATTCAGAAAGAACCAATCAGAAGAGAGCCATCAAATGGAATGGAAGTTCTCACTCTGGTCTGTAGGTTTCAGGCTGTTTTTGACTTGAAGGTAAGGTTTCCCCAGGGACCCATCCCTGTCTGTCTAGGATTTCTCTGCCTCCTGCCTCTATTAATATTTAAGTTATGACAAAGTTTGAGAAGGAGCTGCCTATACAGAGCTAAGAGAGGAGCAGTTCAGTGGAAGACACCAGATATGTGCACAGCCCTGACTGAGACAGAAAGAATTTAATGCCATTCAAGAAACTAATAAAAGGCCAGTGTGGTTTGTGATTAATTAGTGAGCGGGCAATTGACATGTGACACTGGAGGATGGGGAGATAAACAGAGGACTGCTTGCATGCACAACCTCTAGTAAATTGGAACATTATAAACAGTATTACTTAGATGTATATTCTGTGGCAACAGAGTTCTATTATTATCATTCTATTTGCCTGTTTTCCTCCTAAGACAATACCAATCTAACTTCTAATCTTTTTTTATCCTCAGAAGAAACTTAATCTCCCAAATAAACAAGGAATGTTTGAGAAAAGATGTTCCAGAAATGCTGACTTCCTTTTCCTTTTCCTGCCTCACCCTCCTCTATCCACTTTTCCTTTAGACAGTGTGTTGCTCTGTCACCCTAGCTGGAGTGCAGTGGTGCAATCTCAGCTCACTACAACCTCCACCCCCCGGGTTCAAGCAATTCCCCTGCAACAACCTCCCAAGAAGCTGAGACTGCAAGCATGCTCCACTACACCCAGCTAATTTTTGTATTTTTGGTAGAGACAGGGTTTCACCATGTTGCCCTGTCTGGTCTCGAACTCCTGGCCTCAAGTAATCTGCCCACTTTGGCATCCCAAAGTTCTGGGATTGCAGGTGTAAGCCACCACACCCAGCCCACTGTTACCTTTTGGAACAGAAGAAATGTATCTATTTGTCTAAAACAGAAATGTTATTATTTCATCTAAATGCTGAAAGAGACACCAGAGTCAACAAAAATGTGCAATGCATCTTCCTCCTTTCGGGGAAGATTTAAAAAGAAAAATCGACAATGAACAAGCTTACTTCTTATTTTTCTCTATTGTTAAAATTCTGTGGTTTTGTTTACAAAACGGTGACACTATTATTAATAACAGATTGATTGAAAAGGAAAATAATTGCAGCCAGTGAGGATTAAGGCTGCAGTGTTATTAAGTGGATCTGGCCTGCCACCTAGTGGCCATAAGTACAATGACCACACTCGTTTTGGAAATGAAGCCTCCCTGAACTGTGAAGGAGTAGGAGGCAAGAATTAGAGGTGGGAGCTGCCTTGCAAACTAGCTTAGCAATGTCTTTCAGTCAGATCAAAATAGAAGACAGATGACAGAAGACAGGTGGCTTATTTTATTAAAGATGTACAAAGAAGCCTTATGCTATAACCTCCACTCGTACGTAGCATGATATAGTTCGGCTTTGTGTCCCCACCCAAATCTCATCTTGAATTATAATCCCATAATCCCCACATGGAATGGAAGGGACCCGTAGGGGCAGTTTCCCCCATGCTGTTCTCCTGACAGTAAGTGAGTTCTCACGAGATCTGATAGGTTTATAGCAATCCGGCATTTCCTCTCCTGGCACTCATTTTCTCTCCTGCCGGCCTGTGAAGAATGCAACTTCTGCCATGATTGTAAGCTTCCTGAGGCCTCCCCAGCCACGTGGAACTATGATTCAATTAAACCTCTTTTCTTTTTAAATTATCCAGTCTTGAATATTCCTTCATAGCAGTGTGAAAATAGACTAATACAGTAAATTGGTATTGAGGAAGTGAGGCACTGCTATAAGGATACCTGGAAATGTAGAAGGGAAGTGACTTTGCAACTGGGTAGCAGGCAGAGGTTGGAACAGTTTGGAGGGTTCAGAAGAAGACAAGAAGATGTGGCAAAGTTTGGAACTTCTGAGAGACTTGTTGAATGGTTTTGACCAAAATGCTGATAGTGATATGGACAATGAAGTCCAGGCTGAGGTGGCCTCAGATGGAGATGAGGAACTTGTTGGGAACTGGAGCAAAGGTCACTCTTGCTATGATTTAGTAAAGAGACTGCTGGTGTTTTGCCCCTGCCATAGAGATCTGTGGAACTTTGAACTTGAGAGACATGATTTAGGGTATCTAGCAGAAGAAATTTCTAAGCAGCAAACTGTTCAAAAGGAAGTAGAGCATAAAAGTTTGGAAAATTTGCAACCTGAACATGCAATAAAAAAGAAAAACCCATTTTCTGGAGAGAAATTCAAGCCAGCTGCAGAAATTTGCATAAGTAACAAGGAAACAAATGTTAATCACCAAGACAATGGGGAAAGTCTTCAGGGCATGTCAGATACCTTCACAGCAGCCACTCCCATCACAGACCTGGAGGCCTAGGAGGGAAAAATGGTTTCATGAGCTGGGTCTAGGGCCCCCCCTGTTCTGTGCACCCTTGGGACATTATGCCCTGAATCCCAGCTGCTTAAACTCCAGGTGTGGCTAAAAAGGGCCAAGGTAAATTTCAGGCCATTGCTTCCGAGGCTGCAAGCCCCAAGCCTTGTTGGCTTCTATGTGGTCTTGAACCTGTGGGTGCACAGAAGTCAAGAATTGAGGTTTGGGAACCTCCACCTAAATTTCAGAGGATGTATGGAAATGCCTGAATGTCCAGGCAGAAGTTTGCTGCAGGGGTGGAGCCCTCATGAATAACCTCTGCTAGGGCAGTGCGGAAGGGAAATGTGGTTGGAAGCCGCCACACAGAGTCCCCACTGGGGCACTGCCTAGTACAGCTGTGAGAAGAGAGCCACCATTCTCTAAACCCCAGAATGGTGATCCACTGACAGTTTGCAACATGTGCTTGGGAAAGCTGCAGGCACTAAACACAGCCGGGAGTGGGGCTGTACCCTGCAAAGCCACAGGGGCAGAGATTCCCAAGGCCATGGGAGCCCACCTCTTGCATCAGCCTGAACTGGATGTGAGACATGGAGTCAAAGGAAAACATTTTGTAACTTTAAGATTTAATGACTGCCCTGTTGGATTTTGGACTTGCATGGGGCTTGTAGCACATTCATTTTGGCCAATTTATCCCATTTGGATTGGGTATATTTACCCAATGCCTGTACCCTCATTGTATCTAAGAAGTAACTAACTTGCTTTTGATTTTACAGGCTCATAGGCAGAAGAGACTTGCCTTGTCTCAGATGAGACTTTGGACTTGGACTTTTGGGTTAATGCTGGAATGAGTTAAGATTTGGGGGACTGTTGGGAGGGCATGATTGTATTTTGAAATGTGAGAACATGAGATTTGGGAGTGGACAGGAGGGGAATGATATGGTTTGGCTTTCTGTCCCCATCCAAATCTCATCTTGAATTGTAATCCAGTAATCCCCATATGTCATGGGAGGGACCCAGTGGGAGGTAATTGAATCATGGGGGTGGTTTCTCCCATGCTGTTCTTGTGATAGTGAGTGAGTTCTCATGAGATCTGATGGTTTTATAAGTGTCTCGCATTTTCCCTGCTGGCACTCATTCTGTTTCCTGCTGCTCTGTGAAGAATACACCTTCTGTTATGATTGTAAGTTTCCTGAGGCCTCCCCAGCCATGCAGAACTATGAGCCAATTAAACCCCTTTTCTTTATAAATTACCCAGTCTTGGGTATTTCTTCATAGCAGCATGAGAATAGACTAATATATAATGAAATCTGGCTGGGTGCAGTGACTCATGCCTGTAATCCCAGCACTTTGGGAGGTCAAAGTGGGCAGATCACCTGAGGTCAGGATTTCAAGACCAGCCTGGTCAACATGGTAAAACCTTGTCTCTATTAAAAATACAAAAATTAGTCAGGCATGGTGGCAGGCACCTGTAATCCTGGCTACTCGGGAGACTGAGGCAGGAAAATCTCTTGAACCTGGGAGGTGGAGGTTGCAGTGAACCAACGTTTTGCCACTGCACTCCAGCCTGTGTGACAGAGTGAGACTCCATCTTAAAACAACAACAAAAAAAGAAATCTAATTTATCAATTAAGATTATCTTAGGCTGGGCGCGGTGGCTCGCGCCTGTAATCCCAGCACTTTGGGAGGCCGAGGCGGGTGGATCACAAGGTCAGGAGATCGAGACCATCCTGGCTAACACAGTGAAACCCTGTCTCTACTAAAAATACAAAAAAAATTAGCTGGGTGTAGTGGCGGGCGCCTATAGTCCCAGCTACTCGGGAGGCTGAGGCAGGAGAATGGCATGAACCCGGGAGGCAGAGCTTGCAGTGAGCCGAGATCGTGCCACTGTATTCCAGCCTGGGTGACTCAGTGAGACTCCATGTCAAAAAAAAAAAAAAAAAAAGATTATCTTAATTTCTGCAGCACTGCAAACATTGATGGAGAAAGAAATATGGATCTGGCAAGAATTACATTCTTCTTTTCTTTTTTTTGAGATGGAGTCTCACTCTGTCGCCCAGGCAAGAGTGCAGTGGCGTGATCTCAGCTCACTGCAACCTCCGCCTCCTGGGTTCAAGCAATTCTCTGCCTCAGCCTCCCGAGTAGCTGGGATTACAGGCACCCACTACCACACCTGGCTAATTTGTGTATTTTTAGTAGAGATGGGGTTTCACCATCTTGGCCAGGCTGGTCTTGAACTCCTGGCCTCATGATCCACCCACCTCGGCCTCCCAAAGTGCTGGGATTACAGGTGTAGCCACCGCGCTCAGCCTACTTATTTTATTTAAAAGTAAAATAAGGCAAATTCAGAAGAGGAGCTCTGTATTAGTGAAGATTCTCCAGAGAAATAGAACCAATTTTATACATGGCCATGTGTCACTTAAGGATGGGGAAATGTTCTGAGAAATGTGTTATTGGGGGCTTCATCATTGTGTGAACATCACAGAGTGTATTTACACAAACCTAGATGATGTAGCTACTACACACCTAGGCTATACGGTATAGCCTATTGCTCCTAAGCTACACACCCATTCAGCACATTACTGGAGTGAACAGCACAGGCAATTGGAACACAATGGTAAGTATTTGTGTATCTAAACATATCTAAACATAGAAGAGGTACAGTAAAAACATGGTGTTATAATCTTATGGAATAACCACCATGTATACAGGCTGTCATTGACTGAAATATCTATATATAGCACATGACTATATATAAATGCATATAAAGACTATATGTATATAAATATCTACATATAAATAAAGAGAGAGATTTATTATTCTTATAGAAATTGGCTCATGGCTTATGGAGGCTGAGAAACCTCACCATCGGTCTGCAAGCAGGAGAACCAGGAAAGTCAGTGGTATAATTCAATCCAAGTTTAAAGGCCTGAGACCAGGAGCTGTGAATGTCCCAGCTCATGGACAGAAAGAGGGATTCTCTACCCTCTAACTTTTGTTCGATGGGGGCCCTCAATGATTGAGTGACACCTGCCTACACTGGTGGGAGAGGATCTTCTTTACTAGGTCTACTGATTCAAATGCTAACCACTTTTGGAAACACCCTTACAGAAACAGCCACAGGTAATGTTTCGTTACCTATCTGGGCATCCCTTTAGCTCAGTCAAGTTGACACATAAACTTAACCATCACAAGCTGCTATTTCCAGAACTGTTCCCAACGTGTTGTTAAACAAAGAGCACCCAGTTGAGTTGACCACAACCCTGGCTATACATACATATCACTTAAGAGGCTTGTAAAAAGTAAAGATGCCATGAATTTTACATTATGTGAATTTTACCTCAATAAAAAGGAGCCTATGGCATAGGGAGGTGGTGGTGGAGGGAAAAATTAAAAAAAAAAGTACGGATGCCAAACCCTCCTGGTGTCCTCCCCAAGAGTGATGCAGAAGTGCGGCTCTGCTATCAGACGTTTTTGGGAGCTCACCACTGATGGTCATGTGCAGCCAGGGTTGGAAAGCACTGCAGAGCTTGATTTTGTTCAGCAGGATGGATAGGGATTTTAATTGAATGTAGCAAAAAAGACCCAGGGTTATTGTTTTTTGTTTTTTGATTTTTTTCAAGAATAAACAAACAAAACTCCCAACATTACAGCGGTCATAAGCAGATTGTAAGAAACCAATATTATCCAACTTCAAAAAATAATAATTAAAAGATTAAAAGAGGTCGGACGCAGTGGCTCACACCTGTAATCCCAGCACTTTAGGAGGCCGAGGTGGGTGGAGTTCGAGGCTGGTAGTTCGAGACCAGCCTGGTCAACATGGTGAAGCCCCATCTCTACTAAAAATACAAAAATTAGCCAGGCATGGTGGCAGGCGCCTGTAATCCCGGCTACTGGGGAGGCTGAGGCAGGAGAAACGCTTGAACCCAGGAGGCAGAGGTTGCAGTGAGCTGACATTGTGCCACTGCGCTCCAGCCTGGGTGACAGAGTGAGACTCCATCTAAAAAAAAAAAAAAAAAAAAAAAAACCAGCCTGGCCAATATGGCAAAACCATCTCTTCTAATAATACAAAAATTAGCCAGGTATGGTGACACACGTGCCTGTAATTCCAGCTACTAGGAAGGCTGAGGCACAAGAATCACTTGAACCCCAGAGGCGGAGGTTGCAGTGAGCCAATATTGTGCCACTGCACTCCAGCTTGGGCGACAGAGTGAAACTGTGTCTCAGAAAATACACACATACATACATACATACATACATACATACATACATACATAAAATTTTAAAAACTCAAAGGATCATTTTTTAACTTTTCCTTGGATAGGCCCCAATAAATCTGTTCTACAAAAAAAATACCCAAATCATGGTCCCCAGGTCTTCATTCCTTGTTAGGCCTAGATATGTTGGATTGTAGACTTATTTTTATACTGATTGTTAATTTCTCTCATTCATAACACTTTATCTAGTAATCTCAAGATTCCATTTGCATAGATAAAACTGTGTTTAAAATGCTGTTTTCTGTGCAGTAAGTCCTCACTTAACATCAATAGATTCTTGGTAACTATGACTTTAGGCAAAATAACATGTAATGAAACTAATTTGATCATAGGCTAATTGATATAAACAAGAGTTACTTTCCCACAGCATGTTTCTGGTCAGAAAAGACCCAGCCATTTCTTTCTCTTTTTTTTTTTTTTTTTTTTTTTTTGAGACAGGGTCTCACTCTGTTGCTCAGGCTGGAGTGCAGTGGCATGATCTCGGCTCACTGCAACCTCTGCCTCCCAAGTCCAAGCGATTCTCCTGCCTCAGCCTCCCAAGTAGCTGGGATTACAGGCGCCCACCACCATGCCTGGCTAATTTTTGTGTTTTTAGTAGAGATGGGATTTCACCATGTTGGCCAGGCTGGTCTCGAACTCCTGACCTCAGGTGACCCACACGCCTCAGCCTCCCAAAGTGCTGGGATTACAGGCGTGAGCCACAGCACCCGGCCAAGACCGAAACACTTCTAATATTTAACACTTAAATAAATGTGAGTTATACATACATTTAAGAAAGATTAATAAAAACAAGATAATTGTTTACCCAATTTATGGTGAATTAGTGAGTGACACTGGTCCTAGTAGTGGCAGTGGGTTAAATCAAGGAGTAAATGTTTGGCCAGGTGCAGTGGCTCACGCCTGTAATCCCAGCACTTTGGGAGGCCGAGGCGGGCAGATCACGAGATCAGGAGATCGAGACCATCCTGGCTAACACGGTGAAACCCCGTCTCTACTAAAAATAGAAAAAATTAGCCGGGCGTGGTGGCGGGCGCCTGTAGTCCCAGCTACTCGGGAGGCTGAGGCAGGAGAATGGCGAGAACCCGGAAGGCGGAGCTTGCAGTGAGCCGAGATCGCACCACTGCACTCCAGCCTGGGCAACAGAGCGAGACTCCATCTCAAAAAAAAAAAAAAAAAAAAGGAGTAAATGTTTGCAAAGTGAAAATTGTCAGGAGCACTTTCTCCCACCACGGAGTTCAACAAGCAATAAAAAATATGGTGAGCTCTTGGAGCACTTTAAGACCACATCATTTATTGTCCGGTATTTGTATGATTAGCATATACTTTACAAATTTTTATTTATTTTACAATCATTGTATTCATTCATTCATTCATTTTCCAACTCACTTATTCCAGCTCAGAGTCCTGGGTGGTCAAGGCTCTTCTCAGCAACTCAGGGTGTATGTAAGGTGGGAACTAGTCCTGGCCTGGACGCCATTCCATCACTGAGCACACTTACGCACCCACATACACTTAGACTGGGACCATGTAGGCACGCCAGTTCACCAAATGTGCATAACTTTGAGATGTGGGGGGAGGCGCACACAGACTGGGAAGAATGTGCAGACTCCACACAGACAGGAACCCTCCCAGGATGCAATTTTTTTTTCTCAACAGCATAACAAGACCTTAAATGAAATGATATTATTCGAGAACCTGCTGTAACTGTATGTTAGTCACCGTTTTAGAGCCATGGAACATGTTCTTCTGGAGATAAATGACAAACCTTTAAATATATAACTCTAGGTGTGTCAGATAGTAGTAAGTGTTACGGAAAGAAGTGAAGCAAGTAGCCGGGTGCGGTGGCTCACGCCTGTAATCCCAGCACTTTGGGAGGCTGAGGCGGGTGGTTCACGAGGTCAGGGGTTTGAGAACAGACTGACCAACATGGTGAAACCCTGTCTCTACTAAAAATACAAAAATTAGCTGGGCGTTGTGGCAGATGCCTATAATCCCAGCTACTTGGGAGGCTGAGGCAGGAGAATCGCTTGAACCCGGGAGGCGGCGGTTGCAGTGAGCCTAGACTGCACCATTGCACTCCAACCTGGGTGACAGAGCAAGACTCCATCTCAAAAAAAAAAAAAAAAAAGATATCAGCTAGGCGTGGTGGCTCACTCCTGTAATCCCAACATTCTGGGAGGCCAAGGCAGGAAGGTCACTTGAGGCCAGGAGTTCGAGACCAGCCTGGCAAACATGGTGAAACCCCATCTCTACTAAAAATACAAAAATTAGCTGGGCGTGGGAGTACGCCTGCAATCCCAACTACTGAAGAGGCTGAGGGAGGAGAATTGCTTGAACCCGGCAGGTGGAGGTTGCAGTGAGCCGAGATTGCACCACTGCACTCTAGCCTGGGTGACAGTGATATTCTGTCTCAAGAAAACAAACCACCAGAAAAAAAAAAAAAAAGCAATGTCAAGATACATACACAGAAAGCAGAATTAACTCGTTTATATCAATTAGCCTATGAGATAAAAGGTTCCTAGTTGCTTGGTTAAACAATTAATGCTTAATGTTTCAACAAGAAGAGTCTAGATTAAGTTGAAAAGCTGAGGTGGATAAGTTCTAAAAGTTAATAAGTAAATCTCTTTTCTTAGTACTTGTATTCATATGCTTATTTTTATTCATTCCTTCATTTAATAATCATTAGCTCCTCATCGCTTGGTGACTACTGGGGACACAGAGACAAATAAGATGTGGTCCAGTCCTTGTGGAACCTAAAATACAATCTGGCAAGTGATATATGTTGAAAACAAAATAAACAATAGAAAAAAAAGCAAAATAGAATGTATGGATGACTTAACAGAAGTATGGTAATATAGGATACAGTGGCTGCACAAAGAATTATGTTGCTGAGTTTTCTAAGATAGTGTTGGAGGAGATGTTAGGGACCAGTTCACAGAAGAGTGCCCATTATGCTTTTCTTCCATAATAATACAATTTTGAGCCAGAAGGATGTCTGTCTTCTTTAAGACATAGTTTGTCTGTCTTCTCGACCTCTTCTCCCATCTGACCACAGTGGGCAGAAATGCTGCCTTTGACCTTAAGGATGAGGGCCACACCTAAATACGAAGGAGTGGATGATAGGAGCAGTCTGGGTTTCAGGAAGAGAATCCTCATAATGAAACCTAGGCTTTGACATGAGAGCAAAATAAACTACTATCTTGTGTTAGCCAGTGTTGTTTTAGTTTTTCTCGTCGCTTGTAGTTGTACCTAAGCCTCACACAGGTGTTCCTGGAGTGAGTTCATTGGGCAGATGGCAGAAGGAAGAATATTCCAGATAGAGACCAATCAATATACAGAGAAAGCCTGCAGTGTAAAATAGCCTGTGTGTCAACAGCAAGCAGAAGCAACTCAGAGAACAGGGGAACGTGACAAAGAGAAACTGAAACAGTCTATAGCTTCAATATTTTCTCCTGGCACACCCCCACATGGAATCATTAAGATGTCCTAATTGGTTTTGACCATGGAGAGGACCGAGGCCTGAGATTTGCAATTATCTGGATTTGAATCTTGCTACATAGGTCAACATTAGTCAGCTACCAAATCTTGGAAAAACTAAACCTTCTTCCCTCCTATTGCAGCCAAATTAAATTAAAATATTCACCTAGAGTTTATTTTCAAAGATTATATTGAGAGGTGACAGGGTGCTGGCAGTCCTCACAGCCCTCGCTCCCTCTCAGCGCCTCCTCTGCCTGGGCTCCCACTTTAGCGGCACTTGAGGGGCCCTTCAGCCCGCGGCTGCACTGTGGGAGCCCCTTTCTGGGCTGGCCAAGGCCGGAGCTGACTCCCTCAGCTTGCAGGGAGGTGTGAGGGGGAGAGGCGCGAGCGGGAACCGAGGCTGGGAGCCGCGCTTGCGGGCCAGCTGGAGTTCCGGGTGGGCGTGGCTTTGGCGGGCCCCACACGGAGCAGCCGGCCGGCCCTGCCGCCCGGGCAATGAGGGGCTTAGCACCCCGGCCAGCGGCTGCGGAGGGTGTACTGGGTCCCCCAGCAGTGCCAGCCCACCGGCGCTGCGCTCGATTTCTCACTGGGCCTTAGCTGCCTTCCTGCGGGCAGGGCTCGGGACCTGCAGCCCGCCATGCCTGAGCCTCCCACCCCGTGGGCTCCTGTGCCGCCAGAGCCTCCCCGATGAGCGCCACCCCCTGCTCCACGGCACCCAGTGCCATCGACCACCCAAGGGCTGAGGAGTGCGGGTGCATGGCGCGGAACTGGCAGGCAGCTCCACCTGCAGCCCCGGTGCGGGATCCACTGGGTGAAGCCAGCTGGGCTCCTGAGTCTGGTGGGGACGTGGAGAACCTTTATGTTCTAGCTCAGGGATTGTAAATGCACCAATCAGCACCCTGTGTCTAGCTCAGGGTTTGTGAATTCACCAATGGACACTCTGTATCTAGCTACTCTGGTGGGACCTTGGAAAACCTTTGTGTGGACACTCTGTATCTAGCTAATCTGGTGGGGACAAGGAGAACCTTTGTGTCTAGCTCAGGGATTGTAAAGGCACAAATCAGCGCCCTGTCAAAACAGACCACTCCGCTCTACCAATCAGCAGGATGTGGGTGGGGCCAGACAAGAGAATAAAAGCAGGCTGCCCGAGCCAGCAGTGGCAACCCACTGGGGTCCCCTTCCACACTGCGGAAGGCTTGTTCTTTTGCTCTTTGCAATAAATCTTGCTGCTGCTCACTCTTTGGGTCCACACTGCCTTTATGAGCTGTAACACTCACTGCAAAGGTCTGCAGCTTCACTCCTGAGCCAGCGAGACCACGAACCCACCAGAAGGAAGAAACTCCGAACACATCTGAACATCAGAAGGAACAAACTCCGAACACATCTGAACATCAGAAGGAACAAACTCCGGACATCTCGCTTTTAAGAACTGTAACACTCACCGCAACGGTCCGCGGCTTCATTCTCAAAGTCAGTGAGACCAAGAACCCACCAATTCCGGACACAATATGTCTAGCACAATGATTTATATATAATAATTCGCCAATACAGGTTTGTCCTCTTTCCCTGCTTTCCTACTTTAAATTCTCTTCTGGCTTACTTGTGGGTATTTCTGAAGTGTAGGTCTCTGAGGGATGTGCCATTTGGGGATTGTAAAGTTGACTAAAAGACAGGAAAGAAAAAAAGACATATAATTTGCCATTCCATAACTAACTGTTCCCCCACACTGACTGAACTCAGGAGGGAGAAATGCTTCTGCCCAGGATCTCTGGATTGCAGAGAATATCTGATCTAATCCTCTTTGGAAGGCAGAAACCCTGTTCATTCTGCTCCAGGTGATATAAAAACTAATAGATGGGAGTTGGTTATATTTGTTGATGTGTGTACAGCATAGTTGTCTGGACATTTTGTGATTATTTTGCCAAAAATATAAAAATAAGCTTAAAATGATGTATGATATTAATTCCAGCCTAAGAGGGCTGGAAGAAAAATGATGTACTCTGTCCCACATCTAGGTTTTACCTGCTGCTGTGGAAAAGGAGGCCCACAGTAATCATCTTTGAGGATACACAGCAGCTACTGCTACCAAGAAGAAAATCAGTCCAAGGCTGGGCGCGGTAGCTCACGCCTGTAATCCCAGCACTTTGGGAGGCCAAGGCGGGCGGATCACTTGAGGCCAGGAGCTCAAGACCATCCTGACCAACATGGTGAAACGCCAGCTCTACTAAAGATATAAAAATTAGACAGGAATGGTGGTGAATGTCTGTAATCCCAGCTACTTGGGAGGTTGAGGCAGGAGAATCACTTGAATCTGGGAGTTGGAGGTTGCCGTGAGCTGAGATCACACCACTGAACTCCAGCCTGGGCAATAAAGACTCTGTGTCCAAAAAAAAAAAAAGAAAAGAAAAGAAAAGAAAATCAGTCCTAAGGAGAGTCTAACAGAAAGGAAGAGACCCCCTCAGTGTCAGAGCTGTCTTTTGAGCTATCCAGTTCAGCATATTCTGCTTTGTTTTCCTTGATCCATGCCACATACTGCATTTGCTATGACCAATAAATAAAAAAGAGAAAGAATCAGAAAGATTTCTGCCAGCTAGCCTAAGTTATTGCCTTTTTTTTCGTGAGACGGAGTTTTGCTCTTGTTGCCCAGGCTGGAGTGCAATGGCACGATCTCCACTCACTGCAATCTCTGCCTCCCCAGTTCAAGCGATTCTCCTGCCTCAGCCTACCAAGTAGCTGGGATTACAGGCGCCAACCACCATGCCCGGCTAATTTTTCTATTTTTAGTAGAGATGGGTTTTTACCATGTTGGCCAGGCTGATATCGAACTCCTGACCTCAGGTGATTCATCCACCTCAGCCTCCCAAAGTGCTGGGATTACAGGCGTGAGCCACTGCGCCTGGCCAGTTATTGCCATTTCAGTTTCAAGTAAAATGAATCTTAACATGTAAGAATGCTGTTTAATGGTTTGCAAAGGATTTACTTAGTATTTGCAACAATGCATGATGTAATTGTCTTATCTACTTGACAAACAAATGCAGAATTTTTTTTCTTTTTTTTTTGAGGTGGAGTCTCGCTTCGTTGCCCAGGCTGGAGTGCAGTGGCACAATCTTGGCTTGCTGCAACCTCCGCCTCCCAGGTTCAAGCGGTTCTCCTTCCTCAGCCTCCCGAGTAGCTGGGACTACAGGCGTGCACCACTGCACCCGGTTAATTTCTGTATTTTTAGTAGAGACGGGGTTTCACCATGTTGGCCAGTCTGGTCTTGAACTCCTAACCTCAGGTGATCCGACTGCCTCAGCCTCCCAAAGTGCTGGGATTACAAGCATGAGCCACTGCACCCAGCCTGGAAATGCAAATTTCATTTGTACAGATGACAGACTAGCCCACGTCCTAGCTCTAGTCAAGCAGCAGAGCTGGGATTCAAGTTGTTTCCTGCCTCCAGCACATCTTTCTAGTAAGCTCCAAGGGTTTCCCAAAGTTCCTTGACTGGCCTGTTTGTAACATGTCTTTCTGGATAATTTAAGTTGCCTAGTGGTTCAGTCCTATCAGAAACTACTATTTCAATATTTTTGAATGCCAACCATATGCCATTCACTGTTCTGACCAATTTTTGTATATCACTACACAAAGTTTCTGCCTTCCTGCATCTCAGGATCTAGAGAGAGAAGACATAATAAACTAGAAAATTATGTTACATGATCACTACGAAGCAAAAAAGACAAAGATCAAGGTTGAGAGTGACTAGGAGAAAGGAAAGTGGGGGGAAGGTGTTGGAATATTAGAGATGTTCAGAGTTGGTCTCCTTGACATAGTATCTAAGACTTGAAGGAGGTTAGGAACTAGCCAATTTTAGCACGTAAAATATGGCTTATTGTTACTTTTATTCTTTGAATACCATGTGCATATTGCTTAAAGAAGCAATAAAGCCATCATCATTCTTTTACTGAATGGTATGAAGCAACTTTGAGCCTACCAAAAGTATAAAAATAGAAAACATGTTTCAGCTTCTCACCCAAAAGTTCAGGATCACTTTATTCAAGTTTGAGGAGCTAAGTACTTCTAAACAGAAGTCCTAAGGGTCTTAAATACACTGCTTTTGAAAACAGAACTATTGAAATAGATGGCCCCACACTGATGAAAACACACCAGGAGAATGACTTGTCTTTTGTTAGTCACTGTTGAAAACATGCACACACCTGCACAATGGCATAGTGAAATGTCATTTGACTACTTCTAAGGGTGATTACTTCCTGTTATTTCAAACTCTGAAAATAATCCAGCCATGGGTACATGTACTTAAGAAGTGCCCATAACTGGGAGGAAAAAAAAAAGGGAAAAGAAAATGAGGCAGGGCCCTACACAGGGTAACTAAGCTGAGATCATCAGTCACAGCTTTTGGAACAGGGATTCTAGTATTTGTGTGTGTGGACTTGTTGTTGTTGAGCTAGTTATCAAAGGTAAACAAAAGGGTGGGCCACTGGGCAGCGGGCATAGGCGAGGAGGGAATTCTCCATTACTCAGACAGCCTGGACTCAGAACCACCAATGGCAAAATGGACTTGTTTCTGAAATATTTGGTAGTTTCATGCAGCTAAAAATAACTAAAGTTAAATAAATGCTTGTAGCTTGTTTAAATCTGGCAAAGTAAAAAGAAACCACAGCTAGAAATAGTTAATTACAAATTTTGTATAAGAATATGAATTTATCAACCAATTCATTTTCCAAAATGACTGAATTTTTCATTATTACAGCTGACTTGATGCTGTACCCATGGGCAGGTGGATATGCATGGCCCCCCTCCACACACCACTTCAAAATTACATCACACCTGTTCTATCTGATGGTACCAGTACCAATAGAATGCAGAATTGTAAGCTTAATAAGTGTAACATTCTCAAGGCAACTGTAACTGGCAAGATTTGTGTCCAAAGGGCCACTGCAGTGACCAGGGGACTGCACTGCACCACTCTGAGGGGGCTCTATTCATATTATATAGTGATGAGGCAGTGCACGAGGCAGTGATCTTGTCCGCCTGGTTACTACTGTACATTAATCATAATTTGCTTTGTTCTTTTGTGATCTTAACTTCTGATTGCACAACACAGTAAAAAAGTTTAACAATGCTTTGAAAGCACAATGCTTTGAAAGAGGAAAACAAGTCAGGGTTGGGGGAAAAATCAAGAAAAGCAGAATAGACTGCCATTCACAAGTAGAATGATTTGTCTAGTCTCCCTCCACCTGACAGGGTAAGACCCATACTGAGGAGCACTAAACCTGGATGGCATAGGCATTGTGTCTCTCTTGATGGAAGAGGCTTCAATTTTTATACTACATACAGAGTGACCACATATTTTGTTCAATGGGGGGTCATGTGACAGTGAAATAAGGAACCACTAATAAATCAATCAGGGCAACATGCATAATTCAAGACTATCCTTGGCAAACTTAGATGTATGCTTACCCTACATATATTTGAGATCTTTCTACCAAAGTGTATGGAAGAGCTAAGGACTCACTCATCTTTGATGTTCATGTCATACTGGCCTCCATAATCTCATTTGACACATCATTCAACCTTTATCCCCAGAGAGAAGCAAGTCAATCAGAGTAAGCCAATCTAACAATCTAACTAATCTAACATGGAACACTGGGCCAGGTTAATGAAGGGCTTCTAAAACTACTTTTAGCCCATGACAAGCCTCACAATGGCCTGACAGCACAAAGCATTAAAAGCTTGACTAGCAGAAACCACGGAAGTGGCGCTGAGAAGCACTGACCTTCAGTAAAGAAGTGCCAAATCCAATCCAGCCTGCCAGAACAGCTGGTGGGACTTTGCCTCTGAACTTGGCTGTTACTTAAACTCCATTGTTCCATAAAATCAGACAGCTCGTCTAAAATGGTATGTAATGTCCTATCCAAGGATAAAATTTGTTCCTTAGGAAAATCCAGAAATAAGTAGGCCTAAAATAAGCAAAGCCTACCTGGGAGAGACACAGCCCCTAAATTCAAACGATCTCTTTGGTTTAGCAATGGCCTGCAGTCTCTTGCCCTACAGGGACTTTCAGATGTGTACAGAGGGTTAGGATCTGCCATGTGTTTGCTTTCTTTTAAATATTCATCCAGTCTCATTCCTAGGTAGTGGATAAATCTGTTAGTTTCAAAATGCAGTTCACATCTTAAATATTAGCTTCCTTTTGGCTTTATTAGGGAACAGCACCTTGATATTTTTGTCATTAGGGACAAGTGTCCATTTTCAATGCCTTCATCAAAATTCCGTAATCTTACATAATTTTCTGCATGTGGTGCTGCTCAGCGTGGATCTTTTATAACTTCCTACTTCCTTTTTGGTGACCTTGATATATTCCATAACTCTATACAGAGGTAGACATCATTTGGGGATATGACTGCAAGAGATTAGAGAGGGTTAGAGATGGGTCTTTTTTCACTAATCTGTTTTCTATTCTCTCATTTAACTTGCACGCTCAAAGCCCACCCACATATGCGTTCCTGAATGACTGAACAAGACTTTCATATGGTCAGAAGACATCAAGCTTGTTCTGACGCCGGGAGCCTTGCCTAGGTGCTATTTGCTGCTTTTGGAGATGGTAGCTTCAGACTGACCAAATAGTAATGGAGAGAGTAAGGTGTGGTTGGGACCTACAGCAAAACCTGGTGCAAAAAGCAATGACGCTCAAACTTCAGTGTGCAGCAGTCATATCAGGAGCTTGTTAAAAATTAGACACCTACGCTGAGATTCTGAGTCAGCTCAATCTGGGAGATGGCCTAGACATCTGCATTTGTAATTAGCACAGCCCACCCCTTACACTCTATGTAGGCAGTCTTCCACCTTCAGCTTTCAGAAACACATAGAACAGTGAGAATGCACTTATCTTTGGAAGAGAAAATCACACACACACACACCACCAACACAGCAGGCACACTGCCCCAGCATAACATTCACCCTTGAACAGCAACTCCTGCTCACTAAAGAGCTGAGTAAACATATATGGGTCTGACCATATGTGAACATTCATCACTAACAGCTTTCCCCACTTAGTTCTTTTGTTCAGAGAGTCCACATATCATCTATTCGAATACATACAAAATAAAGGCAACACTGCTGAACTCAGTGGATTTTTAAGGTAAGCAATTATTTTATTTCCTTGGCCTGATGGCATTGACTTCATTATACAAGAACTTGCAGCTGACAGAACTGACACACACATTTCCCCCAAGAGGAAGGACCCTTTTCATTAGCAGAGATGAACTGAAATGTCATGTCTGAGTGCAATTCCTGCTCCCCACTCCCACCCCACAAAACCCCAAAAGTGAAAATAAATCAATAAAATCCCCATGATTTACTAAAAGTCATCCCTCCAAACCTTTCTAACTAGCAGCTGCAGTGGATGATAACCAAGGAGGGAAGCAGCTGGCCACCATGTAGCATTCCTGTGCATGTGAGCCTGAAGGGACAGCAGCATGAGAGCAAGAATCCTGAATGAGAGGAGTATATAATTACCTTACTTCATACTTGCCCCCTCCCTACATAAGACATCTCTGTCCTGATACATGGAAAATACTAGAGGAGATGCTAAGAGTGGTTTTAGTCTACAATTGGAAATGCCTGAGACTTATTAAATTCCAAGGAAGGGGTGACATAAGGGGCACCAAAGAGAAAGAGCAGGTTAGACAGGGATGCTCAACACTCCTGTCAATTCCAGTTTAATGCTATTTAATAACAAAACCATCTTCTTAATCATAACCACCTTCATGCCTAACCCCTATTTTCCAAAGGTAAGAGATCCCTGTCTAAATTTCTGGGTTGTTGTCTACTGCCACCCCTGGGGTGGTACTGTGATGTCTGAGTGAGATTGCAACCGGGATGGGAGAAAAGAAGTGTGAGACAGGGAAGATCAGGGGCCACAATGCATCAATTACAGTGGCTCTCTTTTGGTCCCCAGGTATGGTCCACTACCACAAGTCCCCTTTCCCTACCTGTCTTGTGCAAATGTCAAAAATAGAATCTCTGCCCAAAGAGAAGGGAGCACAGGGAGTTGCTGCTGGACTGCCATCATCTCTGGCCCCAACTTGTCCACCTCCTGACCCATCTATGAAACTGCACAACAATTAAACCCCAGGAATGCTGTAAAATTACATCATCCCCATTCCTCTATCAAAGCCAATCCAACAGCTCTGCCCTGACATGCTTTCTCCCTGGGCCGAGGAAGCAGCAAAAAATATCAATTGAGCATGTGAAAATGTGATGATGGTGTGTGCGGTGTAATGTTTCTAGATGTCTTCACCTTCTGTCTCCTTGCGGTGGGAGCCACCCTCTTTCCCCATGTCGCACACACACCCCTCCCCTACCCCCAAGTCCAGGTGCTCCCATCTGCTGGGCTTCCAACCACTCATTTCCCATAGACACTCTCATCACTGTAGGCCACATACAGAAAATAGTCTTCCTCATGATTGTCCTAGGGGAAGAGATAAGACAACAGTTTAGAAAACATATTCATTGATTAGCTCTAAGATGCTAATCAACCTTGTAAAGCAGGTATGGAAGGTATCACTAGTCCCCATTTAAAAGAGGAGCAAAGGATAGAAGTGGTTGAAATTACACTTTGAGCTCTGAGTTCACAAACAAAAATCCTTCATTGAAAACATATTACACATAGGTATCAGGGATATGAAGATGACTAGGGCACAGTCCTCACTCTTAAAGAGCTCACTCCTAGCAAGGGGAACATAGATACCACAGATGGATATATAATGGGACATATACTAACAGGGAATATATGCTATGCAATAAAAGATTCAGGATTATTAGAAGTTTATGTAATTCATTAACGGAGCACAATGAGAAGGAAGCATCTTATGCAAAATACTGCAAAAAATAATAGTTATAATCCCAGGTTATATTTTCAGTAATAATAAAGTCTTTCACTATAGTTTCCTCAGATTCTGACACTTCCAATTAAACAACATCACATAAAAATTATTCCTCCTGAGTTTATCTGTTAAGACATAAATCCATTTACAGACTTTGCCTTAATTTTATATTTCATTTTATCTGATTCATTGTGCCCAGATAATGTGGAATCTGTTTCACAGTTTTAGTTTTGTTCGAAGAAAAGTTTCCCCTTGTTTAGATCAATGTGGTTGTCTTAAGCCAAAACTTCAGAGTTCACAGAAGCTGACTGTGGGGAGAATCCTTCAGTTGGCAGATGCTGGCCTCAGAGTTAGAAGGAGCTGGCTTTACTATTACGTGCTTTCTCAATCTGTTGCTAAATGGGAGTAAAATAATGAACTGGATTCTGAATGCATTACAAATTACATGCTACCAACAAGAATAGCAGGAACTGCGATGCGCTGACACTTTGGAACTTTTGCTATCAGGAATCACTTCCTGCTGTTTCAATAAACAGTCCAGCATTAAAACACTATAGTCAGACAAGACTGAGAAGAGATTTCAAAAGGATTAAATCTAGTAGAGTGCCTAATCCCTAAAAAACAAGTGGTATCTAATCTCTCAGAGCCTTACACTGCCACATGTAAGAGGATCCGGATAAATAACACCTTCTGCCCCACTTCTCAGATGTGTTATCAACACATCTAGAACAAGGGCTAGAGGATGCCAGACTGCACTGGACGGCATCCAGTATTGTGTGACAAGAACCATTACCTCATACAGTTGGCCCATGGTAGCACTGGTGGGAGGGATGGTGTTGTTGACAAAGAAGAATAAGGCGTCCTCAGGTCTCAGGTGGATTCTCTTCCGGATTAAGAAGTAGAACTGGCCAACTGGATGATGGAAGAAGAAAAGGGCAGACAAGAAAGGAAGAAAACAAGGAATTAGTAGAAGGGTAAGTCCTGGAAAAAAATTCAATTGCATTTTTTCCCCTTAGAGTCAGTACCAGCTTTATATACCACCTGAGAAGAGCCGAATGCCGGCCTGGAGCTTTCAAAATAAAAAGGGAAACTCAGAAGCCCGCACAGTCCCTGACATGCCATAGTGGAGTTTATTCCTCCTTTCCCCTCTTATTCGATCTCAGACCTCATGTTAGCATATCCACTCAAAGCCTGAGGACTACGTTGAAGGAATACCATATGCTTCCAGACCAAAACATTCCCATCATTATCTAAACCCGATTTGAAACACTTTCCATCCCCACACCCACCCTAAGAAAAACTTAGCAATGGAAAAGGCTCCACTGGTCTCTGGTCATCTTAGCACAGTCACTCAACTCAGTGCTGGGGCATTAAACAAGGTTCAATGCTTTGCCTTTACCTGAGAATACTGAAAATTTTCTAGATGGCTGGTATTCAAACCTATTAACTCTGGAGCAAATCAACAAAATCTTGCCAGTGTCTCCTGGATGCAGTGTGTATTCCATTAAGGATCACGATGAAGACTGAATATATGTCTTTTTTTTTTTTTTTCCGAGACAGAGTTCTACTCTGTCACCCAGGCTGGAGCGCAATGGTGCAATCTCGGCTCACTGCAATCTCCACCTCCCCAGGTTCAAACGATTCTCCTGTCTCAGCCTCCCGAGTAGCTGGGATTACAGGCACGCGCCACCATGCCCAGCTAACTTTTGTATTTTTTTAGTAGAGAAGGGGTTTCACCATGTTGGCCAGGCTGGTCTCAAACTCCTGACCTTGTGATCCACCCGCCTCAGCCTCCCAAAGTGCTGGGATTACAGGCATGAGCCACCGCACCCGACAATGAATATGTCTTATAATCCCAAACAAAATCTACAAAACTTATTTTTTAAAAATGTAGCTTAAGAAGATGTATTTAATCAGGAAACTCTAAAATATAATCCTCTCAAGAAGCCAGACTGGTTTTCTTTTTGGAACAAATTAATATCACAATTAACAAAGCTGAATTTTGGGGTTTTTTTTTGTTTTTTTGAAGCGGAGTTTCACTGTGTCACCGAGGCTGGAGTGCAGTGGTGCGATCTCGGCTCAGTGCAACCTCTGCCTCCCAGGTTCAAGCAATTCTCCAGCCTTGGCCTCCTGAGTAGCTGGGATTACAAGTGCCCAACACCACACCCAGCTAACTTTTGTATTTTTAATGAAGACAGAGTTTCACCATGTTGGCCAGCCTGGTCTGAAACTCCTGACCTCAGGTGATCTGCCCACTTCCCCCTCCTAAAGTGCTGGGATTACAGGCGTGAGCCACCACACCCAGCCAAAGCTGAATTTTAAAATTGGTTTAGGTGGGGCACAGTGGCTCACGCCTGTAATCCCAGCAATTTGGGAGGCCAAGGCGGGTGGATCACCTGAGTTCAGCAGTTCAAGACCAGCCTGGCCAACATGGTGAAACCCTGTCTCTACTAAAAATACAAAAAAAATTAGCCGGGCATGGTGGCAGGTGCCTACAATCCCAGCTACTCGGCAGGCTGAGGCAGGAGAATCGCTTGAACCCAGGAGACGGAGGTTGCAGTGAGCCGAGATCATGCTACTGCACTCCAGCCTGGGCTACAACAGCAAAACTCCATCTCAAATAATAATAATAATAAATTAATTAATTAATTAAAATAAAAGTGGTTTAAATAATGGGCATCTGATCCTTTCTTTCAATGTCTTATGCTTTGCTGTGTCAAAATCCAACAAGACATGGTGATGGGAAAGAACTATTGAGTCTTCTTGTTTTTGAGACAGAGTCTCGCTCTGTCGCCCAGGCTGGAGTGCAGTGGCATGATCTTGGCTCACTGCAAGCTCCGCCTCCTGGGTTTGCACCATTCTCCTGCCTCAGCCTCCCATGTAGCTGGGATTACAGGCACCCGCCACCAAGCCCAGCTAATTTTTTGTATTTTTTTTTTAGCAGAAATGGGGTTTCACTGTGTTAGCCAGGATGGTCTCCATCTGACCTCGTGATCTGCCCGCCTCAGCCTCCCAAAGTGCTGGGATTACAGGCGTGAGCCAGGGCGCCCAGCCTGAGTCATTTTTTAATCAGATAACTCCAGAGCATCCCACTCACTTCCTTCAAGTATGTACTGCCTCTCAGTCTCACAATCTCATGCATGTAATAAGGATCTAGAGAGTTTTTTCACGGGACGAAGGGTCAGGGGAGGCAAAGAGCATTACCGGTAAGGTCAGAGGGCACTAGGTACTTCCTTTTGTCCAGATCAGGCACCCTGGCTTTTGGAGCCTTCTCTACAATCACCTGGAAGGAGAGGAGGAGAGTAGGAATGAAAACTACAGAAGGCAATCTAGTATTTTCCTTCTACACCCTAGAGTTGCCTAGTTACTACTGGAAATGAATCTGTCTAGGCCTAGGACACCTGTTTCATTTCTTATCCCCCCACCCCTTATAAAATTATACGAAAAAAATAGACTTCCTTAGTGAGGTTATAGCTGCATTACTAAAATAAAAATAAACTAGAGATTGTACATGATGAAAAGTAAAAAGAACTTTGATTTTAAGTAATTACAGGTTACCTGTAAGATCTACTATAGGACATATACCTACTGGTATTTATTTATTTATTATTTATCTTTGAGATGAAGTCTCGCTGTCGCCAAGACTGGAGTGCAGTGGCTCCCTCTTAGCTCACTGCAATCTCCACCTCCTGGATTCAAGCAATTCTCCTGCCTCAGCCTCCTGAGTAACTGGGATTACAGGCACGTGCCACAACGCCTGGCTAAGTATTTGTATTTTTAAGAGAGATGCGGTTTCACTATGTTGGGCAGGCTGGTCTCAAACTCCTGACTTCAAGTGATCCGCCTGCCTTGGCCTCCCAAAGTGCTGGGATTACAGATGTGAGCCACCGTGCCTGGCCACCTTCTGGTATTTAATTAGAGCATCAAGAAAACTGGGTTTTCGCATATGGTCCTGATCACCTATAAGTTATTATTTCTCATAAATACCATTTATTAAAGGTACCAATAATGTGGTTTAAATCTTTGTCAAAATTTCCAAGAAATGTAAAGACTGTTCAAACATTATTAAATGGAAAAGAAACAGTGTTAAAACAAGTCTGACAATGATATCCTATAATATGATGTCAGTACAAGCCATTTATAGATATTGATTATGTTAGGACTTTAAGGGATTTTCAATGTCCACATTATATACTTCTAATAAAGATCATGTATTTATGTACTAGATCTATAAAAATATGAAAGATTTTTTTATAAAACTTCCCAAACAGAAAATATCTATTATAAAATCATGAGCTTTAGGCTTTCGATTGTTAGGATTTTAAGGGATTTATGTCTACGTTATATACTTCTATAGTTCAAGTTGTATAAAAATCATGTATTTGTGTACTAGATTTATAAAAATTTAAAAGATTTTTTTTATACACTAAAACTTACCAAACAGAAAATACTTATTGTAAAATCATGAGCTTTAGACTTTTAGTTTAGAAAATATAATCATTGCCGGGCGCAATGGCTCATGCCTGTAATCCCAGCACTTTGGGAGGCCAAAGCGGGTGGATCATCTGAGGTCAGGAGTTCGAGACCAGCCTGACCAACACAGAGAAACCCCGTCTCTACTAAAAATGCAAAATTAGCCAGGCGTTGTGACGCATGCCTGTAATCCCAGCTACTCAGGAAGGCTGAGGCAGGAGAATTGCATGAACCTGGGAGGCGGAGGTTGCGGTGAGCCAAGATCGTGCCACTACACTCCAGCCTGGGCAACAAGAGCAAAACTCGGTCTCAAAAAAAAAGAAAATGTAGTCATTTTAGTTAGAATATATGGGAAATGCAGAAAAAAAAAGTGAAGACGCAGAAAAGAAAACACTGTACAAGTACTTCTAGTGGCTGTGTGATCTTCAACAGGTCACATAACCTCTCTCTCAGCTTCAGTATTCCAGTAACTTTTTTTTTTGAGGTCGAGTGTCACATGTGTTGCCCGGGCTGGAGTGCAGTGGCCTGATCTCGGATCACTGCAGCCTCCACCTCCTGGGCTCAAGCGATTCTCCTGCCTCAGCCTCAGGAGTAGCAGGGATTACAGGCGCATGCCACCACACCCGGCTAATTTTTGTATTTTTTTAGTAGAGATGGGGTTTCACCATGATGCCAGGCTGGTTTCGAACTCCTGACCTCAAGTGCTCCACCCGCCTCAGCCTCCGGAAGTACTGGGATTACAGGTGTGAGCCACCGTGCCCAGCTTGAAAAGAAAACTTTCTAACACATCTTTAACAAAGTCACGGTATTGATATGATGTGAATGTGAGTAATAAATAACATTTTACATGAAAATGCTTCATAAATTATAAAGAATCATCTAACATAATTAACTTGGGGAGGAGTCTGAACCTTTTAAAAGGAACGGATTAAAGTTAGTAAAAAAACAAAACAACAACAACAAACTTGTTTTGTGTTCTTGTAGAAAAAATCCTGAACCAGGAACACCAGAGGGACATGATCACATTTTAAATTTAAAAATAAAAACTGAAATAGGGTAATGTAAGCCAGGAATTAAAAGGAAAAGGCAGAAAGAGGCTAACATTGTGCCCCAAAGGAACTCTGACACCTATCAGTAAGAGAAAAAAACCACAAAGGAAGACAGAAAAAGAAAGTGATAAAGCAGACGGCAATACCTGGAGGGAAGGGAGGGGTTTGGGGAGGAAGAGAAGGGGGAGGGGTAATCATTAAAGTATTGGTTTCCCAGAACCAAGGTTAAGTTTCCAGGAATCCCAACTCTACTCCTCACTATGGTAGACCCCTGGGCTAGATGCTTTGCCTCTTTGGGTCTCAGTTTTCCTCATTTGTAAAATGTGACTAATACTCAGTAGGGTTATAAATTTTTAAAATACACAATCTGTTCCTAACAGTTTTTTTGATATGTTGTATCTTTGAAGATAATTGCAAGATCCCACAACCCTTCCTCTCTGAAGGCACAAGCACACCTCTTCTTTTCAACATTAGCTCTGAAGAAATATTGGTGAGGCTAAGTTCTGGTTATGCGAGCAGTAAGGGTACACCATTGCTTTAATAACACCAATGGTCAAGCTGGAATGGGCTTTAGGAATCATTACTATAACCCTCTTTTCTGTAAACAAGGCACTCTAGCACAGCACGATTAAGAGTTCTGCTCAAGGATGCAATGAATTCCCAGAACTAGAACCAAATCAAGGAACCTGCGTCATAACTAGAAAGAAGGTCACAGACTGAGCACCTTGGGAGCGGCTCACCACTGGTTAAAACATAACCCTAGGGAAGCTGAAATCTGAGTGACAGTCTTAATGGCTTAAAAATTATCACAGGAGTAAAACATTTAACACCAAACTATGAGCAGGAAAAGAACAGAATGCTCTAAAATATTCAGAGTGAATACACATAAATATTTATCTATTTCCAATACTTAACAGTGTAAACTCCACAGCACGTCATTAATTCTGGTTAATACAACTATATTAGAAACTGAGAAACAATATGGAATGGAGGTTAAGATATCCGAGAGCTCCACAGTCCTTCAGGCAGGGTTGGAATTCCGGCCCAACCACAGATCAGCAATGTGAAACCTTTAGGAAGTTACTTCATTTCTTTGTGCTTTGAATACTCCATCTGTAGAACGGGTATTATAATCGCGTAAGGATTAAGTGAATGATTACATACTGAGTACTTATAATACCGCTAGGGTAAACTATCAGTAAAACTTGACTGTATTTTTAAAATACCATTGCTCAAAAGATTGGTATCACCAGAATTGGGCAAAATTTTCAGGTATCCAAGGTCCAGAAACCAGAAAAGTAATTTGTAAAGGATCCTTTCCCGAGTAAGGGATTAGCTCACCTCTCTATAAGCTGAAAACTCTTTTGTAATTCCTGGGGAATGAAGAGCCCTAATGACTTTTTTTTTTTTTTTTTTTTTTTTTTTAAGGAAAAGGGGTACAAGAGGTTTCTACTGCTGGGCTAAAGCCCTGGTGGGTTCTGGTAGCTATAAAACCACGAACGTAAGGTAAGGATTAGAGAAGGAACCCAGAGTGGCTGCGAGTCAAGAAAAGACATCAGATAACAGCAATTATTTTACCATTATGTGACATGTAATACTAATGTTCCTACCTGAAGATAAAGAGCACAATTTTAAAATCTCTGCTCCTTCATTTCCAGAATCCTACAGCTGCTGGTCCCCCTACCACTTAAGTCATATTCTGCCCTCCAATTCGGCTGCGCAGCCTGCATTAGAGAAACACCAGGCAAGTGGGCGGGGGAGGGGGATAATGGGGAAAACGCCCGGATGCTGAAAGATACCTAATACTTCTCTGTTCCTACTCACTGCCTGCGCTAGTTTTAACTACTTAAGCCGGTGTCCAAAACAGAGAAAAAACGTCTCACTCCTGCCTTATCGCGACCAGGTACCAGGTGATCAGAATTCAACACGGGGGAGGCTGGCTGTCCCCACACAAGCCCCGGAGCCTAGAACGATGAGGCAAGAGGGCTGTTGGGCAGAGAACGTGACCTTGTTTTCCAGGCCAGGACTGTCTTGTGCTCCCCTACCCCCCTGTAATGCAAGAAAAGAACTGAATCGCTTCTGAACCTTTTCCTCCCAAGACCAATGATATGAGAGCCAAAGTCAACTTCATTAAAGGAGAACCAGCCAAGGCAGAAATCGACTGGGTTTGCGCAAACCTCACCGCACAGCACAATGTCCCTGCGTTCTTAAAGGCAGCCAATCCACGGCCCCCGATCTAACCACTCTCGCCCACAGGGGCCCTATTTTGTGCACCTCAACCCACTCACGGTCTCAGTTGCCGAGACCGTGTGTGGGTTGCTGAGTCACTTAAGACGGCGGCTCGGCCCCCAAAACGCCGTCAGCCCTGAAGTGGGGTTCGGGGCCCAGGCATACGGGGTTTTAAAAGCTCCACAGTCTGGACGTCCATTGGCTCTGGCACTGAAGGGCGTTCAGAATTAAGTAATTCTCGGAACCTCCCTTCTCCAGAGCCCCCTGGGCGCCCCAGGGAAGCCATCTCGACTCCCCGCCCCCGCGGGCCCTTCCCCTCCCATCCCCCCGCTCCTCTACACTCACGGGGACCCTGTCCGGATATTTCTTCCGGATCTTTTCTCCTTCCTTTTTCCGATACTCAAAGGGATGGTCCTCCTTGTACTGGAACTTCATGATGCACCGCAGGGCTTCCGAGATCCCCGCGCGGGGCCTGCCTCCTTCGCCGCTGACCCTGTCCCGCTACCTCCGCCGACGTCAAGGTGTGCTCAAAATAGCTGCAGAAACGTCCGCTCCGGGGGCAACAGCGCTGGGCCAAGTGTGCAGGGAGGGTTCGGTGGGGGGGGGATCTCGGGTGAGCCTGCCTGGAGGTAACGGAGAGCCAGGTGGAGAAATACCGGCGGCTTTTCGCTAGAGCTGGGAGCACAAAAACAGCCGGGTGGCGCGTCGGGCTGTGACGTCACCCCGCGCGCCCCGCCCTCCACGCGCCAGGCGCCCAGGGCAGGGGGAGGCCGAGCTCTCTGTCTCACTGCGTTTCCTTTCTGGCTAACCTTTTTCAAAATCGATGTCATAGCAAACATCAAAACATTCTAGTTATGTTTTATTTTGTGACTGTGAAATTAAAGATGGTTTTAAGACAAAAAAAGATTTTAAACATGTTTTATTCCCTCTCCGCTGTTTTTCTTGGTTGGGCCCCAAAACAAATACAAAAGGCGAAAATCCAGCCTTGTCCTGCTGGTTGGGATCCAGCCTCAGGAGAAAAGAGGGCCAGGCCTCCTGGGATCCCTTTGGCCAATGCAGAGCTGTCCCGTGCTTGCACCGTGCCCTCTGCGCGTTCCGCGGCCCCTCCCGCGGCCCTCCTCCCGCGCTGGCGTCACAGTGTTTGGGCGGCGCCGCAGTTCGCTCCTGAACAGCAACATAAACAGAGCGTGACTCAGGAATCTGAAGAGAGGAGTCAGATGAAGGACACGGAGTGTAATCAAGGTCCAAAGGAGACGTAATGTCAGTAAGGACTACCGAGGGCGTCACGTACAATCAAATATAGAAATGATTCACTTTCTAGCCGGGCGCGATGGCTCACGCATGTAATCCCAGCACTTTGGGAGGCCGAGGCAGGCGGATCACCTGAAGTCAGGAGTTCGAGACCAGCCTGACCAACATGGAGAAACCGTGTCTCTACTAAAAATACAAAATTAGCTGGGCGTGGTAGCGCATGGCTCTAATCCCAGCTACTCTGGAGGCTGAGGCAGGAGAATCGCTCTAACCTGGGAGGCGGAGGTTGCGGTGAGCCGAGATCGCGGCATCGCACTCCAGCCTGGGCAACAAGAGCGAAACACCGTCTTACAGAAAAAGAAAGGAAGGAAGGGAGGGAGGGATTCACTTTCTGCCATTAACTCAGAAAGGGGGCTTGTCTTCTGGAAAAGAGAGTATCAAGCAATTTAGGTGATGACCTCAGTTGTTCCCCAACATCTTATTCAGTTCCAGTTGTTAGGTATCCCTCACGTGACTAGAAAGCGCTGCCTGGAATGCTAGTGGAAGATTGGGCATTGGGGCAGGTGCGGCGAAGCCTCGTTCTGGATTTCCCCACCTAGAGTCAAAGAAGAAAGGCCTTCCAACCAGTACTGTAGGCAGCGACAGGAAGGACTGTGGAGTTTGCAAAGAAAAAGAACAGTGAAAAGGGGCTGTGTTGCCCATACAAGTCGGGTGAGTTCTGATAAATATTAGATAACAGCAGCCCCGTGGCCTGTCTTCTTCAGTCGGGGTCTCAGTGTCTCTAATTTTAAAAACACCCACAGAGGGCCAGGCGCGGTGGCTCACATCTGGTCTCCCAGCACTTTGGGAGGCCCAGACCGAGGATCGCTTGAGCTCAGGAGTTCAGGACCAGCCTGGGTAACATGGCAAAACCCTGTCTCCACAGAAAAAACAAAAATTAGCAAGGCATGGTGGCGCGCTCCTATAGTCTCAGCTACTGCGGAGGCTGAGGCAGGAGAATCGCTTGAACCCGGAAGGCAGTGGCTGCAGTGAGCTGAGATCGCCCACTGCACTCCAGCCTGGGAGAGAGAGCAAGACTCTGTCTCAAAAAGAATAAATAAATAAAAATAGGCCGGGCGCATTGGCTCATGCCTGTAATCCCAGCACTTTGGGAGGCCAAGGTGGGTGGATCACGAGGTCAAGAGATAGAGACCGTCCTGGCCAACATGAGACGAGTGAAACCCCGTCTCTACTAATAACAACACAAAAAATTAGCTGAGCGTGGTGGTGATCGCCTGTAGTCCCAGCTACTCGGGAGCCTGAGGCAGGAGAATCACTTGAACCCGGAAGGGAGAACCCGGGAGGGTTTAACTATATTTGCACCAAAACTAAAATGAGGCCGGGCGCGGTGGCTCACGACTGTAATCCCAGCACTTTGGGAGGCGGAGGTGGGTGGATCACGAGGTCAGGAGATCGCGACCATCCTGGCTAACACATGAAATCCCGTCTCTACCAAAAATACAAAAAATTAGCCGGGCGTGGTAGCGGGTGCCTGTAGTCCCAGCTATTGGGGAGGCTGAGGCAGGAGAATGGTGTGAACTCAGGAGGCGGAGCTTGCAGTGAGCCAAGATCGTGTCACTGCACTCCAGCCTGGGCGACAGAGCCAGACTCTGTCTAAAAAAAAAAAAAACCTAACATGAGCGACTGAAAATTAAACTATTTTCAATTTGAAAATAAGACTTAAAATTATAAACATATAATGTGATAAAATAACTCATGGATTTTGTTTATTTTATTTATTTATTTGATATGGAGTTTCTCTCTTGTCGCCCAGGCTGGAGTGCAATGGCTCCATCTAGGCTCTCTGCAACCTCTGCCTCCTGGGTTCAAGCAATTTTCTCCGGCCTCAGCCGGGCGCGGTGGCTCACGCCTGTAATCCCAACACTTTGGGAGGCTGAGGCGGGCAGATCACAAGGTCAGGAGATCGAGATCATCCTGGCTAACACGGTGAAACCCCGTCTCTACTAAAAAATACAAAAAATTAGCCGGGCGTGGTGGCGGGCGCTCGTAGTCCCAGCTACTCGGGAGGCTGAGGCAGGAGAATGGCGTGAACCCAGGAGGCGGAGCTTGCCGTGAGCCGAGATCGCGCCACTGCACTCCAGCCTGGGCAACAGAGCAAGACTCTGTCTCCAAAAAAAAAAAAAAAAATTTTCTCCGGCCTCATCCTCCTGAGTAGCTGGGATTACAAGGCGCCCGCCACCACGCCCAGCTAATTTTTTTGTATTTTTAGTAGAGACGAGGTTTCGCCATGCTGCCAGGCTGGTCTCGAACTCCTGACCTCAGGTGATTCGCCCATCTCGGCCTCCCAAAGTGCTAGGGTTACAGGTGCTTGCCACCGCACCCTGCCTTCATGAATTTTCATACATAAAGATTGGAAGACGCCATGGAGAAAAATAACATGAAGAAGTGGGACTATATGATTGGTTTTCTTGTGCCAGTAATGAAACTTAGTTTCTTTTATTTTGTGGGTGTGTTTTTTTAAAATTTTTGTTATTTATTTATTTATTTTTGAGACGGAATCTCACTCTGTCACCAGGCTGGAGTGTAGGGGTGCAGTCTTGGCTGACTGAAACCTCCTCTTCCCGGATTCAAGCGATTCTCCTGCCTCGGCCTCCCCAATAGCTGGGACTACAGGCACCCGCCACCACCCCCGGCTAATTTTTGTATTTTTAGTAGAGACGAGGTTTCACCATGTTGGCCAGGCTGGTCTCGAACTTCTGATCTCAAGTGATCCACCCTCCTCGGCCTCCCGAAGTGCTGGGATTACAGGTGTAATCCGGCTTATAGAAGTAAATTTTAAATTAACACAATCAAGTAAAACATTTCAGAATGTCATATTTAACTAAAACCAAAATACTACATTAAAAAGCTCACATTTTCTCAAATACATTTTCAATGTTTCTTGTACTTTTTAAAATGATTTCAAGGGTTAGAAGTTTTTTCAATCTTTTATGAACATTTTCAAACATGTAGAGAATTTTGAAAAATAGTATAATGAACACCAACATAACCTTCACCTAGATTTTTTCCATTTGAAAGTAAATTAGAGGACGGGTGCGGTGGCTCACGCCTATAATCCCAGGATTTTGGGGAGCCCGAGGCAGGTGGATCACGAGATCAAGAGATCGAGACCATCCTAGCTAACACTGTGAAACCCCGTCTCTACTAAAAATACAAAAAATTAGCCGGGTGTGGTGGCACACACCTGTAGTCCCAGCTACTCAGGAGGCTGAGGCAGGAGAATCGCTTGAACCTGGGAGGCGGAGGTTGCAGTGAGTCGAGATTGCGCCACTGCACTCCAGCCCGGGTGACAGAGCGAAACTCCGTCTCAAAAAAAAAGTAAATTAGAAACATGACACCACCCCAATATACAAATTATATCACCCCGAGAATAAGAACACGTTCCTCCATAACCACAATAGTTATTACACCTTAAAAACTACTATTTTCCAACATTATCTAATATAGAGCTTATATTTATATTTCCTCAATTGCCCCAAACATACTTTTTTTCTCCCCCACTCAAGCATTTGAATCTGAAAGCAGGTGGAATTTACCATAAAGATAGGTCTGATTTCTTTGATTTAGGGTCTCTCTTTTGTGTGTGTGTGTGCGTGGAGATGGAGTTTCACTGTTGTTGCCCTTCGGCTAATTGCAAACTCCAACTCCCAGGTTCAAGCGATTCTCCTGCCTCAGCCTCCCAAGTAGCTGGGATTACAGACATGTGCCGCCACACCAGCTAATTTTGTATTTTTAGTAGACACGAGGTTTCGCCATGTTGGTCAGGCTAGTCTGGAACCTCTGACCTCAGGTGATCCACAGGTGATCCACCCGCCTCGGCCTCCCAAAGTGCTGGGATTCCAGGTGTGCGCCACTACACCAGGCCCAGGGTCTCTTATATTATCACATTTAAATTGATACATGAAACCAGAATTTTAGTGCATTGGTCTCCAATGAGAAATACAATAGCTAGAGGTTTAGTTATTCACAGCCATTTTCTAAATTTGCTTGCTAAGCTTGGAATTTAAACAAGGGATTTTATTACTTAATTTGAATTTTTAAATAAGCTGCCATCCACAAATCAAGTGTCAAATACCACCAGGATGTGCCTGGCTGACTCCATGACTAGGAAAATATTTCCTGCCCCCCAACTACACATGAGTGGATCTTCCTCCTTAATAATTTGTGTGCTCACATTGCTTCATTGCAGCTGCCACTACCTTAGTTTAATCTTCATTTTTAAAAAATTTTGGCTTAGTTCTGATGATCTGTTGCTATATAGCAAACCACCTCAAAAGAATGGCTTAAGATAATAGCATCTTCTGTTTTGCTCACAAATCTGAAGTCGTGGGGCTCAGCTTTGGTTTTAGTTAGTGAGTGGTGATAGGATCTTCTTGGAAGCCTTCTTCACTAGCAGTATTGGTAGTTGGACTGGGAAGACTCAAACAATTGGTGCTCCTCAGCCACCTCTTTCTTTCTCTATAGGATCTCACCATGGGTCTCTTCCCATAGTGGCTGCAGGCTAGCTAGACTTCTTTCATGGTACCTAGGGGCTCTCTGGGCAAATTTACCAAAAGAAGTCAGCAGAAAGCACATGGCCTCTTGTAATCTAGTCATTTTAATTTGAAAGGGACACTTCTGCCTCATTCTATTTCTCAAGGCAGTCACAAAAGTTCTGCTCAGATTCAAAGGAAGGTGCCACAGACTCCACTTCTACCTGGAGGAAGTATTGGAGAATCTGAGAATATGCTTCAAAATCACCACTGTTGGGCCAGGCACAGTGGCTCACGCCTGTAACCCCAGCACTTTGGGAGGCCGAGGCGGGCAGATCGCCTGAGGTCGGGAGTTTGAGACCAGCCTGACCAAGAGGAGAAACCTCGTCTCTACTACAAATACGAAATTAGCTGGGCGTGGTGCATGCCTGTAATCCAAGCTACTCAGAAGGCTGAGGCAGGAGAATCACTTGAACCCGGGAGGCAGAGGGTGCAGTGAGCCAAGATCGCGGCATTGCACTCCAGCCTGGGCAACAAGAGTGAAACTCCATCTCAAAAAAACAAACAAACAAACACTATTACTCAAACACATTAGTAAATAGTGTTCAGTCTTGTCCTCACTTCTAGGAAAAAGAGAGCTCATTGATGCCAGACTAAATGTAATAAAGCTATATATTTCATTGTGTCATTTCTCTTCTTAATATCATTCAGTGGTCAGCATTCTCTGTAATCTTTGGGAGACAGTTCAAATTCTTTACAAGGGAAATAGAGTACTCAAAATCAGGCTATTGTTTCTCTCTTGAGCTTCATGTATAGCCATTTCCTATTATTGCACTCTATGGTTCAGGCATACTAAATTATTTTCCCTATATTGCTATTGTTTCAGACCACTGGATATTCAAAGCCTCCTTCCTGTGAAAACGTTTTCTTCCCTTTTTTTTTTCTGATTAGTTTCTATGAAACATTCAGGGTTTAGTTCAGGCATCATCTTCTCTAGGAAACCTTTTGATCTCCTTTGCCTGAGTTCTGTATTCCTTCTAGGCACTTGCAAAGTATTGTGTGCTTATCTTTGTCATAGCACTTATAATGATGCATTGTTCATTAGATAACATGATGCAGCTGGGTGTGGTGGCTCACACCTGTAATTCCAGCACTTTGGGAGGCTGAGGTGGGCAGATCACCTGAGGTCAGGAGTTTGAGACCAGTCTAGCTAATATGGTGAAACCTTGTTTCTACTAAAAATACAAAAAGTTAGCCAGGCGTAGTGGCTCGCACCTGTAATCCCAGCTACTCAAGAGGCTGAGATAGGAGAATTGCTTGAACTGGGAGGTGGAGGTTGCAGTGAGCCGAGATCGTGCCATTGAACTCCAGCTTGGGCAACAAGAGTGAAACTACGTCTCAAACAAACAAACAAACAAAAAACATGATGCCCATTACATCTCCTTTTTTTTTTTGGAGGGGGGTGTGCCGGGGGTGGGTATATGTATGGTTTCAGAAGTAACTACTCTTTTTACATTGAAACCACATAGTTCTAGTGGAACCCACCAATCATAAAATCTCATTGCCTTGACTATAAGATTAATCAGAATTTTTCCTTAGAATTTCTTACATATGAACTAAAGGAAAGAAGCCCCTTCTTCTTTGATGATGAAGTTTATATGATGTCTTAGTCCATTCCAGCTGCTATAACAAAATACCATACACTGGGTGGCTTATAAACAACAGAGATTCATTTCTCACCGTTCAGGAGACTGGGAAGTCCGAGATCAAGGTGCCAGCTGATTAACTGTCTGGTGAGGGCCTGCTTTCTAATAGACAGCTGCCTTCTCACTCCAACCTCACATAACAGAAGGAAAGAAAGAGGGTTCTGTCTCAGGCCTCTTTTATAACGGCACTAATCCATTTATGAGGGGTCCTTTCTCATGATTTAATCACCTACCAAAGGCCTCACCTCCTAATAACATCATCTTATGGGTTAGGATTGCAGCGTACAAATTTGGAGAGGATACACACATTCAGACCGTAGTGGATGATATGAGATCAGGGGCTGCTATCGTTTTGGTCTCAAGCAGTCACCAGATAAGTGAGATAAAGATAACACTCAGAGATATGATAAGATTAGAGAGAGACAGAGATATATACAGAGTTTGGGAGAGTTCTAATGGCATTCAGGTCCCTAGTTTCAGATAGCCTGTTCCAGTAGCGAGAGATAGTTTATTTTCTTATTTTCTGTATATTATAGTGTTTTTACATTAAAAAAAAAAAAAATTCTGGCTGGGGAGAGACTGTCTTTACCAGAGCTAACCAGTTCTTAGAGATAGCAAGGGCTCAGCTGAGAACCTGCCTTTGATATGCAAACTCACCAATCTAGAGCCATACCTCCTATATCCAACCTGTATATTCCAGGAGGCAACATTTCTCTGCCTTAATCATAGAAGGACCAGTTACCAGGCAACCAGAGACAACCTTTGTGGTTTAGAGCCCATAGAAATATTTCAAACTAAATTGTTTACCCTTCCCTTTCCTGTTTTTCCTATGGCAACCCCAATGAAAGCTTTGACCTAAACCTTACCCTCGCTCCTGTGTTCTTTGCCCTAACCTCCCTGGTGTTTTTCTGATGTGCGGCCTGTATGGCATGCTGTGACTGCTATCTCTGCAATTTGTCAGTAAACTTCATTACTTACAAGTAAACAAAATTACTTGTTAGAAAACGTTGTTTCCTGAGTGTCTCCTCTGTCTCCTTTTGTGTCCTCCCTGACTGACTACCTCATAAAAGAATGCAAAAACAGCGTATATTGTTTTTATCTCCTCAGGGCCTTGGATAGCTCATGACACAAAGACTCAAAATATGCAATATAGCATCATCAAAGGAGCAAAGGATAGACTTCCGATTTGAGATGGTGGAATGAAAAGGTATTTTTGGCTTTGCTGTCTCCTGAGGTGGTACTAAAACAACTGCGTAATGGGTTGAATTGTGTCGCCCAAAAAGATGTGGAAGTTTTAACTCCCATTATTAGTGAACATGTCCTCGTTTGGAAACAAGGTCTTTGCAGATGGTTAAATTAAGATTAGGTCATTAGAGTGGGTGATAGTCAATATGACTGGTTTTCTTATCAAAGGGGGGGAAATTTGGACACAAAAACAGGCATGAATAAAAAGGAAAGAGGATGTGAAGACACAGAAAGAATGTCATCCACAATGCAAAGAACACCTGAGGATCTCAGAAGCTGGGAGACAGGCATGGAACAGATTCTTCCTCCCAGTCCTCAGAAGAACCTCATCCTGCTGACACTTTGATATCAGCCTTTCAGCCTCTGGAACAGTGAGACAATACATTTCTGTTGTTTGAAACATCTAGTTTGTGGTACCATGTTACAGCAGCTCTAGGAAATAAAGATAGACTGCAAAAGAAAAAGAAGTAAAAAACTCACAAAATCAGGCCAGGTGCGGTGGCTCATGTCTGTAATCCTAGCACTCTGAGAGGCCGAGGCTGGCAGATCACCTGAGGTCAGAAGTTCAAGACCAGCCTGGCCAACATAGTGAAACCCCATCTCTACTAAAAATACAAAAATTACCCAGGCATGGTGGCGTGTGCTTATAGTCCCAGCTACTCAGGAGGCTGAGGCAGGAGAATCGCTTGAACCCAGGAGGCAGAGGTTGCAGTGAGCTGAGATCACGCCACTGCCCTCCAACCTGGGTGACAGAGTGAGACTCCATCTCAAAACAAACAAACAACCTCACTACATCAGAGAAAAGGTGGAAACAGTAATCAATTTTAAACTCTAGAAAGAAGGCTAACAAATGATAAATAACTTCAAAGTAGACTTAAGGAATGAAATCTGAAGTTGGCAGTAAAAAAAGTCTAAAGTAGCCTATTCATTAGATGATTTAGAAAGGCACAGGCATTTTTACTACCAAGTTACCTCCTTACCCCTATATGGCCATGTAATTTCCTCTGTCCCATCCCTGTATAGTCTTGAGATTTATTCTTTATAGAGAATAAACAAAGAGTCTATGAATTGGAAAAGCTAGAGGAAAAGGGCTTTGTAGAAGAAGCATACTGAAAACAGAAATATTAAGTGAGAACTTCCATACTAACTCCTAAATCCCCAATCTTCTTCCTTCTAGTCTGTTCCAGTTACCCAGCCAAGCCGACAACCTGCCCAGTAGAAGACCATGGCTGGATGCATGTAGAATTCTACAAGGTTGTTGCATGCATGTAGAATTTCTTTCTTTTCTTTCTTTCTGTTTTTTTTTTTTTTTTTTTTTTGAGGCAGAGTATCGCTCTGTTGCCCAGGCTGGAGTGCAGTGGCGCGATCTCGGCTCACTGCAACCTCTGTCTCCTGGGTTCAAGCAATTCTTGTGCTCCAGCCTCCTGAGTAGCTGGGATTACAGGAGCTCACCACCACTCCCGGCTAATTTTTGTATTTTTCATGGAGACAGAGTTTCACCATGTTGGCCAGGCTGGTCTCCAACTCCCGACCTCAAGTGATCTGCCTGCCTTGGCATTCCAAAGTGCTGGGATTACAGGCGTGAGCCACCGCACCGGGCTGTGCATGCAGAATTTCAAATGAGCTTTTGTAGCATCTCACTTTTAAATATAAGAAGACAGCAAGTAGTCAAAAATCACGAGGGATTTGAAGAAAAGATCCAATATGACTCAGTAAGAGAAAAACAATTTGAAGAAAATAAAAGATTACTCAGGGAGATAGAAACACCAAAAAATTGTGTCAACATCCTCAGAAAAAGAAGAAGAAAGATTGCTTCTATGAAACAAAAACAGCTGCAGCCAAAGAACATTTAGAGAAAAATAATCTTAAAAATTGAAAGTATGAGAAGAAAAAATTCAGGAGAAATATTAGAAGAAAGTTAAAGGAAATGTCCTAGAAAGTAAAGCAGTAAGACCAAAGAGATAGGAAAAGGGGGCAGGGAGTGTAAATTAGAAGTCCCACATTCAAATATGAAGAATCACAGAGAGGCAACAGGGGAGGGAGGTCAGATTTATTTAAAGAGGTGAAATGTTAGAAATCCGTCATTCAAATAGTAGGAGTCTGAGAGAGATGAGGGAAGAGAAAGAGATCAGCTTTTATTTAAAGACCTATGCCTTTAATTTCTAAGGGAAATTATTTTCTTCCTAGAACTTTATAATAAGCTATACTATTGTTTAAGTGTGGGGGTAGCTCAAGACATTCTTAGACATGGAAACTGTCTCAAAATTTACCTTTTTTTTTTGTGAGACATAGTCTCGTTCTGTCGCCCAGGCTGAAGTGCAGTGGCACAATTTCGGCTCACGGCATCCTCTGCCTCCCGAGTTCAAGCAATTCTCCTGCATCAGCCTCTCAAGTAGCTGGGTTTACGGGTATATGCCACCATGCCTGGCTAATTTTTTTGTGTTTTTAATAGAGATGGGGTTTCACCATGTTGGCCAGGCTGGTTTCGAACTCCTGACCTCAGGTGATCCACCCTCCTCAGTCTCCCAAAGTGTTAAGATTACAGGTGTGAGCCACTGTGCCCAGCCCCCAAAATTATCTTTAATGTTCTTGTTTTCAGTAAGCACCCCCACAATGAGAAAATAAACCAAGAAAGGAAAAGATGTGGGATTAAGGAAGCAAAATTTTCCTTTTAGAAAGAGATGATGAGAGACGAAGATAATCTATAAGATAATCAAAGTGATTAATATGTATTAGTATATTAATATGCATGCTTTACATATGTTACTATATATGAATACATATATATCAACTCCCGTAGTCCTCATATAATATAATGTAGGTGTACTCATTTTATCATCATTTTACAGTTGAGGAAATTGAAGCCAGAACAATTAGGTTACTATACCAAGATTGGACAGGGAGTAAAGGGCAGAGCCACAATTTTTACCCTTAAAGCCTAGTTTCAGGCTCTTAACCATTAATGCTCTCTTTCTTGCTTCTAATTATACTTATCTAATCAAAATTATGATATCATCATATTTGGATGATAGAAGGGCATGAGAAATATTCAGATGCGTGATGCTAGCAAAGGTGGAGGTGGTGGTGGTAAAAAAAGAGCCTCATTTTCATCTTCTATAATGGCAAGTAAATAGATTGTGTTCCAAACCAAAAATAAAAATCAAGAATAGCAACATATGCATCGTATTTAAAGAACTGTAGGCCTAAAAATATCAGCTAAAAAGTAGGGAGTAGAAAATGTGTGTGTGGTGGGAAGGTGCTATTTTTCTTCACAAGCCTTGCAGGGCTATTTGAATTTTCAATCTGTAAGGATACATAGATTTAATTTTTTAAAAATAAAAATTAAATTAAAAAATAAGAGGATCTGGGCATGGTGGCTCACGCCTGTAATCCCAGCACTTTGGGAGGCCTAGGCAGGCGGATTACCTGAGGTGGGGTGTTTGAGACCAGCCTGACCAACACAGAGAAACCCGTCTCTACTAAAAATACAAAATTAGCCGGGCATGGGGGCGCATGCCTGTAATCCTAACCACTCGGGAGGCTGAGGCAGGAGAACCACTTGAACCTGGGAGGCGGAGGTTGCAGTGAGCCGAGATCGCGCCACTGTACTCCAGCCTGGGCAACAAGAGCGAAACTCCATCTCAAAAAAAAAAAAAAAAAAAAAAGAGGAACGTGTTTTTCAGTTTGACGTTTGAAGTCTGACAAAGTTGTTCTGCAAATGACATTACTTCCTGACAACTCACCATCCAAAGCTAAAAAATGGGAGTTTGGAGAATTAAGTGACATAATTCACTAGGTGCACAGTTGGCATTCAAATGGTTGTGATTACTAACCAATTATTTGACTCTTTTTTTTTTTTTTGAGACGTAGTTTCGCTCTGTCCCCCAGGCTGGAGTGCAGTGGCACTATCTTGGCTTACTGCAGTCTGCCTTCCACGTTCAAATGATTCTCCTGCCTCAGCCTCTCAAGTAGCTGGGACTACAGGCACGCATCACCACACCCAGCTAATTTTTGTATTTTTAGTAGAGATGGGGTTTTACTGTGTCGGTCAGGCTGGTCTCCAACTCCTGACCTCAGGTGATCCACCTGCCTCAGCCTCCCAAAGTGTTGGGATTACAGGTGTGAGCCACCGTGCCCAGCCAAATTATTTGACCCTTTAATGAACCACCTTCTTCTTCTTCTTTTTTTTTTTTTTTTTGAGATAGACTTTTGCTCTTTTTGCCCAGGCTGGAGTGCAGTGGTGCAATCTCAGCTCATTGCAACTTCCACCTCCCGGATTCAAGTGATTTTCTTGCCTCAGCCTCCCAAGTAGCTGGGATTACAGGCGAGCGCCACCACGCCTGGCTAATTTTGTATTTTTAGTAGAGACAGAGGTTTCACCATGTTGGCCAGGCTGGTGCTCAACTCCTGACCTCAAGTGATCTGCCTGCCTTGGCCTCCCAAAGTGCTAGGATTACAGATGTGAGCCACCGTACCCATCCTCTTAATTAACTTTTGTTCTCATTGAATTGGATTTGCATTTATCAACTTTGGTATTTACTGAGTTTGAAGTTACAACTCTTTGGGAGAGAGAGGATAGTACTCAACTTTACCACTTATGGTAATTAGTGTTAATATTGGAGGGGAGAGCAGGTCCTAACTACAGTGTAAGAGAAGAGCACACAAGAGAGGTACTGTATAGGCAAGTTTGATATACAAAGTGGGATTAAAGAAAAGTCTAGATACTTGTAGCACTGATATCATTTATTAAACAGGAATAGCAAGAACCAAAGGGCAACATAAACAATTTAAGGTTTGGTACTGGGAGGCTGAGAGAGAAGAGGTGTTAACTGAGTCTGCCTTATTTCACAACTTTTGTCCATAAGTAAGATTTTATCATAGAAATTAAAGAGACATTGCTTCTGGGGTAGCTCTGTAGCCATAATGATCACCCTGTCTCCTGTCTCCTGTATTGGACTTCTCTTATTCACCTTTTAGTGACAACCAAAGCATCTTAAAAGTTACATTATCCCCTTTTCCTCTTCAAGAACTTGCGATGGCGTTCATCCACTGCAGGATAAAGTCTAAACTGCTGAAGCTCACATTTAATGCCTTCCATAAAAAGAAGCCAACCAGGCCGGCCGCAGTGGCTCACGCCTGTAATCCCAAGACTTTGGGAGGCCGAGGCGGGCGGATCACGAGGTCAGGAGATCGAGACCATCTTGGCTAACACGGTGAAACCCCGTCTCTATTAAAAATACAAAACATTAGCCGGGCATGGTGGCGGGTGGGTGCCTGTAGTCCCAGCTGCTCGGGAGGCTGAGGCAGGAGAATGGCGTGAACATGGGAGGCGGAGCTTGCAGTGAGCCGAGATGGCGCCACTGCACTCCAGCCTGGGCGACAGAGCGAGAGTCTGTCTTAAGAAAAAAAAAGAAGCCAACCTGTCTTCCAGATTAATTCCTATCACATCACTCCTGGAATTTTTACCAGTCTCCATGATTCACATTCTCATTTTTTTCTATCTTTTCTTATAAACAGAAAATGCCATTACACCATGTAATTAACATTTAAAATTCAATTATCCTTTAGATTTCAACACTGCTTACTTTTTTTTTTTTTTTTTTTTTTTTTTTGAGACGGGGTCTCCCTCTATCACCCAGGCTGGAGTGCAGTAGTAGTGCGATCTCGGCTCACCGCAACCTCCGCCTCCCGGGTTCAAGCGATTCTCCTGCCTCAGCCTCCCGAGTAGCCGGGACTACAGGCACATGCCACCAGGCCTGGCTAATTTTTGTATTTTTAGTAGAGATGGGGTTTCACCGTCTTGGCCAAGATGGTCTCGATCTCCTGACCTCGTGATCCGCCCGCCTCGGCCTCCCAAAGTGCTGGGATTACAGGCATGAGCCACCGGGCCCGGTCCTACACTGCTTACTTTCATAGTACCCTTCCCAGACTCCTAAAGTTGTGAGGCACCCTGGGGTGGGAAATAGCACAATTCTGGGTTAACCAAGGTGGAGATGCCAATGGAAAGACACTGGCCACCACTACTCAGTGACAGCATGTCACATATTTTCCACAGTTGAACTCTCCATGTATCTTAGACAATCCATAAATCACTGAAATCATTTTCCCAGTTGGCTTGCTCAAGGGCAGATATCCCACACTGACTTCTTTGTTACCTTCCAGCCAAGCTACTTTACCCAAGGAAAAGAAAGCAAAGCATACCTTCCCCAGACTTTGCCATTTTAATCTCCTGCCACTTAAATTTGTTAAACAATTCCTGTTTCTGCTTTATTTCCATACTCTCATATGCAAGTAAATGCTTAACAGATTAACTAATCAGTCCCTCTGATAAAGTTCTTACAGCCGGGCTGGGCACAGTGGCTCACACCTATAATCCCAGCACTTTGGGAGGCCGAGGCAGGCGGATTACCTGAGGTGGGGAGTTTGAGAGCAGCCTGTCCAACATGGAGAAACCCCCTCTCTACTAAAAATACAAAATTAGCTGGGCATGGTGGCACATGCCTGTAATCCCAACTACTCTGGAGGCTGAGGCAGGAGAATCGCTTGAACCTGGGAGCCGGAGGTTGCGGTGAGCTGAGATCATGCCATTGCACTCCAGCCTGGGCAACAGGAGCGAAACTCCATCTCAATAAATAAATAAATAAATAAATAAATAAATAAATAAATAAAATAAAAAAATTAAAAAATAAATAAAGGTCTTATAGCCATACCTACAAGGCCAACTCAATTAGAACTGATGCTGCAGTTCCTGAGCTAGACCTGGAGGGAAAACGGGTTACTGCAAAGCACTCTACACTGTCGTATTTGCCTTTAAACCACCGACAACTAGTCACATCACGTCCACAGAATGTGTCAGACCCAGCCTCCCCACTGAAGGAGAGTTTGTCCTTGTGTAAATTTAACAGAGGTTCATCTTTCAGGTTTCCTGCACAGATTAGGAGCTTTGTGCTGTCAGGGTCACTTCCTACTGCTATGCATGTATCAACACCTTCTTTCAGAAATTGACAACACACTGGACACAGCCCTGACTCCAATAGTTTTGGTTTCAGCAAGAGTCGACGAAAAGAGTCAAAACTCTGTAAAATACTTGAAAAGATTTATTCTGAGCCAAATATGAGTGACTATGGCCCATGACACAGCCCCCAGGAAGTCCTGAGAACATGTGCCCAAGGTGTTCGGGGTGCAACTTGGTTTTATACATTTTAGGTAGGCATGAGACATCAACCAAACACATTTAAGTAATATATTGGTTTGGTCCAGAAAGGTGGGACAACTCAAAGCCGGTGGGGTGTGGCGGGGGGGCTTCCAGGCAAATTTAAACATTTTCTGGTTGACAATTTGTTGAGTTTGTCTAAAGACCTGGGATCCATAGAAAGGAAATGTTCAGGTTAAAATAAAAGATTGTAGAGACCAAGGTTCTTTTGAAGTCTTATAGTGGCTGTCCTTAGAGACAGTAGATGACAATGATTTTCTATTCAGATGTTTAAAAGGTGCTAGACTCTTAGTTAATCTCTTTAGGATTGGGAGGGCCTGGAAGAAAAGATCTAGCTATGTTAATAGAGATTATTATTATTATTATTATTGAGACAGTTTCGCTCTTTTTGCCCAAGCTGGAGTGCAATGGCACAATCTCGGTGCACTGCAACCTCGGCCTCCCACGTTCAAGCAATTTTGACTCAGCCTCCCACTATAAGCTGGGATTGATTACAGGTGCACGCCACCACTCTGGGCTAATTTTTGTATTTTTAGTAAAGACAGGTTTCACCATGTTGGCCAGGCTGGTCTTGAACTCCTGACCTTAGTTGATCTGCCCACCTCAGCCTCCCGAAGTGCTGGGATTACAAGCATGAGCCACCGCAGCTGGCTGAGATTCTTTACGGATGCAAATTTTCCCCCACGAAGGACAGCTTTGCAGGGCCATTTCAAAATGTGGCAAAGAAACATGTTTTGGAGTAAAATATTTTGACTTTCTTCTTTGTCACATGTTATGCCAGAGTCAGATGGGAAAGTCAGTCAGGATATACAGGGTTAAATAAAATCCATCTGATAAGAATTTATGGTTAGTAGGGCATGACTCCCCAGACCCCTTAGATAGGAATTAGGGTAAGATTAAAAAATCAGAGCTTAGTCCTCACAAGTAAAAAGTGATAGGAGGGCCAGGCACGGTGGCTCATGCCTGTCATCCCAGCACTTTGGAAGGCTGAGGTGGATGGATTGCTTGAGGCCAGGAGTTTGAGACCAGCCTGGCCAACATGACAAAACCCATCTCTACTGAAACACACACACACACACATACACACACACAAATTAGCAGGGCGTGGTGGTGCACACCTGTAGTCCCAGTTACTCGGGAGGTTGAGGCAGGAGAATCGCTTGAACCCAGTAGGGAGAGGCTGCATTGAGCGGAGATCATGCCACTGCACTTCAGCCTGGGCGACAGAGTGAGACTCCGTCTCAAAATAAAAAAGGCGATAGAGGATGTGGTTTTTTGTCCAGTGTAATCACCCTTGACAGTAAGTTGAAAAGACCGCAGATTGGAGCTGCCCTACTCAGAGGGTTTGTGCATATTTATGTTATTTGAGCTGAGAAAGAGGGGCCAGTGAATTTCCTCTGCTTAAAATTATAGGAGAGACCTAGAGAACGATTGTGTTAAAAATCATGTTTTTAACCACTTGTTACTTTTTTTTTTTTTTCAATTGAGCACAGCTTAGAATTCTGTTGGGGGAGAAAAAAAAGATCATCATTTTACTACCACCTCAATGTTCCTTTTCATGCTCATCATCATCATTTTTTTTTTTTTTTTTTTTTTTGAGACAGAGTCTTGCTCTGCCACCCAGGCTGGAGTGCAGTGGTATGAGCTTGGCTCACATCAACTCCTATCTACTGGGTTCAAGTGATTCTCCTGCCTCAGCCTCCTGAGTATCTGGGATTACAGGCGTGTGCCACAATGCCCGGCTAACTTTTGTATATTTAGTAGAGACAGGGTTTCACTATGTTGGCCAGGCTGGTTTCGAACTCCTGACCTCAGGTGATCCACCCACCTCGGCATCCCAAAGTGCTGGGATAACAGGCGTGAGCCACTGCGCCCAGCAAGCTCCCCATTTTTAACTAGGATTTTATTTTTTATTTTTTATTTTTTTATTTTATTATTATTATACTTTAAGTTTTAGGGTACACGTGCGCAACGTTCAGGTTTGTTACATATGTATGCATGTGCCATGTTGGTGTGCTGCACCCATTAACTCGTCATTTAGCATTAGGTATATCTCCTAATGCTATCCCTCCCCCCTCCCCCAACCCCACAACAGACCCCGGCATGTGATGTTCCCCTTCCTGTGTCCATGTGTTCTCATTGTTCAGTTCCCACCTATGAGTGAGAACATGTGGTGTTTGGTTTTTTGTCCTTGTGATAGTTTGCTGAGAATGATGGTTTCCAGCTTTACAGTATGCTCCTAGTCAGGATTAAGATCTGCCTTCCTCACATTTCAGCTAAGACCTCAAACTTTCATCAGGGTATGTTTCTTAAAAAATTGATCACATAATGGAGCTTTCCTGCAAATAGAACATTAAGTCATGCCTCATTGTCTTCAAGTTCAGTTACCGAATTGCTTGGTGCAAGGCTGAGCAGTGTGCCACTTCAACTTCATGCACTGCTCTCCCTTTACAGTATACAAGTCATAATAAACTACTATATGCTAAAGGGAAGAAACTGGTGGAAAGTGAAAAATTAAAGGAGTGAGAGGGAAAAAGATCAAGAGGGTGAGGATGGGGAGAGATGATCTCATTCATGTCCATATATATGAATATACATTTTAACTTGATAGCTTCCAAATTTATATCCTCCTGTCCAAACCCCAGAGTCTCAGAGAGGCATAACCAACAGTTTCCATGCAATCTCCAGTGAATTATCTTAAAAACGTTACAAAGCTAAATGACTAATGTAAAATTTCTTTTTCTTTTTCATGAATTGAGGCTTTCCTCATTCAATTCCAAGGGAAACTTTGACTTATTCCATTAGCACGTTTGAGCTTTTTTTACTGTTTAGTGCAGTAGGACTTGTCTTAGACTAACTTGGTACATATTTCACCAGTGAGTGCCTTATTCTTCACTTTTAGAAATCATTGTTTAAATTTTCTCCTGAATCTGGTCTTCCTCCAGTCTTCTCCATACTAATAAATAGCTGTACTTTCCATGCATCAGCTCAGGTAAATGATCCAGAAGTCATTCTTCACTTCCTTTCCTTTCCTTAATACATTTTCCTCTCCAATTCAGCAGCAAATCCTGATGATCCTATCTCCAATATATCTCTCAAATTCCTACATTTATCTCTTTCTCTCCCTTTATTCTCACCACACCCATCCTATCCACAATCATCTCTTATCCACTATTCTGATCTTTGACTTCTGACCTTCTGACTTTCCCACTCCACTCCATTCTCCTGTAGCATTGAGAGTCATTGTCTTAAAATTCAAATTGCATCAAGTGACTTATTTAAAATCCTTCCATAGGCCAGACACAGTGGCTCATGCCTGTAATCCCAGCAGTTTGGGAGATCCGGGCAGATGAATCACCTGAGGTCAGGAGTTGGAGATCAGTCTGGCCAACATAGTAAAACCCTGTCTCTACTAAAAATACAAATATTAGCCAGATGTGGTGGCTCATGCCTGGAGCTCCAGCTGCTTGGGAGGCTGAGGCAGGTGAACCACTTGAACCCAGGAGGCGGAGGTTGCAGTGAGCCGAGATTGCGCCATTGCACTCTAGCCTGGGCAACAGGAGGGAAACTCTGTAAAAAAAAAAAAAAAAAAAAAATTCTTCCACCGCTTCTCAATAAATGTAAAATGTAGTCCAGACTTCTGGTCCGCAAGGTCTCTCCTTCCTCTTGAACTTTGTTTCCTGTAGCTGTCTCCCTTGCTCCCTATAATCAGCTACTCTACTCTCTCTCTCTCTTTTTTTTTTTTTGACAGAGTCTCGCTTTGTTGTCCAGGCTGGAGTGCAGTGGCACTATCTTGGCTCACTGCAACCTCCGCCTCCTGGGTTCAAGCAATTCTCCTGTCTCAGCCTCCAGAGTAGCTGGGACTATAGGTGTGCGCCACCACACCCCACCAATTTTTGTATTTTTAGTAGATTGGGGTTTCACCATATTGGCCAGGCTGGTTTTGAATGCCTGACCTCAAATGATCCACCCTCCTTGGCGTCCCAAAGTGCTGGGATTATAGGTGTGAGCCACCGCACCCAGCCTCTACTGTTTTTTCTTTTTCTTTTTTTCTTTAAGTTTCTCAGATTTACCAAGGCTTTTCTTATCGTCGAAAATGCTTTTCTTTTACTTTGCTTCTCCCAAGTATACTCTACCCTCTCCTATCTGTTGCCCCCTTTCAGTCTTTGTTTAGCTCTTTGTATTTATAAATCTGCTACTATTTTATCTTGCTTTTTCTTAATATTCCTAAAAATTTAACTCTGTGAAGATGTAAACTCTGTGAAGACCGAGAGGCAGAGGCCCTGTTTGTTTTGCATGCTCTACACTATTCTTGGTACGTAATTTCTTTTCTTTCTTTTTTTTTTTTTAAGAGACAAAGTCTCACTCTGTTGTCCAGGCTGGAGTGCAATGGCACGATCTCGGCTCACTGCAACCTCCACCTCCCTGGTTCAAGTGATTCTTCTGCCTCAGTCTCCTGAGTAGCTGGGATTACAGGCACGTGCCACCACGCCCAGCTAATTTTTGTATTTTTAGTACAGACGGGGTTTCACCATGTTGGTCAGGCTGGTCTCGAACTCCTGACCTTGTGATCCGCCCTCTTCGGCCTCCCAAAGTGCTGGGATTGCAGGCGTGAGCTGCCGTGCCCAGCTGGTACGTAATTTCTTAAATCATACTTGCTGAACACACACAAAACCTGTTAAATGATTGTAATTCAAGCACAACTAAAATTATTATTTATTTATTTATTTTTTATTTTTTTATTTTTTTTGAGATGGAGTTTTGCTCTTATTGCCCGGGCTGGAGTGCCGTGGCATGATCTCGGCTCACTGCAACCTCCACCTCCCAGGTTCAAACGATTCTCCTGCCTCAGCCTCCTGAGTAGCTGGGACTACAGGCCCACGCCACCACGCCCAGCTAATTTTTGTATTTTTAGTAGAGACGGGGTTACACCACGTTGGCCAGGATGGTCTGGAACTCCTGACTTCAAGTGATCCACCCACCTCAGCCTCCCAAAGTGCTGGGATTACAGACGTGAGCCACTGTGCCCAGCCGTGCCAGTGTTTAAAGAGTAGATGTGAAGAAAGTTAAAAAGGATTTTAAAAAATTGAGAACAATAATGATGGTGATGGAGGTGATTAACAGATGTATTAGATTCAGTATAGAAGGAATTGAGGCCAAAGGGGTGCAAATAACTAGTGACCAAATGGGAGAGTTACGAGAGTGAGAGACTCCATGTGACTGAGGAGCAGCACATGTGAAGCAGATTAGGAAAAGGCACACTATGGGATGGAGACAGGGGACAGAGTAGTAGCATGTCATGGTTGGAAGTGATTCTATATTTCAAATAAGGTGGTAGGGGCTAGGGAGTGGGTGTGGGGAAGAGAGATTCTTTTAGGATAAGACATTATAGGCAAGATTTCCCCCAAGATATTCTAATGCCAATGAACGTTTTACCTTTGCCAAGTCTGTGGTGTCCTGGTGCCTTAATAGAAGAGTCTAGAATGTCTTTTGGAATGTTTCTTTGATGACTAAATGACTCATTTGGCAGCAGTAAAACAAGGTCACTTCAGGCGCTATTAGCAATTCATGCATTTCAATAATTCCCAGAGCCAATTTGTTAAATGACTCAGGATAATTTCAGATCACCAGCAGGTTATACTCAGAACATTCTTCCCTCCGGGCTGAGTGAGCATTCCAAGAATGTAGTTAACAAGGAGCTGCATAATCAGCCAATTCTTGGCTCTGTGTTGCCTCCCTGAGTTCTGGAGTTAATTAATTGCCTAATAAACAATTAGTTTTCTCAAATATTCCTTACCTCTACTGAGAACATATTAAGAGGAATCACTTATATCTGTTGTTGTTTACCTCAATCAACAAGTATTTATTGATACATATAAAGCCATTTCAGGTGTGACAATGGTAACACAGCTGGCAAAAGGATAAATGGGAACATAGCTCTCAGATAAGTCATAGCAGGCAAGGGAAGGTTAGATGACAGTAGGAAGAATAACATACATATGCATAACACTTTACAAATCATGCCACATGTATTTAGCTTCTTTGATCTTCACAACAACCTTCTGAGGTGTTATTATTCCCTGTTTTTTAGGTGAGAAAACGGCTTTAAAGATTTCAGACCAGGAGTGGTGGGTCAGGCCTCTAATTCCAGCACTTTGGGAGGCCAAGGTGGGTGGATCACCTGACGTCAGGAGTTCTAGACCAGCCTGGCCAGCATGGTGAAACCCCCTCTCCACTAAAAATGCAAAAATTAGCTGGGCATGGTGGCAGGCACCTGTAATCCCAGCTACTCGGGAAGCTGAGGCAGAAGAATCACTTGAATCTGGGAGGTAGAGGTTGCAGTGAGCTGAGATCACGACATTGCATCCCAGCCTGGGCTACAAGAGCAAAACTCCATCTCAAAAAAAAAAAAAGGATTTCAGTGACTCATCTAAGGTGAGTAGTTTTTTCCTAAATGTGCATCACTTCCTCGATTTTCCAATAATAATACTTTGGGAGGTGGTGTGTTATGTGGATAGATTAGCACTACACTGCGGCATGGTCCCTGGGAAGCATCCCATCTAGGCTTAGTTCAGCATTTAGTTTTTGCTCCAAGAACTGGAGAGATGTGCAGATAGGCTCAAAGGAGAGAGTGTATTTTCCACCATGGCTCCACTAGGTGGCAGTGAGGGCCACCACTAGAGACTAGCCTGTGTCACTATAGAGGTGTTGTGGCTTTAAGTGGTCCAGGCAAAACAGGAAAGAAGCAAAGTAACACTATTCCTTTAGAGTTAAAACAGGGTACATGTATACATGCATGTGTGCACACATATGTGTTTGCAGTGCGGAGGAACTGAAGAACAAATCCAACTGTTATTTGCACAGTTGGATTAATTAATCCTGCACAATATGGAGTTTTTCATACTGCTGAGGGGTAGGACCAGAGAGAAAGAAAGACTGATATTTGGCACTTAAATACTATACTGTGTTCTCTTAGCCCATATCAGCAGTCCCATCCCTAGCTTTTAGATATCCGAGTGGGTATGTTGTGCTGTCTAAGATGATCATTGTCATTCAGTGTAAAATCGATTGCTGTCTCAGGAGGAAAGATGCATGCATTCAGTGCATTAACGTCGATGGCTGTGCTAACACTGTTGTCTTTCTTTTCCAGTTTACCACAATGGATTAGCTGACAGGGAGAGACACAACTTGCAGTATCATGTGGGTACAGGAATTTTATATACACTCAATAGTTGAAGGAATTCAAGACACCTTGATGCTTTCCTGGTTTAGTAGTAATCAGTGTGGCTAGAGATTACTTGCAGATTTTGGCCATTGGATACAAAATTAGAGTTCCCAATTAGAGCATTCTGTATCAGAAGATATAAAGGCCTGTGAATGAAGAGTAAGAACCATCTTTCCCATAGAATGATGGTGTTAGATGCCATCCTAAAACTTCTGAGGGTTAGAAAAGTATGTGTTCCATTTTCCCAGAGACTCTGGACATAACTCCACCCCTATTTATAAAATGACAGCTCTCATCAGTTCCAAGAGTCAACTATTCAAGTCAGTTCCTTCTCTATTGGAGGCAGCTGCTTTTCTTCAGGCACTGGGGGTAGATCAGGTGCTTTCTGCCCGCACCTGGCTACTGTGAAGCGACTCATGTGAAGAGCTTCTTCATACCCTGGGAGGGTGTCCAAAGAGGAGGGCAGCTGGCCCAGGGAGCTATGGGAGTGAGCCACAGCCAGGATCCTCCGAGCTGCAGGGCCAAACACCGACTGCAGAGCTGTGAAGAAAGAAGGAACAGAACTAAGAAACTAAGGGAAATGAGACACCCTCAGACAGCAGAGACTTGCTTCACACTTAACTGTCGCTTCATTTTTAACAAGTGTCCAAACTCACTGTCACTCCTTGCCCCAAATTTTATGACTATCCTTTGAAGCATGTTTACAACCCAGCTTCCTGCTCTGCTAGAAGGACCTGTTTTCTCTGGTATCCTCAAATAATCTAAAGAATGTTTCTGCAACTGTCTCTCTTTTTTTTTTTTTTTTTGAGATGGAGTTTCGCTTTTGTTGCCCAGGCTGGAGTGCAATGGCGGATCTTGGCTCATTGCAACCTCTGCCTCCTGGGTTCAAGCAATTCTCCTGCCTCAGCCTCTGGAGTAGCTGGGATTACAGGCACGTGCCACCATGCCCAGCTAATTTTTGTATTTTTAGTAGAGATGGGGTTTCACTATGTTGGCCAGGCTGGTCTTGAACTCCTGACCTCAGGTGATCCACCCGCCTCGGCCTCCCAAAGTGCTGGTATTACAGGAGTGAGCCACTGCGCCCGGCCAATAATGTTTCTGCATCTCAACCCTGCCCTTTCCCCTTTCAGACTTAGATCCCTTTCCTCCAGCCCCCGATACTATAGACTCCTTAGGATTATTTATTTTTACCTCATCTCTTTTCTTTTTTTTTTTTTTCAGACAGGGTCTCACTCTGTCACCCAGGTTGGAGTGCAGTGGCACAATCTTGGCTCACTGCAACCTCCGCCTCCCAGGTTCAAACAATTCCCTTCTGCCTCAGCCTCCCGAGTAGCTGTGATTACAGGCATGTGCCAACGTGCCTGACTAATTTTTTTTTTTTTTTTTTTTTTTTTTTGAGACGGAGTCTCGCTCTGTCGCCCAGGCTGGTGTGTAGTGGCACAATCTCGGTTCACTGCAAGCTCCGCCTCCCAGGTTCACGCCATTCTCCGGCCTCAGCCTCCCGAGTAGCTGGGACTACAGGCGCCCGCCACCACGCCCAGCTAATTTTTGTATTTTTAGTAGAGACGGGGTTTCACTGTGTTAGCCAGGATGGTCTCGATCTCCTGACCTTGTGATCCACCCGCTTCGGCCTCCCAAAGTGCTGGGATTACAGGCGTGAGCCACCACGCCCGGCCAACAAAAATGCCTGGCTAATTTTTGTATTTTTAGTAGAGGTGGGGTTTCACCATGTTGGCCAGTCTGGTCTCAATCTCCTGACCTCAAATAATCCACCTGCCTTGGCCTCCCGAAGTTCTGGAATTACAAGCATGAGCCACCGTGCCCAGCTATCTTTGTTCTTTTTCTTTTTCTTCTTTTTCCTCCTTCCTTCTTTCCTTCCTTCCTTCCTTCCTTCCTTCTTCCTTCCTTCCTTCCTTCCTTCTCTCTCTCTCTCTCTTTCTTTCTTTCTTTTTTTATTTTTTGACGGTGTCTCACTCTGTAGCCCAAGCTGGAGTGAAGTGGCACCATCTCGGCTCACTGAAACGTCCACCTCCTGGGCTCAAATGATTCTTGTGCCTCAGCCTCCCGAGTAGCTGGGACTACAAGCCCGTGCCACCACGCCCAGCTAAATTTTGTATTTTAATAGGGACGAGGTTTCACTATGTTGCCCAGGGTGGTCTCAAACTCCTGAGCTCAGGTGATCCACCCGCCTTGGCCTGAGCCACCATGCCCAGCCTTAGTTATCTTTTTTTCCTAAGATGACAGTGAGAAAGGGGAGGTAGGAAAGGTGAACAGCAACACATCATATCATTCTATTTTGTTGTTGTTGTTGTTGTTGTTGTTTTGAGACAGGGTCTTGCTCTGTCGCTCACCCAGGCTGGAGTGCAGTGGAATGACCTCGGCTCACTTCAACCTTTGCCTCTCAGGTTCAAGCAAGTGTCACACCTCAGCTTTCCGAGTAGCTGGATTGCAGATGCGTGCCACCACGCCTGGCTAGTTTTTGTATTTTTAGTAGAGACGAGGTTTCACCATGTTGACCAGGTTGGTCTCGAACTCCTGACTTCAAGTAAGCCACCAATTCAGCCTCCCAAAGTGCTGGGATTACAGACATGAGCCACTGCACCCAGCCATCACTCTCTTTTCAAAATAAATATCCACGTTTTGCCAGCTGGTGTTCTGACTGGTACTTGCTCCTCAATCTTAGGAAAGAACATAGTCCAGGCACAGTGGCTCATGCTTGTAGTCTCAGCATTTTGGGAGACAGAGGCAGGTGGATCATGAGGTCAGGAGTTTGAGACCAGCCTGGCCAACATGGTAAATTGTCTCTACCAAGAATAAAAATAAATAAATAAATAAACAAAAATTTTAAAAAAAAATTTGCCTGGTGTGGTGGTGGCTGCTTGTAATCCCAGCTACTCAGGAGGCTGAGGCATGAGAATCTCTTCAACCCAGGAGGCGGAGGTTGCAGTGAGCTGAGATCCCACCACTGCACTCCAGCCTGGGCAACAGAGAGAGACTCTGTCTGAAAAAAAGAAAGTAACCATTTTGGCCAGGCATGGTGGCTCACGCCTGCAATTCCAGCACTTTGTGAGGTGGAGGCAGGTGGATCACAACGTCAGGAGTTTGAGACCAGCCTGGCCAAGATGGTGAAACCTCGTGTCTACCAAAAATACAAAAATTAGCCAGGCGTGGTGCAGGTGCCTGTAATCTCAGCTGCTCTGGAGGCTAAGGGAGAGAACTGCTTGAACCCGGAAGGCAGAGGTTGCAGTGAGCCTGAGATTGCACCACTGCATCCCAGTCTGGGCGACAGAACGAGACTCCATCTCAAAAAAAAAAAAAAAAAAAGAATGTAATGGAAAGAATAGAACCGCAGAAGAAAAGGGAAAGTGTCTTATAATCATTGAGAAAATGTTAAGGCTAAAATTTAGTGTATCAAGACTTGAAGAATAAAGAACTGAAAGTACATGCCATTACTTTCTTTAAAAATATAAAATAGTACAGATAATAGAAAAAGTAGATTTCACAAAATCCAAGACATTTTGAAAAAGGCATCTGTTTGGAGTTCAAAATAGTTTCTAGCAAAGTAACTATTTATAAATTGGCCAATTCTTCCTATTCAATACTTCCAATAGCCTCCAATATTTCACTTCTTTCTTTATCATCAGCCAGACAGACCCTTGAGAACACAATTTCAGTGACAGCCCAGGTCACCTCACCATCAGGCTTCTGGGAATTGAAACTTGTGAGTCCTGGAATCTTTAATATTACTCGATCAGTGGTTCTACACCTTTGCACCTTTTTCATTATTCCTTTAAATTGGGTCCTTCTTCCAGGTTAAAAGGTCAATGTACTCACATGTGATAGTGCTCTGGAGAGTGCTGTCGTGATCGAAAGCAATGACGGTCACTTCATAGGGTGGTGGGCTCCCATCTTCCCCATTTTGCTGGCGGCTCAGACAGCAGCAGCGGAAGCACAGGGACGTCAGGCCACACAGGAGAAGCAGTGCGCCAATTACCACCAGCAACCTGCAAAAGCCCACGGGGAGAGTGGGAGCTCTGGGATCTGGCTTTTTTCCCAGCTCTGCTGTAACCAGTCTTTAATGTCTGTGTTTTGATTCTTGTTTAAACATTTTATAGTATAATTATAAATATTTTAATTTATAATTTTAATTTCAAGGCTTTTGCTTTATAGATACACTTCCTTATTTTGTCAGCTGCAGTAAGTCAATTCATTAGAACAAATAGTAAGACATTTAAGGTAGTTTGGGGGGGCTGCTTTTTTTTTCTTTTCTGAGACAGAGTCTTGCTCTGTTGCCCAGGCTGGAGTGAAGTGGCACGATCTCAGCCTCCTGAATAGCCAGTACTATAGGCACATGCCACCACACTCGACTAAATTTTTTTTTTTTTTTTGAGATGGAGTTTCGCTCTTGTTGCCCAGGCTGAAGTGCGATGGCGCAATTTCAGCTCACCGCAACCTCTGCCTCCTGGGTTCAACCGATTCTCCTGCCTCAACCTCCCGAGTAGCTGGGATTACAGGCATGTGCCACCATGCCCAGCTAATTTTGTATTTTTAGTAGAGACGGGGTTTCTCCAGGTTGGTCAGGCTTGTCTCGAACTCCTGACCTCAGGTAATCCACTGTCTAGGCCTCCCAAAGTGCTAGGATTACAGGCATGAGCCACTGCGCCCAACTTTTTTTGTATTTTTAATAGAGATGGGGGTTTCTTTATTTTGCTCAGGCTGGTCTCGAACTCCTGGCCTCAAAGTGATCTGCCTGCCTCAGCCTCCCAAAGTGTTGGGATTACAGGTGTGAGCCACAGCGCCTGGCCAGGCTCTGCTTTTTAATTCACTAAAGTAATCTCCTTTGTGGAGATATTTCTAGAACAGACTCCGAGGGAAGGACACAATAATGGTTTGATGTTTGTGGAGGAGATGGTATTGAAAAAGGAAATCCTGACATATTGTCACATAGGTAGTGATGAAGTAATGAAATCTTACTCCATGAGATGCTAAGTAAGTAGGCAGGTTGTCATTTTTAATGGCCTTGAGGAATACAGTGTCTTTCTGGGTATTATAAGTGAAACTTACCATATATACCAGAGATGTACCCAGTCTGTGGTCAGGCAACTATAAAGAAAGAATAAAGTTTTCTACATTAAAAATATAGTCAATCTGTGTTATAACTCTAGACTCAGAAATATGAGTTACAATATGATGTAACACCTTCTTATAATAAAAGCACCATGGGTTATGTTTTTAAACTTCAATGTAGCTAGTTGAATCTTTTGCCAAATGATATGCTTTAAATAGTACTTTATACTATAGATGGCATTGTCCGAGTCATTTTGTAAATCATTATAAAACAAACTAGTGATCATTAGAAGTGTTCATAGAAAACATGTCTGTGCCTATTGCAAACATTTATGATAAAAATTACCAAGAAAGGGCCAGGTGTGGTGCCTCATGCCTGTAATCCCAGCACTTTGGGAGGCCGAGGAGGGCAGATCACGAGGTCAGGAGTTGGAGACCAGCCTGGCCAACATAGTGAAACCCCATCTCTACTAAAAATACAAAAATTAGCCGGCCGTGGTGATGCCATCTCAAAAAGAAAAAAAAATATATGAAGAAAGAACTTGGAATGAAAGTTTACAAAGAGTAACTTTGAAAATGAATGTGAAAGTTAAGGCTCGTGTATATTTGAGGTCAATAAAATGTAAACATAAAGAAAATTTTAGTTATGAGTACAAAAGTCATACAATCACATTTGTAATTTATCTTTTGCAAGCTGTTGCAACACTCCCACTGAGAATGTAGGAAAAAAAAACTTAGTTTCTTCCTGCTATACTCTCCCAACCCTCTGACACCAGATGTGGGTGGGTGGGGATTTCCGCACACACCAGGCAAGCAATCTTCCAGCAACAGACAACAGCTGAGCGTACTCTAATTCAATTCAATTCCAACACCACCTGCCTTGAGATAGGATCCGATCCCATAGGGTGAGGACTCAGTCCCCTAGACGGCTCCCCAAAATTCTGATGCCAATCACAAGTTGTTTTGTCTGTGCTTCTGACCTACTGGTTATAAATTGGGGGTTCCATGACTCCCCCTTGGGGTTGCATTAATTTGTTAGAGCAGCTCACAGAACTCAGGGAAACACTTACTTACATCTACAGTTTATTACAAAGACTATTACCGAGGATGCGGATGAAGAGATGCGTAGAGCAAAGCATGTGGAAGGGGCACGGAGCTTGCATGTCTTCCGAGTGCACCACTCTTCAGAAACCACCGCCTGTTCAGCTGTACAGAAACCCTTCAAATCCATCCTTTGGGATTTTTATGAAAGCCTCGTTATGTAGGTGTGATTGATTAAATCGTTGGCCATTGATGATCAACTTAAATTTCAGCCCCTCTACTTTCCTTGGATGTTGGGGGGTGTGGCTTTAAGCATTCTGCCTTGGTCCTTCCAATAACCAGCCCCATCCTAAATCTACCTAGGGGCTGCCAGCCACCAATCAACTCATTAGCATGCAAAATGATGCTACTTACTTTGGGGATTTTAGAAGTTGTATGCTAGGAGATAGGGAGAAAACCAAATATATATTCTCACAATATCACACCCACCGTAAAGAGTACCCTAATTTTTCACATCCAGGATCAAAACTAATACGCATATCCACTGAGACCAAACAGGAAGAGGGAAAAAAGTAGAAGCCAACTTTACCATGATGAAAGCTAAATAAATGTGCTGAGTTCACTAAGGCAATTGTAAATTTTCTCTGTAAGAATGAAAAAAAAATAGGGATTGTATGGGAGAAGGAGAAGATAAGTTCAGGAATTGGAGAATGAGGGGAGGCAAAGCATTTGTGTATTTTGAAGAGTAGTAAATTTTTTATTTAATAATTCTTTCTGATACATAAATCTACTGAAATCTAGTGAAACTATTTTTATTCTCTGGTCACACATTTATAGAAAATATAGTTTTGTTTTGTTTTTTTCACTGAACAATGACTCCTCTTGGTTTTCCCACATTTCTTACTTGTTGAAAACTCCTCTAGTTCTAATTAGATTCTGGTTTATAGGAAAGGACTCTTCCTATGGTGGAAGATGTGTAAAACCTCAGAAAGCAGGTGTCAAGTAGTCAACACCCAATGTGCATGTGACAGGTAATCAACGCCATCACCCTTTCCCTGGGTTTAACAGACCTGGCTACTGGGAAACCCTTCCCATGGCTAAATATGTATTTGTCTTCATCCTAAACACGTTTTTATTCAAAGTGCCACTACTTTTTAAAATTTGTATTTTATAGTTCCTTTAAGTGGAATGATTCTTTTGCATTTTTATCTTCATGTCCTCTGTGTCTACATAAGACCTAAGTGTGACAGGTTTGGATTAGTTGATAACTACATCAGAGTGATAGCTAAATGAAGAAGTCTGCCCAATAAATGTTAACATGCCCTAAAAACTAGAAAATACTTTCCCAATTTAAAGTAACAATGTTACTTTGGAAATCACGCAAATGTATATGCCAGTGACTAGATACTAAACCCAGTCTGTCCTGGTGAGTCACGAGAAGCAGGGCTAAGGAAGTCTTTCGCAAGTCTCTATGACTGTGTAAGTTGAGATTAATTGTGCTGCTTTGATGGGAAGATTGGCTTTGGGTAAAAACATGCTGTCAGCAGTTTTGAGCGCTTAAGATGACAAAAACACGTCTTTATTTTGTGATAACTCATCTGTGAGATCTATTACTTAAGTAAAAATAAATAAAAGGAAGTCATAGATGTCTAATGACATCTTGACTCTCTTTTGGGGTAGTGATGTTTTGGTCTGTTGCTCCTTCCTCCCAGCTTGAACTCTATACTTACTGTTCAGGATTACCACAGTTTTCCTCGCATCTCGTCCCAGAAAGCTGTAGAAAGAGAAATTGTCTTATACAGGGAAATTGTTTTGTCCACTGTGTTCAGCTGCCTACCAACCATCTCTCATGGTTGTGCGGTGTTAGATCAACCAGTAAGAAGGTCACGGTCATAGGGGCGGTCTATTTAGGACTGCCATTTTCATCTCTCCCATACTTGCTGGCTTTTGTACTTGAGGTAAGGGAACCTGGAAGAACAAATATCCCATCTGTTGTGTTGGTGGTGGGTGAGCATCACCCTTTGAGAATGAGAGGTAGCCATTTACATTAATTTGTTTGTAGTAGAAAATTCCTGATCTCTCTGTCCCTTGGGATATTGCTATTGTCCTCCTAATTCCTGCCCAGTTGAATTCTACACCACTGCTCTTTTTTTATCCTCTTAGTGTTGACAATGACTATACAAAGGAAGAAGGGGAAAAGTGAGGGGGCCAGTGGGACAGAGGGTCTTATTTATTGAATAGCTACTAGATGCCACTCAGACTGCTAACAACTCTTTTTTTTTTTTGAGTCTTGCTCTGTCACCCAGGCTGGAGTACAGTGGCATGATCTTGGCTCACTGCAACCTCCACCTCCCGGATTCAAGCAATTCTCCTGCCTCAGCCTCCCGAGTAGCTGGGACTACAGGCACATGCCACCACGCCTGGTTAATTTTTGTATTTTTAGTAGAGACAGGGTTTCACCGTGTTGGCCAGGCTAGTCTCGAACGCCTGACCTCAAGTGATCCACCCACCTCCACCTCCCAAAGTGCTGCTGGGATTACAGTCATGAGCCACCACGCCCGGCCATGAACTCTTAATATTTCATAACGTTTAATCACAATAACCCTCTTGGTGGGTATATTTAACCTTATCTTGAAAGGTTAAGGGACTAAGGCACAGGGTTTTAAGTAATGTGACCAGGTCAGGCATGGTGGCTCACACCTGTAATCCCCGCACTTTGGGAGGCCGAGGTGGGCGGATCACGAGGTCAGGAGTTCGAGACCAGCCTGGCCAACATGGTGAAATTCCCGTCTCTACGAAAAATACAAAAATTAGCAAGGTGTGGTGATGTGCACCTGTAATCCCAGCTACTCTGGAGGATAAGGCAGGAGAATTGCTTAAACCCTGGCAGTGGAGGTTGCAGTGAGCTGAGATCATGCCACTGCACTCCAGCCTAGGCAAGCAAGACTCCGTCTTGGAAAAAAAAAGGAAATGTGACCAAATGTACACACCTATTGATGCAGACAGAATTCAAATCAAACTCTATCATAGATATGTGTTGGATGAATTAATAGCACTGGGGACAAGTTTGCTCTAACAATTCCTTGACATTGCTATCAAGTCCCTTCTACTCCTTTTACAGAAAACAAAAAAACCAACAAAACTGTCCACCCTTTCTTCTACCTGATTTTTTAGTTGACTTCCTCTTTCAAAAACCCATTCAAGGCTGGTGCAGTGGCTCGCACCTGTTATCCCACCACTTTGGGAGGCTGAGGTGGGTGGATCACTTGAGGTCAGGAGTTCGAGATTAGCCTGACCAACATGGCGAAACCCCATCTCTACTAAAAAAATACAAAATTAGCCAGGCGTGGTGGTGCATGCCTGTAATCCCAGCTACTTGGGAGGCTGAGGCAAGAGAATAGCTTGAACCCAGGAGGCGGAGGTTGCAGTGAGCCAAGATGGTGCCATTGCACTCTAGCCTGGGTAACAAGAGCAAAACTCCGTTTAAAAACAACAACAACAACAACAAACCATTTAAATAAACTCAATTCTAGAAGTTGCTTCTGTCTTCTAATAATTTGAGTGATCTGATATTTCAGGAAAGCAACCACAAAGGCCCTTAGAAAAGAAACAGAGATTTGTAACTATTGGGAGTTTATGGTGGGTAGTGAAGGGGTAAGGAGACACACATACTCAAGACCTATCAGTTGAAAAGGATCTGTAAAAGGATTAATAGCCAGCCTTTGCAGATAACATTTGAGAAACCCGTGTTTGTGTTTTCATTGGAAAGAAACGGCCACTAAGGATGAAAAAGCGTGTGTTTCCTCTACCCAACCATGGTACTTTCTTTCACTTTCTTCACTAAAGGTAAGAGAAGCCTAAAGTGCTCAGCAGAGAAAATGCTACTTTTCAGGCTTGTTGCAAAGAGAAAAGAAAGGAAAAATGAAGGGAAGAGAAGGCAAAGGGAGTGAAGAGGAAGCAAAAAGAAAATATAAGAAAAAATGGATTTTCAGATACCACTTTAACTGTTCTTTTTTTTGGGGGGGGGGTTGTTTTTTTGAGATGGAGTCTCGCGCAGTTGCCCAGGCTGGAATGCAGTGGCGCGATCTCGGCTCACTGCAACCTCCACCTCCCGGGTTCACGCCATTCTCCTGCCTCAGCCTCCTGAGTAGCTGGGACTACAGGCACCCACCACCACGCCCGGCTAATTTTTTTGCATTTTTAGTAGTAACACGGTTTCACCGTGTTAGCCAGGATGGTCTCGATCTTCTGACTTCGTGATCTGCCCGTCTCGGCCTCCCAAAGTGCTGGGATTACAGGCGTGAGCCACCACGCCTGGCCTTAACTGTTCTATTAGCAAAAAAAAACCATACAGCCCACTCTGTACAGGGACCATACGGGAATCTGAGACTATCCAGTTTTCTTCATTTGCTCTCCTTCTTGCTAGATGGCATAGCTCTATAAACTTCCCTGTGACAATTGTTTAGAATCCCTCAGTCCAGTGGCCCTTTTCTCCCCTAATGGATTACTCAGAGACTTCTGATTCATTGTGGGGCCCAAAATATTTTAAAAGAGCCCTGCCCCTCTTATTTCTAGACTAGAGGCACCTAAACTGCTAGAACAGGATTAGAAATTCCTGGATGGGAAATTCCGTTTAGGGGAATTACACACCTAGTTTTCATAATTTGTTTGGAATTTTAAGGGATGGGTGATAAGATGCTAAAAGAGATAAATATACTTCAGCGGCACTTCTAAAGTGCCACGGCAATCCTTCTTGTTTCCATGCTCACTCTAATTTCTGTCCCCCTTTTCATTGTCATTGCCATCAGTCACACATGCATTTATGCAATCTCGTAATACTAAGGAAACTTCATAGTTTATTCATTTTCCTACACCCCCCTGGGTTCTGTATATGTCTCCCCACCCCGCAGTTCATTTCCTTTCAGATTCTTCTGAGAGTTGATTAATCTGGGGAAAAATCTTTCTGCCTTTTCACCACTGAACTCACCAGGATGAAATGCAGCAGGGCAGAAGCCGTCACGACATGAGCTCGGACTCCCATCGGGCTGAATTCCTGCTTCTTCAGAATCTTGCACTGGGCATCCATTGCCTCCTTTCAATGCTCTGTGCCATATTTGACTTCTTGACCTAGAATTCTTAAGGAGAGAAACTTTTCTCAGGAATTTATCAGCTTTTCTCTCTCTTTTTCTCAGTCTCCTCCTACTCTCTCTGGCTGTTATTTTCTATGGCCTTTACCTCCTCTTTTTTCCAGGTTTTCTTCTTTATTCTTATTACTATTTCTAAGGCCTCCACATTTACTTCTTTTTGCCTTCTTTCTTTCCTTTATACCATTAATTCTTTCTACATCTTTGAGTTTCTTTCTCCCACTGCTCCCAAAAAGGAGACATTCAAAGAGGACATATGTGTCCTCTGAATGAAGTATTTTTCTAGACAGTGATGAAAAACTTGGCTTTGAGGATGGTCAAAGGCAGATTGCTGGTGACCAAATATATTCCTTTCTTCATCAGAAAACTGGTAATATTCTTGATCCTTCACCAGAGTACTCCAGCGTGACTGTTGCAGGGTGAAAGTCACCCTGCTAATCTCCTTTCTTCTCTCTCCGTGTGATTAACAACCCCTTCTTGCTCTTTGAAACCCTCCCCTTCACTATGTTGATAATCAACTCTCCTGGTTCCGGGTCATTTATCCCTAACCATTGGGGTAAGACTGAGAGGTTGCCAAATGAACAGGAAAGCCATCTCATCTTTGGAGAAAACAGACTTGAAGATGAGAAATCAAGTTGGAAGATTAGAATTTTCACGTGTTATCAGTGATATCTTCCTCCACCCTGACTTCACTTCCCATTGAAATAGATAACTGAGAAAGACATTTTTTTAAAACCAAATTTTAAAAAGGCAAATGTATAGGTTTCTTTCTTTCGTCTTTTTCTTTGTTCCTTCTTTCTCTCTCTTTCTCTCTCTCTCTCTCTTTGGTAAAGTAGTGATGTGATTGAGAAATAAGTCTTGCCACTCAGGAAAATAAAACCTAAGGTTAGAGTAAAAACAAGCACATATGCAAGAGCATAGAATACTTTTTTTTTTTTTTTGAGACGGAATCTCGCTCTGTCGCTCAGGCTGGAGTGCAGTGGCATGATCTCGGCTCACTGCAAACTCCGCCTCCCAGGTTCATGCCATTCTCCTGCCTCAGCCTCCCGAGTAGCTGGGAATACAGGCGCCCACCACCACGCCCAGCTAAGTTTTTTTGTATTTTTAGTAGAGACGGGGTTTCAGCATGTTAGCCAGGATGATCTCGATCTCCTGACCTCATGATCTGCCCGCCTAGGCCTCCCAAAGCCCTGGGATTACAGGAGTGAGCCGCCATGCCTGGCATAGAATACTTATAATGAAACACATCTATAGAAACAAACGCGGCCGGGTGCCATGGCTCACGCCTGTAATCCCAGCACTTTGGGAGGCCAAGGCAGGCTGATGACTTCAGGCCAAGAGTTTGAGACCAGCCTGGACAACATGATGAAACCCTTTCTCTACAAAACATACAAAAATTAGCTGTGTGTCATGGCAGACACCTGTAATCCCAACTCCTTGGGAGGCTGAGGCAGGAGGGTCACTTGAACCCGGAAGGCAGAAGTTGCAGTGAGCTGAGATCACACCACTACACTCCAGCCTGGGCGACAGAGCGAGAATCTGCCTCAAAAAAGCAAAATAATAAAAGAAACAAAAGAATGCTGTATGAATTATTTATACTTAAGTAGGTGATCGTTTACTTAATACCAAATATTTAATAACAAGTTATTATTATTATTATTATTTGAGACAGAGTCTCTCTGTCACCAGGCTGGAGTGCAGTGGTGCGATCTCGGCTCACTGCAACCTCTGCCTCTTGGGTTCAAGCAATTCTCCTGCCTCAGCCTCCTGAGTAGCTGGGGTTACAGACACCTGCCACGACACCCAGCTAACTTTTCTATTTTTAGTAGAGACAAGGTTTCACCATGTTGGCCAGGCTGGGATAAGAAAAGTAGATGTTAGTTTACAGTGATATATCTATCTCATAAGAATTGAATAAAACCTCCTTTCAGGGCCTTTCTAGCTCAGCAAATCTGATTATACTGAGTGATTGTGGAAGGGAGACTCTTGGGTGAGCTGATCATACTCTAAGGGTCCTCACACACAGCTTGATGATGGGATATGAGAATGCAGGATATAAACTGGTTTTGTTCTCAACTAAGGAAAACAAATAATGAGAAAATGGCCTGGTACAGTACTGGTGATTTAAAATCTGTCAGTTTCAAGATGAAATGAGCACCAACAGTCTTTTATTTTTTATTTTTTTTAATTAGGCAATTGGGGTTAGGATGAAGAGTGATTTCCAGATTTCAGTAGAAGACTTGGCAAGGTGGAAGGTATTTTATAGGACAAGGAGAGCAGGGCTTTAGGTGGCCTTCCACTAAATTATTATGTAATTCCTCCAGTCCTTAATGTTCCCATTCATACAACAGGAGCAGAATACCCACTTGACCTGCTTTAGATGTTATTTCCTAGAGAAAATAAAATAAGAGACAGGAAAGCATTTTGAATAGGATATTTCTATCATGAGTGCCCTGTATGTAGGGAACCCATCATGAACCTTTCCCTTCTCTTTTTCTTCGCAGAAAGACAGTAGAGCACCAAGGCCTAAAGCCTAGCCAGGATACCTGGGTTTAAATACTTGGTTTTGTCACTTACGAGCTGTGTGATCTTGGAGCAGGTTATTAGACCTCTATTGGCTCATTTTCATTTTATATAAAATGGAGGTAATAGGAGTAATATTTACTTGATAGCCTTATACAGATTAAATAAGTTAATGTGTGTAAAATGAATATAACAGTCCTGATATTTTTTGTGTTTGCTAAGATTATTTTGATTTTCACTAAATTTTACCAGTGACCTTTACTTTCAAGATTCTGGATAATTACTGTCCTTTATGCTTCTCTTGTATATTTTTATACCATTCCCTCTCCAGACCACATTTTAGTTTCCTGATATTCTAATTCTTGAATATTTTTCCTTGCTAGCCTGGCCACCTTTTCTCCCAACCACGCCAGCCTTCACCTGCCTAAACAGGTTTGCTGGTTAACATAACTCCCCGCTCGCATTGCACTTTTCTAACACATAATTGCCATCATCTTTTTGCCCTCCAGCTTCCAAACAGGTTTGAACAAAATAGGTTCTGTTAATGACCTCCTTGTGACTTTCCTTTCTTAGAATTATTATTACCCTTTTTTTTTCTCACCAGATTAGTCCCTGGAAAAATAAAAGTTTGTTTTTATCCTAATGAATGAGATTATGCCTTGGGGCAACTTTAACTCTGAATCCTGTCCCTAACCAAGCCTCCATATAGGAAATGATGAAAGAAGAAAGATAATTCAGGCAAGAAGACTGAATGAAGTACACTTTGGACAGGTACAGAAGGGCAGGTAGCTGGGGTAGAGGGAAATGGTCTCATTACAATCCTATACAATCTTGTGCAGTTCCATTAAGCTTGTGAATCATTAGCTTATACCCAGGTAGTTAAGGACTTGGAGTGGAACCAGTAGAGGGTGCATGTACATAGAGTTTTACACCTATGCTTCAGGGAATTGTTATACAACTGGTGTAACAAGTGTAGCCAAACAAATTGCTTACTTCTGGTTCCATTGATCATTCTCCTTTTGACCTTGCCTAAGTCAGGTGTCCAACTATGGATTTCTTTCCTCTCTGTGCCTCAATAAAATAGAGGCCAGGACTATTATTACTCTGAGGCATCAACCTCAAACTATAAGTCAGTGGGTAGGGCCACAGCCCTGACTTCAAAAATAGATAATATAGCAGAAGAAGTTTCATCTTTTCAACCCTTGGGAGATCCCTTGGGAAGTGTTTCCATCTGATGAGCCAAGATCACAGCATAGGGATTGAGTGACAGCCTCAAAGGCACTGAAATCAGTAAAAAGATTAGAGTTAAAAAAGTTAAACAAGACAGAAGGATTCAGTTTATCATAGAATATTTTATGTTTATATGCTGTGTAACACATCACCACAAATTATGTGAGCAGCAATGTAAAACAATGTACTTTTATTATTTCAAAGTATCTGTGCATCAGAAGTGTGGGCACAACTTAGTTGGGTCCTCTGCTTGACGTCTCACGAGGCTGCAATCAAGGTGGCTGCTGGGCTGCACTCTCATCGTGCATTCCCAGTTGAGCCTGGAAAGATTCACTTGTTAGCTCCTTCAGGCAGAATTGATTTCTCTATGGCTGCGGGATCCATTTAAGCTTGCTTTTAACAATCTAGACAGGGAGATAAAGATGGAAATAGGAGAGGGAGAGTGACTTTAGCATAATAGTCACTATACCTTATATAAGCACACGTAGATGATCACATACGTTCCAGCACCTCTGCTACACTCCAAGTCATAGGTCTCACTCACACCCAAGGGGAAGGATTACACAAGATCATGAACACCAGGAGGCAGGAATAATGACAGCCCTCTAAAATTTTTCAAATCTGTCCAGTTATCTGCCACACAAGGACTGTAAAAACTATCTCACTGATCTTTAAAAACAGGATAAACCCAAACGTCCATCAATGGATAAATAAAATGTAGAATGTGGTTTATACATACAATGGAATATTATACAGACTTTAAAAGGAACAAAATTCTGACACACGGTATCACATTGATAATTGTTGAAGACATAATGCTAAATAAAATAAGTTAGATACAAAAGGACAAATATTGTATGATTCCACCAGTATGAGGTGCCTAAAATAAACCAATTTATAGAAACAAAACAATGGAACGGTGGTTTCCAAGAAAGTAGAAAGGAATTGAGATTTGTCTTAGGTCTGTGCAGAGAAAGAGGATCAATACGCTGTGTACATACATAGAAATAGATTTATTATAAGGAATTTTCTTGTATGATTACAGAGTTTGGTAAGTTAAAATCTGGAGTGTGGGCTGCCAGACTCGGCCAGCGAGTGGAGAACTGGGAGAGTTGATGGCTTAGTTCCAGTCCATAGACAGCTGGAGAATTCTTTCTTGTTTAGGGGAAGGTTAGAAGTTTTTTTGTTCTTTAGGCCTTCAACTTTTGGATGAGACCCACCCACATTATACAGCGAAATCTACTTTCCTCTGCTGATTAATATGTTAATCTCTTTTAAAAGCATCCTGTCTGGGAACCCCATGGCCCAGTCAAGAAGACACAGAAGGCCAGCACGGTGGCTCACGCTTGTAATCCCAGCACTTTGGGAGGCTGGGGCAGGCGGATCACTTGAGGACAGGAATTCAAGACCAGCCTGGCCAACATGGTGAAACCCTGTCTCTACTGAAAATACAAAACAATTAGCCGGGAGTGGTGGCGGGTGCCTGTAATCCCAGCTAGTCAGGAGGCTGAGGCAGGAGAATTGCTTGAGCCCAGGAGGCGGAGGTTGCAGTGAGCCGAGATCATGCCATTGCAATCCAGCCTGGGTAACAAGGGCGAAACTCCGTCTCAAAAACAAACAAACAAACAAACAAACAAAACACATGAAATTCACCATCACAGGAGTTATTGCTTGGTGGGTATAGAGTTTCAGTTGGGGAAGATGAAAAGTTCTGGAGATGGATGGTGGTGATGGCTGCCAACAACGTAAATGCACTTAATGCCACTGAACAGTGCACCTAAACATGGTTCAAATGGTAAACACTTTATGTTCTATAGTATTCATGGCATCCAAAATAACTGACTCACTGTAGAAATGATAATGTGCCCTTTTCGGTGTGATATCATTTCAGTATTTTTAATTTTTTTGTTTTTTAAATGGAGTCTCGCTCTGTTGCCCAGGCTGGAGTACAGTGGCACAATCTCAGCTCACTGAAAATGAAAAGCATTTTCATTTTTCACCTCCCAAGTAGCTGGGATTATAGGCTTGCAACCAGGCCCAGCTAACTTTTGTATTTTTAGTGGTAACAGGGTTTCATCATGTTGGCCAGGCTGGTCTCAAACTCCTGACCTCAGTGATCCACCCCCCTCGGCCTTCCAAAGTGCTGAGATTACAGGCATGAGCCACTGCACCTGGCCAACTTTTTCAATTTGTTCTCAAATACTCTGCACATAATAAAAGGAATACAGGAAACAGGGAGGAGGAGGGAAATGGAATCCTAATTAGGCTGTCAATATTGGTAATTTTTCCTAATAGTTTCCTATATGTTTTATTTATGTATTTATTTTTCCATTCTTCCTTTGTGTATCATTTTCTTTTCACTTTTTTTTCCTGGAGTAATTTAAAGTAAATGCCAGATATCATATCATTTTGCTTATAAATACTTCCTTCAAAAGACATCTCTAATAGGTATATATCTGGTTAGGAGGTTGTCAAGGGAAAATAGAAAAGTATTCTATCAGTAAATACATATAGACATACTTATGGGTCTCTCATGTGAGCGTCTTTGTGACATAAGTCAATCATGGATTTTACTGAAATACATTATTTGATGGGTGATTCAACTGTGCTGAATATTAGTACTATACTAATAACTATTATTTATTGGGCTCTTATTATGCTCCAAGTACAAAGCTTGTCATTTTTAACCAGCGCGTCATTTGAATTCCTATAGCAATGTGACATTTTTCACAAACATAGTGTAAAAAAGCTTATTATTTTTACCCAGCATGTCATTTGAATTCATATAGCAATGTTATCAGGTAGACATTATCCCTAATTTCCAGACAAAGACATAGATTCAAAGTATTAAGATTTCCCAAGATTGTAGACTAAAGGAAAGTACTGAAACTAGCTCTTTCTGGTTTCAAAGTGCTCTCTGCTGCTATGTTACACCGGCACTGCATGAAATAGTAGCCCCAGATAAATTCTAAAATTACCCAGGACACCATTGCTGGAAATGGGAGCCATATGTGATTCACCCCAAAATTCTTAGATCTATTGCCAAATAAAACAGTGAAAATTAAAAGAGAATATATGTGATTTGTAAAAGACACCATATAGAAACAGTCTGCTAATGAAATTAGCAAGCAAACATTGGAATCAAATATTTTGGCCCAAAATTCTGGCACATTTTTCACAAATGTAGTGTGACTTACTCTCTTTGAATTTCAGTTTCTGTATCTGAAGAGTGGGTACAATATCTCTCCTCTAATGCTCATGAAAAATAGTTTTCCCTTTCATAAATTACTTAGTGAAATATCCTGAAACACCTTCAGAATCACCACTTTCTCCACCTGCAACACACATAACTCAAGAATTTGCGTCAGCGAACTTCCCAATATGAAGCAAAGCCTCTCCTTCCTCCTACCAATGATTGAGTCATTCTTCTATTAGATAACAGTAGCTATTTAAATACTTCAGCAGAAGCTCACATATTTTTAGTTTGTTGAAGTTCGTGACTGCTTCACTCTCTCATTCTTAGCTTGAATTTGGAAATGACTTTTGATGACCTAAAGATCCAGACTGTGAAGGACCAGCCTGATGAGAAGTCAAATGGAAAAAAAGCTAAAGGTACTAGGGATGGGAAAGTGTGTACAGGGAAAGAATCCCAGTGTTAGCCCCAAAATGTAAATTCACCGAAGAATGGGATTAGAAAGCTAAACACCAAAGTATGGGAAAATAGAATTAATACCATTTACTTAAAAGAAAAACAAGAAGGCTATAATGATGATGATGATGACAACTTATTTATAACAATTTATACTGAGTATTTACTACAGGTTATTCTATGTGCTATTCACTTTAAGAGTATTATTTCTCGGAATCTTCACAATAACATTTTGAGATTGGCACTATTACTATCTTCCTTTTACAGAGAGCTAACTGGGCATCAGGAGGACTAACAGCATCAACCAGTTTTATGGAGCTAATAAGTGGTAGAGCTAGGACTGTACCACAGACTCCCATTTATCCAGAATTCAATACATCGGAGGGCTCGGGACCAAATTTATCTGGTGTATATAACGATAATTTCTGTAAGTGTCCTTCAGGCACTACAAAAACCTGAAGTACCTCATGAATTATGCAGGCAAAGTAAATGATATTCAGTATAGTTTAGCATAAGTTACATTTTGTTGTGTACTACTGCTTTGAAAAATTGTAAGTTCTGTTTGACCCATACAGTAATTAAATTGCATAGGTATAAATTAATCCATAATCCCAATTCCACAGACAATCTGGGTAAATTGCCTTTTATTCTATATCCGTTCTGAGGAAAATGAACAGAATATAAGGAGAGAAAGACAGACAAGTATTGTCAGAAATTTGGATAAAGAAATTCCAAATTACATTTCCAAAAACAAAACAGAAATTTCTCTCAATAGAGAACGTAAGTGTGAGCATGGAGTGATTTAACATTTGAGCTAATGAACTAAATTGCTATAAAAACAGTGCTCATATTTATAGGTAAAACCAGAAATGAACAATAGTCATTCGTTTCTTTACTCATTCATTATTTGTGTAGTAAATATTGAGGGTCTGAATTTTACAATAATCATGAGATTGATTCTTCTTTCAGAATCTTGGTTAGATCAGGTACCTACTGCAAAGAATCAGATTGGTTTATGATTGGAAAATCACTAGTAGGGGCAGCAGTTGGATTAATGGTCTCTGCCTACCAAGGACACAGGACAAAGAGAATCTATAGAAAAAGGGAACACGTACCTTCTTTCACAGGGTGCTGTGATTTTCTTTTTCCTCTAAAAATTTAGTTTTTCATTATTTAAGAGTGATGAGGCCAGGTGCAGTGGCTCACGCCTGTAATCCCAGCACTTTGGGAGGCTGAGGTGGGCGGATCACGAGGTCAGGAGTTCGAGACCAGCATGGTGAAACTTCATCTGTACTAAAAATACAAAAATTAACCTGGTGTGGTGGTGTGCGGCTGCAATCCCAGCTACTCAGGAGGCTGAGGCAGGAGAATCGCTTGAACCCGGGAGGCGGAGGTTGCAGTGACCTGAGATGGCACCATGGCACTCCAGCCCGGGCGAGAGAGCAAGGCTCCCCCTCAAAAAAAAAAGAACACGATGAGGGTATCTGATGCCCTACAATGTGGAATGAACAGTGACCACAGAGTTGAAAGATTTACATAGAGGTATTTTCCCCTGAGGCTAGAATTAGGCAATTATTTGCAAGAGACACAGCTATCTTCTACAACTTCTCTGCTAGCTTGCCACACACACTCTAGAAGCCAGTAAGTATTGAATCAGAAGATGAACCATATTTAACCCTGTCAAGTTTCTATCTTCTTTTTATCATTTGCGGAGTCTAACACAATACCTTTGACATATGAAAACTTTGAATATATCTGACCACTGCTTGACTGGATCATTATACATTCACACTGGAAATTATATTATTACAATATTTCAAGTCATGCAGCTACTGACAATTAGACTAAAGACTTATTTTTGGGTTTTAGCATATGTGTGATCTTAAGCAAGTCACTAAACCTTTCAGTCTCCTTATTTGCATACAGAGGATAATGATAGGAGTACGTTATTTGTTTATCTCACAAGGTGAGGAAACCAAATACATTGTATGGGATGTTTTCCTACAAAACCAGTAATATCTGTGATTTTTTTTTTTTAGTGGTGGAACACATAATTGGATATTCATACACCTGTGAGCTATGTGATTTGTTTTTTTCAAAATGGTGAATATTTCTCTTGTAAAATCAAGCCTACACTTGGTGTGAGTGTAGGATATGCTGTTAATATAAGCTAAATTAATATCAAGGTTTCATCCCTACTTTTCTTTGATTAATAACCCCAGTTCCAGGTTGTAATTTTGGTGGACTCATAATTGAATAGCATAAAATTATTCATGAAGTTATTTGAGGTAATCTCAGTTGATTAACTGAAGAATGCTTGTTTGCTTGATGTCTGACATTTGTTTATGTTACTTATAAAACACACTATGTGTGTGTGTGTGTGTGCACATGTGTACATGTGGTCTATATTAAAAACTTCAGGCTCTCTGCACTGTGGATGAAGTTGATCCAACCAAGCTGGACTGTGAGTTTCTTGAGGAGTAATTGTGGGGAAAGTAGATAAAGTATAAGCTTTAGAATCACATATTTAGATTCAAATATCTGGTATTGAATCCTGGCTCTGAATTTACTGGCTGTGTGACCATGGGTAAATTACTTAAATTCCTTAACTCTCCCTATTTTCCATTCCTAAATGTGTATGATGAATTATTTGCAGAGGCATTTGGAGGACTAGTGGTATGGAATGCAAACTATTTATGTCTATTTACTAAAACATAAACAGAGTAAATCACCAAGTACAGACAGGCTCCAAAGAGTGGTTTGCTTACTTGTTCACTCTTTTTTGTCTTTATGATTCTATCCTCTGTCACTCTAGGTCTTCAGTTTCTTTATTCTCCATGGTGGTGCCTGGTTGCTGTGACTCTAGGGGTCCTTTGCCTGGGATTAGTAGTGACCATTATGGCGCTGGGCATGCAATGTAAGTGCTAAAATAAGGAACTGATGTTCATTGGGGCAGGGGTGTTGGAAATGAGGTTAATAAATATGGGTTATAAGTTTCTTTCATGACAACTACAAACAGCCTTGGTATAGATTCATTTTAGGCAAAATGTTTTTAGAGTGACCATGAAAATAAATGGGTATATTGTTCATCTTCAAATGGATAGAGCCATAAAATAAAAATTACAATTGGTAGGCATTTTTTTGTTTGTTTGTTTTGTTTTGTTGTTTTGTTTCTTTTGTTTTCATAACTTCATGGATAGGCCGGGTGCAGTGGCTCACACCTGTAATCCCAGCACTTCGGGAGGCCAAGGTGGGTGGACCACCTGAGGTCAGGAATACAAGACCAGCCTGGCCAACATGGCGAAACCCCATCTCTACTAAACATACAAAAATTAGCCAGGTATGGTGGCACATGCCTGTAATCCCAGCTACTCAGGAGGCTGAGGCAGGAGAATAGCTTGAACCAGGGAGGTGGAAATTGCAGTGAGCTGAGATCGCACCATTGCACTCCAGCCTGGGCAACAGAGCGAGACTCCATTTCAAAACAAACAAACAAACAAAAAAACCAACCTCATGGATAGAGCCTATTTAAATTCTAGAATGATGGAGAAGATAATAACTTAAAGTTACTAATCTCCAAGATCATCTGAGAGGCCCAAAAGTAAAAGAAATTTTATTCAGCTTGCTGAGTTTTGGTAGAGATAATTAAATACCATTTTAATGTTAAGAACCAGAAACACAATCTTAATAAATAAAACATTTAAAATAAAATATATTTATAATAAGAGCATTTAGAAAAGAGAAGATATTGAGGAAAAAAGAGAAGTGAAAAGAAGGTCCAGAGTGGCCAAGAAGGAAATAAAATGATGCACAACATTCACCTGACCTGCCTGTGAATTTAGGTTGTAGATCTGAGTTGTTTAGGCTACCCAGGATCCAGGTTATTATGGCCATTGAAGTGCTATTTGCTTCTTAACTTTCATTCAACTTCACAAACTATTTTATTTTAAATTTGTAAATACTTAGGGCCTTTCCTAGTCACTAGGAGAAGTGCCCTTGACTCAGTGGTGGTGACCAGAAAAATCTTCTGAGCCTTTGATCACCTTATAACAGGATCAAAGCTGCCTTCAAACCAAGCGGTCTGCTTTGTATTGCACCATCAAAATTCAGGAACTGAGACATTTGACCCTTAACTTGTTATTGCCTGCTTGATTTCACAACCTTCACTTTATCTTCACCCTTCCTAAAATGTGTGTGGCCAAGGGGGAAAAAAAAGAAAAGAAAAAATTCTTGGAGACTCTTGTGACACAGTGTGTGTGGCTGTCTCAAAAAAGGGGTGTGTGTCACAGTTCTTAAAATTAGGAAGTCTGGAAGAGTAGACAGAATGGGAGGAGATATAACAGAGGAATTAAGACATAAATAGAGTAAATCACTAATGACAATTCCTACTAGTAGTCACTGAGTCTGGTGGGTGTCTATTTCAGGTTTTCCTTATTTTATTTATTTTAATGCTGTACTGGTTATCTTGTGATTACTTTTAATTTGTAACTCAATAAAAAAAAATCTTGGGTTTTTTTTGTTGTTGTTGTTGTTGTTTATTTTTTTTTTTTTTGAGACAGAGTCTCCCTCTGTCGCCAGGCTGGAGTGCAGTGGCACTGTGATTCCCCTGCCTCAGCCTCCTGAGTAGTTGGGACTACAGGCGCGTGCCACCACCCTCAGCTAATTTCTTTGGTATTTTTAGTAGAGATGGGGTTTCACCATGTTGGCCAGGATGGTCTCTATCTCTTTCACCATGTTGGCCAGGATGGTCTCTATCTCTTGACCTTGTGACCTGCCTGCCTCGGCCTCCCAAAGTGCTGGGATTACAGACCTGAGCCACCGCACCTGGCCAAAATCTTGGTAATTTTTTTAAAAATTACAAGTGTTTGCAATGTTCCTGACATTAAACAAAATACTGCAGGAATATTCAAGAACCTCCAAATCTGTAATTTCTGAGTAAATCTGGGTCATTTTTCAGCAGCTTATCTATTGTCAAAATAGATTTAATTCTGTTTTGATTTCCTCAAAAAGTCCCTGGAGGGATTTTTATTTGGATTAGAACTAGAGTCTTACCGCATCTGTGATTCAGTATCCCAGGTGTCTGACCTCCTAACACAACAGCAAGCCAACCTAACTCACCAGAAAAATAAACTGGAGGGACAGATCTCAGCCCGGCAACAAGCAGAAGAAGCTTCACAGGAGTCACAAAACGAACTCAAGGAAATGATAGAAACCCTTGCTCGGAAGCTGAATGAGAAATCCAAAGAGCAAATGGAACTTCACTACCAGAATCTGAATCTCCAAGAAACACTGAAGAGAGTAGCAAATTGTTCAGGTATTGGGAGAAGGGTGGGTGAGGAGACATAGTGGAAGCTTTCTGTCCAATCATAACTATTTTTTGGAAACAATTCTGGGCTCAAAATTGGTCTGTTATGCATATCATTATTCATTCATAATGTTCTATACAAGAAGTTCTGAACTTCTTTTTATTTTTCTGTCTTTTTTTTTTTTAGATGGAGTTTCGCTCTTTTGCCCAGCCTGGAGTGAAGTGGTGTGATCTCTGCTCACTGCAACCTCCACTCTCTGGGTTCAAGTGATTCTCTTGCCTCAGCCTCCCAAGTAGTTGGGACTACAGGCTCCCACCACCACGCCCAGCTAATTTTTGTATTTTCAGTAGAGACAGGGTTTCACCATGTTGGCTAGGCTGTCTCGAACTCCTGACCTCAGGTGATCCACCTACCTTGGCCTCCCAAAGTGCTAGGATTACAGGCATGAGCCACCGCTCTCAGTCAATTTTTCATTTACTTTATTTTATTATTATTTTTTAATTTTAGACGGAGTCTTGCTCTGTTGCCCAGGCTGGAAAGCAGTGGTGTGATCTCAGTTCACTAAGCTTCTGCCTCTTGGGTTCAAGCGATTTTCCTGCCTCAGCCTCCCAAAGTGCTTGGGATTACAAACATGAGCCACCATGCCCAACTGATTTTTGTACTTTTAGTAGAGACAGGGTTTTGCCATATTGAACAGGCTGGTCTCAAACTCCTCACCTCAAGTCATCTGCCTGCCTCAGCCTCCCAAAGTGCTGGGATTACAGGTGTGAGCCACCGCACCTGGCAAGAAGTTCTAAATTTTTTATCAGAACCACCCTATGCTATGTCAAACCCTTGAAAAATCTGATTTAATTAAGCATACCTTTTGGTGGATTTAAGTTTTCCTTCTTTATAAGAGCCTCTTCTTTTTAAAATTTTAGTTTTGAGATTTTTCTTTCTTTTTTTTTTATTTTTTGAGACAGTCTCGCTATGTCATACCCAGGCTGGAATGCAGTGGTGTGATCTCAGCTCACTGCAACTTCCACCTCCCGGGTTCAAGCGATTCTTTTGCCTCAGCCTCCCTAGTAGCAGTTTTGACATTTTTCTTGAAGAATTCTGCCACCCCCACCCCATTCCATAGATCCTTATCTCTTTCCATTCCAATGCATTTTAATCACTGTATCTCTTTTTCTAAGGGGTCTTTTTGTCCTTGCAACTGTCTACCCCTAACTCTACATTAGCTCATTCTATGGCATGATTTCTTAAAATGTACTACTACATCAACTTATTTTATTTGATTTCAATTTTTGGAGATGGAGTCTCGCTCTGTCGCCCAGGCTAGAATGCAGTGGCCTGATCTCGGCTCACTGCCACCTCCACCTCCAGGGTTCAAGCAATTCTCATGTCTCAGACTCCCAAGTAGCTGGGATTACAGGCACCCACCACCACGCCCGGATAATTTTTTTTTTTTTTGGAGAGGGAGTCTCGCTCTGTCCCCCAGGCTGGAGGGCAGTGGCACAATCTCGGCTCACTGCAACTTCCTCCTCCTGGGTTCAAGGGATTCTCCTGCTTCAGCCTCCCGAATAGTTGGGATTAGAGGCACCCGCCACAACACCTGGCTAATTTTTGTATTTTTAGTAGAGATGGTGTTTCACCAAGTTGGCCAGGCTGGTTTTGAACTCCTGACCTCAGGTGATCCGCCCGCCTCGGCCTCCCAAAGTGCTGGGATTACAGGTGTAAGCCACTGTGCCATGCCCATCAATTTAAATAGAGACAATGGAGGTAGACTGGCTTGCAAGCCTTACGCAGATACTTCAGATTAGACAAAAATATGAGGAGTCCAAGAAGTCTATTTATATAAGAAGAAATGAGTTAATTTTAGCTGTCTAAAGGGACTCAGAATCCAGAGGCAGGCAGAAATAGTAGCATCTATAAGAAGACTATGATGTGAACTCTGATATTGTTACAGAAGCTACTGTATTATTTGGTCTTTCTGCAGTATGTCATTAAATCAGGTATATGGTTTTAGGCATAGGGAGAGTTAAAAGGTGTGAGAGAGAGTCATTCAGAGGTACTTTGTTTCCTTGGAGGTGCATAAATTAGTGCCCTATTGTCAGGATTAGTGAACAACTTCCTCTAATAAACAGAGATCTCTCTAGCTTCTTGCTTGCACAATTTACTTAATCACAACCACATAATTTATTTGAATAAAGAGCATATAATAATAGTTCACAGATACCTAAGCTTTTCCTTGATAGGTGAAACACTGAGACCTGGATAAAGTGAAACGATAATAAAAAGTAATTTTGTGTAATGTTTTGCAGTTTATAAATCCCTTCACTATTTAGAGGTCATTTACATTTTCAAAATTAGCAGAAATTTTTAAACAAAATAATTTTTAGCAAGCGTCAAACATATTTAATCTCTTTAAAGTTGGAGCTTGCAAGGAAATGAATATATCACCTTCAAGAAGGCTTAAAGGGAGAAAGTTTATCCATTAAGGATAGGAATGTTTATAAAAGCGGACATAACCATATACTAACCAATGGTTTATATCACAGGCAAGTCCATAAGAGAATTTTGTCTTCATCAGTTGTATGAGATTAAATCTACATTAGGACCATTCAGAACTATCTCCCAGAGATGCCCTGGATGAACAACTAATAAAAAACAATAAGTGATATGTCTGATGCTGGCAGAAATACCAAGTGACATGTTCCATTCCTTGACAGTGTCAGATAAACACTAGTTAGTAGAGATACCAAATAAAGTTTTGCCTTTCATCAAAGAGCATTTTTTTTTTTTTTTTTTTTTTTTGAGACGGAGTCTCGCTTTGTCACCCAGGCTAGAGTGCAGTGGTGCGATCTCGGCTCACTGCAACCTCCACCTCCCGGATTCAAGCAATTCTCCTGCCTCAGCCTCCTGAGTAGCTGGGATTACAGGCACCCGCCACCACGCCCAGCTACTTTTTGTATTTTTAATAGAGACGGGGTTTCACCATGTTGGTCAGGCTGGTCTCAAACCCCTGACCTCGTGATCCACCCACCTCAGCCTCCTAAAAGTGCTGGGATTACAGGCGTGAGCCACCACGCCCGGCCCACCAAAGAGCTTTGAGAAGTCTTTAAAAAGTAATACTAAAATACCACATAAAGAAAAAAAAAAGCCAGGTTTTTCCAGTTTGAGGCAAGTTTTATCTTTTTACTAAAAAGTCTGTGGTCTTCAATGTATATATGAGGGCGGAGAGACGCTGAGAGGTTATTATATATTTGCTTTAGGCCAACAAGCTAGTGAGATGCAGGGCCTTTGCAGGACTAGACTTTACATTTAGCAATGGAATTTGTGGTGATTCTCAAGCTTTACTGTATGTAAATGGATTGTTAAAAGTGGCAGATTACAGATTTACCTCAAGATTCTGTATCAAAATGTCTTGAGAGCGGCACCAAGAAACACTTCCTCAAATGGTTTTAATTTAGAAGTTTGAGGCTGGGTGCGGTGGCTCATGCCTGTAATCCCAGCACTTTGGGAGGCCGAGGTGGGCGGATCATGAGGTCAGGAGATCGAGACCATCCTGGCTACCACGGTGAATCCCCGTCTCTACTAAAAATAAAAAAATTAGCCGGGCATGGTGGCGGGCACCTGTAGTCCCAGCTACTTGGGAGGCTGAGGCAGGAGAATGGTGTGAACCCGGGAGGAGGAGCTTGCAGTGAGCTGAGATTGTGCCACTGCACTCCAGCCTAGGCGACAAAGCGAGACTCCGTCTCAAAAAAAAAAAAAAAAAAGAAGTTTGAAAGGTAGTACGTCATAGTGGTGAAACACCCAGACTCTAGAGTTACATTGTCTAGGTCCAGATTCTCCTCTATTTGTCAAATGAAGAAAATGACTGGAACCTAATCTCATAGAGATACTGCGAGGATTAAATGAATTAATATCTGTACAGTACTTCCAACAGTTTCTGGCACATAGTGAGTGATGTTTGTGTTTGTTAAATTATATAAAAAATAAACATAGTGAGTGATATTTGTGTTTGTTATATAATTTAACAAACACAAATATCACTATGTTAATTTTTGTGTACACACACGCACACACACACACACACAAAGAAATGCAGTAAGTTTAAATACTACATTTTGTAATATGTCCTTCTTACTTTGTCATAACTTGGAAAACTTGCCCAGACTGTCTTTTTAATCCACAAAAACTTATATATATATCTAAATATATTTTTTGAGACAGAGTCTTGCTCTGTCACCCAGGTTAGAGTGCAGTGGTAGGATCTCAGCTCACTGCAACCTCCGCTTCCTAGGTTCAAGTGATCCTTCCACCTCGGTCTCCTGAGTAGCCGGGACTACAGGCGCACACCACCACACCTGGTGAATTTTTGTGTTTTTTGTAGAAATGGAGTTTCGCCATATTGCACAGGCTGGTCTGGAACTCCTGGCCTCAAGCGATCCACCCACCTCAGCCTCCCAAAGTGGTGGGATTATAGGCATGAACCACCACCCCCAGCCAAAAACGTACATATATTTATATTTACATAATATGATGGGGTTAGGCAAACTAAGAAGTAAGAAGCTTGCATTGACTGCTTTCAACTTGGTCTCTTTTTCTTTTTATAAGCATCAGTTTGGTGAAAAATCAACTTAGTGTTTTGTATGCTCTTTCTCATTCACTTTTTTCTTTTGTTTTTCAGTCCCTCCTATTTTCTCCTCTCTGATAAAGCCTACTCTTATACATTTATTTAGTGGTTTTATGCCACAGTGAGAATGAAATTAAAATGCTGCCTTACTCAAAGATTTTAATTTTTTGCCTTTTGGTTGTAGTGTAGACCAGAGTACTGTTTCCCCTTAAGGAGGTGGAAGAGATGATGATGATGATGGTGATGACAGTGATGATTTGAGGGTTCCTGAAAGCATCCATAAACATGTAGACATTGGTATATTTTGCCTATTGTCTAAGTCTTGTTTTTGGTTTGGTGGACTCCCTGTGAATTTTGCTACTGAAAATCTCCTTATTTTCTAAAATCCTATTTAAATTGAGATCCTTGCTTTATATTAATATGCTATTTTCCCTAGAACAACTCTGTACGAAAGAAATATAGTATGTGTTACATATATATCATTAAAATTTCTAGGGCCGGGTGAGGTGGCTCACGCCTGTAATCCCAGCACTTTGGGAGGCCTAGGCGGGTGGATCACAAGATCAGGAGTTCAAGACCAGCCTGGCCAAGATGGTGAAACCCTGTCTGTACTGAAAATACAAAAAAATTAGCTGGGTGCGGTGGTGGGCGCCTGTAATCCCAGCCACTCGGGAGGCTGAGGCAGAGAATTGCTTGAACCCGGGAGGCGGAGGTTGCAGTGAGCCGAGATTGCAACCACTGCACTCCAGCCTGGGCAATAGAGCAAGACTTGTCTCAAAAGAAAAAAAAAAAAAAATTTCTAGTAACCACATAAAAATGAAAAAGAAGCAGATAGAATTAATTTTAGAAACACATTTTATTTAACCCAAGATATTTGAAATATTATTTCAATACTAATCAGTATAAAAATTTTTAATGGGCTATTTTACATTCTTTTTTTTTCAAATTAAGTTTTCAAAATCATTTGTGTGTTTCACACTTATAGTACATCTTAATGCAAACTAGCCGGGTGTGGTGGGTCATACCTGTAATTCCAGCACTTTGGGAGGCTGAGGCAGGAGGATTGCTTGAGGCCAGGAGTTCAAGACCAGCCTGGGCAACATAGCAAGACCCTGTTTCAATTAAAATATTTGTTTTAAGAAATGCAAATTAGCTATATTTCTAGTACTCAAGAATCACATATGGCTACTGTATTAGACCACACATGTCTGAAGGCAAGACACATAGTATTTAAGCCTAGATTCATTATTCAAAGATATGAAATTTTAAAATGCATAGCATTACTTTTTAAAAATAGCAGAATGGCTGTTAAATATCTATTCCTCCAACCCTCACTTTCTTTATTTCAAACACAACTTTAAAAAATAGATCAGTTTCTAAAATTACATGCTAGCTTAACTTGCTTTTCATCAGGGGAAGTGAAAATTCTAAATGAGAAGTACATTTAGGTTGCTAAAATCAGTATGCTTGCTTTCTTTCTTTTTTTTCCCCCCCCCAAAAAATGAAGAAATAAGAACTCTGAGGCTATTTAGATATTTGCAGAACCTGGATAAAATTTTACTTAAGAAGTAGTGTGGGCAGGGTGCAGTGTCTCACGACCATAATCCCAGTACTTTGGGAGGCTTGGCCTACATGGTGAAACCCCATCTCTACTAAAAATACAAAAACAAAAACAAAAATAAATAGTATGCACGTGAGAGGACTAAGGGGATAATTGATTTAAGAACTGCAGAACTGCTTTTACACAAACATAACTGACTGATTAGATATGCTATCCTTCCCAGCTCCTTGTCCGCAAGACTGGATCTGGCATGAAGAAAACTGTTACCTATTTTCCTCGGGCTCATTTAACTGGGAAAAGAGCCAAGAGAAGTGCTTGTCTTTGGATGCCAAGTTGCTGAAAATTAATAACACAGCTGATCTGGTGAGTGTTTATGGATATTTGTTGGGCTGGAGTATTCGTTGATAGGGAAATTAATCTGGTTTAAACTGTCATTGGAGGAATTCTTGTTTGGGAGCCAAAATGTCTGTTGTTTTAGGTTAATCTGATCACCAATTTTGTGTATGACCTTGGACGGACAGGTTCTGTAGTATCTCTAGGCTTCAGTAAGTGTTTCCACAAAACAATCAAGGGGATGTCAAAGATCCCTTTTGGTTCTTTAGTTTTGTGGACCTAACACTAACTGACTTCAGATTCTAAAACCACCATGTGGATTCCACAAACTCAGAAACATTACTCCCCACAGGACTTCATCCAGCAAGCAATTTCCTATTCCAGTTTTCCATTCTGGATGGGGCTGTCTCGGAGGAACCCCAGCTACCCATGGCTCTGGGAGGATGGTTCTCCTTTGATGCCCCACTTGTAAGTTTCCCATTCTTTTTGATGCCTCTCTTTGTCAGTTTCCTATTCTTTGCTGAACCTGCTAGTGAAGTCACTGCCTGCATTCCACCCATGTCCTCTTCTTGCCAGAGAGGAGCTTGGGGGAATTTCTCAAAGTCTCCTTCCTTACCTCTTTCACAAAAAGATTTACTCGTTAACCATTCAGACCTTTTCTTGAGTTTTCCTTCCCACATTTATGACTGATTGGAGGCTTTAAGACAAAAAGTTTCAAAAGCTAAGTTTCTGAAACAATGTGGCAGTAAACCTAAGTTTTTTTGTTTGTTTTGTTTTTTCCTGCCTGCAGATTTAGAGTCCGAGGTGCTGTTTCCCAGACATACCCTTCAGGTACCTGTGCATATATACAACGAGGAGCTGTTTACGCGGAAAACTGCATTTTAGCTGCCTTCAGTATATGTCAGAAGAAGGCAAACCTCAGAGCACAGTGAATTTGAAGGCTCTGGAAGAAAAGAAAAAAGTCTTTGAGTTTTATTCTGGAATTTAAGCTATTCTTTGTCACTTGGGTGCCAAACATGAGAGCCCAGAAAACTGTCATTTAGCTGGCTGCAGAACTCCTTTGCAGAAACTGGGGTTCCAGGTGCCTGGCACCTTTATGTCAACATTTTTGATTCTAGCTATCTGTATTATTTCACCTAGCTTGTCCCAAGCTTCCCTGCCAGCCTGAAGTCCATTTTCCCCTTTTTATTTTACAATTTGACTCCTCTTCAAGCTTGAAAACTCTCTGAACTCAGTCTTCTTTACCTCATTATCACCTTCCCCTCGCACTCCTAAAATTGCATAAAAGACAGAACATGGAGAACTTGCTCAAGTGCAGGCAGAGAGCAAAAAGGGGAAATATGTCTGGGAAAAAGTGCACATGAAGAAACAAAGAAGGACAGAGGCCATCCCGAAATCAAGAAACTCATGTTCTTAACTTTAAAAGATATCAATCCTTGGTTTTTAAACTGTGGTCCATCTCCAGACTCTACCACTTACAGATACACACACACACACACACACACACACACATACACACGCACACATTTTGGGACAAGTGGGGAGCCAAGAAAGTAATTAAAAAGTGAGTGGTCTTTTCTGTAAGCTAATCCACAACTTGTTACCACTTCCTGAATCAGTTATTATTTCTTCAGTTTTTTTCTACCAGAGAACAGATTAACAGCTTTAACCCTTCACAGCAGTTCTTGTTAGAATCACGGGATGTGTGGCCCAGAGGTAAGAATAGAATTTCTTTCCCTAAAGAACATACCTTTTGTAGATGACCTCTTCTCAACTCTGTTTTGCTATGCTATAATTCCAAAACATACAAGATGAAAAAAATGAAGACACTCAATCTAGAACAAATTGAGCCAGGGATGCAAATATTGCTGAATAGAAACAGATGGAATTAGAAATATATCTTCTATTTTTAGGCTTCTATTTCCTTTCCACCCACTCTTCACAAGCTATTCTACTTTAAAGGAAGCCTTTTTATTTTGCTGCACATAATCTAGCAGGAATCTTTTTTTTTTTAGGAGCTGTATCATCCTTATGTAGGCAAGAGATGTTTGCTTTTGTTAAAAGCTTTATTGAGATAAAATTAACATAAAATAAACTGAACATATTTAAAGTGTACTATTTGATAAGTTTTCACACCTTGTGGAGAACATGCATACTACAATTAAGAGAGTGAACATATCCATCATCCTTCAAAGTGTCACAATGACTCTCCTGATGACTCCTCCCCAGAAAACCACCAATCAGCTTTCATTTTGTATTTTGTAGAGTTTTATGTGAATGGAATCATATAGTATGCCCTTTTTTTGTCTGGCTTCTTTCATTTGCATAATTATTTTGAGATTCATATGTCTCCATCTTGATGCTCGTATGAATTCATTCTTTTAAATGTTGAATATTCCCTTGTATGGATATACCACAATTCGTTTACCCATTTACTTGTTGATGACATTTGGGTTGTTTTAGTTTTGGGATATTACAAATAAAGCTGCTGTGAACATTGTGTACAGGTCTGTATGAACACAGGATTTCTTTTCTCTTGGGTAAATACTTAGGAGTATAATGTCTGGATCACACAGTAGGTGTATGATTAACTATTTAGGAAACTGACAAACTCTTTTCCAAAGTTGTACCATTTTACATTCCTACCAGCAGTGTATGAATGCTCCAGTTCTACCTCATCCATGCCAGAATTTGATATGGTTCATCTTATAGTTTTAAAGATTCTAGTAGATATCGAATGGTATATCCTCATAGTTTTAATTTGTGTATCCTACAAATTTCTGTTTGTTGGTTTGTTTTTGAGACAGAGTTTCGCTCTTGTTGCTCAGGCTGGAGTTCAGTGGCACAATCTCAGCTCACTGCAACCTCCGCCTCCTGGGTTCACGTGATTCTCCTGCCTCAGCCTCCCAAGTAGCTGGGATTACAGGCGCCCGCTACCACTCCCAGCTAATTTTTGTATTTTTAGCAGAGACGGGGTTTCACCATGTTGGCCAGACTGTTCTCAAACTCCTGACCTCAGGTGATCCACCCACTTCAGCCTCTGAAAGTGCTGGGATTACAGGCGTGAGCCACCGCCCCAGGCAAATTTTTATAAGCTTATTTACCATCTGTATTAGGTAACTTTGATAAAGTAACTGTACGAATCTTTTGAGAATTTTTACTTGGTTTATTTTTCTTACTGTTGAGTTTGAGAACTTTATATATTTGGGATAAAAACCTTTTACCAGATATGCATCTTGAAATGTTTTTCTTTTCTTTTCTTTTTTTTTTTTGAGACAGAGTCTCACTCTGTTGCCCAGGCTGGAGTAGTGCAATCCCGGCTCACTGCAACTTCCGCCTCCCAGGTTCAAGTGATTCTCCTGCCTCAGCCTCCCAAGTAGCTGGGATTACAGGTGCCCACCACCATGCCTGGCTAATTTTTTGTATTTTTAGTAGAGATGGGGTTTCACCATGTTGGCCAGGCTGGTTTTGAACTCCTGACCTCAAGTGATCTGCCCGCCTTGGCCTCCCAAAGTGCTAGGATTACAGGTGTGAGCCACCGCCCAGCCTGTCTTTTCATTCTTTGAACAATGTATTCATAAAGCAGAAGTTTTTTATTTTAATGAAGTCCATTTTTATATTTCTGCTGTGGTTTATAAGAACTCATTGACTAACTCAAGGTCACACAAATTTTCTCCTATTTTTTTTTTTTCTAGACATTTTATAGCTTCAGGTTTTACGTTGAGGTCTATGATTTATTTGGGGTTAATTGTGAGTTACATTTGTCGAAAAGACTATTTTTCTTTACTGAATTGCTTTTGCACCTTTATCACCAATCAGTTGTCTGTATATGCATAGGATTATTTCTAAACTCTCTATTTTATTCAATTGATTGTTGTATTTTTGTAATTGTGTATTTTTACACCACCACCACATTATTTTGAACACTGTAGTTTTATAATAAATCTTAAAATCATGCAGTGACAGTCCTTCAAATTTATTTTTCTTTTTCAAAGTTACTTTGGCTGAGCTATGTCACTATATTTTCCATATTGATTTTTGAATTGGCTCATTAATTTCTACAAAAACTCTTTTGGAATTCTGATTGTGATTACATTGAATCTACAAATCGATTTGGGCAGAATTGAAATCTTAAAAATATTGATTTTTCTGACTCTTGAATAAAGTATGTCTCTCCATTTATTTAGGTATTTTAAAATTTCTCTGAGCAATGTTTTGCAGTTTTCTCTTACAGATATTTTTACATATTTTGTTAGCTTACCATATATATTTCATAGTTTCGATGCTACTGTACATGGGAATTATCATTGATAATTTTAATTTCCAAGTGTTTATTGCTAGTATGGAGAAATATAATAGACTTTTAAATATTCACCTTATATTCTGAAACCTTGATAAACTTATTTCTTTCTTCTAGTAACTTTTTTTGTAGATGTCATCAGATTTTCTACATAAATAATCATTCTGTGTGCCAGCAGAAGCACTTTTATTTTTTCCTTTCCAATGCTTTTCTTTTCCTTACCTGAACCTCCCGTTCAATGCGAAATAAAAGTAGTGAGAACAATATCCTTATTTTGAAATTGATCTTGAGAAGAGATCATTCAGTGTTGCACCACTAAGTATGGTGTAAACTGTAGATGTTTCATAGATGTCCTTAATCAGTTTTAGGAAGTTCCCTTTTGTTCCTTTCATTCTTAGAGGATTGATCAGGAATAGGTGTTAACTTTGTCTAATATTTTTCTACATCTATTGAGATGATTATATATACATTTTTATTTTAAAAATGTCTAGTCTTTTCTTTGTATTTTTTTAGGTTAAAAATTTCTAGTCTTTTAACATGAATTACACTCATTAATTATATAAGGTTAAAACAATTTAGGATTGCATTATATTAATGGATTAGATCTGTTATATGTATTATATTATGGGTTATTTCTGTTAAAATTTGGCTTAGAATGTTTGCAACTATATTTATGGGTTTTTTGTTTCTGTTCGTTTTGTTCTGGTTTTTTGGAGGTAGAGTCTTACTCTGTTGCCCAGGCTGGACTGCAGTGGCACGACCACGGGTCACTGAAGCTTTGACCTCCCAGGCTGAAGTGATCCTCCTGCCTCAGCCTCCAAAGTAGCTGGGACAACAGTGACCACAGGCATGCACCATCATCCCCAGCTAATTATTTTAATTTGAGAGAGAGAGACAGGCTCTTCCTATGTTGCCGTGGATGGCCTTGAAATCCCAGGTTCAAGTGATCCTCCTGCCTCGGCCTCTCAAAGTGTTGGGATTACAGGTGTGACCCACCATGCCTGGCCAGTATTTTTTTTTTTTTTTTTTTTTGAGGTGGAGTTTTGCTCTGTCGCCCAGGCTGGAGTGCAGTAGCACAATCTTGGCTCCCTGCAACCTCTGCCTCCCGGGTTCAAGCGATTCTCCTGCCTCAGCCTCCCGAGTAGCTGGGATTACAGGCGCCCACCACCACACTCAGCAAATTTTTGCATTTTTAGTAGAGATAAGGTTTCACCATGTTGGCCAGGCTGGTCTCGAACTCCTGATCTCAGGTGATCTGCCCACCTAGGCCCCCAAAGTGCTGGGATTACAGGTGTGAGCCACCGTGCCCGGCCATGGCCAGTATTTTTAAACATAGTTTTATTTTCTTTTTATGACTTTGCCTTATTTGAATATCAGATAAATATTTCTCAATGTCAATTTTTCTGGAAGATTTGGTTTAGAATTAGTATTATTTCTTCATTAAATGTTTGATACAATTTACCCTTGAAGTCATCTGGGCATAGGGTTTTCTTTGTAGTAAGGCTTTTAACTACAGATTCAGTTTCTTTTTTTTTCTTTTTTTTGAGACGGAGACTTGCTTTGTCGCTCAGGCTGCAGTGCAGTGGCACCATCTCGGCTCACTGCCACCTCCGCCTCCCGGGTTCAAGCGATTTTCCTGACTTAGCCCCCCGAGTAGCTGGGATTACAGGCGCGAGCCACCATGTCCGTCTAATTTTTGTATTTTAGTAGGGACGGGGTTTCACCATGCTGGCCAGGCTGGTCTCGAACTCCTGACCTTGTGATCCGCCCGCCTCAGCCTCCCAAAGTGCTGGGATTACAGACGTGAGCCACTATGCCCGGCCAGATTCAGTTTTTTTAGATGTTGAGCTGTTCAAAGGATTTCTTCTTCAATGAGCTTTGGTGGTTACTTTCTTTCAAGGAATTTATGAGCTTCATCTAAGTTGTTTAATTTATTGGCATACCATTTTTAAAAATTATTTGAATATCTGTAGAATCTTTAGTATTGCCACTTCCTTCCTGATAGTGTTAATTGTATCTTTTTTTTTTTTTTTTAAACTAATCGGCTTAGCTAGAGATTTATCAATTTCATTTTTCCTCTCAAAAAAGCTATTTGGTCAACAGAGACAAGATGGCCAAATAGACGCAGACAGGAAGCACCACTCCCGCTGACAGAAAGGGAGACTGGGAACCCTGTTCAGGTTCTGGAACACCAGGGCCAGTTCCTGGCCCTGAACAACCCTTGGCAAGGCAGCCCACTCTTGCTGTGGACCTCTAGGATTCCAGCCACAAGAGATCCCACACTCCCCATAAACATTCGAACTGGCATGGAGATACGCCCTACAAGCAGGCAGAGGCAGAACTCCGGCCTGCATAGAGCCCGCTTTTGTTGTTGTTGTTTGTTTGTTTGTTTTGCGTTGGGGGCAATTCCAGTGGAACATGGCCATACGCACCCATCCCCCAAGGTTCCCCGTCTTCTTCCGAATAACTCTAACCCCACTGACTGCTGTGCATGGAGAAAAGCAGGGTCGACTTTCCATTCGGACTGGGGCACTTCCGTTCCGCACGACCTCCTGCCCTCCAGCCCCTCTCAAGTCCTCTGCCTGGCCGCTCTAGGAGCGTGTCAACGGTGCAGACTCCACTGCCCATCCTGGGTGCTTTGCAGGCCAACATGCCTGACTGAGTTCTTTCCCAACCGCTTGGGAGCACTTCCAACGCCCCTTCGCAGCCCTGCCGGAACCTAGGGTGCAGGATGGCGGATGTGCTGGCTGGGGCCAAAGCCCTGGGCTGCCGCGTGCAGCGCCGCAGGGCGGAGCCCAAATTCATGGCCTGCGCTCCAGCGGGCAAGGAGTCCCGAGTCTCAGAAAACCGAGGGAGTGGTATGCCCAGATTAGGGGCAGGCGCGGAAGGTCTGCCAGCTACGGGTGTCTGCCTGAGGGAGTTGCCCAGCCTGAACAACCTAGCAAAGGAAATGCGGGCATGACGGTGGTGACTGGAGAGGACTCTCCGAAGGCTTGAGAGCTGAGCTGGTGGGGTCAGCTCCCGGCGCTGGGCCACACCACAGGACATTGCCGCGAACTCGCTGAAACGTAAAAAAGACCCGCAGCGCTGGCCGTTACTCTTATGCGCCATCTGCTGGATGATAGCCCAAATTACACCAAAAATATTCTGCCAATATATTAAATATTGGTCTGTGAAACTCAGGGCAAGAATCCAGCCACAAAGATCTTGTACAGAGCCTTGGCCCTCTGACAGCACTCATAAATGAAGCAAATGACTATATTCAACTTACACCACAGTTAAAGGAATACCAGCCCTCTCAGAAGAGAATGAATTTTGCCAATTAAAAAGTAAGAGTGTCCCCTTACCTCCAAATGAGCACACTAGCTCCCCAGCAATAGCCCTTAACCAGAATGAAATGACAGACACAGAAATTAGAACCTAGATGGAAAGAAAGCTCACTGAGACTCAGGAGGCTGTTGAAACCCAATCCAAGGAATCCAGTAAAATGATCCAAGAGCTGAAAGATAAAAAAAACTTTTTTTTTTTTTTTTGAGATGGAGTCTTGCTCTGTCACCCAGGCTGGAGTACAGTGGCACGATCTCAGCTCACTGCGACCTACACCTTCCAGGTTAAAGCGATTCTCCTGCTTCAGCCTCCCAAGTAGCTAGGATTACAGGCGAACACAACCAGGCCTGGCTAATTGTTTGTATTTTTTGGTAGAGACAGGGTTTGGCCATGTTGGCCAGGCTGGTCTTGAACTCCTAACCTCAAGCGATCCACCTGCCTTGGCCTTCCAAAGTGCTGGGATTACAGGGGTGAACCACCACACCCAGCCTGAAAAAAATCATTTTAAGAAAGAACCATACTGAACTTCTGGAATTGACAAATTTACTACAAGAATTTCATAATACATTTGGAAGCATTAATAGCAGAATAGACCAAGCTGTGAAGAAATTCAAAGACTGGTTCTTTGAATCAACTCAGTCAGACAAAAATAAAGAAGAAATAATTTTTAAAAAATGGACAAAAGCCCAGAGAAATATGGAATTATATAAAGAGACCAAACCTATAACTCATTGGTATTCCTGAGAGAGGAGAGAGAGTAAGCTATTTGGAAAATATATTTGAGGATACAATCCATGACAATCTCTCCACTCTCACTAGAAATATTAACACACAAATTTCAGAAATATAGGGTCTGGTGTGGTGTCTCACGCCTGAATCCCAGCATTTGGGAGGCCAAGGCGGGTAGGTCAGTTGAGGTCAGGAGCTCAAGACCAGCCTGGCCAACGTGGCAAACCCGTCTGTACTAAAAATACAAAAATCAGCTGGGTGTGGTGGTGCATGCCTGTAATCCCAGGTACTTGGGAGGCTGAGGCAGGAGAATTGCTTGAACCTGGGAGGCAGAGGTTGCAGTGAGCCAAGATCGCGCCATTGCCCTCCAGCCTGGGCAACAAGAGTGAAACTTCATCTCAAAAAAAAAAAAAAAGAAGTACAGATAACCCCCATAAGATACTAGACACAACAAGCATTCCCAAGGCACATAGTTATCAGATTCATCAAGGTCAATGCAAAAGAAAAAATGTAAAGGCATCTAGAGAGAAGGGTCAGGTCGCTTACAAAATGAGGACCATCAGGCTAGTAGCAGACCTCTAAGCAAAAACCTTACATGTCAGAAGAGATTGGGCCTATTTTCAGTGTTCTTAAAGAAAAGGAATTCCAACCAAAAAATTTATGTCCTGATAAACTAAGCTTGACTGGTGAAGGGGAAATAAATTTCTCAGACAAGCAAATGCTTAAGGGAATTTGTTACCACTAGACTAGCCTTACAAGATGTCTTTATAGGAGTGCTATAAAGATGGAAATGAAAGAATGATACCTGCTATCACAAAAATACATTTAACCACATAGCCCACCAACAATATAAAGCAACTATGCAATAGAAACTACAAAGTCACCAGCTAAGAACATGATGACAGGATCAATGTCACATATCAATACTAACTCTAGGCCAGGCACAGTGGCTCATGCCTGCAATCGCAGCACTTTGGGAGGTCAAGGTGGGCGGATCACTTCAGGTCAGGAGTTCACAACCAGCCTGGCTGACATGGTGAAACCCCATCTCTACTAAAAAATATGAAAATTAGCTGAGCATGGTGGCGTCTGCCTGCAGTCCCAGCTTCTCAGGAGGCTGAGGCAGGAGAATCACTTGAACCCAGGAGGCAGAGGTTGCAGTGAGCCAAGATTGTGCCACTGCACTCCAGCCTGGGTGACAGAACGAGATTCTGTCTCAAAAAAAAAAAAAATTATTCTGGTGTGGTGGTGCATGCCTATAATCCCAGCTACTCGGGAGGCTGAGGCATTAGAATCTCTTGAACCCAGGAGGTGGAGGTCACAGTGAGTTGAGATCGTGCCACTGCACTCCAGCCTGGGTGACACAGTGAGACTCTGTCTCAAAAAAATGAAATAAAATAAAAAATAAAAATATAATCAAAGAGGAACTGAATGAAATTGAGTTGCAAAACACCATATGAAAGATCAATGAAACCAAGAGCTGGTTCTTTAAAAGAATAATCATGATTTATAGGTCATAAGGTAGATTAATAAAAGAAATAAGCACAATCAGAAATTACAAAGATGACATTACAACAAATTCCTCAGAAATACAAAGGATCCTAAGAGACCATTATGAAAACCTCTATGCAAATTAAAAATCTAGAGGAAATGGATACATTCCTGGAAACATACAACTTCCCAGGATTGAACCAGGAAGAAAGCAAAAACCTGAACAGACCAATAACAAATTCCAAAATTGAAACAATAATAAGAAATCTACCAACCAACAAAAGTCCTGAACCAGATGTCTTCAGAGCTGAATTATAGTAGATGGACAAAGAAGAAGTAGTACAAATTCTACTGAAATTATTACAAAAAATTGAGGAGAGGGCTCCTCCCTAACTCATTCTATGAAGCCAGTATCATTCGGAAACAACAAAAAAAGAAAACTTGAGGCCAACAGCCTCAATAAACATAGATGCAAAAATCCTCATCAAAACACCAGCAAACCAAATCCAGTAGCAAATCAAAAAGTTAATTCATCACAATCAGTTGGGTGCAGTGGCTCATGCTTGTAATTCCAGCACTTTGAGAGTCTGAAACAGGAGTATTGCTTGAACTCAGGAGCTCGAGACCAGCCTGGGCAACACAGCGAGGCCTGTCTCTAAAAAGAATAAAAATTAATAATACAAAAAAAGTTAATTAACCACAATGAAGTAGGCTATATCTATGATTCAAGATTGGTTTGACATAAGCAAATCAATATATGTGACTCACCACATAAACAGAATTTAAAATAAAAATTATATGATCCCATTTCAACAGACATGGAAAAAGCTTTCAATAAAATCCAACCTCTTCTTATGGTTTAAAAAAAAAAAAACTCAACAAACTAGGCATTAAAGAAAGATAACCTCAAAATAATAAGAGTCATCTATGGCAAACCCACAGACAACATTATATTGAATGGGCAAAAGCTGGAAAAATTTCCCTTGAGAACTGGAACAAGATAAAGATGTCCACTTTCACCACTCCTATTCAACATAGTATCAAAAATCCTAGCCAGAGCAATCAGGCAAGAGAAAGACATAAAAGGTATCCAAATAGGAAAAGAAGTCAGACTATCTCCCTTCACTGACAACATGATTCTATACCTAGAAAACTCTAAAGACTTTGCCAACATGCTCCTAAAACTGATAAATGATGTTAACAAAATTTCAGGATACAAAAACAATGTACACAACTTAGTAGCATTTCTAAACACCAGTAACATTCTAGCTGACAGTCAAATTAAGAACATAATCCCACTTATAATAACCACAAATAAAATGATTATTGGGAGTACCACTAAACAAGGAGGTGAAAGGTCTCTGCAAGGAGAACTACAAAACACTGCTGAAAGAAATCAGAGCCAATACAAATAAATGGAAAAACATGTCATGCCCATGGATTGGAAGGATCAATATTGTTAAAATGGCACACTGCCCAAAGCAATGTACAGATTCAATGCTATTACCATCAAATTACAAGTATCATTTTTCACAGAATTAGAAAAAACAATCCTGAGATTCATACAGAACCAAAAAAGAGCCTGAATAGTCAAAACAATCCAAAGCAAAAAGAACAAAACTGGAGGCATCATGTTACCCAACTTTAAACTATACTATAAGGCTACAATAACCCAAAGAGCATGATCGTAGTACAAAAACAGACACATAGACTGAATAGAGAACCCAGAAATAAAGTTGCACACCTACAATTATCTGGTCTTTGACAAAGTTGACAAAAATGACCAATAGGAAAGGACTCCCTGTTCAGTAAAAGGTGCTGGAATATACTGGCTAGCCATATGCAGAAGATTGAAACTGGTGAAACCCTACTTTTCATCATACATAAAAATTGATTCAAGATAGATTAAAGACTTAAGACCTCAAACTATAAAATTCTAGAAATAAATCGAGGAAATACCCTACTCAGCATCAGCTAAGGCAGATAATTTATGGCTAAATCTTTAAAAACAATTGCAACAAAAACAATAATCAATAATAGGACCTAATTAAACTAAAGAGGTTTGCATAGCAAAAGAAACTATCAACAGAGAAATTAGACAATCTACAGAATATGAGAAAATGTTAGTAAAGTATGCATCTGACAAAGGTGTAATAATCCAGAATCTATAAGAAATTTAGGCCAGGCGTGGTGGCTCACACCTGTAATCCCAGCAATTTGGGAGGCCAAGGTGGGTGGATCACCTGAGGTCAGAAGTTCGAGAGCAACCTGGCCAACATGGTGAAACCCAATCTCTACTAAAAATACAAAAATTAGCCAGGTGTGGCGGCACGCGCCTGTCGTCCCAGCTACTCTGGAGGCTGAGGCAGGAGAATCACTTGAACCTGGGGGGTAGAGACTGCAGTGAGCCGAGATTGCACCATTGCACTCCAGCCTGGGCAACAAAAGCGAAACTCTGTCTCAAAAAAAAGCAGCAGCAGCAGCTTAAACAAATCAGCAAGCAATAAACAACCCCATTAAAAAGAGGCAAAGGACATGAACAGACACTTCACAAAAGAAGACATACAAGTGGCCTACAAACATATGAAAAAATGATCATCATCACTAATCATTAGAGAAATGCAAATTAAAACCACAATGAGACATCATCTCTCACCAGTCAGAATGGCTATTATTAAATAGTCATAAAACAACAGATGGTGGCAAGGCTGCAGAGAGACGAGAATGCTTATACCCTGTTGGTGGGAATGTAAATTAGTTCAGCCACTATAAAAAGCAGTTTGGAGATTTCTGAAAGAACTTAAAACAGAACTGTGATTCAATCTGGCAATCTCATTTCTGGATATATATCAGAAGGAAAATAAATCACTCTACCAAAAAGCACATGCACTCATATGCTCATGACAGCACTATTCACAATAGCAAAGACATGGAATCAACCTAGGTGTCCATTGACAGTGGATTGTATAAGGAAAATGTGGTACATATACACCATGGAATACTACACAGCCATAAAAAAGAATGAAATCATGTTGTTTGCAACAACATGGAGGCAGCTGGTGGCCATTATCCTAAGTGAATTAACATAGGAACAGTGAACCAAATACTGCATGTACTCACATATAAGTGGGAGCTAAGCATTGAGTACGCATGGATGTAATAATGAGAACAATAGATACTGGGGACTACTAGAAGGGGGAGGGAGGGAGGAAGGGAAATGTCAGCTGAAAAACTACCTATTGGGTACTATGCTGTCTTCCTAGGTGACAGAATCATCTGTACTCCAAACCTCAGCATCATGAAATTTACCCATGTAACAAACCTGCACATGTACCCACTGAATCTAGAATAACAGTTGAAATTGCTTTTCAAAAAGGCTCTTTGTTTCATTGACTTTGTCTATATATTTTTGTTTCCTATTTCATTAATTTCTACTTTGATTGCTATTGTTTCTTTTTTCTACTTAGTTGGGTTTTAATTTCTTCTTTTTCTTGTTTCTTAATATGGAAGCTGAGTTCATTGATTTGAGGCATTTCTTCTTTTTTATATAGTCATGCAGTGCTTTAAACTTTCCTTTAAATATTGCTTTGGTGGTATACAACAAATTCTGATATGGTGATTTTTCACATTTATTCAGTTCAAAACACTTTCTAATTTCCCTTCAAATTTCCTCTTTGATTCATTGATTATTTAGAATGTGTTAATTTCCAAATACTTGGGAATTTTCCAGAAATCATTATACCATTGGTTTCCATGTGAGAAGAAACATTTTTAATGACCTAAATCATTAAATTTATTGAGACATTTTATGGCCAAAAATATGATCTATCTTGGCAAATTTTCCGTGTACACTGAAGAAGAATATGTAATCTGTTGTCGTTGGATGGAATGTTGTTAAAATGTACATCAAATAAATGTGGGCAATAATTTGATTCAAGTCTTTATTTATTTATTTATTTATTTTGAGAAGGCATCTCAGTCTCTGTCGGCCATGCTGGAGTGCAGCGGCGCAGGCGCAACCTCTGCCTCCAGAGTTCAAGCGATTCTCCTGTCTCAGCCTCCTGCGAAGCTGGTATTACAGGCATGTGCCACCATGCCCAGCTATATATACATACATATATATCTATTTTGTTTTTTGAGACAGAGTTTCACTTTTGTCCCCCAGGTTGGAGTGCAATGGCGCGATCTTGGCTCACTGCAACCTCCACCTCCCGGGTTCAAGTGATTCTCCTGCCTTAGCCTCCCAAGTAGCTGGGATTACAGGCATGCACCACCACAGCCCTCTAATTTTTGTATTCTTAGTTTCATCAAGTTGGCCAGGCTGGTCTTGAACTCCAGACCTCAGGAGATCCACCCGACTCGCCTCCCAAAGTGCTGGGATTACAGGCGTGAGCCACCATCCCCGGTCTGGTTCAAGTCTGTTATATCCTTGCTGATATTTTTTGTCTATTATCATATCAATTATTGAAAAAGGAGTATCTAACCTTTGATGATAATTATGATTTTGTCTATTTCTCCTGTAGTTCTATCAGTTTTTGCTTTGTATATTTTAAAGCTCTGATAATCAAGGCATAAATATTATGGATTTCATTCTCTCTTGATGAATTGACCTCTAATCAAGTAAACTTTTTTATTCCTGTTAGTAATGTTTGTTCTAAAATCTATTAGTCTGAAATTAGTACAGCCACTCCTGCTTTTCTTTGATTAATATTGGCATGATATATCTTTTTTTATCCTTTTACTTTTAACCTATTTTTTTGTCTTTAAACAGAGTATATTTCTTTTAGCTGACATACATTTGGGCTTGCTATTTTACATCATTTAACAATTTCTTTTGGGTGTTTAAAACATTTACATTTAATGCAATTTTGATATAATTATAGTTAAGTCTGTCATCTTGATATTTGTTTTCAATTTGTCTCAACTCTCCTTTGATCTTTTTCCTGTTTTTTTATCCTGCATTCTTTTGGATTAATTGAATTTTGTTTACTATCCTATTTATCCTGTTGGCTTATTAGCTATTACTCTGTTTTATTTTTTGTTGCATCATGATTTATAAAATATCGAACTTACTGCACTCTACATTAAAGTGGTATCATACAACTTTATGTTTAGAATAAGACTCTCACAATGGTATACTTCTATTTCTCTTCTTCCGGTCTTCATGCTAATGTTGTTATATAATTTATTTTTATGTATGTTATAAACAAAATTATTTTTATTATTTTTGTTTAAGTAGTAAATTGTTTAAAGACACTTAAATAATAAGAACAAAATCATATGTATTTACCTATGTAGTTACTATTTCCAAAGATACTCATTTCTTTTTCGAGTCCTGCTTTACCATCATTTGACATTGTCATTTTTCCTGAATAATTTTTTTTTTTTTTTTGAGACGGAGTCTTGCTCTGTCGCCCAGGCCGGAGTGCAGTGGCGCGATCTCCGCTCACTGCAAGCTCCGCCTCCCGGGTTCACCCCGTTCTCCTGCCTCAGCCTCCCGAGTAGCTCGGACTACAGGTGCCTGCCACCACGCCCAGCTAATTTTTTGTATTTTTAATAGAGACGGGGATTCACCGTGTTAGCCAGGATGGTCTTGATCTCCTGACCTCGTGATCCGCCAGCCTTGGCCTCCCAAAGTGTTGGGATTACAGGCGTGAGCCACCGCGCCCCGCCTCCTGAATAATTTTTTAAATGTTTTCTTTACTGAAAGTCTGTTTGTGATTAATTCTGATTTAAGATGTCTGAAACATTATTATTTCATCTGTACTTTTAAAAACGAAGCCGAGGCGGGCAGATCACGAGGTCAGGAGATTGAGACCATCCTGGCTAGCACGGTGAAACCCCGTCTCTACTAAAAATACAAAAAATTAGCCAGGTGTGGTGGCGGGCGCCTGTAGTCCCAGCTACTTAGGAGGCTGAGGCAGTAGAATGGCGTGAACCCAGGAGGCGAAGCTTGCAGTGAGCCAAGATTGAGCCACTGCACTCCAGCCTGGGCCACAGAGCAAGACTCTATTAAAGACACTATTAAAAACGAAAAAAGATTTTCTAAATATCCTACTCAAAGCCTCACTGAACATCTTTTCCAGCCTTGATGTTGGGAACGGGCACTGTTCCTTGCTGTGTGTGAGCACTGGGAAGTGTTTCTTCTAATCAGTTTGGATGTTTCTTTCCTTGGACCCTCTGGTAGCTCCTCACACTTGTGCTTTGATCTGAACTCTGCTGAGTCCTCAAGCAAGATCCTGTGTAGATCTCTGAGGTTCTTTCTTAATGCAGCCTACTCTTCTCTTGTACTCTCCTCTGAACTCTGTTTACCTTTTTCTTTTCTGGCTTTCAACTTTATATTTCTTTAATCCATGCAGTTTACCAGCCTCATCCTCAGTTCCCCTTCCCTGTGTGTGGCCTGGAAACATTCTAAACTTGGTAAGCTAGGGCGATTATAGAGCTCACCTTGCTTGTTTTCCATCTCTCAGGAATCACTGTCCTTGATTACTTGATAGCCAGTGTTTTAAAAACTATTGCTTTATATATGTGTATTCTTTTGTTTGTTTTAATTTGGAAGGTGAATTGAGTCCTTGTTACTCTATTGTGGCTATGAGAAAAAGTTCAAGATAACTGTTTTGTAATTAGGTATTTAAGTTTCTCTTTCTGTTAGAGCTACTGATATCATTGAACAAAGATAAGTTGAACTGACAGTATCCCTGGGGAAAAAAATTGTACTTCAATACTGAAAGATGGATTCTTGACTTTGTGTCTGGTAGTTTCTATTTCAAAGTTGATGACAGAGCTATCTTCTTTAGCCAAGCTGACAGTGCCTGTGAGTCATTGTCCATTTGCCCTTACTATTTCTGTCTTCAATCTTTATAGACACTGGTGCATTATTTTCTTAAACCTTAGATTCAGAGGCAATTGCCATGATCTGATCTATCCTGGGGATGACTCTTTCTATTAGTTCCTATACTGCTTTTTGATCCCAACTATATCATTTAAATCAGGGCTACAACTTCAGCTCTTGGCCTGAAGGCTGTTATGTGCATGCTGTGATCTAAGACTAATTTTTACATTTTAAAAGGGTTATTAAAAATATGTGCAGCAAAGACTGAAAGTGGACTGCAAAATCCAAAATAGTTACCCTCTCTCCCTTTTCAGAAGATATTTACTGACTTCTGATGTAAGTAATCTATTGTTCATGCATGCATTTCTTTAATGAGAAATAAATATGATAGCTTAGCACAAGGGCTCTGAAGTTGAACTGAGTTCAAATCCCAGTTAATTACTGAACATTTCTGTTGTCTAAGGCAAGTTATGTACCCTCTTAATGCCTTGAAGTTCTCAATTGAAAGAGGAATACCACTAATAGCTACCTCAGAGATATTTGAGGATTTAATGGAATGATGTTTATAAAGTCCTTCGCAATGTGCCTAGAATTTGGTAAGAGTTCAAGAAATGTTAGCTACTCATATATTTGTTTAATTTTTTTATCTTCTTAAGGCCCTATAAATATTTCTGGTTTTGATTGTCGATTCTTAAGTTCTTAGAGCATATGGGTCAAATAATCTAAAGGACCTGTTAATTAGGTTTAATTGCATTGGTAAACATTGCTTTGGATTCTTTGTTGTTGTTGTTGTTAAAATAGCATGCTGTGGAACCTATCCTGACTTGGCCCTTCTTTTACTAACCATAAAAAGTAACGTCCAGCATTTCTGCGGTTTTTTTTTTTTAATTGTGGAGATTTTTCTGAGGTTTATTGGGGCTCTGAAAGAAAACTTGAGTTGGTATGGGAATAGATGGTATATAAGTGAACGTAATTTCAAATATCTAATTACCTTAGAGTATTTCATACAGTAAACTTTAGGCTGTGCTGGCTTAGCAGAATGTGTATACTTTCCTGAATTTATTGTTTACGGTTTTTTGTTTGTTTGTTTGTTTATTTTTTTTTTGAGACAGAGTCTTAGCCATCCAGGCTAGAGTGCAGTGGCATGATCTTAGTTCAATGCAACCACCATCTCCTGGGTTCAAGCGATTCTCCCGTCTCAGCCTCCTGAGTAGCTGGGATTACAAACACCCGCTATCATGCATGGCTAATTTTTGTATTTTAGTAGAGACAGGGTTTCACCATGTTGACCAGGCTGGTCTTGAACTCCTGACCTCAGGTGATCCATCCGCCTCGGCCTTCCCAAGTGCTAGGATTACAGTCGTGAGTCACCGTGCCAGGCCTGTTCAAGTTTTTAAAATGTAACAAGTAAAATGAGCAAATTTAAGACATTCCATCTTTATATTAATACCTTCAAATGTACTTCCTTTGCTTCTGTGTTTATCTCCCAGATCCTCTTAATCTCCACTTTTCCATGATCCCCCTCATCCCATGATGGATAACACCTGTAAAAAGGTGCCATAAACCATAACACTGATGGAGTACTCGTTTCCTGGAAGTAAATTAAAAATATATGGACATATTTTTAATTGTTATTCTTTACATATACATATATTTTAATTGTTATTCATATATATATAAAAGAAGTGAGGAGTTCTAAGCATTGACAGAGTTGGGAAGCACAGAATTAAGTAGAAGTATCATCCATCTGACTTGTATGTGGACCATAAGGAAATCTGAGGGCTTTGATAATTATTAAACTGAACTTCAGTGACAACACAGTTAAATTTAACGGTCCATGTTATATTCCAGCAAACAGTCCCATGTCTCAGATCTTCCCTAGTTCTTTTACTCCTTTAACAGCACAGCTGATAGATAATTTGTGTCTCAACTCTCAGATAACATACAATCCAATAGCAATATTATAGATAATTCAAATTCAATAAAGCATCCTATAATACTGATAGCAGAAATCTCAGTATATTCATAAACATCAAATGATCTGCCTTTGCTAAGCTTACACAACATTTTCTTATTTATTTACAACAAATACCAAACTTTTTACAAATTAAAATAATTACTTATGCCTGTCTTATTACTTTGTTATATTTTGAAAATGCTATAGGATATCTACTATGTAATTTTTTTTTTTTTTTTTTTTTTGAGACAAGGTCTTGCTCTGTTGCCCAGACTGGAATGCAGTGGCACGATCTTGGTTCACTGAAACTTCCGCCACCTGGGTTCCAGTTATTCCTGTGCCTCAGCTTCCCGAGTAGATGGGACTACAGGCATGTACCACCATGTCAGCTAATTTCTGTATTTTTAGTAGAGATGGGGTTTCACCATGTTGGCCAGGCTGGTCTCGAACTCCTGGCCTCAAGCAGTCAACCCACGTGGGCCACCCAAAGTGCTGGGATTACAGGTGTTAGGCACTGTGCCTGACCAACTGTGTAATTTTTAAAAGGCTGAATATATACTTCAGTAAGTTAGATAAAAAATAACAACTTCAGATATTTTGATTCCCCTTTACTCTTATTTTGACAAAGATATATGGATTAGAAATGTTTTTTTCTCATTTTTTGGTTTATTCATTAATTCATTTATTTAACAACGCTCTAGTGAATACCTTCTTTCTTTAGTGCTAACAGGGTTGATAGTAATGAATATACGTAGAACCTGTTCTCGTGATGCCTACAGTGTGGTATGGAGGAAGAAAATAAACAAATGAAAAATAGCTAGATATATGATCTTATTCATCCATTTAATGTAGTTAATGCATCACTCTAGGCACTGGGAATTGGTACTGAGAAAGATATGTTCCCTTCTTTCTGGGAACTGACGGTGGCAGAAATTTAAAATTAAAAATAAATGTACATGGTAATTATTGAACTCTAACAGATGATCTTAATAGAAGCTAACTCTTAATGATGATAATTCCTTAGGAATGAAGAACCATAGATGCCTTTTAGCAGAATGAAAGTGCCATTTTTATTATGAGACAGGTCTAGCCTGCAGAAATTTTTCAGTTTTACTTGCAAATGAATAAAATAGATTACCTTCCTCCAACTTACCTTGAAATTCCTAAAACAAAGCAGCAGATGGCACCATCACCTCATTCACGCCTGCTGATTTTGCTACATCATTTTGGTTAACTCATGCTGGCTTAGCTTAGCTCAAACACCACAGGGGAATCTATTTTTATCAGTTTTTCTGTACTTATCTTATTTGCTATACAAGGATCCCAACAGAGATTTAAGACCCATTATCATTTTACTGGTGAAGAAGCAAGCATACACAATTAAACAATATATCTAAAGTCACACAGTCCATCAGTGACAGAGTCAGAAGCAGCAATGCCACATGCTGCATTTACTGGGTAGAACGTAGACTCTGAAATTCAAAGCTCTACAAGTAACTTGAAGTTTTTTCCTTCTTATGTAATTTAATTCACCTATATTGAGCTGTTTCTTTTTTTTTTTTTTAATTAATTATTTATTTATTTTGTTTTGAGGTGGGGTCTCGCTCTGTTGCCCAGGCTGGAGTGCAGTGGTACAGTCTCTGCCTCCCGTGTTCAAGCATTTCTCTCACCTCAGCCTCCTGAGTAGCTGGGATTACAGGGGCGTGCCACCATTCCTGGCTAATTTTTGTATTTTCAGTAGAGATGCGGGTTCACCATGTTGGCCAGGCTGGTCTCGAACTCCTGACCTCAGGTGATCCACCCACCTAGACCTCCCAAAGTGCTCGGATTATAGACGTGAGCCACCGCACCCACCTTTTTTTTTTTTTTTTTTTAGACAGAGTCTCACTCTGTTGCCCAGGCTGGAATGTAGTGTCAGGATCTCAGCTCACTGCAGCCTCCGCTGCCTCCCGGATTCAAAGGATTCATGCTTCAACCTCCCGAGCTGCTGGTATTACAGGCCTGTACCATCATGCCCTGCTAATTTTGTATTTTTAGTAGAGATGGGTTTTTGCCATGTTGGCCAGGCTGGTCTTGAACTCTTGGCTTCAAGTGATCTGCCCGACTCGGCCTTCCAAAGTGCTGGGATTACAGGTGTGAGCCACTGTGCCCGGCCTGTTATCTCTCTGTTAAAAAGTGAATGGAATTTGTCAGGTGAATAGCTTCCAAATATTTTCATAGCTCAATTGCTTTTCTTCTAAATGAAATTGTATATAAAATTTCCACCTATCAAAAAAGCAACATCAGAGATGCTCTGGTTGAATCAATATTGGGACAGTCCAGAGACCTTCCTGTTTGGCCTGTCCTGCATCACATTCTGCTGTATTTTTCTACTAAAGATGATGCTGAGTTATAGGACACAGGACTGAAACATGGATGTCCAATAAAGTAACAAAAGTGAATGCAATGGAACACAGAGCCGCTATGGGTAAAATAAAGAGGGATGACCCACAGGTAACCTAAAGCAAACAAATAAACATACACAGCTGAATTTTGCTTCCTATGCCATTTTTTTCTTGACTCCCACATTTGGAGATGCTTTTTTTTCTCTTCCAAGGTTTCTCCATTTGTACCCACAACAGGAACGGTCTATTTCGAGGGTATATTTTACCCCCATGCCATTGCTCAAGAGTCTCCTGAAACTATCTCCCGCAGTCAAAGTGAAAACGGCCAGTTTGGGACTCAGTGTCCTTGGTCAACTGCCTTGTTCTTGCTTCTTCCAGTTTATCTCACTGAACCCCAGGACTCCTTTTCCCAGCTACTCGGGAGGCTGAGGCAGGAGAATCGCTTGAACTCGGGAGGTGGAGTTTGTGGTGAGCCAAGATGGCGCCACTGCACTCCAGCCTGGGCAGAAAGTGAGACTCCATCCCCCCGAAAAAAGACGATTCAAAATTCAAGTAAATGATAAGTTTAAAAATACCAAAACTTGGTTTCAGGATTAATTCTAAAATTCATTTAATTGAATTTTTCTCTAATTGTACTCTTGAAAAAGAAGTAAGTGTAATATCATATTGAAATGGTCAGAAGAAAAGGAGGGAGGAGAAAAAATAACACTTTTTAAAAAAAGAGGTGGACATAGAAAACTTATAAATAGGCTGTTTATTTACTGTATATGAAATTCACTTATAAACTTATAAATAGCCTATTTATAAGTTTTCTATGTCCACCTTTTCAAGGAAAAGGAGTCCTGGGGTTCAGTGAGATAAACGGGAAGAAGCAGGAACAAGGCAGTTGACCAAGGACATTGAGTCCCAAACTGACCATTTTCATTTTTGACTGCCCAAGATAGTTTCAGGAGACCCTTGAGCAATGGCATGGGGGTAAAAATCTACCCTCGAAATAGACCTTCTCTATTGTGGGTACAAACGGGATTACAGGCACCTGCCACCACACCCAGCTAATTTTTGTATTTTTAGTAGAGACAGGGTTTCATCATGTTGGCCAGGCTGGTCTTGAACTCCTGACCTCAAGAGATCTGCCCACCTCGGCCTCCCAAACTGCTGAGATTACAGGCGTGAGCCACCACCCCCAGTCTGAATTGCCTTTTTTTCTTCCTATTTCCTTCTCAACATTATTTCTAGGTTCCTTACCTTATCACAAAACCTCCATGTGTATCTTCCACACTGTTCTTTCCATTTTCTTACTACTTAACATATCTGGTTGCACTTCTTTATTTTTTCCTCCTCTCATTACCATGACTACAATCCCTTCTCCTGAATCTTTTGAATTTTTTGGCTCTGTCAATTTAGATTTTCATTATAATCTGACTTCCTGAGAAAAAAGAAATGTCAAGTTATTTTGTCCTCTACTTAAAACTAATTGCCAGGATGCTCTGCAGCTTGAAGTCAAACTACCAGGGAAGTCTTTTAGGACAATGCCTCATACTCTTCTGTTTGATTTGTCTTGCTCTTTTTTCTTGTTTGTTTGAGACAGCCTGTAGCTCAGGCTGGAGTGTAGTACTAGGATCTCGGCTCACTGCAGCCTCAATCTTCTGAGCTCAAGCGATCCTCCTGCCTCAACCTCCTGAGTAGCTGGGACTACAGGCACATGCCACCATGCCCGACTAATTTTTTGTTGGGGTGATCGGACCCAACACCGGGTCATGGGGGTGACGAAGTCCAACAGAGTCAAAGGGATGAGAAAAGAGTTTGAGAGAGAAAGTGAGTCCAGGGGGCCAACACTAGTTATGGAGGCTGCGAAGGCTCTGAGCTCTGGAAGCCCAGACTGTTTATTGGTGATCAAAGAAACGGGTGGTGAGAACATGGGGGTCAAAAGGGAATGTTGCATTAAGCACATGAGTTACAGCTGTGATGGTTTAGCATTTATATGGCCAATTCTAAGACACAATCCATCTAGGAGCCTGGTAGGGCTAGAAGCAAGGAGCCAGCAAGTCTAGACACATTCGAGAGCCATGAGCCCTGGATTCTATCCAAGCCACGAAGGGTTTTATGCCCTGGGCTTAGATTATGGTGCATCAGGGTAGCCTTCCACCCTTAGCACAGAGCTTGGTGTTCCAAAGGCCACGAGGGGTTTCAGACTCTGGACCCCGGACATGTTCCAAGACTGTTTTACGTTATGTCAGTCATGCAAGCCCTGCCTCAGCTTCTCCCAACACTCATCTTTTCCCAACAATTTTTGTATTTTTTGTGGAGACAGGGTTTTGCCACGTTGCCCAGGCTGGTCATGCTCTTGAGCTCTAGCTATCCTCCCACTCTGGCTCTCCAAAGTGTTGGGATTAAGGTGTGAACCACCATGTCTGTTTTTTTTTTTTTGGCTTTTTCAATCAAAATGTCATTAAAGGCAGGGTGAGGTGGCTCACGCCTGTAATCCCAACACTTTGGGAGGTTGAGGCGGGTGGATTACCTGAGGTCAGCAGTTCGAGACCAGCCTGACCAACATGGAGAAACCCCGTCTCTACTAAACATACAAAAAGTTAGCTGGGTATGGTGGCACATGCCTGTAATCCCAGCTACTTGGGAGGCTGAGGCAGGAGAATCGCTTGAACCTGGGAGGCGGAGGTTGCAGTGAGCCGAGATCACGCCATTGCACTCCAGCCTGGGAAACAAGAGCGAAACTCCATCCCAAAAATAAATAAATAAATACAATAAAAAGTCATTAAAGATTAATTTATATGGAATAGTTTACAGTACCCATTCTCAATTTTGAACTTCAGGGACTATTAAAGGGAAGACCAAAGGCCTCTGGAGGGGGGTGCTGTGAAGAACAGATGCTCTGTGCCCTGGCAGTGAGTCCGGCTCCTTTAAGGAAGTACTGGAGACCTGCCAGGTGTCAGTTTATTTGATGGCAACTAAATGTTAAAAGCAAAGTCACAAAGAAGAAAGGAGGAGCATGGGCTTGGCAATTGGGAGCTGGGGATCCCTGGCAGGGAAGGTTGGAGAGCTATGAATGACTACACCATCTAAAATGAAGCATTTGTAAATTGTGAGTAAAGCTAAGTAAATTTGGTGCTTCAGTCAATCCAAGGGATACTGAAGTAATTTTTTTTACATGTCTTTCTTCCTCAAATACAATGAGAAATGAATTAGGATTGGGATTGAGCCTCAGGTTTCTTTGTGAATATAGTAAATGTTCAGTAGATATTTAATTGTTAATGGATGAATAGAGAAAACAAGGAAAGGAAGGAGGCAGAGAGTGAGGGAAGAGGAAGAGAGGAAAGAGGCCCAATTTAGCATTCAAATTGGAAGAGAAATTTGATTTTTTTTTAATTGGGAAGGTGCTTTGAAGTGTTGCTATCTTCTGAGGACTGAACATGTTTTTCTGCAGTGGTTCTTAAGTTTAATGCCTAGTTTGGTTTTAATAATCTTGTTTTCTTTATTTTTATTATTTTTTTGAGACATAGTCTTGCTCTGTCACCCAGGCTGGAGTGCAGTGGCTCCATCTTGGCTCACTGCAACCTCTGCCTCTGGGGCTCAAAGAAACCCTCTCACCTCAGCCTCCCAAGTACTTTGAACCACAGGCACGTACCACTATAGCTGGCTAATTTTTTGGTTTTTTTTTGGTAGAGATGGAGTTTTGCCATGTTGCCAGACTTGTCTCGAACTCCTGGACTCAAGCCATCCGCCTGTCTTGGCCTTCCAAAGTGTTGAGATTACAGGCATGAGCCACGGTGCCCAGCCATAATCTTTTCTATTTAATTCATGTATCCATTTATTTCTATATATTTACATGTTTACTTATTTCTCTTCATTTATTTGTATGAATTTTCCAGAAAGTCACATTAGACATGTGCAAAATAGATATTTGTTTGAAAAGAATGCTATTTTTTGAGGTTTAATTCTGAGAGTAAACACTACTACTTAATGTATATAGCAGTGAGTGAGCAGACTGACTCAGCTATTCTTTTATTTTTTATTTTAACAGGTTTTGGGGAGCAGGTGGTGTTTGGTTGCATGGATAAGTTTTTTAGTGGTGATTTCCTATATTTTTGTTGCACCCATCACCTGAGCAGTGTACACTGTACCCAATGTGTAATCTTTTATCTCTCACCCGCCTCCTGCCCTTCCCTCCAAGTCCCCAAAATCCATTGTATCATTCTTATGTGTTTGTATTTTCATAGCTTAGCTCTCACTTATAAGTGAGAACATACAATGTTTTGTTTTCCATTCCTGAGACTCAGCTATTATGAATTCGGTTCTTTCAGCTATTTTATTGATGTAATATTCAATCTACCTCTAGGTTTCACTAATTATAATTTTAGTTTATAAAATGTGTTTTTCACTTCTAAGAACTCTTCTCAGATTGCTCACTTTTCTTTTGTTCTTTTCTTTTTTTTTTTTTGACAGAGTTTTTGCTCTTGTTGCCCAGCCTGGAGTGCAGTGGCATGATCTCGGCTTACTCTTGGCTCACTGCAGCCTCCACCTCCCGGGTTCAAGCAATTCTCCTGCCTCAGCCTCCCAAGTAGCTGCGATTACAGGCATGCACCTCCACGCCCAGCTAATTTTGTATTTTTAGTAGAGACGAGGTTTCTCCATGTTGGTCAGGCTGGTCTCGAACTCCTGACCTCAGGTGATCCACCCGCCTTTGCCTCCCAAAGTGCTAGGATTACAGGCATGAGCCACCGCGCCCAGCCAGATTGCTCATTTTTCTTGGAAGACCCACTTGTTTTATGGATGCAAGTTTTCAATAAACTTCACTGAAAATGTAAATTAGATCATTGGTTTGTTTTTTGTTTTTTCTTTTTGTTAGGATGGTTTGTTTCCACCTGTTTCTTTCTTCCTTTCTTTTTTTTTTTTTTTTTTTTTTTAGAAGGAGTTTCACTCTTGTTGCCCAGGTTGGGGTGCAGTGGCACGATCTCGGCTCACTGCAACCTCCACCTCCTGGGTTCAAGTGATTCTCCTGTCTCAGCCTCCTAAGTAGCTGGGATTACAGGCACCTGCCACCCCACCCAGCTAATTTTTTATATTTTTAGTAGAGATAGGATTCCATCATGTTTGCCAGACTGATCTTGAACTGCTGACCTCAGGTGATCCACCCGCCTCAGCCTGCCAAAGTGCAGGAATTACAGGCCTGAGCCACCATGCTTGGCCTTCCACCTGTTTCTTGCATTAACATTTAATGAGGGGTATTTTTCTCTGAATACACAGACTATCTCTCCCACTGTCTTGAAATACGAAGGGTATTGTTTTTCTAGTTTGTCAATGATTTGTATAATTAATGTTTAATTGCTTTATTTTAGACAGAGACAAAAAAGGAGAATAATGAGAATTAGACTAAAGTTTATGTTTATTGAAAAATTTCTTTGACAACTTAGAGAGTTAACTGTTTTCATAGGATTGTGATTAAACACAGGGTGACAGTCAAAGTCACTATAGGGAAAAACTCTCCCATTGGAGGTCTGATTTGATAGTAAAGACAGCTTCTTATTACTGACTGCAAGGTACTCCCCTCATTATTGTTCTCTAGTTCTCTATTTCTATTTAGGAGGTCGACCCTTCTTCCTGGAGCCAATTTATTCACTGTTTGAGAAATTCCATGGTATCCCTTTGCAGGGGTGAAAGATTCCTTTTCCTCACTCATTGCTAGGTTCATGGCACCTACAATAAAACATAGATCAACAAGAGAATAGCATCCAAATTTATTTAATAGAAGTTACCTGAACAAACAGGCCTTGTTAAGTTCTACTCAGCTTATTACCATTAGATTATATCCTTTTGTTCTCCAATCATACTTCTACATGACAGTCCATAGAAATACTCAGTTTTCCCTGCGTCTTCATTTCAGAAGGCTCTCTTGTCATATAACATTTACATGCTTTTGTTTTGTTAATCTGTCTTTTGTTATAGGGGTCTCAGTCACGAACCTGGTGATGGGCAAGGAAAAGATATTACTTTTTCTCCCCTACGTTGGACAAGGAGGGTATGATCTAATGCTAATAAACTGGAGGGAGCTTAGCAAGACTAATTTGTTCAGATTCTTCTTGGCATCTCTGTATCTTCAAAGAAAAGGAAGTTTCTTTCCTCTAGGAAACAATACTTCTAGAATAAGGGTCTTATGATTTGCTTCAGGGCAGAAATATGGGGAAAGGTGTGAGAGTGAATTTCCTGATTCTGCTGTTTTCTCAAATGCCAAGAATCCATATTTTGGGGTTGCATGTCCTGAACCTCATACGCTGCTTTCCAAGCACTGCATTATAGGACTGAAACACTGATGAACGTTGAGATTAAGATCCACATTACCACTTTGCAACATGTCTACAAAAACTTAGTAAAACTTTTGTGGCAGCTTAAGTAAGGCGGGAAGCTCATTTATGCACTCTCTTGAGCTCTCTTCCATTTTGACAGGTGTTAGACCGTCAGAACTGCAGAGCCCTCATCATATAACAACTCCTCCCAAATCTCTGCACTAGAGACTTGGCAAACTCTAGCATGTCTTCTAGTAGCCTAAGGCAAGGTCCATAGGATGATTCGGCACTACTTAAAATGCCAGCCTGAGGAAGCCCAATGCTGCTAGGAGAATTACTTTTTGTGCCAGTCAAAACTTGGTTAACAGGCCAGGCGCGGTGGCTCAGGCCTGTAATCCCAGCATTTTGGGAGGCCGAGGTGGGCGGATCATGAGGTCAGGAGATCGAGACCATCCTGGTTAACACGGTGAAACCCTGTCTCTACTAAAAATACAAAAAATTAGCTGGGCGTGATGGCGGGCGCCTGTAGTCCCAGCTACTCAGGAGGCTGAGGCAGGAGAATGGCGTGAACGCGGGAGGCGGAGCTTGCAGTGAGCTGAGATCGCGCCACTGCACTCCAACCTGGGCGACAGAGCGAGACTCTGTCTCAAAACAACAACAACAAAAAACTTGGTAACAGATAGGCTCCTGAATTCCTTTTAGAGCAGTTACTTTAGAAAGTTTACAGTTAGGCCAGGTGCAGTGGCTCATGCCTGTAATCCCAGCACTTTGGGAGGCCGAGGCAGGCGGATCACCGGAGGTCAGGAGTTCAAGACCAGCCTGACCAACATGGAGAAATGCCGTCTCTACTAAAAATACAAAATTAGCTGGGCGTGGTGGCGCATGCCTGTAATCCCAGCTTACTCAGGAGGCTGAGGCAGGAGAATCGCTTGAACCCGGGAGGTGGAGGTTGCGGTGAGCCGAGATCGTGCCATTTGCACACCAGCCTGGGCAACAAGAGCAAAATTTCGTCTAAAAAAAGAAAAAAGAAAAGAAAAAGAAATCTTACAGTTAAATTCTTTCTCTGCCCTTTGAGAAGCAAATCTACCACACAGAACTGTTTCAAGGACTTGGGAGCTGTTTCTTTGAAATGCAAACGTTCAGGGAGATAAATCTTGCTCTTTCTTTCAGATGGAGCATAAGGACCAACTTAGCTGGGTGCTTCACTTCAACTATCACCATGTCCTTCTGTCATATAGATAGGTGAAGTTTCTCTCTCCTCTGGATAAGGGCCAATTAACAAATCCAGAGGGTCTAGTCACATTAACTTTCCTTAACACCACTCAGTATCTTTTCCTCAGCAAACTCCACTTTAAAATGTCATCAGCTTTACTTTTGGGGAAGTTGAGTTCAGTTAATGCTGCACTGGTTCCTGTTGCAATAGTATTACTGAATAAAACCTGTCCTGACCACATTAACTAGTATCCAGATTTGTTGATCTTCGACAATACTCAGATGTCTCCTGCACTCTACTGGCTTCAAGGTCTGGTAAATGAGTTGAACACTTCTTCAGTTTCCAGCAATGTTAGGTGTTTTCTATATTTCTTTGATTTGATCATTACTATGGAAACTGGAAGGCAGGGAAAAAAATCAAACATCTAATATAATATTTCAGTCTCAACACCTTCCATATGCTGTTCCTTGCAATATAAATGTATGGAATGATGAAAGAGGCAGTGTAGTGTAACAGAAAAGAGCACGAGTTTTGCAGCAAGAGTCAGCTTTGATTTGATTCCTTGCTCTAAATTTTTAAAATTAGCTTCTTAAACCTGAGAGACTAAATTTTGTCTGTCTCATTTTTTCATTTGAAAATAGAAATAATAATGCCTACTGTATAGACTTGGAAAAGTGAGATTGAACAAGAAAACATGTGCAACATGTAGTACCTAGCTCATAGTAATTGTTCAATAAATAATTATTTTGTGTTAATATCTGATAATTCCCAAAGAGATTTGTTTTCTCTGTCTGTTGTTACAACAGTGCACCTCCTCATGCCATCCCTCATTTACCTATCTATATATTTCCTCTATTAGGCAATGAGTTTCTTCATAGGTATCATTTTTCCTTGTATTCTAAGCTCCTGCCAATTGAAAAGGTGGGCATTCAGTACCTGTTTATGTAATTTAAAAAATACATGAATAAATACATGAACAAAGTTATGGTAAACTTAGAGCACCAAAACTGTAATAGTTTGCATCGGTTAAATTAATTAATGTCAGATTTAGTTGTGAGAGTAATGAAGGCAGCATAAAATTTCTGCATTTTTCTTACATTTGATCTGAAACAAAGATTCATCTGCTACGCTGCCTTTCAGTTTTCGTGACTCAGCAGTCTCAGAAACAGGATCTAAAGGTACAAATGGAAAATTACCACAGTATAGTTTCATTTCCTGCTCTTGAATATCTGGTTGAACTACTTAGGCTTAATTTGTTAAACTCCAGTAAGTACCTAGCCCACATGATTTGACTCAGAGATTCTCTTTCGTCCACAGACAGTCATCTCAGGAGCAGAAAGAAAAGAGCTCCCAAATGCTATATCTATTCAGGTGCTCTCAAGAACAATGGAATATCATCCTGATTTAGAAAATTTGGATGAAGATGGATATACTCAATTACATTTCGACTCTCGAAGCAATACCAGGATGGCTGTTGTTTCAGAGAAAGGTATATATATGTTTTTTCTAATGTATGCCTTTTGCTCTCCCGTTTGAAAAGATATAAGGGGAGGCTGGGCACGGTGGCTCACACCTGTAATCCCAGCACTTTGGGAGGCTGAGGCAGGTGGATTGACTGAGGTCAGGAGTTCGAGGCCAGCTTGGCTAACGTGGTGAAACTCTGTCTCTACTAAAAATACAAAAATTAGCTGGGCATGGTGGCGCACGCCTGCAGTCCCAGGTACTTGGGAGGCTGAGGCGGGACAATCACTTGAACCTGGGAGGTGGAGGTTGCAGTGAGCCAAGATCACACCAATGCACTCCAGCCTGGGTGGCAGAGCAAGACTCCATCTCTGAAAAAAAAATAAAAATAAAAAACAAACAAACAAAAAAACAAAACAAAAAGATATAAGGGGAGAAAATTTGAGAGGCTCGTGATGTGTACATTTTTATGGATATACTTTTAAAAGGCTTCAGATGTCACTGAAGATAATTTGAATGCACCCTAAACCTTTTTTCATGAAAATTATTCAGTGACCAATTATTCGTATTTAAATTAATTATGTCTGATGGGAGAAAATAGAATTTCTCTTTTCTATAGATATAGACATTTCATCAGTGAGGAATTGGTAATAAGTGGGATAATACACAAAGATAAAGGATTTCTGTATGAGTGACTTGTTGCTTGTTTGATAGAAAGGCTAGATTATTGAATGGAGGCCGGGAAACTTAAAGAAGCATATATATGAACAACATGTTTTTTTGTGGCAAGAGATTAATTTAAATTGTTTTTAAACAAAAACAATTATTGGTATACCAGTGATGGAAAACATATGAACATATGGTAGATAAAAACATCCCATCAGCAGGACATGAGTCTTAAACAAAGTGTAAACGAAATGAAATAGAAAGAAGGGCATTGGAGGGTCTCTGTATTCATGGAATGGGTGATTTAGCCTACTCTATGATTCTCCTATGTGACAATTCTATGAAATGTCCTGACAGCTTAGTCTCAGTGGAAAGCAGAAATACGTTCTGGTTATGGCAATGTTCATACAAAATTAGTTCCCTATTATCTTTGAGAGAGAGAGATCATTTGTCGGTTTTGACACCAGAGTTTGCTTTCTTCTGCTTTCTGGTTATTTACACTGCACAGATATTTTCCTCTCAGCACTGATGTAATTTAATCTATTGAGGAAGGGCGGAAAAAGTGGATGAGGCAAGAGGTAGGGAGACATGCGCATGTTTATGCATATGTGTGGGCAAACGGTATCCTGTAACAACACACCTATCATGTGCTAGCAGTCTCTAAACAAGGTGCTTTTATATGTGTTAGCTCATTTAATTCCCACAATAATCCTTTGAGATATTTTTACCCCAGTTTCACAAAGAGGAATAAAAAACAACAAAGGGAGTAATTTGCCCAGGGTCGTGCAACAAACATATGAAAAGGGAAAATTACCCTTAGTAATCAGTGCTATCTCCCCAACATTAAGCTATTTCCTCTAAGAATCAGTGGGATTTCAGGGATCCTACTAATGTCAAGACCTGTAGATGTCAATGGGGAGCTGAAATTAGGAGCATACAGATATCAAGGCAATGTGCTGCAATTACAATTCCAGCAATTGAAGAAGAAGGTATCCTTACTGGTGGAGAAGCACAGTGAATCCTAGATGACTAGATAACCTAGGCAGTGATTAATAATTCACTTTAAAATTTGCCAGTATTTGTTGTTGTTGTTGTTGTGTGTGTGTGTGTGTGTGTGTGTGTGTGTGTGTGTTTTAACAGGGTATCACTCTGTTGCCCATGCTGCTCTGGCATTCCTAGGCTCAAGTGATCCTCCTGCCACAGCCTCCAGAGTAGCTGGGACTACAGGAGCTCACCACCATGCCCAGCTAATTAAATTTTTTTTTCTTTCTTTTTTTTTGGTAGGGATAGAGTCTCCCTGTGTTGCCTAGGCTGGTCTTGAGCTCCTGGCCTCAAGCAATCCTCCTACCTCAGTCTCCCTTCTGGGATTGCAGGTGTGAGCCACTGTGCAAGGCCAGATTTTTTATGAACTGTAGAATTAAACTGCCTCACCATCCGTCATTCTCTTTCTTTATTCCATTTCTGCCCCCTCTGGCTCCTCAGGATCGTGTGCTGCATCTCCTCCTTGGCGCCTCATTGCTGTGATTTTGGGAATCCTATGCTTGGTAATACTGGTGATAGCTGTGGTCCTGGGTACCATGGGTGAGTATTTGGTGGAGGAGATTAACAGCAACAACAGACAATTTAGTAAGCAATTATTATGTGCCAGGCACTATTTTAAGGGCTTGACATGCATAATCTACTTTAATTTGTATATAATCTGGTTTTATCTGTATTGGGTTGGTGCTGTTAATGCCCATTTCACTTACAAAGGGTGTGAGAGACTGAGAGGTTATTTTACCTTTCCAGGGTTATAAGCTAGTTAGTGGTGGGACCATGATTAGAAATTTGGGTGACCTGTCTAAAAAACTCATACTCTTAACTACATTGCTGTCCTACCTCCCTTGCACAGCTGGTTTCAAAGCTGTGGAATACAAAGGATAAATTAATGAAGGAAACACATGGAGCTGAAGAAGAAAGTACAATATGGTGCTGTCTTCTTAATGAAATAAATTCATAAATGGACATTAAGCTATGTTTATGAGTCACATTATTTAAGGAAATTATTTCTGATCTTTAATATAAACCTTTGAATACACCAGAAATTTCCTGAGGCACTTGGTCTTAAGTCGATATTTTGTAATGGGTGAATTTTTTTTTTAGATTTTATATCACATGCAATCTGTTGTTAATCACCTTCAGAGAGTCTTCATGACTTTCCTTAATTAGTCAAATGTTTATTGAGTGCATTCTATGTCACAGGTACTAGGCAGTTTCTCAAGGATCTCTCATTTTTAAATAATAAAAGAAAGGTGAAAGATGTTGCTATTTCAAATCTGTCATGGGTCTAATTGACTCTATGACATTTGCCTCTTGCTACCTCCCTCATTCTATTTCTTCTTCTCCTCCTCCTTTTTTCTTTTCTTTTTTTTTTTTTAACTATACCTCCTTTATGAAAGTTATGTATTTCTTTTCATCTATTCTATCAATCGTCTTTATCTCTCCACAGCAATATGTCATCTATTTATCACTAATCAATAATGTATTCTTTTAGTCAAATAGCATATGGGTTTTGGGATTTTAATTTTCAAACACAGCAGAATGACATTTTTTCTGTCACTATTATTGTTGTTGGTATATGAAGCTATTTGGAGATCCAATTCAGGAAGCAACACATTGGAGAATGGCTACTTTCCATCAAGAAATAAAGAGATCCACAGTCAACCCACACAATCATCTTTAGAAGAGAGTGTGACTCCTACCAAAGCTGTCAAAACCACAGGCAAGGGCATAGTTAAAGGATGGAATCTTGACTCAAGAGGGTTAATTCTTGGTGCTGAGGCCTGGGGCAGGGGTGTAAAGAAAAACGTGTAGATTCAATGATTGTACACTTAAGGCAAATACACATATTAGTATTACCTTAGTGTAATGTATGCCTGTCATATATACAATAAGGTGAAATTATAAGTACCCTATGCACTTGGCTGAACAGTTCTAAATTGGACTTTATTAATTTTTAAAATCAGTAACTGATTTATCACTGGCCATGTACTTAGATCTACAGGAGATCATATAATTTGATACAAATAAAAGAGAAGTGTTCTCTCTCCTTACAGAATTGACATTTTAAATGTGATACAGTTAGAATAGGAAATATGACATTAGAAAGGAAGAATGACAGGCAGAAAGGAAAGAAGGGAAAATGTTGCCAAGAATAAGGAAGCTATATTAAAAATATACAAAAGAGGTAGACCTAATACACATGTCCCTGAAAACTCATCAAATTTGTTTAATCATACAATTTCATTTACTTAATTACAATTCTATACACACTTGACTTTTACTTCTAATTGCATCATAATTGACTATGACTTAATGTTTTCACTTCAATTTTTCATCTCTGGACCCGTACCTCCTCACTATTTTTATTAAGTAGCTAATAATATATAACAGAGATAGTGTGTAATATGAATAATTGACCTATACTTTTCTCATTTGGAAAGTCACATTATGAAGTAGATCTTACATCATAAAATAAGTTAAGTAACAATATGAAATTGCTGTGTACCTCAATGATTGATTGTGAGTAGACTTATTTTAAGGAGTTATTAAGGAGAAAGGTAGTTTTGAGCTGAATTAGAAGGAATAGAAGACAGGTCAAGAAAAAAAGGATGGTTGGCTGCCTAAAATACCATTTATAGTTAATTCATTTCTAAATTTTAAACGAATAGGAAGATTTGAATGTATTCCCATCTGTAAAATCATAGCCCTATAGTTTGAATTGAAAATGAAATATAATAATGGCAACTCATTGGTTATTTCATAAGCGTCCTTACGATGAATGGTGTTCACACTAAAAGAGTGAATTGGTATGCTATGAACCTCATGGTACTAATCTTTTATTTCCAGGGGTTCTTTCCAGCCCTTGTCCTCCTAATTGGATTATATACGAGAAGAGCTGTTATCTATTCAGCATGTCACTAAATTCCTGGGATGGAAGTAAAAGACAATGCTCGCAACTGGGCTCTAATCTCCTAAAGATAGACAGCTCAAATGAATTGGTAAGTGTAGACTTCTGTTATAGTTATCTGTGGTCTGTATCCAGAAGGAAGATAGAGGGAGATTCCAGGTAATGACAATTTTTCCTAAAATGAAGTCTTTTTTTTTTTTTTTTGAGGCAGAGTCTCTCTCTGTTGCCCAAGCTAGAGTGCAGTGAAGCCTTGACATCCCAGGGTCAAGTGACCCTCCCACCTCAGCCTCCTGAGTAGTTAGGACTACAAGGTGCACCACCACGCTCATCTAATTTTTTTTTGTATTTTTCATAGAGACGAGGTTTCTCCATATCATCTGGGCTGGTCTCAAAATCCTGGGCACAAGCGATCTGCCTACCTCGATCTCCCAAAGTGTTGGGATTACAGGTGTAAGCCACCACACTTGGCCAAAAGTAATTTTTAATATCTCTATAATTATAATCATAGCATGCCTTAAACACACAAAGTGCATAGTATATGCTTTTATTTTTAACTAATTAAAAAAAAACTATGTTTCACCTTAAAACAAATCCTTTCAAACACACTCCATGTATGCATGACTACAATAATCAGGCCACTACCCATTTTTGTGAGTTTGTATTTCAATTTTTAAATATGGTGGAACTAAAGTAGAAAATTCTTCTCCTTGTCATCATAATTATCAAGAAAAATGGTAACAATGATAATACATGTTTAGAAATTATTTACTCTTTGCAAGATACGGGGAAATCAAAGAGGGTTAAAACATAACCCTGCTATCACAGGACACATATAATCTCTTAAGTAAAAAAAAAGCAACTCAGCAGCTATTAAAAGTTAAATATCTGGCATTAGCAATAAATGCTATAGGAGTTTAAAGAGATCCCCGTGTTCTTAAGAAGTTTTCAGAAAAAGTGGCACTTATAACGCATCATGAATGAAGGGTAGAGCTTCAATGAGGTAAGATAAGGGGGTTAATAGGAAACATTCTACGTTATAAATCTAAACCAGTCTATAACTTCTACACCTACTTTCACTATTCTCATTTTGTTTTTGTTTCTGTAATGTCTTACCCAGTAGTAATAATTTATATTAAAGTTAATGGAACTAGATATATGGCAAAGAAAGAGTATTGGATTACAAGTCTATCTGACTTTTAGGCCAGCCTATAATTGAAAATAAATTGTTATAGATTTGTAAACAATTCAGATATCTTCACTGAACCTCAGATTACTTATTCATAAAATATACAGTTAGACTAAATTATTTTTAAGTTGTTACCTAACTCTGAGAAGTACTTCTTAACAAAAGTAGCATCAATTTATTTCTTCAACTGGAGGAGAAGACAGTGGCTAATCATCCATGAAAACTGCCTAGAGGGACTGTCATCTGGGATTTTGTCAGATAGGTTGAATGGAGGCGGTACAGTCTTCACATTACAAATCTATTCTTTTGGAAAATTAAATGATAATTACTTTAAATAAATAAGATAAGCCTTTTGAGACATTCAATGACATTCAAAAATTGACACTTCTCTCTAGGTTGATGTCAGGTTAGGCAAGCATTCTTTACCAAAGTGATTCAATCAGTTGTCTTTTTCTCAGTGTCCATGATAATAGTTTCTTTCTCTCTCTCTCTCTCTCTCTATTATATATTTGTATATGTTTCATTACAGGGATTTATAGTAAAACAAGTGTCTTCCCAACCTGATAATTCATTTTGGATAGGCCTTTCTCGGCCCCAGACTGAGGTACCATGGCTCTGGGAGGATGGATCAACATTCTCTTCTAACTTGTAAGTGTTTGGAGAGACAATGCTTCATCCTCTTTCTCAGAGAGGTTTCCACCTCATCTACGAAAACCTCTGTCAAGCAGCTAAGAACCTGATTTCGTGACCACATATGAGAAAGAGAGAAAGATATAGAAGAAGAGAAAGTGAGCTAGGACAAGAGGAGAAAGATGACGAGGACCTTAGAGTGAAAAGGAGCGAGGCCATCTAGTAGCATCAACACAGATATTCTTTTGGTTTTCTTACTAGGGAGGCATCGACATGTTTGAAGTCGTCCAGGCAAGGAGCAGTCACTGTCAGTCAGTGTAACCCCCTGGTTAAGAGCATGGGTTTTGAAGCCAGGCCTCAGTTTGGGTTAATGATTACCCCACTCACTGATTGTGTGACAATGGGGATAAGTCACTTTTCCTCTCTGAGTCCCATTTTCCATAAACAAGAACAGAAAGGTGCTCTTGGCCAGGTGCAGTGGCTCACACCTGTAATCCCAGCACTTCGGGAGGCCCAGGTGGCAGATCACTTGAGGTCAGGAGTTTGAGACCAGCCTGACCAACATGGTGAAACCCCATCTCCACTAAAAAATTAGCCAGGTGTGGTGGCATTTGCCTGAAATCCCAGCTACTTGGGAGGCTGAGGCAGGATAACAACTTGGACCTGGGAGATGGAGGTTGCAGTGAGCTGAGATTGCACCATTGCACTCCAGCCTGGATGACAGAGTGAGACTCCAACTCAAAAAAAAAAAAAAAAAAAAAAAGAGTGCTTTCCTCTTAGAATTGTAAGATGGGTATAAAGTAAAATAATTTAGCACAGTGTCTTGTACACAGTTAGTGTGTGATACTTATTAAGTTAAAAAGCAAACACATTTTCACATTTTGCATTTTAGAAATATATTTTAAATGTATTTCACATTTGCATGATTATATATTATTCCTTATTATGTGTTGGTCTTTGTCACTGCAGTTGTCATTCATTTGCTTTTTAATATCTGCAGAATATGAAATATGTCCCTTTTAAGTTCTTATTATTAGTGTGTGTGTGTGCACACCTGTGTGTGTTTTTTCATCTGTCTCAGTGGGAGTACTGTTTAATTCAGTTTTTCAAAGAAAATGACTTTTGACTTTGTTGACTGTCTCTTTTTATTATTTCTTTCATTAACTTTGATTCCAATCTGTATTACTTACTTCCATCTAATTTATTTTTATTTTATTTTATTTTATTTTTTTAAGACGGAGTCTCCCTCTGTCACCCAGGCTGGAGTGCAGTGGCGGGATCTCGGCTCACTGCAAGCTCCGCCTCCTGGGTTCACACCATCCTCCTGCCTTAGCCTGTAGCTGGGACTACAGGTGCCTGTCTCCATGCCCAGCTAGTTTTTTGTAGTTTTAGTACAGACGGGGTTTCACCATGTTAGCCAGGATGGTCTCGATCTCCTGACCTAATTTATTTGTTTTAAATTTGCTATTCCATCTCAAACGTCTTGTATTGGGTGCTTGCCTCATGAATTTAAGCCTACATCTCAAGTATGTAGATTTAAGGCTATAAATCTACATATAAATCTACATATAAATCAAGTATGTAGATTTAAGGCTATAATTTTAATGTATTTTCATTGTCATTCAGTTCAAAATACTTTCTGATTTCCACTGTGAGTTGCTCTTTGACCCAGGAGTTATTTAGAAATGTATTTCTCAATTTACAAACATATGTGTTTCCAGTTATCTCTTTGTTTTAGGTTTCAGGCTTAGTTCCACTGTGATCAGAGAACATGCTCCACGTGCTTGTAGTTCTCTGATTTTTACGTGCTTCTTCCTCTTTCCATATGAAAAAAATTGTGTTGAAATCTTCCGCTGCGATTCTACTTATAGTTCTGTAAACATTTTATTCGATGTGTTGAAGCCGTGTTATCAGGCACATAAAGATTTAGAATTGTTACTTTTTTTCCCCTTCTTTCCTCCTTTTTGGACTGATTTTACACTTTTTCTTATTTAGTTTTTTTTCTGTTCATTTGGAATGTGCTCTTTCATGTCTTTCACATCTCTTTTACTAATCTTTTAGTAGTTGTTCTAGGAATTACACATATATACTTCACTCATCAAAGACTAATATTAACTGACATTTTTATGTTTTTCCTGACCAATATAAAAATCATAGAGCATTCCTTTACTCTGTTGACTCTCTCCTCAATTTATATGCTATTATATTAATGTATTTATTTTTATTTATTTATTTTTATTTTATCGCCCAGGCTGGAGTGCAGTGGGGCAATCTTGGCTCGCTGCAACCTCTGCCTCCTGGGTCCAAGCGATTTTCCCACCTCAGCCTCCTGAGTAGCTGGGACCAAAGCTACCCGTCACCAGCTGGGTGTGGTGGCGGGCGCCTGTAATCGCAGCTACTCGGAGGTTGAGGCACCAGAATTGCTTCAACCAGGGAGATGGAGGTTGCAGTGAGCGGAGATCGTGCCACTGCACTCCAGCCTGGGTGATTGAGCCAAACTCAGTCTTAAAAAAAAAAAAAGAAAGAAATAGCCCTTGGGCCGGGCGCGGTGGCTCGCGCCTATAATCCCAGCACTTTGGGAGGCCGAGGCGGGTGGATCACTTGAGCTCAGGAGTTCGATGCTAGCCTGGCCAAAATGGTGAAACCCCATCTCTACAAAAAAAAAAAAAAAAGATTCAAAAATTAGACAGACATGGTGGTGCACAGCAGATTTACGCAGTTAGTATTCATTTCAATTTGCCCACATATTTATGATTTTAGTTGTTTATTTCTTTCTTCCTTTCCAACTGTACATTACAGGTATTTTTTCTTAAGACTGATATTTCCAATAACTATAGGATTGCGGTTTGTTGTTTTTCCTCTCAGCCACTCAAATATATTATTCCACTGTTTTCTATTTTTTAATTGTTGTTTTTGAGAGGTCATCTGTTTGAATGTAATATATGTTTTAAAACTAATGTGTTTACTCAGCACTGAAAAATTCTCAGCCATACTTGCTTCATATTTTGCTTTTCCCAATCTTTTTTCCCTTCTCCTGGAATTCCAGTTACATTCATTACAGACCCATTGACACCATCCTATATGTTTCTTTTGCTTTTTCCAGTGTTTTCATTCTTTTTTAGCTTTTTGCTCCAATCTATGTAATTACCTTTCACATATCTTCCAGTTCTATTTTTTCTCATCTGTGGCTAATCTACTGTTAAAAGCCTCTATTAAGTTGTTTATTTTGTTTGGTGACATTTTCAGTTTTATAATTTTAGTTTAGTTCTTTCTCAAATCTATTATTTCAACATGTATACTTCTACTTTTTCTTCCAACATTCTTAGGATTGTCTTTTAACTTTCAGAATACACTAACCATAATTGTTTTAGCTTGTGTCTGATAATTCCAATTTTCTATATGTATGTTTCTGTTTTTTTTTTTTTTTTTTTACTGTTTTTCTTTTGTGTTGATTAGTTTTCTCTTATGTCAGATTGCTTTTTATAGGGTTAACATTGTATCTTAAAATCTTTGTAGAATTAATTTGAAGTGTTTTTTCATTTGCCTTTGTTCTCATCACTAGGTCTGTTCACCCAATAGTGTGAACAGTACAAACTGCTGAGCATAATCACTTAACTGTTTTACTTCTACTAGGCCAAGTACAGTGAATTTATTAACAAACAATCAGCCAAATGTATTTTCTACTTTCTTATACCACTTGTTTGTCTTGAGTTTTCTTTTGCTATTTTAAACTTATGACTAGAGGACTCTTTCTATAATCACAAGTGGGCCCAAGTTAACATTTTGATATGTTACTACTCTTTGGTTTTCTGGGTGGCATTTATTTAATCTAGCTGTGTCTATGCCCCCAAAACACTTAGAGGTCAAGGAAAATTTTTAAGGAATAATGCTGGTCAGAGTTCTCCCCGAGGTCTGAATCTGAGTGGTTAATCTTAGCCTTAGTCATCTCTAAAGCAAAGTTTTCTCAATCCTCCAACCTCAGGGTCAAGAGGGAGAGACAGATAACCAGGACAAAGAGTGCCAAGTCATAGCTTTTGCACTGAGGCTCAGTGATACTCTTTGAGCTTGGCTAATTAACACTGCTACTTAAGGAGATTGAAGACCAAATTGAACAGGACCATGCCTGCGTTTACCAGTGTTGATTTCCATAACTGTCAAGCATTGTATTGTAATATAATTCTGCTTCCAGGATACATTAAAATGTACAGAGTTGTTTGTGCTACCTTTAAATGGCCTGGGCATCTCTGATTCTCTTTTTAGTTCTAGATCCCTTTTAGCATTAATGCTTCTACTTGGTCTACTCATTAAGTATATCCAGTAATAATTTAATTAAACTGTTACTTGATTTGATAAAGAAACATTTAAGTAATAGGCTGAAAGATATATAAAGAACTTTTTATAGAATATTAAATGATTTTTCTTCTTTTTCAGGAACTTTTTTTTAAGTTTATGCAGCTAGCAGCATTTCTTGAAAAAAAATTAAGTCATTTTTCTGCCTTAATAATGGAGACTATTCATTTAACCACTTGAGATTCACAACAATTTAGATTTAAGCCTCCTTTTCCAATAATAGAAACACTTCAGAACTCTTTTCACCGACATCCTTACTAATTTATTTGTGTGCCATGTAGACAGTGTTCCTTAACATTTGTTCTAATAACCTCACTATATTCTATTTTAACAGATTTCAGATCAGAACCACAGCTACCCAAGAAAACCCATCTCCAAATTGTGTATGGATTCACGTGTCAGTCATTTATGACCAACTGTGTAGTGTGCCCTCATATAGTATTTGTGAGAAGAAGTTTTCAATGTAAGGGGAAGGGTGGAGGAGGAGAGATAAATATGTGAGGTAGTAAGGAGGACAGAAAACAGAACAGAAAAGAGTAACAGCCAAGGTCAAAATAAATGCAGAAAATGTTTAGAGAGCTTGGCAAACTGTAATGTTAACCAAGAAATTGAAGGGAGAGGTTGTGATTTCTGTATTTGTCGACCTACAGGTAGGCTAGTATTATTTTTCTAGTTAGTAGATCCCTAGACATGGAATCAGGGCAGCCAAGCTTGAATTTTTATTTTTTATTTTTTTGTTTTTTTTGAGATAGGGTCTCACTTTGTCACCCAGGCTGGAGTGCAGTGGCACAATCTTGGCTCACTGCAGCTATCTCTCGCCTCAGCCCCCAAAGTAGCTGGGACTACAGGTGCATGCCACCATGCCAGGCTAATTTTTGGTGTTTTTTGTAGAGACTGGGTTTTGCCATGTTGACCAAGCTGGTCTCTAACTCCTGAGCTCAAGTGATCTGCCCGCCTTGGCCTCCCAAAGTGCTGGGATTACAGATGTGAGCCACCACACCTGGCCCCAAGCTTGAATTTTCATTCTGCCATTGACGTGTCATTTACCTTGGGTAAGCCATGAGCGAATCTTAATTTCTGCCTCTATCAGAGTTGTTTCATGCTCAACAATGCCATTGAAGTGCATGGTGTGTTGCCACGATTTGACCCTCAACTTCTAGCAGTATATCAGTTATGAACTGAGGGTGAAATATATTTCTAAATAGCTAAATGAAGAAATGGGAAAAAATCTTCACCACAGTCAGAGCAATTTTATTATTTTCATCAATATGATCATAATTATGAATATCGTCTTTAAAAAGCAGGAACTCCTACTTTTTCTTTATCAATTAAATAGTTCAGAGAGTACGTCTGCCATATCTCTAATAGAATCTTTTTTTTTTTTTTTGAGACGGAGTTTCGCTCTTGTTGCCCAGGCTGGAGTGCAATGGCACGATCTTGGCTCACCGCAACCTCTGCCCCCTGGGTTCAAGTGATTCTCCTGCCTCAGCCTCCCAAGTAGCTGGGATTACAGTCATGCACCACCACACCCGGCTAATTTTGTATTTTTTTAGTAGAGACAGGGTTTCTCCATGTCAGTCAGGGTAGTCCCGAACTCCTGACCTCAGGTGATCTGCCTGCCTTGGCCTCCCAAGTGCTGGGATTACAGGCGTGAGCCACCGCGCCCGGCCTAGAATCTTGTATAATATGTAATTGTAGGGAAACTGCTCTCATAGGAAAGTTTTCTGCTTTTTAAATTACAAAAATACATAAAAATATATAAAATCTAATGATGAATATAAAAAACTAACCAATCTCATTGGAACAAGTATTAACATTTTGGAATATGAAACATGTTTTATTAGTTTTGTGATGTACTGTTTTACAATTTTTACCATTTTTTCAGTAATTACTGTAAAATGGTATTATTGGAATGAAACTATATTTCCTCATGTGCTGATTTGTCTTATTTTTTTCATACTTTCCCACTGGTGCTATTTTTATTTCCAATGAATATTTCTGTATTACTAGGGAGGCATTTACAGTCCTCTAATGTTGATTAATATGTGAAAAGAAATTGTACCAATTTTACTAAATTATTCAGTTTAAAATGGATGATTTTGTTATGTGGATTTCATTTCAATAAAAAAAAACTCTTATCAAAAAACCCGTGGCCTCTAAATTATGTGCCTGTGTGTTACAATCACTATCACAATTTGCCCTCTCCCCAAAAATGATGATGAATTTGGTATGGGTGCAGTGGATATTTATAGTAGATATTTTGATATTAAAGCATTAATTCGCGATCTTAAAAATTGTAAAAACCTAAGAGAAGATAAAGATTTTTGTGAGGTTTACTATTGTTGTTTTAATATGCAAATTTGTTTTCATTACTTAAAAAAATGTAGAAAGGGAAGAGATAGATAGGTGCAGCAAACCACCATGGCACATGTATACCTATGTAACAAATCTGCACGTTCTGCACGTGTATCCCAGAACTTAAAGTACAATTAAAAATACATACATAAATAAATAAATGATGTAATGTATAACAAACTTAAAAAAAGAAAGGGAACAGATAGATCAGGCTGAGAACATGAGGAGTATGGTTAACTGTTTTAAGTAGTTAAAGCATAGGATGGAGTTTGGAAGAGATATCTAGTATTTTAATTTTGGTTTTGTTTTGATTCATTCCTCCTGGGTTCCCAGGATATAGTAGATGAGTCCAAGAAATTATGGTAATCAAGGTAAATAACTGGATGCTGAAGATCCAGCTGTACTAATCTAGTGAACAGACAGGCCAGGCAACCTAACCCATGATGTGGGTATCATGAAAGTGATGGTGTAAAGTAAGATTGCTCTAGGTTGTGCAAGACATACAGTACCTGACCTGTTGAGACACGTTTATATCACATCTTATACGGAAATATACGTGAATAAACAGAAAACATCCACACTTTCCAAGAGACAGAAAAGGTGAAATAGCTGCTAGCCGAACCTCAGTCTAAAAGTTAAATTCGAGATGAGTAATGGTCACACCAGAGGACATGCTGAGGGGCCACCATATTCACTTGTTTGGATTATAGCAATAATTTTTGAAGTAGTCTCTGAGCCTTCACCCTTGCCCTCTACAGTCTATTTTCAAAAAAATCAGAGTGAGACCATTAAATTTAAATAAAATCATGTCGGTTCTCCACTTAAAATTCTCATCAACTTCTCATGTATCTCAGAGTAAAAACAAAACAACACAAAAATGAAATACCTTTGTAATTATCTATAAGACGCCACATATTCTGTCCCTCTTAACTTTGAGCTAACCTCCTACTTTCTTCATCTTTACTCACTGCACTCAGGACGCTGGCTTCTCTGTTGTTTCTCAACCATGTCAGGCGTGCTTCCACCCCAAGGCATTGGTGATTCTTATCTGCTTTACCTGAATGATTCTTTTTTTTTTTTTGAGACGGAGTCTCGCTCTGTGGCCCAGGCTGGAGTGCGGTGGCGAGATCTCTGCTCACCGCAAGCTCCGCCTCCCGGGTTCCCGCCATTCTCCTACCTCAGCCTCCCGAGTAGCTGGGATTACAGGTGCCCGCCATCACGCTTGGCTAATTTTTTTTTGTATTTTTTAGTAGAGACGGGGTTTCACTGTGTTAGCCAGGATGGTCTGGATCTCCTGACCTCACGATCCGCCCGCCTCGGCCTCCGAAAGTGCTGGGATTACAGGTGAGCCACCACGCCTGGCCACCTGAATGATTCTTACCCGACGAAGCTGCAGGGCCTGGCCTCTCACCTCGTTCCCATCTCTGCACAAACATGACCTTCTTAATGATGCTTACTCAGATAACTCTGTTTAAAGTTACCAACCCTTTTTCCCTACATTCGTCATCTCCCTCACCTCTGTTTATTCACCATAGCATTTATTAGAGTTTAATATACTCTACTGTTTACTTACTAGGTTGGTGCGAAACTGCGGTTTTTGCCGTTGAAAGTATATAGGATGAAATTAATGGCAAAAACTGCAATTACTTTTGCACCAGCGTGATACTTATTCTCTTTCTTTTATATTGTCTTTCTTTCTCTTTTTTATATATCTCTTTCTTATATATCGTCTGCCTTTCTCCGTAGAACATAGTCTCTAAAAGGACAGACAGCTTTGCTGTACATGGCTGTATCCAAGAGTCTGAGAATAGTATTTGCCATACAGTTGATAGTCAAAAATATTCTTTTTGAAAAAAAAAAAGCTTTTAAGGAAAAGTAGTATAAATGTTAATGTAGGTTGTTTATCAAAAATTATTAGGAACATACTTGAATAACTGAAGCTTGGGAAATAGTTCTAATTGCTATTTTATGAGTATCATAATTACAGGCACCTCCTAAGTGCCTTTTTTTCTGATTCTAGCTGTTGTAATTTTTAACATTCTTTCTCTGTTTTATTCACATAGGGGCTTTACATAACTTCATCTTCACAATTTTGACTACCTTCTCTTTTATATGGCTCTCTGATATCCAACCCAATGCAAACAAATAATTTTTGATTTCCTACTTCTTACAAGGCACTGTGCAAGTGGAAGATATTTTTATTTTTATTTATGTATTTTTTATTTCAATAGCTTTTGGGGTACAAGAGGTTTTTGGTTACATGGATGAATTATATAGTTGTGAATTCTGATTGTAATGCACCTGTCACTCACCTGAGTAGTGTACATTGTACCCAATATGTAGTTTTTTTATCCCTCCCCCTCCCTTTTCACCTCCTGCTTCTGAGTCATTATATCACTCTGTATGGATTTGCCTACTTATAGCTTAGCTTCCACTTGTAAGTCAGAGCACACGGTTTTTGGTTTTCCATTCCTGAGTTACTTAGAATAATAGTCTCCAGCTCTAACCAAGGTGCTGCAAAAGACATTATTTCATTACTTTTTATGGCTGAGTGGTATTCCATGGTGTATATATACCACATTTTCTTTATCCACTCATTGGTTAATGGGCACTTAGGTTGGTCCCATATCTTTGCAATTGTGAATTCTGCTACTATAATCATACATGTGCAAGTGTCTTTTTCATATATAATGACTTATTTTGGGGTAGATACCCAGCAGTGGGATTGCTGGATTGAATGGCAGATCTATTTTTAGTTCTTTAAGGAATCTTCATACTGTTTTTCATAGAGGTTGTACTAATTTACATTCCCACCAGCAGTGTGTAAGCATTTCCTTTTTACCATATCCATGCCAACATCTGTTGTTTTTTTGACTTTTTAATAATGGCCATTATTGTAGGAGTAAGGTGGTATCTCATTGTGGTTTTAATTTGCATTTCCCTGATAATTAGTAATGTTGAGCATTGTTTCATATGTTTGTTGGCTGTTTGTATATCTTCTTTTGAGAAATGTCTATGTATGTCCCTTGCTCACTTTTTGATGGGATTATTATTATTTTTTTCTTGCTGATTTGTTTGAGATCCTAGTAGATTCTGGATATTAGTCCTTTGTTGGATGAACATATGTTTGCAAATATTTTATCTCATTCTGTGGGTTGTCTATTTACTCTGCAGATTATTTCTTTTGCTGTGCAGAAGCTTTTTAGTTTCATGAGGTCCCATTTATTTATTTTCATTTTTGTTGCATTTGCTTTTGGAGTATTAGTCATAAATTCTTTGCATAGGCTAATGTCCAGAAGAGTTTTTCTAATGTAATCTTCTGTGATTTTTATGGTTTCAGTTCTTAGATTTAAGTCTTTGATCCATCTTGGGTTGATTTTTGTGTAAGGTGAGAGATTGGGATCCAGTTTCATTCTTCTACATGCGACTTGCCAGTTTTTTCAGCACCATTTATTATATAGGTTTATGTTTTTGTATGCTTCATCAAAGATCAGTTGGATGTTAAGTATTTGGCTTTATTTCTTTTTTATGGGGGGGTTAAATTTTTATTTTAAATGCTTGGATAGCTTCAATATCCAGGTTGTGGCAAAATCAGGACACGTGTAAAATACCTTACATTAGATTCCCCAAAGGTACCAAAAAGTACAGTAAAATTAAGACTTCCATTACAGGAAATGTATGACATAAATAATACAAAATGAAAAGGTGACACTGGTTTCCTGAGATACAATTTACTCTTTACAACCAGGGTCCACAGGACCAGGCCGCAGAGTGCGGCAGCAGGAAGCAGAGACTGCCATTTTGTTCTGGGGGACCTGGTACGAAAAATCAGCCCATAATGCCTCTCTGGCCTCTCAGACACCACACGCTGCCTAAATAACTAGATCTCTGGAAATAGTAAACAAGAGAGTGATTTCCATGGGGGAACTTTTAAATAAGATGCACATGGGGCAAGCCATAGAAAGTTTGTCAGGTTAAATTTGGTACATAATTGTGTTCACTCCATATCCAAACACAACATGTGTGCGGTCGGTTGATCTCTCCTGCTGCTGCTTCAGTATGGCTTGTAGGTATTCTGATGGCCACCATGTCGCTGGCTCTTGCTGTAGTTTGTGCCCTGACCTCCACCTCCACCACCACCTCCGCTGCCTCGGTTCCCTCGGTTGTGGTTTCCACGGTCCCCAGAACCATACCGTTGCTGCCAATAAACTTTGGGCTGGGCCACCTTGATCTCACGCTTACTTCCACTGATAGTATGGAACTTTTTCTCCAGAACTTTCTTCATAGGTTCTTCTTTTTTAAAGGAGATAAACACAAAACCTTGTCTTTTGTTCAACTTTGGATCCACTGGAATTTCAATGGCCTCGATCTCCCCAAACTCGCCAAAGTACTCCCTGATCTTTTCCTCAGTGGCTTCAGGATTCAGACCCTCGACGAAGATTTTCTTCACCCGGTCCTTCTTCATAGCCATGGCCTTTTTAGGGTCAATGACACGGACATCCAGCCTGTACTCCTTCTGGTCTAGGACCTTCTCCACATTGGTTGCATCTTTGAACAGGATAAACCCAAACCCTCTTGCCCATCCAGTGTTGGGATCCATTTTTATTGTACAGTCAATGACTTCTCCAAATTTAGTAAAACGGTCCTTTAAATCCTTTTTGCTGGTATCCCAGCTCAGGCCACCAACAAGCATTTTTCCTGCGTCTTCCTCGTTCTTGCTGGCGTTGATCTGTTCGTCCTCGGCGATTTTTGATTTTGATTCCCGCTCGAAGGCGCTGCGGTCGCTCCGACGACTCGCCTTCGGGGCGGCCTCGGTTCTCGGTGGCGCCCGTAGTATCCAAGGACTTGATAGGCCGAGTCGCGGCAGCTACTAGCCCACTTGTCCCCACCCACCGGGGAAAGCGCTTTGGGCTGGGCCGTGCTCCAATTCGCGCTGCTGAGGTCTGGCCTCCACCAGCTGACGGAGCCGCTTCAACTGCAACCCCTCCTCCTCAGCCGCTGCAGCAGGGAACCCACCGACCCACAAACCAGCTCCCGCCGGCGTGGTGCCGCTGCCTCCTTTTTGTTTTCTGTTTTTGTTTTTGTTTTGTTTTTGGAGATGGGATCTTGTTCTGTTGTCCAGGCTGGAGTGCAGTGACACAATCTCAGCTCACTGCTGCCTCCGCCTCCCAGGTTCAAGCGATTCTCCTGCCTCAGCCTCCTGAGTAGCTGGGATTACAGGTGTGCACCACCACATCCAGCTAATTTTTGTATTTTTAGTAGAGAAGGGGTTTCGCCATCTTGGCCCTGCTGGTCTCGAACTCCTGGCTTCAAGCAATCTGCCTGCTTCGGCCTCCCAAAGTGTTGGGATTACAAGTGTGAGCCACCTTGCCTGGACATTCGGCTTTATTTCTGAGTTCTCTTTTTCTATTCCATTGGTTCATGTGTCTACTTTTATAGCAGTACCATGCTGTTTTGGTAACTATAGACTTATAGTAAAATTTGAAGTCTAATTATGTGATGCCTCCAGATTTGTTCTTTGTGCTTAGGATTGCGTTGGCTATCCAAGCTCTTTTTTGGTTCCATATGAATTTCAGGATTGTTTTTTCTAGTTCTGTGAAAAAATGATGATGGTATTTTGATGGAAATTGCAATGAATCTGTGGATCACTTTGGGCAGTATGGTCATTTTCACAATATTGTTTATTCCAATCCATGAGCATTGGATGTGTTTCAATTTGTGTCATCTATGATTTCTTTCAGCAGTGTTTTGTAGTTCTTCTGGAGCTCTTTCACCTCCTTGGTTAAGTATATTCCCAGGTATTTATTTCTGCAGCTGTTGTGAAAGAGTTGAATTATTGATTTGACTCTCAGCTTGGTTGTTATTGGTGTATAGCAGTGCTACTGAATTGTGTACATTGATTTTGTAACCTAAGAGTTTACTGAATTTGTTTATCAAGTCTAGGAGTCTTTCAGAGGGGTCTTCAGAGTTTTCTAGGTATACAGTCATATTGTTGGCAAAGAGTGATAGTTTGACGTCCTCTTTACCAATTTGGAAGCCTTTTTTTTCTTTCTCTAGCCTGATTGCTCTGGCTAGGACTTCTAGTACCATGCTGAATAGAAATAATGAAAGTGGGTATCCTTGTCTTGTTGTAGTTCTCAGGAGGAATGCTTTCAACTTTTCCCCTTTGGTATGATGTTGGCTGTGGCTTTGTCCTATGTGGCTTTTATTATTTTGAGGTAAGTCTTTTCTATGCTTAGTTTGTTGAGGGTTTTTATCATAAAGGAATGCAGGATTTTATTCAATGCTTTTTCTGCATCTATTGAGATGATTGTATGGTTTTTGTTTTTAATTCTAATTATGTGATGTATCACATTTACTGGCTTGCTTATGTTAAACCATCCCTGCATCCCTGGGATGAAACACACTTGATCATAATGTATTATCTTTTCATATATTTCTTTTTTTTTTTTCTTTTTGAGACAGAGTCTCATTCTGTCATCCAGGCTGGAGGGCAGTGACATGATCTCAGCTCACTACAACCTCCACCTCCCGGGTTTGAGTGATTCTCCTGCCTCAGCCTCCCGAGTAGCTGGGACTACAGGCACGTGCCACCACACCTGGGTAATTACTGTATTTTTAGTAGAGATGGGGTTTTGCCATGTTGGCTAGGCTGGTCTTGAACTCCTGACCTCAAGTGATCCGCCTGTCTCAGCCTCGTAAAGTGCTGGGATTACAGGCATGAGCCACTGCGCCCAGCATTGTACTATCTTTTTGATTGGCTGTTGGATTCAGTTAGCTAGTATTTTGTTAAGGATTTTTACATCTATGTTCATCAGGGATATTGGTCTGTAGTACTGGTCTTTTTAAAATTATATTATTTCCTGGTTTGGGTATCAGGGTGATATTGGCTTCATGGAATCATTTAGGGAGGATTCCCTGTTTTTCAGTTTCTGAATAGTTTCAGTAGGATTAGCATCAATTCTTTGAATGAATGATAGAATTCAGCTGTAAATTCATCTGGTCCTAGGCTTTTTTTTGTTGGCTTTTTTTTTTTTAAATTACAGATTCAGTTTTGCTGCTTATTATTGGTCTGTTTAGGGTTTCTATTTCTTCTTGATTTAATCTAGGAGGGTTGTATTTTCTAGGAATTTATCCATTTCTTCTAGGTTTTCTAGTTTGTGTAATTAAAGGTGTTCATAGTAGTCTCAAATGATTTTATGTATTTCTGTGGTATCTATTGTAACGTTTCCAGTCTCATTTCTTTTTTTCCCTGGAGGATAAACTATTTATATTTTATTTGTTACTGTATAACATATTGACTGCTTCAAAAAGCAATCAAACCGAAACCAAACAAAAACCTAGAAATCCAGAATTTGACAGATACAAATGTGTGACTGTTGCCTTATGCTTGGGAAGCTATATTTCTATATCAACAATGTCAAATTTGCAAAAGACACAAAACTAGAAAAAACAGTTAACACTCTTTTCGTAGATTGTATTATTCTCTTTTTTTATTTTTTATTATTTTATTTTTTTATTATACTTTTATTATTATACTTTAAGTTCTAGGGAACATGTGCACAACATGCAGGCTCGTTACATAGGTATACATGTGCCACGCTGGCCTGCTGCACCCATCAACCCATCATTTACATTAGGTATTTCAACCCATCATTTACATGAGGTATTTCTCCCAATGCTATCCCTTCCGCTGCCCCCCACCCCATGACAGGCCCCGGTGTGTGATGTTCCCCACTCTTTGTCCAAGTGTTCTCATTGTTCAATTTCCACCTACGAGTGAGAACATGTGGTGTTTGGTTTTCTGTCTGTGATAGTTTTCTGTCCTTGTGATAGTTTGCTCAGAATGATGGCTTCCAGCTTCATCCAGGTCCCTGCAAAGGACATGAACTCATCCTTTTTTATGGCTGCCTAGTATTCCATGGTGTATATGTGCCACATTTTCTTAATCCAGTTTATCACTGATGGACATTTGGGTTGGTTCCAAGTCTTTGCTATTGTGAATAGCAATAAACATACGTGTGCATGTATCTTTATAGTAGCATGATTAATGATCCTTTGGGTATTGTAATGAGAACACTGGGTCAAATGGTATTTCTGGCTCTAGATCCTTGAGAAATTGCCACACTGTCTTCCACAATGGTTGAACGAGTTTACACTCCCACCAACAGTGTAAAAGCGTTTCTATTTCTTCACATTCTCTCCAGCATTTGTTGTTTCCTGACTTTTTAATGATCACCATTCTAACTGGTGTGAGATGGTATCTCATTGTGGTTTTGATTTGCATTTCACTGACGACCAGTGATGATGAACATTTTTTCATGTGTCTGTTGGCTGCATAAATGTCTTCTTTTGAGAAGTGTCTGTTCATATCCTTTGCCCACTTTTTGATGGGGTTGTTTGTTTTTTTCTTGTCAATTTAAGTTCTTTGTAGACTCTGAATATTAGCCCTTTGTCAGATGGGTAGATTGCAAACATTTTCTCCCATTCTGTAGGTTGCCTGCTCACTCTGATGGTAGTTTCTTTTGCTGTGCAGAAGCTCTTTAGTTTAATTTGATCCCATTTGTCAATTTTGGCTTTTCTTGCCACTGCTTTTGGTGTTTTAGTCATGAAGTCCTTGCCCATGCCTATGTACTGAATGGTATTGCCTAGGTTTTCTTCTAGGATTTTTATGGTTTTAGGTCTAACATTTAAGTCTTTAATCCATCTTGAATTAATTTTTGTATAAGATATAAGGAAGGGATCCAGTTTCAGCTTTCTATATATGACTAGCCAGTTTTCCACACCATTTATTAAATAGGGAATCCTTTCCCCATTTCTTGTTTTTGTCAGGTTTGTCAAAGATCAGATGGTTGTAGATGTGTGGTGTTATTTCTGAGGGCTCTGTTCTGTTCCATTGGTCTATATCTCTGTTTTAGTACCAGTTCCATGCTGTTTTGGTTACTGTAGCCTTGTAGTATAGTTTGAAGTCAGGTAGCATGATGCCTCCATCTTTGTTCTTTGGGCTTAGGATTGACTAGGCAACGCAGGCTCTCTTTTGGGTCCATATGAACTTTAAAATAGTTTTTTTCCAATTCTGTGGAGAAAGTCATTGGTAGCTTAATGGGGATGGCATTGAATCTATAAATTACCTTGGGCAGTATGGCCATTTTCATGATATTGATTCTTCCTATCCATGAGCATGGCATGTTCTTCCATTTGTTTGTGTCCTCTTTTATTTCGTTGAGCAGTGGTTTGTAGTTCTCCTTGAAGAGGTCCTTCACATCCCTTGTAAGTTGGATTCCTGGGTATTTTATTCTCTTTGTAGCAATTGTGAATGGGAGTTCACTCATGATTTGGCTTCTGTTTGTCTGTTATTGGTGTATAGGAATGCTTGTGATTTTTGCACATTGATTTTGTATCCTGAGACTACGCTGAAGTTGCTTATCAGCTTAAGGAGATTTTGGGCTGAGACAATGGGGTTTTCTAGATATACAATCATGTCATCTGCAAACAGGGACAATTTGACTTCCTCTTTTCCTAATTGAATACCCTTTATTTCTTTCTCCTGCCTGATTGCCCTGGCCAGAACTTCCAACACTATGTTGAATAGGAGTGGTGAGAGAAGGCATTCTTGTCTTGTGCCAATTTTCAAAGGGAATGCTTCCAGTTTTTGCCCATTCAGTATGATATTGGCTGTGGGTTTGTCATAAAAAGCTCTTATTATTTTGAGACATGTCCCATCAATACCTAGTTTATTGAGTATTTTTAGCATGAAGGGTTGTTGAATTTTGTTGAAGGCCTTTTCTGCATCTATTGAGATCATCATGTGGCTTTTGTCGATGGTTCTGTTTATGTGATGGATTACATTTATTGATCTGTGTATTTTGAACCAGCCTTGCATCCCAGGGATGAAGCCAACTTAATCGTGGTGGATAAGCTTTTTGATGTGCTGCTGGATTCGGTTTGACAGTATTTTATTGAGGATTTTTGCATCAATGTTCATCAAGGATATTGGTCTAAAATTCTCTTTTTTTGTTGAGTCTCTGCCAGGCTTTGGCATCAGGATGTTGCTGGCCTCCTAAAATGAGTTAGGGAGGATTCCCTCTTTTTCTATTGATTGGAATAGTTTCAGAAGGAATGGTACCAGCTTCTCTTTGTACCTCTTGTAGAATTTGGCTGTGAATCCATCTGGTCCTGGACTTTTTTGGTTGATGAGCTATTAATTATTGCCTCAATTTCAGAGCCTGTTATTGGTCTATTCAGAGATTCAATTTCTTCCTGGTTTAGTCTTGGGAGGGTGTATGTGTCCAGGAATTTATCAATTTCTTCTAGATTTTCTAGTTTATTTGCATAGAGGTGTTTATAGTATTCTCTGATGGTAGTTTGTATTTCCGTGGGATCAATGATGATATCCCCTTTATCATTTTTTTATTGCATCTATTTGATTCTTCTCTCTTTTCTTTTTCATTAGTCTTGCTAGCCGTCTATCGATTTTGTTGATCTTTTCAAAAAACAGCTCCTGGATTCATTGATTTTTTGAAGGGTTTTTTGTGTCTCTATCTCCTTCAGCTCTGCTCTGATCTTAGTTATTTCTTGCCTTCCGCTAGCTTTTGAATGTGTTTGCTCTTGCTTCTCTAGTTCTTTTAATTGTGATGTTAGGGTGTCGATTTTAGGTCTTTCCTGCTTTCTCTTGTGGGCATTTAGTGCTATAAATTTCCCTCTACACACTGCTTTGTGTCCCAGAGATTCTGGTACATTGTGTCTTTGTTCTCATTGGTTTCAAAGAATATCTTTATTTCTGCCTTCATTTCGTTATGTACCCAGTAGTCATTCAGGAGCAGGTTGTTCAGTTTCCATGTAGTTGTGAGGTTTTGAGTGAGTTTCTTAATCCTGAGTTCTAATTTGATTGCATTGTGGTCTGACAGATGGTTTATTGTGATTTCTGTTCTTTTACATTTGCTGAGGAGTGCTTTACTTCCAACTATGTGGTCAATTTTGGAATAAGTGCAATGTGGTGCTGAGAAGAATGTATATTCTGTTGATTTGGGATGGAGAGTTCAGTAGATGTCTATTAGGTCTGCTTGGTGCAGAGCTGAGTTCAAGTACTGGATATTCTTGTTAACCTTCTGTCTCATTGATCTGTCTAATATTGACAGTGGGGTGTGTGTTAAAGTCTCCCATTATTATTGTGTGGGAATCTAAGTCTCTTTGTACATCTCTAAGGACTTGCTTTATGAATCTGGGTGCTCTGGTATTGGGTGCATATATATTTAGGATAGTTAGCTCTACTTGTTGAATTGATCCCTTTAGCATTATGTAATGGCCTTCTTTGTCTCTTTTGATCTTTGTTGGTTTAAAGTCTGTTTTATCAGAGACTAGGATTGCAACCCCTGCTCTTTTTTTACTTTCCATTTCCTTGGTATATCTTCCTTCATCCCTTTATTTTGAGCTACTCCTGCTCACACTTGGTTTTCATTTGCATGAAATATAATTTTCTACCCCTTTACCTTGAATTTATATGAGTCCTTACATGTTAGATGAGTCTCTTGAAGATAGAAGAAATTTGGTTTGTAATTTTTAAAACTGATTCTGCCAATCAGTTTCTTTTAAGTGGAGCATTTAGGCCATTTATGTTCAATGTTAATATTGAGATGTGAAGTACTGTTGTACTCATATTAATTGTTACCTAGATACTTTGTGTTTTTCATTGTGTTGTTGTTTGATAGGCTTTGTGAGTTTTATGCTTTCAGGAGGTTCTATTTTGGTGCATATTGAGCTTTGTTTCAAGATTTAGAACTCCTTTTCACATTTCTTTTTTTTTTTTTTGAGACGGAGTCTCACTTTTTTGCCCAGGCTGGAGTGCAGTGGTGCGATCTTGACTCACTGCAACCTCCAGCTCCCTGGTTCAAGCAATTCTCCTGTCTCAGCCTCCCAAGTAGCTGGGACTACGGGTGCCCACCACCACATCTGGCTAATTTTTTATTTTCTTTTTTTTTGAGATGGAGTTTTCCCTCTTGTTGCCCAGGCTGGAGTGCAATGGCGTGGTCTTGGCTCACCACAACCTCCACCTCCTGGGTTCAAGTGATCCTCCTGCCTCAGCCTCCCAAGTAGCTGGGATTACAGGCACCCACCACCACACCCAGCTAATTTTGTATTTTTAGTAGAGATGGGGTTTCACCATGTTGACCAGGTTGGTCTCAAACTCTTGACCTCAGGAAATCCTCCTGCCCTGGCCTCCCAAAGTGCTGGGATTATAGGCATGAGCCACCAGGCCTAGCCTAATTTTTGTATTTTTAGTAGAGATGAGGTTTCACCATATTGGCCAGGCTGGTCTCAAACTCCTGACCTTGTGATCCTCCTACCTTGGCCTCCCAAAGTGCTGGGATTACAGGCATCAGCCAAAACACCCAGCCCTTTTCACATTTCTTGTAGTGCTGGTTTGATAGCACTACAAATTCCCTCAGCATTTGTTTGTCTGAAAATGACTTTATCTCTCATTTCATTATATCTCTCTTTCATTGAGTTTTGCTGGATACAACATTCTTGGCTGACAGTTACTCTGTTTAAGGCAGCTAAAGATAGGGTCCCAATTCCTTTGGGCTTATAAGGTTTCTGTTGAGAAGTCTGCATTAGTCTGATAGGTTTTCCTTTATAGGTGACCTGATGCTTTTTGTCTGACTGCTCTTATATTTCTTTTCTACATGTTGACTTTAGATGGCCTGACGACTATGCCTTGGTGGTGATCTTTTTGCAATGAGTTTCTCAGGAGTTCTTTGAGCTTCCTGGATTTGGATATCTAAATCTCCAGCAAAGCCAGGGAAGTTTTCCTCAATTATTCCTTCAAATAAGTTTTCCAAACTTTTTGTTTTCTCTTCTTCCCTCAGGAACACCAATTATTCTTAGGTTCGGCTGTTTTACATGCTATCATATTTCTTGGAGGCTTCATTCATTTGATTCTTTTTTCTTCATTTTTGTCTGATTGGCTTAATTTGAAAGCCTCATCTTTGAATTCTGAAATTCTGTCTTCTACTTGTTCTAGTCTATTGTTAATACTTTCCACTGCATTTTGTAATTCACTAAATGTGTCTTTCATTTCCAGAAGTTCCTTTTTTATATTTAGCTCTCTAGAAAATTTTTCATTTATAATCTGAATTTTTTAAAAAGTTTCTTTATGTTGGTTTTCACCTTTCTCTGGTATCTCCTTGAGTAGCTCTCATACAACATTCTGAATTCTTCATTTGGTGTTTCTAAGATTTTATCTTAGTTTGGCTTCATTGCTTGAGAGCTAATGTGATCTTTTGGGAGGTGTTATACAACCCCATTTTATCATATTAACAGAATTACTTTTCTGGTTCTTCCTTATTTGGGTAGACTATTTCTTCTAATTATTCTTAAATTTATTTTTGATTTGACTGTGTGATTTTATTTCTTATTTTCTTTCTTAAGGATTTGACTTTAATGTTTATAGTTTGTTATAGCCTAATTTGATTCTTGGTGCTTTTAGGGGTGAAAACTCTGTATGATTTCCTTGGTTATAGAGAAACTTTGTATGATGGCTTTCTCAGATGCTAGACATAGTAGTAATGTGCTGAGTGTGTGAGCAAACTTACTGTCTCTGGAAGCTTATCTCATTCCAATGTGGTATGCACTTTTAAGTTTATTTACTTTTCCCCAGTATTTTATTCACTGGGTTGATGGTTCAGGCTTCAGGCCGGTAGTGGAGGTGTTCCTAGGTAGGAACCAGTTGCGGCTAGAGAAGGTGGGTAAATGCAATACCCAATGGTGGGCAGAGGTCTCAGCCTTGACAAAGGGGGGGAGCTGTCAGAGAGACACACTGAAGTCTTATCGGGGGAAGGGTGGTAGCCACCTTAGCTCCCCTGTCAGGTCAGCTGGGAAGCTATCCATCTCCCAGACTCACATCTGTCCCAATATTCTGGCTATTCAGATCAGACAGGCCTCTCTTTTCATCTGTTGGAATGTTAATGTTCCAAGTAGGGAATTGTGACTCTGCCTCTTATGTAAGTCTGAAACTGGAGGGTGCTTCCCCTGTGGGGATGCAGTCACCCTGAAGTGTTCTACAAAGTCTGTCTATGGGTGCACCGATGCTGAGCTTTTGTGGGAGAAGACCCAGCTGTGTCTGCAGTGGTGGATGAGGTTGTTAAGAAGTCCCCTTCTCCAAGATCCTTGATAAGCACCAGGGCTGTCTGACTGTTGGGACAGCTGTAGACATTCCCTGCTGAGCCCAGCACTTCAATTCTGCCTCTATTGAAAGGAACTTCCCACCAGTGGAACAATCTAATCCTTAAGACCTGCCATCTGGATTCTTTATTCACACAGGGTGTTCCCTTGATGTGGCACGCTCTCCCTTTCCTTAGGAGTAGAAGTTCTTGAGAGACAGACTACTATGAGTGCTGCTGCTCCTCAGGGTCTAGCCACTCAGTGACTCCAGACTGGTGCTGGGGGATGTCTGCTAAGGATCCAGTGATATGACCTGTCCTCCAGTTTTCCAGCAGCCGTTATCAGCACCAGGTCTGATGGGGGTGCCAGAGGCGTGACATAGACCTGTGAGATTCTTTGATTATAGATAACTTTAGTGTGTTGTCTTTCTTGAATGCTAGTTCAGGTAGTAATAAACTGGTCATGTGGATAGACTCAGGACCTCCTGGTTAGACAGGGTGGTGCAGGAAGTGGTAATAGCTGAGGTCACACAGTAGTTTTGTCCTTCCTGAGTGCAGTGTTATTCCACCTACAGATGCTGCAATGGACTGTGTTGGTGGGCTTCCAGCTACTGGGTGGCATTTGCAAAAGAGTATCAGGTGTGGTAGTAGTAGTGGGATTTGTGCTTGCCTTATGTTGCCCAGGGTAGGTAGTCTGGCTTCTCAGGTGATGGATGGGGCTATAAACCTCCCCAGGGTTTCTATCCTTTGTATTAAGTCCTTTGTATTAAGCTACCACGGCAGGTGGAGGGGCAAAGCCAGATGAGGGCTGTGTTAGGTAGGTCTGCACTCTGAGTCACGGCAAGCAGCGGCCCCTTTTGGAGATGTGGTTGCACAGGGAGTGGGGAGTAGCAGGCAGCAGTAAGCCTAACCCAGATTTCACACAGTTGTCAAGGCAGATCTGGCTCCTGCAGTACTCTGCTAGCAGCAGTGAGCTAAGTTCCAGGCAGTCTGCACTCAGAGCTCACAACTACCTGAGGCCATAAACTTTTCCCGTGGTGATAGCAACTGCTGGCGTTCAGGCCATGCCCCTCTCTGTCCACCCACACAGCTGGCACCCAGATCCTGCACTCATGGCTGCAACACATTTCCCACTAACCTTTCTGGTTCTGGCCAAGGGAGTTCATCTTCACTTGAGGTTATATTGTGAATTTCAGTTGGGAGTTTTTACAATGTGCAACTCCTGACTGAGCTAGTTGGCTGAGTTCCATGAGGTTGTCTGTGAGGTATAATAAGGAATAGCTTCCCTTGGTTCATGCTGGAGACTGGGAATGCACACAAGCTTCTTCCTGCTGCTGCTCTTAATTTTGTATTCATCACAGCTCTTTTAATTGGTTCCAGTGCTGGGACGGGTTAAGGCCTTCCCCCACGGCATGGACTTTCAGGTTCCCCAGTGGGGGTATGTATCCTGGAGCCAGTCTCTTCACCTCGCACTCCCTGGGAGCTTATAGCTTTTCACCTAGCTCATGGTGTAGGTGTAACCTGCCGCTTCCTTCAAAGAGTCTGGATTCTTTCAGTTTTCCTGTTCAGTTCCTGCGTTGCTTCTTGGGAAAAAGTTCACAGTGAGAAGGTTTTTTTTTTTTTTTTTAGATGGAGTCTCGCTCTGTTGCAGTGGTGTGATCTTGGCTCACTGCAACCTCTGCCTCCTGGGTTCAAGTGATTCTCTTACCTCAGCCTCCCCAGTAGCTGGGATTATAGGCACCCGCCACCATGCCCTGCTGATTTTCATATTTTTAGTAGAAACGGGGTTTTGCCATGTCAGTCAGGCTGGTCTCGAACTCCTGACCTCAGGTGATCCACCCACCTCGGCCTCCCAAAGTGCTGGGATTAAAGGCGTGAGCCACCATGGCTGGCCCACAGTGAGCATTTTTTACTCGCTGTTTTGTCTTTCCAAGTGGTAGAGTCATGCTAACACTGCCTCCAATCTGCCATCTAAAAAAAAAAAAATCCAGTTTTTAAAAAATTTAGAATAATTTGATGAACAACACACAGCTTGAAACACATGTGAATCCAGAATGTGCACTTCCTCAAAGGTCTTTTATATGGTCTGGCTACCCCAACTGGAGCATTCTGACACTCCTTCATATTTAGTGTGCTTCATTTTGCCCATCTATCACTTAACATCTGGAAAAGTTTTGGTAGAGTAATATAAGTCTATTGTACAGGTTCAGGAAGAACTTTTAGACATTATCTAAAACAATCTTCTTGTCTTTCAGTTTAGGAAATGTAGACGCAAATTGTTAATTGTCCTCCCAAAGCCACAAGGTTGTCACTGATACCTATCTTACTATGGTTTGAATGTGTTTCCTGCAGAATTCAGGTGTTGCCAATGTGGTAGTATTGAGAGAGGTGGGGCCTTTAAGAGATGATTAGTCCCTGAAGTCTTCTCTCTTGAGGATGGTATTAAGGCCTTTATAAAAGAGGCTACATGTAGCATTTGGCTGTCTTGACCTTCTGCTTTCTGCCATGTGAGAATAGCCTTCCTCCTCTACAGAGAGTGCAGCTCTCACCTGACATCCAAACCTGTCAGTGCCTTGATCTTAAATTTGCCAGCTTCTGGAATGCTGAGAAATACATTTCTGTTGCTTATAATTTATCTGGTCTCACGTATTCTGTTGTAGGTCAGCACAAACAGACTAAGACAGGGAATATAATTCTAATGTACTGATTCAGGAAGAATTTTTTCACATTACCTAAAACATTTTCTTCTCAGTTTAGGAGATTTAGGCACAAACTTAGTGGCTTCCCCAAACCACATGGTGGTTAGTGATAGTTTTAAAAGTTTTTACTTCCAGTAAAATGTATAATTCCTCACGATCATAATGTACCAAATGTGCTATAAAATGTTAAATCAAGTTCAGATACTATAAGAAAGATCACTACTCTGTTCTTGGAGAAAGGAAGGGGCTAGGTCCTATAATCTCTTTTCTTTTCACAAAGGCACAGAGAGGTTAAACTAAGTGACTCCCTAAAGGATGGGTAAGAAACAGGGATGTGTGTCCTTCCAAGTTATTATTATTCTGCAGACTCTGAAAGAACCACAGTGCTACACCGTGCTATTGTAAGTTCTTGACTTCTTTACACTGAAGTTACATGAGAAATGCAAACAGGTAAACAAAGGAGACCTGAGAAAGGCCAACTTTTTGATAACTGTTTAGACAGAGACTGCCTAAACAGAAAACACATGCTATTTCCCCTCAGCCTGACTGATTTGGCATTCAGAGTACAAGCTCACAGGACAGGGGCTGGGCCTGTCCAGTCAGGAACTGCAGCCAGAGACTTCCCCTGCTACTTGCTGGGAAAGAACATTAGGAATGCCTTTTAGTGCCTTGCTTCCTGAACTAGCTCACAGTAGCCCGGCGGCCCAGGGCAATCTGACCACATTTCACTCTCACCGCTGTAGGAATCCAGATGCAGGCCAAGTACAGCAGCACGAGGGACATGCTGGATGATGATGGGGACACCACCATGAGCCTGCATTCTCAAGCCTCTGCCACAACTCGGCGTCCAGAGCCCCGGTGCACAGGTACGCTGTCTCCTGGAGTCCAAATAGACCAGAGTGCTTGTGAAATGTGTGAGATGAGCTGTCCCTCCTAGAAATGGATATATTTAGCTTGCATCTTGTAATTTTATTTCCAATTACTCACCCTGTGACATAGTAGTGATTTTTTTTTTCAGTTCTATTCAGTTCCATAATTCCCACACTTAGAGAAGGATTTTATTTCCTGGGCCACTCAGCCAATCTAAAGCTAAAATATGACTTCAGTTCTAGTGAAAAGGACTCACATGGTCATATACACAGGACTAGGTTCTAGGTCCTAAACCAGGTACGCCACTTTCCTTCTGTGTAACTTTGGACGAGTTATTTAAGTATCCTGGTAGCATCATATTCTTTATTTATAAAATATTAAAGGCCACAAACATGTATAAAGGGCTCATTATGTGCTGGCAGTGTTTTAAATACTTTAAGTATATTAATTCATATTAACTTGAATTAATATTAAATAGAAGTAATGAAACTTCCTTTACAAGGTGGTTGTGAGTACTGAGAATGATAAATTATGTAAAATATTTGAATGTCTGTCTGATCTGATATAGACTGACACAAAATTGCTAAAAGGAACACTTTAGGAATTCTTAAGAAATGGAATGTTGAAAGGAATCCCACATTTTAACATTCATTCAGTGCCTGTATTTTAATATGTCCTTTCCCTTCTGATTATATCATTGTTTTCTTCACCTTTGTAAATCTGGATATACCTTTAAAAAAAAAACTATCCTGTTGCTTATTTCTTTATCAAATAACTTTTAGTTTTCTTTCCTTTCTCCTACTAAACCCTCCATTCACTTTCTATTTATTTCTATTTATTAAATGACTCTCCACCTGAAACCTACTAATATGGCTTTTTTTTTTTTTTAACTAAACTACCCAGTAAGCTGTTAAGGGACATTGGGGATTTCCAACCTCTTTGAAATGAAGCTAAGTGACAAAAGTAGGGATGTCAGCTTCTGTAGCCACAGGATATGTATAATAGGATGCAAAGTGTTTTCCTCCAAAAAAACTTAGGAAGAGTCCATTTTTAGGGCTGTGGTTTTGAGTAGCTTGTATATAACTTCATTTTCCACCTTTGACTGGAGCCAGGAACTCTCTCAAGGATTAGTGATCAGCATAATTAAGAACAGCATGTACAAATAAGTTCTGCTGAGGTTGAAGGGTGGAGAGGGAGGTGGAGCAAGATAAAACACTAGCTGCAATATCTGGGAGCTTCTTTGTAAGAAATGGATATTGAAACAGTAGAAGTGGAGTTTACAAAGAATTGTCTTGGAAGAAATCATCTGGAAATAGTTATCTTACGCAACATATATGAGATCTTGTTTTCATCTTTTTATGGTAATACAAACATTGAGGGGAATGCCATCATAGAAGTATAATTATTTCTTAGATAAACATATCTGATATACCTTCACTGATAAAAATAACAGCAGAAATCACTCAGAAATTTTCGGCAATGTGGAGGATTCAGATTCAACGTAATGATGTGACACCATTAAGAGCTGGCAACTTTTATTTTTTAGAATTAATAAAAATAAATCACACATTCATTTAATTTCTAGACTTTTGTCAATAACAATTGATGTAACAACTATGTTTGTGTTTAAAAATGTCAAACAATTAAGATAGTAAAAATGCCAAACAATTAAGATAGTGAAAAAGAAAAACAACAACCTCATACATTTTTCACAAACTTATGTCTGGGGTCATGTTATCCTAGTACTGAGGATATAATGTCCAATGTGATATGGTCCCTGTTCATAAGGAAATTGAAAGTCTAATACAATTCTCAACTAAGGAATAAGTATAATAAGGTGCTATGGCAGAAGCATGTACAGTACAGCTGAGAGCTTGGTTATTTTTACCTAATTAAGTAGAGGAGTTCAGGAAAGGCTTAACAGAAGGAGCGACGGTGGAGTTGAGTTAATTTTAAGATCTTCCACATAATAAGGAATCGGGAGTGAGGGTGTTTGAGAGGCTGGGGACACTACAGACAGAGAGACATATGAAGGGAAAGTCATGAAGGTTTTCAGTAGCTTTGTATTTTTAGAGAACTATAAGCAATATGTATGGCGTAGGTGTAGAGTTGGAGGAGGGAAACTTGGCAAAGGGGTAAATCTGGCAAGTTAAGGAGGGATTTTAGGGCATGCTGATCTATTTTAATTCTATTCAATAGTTAAAATGAAGTCAATGCAGGATTTAGATAGGGAGAAACAGAATTTTGCGTTTTGGGAAAACCTTCCTGGCTGCAATGGAAAGGATAGGTTGAAGGTATATGAAACTGCATGTACCGATACCAAATTTTTTCACTAGTCCAATACAAGAGTAAAAGAACCTGAACTGAGGCAGTATAGTAAAAATGAGGAAAAAGAATCAGATATGAAAGATGTCGAGGTGATGGAGTTTAGATAATCGGTGACTGGCTACATGTGAGGAGACAAGGAAAGGGACCTCGGTGGTAGGTTGACTAGGTTCTGTCTGATGTAATGTGGATGGTGCTGCTGTTAACTGAGACAGAAACTATAGAAGGGACAGGAAAGACGATGAATTGAGTTTGAGTTTAAGGGGTCTGCAGAAGGAGGGACATGAATTTGGAGCTGTCCAAAGACACCTGTATATGCAGGATGTGGATTGGGCTACATATACATGTGGGAATTACTGGCATAGTAAATAAATAAATAAATAAAGTAAATGAGGTACCTAAGTCATTAAGTCAAATAAATGGATAGTAATTAAAATGTATGAGAGTGAGTGAGATCACTGAGGGAGGGAATGTAAAATGAAAACATGAATGAACAGAAGAATAGAGTGTCAAGGAGATAATCTGAGGGAATATCAACACCTGAGGAGCAAGAAGAATGAAAGATTCCAAAAGGAGCTACTAGGGATGAATAGCAGAGAGTGGTACAAGCAGGAGTCTTGGAGAGAGGCAACAAAGGCATCAAGAGGCAATAAATTCAAGAGTAATGGAAAATTAGAGTAATGGAAGAGACAATAAATTCAAGAGTATTGGAAAAGTCAATCATAATGACTGTGAGTTTTAAAAACAACAAATAACAAATACTGCAGATATTTTAAGCAAAAGGAAGACTAAAATGATTATTTAATAATTTATCAATAAGGAGGAAAATATTTAGTTTTGATAGCAGTGGTTTGAAAAGGAACTGATGGTTACATAATAAAATAAACAATTTAAGTCATTTTCTCTTTTTCTTTCTCTCTTTTTTTTGAAGATAAAATGGGTTATTGCTGAGGTATTACAGGGTTAGGTGAAAGATTTTAAGAATTATTTTTTAAGATGTGGGAAATTCTAACTCAATTGTAGATTGAAAATAAGTTCAGGGAGAGAACTTCACATTAACAGTACAGTAAGAGGAAAGAGGATGAAATAACTGACAGGCTGAGATTCCTGCCAGAGACTAAATTTTATCCTATCAAAAGAATATGAAAAATTACTTTGGTTAAATAATTTAAAAAACATTTAATAATAAATTCAAGTTCCTCTTTTCCCTTGTTCACATTAATTACAGTACTATTGAATTTCCCAGCGTTTTAGTTTTATTTCCTCAATTACAGTATAAATCCCTCGTCACAGTCATGACATAAATCACTGTTAACTGATTCAACAACTCTTTAAATCAAACCTACTAATGACAAGACATTATGGGATGTACTAGAGGAGCCTCTTTTTCAGGTGCTTAGAGAAGTGGAAGGAATACTCTAAATCAATAGTTGTAGTAAATGTCATTTAGTGCTATTAAATCAATGTTGGAGGCCGCAGAAGCAATATAGGAATGAATGAGTTACTGATTGAGTTTAGTTTTGCGAGTTCCCAGAGGAAGTGACGTGATCTGGACCCATGAGGCTAAGAAGTATAATGGGATCCTATTAGGAGGAGCCTGATACAGCACACTAAGAAACTGATAAAACAGAATGAGCCTTGGGAAACTTTTCTTCCTATGGAAGAGAGGAAGTATGATTAAATTTATGCTTTCAAAATTCATCTTGCTGGTAGAGTGGACATTTCATAATATAGAAGGGAAAAGTTGCAAGCTGCTGTCGTTCTATGATTCCAGATGCACTGCCATGTATAAATATTGATCTGAGATGTGTTGGGAGGATAGGAAGATGATTGAAAATGTCCAGCTCTGGAATCAGTCAGCTTGGGTAGCTCTGTGCAACTTAGTGACTTAGGCAACTTAAGTGACTCCTTGGTAATTCAATTTTTGTAAAGGTTGTTTCCAGTGAAATAAAGTGTATCTAGAACACACTTATAGTTACTATTAATAACTATTTCTCTCTCTCTCTTTTTCAATATTCTCCATCCAATCATTCTATATAAAGACATGGAGAAACACAATCCTGGGGAGTTACTAATAGTTCATTAGTAACTATTACTAATAGTAGCTGTGTGTTCCTGAATAAGCTGTCTAAACCTGCTAGCCTCAGTTCCCTATCTGTAAAATAAGATAATAATATCTACCTTATAGGGGGTGTTTGTGAGGCTAGATGAGAACATTCATATAAGACATTTTTCTCAGTAACTCAAGAAATGTGAGCAATTATCATTAATGGTAATGTTGTTTTTGAATTATATTTCAGTAAATAATATCTGTTGATGGGGATATAAAATTGAGTCACCTAACTTTTACTGAAGAGGAAAAATATAATTAAGTTTCTAAATACTGTGAATTGGAACCTCAATGATATTCTAGAAATAGCTCATATGTTTTTAGATGTATACTCTTTTCAAATAATAGGAAGGATAACACACATTTTCATTTAGAGAGTATGAAAATAGCAATATTTGAAATAGATTCATAAGAGAAAAGAAACCTGCATTTACATGAACACAGAAAAGCAGACTCAACCCATGAACTCAAATTCCCATGAGGAGGTTTCCTATGCACTACATGTGAGGATTAAGGAAACAAAGACATTTACATTTCAAAATACAAAGGGATCAAAAAGTGCTTTCTGAAATATTATGTACATTGCCACCAGTTTTGCCCCCATGTCTCTGTGACTCCTGACTGGCTCACGGAAAAGTGTGCAAAATATAGCGTTAAACATAAGGATTTAATTCTAGCTCTGCAACTAGTTTGTAACATGCACATTATTTAAACTCTCGGTGTCTTCCCCAGCTTTTAAGACCTTTTGCATTTCATAGGTATACTAATAGACTGTATATGGTAATGTCAGCTTAGTTTCTTAGGTGGAAAACAAAATTTTCCCTCTCTGACGCCTAATGAAGGGTAACTGGTTAAGTCTGACAACTCTCCACTCACAAAGTTTCATATAATTACACAGTAATTGGTATCCAAAATTTGACCCTAGCACTAAGACCTTTTATAGTATGGTTAATACTAAGAGGATACAGGAAAGGTTTTTTTTTTCTATATATATCTTATTATTCCTAGGGGTGTTTATATCATTCCTTGGCCTGTCCACACCCCTTTCTAAACATGCCTCAGGAGACACCAAAGGGGTTCTTTTCCAAAAAATAAAACCACAATAAAGCCAAACCAAACTCAAGCGACCTCCTAGGCATCTTATTTTTGTGAAAATCTGTCTCATGTTAGGGTGAGGGTGATCCCTGGAGAGAGACTTCAGTATGATTAGGAGCACTTGGAATAAAACTGAGAAACATTAGACTCACAGTTAGAAGAAAAACATCTAGAAGGAAAAATAGTATCAAAGAAAAAGAAAAAGTGAAACTTTCAGTTTCATGGACTTTCTGTCATGGGAGCTTGGTTTCCTGGAAGATGAACTCCCTAGGATTGTGTTTCTCCATGTCTTTTATATAGAATGATTGGAAGGAGAATATTGAAAAAGACAGAGAAAGAAAGTGAGAGAGCAAGAGGAGGGAGATGGGAAGAGAGAAGAAAAATTTCAAAATGTGAAAATTTGATCAGAGAAAGAGGATTTCTTAGAAGAGATTTTAAAAAACTTTTTAAAGCCTATTATACTTCTTTTATTTTTTCTGCCCTTGAGGCAATCTTAGGAAGGATCATGTATTTTTTTTCTTTTCATGAATATAATTATTATTGAAAGATGTTCTGATTTCTGAAGTCCAGGCCCTCACTTCACAGTAGGAATTTAAGTTCACTCTTTTTGGTCCTTTGGGCAGAAAAACAACAACTCCCATGTCCTCGATATTACGCGAGAGAAAGCAGATTTATTTTATTTTATTTTATTTCATTTCATTTCATTTCATTTCATTACTGCTTTTGAGAGAAGATCTTACTCTGTCACCCAGGCTGGAGTAGAGTGGCACGATCACGACTAACTGCAGCCTTGACCTCCCTGGCTCAAGCAATCCTCCCACCTCAGCCTTCTGAGTAGCTGCGACTGCAGGTGTGTGCCACCATGGCTGATGAATTTTAAAAACTTTTTATATAGATGGGGGTCTCATTATGTTTCTATCTTTTGTAGAGATGGGATCTCACTATGTTGCTCAGGCTGGTCTCGAACTCCTGGCCCAAAGCAATCCTCCTGCTTCAGTTGGGAGGATTCCAAAGTGATGAGATTACAGGCCTAAGACACTGTGCCTGGTGGAAAACAGATTTATAAAGAGATAAATAAGTTGGTTGACTGTCATAGTTCTACTTCTCCTTTACTTCTTATTTTTAATTTCAGCCAGACAAATATTAACTATAAGAAGTAACAGGATTTAAAAAATTATTATGACTTTGAGATGTGTATTAATGTAACTGTGTTTAAGTAGGAGTAGGCAGGCATATAACACAGATATTTGTATATAATGGACCTATTCATTCATTTATTTAAATTTAATTGAGCTTATTTCAACTACTGCCCTAGGAATTGGGTTGCAATAATGGATAAATAGATATTTTCCAAGAAGGAGCTTAATTTTTCCTGGAGTAAGACAAATATAAGCTAAATGAAATAACAAAGATATACAATATATTTAATGGTAATAAGAGGTATGTGGAAAAATAAAATCACCATGGTGGTGGGCTCACATAAGCACTTTTAACTATGGAATCTAGAAGCATCCATATGACTAACTTTCTTGGACTGTATGGAAGCTTACAAATATAGGGTTTTGGAGAGGATGATTAACCCAAACTATATTCTGCCTCTGATCTTTTTTTTTTTTATGTTCTGCTGATCTGAAATACTTTTACAGTCAATACCACGAGAAAACCATTCTTTTTCAGAGAAACTAAGACTAAATCACATAGCTCAGTTAACTGAAAGAAACAGGAGGAAGCAAATCTCCCTTAGATTTGTTCATGATATAATCTCACAAAAGTCAGTGTATAGAAACCAACATGGCTGGGAGATGTATTTAGCTGAGTCTGTTTTCTGCTGACATAGATGTTGCTGAAAAGTCAATAGACTACAAAAAAAAAAAACCAAAAACCTGTAAACTTAACTTTGGAGAACCCATTTATCTCTTTAAAACTTAAATAGTTTAAGTCATATTAATTTTTTATAATTTCATTTTTTGATTGTTTAAACTGTCAAAGATTTACTCAGCCCTTATGTCCCAGGCACTACTTTCAGTAGTGGAAATAGACTGGTGGACAAGATAGACAAGATCATTGTTTTAATGGAATGTTAAATGGAGAGAAAGGAGACAGACAAAAAGAAACAAAAGTCATGAAAATATTACCTAGTACAGGGTGAGTGATATGCTAGAGATGGACTCATGGACCTCTTCCAAGGATGTGCCATTGAAACTGAAATTAATGCAGAGGCAGAAGTAGGGCTGATAAAGGTGCTTAGGGTCAAGCTTGATCAGATCAAGGACTAAACGGAAGCCCATTGTGAGTAGTACAAGTGAGTGAGAGGAAAATAGTTCAGAAAGGGGTGAAAGAGCTAAGGCAGGTCTCAATAAGACTAATGCAGGATTTAATTCTAAGTGCAATAAAGCTTTTGAAGTTTTTAAGTAGGGAAGTAGCATAATAAAATTGCCATTTTTTTTTTTTTTAAAAAGGAGCAATCTGTGAAAAGCGATTTGGATTTTATTCTAAATGTAATGAAAGCTACTTACGAAGGAGATGATTGCTAAGAAATAAGATTCACATTTAAAAATATATCAGTATGTCTACTCTGAGACTTTAACTTATTTTGCCTACTAGATTGTAAGTTCCAGAGGATAGTAATCATACTGTCTATTTCTATATTCTTTACTAGTTATTATTCCCCATTTGGAAATAACGTTTCATATAAATCTCTACCTAGAATTGGCCGGGCGCGGTGGCTCATGCCTGTAATCCCAGCACTTTGGGAGGCGAGGTTAGAGGATCACTTGAGCTCAGGAATTAGAGAACAGCCTGCAGCCTGGGCAACATGGTGAAACCTCATCTCCAACAAAAATATAGGAAAAAAAAAATTAGCCAGGCGTGGTGGCACGTGCCTGTAGTTCCGGCTCCTCAGGAGCTGAGGTGGGAGGATTGCTTGAGCCTGGGAGGCGGAGGTTGCAGTGAGCCGAGATCGCGCCACTGCGCTCCAGCCTGGAAAATCTCTGTATTATGTACCTAGAATGTATTATGTATAGGCCCTTGCTAGAAGGAAAAGAATTTTCCTTTCAAAAAGCCCCTCCTATCTCTTTAATCTTTCTGTTTCAGAACGTGACTTGAATTCTCAGTGAAGTAGAACTAACCGGCTACAAAGAGATCAGAGTTTGTTTGAGGATTTCACTCTCTGTTTCATTTTTATCACAATGCTAGATGCTACCTGCACCTGACTGAGACTCTTCCCTGTCAGATATGTTAGGTCATTCAGACTCAGATAGGTGACCTCACTAGGTGAGGGGTCTGCTCATGACTTACAGTAAAACCTCTGCAATTACTAGTCAAACTTATGGCAATGGAGGGCAAGGAAAACATGTTTGCCACAGTTTTAAAAATTATTTAACTGTTGCAAAAATAGTTTAGATTCATCTTTCAGAAATTGATTATCATGTTTCTTTATAATCTATTTTTGAAAAAATATAAATCAAATGAATGAACAAACAATATCCTTACAAAAGAGGGACTTTCAATCAAGCAATTCCACAGAAAAACAGTAAAATTATTACTTCCCATTATTATTTCCCCTTTAGAAAAAGCATATACGGAACTTGGGGGAAGGGGGATGTTTTTCAAAAGTAATAACAAATTAATTTCATCTTTCCCCTGATTACGTAAAAAGTTGTCCCTTGGTAAGGTTCAGAGATTCTCAGGCTGTGTTTCAGACATTTTCATGACAGTCTTTCATAATTAGAATTTTGACAAGCAGAAGGTTGTACAAAGAACCACATAAAGATAATGGTAATGCATAGTGTGATTCAGTGCAAAGTAAGACTTGAGGGGTGGATACAAATGGGTGGGGCTTGTGAGAAAATCTAGCTGTGATAAGTGAGGCTTGCACTGAGCCTTACGATGATGTTTCTGAGGACAGAAAGCAAGTTATCCAGCCCCTGTTACTGTTGTCCAGCCTAATTTGTTCTTGTGCAGAATCAACTCCACTCCCTTACCTGTTATTGCCTTAGATGCAAGAGGAAGAAAGAGCCAAACCCTGCTTTCTCTTCTGTTCCCTGCAGAGCACAGGGCTCCCTCTTCAACGTGGCGACCGGTGGCCCTGACCCTGCTGACTTTGTGCTTGGTGCTGCTGATAGGGCTGGCAGCCCTGGGGCTTTTGTGTAAGTCTGCGCTCTGACCTGGGGGAGGATCCTGGTTCCGAGGTTTGTCTAGGATGAGGAACACTTGTTATGGATATGTTTTTTAAACTTTAATTCTTTAGCCTTTGGAAAATTCAGTGTATCTTTTTTTAAATGGCAACTATGTAAATAGTGAATAATGGAAGAAGAATTAAAAAAAAATCAGTTGCCAACTAGAATTAAACATTCTGTTTGAGATAAGAAGGGTTTTGTCTGTTTGTTTGTATGTCAATGTTTAAAAAAAATCATTTATTTTAAATAAATGCATGCTTCAGCCCTCTCCCATTCCACAAAAGACTAGGGTATCAGAGGTTTTGGCTCTGAGAATACAAGGTTCAGTGGGCTAGTGCAGAATATACTACCCACAGAGCCACGTGTACCATCAATAAGAGGAGAGTAGGTAAATTCCTTAATCACCATATTTTTTAAAGGCCAGGAAGTTATACAGTCACTTTATAAAAACTTGTGAAAATCAAATCGGAAAAATGCATATCTAAAAATATTTAAATTTCAAACTAGTAAAAACAAGTTAAAAGGCTTAAAAAAAAAAGTGGATGAATTTGCCTCAGTAGGTGAAGACCCCACAGCAATGTTTCCTAAACAGCTGAAGAAGGTTATTCAAAGAAAAATGTTATATAGAAGAGCAGATTTTAATGTCAAAAATTGGGTTTTATAGGAATTTTAATACTTGTGTTTGTATCTTATATTTCAAAATTAAAAATAATTTCTTATTGCCCTTTTTGATCCCAAAAGTTTTATTTCATTGTGATAGAACTATTGTTTTGCAATCACCATTATTCTTGGAAATATAGAGGAACTCTCATGATTCATGAGGGATTTCTATACTTAGATGTAGAGACCTGAATTTCAAATCTGAATGTTGAAAATTTCTAGTCAAATGACATTAGGAATTTACTTGTTCTCAATGATCCTAATTGCAAACTGTAAAATCATGGAAAAAATAATAACACTATTTCAATAACTGAATAAGTAACAATATATGGTATATTGTCAATACTCAATATAATGATCAACATATAAACAGATTGGTGGTTTTATGTTGAGTAACATTTGAGAATATACATAAAAATATTTATCAAGCAGTAAATATAGGTTGAGAATTTATTCCTGAAGTTAGGAACTAATATTATAACTCCACATTTCTATTTATTTATTTATAAATATATATAGATACATTATTTAAATTATACATTTTTTTTAGGCCAGGAATGGTGGCTCATGCCTGTAATTCCAGCACTTTGGGAGGCTGAGGCGGGCGAATCGCTTCAGGTCAGGAGTTGGAGACCAGCCTGGCCAACATGGTGAAACCTTGTCTCTACTGAAAATACAAAAATTAGCCAGGCGTGGTGGTGGGCATCTGTAATCCCAACTACTCAGAAGGCCGAGGCAGGAGAACCGCTTGAACCCAGGAGGCGGAGATTGCAGTGAGCCAAGATCACACCACTGCACTGCACTCCAGCCTGGGTGACAGAGTGAGACTCCGTCTAAAAAAAAAAAAAAAAAACTATATATATATATATATAAAACATTGAGGTATGTCCTTTATATGCCAATTTTGCTGTATGTTTTAATCATAAAGGAATGCTGGATTTTGTCAAATGCTTTTTCTGCATCTATTGAGATGATCATAGGATTTTTGTTTTTATTTCTGTTTATGTAATGTGTCATATTTATTGACTTGTGTATGTTAAACCATCCCTGCATCCCTGGGATGAAACCCACTTTATCATGTGGTATTATCTTTTTGATGTACTGTTGGATTCAGTTAGCTAGTCTTTTTTTTTTTTTTTTTTTTTTTTGAGATGGAGTCTTACACTGTTGCCCAGGCTGGAGTGCAGTGGCATGATCTCAGCTCACTGCAAACTTCGCCTCCCGGGTTCAAGGGATTTTCCTGCCTCAGCCTCCCGAGTAGCTGAGATTACAGACACCCACCACCACACCTGGCTAATTTTTGTTTTTAGTACAGACAGGGTTTCTCCATGTTGGTCAGGCTGGTCTCGAACTCCCGACCTCAGGTGATCCACCTGCCTCGGTCTCCCAAAGTCCTGGGATTGCAGGCATGAGCCACCGCTCCAGGCCTCAGTTAGCTAGTCTTTTGCTGATGATTTTTGCATCAGTGTTCATCAGGGATATTGGTCTGTAGTTTCCTTTTTGTTCTGTGCTTTCCTGGTTTTGGTATTAGTGTGATACGGCTTCACAGAATGATTTAGGGAAGATTCTCTTTCTCTATTTTTGGGAATAGTTTCAGTAATATTTGTACCAATTCTTCTTTGAATGTCTGATGGAATTCAGCTGTGAATCCATCTGTGAATGGACTTTTATTTGTTGGCAATGTTTTTATTACTGTTTCAATTTCACTACTTGTTACTGTTCTGTTCAGAGTTTCTATTTATGCCTGGTTTAATCTAGGAGGGTTGTATATTTCCAGGAATTTATCTATCCCCTCTGGACTTTGTGATCTTTTGTATTTGTGTGGCATCAGTTGGAACATCTCCCATTTCATTTGTAATTGAGGTTATTTGGATCTTCTCTCCTTTTCTTGATTAACCTTGCTAACATTCTATCGATTTTATTTATCTTTTCAAAGAACCAGTTTTTTGTTTCATTCATCTTTTGTAATTCTTTTTTTTTCTTCATTTCAATATCATTTAGTTCTGCTCTGATCTTTGATACTTCTTTTCTTCTGCTGGATTTGGGTTTGGTTTGTTCGTGTTTCTACAATTTTTCTTGAGGCATGACCTGAGATGGTGTATTTGTGGTTTTTCAGAAATTTTGATGTAGTCATTTAATGCTACGAACTTTCCTCTTAGCACCGCTTTTGCTGTATGCTAGAGGTTTTCGTAAGTTGTGTCACCAATATTATCGTTCTGTTCAAAATATTTTTTAATTTCTATCTTGATTTTGTTGTTTACCCAAAGATCATTCAAGATCAGATTATTTTATTTCCGTGAATTTGTGTAGTTTTCAGGGTGCCTTGTATTGTTAATTTTCAATTTTATTTCACTATGCTTTGAGAGAATACTTGATATAATTTCAGTTTTCTTAAATTTATAGAGACTTGTTTTGCGGCCTATCATATGGCCTTTGTTGGAGAATGTTACATGTGCTGATGAAAAGAATGCATACTCTGCAGTTGTTGGATGGAATGTTTTGTAAATATCTGTTAAGTCAATTTGTCCTAGGGTATAGTTTTAAGTCCACTGTTTCTTTCTTTCTTCTTCATTGTTGACTTTCTGTCTTCAAGACCTGTCTGGTGCTGTCAGTGGAGTGTTGGAGTCCCCCACTATTATTGTGTTGCTGTCTATCTCATTTTTTTAGGTCTAGTAGTAATTGTTTTATAAATTTGGGAGCTCCAATGTTAAGTGCATATATATTTAGGGTTGTGATACTTTCCTGTTGGAAAGTGTATATATATTTAGGGTTGTGATACTTTCCTGTTGGAAAGTGCATATATATTTAGGGTTGTGATACTTTCCTGTTGGAAAGTGCATATATATTTAGGGTTGTGATACTTTCCTGTTGGAAAGTGCATATATATTTAGGGTTGTGATACTTTCCTGTTGGAAAGTGCATATATATTTAGGGTTGTGATACTTTCCTGTTGGAAAGTGCATATATATTTAGCGTTTTGATACTTTCCTGTTGGATTTTTCCTTTTATCACTATATAATGTCTATAATGTCTCTCTTTGTCTGTTTTTTTTTTTTTTTTTACTCTTTGTGCTTTAATGTCTGTTTTGTCTGATAAAAGAATAGCTACTCCGGCTCATTTTTGTTTTCCATTTGCATGGACTATCTTTTTCCACCTCTTTACCTTAAGTTTATGTGAGTCCTTATGTGTTAGGTGAGTCTTTTGAAGACAGCAGATACTTGATTGGTGAAATATTATCCATTCTGTCATTCCTTATCTTTTAAGTGGAGCATTTAGGCCGTTTACATTCAGTGTTAGTATTGAGATGTGCAGTACTGTTCTATTCATTATGCTAGTTCTTGCCTGAATACCTTGTTTTATTGTGTGTGTGTGTGTTATTGTCATATAGGTCCTGTGGGATTTGTGCGTTCAGGAGATTCTATTTTGGTGTATTTTGAGATTCTGTTTCAAGATTTAGCACTCCTTTTAGCATTTCTTGTAGCGCTGTCTTGGTAGCGGCAAATTCTTGCAGCATTTGTTTCTCTGAAAAAAACATTATTTCTATTTCATTTATGAATCTTAGTTTCACTGGATACAAAATTCTTGGCTGACAATATTTTGTTTGAGGAGGGTAAAAATAGGACCCCAATCCTTTCTGCCTTGTGGGGTTTCTGATGATGTCAGCTATTAATCTGATAAGTTTTCATTATAGATTACCTGATGTTTTTGTCTTACAGCTTTTAAGATTCTCTCCTTCATCTTGACTTTAGATAACATAATGAATATTTACCTAGGCGATAATCTTTTTGCAATGAATTTCCCAGGAGGTTTTTGAGCTTTTAGTATTTGAGAGATTGTTTGGAGGTTCTAGCAAGAGAGTGCAGCTACTCGTATACCCTTGACCAGACTGGTCCTCCTCTATCGGGTATGGTTGTCCTCTTCGACCGAGTGCACAGCTTCAGGAGGGATGCACATGGAGCAGTGAGGGAGGAAGGGGACACACGCCTAGCCTGCCAGATCAGCCAAATCAATACTGGCAATCAATGGGGTGACAGATATCGCAGCCAGATCGCCCTTACATCCTGAGCTTCTAGTGTTTGGATGTCTAGATCTCTAGGAAGACCATGGGTGTTTTCCTGGTTTATCCCCTCAAATAAGTTTTCCAAACTTCTAGATTTCTCTTCTTCCTCAGAAACAACAATTATTCTTAGGTTTGGCCATTTACTATAACTCCGACTTACTTGGAGACTTTGTTCATTTTTTTTTTCTGTTATCTTTGTCTTTGTCAGATTGGGGTAATTCAAAAGCCTTGTCTTCAAGCTCTGAAATTCTCTCTTCTTGTTCTAGTCTATTGTTGAAACCTTCTACTGCATTTTGTATTTCTCTAAGTGCATCTTTCATTTCCAGAAGTTGTGACTGTTTTTTCTTTATGATATTTATTTCTCTGGATAATTTTTTTAATCCATATCCTATATTGTTTTTTAAAATTTGTTTAGGCCAGATGTGGTGGCTCATGCCTATAACCCCAGCACTTTGGGAGGCTGAGGAGGGCAGATCACCTGAGGTCAGGAGTTCAAGACCAGCCTGGCCAACATGGTGAAACCCCGTCTCTACAAATAATATAAAAATTAGAGAGGCATGGTGGTGGGCACCTGTAATCCCAGCCACTTGAGAGGCTGAGGCAGGAGAATCACTTGAACCTGGGAGGCAGAGGTTGCAGTGAGCCAAGATCACACTACTGCATTCCAGCTTGGGCAACAGAGTGAGATTCTGTCTCAAAAAGAAAGAAAACCATAAATAAGTTTCTTAAGTTGGTTTTCATTTTTCTCTGGTATCTCCTTGAGTAACTTAATAATCAACCTTCTGAATTCTTTATCTGGCAATTCAAAGATTTCTTCTTGGTTTGGATCCATTGCTGGGGAGCTAGTGTTACCTTTTGGTGGTGGTGTAGAATCCTGTTTTGTCATATTACCAGAATTATTTTTCTGTTTCCTTGTCATTTGGGTATGTTGGGTATTTCAGTGAAAAGATCTGGAACACACAGGCTGCTGTTCAGATTCTTTCATCCCATGGGGTGATCCCTTGATGTTGTACTCTCCCCCTTCCCCTAGGTATAGGGCTTCCTTAGAGCCAGACTGCAGTGATTGTTACTGTCTTCTGGGTCTAGCCACCCAGTGGTGCTACCAGGCTCCAGGCTGGTGCTGGGGAATGTCTGCAGAATTCTGTGATATGATCCATCTTCAGGTCTCCCATCTGTGGATACCAGCACCTGCTCTGGTGAAGTTGGCAAGGAGGTGAAGTAGACTGTGTGAGTCCTTGGTTGTAGATATGTTTAGTGTGCTGGTTTTCTTGAATGTTGGTTATGCTAGCAGTGAAGTCAGATGGACACACTCAGGACCTCTGGTTAGCCAGGATGTTGCAGGCAGTGAAATTAGCTGTTGTCTTCTCCCTCCTTGGAGCAGGGTTATTCTGTCTTGAGTTACTCTAATGGTTTGAGTTGGTTGGCCTCCAGCCAGGAGGTGGTGCTTTAAAGAGAACACCAGCTGTAGTAGTAGACAGGGGATGTAAGCTTGTTCTAAGTTTGCCAGGATGAGTATTCAGGTTTCTCAGGTGATGAGCGGGGCCATACGGTTCCCAAGAGTTTATGTCTTTTGTGTTTGGGTACCAGGGTGGGTAGAGAAAAAACATCACATGGGGTCAGGGTTAGGCAGGTCTGAGCTCACACTCTCCTTGGACGGGGCTTGTCATGAATGCTGTGGGGGATGGGGGTTGGTTCTCAGGGTATTATGGCTGCCTCTGCTGTGTCATACAGGTCGCCAGGGAAGTGGGAGAAAGCTGGCAGTGATAGGCCTTACCCAGCTCCCACATAGCTGGTAAGGCATCTTGCTCCTCCCGTGCCCTACCAACAACATGGAGTTTATATCCTGGCAGCTCATGCCTGGGGCTCTGAACTTGCCCCAGGCTACAACCCTTCCCACTGAGAAAGCAAGCAGGCTTTCAGGCCACACCTCTCCCCACCTTCCCACACCATGTCGCAGTTCCTGTGCTGATATCTGTAGCAGTTCCTCTGTGCCCCCTGGATTCTGCTTAAGAAAATTCATATCCAGTTGAAATTATTACAAAATTCATTTGGAAGCTTCTTTCATCCTGTGACTCCTCTTTAATTACACTGGCTATCTTGTCCAATGACCCCTGTGACACAAAGTCAGGGATGGCTTCCCTGGGCTTGAGCTGGAGAATGGGAGTGCCTACAGGACTCTTCCCTCTGCTTCTTCTACTTTTATATTTTGCATATATTTTATATTTGGCTCCCTACATCCATTTCTGCTCCAGGTAAGGTTAAATCCTTCTCATGTAACCCAGATTTTCAGGTTCTCCAGTAGGGATGTGTGTTCAGAGGTGGGTTTTCCCCACTTCACACATTTTTGGCTGTCTTGGAGAATTTTCAGTATTGAGTTGCTTCTTTCAAAGGATCTGTGAATTCTTTCAGTTTTCCTAGTATGTTCCTGAGGTGGTTCCTGGAGGAAAAGTTCACAGTGTGAGTCTCCTCACCCTGTTCTGTTGTCCAAGTGGGAGCTCCATCTTAGCCCTCTTAGCTGCCATTTTCTCCCCATGACTTCACATTTTTAGACAGACTTAAAGAAATTAATTTGCCCAAGGTGATACAACTGCTTATATATGTACTAGAGTCCAAACTTGAATATAGGCAATATGAGAACTCAGAGGCTGAGATACTAAAAAATACACTGTTTTGTCTTCCCCATAGGCAGAAAGTGGAAATAAAACATAGAAATAAGCTGTCCAGTCTGACTTGGTCATTTGGGTTAGTTTTTCAGTACTACCAGCTCTCCAATACTGGTCAAGACACCATTTCTCAAATGGAAGAAAGATTAGGAAATATGTCCCGAGAGTTGCAATCTCTTCAAGTCCAGAACATAAAGCTTGCAGGAAGTCTGCAGCATGTGGCTGAAAAACTCTGTCGTGAGCTGTATAACAAAGCTGGAGGTAAGTGTGTCCTGGTCACTCTGTCCCCATGTTGTCTGGAAACAGAGAGATGGATTTCCTGCTGGTGAAAGTGAGAGTCAAGTATTATTTAACTAGAGGTCTGGCAAACTGAAAAAGGGTTTGGGCTTCAAGATCATGATCAGTTGTTGGGATTACATGATTCATATGTGTCTGTGATACCATACATCAAGGGACTCTTCAAATGCAGACATTTTAAAACAATAAAAACAATTAACTAAGAATAACCAAAATAAGACTACAAGTAAAGAAAATACAGGGGTATGTCTCAACTTACGTCGGCAAATGTTCTTACAAATTCTTTCCTAGTAAGAAGTAAGCAAACTCATAACTATAGTTCTCAAATCTTAAAAATCATACAGGGACTAGTCTGAAAATGCAGATAAGCTGAATCAAATTCAAGTTATTTTAATTCAGGATAACTTGGCTGGGTATCAAAAATAGGTAGTTTAATAAGGACCACAGATGATGACAGTGCCAATGGTAGGTGAACCACCATTGATAAAATTACTGCTGGAGAAGTCTAGGAGCATCGCTTCAGTGTGAGTGCGTGTGTATTCCTATTCTATTCTTTTCAGGTTTTGTGATAATCTACTTTATTCAGATCAGCTCTCTCTTCTGCTCTCTTTATCATGCTTACTTAGGAAATGGCATACGTGTTCAGGTTTCCACTTTTATTTCTTTTTTAGCAACTCTGAAGGAGGGCAAAGTCTCCTCGTCTACTATACACACACCACTTCCCACCTGAAACAGACATCCTGATTGCATGGCTACCCAGGAAAAAATATTAATAGGCACAGTTTTACTTCTCTAAGTGATTCTTTCCTACATGACTAATGACGTCAATGGTCATAATGTCCTTATTTACTAATTTTTCTTTTTCCTTTTTTTTTGGGTGGGGGGAGATGGAGTCTTGCTCTGTTGCCTAGGCTGGAAGGCAGTGACACGATCTCAGCTTGCTGCAACTTCCTCCTCCCAGGTTCAAGCAATTCTCCTGCCTCAGCCTCCTGAGTAGCTGGGACTACAGGTGTGCACCACCACACCCGGCTAATTTTTTTTTGTATTTTTAGTAGAGAGGGGTTTTCACTGTGTTGGGCAAGCTGGTCTTGAGCTCCCAAGCTCAGGTGTTCCCCCTGCCCCAGCCTCCCAAAGTGCTGGGATTATAGGCGTGAACTACCGCACCTGGCGCTTACTTACGAATTTTTCTAACAAAGCCCAGTATGCATACTTTCCTTTGTTGGTTGCCATATCTTCAAAAAGGTAATGAACTACTTGACAGGCTGAGGCTGGAAAATTGAGCTGAGGAGATCAAGACCAGCCCAGGCAACATAGTAAGACACTATCTCAAGAATTATTTTTATTTTTATTTTTAATTTTATTTTTTATATATACTTTTTAAGACAGAGTCTCACTCTGTCACTTAGACTGGAGTGCAGTGGCGTGATCTCGGCTCCCTGTGGCCTCCATCTCCTGGCTTCAAGCGATTCTCGTATCTCCTCTTGGGTAGCTGGGATTACAGGCATGCACCACCACATCTGGCTAATTTTTGTATATTTTAAGTAGAGACGGGGTTTTTCCATGTTGCCCAGGCTGGTCTTGAACTCTGGCCTCAAGTGATCTGCCCGCCTCGGCCTCCCAAGTGCTGGGATTACAGGCATGAGCCATTGCACCTGTCTAAAAAAAAAATCTTTTTTAAGGTAACCAAGATTTTCCTAACACAAATGGTCTTTCAAATTTTTATTTAGGTATGTAAAAACAAACAAAAAGAGAGGCTATGCAAATAAGTTATATTTAATTTAAATATAAAATCTAAATGCAAATATATTAATGCTTCTTCTCATAAAAAATTCTTACATATTTTTGGTTAGATGTCAGTTCTCAGTTTTAATCTGCTACTTTTTATTTCTTACCCTCATCTTACCCATTATCCATCCATCCATCCATCCATCCATCCACCCACTGAAGTGATATTTATGCATTTAGTTAGTACTGCTACCAGTATGGTTGGAGTATTTACGGAATGCCTGCTGATGCCTATCTGACAAAACACACAGGATGTCTACTCTCATGGACCACTTACTCTAGTGGGGTGGTAGAAGTAAATATATTGAAAAACGTAAAATAAGATGACTAATGTCTTTGTCTGTTTGTGTTGCTATAAAGGAGTACCCGAGCCTGGGTAATTTATACAGAAAAGAGTTTTATTTGGTTAATGATTCTGCAGGCTATACAAGAAGCATGGTGCCAGCATCTGCTTCTTCTGAGAGCCTCAGGCAGCTTCCACACATGGGGGAAAGTGCAGCAGGTAACATGACAAGAGTCCAGGAGGCAAGAGATTGGGGAGGGACGTGCCAGGCTCTTTTTAACACTCAGTTCTCCTGGGACTAATAGAGCGAGAACTCACCAAGCTGTTCATAAGGGATCTACTGCCCTGACCGAGACACTTCCCATTAGGTCCCATCTCCAGCACTGAGAATCAAATTCCAATATGAGATTTGGAGGGGACAAATGTTCAAACTATATCAACCAGCATTTCCAAGTTGGCCCCCAACGTTCCTTATTTTAGTACTAAAAGTCCCACATTCTGGGAAACTCTAGGTCCGAGGTATACAATAATGATCGGCCAACCTAAATATAATGTATGAGAGATTAATCAATCCTATGAGAAATGAAGGTAAACAAGGCAAGAGGGATAAGGAATTCCAGGGTAGTCTGTTGCTACTTTAAATAGAGCTGTCATAAATCCTTAATTAAGATGATTATATGGTAGCAAAGACTTGAAAAGAGGGAGTTAGCCATGTAATATAGAGAAATAATAAGCTTTGTAGGTAAAACAGGAAACACAAGAGCCTTAAAACATGAATGTATCTGCATATTCAAGGAATAATGAGGAGCTCATGCAGTTGGAGTGGAAGACTACCAGGAGGCTAGGTAGAGATAATACACAGCATTAGGTGCCTTTGTGAGAGATTTGGCTACTATTTTGAGCAGATGAGGATTAATTATGGGGTTTTGAGCAGAGGAAATACATGATCTGGCATAAGTTTTTAAAGGCTTAATCTACATTCTGTTAAAATTAGACTGGAAGAGGAAAGAATAGCAACAGAGAAATCAGATAAGAGATGGCTATTACTAAAATCTAGGAGAAATATGATGGTTCTTCTAACTAGGATATTGTTTGTGGAAATGATGGCATGATGGGATATAAATGGATGTGTGAGAAATTAAAGATTCAAAAACAGCTCCAGAATTTCGAGGCAAAACAACTAGAAGCATAGAGATGTAATCGAGTGAAAGGAGGAAGAATTCTCTGGCTACAAGGGGAAAATTAGAAACCAGGAATGCTGTTTGGGGAGCTAGATATATGAGGAAAAAATTCTAGGCCAGACATATAAACAGACTTACATTCCTTTTGTCCAAAACACAGCAAAAATAAAGGAGAAATGGAGAGAGAAAGGACTATAAGGAAAAAAAGACGATTAGCCTTTTTTTTTGGATGACATATTTTCATGTATTTATGAAATGGAATGCCCTTCCTTGGGTTATTGGCCTTGCTAATATGAACATTATTGTTTATTGATCCTAAATATCTATAAACATTTATTGCACTATATCATATAAAAAATGGTAATTTATAGGTAAAGAGAGTTCATAGAAAGTGTACATGTTCTGTTTAGAAATTAGTTAGTATTTTATTTTTCCTAGGTGTATATGCCATGGACAAAACATCTGAAAACAGTTCATTTTCAGTCCACCCATTTTTCTGGCCAAAAATATGCATTTTCTCCTTTAAAAATATATATTTTTGGGGGGAGCAGAGAGGTGGGGAAAACAGGGTCTCTGTTGTCTAGGCTGGAGTGGAGGGTATATGTATATGTATATCTATCTATATCTATGTCTATACCTATATCTATATGTATATATAGAGAAATGAATTTCTTCTGATCTGTATTCTATTTTCCTCCTCCAATGGTTTAAGTAATAGTATATCAAATATTAGGCAGTTGAAGTTAAGAAGGTAAAGTTGTTTCTCTATCTCTGTCCCTTTAGTTACGTAGTGTCACTACCTATTTCACATAAGGCTCTCAGTCCTTTAGTCTCTCACCTTTCGATCTAATTGTCCCTTGCTTCCTCCTAAACATTCACTGAAAATTTCTCTATTAATTCTCTTACAAGTAGGGGACGTGTTTTTACACAGAGCACATAGAGAGTCACTTACCATATCTGAAGATTGAAGGTATTTAAGAAAACATTGTAGGTGAGACGGGAATGAGGTATTAATACACTGTACCAAATTTGCAGTTACATAGTTTTTATTTACTGAATCCAGAGCAGAATGAACCAAGATTCTCCTTGCTGAGTCCAGTTGCTGCTTCATAATCTTTTTCAGCACAGCACTCCAAGCATGTATTACCTATCTAAGTTCCGATAACAACAGGGACCACAGTTGAAATGGACCTTTATTAAATGCTTTTTATGCGTAAGTCTCTGCACAAACTGGACTCTGGTTTTTATGTATTTACTCTTCACAATAATCCTTTTAGGTAAGCATCATTCCCATTCTTGTTCTGTGTTTCAGAACGTCTGAGGCTCCCTGCATTTTTGCTTGAGTCTCTCCAGGTTGTTACATTTCTCCTGGTAGAATTCTGAAGCAAGAAGACCTGTCTGAAAGAGTGTAAAAGCTATTGAGCTCCACAGCAAGTTTTTCATAACATGACAAAGATATCCTTCTAAGTTATTTATTTATTTAAATTTTGTTTTACTTCATGAAATATTTCAAATTTACAAGAAGATGTAAACAATAATATAATAGCTACCTGTGTATTAGCTACTGAGATTTTAACATGTTAACTAGATCGCTTTTAAAATAAAAAAATTGTTATGGATATGACTTGGGTTCTCATCCCACTACAAACCCACAAGAGACTGGATTAGGTTCCTAATTCTAAATGACCCAGGGTCATGTATCCACACAGGGTTAAAACTATAGCTGTCAGGGCTTGGCGCCTATATTTGTGATCACTACCCACACTTCTCTGGCCTGGATGCCCAATTTAATTTGTGACACATGGAGATTCGGCATTCTAACTGCAGGCTTGCCTCAGTGTTTTTTTTCCTTAAAAAGACTCCACATCATATTGGTATATACTGTATTTTTTAAAGCTTATTTTACTATTATGTAAGATAATTTTGAGGAGAACATTATAGAAACTTTATTTCCTAAACACAATGCAGTTGGAGTTTCTGTACTGCTTTGTGAAATTGAATATGCTCTTCATGTGCTGAATTTCATAGGCAAGTGGCAAGAAAGTTCTAATCATTTTTTACTAGATTCCACATAAGCAATTAGTGTCTGTTTTAATTTCTACAACATACTTAGGACCAGTTATAATTCCTGGCAGTTAGTAGGTATCCAGAAAACATTGTAGTTATCATTGCCTGGGTAATTAATTAAATCTTGAAGAAGAGTTAATTCTTTCTTAGGACATCAAATACTATATAATTTCAAGAGAGGAGCAAGACAGACTCATGCAGAAAATAACAACAAAATTGGCTTTTTTCCAAGCACACAGGTGCAGCCCTTGTACAGAACAATGGAAATGGCATGGGGACAACTGCTACCGGTTCTATAAAGACAGCAAAAGTTGGGAGGACTGTAAATATTTCTGCCTTAGTGAAAACTCTACCATGCTGAAGATAAACAAACAAGAAGACCTGGTAAGATTCTGAGGCTTTTCAATGTTTGAAGGATTTCAAAAAGAGGCCTTAAAAGCATTAGGCAAGAAGATTCTAAGGATCAAGAATATCGGTCCACAGGTTTTTCACACTTTTCAATCAGGGCCTGAGTCTTATTCCTATTGCTTTGAACGGTCCCCAGAAGTAGACAGAAGCAGTTGTGTTCTCCACAAATACACACCCTTAGAAAGATGAGCAACATCACTTTAAACTCCCCTCTCGGGGAGCAAAGGTAGAATGTCTTAACTTCTTTCCTGTTTTGGTTTGGGTAGAAAAGGAATAATATTGATGCAATGTCAGAAACATGAAAATAGGGCTGCCTGCTCTTCCATTCTAAAAGTGGCAAAGCTTTTAAGTGGAAAATATTTAACTAAATTATTACCATAATCTGCAAATATATATCTTGCTTTCCAGAAGTTTACAGCCTAGGATAGACTGGTCAAGGCAAATGTGACAATAAAACTACAAATTGATATATATTGAGTTAGTATATGCAATTAAAGAACATAATTAAAATATGATTATTCCTCTTTCTCTCATATTTATTATTGCCTTTGAATTGAAGTTCTCAAATAGTATGGCCATTGCTTATTTATCATTGTTTCTGTAGAATTTAGCAGAGATTTTTCTTGATGAAGAGTAGGTTATCAACAAAGGGTTAATTGAATTAAATGCTCAGCTCACTACACAAATTCTTAACATCATTCTAATTACTTCTTAATTTCTACCTACTTCCTGAAATCTGTGATGAAAGAACCTCTGTAATTTCTCTCAGCTACTAATACTTTATAACCCTCTCTCGATGGCTTAATTTAGGCATAAAGCGAGGCAATTTCTTTGACTAAGACAGTGTGCCCCAGCAAAAACCCTGCTAATTTTTCTAATTCTCTTTGATTCCTCTGCCTCCAGCATACACTGCAAACTCAGGTATAAAGTTGAACTATATTATATCATGTGGTAGGAAATTTTCTTGTTAAAGCTATGTAGTTATTTTCTATCGTGAACTTCATATATTTGTATATATTTAAATCCTTTTCATATGATTTGCTTTCAAAACTTTTAATTTGAAGGCACCCCCCCGTTTAATTGGAATAAATATTTTCAACTACAGTTATTTTCACATGTTCACTCTATGACTATTGCTTGGTAATAGCTTCATTTACATTTTCAATGATCTCTCATTAAATCAGTATATTTTATTAATTATCTGAGGGGTTTTGGATGTAACAATGAAACAAAGTGTACGGCCTTGAGAAACTCATTATTTGAATGGATAATTATAATAAATATTTAGATAATTTCTATGTTAAAATATTAGGAGTGCACTGAGCCTGGGGAGGTTGAGGCTGCAGTGAGCTATGATCGTGCCACTGCACTCCAGCCTGGGCGACAGAGTGAGACCCTGTCCCCACCAATCCTCCAAAAATATCTATTAGGAGTGCAGAGTAAGACTAGATAGAAGTAAGTAAACAACTTTTAAAATGTAAACATATGTTAAATATGGATATTGGGAAAAGGATTACCACGTATAGGACTATACACATGTGTGCACATAAATTTTTTTTTTTTTATTAATTATTTATTGATGATTCTTGGGTGTTTCTCGGAGAGGGGGATATGGCAGGGTCATAGGATAATAGTGGAGAGAAGGTCAGGAGATAAACACATGAACAAAGGTCTCTGGTTTTCCTAGGCAGAGGTCCCTTCGGCCTTCTGCAGTGTTTGCGCCCCTGGGTACTTGAGATTAGGGAGTGGTGATGACTCTTAAAGAGCATGCTACCTTCAAGCATCTGTTTAACAAAGCACATCTTGCACCGCCCTTAATCCATTTAACCCTGAGTTGACACAGCACATGTTTCAGAGAGCACGGGGCTGGGGGAAAGGCCATAGATCAACAGCATCCCAAGGCAGAAGAATTTCTCCTAGTCAGAACAAAATGGAGTCTCCTATGCCCACCTCTTTCTACACAGACACAGCAACAATCTGATCTCTCCTTCCTTTCCCCACACTTCCCCCTCTTCTTTTCAACAAAACCGCCATCATCCTCATGGCCCGCTCCCGATGGTCGCTGTCTCTTCGGAGCTGTTGGGTACACCTCCCAGACAGGGCGGCCGGGCAGAGGCGCTCCTCACCTCCCAGACAGGGCGGCCGGGCAGAGGCGCTCCTCACTTCCTCCCAGACGGGGTGGCAGCCGGGCAGAGGCGCTTCTCACCTCCCAGACGGGGTGGCCGGGCAGAGGTGCTCCTCACTTCCCAGACAGGGTGGCAGCCGGGCAGAGGCGCTTCTCACCTCCCAGACGGGGCGGCCGGGCAGAGGCCTCCTCACTTCCCAGAGGGGGCGGCGGGGCAGAAGCACTCCTCACTTCCCAGAGGGGGCGGCCAGGCAGAGGCGCTCCTCACTTCCCAGATGGGGCCGCTGGGCAGAGGCGCTCCTCACTTCCCAGACGGGGCAGCCGGGCAGAGGCGCTCCTCACTTCTTCCCAGACGGGGTGGTGGCCAGGCAGAGGCGCTCCTCACCTCCCAGATGGGGCGGCCGGGCAGAGGTGCTCCTCATCTCCCAGACGGGGCAGCTGGGCAGAGGTGCTCCTCACTTCCTCCCAGACGGGGTGGCAGCCAGGCAGAGGCACTCCTCACCTCCCAGACAGGGCAGCCGGGCAGAGGCGCTCCTCACCTCCCAGACAGGGCGGCCGGGCAGAGGCGCTCCTCACTTCCCATACGGGGTGGCGGCCGGGCAGAGGTGCTCCTCACTTCCCAGATGGGGCAGCCGGGCAGAGGCGCTCCTCACTTCCTCCCAGACGGGGTGGTGGCCAGGCAGAGGCGCTCCTCACCTCCCAGATGGGGCGGCCGGGCAGAGGTGCTCCTCATCTCCCAGACGGGGCAGCCGGGCAGAGGTGCTCCTCACTTCCTCCCAGACGGGGTGGCAGCCGGGCAGAGGCACTCCTCACCTCCCAGACGGGGCGGCCAGGCAGAGGCGCTCCTCGCTTCCCAGACAGGGCAGCCGGGCAGAGGCACTCCTCACATCCCAGACGATGGGCGGCTGGGCAGAGACGTTCCTCACTTCCTGTACGGGATGGCGGCCGGTCAGAGGCGCGCCTCACTTCCCAGATGGGGCGGCTGGGCAGAGGGGCTCCTCACATCCCAGACGATGGGCGGCCAGGCAGAGACGCTCCTCACTTCCTAGACGGGGTGGCGTCGCGGCAGAGGCTGTAATCTTAGCACTTTAAGAGGCCAAGGCAGGAGGCTGGTAGGTGGAGGTTGTAGCCAGCCGAGATCACGCCACTGCACTCCAGCCTGAGCACCATTGAGCATTGAGTGAGCGAGACTCCATCTGCAATCCCAGCACCTCGGGAGGCCGAGGCAGGCAGATCACTCGAGGCCAGGAGCTGGAGACCAGCCCAGTCAACAGGGCAAAACCCCGTCTCCACCAAAAATACAAAAACCATTCAGGCGTGGCGGTGCGCGCCTGCAATCCCAGGCACTTGGCAGGCTGAGGCAGGAGAGTCACAGGAGCCCGAGGCAGGGAGGTTGCAGCGAGCCGAGATCACGGCAGTACAGTCCAGCTTCGGCAACAGAGGGAGACCGAAAAAAGAAGGAGAGGGAGACCAAAGAAAGGAGAGGGAGAGGGAGAGGGCACATAAATATTTATAGATAGAAATTTAAAAATTTCTTTCTCCTCTTCCTAGTCTAAGACAAAAATCATCCTTGCAAATTTTTCTTTTACTTCTTTTCTTCCTTTCCCAGGTATTTATAACGGTTACTACCTCATTCCTGCACTTTTCCCTCCATATTCTTCCATGTCCCAGAATCATTCTGCATCTCTTTCTTAGTCTTTCCCTCATATTTTTATGTCAACATTAATGTTTAATTCTGTGCTTTAAAAGCCATGGGTCAGGAACAAATCTTGGTTGATGTGATTTCCGCTTTCAGAATATCGACATGTGTTCCATATTTACTAAGACAAAATAAGTTATTAAACCTGGACAAATTTCTGACTGGCCTCAGCATAGATGCTTTTTCTCTTAAGCATATGAGCATCTATGTGAAGCAGGACTTGTGTGTGCCTTGAGAAAAGTGCTGGCTGGCCCATGCATGTCTGCACATGTGAGTAATCATGCCACCAACGCTAAAGCTTTTCTTGTGTGCTTTTCACAGGACTTTGCCGTGTCTGAGAGCTACTCTGAGTTTTTCTACTCTTATTGGACAGGGCTCTTGCGCCCTGACAGTGGCAAGGCCTGGCTGTGGATGGATGGAACCCCTTTCACTTCTGAACTGTAAGCCTTCAGGATATTTTATGGGAAAGGCATTTAACAAAGATATTTTGCTTGAGTGATAGAGCTCAAGAATTTGGTCCATCAAGTATTAATCAAACTTCTGCTTTGTACTGGATACTGTGTTTGCAGGAGGATACCTGAAGATATTTGAACCATAGTGCATCCTCATTTTGTTTGTGTGTGTGTGTGTGTGTTTGTTCGTTTGATTGTTTTTTGAGATAGCGTCTTGCTCTGTTGCATGGGCTGGAGTGCAGTGGTGCAAGCTCTGCTCACTGAAACCTCTACCTCCCAAGCTCAAGCTCTCCTCTCACCTCAGCCTCCTGAGTAGCTCGGACTACAGGCGTGCACCACTACATGCGGCTAATTTTTTGTCTGTTTTGGAAAGACAGGTTTGTGATGTGTTGCCCAGTCTTGTTTAGAATTCCTGGACTCAAGTGATTTGCCCATCTTGGTCTCCCAAAGTGCTGAGATTACAAGCATGAGCCACTGCACCCGGCCAGTGCTTGCTTTTGAACTGCTTATAAGCCAGTGAGGGAGACAGATACATAGCATTAGTAAAATATCAGGGTAGTTCTCTTGCTGCTTTCAGAAGTTTGTGTCTGGGACATACTGCAGATGAGAGAAGGGAGAGGCAGAGAGAGAGAGAGAGAGAGAGAGAGAGAGATCTTTCCCTGAGTGACTAAATTGAAGCCCAGGAGTCCAGGCTGTAATGGTGGTTGCCTAAGGTCACAAAACTTGTCAGTACCCAGAGATAGGATAAGAGTTCTTGGCTTTCTGTGCAGTAAAATAGGGAGCACATCTTTTAAAAAATACAATCTCTGAGAAAAGATTTGCTGAAAATGTAAGGGGTAATATAAAACACTAGTCGTACATATGCTGTGAGCATTTAGACAGGAGTACACATGGTATCTGTGTTAGTCCATTTTTGCATCAGCATAAATGAATGCCTGAGGCTGGATAGTTTATAAAGAAAGGAGGTTTAATTGGCTCACAATCCTGCAGGCTGTACAAGCATCTGCTTGGCTTCTGAGGAGGCTTCAGGGAGCTTTACTCATGGCAGAAGGCGAAGCCAGAGCTGGCATGTCCAATGGCAAGAGAGAACACAAAAGAGAAGGGGGTGGGGGGAGGTTCCAGGCCCCTTTAAACCACCAGATCTTGCATCAACTAACTGAGTGAGAACTCACTCATCACCAAGAAGAGGGCGCCAAGCCATTCATGAGGGATCCACCCCTATGACCCGAACACCTCCCCCCAGGCCCCATCTCCAACACTGGGGATGACATTTCAACTAAGATTTGGAAAGAACACACATCCGAACCACATCAGTATCCTTTGAAACAGGAAATTGTAATTTCTCTATCAAAATATATCACATGTAAAGCCACATTTGAACAGACACCATTCTTCCCTATGTACAATATATCATTAATTCTCCCAGGAGACAGGATATATTTGATGTAATCATTTGTATTTTACAGTTAAGTAAACTGAGTTACAGAGAAGGTAGAGAACTTTTTAAGTGGCAGAAAAACTATATAAATTTGGAGGAGAACACATAGCTTCGCTTTAGTTAGAAATGATTTTTGCTGTTTGGGGTGACCTGCTGTTTCTAAGAATGAGTACGGAAACTTAGGGACTGAAGAGAAAGAGGCACATGACCCCAGTTTCCTGGTAAACTTTTTCTGGTATCTATACTATAATTTTATCACTCTAGAAAGAATGGGTATTTAATATTTTATTTTAGAAATAAACTGTGATTAAATTTACTTTTTCTTCCTTTTTTGAGGTTCCACATTATAATAGATGTCACCAGCCCAAGAAGCAGAGACTGTGTGGCCATCCTTAATGGGATGATCTTCTCAAAGGACTGCCAAGAATTGAAGCGTTGTGTCTGTGAGAGGAGGGCGGGTATGGTGAAGCCAGAGAACCTCCATTTCCCCCCTGAAATATTAGGCGAAAGTGACTGATTCATCTTCTGCAACTACAAATAGCAGAGTGAGCCAGGCGATGTCAATGCAAGGGCTACTTGAGACATTGGGAAATGGAACATAATCAGGAAAGACTATCTCTCTGACTAGTACAAAATGGGTTCTTGTGTTTCCTGTTCAGGATCACCAGCATTTCTGAGCTTGGGTTTATGCACATATTTAACAGTCACAAGAAGTCTTATTTACATGCCACCAACCAACCTCAGAAACCCATAATGTCATCTACCTTCTTGGCTTAGAGATAACTTTTAGCTTTCTTTCTTCTAAATGTCTAATATCCCCTCCCTGTTTTCATGTCTTCCTTACACTTGGTGGAATGAGAAGCTATTTGAAGTAGAGGAAATACATTGAAGTAACATCCTTTTCTCTGACAGTCAAGTAGTCCATCAGAAATTAGCAGTCACTTCCCAGATTGTACCAGCAAATACACAAGGAATTCTTTTTGTTTGCTTCAGTTCATACTAGTCCCTTCCCAATCCATCAGTAAAGACCCCATCTGCCTTGTCTATGCCCTGTTTCCCAACAGGGATGTCACTTGATATGAGAATCTCAATGCCTTATAAACATTCCTTCCTGTGTCCATTAAGACTCTGATAATTGTCTCCCTTCCATAGGAATTTCTCCCAGGAAAGAAATATATCCCCATCTCAGTTTCATATCAGAACTACTGTCCCCGATATTCCCTTCAGAGAGATTAAAGACCAGAAAAAAGTGAGCCTCTTCATCTGCACCTGTAATAGTTTCAGTTCCTATTTTCTTCCATTGACCCATATTTATACCTTTCAGGTACTGAAGATTTAATAATAATAAATGTAAATACTGTGAAGTGTGTGTGATTTTACAATGGACTTATGGCTTGTGGGAAAATTCAGCATGGAAATGCTTTTCAAAATATGATAGCAATCATTATTTTGATTGTGCCTTACTGGGAGTTTTTGGGGAATTTACAAGAGTGCTGATTACATGATTATCTGGAGAAAATAAGATGTCTTTGAAATACATGTTGGCTTCAAGAGAACAGTTTTAATGTTTTCCTAAAATGAAATCTTTTGAGGCGAGCTTATGGCATCAACACATGGTTGATGAGGAAGCTGAGTTGCATTAGTGCACATGATTTCCAGTCAGGTCATGGGGAAATGAACAGAGACAGTGACATCTTTGTAGCTGCTCCTTTGTGAGGCACTTCTTTCTTGAGATGACTCCATGCACAAATATAACAGGGATCATTGGGAATGACACCATCACAGCCACCAAGTTTATTGGTTTATTGATAAATCAATTTTGAGGGTTTTATGCTAGAAAGGATAACATTATAAATCTTTGTTTTCCAACAGTGGAAGCTGAGGTGCTTGAGTTTTGTTTTTCATAAACATCTATCTCATGGTAAAATGATGTATAGTAGCAATCATATGATAGAAAGAACACATTGGTGCTCATTTTCATAAACTTCATTTTGTTAGATTGTCACTTAGCAAAGACTATTGCAGATTCTTCCTTGAGAACTTTCCTTTCAATTTTCTGTTGATTTCCTTAAAATTTTCTTCAGGGTTGAGCAAGTTCTGTTGATATATTGTGTCATGCAAAGAAAACTGTATTTGTGGTTAGAAAATGAAGATTTTAGACCTCTTATTCTGATTTACTTATTAGGCAAGTCACTTTACTCCATGAAACCTATTTCACTGCATATGAAGTAGAAATAGTTATAATTTCCTCATAATGTTACTGTTAGCTGAAATGAAGTAAATGTGAAATCAGTTTCATAATGTGAACTGCAATAAAAAATGTAAGGGAAGTCGAGAAAATATTTTTAAAAGGATCTAGTGATTTATTTTTAAATATAGAGGCGCACATACACATGCATAAGCAATGTTAAAAGGAAAAAACTTCAGCTCAATTAAATTTAAAAGAGTTTAATTGAGCAATGAAGCGTTCCCAAATCGGGCAGCCTCCAGAGTCAGAGTAGACTCAGAGGCTCCAGTGCAGCCATGTGGTGGAAGAAGATTTATGGACAGAAAAAGGAAAACGTAGTAAAGAAAAAGGAAGTGAGGTACAGAAAAAGCTGGATTGGTTACAGCTCGGAGTTTGCCTTATTTGGACACAATTCAAACAGTTGGCTACATTTGATTGGCCAAAGCACAGTGATTGGCACAAGTGTAGGCTAGGGTCTGTTTACCCCTCAACTTGTTATAGTTGATGTTATGTACAGAGAATCCTTTAGGCTAAACTTAAAATATGTAAGAAGGCAGTGTTAAGCTAAACTTGATTTATTAATAACAGCAAACTTCTTTGGAAATTTGTATTTATGAACAAATTGTAGAAGGGCACCTACTTTGGGGAGCTAAGGATTTTATTACCAAATATTTTTGACGAAGAGTGCAGATTTTCAATGAAAGTAGTTCATATAATAGGTACATAACAAGAAATGAGAAGTAAGCCTGCAGCTAAGCAATTGTTATGTAAGCCTTGTTACTACAGAAAGAAAATATGACTGATAGGAGGAAGTCAAATGATTTTGTGGACTAAGCTGTAAAACAGATTGCACTCATTTAAGTTTTGACTCCTAGCATCCTATGTAGCTGCAGTCTAGCTCAGGGATGGATGACAAGCTTCTCTTTAAGTGCCATTGATGTGAAGGGTCTAGCTGCCTGCAGAGTGAGTTTTGAATGGTATGTCATTCCAAGTCTGGGACTAAGGGATAGTGTCACTTTAGATTGTGAGGAGGAAAAAATAGCATACATTTGACATACTTCAGCTTCTTCCCTGAGCTTATTCTTCTTCATCTGTCCCCTTAATCCCTTCATCTTTATAGCAAAACTCACAATATTGACCACAATGTGAACAAACATTTCAAAACAACAGAAAAAGTGAATAGCATAACATTCTCACTACACACTTTTGAAAAATTGGTATTAAGAATAGGAAATAATGATAAAGTGAATTTTAAAATCTGATTTGCTAAGAACAATATCCAGTTGAGAATCAGAGAGGGGCACTGTATGAATTGGTTTTTCCGGATGAGACTTTTTTCTTTCTAGGTTCTTGTTTATGTAATTCTGAAGAAATTGCAGGAACAGTCAAACGAGGAGCCCAGCCTTTCCTGGTAGAGCTGAGATCCCTGGGTACACAATAAGCTCTTTCTTTTCCTGAGGATATTGAACCCGCTCTCAGGATTTATCAACAGGAAACAGGCCATGAGCACTGTAACAGCAGGAAGTGTGAGAAGAGTAATGGGGAGCTTTTATTTTGAGGATGCAAACACATTATGAACAAGGTAGAAAAGTCTAGTAGGTTGTCTCCGGGCCAGCTTTAATATTTGGGAGTCAACTCCTCTGTAGAGAGATTCTTACAGTATTTGAAGATTACAAACAGCAGGATCCTCTGATTTAAAGTCTGCATGACATTTGTGCATGCTTCATTATATGAATAGATTTTTAGGCTCGAATAGTATCTACTGTTATTCTACCAATATTATTATTATTATTATGTATATATTTTTATACATTTAATATACTTTAACCAAACATGTAACAAAAGCTCTTCACATTTGCAGGATAGTTTTATTTTTAGTTTTCTTTTCATTTGTTTAAGACTAACTTAGAACTAAATGAAAGAGATCTAAGATGCCCAATTCATTGTTGGTGGGACTAGGATATAAGACTGGCATACTCAGTGTTGTATCTGAAAAGCCTTGGTATCCTGGACCAAAAGCAACCTGCAGAGAAGAATCACCCAACTATAGCATCTGTGTGGAAAGCAGCATTGTTGCTGAGGAGATTTGTAGGAGCTGAAGTCAGCTGCACTGTAGATAAATTCTAAATTTGAAAATACTGCATCATACACTACGGGATGACATCAGCTGAAGGATGTTTGCCTTTTGCTTTATTGTACTTTTTAAAGAATGATTATAAATGCTTTGTATCCTTTCTCTAAACATAGTTCCATGACAATACTTTGAAGAATCTTTAAGGCAAACAGTTTTTGCTAGTAAATTCCGCTATTGTTTCTCCTTTATTCCAGGTTATTACATTCAGCTGCCAGCTGTCAGCTGTAAAAATCAAACACAGGAGACAATATATGCTGTGTTTTCTCTGCTATTCTCCTTTTTCAGGTTCAGCAGAAAATTAGAGAAAAATCTCTTTTACTTAAACTCCCACATTTAAACTCTAGGTCAAGGGTAAATAAACAAAAACATACTCTTCTCATCCTTACACAACCTTACTCATTGTAAAAGGACATTTAGGTAAGAGGATATTTAGTTTCATTAAAATGATTTCCAGTGACTCAGAGAATTAGGTTTTATTTCTACTTTATATATTTAAGTGATGCCTTTATGCTTAGGAAGAAAAGATGATAATCTAATGAACCTCAGCTCCACCTTATGAGAAATGAAGAATTAAATAAAATTATATTGAATTAAGCAAATATTTATTGAGAACCTACTATGTGGTACGGCGTTCTTGTAGGGACATAAGTGGTAACAAGTAATATAATAATAATTAAAGGATCTGTTCTTTCTGTAGATCACAAGGTTCTTTGCTATTAATGGTCTCTAGGGAATAAGATAGTCTGTGCTTCAAGGAGCCTACAGACTTGGGGCAGAGAATGTCTATAGATTTATTTGAGGAGAATCCATTAACTTTAAAGCAGATATTCTCTCCAGAGAGTTGCTGACATTTTACACATTAACTTCTCAATATCCCTGCAACAGAAGCAAAAAAAGGGATCATTTTTGCCTGGGATGCACAAATAAAGGTTGATGTATAGAGATGATTGGTGATGTAGTCCAGAGAACAAACCAAGCACTGATAGAGTGTTCAATTCTGTGCAAGACTATTCTCAGCACTGACATATATTTACAGTCTACTCCTCATACAATATTCTGAAGTAAGTTCTGTTGTTATTTTACAATGAGGCAATTGAGGCACTGAAAGATGTAATCGAAAGTGCTGGCATGTTAACCCTGAGGGACCAGACCATGAGCCCTTTAGTTTGTGAATGCCAGGCATGGTCATTGAGAGGAAAGAGGGAATTCACAGAATTCTCTGGAGAACATTCTGATCCTGGCATCCTGACTATTCCTTCTGCTTATGTCAAATTCTAGTAGTTCATCTTTCTAGAAGAATTCAAATCTTAAAAAGTACATCCTCTCCCTCTCCCTCTCCCTCCCCCTCCCCCTCCCCCTCCTCTCTTCTTCGGTCTCCCTCTCCTTCTTTTTTCAGTCTCCCTCTGTTGCCGAAGCTGGACTGTACTGCCGTGATCTCGGCTCACTGCAGCCTCCCTGCCTCAGGCTCCTGTGACTCTCCTGCCTCGGCCTGCCGAGTGCCTGGGATTGCAGGCATGCGCCGCCATGCCTGAATGGTTTTTGTATTTTTGGTGGAGACGGGGTTTTGCCGTGTTGACTGGGCTGGTCTCCAGCTCCTGGCCTGGAGTGATCTGCCTGCCTCGGCCTCCCGAGGTGCTGGGATTGCAGACGGAGTCTCGCTCACTCAATGCTCAATGGTGCTCAGGCTGGAGTGCAGTGGCATGATCTCGGCTGGCTACAGCCTCCACCTACCAGCCTCCTGCCTTGGCCTCTTAAAGTGCTAAGATTACAGCCTCTGCCCCGCTGCCACCCCGTCTAGGAAGTGAGAAGCGTCTCTGCCTGGCCACCCCATCTGGGAAGTGAGGAGTGCCTCTGCCCGGCCGCCACCCCGTATGGGAAGTGAGGAGCACCTCTGCCCGGCCGCCACCCCATCTGGGAGGAAGTGAGGAGCATCTCTGCCCGGCCACCCCGTCTGGGAAGTGAGGAGCGCCTCTGGCCGGCCGCCCCGTCTGGGAAGTGAGGAGCACCTCTGCCCGGCCGCCCCCTCTGGGAAGTGAGGAGGCCTCTGCCCGGCTGCCCCATCTGGGAGGTGAGAAGCGCCTCTGCCCGGCTGCCACGCCGTCTGGGAGGTGAGGAGCGCCTCTGCCCGGCCGCCCTGTCTGGGAGGTGTACCCAACAGCTCCGAAGAGACAGCGACCATCGGGAGCGGGCCATGAGGACGATGGCGGTTTTGTTGAAAAGAAGGGGGGGAAGTGTGGGGAAAGGAAGGAGAGATCAGATTGTTGCTGTGTCTGTGTAGAAAGAGGTGGGCATAGGAGACTCCATTTTGTTCTGACTAGGAGAAATTCTTCTGCCTTGGGATGCTGTTGATCTATGGCCTTTCCCCCAGCCCCGTGCTCTCTGAAACATGTGCTGTGTCAACTCAGGGTTAAATGGATTAAGGGCGGTGCAAGATGTGCTTTGTTAAACAGATGCTTGAAGGCAGCATGCTCTTGAAGAGCCATCACCACTCCCTAATCTCAAGTACCCAGGGACACAAACACTGCAGAAGGCCGCAGGGACCTCTGCCTAGGAAAACCAGAGACCTTTGTTCATGTGTTTATCTCCTGACCTTCTCTCCACTATTATCCTATGACCCTGCCATATCCTCCTCTCCGAGAAACACCCAAGAATCATCAATAAATATTTCATAAATAAAAAAATAAAAAAATATATATACAAAAATTAGCTGGGTATGGTGGCATGCACCTGTAACCACAGCTACTTGGGAGGCTGAGGCAGGAGAATCGCTTGAACCTGGGAGGCGGAGGTTGCAGTGAGCTCAGATGGCACCACTGCACTCCAGCCTGGGCAACAGAGCGAGACTGTGTCTCAAAAAAAAAAAAAAAAAAAAAGGAAGAAAATCGTAAGATAAACTATATTTACAATTCATTAAAGAAGTGGATCATCCAAAAAAAAAGAAAAAGTACATTGTCTTACAGGCTGCAGATAGAAGTCTGCCTTTCTTCCAATTTGGAAATTCGTATTTCTGTTCTTCTATCTTATCAGTCTGATAACATAATGCCTGAAAGCCTAGAAAATGCATAGAAAGATCTCACAGACAGTGAGTTTAAAAGGCCAAATTTATTTATTTATTTGAAAAATTAATTAGTCAGCTGTAACTGCATCACCTCCCCCAAAAACATAGATGCGTACCTCGTGTGAAATTTACAGTCATTCTGGGCTTTAAACAATAAAAATTATTTCCTTGTGTTTGTTCTTAACTCTTCAGGGTTTTGTCCTCTGTAGCTCTAAATAAGTTTTATTCTTGCAATGTGAACAATATCAAATGAAATCTGGATGGTGTGGAAGAATATTCCCTAGTGTACTATTGAGTCCCAGGTTGCTAATTTCATTGCTCACATTTTTGGTTTACTGTTCTGTTTTTTTGGGGGGGTGGGGGTGGGTTTTCCAATGGCATGTTCCAAATAACAGTGTAATAGAACACTTTGAACACAATTTCTTTCAGGAAGAGGATCTCAACGCATACTTCTCACAGATAAAATACTTCCAAGTGCTGCAGTTAGACGAAAGAAGGGAATTGTTTTTCATGTATCCACAGACTTGGTTAGTTGACTGGGATCTCTCTACTGGCAACCTGGAAAGGCAAGTCAACATTTCTGAGGTTAGATTTGGGGGTTTCAGAAATGCTCCTGAGGGTAACTAATGAGAGGTGTGTAGCTGCTTGTTTTGTTTTGTATTAACACAGCAACTTCCTGTGGTGGTTTCGTCCTCCTTCTTCAGTAACTGCTTCTTTCTCTCAATAAAGAATGTTAATATAATTTGAACAAAAACAGCATGTAAAGAAAAAGAAAACATAGATACCCAAAGACAGTCCCTAAATTAGAATCTCTTTGCTGACTCTTAATTTTCAAAATACTAAGGCACCTGATTCTGCTTCTCCATCTGAAAAGCTTAATGTGGAAATGAATAGTTACTCTCTAAACATTAAGCGATACAAAAGAAACACACTTGATAATTATATTATTCATCAGACACTCAAATTGTGAGGTGAATTTTCTATAAGATAATAGAAGCAGGGCTGGGAAGGAGAGAGACTTAGAAGGCATGAAGCTACTCTTAATTTTGTTAGCTTTAATCCCAATTAGCCACCTGTAATATTATCATGCTGCTTGTCCCTTGGAGAAAATTCATGGTACAAGGTAAAATAAACTTTTGAATTCCCTCATGTTTCTAACTTTTCTTGTAGCATTTCACTCAGAGACTTACAGGCCAGGAGAAGGAGAGGAGCCATCTTGCCAAAGCCAGCGTCCGCTGTGTCCATCCTGAGACAACCCCACCCAGTAATCATAGCTTCCTTTTATCTTCCTCAAGCTGCCAGTGATAAAATCCTATAAGAGACAAGACCTGAACTGTGAAATGAGAAAAACAAACAAACAAAACTCTAGTGAAATATAAAGTGTGACATTTTGCCTAGCTAGAAATTAATGGGAACTTGAAATCTGGAAAAAGAGAGAAGGGAGTATTATAAAAAAGTGCAGATACATTTTTTAGACTATTTTCTATTGCTATATGATCCACGTGGTGTTAAAAACTATGAAAAAAATAGGCAACTGGGATTTTAGAAGTTTCAACATATTTAGAGGCTGGCAGGTAGTATACGTCAAAAAAAGAAAGTGTTATACTGAACCTTCATTATCAAAAATAAAAATATTCTTGACATCATAGACCACATAGAATAGTCTTTCTCAGTATACTTCGATGTGGAAAAATAGCTCATGAGATTCCAGGAGTAACTTAACTATGAGCACATTTGGTTAGAAGAAGCATTTCTAATTTGTGTCATCAAATTTGCACATAAAATAACTTTTTGAACATACAACTGTAATAATTTACTTCAAGTGTTCTTGGTTTACTGCATATCCTTAACAAATTATTTTCTCATGATTTTTGTTGAAATGAACTTCATCTAATTACTGAATATATAGCAGGTATACATTTTTTATAGGGCCAAAAATGTGCAATTTTGCATTCTATTTCATATATTTGTGGGTAGAATGAGTTCAAGGAAACATCTTATTGTTCACTTGTTTTATTTTATTATTATTATTTATTTTGAGATGGAGTTTTGCTTTTGTTGCCCAAGCTGGAGTGCGATGGCGCAATCTCGGTTCATTGCAAACCTCCGCCTCCTGAGTTCAAGCAATTCTCCTGCCTCAGCCTCCCACGTAGCTGGAATTACAGGCTCCCGCCACCATGCCCGCCTAATTTTTGTATTTTTAGTAGAGACAGGGTTTCACCATCTTGGCCAGGCTGGCCTTGAACTCAAGTGATCTACCCACCTTGGCCTCCCAAAATGCTGGGATTACAGGTGTGAGCCAACCTGCTCAGCCTATTCACTTGTTAAGACATTGGTAAACTAGATTTAAGGCTAATTAAACATTTCATTTAGCAGATACTTATTTTTCAAGACCTATTTATTTCATGGCATCACTTCAGTTTTTATACTTCTGTATTTTCTTGATAATTACAAGATTATTATAGGTTACTATATTTGCCTACAGCATTGAAAAAAATACGTTTAAAACATATCTGCAGCTATAATGTATGTATATCTTGAAGTGGATTATCATGCTACGAAATAGTATTCTCCTTATTCTCTCCTCTTTTTAATTAACCAAGGACATAGAACAAACATATTCTTCTCGATTTCAGATAACCAACCTGTTTTTATGTTTTCCCATTAAAAAGAAAACAAAAAATACAGATTCCAACTTTGTTTCTTTTAAACCTTTATTTTTACAATTATACTGCTGTTATAGAATATTAAGGAATTTTATCTTATGAGAATGAGGGATTTCTTTTAATAAGTAAAATGATATTTTCAGAATAACATGAGACCGCAAAACAGTGTTTACCATTTCTTCTTTGCTCTCTATTTGTAGCAGCGTGGAACCTTCCTTTAAACAATTCTCTTGACTGGTGTGCCAAATGCTCCAAATTTCAGAGACATAATAACAACTTTCTCTGTTCTGAATCCAATTGTTTGGACAAGGACTGCTGTTATGGGCTTTGAATATAAACATTTTACTTTAGTATCTTATTGTAAAATATTAACAGCGTATATCCCCCCAGAAAGCCCCTTGCCTCACCCTCAGTGAGGCTGAATCCCATAATGTAATGGTTCACATGATGTAGCACTTACCAATTTCAGCTTCTCTGAGGCTCAGTATAGTAAGATTCATCTAATAATTTCTATCTGCAATGGGCCTTTAACTTAAATATGAAATTAATTTTGGGATATATTTAACTAAATTTTTTCTCTTCTATAATAATTTATCTGATTATTCCGGTTTTATCAATCTTTCCTTTCTTTGAATTCACATCGTTTATTGTCTTCACTTGTTTGCTTATTGTTTCATGTCTGTTAGTCTTACTGCCCCAGTTTAGCCAGAAATGTACTGGACCACTGGATGGATTGAATAATAAGCCTTGAATTTATGTTTAAATTCTGAGAGCTAAACAAGGAAATATTTTATAGATAATGGAGAGAACAAGTAATCCACCTTAAGGAGTGATTTGAAAACATGCAGGTGAGGAAAATTGGAGAAGAACATAAATGAACAATATGCTTAGTTTAGGACTCTGAGACAACTAAGAAGTAAGCCTTAATATTTAATCAGTTTTATGGAACTTGTTTTAAGACGGAATATAGTCACAAAAGAAGGATGGTCAAATATGTAAAAGGGGAACCAAAGACCAAGAATTTGACCAAGTGTTTCTGGCACAGGTTTATAGAAGGAAAGACACTGAAACTTCCACAACTCCGGTTTCTAGACAGTCCCTGTATTTAGGCTAATAAATAATTCATCAGTAGCTTCCATGGGCCAGACGTTGAGTTGTTTAAAGCTCTTCAGTATCTTTTGTTTGGAATCCCTGCTAACCAATATCCTGAACATTGTTAGAGTTATAGTATAAATAGTGTAGACAATGGTATTTGTGGCGTTGAAGAACGTGTTGGTCTCCAGAATGGATATTGTTATTCTATTCAAGGTTGATGGCTCAGAGGTGGGCCTCACTCGAGTTTGCAATGGCCTGCTGCATAGAGAAACATTGTTGGGCACACAGTGATCCTTCAAACACTCAATTAAATTTTAATCAGAAGGAACTATGATTGATGTTTGACTTCTCTCATTGGCAATTATGTAAATGGTATCCAGTCTAGGAAAGTTAATTCTCTAAACTATATGTACAAGCATTATGAAATGCCAATTAAGTAACCATAGAATACATGACAAACTATACGACAGGTAGAAATAGACTGTGCATTAGGTTTAAAATGCTTGTAAAGCATATAAAAGATTAAACTGGAGTAACTTCATAGAATTTTAAAAAAGAGCTAGGTCCTGCATTGTAAAAGAATTTTGTGGTAAATACTCTCATTTTCAAAATGCATTTTTTTGCTCAAAGCTATCTAAACTTGAATCGAAAACAATATCTAAACTAAATATATTGGGAAATTTGGAGCTAGAATTAAAACATCCTTACAAATTTGAATGGCTGGATAAAACGATTTTTTTTGTGCATGTATTTTTTTAATCTAACCTACTAATTGCACACACACTTCTTTGGCATTTGACCTTACATTTCCTTTGGTTGCGCTCTTTTGGATCCCTAGTGTTTCCACGTAGTATTGGATGTGATAAATAAGATTGAACTGAAGAGTGAACAAAATTATGTCACTCTTATTATAAAATCCTAACAGTTTTGCAGAGAACAAAATGTGTGTCACTGTTTCTTTTGAGTTATTGGTGTATATATTTAGATGTATACAGTGGAAACTGATTTTTATTCATTACCTGAACTTAAAGAGTTTTGCATTAAGGCTTGGCAATATTTCATCTGAAGGGCATGGCTTCTCTTCCATTCTGTAAAGTTTAGCAGTGCCCTTTCTTGTTGGATGAGTTTTTCTTGCTGCTGCATTGCAATGGTGGACACCTGCAACACTTCAAATGACAGCAATCATTCCTAATAAAATCCTGACATTTTATAGCAAAAGAATCCTTCAACACAGACTAAAGACAAGTACAAATTACCATTATTTTTGAGACTTGAATTTGTATTATTTTAGGTTTTTGCTTAAAATTTACATTGTACAAGAATCAAACACTACAAAGGATGTGGAACAAAACGTCTCTTTGCACCCATTTTTAATTCACTAGATTTTACTCCCCCCAAACAACCAGATTTACCAATTTATATTTTATTATTTGGGAGCTTTTGAATGTTACACGTAAGACAAAACAAAATGAAACTTTACAAATGAAAGCAAATGAATATAAAACTCGCTCTCTCCCCTTAACACAAATGGTAACAATATATTTACATGGTTTTGCACCTTTTGTTTTATCATTAACATGCATATTTTAACACAGTTCCATATCATTACATAGACATGCAAAATTTAGTTCAATAGCACAACCAGGATATTGACATTGATACAATCAAGATACTCGGCTCCTCCACTACCATCAGGATCTATACTTGCACTTTTATAAGTACATCCACTTCCCTCTTGCCTTCACCCCTTGTTTACTCCTGGCAATCACTAATTTGTGTTCCTTTTCTATTTTATCACATGAATGACATATAAATGGTATCTTACAGTATGTAACCTTTTGCTATTTACTTCGTTCACTCAGAATAATCCTCTGGAGACTCATGCAGATTGTTGCTTAAATAAATAGCTCACCTATTTTGTATTGTTGAATAGAATTCCATGATATGGATTACCACTACTAGCTTAACTGTTCACCCACTGAAGGACATCCAGGTAGTTTTCAGGTTTTAGTCATTGCAAATAGAGCTACTATAAGCACTCATGTACAGGTTTTTGTGTGAACATAAATTTTCATTTCTATGAGGTATACGCTCAAGAGTGCAATTGCTGTATTTTAAGGAAATGTGAAGTTTAGATTTTTAAGAAACTGCTACACTATTTTCCAGAGTGGCTACAGCATATGACATTTCCACCAAGAATGAGTGAGTGATCCGCTTTCTCTGTAGCTTGACAAGCATTTGATGTTGTCACTTATTGTTATTTTAGCCATTCTGATTACGTATGTAGTAATATCTCACTGTAGTTTTAATTTGCATTTCCTTAATGGCTAATGACATTGAATATCTTTTCTTGTGCTTATTTGACATCTGTATATTCTCTCTGGTGAAATGTCTCTTCATGTCTTTTTGCCATTTTCTCATTGGATGGTCTAGTTTTTTACTAACTGGAGAGTTCTTTGTACATTCTAGGTTCTAATCGTTTGTCAGATATTGATTTACAACTATTTATTCCCAGTCTGTAACTTGCTCAGGATTGTCTTGAACTCCTGGGCTCAAGGAATCCCAAAGTGCTGGGATTATAGGCATGAGCCACCACATCTGGCCTGTAACATGTCTTTTTACCCTCTTCCTAGTGTCTTTTGCAGAGTATGTATGTTTTATTTTGATGAGGTCCATCCAGCTTACCAGTTTCTCCTTTCACTAATCATTTTTTAATGTAAGTCTAAGAATTATTTGCCTACCTTTAGATTCTGAAGATTTTGTCCTATGTTTTCTGAAAGTTTTACAGTTTTATGCTCTACATTTAAGACTGTGATCTATTTTGAGTTAAATTTTAATTTTTGTGTAAGGTTGAGACTTAGGCTTATTTTCTTTTTCTGTTTTTCTTTCCTATGGATGTTTAATTTCTCCAGCACCATTTGTTAAAAAGGCTATCCTCCTTCTTTCAATTGATTTGCACTGCTGACAAAATCATTTGGGTATATTTGTATGAGTCTATTTCTGGATTCTTTATTGTATTTTATATCTGTCTTTTTGTCCACTAATACACCTAGCTTTAATTCATACAGGTTTTGAAATCAGGTAAATTCATTCTACTCAGTTATATAATTGGTTTAAAATAAGTTTATGATACATTAATCATTATTAGATTGTGGCTATTGAATAGACATATTGTATAGAGAGAATGGCATCAAGAAAAATTAATTAGTGAATTAAAAAACAAATAAAAACACCTATGCATGTCAGCCAGACCTTTAGGATTAAAAATCCTCTTTTAGAGAGAAATAGAACAACAAAAGAGGAGAACAAATGGGCAAATCTGTAAAATTATTTTCATATTTTTAACCACAAAACGGAGGTAACCAAGATCACACACAAAAATCATCTGACCAAGACAGGCTGGGCGTGGTGGCTCTCGCCTGTACTCCCAGCATTTTGGGAGGCTGAGGGGGGTGGATCACTTGAGGTCAGGAGTTCGAGACCACCATGGCCAACATGGCGAAGCCTTGTCTCTACTAAGAATACAAAAATTAGCTGGGCGTGGTGGCGTGCGCATGTAATCCCAGCTACTTAGGAAGCTGAGACAGGAGAGGCACTTGAACCCAGAAAGCAGAGGTTGCAGTGAGGTGAGATCATACCCCTGCACTCCGCACTCTGGCCTGGGCAACAGAGCAAGAAAAGAAAAGAAAAAGAAAACGTTTACATATCTACATATTCTGATCTGTTTTACTTATCAACATTGCTGCTGAGAAGAAAATACCAGAGATCAAAAGCCATGGAGTAGAGAAAGCAGATGTTTATGCCCTGTCCATCGGTGGATAGTTAAAAAAAAACCAGGCTGTCAGCTGCTTGGATCTTTTTCCCTCTTTTTAGCAAAATGATGGATCTAACCAGAGTTGAGTGTAGGACAGTGATGCTCTGATTTTATCCTATTAATAATCTGGCATATTTAGACATTGAAAAATAATAATTTTCCTCTTAGATTCAAGATATAATTCTGAAATTTTATATTTAGATACTTTTTAGATTAGCTATATTATAGAAGCTGTTGTTTATTACTGTCTGAACAGCTTATACTATATGAAACTGTAATAAAACTGGAGAAAGGGAAATGAGACTTCTCTTCAGAGTTTCACCCTAAATGGGAAGCAAAATATAGCACCTTTATTGGGGTTGAAGTTGTAATAAATTTGTAATGAGGAATAAAGACAAAACAATATAATTACCTGGGGAAAAATAACAAAATACTTTTAATGTCCCCTAAATAAAATTATTTGTTATATGATATTATACATTATACCTAATTGATGAATTAAGAAAATGAACAGTAAAAACAAATTAAAAAGCTGATTTCTTAGAAAATATTTTGAACTATAGAGTTTTTTTAATAAAAATATTAATGGCATAAATAATGTGGTAGAAAAATTAGAAAATGTGAAATAGTAGGAAGAAAACTAAAAACTAAGTCTACTTACTTTGAAACCTACCACTCAAATAATAGCCATTAGTATTTGGTTTATATCTATTGAAACTCTTCTCTATGTATGTATATAGAAAAGTATTTTATATACAACCTTTAGAAAACCATATTTTTATATAAATGTCTTTTTAGAAATCTGCTTCTTTTGTGAGAAAATATTGCATAACCATATTTCCAAAACAATAACAATGGTTCTAGAAGAATTCTTTAAATAATGGCATTGTGTTCTTTTATATAAATATGACATAATTAATTTTACCAGTCCTTCTATTGTCAGGTACTGGCCTTTAGTAATATATATGAGTGATTTGTAATTAGCACTTTCATTATGTTCATGTTATGATACTTTTAAATAAAAGGTTATAGTTTTCATTTACCACTTTTTGTCAGAAACATGGTCCTATTTAAAAAATATATATGTATATAATTTAAATATGTTTTCATATTTGTCTTACAATGCAAGTTTTCATAAAGAAAATTGGATGTAACATTTTAATTTAAAATGGAACATAATCAAAATGGAATATTTATTAAAAAATAAACATGACTTTTGTAACTCAAAGCCTACTGGCTATAACATAATCTATAACTAGCTGGGACAAGTAATTAGTTATTGAACAGAATGTTTCACATGAAGAAGCTGCTTATTGCTTAACACAACAGTTTTATTATGGTAACTGGTTTTATTTTTTTAAAGCCTTAAGTGTTAAAAATGTATAAGAAGACCTAGGCAAATTATAAATTTAAAAACAACAATAAAAATTAATAGTCACTGGAACAAAAGCTAAAGGAAAATATACTTTACACCTGTATAGTGATATTTAAGTTTTGTAAGTATATATTTTTAGCTAGTAAGACAAAATAAAAAAGGTAAAAACTTTTATTTGTAAGAATTTTCTAGAAATCACTGGAAGTCTTAAGCACATGGTTTTCTAGCTACGTTTCTTTTATCCTCATCAAAGTAACATTTTCTTCATGCAATTTGTGTTTGGGGAGTTAACATTTTTTAAATATATACTACATTCATGGGATTAAAACATTTAAAAAAATCCAAAAAGTAAACATTGAAATATCTTTTTCTCCTCATCGTCACTATTTATCTCACTCCTCTTACCCTCACTTTTAGTATTTCTTATATAACCTTCCATTGTTTGTTTAAATTCAAGAAAATGTTCATTCTTAATCAAATTGTAACATAGCATATACATTTAAAAAATAATTTCAGCTTTTATTTAGATTCAGGGGGTACATGTGCAGGTTTGTTACTCAGGTACGTGATGCTGATGTTTGGGGTACAATTGATCTCATCAGCCAGGTTTTAAATGCTGCTTTTTTGCACTTTACAGGCAGAAGTGTTTCTTCTTTCTTTTGTTGTTCTTGCTTCAAGGTATTCTATTGTATAGATGATGTACCATTATTTATTAACATGGTCTCTTATCAATGTGGTGGGTATCTGAGGCTGCCCCCTATTGTTAAATTGCAGGTTTATCTATAGGAACAATTTCCAAAAGTGATACTGCTGGGTCACAATTAATTAATGCAGTTTAAAATAACTCACTGTCTTAGGAACATGATTTATAGGTTTCATATAAAGAGATTTCATTTACTAGACGGAGAAGACACTTATGTGTACACTGAACAGCAAATCTTTTGACAACATGGAAAATGTAGAGTATACTTTTTTTTTTTTTGAGACAGAGTCTCACTCTGTCACCCAAGCTGGAGTGCAGGTACAATCTTGGCTCACTGCAACCTCCACCCCCCTGGTTCAAGCAATTCCCCTTCCTCAGCCTCCAGAGTAGCTGGGATTACAGGCGCACACCACCACTCCTGGCTAATTTTTTTGTATTTTTAGTAGAGATGATGTTTCACCATGTTGGGCAGACTGGTCTTGAACTCCTGACTTCAGGCAATCCGCCCGCCTCGGCCTTCCAAAGTGCTGGGATTACAGGCATGAGCCACCACACCTGGCCTAAAGTGTACTTTTATAATCATCCTTATTATGTAGTATATGATTTTTGTCTATACAGTAGACAAAATATTTGGGAATTGGAGACTATAGAGTTATGTTTATATAAAAACCAAATTATATATCCCATTCCCTTGACAACAGTGCTTCAAGATGTTGCATCTTCAGTTAATTTTGTTTGTAATTGGAAATGATTTTATATGTTAAGTTTTAAAATCTTATTACCCCAAATCATTATCATTTGTAAAATAACATTGAAATTCATTATATAGAATTAACATTTAAAGAGTATTTTTTGATATTTGCAACGCAAGTTAAACATGGATTCTTATATTGTAGAGTCACAATGAAGTTTGGCAATGTGTCATTTAAAGTCCTCAATTTTTACAGAAGAAAGTGGATTATTAGATGTTAATTGACTTAACTGGTCTTTTAAATATAAATTGTTTCCACAGGTATTTAATATGTGTGCTTCTTAAAAAACGAACTCACATTTGCCTAAAATATGTATTCCCTAATAAGACCCAAAGAGAGTAGATAGAGAACAAGAAAGCTGTCTTGAAGTTCTGACATTTCTGTTAAGCTGTGAAACTTTACTTGAGGAGACAGACAAAGTAACAATTACTGATTAAGCTGTTGGCAATTCTTAAAACGTTCCTCTAAAAACCAGCAGAAAATGAAGCTCACGACATTACCTAAGCAAGATCAAACTTCCTATACTTTGTGAATGCGAATCTGAACCTTTCCCTTCCTTATTCTCAGAATTCATAATTCTTCCTCTCCAGCTGATGTCTTTTAGATAGAGATACGATTTGCAAAGGCATATAAGAAAGAAACATCTACATTTTTCTTAGTGCTAGCATGAGTGATGTTAGAGGTTCATAGTTCTTTTTCTGGAATCTGAAGCTCTGTAATTATTATATTTTATAAAAATTTCACTTGCCAAACATAAAAGTATGTCTTCTATTTGGACTAAAAAGCAATGTGGTTAAATGTGGTCGAACGAAGCTCTCGGGTTTGCATTAAACATTTTAAATTGAAACTTGCCTGATATAAATAATCTTTAAAAGTCAAATTTAATTTAAATGTATATTAGAAACAGAAAAGCAGAATGTGAAATCTTTCAAATTGCATGCTTTAGCACGTTAACATGACTCACAAATTGATTCAGAATATGTTATTATTTTCATTGTTTCTCCCAGAGACCTATAGCACATGATTTGAGTTAAAAAACATGGAATAGATCATTGAAAGTTATCAGTGGCATCCAAGTGCTCAGAGAGTTCTATCAAATGATTGAAATTTGAGGCCACTATTTTATATCATTTATGTGCATTCACATATGAATTGATTTTCCATCCATTCCATAATTTATAAATGTATAAATTATGAAGTTTTATATATAATGATATACATATTTTGAAAATATCTTTTAGTACTTACACTTGACGCCCAAGAAAATGGATGCTGTTAATAATCCCATGCAGAAAATACATGAAATCACCATCACAAGACAGCATGCTCCTAACCATGGAATAGGAAAAATGATACCGGGTTAGAGAAAGTAGATAAAAAAGACGGAGCAAGGATAGATTGCGACTGAGTAAAAGAAGGAATTAACATTGGCATTTCTACTGAGAGTTGTTGGGGCCTGGGATATGTAAAAGAAAAGGAAAAAGAGAACTTTTGCTCAAATGCACTGAAATACAACTCATAACTTGGAATATATGTGATATGGAAATTGCCAAATTAAGTGGATTTAATAGTAGACTTCTGTTATCCTTATCTTTGATGTCACACCTTACCAACTAATTATATGTATTATTTTCCAACAGTCTTTTAGAGATTCCCCCAAGTCAAATGCTGGCTTTATGTTTTGAGATAAAAAATGCTGTCTCACATCTCCCCATCTCTTCAGTGTTACTTGAACATGATTAAATAAAAGAAAGATACACATTTTAAATATATACTTTTAAATATACATTTTTGGAAGACGAACAAGTTTTCCAAGGTAATTTTACAACCCTGCACAGAGGAAAAAAAAAGGAATATGTGATTTTTTGTATTCAAAACACTAATCAGAGAAAAATAGTTAAAATTTATCTTTGAATATTGTGATAGGCAGAGAAATGCCCCTGCCTAACATGCCAGTGTCATAATTCCTGGAACTTGTGAGTTACCTTATGTGGAAAAGGGACTTTGAAGATGTCATTAAGTTAAGGATTTGGGATGGGAAGATTAGCCTGAATTATCTGGATCCTTTTTAAATGAGAGATAGGATATTGGAGGGACAGAGTATGGCATGATAATGGAGGCTGAGAAACATTTAAAGAGGTTATGTTGTTGGCTTTCAAGACAGAAGAAGGGTCCATGAGCCAAGGAAAGCAATAAATCCAGCTCTAGAAACCAGAAAAGACAAGGGATAGAATCTTCCACTCGATCCCTGCCAACACCTTGGTTTCAGTTCATTGAAATCCATTTCAACTTGTGACATCTAGAGCCCTAAGATAATAAATTTACATTCTATTAATCCCCCAAGTCTGTGTGATTGGTTACACCAGCAGACAGGAACTAATATAGATATTAAATGATACAGACAGAACTAATCACTGTAGCCAACAACTCTAGGCCAATGAGATCTTGCCAGTTTTTCAACCTATGTTTTCTCTTTTTATTTCTTAGTATTTATCAGATAATTTGCAGAATGTTTTAATAGGAGTTCAATTAATTAAAGTTGTATTTTTTCACGTGTTTCCCAAATCTAGGTATTCCTTTTCTTTTCTAGAGAGGCAGAGAAAAAAGTAGTTCTGCATATTTATCAAGTTCATTGCTCTTTTTATTTTTCACCTTTACTTACTCCTTCTCCACTTCATTAGCATTTCACAGACATTACAGTACCCTTAAGTAGATTATCTCAGATTAGAATAAACATCTTGGCCTCATGATAGAGCAGAAAAAAAAACAAAACCATGAACTCTAAAGTCTCACACAAAATAGTTAGAACTGGTTACCCGAACATTTGTTGGAAGACAGACATTTCTGGTAAGTGTCTGGTGCTGGGCTATCCCACTGAAGAGAGCTGTACATTTCTTCCTCATGCATGTCTGAGGTGCTTTGATAGGAAAGCAGTCCACACAGGAGGCTGGAACAAATAACTCCTCTTGTGGTTTGGAGCAGGTTGGTGTGAGAACTGAAATTGGTTACATTTTCACAGTAGTGGGAAAATATATTTGTGTTTAAGGAGTAGAATAGATGCACCTTCATTCAGAAAGTGGAAGTTTATGAAGTCTAAGCCAAAACACAACTTGGTGAAAAAGGAAATGAGAGAGAACTGAATTTAGAATGGCCAATGATAGAACATTTTTTATCTGGTTTCCAAAATGTAGCAGATGTTGAAGGTGATAGCAGTGAGTTCGGAAGAAAAAGATGTAAGTGCAAAGAACGCACTTGCATTTGGTATAGGAGATGAAGCATGGGGTGACGTGTATAGTGAAGATATAAAGATAACTCACATTGGGCAAACCACGGTGTAAAGGGTGGGAGATCACTGGGTAGCCTTAAACAACAAAGCTAGGAAGGGATTTCAACCTTAAAATAAATTTACACACTGTATATCTGTTAGTGTAATGCTACTTACTGTGATAAATAAACCTCAAAATATCAGTAACTTAACACAATAAAAGTTTGTATCTTACGTAATGTTTTAGCTCCAGGAATCCTAGTTAGTGATAGCATTCCTCCAAATGAGACTTGGGATTCTTTCATCTTGTGACATTGGAGTCCTTGACTTCTATCCACTGGAAAAGAAAAGAGAAGGTGATGAATCCACACCTGCTCTTGAAAGCTATAACCTGGAATAGCATGTCTCACATTCACATCCACCAAAGGCATGCCCACTTTTAGACATAAGGTTTGAGCTTGAAAAATGTATTTTTTGCCTGGACAGCAAGCTCTTGATGACCACTTCACTCTAGAAGGAAAGCATGAATTATTTAGCGTTTCTGCCACATCTTGTGACTAGAGCATCAGAAATTTGAGACTTTAATCATCATTCATCATTTGACCACTTGTCTTTATGGCCAAAGGTTATGTCTAAGTAACATAGTCTATGAGGCCCAATAATATGCAAAATTACACTGTTTACTTTTGTTTCAGTGTCTCACTGGATTCATCAGTCTTCTCCCCAGCAATCAGGCCCCCAGAAGGAAACAAATGGCACACTCAAGGGGTAATCTAAGGGCATTTAATTAAAGGACTGTATATAAAGTTTCGGGAAGTGTTAAGGGAACCAAAAAGTGGTGTGACATATGCACTGGGAAGCTGTCAGGTAACCTGAAGAATTAAGTTGAAAATGTTTATTGGAACTGCATGACCTGCCTGACAAGGGCCCTGGACTAATAGAGAGAATGTGCATCCTTTGCCAAACCAACACATGGCAGGGAGGGAGCCAGTCGAATAAATACCCTACCTCTGATCACCAGTGCCTTCCATTGGCTGAATTAACTAGAAGCCAGGGGCCAAGTTTGTTTGCCCTGATAATGTGTTCATTTGAGCTCAGCCTCTCAAAGCACAGGTTGGAACTGAGAGAATCCCCAGGGGCAATTGAAGAGAATATCCAGCAAATTTTATTTATTTAATTTATTTATTCATATATATATTTTTTAAGACAGTTTCACTCTTGTCGCCCAGGTTGGAGTGCTGTGGCCCTATCTCGGCTCACTGCAACCTCTGCCTCCTGGGTTCGAGCAATTCTCCTGCCTCAGCTTCCCAAGTAGCTGGGATGACAGGCACCCACCACCACGCCTGGCTAATTTTTGTATTTTTAGTAGAGACAGGGTTTCACTATGTTGGCCAGGCTGGTCTCAAACTTCTGACCTCAGGTGATCTGCCTGCCTCAGCCTCCCAAAGTGCTGGGATTACAGGCGTGAGCCACTGTGCCTGGCCCCATTCTTCAATATTTTATATGATGCTCATGTGACCTGAGATTCAGATCTGAAAATTAACGTAACTTAATCCCACATAGCCTTAAAGTAGGATCACTTCTATCTTGAGGAGAAACAGAGGAAGAAATCATAAGCATACCAAATGTACATTGAGACTAATGTTAGGAACACAGTAACAGAAGCTTAAGTTGTCATTAATTTCCAATTGTTCTCAAATTTTATCAGCACTAAAAATCAGGCTCAGAAAGACTCCTTTTCCCCAAATATAGAACATTCCCTGATAAATTTCATTGTATGGAGCCATTGGCTTCTCCCAATGAAGGATTAATATGTTCCTTTTATTACTTTTGATGTTTTTAATCGTACCTTTATTTATTGTTAATTATATTCCGAGTACTATTTTCAAGAACTTATACATGAATTATTTTGATTATTACCAATAGCTCAATGAAATAGGCACTATCATTAGTATAGAGTACAGGCATATCTTGTTTTATTGAGCTTTGCATTATTGCGCTTTGCAGATATTGCATTTTTTAAAGTGAAGATTTGTGGCAACTCTGTGTCAAGCAATCCTATCAGTGCCATTTTTTCCGACAACATATGGTTACTTTATGCCTCTGTGTCACATATTGGTAATTCTCATAATATTTCAAAACTTTTCATTATTATTACCTGTTACGGTGATCTTTGATGTTACTGTTATAATTGTTTGGGGGACCCACCATGAACTATATACCCATACAAGATGGTTAACTTAATTGACAAATATCAATAAATACTGTGTATGTTCTGACTGTTCCACCAGCTGGCTGTTCCATCATCTCTGTAACTTTTCCTTGAGCCTCCTTATATTCCCTGAGACCTAACAATATTAAAAATAGGTCAATTAATAAAGCTACAAAGGCCTGTAAGAGTTGAGGGAAAGAGTTGCATGTCTCTCACTTTAAATCAAAAGTTAAAAATGACTAAGTTTAGTGAGGAAGACATGTCAACAGCAAAGATAAATCAAAAGCTAGGCTTATTTCGTAAAACAGCTAGCCAAGTTGTGAATGTAAAGGAAACATTCGAGAAGGAAATTAAAAGTGCTGCTCCAGTGAACATACAAATAATAAGAAAGCAAGATAGCCTTATTGCTAATATGGAGAAAGTTTAGTGGTCTAGGTAGAAGATCAAGCCAATTACAGCATTCTCTTAAGCCAAAGCCTAATTCGGAGCAAAGCCCTAACTCTTTTCAATTCTATGATGAGTGAGAGAGGTGAGGAAGTTGTAGAAGAAAAATTGGAAGCTAGCAGAGGTTGGTCCATGAGGTTTAAGGAAAGAACCCATCTCTAACAAAAAAACGAAAGATGAAGCAGCAAATATTGATTTAGAAACTGGAGAATGTTATCCAGAAGATAAAGCTAAGATAATTGAAGGTTGCTACATTAAACAACAGATTTTTAGTGTAGATGAAACAGCTTTATATTGGAAAGATGACATCTAGGACTTTTATAGCTAGAGAGGAAAAGTCAATGGCAGGCTTGAAAGCTTCAAAGGACAAGCCGACTCTATTGTTAGGGGCTAATGCAGCTGGTGACTTTAAGTTAAAGCCAATAGTCAATTATCATTTCAAAAGCCCTAGAGACCTTAAGAATTATCCTAAATATACCCTGCCTATTCTCTATAAATAAAACAACAAAGTCTGGATGACAGCACATTTGTTTATAGCATTGTTTACTGAGCATTTTAAGCTCACTGTTGAGAACTACTGCTCAGAAAAAAAGCTTTTTTTCTCAAAATATTACTGCTCATTGACAATGCCTCTATTCATTCTAGAGCTCCGATGAAGATGTACCAGGATATTAATGTTTTCATTTCTGCTAACACAGCCTCCATTTCTGCAACCAGTGGATCAAGGAAGAATTTTGACTTTCAAGTCTTATTCTTAAAGAAATAAATTTCATAAGGCTATCACTGCCATGGATAGTGATTCTTCTGATATATCAGAGCAAAGTTAAATTGAAAACCACCTGGAAAGCATTTACTACTCTAGATGTTATTGAGAAGATTTGTGACTCATGGAAGGAGTCAAAGTATCAACATTAACAGGCGCTTGGAAGAAGTTGACTCCAACCCTCATGGATAACTTTTTGGGGTTCAAGACTTCAGTGGCGGAAGTAACGGCAGATGTGCTAGAAATAGCAAGAGAATTAGAACTGTAAGTGGAGCCTGAAGATGTGGCTGAATTGATGCAATCTCACGAGGAAACTTGAACAGATGAGGAGCTGCTTCTTATGGATGAGCAAATAAAATGGTTTCTTGAGACAAATATTACTCCTGGTGAACATGCTGTGAACATTGTTGAAATAATAACAAAGGATTTCAAATACTGCATAAACTTAGTTTTTAAAGCAGTAGCAGGATTTGAGAGGATTGACTCTAATTTTGAAAGAAGTTTACTATGGGTAAAATGCTATTTAACATGATTTCATGCTACAGATAAAAATTTCATAAAAGGAATAAAAGGAAGAGTAAATTGATGCCACAAACTTCACTGTTGTCTTTTTTTTTTTTTTCCGGAATCTCACTCTGTCACCAGGCTGGAGTGTAGTGGTGCAATCTCGGCTCACTGCAACCTCCACCTCCCAAGTAGCTGGGACTACAGGCATGCACCACCACGCTCAGCTAATTTTTGTATTTTTAGTAGAGACAGAATTTCACCATGTTGGCCAGGATGGTCTCCAACTCCTGACCTCGTGACCCACCCGCCTCAGCCTCCCAAAGTGCTGGGATTACAGGGTGTGAGCCACCGCACCCAGCCCACTATTGTCTTATTTTAAAAATAGCTGCATCTGCATCTACCCCATCCTTCAGCAACCACCACTCTGATCAGTCAGCATCCATCAATGTCAAGGCATGACCCCTCTACCAGCTAAAAGGTTTCCACTCACTAAAGACTCAGGTAATCGTTAGCATTTTTAGCAATACAGTACTGTATTTTTAAATTAAAGTATGTACATTTGTAGACATAGTGCTATTGCGTACTCAATAGGCGACAGTTTAGGGTGAATATAACTTGTATATGCCTTAGGAAACCAAATAATTAGTGTGACTTACTTTATTGCAATAATTGCTTTACTGTGGTGGTCTGGAACTGAGTCTACAATACTTCTGAGGTATGCTTGTAACTTAGTTGTAATTTGAAGCACAGAGGAGTCGAATTTTGCTAAGTTCACTTAGATAATACGTAGATGATTTAGTATTTGGAATGAAGTGTTCTGATTTGTGCTACTAACGTTTGTGTTATTTTGATTCCATGTGTAAGATGCTTTAGATATGAATACCAGGAACAAAATCTTTGTAGGCACAGTTTGATTGGCTTACATTTTTAAATTGTATTGTTGCCATGCACTAAAATACTATTCTTCTAAATTTATGTGTGCCATAGTGATGTATGAACATATGCTTTTCCATTTTGGGGAGACGAAACAAAAGCCAAAGATATGGCTAATTTTTGGATAGTGTTCTGAATTATTAGTTCCTATTTGGTTTCTCTAAATAAACAGTTAAAAATAAGAAAATAATAATACATTCACTTCAAATCCAAGATCTCTAGACATTTGAAGTAGCAAGTAAAATTTGAGGTGTTTCTGTTATTTTTCCTAAGCCCTCCAAATCTGCTTGTTTATTGATAGTCTAGAAAAAAGATAAAGATTCAAGTGTCTTTGAGTGTTAGTGCACAAAGCTTTAAGAGTAACACACACTTATTGAGTATGTATTACATGCTTGGTATTCTGATCAATACTTTATATAGTCATATTAAATGAGCTTTACAATTACCTTATGAGCAAGGTCAAAATATTAAACCCATTTCATAGATGAGGAAATAGAGTTTTAAAGACACTAAATTACTTATCCAAAGCCATACAGAGAGTAAGTTCTGAAGTAGTGATATTTCTCTAACTGTATTAAAGACTACTTCTACAAGAATTGTCATGGTGCTTGTAAAAACCCACGTCTGTGTGTCCTCAGCCTTCCCACTGAGTAACATCAGCATTTGTGTTTGAACATCTCCATGTTTTAACCAACATCTCATTTGAGATGTCTGAGAATCATGTTTATAAACTGTATTCACTAGTTAAAGAAGGGAAGCTGTGGGAAAGAAATGCAGTTTTTGCCTATTATCCTGTGAAAGGGTGCCTTTCCATGTATTCTATAAATACTTGCTGAGTTATTCAGCAAGAAGCAAGCATAGAGCTATTAGGAAAAGACCTAAATATAGCATTTTAACTTGTCTTTCTGTGTAGTAGCCTCTGGGCCTTGTTGAGAGCATTTATTCATTTTAAAAACCCCATGAGCTTTCTTACAAACTTTCTTTCCCTTCTTTTGCACAAAAAATTACTGCTGTTGAGTCTAACCAGAAATGAACTTGGAATAGTAATTGTATTTGTGTAATGTCTCTCTGTTTCCTGTAAGCCAGGATCTGGGGTTGGTGCTGGCAATACAATAGTAAATGGAGAAGTCACAGTGCCTGTTTTTGTAAAGTTTCTGGTATAGTTAACACTACAAAGTTTTATTTTAAGTTGTAGAACTGTGAGGTATAAATGAAGGATGTATTATTCCTATTTCAAGTATGAGAAAATAGAAGTTAAAAAATCTATGTGACTTGTTCATGACTGTATTTTAAGTGACATTATCTAAATTATTCTACCGATTCCAAGTTTAGTATTCTTTTTGTTACGTCACGCTATCTTTCAAACTTAGATATTCTGCACACATTTTAAGCTTCGATATTTTGCCCAACTTAATTAAGCACTAATCTATATTGTCCTGATTTTAATTTTACATGTGTATATATGAAGATGCAGTAAATCATATTATATTCAGGTAATTAGAAATTAGACAAGAGAAAGAAAATTAAGGGAAAGTAGAATAATTGAGAAGCAAGTGATCAATTTACATGTTGGGTTCTGGATATTCAAAGAAGGGAGTAGGTAAGTGATTCTGGTAGTAAAGATAATACCAAAAATGACATCAAGGAGAAGAAAGGAAGAAATAACCAATTTATGGCTATTGATTTCTTCATTCAGAACTTTTATTGTGCAATAAAGCCCTTATCTGTGATATCCTGCCCCTTTCTTTGCATTGAGGTAGCTGGTCCACCTTGGCCATACCAGCCTTCCTCTCACACATTAAATAATGTTTGTTCTCACAGAAGGTAGGGTGCCTTTTCTGATTATGAAAATAGGCACAATTCATATTTCCTTTTCCATCTTCAGAAAGCTCAAACCTGTGAATGGGAAAGGTAGAATAAATTCCTTCAAAAACTAAGGGAAAAATCAACAATCAAACTCTGTTTATAGTATTTTGATGCACAAAATGGAGACTCTGGGGAAAACAGGAAAAAAAAAAGTTTCTCATTGTTGAGTAGCTCCCAACCTGCTTGGTAGTACAAGGTATGTATATCTGAAATGCTCAGTAGCAATTTCATGTAGCATAAGATTAAGGTGCAAGGGAACACTAGTACAATAGGAGCCCCAAAGAAGAGATTGAGATAGCTCTGAAATAATGGGAAAAGGCTTTATCTACAAAATCAGACTTTAGTTCGGTATTGATGGAAGGGCAGGATTTAGATGAACAGGACACGGAGCTGCAACGGATGGGACAGGAGACAGGAGATGGACAAGACAAGTAGCTGCAATGGATGGGAACAGGCTCATGGAAAAGTGAGTTGATTCAGTATTTTTGAACTGAGGATTTATGTTACAGGATAGATGATCTAAGACAGCATGCTGTATTGTAATGGCTGTTAACTTATCTTTGTTCTCTTCTAGACTGTTTATCATGAGAGGACAAGGAATATATATTTATTAGTTTATTTGGTATATATCTGCATAACTATGTGACAAAGTTGTTCTATGGGCTGAGGATAGACTGGTACAGAAAGGCAAGAAAGCCAAGGGCTTTCCTGTCAGGGAACTTCCATTTCAGTGGGGTGATGCCAGTAAGAAGCCCACAAATAGACAAGAAAATTTCCGACAGTGGTACAGTTACAAAGAAACAAAACAGTGGTAGACTGTGTGGATGTGGGCTGAAGGGAAGCTAATTTAGTTTGGGTAATTAGACTTAGCCTCATTGAAGAAGTGATGTTTAAATAGAGACTTGATTCACAAGAAGGAGACAGTCATGGAGTTGTGGAGGCAGAGCATTCTAGGAGAAGAAAATAGCAAATGCAAAAGCCTTGAGATAAACAAATGAGTTTGATTTGTTGGAAGAATAAAAAAACCCCACTAATTTGTCTGAAGTATTGTGAATGATGCAGCAGGTAATAGGAGATAAAGCCCATGGTCTGTGAAGAGTTGTAGCTGTAGCATCCTGAGATCCTACCTATAGTAAATACTTACTAAATATTTATTAAATAAGTTAATTAATAGTGTAAGTAATGATCAGATTGTACAAGATTTGGTTATCAGTTTAAATTTTAATTGGAGAGAGATTGCAGTTTTGATATATAGGATGGACAAAAGATGTTGAGACTGGACATTGAAAAACCATACAGGAAGTGACTGAAGTTCACAACCCGGTGCTAGCAGCCCGTTTGCCTGTATCATGTGTAGAAGGACAGAGCTTCATTAATGGACATTGGAATTATCTTGTGAATCACAATGTATCCAATTCTTGGAGACTTGGAAGATAGAAGAGTAGGCAAAATGCCACCGAAAAGTCAAAAGACTCTCAAGTTTACAACTTTCAACTGTAAAATAATAAGGACGAAATTTTGTTTTAAAAATATGTGGAGAAGGTCAGGTGCGGTGGCTTATGCCTGTAATCCCAGCACTTTGGGAGGCTGAGGCAGGCGGATCATGAGGTCAGGAGATGGAGACCATTCTGGCCAAGATGCTGAAACCCCGTCTCTACTAAAAATACAAAAATTAGCTGGGTGTGGTGGCACGTGCCTGTAATCCCAGCTGCTCAGGAGGCTGAGGCATGAGAATCACTTGAACCCAGGAGGTGGAGGTTGCAGTGAGCCAAGATTGCACCACACTCCAGCCTGGTGACAGAGCGAGACTCCGTCTCTCTCTTTCTCTCTCTCATTTTATATATATGTGTGTGTATATATATGTATATATGTGTGTACATATATGTATATATGTGTGTGTATATATGTATATATATGTGTGTTTATATGTATATATGTGTATATATATGTCTGTATATATGTGTATATATGTATATATATGTCTGTATATATGTGTATATATGTATATATATGTGTATATATATGGAGAGAATCAGAGCAATCTAAACACGCACACACGCACACACACACACTGTTCCATGGTAAAGATGAATGTAGAAATGAATGGGAATAATATCAGGTATAAAAATGGGTTGTGGCTTAGATAAAGAGGTTAAGAATGTGAGAGGCGAAAGTAGAATTGTCTTATGACCAGTGCTCTCTTGTTTGAAGTAGGGGGTAAGTGACTCAGCTGCTGCTTATATAACCCATAGTAGGTTATAGAGACACATTTCAACTATTAAGTGACTTGGACTGAGAGGAAAGGGGATCTCAAGAATAAGAGTTTCTAGTATTACTTTCTATTTTGAGTGTCAGGGACTTACATATTTTTTTAGAGAACTGAGCCATCTCCCACTTACAGACCTCATTAGAGTTCTGGTGGGATAATCCGACCCAATGAATTAAACCAGTCCTGGCTTTGATGTATTCCTATTGTAAACATAAATAAACACAATGGTCAGAATCCCTCCGCAGCTGTTGATGATGACATAAAGACAAAGCTTTATGGTAAGACCTTGGACAAAAAAAAAAGTTGGATTACCTGTCTATACTAATGTATTTCATTTGATATTGGAATCTGTGCCAATTTCACTTGTCTTAGAACTTAAAAAAGCTTGTAGGATGCAGGTAAAATGGTACACAAAATAGCTGATATTCTAATCTTCCCATGTGTTTATAACATAATTTATATCTTCAATCAATTGAGAATTATACTCTCAAATAGACTACCAAACATGATTCAAAGGAATAAATGTAAACGGAGAAAGAAAACACAAAGAAATACATTATTAGTGAGCTTTATATTCCTTAGATTTAAAACTCTACATGGTTTGGTTTTTATTGCTTAGCTTGCCTATAAAATCTTACCTACAGACGTATTAATTTGTTTTAGTTAGTTGAGTAAAGGAGTATATAATGTCTTTCTCAAAGGGATTTATTAATAACATACATCTACCTTTCCTGGTTTACTTTTCTCTAGTTAGCAATAATCACTACCTACTATACTGTATATTATGTAATTTGTTTTGTTTCTTGGCTGTTGCTTCAACTAAAATATATGCTCCTTGAGCTTAAGGATTATTGTTTCTGTTTTATTAACTGCATAGGTCCAAGTCCGGAATAGTTTCAGCACATATTTGTTGAATTAATGAAGGAATTGGTAAATCAATCAATATATGAGTAAGAAAATTAAATGGAAGACAAATGTTTATATACTCTCACACCTCCCAGAATAACAAGTGAGAATGCATTGTTGGCAAATAGGAAGTGACCTGAGGTTCTTGACAGATACGTAAGACTCAGAATGGCATTCCACAGGAGATATTGTGTGACAGTCACATTTGACTGCTTATTTCTAAAAGCTTAAGCCACTAGTAACCTTTCTCTGATTCCTAATCTTTTCTTTAGAATGTATCAACATTATATACTTCCCTACAGAACCTGACAGATAAATTCTACTTGGAATTCAACTATACCTTTCTATTTTCTCAAAAAAATTGCATGACTACTTTTAGTTATAAATCTTTAAACAGACACCAGCCTAGAGTAATACAAATTCAGGATATACATATATGTCTTCAATTAATCTTTTTGTAATAGAGTTGAGATTTTAGGAAATTCTCTTATTTTGCTGGAGTAGAAAGAAAAGCTAATTAATTTAACTGGATATCTTCTGTATGAGTCTGAGCCCACAAAAACAGTAAGTGGGCAGTGCAGCAAGTTAGAACAACACAGGACACAAATGATCAAGAACATCACTGGGCTGACTCTTCATGTGTGACCCACTATGCACCTGAGCTGTCAGGAAGGGACAAGTCAATTTGACTGATCAACTCTAGCAATGTTGTAGAATATTACAACTGGATTGAACATTTGGGTTCTGTAATTCTTACCAGGTTTCATAAGGTTCTTAGATTAGTACAAACTGAAAGATGTTAAGAAAAACGTAAAAAACAAAAAAGGTCAAATGTTACATTTGAGAGTTTTCTCCCTTGCCTCCAAAATATTTGACATAAGACTCTTCTTACCAGAATGTTCTGGTTGTCAATCTTCAGGAGAGTAGCATTCATGTCAGTGCAGTACTGCTCACTCTCTTTCCATGTCAAGTTGTGTTTGAACAACCCATAGCAGCTATCTCCATAATATCTCCAGTTTGCATCACAGGGGCTGCGTTTATGGTCGTCTGGAGAAAACAAGCACAGGAATGTTGTTGTTGTTTTTAAATTGGAATTACATTTTCCCTACATTCTATGTTTTCTGCAGATCTCAAGACTCCCTTCAGTTACCATCAGAGAAATGCTCCAGGGGTTGGAGAAATGAAGAGGTTAATAAAACAATACTTACTAAAAGTGCCCTTCTGTTTTTTTTTTTTGTTGTTGTTGTTTTTGACTGAGTCTCACTCTGTCGCTCTGGCTGGAGTGCAGTGGCACCATGTTGGCTCACTGCAACCTTCACCTCCCAGGTTTAAGTGAGTCTCCTGCCTCAGCCTCCCGAGTAGCTGGGATTACAGGCACCCACCACCACGCCTGGCTAATTTGTTTTGTATTTTTAGTAGAGACAGGGTTTCACCATGTTGTCTTGGCTGGTCTCGAACTCCTGACCTCAGAGGATCCTCTCGTCCTGGCCTCCAAAAATGCTGGGATTACAGGCATGAGCCACCACACCCAGCTGCCCTTTTGTTCTGATTGTTTTATTACGTATTGGCAGAAATGCTTTGCTAATTGTCGCAGAGTTCCTGAGAGATTTTCATTCTCAACTTGTAGGTAGTTTTGCTGCATGACAGCTAGATGTAAAAAATAAATAATAACATTTTGTAATCAGAATTAAAGAAATGATGCAAAGATTTTTTGTTGAATTTTCATTTCATTAAAATTGCCAATAGGCCGGGCGTGGTGGCTCACACCTGTAATCCCAGCACTTTGGGAGGCTGAGGTGGGCAGATCACAAGGTCAGGAGATTGAGACCATCCTGGCTAACACGGTGAAACCCTATCTCTACCAAAAAGACAAAAAATTAGCCGGGCGTGGTGGGGGACACCTGTAGTCTCAGCTACTCGGGAGGCTGAGGCAGGAGAATGGAGTGAACCCGGGAGGCGGAGCTTACAGTGAGCCAAGATAGTGCCACAGCACTCCAGCCTGGGTGACAGAGCGAGATTCCGTCTCAAAAAAAAAAAAAAAAAAAAAAAAAAAAAATTGCCAATATATGAAGAGTTTACCAGATACACGTGATTAAATGAGTGTTGAAAAGAGTGAAGGGGCTACAAAGAACAAATTAAAAAATACACAAAACTGACACCTGAGGGTTAATAAGTGAACTGTTTGAAGGACACAATCACAAATAAAGATCCCTAGATCAATAACATGCCCAAAGTGGTTGTTTTGACATTTTCTTGAATACAGGATTCTCAGCTGAGTTCAGAGAGGTGAAGGAACTCATTTTCTGTTCCTTATGTGACGCCAAACTATTCATTTATTTTAAAATGCATACTGATTTCTTGTTATGGCTAAAGTACTTGTGACAAGATTGGGCACGGTTACTCATGCCTATAATCCCAGAACTTTGAGAGGTGGAGGCTGGCACATCACTTGAGGCCAGGAGTTCGAGACCAGCCTGGCCAACATGGCGAAACTCTGTCTCTACTAAAAATACAAAATTTAGCCAGGCATGGTGGTGCACACCTGTAATGCCAGCTACTCAGGAAGCTAAGGCACGAGAATCTCTCAGACCTGGGAGGTAGAGGTTGCAGTGAGCCAAAATAGCACCTCTGCACTCCAGCCTGGGTGAAAGACCGGAACTTTGTTTCAAATAAATCAATAAATCAATAAAGTACTTGTGATAATTAGTTAAATAATGAAGAAATAAAAGATGATAAATGAAAGATTCTAAAATATCTTATGAAAAATCAACAAATACACAAACAAGCAACAGCTATGCAGACTACAATGTGCCATTGGAGGACTGTGAGATTTACTGGAGGAAAAAAGCACAATATTTTAGTAAACAAAGTGGGATGAAGGAAATTTTAGGTAGAGAGAATAGAATGAGAAAGATTTCAGACAGGGGAACATAGGATTTACATATGAAATTGAAAAACTCCACTTTGGCTGATTCTTAGGATATGCAAGATAGGAAGAGGGACAAAATAGTTTTTAAAAATAGTTTGGATCCACACTGAGGAGTCCTTAGAAGCCAGTAGTAAATTCTTAAAAATACTTTTAATTAATAAAAAACTTAGAAAGCTATTTTGATCACAAGGAAAAGGTCAGTGTTCTCCTTTATTGAGAATATCTTGGCAGCTATGTATAGGACAATTGGAGTAGTGACAAATAGACAAATAGTGACCATTGAGAAGCTTAGTGGGATATGCCATGACCCTTCGGTATTGCCTTCCTCCAATCAAATATTTGGCAGAGAGTCAACACTTAAACCAAATCCCCAGAGCCACCAGCCCGACAACCATCCCCACGCACAGGATCAGCAGAATCAAAGCCATCACACACCACCAGGAGGAGGAAGCAGGGCCAATTGTAGGCATATAATAAAGACATCAAGGAGCAGGCAGTATTGGTTAGCTATGAGGAAGTCTTACTCCTGCCCCTGCCCCTGCCTTCTCAGGGTCCTCCAAGTAATTGAAAGAGCTTTGCTGGCAGATCTCACCTGTGTTCTCTTGATGATCATCAACAATAGGCATGGCCCACCCCCATACCACACATCCATCCTCATCCCCAATGGACTTTACCTCTCTAAGCTAAAATATTACTCTCTGTTAAGGCCTGATGTGTTTGTCTTTTTTGTTTTGTTTTGTTTTATGCCCACCCATCCCATAACTACTTTAATAAACAGCAACTGGAGAATCACACACACATTTAACTTTATGAAATGAGCTTTTAAGTTATTTTAGCTTGCATTGAAAGTAGTTATAAGAACAGCCATACAAAGCTAGCTGATGGGTTTATTGTAGGAATATTGGGGAGGATGTTGTCTATTTTGCCATTAGAGTAGCTCTTATATAGCTTTATGGAAGTTTTTTTTGTTGTTAAACCCCCACGAGCGGTAAAGCTTCCCTTTTTTCCAATTAAGTAGTAGTCTTTTACTTTATAAATGATCTGATTTCTTTTTTTTCTCTAATTAGCAGAATGTTAGACTTCTCAATATAGTAACTATGTGGGTTGTAGTGGCAGATATTTTGTTTACTAACATGCCCTTTGGCATAGCTTGTACATTTTTTTTTTCTCTCTGCTATCTCCTTCACTCTGAATTCTTTGTCAATTCACTTAAAATGATCTTCCGTTCTAAAATTTCTTTCTCTACACTCTTCAAATTATTTTGAGAATGAGGTGAAGAATAAACAAATAAAAAAATAAGACAGTACCTGATTTTGGAAACAAAAACTTAGTATGATTCAAATATTTTTACCAAAAACCAATTCTTAATAATAAAAAAACTCACTTCCAAGAAATGCTGAATTATTTAAAAGTACTAAAAATTAAAAAAAAATTAAAATCCCAAATCCATTTTTGTCACTGAGTTTTTTATCTCAGTTAAAATATTCAGTAGTTCCCAGTAGTAAGCTGGGTAAATCCAGTCACTTACCATTCACCTACCACAGCTTCTGTTCTTCTAACTTCTGTTTTAGCCAAAAGGGACTCTTAATTCTTCCTTCACTAATTCTTAGGCTATGTGAACTTTCTTTTTTTAACATTTAGAACATCTTCCCCACTCTACTACACACCAGCCCACGTTCTTGTCCCTCTTCCTTGCTTCACTCTTTTCCATAACGCTGATCACTATCCAACACAGAGTTATATTTGATAATAAAATTTTTGTCCTTTAACCCCAGAAGAAAATGTCCCATGGCTCTAAAATAGTGACTGAAATGCAGTTAAAGCAGGTTCTTGAGTAACATCCTTTTGTCTAAGGTTGTTTTGTTATAACGATGTTGAGGAAAAAAATTGCTTCCCCGCTGGGCCACTGTGTGGAGTTTGCATGGTCTCCCCGTGTCTGAATGGGTTTTTCCTGGGTCCTCCAGTTTCCTCCCACGTCCCAAAATGTGAACGTTAGGTGAACTGGCGTGTCTACATGGTCCCAGTGTGAGTGAGTGCGGGTGTGTGTGAGTGTGCCCTGCGATGGGATGGTGGTCTCTTCAGTCAGTGGCCTCTTCATAGTCAGTGCCCTCCTTGGCCCTGAGCTTCCTGGATGATCTCTGGTCATCTGAGACACAGAGCTGAAATAAGTATGTGGGAAAATGAATGAATGAATAAATACAAATTATTGTAAAATAAGAATTTGTAAAATAGACAATAATTATACAAATGCAGGTAAATAAGCAATGCGGTTCGAAAGTGCTTAGTGAGCCCGCCCTATTCCTGATTGTGCATTGTTGAACTGCATGGTTTAGAAGGTGCTTCTGTCAATTTTTACTTTGCAAACATCTATTCCTTGATTTCACCTACTACTATGACCACCAACACCCACTGATTTACTAAAAATTGGATATATAATTATCTTGTTTTCATTCATCTTTTCTGAACGTACATATTATGTATAGTTCACATTTGTTTTAATGTTTACTCTTAGAAGTGTTTTGAGTGTTTATTTACAAGATAGGTGATGTTTTTGTGACCAGAAATATGCTGGTTGGTTTGGTTCTACCTTGTTTCTATGCAGCTTCCAAGAATCTATTGATGATGTTAAGTGAGGATTTCCTGTGTTACCCAATACATATTTGTTGAATGAATGAATGCATATATGTATGATGGGCATTATCATCCTGATTTTGATCATGGGAAGAGAAGTTTAAGAAATTTGGGGGACTTTTTAAATCATGGTATTTCTTGTAAAAAGTAGTACCTAGTAGCATCTACCCAGTTTGTAAATTCTTTCTACTACATTTTGATGTCTTTCATAGACTCTATTATCTATGTGTATAGCTGAAGAATGAGTAAAAGACACTAAGATAACAATGACAAGGAGTACATGCAGTAAGAATTGAAATTAGTGGAATGTATAACAACATTGTAGATAAGAGTGATTAATATACAGGGATGGCCTGTGGATGTGTAAAAGAGAAGGACAATAAGATGTTGACTACTGTGGGTGTTATGACTGCAGACAGAAAAAAAAGAAGTATTTTGCAATTGGTGATAGCTTTTCACAGACTTCTTACCACTTTTAAGCTAAAGTCTTAGGTGCTTCTATTAGTGATATTCGGTCCTCTCTCTCAGCCCTCTTCATTACAATAGTTGGTTCGCCTTTGACTTACCAGGCTTTCACACAAATACTAAATGCTATTTAATTTGTAAAGGGGTAAGATTTCCTGTCATAGAAAAGTATAGTTAATATTTTCTCCTTCATTTACAGAAAGCTTAAACATGTGGATTTCAAAGTGGAATGAGCTTTATTAAAAGTTAATATACCAAACAACTAATAACAATCAGACCAAAATTATGGCAGAACACTTGTGACAAACAGTAGTGAAAATGAAGGGAAAAATGTGTCAGACTGCAGTCCTATCACAAAGTTTATCAGGCATTTGCATACCAAACATGTAAGTAAAAAGTTAAATAGGAATGAATGATAATCAATTGGATTAATTAAGATTTGCATTGATATTTGAAGGAAAGGTAAATATTGCCTAAGAAGAAAAAGAAGAAGGCAATGTTTATCAGGCAGGGCAAACATCTTAATAAAATCTGCATGTTTGAATAAGTATACTTCTTGTAAAAAGCAGTACCAGGCACCGAGCATGGTGGCTAACTCCTGTAATCCCAATACTTTTGGAGGCTAAGGTGGGAGGATTGCTTGAGCCCAGGAGTTTGAGATCATCTTGTGAAACCCATGGTTTAAAAAATTAGCTGGGTGTGGTGGCGCATGCCTGTAGTTCCACTGCGTGGGAGGCTGAGGTGGGAGGATCACCTGAGCCCAAGAGGCAGAGGTTGCAATGAGCTGAGATTGTGGATCTTGCCACTGCAGTCCAGCCTGGGTGACAGAGCTAGACCCTGTCTCAAAAACAAAACAATAACAACAACAAAAATGTACTATCATCTAATCTACTCAATGTGATTATGGGAAATAGTGTGATTGAGGGAAAGTGAATTGATCAAGTATATTTGAATCGAGGATTCGTAGTATGTTAAGTATATTTGCCATTGCACTTTCCTTTAAAATTACTACAAAATTTCATGGCAAGGGCAATTAATTAATCATTTATTTGAAACTATGTGATACAGAAGTGGGGCAGGGAAGTGCTGGATAGAGAAAGGCGGATCCCTGGCGAGGGCTCCACCCCTGGGCCTTTGCCCACCAACCTAGATGAGGACAGGCACTCCTGCCTTCATGCCCAAATATTGCATTTCCCAAGACCATCCTGGCCCGCATGTCCCCATCCTGTGCCTATAAAACCCCCAAGACCCTAGCAGGCAGACACACAAGTGGCTGGACATTGACAGTAGTCATCAATGGAACAAGACACAAGTGGCTGGACGTCAAGAGCACGTCGGCAGGCCACCAACTGGTGAAACAAGGCAGAGTTTGGCCAGGACAATCAGAGGAGAGCCTGGGCCACTGACTGGCCAGACTCCAGGGGAAAACCATCTCCCTTTTGGCTCCACCATCCGCTGAGAGCTACTTCCTTTCGCTAAAACCTTGCACTCATTCTCCAAGCCCACATGTGATCTGATTCTTCTGGTACACCAAGGCAAGAACCCTGGGATGCAGAAAGCCTCTGTCCTTGCTATAAGGTAGGGGTCTAATTGAGCTGACTAACACAAGCCACCTATGGACGGCTAAACTAAAAGAGCACCCTGTAACACACACCCACTGGGGCTTCAGATGCAAACATTCACTCCTAGACACTGCTGTGGGGCCGTAGCCCCAAGCCTGCCCCTCCCCTAGACGTTTGAGTAGCGGGGCACTGAAGAAGCGAGCCATACCTCCATTGCACAGTCTGCTAGGGGGACAAGGGAACTTTTCCCATTTCATATGTTTATTGATCACTGTGGAAGTCCCAGGCATGTTTCTATTTTCTGGGGACTAATCGTTAATGAATCAATGGTATGGAAATATAATTTTGGACATTATCGATGTATGGCTGTTAAGTCATGAGGTTACAAGAGATTAATTCCCATTCTGGCCATTCTATGGGTACTATCCAATTTAGTTCATCCCAAGATGAATTAAAAAAAACCAAGAGGACCAAGAACTGAATTCTGGGACACAACAACATTTTAAATTAATTTAAGGAGGAATCCAAATCTGAGGGAGGATTGGGTTGTGAATGAAGCAAAAGGAAATTGAAGAGAAAAGTGTCCTAGGGAACAATGTATTTTAGAGAAGAATGTATGTTATGAAAAGGGAATAATAATACAAGCAATGAGCTTGTATTATAATAAAGCGTGGGGAGCACAGATAGTAAAGAAACATAGAAAGCAAAGATCAACATAATTTTACATCGTGAAAAGTGCTACAAATGAAGAAAAGTGATATAATCGAGTTCTTCTGGACAGGCTCGAGGCAGACCCTGGTTGTGCTCATGAGAATTGGTTTGTTTAAGCTTCACTGTCAGTGCTTGGGCAATGTCCCAGCTTTCTTCCTTTTTTTAAGATAATCCAGAATAATCCAAACTTACTTCCACTATGACAGCTGCCATTTGTTGCTCTTTCTATATGCTTTTATCAGTTACATTTGTGGTAGGCATTAAACTTATGACAAATTTACTGTTAAGAAAAAGAAAGCACAGAGGCTCAGTAACTTGCCAAAAGCCACAGGGCATGTAAGTGTTGATCCAGGATTTGAATCAATCAGCCTGTCTTCATAGCGCTTCATTTTAATTTGGACATTTTATTATCCTGGTCAGGTATACTCACCTAATTGGGTGACTATATTAATACATTTCAAAATAAATTCCATCCTATATCCATCCTCTGTCTCCTCCTTGTGGCCATTTATTTTTCTTCTGCTTTTAGTTTATTTTTGTTTCCCTTATGTCTTTGATAACTCTGACTTTCATCTTCATTTTTCCCTATTTCTTTTTTTGTAAATAATTCTGAATTAATTGTCATTGTGGCCATTCTCTGGGTACTATCCAATTTAGGCCCTACTTTAAAAGTGTCCTCTGAAATAGGCATGAGATGTGAGAATGGAAAGACTGTTAACAGAGTGAGACTGAATCCTCCTATCATGTTAACTCAGTATTTCTTTTAAGGTATTCTCAATCAACAATACTTCCATAATTAATAACTGTGTTTCCATATTTTCCAAGGTGAACAGTATTTTCTGACAGGTTTAATTCATGTGAGAACAGCAGGAAAAGTCAAAGGTGATTCCAAGTTTTTGGCAGAGGAACTGTAGGTATGGAATATTCATTTATCGAGATGGAGAAACTCATTGGGAAGGGTTACTCATTTTTTGACGTGTTAGGTTAAAAAATCCTATAATATATCATAGTCAATATGCCAAGAATCCAGTCAGATATGTGGTTCTGGAGATCAAGCAATGGTATGGAAATATAATTTTGGACATTATCAATGTATGGCTGTTAAGTCATGAGGTTACAAGAGATTAATTCCCATTCTGGCCATTCTATGGGTACTATTCAATTTAGTTCATCCCAGGATGAATTAAAAAAAACCAAGAGGACCAAGAACTGAATTCTGGGACACAACAACATTTTAAATTAATTTAAGGAGGAATCCAAATCTGAGGGAGGACTGGGTTGTGAACGAAGCAAAAGGAAATTGAAGAGAATGGCGTCCTAGGGAACAATGTATTTTAGAGAAGAATGTATGTTATGAAAAGGGAATAATCATTTTTTTTTTAATGCTTATGTGGTGCGTGAGATGAATTCTGAGAACTAGCCATTAGATGTGTTCATATGGAGGTTAATGGTGACTTTGACTGGAGTGTTTTCATAGAAATAGTGAAGGAAAAAGCCTAATTAACATACGATCAGGAAAAGTAGGATGAAACAGTAAGCACAGAGAGATTTTTGAACTTTTTTGTTGTTAAGAAAATTAGAGAAATGTTAAGAAGAGATATAAGAAAATTAGAATTGTGTGTATGGGGGCATGGTAAACAAAAGATGGCTTTTGCTTGTTTTTAACATAGGAGATATTATACCATATTGGGAGATGAAGGTGAGTGAACAAGTGGAGATGAAAAGAAATTGGTAGTGCCAGAGCGAACAAAAAGAAAATTACAAGCTCGAAATCCCTAAGGAGGTAGGTGGATGGATTTTAATATACAGATGGAGATTGATCATAGATAATGTTACAGGATCTTTGGGATGTCGATTTTCTGTTCAGCAACCTTTGTGGCTGTGGCGTCTTTGCCCGAGTTCTTGTCCTGCGTCTATGGTTGCTAGATTGTATGTTAATATTATACTTAGCTCTATAAGAAACTGCCACACTGCCTTCCAAAGTGGCTATGCCTTTTTAACTCTCCCCAGCGGTGAATGAATGCTCCTGTTGCTCCACATCCTTGCCAGCATTGGATGTTGTGAGTATTTTGGATTTTAGTCATTCAAATAGTATACAGTGGTTTCTCATTGTTTTAATTTGCAATTCCCTCCTAAGGTATGACATTGAGCATCTGCAACACTGAACTTCTTAGCTCCCCAAACGAGGCTCAGCCTTGTCTGCATTCCTTTCCCTACCCTCACTTCCCCTTCTACTTGGAATGTTATTTGTAGCATTTGTTTGTCCCCTGTAACCCTGCCAATCCTTCCCAGCCCTCAGAGCCTTCACTGACAGCATCGGGCAGCTCACTTGTTCCTGCTGCCATAGTAATTTGTGCATCTTGTATATGCTGTTTCTTCTACTGACATTGGTTGCTACTCCCATTTCTCAACCTCCTGGCTTCAAGCAATCCTGCCACCTTGGCCTTCCAAAGTGCTGGGATTACAGGTGTAACTAACTGCACCTGGCCTTGCTACTCCCGTTTCTAAATAAAATTTCAATCTGAGTAAAAACTAAAGCCAATTCCTTCCCAACATGGTGGGGGGCACTGGACACAAGATCGAAGACCATTAGCACAATCAGTAGCACCAGACAATCAGTCAGCAGAGTCAGTAAAGCCTCAGGCCACGAGTTAGAAGACACTTCACAGATTAAAGGAAATCAACAGAGGAGTAAGACATAACCAGGGAGGGCCTCCTGGAGATTTCATGTTTGACTCCCTTTCCCTCTCTATCTCTAAAGAGAAAGTGCAGAGGGCATTTTAGACTGAGGGATCAGTAGGAGCAAGAGTAAGGAAGCTACCTGATTTACAGAGGCTGTCTACTGCCTGCAGCATCAGGCCTTTGAAATACACTTAGGTCTTTCCACCAGCAGCTCCAGCCTTCACCTCCACTTGGATCTTCCCTCATTCATCTCTGCAGATGATACATACTCCCACATATCATTATTTCTTAAATATATCAGCTCACACCTTCATATTATTTTACATTTGTTCAGAATCTTTCCTAACTTGGAATACCCTTTCCCCTTTCTCCTTTAAATCATGCCTTTCTTTTAAAGTAGGTTCAGATGACCTTCTCTGTCAGCATCATCTGTAATGACATACCTTCCGCCCTACTGTGTCCGGAATTGGTGGGTTCTTGGTATCACTGACTTCAAGAATGAAGCCGCGGATCCTCGCGGTGAGTGTTACAGCTCTTAAGGTGGTGCGTCTGGAGTTTGTTCCTTCTGATGTTCGGATGTGTTCGGAGTTTCTTCCTTCTGGTGGGTTCGTGGTCTCCCTGGCTCAGAAGTGAAGCTGCAGACTTTCGCCGTGAGTGTTACTGCTCTTAAGGCAGCACGTCTGGAGTTGTTCCTTTCTCCTGGTGGGCTCATGGTCTCGCTGGCTTCAGGAGTGAAGCTGCAGATTTTCGCGGTGAGTGTTACAGCTCATAAAAGCAGCGGGGACCCGAAGAGTGAGCATTAACAAGATTTATCGCGAAGAGCGAAAGAACAAAGCCCGCACAGTGTGGAAAACGACCCGAGCGAGTTGCCACTGCTGGCTAGGGCAGCCTGCTTTTATTCTCTTATCTGGCCCCACCCACATCCTGCTGATTGGTAGAACCGAGTGGCCTGTTTTGACAGGGCGCTGATTGGTGCCTTTACAATCCCTGAGCTAGATACAAAGGTTCTCCATGTCCCCATCAGATTAGTTAGATACAGAGTTTTGACACACAGGTTCTCCAAGGCCCCACCAGAGCAGCCAGATACAGAGTGTCGATTGGTGCATTCACAAACCCTGAGCTAGACACAGGGTGCTGATTGGTGTGTTTACAAACCTTGAGCTAGATACAGAGTGCCGATTGGTGTGTTTACAATCCCTGAGCTAGACATAAAGGTTCTCCAAGGCCCCACCCGAGCAGCTAGATACAGTGTCGATTGGTGCACTCACAAATCTTGAGCTAAACACAAGGTGCTGATTGGTGTGTTTACAAACCTTGAGCTAGATACAGAGTGTCGATTGGTGTATTTACAATCCCTGAGCTAGACATAAAGGTTCTCCAAGGCCCCACCAGAGCAGCTAGATACAGAGTATCGATTGGTGCACTCACAAACCTTGAGCTAAATACAGAGTGCCGATTGGTGTGTTTACAATCCCTGAGCTAGATATAAAGACTCTCCACGTCCTCACCAGACTCAGGAGCCCAGCTGGCTTCACCCAGTGGATCCCGCACTGGGGCTGCAGGTGGAGCTGCCTGCCAGTCCCGTGCCCTGCGCTCGCACTCCTCAGCCCTTGGGTGGTCGATGGGACTGGGCGCCGTGGAGCAGGAGTCGGCGCTCCTCCGGGAGGCTCGGGCTGCACAGGAACCCACGGAGGTGGGGGAAGGCTCAGGCATGGCGGGCTGCAGTCCGAGGCCTGCCCCGCGGGAAGGCAGCTAAGGCCCGGTGAGAAATCGAGCGCAGCGCCGGTGGGCTGGCACTGCTGGGGGACCCAGTACACCCTCTGCAGCTGCTGGCCCGGGTGTTAAGTCCCTCATTGCCCGGGGCCGGCAGGGCCGGCTGGCTGCTCCGAGTGCGGGCCCACCAAGCTCACACCCACCCGGAACTCCAACTGGCCCGCAAGCACCGTATGCAACCCCGGTTCCCGCTCGCGCCTCTCTCTCCACACCTCCCTGCAAGCTGAGGGAGTGGGCTCCGGCCTTGGCCAGCCCAGAAAGGGGCTCCCACAGTGCAGCGGTGGGCTGAAGGGCTCCTCAAGTGCCACCAAAGTGGTGGCCCAGGCAGAGGAGGCGCCAAGAGCGAGCGAGGGCTGTGAGGACTGCCAGCACGCTGTCGCCTCTCACTACTGCCAGTGGTTCTTACCTCTTCTGCAGAGAGTATCATCAATTTGAATAATTTAGATCTTGGCTAACTTGGGAATCTTTACCATTGTGCGGATCAAATACTCACATCTTGATAAGAAAAATAAAAATGCTATTGTCACATACATTGCTGGGTTTAATCATCTGTGGGCCTTAGAGTATGTTTTCTTCAGGACAAGGTAGGCCGTTGTGCTTCACAAGAGCTTGTAAGTTATTTGAGAAGAATCAAAACGTGTTGCCAGTCTAGCAGAAAAGCATTTCAACTTCACCACAGATTGCCACAGCCTGGTACAAGCGGGAGCCTCACCCCTTCCAGGTTGTGGGGGTGGGAGCTGCCGGATGAGCTGCTGCTGCCCTCTGGGGTGCTGGACCACACCATCTCTGCAGCTTGCACCCTCGGGGGCCCGGGAAACTTGACAGTTTCTTATAGAGCTAAGTATAGTATTAACATACAATCTAGGAACCATAGAAAGTGGAAAACCTGTACACACTGCCGAGACCAGCTTGGTAGGGGAGACCCTAACCTAGAGGCGCTAGAGGAATTAAAAACACACACAGAAATACAGAGATGTGAAGTGGGAAATCAGGGCTCTCAGAGCTGAGAGCCCCGAACAGACGAACAGACGTTTACCCACGTGTTTATTAACAGCAAGCCATTCATTAGCATTGTTTCTATAGGTATTAGATTAACTAAAAGTATCCCTTATGGGAAACAAAGGATGGGCGGAATTAAAGAAATAGGTTGGGCTAGTTAACTGCAGTGGGATCATGCCCTTAAGGCGTACATTGCTCATGGTATTGTTTGTGGCTTAAGAATGCCTTTAAGCGGTTTTCCACCCTGGGCGGGCCAGGTGCTCCTTGCCCTCATTCCCATAAACCCATAACCTTCCAGCATGGGTGTTATGCCCATCGTGAACATGTTACCGTGCTGCAGAGATTTTGTTTATGGCCAGTTTTGGGGCCAGTTTATGGCTGGATTTTGGGGGGCTTGCTCCCAACACACACAAAAACTGGCACACAGATTTTCACAGGAGCTTTATTCATAATTGCCAAACATTAGAAGTAATTATGATGTCTTTCAAAAGATGAGTGGTTAAACAAACTGTGGTACATTCATACAATGGAGTATCATTTGACAATAAAATGAAATGTTGTCAAGCTATGAAAAGCATGGAGAAATCTTAAATGCATATTGCTACGTGAAAGAAGCCAGTATGAAAAGCTGTCATATTATCCTAGCTATATGACATTTGAGAAAAGCCAAGACAAAGAAAACAAAGAGATCAGTTGTGACCAATGATTCAGGGGAAGAGGAAGATTGATAGGATGGGGGAAGATTGATCAGTAGGTAGGGCACAGGGGATTTTTGTCTGCAAAAAATGTACACCCATGTACATAAGCAGGGCTCTGAATTTTTTAAACTTTTCAAATTTTGAGGCAGGGCCTATTGAATGGGTTGGGGGAGACCTTCCTGATTGATACCTACTAATGTATATGCAAATTTGAGACAGATATTTTGAGGGAGAGTGGAATTCAGGTACAACATACCTATTACCCCAGAAAGGTGTCAAGTGGAAGTAAAAAAAAAAAAAAAAGAGCTGTGTGAGGTAAAAAATTAAATTCTAAATGAGGACATGGAGGTTCTTGTGGAAAGTTTTTTCTTGTATGTGTATATATATACATATATACACATACACACATACACACACACACTATGTTTTCTTTATCCACTTGTTCATCAATGAAATGAACGTTTAGGTTGTTTTCATATTTTGGCTATTGTGAACATGGGAGGAAATGAGATATTTGCAAGACTGACTCAAACATTGCATTAAATGGTCCATATTTAATATAAAGAAATCAAGATAATTAATATATACCTCTGGCTTTTCAGATAATGGATGTGAGCCCTGTCCTGAAAGGTGGCAATGGAGCAAAAGACCAGTAATATAAAATAATTCAGGAACCCATAACATGGCAAGACAGCAAGGATAAAAATTTTTAGAGGATCTCTAAAATTTCTACCTTACTCAATATAGAGAATAAGGAACTGGTAAGTATGCAGGTCTCTTGTCTTTTGTTAAAATTTACAGAGGTGAGGTGAGAAGGTAAGGATAAGTTAAAAAAATTATTGAGTACCTAATAATAAAATAATATGCTCTCAGGCGAGTCTGTAAATGATCACATTTAATTCTTCCTTTGTGTGCAAACAATAGCCCTACAAGTCTGGTAATATCATTCCTAATTTTTAGATATGAAACCTAGGCTTTAGAGAATAAGAAACTTGACTTAGATCACACAGCCTGGTTTTGTATATTGAATAGGATAACAAAAAGAGACAGAGGAAATATATACTTCCTCATTTAAATACTTATTTTTGTCTTTCATTATTGAATTCCAAATCTAACACATCATTCTGGAAAAGAGAATCTAGGGAAATAATAGTGTACAAGAAGAAGAAAATAAAATATAAACCAAAAAAGAGAATAATTTTAAAAATACATTGTGTCTTGAATTTATAATTGTTCTAAGGTGGATACATTGTTATTGTATAAAGTTAAGGTTTACACAACAACTCACCTGCCTTCTGACAATTCTGACAATCAAATGCAATACTTTGGAAAGTTTTAGGAGAGCACGTTTCATGAGGGAATCAAATTTTCAGTCTAGGTAAATGAAAAGTATGCCGAAAGAAGAGAATGTACGACTGATTTTGGGAAGAAGCTTTAAAAAGTAAACACTTAATGAGATTTTTATTTATATTGGATTTAATAGAGTTTGGAGGCAGAGGAAAAGGCAGGATAAGAAAACAACTTTCTAACTTGTGCATTTTTTTTCCAATGTCCATCCACAGCACAGAAGCCATGGTGGTGTCATGGAATATTGTCAATTTCGGGTACATTTCATCATGGTCAAGTCAACTCCAGGAGGCAGCATCATGGACGATTTGGCTTATGTTTTGCTTTTGTCTTCTACAGAACTTTGTCTCACTGTTGTCTCCTTCCTGGATGGGGTTATCACATGGCACATCCAACTATGAGTGTGAGAAGATGGCATAATCCTCTGACTGTGTCAGATTCTTAGGAAATTGTGACTCTTATAAAATGGCAGAATCTCTTCCCTGATGTGTGTCAAGTTCTTAGAAAATTGTGGTAAGCTATTCCTTTTTCTTTTGGCAGGTTTTTGTCTTGGTGTTTACCAAGTGATCCGAGATAGAGAGGGAGAGAGGGAGAGAGGGAAAGAGGAGAGAGAGAGAGGGAGAGAAGGAAAGAGAGGGGGAGAGAGAGAGAGAAAGAGAGACAGAGAGAGACAGCGAGATGGGGAAAAAGAGCAAGGGAGAGAGAGGAGACAGGGAGAGAGGGACAGAAAGAAATGGAAGGAAAGAAGGAAGGAAGGAGGAAGGGAGGGAGGGAAGGCAGGCAGGCAGTTTTATTGCATGGTCTGTGCCCTTAACCACAATGATTTGCTTCCATGGAATGAATTTCCTATTTAGCCCTCTGATTACATAGAGGTTACCTCATACAGATGATCTATAATGAAAGTTATTGGAATACAGTAAGCTTATTTTTTTGCCAGGATTATAATACCTGGTATGATACTAGTTTACATCTCTTACAAACTACCTAAGACTAAATTTATAAGTTCCGGTCTATTATTAAGTAAGGTCTATGCAATTTCAAATACTGGGAAAATGCATGTACTGAAATATGCATTACTAGAAAATTAAAAATTGCTCATTTTAAAAAATGAGTTGGAATTCCTGTTAGAATTCTTATAACCAGGATGCCCTTACATCCCTTAGGAGACATTTTTTGGTAATTTCCATTCCTTTTATGATTAAAAATGTAGTTTGTTTTTTTTTTTGATATACTGTATTAGTCTATTCTCATGCTGCTAAGAAAGACATACCCGAGACTGCGTAATTTATAAAGGAAAGAGGTTTAATTGACTCACAGTTCCACATGGCTGGAGAGGCCTCACAATCATGGTGGAAGGCAAAGGAGAAGCAAAGTCATGTCTTGCATGGTGGCAGGGGAACTCCCCTTTATAAAACCATCAGATCTCATGAGACTTATTCACTATCATGAGAACAGCAGAGAAAAAACTTGCCCCCATTATTCAATTACCTCTCACCAGGTCCCTCCCATGACACGTGGAGATTATGGGAGCTATAATTCAAGATGAGATTTGGGTGGGGACACAGCCAAACCATATCAGCTATGCTAATCTATAATTTTCTCTTTTTAAATTTTTTATTTACTTTAAGTCTTGGGATACATGTGCAGAACCTGCAGGTTTGTTACATAGGTATACATGTGCCATGGTGGTTTGCCGCACCTATCAACCTGCCATCTAGGTTTTAAGCCCTGCATGCATTAGGTATTTGTCCTAATGCTCTCCCTCCCCTTGCCCCTCATCCCCTCCACAGGCACCAGTGTGTGATGTTCCCCGCTCTGTGTCCATGTATTCTCATTGTTCAACTCCCACTTATGAGTGAGAATATGCAGTGTTTGGTTTTCAGTTACTATGTTAGTTTGCTGAGAATGATAGTTTCCAGCTTCATCCATGTCCCTGCAAAGGACATGAACTTATTCTTTTTTATGGCTGCATAGTATTCCATGGTGTATATGTGCCACATTTTCTTTATCCAGTCTACCATTGATGGACATTTGGGTTGGTTCCAAAGATTTGCTATTGTAAATAGTGCTGCAATAATTTTTTCTTAAAGTCTGCTTTGTCTTCTAGGAAAAGAGCCAGAGGAAAAGCTATACTTATACTTCACCAGCCTCCAAAATTCCCAAAGTTAAGACACAGACTTAAGGACTGCCATAAGCTATATTTCTGTCAACTGAATTATAATCCTATTGTCTTCTAACAGGAATGTAGGAAATAAATAAAGATAAGTATTAATTCTGTAACATAGTCATGTAAACATAGCCTGACAAAATATACAACTTTCTTTTGCTCCTATGATAAATTCAAATTTGCAATATACCACAAATGGGGGCCTAGATCTGAGGAATCAAGCTTTCATAGAGCACTAAAAGCATTTATTTTGTTCATTTCTAAGTAACAACCTAAAATATAAAGTTCTTAGAAACAAATAATTTAAATTAATAAAATGAATATGCCACATTTTATTTTTATTCTGTTCACATGTCAATGGACATTGAGGTTGCTTTCGTGTGTTGGCTCTTGTGTACAGTGCTGCAATAAACATAGGAGTTCAGGCATCTCTTTGAAATTGCAATTTCAATTTCTTTGGCTATATACCCAGTCATGGGATTGCTAGGTCATATGGTACATGCCATGGAATATTATTTAGCCTTAAAAAAGAAAGAAGTCCTGCCATTGCAGCAACATGAATAAATACGGAGGATGTTATGCTAAGTGAAACAAGCCAGATACAGAAGGACAGACACTACATGATACCATTTATATGAGGAACTTCAAATAACCAAACTCATAGAAGCAGATAGTAGAATGGTGGTTGCCAGGGGTTACAGGAGAGGGAAATGAGAAGGTATTAGCCAAAGGGTAGAAAGTTCAGTTACACAAGATGAATAAGTCCTAGAGATCTGCTGTACAGCACAGTGCCTATAGACAACAATACTATATTGTATATTTAGAATTTTCTAAGAGGGTAAATCTTACGTTGTGTTTTTATCACACAAAAATAATAACAATAAATAAAGAGGGTGGGAGGACTTTTCAAGATAATGCCTATGTTTATGGTATACATTGTGGTGATGGTTTATTCACGTGTGTATACTTATCTACAAATATTAAGTTGCATATATTACATATGTACAGCTTTTAAATGTCAATTATACCCAATAAAGTGGTTTTTTAAGAAGAAATGTTTATGAGTGAGGCAAGCAAGTACGGATGGCATGCCTAGAGGCTTCAAATCAGCCAACATCAGACCAACAACGGCCTATGGAGGGAGATAGCAATACATAAGGCAAGAAAAGTGCTGAGGACAGATTAATTAGGAAAAGTAATAAAATGTGTACTTAAAACAAGATGATACCTGGGGTGGGGTCACCATTTATGGGAAGTGTCATTGCATACCATCTTCTGTATTCTGATAGCATGCTGAAATCTATTATTTATTATATATAATAAGTCTATATTCTGTTGCATTGCATTGTCTCACAGCTATGATTCTGTGAAAAGATAATAGGGCTCTGGCATGTATTGGAACTGGTTCAAAACCTAACTTCACCCTTTCCGGCTGTAAAACCTTAGCCAAGCTTTGTTCTAAATCAAGCTTTAGTTTCCACATGTATGGAATGATCTCAAATGAGATCACATATTGAATTAGTCAAGTTCCTGCCATGTTAGGGCCATCTTAAAAATTGTAGGCCCCTTTGCCCCCAGGTTTGAGCTTATTGTGGTTAAGGGTCCTGTCATGCTGATCTTCATATCTATCCCAAGGGTTTGCATATTGACTAGCACTTGGTTGACACACACAAAAAATCTATTGTTAAATAAGTGAATAATTTGCAGCTGCCACTCGCACCTGTCAAAATATCAGTTGTGCATTTGGTAGACCCAAATAAAGAGAGACCAGAAATCTGGTTTTCAGTCCAATTCACCTTCCTGGGACTCATTTCCCACCCTTCTTGATGCATTTTTTGGCTCTGTAAGTTTTGAGAGGTATTCCTTCCCAACTTGTCCTATTTAGACACAAAAGAGCTTCAAAATAAAGACAGAAACAATCAAATATCGTCTTCTTGCACTGGAAATTGAAGGTCAGTACTTGAAGAACAAGAGAGAATGCAGCCCCCTAGAAATTACTCTACTCAAAATACAACTCACAGATCATATGGGCTGGACAAGATTGGTGAAGCCAACATCAATTCCCCCATAGAGAGTAATTTTTCTCAGAAACAAATTCTGTCTAGAAACAAAGAAAGCTGGAGAACTGAAAATAATGGCCTTGGTAACTATAACAGTAAAAATTATTGTTTCCCTACAATTTCCAGTGCTATGCTAAGGAATCAAAAAGATGAAAGGATCTGGACCCTATCCTTGTCCACCTCGTTTCTGGCCTCCATATCACAAAGGCACAGAAGATAAAAAAATAATCCATGGGCAATATAGTGCCTGTCTCACATAATTACCTAGGGCTACCTGCCATCTACTCTTCACCGTGTTGCTCCCCTCCATGATTTCTCTTCCCTGATGAGCTGATGCTCAGCCACCTGAACCAACTTTCATTATTGTATTTGTATTTAAAAACTGTTGCCTTTCAGTTACGCTGAGATAATTTTCCCAAGGGAAATATCATTGGTGGTGAAAACCAAGCTAAGCACCCAATGCAGGAATGTTCTTGGGACTAGAAGGATCACGCAAATCTGCTCTCTAAGGGGAAGCAGAGGATGGTAAATGTAAGAACAGCTAAACTTAATTGGGTGTTCACTGTACCATGTGTGTTATCTCTCTTTTTGTTTTCTTCACAAAAATCTCGGAGGATGGGCACGAGTTTTGTCACCCTATTATGAAAAGGGTTTACATAATTTAAGAGCCCTGTCTGCTATGGTGTGAATGCTTGTACCCTCCAAAATTCATGTTGTAATTTAATTACCATTATAATAGTATTAAAATGTGAAACTTTAAAGAAGTGATTGGCTGGGTGAGGTGGCTCACACCTGTAATCTCAACACTTTGGAAGGCCAAGTCAGGAGGATCGCTTGAAGCCAGGAGTTCAAGAGCAGCCTGGTCAACATAGCAAGATCCCATTTCTACAAAAAATTTATTTTTGAAAAATGGTTGAACATGGTGGTGCCCACCTGTGGTACCTACCAGTTCCTCAAAAGACTGAGGCAGGAGGATTGCTTGAGCCCAGGAGTTCAAGGCTGCAGTGAACCATGATTGCACCACTACAGTCCAGCCTGGTGACAGAGCAAGACTCTGTCTCTAAATATAAAAACAAAGAGATTATTAAGGGGCACAGCCCTCATGGGTGGAATTAATGCTGTTATAAAAGGATGAGTTCCATCCCCTTTTGCCTCTTGGCCATTCTGCCCTCTGCCACATGAGGATCCCGCCTTCCTCCGTTCCCAAGGTTACAGTTGCCTTCTTAAAGAACAGAATGGCCTCATCAAACACCAAACCTGCTGGTGCCTTGAACTTACGCTTCCCAACTTCTAGACCTGTGAGCCAAGAAATAGATAGAATACTCAGTCTAAGGCATTCTGTTATAGCAGCACAAAACAGACTGAGACATTGTCTAAAATATACAGCACTTACATTGAGAATAAAAACATAACCCATGGCTGTCTGATTTAAAAAAATTTATTGTCTTAAGCACCAAGCTGTACTGTTTCCTAATAAGAGGTTGGTATACTTCTGCATGCTTGAAAGCTGTGACATATTTTGAAAGAACTGAGAGGAGATGTGTTTTATTATATTTATATTATTATATACCCTCAAAAAGAGAGAGAGAGAAAGGAAAGAATGAAGAAAGGAGGAAAGGAGGGACAGAGGGAGGCAGGGAAAGAAAGGAAGGAAGGAAGGAAGTTAGGAAGTCAGACAGATAGGTGTATTACTTGTAGTTACTTGTTCAGTAAAACTAATATACCTGTGGAATAAAAAATTACGTTTGCTTGAGGACCACATTGTTAATTTTGGCTACCTGTTTATAATCTGACTCTTGATTTCAGTCCTCAGCTTCACAGTGGATTCTCATTCCAAAAGTGTATCATTTCCCCTTCTTGCCCAATTTGACTCCATCATACCTACCCTGAGGAAAACAATGTTACTAATGTGTCTAAATCCTTCTCCATGGGCATACAAATATATACAAGTATGATTATATATGCTTATATGCAGCCTCGAATATACCATCAACCCTAGTTTCAGGTAATCATCATTATTATCCCTGTCTCAACCATGTGTAATCATCACCAATGGAGCTAGTTCACCTGTTTTCTTAATATATAAGGGAGGGTTGGCTATTTTACTGAAATAAGGGCCATGGGCCAACCTCAGTACATGGATTTTCAACCTTAGCTTCATATTGGAGTCATATAGGAAACTTTAAATTTTTTTAATAGCCCAGCTACACTTCTCATCAATGAAATCAGCATCTTAAGAGGTGGGACAATCTTAAGCATCAGTATTTCCTCAAAGCTCCCCAGTATAATTTCAGTGTGCAGCAAAATTGAAAACTATTTTCAGAGAGCTAGATAGATCAAACTTCATATCACTTGTACATCCCAACCATGCCAGTTAATACCCTCAGTAAGGGCTTGTTGGCTAAGATTACAACAGTGAAATAGCTGAGAATTGTCACTACATCTGTCCCAATTCTGATCTATCCTGACCTAACGTGGTCTGCACAAACCAAACTAATTTTGCTAACATTGCAGAAAGAGCCATCCAATCTGAAGATGGTTCCAGCACCTTTGCTTCTGGGCCTATTTGCTCAGGGAGTTAGTATTGAGGTTATTTATCCAAACATTGCCACTCAGGCTGTTAATAAAAATCACCTGGTAGTTTGAGAAACTTACAGATTTTCCATTTCTGTCTTCCAATCATTCTGATTTTATAGATTCTCCATTTCTGTCTTCCAATCATTCTGATTTTATAGATCTGACGCGTGGCCCAAATATCTGTGCCTTCAAGGGACTATCCGTGTAAATCTGATGTGAAGCCAGGTTTGGAACCCACGTTAAATTCTCACATTGCTATAAAGAAATACTCAAGACTGGGTAATTTATAAAGAAACAAGTTTAATTGGCTCACAGTTCTTCAGGCGGTACAGGAAGCATGATGCTGGAAACTGCTGGGCTCCTGAGGAGGCCTCAGGAAACTTACAGTCATGGTGGAAGATGAAGGAGGAGTGGGTACTTCACACGGCTGGAGCAGGAGCAGGAGACAGGGTGTGGGGTGGGGTTGGGGGGGATGCTACACACTTTTAAACAACCAGATCTTGCGAGTACTCACTATCATGAGAACAGCACCAAGAAGATGGTGCTAAGTCATTCATGAGAAATCTGCCCCCCTGACAAAATCACCTCCCACCAGGCCCCACAACCAACATTGGGGATTACATCTTGACATGAGATTTGGTAAGGACACAGATCCAAACCATATCAATGGTCTTTCCCCTAAAAATATACCATCTGAATATACCTGTATATATAAATAAAATATCTCAGGGATTTTGACTGGAGAGGGTGTTGGAGCAGTAGGAGAGGAAGAGAGAAAGAAAAAGAAAGAGACGAAAATTTCCGGAAACAAGCCCTGCCTCATAAGCTAAGTTATCAGAATGAAAGGATGAAGTATTCTGACACAAAGGGCTAGTGAATCTTGAGAACTCTGGATTTATGCATCTACTGTAGAGGTCGTCAGGGATAATATGATGATAGCAGGGCAGCAGGGAGGGAGCTCTTAGTAATAAGAGCTGATAGAGATCCAGACCACTGTAAGGTCAGAAACAGAAATTTTCTTTTAATAAGTATAAAAGAGTTTACATGAAATAAGAATTAAAATATACAAGATATACAAGATACCAGAAAAAAAACCCTGTAACTTCTTAATGGGAACAAAATAACCAATTAAGGTATTTTAATTATTAAAAGTAGATTTTTTTTATTAGAAATAGAGGAATGAAAGAACTTATTTTTCTCATGGGAATAAAACGAAACCCAAATGTGTGAGAGTCAGAGGCACAGATTTTGACCTTTAAGAAATAATTTTATCAACATACTAGAATCTCTGGAACACATTCAAAGCAGTGTGTAGAGGGAAATTTATAGCACTAAATGCCCACAAGAGAAAGCAGGAAAGATCTAAAATTGACACCTTAACATCACAATGAAAAGAACTAGAGAAGCAAGAGCAAACACATTCAAAAGCTAGCGGAAGGCAAGAAATAACCAAGATCAGAGCAGAACTGAAGGAGATAGAGACACAAAAAACCCTTCAAAAAATGAATGAATCTAGGAGCTGGTTTTTCGAAAAGATCAACAAAATTGATAGACCGCTAGCAAGACTAATAAAGAAGAAAAGAGAGAAGAGTCAAATAGATGCAATAAAAAATGATAAAGGGGATATCACCACCGATCCCACAGCAATACAAACTACCATCAGAGAATACTATAAACACCTCTACGCAAATAAACTAGAAAATCTAGAAGAAATAGATAAATTCCTCGACACATACATCCTCCCAAGACTAAACCAGGAAGAAGTTGAATCTCTGAATAGACCAATAACAGGCTCTGAAATTGAGGCAATAATCAATAGCTTACCAGCCAAAAAAAGTCCAGGACCAGATGGATTCACAGCCGAATTCTACCAGAGGTACAAAGAGGAGCTGGTACCAATCCTTCTGAAACTATTCCAATCAATAGAAAAAGAGGGAATCCTCCCTAACTCATTTTATGAGGCCAGCATCATCCTGATACCAAAGCCTGGCAGAGACACAGCAAAAAAAGAGAATTTTAGACCAATATCCTTGATGAACATTGATGCAAAAATCCTCAGTAAAATACTGGCAAACTGAATCCAGTAGCACATCAAAAAGCTTATCCACCATAACCAAGTGGGCTTCATCCCTGGGACGCAAGGCTGGTTCAACATATCCAAATCAATCAATGTAATCCAGCATATAAACAGAACCAAAGACAAAAACCACATGATTATCTCAATAGCTGCAGAAAAGGCCTTTGACAAAATTCAACAACCCTTCATGCTAAAAACTCTCAAGAAATTAGGTATTGATGGGACTTATCTCAAAATAATAAGAGCTGTGTATGACAAACCCACAGCCAATATCATACTGAATGGGCAAAAACTGGAAGCATTCCCTTTGAAAATGGGCAGAAGACAGGGATGCCCTCTCTCAACACTCCTATTCAACATAGTGTTGGAAGTTCTGGCCAGGGCAATCAGGCAAGAGAAGGAAATCAAAGGTATTCAATTAGGAAAAGAGGAAGTCACATTGTCCCTGTTTGCAGATGACATGATTGTATATCTAGAAAACCCCATCATCTCAGCCCAAAATCTCCTCAAGCTGATAAGCAATTTCAGCAAAGTCTCAGAATACAAAATCAATGTACAAAAATCACAAGCATTCTTATACACCAATAACAGACAAACAGAGAGCCAAATCATGAGTGAACTCCCATTCACAATTGCTTCAAAGAGAATAAAATACCTAGGAATCCAACTTACAAGGGATGTGAAGGACCTCTTCAAGGAGAACTACAAACCACTGCTCAACGAAATAAAAGAGGACACAAACAAATGGAAGAACATTGCATGCTCATGGGTAGGAAGAATCAATATCGTGAAAATGGCCATACTGCCCAAGGTAATTTATAGATTCAATGCCATCCCCATCAAGCTACCAATGACTTTCTTCACAGAATTGGAAAAAACTACTTTAAAGTTCATATGGAACCAAAAAAGAGCCCGCATCGCCAAGTCAATCCTAAGCCAAAAGAACAAAGCTGAAGGCATCACACTACCTGACTTCAAACTATACTACAAGGCTACAGTAACCAAAACAGCGTGGTACTGGTACCAAAACAGAGATATAGATCAATGGAACAGAACAGAGCCCTCAGAAATAATGCCGCATATCTACAACCATCTGATCTTTGACAAACCTGACAAAAACAAGCAATGGGGAAAGGATTCGCTATTTAATAAATGGTGCTGGGAAAACTGGCTAGCCATACGTAGAAAGCTGAAACTGGATCCCTTCCTTACACCTTATACAAAAATTAATTCAAGATTGATTGAAGACTTATATGTTTGACCTAAAAGAATAAAAACCGTAGAAGAAAACCTAGGCAATACCATTCAGGACATAGGCATGGGCAAGGACTTCATGTCTAAAACACCGAAAGCAATGGCAACAAAAGCCAAAATTGACAAATGGGATCTAATTAAACTAAAGAGCTTCTGCACAGCAAAAGAAACTACCATCAGAGTGAACAGGCAGCCTACAGAATGGGAGAAAATTTTTGCAACCTACTCATCTGACAAAGGGCGAATATCCAGAATCTGCAATGAACTCAAACAAATTTAAAAGAAAAAAAAACCCCATCAAAAAGTGGGAGCAGGATATGAACAGACACTTCTCAAAAGAAGACATTTTTGCAGCCAAAAAACACATGAAAAAATGCTCATCATCACTGGCCATCAGAGAAATGCAAATCAAAACCACAGTGAGATACCATCTCACACCAGTTAGAATGGCGATCATTAAAAAGTCAGGAAACAACAGGTGCTGGAGAGGATGTGGAGAAATAGGAACACTTTTACACTTTTGGTGGGACTGTAAACTAGTTCAACCACTGTGGAAGTCGGTGTGGTGATTCCTCAGGGATCTAGAACTAGAAATACCATTTGACCCAGCCATCCCATTACTGGGTATATACCCAAAGGATTATAAATCATGCTGCTATAAAGACACATGCACACATATGTTTATAGCGGCACTATTCACAACAGCAAAGACTTGGAACCAACCTAAATGTCCAACAACGATAGACTGGATTAAGAAAATGTGGCACATATACACCATGGAATACTATGCAGCCATAAAAAATGATGAGTTCATGTCCTTTGTAGGGACATGGATGAAACTGGAAACCACCATTCTCAGCAAACTGTTGCAAGGACAAAAAACCAAACACCGCATGTTCTCACTCATAGGTGGGAATTGAACAATGAGAACACATGGACACAGGAAGGGGAACATCACACACTGGGGACTGTTGTGGGGTGAGGGGAGAGGGGAGGGATAGCATTAGGAGATATACCTAATGCTAAATGATGAGTTAATGGATGCAGCACACCAACATGGCACATGTATGCATATGTAACAAACCTGCACGTTCTGTATATGTACCCTAAAACTTAAAGTATAATAATAAAATTAAAAAAAAAAAAGAATTTTATCTTTGTGAGAATGCCAGCGGCAAACTGCTAAAGAGAAATGAAAGAATCAAGTTTCTTCTTTAATCCATGTGTATATAACTTATGTTTGAATCCCGTATAAGAACGAAGAAACTCTGTTTACTTGAACTATGATAATTGTCTGTATTTAAAAAGTTGTGCTTAAATATATTGTTCGTAATTTTTACTAAATTTTCACACTTGACATTTTTCCTTTGTTCTAAAGTTTCTGTTGGTGCATATATAAAACATTGATTAGTTGATAATTTTAAATATTTAGAGAATAAGAAGCTACTAGATGGTATGTATGAAGTTGTAGTTTCAAAGGAGTCAAAGTATTGAAACGCATCTAACTTTGAATTTAGATTATATCAATTTTCCAGTAAATTCTAGATTTCCAATCTAGCAAAATCAGGATCAAAGGCTAATTTACCATTATTTTCTTCCTATATATAGCTATGGAACTATGTGAAGATAAATGGAAAACTACATCCTTTACCAGTATTCTGAAATCAGCAATTTTGTTCCAGGAAAAATCTTGAACCCTAGATTTACAATATTTAGTATCTAGTGTGCAGGAACACTGACAAACTATGATTCAGGAAAGGTCTAAATAATTAAAGATAATGGTTCTTATATTTTGATGTCTTCAAACGGTTTATTAGGACTTTTCTGAGGGAAACAAAATATCAATTGTAAGAGAATATATTTTTATAATAATACCCAGATTACAAAATCAATAACATCAATATTACTAATTTAAATAAATGATAAACACATAAATATTGGCTAGGGGCAGTGGCTCACACCTGTAATCCCAGCATTTTGGGAGGCAGAGGCTGGCAGATAGCTTGAGCCTAGGTGTTTTGAGACCAGCCTGGGCAACATGGTAAAACCTCGTCTCCACAAAAACATACAAAAATTAGCTGAGCACGGTGTTGCATGCCTGTGGTCCCAGCTATTCGGGAGGCTGAGGTGGGAGGATGGATTGAGCCCAGGAGATTGAGGCTGCAGTGAGCCAATCACATCACAATACGACAGCCTAGGCAACAGAGTGAGACAGTGTCTCAAAAAAAAAAAAAAAGTAAATATTAAATGCTTATGCCTAGATTACAAATTATCTAAATTTTAAAGATTAATAAGAATATTTTCATAGGGTTGTTGGAGAAGAAAAGTTATTTTGCAAGTGCAGTGTGACACTTAGCTGGTTCACAGTGGTACAAACATTTGCTAAAATAAAATATTTCCAAATCAGTTGATACAGTGCTGCAGCCCCAGCTACCAGGACCCTTAGCCTGGGATCCCCCAGACCTCCAAATGACCCAGCAACTATCACAACAGGCATCTCTTGGACCTTGTTCTAGTGTTGTGGCCTGTGTTTTTAAATATTTAAATATCACCCTAGTGCACACGTTACAATATAATAATAATGTAAGAAAGGAGTCTTTATTTGAGAAAGCAAAGAAATTCAGTGAAATGATTCTGAGACGATCATAGGGATATAGTATGGCTATTCCCCTTGGTCCCCAGGGATAATTTTAAGACTGAATAATAACATCAAATCAGAAGACGTCAGACAAGGAACTGGAGAATGTTCTGTTAAACAAATTCATTTGTCTGATAATGTAAATACACAGTCATTTTAAAAGCTGGTTTGGCTCTGGTACCGTAGTTTCCTCTTTCCTCATATGGGCTTACTCACAAGTCTCTTACTTCCTGGAGAATTTGGAAGAAGCATACTAATCCAAATCCTCAATCTTCATTGGGGCAGCTGTCTTCTCGCAAATCCAAAAAATTTCAGCACTACAGCGAGAAATATAGATATTTCCTTTTTGAAAATAAGCACATCCTTTGGATCCATTGATCTGGTCAAGTTCTTTAGTACTAAATCTGAAAATTAATTTAAAATTAATTATAATTTCTATATTTGAAACATGATTACTATTTAGTGCTCTCAGTTGCTCTTACAGCCAATGTCATGTATCTGAATATGGAGAGACTTCTGCCTCCACAAAGCTTCAAAATCTGAAGCTGCCTAAAGCTGGCACAAAATCTGCCCAGAGCTGTCACATCTGGGTTCTTTATTTTAAGTTAATCATGATCCCAGGTAGAATTCTTTAAGAGAAATACTTAAATCCTGGACTGAGAATTTGTATTTCCTTCATAAATATGGAATTCCATTAATGAAATCTACTCAGTTCAGCTTATACTAGAAGTACTTGAAGTTCTTTGGGACCTTAATGAAGAAAAACATAAAAATAAAATCACATTCTGTTGTAAAACGTTATCACATTTTACTATGCACAAATATAACTTTTCACATAGTTATACGTATGTGGTGGGTAAAAAGAGAACAAGACAGACGTTAAAAGAGGAAATGAATGACTATATAGATATGATTCTGACAATAGTATTCACTTCCTCTGCTAAGAAATTGATGTTAATCCTGAAATAATGTCTTCAGAAAATTATACTTGTCAGATCTAAATTTTCTTTGTGCCCAACATTGTTTTTTTCTAAATGACCTGCATTACACTGCCATATTCTTTTCTTGCTTCAGGGCTAGGCTTACTAAATCTTAGCCTTGGCCTTTACTCAGTAGTCAAGGAAATGGCTATGCAATCTGGAAGCTCAGTCTCTCTAACCTGAGTTTGACATGCTGGCTTATCTGACAGCTGCATGTCTCAGGGGCCAGGGTCCGTAGGTTCCGAACCCTGCTGTGGGGGTCACCTCCTCCACACTTTGATTAAGAGTGAGTAGAGAGGCCAAGGATGATTAAAATCCCTTTGAGAGAAGGGACACATCTTAGATTCTAACATGGAATGTGTTTACATGATGTCATGGTACTACACCTGGAAACCTTCAGTCTAGTAGCAACACCTCAGATTAATATTAATCAGTTCATGCCCAATATTGCTCTTGTCACAAAAAGTAACTGTCACTTTTTTTTGTTTGTTTGTGTATTACTCTGCATGTGCTTTTTGTCATTATTATTAGTGTGAAACCAAACAAATTGACTTGATAGGATTAATAATGGTGATTAGAGAATGGGGGATTAGTGTTTGAGTAGAAATAGCCATGACGAAACATTGGGAAATGGATGAAGATAAAGTGTATCCAGGGAGAAAATAATAGACCTACCATTGTTTGTGATTTAAGGAACTGCTGAGTCACAGCTGAAGCATGGCATCTTTGACAGAAGAGAGTGATTATTATTCAGTTTAAGAAAATGTTGACAACATGCTTTAAAGAGTGAAACAGGAGGGAGGGGGGTGGATAATTATTTGTTGGGGGAGGAGGGTAGATAAAAAGCCATTATGGATACAAATATCCTGTTAGATAGAAGAAGTAAGACCTAGTGTTTGATAGATTATTAGGGTGAATACAATTAACAATAATCTACTGTACATTTCACAATAATGAGAAAATAATAATTTGAATGCTCCTGGCATAAAGAAAAGATAAATATTTAAAGTGATAGATATCCCAATTCCACTTATTTGATCTTTACACACTATCTGAATGTATCAAATTATCACATATACCACAAAACATATGCATCTCTTATGTATCAATAAAAAATTTAAAAATCCATTAAGATGCCAATGATCTTAAATTTTATCTAATAGAAAAATACTATTATATTTAAAATATTAATACAGTTGTTTCATTTTAATGTAGTTATGATGAGAGGTGTTCCTCAAAATGTTTTGTTTTATAGTCTGTGAAAGAATTTAGCAAACCTAATATCACCTTACACATTTTTGTTGACATCTATTTTTCCATAACTTTAAATAGTTAAAAAAATTGAAATTTTCCAAGTGTTATATATTCTATTTGTCCTTTAAATAGTTTCATCCAAACCCTGAAGTGGAAGGTTTAGTTCATTTTAACTCATAAAAGAAACTTGCCATATATTGTAATTGGTAAATCCTCAACATGACACTAATTGTTGAACTAATCAGTCAATTCAGTCTTACTTTTTGTTAGAAAATGGTTGACAGTTATTTGGTATAAATAAATGTGTCAATGTGTGTTCTTAAGACCAGCAGCACCCTTTCGGATTGTAGGTGCTGGAGTCAGAATAGCTGAGTGACTGAGTACACAGTCCCTAAAGTGCAATTTATGAGCTGAGTGACCTCAGGCAAGTTACTTAATCTCTCTGTTATAATATTTCTACCTATAAAATGGGAATATAACAGTGCTTTCTTCAAGGGTTAATATTTATAAAATACTTTGAATGTAGTATTAGGTGTGTGTGTGTGTGTGTTAAATAAATACATTTCTACCAAAAGATAAAATTCAGTGCCTTGCTATAAATTTGTCACAGAGATGAAATGAACTATACCTTCTTTCAATATTTGTTACTGGAGCTCTTTTCTCAGTATGTTGTACTCTTCTTTTTATGTCTGTATTTATAATTCTCACAATCATTATTAATTTTCCCAGGATTCTATGGAAAGCTTGTGTTTACCCTCAATAGTTAGAAACGTACAAGGATGGAGAGGGAACAGAGCCATCTTCCCAGAACCAACTTCTGCCAGTGGAGTCCCATGATAATCCCAGCCAAAAGAACGAAAACATGAGTAATGGCTGTGACTTAAGAAAATCCTAAGAGAGAAAACAGAGAAAAAGTTTTACTTGAGCGCCACATTCCAGTTTGCAGAGTTAAGACAGATGAGAACATTCATTAAATTCATGTACTAATTCTAATTCAAGATGCACTGAATTTCCATCATGTGAATCATATATTTTATTTATTTCTCTCTCATTGTGTGGATAATGTCTATAACTAGAGAATGAGACTCAATCCTACCTTTTCTTTCAAACTGTCTATCTTCACTAGGGTAGAGTTCTTGTCTATGCAGTCCTTTCTACTGTTAGCCCAGGTTTTCTCTTCATTTGTTGTAAAATAGTAGCAACTATTTTGGTACCATTGCCACATCTTAGGACATGGATTACATCTGTGGTCTGAAAAGGAAATTATACCCAATAATATAAACTGAATGACTCTGGAGTGACTGGAGAAGGCTTTGAAACGAAATCATGTAATTGAACAATAGGGACTGAGGGCCAGCACCCTGAAAGCATACTGCTTTAGAAGCCTCTGAAAATAAAGTGACCCCTGGTTATAGGTTGGCGCAACAGGGATTCTCTTTTCATGGCCTAGTCTTCTGACCTCAGAATTACCAGCTATGCTTTTAAGCTTTCATAGCAACATGATCACCTAGAAATTGTTAATAAAATGAGGGGTTGAAGTATCCAGATTGGTATCATTCCAAGATACTTCCCAAATTTGCCTGTGGTTTCAAAAATATTAAATGAATTTGTATATTTCCTTGCTGTCTGTAAATTTAGTGCAACATCATTAAGGTTCATTGGATGACGTAACTCTCTCAATACTCTGAGGTGGTACATGTGATCAACTTAGACCACGGTAACATATGCCATCTGACTGGTCAACAGGTCTAAGTCTGATTACCTGAAGTATGAATGATTAGCTCTTGGCACAGTTTGATGGCCATTTGTTCCTGCCTCTTCAGTAGACTGGAGATCTGTGACTTGAGAAATTCCTCCTCCGTGGACAAGTTATTGGAGTTGCCCAGTTGCTGGGATAAGTTATCCTGCTGCTGGTGGATGGTTTTCTGAAATTGACTCAATTTCTCTGAATCTGAGTTAATGTCATTAGATATCTGCAAAACTCCAAGACGTGACAGGAGACAAGTTCATATATTCTTCTATTCTTATAACTGTAGATAATTCTTGTGACAGAAACATTTCTTTATTGTTCAAGATTTATTAGTAGCTCTTAGTATTTGAGGTATCATGCAAGAAACAAACCAGATGCCTTTCTATTCCAAATTATTTACAGTTCTTTATAATTTTATTTACATTTTTATTATTGCACTATATTATAATAATGATTTAATAATTATATATTTCTGACATCACATCTAAGGAAGGGCCAGTCATTCTGCCACTCATTTTCATGAAATTATTTTATTTTTGTTTTATTTTATTTGGAGATAGATGATGTAATTGTTGTTTTAATGAAAACAGCATTCTTTGGGACAATGGATATCTCAAACTCTGCAGATGACCTGAGATGCTTGTTTACCAACAGAAAAAAAAAAAGCAGATCTTAATGGTACATCAGACCATTTCTGGTCATGGGTCCATGAAATATGCCCTTTTCATAAGCATTTAAGTTGCTTCATCAGCACAACAAATTTAAGAACCACTGCACCAAAAGCACTAAATTTTAGAAAAGAAATGTCACCCTTCTATATTGAACCAATGGACATATGTTATTGCATTTTCACTTAATTTTTAAATATACATTATTGGAGAAGATCAGCTGCTAATCCTCATACTGATTGACTCCAGAATATCTGTTACTGCTGCTTGAACATCATACTCCTTTTCAAAAGAGCAAGGTACATCATTAGCCTCTTTTTATGTTGACAAAGATATGTCCAAATCCTAATTATCCATTAAATCTAAAAAATTATCCATTAAATCATTAAAAAGAAATGAATGTAGCAGAGGAGACGTTAGTATCATTCAGCAAATTAACTTTCTTGACTATGAGTTCCCTGTAAGTGATTACCGTGCCAATTCACTACTCTGTATACCATATACTTAACAACCCTATAAACTTTGTATTCTCAGGATGTTTTTCTCATTACTCAAGAACTCCCTACCATGTTCATCCCCAACTTCCCAAGGATGGGTCAGAATCAATAGAACGTTCCTTTGTGGCTGTGGTGCTTGAGAGTGGAGCTTCCATTGTCATGTGGAGATGATTCAACTCTCTTACTTGGTAAGGTGTATCAGGCCACTCTTCCTCTTTGTTTATATGTCTTTCTCAATCATAGAAATCAGGCTGTTGCTGCTACTTGGAAGATTTCTCTCCACTAGAGAAGTCTCATGTAATCAGACTGAGCCTAGTCTAGTGCTAAGTCTTCCAGGTAAATAAAATAGCATGCACTGCCTTCAATACATACTTCTTGACTTTATTTCTCAGCATTGGAATGATAAGTGAATGTGTGTCTAGGCAGAAAAGAGGCTCTTTATTCTAATGAATAACTAGAAACAAAGAGTCTTTGTCTAAGTCCAGTTTAGCTTATCAAGATAAAACAATGAATTTAGAACCAAATCCTGATAATGTCTTTTGCCGGTTTTTTGGGAAGATATGATGAATAGGAGAGATATGAGACAGCAGAAAAGTATCAGACGATTCAGGATGCTAGGACCCATCTACAATCCAAGCTGAAAGTACATGGTTTACAAATATGTTTTCTAGTTGCCTTTGTTGGGTTCGATGCTGATATACTTACACATCATCCCCAATGTCACCAGCCCAATCAGCAACATCAGGCAAAGAGTTAGCAGACCCAGGGCAGCGTGACGCCAAATGGGAGATGGAGCTGGATGCCCTGGAGAAAGCCAACAGAGCAATCAGCAAACAGAACTGCTTTGTGCTTGTTTCACTTTGGTTTGTTTATTTCTCCCACTTAGGGAGCTTCCCGATACTAATGTTTCTTTCTTGCTTCTTTAATGCCCTCATTTAGAAAATACCTGATATGAAGTGCAATGAGGATGCCATCCTTGGTTCCCCTCCATTTCTCCACCGCTATCCTTCACTTTAAGAGGAAGCTTCTCCTAATTTCAAGGTTTTTGTTTTACATCATTACTCACTTTTCTTCCTCAAGTTTATTGAATTCATAAATGAGAGATCTAAAAACTGCTTTTCTGGATGATGCTGACAGTAGGAGACACCTGAAGCTTTGAGCTCAAAAGTCTCTATAAGGCAGATGTTCTGTCTGCCTTGTGAAAGTGGATTCTGCTTTTTAAAGTATCTTTTACCTGTTAACAATAACTTATCTATTATTCATGCTATTTATCACCTAATAAATCATGAATGAATACTGAATGAAAGAAGGAAAGAATGTGCAGTCTAACCTACAAACAGCAGAATAGACCAGAAAGCCGTTAGCATCCTACTCGTTGTTGTTGTTTAAAATATCAATGGTTGTCATATTTTCCTTAGCTTCCTATCCCTTGATTTAGGTCCAAACAACATCTAGTGCAATGTTTTAGATATAGCATGACAGACTCTAGGTACACTATGATATGCACCATATCCACACCTTCCTTTTTCATCACAGGTTAGAATTAGAATTAAAAAGTAAAACAAAACAAGGCAAAAACGTGTAACCACATTAATTAGACATATGGAAAGTCTATTCCCATTGGCTTTTTGTAAATATCCTTCCCTCAAATGTCATGCACCACACAAAATGTAAAGATAAATCTAGAGGGCAGGAGAAAGTAGTTCAGATGACTGACATGATTCAGGAGAACCTGGATAGTTAACATATCTGAAAATAAGAGATGTGATCTTATGTATTAAATCAGAGTCTTGACCACGGAGACTACTATTTTTCCAATTAGGCATAAGAGAATGAGCTGAAGACCAGCACTGAGTCTGGGCTTCCCCACATAGCAGTTGTGTGAGCTTGCTTAAGTTATCTAATTTCTCTCACCCTCAGTTTTTTCATCTATGTAATGGAGAAAATACTAATATTCGAATATTATTGTGAATTTTCATTACAATTATATCTGTATATAATGTACATAAAATACTACCCAGATACTATTATTACTGGTTCAACATTACAAATTATACTCAGATTTCAACTACCCTAAAATTTGAAAAAATACTGACAAAAGAAAAACTAGCTCTGATCCATTTCTAATCCACTCACTCATCTTCCAATTTTCTCTTAAGTAACTTACATCATCTAAAAGAAAAATGTCCTCTACCTTCTCTATTTTAGAAGCCTCCAATCTGGTTTCTGAAAGAATATCCTCCTTGCATCTCTAACAAGGTATAAATATCAAGGATTATGTTCATAAAAAGAAATGTCTAATTCCCCAAGCTCAGTTTCTGGCATGTGCAGTCAGAATTTTTCACTAAAACACAGAGCTTCCTGAAACATAGTGATATCACACAATTTTAAAGAGGTTCTGAAAGCCACATATTTTCACTTCAACCTTGGCAACACTCACTCTTCTAATACATTCCACAACTATTTGTCCCCGTTTTGGAGATTTCACACCACACTGTCTTTAACGCCAGTATTAAAGCTGGCACCTCAAAGCATTTAACACCTGTCCACTTCCCCAAGGACACAGCTGGTGTTCTCTGAATTCCTACCTCTTTTTCTTAGGTTATTTCCATCTCGGTTATTCCTTGCTCCAGCAGAATCCTGAAATGTGAGTGTCGCGTAGGTCACTTCTTCAGACATTGTAGAAGAAAACACTACTTTATCGAATTAATGTTTCATTATCTTGAGGCCTGGGAACAGCATGTCTTTTTCTAGGCTGGGAGCTTTGATATAGTCACTCAGCTGACCCAAACACACTCTACTGCCCATCTGTAAGAGAAGAATGACAATTTGTTTCTCTGCAGAGAAAGTGAGAAAAGTCAAATATTCTCCTTAGAAATATTCTTATTAGAATGTTACAGATCTCAAACTGTCCGCTCTGTCAGAACCGTTTCTTGTTGCGCAGCAAAGAAGGGGTGCTTGGAGGCAGAGCAGGAGGAACATGAGGGAATTCCCATGATCCTTGGGGTAGAAGATGCTCTGAAAGTTTCAGAAAAGAGTCAGGTTGTCTTCTTTACATCTATCTAAGTCTAGCTAATCTGCCTGGAGATATTGGTTCTAGTTTATTCTCAGCCACATTAGATATCAAGCAGAGAGACACACATCAAGACAGAAAGAGCTGTGCCACACACCTGGCTGCTATTATAGAAAATTCAAACGTGTGTGTGTGTGTGTGTGTGTGTGTGTGTGTGTGTGTGTGTGAGAGAGAGAGAGAGAGAGAGAGAGAGAGAGAGACATGGTGTTGGTAATGGGGCATGGAGAAGAAATTGATGGCTACTTAGCTACTTAACGTGAGTGTGAATGGGAGTGCCCTCTTCTGGCATGGTTGGGAAAGTTCCTAACAGAGCAACAACCCTGGGATAATCCTGCAGACAGCAAGGAATACACAGGACAAGATTTTAAAAAGATAACTACCTGAAGTTTCAGGGAAGCGAAAGTGAAAAAAGCAGGCCGATGCTAGAGAGAAAGACACCGGCACATGGTAAGGTGTTTTTGGTTTTAGTTTGTTTGTCTGTCTTTCAGTCATTCCTGCAGGGTAGCAGAACTCTTATAGAAAGCATGCTGTATTTCTGGACTACAAAATCAGATGATGCTGTGTGGGACAACCATAGCCACAAACAGTGCTGAAATAATTGGATATCCATACAACTACTGGATAATGGGGATCTCTAGAGTGTCTTTAGGACTCGAAGCCTCTTTAAACTTCTATTTATTTACATTTTTAAAAAACTTAATAAAATAACCAACCTCTATTTTCTCTCGCTTAGGTCTAAAAACGCTCTGAAAAGATGCATTCAGTAAAACTGAACTAAACTCACTGCGCAAAGCATTCTCACTGAGATATTATTAATTTCAACAACATAACATGAGCAATAAAGAGTTGACAATTTGTATAAAGAGTATTCTATTATCTGGAAGAAAAGGAGAAAAACAACATGTTGCACATGTAGTTGGTCATAGGATTTATAACCATAGGATTTACATACACCTTAAAGAATTGAATCTACTTCTAATCCCACCATAACTTTTCATTAAACTTACTAACTTATATAACAAAATAAATTGTTGTTAAGGATCTGCAGGAGGTAGAGTAACAGCCCCTAAGGACTCCCATGTTCTAATCCTCAGAACCTCTGAATATGGCGGCTCACCTTGGTAAAAGGGACATTTCAGATACCATTATGGTTTTTTAATAGTGTAACTGATAAAATAAGCTACAGAGATGCTGTAAGTTTTGAAGGTTACAGACCTCGAGATGAGAAAATTACCCTGGATTATCTGAGTAGATGCAATTTAATTACTTGCGTCCCTAAAAAGGGAGAATATTTCTTAGATGTGGTCAGAGAATGATGTGACCAAAACAAAGAAAAGAACTCTCAGGGACCTGCAATATTGCTAGCTGAAGAGGGAGGAAGGGAGCCAGGAGCCAATGAATTTGGGCTAGATGATAGAAAGGTAATAAGGAAACAGTGTTTCCCACAGAGCCTTTAGAAAGAAATACATCCCTGACGAGAGCCTTGATTGTAGCCCAATGAGACTCATGTCAGACTTTTAATCTGCAGAGCCTTAAGATAATACATTTGTGGTAATTTGTTACAGCAGCAATATGTAGTCAATACAGAACCCATGAAAATATAGGGTGGGGGGGAGCGCTATACATGAGTGATGAAATTAAAGAATCTCCTCTAAAGCTTTCCTTCGGGGAGAGGCAGAAGATTGGATAATTGTACTTAGGGGAAGGATTTGGTATGGGTTTTGTGGTTTCAGATGACTGGAGAGTGATCTAACACTTCCAAGGTTCATGTCTGCGTGGAGATTATCTTAGTCAAAGGTGTCCAGCGTGAGGTGCACTCACCCCACAGGTGTGAAGCAGGTGCAGAAAGGTAATGTGAAAACTTTCTCTTTAGGAACATTGTGCATGATCTCTAAACACCTAAATGTACAGATGTTGCTTGTTCATGTTTTTTTGTTTTTGTTTTTTTCAAATTGAGGAAATAATCAAAAAAATGTTTGGAGGCTCTAAGTCATATATCAACAAAACTCCACTATCAAAAATATTGAAACAAATAATAAATCTATGCTTATGTTTACTATTCTAGGTGAATTAAGAAAAGGCAGAGACCACTGACATGAGGACCAGTTTAGATAGGTGATTACGAAAATAAGAAAGTAAGAATGGTTTTCCATCTCTGTTCTGGTCCGTGTCTGGAGTTGGTTCCTGCGGTGGGTTCGTGGTCTCGCTGACTTCAAGAATGAAGCAGTGGACCTTTGCGATCAGTGTCACAGCTCTTAAAGATGGCAGGGACCCAAACAGTGAGCAATAGCAACGTTTACTGTGAAGCGCGAAAGGACAAAGCTACCACAGCGTGGAAGGTGACCCCAACGGGTTGCTGCTGCTGGCTGGGGTGGCCAGCTTTTATTCTCTTATTGTTCCCTTCCATGTTCCGTTTCTGTCCTATCAGACTGCCCTTTTTTCAATCCTGATCGCAATTGGCTACTTTTAGAATCCTGCTGATTGGTACATTTTACAGAGTGCTGATTGGTGCGTTTTACAGCGTGCTGATTGGTGCGTTTTACATGGCGCTGATTGGTGCGTTTTACAATCCTTTTGTAAGACGGGAAAGTTCCGAGTCCCCACTGGATCCAGGAAGTCAGCTGGCCGCACCTCTCATAACTTTCACCAGATTTTGCAAAAACTGGGTTTTCATCCTCATTTCCTTAATTCTTTCATATACCTTAAAGTTTCCTAACAAAGTATTAACTTCTCACTATCCATGAAATGATGCTTAGCTTGAACAATGATGAACAATGTCACCTGATTCCTAATTATTTCTAAGAGAAAGAAGATTGATAACACTTCTCACATACTTTCTATTATTATGATCCAAAAAGCTATATCATCTATCATTATTAGTGTATTATCATATTCATTTAGACATTTCTGTATATACTTTTCTCCCTTAAAACCTTACAGCATCTCTGTAGCTTATTTTACCAGTTACACTATTAAAAAACTCACTTTGTTGCAGTAATTTACCAAATTCTCCTTATTTCTTCATTATTTTTTCAACTATCTTAAATCTTATTGACCTCTACTCCTATCATGATTATCATCAGTGATTTTGACATTGAGGGTGGTGATAATTCCAATACTATGGACTCTCAGTTCTTGAATTTGCCTCCAATAAACTTACCCACACTCAGAAATCAGTTGCTCACACACAAAAATCAGTCACCCACTAGATGATCCTAGTTTAGAGCTATGCTATTCACCATAGTAATCACTAGGCATATAATTGCTATTTAAACCTAAATTGATTAAAATTAAATAAAATTTAAAATTTATTTCCTAGGTCACACTAGTCATACTTCAGGTACTTAACAGCCACAGGTGGCATTGGCTACACAATTGGACAGTGCAGGTAAATAACATTTCCATTATTAGCAACATGGCTATTGAACAGCACTGCACTAGAGTGCAGACAATTTCATTTCCAATATGAGAAATTCTTCCATGATCTGTTTCAGATATTTCACCCTCTGACCTCCACCTCCTATGTTTCCAGCCCACTCTCTCCGGGGATTCTACACTCTACAGTATTTCAATGCCCACTGAGATAGCAACTTCACTGACCATGCCACCTTTTCATTGTTGTCAATCCCTCATGTCTCATTGCCTATTATACCTAGCATGCACCACTTAGAAGGGCCAATTATAAAAATCATTTTTTTACACACAGCTACAACTTCCTTGCTTACCTCTTCATTCATCATAAGCATCTAGAAAATGCAGCTTGGTTAAATCCAACCCTACCTGCTCTGTGCATACATTCAAGTAGCTGAATGTGACCATATTAACTGGTTTTATCTTACGTTTTTGAAATGTAACTTCTCAGCACTCTTACAATCTGTTCTGCAAATCTCCTAAAAGATTATTCCCAATCTCTTTTTCTTTCTCAAACTCTCAAATTTCTTTCTGTCTTCTCTTTCTACAAACTAAATGGATAACCTGGCTTTTCCATTAACATTATCTTAAGAAAAAAAAATTCAGAAAGAAGTTTTCTGTGTTTCACTAGTCAAATATACCAAAACATCTACATCAGTATATAAGGTAGTATTCTTTTCAACAGTGGTTAAATTGTGCTACCTCATCTAAGATCAATCTCCATCTGTGTATTAAAATCCATCCACCTATCTCCTTAAATATTTCAAGCTTATAATTTTCCTTCTTTTTTTCTTTCTGACACTATCAATTTTTCCATTTTTTTCATCTCTACTTGTTCACTTACGTTCACTTCCCAAGATGATGTAATATCTCCTATGTTAAAACAAGCAAAAGCCATCTTTTGTTCACTGTGACACCATACACATGATCACTCCATTTCTCTAATTTTCTTAACAACAAATGGGTTCAAAAATTTCTCTATGATCTTCCCAAACCTATTCTAATTAGGCTTTTTCCTTCACTATTTATTTTTTAATTTTTATTCTTTCTTTTTTTTTATTGAGACGGAGTCTCGCTCTGTGGCCCAGGCTGGAGTGTAGTGGCAAGATCTCGGCTCATTGCAAGCTCCACCTCCCGGGTTCACGCCATTCTCCTGCCTCAGCCTCCCGAGTAGCTGGGACTACGGGTGTCCGCCACCACGCCCGGCTAATTTTTTGTATATTTAGTAGAGACGGGGTTTCACCGTGTTAGCCAGGATGGTCTCTATTTCCTGACCTAGTGATCCGTCCCCCTCGGCCTCCCAAAGTGCTAGGATTACAGGTGTGAGCCACCACAACCAGCCCTTCCTTCACTATTTCTATAAAAACACTCCTGCTAAAGTCAACATTACCTCAATATAAACACATCCAATGGCTAGTTCTCATGATTTATCTTACACATAGTATAAACAGAATTTTAAATAACTGATTATTCACTTTTCATAACAAACTTTCTTCTCCAAAATACTTTGTTCCCTAGGACACTATTCTCTTGGTTTTCCTTTTGCTTCACTCACAACCCAATCCTCCCTCAGACTAACTGATTCTTCTTTAAATTAATTTAAGATGTTGTTGTGTCCTAGAGTTCAATTCCTGGTCTTCTTTTTTTTTTTTTTTTTTTAAAGAAAAACTTATCCTGGAATGAACAAAATTGGATAGTACCCAGAGAATGGCAGAATGGGAATTAATTTCTTATAGATTCATGATTTGAGATAACAGCCATACATTGATAATGTCCAAAAATTGTTATCTCCATACCAGTGCTTGATCTACAGGACCACATATCTGACTGGATTCTTGGCATATTCACTTTGATATATTATAGGATTTTCTAACTTAACACATAAAAAATGGGTACCTTTTCCCAATGTGTTTCTTCATCTTAATAAATGTACAATCCATACGTACAGTTTCTCAGCTAAAAACTTGGAATCACCTTTGACATTTCTTGCTGCTCTCACATGAATTAAACCTGTCAGAAAATATTGTTCACCTTGGAAAATATGGAAACACAGTAATTAAATGTGGAGGTATTATTGATTTAGAAGACTTTAAAAGAAATATTGAGTTAACATGACAGAAGGATTCATTCTCACTCTGTTCTTTCTGTTCTCACATTTCGTGCCTATTTCAGAGGACACTTTTAAAGTGGGGTTTAAATGGGAAAGTACCCAGAGAATGGCAAGAATGACAATTAATTCAGAATTATTTACGAAAAAGAAATAGGGAAAAGTGAAGATGAAAGCCAGGAAACAAAAATAAACTAAAAGCAGAAGGAAAATAAATGGCCACAAGGAGGAGACAGAGGATGGATATAGGACGGAATTTATTTCACAATGTAGTAATATATTTACCCAATCAGGTGAATATACCTGACCAGCATAATAAAATATCCCAATTAAAATGAAGCACTGGCCGGGCGCGGTGGCTCACGCCTGTAATCCCAGCACTTTGGGAGGCCGAGGCGAGCGGATCACAAGGTCAGGATATCGAGACCATCCTGGCTAATGCGGTGAAACCCCGTCTCTACTAAAAATACAAAAAATTAGCCGGGCGAAGTGGCGGGCGCCTGTAGTCCCAGCTACTCGGGAGGCTGAGGCAGGAGAATGGTGTGAACCCGGGAGGCGGAGCTTGCAGTGAGCCAAGATCGCGCCACTGCACTCCAGCCTGGGCGACAGAGCGAGACTCCGTCTCAAAAAAAAAAATAAATAAAATAAAATAAAATAAAATAAAATAAAATGAAGCACTATGAAGACAGACGAATTGATTCAAATCCTGGAGCAACACTTACTTGCCCTGTGGCTTTCGGCAAGTTACTGAACCTCTGTGCTTTATTTTTCTTAATAGTAAATCTGTCATAAGTTTAATTCCTGCCACAAATATAACTGCTAAAAGCATAGAAAGAGCAAGAAATGGCAGCTGTCATCGTAGAAGTAAGTTTGGATTATTCTGGATTACATTAAAAATGGAAGAAACCTGGGCAATTGTCCAAGCACTGACAGTGAAGCTTAAACAAACCGGTCCTCTTGAGCACAACCAGGGTCTGCTCGAGCCTGTCCAGAAGAACTCGATTATATCACTTTTCTTCATTCATAACACTTTCCATGATATACAATTATCTTGATCTTTGCTTTCTATGTTTCTTTACTATCTGTGCTGACCACTCTCTGCTATAATATAAGCTAAATGCTTGTATGATTCATTAACCATTGATCCCCAGAAAATAGAATTGTGCCTTGGACATCTGCAGTGATCAATAAACATATGTTCAAATAAATGATTAATTAATAGTCCCTGCCATGGAGTTTTATAGTAATTTTAATTGGAAAGTACAATAGTAGATATACTTAACATTCTGTGAATCCTTAATTCAAATATACTAGATCATTTCACTTTCTCTTTGATACAGACAAGAGACAGGGAAATACTGGGTAGAAGAGGGTTGTTCCTACCACACACCGGGGCCTGTCATGGGGTCGGGGGAAGGGGGAGGGATAGCATTAGGAGATACACCTAATGTAAATGACGAGTTAATGGGTGCAGCACACCAACATGGCACATGTATACATATGTAACAAACCTGCACGCTGTGCATATGTACCCTAGAACTTGAAGTATTTTATATATATACACATATATATATATACATATATATATGTGTATATATATATATAAAGAAGAGAGTGGTTACCTGGCACGTGCCCCACCCTTAAGCTGGGAGACTGGCAGCTCCAAATGGGGACAGACATTCCTGTTTTCATGCCCCAAAAAGTTGCCTTTTGGCCTGCCATGCCCCCTATTCTGTACCCGTATAAACCCTGAACTCCAGGCTCCAGATCAGATGAGCAGACAAGGACATGAGAAGATAAGCAGATGAAAGGTGGAATGACGTGACAGAGAAGGAGAGAAGAGGAGGAACTTCTGAACGCCAAGAGGAGTTTGGCTGGGAGTGGTCAGAGAGTAGTTTGGCTGTTGGATGGCCAAACTCCAGAGGAAGATCACCTTCCCATTTCACCCACCTTCCAGCTCCCCATTCATCCCACTAGGAGCCACATCCACAACTCAGTAAAACCCCCACATTCATCCTTTGAGTTCATGTGTGACCCGTTTCTTCTGGGATGCTGGACAAGAGCTTGGAATACAGAAAGCTGTCACACTGGCCCTCTGCCCTTGAGAAAAGGCCGAGGAGTCACTGAGCTGGTTAACACTTAAGTGTCTGCAGATGGCAGAGCTAAAAGAGCATTGTAACACTGGGGTTCCAGGCACCCACCCCTAGACACTACAGTGGGGCCACAGCCCAAAGTGCCCACCCCAGCTCCTGCACCTGCCCGTCTGCATGCTCTCCCTCCCACAAGGGATTTGAGCTCATGACAGTCAAACAGACAGACACACCCCTGTCACATACCCTGCTAGCGGGGCCAGACCTCTCCCATTTCACCTTAATCACACTATTTCCCTCAATCACACTGGGTGGACTAGATGAGATTAGATGGTACTGCTTATTTTTTATTTTTTATTTCTTTTTGAGATGGTCTGGCTCTGACACCCAGGCTGGACTGCAATGGCACAATTTTGGCTTATTGCAACCTCTGCCTCCTGGGCTCAAGTGAAACTTCCACCTTAGCCTCCCAAGTAGCTGGGACTACAGGCACACACCACCATGCCCAGCTAATTTTTGTATTTTTTTGGTAGAGGAAGGGTTGCAGCATGTTGCTCAGGCTGGTCCCATACTCCTGAGCTCAAGCAATCTTCCTACCTCGGCCTCCCAACGTGTTGGGATTACAGGAGTGAGCTAGCATGCCTGACGCCTGGTATCGCTTTTTACAAGAGGTATATGTATTCAAACTTCCTGACCTTTATTCAGATGTTTGCCCTGCCTGAAAAACATTGCCTTCTCCTTTCTCCTCTTAGTCACCTGCCTGAAAAACATCGCCTTCTCCTTTCTCCTCTTAGTCACCTGCCTGAAAAACATTGCCTTCTCCTTTCTCCTCTTAGTCAATATTTACCTTTTCTTCAAATATTAATGTAAATCTTAATCCAATTGATTGTTATTTATTATTTAACTTTTTACTTACATATGTTTCGTATACATATGCCTGATCAACTTTGCGGTATGACTGCAGACTAACACATTTTTTCCTTCAGTTTCCCTACTGTTTGTAACAAAAGCTCTGCTGTAATTTTGGTCTGATAGTTATTAATTGTTTAGTTTATTAACTTTAAAAAAAGATCATTTCACTTTGAAATCCACATGTTTAAGCTTTCTGTAAATGAAGGAGAAAATATTAATTATGCTTTTTTATGACAGGAAATCCTACCATTTCCAAATTAAACAGTATTTAGTATTTGTGGAAAGCCTGGTAAGTCAAAGGCGAACAGCTTTAGTTTAAAAGTGGTATACATTAAAAAGTCTGTGAATAGCTATCACCAGTTGCAAAATACTCACTTCCTTTTGTTTCTGTCTGGAATCATTATTATAACACCCACAGTGGTCAACATCTTGTTGTCTTTCTCTTTTACACATATTTTACATGTGTAAAATATATACAGGCCATCCCTGTATATTGATCAGTCTTAACCACAATGTTATGTATTCCACTAATTTTCATTCTTACTGCATGTACTCCTTGTCATTGTTATTAGCGTCTTTAACTCATTCTTCAGCCATAAACATAGATAATGGAGTCTATGAAAGACATCATAATGTAGTGGAAAGAATTTAGAAACCGGGTAAATGGTACTACTTTTTACAAGAAGCATGATGATTAAAAAGTTCCTCAAATTGCCGGGGGCGGTGGCTCACACCTGTAATCCCAGCACTTGGGAAGGCCGAGGCGGGCGGATCATGAGGTCAGGAGATCGAGATCATCCTGGCTAACACGGTGAAACCCCGTCTCTACTAAAAATACAAAAAATTAGCCGGCCGTGGTGGCGGGCGCCGGTAGTCCCAGCTACTCAGGAGGCTGAGGCCCGAGAATGGGGTGAACCCGGGAGGCGCAGCTTCCAGTGAGCCGAGATCACGCCACTGCGCTCCAGCCTGGGTGACAGAGTGAGACTCCGTTTTTTTTTTAAAAAAAAAAACACAACAAAAAAAACTTGCTCAAATTACTTAAACTTCTCTTCCCATATGCAAATCGGGATTATAATGCCTGTCATACATATATGCTTCACTCATTCAACAAATATGTATCGGGTAACACAGGAAGTCCTCACTTAACGTCATCAATTAATAGATTCTTAGAAACTGTGACTTAGGTGAAGCAAGGTAGAACAAAGCCAATTTGATCATAGGCTAATGGATATAAACAAAAGCTAAGTACTTACAGCACATTTCTGGTCACAAAAACATTACCCAACTTGTAAATAAAGACTCAAAACCCTTCTAATAGTAAGCATTAAAACAATTATGGATTATACATAATACGTACATTCAGGAAAGATGAATAAAAACAAGTAAGGTAATTATTTACTCAACTTTTGGTCAAACAGTGGGTATTGGTGTTCATAGTAGTAGGTTAAATCAAGGAATAGGTATTTGCAAAGCAAAAAATTGTCAGCAGCACCTTCTAAACGATGTAGGTCAACAAGACAATCGCCTGTAGAGTGGGCTCCCTGAGTGCTTTCAGACTGCATTGCTTATTGTCTTGCATTTGTATAGTTATTTTCTATTCTACAAATTCCTATTTTACAATAATTTGTATTCATTCATTCATTTTCCGATCTGCTTATTCCAGCTCTATGGTTTAGGTGTCCAGAGCACATCCCAGCAATTCAGGGACAAGGTGGGCACTGACTCTGGACAGGCCACCATCCCATCACAGGGCACACTCACACACACGCCAGCATTCACTCACACTGGGACCATGTAGACATGCCAATTCACCTAACGTGCACAGTTTTGGGAGGTGGGAGAAAACTGGAGGACCTGGGGAAAACCCATGCAGACAGAGGAGACCGTGCAAACTCCACACGGTGGCCCCAGCCAGGAAGCAATTTTTTTCCTCAACAACACTATAACGAAACAACCTTATACAAAAGGATGTTACTCGAGAACCTGCTTTAAATAAATGTCTGTCACTATTTTAGAGCCATGAAACATTTTCTTCTGGGGATAAAGGACGAAAATTTTATTACCGAAGATAACTATGTGTCGGATAGTGATCGACGTTATAGAAAAGAGTGAAGCAAGGAAGAGGGACAAGAATGTGGGCTGGTGTGTAGTCAGGTATGGAAGATGTTCGAAATGTTTTTTTTTTTTTTTTTTAAAGAAGTTCACATAGCTAAAATCTAACACTCTGCTTCATAAAGACTAGCCTCATGATTTTTCTTCATGAATACTCAGCACCAATTTCAGTGTGTGAAACATAATTAACATTCATTAAATATTTCCTTTAAAACAGACAATTTAGAGTGTTCTTAATCTGTAAAATATTAAATGAATAAAAGGTTTTATTTTAAATTCAATTTCATCAGGAAATTTGGAATAAAGAATTTTTTTAGGCCAGGCGCAGTAGCTAAAGCCTGTAATCCCAGCACTTTGGGAGGCCGAGGCGGGCGGATCACGAGGTCAGGAGATCGAGACCATCCTGACTAACACGGGGAAACCCCGTCTCTACTAAAAATACAAAAAAAATTAGCCGGGCATGGTGGCGGGCGCCTGTAGTCCCAGCTACTCGGGAGGCTGAGGCAGGAGAATGGCGTGAACCCGGGAGGCGGAGCTTGCAGTGAGCCAAGATCGTGCCACTGCACTCCAGCCTGGGTGACAGAGCGAGACTCTGTCTCAAAAAAAAAAAAAAAAAAAAAAGATTTTGTTTAGCTGTATATAGTTTCCTTAGTGAAGAAAAGGAGAAGAGAATAAGATATTCAAGCAGGGTTAAAATATTGAAGCAGAAATAACATAAGCTAATAACGGGCCTTGGAGGGTGATTAAAAGGTAACTAGCAAAGACTCTGGATTTGGGAAAAGGAAAAGAAGCATTTGTGATATCTATCTCTCTTTCCTGCAGTTCTCTGCTTAATTTTTGCCGAGTAACTCAACTTACATTTATAGAATGTGGGGAGGGAGCAAAATTAGAACTCAATGTTATCAAGGGCTAGTTCCTTTGGCCCTGAGAGTCTCTGTCTTCACTCAGTTTGCTTCTAACACCACAAAGTCATGTGAGGGGGATACACAAAAAGGCAAACATATATTTTGTGGAACACGGATAAGATATAAGACTCTCAGACTATGGCTGGAATGATCAAAGATCCAAAAAGCAAGGTTAAATTACAATGAGAAAGAGGAATGAAGCAATGGAAAGTCCAGAGCCTGAGATATAGGAAAGGAGTATCTTCAAAGGTGGAGTGTTAACCCACTTCAGGCATTAAATATACATTTCTAAGCATTAAGGATCAAGAACTAATCCTGGCACATGCCTGGTGGTTTACAAAAATAAATGGGACACATTTTATAATGAAATCACCTGCTCAAGTCCTAGAGAATGTGGAAACCTCAACAAAGCAATCTAATGGTTATCTTTAATACCATCTTAAAGTTTTTGTTAATAAACAAAAATGTTTACAATAATTAAAAAATTGTCTCAATGTCCTTGGATCTTACCTTTACATATCTGATTTAATGTAACAAATTAAGTTTTCATATGTACCTGTTTGGTACCTAAGAGAACAGAGTAAAGCTTTATTGGAAAACTGTCATTTGAACTATAACCTTCACACATTTTCTTTTCTCTCTGTTACTTTGTCACAGTTATTTATTTAATTATTTTTTAGTGTTTCTGTATATTTTAGGTAACAAAACACTAAAAGAAGGCAGTGACCAAAAGAACCTGAAAGAGAGGGGTTATTGTGACAGAATAGCCTCAGGACTTGCTGATGAGTAGATGTAGAAAGGAAGGAAGAGAGGGAGGATCAAACCCCATTCCAACCCCAATCTTCCAGAAAAGCCTGAGGATTAGTGATGGGAGAGCAAAGAATCTCTTTTAGCTGAAACAGAAGTTATGAGAACAGAAGCAGTGGTAGCTGAATGGTAAGTGACTGAATTTACCCAGCTTATGATTGGGAACCTCTGAATATTCTAACTGAGATAAGAAACACAGCAACAAAAATGGTGTTGGGATTTAATGTTTTTTAAAATTTTTAGTCTTTTCTTAAAATTTGGCATTTATTTCAAATGTGTTTTTTTTTTAATTAAGAATTAGTTTTGGTAAAAATATTTCAATCATACTAAGTTTGGCTTTCCAAAATCAGGGAATGTATTTTATGCGTTCTATGCTTATTCTTCACCTCATTCTCAAAGTAATTTGAAGAGTATAGTGAAAGAAATTTAGAATGAAAGATAATTTTAAGTGAATTGACAAGAAATTCAGAGTGAAGGAGATAGCAGGGGAGAAAAAAAATCTATGGGCTATGCCAAAGGGCATGTTAATAAACAAAATATCTGCTACTGCAGCCCACATAATCACTATATTGAAAAGTCTGACACTCTGCTAATTAAAGAAAAATAGAATTCAAATTATTTATAAGGTAAATGCCTACTTCTTAAAGCTTTGCTAGTCATGGTGATTTAACAAAAATAAAAATCTGCCATAAAACTAAGTAAGAGCTACTCTATGGCAAAATAGACAACATCCTCCCCAATATTCTTATGATAAATGCGTCAGCTAGCTTTGAATGGCTGTTCTTATAACTACTTTCAATGCAAGCTAAAATAATGTAAAAGCCCATTTCATAAACTTAAATGTGTGCAATACATATTATATTGTGATGAAAGGGTGCTAAGGAACCATTCAATCTTAAATATTCATCTAAGCACCGCTGTACTTGAAATGAAGTGATTTCATCAAATCAAAATTCTTCCATTCCAGGAAACTCACTTTAAAGCACAAACACTACTAAAGAACAATGCAGCAAGTCACCAACTCTGTATTATTTTACTTGATTTGATAGTTTTCCTTCAATTCCTAAATCTAAGCAATATCAGGCCTGCCTCATGTGGATCTTTCAAATAAAAAAAATGTATGAAATATGCAAGAAGTTGTGTAAATTCTAGGTCATAATCAGGAATGATCTCTTCCAACACAAGACTATGAAACAGCTAATTTAGCCCCTATCAGATCCAATTATATTACACTTGCTTCTCACAATGAGATAAACTATATATCTGCTGGTGAGCTATCCATGAATTTTCATCAGAAATCTCTCATTTGAGCAATGTAATTTAGACTAAGCTAGGGCTAAGATAAAGCATGAACCTTTGTTCTTAGAAAGGATACACATGATGGAATGTCCCTTTATTTAGTGTTGAAGATAAAAAAAAAAAGCAGGAAGCAAATACCTTACCTACTCCTTTACCACAAGTTATTATTATTTTTGTGTTTTTGTGTTCAAGGTCCATGTATCTCTGAGCAGCTATGAAAAAGCTTCCTGGAAAACAATAAGCAAAGGAAAACAAATGTGTCCCATCTCACATGGTTCTACCCTACTAGAGACAGGAAGATCATACACTGACAGATACTGAAATTGTAAGAGTTGGAAACTACATTTTGCAAAGTCATTGAACTCTGAGAGCAGTTGCAGTACTCGGGAAGCCATGCAGGATGAAGATGGATATATCACCTTAAATATTAAAACTCGGAAACCAGCTCTCGTCTCCGGTAAGAATGCTCAGAGCCAATAATTTGGAAATTAATTTAAAAATGAGTTGATTCGGTTTTTTCTTTTTCTACTATTGATAATATATATAGTTTAATTTCTTTTTCTTGAATGATGTTAATGCTCTAAAGCATTTGAATAGTGTTTTCATAAGCTCATACAGACCTATTTAGATTACAAACATCCAATATATGCGCAGGGAAAATTGCATTAAGGTTCTGAGCGTTTAATGCTCGAGGGCACAGAAGTCAAGGGGTAAGGGGAAAGAGTGGAAACTTCATTTTCTACATGTGAGCAAATGAGTGTGATTCTTCATTTGCTGTTTATTAAAGCAATTATTTATGGCATGGGTGGGCATAAAACAAAACAAAACAAAAAAGACAAACACACCAGGCCTTAACAGTAAGTAATATTTTAGCTTGGAGGGGTAAAGTCCATTGGGGATGAGGACGGATGTGTAGTATGGGGGTGGGCCATGCCTATTGTTGATGATCATCAGGAGAACACAGGTGAGATCTGCCAGCAAAGCTCTTTCTATTACTTGGAGGACCCTGAGAAGGCAGGGGCAGGGGCAGGGGTAGGGGTGAGCCTTCTCCACAGCTAACCCATACTGCCTGCTCCTTGATATCTTTATTGTATGCCTACAGTTGGCCCTGCATCGTCCTCCTGGTGGCGTGTGATGGCTTTGATTCTGCTGATCCTGTGCGTGGGGATGGTTGTCGGGCTGGTGGCTCTGGGGATTTGGTGTAAGTGTTGACTCTGCCAGAAATTTGATTGGAGGAATGTAATACTGAAGGGTCATGGCATATCCCACTAAGCTTCTCAATGGTCACTATTTGTCTATTTGTCACTTCTCCAATTGTCCTACAGATAGTTGCCAAGAGAATCTCAATAAAGGAGAACGCTGACCATTTCCTTGTGATTAAAATAAGATTTTAAGATTTTAACTAATTAAAAGTTATTTTTAAGAATGTAGTACTGGCCTTTAAGATTCTTCTCAGTGTGGATCCAAACTATTTTTAAAAACTTTTTTGTCCCTTTTCCTATCTTGCATATCCTAAGAACCAGCCAAAGTGGAGTTTTTCAATTTCATGTATAAATTCCATGTTCCCTTGTCTGAAATTTTTCTCGTTCTATTCTCTCTACCTAAAATTTTCTGTTTCTCATTTTGTTTACTAAATTATTGTGCATTTCTTCTTTCTGTAATTCTCACGGCCCTCCAATAGCACATCGTAGTCTGTGTAGTTGTTGCTTGTTTGTGTATTTGTTGATTTTTTTAAAAGATGTTAGAATCTAACATTTATCCTCTTGTATTTCTTTATTATTTACCTGAATATCACAAGCACTTTAAGCATAACAAGAAATCAGTGCGCATTTTTAAATGAATGAATAGTTTGGCATGACAGAAAGAACAGAAAATAAGAGGTCATTCACCTCTGTTAACTCAACTGAGAAGCTTGTATTCAAGCAAATGAATACAGGCTCTGGGGATGTTATCAATGTTGGGATTTTTTTATTTGTGATTGTCTCCTTCAAATAGTTCACTTATTAACCCTCGGGTGTCAGTTCTGTGTATTTCTTAATTTGTTCTTTATAGCCCCTTCACACTTTTCAACATTCATTTAATCATGTGTATCTAGTAAAGTCTTCATATATTGGCAATGTTAATGAAATGAAAATTCAATGACAGATCTTTGCATCATTTCTATGGTTCTAATTTCAAATTATTATTATTTACTTTTTAAACCTAGCTGTCATGCAGCACAATTACCTACAAGACGAGAATGAAAATCGCACAGGAACTCTGCAACAATTAGCAAAGCGCTTCTGCCAATATGTAATAAAACAATCAGAACTAAAAGGCACTTTCAGTAAGTATTGTTTTTTTCACCTCTTCATCTCTCCAATTCCTGGAGCATTTCTCTGATGGCAACCGAAGGGAGTCTTGAGATCTGCAGAAAACATTGAATGTGGAGAAAATGTAAGCCCAATTTAGAAAAAATACACCATTCCTGTGCTTGGTTTCCCCAGAAGGTCATAAATGCAGCCCCTGTGACACAAACTGGAGATATTACGGAGATAGCTGCTATGGGTTCTTCAGGCACAACTTAACATGGCAAGAGAGTAAGCAGTACTGCACTGACATGAATGCTACCCTCCTGAAGATTGACAACCAGAACATTGTGGTAAGAAGATTCTTATGTCAAATATTTTGGAGGCAAGGCAGAGAAACCTCAAATGTAACACTTGACCCTTTTTGTTTTTTACATTTTTCTTAACATCTTTCAGTTTGTACTAATCTAAGACCCTTATGAAACCTAGTAAGAATTACAGAACCCAAATATTCAACCCAATCATAATATTCTACAACATTGCTAGACTTGATCAGTCAAATTGACTTGTCCCTTCCTGACAGCTCAGGCCTTAGTGGGTCACACATGAAGAGTCAGCCCAGTGATGTTCATATTTATTTGTGTCCTCTGTTGTTCTAACTTGCTGTGTTGTCCACTTACTGTTTCTGTGGACTCAGACGCATACAGAAGATATCCAGTTACATAAATTAGCTTTTCTTTCCACTCCAGCAAAATAAGATAGTTTTCTAAAATCTCAGCTCTAGTATATAGAGATTAATTCGAGACATATATGCATGTCCTTAATTTGTATTAGTCTAGGCAGATGCCAGGTTGAAGATTTATAACTAAAAGTAGTCATGCAACTTTTTCAGAAAAAGAAATTGTATAGTTGGATTTCAGGTAGAATTCATCTGTCAGTTCCTATTGGGAAGTATATAATATTGATATATTTTAAAGAAAATATTAGGATATAACAGAAAGGTTCCCAGTGGCTCAAGCTTTAAGAAATAAACAGTGACATGTGACTTTCACACAATATCTCCTGTGGAATGCCATTTTGAGTCTCACATATCTGTCAAGAAGCTCAAGTCATTTTTTATTTACCAAGAATTTATTTACCACTTTTTATTTACCTCCCACTTGTTATTCTGGGAGGTCTGAGAATATATAAGCATTTGGCCTTCACATAATTTTGTTACCCACAGATTGATTGATTCACTTATTCCTTCATTAATTCAGCAACTATGTTCTGAAACTATTCCAGAATTTGGACCTATGCAGTTAATAAGACAGAAAGAAAAATCTTTAATCTCAACAAGAGTATATTCTAGTTAAAGCAACAGCCAAGAAACAAAACAAATGATATAGTATATAGTTTAGTAGATAGTGATAATTGCTAATTAGAAGAAAGTAATAGGGAAAGGTAGATGTACTTTATTTATAAATCCTTTTGAGAAAGACATCATAAATGCCTTTATCCAATTAACTAAAACAAGTTAATACTTCTATATGTAAGATTTTATAGGCAAGCTGAGCAATAACCAAAGCAGGTAGGGCTTTAACTCTAAGGAATATACAGCTCATCAACAATGTATTTCTTTGTGTTTCCTTTCTCTGCTTACATTTATTCCTTTGAATCATATTTGGTATTCTATTTGGGAGTATAATCCTCAACTGATTGAAGATCTAAATATATGTTATAAACACAAAGGAGGATTAGAACATCAGCTATTTTGTGTACAATTTTACCTGTGTCCTATAAGTTTTTTTTAAGTTCTCAGACAAGTCAAATTGGTACAATTTCAAACATCAAATGTAATCCATTAATATTAATATAGACATGTAATCCAACATTTTTTGTCCAGTGTCTTACCATGAAGCTTTGTCTATCATTACCAAGAGCTGTGGAGGGATTCTGACCATTGTGTTTATTTATGTTTACAATAGGAATACATCAAAGCCAGGACTAGTTTAATTCGTTGGGTCGGATTATCTCGCCAGAAGTCGAATGAGGTCTGGAAGTGGGAGGATGGCTCGGGTATCTCAGAAAATATGTAAGTCACTGGACACTTAGAACAGGAGGCAGTACTAGAAACTCTTATTCTTGAGATTCCCTTTTCTCTCAGTCCAAGTCACTACTATGGGTTATAGAAGCAGCAGCTGGGTCACTTACCTGCTAATTCAAACAAGACAGCACTGGTCATAAGACAATTCTTTCCCCTCTCTCCCATTACTTTGCTCTTTATCTAAGCCACAATCCACCTTTATCCCTGATATTATTCCCACTCATTTTTACATTCAACTTTACCATGGAACACTGTGTGCATGTATGTGTATGTGTGAGTGTGTGTGTGTGTGTGCGTGCATGCGCATGTGTGTGTTTTTGTGTTTTGCTTGCTCTGATTATCTTCACATATTTTTAAAACAAAATTTCATATCATTATTTTACAGTTGAAAGTTGTTACCCTGAGAGTCCTTTTGAGTTTTCAATATTGTTTTGCATATTCTTCTATTCTGGGAGTCTCCAAGAATTCGATACATTGTATTTCACAAGATAATTCCAATGTCCATTAACGAAGCTTTGTCCTTCTACAAACAACCCAGGCAAAGAGACTAATTGCATTGAGTGGAGTTGCTTCCTATATGGCTTTCCAATCTCCAGTCTCAACATCTTTTGTTCATCCTGTATATCAAAACTGCAGTCTCTCTTCAATTAAAATTTAAACTGATAACCAAAACTTATCTAATCTGATTATTACTCAAATTATGAATTAAAATTTTAAACAAATATTTATTAAGTACTTACTATAGATAGGATCTTAAGATACTACAACTACAAGCAAGCCTCTTCACAGACCTTGGGCTTTATCTCCTATCTTCTATTGCTTGCTGCCTCATTTACAATATTGCAGGCAAATTAGTGTTCTTTACATTCTTCCAAGAAATCAAACTCGTTTTGCTGCCTTAAGGCTTTTGTCTTGCTATTTTCTTCTAGAATGCTCTGCCTCCACCACTCCATGACCATCTCTCCACTGAGACTTAAGTCTCTATTTAAACATCGCTTCTTCAGTGAGGTTAACTCTACCCAAACTAAATTAGCCTCCCTTAAACCCATATCCATACAGTCCACCACTGTTTTGTTTCTTTGTAACTCTTACCACTGTCTGAATTTTTCTTGTCTATTTTTTGTAGGCTTCTTACTGGTATCGCCCCACTTAAACGAAAGTTCCCCAACAAGAAAGACATTAGCTTTCTTGTCTTTCTTTATCAGTGTATCCTCAGCACATAGAACAACTTTGCCACATAGTTCTGCAGATATTTTCCAAATAAACTAATAAGTATATATTCCTTGTCCTCTCATTATAAGCAGTTTAGAAAGAAATAAATATAACTTAACAGACAATTACAATACAGCCTGCTGTGTTAGATGATTTATCTTGTAACATAAATCCTGATTTCAAAACTACGGAATCAACTCACTTTTCCATGAGCGTATTCCCATCTAGTGCAGCTACTTTCCTGTAGGGCTCTTCCATCTCCTGTCAGTTCATCTAAGTCCTGACCTTCCATCAATATTGAACTAAAGTCTGATCTTGTAGATAATGTGTTTTCCCATTATTTTGGAGCCATCTCCATCACTTCTTCAGGGCTCCTATTGTACCTAGTGTTCCCTTGCTCCTAATTTTATGCTACATGAAATTGATATTGGGCTTTTCAAATATGCATACCTTGTACTGCCAAGCAGGGTGGAAGTTTCTCAACAACGAAAATCGTTTTTTGTTTTTGTTTTTTCCTACTTTCCTCAGTCTCCATTTGGTGCATCAAACTACTATACACAGAGTTTGATTACTGATTGTTTGCTTAGTTTTCAAAGGAATTTACTCTAACTTTCCCATTCACAGGTATGAGTTTTTGGAAGATGGAAAAGGAAATATGAACTGTGCTTATTTTCATAATGGGAAAATGCACCCTACCTTCTGTGAGAACAGACATTATTTAATGTGTGAGAGGAAGGCTGGCATGACCAAGGTGGACCAACTACCTTAATGCAAAGAGGTGGACAGGATAACACAGATAAGGGCTTTATTGTACAATAAAAGATATGTATGAATGCATCAGTAGCTGAAAATTGCTTATTTCTCCCTTTCTTCTCATTGGAGTTATTTTTAATATTATCTTTCCTATCAGAATTACCTAGTCCCTTCTTTGAATATACAGAAGCCATCATGTGAGTTTATCATTTGCTTCCCAATTGTTCTATTTTCTTTTAATTTTATTTCTTCTTGTCCTCCATTTCTGATTAAACATAGTATGATTTACTGCATCTTCAGATATACACATATAAAATCAAAATCAGGCCAATATAGGTTAGGGCTTAATTAATATAAGTTGTGCAAAATATCTATGTTTGAAATCTGTCCAAAATATCTAAGTTTGAAAGGTAGTGTAAGATAGTAAAAAGAATATTAAACTTAGAATCAGCAAAATAATTTAGATGTCAATTAACTAAATTACAATCGTGAACCAGTTTCATAGCCTTTTTAACTTCCCTTTTCTCATATTTAAAATAGGAATAATAACACCCATCTTTTATACCTCACAGTTCTACAACCTAAAATAAAACTTTAGAGTGTTAACTGTACCAGAAACTCCATGAAAGCGAACACTATGACTTCCCCATTCACTATTCTATTACCAGCACCAACCTGAGACCCTGGCTCACAAAACAGAGAGATATTTGTTTCTCTTTGTATAAGATAGTTCATGAAAAAAATACCTCAATAATTAAAACATTACACCAATAGAATTACTATTCCAAGTCTACCTCTGGTTAGATTCAACAGTAGTAATTTTCTGTGCTAGAGAAGGAAAAGAAAGTTTGCAACAAAACTCACGGGGTTTGTAAAATGAATAAATGCTTCTTAACAAGTTTCAGAGGCTACTAGACAGAAGGACAAGTAAAAATGCTTTAATTAGTATTTTGCTAACAGTTCTGTGCTTTATTTTTGCTGAGTAACTCAGGAAGTATTTACAGAATATGTGGAAAGGCACCCTTTCACAGGATAATAGGCAAAAATTGCATTTCTTTCCCACAGCTTCCCTTTTTTAACTAGTGGCTACAATTTATGAACATGATTCTCAAACATCTCAACGGAGGTGTTGGTTAAAACACAGAGAAACCAAAGAGGAAACTCAATGCCGATGTTACTCAGTGGGAAGACTGAGGAGACACAGAGACCTGGGTTTTTACCAGCATCATGACACAATTCTTATACAAGTAGTCTTTAATACAGTTAGAGAAATACCACTACTTTAGAACTTACTCTCTATCTGGCTTTGGATAAGTAATTTAGTGTCTTTAAAACTCTATTTTCTCACCTTGAAATGGGTTTAATATTATTACCTTGCTCATAAGTTAATTGTGAAGCTCATTTAATATGGTTATATAAAGTATCGATCAGAATACCAAGTATGTAATATATACTCAATAAACATGTGTTACTCTTCAAGCTTTGTGCGCTAACAAAGACACTTGAATCTTTTTTCTAGACTATCAATAATTAAGCAGATTTGGAGAGCTTAGGAAAAATAACAGAAATACCTCAAATTTTACTTGTTACTTCAAATGTCTGGAGATCTTGTATTTGGGTGATGGTATCAGTATGTTTTTTATTTTGAATCGTCTATTTAGAGAAACTAAATAGGAACTAATAATTCAGAAAACTGTCCAAAATTAGTACCTCTCGACTTTGTTTCATCTCCCCAAAATGGAAAAGCATATGTGTATACATCACTATAGCACACATAAACTTAGAAAAATAATATCTTAGTGCATAGCAACAATACAATTAAAAATGTAGGCCAATCACTGTGATTCTTTTTCTGGCATTCATATCTAAAATATCTTATACATAAAATCAAAATAGCACAAATGTTAGTAGCACAGATCAGACCACCTCATTTCAAATACTAAATCTTCTAGATGTTATCTAAGTGAACTCCAGCAAAATTTGACTTCTGTCTTCTTCAGTTTAAAACTAACTTACAGGCATGCCTCGGAAATATTGTGGGTTCAGTTCCAGACCACCACAATAAAGCGATTATTGCAATAAAGTGAGTCGCATTAATTATTTGCTTTCCCAATTCATGTAAAAGTTATGTTTGAGCTACAATGTCTTCTATTAAGTATGCAACAGCATTATGTCTGGAAAATGTACATAGTTTTATTAAAAAATACTTTATTGCTAAAAAATGCTGATTATTTGAGTCTTTAGTGAGTGAAAATCTTTTTGCTGGTGGAGCGTCTTGCCTTGATGTTGATAGCTGCTGATGGATCAGAGCAGTGGTTGCTGAAGGATGGGGTAGATGTGGCTATTTTTAAAATAAGACAGTGGTGAAGTTTGTAGCATCAATTTAGTCTTCCTTTTACGAAATTTTTATCTGTAGCATGCGATGCTGTTAAATAGCATTTTACTCATAGTAAACTTCTTTCAAAATTGAAGTCAGTCCTCTCAAATCCTGCTACTGCTTTATCAACTAAGTTTATGCAATATTCTGAATACTTTATTAGCATTTCAACAATGTTCACAGCATGTTCACCAGGAATAATATTTGTCTCGAGAACCATTTTCTTTGCTCATCCATAAAAAGCAACTCCTCATTTGTTAAAGTTTCCTGATAAAATTGCATCAATTCAGCCATATCTTCAGGCTCCACTTCCAGTTTTAGTTCTCTTGCTATTTCCACCACATCTGCAGTTACTTCCGCCACTGAAGTCTTGAACCCCTCAAAGTCATCCATGAGGGTTGGATTCAACTTCTTCCAAGTGTCTGTTAATGTTGACGCTTTGTCTTCTTTCCATGAATCACAAATCTTTTTAATGGCATATATAATAATAATAGCTCTTATTATTTTGAGATACATCCTCTCAATACCTAATTTATTGAGAGTTTTTAGCATGAAGCGTTGTTGAATTTTGTCAAATGCCTTTTCTGCATCTATTGAGATAATCATGTGGTTTTTGTCATTGGTTCTGTTTATATGCTGGATTACGTTTATTGGTTTGCGTATGTTGAACCAGCCTTGCATCCCAGGGATGAAGCCGACTTGATCATGGTGGATGAGCTTTTTGATGTGCTGCTGGATTTGATGTGCCAGTATTTTATAGAGGATTTTTGCATCAATGTTCATCAGGGATATTGGTCTAAAATTCTCTTTTTTTGTTGTGTCTCTGCCAGGCTTTGGTATCAGGATGATGCTGGCCTCATAAAATGAGTTAGGGAGGATTCCCTCTTTTTCTATTGATTGGAATAGTTTCAGAAGGATTGGTACCAGCTCCTCTTTGTACCTCTGGTAGAATTCGGCTGTGAATCCATCTGGTCCTGGACTTTTTTTGGCTGGTAAGCTATTGATTATTGCCTCAATTTCAGAGCCTGTTATTGGTCTATTCAGAGATTCAACTTCTTCCTGATTTAGTCTTGGGAGGGTATATGTGTTGAGGAATTTATCCATTTCTTCTAGATTTTCTAGTTTATTTGCGTAGAGGTGTTTATAGTATTCTCTGATGGTAGTTTGTATTTCTGTGGGATCGGTGGTGTGATATCCCCTTTATTATTTCTTATTGGGTCTATTTGATTGTTCTCTCTTTTCTTCTTTATTAGTCTTGCTAGTGGTCTATCAATTTTGTTGATCTTTTCAAAAAACCAGCTCCTGGATTCATTGATTTTTTGAAGGGTTTTTTTGTGTCTCTATCTCCTTCAGTTCTGCTCTGATCTTAGTTATTTCTTGCCTTCTGCTAGTTTTTGAATGTGTTTGCTCTTGCTTCTCTAGTTCTTTTAATTGTGATGTTAAGGTGTCAATTTTAGATCTTTCCTGCTTTCTCTTGTGGGCATTTAGTGCTATAAATTTCTCTCTACACGCTACTTTGAATGTGTCCCAGAGATTCTGGTATGTTGTGTCTTTGTTCTTGTTGGTTTCAAGGAACATCTTTATTTCTGCCTTCATTTCATTATGTACCCAGTAGTCATTCCAGAGCAGGTTGTTCAGTTTCCATGTAGTTGTGAGGTTTTGAGTGAATTTCTTAATCCTGAGTTCTAATTTGATTGCACTGTGGTCTGACAGATGGTTTATTGTGATTTCTGTTCTTTTACATTTGCTGAGGAGTGCTTTACTTCCAACTATGTGGTCAATTTTGGAATAAGTGTGGTGTGGTGCTGAAAAGAATGTATATTCTGTTGATTTGGGGTGGAGAGTTCTGTAGATGTCTATTAGGTCTGCTTGGTGCAGAGCTGAGTTCAATTCCTGGATATCCTTGTTAACTTTCTGTCTCATTGATCTGTCTAATGTTGACAGTGGGGTGTTAAAGTCTCCCATTATTATTGTGTGGGAGTCTAAGTCTCTTTGTAGGTCTCTAAGGACTTGCTTTATGAATCTTGGTGCTCCTGTATTGGGTGCATATATATTTAGGATAGTTAGCTCTTCTTGTTGAGTTGATCCCTTTACTATTATGTAATGGCTTTCTTTGTCTCTTTTGATCTTTGTTGGTTTAAAGTCTGTTTTATCAGAGACTAGGATTGCAAACCCTGCCTTTTTTTGTTTTCCATTTGCTTGGTAGATCTTCCTCCATCCCTTTATTTTGAGCCTATGTGTGTCTGTGCATGTGAGATGGGTTTCCTGAATACAGCACACTGATGGGTCTTGACTCTTTATCCAATTTGCCAGTCTGTGTCTTTTAATTGGAGCATTTAGCCCATTTACATTTAAGGTTAATATTGTTATGTGTGAATTTGATCCTGTCATTATGATGTTAGCTGGTTATTTTGCTCGTTAGTTGATGCAGTTTCTTCCTAGCCTCGACGGTCTTTACAATTTGGCATGTTTTTGCAGTGGCTGGTACTGGTTGTTCCTTTCCATGTTTAGTGCTTCCTTCGGGGGAGCTCTTGTAAGGCAGGCCTGGTGGTGACAAAATCTCTCAGCATTTGCTTGTCTGTAAAGGATTTTATTTCTCCTTCACTTATGAAGCTTAGTTTGGCTGGATATGAAATTCTGGGTTGGAAATTCTTTTCTTTAAGAATGTTGAATATTGGCCCCCACTCTCTTCTGGCTTGTAGAGTTTCTGCCGAGAGATCGGCTGTTAGTCTGATGGGCTTCCCCTTGTGGGTAACCCGGCCTGTCTCTCTGGCTGCCCTTAACATTTTTTCCTTCATTTCAACTTTGGTGAATCTGACAATTATGTGTCTTGGCGTTGCTCTTCTTGAGGAGTATCTTTGTGGCGTTCCCTGTATTTCCTGAATTTGAATGTTGGCCTGCCTTGCTAGATCGGGGAAGTTCTCCTGGTTAATATCCTGCAGAGTGTTTTCCAACTTGGTTCCATTCTCCCCATCACTTTGAGGTACACCAATCAGACATAGATTTGGTCTTTTCTCATAGTCCCATATTTCTTGGAGGCTTTGTTCATTTGTTTTTATTCTTTTTTCTCTAAACTTCTCTTCTCGCTTCATTTCACTAATTTTATCTTCAATCACTGATACCCTTCCTTCCAGTTGATCGCATAGGTTACTGAGGCTTGTGCATTCGTCACGTAGTTCTCATACCATGGTTTTCAGCTCCATCAGGTCCTTTAAGGACTTCTCTGCATTGGTTATTCTAGTTATCCATTCATCTAATCTTTTTTCAAGGTTTTTAACTTCTTTGTGATGGGTTCGAACTTCCTCCTTTACCTCGGAGAAGTTTGATCATCTGAAGCCTTCTTCTCTCAACTCATCAAAGTCATTCTCCATACAGCTTTGTTCCATTGCTGGTGAGGAGCTGCATTCCTTTGGAGGAGGAGACGCACTCTGATTTTTATAATTTTCAGTTTTTCTGTTCTGTTTTTTCCTCATCTTTGTGGTTTTATCTACCTTTGGTCTTTGATGATGGTGACGTTCAGATGGGGTTTTGGCATGGATGTCCTTTCTGCCTGTTAGATTTCCTTCTGACAGTCAGGACCCTCAGCTGCAGGTCTGTTGGAGTTTGCTGGAGGTCCATTCCAGACCCTGTTTGCCTGGGTATCAGCAGCAGAGGCTGCAGAACAGCGAATATTGCTGAATCGCAAATGTTGCTGTCTGATCGTTCCTCTGGAGGGTTCGTCTCAGAGGGGTACCCAGCTGTGTGAGGTGTCAGTCTGCCCCTACTGGGGGGTGTCTCACAGTTAGGCTACTCGGGGGTCAGGGACTCACTTGAGGAGGCAGTCTGTCCCTTCTCAGATCTCAAACTCTGTGCTGGGAGAACCACTAATCTCTTCAAAGCTGCCAGACAGGGACATTTAAGTCTGCAGAGGTTTCTGCTGCCTTTTGTTCAGCTATGCCCTGCCTCCAGAGGTGGAGTCTACAGAGGCAGGCAGGCCTCCATGAGCTGCAGTGGGCTCCACTCAGTTTGAGCTTCCCGGCCACTTTGTTTACCTATGCAAGCCTCAACAATGGCAGGTGCCCCTCCCTCAGCCTCGCTGCCACCTTGCAGTTTGACCTCAGACTGCTGTGCTAGCAATGAGTGAGGCTCCTTGGGTGTGAGACCCTCCAAGCCAGGCACAGGATATAATCTCCTGGTGTGCCGTTTGCTAAGACCATTGGAAAAGCGCAGTAATAAGGTGTTAGTGACCTTATTTTCCTGGTGCTGTCTGTCACAGCTTTGCTTAGCTATGAAAGGGAATTCCGTGACCCCTTGTGCTTCCCAGGTGAGGCAATACCTTGCCCTGCTTCGGCTCATGCCCGGTGCACTGCACCCACTGTCCTACACCCACTGTCTAACAAACCCCGGTGAGATGAAGCCAGTACCTCAGTTGGAAATGCAGAAATCACCCGTCTTCTGTGTCGCTCATGCTGGGAGCTGTATAGACTGGAGCTGTTCCTATTTGGCCATCTTGGAACCCCAGCCTACAAAATTCTTTGGCTAAAAATTATTCAATGCATGGTGGACCTGTGTGGGATAAATTACCATATTCAAAGTCAAAAAACAAACTGGGAAAATGTAACTGTGGCTCATATCATCCAAAACTTTAACTTCACCAATATCAATGGAAAAGTACACCAATGGAATCAGATAATAGGGGTGGTTGCTAAAGACTCATAGAACAAAAAATGACAGTATTTAAAAAATCTATAGTATATTACAATGTAAAGATACAATTTAGCAATAGCATTAAAGTAAGTGATGAAATCACCCAAAGTGTATTTTACAAGAGGTCTGGAGAGGTCAGGTGCAGACGCCTGTTCCTCACTAAGCATCCTATCAGTACTCCATTTCTGTTTTGGATCAGGAGCCACTGACATGTATATAGGGCACCTCGGTACCAAGGAGCCAAAATGGAGTCTCTGTTGAAAATTTTTATATTCCTGCTAGGGAACCAGCCTTAGCAGCAGAGTTCTCTCAGCATCTCATTGTAACCAGGACAAAGCATCAATCACATTGTCATCAATAAACCATGCTAACAAGCTAGTATAATGTGGCCCCCAAATCCCCAGACTTGTGATTACAAAGCTACACTATGAATCAGTATGTTTCAGGCTTGTCTAGAGGTCAGTTCCATGTGGGAGCTTTAGAATTACTGCTCAGGCTGATTCTGGGTCTGCTGGAATTAATGTCCATGGTACAATAAAACAACAAGGAAAAGACAAGAAACCCAACAGGGAAAAAAATTACAAAGTATATAATCACAGACTCCATAGAAAAGGAAATACATCTGACATTTCTTTATATATATATAAATGCGAGTTTCAACTACAAACATAAAAAGATAATTGCAGCTTCAAATGATATGAGATATCATTTGCAATAGCATTTATGGATAGTAGATATTAGGTATTTTAAAGTAGCCAATATAATTTAAATGCACACAAATTTTGATCTAGACTTACCTTGATATTCTTGCACATGTGTGAAATTATGTATAACTAAAATTCCCTGTACTGTATTTCTTTCTGTAACACAAAAAGATAACAGTCCAAAAGGCAATAGAAAACTACTAAAATAAATCATGATGCATCCATACTATGAAATCCAATACACTTAAAAGGAAAGAATGAGAAAACTGTCTATATACTGATATGAAATTGTGTCCATATGTATATTTCAATGATAAAATAAAAGGTGCAAAGGCATGTAAACATATTGTTACCATTTGTGTAAAGGGGAGAGAGGAAATTTTATTTTTATTAGCTTTCATTTGTAAAATTTAATTTTGTTTCATTTCATTTATAAAATTCAAAATATCTCCTAAAGAATAAAAATAAATTGGTAAATCTTGCTGTTTTAGGAAAGTGAAATAGGGTGAATAAAAATGGGTGCAAAGAGACATTTTGTTCCACCGGTAACAGTATGTGTGCAATAAGTAGGTCAGATACACACACACGCACACACACACACACACACACAGTTCTATCCAGGCATTCAAATTTGTAAGTGTATATTTAATTCTAGCTCCAAATTTTCTAATATATTTAACATAGCTATTACTTTAGATTCAAGTTTAGATAGCTTTGAGCATAAAAATTTATTTGGAAAATAAGAGTATTTACCACAAAATTCTTACAACAATGCAGGACAAATCTCTTTTAAAAAATTCTATAAAGTTACTCCAGTTTAATCTTTATGTCCTTCACAAGCATTTTTAAATCTCCAAAAGTATATTTCTGCCTGTTGCATAGTTTGTCAAATATTCTACGGTTACTTACTTGGCATTTCATAATGCTTGTACATATAATTTAGAGAATTAACTTTCTTGTAGTGGATGCCATCTACATAATTGCCAATGAGAGAGGTAAAAAATCAAACATAGTTTCTTCTGATTAAAATTTAATCAAGTAAATGTTTGAAGGATCACTGTGTGCCCAACAACGTTTCTCTATGCAGCAGGCCATTGCAAGCTTGAGTGAGGCCCACCTCTGAGCCATCAACCTTGAATACAGTGACAATATCCAGTTTGGAGACCTACAAATCCAACATATTCTCCAACCCCACAAATACCATTGTCTATACTATTTATAGTATAACTTTAACAACGTTCGGGATATTGGTTAGCAGGGATTCCAAACAAAAAATATTGAAGAGCATTACACAACTCAACATCTGGCCCATGGAAGCTACTAATGAATAATTTCTTAGCCTAAATACAGGGACTGTCTAGAAACCAGAGTTGTGGAAGTTTCAGTGTCTTTCCTTCTATAAACCTGTGCCAGAAACACTTGGTCGAATTCTTGGTCTTTGATTCCCCTTTTACACATTTGACCATCCTTTTTTTGTGGCTATATTCAATCTTAAAACAGGTTCCATAAAACTGATTAAACATTAAGGCTTACTTCTTAATTGTATCAGAGTCCTAAACTAAGCATATTGTTCATTTACGTTCTTCTCCAATTTTCCTCATCAGCACGTTTTCAAATCACTCCTAAAGGTGCATTATTTGTTCTCTCCATTATAGATGAAATATTTTCTTATTTAACTCTCAGAATTTAAACATAAATTCAAGGCTTATTTTTCAATCCATCCAATGGTCCAGTACATTTCCAGCTAAATTGGGACAGTAAGATTAACTGACATGAAACAATAAGCAAACAAGTGAAAACTATAAATACTGAGAATTCAAAGAAAGGAAAGATTGATAGAAATGGAAAAATCTGATAAATTTTTATGCAAGAGGAAATATTTTGGTAAAGATATCCTCAAATTAATTTTACCTCTAAGTTAAAGATCCATTGCAGGTGGAAATTATTATATGAATCTTACTATATTCTGCCTCAGATATGCTGAAATTGATAAGTCCTACAAAATGTGAACCATTCTGTTACAGGGTTCAGCCTCATTGGGGGTGATGCAGGGGTTATTTTGGGGAGGTATGTTGCTGATATTTTACAATAATGATAATAAAGTAAAAAGTTTTCATTCAAAGCCCATAACTGCAGCCCTTGTCCAGACAATTGGATTCAGAAGGGAGAAAGTTGTTACTATGTCTCTGAAAATTTGGAGAAATTGGCACACCAGTCAAGAGAATTGTTTAAGGAAGGCTCCACGCTGCTACAAATAGAGAGCAAAGAAAAAATGATAAACACTGTTTTCTGGTCATATCTTATTCTGAAAATACCATGGTACTTATTAAAAGAAATCCCTGATCCTCATAAGATCAAATTCCTTAATATTCTACAACAGTAGCATAATTGTAAAAATAAAGGTTTAAAAGAGACAAAGTAAAAATTAGTATGTTTTGTTTTCCTTTTAATGGAAAAAAAACAACAACAACATAAAAACAGGATTGTTATCCAGAAATCGAGAAAAGCATGTTTGTCCTATGTCCTTGGTTAATTAAAAAGAGGAGGGAATAGAGGAATACCATTCTGTGGAATGCTAATTTCCTTCAAGATATATAGAGATTATAGTTGAATATATATTTTAAATTTATTATTTTCAGTGCCAAAGGCAAATATAATGACATAATAATCTTGTAATCATCAAGGAAAAACAGAAGTATAAAAACTGAAGTAATGCCATAAAACAGATAGTTCTTTAAAAATAAGTATCTGCTAAATGAAATGTTTAATTGGCATTAAACCTAGTTTACCAACATCTTAACAAGTAAACAATAAAATGTTTCCCCGGACTCATTCTACCCATAAATATGTATGAAATTGAATGCAAAATGACACATTTTTGGCTCTATGAAAAATATATACCTGTTGTATTTAGTAATTAGTTGAAGTTCATTTCTTCAAGAATCATGAGAAAATAATTTGTTAAGGACATGCAGTAAACCAAGAGGACTTGAAAGAAATTATTACAAATATAGGTTCAAAAAGTTATTTTCTGTGCAAATTTCATGACACAAATTAGAAATGCTTCTTGTAACCAAATGTGCTCATAGCTAAGTTGCTTCTGACATCTCATGAACCATTTTCCACATCGAAGTATACTGAGAAAGACTGATCTATGTGGTCTATGATGTCAAGAATATTTTTACTTTTGATAATGAAGGCTCAGTATAACACTTATCTTTTTTTGATGTATACTACCTGCCAGGCTCTGAATATGTTGAAACTTTTAAAATCCCAATTGTCGATTTTTTTTCATAGTCCTTAACACCACATTGATTATAAGCAATAGAAAAAAGTCTAGAAAATGTATACATACTTTTTTATATTACCCCTTCTCTCTTTTTCAGCTTTCAATTTCCTGTTAATTTCTAGCTAGGCAAAATGTCACACTTTATGTTTCACTGTAGTTTTGCTTGTTTGTTTTTCTCAGTTCACAGTTCAGGTCTTGTCTCTTACAGGATTTTATCGCTGGCAGCTTGAAGAAGATCAAAGGAAGCTATGATTACTGGGTGGGGTTGTCTTAGGATGGACACAGCCGAGTATGGCTTCGGCAAGGTGGCTCCTCTCTTTCTCCTGGCCTGTAAGTGTCTGAGTGAAATGCTACAAGAAAAAATTCAAACCATGAGGGAATTCAGAAGTGTATTTCATTTTGTATCTTTGATTTTCTCCAGGAGATATAAGCAGCATGATAATGTTAGAGGCTGATATTTTGGATTAAAGCTAATGAAATTAAGTGTTGGCTTCATGCCTTCTGAGTCTTGTTACTTCCAAGCCCCACTGCTATTATCCTCTAGAAAATTCACCTCACAATTTGAGTGTCTGATAAACAATATAGTTATCGAGTGTGTTTCCTTTGTATTGCTTAATGTTTAGAGAGGGCTAAGGGGAAACGATTGGAATAACTATCAATTTCCACATTACGCTTTTCAGATGGAAGTGGGGAGATGGGGAAGCAGAATCAAGTGCCTTGGTATTTAGTATTTAGCACTCCAGTCTTTAGTGTTTGGCACTCCAGTGATAAAATTAAGAGTTGGCAGGGAGATTCCAATTTCAGCCTATCTTTAGGTATTTATGTTTTTTTTTAAATTTACATGCTGTTTGTTCAAATTATATTAACATTCTTTATCTAGAGAAAGCAGCAGTTACTTGAAGGAAGAGGATAAAACCACCACAGGAAGGTGCTAGGTTAATACAAAACAAAACAAGCATCTACACACCTCTCATTGGTTACCCTCAAGAACATCTCTGAAACCCATAAATCTAACCCCAGAAATGCTGACTTGCCTTTCTAGGTTGCCAGTAGAGAGATGCCAGTCAACTAACCAAGTCTGCAGATACGTCAGAAATGATTGCTTTCTTTTGGTTAACTGCAGCACTTGGAACTATTTCATCTGTGAGAAGTATGTACTAAGATTTTCTATCTGAAAGAAATTGTGCTTAAAGTGTTCTATTACACTAGTATTCAGAAACAGCCATTGGAAAACCTGACAGAGAAACCTAAAGCAAGTAGAGAAGTAAACCAACGTGTGGACAATGAAATTAGCAAACTGGGACTCAAAACTTGTTTTTGTATTTATACTTGGTAATATTCTTCCATACTTTACTGACTTCATTTGACATCGTTCAAATTGCCAAGAATAAAATTTATTTAGAGCTACAGAGGACAAAGCCCTGAAGAGTTAAGAACAAAAAGAAGGAAATCATTTTTACTGTTTAAAGTCCAGAGTGACTGTAAATTCCACACAAGGTACAAATCAATAAGTTGTTGGGGGAGGTGATGCAGTTACAACTGACTGATATTTTTAAGATAAATAAATAAATTTGATCTTTTAAACTCACTGTCTGCCAGACCTTTCTATGCATTTTCTAAGCTTCTAGGCATTATGTTATCAGACTGATAGGATAGAAGGACAGAGTTATGGATTTTCAAATTGGAAGAAAGGCTGGCTTCTATCTGCACCCTGTCAGACAATGAACTTTTAAAGACTTGATTTACTGGAAAGATGAACGACTAGAATCGGACATAAGCAGAAGGAATAGCCAGGATGCCAGGATCAGTGTGTTCTCCAGGAAAGGACAACTGTGAGCTCCCTTGTTTCCTCTCAATGACCATCCCTACAACTCACAAGTCAAAGGGCTCATGGTCTGGCCTCTCAGGGTTAATACTCTAAGACTTTCAACTACATCTTACTGTGCCTCAATTGCCTCGTTGTAAAATAACAATATAACTTACTTTGGAATATTGTTTGGGGACTAGGCCACAGATATATATCAATGGTGAGAATAGCCTTGCACAGAATGAACACTCTGTCAGTTCTTGCTGTTGTTCTCTGGAGTACATCACAAGTCATCTCTAGGTTTCAACCTTTGTTTGTGCATTTCAGGGCAAAATGATCACTTTTTTTTTTTCCTCCTGTTGCAGGGATATTGAGAAGTTAAAGTTACGGATTCCCCTCAAATAAATCTACAGACAGTCTGTGCCCTAAGTCTGTAGGACCCTTGAAGCATGAATTATCTTGTTCCCAAGAGAGAGTTAATAGCTAAGTACCTTGTGATTTACAGAAAGAACAAATTCCCTAATTATTATTATATTACTTTTTACCATTTACCATCCTTACACCTTACCACACTGTAGGTTCTCAATAAGTATTTGCTTAATTCAATGTGATTTTATTTAATTCTTCATTTCTCACAAAGAGAAGCTGAAGTACATTAGATTCTCATCTATTCTTCTTAAGCATAAAGGGATCACTTAGGCTGGGCATGATGGCTCATGACTATGGTTTCAGCATTTTGGGAGGCCAAGGCAGGCAGATCACTTGAAGCTAGGAGTTCGAGACCAGCCTGGCCAACATGGTGAAACCCTGCCTTTACTAAAAATGCAAAAATTAGCCAGGCACTGTGGTGGGCACCTGTGATTCCAGCTTCTCCGGAGACTGAGGCAGGAGAATTGCTTGAACCCGGGAGGTGGAGGTTGCAGTGAGCCAAGATTGTGCCACTGCACTCCAGCCTGGGTGACAGAGCAACACTCTGTCTCAAAATATAAAAATAAAAATAAGGGCATCACTTAAATATCTAAAATAAAAATACAACCTAATTCACTGAGTCAGTGGAAATCATTTAAATAAAACTAAATATCCTGTTACCTAAAGGTCATTTTACGATGGGCAAAGTCATGTGAGGAAGAGAAGAGTTTTTGTTTATTTATCCTTGACCTGGAGTTTAAGTGTGGAAGTTTAAATAAAAGAGACTTTTCTCTAGTTTTCTGCCAGATAAAAGGATAGCAAAGAAGAAACAACATATATTGTCTACTATGTTTGGTTTTCAAAGCTGACAGCTGGCAGCTGAATATAATAACCTTGCATAAAAGAGAAATAATAGCAGAATTTACTAGTAAAGACTGTCTTCAACATTCTTCAAAGTATTGTCATGGATGGGAAGCATTTATAATTATTCTTAGAAAAAGTACAATGACACAAAAGGCAAACATCCTTCAGCTGATGTCATCCCACAGTGTAAGATGCAGTATTTTCAAATTAGAATTTATCTACGGTGCAGCTGACTTCAGCTCCTACAAATCTCCTCAGCAGCGATGCTGCTTTCCTCATAGATACTGTAGGTGGGAGGTTCTTCTCTGCAGGTTGCTTTTGGTCCAGGATGTCAAGGCATTTTAGAGACAGCACTGGGAATACCAGTTTTATATCCTAGTCCCACCAACAATGAATTGGATGTCTTAGATCTTTCTCGTCGAGTTGTAAGTTAGCTTTAAACAAAGGAAAAGAAAACTGAAAATAAAACTGTCCTGCAAACGTAGAGGTTTTGTTACATGGTTTTGTTAAAGAACATTAAATGTGTAAAAAGAAAAACAATAGGATAATAATATTGGTAGAATTATAGTAGATATTATTAGAGCCTAAAAAACTATTCATACATGAAGCTTATGCAAACGTCATGCACACTTTATATCAGAGGATCCTGCTGCTTGTAGTCTTCAAAAACTGTAAGAATCTCTCTACAGGGGAGTTGACTCCCAAATATTAAAGGTGGCCCTGAGACAACCTACTAGACTTTTCTACTATGTTTATAATCTGTTCGCACCCCCAAAATGAAAGGTTCCCATTATGTTTTTCACACTTCCTGCTGTAACAGGGCTCATGGCCTGTTTCCTGTTGATAAATCTTGAGAGCGGGTTCAATATCCTTAGGAAAAGAAGGAGCTCGGTGTATACCCTGGGGATCTCAGCTCTGCTAGGAAAAGCTGGGCTCCTCATTTGACTGTTCCTTCAATTTCTTCAGAATTACATAAACAAGAACCTAGAAGAAAAAAAAAGTCTCATGCTGAAAAACCAATTCATACAGTGCCACTCTCTGGTTCTCAGCTGGATATTGTTCTTAGCAAATCAGTTAAAAATTCATTTTATGATTATTTCCTGTTCATAAAATTGATGTTAAAATATGTGTGGAGAGAAGGTTATGCTATACTATTTTTCTGTTGTTTTGAAATGTTTGCCATAAAGACAAGGGGATTGAGGGCAAAGATGAAAAGCTCAGGGAAAGAGGTGGAGTATGCCAAAATATGCTACTTTTTTTCCTCCTCACTCTCTAAAGTGATACTATCCCTTAGTCCCAGACTTGGAATGACATACTATTCAACACTCACTCTGCAGTCAACTAGACTCTTCACATCAATGGCACTTAAAGAGAGGTTTGTCATCCATCCCTGAGCTAGGCTGCAGCTATATAGGATGCTAGGAGTCAAAACTTAAATGAGTGCATGTCTCTGTTTTACAACTTAATCCCCCAAATCATTTGACTTTCTCCTATGAGCCATATTTTCTTTTTGTAGCAGCAAGGCTTACGTAACAATTGCTTAACTACAGACATAATCCTCACTTCTTGTTACGTATCTATAATATGAACTACTTTCATTGAACATCTGCTGTCATCATAGAAAGTATTTGCTAATAATTTCCTTAGCTCCCTAATGTAGGTGGCCTTCTACAATGTTTTCTTAAATGCAAATCTCCAAAGAAGTTTGTTGTTAAAGCAAGTTTAACAACAAAACTTCTCCTCTTGTCTCCTTACATATTTTAAGTTCTGCCTAAAGGTTTCTATGTATGTCAGTGTGGACAATAGCAAGTTGAGGTGTAAACAGATCGTAGCCTACACTTGTGCCAATCACTGTGTTTTGGCCAATCATATGTAGTCAACTGTTCGAACCATGTTCAAAGAAGGCAAACACTGAGCTATAACCAGTCCAGCTTTTTCTGTACCTCACTTCCTTTTTCTATACCACACTTTCCTATTTCTGTCCATAAATCTTCTTCCACCACATGGCTGCACTGAAGCCTCTGAGTCTACTCTGACTCGTGTGGCTGCCCGATTCACGAAATGTTCATTGCTCAGTTAAACCCTTTTAAATTTAATTCATCTCAAGTTCTTCTTTTAATGTTATTTATGCATGTTTGTGTTCCCCTATATTAAAAAGTAAATCACTAGATCCTTTTTAAAATATTTTCTTGATTTCTCTGAATTTTGTATTGCAATTCAGATTATGAAGCTGATTTTACATTTAACTCATTTCAGCTAACAGTAATATTATGAGGATTATAACTATTTCTACTTCATATATAATGAAATACACTTCATGAAGTAAAATGATTTGCCAAATAAGCAAATCAGAATAAGAGGTCTAAAATCCTCATTTTCTGACCACAAATACAGTTTTTTTTGCATGACACAATATATCAACAGCACTTGTTCAACCCTGAAGAAATTTTTAAGGAAATCAACAGAAAATGGAAAGTTCTCAAGGAAGAATTGGTAATAGTCTTTGCTAAGTGATAATCGTATGAAATGAAGTCTTATGAAAATGAGTATTGTGTTTTCTACCAAGTAATTGCTACTCTATGTTGATTCACCATGAGATAGATGTTTACCGAAAACAAAACTGAAGCACCTCAGTTTCTGCTATTGAAAAATAAAGATTTCTAATATGTTATTCTTTCTAGCATCAAATCCCCAGAATTGATTTATCAATAAACCAATAAACTTGGTGGCTATGATGGTGTCACTCACAATGATCCCTGTTATGTTTGTGCGTGGAGTCATCTCAAGAAAGAAGTGCCTACCAAAGGCGCAGCTATGCAGATGTCACTGTCTCTGTTCATTTCTCATGATCTGATTGGAAATCATGTGCACTAATGCAACTCAGCTTACTCAGCAACCACATGTTGATGCCATGAGTTTGCCTCAAAAGATTTCATTTTAGAAAAGTGTAAAACTGTTCTCTTGAAGACAACATGTATTTCAAAGACTTCTTATTTTTCCCAGATAATCACATAATCAGTACTCTTGTAGATTCCTCCAAAACTCCCAGTAAGGCAGAATACAAATGATTGCTGTCATATTTTGAAAAGCATTCCCATGCTGAATTTTTCCCCCAAATCATAAGTCCCTTGTAAAATCACACACACTTCACAGTATTTACATTTATTATCATTAAATCTTCAGTATCTGAATGGTGTAAATATGGGTCAAATCAAAGAAAATAGGAACTGAAATCAAACTATTATAGGTGCACATGAAGAGAGTGACTTTTTTTCTGGTCTTCAATCCCTTTGAAGGGAATATCAGGGAGAGTAATTCTGATATGGAGCTGAGTTGGCATATATTTCTTGGCTGGCAGAAATTCCTATGGAAGGTAGACAATTATCAGAATTTTTTCCCCCCTCAGGTCAGATAGGTAATGTGCTGATGTCATAACAAGGTTCAGCGGGTGGCATAGCTCACATGTGCCCATGAACACCCAATCATTATGACCGTGAACTACAAAAGGACTGAATTATCAGAATCTTAATGGACATCAGGACATATGTTTATAAGACATTGAGATTCTCATAACAAGAGACATCCCTGTTGGGAAGCGGGACAGAGACATAGTAGATGTGGTCTTTACTGAGAGATTGAGAAGTGAATAGTATGAACTGAAACAAACAAACAAAAAGATTCCTTGTGCATTCAGTGGTACAATCTGGGGAGTGACTGCTAATTTTGGATGGACTACTTGGCTGTCAGGGCAAAAGATGTTACTTCCAGATATTTCCTCTACTTCAAAAAGTTTCTCACTCCTCCAGGTAAAAGGAAGACATGGTAACAGGGAGGTGATATTAGGTGTTGAGAAGAAAGAAAGCTAAAAGTTATGTCTAAGCCAGAAAGGTAGATGACACTATGAATCTCTGAGGCTGGTTGGTGACATATAAATAGGACTTCTTGTGACTGGTAAATATGTGCACGGACCCAAGCTTGAAAATGCTGGTGATTGTGAACAGGAAACATGAGACTCCATCTTGTACTAGTCAGGGAGATAGTCTTTCCTGATTATGTTCTGTTCCCCAATGTCTCAAGTAGCCCTTGCATTGGCCTCACTTGGCTCAATTCTGTTGTTGTAGTTGCAGCTGGAGAGTCAATCACTTTTATCTAATGGTTCAGGGAGGCTAATAGAGGCTTTCTGGCTTCACCATTGCCACCCTCCTCTCACGCACACACTGCCTCAAATCTAGGCGCTCTTTGAGAAAGCCATTCCTTGGAGGATGGCCACACAGTCTCTGCTTCTTGGAGTGGTGTCATCTAATATAATACCAAACCTTTAAAAAGAAAGAAAAAGTAAATTTAATCATGCTCTATTTCTAAAATAAAGTATTAAGTATCCATTCTTCCTTGGGTGATGAAATTATAGTCTATATATAGTCTCCATATGGTTTCTTCAACTGTAATTAGCATCATTGGTGTCTGATTTCCTCAGTGGCTTAGGCTGTGGTTGTTAGTGGAGGCTGCGGTGAGACTTTGCTGGGGATGGGAATGCCAGGCAGGCCAATACCTGGGCCCCAGTGGTAGCCTGGACATATGGTTCTTGGCCTTATATGTGGCATATGCAGGCACCCTATGGTAGTGTGCCTGTGTGGGCTGATCCTTGGGCCTGCAGGTGGTCTTCTCTGGTGCTGGCAGTGGCAGTGATGAGTCAGGCATGTGGGCATTTCCCTGGGTCTCTGGGTAGTATGTGTGACCTTGGTGATGATAGTAGTGGTGGAAAGCCATACCTTTGCCCTATGGTATTTCAGACTTGCAAGGGGCCACAGGCCCCTTCTCACAGCCCCACTAGGCAGTGCCCCAGTAAGGGACTCTGTGTGGGGATTCCAACCCCACATTTCTCTCTCATACTGACCTAGCAGAGGTTCTCCATGAGGGCCCCACCTCTACAGCAAACTTCTTCCTGGGCATCCATGCATTTCCATACATCCTCTGAAATCTAGGTGGAGGTTCCCAAACTCAATTCTTGTCTTCTGTGCACAACACAGAAGACCACAGGCTCAACACCACATAGAAGCTGCCAAGACTTGAGGCTTACACCTTCTGAAACAACAGCCCAAGCTGTACCTTGACCCCTTTTAGCCATGGCTAGAGTGGCTGGGATGCAGGGCACCAAGTCCCTAGGTTGCACAGGGCAGGGTGATCCTGGACCTGGCCCACAAAACCAGTTTTTTCCACCTAGGCCTCAGGGCCTGTGATAGGAGGGGCTGCTGTGAAGACCTCTGACATGCCCTGGAGACATTTTCCCCATTGTTTTGGTGATTAACATTTGGCTGCTTTTTATTTATGGAAATTTCTGCAGCCGGGTTGCATTGAATTTCTCCTCAGAAAATGGGTTTTTCTTTCCATCACATCTTCAGGCTACAAATTTTCCAAACTTTTATGCCCTGTTTCCCTTTTAAAACTGAATGCTTTTAACAGTACCCAAGTAACCTCCTGAATACTTTGCTGCTTAGAAATTTCTTCTATTGGCTGGGCACGGTGGCTCATGCCTGTAATCCCAGCACTTTGGGAGGCCGAGGCGGGCAGATCACGAAGTCAGCAGATCGAGACCATCCTGACTAACACGATGGAACCCCTTCTCTACTAAAAATACAAAGAATTAGCCAGGCGTGGTGGCACGCGCCTATAGTCCCAGCTACTCGGGAGGCTGAGGCCGGAGAACGGCGTGAACCCGGGAAGTGGAGCTTGCAGTGAGCCGAGATCGTGCCACTCTACTCCAGCCTGGGTGACAGAGTGAGACTCCATCTCAAAAAAAAAAAAAAAAAAAAAAAAGAAATTTCTTCTGCCAGATACCCTAAATCATCTCCTTCAAGATCAAAGTTCCACAAATCTCTAGGGCAGGGGCAAAATATTGCTAGTCTCTTTCCTAAAACACAGCAAGAGTCACCTTTACTGCACTTCCCAACAAGTTCCTCATCTTCATCTGAGACCATCTCAGCCTGGACTTCATTGTCCTTATCATCATCAGCATTTTGGTCAAAGCCATTCAACAAATCTCTATGAAGTTCCAAACTGTCCCACATTTTCCTATCTTCTTCTGGACCCTCCAAACTGTTCCAACCTCTGCCTGCTACCCAGTTCCAAAGTTGGTTCCACATTTTTGGGTATCTTTACAATCATTGCCTCACTCTACTTGTACCAATTTATTGTATTAGTTCATTTTCATGCTACTAATAAAGACATACCCAAGACTGGGTAATTTATAAAGAAAAAGAGGTTTAATGGACTCACCATTCCATGTGGCTAGGGAGGTGTCACAATCATGGGGAAAGGCAAAAGGCACGTTTTACATTGCAGCAGGAAAGAGAGAGAATGAGAACGAAGTGAAAGTGGTTCCCCTTTATAAAACCATCAGATTTCATGAGACTTATTCACTAGCATGAGAACAGTATGGAGAAAACCCCTCCTGATTCAATTATCTCCCACCAGGTCCCTTCCACAACACGTGGTAATTATGGGAGCTACAATTCAAAATGAGATTTGGCTGGGGACACAGCCAAACCATATCAGCAGGGACTGCCCAACTCTCCCTATAAAATGTCAAGTTAAGCACCCCAGATGAAGCAGTTAATATGCTTCACAAGAAAACCATGTTGGGCTGGTTTTATGATAACTGGCTTATCCTCTCAGCAAATATGCCTATTACCCAGGTCAAGGTAAATTTTGGGGTTCAGGGAGCCCCTTTTACATTGGTGCCCCTCCCACAGAATCATAGGACTGTTTAAGAAGCCTTATCAAATTTGCTCTTCCTTATAGGTCTTACAGATGCAACTCCCTGCTGGGAACCCAAACCCTTTTTCACCAGAAGAGATAAAATAGTCCTGGCACAGTGGCTCATGCCTGTAATCCCAGCACTTTAGGAGGCCAAGGTGGGTGGATCACCTCAGGTCAGGAGTTCAAGAACAGCCTGGGCAACATGGTGAAACCTCATCTCTACTAAAAATACAAAAATTAGCCAGGTGTGATGGTGGGCACTTGTAATTCCAGCTACTTGGGAGGCTGAGGCAGGAGAATCACTTGAACCAAGGAGGCGGAGGTTGCGGTGAGCTGAGATCACGCCACTGCACTCCAACCTGGGTGACAAGAGCGAGACTCTGTCTCAAAAAAAAAAAAGAAAGAAAGAAAGAAAGAAAAGGTAAAATGATCTGGGGGCTAAAAACAAAACAAAACAAAACAAAAAAAACAAAAACATACAGGCTAACAGAATTATAAAATTTAAGATGTTTAAACAAACTTTATGGAAGGTAGTTGTAAGCCCTTTACCTAAATGTCATGTGAAAATGGGTACTATATCTGACTGGGAGATGTTTCCCCTTTCTAGTATTATAAAGCTGAAGGCATATAAATCTGCTCTTTTAGTAAATGTTAATTGAACATGCTGAATGGGAACTAGTAAAATTGCCTGAGCCCACAAAGTATTGGGTAGAAGCTAGCATGCTACTCAGGACAAATCCTCCATTTCATAGCCATCTGTGGCACATTTATTGGGGTTGATGGCAAAAAACTGTAAATACTTCCCAATGACAGTATTGAACTGAGAATTTCCACCTGAGAGCCATGTACTGCCTTGCTATGGAATTTTAACTGAAGCTACCCCTATGCTAATAAAAATGATGGTGCCCAAAAGAGTTCCATAAAAAAATAAAAATGTTTTACATAGAATCTTGCTACCTGGGGATATTAGGAGAAAATACTGATAAGTAGGGGGCCTCTTTCCTAGATTCTACCATGCCTGATAGACAGCTTTCATGAGCTGTTGGCTTGTAAATGGCATTTCCCAAATAAACAAACATTGTTTGAAAGCTCCGGCTCTGGTTAAAGCAGGGTCAATAAAATCTTTTTCTTTTGAGTTATTTGAGTGAAGTATGTTTTTGTAAGCAAATTTATATTTCTCTTTGAGTTTAAAATTTGGATTGTGATTTTATGACAGTACAGTCATTTGCATAAATTCAAAAAGCATCTTTTAAAACAAAAGAATTTGAGACACTGGTTATTTTACTAAGACTTTAACTAAAATAGCCTATTTTTAGGTAAAGTTCAGTCAAGGTCAACTTAAAGAAGCCTATATGGCCAATCAATTCTTGCTGCATTTTTAATTAATTAATTAATTTTTTTTGGAGATGGAGTCTTGCTCTGTCACCCAGGCTGGAGTGCAGTGGTGCGATCTCACCTCACTGGCACCTTTGCCTCCTGGGTTCAAGCGATTCTCCTGCCTCAGCCTACCGACTAGATGGGACTGTAGGCGTGTGTCACCACGCCCGGCTGATTTTTGTATTTTTAGTAGAAACGGGATTTCACCATGTTAGCCAGGCTGGTCTTGAACTCCTGACCTCAGGCAATCCACCTGCCTTGGCCTCCCAACGTGCTGGGATTACAGGCATAAGCCACCACACCCAACCCTTGCTGCATTTTATGCAAAATTACCAGGCCAAGTATAATAAGCCTAAAACTTATTTTGCACACAAATTGGTCTTGCTATAATTTCTCTTTAATAGAAAAAAAGGTGGGGAGCTAAAGGAATTGCTTCAAAGGAAAACATTTAATACTCAATTTCAGCCCTAACCTTTTTTTTTTTGAGTGGAGACTGAAACATCATTTTTTGGCTACGGTAATCCACTAGCGAGTACCAGATTATAATTTTTCTTCCTATTTTTAGTTGGTACCCTAATGGAATAGGTTCCTTTTTCTGTTCTGACACGCAAATTACTCTTTTAATTATCAAACTATAAATGTTATTTATCTCTTCTTGTTTTACTTCCAATAAAACCCAAATCATGATATTTTGAAGATCAGAGATGTGGCTCTCCCTCATTTTGGCATCCCACTGAGCCGGGATCTGTATTTCACTGCGAATGCTCTGCTGCAAAAACCACACAAGCACCCTTCCCTCTAGGCCCAGCTACTGTCACAGAACAGGAAGGGGCATAAGATTGTAAGGGCTGGTTTTAAAGAACAAAATTAGGTCAAGGTCAAACCTCCAAATCAAGGAGCTGTACAAAAATGCCTAAACAGCTGGTAAAACAAGTTTAGTTGCTTTCTAAACGATTATGTGTCACTTTTGCATCTACCCCAACCATGAAAATTTTTTTGCTTATTATAGAATTACAGGAAAATATTTACTAACAGGATAAAAAATACCTCGTAACAAAGACTCATGGGTATAATGCTCCTGGTTATGAGTTATGAAGATAAACATATCTATATATATATATTTTTTTCAGAACAATGCTTATATTTGCATAGCTAATTGCTGTATGTCTTTAATAAAAGCCAAGCTTACAGTAGCTCAACACACAGAGGTTAAAAATAAGTCAGTCTCGTAACTTGCCTTTACATTTTTGTTTATTGGCTTTTACTTAATAATTTTAAGAGGTAATAAATTCATGTCCACATCCATTCTTATCTGAGCTACAACAGCCAATTGGCTATAAGTCTTTTGACTCATAAGGCCTTCAACCATAGGGAGTCCCACGGAAGTATAGGACGGACCTGAGATGGGGAACCATGCCACCCTGGCAACGCTATGGGACAAAATTAAAATTTGCTGGTTTCTGATGTTGCCTCTGGCAAATCTTGGCCAGAAGGGGAAGAATGTAAGTGAAAATTAAAATTCGAAGGCCCCCCACAACCATCTGAATGGACTTCCTCTTCCTCCAGGGTTCAGGCCATGATGGGAAGTGGGAGGTGGGACATGCTTCATTATACCTCTCCGGCATTAACATTCACAATCTATTCTCTCTGAAGCTTGCTACCTGGATGTTTCATCTGAATGATAAAATCCCAGGTCTTTAGGCAAACTCAACCAGTTGTCAACCAGAAAATATTTAAATTTACCTATAGCCTGGAACCCCCACCCCCTACACCTCTTAAATGTATTTGATTGATGCCTCATGCCTCCATAAAATGTATAAAACCAAGCTGCACTGGATTGGCCATCTTCTCACATATCATTCTTTTTTCGTAAGTGCAGTAAGAATAGTAAACATATAGTCTATTTATATATCCACAATGGAGGTTATTTAAGTTGGGTGCGTTTCTTATAACCCTGAAAGAGAAAGTAAAGAATTACACTTGGCAAGTCAGATATTTGAAACATATTCACAGAAAAAAATTACACTTCCAACATGACATTATTGCCTTAGACTCTACGTTGTTTAAACTAAATCTAATTTAATATTCAGCGTATCAAGAATGTCCGAGTTAATTGTTTATGTTGACACATATGCAATGTCAAATACTGCTTCATTTCTCCCTGCTTTTTCCACTTTCTAACATCTGATATTTGCTGTCCTTGGCTTACAGAGTTAGCACCCCAGCCCCTTCATATATAATATAATTTGGAATAACACCACTCCATAAGATTCTCTAGTCTAACTGGCCCAGTAGTAACTCTTGGACCCTTTCTCCCTCAAGTGCTTTTTATAATCATCAAAGTCAGGAATTCACCTGAGATACATGACACCTTAAGTTCAACATCATCTCCAAGTGACACTTGCAAAAGATTTTACTCTGAAGTTCTAATGACCAGCCCATAAATACTAGATTAGTGATCAGGAACTATGCATTAAAAACAAATTTATAAATTAAAAATATTATCTTTTAGATTAATTTAGCATCAATACTTGGGTAAAAAAATAATGATATCAACCAGTAAATAAGTTCATCAATTAAATGTTTAAGAATGAGATTTATTTGTGGTGACATAGTACAGATGTCATTTATTACAACCTCCTTTCAGAAACAAACCCCAAAACAACACAGTTATAAAGTGAAGATATATATATATACACACACACATATATATATCATACATACAATTATTGTATACTTTTTCAGTTTTCTCTTTGATAATTGAAAATATCTACAATGTTTTCCATTCCATTATAGATTACCATTCCATTTGCAATAATTACAAACACATACATATTCTAAGTTTGCAAAACAAGAGTCCATCTGTACTCTCTCCTGACACATACATTACCTTTGTCTCTAGTCTTTCACTACAAATTAGGCCTTTAAAATATATATCCTTCTCCACTCCATTTGTAGATAGCTTATCTCCCATTGTATCCTATTATTGCCAACCACCAGAGGTAGGGCCACCTTGTCTTTCTGACCCACACTCCTACACTTACCATTTCTATGTGAAGGAAAAAGCAAACAAACAAAACAAAACAAAAAGTTCTATTTGCCATTATGGCCCAATGTGATGAGTATGCAGGGATCTGAGTGCCTAAACTCACTGTGGTGGCACCTCAACACAGTTGACTCAGAGCTGTCTCCTGCTAAAAATATATACACTAAAAACATGTGTTAAATGATGGACTTCCAGTAGTGTCCAGCAGGTTGAGACTCTGGTTTCTTTCTTCGTCTGATATTTTCTGCTTCCCAAATTTCAGAGATTAAAAAATACAAATGGAATTTGCCACTATTTTTATTTGTAAAGACTTTATTTTTTTCCCATTATAAGCAGAACAAATACAGCATATAAATCCACTTAAAATAGTATATTTATAACCACATTCCTCATTATACTACACAACAAATTATTTTATCTATACTATATATGTGATATATTAAGCCAAAGTTTATATTCTTTGACCTGAAGTGCTCTTCTAAACCAGTCTTTAAATTTTTCATTCAAAAATGCCAATTTCAGAATGGAAGTTAGTGTAAACTCTATGGCAATTTTTCAAAGAACTAAAAATATAATTACCATTTGATCTGGCAATTCCACTACTGGGTATCTAACCAAAGGGAAAGGAATTATTATATTAAAAAAAGACACCTATACTCAAATGTTTGTTGTAGAACTATTTACAATAGCAAAGTCATGGAATTGTCCTAAGTGTCCATCAATGGATCATTGGATAAGAAAACATGAAACCATGCTTTGTTTTAGGGTATATACATCATGAAATACTACTCAAGTATAAAAAAGAAGGAAATCATGACTTGCAGCAAAATGGATAGAGCTGGAGACCATTCTCTTAAATGAAATAACTCAGGAACATAAACTTAAGTACTGCATATTCTCAGTTAAGTGGGAGCTAAATAATATGCACACATACATATAAAAAGTGGAATAATAGACATTGGAGACTCCAAAAAGTAGGAGGATGGGAAGAAAATAAAGAATGAGAAATTACCTGTTGGGTACAGTGTACACTATCCAGGTAATGCTTACACTGAAAACACAGACTTCATCATTATGCAGTGTATTTATATAACAAAATTGCAATTGTACCCCTAAATCCATAAACTTTTTAAAATGCCCATTTCAAGTGTAATTTATAACAAAAGTATCATTGCTAAAATTTATGTTTTGTTAGTCTGTGTATTCTTACTGAAGCATTTATCATACTATATTCTCTTTATCTCTAGCATAATTCAATCAGTCTGCACATATAATTGATGGTTAAGTAACTTTAATGATGAATCAATATTTCATTCATCTTTGAACCCTAGAACTTATCACAATATTAAGTATTTGTTAGTCCAGTGACTTTTCTGGGCTTCCACAATTTTTCTTAGATAAAATTATTTATAGAGTTCTCCATAATTTGGCTGCTGTAATTTTGTTAGTTACTTGTCAAAACTATGAGAAGACATTCATGGTAACTTTATATATTAGAAAATACATCAAAGAAGCATGATAGAAAAGGATTCTTTTAGGATGCAATTTCAATTGAAGCTGGTTTTAATTTGAATCTACAGTGCTTCTAAGGAAAATACCTCTATTCAAACCCAACTATAAAATTCTAACAAGAATAGACACTTACCAGGCAGAGGAGTTGATTATATTATCCACTCTCGTATCAGGAGTGTAACCATTTTCAGGAGATAATCCCAGCCAATAGTCACGTGATCTACTCTGGGATTTTATAAATTCCTACAGGAAATACAGATGGCCTGTTTAAGAAACAGTCTCCTACTTTTGTATTTTACATTATAATGTAATTTCTTACAAATTGCTGTTTTAAGGTAACATACCAGACATTGCACTACCACTATTAAATTTCATTATAAGAAATTGAAAGAAAGTACCCCTTACTACAAAATTTCAATATTTTTAACAATATCATTGCTGGTCTCACAAGAAGAGAGGCCGTACTAATACATGTATAACCTTAATTTACAGTCAATGAAAAGTTCACAATGACAAGTTCAGGATTAAAAAATTTGAGCAGTAAATATTGCATCCAGGGCCAAAGGAGGTGGGTAATGGCTATAAATGAGAGTTAATAGAAACAGAAAGAGTAGGAAAAAAATGCCACACACTCAGATGTGAGTGGTTACAGAACAGAATTCAGAACCAGTCCAGAATTTTGTAGCCAAATAACAGGTTTTTTTCTTATTCCAGCCTTTAAAAATTTTTTCTAGAGTAAGTAACTGTGAATGGGTCACTTGAAAATGATCTGATGAGGAAGAGATTATGGGTTGATTTCTCTCTCTTCTATAAAGGATGGTGAAAGTTTCTTATTGTAGGGAAGCAGAGACTTTTAGAAAATGTAATTTTGCTTAAAAATATATTACTATTTGAGAGACCAAAAATGCTATGTAATAAGTGTAACATGGAAACATTATTTAGACATGGAAAACTAAGAAAATGAATAAATCAATAAAGCTACTAGAAAACACATTTTTCCTGGGATTCAAGGACTCAGTCCAATACATCTGTTTGACACTTGCCTGTGCCATCTTACTTCAGTTCTTCTTGTTTGTACATATTTTGGGCTAACTTACTATAACTTGCCTATTTCTCTTAGTGAATTAAAAAATACAAAATGGTAGAAACAAAACATATTCTCCTATGTAGTTCTTATGGAATTACTAACCCTGAGGAATAATCTCTGTATGCTCTGTTTTTAGGTACATGTTTATAAATTATGTTCTGAGTTTTGATTCTAGATTCTAATTTGGAAATGCTTACAGACCTGTAGATTCTGGGTGTCCTGTAATACTCATCTACCTGTCAGCAAGTAATATTCCTCTTATGCTAAGGTCCTAAACTTGTATATGTTTTACCTTGCCTATGATATCTTGAGATAAGCATACAAAGTTTCAGTCACTTCACACCCCAACTAAAATAAACCAGAATCATGAGTGGGTTGATTGAAGTCTTCTCTAACATGCCACACCCCTCTCTATCCCATGATGGTAGAAACACCTGGGCTTTACCAATGCATTTTTATTGTTTATCTTCAACAGGCCGGCATTCTGAGCAGCACAGGCCATTTTACTCTCCTGCCATGTTTGGACATCATCACTTAGGAAATAACAGCTGTCCTTATGCCAAATCCATCTCCTTGGACAAGGCTTACATTTGTGCTCTGGAAGAAGAACATAGTTTTATTTGGGTTTTGTTGATAGTCATAATAATTCTTATTATTTCCTTTCCTCTCTGTGTGACATTGAACACATTTGCTGTTTATTCTTCTTTGTTTTTCTTTCTCTCTTTCCCCTTTTTTTTTTTTTTTTTGACAGAGTCTTGCTCTGTTGCCCAAACTGGAGTGCAGTGGCGTGATCTCAGCTCACTGCAGCCTTCACCTCCTGGATTCAAGCGATTCTCCTGCCTCAGCCACCCAAGTAGCTGGGATTACATGCTGTTTCTTTTTTTTACATCGAAGGGGAAGTAAGTGAATCCTGTATTCTAGTTCCTGATATACCACCATAATGTGTCAGACACATAACTTGAACAAAAAAATTTCAAATTAAGCACTTGGATTCAAGTGTATCTTCCTATAACAATTCCTCTTTGCTATTTTTCATATTCTTTAATGACAATAAAAATTAATTACAGGAAACATTCTGTATAGTAAGAATTAACCCCACCTATCTATATCAATCTTACTTTCTTTAATTTTTGTTCTCTGAAATGTTGAAACTTTGAGGTTTCTCAGGAGCAAAAGGAATATGTTTTAGCAACCATGACTATAGAAACTTATGGAGACACTAGAAGACCAACTCCCCCTGATCCCAAAGGTGAAGTCTCAATATATTTTTTTCTATGGACTTTGTTATCAATCACTGACTGAAATTTAAGAATGAAGTCACCTGTAAAGAGGTGTCACTTCCTCCCTATCTTCTATTAACCTCAGTGCCCAGAATAATTATAGTAAGTGACAGATTAGAGAAACTGTCTTGTCTAACATTTTATTATGTAACCATTATCGCCTGATAATTTGGGGGCCTATTGTTATTATTGCTTTTTCTGTTTTTCTTCTAACTGCATGGAAATATCAATGAATTCTCCATCAACCACATGTAATTCTTTCCCCCAAATTATGACTCCCTAGGGAAAGGCTGCTAGCTAATTATAAAATGATTCTTAAGAGACTCAGTGGTTTAGTTTATTGTCCAATAAATAACTCCAAGAGAATACAGGATTACCTTGTTCTTTGCTATATAGCTCACGACATAATTTGGTGGCTATTGTTTGCAGTGTGGTGGAAAGGTTCCTGATCTTGTTGGAGCTATTCATGTTACTCATCAGTTGTAGAGAAAAGTTTCTCTGGAGCTCTTCATTGATGTTTTGTAGTTTGTTCATTTTTTTCATTTCTATCTTCAAAGTTATGTGAACTCCACATTAAAAAAATGACAAAAAATTGTAAATTCTCAATAGAGCCATCATCCTTTATCATTTGCAGAAGTAGTATAAAGATTAAAGGGGTAGGAAAAGCAATTACTCTACAGGAGTGAGGGAAAGAGACTAAGTTCCACATTGTAAGTCCTCCTTGTGGGCCTATCACCTGTCATTGTTATAAATCTTCCACTCAAGGAGTAAACTTTTGTTGTTAAATATTTGAAATTCTAGACACTTTCTCTTTTGACCAAAACAGGAGCAGTACATACACATGCTTGCCAAGACTCCCAATCCAATGAGCATCAGAAGGCACAGAAGAGTCAGAAACAAGGCTGCTGGACGCCATACACGAGAGCGAGATGGAGGTGCTGTGGAAAGCAAAATTAACAGAGAGGCCTAAAAATGGTATAACTTTCATTTGAATTATTTACTCATTCATTCATTCATTTTACCTTTATTTCCTAATATGCCTATTGGAAAGAAATGGATTTGCTAGCCATTCAAGAATATTCAAAAAATATTTTTGAAGAATATGTCAAGAATAAATCAAAATCACTTAATTGTTTTGTATGTAAATTGATTCTGGCAGGAGAAGCTGTTAACTGGTAGACTCATTTTAAAAAACAGATAAGCAAAAACAGAATTTATAATAGAGAATGGAGAAAACCAATCAACCTAGATATAGTGTATTTTGTTTGTACAAATTTGGGAAAAGTGAGTAGCTGGAAATTAACAGAGAAGCCAATAGGAGTAGTCTTTGCTTGAGTAGACAATTGCAGCATGTCGAGAAAAACACTATCAGTTGTTTATGCATCCCCCCAGGTAATTATGAGAATTTAGCTGCAGAACAAACAAGATAGGCTCTCTCTTTGTAATGTCTTTGGGTGTCTTCCCATTAGTTTTTGATCTTAGTCAGTCCAGATCTACACTATTTTTATTGCAATTTTTCAAAATATTTTTCATGTTTTTTTGCAAGAAACTTTTATTGAATACTTCCTTTTTAGTGAATAGTGAAGCCTAGAATAGATCATTTCTCTATTTTAAAAAAAGGAATTATAAACTTTATGAGTGGATTATTATTGTGACTATGTTATTTAAATCATCATTATGTATAAAGCTATTACACATTAGGTAAAGACTAGCTAGATATTTCAAGAAAATCCAATTCAGGGATACCGTAACAATCTTACTATACTTCTGAGCTATGTCTTACATCTCATAGTTGATGGTGCAATAATATTGTGAAATCCAGAGAGAATTACTAATAATAGTAAAACTTAACTTCTGTAGACTTTAGAAAGTAGTTACTACTGAAGGAACTACATGTTCAAGATTTTATGTAAGATTAGAATTATAAATGCAAGTGCTATCTTTCTTAAAATTATTTTCTTATTTATATATGTATTCAATAATCCAAAAGTTTATTTATTCAATGAACTTATTCAATTATTAAAAAGTTCAACTATTCAAAAGTTATCTTTTGAGTGCCTTGTATTTATTAGACATTATCCTGGGTGCTAACAATATCAAAGTGAGCAAGATGTACAAGTTCCTGTTTTCACAGGTATAAATTTTAATTGTAGGAGGAAACAAATAAATAGATATGTAAGTGAGACAGGGAGAAAGGGAAAGAAAGGGAGAAAAGACCTCAAATTTGGCTATGTTGGGCTGAGATTTGAAACTAAGCTGTTATAGAGAGCAAGCAGTTCAAATCTTATGAACAATAGGAACCAGCATGCAAAACAAGTAGGAAGAACATTACAGGTAGCAATTACATGAAGTTCAAAGACAATAATTTAAGGAAAAGATTTCTATTTGAAAAACAGAATATATTCAGGAGGCAGAAGAATTGTGGCCAATGTGAAAAATGATGTTAAAGAAGGTTTTATTTGTTTTCTTTTGTTTTGTTTTTAAAATAACAAGGAGGAGACATTATTTACAGCCTTTTCTAGCCAGAATAAGTTAGATTTTTGGGGAAACCATTGGAAGAATTTAATCTAGGAGGGCAAAATAACAGAGTTGTTTTAACAGTAAGAAATCTGTTACAATATGACATGTGAAAGAGAACAGAAGTTTGATTAGCTAGCACTAGAGAATTTGATGACTCATGGATAAATTAAGTATACATTTTTAAGCTAAAATCTATGGCACAAATTTCTGAAATTTTTCTTTAGAGAAAGTTGGTAGATATGCACATTTGTAGGCAGTATCTCATAGTGACAAAAAGCACAATGCCATCTTTAGGGTTAGCATGTGTATTAGTCCATTTTCACATTGCTAATAAGACATACCCAAGACTGGGCAATTTATAAGGAAAAAGAGGTTTAATGGACTTACAGTTTCACGTGGCTGGGGAGGCCTCAAATCATGGTGGAAGGTGAAAGGCACGTCTCATATGGTGGCAGACAAGAGAAGAAAGAACTTGTGCAGGGAAACTCCGCTTTATAAAACCATCAGATCTCATGATACTTATTCACTATCACAAGAACAGCACAAGCAAAACCCCCACCACATGATTCAATTACCTTCCACGAGGTCCCTCCAACAACACATGGAAATTGTGGGAGCTATAATTCAAGATGAGATTTGGGTGGGGACACAGCCAAACCATATCATTCCACCCCGACCTCTCCCAAATCTCATGTCCTCACATTTCAAAACCAATCATGCCTTCCCAACAGTCCCCAAAAGACTTAACTCATTTCATCATTAACTCCAAAGTCTACAGTCCATCTGAGACAAGGCAAAGTCCCTTCCACCTATGAGCCAGTAAATTCAAAAGAAAGTTAGTTACTTCCTAGATACAATGAGAGTACAGGCATTGGATAAATATGGTCATTCCAAATGGGAGAAATTGGCCAAAACAAAGGGGCTATAGGCCTCATGCAAGTCCAAAGGGCACCAAATCTTAGCTCCAAAATCATCTCCTTTGGCTCCATATCTCACATCCAGGTCATGCTGATGCAAGAGGTAGGCTCCCATGTCTTTGGGCAGCTCTGCTCCTGTGGCTTTGCAAGGTACAGTCTCCCTCCTGGCTGCTTTCATGGGCTGATATTGAGTGTCTGCAGCTTTTCCAAGTGGACAGTGCATGCTGTCAGTGGATCTACCATTCTGAGGGCTGGAGGACAGTGGTCCACTTCTCACTGCTCCACTGGACAGTACCCCAGTGGGGATTCTGTGTGGAGTTTCTGACCTCACATTTCCCTTCTGCACTGTCCTAGCAGAGGTTATCCATGAGCAACCCATGCCTGCAGCAATCTTCTGCCTGGACATCCAGGCATTTCCATACATCCTCTGAAATCTAGACAGAGGTTCCCAAAACCCAACTCTTGACTTCTGTGCACTCAAAGGCTCAATACCACATGGAAGCTACCAAGGCTTGGGGTTTGCACCCTCTGAAGCCATGGCCTGAGCTGTACCTTAGCCTTTTTTAGTCATGGCTGGAGCAACTGGGATGCAGGGCACCAAGTTCCTAGACTGCACACAGCAGAGGAACCCTGGGCTCAGTCCATAAAACCATTTATTCCTCCTAGGCCTCTGGGTGTGTGATGGGAGGGGCTGCTGTGAAGACCTCTGATATGCCCTGGAGTCATTTTCCCCATTGCCTTGGTAATTATCATTTGGCTCCCCATTACTTTAGAAATTTCTTCAGCTGGCTTGAATTTCTCCTCAGAAAATGGGATTTTCTTTTTTTTATCATTGTCAAGCCACAAATTTTCTGAACTTTTATGCCCTGCTTCCCTTATAAAACTGAATGCTTTTAACAGCACCCAAGTCACATCTTTAATGCTTTGCTGCTTAGAAATTTCTTCTGCCAGATATCCTAAATCATCTCTCTCAAGTTCAAAGTTCAACAAATTTCTAGGGCAGGAGCAAAATGCTACCAGTCACTTTGCTAAAGCATAACAAGAGTCATCTTTGCTCCAGTTCCCAACAAATTCCTCATCTCCATCTGAGACCACCTCAGCCTTATCACCGTTTTTGTCAAAGCCATTCAAGAAGTCTCTAGGAAGTGCCAAACTGTCCCACATTTTTCTGTCTTCTTCTGAGCCCTCCAAAGTATTCCAGCCTCTCCCTGTTGCCCAGTCCCAAAGTCTCTTTCAGATTTTTGAGTATTTTTACAGCAGCACCCTACTCTATTGGTACCAATTTACTGCATTAGTTCATTTTCACACCGCTGATAAAGACATACCCACAACTGGGTAATTTATAAGTAAAAAGAGGTTTAATGGACTCATGGTTCCATGTGGCTGGAGAGGCCTCACACTCATGGTGGAAGGTGAAAGGCACATCTCACATGGCCACAGACAAGAGAGAACTTGTGCAGGGAAACTCCTCTTTATAAAACCATCAGATCTCATGAGACTTATTCACTATCACAAGAACAGCATGGGAAAAACCCGTTCCCATGATTCAATTACCTCCCACCATATCCCTCCTACAACATGTGGGACTTATGGGAGCTACAATTCAAGATGAGATTTGGGTGGGGACACAGTCAAACTATATCAGTATGTTTTGGTTTGAATTTTGGTTCTGCTGCTTATTGCTTGTGAAACCTTGGGAAAGTTATTTAACACCTTTTAACATCTCTGTGTCTGAGTTTCAATATTGTTAAAGAATGGGAGAGAGAAAGACTGCAAAGTATCAGACACTAAATGATTTAATATTTATAATGCAATTAGAACAGAACTGGCACAGATAAAACACTTGAAAATTGTATTTAAATATATATTTATATGTGTATTTAATGAGATGAGGCTGTCTCATTAAATGAGACAATTTTAGAAGAAAAATAAATATTACTATTTTTGACATTTTAAGTTTAAAATGAGATTAGAACTCCTTATGGAAATGTGAAAGTGGCACGTGTATTTTCTAGTCTTGAGATCCAGGGAAAGGTCATACAGAGATATTTGGGAGTCACTCTATTTAAAGTCAAACAATTGAATGAGGTAGATTAGAAGAGTGTACTGAGTGACGCAATAAAATGGGACCCAGGACAGGGCTTCAGAGTATTCCATCTTGTAGAGTTTCATCTAGGAGGAGGAGTCAACAAAGACTGAGGAGAGTCAGGCATGGTGACAGGAGAAGCCATGAGGATGTGTCAGGAGGGATGTGCAAAGAAAGCGTTTAGAGGACTGTTCAACTTTTTCAATGCTGCAGGGAAGTGAAGTAATGGAAGAGACATGTGACTATTGGGATGAAACAGGCAGGACATCAGTGACCTATAGCTCAGTCTCTATGGCACCAAGGGGGCAGAATCCTAACAGAGTTGGTTGAGAACAGAATGAGAGGTGAAGAACTGAGAGTCAGTGGTCAAAGAAAATGCTTTCAAAAGTTGAGTTGTGAAAGGAAACAAAGAAGTTAAATAATAATGGAAAGGCTTAAGTGGTCAAGCAAGGATTGTGTTTTGTTATAATAGGAGTAGCAGAGTATATTGGTGAGTAGTAGAGTATGTTGGTGCACTAAAAAGGAAAAGCAGAGAAGGAAGAGAGAATAATGACACAGGAGAGAAAGGAAAAAATTACAGAAGTCTGTCTTTGAAAAGGACACATGGACTGAAATTCAGAGCAAAACAAGGAGCTGTCCCTTCCTAAGTACATACTTATCATAAATACTATCTGGAAGGAAAGCAGAGTATCAGCAAGGACATGGTAGGATAGAAATTTAAATAACAAAAATAAAAAGTGTAGACGGATGCTTTTTTCTCACCAGAGGAAAGGTGAGAGTAACTGGGGTGGAAAATTTGTGTATTTTTCACCAGCAATATTCAACTCTGGGGCAGACTGCATGGATATTCGGGTTTAACCAGAACTGGAGTTGTTTTTATTTGTTTGTTTTTGGGGTTTTTGTTTTGTTTTGATTTGTTTGAGGCAGGATCTTGCTGTGTCACCCAGACTGGAGTACAGTCACCTGATCTTAGCTTACTGCAGCCTCCAACTCCGGGGCTCAAGTAATCCTCTTTCCTCAGCCTCCCAAGCAGCTGAGACTATGGGTGCTCAGTTAATTTAAAAAAATATTTTTTTATAGACATAGCATCTCTCTACTTTCCCCAGGCTGGTCTCAAACTCCTGGCCTCAAATAATCCTCCCATCTTGGCCTCTTGAAGTGCTAGGACTATGGGTATGAGCCACTGCACCTAGCCAGAACTGGAGTTTTTAAGGAAAAATTAACGTACATTGAAGAGGAGAAGTGTAAGAGACTAAGAGTAGACATTACATAATACAATGTCTTATTACATAATGTAGATTCTAAGCTGATAATGAGAAAATTAGATAAGATTAAGAACATGAAGAAGACATGGATTCAATATTTCCATGAATTCAAGGAATTCTTGCGGTGGGAACTTAAAGTGGATTGGCAGGAAAAGAGGTGGGAAAGGGTGTCAGAGGACAAGTAAAGGGCAATTGTTGGTAATATTAGGCTCATGATATGCCCATTCTCTTTCAGCGTATAAAAGAAGAAATATAAACAAGGAAATAAAGACAGAAAATATTGTAAAATTCTTAGACCCTTCTTTCTAAAAAAATTTCAGTATTAAAAAAGAAGCCAACAGAATTAATCTGCTATCCTTTCTCTAGATTTACAATGCTCATCAAAAATGGATCCAAGATGTAACAATGAAATTTCTGTTTATTGCAATGCTAGAATATTAAAGATGTTATATTCTGTGTGGGGAGAGGGGAGAGGACAACAACTTAAATAATATATGAGAATTTTGGCACTCTTCTCTCCTTATTTTTCTGTTTCTATCACCCTTCTTTGGGTTCTCCATTATCACTGTTTAAGTTATTTTTAACTCAAATGCACTGATTTAAACTATGGATTCGCTAGGGCAGATTTCACTCCAAAAGGCTAGGAGCCAGAAGGTAAGAACCATACATAATAGGAAAGCTATAGGATTCTGAGTAAGATGAAGAGTAGTTTTGTTTAAGTGAAAGTCAACACAGATGGCCCACTTATTTCATGATTTTAATTTGAATTGAAAAATACAAAGCTACCTGATATAATGTGGTTTTAAATATTATGAATATATTATGTCTTCTGATATTTCTTTACCTCTTTTCTGCCTTTATTCCTTAATGATTCATTTCATTTAACTTAACATATTTTATTTTTTAGTAAGTTAGTAAAAAATCTCCAAAAGAAGTAGGAGAAATTTTAGGGTGATTTATGCCTAGTTTGGTAGATAGTCAAATGAAATCCTATAAAGGTCTCTCTGTCTGACACAAAGCATTTTCTTATTAAAAAAAAAAACCACACATATGAAATCATGACTTTCTTGAACATGTTTCTTTTTCCATGGCTTCATCTCATAAAGAAATAAAATCTTCATACAACCCAATCATTTGAAAAATTCTGTCCCAAGTATATTGAGTGTGATAATAAAAAATTTCAAAAATGTAAAAGATTGAGTATTCAATGCAGATAAGTGTTTTTACAAAACCCTTTTTTCTAATTGTTTTGTTTGTATACGTTTGGTTCCTTTGCTTAAACATGAGACTTAATTGAAAATTTAAGTTGAATAATAACTATATCACTAATATTAAAGATGCAAGGCTGTAACCACTTCTATTATACAAACTTACAACACATCCATAACTCAAAATCTTACCTTTTTCCCCAAATTTGCCAATTTCTTCGATTTTTTCCATCTCATTGGAGTTCTGGAACTTAAGATCTGCATAAGTAATTTCTTCAGACATTGATGAATATGTAAAGAAATCTTGACAAAGTGTAAAAACACAAAAAGATAAGAGTGAGTTAACAGAGCTGAATGTTAAACAGGACCTATAATTTTAAACTTCTGTTTATAAAAGGAAACTTAAGCTTACAAGTTTAAAATTCTGTTTATAAACCTACTGTACCAATCACCCATATGTCTGCAAATGAGCCAAATCTCATCTGTGGCTTCAGTTAAGAACATTGAACTATTGCAACAGATAACATCTTTCTTCCTCATATTTCTTCCTTTTTCTCAATTTCTATATATTTACCAACTACAGAAAGTAGTTTTTGAAATTGCATTTGGATAACATTACTAGTGTCATGCAAGAGAACACAAATAACTAGCACCACATGGTGCAGACATAGTGTAGGATTTATTGGTGAAAAACTTTCAAGCAGAAAAATAACAGAAAAGATGCAGTTCTCAGACACTCGCTAATCTGCAGCTGTGGCCTGGCATAGATATTCCTTTTGTATGATGATGAAGGTCCTGATAGAAGGGTTCTCTTCACTGGGAGACTGAACATACAGAGAGCACTCCCAAGGAGAATGAGACAGTTAGTGTCATTCCGTTGCCACGTTACATAGCTATAGGTTTGCCTAAGAGAGGTAGGGAACGCCTAATTTCTCTAAATAACAATATATAGGTTGGTGCTAAAGTAATTCTGGTTTTTGCCATTGAAAGCAAAAGTAATTGTGGTTTTTGCCATTAAAAGTTTACAAAATTACTTTAGCGCCAACCTATGTATTAAGGGATCTGAGGCCCAGAAACCACACCAGGGAGTATGTATACTGATGGCCAAGGTCTGTATACTGAGGGCTCTGGAAACAGCTTTGCAGGCCAGGAAAACTATAGTCAGCCTTGCTATCCCTCTACAGACTGACTCAATCCATTTGATCTCCTCCTCAGCTAAGCTATCAAAAGTGGGATGGAAATGAGTCTCCAAAGTCCAGATTTGTGTCTCATTAGTTTGACTCAATAGTCTTAGGATTTTTTTATTTCATTTCTTGATCAAGAATGCAAGCGAAAGTGAGGGGGTGGAGAGGACTGTTTTTGAGCATGTTCTCTAATATTCATTAGTAAATCTTACTTTAAAATGCTTCTTGACATTGCCACATGTAAATCATAAAATGGTTAGGTATTATTATTATACATATGAAAGAGAATGAATAAATATTTTTAAAAATCAATTAAAAACTAATTGCTTTATTATGTCAGGATAGACAGGAAAAATAAAAGGCTCCCTTTATAAGAGCTACTAAAAATAAATAGGAAAATATTACAGATAGAAATTAACTAGATGTTTGCACAACCAAAACGAACAAAAAATTTTAAAACTATTGAAGAAAAGAAAAAAATAGAAAAACATGCTGTGGGATTAGAAGCATCAATACTGTATAAAAAGAAACTAAATTCTCCTAAGTGTATCAAAAATTCAATGTCGATTTAATTAAAACAATAGATTTTCTCCTGATACTTAAAGAAAAAGCTATTGAAACACATTTGAAAATATTACCATGAAAATATTGGCAGCCAAATTTAAAGGAAAATATATTCAAAACATGATTACTTCATCCTAAGTACTTTACTAATGTCGATTTTATCTTTACAACTCTCTAAACCAGGTACTATTATTATCACCCTTATTTTACAGATGGGGAAGTGAGTTGCGAAGCGGTTAAGTTTGTATCCAACATCACACAGTTGGTGAGTGGTAGAGTTGAGACCACCAAAGTCTCTGGTTGCCTTGTTCAAATACGTGCACAGGCTATAAGGCCTCTCCTGGTGGGAAAGACTAGCCCTCTATTTTTCCTAGGTGGATCAAATATTTGCATATAAATATTTGTTTATAAATATCTCTTTGTTTGTGAAAGGATGGAAACCGGCCACCACACAGGCAGTCTGTTCTGTGTTCTATTGCTCTGCTGTTTCGTGTGGAACATTGTTTCATCAATCAACACTAGAAGACGAAGCGTATATGATGAATTGTAAAGGGAAACAAATGAAAAATCTCAAAGTCCTGTTTGCAAGGTACTCTATTTTGTTGAAAATATTTGAATAACTATTACTTCATACAAAATCCTTGGTTTAGAGCCAGCTAAAACATGTATATCCACAAGAATAAGCTGAGATCTGAGATGACTAAATGGTTTGCCCTTCACAGCCAATATCAGTTTTTTAAAAATTTTGTTATTGATACATAATAGTTGTACGTATTTTGGAGGTACATGTGATATTTTGAAACCTGTATACAATGTGTAATGACCAAATCAGGGTAATAAGAATATTCATTCCCTCAAACACTTACCTTTTCCTTCTGTCGGGAATAGTACATTTCTTCTCTTTTAGCTAGTTTGAAATATACAATAAATTATTGTTAACTATAGTTTTCCCACTGTACTATCAAATACTAGAATTTGTTCCTTCTATCTAATTTTATTTTTGTACCCAGCCAACTTATCTTTATCCCCCACCACCCCTTTCTAAGCCTCTGGTAACCACGATTCTACTCTGCTTCCATGAGATTCATTCTTTTAGCTCTCACATATGAGTGGGAACATGTGATATTCGTCTTTCTGTGCCTGGCTTATTTCAGTTAACATAATGACCTTCAGTTCCACCCCTGTTTCTGCAAATGACAGGATTGCATTTCCTTTTATGGCCAAATAATATTCCATTGTGTATGTATACTACAGATACCTGCACTCCCATGTTTATTGCAGCACTATTTGCAATAGACAAGATATGAAATCAATCTATATCAATTTTCATTCCAGTTGAATACTGAGACAATCTGCAAATATAATTGCAAATGTCTTCCAATATTAAACATAAGTGATACATTATCCATTACCTAAATTATGTATTTTTTGTGGGTTGTTATTTTCAGGCCTCTGAGCCCAAGCTAAGCCATCATATGCCTGTGTATATGCCTGTGACCTGCATGTACACATCCAGATGGCCGGTTCCTGCCTTAACTGATGACATTCCACCACAAAAGAAGTGAAAATGGCCTGTTCCTGCCTTAACTGATGACATTGTCTTGTGAAATTCCTTCTCCTGGCTCATCCTGGCTCAAAAGCTCCCCTACTGAGCACCTTGTGACCCCCACTCCTGCCCGCCAGAGAACAACCCCCCTTTGATGTAATTTTCCTTTACCTACCCAAATCTTATAAAACGGCCCCACCCCTATCTCCCTTCGCTGACTCTCTTTGCAGACTCAGCCCACCTGCACCCAGGTGAAATAAACAGCCTTGTTGCTCACACAAAGCCTGTTTGGTGGTCTCTCCACACAGATGCGAGTGGAAGTTATAATGGAAAAAAGGGAAAGAAATGAAGATAGGTGAAGAAAAGTGCACGGGGATAAAAATTTGGAGACACACACCTTCAGAGTCACATAATTTAAAAGTTGAGAGACCACAGTGACAGTGATATACTCAAGTACAAAAAACACACACTTGGGATCCAAAAACAAACAAACAAACAAACAAAAACCAGGCTATACATTAAAAGGAAAATTTAAGAAGATAAAATAACAGGACAATTTACAAGATATAGATAAGACCAAAGGAAACCATGAGGGATAGTGAAATACCCCAGGGCTAGCTACTGCAGGAAGCCATTACTACATTAGACCTGAGAGAACAATGCTGGTAGCAATTAACTGAAGCAGCAGAAACTATAGCTGATGAGGGTTGCCTCCCTGGAGGTACACTCAGTGAGAACAACTCCATATCTATTTCCTAGTGCTGTAGGGAAGGATTCTCCCACCTTTAAATCTTTGCCTATTCTTCCTATTAGCACAAACGTACCAAGAGCTTCAGGACAATAGTGTCCAGGGATATTATACATAAGAGTCAGCATCCTAGGGCACGGCAAAGGGATCAGAATGGTGAAGAGTATATCTACTGAAATCATTATCTGAACCATATGTAGGCCAGTTTTTATCATTTGGCTTGTCAATTGGTGTTTTGATATTTAATTCTTTTTTTTAGGTTGTCTCATAATTTTTTATTAAATAACAGGCCTTATGTATTACAAGCAGAGATTTTAAATGATCTTCCTACCAAGAAGTTTTGTTTCTTTTTTTCTGGCAGTCACATAGAATATAAGCAGTAAACCTTGATTAATTGGAGCCCCTCAAATTTTGCCTTCTCAGTTGTTTTATACATTTTATCCAAATTTTATAATTATCTTTTTGTAGGTTTCTTTCTTCTGATACAAGCTGCAATGCTATGACTAGAATTGGCTTTATTCTGGCTTTGTTCTCCAACAAACTAAAATTGGGAGGTTATATAGTGAAGAAGGAATGTAGCTATGTGCAGGCAGAAATGTAGCTGTGTGGGGAGTGCCAACCAAAAATGAAATTCTAAGGCCCCTCAACCATTTGAATGGACTTCCTCTTCCACCAGGGCTCTTTGAAAATTTAACCTGAGAGACGGGTTCAGGCCATGACAGGAAGTGCATGTCGAGCACGCTTCATTATATCTCTCAGGCATTAATACTTAAGTCTCTCTCAAGTCAGCTATCTGGAGGCTTCATTTGCATGATAAAACCTTGGCCTCTATAACCCAGACATTTCCTTTCTATTGATTCCAGATCTTTAGATAAACTCGACCAATTGCCAATCAGTAAATGTTTACAGTTGATTGAAGTCTCATGTCTCCCTATAATGTACAAAACCAATGTATACCTGAACCACCTCGGCTGCATGTTCACAGGGCCTCCTGAGGGCTGTGTCACGGGCATGGTCACTCATATTTGGCTCAGAATAAAACTCTTCAAATATTTTACAGAGTTTGATGCTACATGGACAGGGGGAAAATAGAAATTAGGCAGAGATAAGGAAAAAATCATGCTGGGTGAAGGCTCTGTAGTCTCATTGCCTGGGTGTGGTGCTATGATGAGTTTCAATTCCTTGCCTGAAAGTCGGTTTCCTGAGCAAGAAACTCAGGAAAACAAACAAGTTTCAAGTTTTAAGACCAGACAGGGTCCATTTCTATGTTCCAAAACAAAACAAACAAAAACAACTGTAAATATTCGTTCTATAAGATAACGGGGCCGGTTTCAGTCTCTCTTTTCTGTTTATCACTTCCTCAGTCATGGAGAATCTGGTCATTGATCCTTCTGGCTGCTTCATGCTGAGGAGGGGTGAGGTGGAATAATGATAAGGAATGGAAATGTGGCACTATAATCAGAAGTACTCATGAGTACCGGGTCAGCATCTGGCTTGTTGGAGCACTATGATCTGGGTACTTTTATTTTAGTTTTAGAACAACATTTTAGACCACATTGAACTAGGATGATAAATAATATAGATAAACCAGTTTTAAAATACCAGAGAATTTGGAGTGGATCCCTTGGGGAATCCGAGAGAACAATCCTAAGCCTACCAAAAAGTATTCCTGATTCATTATATCTTATATGTGAAAAGCTGTGGTTTTAAAGAGAATAATAACCACTGAAAAGTGCATATTCCTTTTACAGTTTCTTATCTAGGATCTTTGGCTGGGCTTTGAATATTAACTTAAGGCCATGTGTAGGTTCACAAGAGCACAACTGTTTCCCCTGGAGGGATCCCACAGTGACTAATTTTACTGAGTATGTTGAATTCATGGTTTAACACTGGCTAACTTGATAGACGAGTGGGTGGTCAGCAGCACCTCAAAAAGACTGACCTATTGTGGTTGCAGCTAGTCTTCAGCCTGATGGGATTTCCAGGTCTTTGGTATGATTTGATTCCCTGGTTTCAAACAGGGAAGAGGCAAGTCCATACAGAAATGAAGTCTGTTGGAAAGACTAGTTAATATGTTCCCTAATTGTTTCATGTATGACCTAGCTTCTGTTTCAGGGGAGGAAAAAAATCAAGCATCAGAGAGTCCAGGCAAATGGTCTCCAAGTAAACATTTTGAAAGGGGCTAAGAGCTAACCCATTTCTGGGAGCTACCAGTACCCTCAGCAGGGCAAGGGGCAAGACCTTTTCCCAGGTAAAATTTATCTCTTGGAAACTGAGGTCCCCTTGGAATATGCCAGAGGGAGCATTGATTGCCAAACTTTATTTTGTTCCATATCATTTCCAGGGTGTTATGACTACCTGCCCCAAGTCCATCCTGTTCCTCAGTGGGACCCCTGTAACCAAGAGACAGAGTTAAAAAAGACTTACAGTCAATTAAACATTCTAGGCCAGACAAGAATAGAGGTGCCAGGGACTCATTACCATTAAAACTCAAAGCAACGAAAGAGCCAAAAACCAAAAAGTAAGGTTAATATTTCTTTCTTCTTCTTTTTTTTTCTGAGACAGAGTTTTGCTCTTCTCTCCCAGGCTGGAGTGCAGTGAGTGGCACAATCTCTACTCACTGCAACCTCCACCTCCCTGGTTCAAGAGATTCTCCTGCCTCAGCCTCCAGAGTAGCTGGGGTTACAGGAGCCCGCCACCACACCCGGCTAATTTTTTGTAGTTTTAGTAGAGATGGGGTTTCATCATGTTGGCCAGGCTGGTCTCTAACTCCTGACCTCAGGTGATCCACCTGCCTCGGCCTCCCAAAGTGCAGAGATCACGGGCGTAAGGCACCACGCCCGGCCAAGTTAATATTTCTATCATTGTTCCTGGACCAAACTGAGGGTCAGACTGCTATTTCTTCCAGCCCAATAACAAGATGCAGATGAACTGGTGAGGAAGAGAGTTTTTATTTCTTTAACAAGTTACAGGGAGAAGGCCTGGAAAATATTGCCAGACCAACTCAAAATTACAAAGTCTTCCAGAGCTTATATACCTTCTATGTATATATACCTTCTCATATATGTCTGTGTGTAAGTGCATTCATCTAAAAACATGAGTGATTAACTTCTTTTAATCTATAGCTGAGATCTGAGTTCTGAAGACCTTCCTCTGGAGGCTCAGTAAATTTACTTAATCTAAATGGGTCCAGGTGCTGGGGTGATTACCCTATCTTGTCTCCTGCTAAATCATGGAGGTTTGGGAACTTCCTGGAGATCTCCAATAAACTTGTTTGTGGAAGCCTGAGAAGTTTCTTCAGACTCCCAGTAAAACTTGTTTAATCCTAATCTGGTCCTGTTAAGAATTCCTTCATTATCTTGTCATGGTCCAAGGCCCAGGAAAGTCCTAGGCAAAACTCGTTTTGCCTAGGCTTTTGTTACAATCCAGCCTTTGTATAAGGGCACTGGCTTTTTTGGCTTTTAACATATAACTTAACCACTCAGTCAGTACTGAAACAGTTGTTATGGAGGCCTGCATTAGTGAGACCTGGCCTGCCACATCATTGTAAAGCCAGTCCCCCGTGGCTTACATTTGAAGCATATCTGTTGCTTCATCTGGAGTGCTCCACTTGGCATTTATAGGTGGAGTGGGACAATTCTCCTTCTCAGAGTAAATAGTTCTCACAGTGTTTTATCCAGTCCACCAAGTAGGCTGTTCTTTTGGGAATAACCTCCTGTGTGCCTGGATTATATATACCCATCTGCAATTGTTCAATTGTGAGCTGTGGGTTCCGTATCAACCAGCTCTTCCACTCTGCAGCATTTAAAACCAAAGACATTGTGCCTAAATTAATTACTCTCACAATTTATTTTAGTAAAGGTTCAGGAAGCTAATGATACTGATTTGCAAAATGGAACAATTCCTTCACATTATACCCTCTAGTTTCAGAAGTTACTTAATTCACTCCTTCCCCACGTTGACTACCTTCCAGGAAACCACAGGTCTCAGAGGTACTTTCTGGTTTCCTGGCATAATTTTCTCCTTCGTGAGCAGCCTTGAGGCTAGTGATCTGAGTTCAGACAGACCCACATCTTGGCTTGGTTTGGCTTCAAGGCCTGACCCAATATTCTCCTACTTTAATTTTAGCTATTATAGATGTGAAAGGAAAATAAATCTTGGGGTCCCCAAATCACTAAGCCAAAGAGAGAAGTCAAGCTGGGAACTGTGTCAGGCAAACCTGGCTCCCATTTTATTCCATTGAATTTCACCCTGGCAATGTAAATTGATAGCTTATCTTCACAGGTATGGGACAAAGGATAGAACTTGAAGTCAACCCTCTACTCATCTGAAACAAATGCATATCTGATTGCTTCCTCTGCCCTTTCATTTGTATAAAAATGCAGATTCACTGATCTAGACTGAGGCATAAGTGACTATTTCTTTACCCCACTCTCACACGTAATTGTGTATTTAGTGAAAGGCTGATCAAAGTCTCAAAAGAATACAACCATTTGTCTCTTATCTACCCACATCTTTTTTTTTTTTTTTTTTTGAGATGAAGTCTCACTCTGTCACCCAGGCTGGAGTGCAGTGGCACGATTTTGGCTCACTGCAATGTCCGTCTCCCAAGTTCAGGTGATTCTCCTGCCTCAGCCTCCAGAGTAGCTGGGGTTACAGGCATGCACCACCACACCCAGCTAATTTTTGTATTTTTAGTAGAGATGGGGTTTGTCCACGTTGGTCAGGCTGGTCTCAAACTCCTGACCTCAGGTGATCTGCCCACCTTGGCCTCCCAAAGTACTGGGATTATAGGCGTGAGCCACTGCCCTACCCACACCTTTTTAAAATTTCTTCCTCTTTCCTCAATATCTGCCCTTTCCCCTTTAAATATTGAAGCCCTCAAAAGCATCTTTGGAGAAAGGCACAGACGTGTTTCAGGCACATATCCCTACCCTTGGCAAAATAAACTTTGAAATTAATTGAGACCTGCCTCAGATACATTTTGGTTTATATCGATAACAAAAACCAAGTGATTGAAAATTTTGCTTTTTTTTAAAATTAGTTTTTATTTCCTTATGCATCCAGTGAACCAACTTCTGAGGTGTTGAATCCACATCTAAATTCCACTGGTAACTTATACTTTTAATAACTGAATACAGCACAGCACAGATGTATCTCCATACCATGGGTGACCAGGTTGCCATAGGTCAAAGATTAATCTAATAACAAGTGTACTATAGTTTTCTTCCAAAACATAATGTTTCTCTCTCCAGCTCCCCATTTCCATGAAAGGCAAATCACAGTAGGACCAATTTATTGGCAAATCTGTTTTAATCTTATTATAGTTTGCCTGATTATTTGCATAAACTGAAGCAAGAATTATTGTTCATACAGGCTTGTTTAAATTGGCTTTGCTGGAACTTTTCATAAGGAATCTCAGATTTGATTTTTAAAGGCCTCTTGAGCACAACCAAGAATTGATCTGTGCTTGCAGATACCTGTATGAATTGGGTGAATTCCTCTTTTCTTGAGGTCCCAAAATAACTTGAGCTTTCTGGGCCTGAGAACATTTACGTTTCTCATCTATAAAGTGTTAATATCTGATAGACAGCTCAGGATTTCTTGCTTCCTAGGTTTCCATTAAAATTTAGGGTTATAAAGAATAAGAATTCTAGCAAATTGTATGATTCCATGTACAATGTGCCAAAGAAGATGTGTTATTGTTGATTAAAGAAATAATTTTGTTTAACTCAGAAGTTATCTAAAGGTTAATTCAAATTATGGACTTAGGTTGTTTATGAAACAGGGTAGAAACGAACCAGTAACTAGGGGAGAGAGATATAGATTAGTCCCCTGTGTTAGAACAAGGTTTTCTTGAAATATTGATTGGACGAGAGGTTTTGATTTTGACTCTATAATCTGTTACTTTTTGAATACTTCTCAGATCTATATCTCCAAAGTGCAACTTTCTTGTGTTTTGTTGCTTTCCGCTTGTCTGCCCTTGAAGGAGCCTGAAATGAAACTATCTCCTTCAACTTTGTCAGTTCCTGTATTTTATTTTATTTTTTTCCCTCTTGTCTTAACTGCTGTCATGGTCTGATGCTGAAATATTTATTCTAAAAGTCTAGAGAAGCAACGTTTTCCTCCAGTATAACTTGATTCTGTCCTCTTGGCTTTTCTTGATATGTCTACATCATTTATCAGGTTTGACTTTCAGGTTTTCAAGATGGGATTCCGATAGGGGAAGCAATCACAATGCAGGAGGTTTTTCTTTGCCTTTTGGTAACTGACCTAAGAAACAGATTTTACATTTTATCAAAATAATTTCTATGTCATTGTTATTAGGTTTTTGATTGCTTAGGAAAACTGAGATTTAAAGGAATTAAGGTTTTTACATCATTTAACTTTCTGTATTGAAACGCTTTCATAATTGGAAATGACCCAGACATCTCATGAGCATCCAAAATAACTTCAAGATATTAAATTACACAAAAAGTTCACTTAGAGAATTTATGCCATTTATATTTCATTCACTTTTTTAGCAATTATCCATATTACTTATGAGAAAAGAGATATCAAAGCTATTCATCATTTCCTTGTTAACCATTTTTATAACTTGTATATATTAGATGTTCACCTAAGTAAGAAACATAAAGTTGGCTGGTCGTGATTGCTTACACCTGTAATCCCAGCACTTTGGGAGGCTGAGGCAGGAGGATCACGAGGTCAGGAGATCAAGACCATCCTAGCTAACATGGTGAAACCTCTTCTCTACTAAAAAATACAAAAAATTAGCCAGGCATGGTGGCAGGTGCCTGTGGTCCCAGCTACTTGTGAGGCTGAGGCAGAAGAATGGCATGAACCCAGGAGGCAGTGCTTGCAGTGAGCCGAGATCGCGCCACTGCACTTCAGCCTGGGCGACAGAGTGAGACTCCGTCTCAAAAAAAAAAGAAACATAAAGTTAAATACATGGATACTTGCACCAATAATGCAAAAGTTTCAGCTATTTGTATTAAACTAACAACGTTAAATTAGTCTTATTTATCAAAAAATCACACAAAGATAATTTTGTTCTTGGCTGGGTTTATAGTCTTATAATCTTTTTGTCAAACCCTGACACCTTTAAATATCTAGCAGAGACAAATGTAAAACCCAAACAGAAAAGTATGCTGACAATTCCAAAAACATTTCTATTTTTATTTTACAAATGATCTAAAAGCTCTCTTGTTTATTAAAGATTTACTTAAGTCATGTAAACTTGAAAAATGCTTAGACTCATTTACTTAATTTATGAACACTTTTTAATTTGTAAGCCAATTTGCTACCCTCTGAAAATAACACGTAACATCTAGACACATATACCTACATACACACAAAGATCCAATAGCTTTTAACTTTAAATTCCAGCCATGAGATAGCAATACAAACTCACTGGTTTATGAACATGTTCACATGGTTAAATTTTATTTGTTCTGATAGGTAATTCAATAAAGGTTGTGAAACAAAATTTTGAATAAAGCAGTTTCCATGATAGTTTGACTATTATTTTTTTTTGAGAAAGGATCTCTGTCACCCAGGCTGGAAGTGCAGTGGTGTGATCAAGGCTCACTGCAGCCTCCACCTCCCAGACTCAGGTAATCCTCCCACCTCAGCCTCCTGAGTAGCTGGGACTACAGGTATGCACCATTACACCCAGCTAATCTTTGTATTTTTTGTAGAGACAGGGTTTCACCATGTTGCCCAGGCTGGTCTCGAACTTCTGGGCTCAAGTATCTGCCCACCTCAGTTTCTTGCGTCCAGCTGACAGTTTGATTTTTAAAGGCCAAATCTCTCCAGACTCCGAAGAACTCTGTAGCCAAACAGCAGCACATACTAATCAGGCCTGCCTCTCCTTAGAGCAGCAGCACAGAAGCCTGGAGACATGGACTTCCATCCCATATTCGCATTCAACAGCAAAATAAATCCAAATATAAGGCAGTGCTACAATTCAAAGACTGTCTGAGATCAGAAGAGATTGGGCGTGTTCAGTGTGATACGGGTAGAGATGTTCCCTCACTCCACTGGCCCTCAGCCACATGCAGACCAACCTTGAAGAATACACCCAAGCGGTCTGCACTCAGATCAAACCCTGAACTCCCACAACTACATCAATACACAAACAACCACCAGAATACAATCTAACTGCTACAACAATAAGCAAGTACCAAGAGAGTCCAAACTGAAACAGCTGAGTTTCTTTCTCCCTGTTTGTTGGGCTTGTTCAATCTGCAAATGGAGATTCCTTCGGAATTTCTCAAATTGAGAAAAGCAGATCGGGCTGTCCGGACCCACAAATGACACTCACTTATCCAGACACATACTCAATTACTAACAGGCCCCAAGAGTGTCTGGACTGGAACAGTCAGGGTGTTTCCTCTCTCCGTCAGTTGGCCTTGTTGAACTTGCCAATGGAAATTCCTTCAGAATTTCTCAAATTGAGAGGAGCCATTCCCACTGTTGGTATCCACAAAAGACACTCACCTATCCATATGCAGATGTCAAATTTCAAAGGCTGTTCTTCCTAGGCAATCAGAAGTGTGGTTGGGGCTGGCAGCAGCAATGCTAAATAGAGAGACTAAAACCCACATCCTGCCTAAAACAGATGGGCTGCTGCTTAGGGTTGTGGAAATTCTCCCAGCTGGTGACAGCCAAGCCAAGAGCAATGTCTTCCTGATGAGGGAACCAAAATCTGTTACTGAAATGCCAGAGGTTCAGTCTAGGTCCCGTTACTCATTGCACAGAATGCCAATCACTGAGGCAAGTATTTCCAGGGGAGATGACTGTATTCAAGTGCTGCAGCTGAGCAGAACTGCAGATCAGTCTCAAATTCTTCTCCCCAAGTGACTGAAATTGGGGGTTTACATAGCAGAGGAGGAATGTAGCTACATGCAGGAAATAATGTAACTATGTGTGGGAAGACAATTTGAATTTCAGAAAAAAATGACTTATTTTTAATGTAAGTACTGCTCATCAATGTTTGTATTTGTTGTCTCTGCAATTATTTGTGGTCAATTGAAATTCAAATTTAACTGGAAATCTTGTGTCTTAATTTGCTAAATATGGCCACCATATCCATAAGCCCATTGGAGTGGATTGGCTGAAAAAAATGAAGACAAATTTGTATAGGCAGCATACATTCTTTTAATGAGAAGAGTGACTTAGTCTCACCACCCACCTTAAAGTACACTCTCCCCACCCTTCTACATACATTGTCAGTCAACCTATTCACCACGCAATCCCATGTTTTTCACAGCATTTATCAAGTATTTAGGTGCCCAGTTAATATTTTCCAGATGATTGAGAGGCATCAGGACATTCATTATGTTTCTTTTATGGACTAACTGCCTGCTACTCTAGGTCAAGTCACAGAAAGCTTATGGACTGAAGCAAGAGCCCAGCTACTGAGGTTTCTGGAAAGTAACTTTGCTATTAAAAGAAGTTTCATAATGCCTTCAATGGTTATTTATATTGTAGCTTGTGTCAGAATGTCCTTCCTTTTTAAGGCTGAATAATATTCCATTGTATGTATATACGACATTTTTTTATTCCACGCATTGATGGACACTAGGGTTGCTGTAACCTGTTGTTAGCAAGAAGTTCTAAATTCAGACTGCCGCAACAACAATAACAAAAAATCTGAAATATATGCACTTATACACCAAAATTCTAGGTCTAGTTGTCACTTTCTCTGCCTCTTTAAATTTTTCAGGGCAACAGGAGATTTGATGGGGAATGAACACCCCACAGCTCTGTGCAGGAGTGCCTGGAAGTGAGGCCAGTCAAGGGAATGCTGCCAGACAACTAACTCAGCTTCAGACCATCTTCAGATTGTAACCCACCAGGGACCGCGGGCTTGCCAGACCACATTTTTGGTTACTGCAACTCAAGTTGGCTTCTAAATCTCAAAAAATGTGACAATGATACAGATTTTTTTATCTACTTTTGTCTAAAACATTTAAATACTCATTCCGAAGTAACTCATCTCAAAATCCAATGCTAGAAAAATGGAAATAATTACAGGCAGATGCAATGATTTAAATGTTTAAAAGAAGCTTTCCATTCTAAGGAGTCAGAGGAAAACTTTCCTTATGAAATGGTTAATGAAATAAATAGGAAAAAAAACTCCAACACAATCATGAGGTTCCAGAAAACATTGTATATTTATTTAAAAAGTAATTTTGTATGAATGAAATATTTCTTAAGGTTCTGCCTTTGTTTCCTTCCACCCGGCAGGAAATGAAATTACTGGATTTATGGTCAAGGAAAAATCACTAACCCACAGCCCTCAGACGCACTTATGAAAATGGGAAGAATGCATACACAGGGATCAGAGAACAGAGAAACAGGTGAATCTTGTGGTTGGAAAGAAACGCACTTTGGTATGTACACACAGAATTAACTTTACTTTTCCACTAAGCTCACTCTGAGATTTAGAAATCCCTACATCTGGGTAGGCTGGAGTCAATCCCAAGGCTTTTATGGTTCCTTGAAGTAAAAAGAGCAGTCTCATGTCAGAAATTAATAGGTCCAGTCTAGCACAATATTGAAACTCCAAACTTCAATTTAAACTCTACTTGGAAGCCTGCAGAAGAGGAGGCAGGCTGTTTTGCTGCCTCTTTTTTTCCCTAGCATCATCAAATCCTCTATTCATTGGCTGCTGTTTCTTAAACATTTCATGGGAAAGAGAAATAGAAGCACAGAGATCTGCTGTAAATGGCTCTTTCTCTTACCAGGTGCTGTTGGGGGTTTTTCAGAAGTCATATCATATGACTGAAACTTATCTCCTGTCTGATTTCTTCTCAACTTTTGGGATTCTACAGATTCTCACCATTAGGATTTCAGTGTCTGGCAGTCCTCTGGGAAACTACTTTTTTAAAATTATGGTAAAATACACATAAAAAAATTTGTCATCCTAACCATTTTTAAGTGTAAATTTCAGTAGTGTTAAGTACATTACATTGTTTTGCAATCAATCTCCAGAACTATTTTCATCTTGCAAAGCTAAAACTCTGTATCTGTCAATGACTCCCCATTTCCTCTTTCCCCCATCCCTTAGCAACCACCATTCTATTTTCTGTTTCTATCAGCTTAACTCTTCTAAGTAACTCATGTAAGTGAAATCATACAGTACTTGTGCTTTTGCGACTGGCTTATTCCACATAGCATAATGCCTTCAATGTTTATTTATGTTGTAGCTTGTCTCAGAATGTCCTTCCTTTTTAAAGCTGAATAATATTCCATTATATGTATATACCACATTTTTTTAGTCCACCCATCGATGGACACCAGGGTTGCTTTAACCTGTTGACTTGTGAATAATGCTGCTATGAATATGGCTGTACAAATCTCCTGGAGATAACCTGTTTTAATTATTTTTGCTATATATCCAGAAGCAAAAGTGCTGGATTATAATTTAATGTTTAATTTGGTGGGGAACCACCATATTGTTTTCTGTAGTGGTTGCATTATTTTACATTGCCATGAAAATTTCACTAGGGTTGCAATTTATCCATATCCCTATAGTATTTGTTATTTTCTGGGTTTTCTTTTCCACAGGAGCCATCTTAATGGATGTGAGGTGATCTCTTAATATAGTTTTGATTTGAATTTCCCAAATTATTAGTGATATTGAATGTCTTTTCATATGTTTGCTGGACATTTGTTTATGTCTTATGAAGAGGTATCTATTCAAATCCTTTGCCCAGTTTTAAATCAAGTTATTTGTTCTTTCATTTGTTTGTTTTCTGCTGCCGTATAGGAATTTGTGATATATTCTGGATTTTAGTTCCTTATGAGATATGTGATTTCCAAACATTTTCTCCAAATTTGTAGGTTGCCATTCCACTCCGTGGATTATGCTTTTTGATGCACAGAAGTTTTAAATTTTAACGTAGTCCAATCTGCCTATATGAGTGGCATTGGTACCACTTCCTTTTTTTATGTCTTGCAATGAGTAAACAACCTATGCGCGTGCACACACACACACACACACACTCACTCACTCTCTTAAACAAATATTTTGGTGGCCAGGCACGGTGGCTCACACCTGTAATCTCAGCACTTTGAGATGCTGAGGCTGGTGGATCATGAGGTCAGGAGTTCGAGACCAGCCTGGACAACATGGTGAAACCACATCTTTACTAAAAACACAAGAAATTAGCTGGGCGTAGTGGTGGGCGCCTGTTATCCCAGCTACTCAGGAGGCCGAGGCAGGAGAATCGCTTGAACCCATGAGGCTGAGGTTGCAGTGAGCCGAGATCACACCACTGTACTCCAGCCCAGGCAACAGAGTGAGAATCCATCTCAAAAAATATATATATTTTGGCAATAAGACTGTTTTTGGTTATGTATCCAAATCCATTTTCTTCTATATTTCAGGTAGAATCTTAATTTTGTTAGTGGAGAGTGAGTGTATATGAAATTGTCTATATCTATATAATCTATATCTATATATCTGTCCCTAGTTCCTGTGCAGAGCTTCTGAAATTGTAATTTCCTGAACAGTAGGGGTGCTTAGAGACATCTTTTATTATTTGGTTTTTAACCTTGGTTCCTAACACAGAGTGCCTAACACCTTTGTAATTGCCTGAGTGATAGGAGCATCTGACACAGAACTCCTAAATCCCTTGGAATGTTCTGGGCAATAGGAATATCTCTGGTTCTAATGAGGTGACTCTTGGTAGGCTCTTAAATGAAGGCTGGTTGCCAGAAAGACCAAGACACGGTTAGAGGCTTAGACATTTCAGTCCTAACCCCCATTCGCCATAGATGGGAAAGGGGCTGGAAAAAGAGTAATCAATCATGCCTACATGATGAAACCTCCATAAAAATCCCAAAAATACAGGATTACAAGAACTCCCAGGTGGACAAACACAATTATATGCCACGAGGATGATGCACCCCAACTTTATAGGGACAGAAGCTCCTGCACTCTGGAACCTCTCAGACCTCCCCCAACTATCTTTTTATCTGGATGTTCATGTGTACCCTTTATTAATATCATAAACTGGTAAACATTGAGTGTTTCTCCAAGTTCTCTGAACCCCTCTATCAAATTAATCAAGTGTGATGAGGGGTCAAGGGAACCCTCAATCTGTAGCTGGTTGGTCAGCAGTTCCAGAGGCCCAGACTTGACACTGGCATCTGAAGTGGAGGGCAGCCTTGATGGACTGAGCCCTTGATCTGTGGAATTTGATGCTAACTCCAGATGGATACTGTCAGAATTGAACTGAATTATAGGACGTACAGTTGGTGTTCCCTAGAGCAGCAGTCCCCAACCTTTTCGGCACCAGGGACGGATTTCAGGGAAGATAATTTTTCTACAGACCCTGGGGTGGGGGAAGATGGTTTCAAGATGATTCAAGTGCATTACATTTATTGTTCACTTTATTTCTAGTATTATTACATTGTAATATATAATAAAATACTTATACAACTCACCATAATGTAGAATCAGTGGGAACCCTGAGCTTGTTTTCCTGCAACTAGATGGTCTCATCTGGGGGTGATGGGAGACAGTGACAGATCATCAGGCATTAGATTCTCCGAAGGAGCATGCAACTTAGATCCCTTGCATTCACAGTTCACAGTAGGGTTTGCACTTCTATAAGAATCTAATGAGCAGCTGATCTGACAGGAGGTGGAGCTCAGGCAGTAATGCAAGTGATGGGAAGCGGCTGTAAATACAGATGAAGCTGCTCTCTCTTGCCTGCTGCTCACCTCGGGCTGTGCAACCCCCTTCCTAACAGGCCATGGACCGTTCCTAAAAGGCCATGGACCGGTACTGGCCCATGGCCTGGGGGTTGGGGCCCCCTGCTCTAGATAATTTATTGATTTGAGGAGAAACCCCCTCCCCACACATCTGGTGTAGGAAGTGAAATACTAAGAGTATTGTAAGAAGAAAACAATCCCCCCACCCCCATATATATACTTGCTTCTATGAGGGAGAGGTTGATCTTATCTCTAATGATTTGGTTGAATTTAATCTAAGCCAATCATACTGTTTCTATTCCTCTTGAAAGTTATCATCTTAAGAAGGGATATATGGTCTGTCAAGGTAAATGAAAAATGAGAGAACTCTTCTGGTTGAATTCTAGGAAATATTTTCCACTCATTAAGAAGATAGAAGCAGAGACTGGCATGGTGCAACTTCATCGTAAGGATCACTAAGGATTGCCAGCAGCCACCAGAAGCTGGAAGAGAGGTGTGAAGCAGGTTCTTCCTCAGAGCCTCTTTATTCCAGATTTCTGGTCTCCAGAACCGCAAGAGACCACATTTCTACCATTTATAGTTTTGAAATCTGTGCTAATTAATTACTGAAGTCACAAGAATACATTACATAAATAAGTATAAATAATTCTTATGTATAGAGTAAGGTCTATACACATACAATATATGCTTATACATGCATATGTGTTTGTATATGTATTTGTGTGTGTATATATAAAATTATATATATAATATATAATATATATTAATATATTTATATAAAATTTATATATTTATATATTATATATAATATATATTTATATTATATATAATATATAAATATATAATTATATATTTATATAATATATAATATTTATTATAATTTAATATAATAAATTATTATAATTTAATATATTAAATTTATTATAATTTAATATAATAAATTATAATTTAATATAATAATATAATATTTATATTATATATAATTATATATTATATATAATTATATAAATATATATAATTATATATTTATATAATTATATACATTTACATATAATTATATATATAATTATATATCTATATATATCTATATATATCTATATCTATCTATATATATCTATATATCTACATATAATATATATTTTATATATAAATATATATTATATATAATTATATATAATTTATATAAATTATTATATATTATATATTATATTATATATAATATATATAAATTATATATATATTATATTATATAATATATATAAATTATATATATAATATACATTATATAATATATAAAAATTATATATATTATATATACAATATATATAAATTATATATATATTATATATACAATATATAAAAATTATATATATATTATATATACAATATATATATCTCCAAGCTGGAGTGCAATGGTGGGATCTCGGCTCACTACAACCTCTGCCTCCTGGGTTCAAGCGATTCTCCTGCCTCAGCCTCCTGAGTAGCTGGGATTGCAGGTGCCTGCCACCACGCCAGGCTAAATTTTGTATTTTTAGTAGAGACGGGGTTTCACCAAGTTGGCCAAGCTGGTTTCAAACTCCTTGACCTCAGGTGCTCCGTCTGCCTCGGCCTCCCAGTGTGCTAGGATTACAGGCGTGAGCCACAGTGCCCGGCCGTATATGTATATTTTAAAGAGAATGTCTGTGGGGAGTAGGGTGTGTGTATAAACTTTACTTTGCATGGTTCTAATATGCATAAACTTCACTTCTCACAGTTAAATTAAATAACCCCCCAACAGCACAGTTTAATTCTTTAAGTGTACTTATCTGTATTTGTATTATATTTACTGTAAGTAATTGTATAAAGTAGAAACTTCCATGCTAGTTTTTCAGTTCACTAATCACTATATACATGTTTGTATTGTGATTAACGACCAATCATGTCACTTTTTTCCAAGTCTGCCAATGATTGATTGGTCACCTTACATCTTTCATCAGTTAATACAGAATAACATGGAGAGTTATTCTGTATTATTTTGTAAATGTCACACGGGTTTGTCACTGCATGACAAATTTCAAAGGAAATTTGAAACAGGAAGACAAGAAGAGGAAGATAATTGAAACAGGAAATTGGTTAGTGACACAAAGTGCAGCAAAAAATGATGGCGCTGAAAGGGAAAATAAAATAGAAGAGAAATGAAGTTAGAGAAGCAATAGCTGTTGTTAGGGTTATTAATACTTCACCTTTTGAAGATTCTCTAGATAATGCAACCAGAGGAATTTAGTAAAGGCACACTCATTGACAAAAATAAGGTAAGTGGTTGTGATGAAAAGAATGAAGAGGTCCCAGAGGAAGTTATACGAGCTAAAGTGTTCACATCAAATGAACTCTCAATATGTTTCCTAACATTTCAAGTGCAAAGAATAGTATATTGGAAGTCTATCCAAATTTAGGAATAAAAAAGCTTGAGAAGGCACCCAAAAGTTGCTGGCTCCATATTGTAAGCGATAAGACAACAAGAGCACGTGCTCAGTTCACACTACTCGTTTTTTTTTTAAGCAAAACACTTGAAACTCAGTGTTTTTAATGTTTTAATTATAGCACACTTTAAAAATATTGATTTTATTGTTGTTTACGTTTCTCTATACGTTTATGACTGAGAGTAAGATAATTTTCAATCAGGAAAAGAGGATAAAGGAAAAATCATACTTTTCCCTATTATTAAAATAGCTTGGTGTGATATCAGCTTGTGCAGTAATTTTTATTATCACACACTACAGTGCAAAATAAAAACTGCCTGTATATGAAACAAGCTTCATTAGTTCCTATGAAAACATGTAAAAACAATGGCTTTGTTTTCCCACATTTTACTGAACACTCCACAGGTACACTTAGAACACAGCAGTTAAAAATATAGAACAGAAAAAAGTTATTAAAAACAAGAAAATGGGGGCAGATCCACCTTGTGGCGTCAGAGAATGTGTACGCTTTCCAGTGCAGGCAATTTATGTTATGTACCTGTGTCCTATCTGAGATTTTTAGGGAGACAATATAAAGAAGCCCGAAAGGGAGGGTATGGGACTCCCCATTCTCTGCTCTGCGTAGCAAGCAGGTGGGAGGTGAGGTGCCCATTAGGTTGAATTCTCAGTTATCGCTGTGCCCCAGCCAATCGTGGGCTGCGGAAATCATGGGCTGTGGAGTCACCGCTGCCGGGGCAGAGGCACCGTTGGTGCATGCCCGGCTGCCGTTGCTGCCCCTGCCTCGTACAAACGTCAGAGAAGGCACATGACACGCCCCTGGGGGCCATCTGGCCGAAGTTCACCTGCGGGGCTGAGTGGAGGATGCTAGGTTGCTGTGCTGTTTCTCCTACTGTGTTGCTGCCGCATCACCCCTCAGAAAAACCGGGTCCTCAGTTGCCTGCGGTTTGCACTCACCAAATATAATTAGCAATTTGCAATTCACCCGTAGGATTATTCCAGCCTCTGTAATCACACACAGAAGGATGAGCCTTCCTCGTGAGGGTTGGAGATGGAGGGAGAAGTGATCGAGAGTAAGGATGGGACGGAGGTTGTGGAGCAGAAGACCAACACGCCAGGTGGGTGAGGTTGTGTGATTATTCTAGCATCTTTTCTTGATCCCAGCTTGTACCCTTTTAGAATTGGGAGGGAAGGACAGGGTAGCGGATAGCGACCATAATATAGGTCTTAAGTAAAAGCAGTTTTCATTAATAAAACAAAGACTTCAATAATAATAATAATTGGCGATTCCAGCCTTCTCCATCATATTGGAAAAGACAGTATTTCATTAAAAATACTTGGAATTTTCCCTTGGAAAAGGCAGTATTTCATTAAAAGACGCTACGAGGAAACTTGGTTTTCTGTTCTGGAAGCAGGGCAGAAGAATTAGTAACACAGTTCTGCCAAATAGCACAGGAAAGTGGAGCCAAAGCACCTTCGAGGCTCCTGATGTTCAAACTTTAGGTCTTAGTTCCCTTTCTTATTTTTCTAATATATTAATTGCTGAATTGTGAACAGTAGAACACACGGAAGATAGAGAAAAGAGATAAACATGATGGGTTTTTTGTTGGTTTGCTTGCTTTTTTTCTCTCTGGAACATAAACAATGACATCTGTTTCTCTTTGGTATAATAGAAAGGAAAATAATGATCATCTCAATTTTTATATGTGGAGGTATTGCTTTTCTTCTTTGGGGCATTTCAAGATTTCCCAGAAAATGTAAGTAAACAATTTCTGCTAAAATATTAAATTAAATTGTTAAAATTATTGTATTATTGATTCAATTGGATACCAATAACTAGTCTTTCCTTCCTTAATATAGAACAATTTAGAGGTAAAAGCATTTTCCAAGACAGTGTATCTAATTGCTCTTCAAACTTAGTCACCTGCTTCACCTTTTAGAATAATCAGTCTTTCAATAAATACGTGTCAAGCTTCAGGCACAGTGCTACGTGCTGATGATACAACAATGAAAAAAAATGGTATTTCTTGCCTGAAAGTAATTTATCTTTAACTGAATATGGAAGCATGTAAGCAAACAACTGTAACACAAAAGATATAATTACTAAATAGAACTATGTTGAATTTGAAGCAGGAGAGGATATTATAAATTAGCTGCTTGTAGTCAAGGCTTTAATGAAGGGAGAAATATTTGTGCTGAATCTTAAAGTCAAGTAGGCGTTCATCAAAGATCATCTTAGAAAGAACATACATGTCAGAGAATCACACCAGGTATAATTATGATGGAGTTACAAAGAAGTAGGGTGAGGAACTGGCAATTGTATTATAGGTCCCTAGTGCATTAACTCTTTCACTGCCATTCATTAGTAATTTATACCTTCTCCTTCATCTCCATTCTCCTCATGCTCATTCTCATGTCTATACTCTTGCTTCCAACTTGTTCTAATTTTAACAATTTGTAGGAAACTTCCAAATGCTCCCATCACCACACCAACTTACTTACTCCATCTCTGCCCCTACACTCTGCCTAGACTCCTGGAACTGTAGATGCAGTATTCATGTTCTACAATAGATCCTATATTCTTTCAGTGGATCAGTAACATCACCCTAGTAATTCTCCACTCTCCTACATCATCCTTTTTTCATCCTCAGCTGAAAGATCTCCATCAGCAAATATGACATACTGGTATCTATATCAACCTTGAAAAAATAAACAACAAAAACAACAAAATTTATTAGACCCCACTTATATTTTAGCAACCAATTTATTGTTTTTCTCCTTGGTACAGCAACCTTCTTAAAATGGCTTTTCAAAATAATTTTTTGTCTTTCCATTTTCTGTTAAATCCACTTGGATCAAGCTTCCACTCTGCTTTTTCCACCAAACTTGTCTTTCAAGTTCACCAGTAACTTCCATATTGCTAAATCGACTGGTCCATTCTCCATTCTCACCTTATTATATAACCTGTCTGCAGCTTTTGGCACTCCCTTTTACTAAAAAAAAAAAAAAATCATTTGACTTACATGACGCCATATTCTTGTAGTTTGCTTTCTACTCTTTTTACCAGCAACCCTGATTCCCTGATTCTCCTTCACTCTGATCTATTTTATGACAAACTATATCATTTCAGACCCATAAGTCTCATTAAGAGTAGGTATTTCTGTATGTTATGTAGGCTATTCATAAAGACAAAAATGCCTGGCATATAGTAGGTGCTCAATCGGTAGTTGTTGACTGCATAAATGAAAGAATGAATTGGTTAGTAAATAAATGAGAAAACTGGCTTTCTGGTGACCCAAGTTTTGAATTAAGTATTTGGGTTTTATATTGGTTATTGATTTGAATTTGACATTTTAAAATAATTTTGAACATGACACTTTCAAATAACTTTGATAACTTGATTTTTTCACTTCACTCTCAGGTCTCAACTATATAGAACCATATTGCTAGTTGATCCTTCCCATTGAGGATTTTCCCACTCACAGATTTGAAGATGAATCAGTTATTTATTTTAGCTGTGGGTAGGAGGTGCTCTCAGAGCTTCTTTCTTTCAGGATTATACCTTAACAAGTAACTTCCTTTATCTAGTGCAGTAACTTAAGGAGTAAAAATGGAGAGTAAAAAGGGAAATTTTAGCATTCTTTTCTCTCAAAGTTTCTTGCTTCATAAAGGACAAGGAAACAGCACCACCTTCTAAAGAAATGCTGTCTTTGAAAGACAATATAGTCTCAGTTAAGTTGATGATAGGAACCAGCTCACTGAAGTTATGAATATAGAAAAATTTGTTTATTTACACTGCAACTTGTTCTAGAGAGCATAGTAAATTTTAGGAAAGGAATAGATGAATAAAGAAAATTCATGTAGTCTAAAAATTAGGAGGGAAAATGGCTGGAAGATACTGAATTTCTGGAAGTTTGTTACTGAGTTTTTAAATTTTTCATAGATCTCATTCTCCAGTGCTTATTCCTTTCATGTTCTGTTCTCGATATTCAATTTTTTTGAATTGATGTTTAAAGTTAAGTCATTCAAATTGAATATGTAAGTAAAACACATTTTATTAGTCTGAGCTATATAAAAATATTTTACTCTGAAGCTCGCTCTTTCTTTCTTTGATACTTTTATTCTTTTTCTCTATTACCTGTTAATTTCAGTTGGAATTCCAAGGCACCTTAGAAACAAGACATGCCAAGAAAATTTAACTATATGTCCACAAGGCTGGAACTGAATCAATAATAATTGCTTCTTTCAATCTGAACATGAAACAACTTAGATCAATGGCTGAGAAAACTGCAAAAGTTATTATGGATCTCTGTCCAGGCTCAATCTCAGAATGAAATGGTTAGATTTCTCCTGTGCAATATGAATCTCATTTAATAGCTACTAAAAGACAGGCACACTCCTAGGGTGTAATACATTAGCAAACCAAAGAATCAAAGATCTTTGCCCTTGTGGAGTTTACATCCTAGGGGAAGAGATAAGCAATGAAAAATTATCTTATTAAATATGTAAGTTCTATATTGTGTTAGAAGTTGGAAAGTTTTATGCAAAAAAATACAAATTAAGGGATATAATGAGTTCTCCAAGTGGGTTTACTGCAGGTAAGGTTATATCCCAATAAGATGGTGACATTTTAGCAAGGATGTGAAGCAGGTAAGGGACTATCTGGAAGTGAACTTTCCAGGAAAGGAAAATGGCTGGAGCGTGTGTCTTAAGGCCAGTGAATGTCTGGAATATTCAAGGAACAGAAAAGAAGCAGCTAGTCAATGTATCTAAAATGAGGGAGCAAGTGAAGAATGTGGATCATCAGGGTCTTGCAGGCTATTGTAAAGAGTCTAGTTTTTGCTCCAAATAAAATAGGGAGATACTGCCAAATTATGAGGGAAAATGTAATAGGATCTGACTTAAGTTTTAAAAGAATCATAATCTTTGCTGTGATGTGATTGGCTACTGAGTGGCAAATGTAAATGGAGGGAATCATATTATAAGGCCTTTGCATTAACCGTGCAAGATAATAATGGACTTAAACAGGGTCAACGGCACTGGAGGGAGTGAGAATGAGAAAACTAGGAAAGATCTATGACAGCACTCTGTATTTTGTAAAAGGAATCTTTGATGCATTATCTGGGGCCCTCTTTATATTGGTTTGAACTGAGCAAGCACAATGCAAACAAAATGTGGATGTGGGCAGATGGAGCTACATTCAGCAATCGGTAAGCCTTACTAACATGTATTTACTAGTAAATGTGTAAAGCGTGGTAAAGATTCTGAGTCTATAATTGGCTTCCTCCATAGATTCCTCCACATCGTCCCCCCAAAAGACCCTTGAAAAATAGATGCCGAAGAGAATATTTAGACAAAGTTATGGTTTTCAGTGAGGGTTTGGCATCACATACCAATATTTACGTATATATGTTGAATTGTTATATACCACATGTGAGTCACAAGTGTTCCCTTTATCCTGAACTGGATGCAAGTCTAAGCAGTTTGATCCTTTCCTCTTTCAACCTGGGACCTTGCCTTTTGTTTTTTTGTTGTTCCTTTGGCCTTTCATTGATGGGAGAGCATTAGAGAGTGTACTGAAGCCTACACTTTCTGCACCCACCAGTGGCCTGACATGGACGAGAGTAAGTTAAGAAGAGAACATGTTCGCCTCAGTTTACCTTTGTTTAAAATTCACGAACTTCTTTATATTCCATAGCTTGAAAAAACTCATCATACACTTAGAATCTGTTTTGTTCTTAAAACACTTAAAAATTTCTCCAACATCAGGGTGGAGAAAGCCATATAAAGGATATTAAGTTCTTAATATTCTTTGGTGAACTAAAGGTGACCACTAGCTACCATTTATTGACTGCCCACTTTGTAATAGATACTTGTTCTGTAGCACTCCGTGCCACACATTAAATTGTATATAATATAATAAAATTAGCAGAAGTTTCTAAATTTGAGAAAATTCTCTTATGATGATTGCATTTATATTCCATTTGGGGTGAAAATGCACAATGATTTGAGAGTGATAATATACCCAATATTATATTTTTATCTTTGAAAAATGTAAAAAAAAATGACACAGATTAAACTTTCTGACTATAAAACGTAATATGATATTTTCTTGAAAGAAAATATTAACAGCTTAATGTGTCATTACATATTATATATAGGCCCTTCAAAAAATGAGACAGGAGTTAACATTGGTGTGTTAATTTGCTAGGACTGCTGTAATAAATGCCACTAAATGGGTGGCTTAAAGACAGCTCTGGAGGCCATTAAGTCCTGGATCAAGGTGTTAGTAGGGTTGGTTTCTTTTGAGGCCCTTCTTCTTGGCTTGCAGATGGCTGTCTTCTCACTTTGTCTTCATGTGGCGTCCCTTCAGTACACACTCAAGTCTATGTCTAACTTATTTCTTCTTGTAGGGACATCAGTCATATTGGATTAGAGTGCACCCTAAAGACCTTTTCTTACCTCAATCACTTCTTTTAAAAAAAACAAATACCTTATCTCCAAATCTGTTACATTCTCAGGTACTGGGAGTTAGGTATTTAATGTATGAAATTTGGGGGCCTGTAATTCAGCCCATAACAGTTGTTATTAGTTGGCACTATGGATTGGATAAGCATAAAAATACACATATATTTTGGGAATGGGCAGGATAAAAATTTGAAGTTACCCTAGAAATTAGGAAAGTATACACCAGTACTGTGAAGTTCCCCCAAATAATTACAGTATAACCAGAAATGTATCATGATTAACCATCCTATTTTCCCTCATTTTGAATTTCACATGTTTATATGTATGGCATAAAATATAAGTGTAGGAAATCTTTTCTTTAGATTTTATTTATGTTTACTTATGTGTATCATAATCTATTGAGTAAAGAATGCCTGTTTCACTACAGTGATGGTGATAAAGAGTGGCCAAATGAACATTTATTTCAGCATTAATAGATCAATTTTGTAATATATGAAAGGTATGTTCAATGAAATGTCAGTTACACTCCCCCTCTTTATAATTTCTAAATGGCTAAACACATTGATATATCAATGTTTGTTCTACAGTATAAAGGGAAGAATCCAATCCTTCACAAAATGATTTACAATGTTTGCTATAGTATCAACAGCATAAATTTCCAGGACTGTGTTGTTAGGCACTGAAGTCACATAGTGTCCTTTTCTTCCTACCATCAGGGTCCTGAGGTAAAGTCTGGAGAAAGATAGGAGGAGAGCAACAGCTTATTTCACTTCCTCTACTCCTTCCACACTGCACGTGTTTTAGAAACAGGGCTAATGAAATTTACATTCTGTTTTCCAGGCTGTGCTCAGTTATTTCTCAGGAGGTCCAGTAAATAAAGAATTAATCTATTTGTTTTGTTCCAGGTTTAGTATTGAAGAAGGTGGTGATTGTGCCTTCATACATAAGACAGGCATAAGTAGTGCCAATTGTAATGATACAAAAAAAAAATATGTTTGCAGCAGAAAAAGCTACTGTCCTTAGATAAAGAGTTCTCCCATACAGGAAATAAAATAATTAACAAAAACCCATCCTTTTTATGTATCATAAATGAATATAGATGCATTTCTCTTCCTGTGAAACATGTTTTAAGTTGATTGATGAGAATTTAAATAATATTCATCTTCATTTAAATAATTATCAAGAAACCTAGAAATTAAAATGAGTTTTTACATGGTGTTGCTAGATTACATAAATTGTTGCATCTAAACCCATGGGCATAATGGTGATCTCGGTCAGAACGGATTTATCAGCAATTTCTCGGTGGAACAAATTGAAAGGTAAAGGGAAGGGAGCGAAAGATACCTCCACTTGACCGAAATTCTATTAAATCTGACTAAAAGAAATAAAAAGATACACAAAATTTGGTGAGCATCCAGTGCTTCACTCATCTTAGTGGTATGTCACTCATTTAAACAGAACTACCATTCAACCCAGCAATCCCATCACTGGGCTTATACCCAAAGGAATATAAGTCGCTCCACCATAAAAGCATATATGTTGAGTATGTTCATTGCAGCACTATTCAAAATAGCAAAGACATAGAATCAACTTAGATGCCCATCAATAGTAGACTGGATAAAGAAAATATGGTACATCTGCACCATGAAATACTACCCAGCCATAAAAAAGAATGAGATCATGTGCTTTGCAGAAACATGGATGGAGCTGGAGGTCGTTCTACGAAATGAACTAACGCAGGAACAGAAAACCAAATACCATGTGTTCTCACGTATAAGTAGGAGCTAAACATTGAGTACATGTGGACACAAGGGAACAAAAGGCATCAGGGCCTACTTGAGGGAAGAGGGTGAGACGAAGGTGAGTAATGAAAAACTATCTATCAGGTACTATGTTTATTACCTGAGTGATGAAATAATTTGTACTCCAAACCTCCATGACCTACAGAACATGACCATTTACCTATATAACAAACCTGCACATATAGTCCTGAAACTAAAATAAAAGTTAAAAAATAAAACTTGGAAAGAAGGTCCATGGGAGAAATACTAAGAGGTTGACTAGGGTCTCTGACCTTGCATCATCATCACAGACCAAATTTCCTGGAAATACTGAGCTGCGTACAACTTCCCATGATTCCCTAGGTCCTTAGTCAAGTTATGAAACTAGCGAGTTATTTACATTAAGTGGATTTGTTGTTGCTGTTGTCGCTGAAACTAGTGAAAGAATCGACTTTTGTGCTATGAGTCATGGGAGCAAAAAGTGAGTATTTAGAGATGGAGAGGACAACGAAGAAGGAAGCCCTGGTGACTTGAAGAAATCATGGAGAGTTCTCTGGATTCCCACAAACCTATGGGGTTTAGATTCCAGCTAATACTTACACGGGTCTCAGAAGGACAGAGGGCAAGGGTTAACATCTGGCTGTTATTAAAATCTCTGCGCTTCTTAATATTTTACTTTGGCCTAGTTTTCTTTTCTTCACTTTTACATTTCCTGATATAATGAGTAATTCTCTTTTGAGTATTAACTTGTACCATGAACTATGCTAAATATTTTTACCCCTAAATGATGAATAATTTTTATCATTTTTTGCTTAAATAAATGAGCAAATGAAAGATTGTTTACCTGGGATTATAGTAAAAGGTAGAACCACATTTTAAATTCAGCTGGGTCTCACACACGTTATATTATAGACATTCAAACAATATGGAAAATAATATTGAAAAAATAGATGGTTGGCCAGGCGCGGTGGCTCACGCCTGTAATCCCTGCACTTTGGGAGGCCGAGGCGGGCAGATCACGAGATCAGGAGATCGAGACCATCCTGGCTAACACGGTGAAACCCCATCTCTACTAAAAAATAGAAAAAATTAACCGGGCGTGGTGGCGGGTGCCTGCAGTCTCAGCTACTCGGGAGGCTGAGGCAGGAGAATGGTGTGAACCCGGGAGGCAGAGCTTGCAGTGAGCCGAGATTGCACCACTGCACTCCAGCCTGGGCAACAGAGTGAGACTCCATCTCAAAAAAAAAAAAAAAAAAAGAGAGAAAAAATAGATGGTTATGTTTAGCATCATCAGAAGCACATTTTGTCAGCATCTTCTCATCTTCTCATTCTCTATGGGGCCGGAATTTAATAGTGTGTAAATTGTGTTAGCAGGTTAAATGCAGCTGTTGTTAAATTATAATTTACATGCTGTACAAGAACAAAAATAATTCTAAAATTTTCAGATTATTGTGCTACAAAAAAATGACCATTGTTAGCAAAAAGAGGATGGGGAATGAGACTTATGCATTTTTGAGGTCATTAAACATCTCCATTAGCCATCTCTGGAGTGGTGACTATCACATTAAAAGGGGACCACTTTGCATCTCCTAATGATGACATTTCTATCCAGCTGTACTGAAATAGAAATAATGTTAAAAGGAGTCAGAGCGCCCAGTGGAGAAAATTAGACATGTAAAGAAGAAAAGAGAAAGGAACAAATAATGGGCTACGGGTTGAATTTTATGAACATGAGCAGAACTCTGAACATTTTTAAGTATATTTATTCAGGCTAGGTGAGTGGATTTCATCCCCTTCCAACTTATTCTGAGGACAGTACCCAGAGTGAACATATTAAATGTATGTCAGATCACACTGCTATTCTGCCCAAAGTAGTTTTCCATCTTCCCATTTCACTTAGAATATTAGCCACAGGCCTCAGAATGGCAATAACGGAATTACCCTGTTGGTACTTAGCCGAACTCTTCTCTCACTGTTCTCCTCCTCCAGACACAGCTGGCTTCCTCACTCTTTCTGGAATGTGCCAGGCGTACACTTGCCCTAGGATCTTCACACAGTTTCACCAGGATGATGGTATCCACATGGCACTTTCCCTCCTCAAAGTTCATTTACATTTCACTTTCACAGTGACTACCCTATTAAAATTGCAGCTCACACTCCTCAACCTTGACATTACTAATCAATTTTAACCTGGCCTGTCTTTTGTTTTTAGCGGAACTTATTCCATACTGAAATACCATACCATTCGTTTACTATCTTTAGTCTTTATGTTTAAACTTCCTGGAATGGAAACCCCATGAGTAAAGGAATCTGTGTCTATTTTGTTCATAGATGTATCTCAAGCACCCTGAAAAATGCCAAGTACTAATTAGGCATTCTGTAAATATTTGTTGAATAAGACAATGAAGAGGCAAATTAAATTAAATACAAAATAGTTTGTTATCCAGGACATTTCTGACTATATAGCCAAAGCTTTAAAATGAAGATAAGAATAATTTTATAAAATGAATTAGACACATATCAACCCTAGGGAGAATCTTCAAGGTGGTCTGCTCCTTTGAAAAGCTTTAAACAGGAAAGCTTTTATTTAAAGAATGGGCTGGGCGTGGTGGCTCACACCTGTAATCCCAGCATTTTGGGAGGCTGAGGCGGGTGGATCACCTGAGGTCAGGAGTTCGAGACCAGCTGGACCAACATGGAGAAGCCCCGTCTCTACTAAAAATACAAAATTAGCCAGGCATGGTGGCGCATGCCCATAATCCCAGCTACTCAGGAGACTGAGGCAGGAGAATCACTTGAATCCAGGAGGTGGAGGTTGCGTGAGCCGAGATTGCACCATTGCATTCCAGCCTGGTCCACAGGAGAGAAACTCCATCTCAAAAAAAAAAAAAAAAATGACACTGTGCTTCTGGAAATAACCTAATTATTACCAGAGGAAGGAATTCATGTCTATGCCAGACAAGAGCTTTCACCCTTTAGAAGTGTTTTACTGAAGGTCACACACACACACACACTGATCAAATTGCGGAACTCTCTGAAGCATACAGAGAATGGCATTTATTCTGGCAAGAAGTGTGCAAATTGTTACAAGAAACATAAGGGATAGCAAGTATGAACAATTATATTTCAACAGATGCAGGAAGCAGTTGAAATATGGCTTCTCAACATCTGGGGCTTGCACACTTGTCATCTGGAAACCAGATTGGGTCAGTTACATGTGGAAAGGAATAAGTTATTGCCAGACCACATTTCCATATTAAAAGAAGTCTCCATTACCAAGTTCTTTTTTTAAAGACACCAAATAGACCAGGGAGTTACTAAAAATGGAAGGAGGTCGTGAGAAAGCAAGTCATACTATGAATAGGACCTCACCTTATGAATTGCCTCTCTAGCAAAATCAACTGCAGAAAGGAAAGACACTGTCTGTTAAATGAAAGGTAATAAATGGAATTCGCAGGTGGACAAAAATACCTCCTGAAATCCTGTAACCCAGCAGGGTACAGATGAGACACGCCCTCTGCAGATACAGTGTGCAACTACCAGTGTGACTCTGAGTGCCCGTTTTCTGTCTCTGCACCGAAGCACCAAAAGCAAAGATTCCAGGCTGAAGCAAATTTTTTTTTTTTTTTTTTTTTTTTTGAGAAGCAGTCTCGCTCTGTCGCCCAGGCTGGAGTGCAGTGGCGAGATCTCCGCTCACTGCAAGCTCCGCCTCCCGGGTTAACGCCATTCTCCTGCCTCAGCCTCCCCGAGTAGCTGGGACTACAGGCACCAGTTTCCACGCCCGACTAATTTTTTGTATTTTTAGTACAGGCAGGGTTTCACCGTGTTAGCCAGGATGGTCTCGTTCTCCTGACCTCGTGATCCGCCCGCCTCGGCCTCCCAAAGTGGTGGGATTACAGGCGTGAGCCACTGCGCCCAGCCGCAAGTATGTTGTTTTATCTGTTAATGAGAGCAGGCAGCTCAAACTAGGGAAAGGTGTTAATAAACAGGATTATTTCCATTTATAATACAAGGAGGCAAATTAGTTGAGATTATTACATAGGTAATTGACGAGGATTTGATTAGTCAATGGATGTAATGTGCCTAACATGGAGTAAACAGTACCTAGTGCCTACACCTGAACACATTTGGAAACATGGGGTATTTATTATTTGAGCAAAGACCTCCAGCAGGCTTAAACTCTTTGGACAAAAAGCTAATGTCAAACACTGAACAAAGGAAGTTGCTGGAGGAGTGTCTTACTCATTTCTTTTGAAAATCCTAGTAGGCTTTTTGGAATCTCACTTTAGTACTTCCTATTTTCTGTAATTTGGTGTGAAAACTTCAATTTTCACATCTACACATATAAGCACTCACACAGATACATTTACTGAAATATAGATGCCTGTATTCATGTATTCTAGAACACATAAATACCTGTCTATTTATACACTCAAAATGCATATATACACATATATGCATATGCCACATATTTAGATATATATAGACTTACATTAATATGTTTACATGTATATGCACAAATATAAATGTGCATATAAAATACATAGTGTATTTATATAGTAAATATATATAGTATATTTACTATATAAAATATATATAGTAAAAAACTGAATTGGCTATATCTACTAGAAGATAAAGTAGACTTCCATAGAAGGCACATTACTATGGATAAAGGAGCACATTTCATAATGATAAATAGGTCAATTCATCAAGAGAACATAATCATAATTGTGTGTGCATCTAATAAGAGAGATTTAAAATACAAGAAACAAAAACTGAATTGAAAGGAGTAGACAAACACAATTATAACTGGGAATTTCAACCACCTTCTGCCAGTTATTGATAGAATAATTAGAAAGTAATTTATAGAAGAAGGCTGAACAACACCATTAAGCAAACTTTCATTAATACTTATGAAATACCCACCCAACAATAGCAGAATTAACTTCTTTTATCAAGTTCATGCAAAAAAATCAAGACAGACCATATCTGGGTCACAAAAAACATTAAATAAATTCCAAAGAATTTAAAAAAATTAAAGTATTCCTTTAATCACAACAGAATCAAACTAGGAACCAGTAACCCACATTGTATCTGCAAAATCCCCACATATTTAGAATGTAAAAACATACCCCAAATTAATGCATAGGAAAAAGAAGAAATTACAAAGAAAATTATGAAATATTTTGAACTGAATGTAAATGTGAACACAACATTGTTTTGTGGGATGCAGCTAAAAGAGTGCATAGGAGGAAATGGAGAGCAATGCAGTGCTAATATTAGAAATGAAGAAAAGCCTTAAGTTAATCTAGCCTTCTATGTTAAAAGAGAAAAACAAGAGAAAACTAAACCTAATGTATAAAAGAATGAAGTGAAAACAATGAAATAAAAACGAGAAAACTAAAAGAGAAAATTAATGGAAACAATACCTGGTGTTTTGGAAAGATCAACTTTTATCCAGTTCAAAGATGGATAAACAGTAAACTAAGAATAAGAATAGAAGGAAACTTTCTCAAGCTGATAAACAGCGTCTTCAAAACCCTACACCTAGCATACCTTATGATAGAAGATAATGGTTTCCTCCTAAGACTGGAGACATCGCAAGAATAGGAAATCTTCCCCTTTTATTTGACAATTATGCTGGTGCTAGCAGTAAAATAAGGCAAGAAAAAGAAACAAAAGGAATGCTTATTAGAAAAGAAGTAAAATGGCCTTTATTCACAGTGGCATAAACACTTCTGCAGGAAATCCTAAGGAATCTAAAAAACAGGTTATAGAAAGAATAAGTGCATAGTTCAGCAAAGTCTGAAGATGCGAAGTAAATAAACAAAAATAAATTACATTCCTACATCCTAACAACAGACAACTGGAAATTTTTTTTTTTTTTTTTTTTGAGACGGAGTCTCACTTTGTCGACCAGGCTGGAGTGCTGGAGTGCTGTGGCGCAATCTCGGCTCACTGCAACTCCCGGGTTCACGCCATTCTCCTGCCTCAGCCTCCCAAGTAGCTGGGACTACAGGCGCCTGCCACCATGCCCGGCTAATTTTTTGTATTTTTTTTTGTATTTTTTGTTTTTTAGTAGAGACGAGGTTTCACCGTGTTAGCCAGGATGGTCTCGATCTTCTGACCTCGTGATCCACCCGCCTTGGCCTCCCAAAGTGCTGGGATTACAGGCGTGAGCCACCAAGGCCAGACAATTGGAAATTTAAGTTCAATCTATAATACCATTTGCACTGATATCAAAAATATAAAATGCGTGGGGATAAAAATGATGTATGTGCAAAAGTTGTACACTAAAAACTCTAAAACATTGCTGAGTACTAATTAAAGGAGACTGAATTTTCAGCTAAGTGACAAAGTAATTCAAAAAAGAAAGATAATCTTTTCAGCACATGGTCCTGGAACAATGGGATATTCATATTTTGAAAATTTTATATTGATTTTTATGCAAACTATCCCATATGCAAAGCTTTTATCAAAATGAGCCAAAAACTTAAATATAAGAGCTAAAATTTAAAAAGGCCAGAAAAAAATGGGGTAATCTTTGTGACCTTGAGATAGGCAAAGGTTTCACAGTGAAGACACAAAACTCATACACCATGGAAAAAACGATAAATTTGACTTTATTTAAAAGAAATAATTCTGACATTTCAAAAGAACTGTGAAGAAGTAAAGAATAAAGTCATACACTGGGAAAGAACATTTGCAAAACATGTATACAATGAGTGACTCATATCCAATATTCAAAAAGAACTCATAACTTAATAATAGGCAACCCAATGAAAAACTGGCAAAGTATTGCACAAACATGTCACCAAGGAAGACATATGATCAATATGCACATAAAAAGATGCTCAGCATCATTAGTCGCTAGAAGACTGTAAACTGAAACCATATGCGAGATCAATATATGTATACTAGAAGAGCTAAAATTAAAACAGATAGACAATAACAAGTGGTGTTGAGGATGTGAAGTAACTGGAACTGTCTCATGTATTGTTGATGGAAACTGAATCTCATACACCTACTTTGGAAAACAGTTTGACAGCTTTTTTTTTTTTCTTTTGAGATGGAGTCTTCCTCTGTTGCCCAGGCTGGAGTGCAGTGGCATGATCTCAGCTCACTGCAAGCTCCGCCTCCCGGGTTCACACCATTCTCCTGCCTCAGCCTCCGGAGTAGCTGGGACTACAGGCACCCGCCACCACACCTGGCTAATTTTTTTGTATTTTTAGTAGAGACGGGGTTTCACCGTGTTAGCCAGGATAGTCTTGATCTCCTGACCTCATGATCCACCCGCCTCGGCCTCCCCAAGTGCTGGGATTACAGGCGTGAGCCACCGCGCCCAGCCAGTTTTACAGCTTTTTATAAAGATAAACATATGATGCAGCAATTCAATTTCTGGGAATTTATCCAAGAGAAAACTTGCTCACACAAAAATGCTTGTGTACAGCAGTTTCATACATAACAGACACACCCTAGAAACAAAAGTCCATCAACCAGTGATAGAAGAGATAATTTCTGGTATAACATACAATAGGAATACTACTAAGAAATAAAAGGGAATGAACTACTTACATGCACAACAACTTGAGTGAATCTCAAAAGCATTATAAATGAAATAAGCGAGAGACAAGACACTACATATTACATGATACCATTTATATAAAATTCTATGAAAGGGGCTGGCCGTGGTGGCTCATGCCTGTAATCCCAGCACTTTGGGTGACTGAAGCCAGAGGATCACTTAAGCCCAGGAGTTCAAGACCAGTCTGGGCAATATAATGAGACCTAGTCTCTACAAAAAATAAACTTAGCAGGGCATGATGGTGCGCGACTGTAGTCCCAGCTACTTGGGTGGGTAGGGCAGGAGGATTGCTTCAGCCAAGGAGGTCCAGGTTGCAATGGGCCAAGTTTTCCCCACTGCACTCCAGCTTGGGCAACACAGTGAGACCCCGTCTCAAAAAAAAAAAAAAAATTCCATGAAAGGAAAAACTATATTGATATAAAGCACATTAATGCTTGCCAGGGTCCAGGGTCAGAAAAGATAGTGATCACAAAAGGAAAAAAAGAAAGATGATGGAAATGTTCCATAGCACGGTTGTTGTGGTGTTTACGTGATTGACTTTACGATCCTTTTGGATGAGTTAATTTTTCAATTCCTTCCCTAAACTAACAAGTCTGCCTACTTTTATCTTTGATCTAAAATTAGTACTGATGTTTTCCATTTGGATTGGGTAAGTCTCTTTTGACTGAAGCTTGCTCAGTGCCTAAGTAAGTGATGTACATAAAAAGCTTTCTAGTCCTCTCCTACTGATCTCCATCAGTTAGCACATTGCCATGATTAATCCAGAGCTACGGGATGGCAGAGCTGATGGCTTCATACGTCGGATAGGTAAGTTTTATAGAGTGAATGAGAAGGAAGTAAAGGAAAGATAAAACAAAATACAGGACAGCTTAAAAATGTGGACTCTTTACTTACCGTGAAAGTCTTCTAAAGTAAGTGAGGGATGGGGAAGCACTTCTGGAGAATTGTGGAAGCCTGCTAGAGCATGTAGAGTTTTATGTCTGCAAGAGAGGGCATAAGCTTGTGTGTAAGAAGGTTTTGGGGGAGAATTTTATGGTACGTGTATTATATCTCAATAAGAATGTTTTTAAAATGTACTTTCACAGGAAAAAAATTGCTTAACACTTTTATACAGGATAAAAAGCAAATGCTTCACTCTGGAAGGAGGCTCGATCATTGTGACTTAATGAGACTGAAAAGAACTTTTCAAAAATTGTAAGATTCAGCTAAGGCTAACAATGAAGTTTGTTTTCAGTGGATTGAAACATCAACAAACCAATAAATAAAAACAAGTTACACATACAAACACCCTCCATTTGCAATAGTTCTGAGGGTTTATGTTAAAGAAAATGAATGAATTGTATGCCAAATGACTGGAATAGGAAGCCTGCCAAAACTTTAAGATAAAGACAGTGAAGAGATAAAAAGTAAAATCTTGAAAGGAGTTACAGACTCCAGCTGAAACCACTGTTAGAGTTTACTGATATGAATTCCCAGGGCAATTGGTATAATTCTTTTAATAATAAGTAAGCCTGATACTCTTAAAAGTTGAAGAGACCTCAGTAGCTACCTAGTAAAACTTTTCATCTACCGTGCGATTTCTAGCTACAGCATTTCTAGCAGCCTATACTAGAATGTTTTCTGTGATAATAACTCTCTGTCTTAGAAGACTTTCCATTTTAATTTAACGACGTTCTAGTTAGAAGTTTCTTTAGGGTAAGGTTAAATTTACTTCCTTGTATATTCTAACTGTTGGTCATAGTTACGAACTCTTGATCTATGAAAACTGCATAAGAAAAATTTTTAAAATTATTCTACATTTTACACAATTGGACATTAGTATTACAAAAAGAAATAAGATTCCATTCGTTTAGCCAAATAAATTAGTCAGGCTTGTCTGGGTAACAGATTTAAGAGTTTAGAGAGTAAAAAGTGGAAAAAAATTTATCTCATTGCATAACGAAAAGAGACAAAATATGAAGTACTGTGAAGCATTTACTGGAAGATTATGAGAAAGCCGGGCTGCAGGAATCATTAGAACATCTATTCTGAGAATTTAATTAAAGTATAATAAAAATGCTCCAAAAGGAAAGATATTAATAAAATGAAGAAGCGCCAAGAACACAATAAAAACCAAGTGAAAATAATAATTATAGAAATATAATGTTTGAAATAAAGAACATTTTGAGGAGTTAATTAGTAGAATGGACGCTGATTAAGAAAGAATAAGACCTAGGAGACGCTATTAAAAACATGACAGAAAAGAAAACAATTAGAAAATACAAAATAAAAGCTGAGAGATATGAAAAATAGAAGTAGAAATGCCAGCTTCTAGATAACAAGAATCTGACACAGAGAGAGAAAAAGAATAGTGGATAGGAAATATTTGAAGAAATAATATTCCAACTTCTAAAATTAATAAAAGCCAAATACCTCAAATTGAAACTTCAAAAGTGTGCAAACAAAATAGATAAGAAAAAACATGCATCTTGGCACAATAGCGTGAAATAAAAATATACGAAACTAAAAAATGAGGTAATAGGAAACGTTAGTGAAAAAGAGAAGAAATGAGAGGGATAACAAATCAAATGGTGGCTACTAGAAAAGACTAGAGAACTAGATGTCTAAAAGTTTACAGAAGAAGATACAATAAAGAAAATATCAAAAAAGTACAAATAATCACAAAAGCCACAAATATTAAAATTTAATAAAACATTATGGAAATAATTAATCAATTATTATGGGGCAATCTCTGTTCCCTTAAAATTTTATATATTGAAGCTCTAACCCCCTCTACCTCAGAATGTGATCTGGTTTGGAGATAGTGTCTTTACCACGTTAAAATTAGGTCGGTAGGTTGGGACCTAATTTAATATTACTGGTGTTCTCATAAAAAAGGAAAATTTAGAGACAGACCCATATACAGGGAGAATGCCATCTTCAAGCCAAGGAGAATGGCCTGGAACAGATTCTTTCCTTACAGGCCTCACAAGGAACCCATCCGACCAACATCTTAATTTCAGACTTCTTGTCTCCAGAACTGTATGACAATACATTCCTGTTAATTTTATCCGCCCAGTTTGTGACAACTTGTTATGGCAGGCCTAGCAAACTAAAACACTAATGCATTTATAAATATTAAAAAAAGAATGTAGAGGTCTAAAAAATATAAAATGCCAAAATGTAATGAGAATAAATAAATAATTATAGAATTATAGAAATTAAAAATAAATAAATTGAAAAGGCAACTAAAATTGAGTAATCTACTGATCTTTCAAGAAATAGCTAATTTTTGTATTGGACATCTTGCTTCAAAAAATAGCAAAATGAGAAATTTACCCCGACTTAATAGACTTTTTGATTTCCAAACAAAGTCAGAACAAGACAAAAAGAAACAGACTCATCTTCTTATGAAATTAGAAGTAGAAATTCCAAGAAAATTTTTATTTACTATATACAACAAAGCAGTTAAAAATTCATATTCAAGTGGATTTATCTTAGGAATGCTTTGATATCAGAATATCAGTGCAAGCTACCCTATTAAACATTTTTGAAAGTCCGCACAATTATTCAGTAAGTGCATTTGATAACAACAAGGAAACATGATAACATTCAATGTCTATCTGAGATAAGTCCCTCTTAAGAAACTAGGAATAGAAAAATTCTTTTTTAAATTGCTAATGTTGTATGTTAAATTTATACAGCATTTTTACAGTGCTTAATAATGAAAATTTAAACATTCCATTTAAGATTAAAAATAAGAAAAAAATGTTCACTGTAACTACTACTGTTTAGCAATAGCGTAGTACAATGCTCAAGGCAACCACTGATATAAGAAAACAAAAGGAATTATAAAGGAAAATGATTGCAATGGAAGAGTTGTGTCTGCAATATTTTCAGATAATTTGATTATATAAAAATAAATACCAACAGAATCCACTAGAAAACTATTAGAAATAATACCAGAGTTCAAGAGGGTTACTTAAAAGAGCACATTTAACAAGTCAATACTATTTCTGTATGCTAGAAGTGTTGTTTTTATTTAGTTTTTTCAGCTTTTTTTTTTTTTTGTCACTGTGAGAACGGTAGGGATGACTTCCAATCTATTGCAAATATCGCATGCCAGAACAGGAATGAAGGACATGTATTTTAATTAAAAATAAAAACTGCTAAAGAATTTTCCAAAACACTTATACCTTTTTGTACTTCAACCAGTTATGTATGTGTTTTGGTTCCCCTATATCCTGCTAACACTTGGTACTGTCAGTCTTTTTCATTTTAACAGTGCAAGTGGCATGTAGTCATATTCCATTGTGGTTTTATTCTGCATTTTGCTTGTGACTAATAATATGGAACATCTTTTATGTGCTTATTGCTCACTTGCGTGTATTCTTTTGTAAGTATTTGTTCAAGACTTTGGTTCTTTTTTTTATCAAGTTGTTTGTACTATATCTCTAAATTACAGACCTTTTAATATTTTCGATACTAGTCTTTTTTGCATACATGTATTGTAACTATTTTCTCCCAGGCTGTAACTTGCATATTTATATTCACAACAGTGTCTTGTATCTTGAAATGGGCGGAGGTTTAAATTTCTTTCTTTCTTTCTTTTTTTTTTTTTTTGAAGACAGAGCCTCACTCTGTCACCCAGGCTGGAGTGCAGTGGCATAATTCTGATGACTGCAGCCTCCGCCTCCTGGGTTCAAGTATTCTCCTGCCTCAGCCTCCCGAGTAGCTGGGATTACAGGTGCCTGCCATCATGCCCAGCTAATTTTTTGTATTTTTAGGAGAGAAGGGGTCTCACCATGTTGGCCAGGCTCGTCTCAAATTCCTGACCTCAGGTGATTCACCCGCCTTGGCCTCCCAAAATGCTGGGATTACAGGCATGAGCCACTGTGCCCGGCCCTTAAATTTCAATTAAATTCAATTTATCAGTTTCTTTTAATTTTACACTGTACTTTCTCTTCTCGCTCTAAGACAGCTTTACTAATTCTTATGGTCACAAACTATTTTATGTTTTCTAGAAATTTTATGGTTTCAGGTTTTATGTTCAGGTCAATGATATGTCTTAAATAAATTTTGTAAAATGATGTTGTAGTATGGTAAAGCCTTTTTTTCTCAATTGTTTCAATACCATTTGTGTAAGATGTGGCTTTGCCCATAAATTACTCTTTTGGGTGTCTGAAATTTGTGCAGTGGTTTTTATCTTTTCGTCTTCCTTGTTCTTCATTTCTCCCTAATATTGAAAAAAAATCCCACATTTTATGTTTTCTATCTTTAGCTATTGTTTCTCTTGATGTAAGATAAATTACCAAACTCTTCTTCCTATCAAACATTCTCTTTGTAAACATCTCAGAATCTGGCTTCTCTTAATCCAATCTTGAAATTACTTTATTGCACATTATCTGTAGTCTGGTGATCATGAAAACTTGTAACTTTTTTAGTTTTCATTCACTAAGGCTGCTTTAAGCTCTGAAGAAAGAGAGAAAGTTTTGACTTCTTTTTAAATTTTTCTTTCTTCAAGTCCTCTTTTCTAATATTTAAACATATGTATGTGTATGTACATGTAGATATACATACATATAAAGCATATATATGCATATAGGCATGCGTACATATATATATAATCTGTGTTTATGCATATATGCACTATATACACATATAGTCATGCACCACAGAACAATGTTTTGGTCAATGACAGATTGCATAATGACAATGGTCCCATAAGATTACAATGAAGCTGCCCTGTAAAGGTGTACCATTTTTGATCTTTTGTATAGTATTTTCACTGTACCTTTTCTATGTTTAGATGCAAGCATTTAGCATTATGTTATAATTGCCTGACGTAATTAGTACGATAACATGCTATCCAGGTTTGTAGTCTAGGAGCAACAGTCTGTAATATATAGCCTAGGTGTTAGTAGGCTATACTAAGTTTGTGTAAGTACACTCTATGATGTTCCCACAATGACACAATCACCTAAAGGCACATTTCTCAAAATATCTCCCCATTGCTAAGCTATGCATGACTGTACACACACACACACACACACACACACACACACACACGTTCTTCCTAGATTGTTTCTACATCTACTAATGATATATCAGCTACAATTACTTTATCATTAATAGAATTATTATTTGTTCTTAACCTCATAGCATTTCCACGAGTGTCAAATCCTGAGTCTTCTCTGATTTTGTTTGCTTACCACAGATAAATAAATTAGTGCTTTTATCTTGAATATTCTCTTGCTGAAACACATTGTTTCTTTCCTCCATGGCTTAAAGAATAAAGAAAAATATATCTCTCATTTAAGGTCTTCTGCCATGACCTTGTCACTCTTTTCTTTCCTGTCTTTAATTCTATTGCCTTATGTATCTGTTATAAACATTTGTTCTAATCATGGACCTTTTGAGGATCTTTATGCTTTTTTGCTTACAATCCCCCATTCAAACTATTTCTACCTTTTAAGTCAACTTTCCTCTCCTTCCTCATTCCCCCAAGACTCAGTGATTTCTCCACTCACCACTCTCTCCAGCTGAACAGCTATAGCAATCATTTTTTGGTACTTATCTTCCTTGCACTTTGTGATGGTTTGCTATCCTTTGTTATTTTGAGATGTACATACTTGATTGAGGGTTTCCTGATTAACAATTATAGGAGAGGAATATACCAGTAATAATATCGAGTCAGTGTTTATTCAGAAATTGTATAATATGTGTTGATTTAATTTGCAGTTCGCAAGTTGATACAAAACTGGAAGATTGGCCTTATGTGCTTCCTGATTATTATTATTACTACAGTTTGCATTATTATGATAGGTGAGTGGTTTAATTCATACACTTTCTATGGTTCTTCACTCCTGACGGGTCCATGTATATCTCAAGTTTAACTCCAAATCTCCCAGATCTAGAGTGATTAAAGGGTTTTATAGACACTTGTCCTCAAATTTTTACCAGTTCAACAGTTTTTACCATAATCCTTGCCTCTCCCCAAAACACTCTCAGTTTTACAATAGAATTATGTTCTTGACTTTATAGTCCTTGATGCTTAAGAAAAATAATCTTAAATTCTTAGATGACCACCAGATGGCAACAGCAATAGCTATGCTACTGAAATGCCAGGGGTTCAGTCTAGGTCCCATTGCTCAGGGTACAGAAAGCCAATCCCGGAGACAATGACTATTCCCAGGGAAACGGGATTTTTATTTGGGTGGTGTCAACAGGGAGAATGGGAGATAAGTATCAAATTCATCTACCCAATTGACTAAAATTAGGCGTTCATATAGCAGGAAAGAAAGGTAACTATGTGTGAGAAAACAAGAATTAGGGAGAGATAAGGAGGATGTTAGGCCTGGCCAACAGAATTAGGGAGGGGTAGGGAAGAAGAGTTGGTCAACAGGGAGCCGGTGGTCGGTTAGACAATCATGACGGTGAGGAGTCCCTTGTCTGGAAGTGGTGATCTGGTGACTTTCAGTTTCCTGTTACTATCTGAGAGGCCTAAAGGTCAGATTCCTAAAGAAGGAACTCAAATAAGACAAATGTAAGTTTCAAGTTTTAAAACTAGGGGGATCAATTTCTATATTTATTTTAAAAATCCTACATAAACATCAGTTCTATGGGCTTGTTACAGATAATTTTCTTTTTTAGAGTTTGTGAATTAGTGAGCCAATGTTAAATACACTATACTCTGTTATTTGTATTTAATCCTCATTAGACAAGGATACAGGTATAAGAAAATCTATTTACAGTCAAAAAATATACAGGACAGAACAAGTAAGTTGCTTCTCACAAATAATACATTCCAGACCTAGGATCAAAAACCTTGGCTGTATAACTCTAATGCTTGATAAATTTTAAAAACCATGCAGCTTGACCTTCATAATTGTAGCCTTCCTTTAATTTCTTTTTAATCAAGAGTAAGTTATATCACTAATAGTTTGTTCTATAAAACTTTATTTATTTCTATTAGTTGGGATGCAAAATCTTACTTCTACTCTCTCTCAGGGGTTTTCTGCTGGGCCTGAGAATGAAATTGCCACAAGACACATCAACTTGAGCAAAGCACATGCGTTTAGTTAATATAAGTTTGACATGACATGCATGTCTTCCTTATGAAAGCCTAAAGATGCAGGTAGAGTTGAACACTTATATATTGAATTCAACAAAGGGTAATAAATTATGAAAATGTGCAAGACAAAGGGGTTTGATCTAGGGTAATTAATTAGGTAGAAAAGTGACCGGAAAGATAAATGTTAAATTAACAAATGTTGTTTGCACACATTTCCGTTGGCCTCAACTACCTATCCTTGACTATAAGAATGTTGCTTTCCTTCTGGTATAGAGAAGATATCTTTCACATAGGTATTTTATCTCCTGCTTATAAGAAAAAGAAGGAAGCTCAGAGTGTTTTCTCTTGCATCTGCTGTTTTAAAAGTTCCTTTAACTCAAAAGAGTCTATATGCCTGAGTGACATATTTCGGGGCATCATGTTCTGAACTCCTTCACTATCATATTAAGTTAAATGAAAAAAACAAAGAAATAAAGGCATATGTGACCTGTTGCAAGATTGTCTCATTGGAGTTGCAATATTTGTAAAAATGAAGTTGTTAAATTTCCTCTGGGTTCTACGGGTTTATTTTGTGAAAAAGATCCAAAAGTAGAATTTAATTCCTGAGCCATGGCCAAATAGTCCCCAGTACTTGATTTTCCATATGCATGCTTTGCTGAATTTAGCACTTAAATTTGGCTAAGTAGCACTGCTCTTTGTTTTGTTTTGGTTTGATTGGGTTGGGTTGGGTTGGGTTGGGTTGGGTTTCGGTCATTCTCAAGAATACTGATAGTCTTCTTGTTTATAGTCTCTACTGTCAGTGTGGTCTTAGAGCTTAATGTTATTGCTGTCTAAACATCTGGAAGTTAAACATAGACAAGAGTTTCTACAATAAGTTTTTATGTTCATTTATTCATTGATTAAAAAGAGCAGAAAGACAAAAGAAGACATTTACGTGGCCAGTAAACATATGAAGAAAAGCTCATCGTCACTGGTCAGTAGAGAAATGCAAATCAAAACCACATGAGATACCATCTCAGGCCAGTCAGTATGGCGATTATTATTTTTTCTTTCTTTTTTTTATTATTATACTTTAAGTTCTAGGGTACATGTGCACAACATGCAGGTTTGTTACATATGTATACATGTGCCATGTTGGTGTGCTGCACCCATTAACTCGTCATTTACATTAGGTATATCTCCTAATGCTAGCCCTCCCCACTCCCCCAACTCCACAACAGGCCCTGGTGTGTGATGTTCCCCTCCCTGTGTCCACGTGTTCTCGTTGTTCAATTCCCACCTATGAGTGAGAACATGTGGTGTTTGGTTTTCTGTCCTTGCGATAGTTTGCTGAGAATGATGGTTTCCAGCTTCATCCATGTCCCTACAAAGGACATGAACTCAGCCTTTTTTATGGCTGCGTAGTATTCCATGGTGTATATGTGCCACATTTTCTTAATCCAGTCTATCATTGATGGGCATTTGGTTTGGTTCCAAGTCTTTGCTATTGTGAATAGTGCCACAATAAACATACATGTGCATGTGTCTTTATAGCAGCATGATTTATAATCCTTCGGGTATATACCCAGTAATGGGATGGCTGGGTCAAATGGTATTTCTAGTTCTAGATCCCTGAGGAATTGCCACACTGTCCTCCACAATGGTTGAACTAGTTTACAGTCCCACCAACAGTGTCAAAGTGTTCCTATTTCTCCACATCCTCTCCAGCATCTGTTGTTTCCTGACTTTTTAATGATCACCATTCTAACTGGTGTGAGATGATATCTCATTGTGGTTTTGATTTGCATTTCTTTGATGGCCAGTGATGATGAGCATTTTTTCCTGTGTCTGTTGGCTGCATAAATGTCTTCTTTGAGAAGTGTCTGTTCATATCCTTCACTCACTTTTTGATGGGGTTGTTTGTTTTTTTCTTGTAAATTTGTTTAAGTTCTTTGTAGATTCTGGATATTAGTCCTTTGTCAAATGGGTAGATTGCAAAATACCTAATGCATGCGGGGCTTCAAACCTAGAAGATGGGTTGATAGGTGCAGCAAGCCACCATAGCACATGTATACCAATGTCACAAACCTGCACACTCTGCAGATTTATCCCAGAACTTAAAGTTTAAAACAACAAAACAAAAAGAGCAGAGAGAGAGAGTTGAAACACATTATATCTTACACCCTGTGTAGTAGCCTGTATCCACTTCTGAGCACTACAAAAAAAAAATAATAATAATAATAAATCATGGTGGAGTAGGGGGTGCAGCCTTTGGAGTTTGCCCTACATTTGAGCCTATAGTTGGCTCTTTATTACTTGCATTAATTTATTCAAACATATGGAATGCATGGACTTGTCTTATTCTGAATACTTAGCACCTAAATATAACCTTGAGACAGTAGATCTCCAAACAATGTGCTTTCATTATTATTCCATATTCTTCAGCCCTGGATGTTAATGAAATGAAACAAATGTTTCACTAATTATTATGTTTCACTTATGTGTTGTCCTATATGGCGAGTTTCACTTTCCTAGCTTGGGTGTTTTCTTAGGTAGAGGAAAGCCTCCGTTTCTTACCCTAACCTCTGAAGCCTAAATTACATGCAGATCTCCAGCACTCTACCTTGATTGCAGAATTTATAGCTACATTTTATGCATTGTTTTTGGCAGGATATTAATATAGATTATGAGAAGCTAGTGGTTCCATTTCTCAAAATAGAAGCCAGGGAAATAGAAAAAAGTATATATTGCTTGATCACTAAATGATCTTCCTTACAGACAAAGGAAGTTAATTCATCCTAATTCTGGGGCGGGGGGGAAGCTAACTTACAGGCCTCAAACTGTGGGAGCAAAAAGTAAAATTAATACACCTGAATGAGTAGAAACACTTTTTGACTTATGCTTTATCTGATCATTTCTTTCTTTTTTTTCAGCCACATGCTCCAAGCATGCTAAACCTGTGGCATGTTCAGGGGACTGGCTTGGAGTGAGAGATAAGTGTTTCTATTTTTCTGATGATACCAGAAATTGGACAGCCAGTAAAATATTTTGTAGTTTGCAGAAAGCAGAACTTGCTCAGATTGATACACAAGAAGACATGGTAAGAAAACACAAAAGTCTTCAGTAATTTCAGAGATTATTTGTATAAAAACATAATAAAACAATAATAGCTAATACTATAATACAATTGATCCTTGAACAACATGGGTTTGAACTGTGTGGGCTCACTTATACCTGGATTATTTTTCCTCTGCCATCCTTGAGACAGCAAGAGCAAACCCTCCTCTTCTTCCCCCTCCTCAGCCTACTCAATATGAAAACAACAAGGATGAAGACGTTTACGGTGTCTTCACTTCCACTTAATGAATAGTAAATAGATTTTCTCTTCCTTATGATTTTCTTAATAACATCTTCTTTTCTCTAGCTTCCTTTATGGTAATAATAGAGCATATAATTCAAATAACATGAAAATATGTGTTAATTTACTTTTATGTTATCAGTAAGACTTCCGGTCAACAGCAGGCTACTAGTGGCTAAGTTTTCTGTTTTTGTTTTTTGTTTGTTTGTTTGTTTGTTTTTAAGACAAAGTCTCACTCTGGCACCTAGACTGGAGTGCAGTGGTGCAATCTCAGCTCACTGCAGCCTTGAATTCCTGGGATCAAGCAATCCTCCCACCTTAGCCTCCTGAGTAGCTGGGACTACAGCTACAGACCACCATGCCTGGCTAATTTTGTTTATTTTTTGTAGAGATGAGGTCTCACTATGTTGTCCAGGCTGGTCTCAAACTGAGATCAAGCAATTCTACTGCCTCAGCCTCCCAAAGTGCTAGAATTAGCATGAGATACCATGCCCAGCATGGTTAACTTTTTTGAGGAGTCAAAAGTTACATACAGACTTTTGACTGCACAGGGGGTCAGTGCCCCTAACTACCACACTGTTTTGAGTCAACTGTATATGACAATGTGTGCTAAACCGTGTTCTAATCACTGAAACTATAAAATCTCATGTAATCTACTAACACCCATGAAGGAGTTATATAACTCTCCCTACTTTAAAGATGAGGAAAGTCAGCCACAGAAATGTTATGTAACCCAGCCAATGATACAGCCATCAGTTGTTGGGCTGGGATTTGAACCCAGGCAAGATGACTAGTGATGCCATGTCCTTTACCACAATGCATACTGTTTATGTATCTAAATGTCTTCATTAAATGTTCTTAGATTATTAAGTAGATTTTTTTAACCCTTTTCAATTTGCATTCTACCAAGCATAGACAGAAAAAATTTTAAAAAAACACAGCTCTTAGAATTTAGAGACCAGGATATGAAGGAAATATGTGCACTTCGAAGAAGCGAGTGAATTAATGGAAGTAAAGAGGGCAAAGACGGAGACATGAACTCTAGGGACACAGAGTAAGAAAACAGATTAGTTTTTAAAGAAAAGCTGTGGGTTGGGGAGTGGCCAAGATGGCCGACTACAAGTAACTGGTGTGCGCAGCTCTCACAGAGAGGAACTGAAGGGGTAAGTAAATACAGCACTTTGAACTGAAACATCCAGGGTACACACAATGGAACTAATCAAGGAAACAGCTCAACCCATGGACAATGGAGAAAAGCAAGGCAGGTTGATGGCCAACCTGGGAACGACATGGAGCCAGGGGAACTGCCTCACCCAGTGAAGTGGTGAGTGAATGTGCAACCCCTGGAACCCATGCTGCTCCCATGGATCTTTGCAACCCTTGGGTCAGGAGATCCCCTTGTGAACCACCTCCACCGGGGCCTTCAGTCTGACACACACAGCTAAGTGGAGCTTCAAAAGAGCAGCCGCTCAGGCACATGCAGAGACCTGGGAGCCTCAGATAGCCAGGAGTTCCAGGCTTCCCAGCAAAAGTAGTTGAAACTCCAGCAAAGAGGGAGGTTAGACCCCCCTTATGAGTCCCTAGTAAAGGGGCTGAATCCAGGAGGCTTAGCAGCGACATTCTGCAGGACCCACTTCCATGGCATCTCACAGGATAGGACCCGCTGGCTTGGAGTTCTAGCCAGCCATCAATAACAGCATTGCACCTCCCTGAAACAGCTCCCAGAGGGAGATGGGGGCAGCCATCGTTGCTCTTTGGGTGACTTAGCCATCCAGCCTTCAGGCTTTGGAGAGTCCAAGTTGACCAGGGGTGGAAGTGGTCCCCCAGCACGGCACAGCTGCTCTACAAAAAAGTGGCCAGACTGCCCTTCTAAGTGGGTACCCAATCCCATTCCTCCTCACTGGGCAGGATCTCCAACCAGGATCTTTAGCTGCCTCCTACAGGTGTGCTTGGGCTGGTAATAGGTATGTACCTCCCTGGCACAGAGCTCACAGAGGGAGGGGCAAGCCACCTTCTTTGCTGTTTTGCAGGCTTCACTGTTGGTACCTACAGGTATCAGAAAATCCGAGGTAAATAGGGACTGGAGATGGCCACCAGCATAGCACAGCAGCCCTGTGATAAAGTGACCAGACTGTTACATGGGTGCCCATCTCCTTGCCTCCTCACCAGGAGGGTCCTCCAGGCCTGGGCCTCCAGCCCCCCTCACAAGAGCTATTGAGCCAGTAGCAGCTCTGGAATGTCTTAGAGCCTCCAGGGGCAACAGGAATCCTTTCTGCCGCTGCCTCTGCACTTGAACTGCCCTTGCTGCCCTCATACTAACGAAGGAGCAAAGACCCTAAGTCTGTCATCCACACCTCCAACAAGTTGCAGGAGAGGAGTCCAGTTCATCTCCACAGGCTCTGCCCACCCACCTTGCTCATCACCAGACATGGAACCCCCAGCTTGGGCCCACAGCAGAGACCCTCCATCCTGGGCTGATTGCACTGAATGATTGCTTACTTGCATCTCTCTGGAGTGAAGCTCCCAGGAGAAAAGCAAAACACCATTGGCTTTAACCACTACTAAGGTCTCTTCCATTGCTGCCTCCAAGTTGGGGAAGAAACATAAACACTGAGATCACCCAAGAGCTGCAGTGGGCAGCCTAGGATTGCCAAGCCACAATCTACAGCCAGCACTCAAGGGGGAGAGAAACCCACATTTTCAGAACATTGAGAGAGAACACGGCTGCAACTGTGAGGAAACGTAAGGGAGCCACACAATGGATCAAAAGTCTCCCAACTGACAAATATGTCCAAGCGCAACCTACTGGATCACACCTCAAAGCTTCAACACCAAAAATATCTCACTAACATAACCCCCTCTAAAACTAAAGAAGTCACCTTCAAATAAAGACCCTGCACAAAGCTTCAGCCCTATGAAAACAAACAGAAAAGAGGTCTATTGACTGTACTAAATATACACTGCAGTTAAATTAACACCCACTGCAGAGATGAGAGAGAATTAATGCAAGAACTCCAGTAACTCAAATAGTCAGTGTCATATGTTCTCCAAACAACTGCACCAGTTCTCCAACAAGAGTTCTTAACCAGGCTGAACTGGCTGGAATGACAGAAATTCAATGCTATTCCTGTCAAACTACCAATGATTTACTAATTTCAAGAAATTAGAAAGAAAAAACTATTTTAAAATTCATATGGAATCGTAAAAGAGCCCAAATTGCCAAGGCAATCCTAAGCAAAAAGAATAAAGCTAGGAGCATCATGTTACCTGACTGCAAACTATACTACAGGGCCTCAGTAACCAAAACAGCATGGTACTGGTACAAAAACAGGCACATAGACCAGTGGAACAAAACAGAGAGCCCAGAAATAAGGACACACACCTACGACCATCTGATCTTTGACAAAGCTGACAAAAACAAGCAATAGGAAAAGAACTCCGTATTTAATCAATTGTGCTGGAATAACTGGCTAGCCATATGCAAAGGTTTGAAGCAAGACTCCTTCCTTATACCATATACAAAAATCAACTCAGGATGGATTAAAAACCTAAATGTAAAACCCCAAACTATAAAAAGCCTGGAAGAAAACCTAGGCAATACCATCCTGGACATTGAAACAGGCAAATTTCATGACAAAGACAACAAAAGCAATGGTAAAAAAAAATGCAAAAATGGACAAATGTTATCTAATTAAACTTGAGTGTCTGCACAGCAAAAGAAACTATTAACACAGTAAACAGACAAACTACAGAATGGGAGAAAACTTTTGCAAGCTATGCATCTGTCAAAGTCTAACATCAGCATCTCTAAGGAACTTAAAACAAATTTACAAGAGAAAAATAACCCTATTAAAATTGGGCAAAGGACATAAACAGACCCTTTTTAAAAGAAGACATACATTTCACCAAAAAACATGAAAAAAAGCTCAACATCACTGATCATTAGTGAAATGCACATTAAAACCACAATGAGATATCATCTCACACCAGTCAGAATGAATATTATTAAAAAGCCAAGAAACTACAAATGCTAGCAAGGTTGCAGAGAAAAGAACACTTATACACTGTTGGTTGGAGTGAAAATAGTTCCACCATTGTAGAAAGCAGTGTGGCAATTCCTCAAAGAGCTAAAACCAGAACTACAATGGTTGCAGTGGTGTTTACATGATTGATTTATGATTCTTTTGTTATGGATGAGTTAATTTTTAAATGACTTTTGTGAACTAATGAGTCTGTCTACTTTTATCTTTGATCTAGTACTGACAGTTTATATTTGGATTGGGTAAGACTCACTTTTAATTAGTTAATTGTTCTGTTTAACACAGAAGTTTGTTCAGTGCCTATGTAAATGATGTACATAAAAAACTTTCCAGTCCTCTCCTATTGATCTCAATTAGCACATTGCCATAATTAACCCAGAATTATGTGATGGCAGATATGACAGATATAACTGTTGGTTAATGGGCTTAATACTTCGGTGATGAAATAATCTGTAAAACAAACCTTCATGACACAAGTCTACCTATGTAACAAACATTCACATATATCACAGAACCTAAACTAAAAGTTAAAAGAACAAAAAGCTAATTAAAAGGTTTGTGGCTTAATAGCAAAAAGCCAATAGAGGAGTGACTAAAGCTATCACTTAATAGATTTCATTGCAGTAAATTATATTCATATAGAAGTTAGTTTTATCTCTGATTATATGAAAAAACATACAATATCAATGACATTCATACTAAAGGGTATCAATGACTTGATTGTAGCCCAATTATTTGGAGATACTTAAGATGCAAAAAAGCAAAATGAAAATCTTTCTGATAAAACTAACCCAAATATCAACATCTGTGCTGTTTGTTGTTACAGAAGCATCAGGGAAGACAAATTAGAATGTGAATCCTAAAAGATAGAATAATTGCGGTGGGAAGCATGTTCAGCAATGTGCTGTAACCTATTAAGTAATCGCTGATTCCCTTTGCTTTGTGAAAGGAATTTTTGAAGAGGTACGCAGGAACTGATATGCACTGGATTGGACTAAGCAGGAAACAAGGAGATTCTTGGAAATGGACAAATGGAACCACATTCAATGATTGGTGAGTTTCCAATATATTAGGAATGTTCTTATTCTGGTGTGTCATATGAAAAATTTTAAATCATTTTGAGTTGTATTATTATAAACAAATCTTTCTATTTTCTATATGTAATTATCTTTTCAGTCTACAATCTATGACATATGCCCTTTCACATTGGAGCATACCCTAGAGCAACCCATTTTCTTCTCAACTTGTTAAATAACACATGGTGAAATCTTCCATTTTTATTTTTATTTGTTATTTTATCTTTATTGTCAAACTCTTGCTTGACAATTAGTGCTATTTTGCTAATTCAAATTTAATCATTCTGCAAATTTTAAGCCAAAACTCATGTATTACTTGTACTTCTTTCCAACTAAAGTGTATATAAGATTTCTTTGTCTTTAAAGGGTTAAAGACTTTATGGATGTCTTTAACATTCCAAATGCCCACCACAATGAATACTATTTATTTTTATTTATTTGTTGCTTATTTTATTTATTTTTATTTCTGTAAGCATTTCCTGGGTGGGTTAAAATTTTTAAAAGTGTTTCTTGGGTTAAAATGGTTGAGGATTGTGTAGTTGTCTTTAGCTTTCCAGATGTTCATCATAAGCAATATTATATTATTTTTTTAATTTTTGTTTATTTTTTATTTAGTTTACTTTTTTATTTATATAACTGTTTCTTGGATACATATGTATCTCTGCCTTATTATTTTAGTAACGTGCTAGATTAAAAAAAAGCAACCAATAAAACAAATATTGAAATATGCAAGACAGGACTAATTATACTTATAAATAAGAAAAGATTTGGTTATCAACGAAGAAAATTAATTAAAAATATATTTTTATTTTACTGTAAGTTCTGGGATACAAGTACAGAATGTGTAGGTTTGTTACATAGGTATGTGTGTGCCATGGTGGATTGTTGCACCTACCAATCCATCACCTAGGTTTGAAGCCCCACATGCATTAGCTATTTGTCCTAATGCTCTTCTTCTCCTTTCTCCCACCCCCTACTGCCCCCAGTGTGTGTTGTTCCCCTTTCTGTGTCCATGTGTTCTCGCTGTTCAACTCCCACTTATGAGTGAGAACATGCAGTGTTTGGTTTTCTGTTCCTGTGTTAGTTTGCTAAGGATGATGGTTTCCAGATTCATCCATGTCCCTGTAAAGAACATGAACTCATTCTTTTTTATGGTTGAACAGTATTCCATGGTGTATATGTATCACATTTTTTTTTAACCAGTCTGTCTTTGATAGCCATTTGGGTTGATTCCTTGTTTTTGCTATTATAAATAGTGCTGCAATAAACATATGTGTGCATATGTCTTTATAATAGAATTATTTATATTCCTTTGGGTGTATATCCAGTAATGGGATTGCTGGGTTAAATGGTATTTCTGGTTCTAGCTCCTTGAGGAATCACCACACTGTCTTCTACAATGGTTGAACTAATTTCATTCCCACCAGCAGTGTATAAGCATTCCTATCTCTCCACAGCCTCACCAGCATCTTCAGTTTTTTGACTTTTTAATAATTGCCATTCTGACTGGCATGAGATGGTATCTCATTATGGTTTTGATTTGCATTTCTCTAATGATCAGTGATGTTGAGCTTTTTTTTTCATATGTTTGTTGGCTGCATAAATGTCTTCTTTTGAGAATTGTCTGTTCGTTTCCTTTCCCTATGTTTTGATGTTTTTTTTTTCTTATAAATTTATTTAAGTTCCTTGTAGATCCTGGATATTAGACCTTTGTCAAATGGGTAGATTGCAAAAATTTTATCCCGTTCTGTTAGTTGCTTGTTTCCTCTGATGATAGTTTCTTTTGCTGTGCAGAAGCTCTTTAGTTTAATTAGATCCCATTTGTCAATTTTGGCTTTTGTTGCTCTTGACGTTTTCATCATGAAGTCTTTGTCCATGCCTATGTCCTGAATGATATTGCCTAGGTTTTTTTTCTAGGGGTTTTATGGTTTTGGGTTTTACATTCAAGTCTTTAATCCATCTTGAGTTAATTTTTGTGTAAGGTGTAAGGAAGGAGTACAGTTTTAGTTTTCTGTGTATGGATAGCCGGTTTTCCCAGCGCCATTTATTAAATAGGGAATCCTTTCCACATTGCTTCTTTTTGTCAGGTTTGTCAAAGTTCAGATGGTTGTAGATGTGTGGCGTTATTTCTCAGGTCTCTATTCTGTTCCATTGGTCTGTATGTCTGTTTTGGTACCAGTACCATGCTGTTTTGGTTACTGTAGTCTTGTAGCATGGTTTGAAGTCAGGTAGCATGATGCCTCCAGCTTTGTTCTTTTTGTTTAGGATTGTCTTGGCTATATGGGCTCTTTTTTGGTTTCATATGAAATTTAAAGTAGTTTTTTTCTAATTCTGTGGAGAATGTCAAAGGTAGTTTGATGGGTATTGCATTAGATCCATAAATTACTTTGGGCAGTATGGCCATTTTCACAATATTGATTCTTCCTATCCATGAGAATGAAATGTAAAAAACAATATTGTAAGCAGTCTCTTAGGTTTCTATTGCAGTATGTTTCAAAAGTACCAAGTAAATATAAATCTTATTTTTACTTTTTGAAAAAGTACATTGCCTAAAATTACGCCAGGAAACGGATTTTTTTTAATTTCAGGAATCTTTGAATTTGGCAAACACTCTCTCCTTGCATATAGATAGAAAGGAAAGAAAGAAGAAAGGAAGGAAGGAAGCAAGGAAGGAAGGAAGAATGGAAAGAAAGAAGGGTCTTACCCCTGTCTTTGTATATCTATATGTGTCTATCTGCCTATCTACAAGTTGTTCTAAATAGGGTTGCAGATTTTAACTCCAACACTTATGTTCAGTCTTATTTTCCCTTAATATGCCAGATATTTTAGTGCAGCATATGGTGATGGGTGGGTATATTTTCTGGGAGCTCAGTGTTTGGTATAATATATGTAAAATCACTCTATTCTTAATTGTCTTTTCGATTACAGCTGTAAGTTGTTCCCAGACTGATTTAGAATGTTCTTTTTCAGGTTTGAAATTATAGGGAATGGATCCTTTGCTTTCTTGAATGCTGATGGAGTCCATAGTTCCAGAGGATTTATTGATATCAAGTGGATTTGCAGCAAACCTAAATATTTTTTATAGAGCAGAAAAAACTTGAAAATGACTATCCAAAAAACACATGAAAGCATGCTCACCATCACTGGCCATCAGAGAAATGCAAATCAAAACCACAATGAGATACCATCTCACACCAGTTAGAATGGCAATCATTAAAAAGTCAGGAAACAACAGGTGCTGGAGAGGATGTGGAGAAATAGGAACACTTTGACACTGTTGGTGGGACTGTAAACTAGTTCAACCATTGTGGAAGTCAGTGTGGTGATTCCTCAGGGATCCAGAACTAGAAATACCATTTGACCCAGCCATCCTATTACTGGGATACTGGGTATCCCATTCCTTTGGGTATATACCCAAAGGACTATAAATCATACTGCTATAAAGACACATGCACACGTATGTTTATTGTGGCTCTATTCACAATAGCAAAGACTTGGAACCAACCCAAATGTCCAACAATGATAGACTGGATTAAGAAAATGTGGCACATATACACCATGGAATACTATGCAGCCATAAAAAATGATGAGTTCATGTCCTTTGTGGGGACACGGATGAAATTGCAAATCATCATTCTCAGTAAACTATCGCAAGAACAAAAAACCAAACATCGCATATTCTCACTCATAGGTGGGAATTGAACAATGAGAACACATGGACACAGGAAGGGGAACATCACACTCTGGGGACTGTTGTGGGGTGGGGGGAGGGGGGAGGGATAGCATTAGGAGATATACCTAATGCTAAATGGCGAGTTAATGGGTGCAGCACTCCAGCATGGCACATGTATACATATGTAACTAACCTGCACATTGTGCACATGTACCCTAAAACTTAAAGTATAATAATAATAAAATAAAATAAAAAGACTTTGAGGATTAAAAAAAAAAAGAAAATAACTATCACACTTCAAGATTGAAAGAAGAGCTAATTATGCAGAAGTGGTTTCCTCACTTATTCTGTTACAGAATACAGAACTTGTATTCTGTACAAGAACCGAATGTTGCTGAATACATGAAGGATTATAGACAGAACTTTATAAATGCAAGATACGTATCTGCTCCAATATGGGCAAAAATTAGAAAAATCCTAATTCTACTAAGAATTCAGAGCAAATAAAGTAACAATAAACCATTAGGTGACCTGTGACTACAATGATGATTGTAATGAGTCAATTTAAATGGATGTATATTGATAGGCCAGCCAAGAAGTACAGCTTAGAAGTTAAAAAAAGTATGTGTTCTATACATGTAAATATTTAAAAATACTAACTACAGTGACTTTGGCTTAAAGAAATGTTGCAAGAGAATCACATACAACTGAACATTTACTTCAACAATATCTTTAAGACAAGGAAATACCCCTCAAAAAGAACATTGACTTTATTGTCCTAGACCCGTAGAAGGAATCAGATCCTTACCTTTGCCTCAAACTAAGCAGAAGCTCCAAAAATTTTTAGGATTAGTTGGATATTGCTGCTTATGGATTCACTCATATGCTCTAAAAACTAAACTTTTATACCAAAAATTTACCCAGTGGAAACCTGACCATCTTCTGTGGACTTCTGAAGAAATTCATCAAATTGAAGAATTAAAACATATGCTTATAACTGCCCCTGTTCTAGCCTTACCCTCTCTAGAAAAACCACTCCATCTTTTTGTTAACATGAATAATGGGGTGGCTTTAGGGGTACTTACCCAGGAACACAGAAGCCACAGGCAGCCTGTAGCCTTCCTGTGAAAGGTTTTAAACTTAGTACATGTGGGTGGCCCAAATGCATTCAGTCTATCACAGCAACCACATTACTGACTGAAGAAAGCAGGAAGTTAACCTTTGGGGGAAAATTAGTGGTAAGCTTACCCCATCAAGTTAGAACTATCTTAAACCAAAAGGCAGGGAGGTGGCTCACTGACTCAGGCATCTTAAAATACGAAGCTATTCTAATAGAAAGAAATGATTTAACACTAACCACTGATAACTCACTCAACCCAGCAGGTTTCTTAACAGGGTATCCAAACCTAAAAAGATAACACATATGTTTAGATTTAATTAACTACCACACAAAAGTCAGATCAGATTTAGAAGACACCCCTTTCAAAACTGGGTGGCATTTATTTATAGATGGCTCCTCCCAGGTAATTGAGGGAAAAAGACATAATGGGTATTCAATAATAGATGGAGAAGCTTTAGTAGAAATAGGATCAGGAAGATTGGCTAATGATTTGTCTGCCCAAACTTGTGAACTGCTTGCATTAAGGCAGGCTTTAAAATGCTTGCAAAACCAGGAAGGGACCATTTATACTGATTCTAACTACTCCTTTGAGGTAGCTCATACCTTCGGGAAGATTTGGACTGAACAAGGTCTTATTAACAGCAAAGGCCAAGATCTCATCCACAAAGAGTTAATTACCCAAGTATTAAATACTCTCCAGTTACCCAAAGAGACAGCTATTGTCCGTGTTCCAGGACACCAAAAAGGCTTTTCCTTTGAAAGTCAGAAAAATAACCTTGCAGATCAGGTAGCCAAACAGGCTGCTATTTCCTCTGAAGTGCTTGTTTTTCACTTAACCCCTTGTCTTCCTCCCCCTATTGCGGTCCCCATTATCTCTCCCAATGAAAAGGAAAAATTAATCAAAATATGAGCTACAGAAAACCAAGAAGGAAAATGGGTATTACCAGATCAAAGGGAAATGTTATCGAAACCCCTCATGAGGGAAGTCTTGTCTCAGCTGCATCAAGGGGCCCACTGGGGACCCCAAACTATGTGTGACACAGCAGAGTTTATGGGTGTATAGGAATTTATACCCTAGCCAAACAAGTTACAGATAGCTGTCTAACGTGTAAAAAAAAAAAAAAAAAAAAAAAACTAATAAGTGGGCTCCAAGAAAATCACCACTTGGGGGAAGAAATCCAGGACTAACACCATTTCAAAGTGTTCAAGTTGATCACACAGAAATGCCTCCAATCGGTTGCCTGAAATACCTATTAGTAATAGTGGATCATCTCATTTACCGGGTAGAAGCTATTCCCTTTTCAAATGTGACTGCTAATAATGAGTTAAGGCATTAATTGAAAATATTATACCTAAGCTTGGATTAATAGAAAATGTTGAGTCAGATAATGGGACTCATTTCACTGCACATGTTTTTAAAAAGTTAGCCCAAGTATTAGAAATAAAATGGGAATACCATACCCCCTGGCACCCATCTTTATCAGGAAGAGTAGAAAGAATGAACCAGACTCCGAAGAACCATCTAACCAAATTAGTCCTAGAGACTTTATTCCCATGAACTAAATGCCTCCCCATTGCCTTGTTATGAAACTGAACTGCCCATCAAAAATATATTGGCTTATCTCCTTATGAAATGCTATATGGGTTGCCTTATTTACACTCCACTGCTGGTATTCCTACATTTGAAACTAAAGATCAGTTCCTCAAAAACTATATACTTGGACTGTCTTCCACTTTCTCTTGTCTCTGAACTAAAGGCCTATTAGCACAGATGCCACCCTTGGTGTTCCCTGCACATCAGCACCAGCCTAGGGATCACGTTCTCATCAAAAGCTGGAAAGAAGGAAAACTTGAACCAGCTTAGGAAGGACACTATCTAGCGCTCCTGACTATGGAAACCACTGCACAGCTGAAAGGGGATGGACACACCACATGTGAGTGAAAGGAGAGACTTCCACAATCAGAGAAAAATGGGCCATCACTCTAGGGCCTACCCCCACCAAACTAACTCTAAAAAGGGCTTAATAATCACTTGTTTATTTTCCCTTTTCTTTCCAATAGAAAGTCACCTCGTCATCAATGTGACTCAAACTAATCTTCTCTTAACCCTCGAGTTTGATGCTTGTTATCTCATGTGGAGATGAACAAGCTCAAAGGCAGCTATCAAATGTAGATAAGTATTTATGTCCATACCATAATGAGTCAACCAAGTATAAGTATGGAGCCTTAAAAAGTCCCTGTGGTGACTGGATGGATGTTTTGGTGGACCACCCAATATGGATGGTGGACAGCCAGGCCCCCTTTTTCAAAGAAGTTGCGAGGACTAAAACAGAAACTCTGACTTATTCATGGTCCCACCCCACCAAATTGTAAGTCATTGCAGTGTAACCCCTTATTGCTAATTATAGATAATTTCCAAACAATGGCCCAGGAACCCTCCATATTTGAATGGTATTGGTTAGGAGCAAATGTTACAGGATGGGACCCCATAGGAATCTTCTCTCTGAAGTTAGCTAGAGCATTGGCTAAGAACAATAAAGAAATCCAGACCCAGAGTCTGGAGAACATATGGGATCCAACACTCTCCCCAAACATACCAGGCTCAGCGCTCTCCTCCCATCTCTAGAACCACCCAATTAAGGTAATGGTTGTAGGGGTAAAAGACTTAAGGCAGATCATAGCTCTAGAGATGGGGTACAAAGATGCAAATGCCGGGCTGGAAAGGATTAAATATTCCATCTGCACTCTAAACAAAAACGATTGTTACACTTGCGTGCACTGCAGGCCAGAGGCCTAAATCATCCCCTTTCCACTCGTATGGTCCTCCAGCCAACCAGGCACAGATTGTAAGGTAGCTCTCTCCCAACACCCCACAGCCTGGGGTCATGAATCATGCGGAGCTCTCTCTCTGCTATTCCCCAAAGTCCAGCACCCTGTGGGTCAGCCCCCGAGGTCCATCCAGCTTCCATCTCCTGATGCCAGTTTTACCTTGTGTCTCTCATGACAGAGAGAAAACTTAGCATTTCTCGGAGACCTAAAGGGATGCAGTGAGCTTAAGTCATTCCAAGAGCTAACCAATCAGTCTGCCCTGATCCATCGCCAAGTGGATGTATGGTAGTATTGTGGCGGACCATTGCTGAACACTTTGCCAAGTAGCTGGGGCAGCACTTGTGCTCTGATCCAATTGGCCATCCCTTCTTTCACCCTGGCATTTCATTAACCAAAAAGGATAAAAACAAAGGGTCATAAAACAAGAGATGTCCCTCATGGGTCCTTTGACCCTCATGTTTATATAGATGCCACTGGAGTCCCGAGAGGAGTCCCAGATGAATTTAAGGCCCAAAATCAAATAATTGCTGGGTTTGAGTCCCTGCTATTCTGGTGGTTAACTATAAATAAAAATGTAAATTGGATAAATTACATCTATTATAACCAGCAACAATTTGTTAACTATACTAAAGATGCTATTAAATGAACAGCTAAACAGTTAGGACCCACCAGCCAAATGGCTTGGGAAAATAGAATAACATTAGATATGATACTAGCAGATAAGGATGAGGTCTGTTTCATGATTGGAACTCAATATTCTACTTTTATACCTAATAATACTGCTTCCAATGGAACCATAACAAAAGCATTACAATGTCTTCCTGTTTTATCCAATGAACTAGCTAAGAATTCAGGAATAAATGATCCCTTCACTAATTTAATGGAAAAATGGTTCAGCAAATGGGAAGGACTTATGTCCTTAATCCTTACTTCTTTTGCCATTGTAATAGGTGTGCTTATTCTTGTAGGATATTGTATCATATTCTGTGCCCGAGGCCTAGTACAAAGGCTTATAGAAACAGCTCTCACAAAAACCTCCCCTACCTCTCCTTCTCCATATTCTTACTCCTAGGTGATCAAGAAGAACAGCAAAGCCAAATTATGTTAGAAAAATTTGAAGAGGAGGAATTATAAAAAAAAAAAAAAAAAACAAAGAGGGAAATTGCCAGAGATTATAAATTCCTCTTCAAAGGGTTTAATTGTGTAATGTCCTTGTTCTTTGTTCAGAGGCCCAACCTTCTTGTACTCTCTTGTTTCTATTCTGCAAACAGCCCTCCTGTTCTTGCTGTGCCCTGACACACCCAGACATGTCTCAGCCTCACTCTACATTCCTTTCCTTATTCAGAAAAAGTTTAGCCTTCTCGTGCTCCACAGGCAGACCTCTTCCCTTCCCTCCTTCTCCCCCATCACATGCCTACCTTATATAGAAGGTTTAAGTGTTTAGCCAACTGGGACTAGTTTAGGTTGTGCGGTCTAACTCCAGCCAATGGGGAATGATACAGAAGCAGGGACTGCATTAGGAACAAAAACCCTTACTCTCCTTTGTTCAGTGCGCTCTTGTGATGGTGGCTGATGCAGGCAGCACCTTTCTGCAGAAGTAAATTGCCTTGCTGAGAAATCTTTTGTCTCAATGCTGGTTCTTCTTTGTGGCACTGAGCACTTGTTTCTAACATTAAGAAGGCAAACCAGCTGGGCGCAGTGGCTCACATCTGTAATCCCAGCACTTTGGGAGGTCAAGGTGGGTGGATCACTTGAGGTTAGGAGTTCAAGGCCAGCCTGGCCAACATGATGAAACCTCGTCTCTACTAAAAATTCAAAAATTAGCCAGGTGCGGTGGTGCATGCCTGTAATTCCAGCTACTTGGGGGGCTGAGACAGGAGAATCATTTGAACCCAGAAGGCAGAGTTTGCAGTCAGCTGAGTTCATGTGACCGCACTCCATCCTGGGTGATAGAGTGAGATTAAATCTCAAAAAAACAACAACAACAACAAAAAAAAACAAACGCAAACCTTGGCTAAACTTAGTACTCAATTAAAGTAACTTACCAGGTTTAAACTTAAAGTTAAAAATTGCTAGGCATTAGTTGAAACTACTGAAAATAGATTTACAAGCAAGGTATGTAAGAACAGTAAAATGTGTTTTTGTTTGCAAAAAATTATAAGAAGGCATGGAAATGTAAACTTTGGCCTAGAGATAAAGGATTGTTTTGAGATGAAATAGGAAAAAGCTGAAGGTTCAAAGAAGTGGTGGAAGAATTGTGAAAATTGGTTTTGCAAAAGAGGTTCTCTTTGTGAACATATTGGCTACATTTAAAAAGGATATTATATGATTTTTCTGTAAATTGAGCACTGAAATAAAATCATAACAAGGTTTTCCTATGGCGCTAATCTGCTCTTTGGCAAAATTTGTAAAGGTTTATAAAAGGTTTTCGCTTCTTTAAAATTTCTGAGTCATCATTTTGGCAAAATAAATAATTTATGGTAATCTGGAATTCTATTTCATAATATCAAGTGTTTTAAACCTTGAACATATTTGACAGCCTTCCCAAAATCAAACTTCAGTTTCAAAGTTGTCTTCCCTGGCACCTGGCTTTTCAAATACTTCAGAGGGTCCCTAGAGTGTCCGGAAAAGTGAAGTAAACAGTATTATTTGACATGTTTAGGTACATGGGATTGCCACAATATTGTTCAATCTTTTTTAGGTTATATCTTGGTGAATAAAACTAATGTATGCTCCAAAATTGTATGGGATTTCTATAATTCTAATGTCTGGGAGTATGCTATCAATCATAATTAAGGTTGTTATGTTAGGTTATTGTAAACCACGGAAATAACCAAACTTCTTTGTCAATTGTGTTCCTAAGTGTAACTACCCTGGACATTTTGCTATTCACAGTCAATTGTTGTCTTGTTTTAATCCTTTTCAAAGATGGTTTATAATAAGCTATAGAACTTTGACAGGTGCTCTTAAATACAGATCTCTGATAACTTTAGAGATTGTGACATTGGAATAAAGAAAAGTGTACAGGGGTCATGAAGAGCTGAAATGTTCACAAATGTCAAGCAAAATGAGTTAACTAAATAAACTGAATTCAGAAAGCTGAAGCAACCTTTTTAACCTTTGCTTGGAATATTACTGATCCTTGTTTTGTTTTGCAGAGTCAACATTATTTTGAACTATTTATGGCCTTTAATAATTAAATAAGGTGTATACTCCTGTAATCAAGACCTGGAGCATGTTTTTTTCTCTCTGCCTGGTTCCTCTAGAATTTGGAAACTATCTGTGAGTGTTCTTAACTTACAGCAATATGGTTGTTTGCATCAGTGCAATAAGAATCCATTTTTCTTTTGCAACAGGACACAATTGGAGAAAGTGCTTATTTTACCAACACTTTGACTGGAAGGATAAGCTTGCCTTTAAGGAGTCAATCTCAACTTGCAGAGCCAATAAAAGCCCAGTGGGGAAACTGGCCTCATACCCTTGCCTACACAGTCCCTGTACAAGGTTCCTGACCTGTGGTCAATTAAGAATATCACTTTCTAACAGGTCTAGAAGCTCCAAGTTTATCCTGGGACCTTAAGAAGGGAGGATCACCCAACTCATATGTTTTGGAGGATGAAAACCCATGACTGGGCTGGGCTTTAAAAAGTCTTATCTGAGATTCCTTGTGGAACAAATTTCCATCAAAGCCAATCCAAAAGGCCTATGTAGAAATAGTTATTCTTGCTGCACTTTATGCAAATAATCAGGCCAAGCATAAAACTAAAGTCTATTTTGGAAAAAACTCGGTACTAGGGTGATTTTTTCTTTTAAACAAAAATGAAGACTGCAGAGAGAGAACTATATTTCAAAGCTTATACATTTGTTATTAAATTCTAAAATCACTGGTTGTTTTGAAGTTTTTGCCTATATTGTAGACTAATCCTGCATGTTCTTGTGAAGCAACCAGCAATCTCTGGCTGCAGGTCAGAAAGAACAAGAGGGATGGGTAATGTAAAAATCTGGATCAATATTCTAGTTCTGAGCAATTATCCTGCAAATCCTGCCAGGTGATGGGAATAAATAGGGTGCCCACCACCTGAAGGTTTCCCTTGTGGGAAAGTAAGACAAAGGGAGCTAACCAAAGCCAAGCAGCATGCACCCAAATCCTAGCAACATAACTATAGCCACCAGTTAGCTGGGTATGTCCCAAGACATTCTTTCCTCTCCCTTGTTGGAGGAGGACTCAGTTCCACACTTTCACCTTAGCATTTAACTTATGATAAGGAGTCCATGCAACTCCTCTGAGACATGTTTTTGTCCCAGACTCAATTCCAAGCTTCAGGTCAAAGCCCTAGGAAAGAAAACTGGATCTGAGGGATCCAGAGGCAGATGATAATGGAAATTAAAAGGCACAGTGCAGGTGAGTGTGGCTGGTTCCTGCTGATTAAGGCAACCCCAAGCTTCCTGTTTCATGGATAAAGGCCACATTGATGTCCATGGCATAAATGAGGTCTAGGGAACTCCAAGGCTACTGACAGTAGGTGGGAAAGAGACATAGGTTAGAGTGGACATTTCCTATTTTCTAGCCTCCCCTGCTTCAGGGGTGAAAGCCACTTTGGCAATCTTGGCAGGACCTGCCAGTGTCACCAGGACTCAGGGATGCAAAGATGGAAGAGGGAAAAAGGTTGCTCTTCCCTCTCTCCCTCACTTACCCTGGGTATCTGCTAGGAAGAAAAGGGAGTCAGGGACACCTGCTCCCCTCTTTCTGGATGGCAAGCCATTCAACTTCAGTCTGTGCCCCTTTCAAATGCATTCTGGACCCCTGGGACTCCTTTAAAAAATGCCTTCTTTTTCCTTTCTTCTCCTCTGTTCTTTCTTCACATTTAGGTAATTGTGTCTCCATACTACGGGATACTCCTCACAGTTAGGTAATTGTGTCTCCATACTATGAGATACTCCTCTCAGTTAGGTAATTGTATCTCTGTACTATGGGACACTCCCCTCAGATACATCCTCCGAAGTGGAAAAGGTTAATTTCCCAAACCTTAAACTAGTAGGCTTAGGATTGGGCTCAGGAGAAGGGAACCCAGGAGCCCAACATGCCTGCAAAAGGGCAAATATTTTTTTTTACCAGTAGGGCTTTTCGCCTCCCTCTCCCTGTGCAAACTGATAAAAGGCCTTGGAATTTTTGAGCCGTTCTTACTCCTCCCCTTGTTTTGTTTCGTTTTGATATATGTTTTCTAATAATCCGATTTGTCTGTTCTTGCCTTCAGGCCATCAAACTCCAAATGGTCATGCAACCGGAGCCTCCCACAATGGCTTCTTTTGCTGGGACCCCTTAGATAGGCCTCTGAGGGAGCTCTGACTGCAGTTTCCCCCAAAAGAGTGCCCCCTGTCAGCAGGAAGCAGTTAAATCAGTCTTCATCCTTATCCTTAATATAACGGCAGTTAGATGTACTTCTTTAGAGGGAGTAAATTTATCAATTTAGAGCAATTCGTCCTCCTCTTTCCATCTTTGATTCACAGTTAATAGGATATAAATTTTGATAATGTAGAATAAACTACAGAAAACTTCTTGAAGGAGTTAATTGCCTCATTTACATAGTGGACATAGCTGTTCCATTTATTATGAAATGTTTTAAATAAGTTCTTACCAACATGCCAGGGGTTTGGTCTAGGTCCTGCTGCTCACCACACAGAAAGCCAATCACTAAGATGAGTTTTGCCAGGAAAGAAGGCAATTGGGTCCTGTAGTCAAGGAGAGTGGGAGGTAAAGTTTCAAACCTGTCTCCTTGACAAACTAAAATTGGGGTTTACATACCAGGGAAAGCAGGAAAAAAATACCAGGAAGAAGTAAGAAAGCAATGGATGAGGGGTCTGGCATATAACTGGATGTGGTGATCTGATGAGTTTCTGTCCCTCACTTGAGGGTCAGTTTCCCGAGGAAGGATCTCAGATAAGACAAATGTGAGTTTCACTTTTGAGGACCAGGAGGGTCAATTTCTATGTTTATTCAAAAAATTCATAAATATCAGTTCTATGAGGAAATTGGGCTGGTTTCAAAATGAGAGGAAAAGTAAACCTTATATAGAATTTCATTTAGAAAAATAAAGTAGTTGGATTAAATATAAGTTTGATAAAAGGGGACTGAACTATGGCATCACATGAAAAACAAGCCACATGGCAAATTCCTTCAAATAGTCATTTTATGCTTACAGCATTTTAGTACTTTATTGCCAGCTGTAAGTTTGATTTCTTTTTAATGAAAATTGAGAACACTTAATTTGGAGGAAATGCCAGTGAAAGAAATGGCATAACTATAGCCATGTGCCTGGTCTATTTTCCACCAAATGCTTAGAAGGAGTTAAAATCCAAGGAATAGAAAACACATATGATAGATGCAGTAGGCAGATAAGGGCAGATCCCCAGACAATCTCTGACCCACCCCAAAAGGGTTTACATCAGATGCTTTTGTGCAGATAAGGGAACCTATCCAAGGCCTTGTCTGGTCATGCTCACAATGGACTGGGGGCCTGCTTGCACATTGGGACAATGGGGTAGAGCCACCGAGAATTCAAAGCTTATGCAGGCAGGAGGAGCCTGGCCTCTTCAGCTTGTGTGTGTGATCGCCTGGTATTCAATCTGTGAGGTGGCACTGTTGGCAGTATGCCTCCCTTGGCTTTTTTTTTTTTATACTGAGCGTTTTCTTTTGATAAATTCTGCTCTCCTCACTTTTCAATGTGTCCACGTGCCTAATTTTTCCTGGTCGTGTGACAAGAACCTGGATTTTAGCTGAACTAAGGAGCAAAAGATCCTGCATCACATACGTAGAAAAAGAGGCAGAATTAGATTAAATTTAATTTTTTAATGTACTGAAAAAATAAGATTTTGTGTTTTTCTGTTAAAAATAAAACCCACAGAAGTGGAGAATAGCATGCTAGTTTCCAGGGGGTAGAGGGAAAGGGAAGTGGGAAATTGCTTCTGAAAGCACAGAAAGTTTCATTTACGCAAGATGAATAAGTTCTAGAGATCTCTTCTACAACATAGTACCTACTATTAACAATTTAGTAATGTGCACTTTAAAATAATTGAGAGGCTGGACACAGTGGCTCATGCCTGCAATCCCAGCACTTTGGGAGGCTGAGGCGGGTGGATCACTTGAGATCAGGAGTTCGAGACCAGCCTGGCCAACATGGTGAAACCTCATCTCTACTAAAAATACAAAAATTAGCTGGGCATGGTGGTGCATGCCTATAATCCCAGCTACTCAAGAGGCTGAGGCACAAGAATCACTTAAACCTGGGAGGCGGAGGTTGCAGTGAGCCAAGACTGCGCCACCGCACTCCAGCCTGGGCAACAGAGTGAGACTCTGTCTCAAAAAAAAAAAAAAATTAAGAGACTATATCTCGTGTTGTGTTCTTATAAAAATAAAAGCAGATAGACACAAAAGAACATAAGGACATATTTGGAGGTGATGGATATGTTTAGTGCCTTAGCTGTGGTGATGGCATCTCAAGTGTATACAAACTCACCAGAAAGTAAAAATTAAGTATGTGCAATATTTTGTATATCAATTTGACCTCAATAAAGCTTTAAAGAATAAAGACATATGTTAAAAATAAAAACAAGCTATTGTAGTTTTTTCATTTAGAAGCATTACATTAAAATTTTATATTTGGATAGAAAAAGTAATAAATTTGTATTTCACAAAAGAAAAAGAATAGGCACTGTTAACATCCATACATATTTCTTTCAATTCTTAATTTACATGCACAGATTTGCTTTTTTTGTTTTGTTTTGAATATTTGGCCACATGACTTTATTTTTTTTTATTTGAATACATTTAAAGGGTACAAGCATAATTTTGTTACATGAATATATCACAGAGTGGAGAAATCTGAGCTTTTAGTTTATCCATCACCTAAATATTGTACATTATACCCAGTAGGTAATTTCTCATTACCCACTCTCCACCAAACACTTCAGGCTATAATGCACAGATGAAAAATTCAGAATTCCATGGTTCAAATATTATATTTGTACATATACTGCTTCTTTCCTTCCAATCTACCACATAGCACATATAGCTAAATAACATTCCTTTAAAGTTGTTTTATTCTAAGCTATTTTAAATGCAAAAAAATCAAACTATTAAATAACTATTAAAATAATTACTAATTTTTTATTTAGCTTTTATTGTCAATGCCATGGAAAAGACAAACCAGAAATCCAAGTATAGAGTAAAAGTTCTGTTCAGAAGTTGTCTTTATAGTCAATTCAGGATAAAATACTTTTCTCCTATTTAGATGATGTCTGTTAGAAGAAACTTTCTGTCAGAAACTTTACCTAAGAATCTTAAGTCTTTAAAATCTGGCTCTGCTTTAACATGCAAAGTATTTCTACATTTTGTTGTACATTTACACACCACTGGTTCTATTGTGCGTCAAGATCGCATCTCTCTGGCAAATGCCCTTATATGTGGAGCTACAGTCTTCAGAATACACCCGCTTTCCTGTGATAACGGCACAGCTCCTGTCATCAGTTGGTCCAATCACTGAAAACCTAAGAGACAAAGGACATATTTTTGAGCATTTATCTTAAAATGATAGTAGTATCTTTTAAAGTTTTCTCCAGCCAAACTTTTATAGGTAATTTTTCAGCAGCTAAAGTTTTGCAGAGGTTTTAGAATGGAATTTTCATTGCTAATGCAGCCTCTTCTCCTCTTTCCTATCTTAGTAACAACACAATGCAAGCTCAGTCTAGACTAGAAGACATCCCAGTTTCTTCCTTACCTCTCAAACGTCTCATTATATATACCTGCAAGACCTGAGGATTCTATTTCCAGATTATCTCTTCTATCCATTCACTTCTCCCAGCTTCTCAATTTAGACTCAAGCTACCATTATTTCTCCCTTATCTCTAGCCATAGCCTTCGAACTGACCTCCATAATTTCAATTTTGTTTCCTATCTATTAATTTTCCACATAGCAGCATAAATAATATTTTATAAGGTAAGTAGATGCCAAAATGAAAGTTTTCAATAGAAACTACATAGTGATAGGTATGCTATAACAATGTGAGTTGGGAGGCAGTCGCCCAAGATTTTGTCTAAGTCAAAGTAAAAACTATTAGATGACTCTTAAATTCCTCATGTAACTTCCACAGTATGAGGTTAGGATGATGCACAATGTATAAATGGAATGCCTTTGAAGAGAGCTATTTCGTAAACTATTCTTTCTAGTTACTAATGAGTATTTAAGAAAATACAGACTGAACACTGTTATAACCACCTGCATGTGTGTTGTTTTCCTTAAATGATAAGATAAAAGCTTTTCAAAGTGATATTTTACCTTTATAGTAATGCTGATTTCCAAAAAAGTAACAAATAATGTTAATTATAATAAAAATTAGTAATAAGTCTTACTTTTTTTTCAAATATTGCATTAAAAGCAGGTCCAGGAAATGGATACTACTTCATCCTTTAGTTTTATGCTCATGAAGGATGATAATAAATGTAGAATAGATGTATCCAGGAGCAGATAAATATCTAAACTGAAATGAACTATGACTCCATGGCCTTTGCTCCAAACTTACCACATCTCAAGTGTTTTGGTAGTATGACTAGTAACTGAAAGCACAGAAGAAAATGTCTAAACGTGACACTTCAGAATTTTAAAGCACTCTTACATGCAACACCTCATGTTGTTCACATAAGAACAATGTGAAGAAAGTATCATGGATCTTTTTATACAGATAAAGAAGCAGGTATCAGGCTGGGAGTGGTGGCTCACACCTGTAATCTCAGCAGTTTGGGAGGCTGAGGTGGGGATAGTTTGAGCTCAGGAGTTGGAGACCAGCGTGGGCAACATGGCAAAACCCCGTCTCTACAAAGCATACAAAAAATTAGCCAGGTGTGATGGCACCACACCTGTAGTCCCAGCTACTCTGAGGCTGAAGTGGGAGAGCTGCTTGAGCCCAGAAGGTCAATTCTGCAGTAAGCCACGATCATGCCACTGCACTCCACCCTGAGCCACAGAGCAAGTCTCTGTTGAAAAAAAAAGAAAGAAAGAAAGAAAGAAACAAAGAAGGAAGGAAGGAAGGGAGAGAGAGAGAGAAAGAAAGAAAAAGAAAGAAAGAGAGAGAGAAAAAGAGAAAGAAAGAAGAGAAAGAAAGAAAGAGAGAGAGAAAAAGAGAAAGAAAGAAGAGAAAGAAAGAAAGAAGGAAAGAGAAAGAAAGAAGGAAAAAGAACGAGAAAGAAAGAAAAAGAAAGAGAGAGAAAAAAAGAAAGAAGAAAAGAGAGAAAGAAAGAAGAGAAAGAAAGAAGGAAAAAGAAAGAAAGAAAAAGAAAGAAAGAGAAAGAAAGAATGAGAGAAGAAAAGAAAAAGAAATGGATATCAACAAGTTTAGTTGAATTTCTGAAGGGCAAAATTTTTAAATTCATGTTTTCTGATTTCAACTCCAGACCTTTCTACATATTCCAGCTTTTATTTATAGGTGAATTTTGTCTTTGCTTTCACCACAGGAAAAGTATTTGCATAAAATTATTTCAAATGGGATTTAAATCAGCTTAGAAATTTAAAAATTATTATGAATTTTGGACAATTAAAATGCCAAGTGACAAAATGAATACTTTTCATCCCATTTTTCAAAATTAGTGAATGTTAAAGAAGAGAGGAAGCAAAGAAAAAAAAGGGGGGGGGAGGAAGGAAAGAAAGAAAAGAGAGCTAAAAAGGAAAACGGAGAAAAAAATTTAAAGATAAGGGAAAACAGAGAAAAAACGAAAAAAAGAATGGAAAGTGAGGAAGTTTAATATAAAAATAATTCTATAAATAAACATTAGCACCCCTCCCTTACAAATAACTACTCACAATTCTGGAACTAAAAAGTGTTCATCTATCCACATCCATAGGTTTCCTTGGAATGTAACATATAGTCCAATCCAACCAAAATGTCCAGGTTTTAAACTGTTCTGTATGAACTCCTGCAGAGGAAATAGTGTATTTATTCATTCGTTTAAAAAAATTTTGATGCCTTCTATAGTGTAAGTCTCTGTGCCGGCATTAATAAAATATATTTTTTCATATACATTAGCATTTTTTCATGAACAATAGTAACTACATTGTGGCTAACACATGTTTAGATGCAACGACAATAAACCTCCTATGCTTCTTAGGCAGTGAACTTGCACCTAGCCATTTTTCCTTGTGCAGTTAGATCCTGTTTTTGATTTCTCACCAGCTCATCCAAATTTTGAATCACCAGTAAATGTGCCTGTAGCTGTGTACAATCATGTTGACTCTCTTTCCACGTTTTAAAAGAAGTTGAAAACCAGTAACATTTCCCTTTGTTCAACAGCCAGTCATTTGGGCACAAATAATTGTGTCCTAAAGGAAAATAGAGGGGAAAATTAATTAAACTTTACAGCCAACAGGGAAGATATAAATATTATCAAATGTGACTACTTGGAAAATAGATTTTTCCAACTCATTTTTTTTTTTGGTCAATAAAAAGCAGTTCAGGCTGGGCACGGTGGCTCACGCCTGTAATCCCAGCACTTTGGGAGGCTGAGGTGGGTGGATCACCTGAGGTCGGGAGTTCAAGACCAGCCTAACCAACATGGAGAAACCGTCTCTACTAAAAATACAAAATTAGGCAGGCATGGTGGCCCATGCCTGTAATCCCAGCTACTTGGGAGGCTGAGGCAGGACAATCGCTTGAACCTGGGAGGTGGAGGTTGCGGTGAGCCGCGATCGAGCCATTACACTCCAGCCTGGGCAACAAGAGCGAAACTCTGTAAAAAAAAAACAGTTCTGTAAAATGAGAATAATTTACTAACCTGTGTATTTCCAGGAGTCGGGCAGGGTTTTGGATGATGGAGTAGGGGAGAACAAAGCCTGTGAATTCTGATCCCCATAATCAGAGGAAGCAAATTACAATATTTTTGACAGTTAATTACCAACTGAAAAAGTAAAAGCTTATTATTTAATTTCCTCCACTATCTGGTTCTAATTCCTTTGACATTTCAAGATTGTCTTTACAATCTGCACTTCATGTCTGTGAGATTACTTACTATTACTGATGCATTGGGTACTTATTCTCCTGTGCTTTTCGTTCATACTGTTCCCTTAGTCTTGAATAGCCTCTTCTTCCTTCTTTACCCACTAACTTTTTCTTTAATGTAGAAGTATATTTCCACCTCAAAAAGGAAGCCTTGAACCAGTCAATTTCTGCTATTTGTAAGACTCAACACATAGATATCATAATTGATACCTTTGCTAAAGCAAAGGACAAATGGTTTACGTCCTATTCACTTGTAAACGTCTCCATATCTTCCACCTAATTGGAAGGTTTGTGAGGTGGGACTGTCATATTCATCTTTGACTCTCTTATCATTTAGTATTTTGTATGTAATAAATGCTTATTGTTGAATGTTGAATGGTTGGATTAAATATTTCTAAGTTAAAACACGTCATATTTTCATTGTTAATATTTTAGTCTGTCAACTATGACCCTAAAATTTTATTTAAAAATTACTTTTAGAAATTAAACTATATGTCCAGCTAAGACTAAAAAAGTAACCTAAGCAGGTATAATTTGAAGAAGGTTATTATGACCTAAATTTAGATTTATGAAACTTCATATATATTCTTAACTCATTAATACATGCTGTATCAGGGCAAGTATGGCCAATGCTGAAAAATTATAATTTAAAAAAAATTGAAAAGATTCAGGATAACTAAATTGTAATTTCAGTTGTACAAATACATAGTTGTTTGCTAAAAGGTATAAAATGACCTCTAATATACCTCCCAAGTTATGATTTGAGAGGGGATATTTATTAACTATTATTAGTGAGAATGTGCCACTTGGATGAAATAATTTTATTATGTAGATATTGACAGATTGGTGAATGAAGTACCACTGGAGTGCTGCAAAACACAATGAAAATACTCCAAATGATGAGTGTAGCATTGTAAAACACCAAAAGATGCAAGATATGGACACTAACTGTCCAAAAGAGTTACTGTAGGTAACTCAGATTTAAGTCCCATCTTCTAAAAGAAGAAATACAGGATGAAAATTGAGAAAAACATTTATTGAGCAACTCTTTATATCAATTGTTCTCTTAGATGCTTTACATAATAATAACAACATACACATATAGCCATTGTTGTGGGCCAGGCAGGTTTCTAAGCACCTTATATATACTTAGTTTCTAAAATAACTTTGTAGAGTTAAATGACACCAGGAAGATATGAAAAGGAAAATTCAGAATATGAGAAGTTGTGCCCAACCATGGCCTACCTTTTGACAAATAAATGGCAAAAAAAAAAACTAAAAGGAGGGGACAAGTGTCTATAAATTAAGACTCAAGAGGCATATTAACCAAATGCAATTAAAGTCTTTGATTATAATTCTAAGAAATCAAATGAAAAGAAAAAAAGACATTTTAATGCTGACTATTAGAGGATATTAAGAAGTTATTGCTAGTTTTGTTAGGAATTGTGGTAGACAGAATTCTAAAATGACCCCACAGGTCCAGCCTCTGGTGCACATGACCTGTGTAATTTCTTCATAACTATGGGTAAGACCTGTGAATATGATGAAATATCACTCACATGATTAGGTTATATTAGATAGCAAGATGACGGGATTTTGAAAACAAAAGAAGGGTCCCCATCTGTTGATTTTGAGTTAATCTAAAGAAAGATTATCCCAAGTAGGTCTGGCTTAATCAGATGTAAGTCCATGAAAGACGGCTGAGGCCTTTCCTGAAGAGAGAGATAACTCCTGTTGCCTTTAAAGAATTCAGCTTCCATGTTTCGAGAGGGTGTACAAGAGTGACACGTGGCAAAGAAATGCAGAGGCCTCCAGAAGCTTAGCGGAGTCATAGCTGAAAGCCAGAAAGAAAGCAGTAACCTGTACCCTACAACCACAAATAATTGTGCCAACACCATAAGAGACAGCTTGGAAGAGGAACCTCAGCTCTAGAAAGACGGGTGGTCTGGCCAACATCTACACTGCATTGCCTGTGAGACCTTGAGCAGAGGACTTAATTAAACTGTGCCCTGACTCCCAACTCGTGGGAACTGTGAGGTAACAAGTGTATGTTGTTAAACTGCTGAGTGTGTGGTAATTTTTTATATATCAATCAAAAACAAATGCAGGAGTTATAGTGAGATTGTGATTGTGTTAAGCAAAAGGAGCCTTTGGCTATAAGATTCACATATTGAAGTATTTAAATATTCAGTGGTATAATATCTAGTCGCTACTTTCATATAATCTAGTTTGAGGGAATGATGATGGTGGAGATATAGATGGAAAATATTGATTATGTATTGATAATTATTGGTGCTGTTTTAAAGGTACAAGAAGATTTATTATACAATTCTCTCTACTTTCATGTATATTTATATAATAAAAATTTAAGTATATAACAAAAAATAAAATCCTATTGAGTAGGTGTCATTATTACCCCCAATTTACAGATGAAGAAATTGAGGTACATAGGGATTATTTAACTTTATATATTGATACAGCATATAAATATCAGAACTGAAACTGTAACTCTGTTAGCTAAGTTCTATAGCCTATGTTCTTATCCACTGCACTATACTGCCTCCACACTGTATTACTGTATTAGTCAGAGTTCTCCCTAGCCACAACCAATGGCATTTACATATATGTATATATGTGTGTATATATATATACATACACACACACACATATATATACACATATAGAGAGAGATTTAAGGTATTGTCTCATATAATTGTGGGGGCAGGCAAATCCAAAATGCACAGAATAGGCCAACAGGATGAAAACCCAGGAAAAATTAATATTATATCTTCAGTCTGAAGGAAGTCTGGAGGTCAAAATCCCTCTTCCTATGGGGACCTCAGTAGTTTTTCTAAGACTTTCAATTGATTGGATAAGATCCACCCACATTATGGAGGATAATCCATTTCACTCAAAATCTACAAATGCAAAATCCAATTTCATCTAAAAAATATCTTCCCAGTGACATCTGGACTGGTATTTGACAAACTGCCTGGGTATTGCGGCCTAGCCAAGTTGACACAGAAAATTAATCATCACAGTTTGTTTAATCTACATGAAATATTCTATGATACAGTTATTATTATAATATCCTCATTTGAAAGTTTAAAAAACTATGTTTAATTGCCTAAATTCATGTGAACAGTTGGCTGAAATCTCTTGATGCAAACATAGGTCTATCTCAAGCCCACACTCTTCGCACTACAGCCTACAGCCATTACATTTCACACCTATCAGTGGATGCTCGATAAATATTTGGCAAGTTAGATATGGCAGGAAATCCACTATCCTGTTGTTGACTCACTAAAACCCTATTTTTTTTCCTCCTAGAAATCACCACAATCGTCCTGCCTTTCAACCATTTGATACACAGCAGTGGCACTGAGGAAGAGGATGTCCTTTTCAGTCCCATACCTTTCTCCACCAGTGCTGTTGGCTTACTGTGTAACATGGGTGAACGCAGGAAGAGGGAAGTCAAAACTAAATTTACCCCTAAGAGTAGCACATAGCAAACAAAAAGAGTATTACCTGATAGATTGCTGATGTTTACATTCTGGGAGAAATCCATTTTTTTATCTGTACTCAGTGCAAATAAAAGATATGAGAAACATTTAAAAATTAGTAGCAATCTAGGTACATGAGAATAAAGTACCAGCAGAAAATGAAGGCATACTAATAAAAATTGTGAGTTTCTCTTCTCCTATGCATCCACTCCTCTTCTTCCCCAGATTTAACTATGTTTCACCATATCTGTTTTTACTCCTTTAAGTGCAAATCACAATTCTATTTTTTAATTTTTATTATTTTTATTTATTTTTTTGAGATGGAGTCTCGCTCTGTTGCCCAGGCTGGAGTGCAGTGGCGTGATCTCCGCTCACTGCAAGCTCTGCCTCCCAGGTTCACACCATTCTCCTGCCTCAGCCTCCCAAGTAGCTGGGACTACAGGCACGCACCACCACACCCAGCTAATTTTTTGTATTTTTAGTAGAGATGGGGTTTCACGATATTAGCCAGGATGGTCTCCATCTCCTGACCTCGTGATCTGTCCGCCTTGGCTTCCCAAAGTGCTGGGATTACAGGTGTGAGCCACCGTGCCCAGCCTGCAATTCTAAATATTATGTGAGATCTTAGACTTCATATATGATGTTACATTTTTGAATATTATCTTATTTTTTTCACTGGAATTTTTAATTGACATTCTTTCTTCTTTTCTTTTTTTTTTTTCATTTTTATTACTATTCTTAACTTTTTTTTTTTTTTTTGACACAGGGTCTGGTTTTGTCACCTAAGCTGAAGTGTAGTGGGCCATCACGGCTCACTGCAACATCTGGCTCCTGAGCTCAAGCCATCCTCTTGCCTCAGCTTCCCAAGTAGCAGGGAGTACAGGTGCACACTTCCACACCCAGCTAATTTTTTAATATATTTTTTTTATTAGGGACGGGGTTTCGCTATGTTGCCCAAACTGGTCTGGAACTCCTGGGCTCAAGCGCTCCACCTGCCTCGGCCTCCCAAAGTGCTGGGATTACAGGCATGAGCTCCAACGCCTAGTCTTGATCTTATTTTCCCTTGTTGCAGACCAAACAAAAAAATAATCTTTTGACCATATCATCAAGTTCCTTCAGCTTCCTAGTTGCATTATTTATAGTTCGTTTTCATATAGACAGAATTTAGTTGCTAGCTAGGAAAACAGAACAGTTGTTAATTTGAAAAGTCTTTTAGTTATATTCTTGGGCTAGCTTCATTCTATCCAAAGTTAGCCACCCACCTCCCACATTCTTTTTTGCTGTTATTCCAAAAGAATGAATGGAAAAAATATTTACTTTATTACTCTTGTTTTAAATCTAAGTTAAAATCAAGATTGCTCGTAACTTTGAAGGCATTACTCCAGTAGAATCTTTTCAGGTGCGTTTAAAAATCTGATGCTAATTTGCTTTCGGGGAAACCTAATTATTTATGTAAACCATTTAGGATTATATTTTTACTCATGGTGTTCTGAAATTATCTAACTATCTGTATCTATCTATCTAATCTATCATCTCTTTCTATGTATTATCTGTTTTTGTATTCTGTTCCAAACTTAGTGGGTTCTTGTAAGCTGAAAACTCATGTTTTTTGGTTTTGCTTTTGCTCTTGAAAAATGGTTTATATTACTTTTTTCATTATTTTATATCTACTTTTTTTCACCTATTTTCTTCTTCTGGAAGCTTGTTAAAAGAGCTATTGACCTTCCTGGATAAACAGGCATTTTTTGATTTTCTGTCTTAGATATCCTCTTATATTTATTTATGTTTTTTTTCTGACATTTTGCTCTATGCTCTGGGATATTTGGTTAGCTACCATGACTTTTCAGAAGAAAGGGCACAAGAAATAGCCAAGCTATGTAGCAGACCTATATACTACTCCCCTCTCTCACTCCAAAACCAAAACAAGAGGGTATGCATCTTATTGCACCGACCACCAGTCCATAAATCAGGAGCTCTACCTAGCTCTATCTATATATCTCACTGTTTTAGAGAGTTCCTTTCTTTTCTTTTTTTTGTTTGCATGATATAGGGGCAAAATCCACTGTGTAAATAGACCGACAGATTGACAAGACACCAATCAAAAAGAGCATGGCTTAGAAAGTCTTTCACTTAATTAGTTTGCTTCACTTTTTTGGCTTTCAAAAGTTATTTTATTTTTAAATTTAATTGGTAATAACCATTGTATGTATTAAAGAATTACCTTGTTTTAGACCTCCATTTACCCTCTGACTCTCCTCTCTGAAATGGAACCCTACCTTAGCTTAGCCATGATGAACAGCTTTCATCTACACTGCAGCTGTCTTTTATGCTTTATTTGAACTAAGGTTCTCTCCATTGATTTATCCAACAGCATTATATTATCCACTTTTCATTTTCTTTAAAATTTTCTCCCCTTTCCATTCTATATGCTTTGATTAATTTACTCCATTTTGTTATCTTTTCTTGTTCTATGGATAGATTACTGGGAGAGAGGAGATATAAATATTTATGGTCAATACTCCATTTTGACTGGAAGCCATGAAGAATATTTTAAACTGGTCAAAATCCAAGGACAAATTTTATAGAAACACACATATTGTAATTGTTACTAATTTATTAGAATAAAAAATATGGCTAGAAAAAAATATTTTCCTACTAGTAATTCATCAACATGCAAATTTTATTGATTTCTTCTCAATAGCGTTTTTCTTTAAAAGAATAATTATTGTATCATGTATGTCATTTTACCATTTATATTTTATTGAAGAGAAAACTGATTTACAAGAGAGCAGAGTGGCCTGTAAAGATCATACTCAGTGTCTAACAAGAAATTATCTCCTGAATTTTAGGAACATTTTTAAAGCCATAGTAATTACTACAGTGGATTCAACTTAGAATTACTGGTTAACAGAAAGCAATACCTACTTAGATAGATTCATAATAACTAAAAATAGTCGTTTAACATTGAATGTTAAATAAGTGGACATTTTCAGGTAATTAGTAATTGATTTCAATATAGCATTGAACACATTTGAGGTATATGGTTGATATTTAGAGAAAAAATACATTAAGTAGAATATATATTTGGTCTGAGAAAAGTCTGATATTTTCCCTTGTTGTATTGGGAAAAACACAAAATTGCCCAATTGCCCAATACAAATATGGATCCTTTATTAAGAAGTAAAGGATCTTCTACACTACAGAAGTTGCTTTAGGACTCACCTATTTTTAGAAATCTCATCTCAAAAGACCCCAAAATCTATTTCCTGTCATGTTATATGTAAAACACTACTCATTTTAGCTCACAGCCTTAAAAGCAAGACAGAAAATCAAACAAACTATGAATTTCTTTGGTTGTTCAAATAGAATAGCTACAGTATACACATATAAGTACCACTTCAGGAAGAAAAAAGTCTGGAAGTCTACCTAAAATGGTTTTCAGATGGGTCTTAAAATATATATATATATACTTAAATAATGATCTCACAAAGTGATACCAATGAGCACATACTCTTTTAGTAAAAATACATTACTTTTTTAATTATAAGATAAAAAAGTCAACCTCTATTGGGGGTTCTTTATAAGAAAAGGTGAAGAATAAATACCAAGCTTGCATTTGAGCATTTAATTTTTTAAATTTAATATAATTTTATAATATGACATATACCAGTTTTGGGCTACAATGTAGAGCTTATCTTGGCATTAAGAGGAATGAAGGATCAACATTTATCTTCTGAAAATGTTCAAATAAATAAAAATTTACTACTCACGCCAGAACTTCAGGCCAATCACTGTCATAATGAAAATAAGGATCCCAATGCATCCAAATATGAGCAGAAGACAATAATATTGTGGATATAGGGAGAAATCTGAAATGTTGAATTTTACTTCATGAATTTTAGAATTCTTGTGATTATTCACTTTATAAATATTTTTCTGTTTCATTTTTATTACAGAGACAACTCATGTTCATTTTAGATATGTCATTAGAATTTATGATTAAATGAAAATTTAAAAATAAAAAGTCTAGAATCCCAAACTAAGGAGATACTACTATTATTAAATGTTTTGGATTGTACTGACATAGACTTCTTAATTATTTGGCGGTGTTTTTGAGGACCTAAAAATGATGTCTTTAATTCCATATATATTATACATACAAATACATATGATATATATTATATAAATTATATATGATATAAATATTTTTTATAACATATATAAAATATAAATATATACAATGTAAACATATATATTATTCTATACATGTAAATTATATAGAAAGAATAATATATAAAATGTATATATCTATGTCAGGCACGATTATGTGTTTTATTCAATTTAGTGACTCACTGTTAAGAAATAAAAGAGGGAAAGAAATATTTATTAAAATTCTATTATATACCAGTCACTGTACTGGAAATACCCACATTTTATTTCACCTTACACCTGTAATATATTATATTTTTCTGGGTTTGACTCTTTAGACAGGAATCAGTTTCAGCCTCGGTAGTATTAGATCTCCAACTAATGATGCTTATATGACATCTCTGCTATAGTATTTCATCGCATTAGAGTTGGCAAGAATAGTTTCCTTATAAAGGAATAAACAAGTACTCTCTAGAGAGGTTAAACAGGGACATGTATATTATAATCCTCTTTCAATTTTATCTACTTTTTTCCACATATTAGCACTTTTGAATAAATTGGATGTATACACTTTTTTCACAAAATTATGACAGGTTCCTTTTATATGCAGACATCATATAATTAATATCTCAAATCTAGAATCATTCTAGCCAATTTGCCAGGCTAGTGGCCAAAGAGAAAGCAAAGTAATTTGAGATACTCTGATAACTATTCCCTAGTTTTTATTATTTTATTTATAAACAAGCATTTAATTTCATCACCTTGGTTGTACATTTCACAAATAATTTGTCTTCTAAGTCATAATAAAAGTGCTGTTTCTCCAATCTAATTTCTGTGTGGATGCCTTACTTCAATAGGTTTTATGGATTTACTGCATCTGATTAGATCTATAGTATATATTTAGAGAATTTACTATATGTGGTGTACCTTTTGAAATTTACTACTCAATTGTCTGTATTACTGAGTAAGTCCAAAATAATTTTCTTTCTTTTTCTTCCCTGTAGATATTTCTGCTGTTCAAGCAAATATGGAAAGACTTCTACTTAATTGAAAATCATCAAAATACATTTCTGCAATTTTATGAGAAAATACCAATCAAGGGTATATGGATATGTAGTTAACTGGTAATAAAGAACAAGTGCTCTTTCCATACATGCCAGGGAGGGAGACTTTAAACTTCTTGCCAAATAAGATTTATAAAAAACCTAACAATAGATCGAAAATTAATATTTCCACGTAAGCCATGATTTACATACTATATCAAGCCGGGTGAACAGAGAACTGATTACCTGAAGTGGAGTACGCTGGCCTATCCTAGCAATGCTTGGCTAGATGCCATTGGCTTACACGGGGCTATATGAAGAAATTGCCCTACAAAATCTGCTAGAGCTACTATTGCAAGAACGCTAACTGTATTATTTTATGTGCTTTGTGAGAACTCAGGAAAATATTTTTTCTGATTTAGGACCAAGATTAATTATATCTATCTCAAGCAATAGGTGTAACTTTATCTTATATACAATGTGAATTGAACAACTGGTAAGACTTCCCTTAGGTCTATAATAACAAGGAAGCTTGGAAGCAAATGTATTGCAAGCACAAACATGCCTACAGTAATTTTTCTGGCCCAATTTATTTTCCCAGCCCTATCCTTCTTTTGTTCATAATTTAAATGGATATTATCTTATATTTTATGTATCAATACTCAGATTTTAAGTCTCTGTACACATTTGTATATTAAAAAGTAGTTTATAGATTAAAAAATAGTAAATTTAGTTTAACATCCACATAAAAGCATCATTAGGTAGATTTTTCTTATTATAAATCAAAGTATTGAGATTTAAGAAGGCTAAAAGCTTCTGCCCAGAGCAATACATTTAGTCTGTGGGCTTTAGGGTCTGAATAATTTTTTTTTTTTTTTTAATATATGGAGTCTCGCTCTGTCACTCAGGCTGGAGTGCAGTGGCATGATCTCAGCTGACTGCAACCTCCGTCTCCTGGGTTCAAGCAATTCTCCTGCCTCAGCCTCCCAAGTAGTTGGGATTACAGGCACACGCCACCATACCGAGCTAATTTTTTTTTGTATTTTTAGTAGAGATGGGGTTTCACAATGTTGGCCAGGCTGGTCTTGAATTCCTGACCCCAGGTGACCTGCCCACCTCTGCATCCCAAAGTGCTGGGATTACAGGCATGAGCCACCGTGCCTGGCCTGCCTCAGGCAATTTAATACCAATGGTACTAGTCTTTGCTGCGTGGAAGTAAGTTACTATTGAAAAAGTAAACATTTGTTTCATGATATTCAAACATAAAAAAGATCCTGAGTCTTCAGATAATAAGAAAAGTGTCATTTTGTGGGGGGTGCAGGGGAAGTTTGCATTTGCCAGATATAAATTAGATAGTACACGAGAACGTTCAATACATATGGCAGAACTGCCACTGTGACTGGTAATCCTGAATTTCTGGCCTATGTCATCTTAACTTAGGTCTTGGCTATTTCAACAAATTCCTGAAAAAACAAACAAAGCCAACCACAGAGCAGCCCTAAGGAGCAAAGATTAATTTTTTTTGTTTTTTGTTTTTCTCTCTTCTCGCATTCCCAGTGGATTGTTCTACCAATCTTATGGGGATTTTATGAAGATTAAAAATATTATATATGTATAAGCATAAATATGTATATAAGCATATATATATGCTTTAAGTTTATATAAACTTTAAGTTTTGTAGGAGGAAGTTTCTGTAAAAACACAATTTTTCAGCCTTTTCTTCTAAAGTTATGTTCTTATGCTACAACACACAGGATTACACATCGTCATATTGGCATTTCTCTTACCTCGTGGCTCTGAAAATGCAGACTTTTTATTGTTGATGCTTTCATGAACCTAAATAATCTAACAGACAATTTATGACCATTTTTATATTCCTTATTATGATCAATTTTAAGATGTTAAAAATATTCTAAGATAATTCTCTTCCTAGAAGAATAATGAAATTTTAAATGCGGTAATGGGGAGCAATATTCCTACCTTTAGATTTCTGCTTCGATTTACAACGATTCTTGAAACTCAGCATCATATACCCATCTTCATTCTCCATCTCTTCAAATGTTTAATGTCTTATTATCCAGAAAATAGTACAAAGAAAATGGAAACTAATCTCAACCTTGGATATGTCTCTTTGGCACAAGGTACCAAAAGAAAACTAAAAGGAAGTCCAAAAATAGTCAAAATTTACTGAGACACAGATGTCTAAAACCACACAGGATGTGTTGGTAAATGAAAATGGATATAAGCTTGTTAATATCTGGCTACAATTCTGTGAATTTCAAGGTAAAGGTAGCTAGTGTGTTCTACTGTTTTCAACAAATGGACTTGTGTGTTCCTGCCACTTGTGTGCGGTGTATTACAAACGTAATTCCTTCCTTCATGTCTTTTATAATAAAGTAAGAGAAAAAAATAAAACAAATAATCTCTAAACAAACAAAACAAATGTCTAGGTAAATAAAAATTCAAATTAAAAAAGTTAAAATAGCCATATTGCTATTTGGGACATATTTGACTAGTAGGGTCCAAATGACAATGGTTAGATGGGACAAAATAGGAAAATAAAAGATCAGCAAGTCTCGAGTTACTGAAAATAGGAATCGCTTGGAAAGAATTTAACTTTTTAAACTTTTTTGTTTGTTTGTTTGTTTGTTTTTTCAGAAAATGCCAGACAGATTTTCCTTCAGTAGGTGTGGCAGTTTATTTTGTGTCAACTCGGCTGAGTCACAGAGAGTCCAGATACTTGATCAAACATCATTCTGCTTCTTTTATTTATTTATTTATTTATTATTGTTATACTTTAGGTTTTATGGTACATGTGCGCAATGTGCAGGTTAGTTACATATGTATACATGTGCCATGCTGGTGCGCTGCATCCACCAACTTGTCATCTAGCATTAGGTATATCTCCCAATGCTATCCCTCCCCCGTCCCTCCACCCCACAACAGTCCCCAAAGTGTGATGTTCCCCTTCCTGTGTCCATGTGTTCTCATTGTTCAATTACCACCTATGAGTGAGAATATGCGGTGTTCGGTTTTTTGTTCTTGCGATAGTTTACTGAGAATGATGATTTCCAATTTCATCCATGTCCCTACAAAGGACATGAACTCATCATTTTTTATGGCTGCATAGTATTCCATAGTGTATATGTGCCACATTTTCTTAATCCAGTCTATCATTGTTGGACATCAAGGACTTCATGTCTAAAATGCCAAAAGCAATGGCAACAAAAGCCAAAATTGACAAATGGGATCTAATTAAACTAAAGAGCTTCTGCACAGCAAAAGAAACTACCATCAGAGTGAACAGGCAACCTACAAAATGGGAGAAAATTTTCGCAACCTACTCATCTGACAAAGGGCTAATATCCAGAATCTACAATGAACTCCAACAAATTTACAAGAAAAAAACAAACAACCCTATCAAAAAGTGGGCAAAGGACATGAACAGACACTTCTCAAAAGAAGACATTTATGCAGCCAAAAAACACATGAAAAAATGCTCACCATCACTGGCCATCAGAGAAATGCAAATCAAAACCACAATGAGATACCATCTCACACCAGTTAGAATGGCAATCATTAAAAAGTCATGAAACAACAGGTGCTGGAGAGGATGTGGAGAAATAGGAACACTTTTACACTGTTGGTGGGACTGTAAACTAGTTCAACCCTTGTGGAAGTCAGTGTGGCGATTCCTCAGGGATCTAGAACTAGAAATTCCATTTGACCCAGCCATCCCATTATTGGGTATATACCCAAAGGACTATAAATTATGCTGCTATAAAGACACATGCACACATATGTTTATTGCGGCATTATTCACAATATCATTCTGCTTCTTTTTGTAGGGGTGTTTCTGGACGGGATTCATATTTAAATAGGTGACCTTCAAGTAGGGCAGATTTGCCTCCTCTGTAATGTGACTGGGCCTTATTGAGTCAGTTGGAGCCTTGAATAGAACAAAAAGACTTGTCTTCCCTGAGTGAGAGAGAATTCTCTAGCAATGGCCTTCAGACTTTATCTGCAGCATTAGCTCCTCCTGATTCTACAGACAGTGGACTTCGCACTTGAATGGAGCCTTCCTAGGCACCCAGTCTGTCCATGCCCACTTGCAGAATTTTGACTACCAGCCTCCATAATCACATTCCTTATTTTATATATATTTTACTTAACACACACACACACACACACACGCTAATGGTTCTGTTTCTGCCACATGGCCACTCAATATCAATCCATTGATTTAACACCAGAGTATCTGGGGAAAGTGGCTGTTTCCCACAGCACATGTTGTGTTCACCTGATTATGGAGTCTCCTCCTCAACACTGGATGTCACTTGTGAGTATTTACATGGGAATGAATATTTACACACGCTGTGTCCATTCTGCATGATCTCTATATGTACCTCTTAGCTTCTCATTCATTTTTCTATTTTGTTCTTTTTGAGTTTCTGACAAGCCATCTCACCTATTAGTTTCTGATGAGACAATTTAGATTTATTTCTCTGAGTGCTTATCCTTCCTGTCAGGTGCACAACCAGACATATCATCCAAACTTCTGTTCCGTGGGAAGACTTACCTTCACTTCTGTCTTTCACAGTCTTCTCCTGAATGGGACTGTAGTGTGGCCGTATTTTACATATCCACTGATAAACCTATTTTTTTCAACGACTTCAGTGTAAGATCGTACAGAATCCTCTTTTCCATCCCCAACCCAGGCCATAGGTATGGTTGAGGTGGAGATAGCAAAGGAATGCGAACATGTGCCATCGGAGTCTGAGCCAACTGCTCATGCAGTTTACTGTGCTTCTTTGGAACTGTTCAGGCCTCACCTCCAAAATGCCACAATTATGTTTGTGATAAAATGCTTCTGTGCACTTCTAAATATAGGGTTCATTGGGTCAAAGTGGTCAAGTTGGATCAAGTTAACGGTGGTGAACATATATCTTATAAAAATATGCAGTAGGTTTACTGCCTACTTTTCACCAGGAACAGTTGGCATGATAGCATCAATGTAATCAATCTATTGTGTGCAACCAGTTCTGAGGTATAACATGTTGGGAGCTATATCAAGATGATTTAGTTCCCTCTGGGCCATCTTATAACAGAGATCAGGAGAGCTGACATAAACCTGGGCAAGGCAGCAAAGAAATACTTGTTATTTCTGTTTGTAAATACAAGCCGGAAACCATCACAGGTTCTCAGCTTTTTCCCAGTGTATAGCCATTCAAGAAAATGGCTGAAGTTTCCTCCGGTATATGTGTTGGGGAATAAATATCATAATTACACCTGTGGCCATGTTACAATGTCCTTCACCAAGAGACCAAACCTACCTCCTCCCCAGCTAAGTGGTTCCTGGTCTGCGAAGAGCTTTGCCTACTAACTATATTGAAGTCTGGGGACTGGGTAAGACACAATGAATCTCCTCTCTGAAAATATGGGCTAAGTTTCTGGGCAACATACACGTAATTTTCCTTAGCATATCAAGCAGCTCCTTAGTGAAATATCCTTTTTTGTTTGTTTGTTTTTCTTTTCTTTTCTTTTCTTTTTTATTTACCAAAACTTAAAATCAGCTAATCATTGTCACAGATTTCTGTGGATGAAAACTCTGATTACGAATCATTCCCTCTGGCTTATTGTGGCAACTGCAACCACTTGATCTCTAGAATCAAATTATTGCCATTGATATCAGAAAGCCTGATTCCGCTGTAGCATCTCCCAATACATCTATAGTCAACAGAGAGCAGTTGCCACATCAGGTCGTCACCAGTTTCCCTCACAAAAGCATTCTCCATCCCCCCATCCTCCTAAAAAATCAGTTCACAAAACTGACCTTGAAGAGAGGAAATCAAAGCCTGGAAGAGGCTGTAGAAAGGAGAGAGAAGGTGGTCAATGACTGCCTAGCCTCCTCACTGTATAAAAGGTGGCAACTTTAAAACTGTTCCCCCACCCTCCATCCTGGGCTCCAGACCCCTCAGTTCTACCCAAGGGCCATCAAGTAGCTTCAGAAACTTCTCTTCCCTTTACCTTCTATGTCTGGGCTAATTCTCTCAGTATGGGTCTAACAGATTTGGTGGGATTGAATGCTGAAATATTTTAGAGTATCAAAACTTGAAGATGTCTAAAATTTGTATCTTAATGTTTTTCCCAAACTATAGATTTGTTCAGTGTTTTCTATATAGTTAGTAATTAAGTTCTGTCAGTTTCACCCCCTGCATATTTCCCTAGTAAATTCATTACTTCCCATTTTAAAAGCCATCATCTTGGCTCAACCTCCGTGTGGGCTGACATTATTCCCTCATGACATTTAGTCTCCTTTTGCCCTCTCCCCTTGGCCCGTATAAAACAAAAGAGTATCTTTAAGGGTTGAGATACTCAATAAATCTGATGCCCCACAAATCCAAAATAGACATAGAAAATGTGCATCTTTTACAAAATTCATATCCTCATGTATGAATTAGTTAATAAAAGGAAGTCTCCATTTTCTCCAGAAACGTTACAACTTTATGCTTCTGAAATTTAGAACTTCCCACACCCATACCAGATTATCATTTTGATCTTAAATGGGCTTTTTTTTTTTCAGACAGTCTTGTACTGTTACCCAGGCTGGATGTAGAGGTGTCATCATAACTCACTGTAACCTCAAACTGCTGAGCTCAAGTGATTATAGACACATTTTTAATCTGATAGGCTGTTGAATTGTTTCACTTTAGATTTCTTGGATTTTCATTGTGTTTAGACAACTTTGGATACACTGACTATATATGCATTGTTATGGGTTAACTATTTGTGCCTTGTTCATTTTCTGTTACTAATGTATTTGTGACTATTCCTCCGTGTATGTTCATTCGTATATTGATTCATTCAATAAGACTTTTTGAATATATGTTATGCTACAGCCACAGTTCTAACCACTGAGAATACATCAACAAGTAAAACAGATAAGCGCCTCTGATTTCATGACTTCATGGAGCTTTCACTCCAGTGGCAGAGACAGAGACACACGTTACCCACTGCCCAGGAGTTCATATATGTTTTAAATGTGAGTTACTTTTATTGTCTTAATGAAGCTCAGTTAGTGGTGCTGTAGTGTAACCATCATCCAATTAGAGTTTCATCTACATCCAAAACAGACCTTTCTAAGAACCAACTAAACTTTATTCCTCGTTTATCAGCAGGTAATAGGAAATATCTTAAACAGCCATAGACATGAGCCGAGGGAGAGGTGCCAGTGAAACAGTTGGATAGTATCATTAGTATCATTTCTGAAGCTTGCCTGTGCTCTCTGGTTGGCATAGGGGTCTTGAGCTTGCCTTTTCACTGAGAATCTGCCTGTGCTGATTCTGGATATACTAATCTCATCATATAATGAATTGCTGCTGGGAGTTCCTGAACTTATATTTGGTGAGTCTTACAGGTTTCTTTTTCTTTACTTTACTTTTTTTTTTTTTTTTCTTGAGAGGGAGTCTCGCTCTGTCACCCAGGCTGGAGTGCCATGGTGGGATCCTGGCTCACTCAACCTGTTCCTCCCAGGTTCAAGTGATTCTCCTGCCTTACTTCCTGAGTAGCTGGGATTACGTGCACCCACTACCACGCCAGGCTATTTTTTGTATTTTTAGTAGAGACGGGGTTTCACCATGTTGGCCAGGCTGGCCTTGAACGCCTGACCTCAAGTGATCCGTGTGCCTTGGCCTCCCAAAGTGCTGGAATTACAGGCATGAGCCACTGCGCCTGGGTGGGTTTCATTTTATTAATGGCAGTTCAGAACATACGGATGCCTGATGACTCACATCCAAGTAATCTATTTCTGCAAGGTCCAGTAGCATGCCAGGAGATATTTCACAAAAGCTCTATAAATGCTTAGGTATAATTGACCTGGTATTGCTCTAGGACTCAAAGGATCAGTGGAAATTATGTTTTACACGTTAGTACTTGGCCATAAATTCCACAAAATTTTTTCTCATCATTGATATCTCTGGTATTACAGTGTCCGATAAGTTACATGGCTCCAGTGATAGAGATGCTTCTGCTGCAGCCAGATTTGCGGAGGAGTCCATATTTACTCTCTGGGCCATGATGGCAGCCTTGCAGCCTTTTGTGTCCCCTAATGAGAGGTGACAGTGTGCTGGCAGTCTTCACAGCCCTCGTTCGTTCTGGGCACCTCCTCTGCCTGGGCTCCCACTTTGGCGGCACTTGAGGAGTCCTTCAGCCCACCACTGCACTGTGGGAGCCTCTTTCTGGGCTGGCCAAGGCCGGAGCCGGCTCCCTCAGCTTGCCAGGAGGTGTGGAGGGAGTGGCGCTGGCGGGAACCCGGGCTGCGTGCGATGCTTGCGAGCCAGCACGAGTTCCGGGTGGGTGTGGGCTTGGCAGGCCCCGCACTCGGAGCAGCCGGCCGGCCCTACCGGCTCCAGGCAATGAGGGGCTTAGCACCCAGGCTAGCGGCTACAGAGGGTGTGCTGGGTCCCCCAGCAGTGCCAGCCCACCCACTGCTCCACGGTGCCCAGTCTCATCTACCACCCAGGGCTGAGGAGGGCGGGCGCAGGGCACGGGACTGGCAGGCAGCTCCACCTGCAGCCCAGCTGGGGGATCCACTGGGTGAAGCCAGCTGGGCTCCTGAGTCTGGTGGGGAGGAGGAGAACCTTTATGTCTAGCTCAGGGATTGTAAATACACCAATCGGCACTCTGTATCTAGCTCAAGGTTTGTGAACACACCAATGAGCACCCTGTGTCTAGCTCAGTGTTTGTGAATGCACCTTTTGTCCACACTGTATCTAGCTAATCTGGCAGGGACGAGGAGAACCTTTATGTCTAGCTCAGGGATTGTAAATACACTAATCAGCACCCTGTGTCTAGCTCAGGGTTTGTGAATGCACCAATCAACACTCTGTATCTAGCTACTCTGGTTGGGCCTTGGAGAACCTTTGTGTGGACACTCTGTATCTAGCTAATCTGGTGGGGACGTGGAGAACCTTTGTGTCTAGCTCAGGGATTGTAAACGCACCAATCAGCACCCTGTCAAAACAGACCACTCAGCTCTACCAATCAGCAGGATGTGGGTGGGGCCAGATAAGAGAATAAAAGCAGGCTGCCTGAACCAGCAGTGGCAACCCGCTCCGGTCTCCTTCCACACTGTGGAAGCTTTGTTCTTTCACTCTTTGCAATAAATCTTGTTACTGCTCACTCTTTGGGTCCACACTGCCTTTATGAGCTGTAACACTCACTGAGAAGGTCTGCAGCTTCACTCCTGAAGCCAGTGAGACCACGAGCCCACCGGGAGGAACCAACAACTCCAGACGCGCCACCTTAAGAGTTGTAACACTCACCGGGAAGGTCTGCAGCTTCTCTCCTGAGCCAGCGAGACCACGAACCCACCAGAAGGAAGAAATTCCGAACGTATCAGAAGGAATAAACTCTGGACATGCCACCTTGAAGAACTGTAACACTCACCGCGAGGGTGCGCGGCTTCGTTCTTGAAGTCAGTGAGACCAAGAACCCACCAATTCCAGACACACTAATATATATGTTAGAACTCTATTTCCAGGTATGAACAATGGCCCTTCAGTATCCAATGAGGCCTACCAGACATTGTGTCCTCTACTTTTGTAAAGAGATGCCCTGGTGTGCACCAAACCCGTGTAAACATAAAAATTCAACTGATGCACTTTGGGAGGCCGAGGTGGGTGGATCACGAGGTCAGGAGATCGAGACCATACTGGCTAACACGGTGAAACTCCGTCTCTACTAAAAATATAAAAAATTTGGTGGGCTACTTTGGTAGCCCCAGCTACTTGGGAGGCTGAGGCAGGAGAATGGCGTGAACCTGAGAGGTGGAGCTTGCAGTGAGCCAAGAGTGCGCCACTGCAGTCCAGCCTGGGCGACAGAGCGAGACTCCCCCCCCCCCAAAAAAAAAAAATTCACTGATGTGATGCAGTGGCCATTCAATCTTTGTTGTATTCACAACTCACTGAAGTGTATGCATCTTACCAGTGTCTCCAATGTACTTGCTCCTTCTTTCTCATCTAGTTCAATTTGTATAATGTTATTAGCATAGTGAACAAGAGTTAAATTTTGTAGGCTGTCCAAGCAGTCCAGGTCTCTTCGCTACATTATGATAGATAGTGGGAGAGTTAACAGACCTGAGGCAAGAATATAAGTGTCTACTCATGTCAGCCCTAAATAAATACCAAATATTTTTGGTACTCATTTGTTAAAAGAGATAAAAAATAATTCTTTTGCCCAATTAGTGGCCATATTTTCTGTACCTGAGCGTAGGGTAATTTGCTTTAACAAGTATACCACATTTAAATCAGCAGCTACACTTGGAATTGTTGTTTGATTGAGCTTGCAATAATCAATTGTCATCATCCAGAATCCATATAGTTTTGTCAGAGCTGCACTGGTGAATAAAATAGAAATAAATGGATACCAGCATCCTTGCGTCTTTGAGGTATTTATGGGTGGCAATAACCTTTGTGATTCACTCTATAATGCAAAATTATTTTGGGTTTATTATCACATCCAGTGGAGAGGAGGGGAGCAGTTTCAGGAGCCGTGGTCTTTGTCACCACAGTACATACCAAGCTGGCCAAGGACCCAATGTGAGCTTCGTACCACTTCTTAAGTATGAGATGTCCCATTATGTATTCAAAGACCAAAGAATGTCTACTGGGTGAGTCCTTGGGCCTACTGTGAGCCAGACATAAGCAAATACTCTATTACTGGGACTCCATAAGCTTCTACTCTAACAGGGTCATGATCCTTTCTTGGGAATCAGTGTCAACTTACACCTACATTCTGTAATCCTAGAAATGTATGTCCTGGATTTTTTCCCAGTTATTCAAATAAATGGCCATGAATCCTGTTGTGAACTGATTTGTGCTCCTATCCAAACGCATATGCTGAAGACCTAACCCCCAGTGTGACTATATTTTAAGAGAGTGTCTTTAGGAGGAACCTAAGGTTAAATAAGGTCTTAAGGGTAAGGCCTTAATCTCATAAGACTGGTATACATATAAAAAGAGGGAAAGATACCCTCTCTGCACATACACAGAGAAAATGTCATGTGAGGACACAGCGAGAAGGCAGTAGTCGGCTCCAGGAAGAGAGACCTCATTGAACATTAACCTGGCTAGCACCTTGATCTTAGGCTTTGAGCCTCCAGAATGATGAAAAATAAATTTCTGTTGTTTAAGCCACCCAGCCTATGTTATTTCATTATGGTAGCTTGAGAAGACTAATATAAGCCGCACTGGGGATGGACTGGAGAAATACTTACCATTTACCCTAGTCTTGGTGTTGAAGAAGGCTTCTTTTAAGGATGAGTTCTCCCATTATTGGGTCCTCTGTGAGAAAACCGGCTTGGGCCAAACTAGATTAGGGTAATAGTTTATACGTTTTGAGTACGTGGTTGCCCTTAGCCTACTAGTAATCCCCCCCTTGATTTCTTTCCCGTTGTGCATGTCCAGCAAAGTCAGTGGTATACAGCTGACTGTTAAATTTTCAAGGGTTCTCAAGGCAATTGTTAAACATAATTATTCTTAAAAAATGTTATCTAAACTAAAGTAACTTTTGCACCAACTGTAAGGTGCATAAATGTGCTTTGGTCAAGAAGTAGGCTGAGGCAGACATCCAGGCCATAGTAACTTACTGAGTTTGGAGTGCAGGCATATAACTCCACTTGTTATATAACCTGTTTGTGTAAGCTTATACTTGGCTCAAATCCACTATTGGTTGGAAAAGTTATAACTGCCCTGCTGATGCTGTACAGGCGCTCTTGGGCTTGCCTTGGCTCAGCATGGCGTGGCATGGCATGACATGGCTCGCACTGGTGCCCAGAAAGAGAGTAGCACTACTGACCCTCGTAAGGGAGAGCCAGTCGCCTTGAAGGCGAGCAGAGGGGAACCAGGAACGAGCTTGTGCCCAGAGGGAAAGAGTTAAGCTGCTGATCCTGACAGAGCTGGCCTTGCAGGCCAGGGCGTGCTGCTGCAGGCGTGGTGGCGGCAGGAGTTCCAGAGCCAGAGCAGACAGCGCAGATAAAGGCAGACAGTGTGAGAGAGTCGCTGATGGTAAATAAAACTACATTTCACCTGCTTAGGGCCCCCAAGTGTTCTTTCAGCTATCGCCCATCCACCCACTCCCCTCAGACCTCAGCATGGGCTGGAACATAACCCGGGTCATGACATTTGGAGTCGTTGTGGCCCTAACGCCAAGCTAATAAAATAAATACTTAGAACTCATCAATTTGTGATGATTTTTAGAAGATTTTGCTATTATCCATGCATGAAATTATTAACATCTGTTACATCTGTATAGTGAAAATAATACGTAATGCTGTACTACTGCATATTTATTTCCAACTCTGTGTGTTCAGTGATGTCACCTGGGTACCTTGAAATCAGCAATGGTGGGAATAATTACATCACGGAAATCAGCTGGTGTTACAAACCAGAGCTTGTTACGTGTGTTTTTCTCTGTTCCACCAGTTGTTAAAGGACAACACAGAAGTGGAAGCATCCTTTTTGGCTCTCTGTATCACGTCTGTGAACATTGAGCTCTATCTGACATTGCTATAGATCTATATGTCAGTAATCCCAGCTGCTATTGCAATTTGACCCTCATTGCTATAATTGGCCCCACCTTGTTTCAGAGTGGTGCTCTGACACTTGGCATTTCCTACTTCAAACCCTGTCCCAATACTCTCTCTGAATTCAGCTCTGTGGGAACATCTCCCACTGTAATCTTTGGCATGCAGAGAAGAGCTATGCTAAGCTTCTCAGTGATGTTTATGTAGGACTTAAGTTCTTCCACCAGCGCCTTCCTTACTGCTTTGGTAAATAAGGTGCCCATTATACCATCCCATAGAACATAGTCAGTTGGTAGGTTTCTTGTCTTTATCTAGTTTATCCACTATCGCATGCCCACTTCTCTAAGCATTTTTATCTTTTCTTCAGCTACCTGCCATGGGAATTCTGGAATGTTACTCTACTTAGCATGAGCCATTGCTTTCTCCAATCTTCTTGGAGTTATTTCAGCAGTGTGTCAGCACTGTTCACAGTATTTTTCCACGTTATTAAATTCTATATTGCAACTGAATGCCCCAATGTTGATAAAATCTCCCTTATCCAGCTTTATGTTTCTCTCATGATCTAGCACCCTCAGAATCCAATCCCATTGTGTACACTCCAAGCTGTTGTTATTATATATTGGTTAAGTCCAAATTCATTCTGAGTATAGCCCTTTCTCTCCCTTATAAGCTTAGCACATAACCTTAGTTATTGGACTTATGACCAATAACTAAGAAAGGCAAGTAAGGGAGGGATGTAAGGAGGGTGTGAAGGACACAATATTTCCTTTAAGGAAAAAGGCATGACCTCAACAGAGGAGAATATGTAACTTTGTTAGGATTAGAGAGTCCAATGTTTAGAAGCTTCTAGATTTTTAAAATTTTTGAGGAAAAAAATTGTGAAAAGTCACTATACAAATGACGGAAAGTATTTTTAATACATTTATCTAAAAGTGTAATTTTTCTATATTATTTTGCAACCCATTTTACTTATTTATATACACATTTTTATGTGTATGTTTCTCTACATATACATTTACATATATATATAAAATCTTAAAAATCACCATAAGGAAACAAATAAATTCATAACAATGGGAAAAATATTTAAATAGGTCATTGAAAAAAGATATATGAGTTAGCAATACGCACGTGAGTAAATGCTCAATATAACATCAGAGATGTACAAATTAAAATCACATTTAGATTCTACTACACACCTACTAGAATGGTTAAATTGAAAAAGATTGGGCATATCTAATATTGCTATTGATGTGGAGCAAATAGAACCATCCAATATTCATGTTGGGAATGGCACAACTTTTTGGAAAAATATACATTTATAAAATAAAACATACATTTCCTATCTAATCTAGCAGTTTGACATCCAGGTATTTCTTCAAAAGATTAAAAAACATGTGTCAATAGAAAAACTTTTGCATAAATGTTTATTTTGACCTTACTTATGATATCCAAGAAGCGGAAAAAGCTCAATGTAGTAATGGATACATTTTATTATAAAATAGATAAAAAATATTTTATGTCTATACAATGAAATACTACTCAGTAATAAAAAGAAATTAACTGCTGATCTGTGCAACAACATGGATAAAACTCAAAAACATGCTCAGTGAAAGACATCAGACTTACAAGAATTGCCAACTGTATCATTCTGTTTACAGGAATTTCTAAAACCAGCAAAGCTCATGTTTATTGATAGTAAGTTGGCTGCTGCCTGGTTTCAGGGGTGAGGATGAACTGCAAAGCAACAGCGGAGAACATTTTGCTGTGTTGAAAATGTTTTATATCTTAACTGTTATATCTTGACTGTTTTCCTTTTTGGAACAAAACTAAATTTCACTCAACCATACTTGAGTAATTTCTATATTTTTCTATACATGCTTTTCTAATAGTTCTTTGGATACAATCTTTTGTTAACAACAAAGGTAGAATATATTCATTTCCTCATGAATTTTCTTTTTTTCTGTCCAAAAATGAAAAGAGCAATTTTGTTATCTGTCCTTTCCTTCTGCCCAGAAATGATTAAACCTGTATTTCTTATTCTCTTCATATTTTCTTTGTTTTAATTCCTTTGTACTAGAGTTTCTTCTCTATTCTCATTTGCTTTTCCTCTTAAAGTTTCTCTCTCAGAACAAATGCAGAGTTAATCCCGAAGCCACTTGCGGGATACTGGCTTCTTCTCCTCAGTTTCCTCCCTAATATATTTGTTGAGGGGTAATACAAAATCACTGGGAAACTGATTAGAGCAGATTTGAAAATAAAACTGTGGCCTGGTAACTTAGCAAAAGCATAATGGTGTCATTTGTATGCTGATGATAACATTCTGGGCACTTTGTTACTTTCGTTTTCTTTTTTCCCTCTGTGTGTCTTTATGTGTGTGTGTGCTCACACCCACACGTGTGACTTTGCACACATTTGTCTTTGAGAGAGAGATAATAGTTTTTGTTTTTCTTTCAGTAGCCAAAGTTTAAACCATTGCTTTTTCTTTGATTCTATCGCTTTTAAGGTGATCTTTCTTAATACAGGATAAGAAAGCAGTAATGTCCTAAAGAATGCTGTTTAATTAATTAGTATCAGCCTCTCCTACAGCTCTGGAAGGGTACATGTTAAGTACCACTCCTGGATGAATCAGAAAAACAGCCACTTGAGCAATTTTGTGTTCTGTGGTTCAGATGAGAATCCCCGTTGAGAAAGTAAGAAAATATGTGTTTATTCTTCAGCTTTAAATTGTTACATCACAAACTTCCTTCCTCCCTGGCAAGCTTTTTTTTTGACCAGAAGAAAATTGTAATAAACAATAGTATGACTAATAGTCACATGGTTACTTTCAGTTTGCAAAATTTTATTTATACTTTGAGTTACTCTTCAAAAGTGGTATACCTCTAGTTTGGAGCTGTGCTGTAAAAACAAGAGTAACATTTTTATATTAAAGTTAAATAAAGTTACAACTTTGAAGAGAGGTTCTGCAAGACATGACACAAAGCTGCTAGCAGAAAATCAAAACACTCATTAAAAGAAGCAAGGTAAGAACATTTTTGTTTGTTTAGAATGACCGTTATTTATTGAAATTGTGATGCAGAATGTTAAAGACTTTGAGAAAAGAATTAAATTTTGTGGTTTCTTTTGTGAAACTAGAAAATTCCTTCTTATAACAACAAAATTGAGGTTTGCATATGACTGTTTTATCCTAATAAATTCAAACTTACTTTACATTATTTGAATTACAATGGAGAAGGATTAACCATGACTTAAAACTGCTCAAGATTTAGTTTCATTTTTACTAAGTATTTTATAAAACAAATACTTGAGAAGATGTTAGATATGATCCAGATACTCATACAGTTCTCAGAATGCATACATAATATAAAAAATTTAGCCAACATTTCTAATATTTTTAAAGATTGTTTTATTGGATGGTGTAAAGATACTCCGGGCTTTAGGAGTACTTAACAGAAAGAATATATCCCTTTCCTACTCTTACTAAGGAATTGCTAGTACTCCGATATCCATGGAGATGTCTTTACCAACCCTAAGAAGGATAAGGCAGAAAATGTTCTAAAAAATACGTATGAAACAACCTGGTAACATTGGATTTATTAAATAGCAAGTTCAGAATATATAAGATCCAAGCAACATCTTTGAGATTTCAACAGGGTTTATTTATGTCAAAATATTTGAAAGAGAAAAGGCTGAAACTAAATGCATTCAATACAACAATCTATGATTTAGGAATTTAGGGACTGTGATGAGCTTTAAACATTTCCCATTTAACTAAATGTCAACCTACCAGTGTATGCTACGGTCAAAAAAATTATTGCTGTGGTACAATAGAATGCATACTTTATCCTTCCTCCCTTATTTTAACCAGTTTTATAATTCTGCCTAAAGTTAGATGAAAGAGGTTTGGGGGGAATGAGATCAATATTTGATGGTAGCATAAAATATCATCTTAATCAAAAGTTTTAAGAATGCCTTCCAGCCACTAGTAAAACCAGTGTTATTTTCTACTTTCAATCAATTGTATAAATTTATACATTTGTATATAAATACATTATATAATACAATATTATATATCATATTACACATGAATATATTTTAAAAGTTACTGAATAATATATTCAGTATAATATTGTATATATTATATATACTATATATCTGAAATTATGAACATCGTTTTAATAGTAGTAATTTAGGGCAGCGTGATATAATTCAGTTTTTATATACATTTTAACAAATATTTTATTTGCTCTGCTTATCAGTATTTTATGATTTTTTTCTACAGCTATTAGCTAAGAAAAATAATATCCTGTTTGATTTTAAATGCATTGGTCCTTCTGCATCTTTCTTATCTTTCCTTAGAGAGCAGAATCAAACAGAAAACGGTTGAGTCAGTGAAACTTTTCTATGGGGAAAACAATTGCAGTCCTTAACTGTTTAGATTATACATTTAAATATAGAACTATTTTAGTTACACTGTTAATTAAACCCATTGTTCTCGAACTGTCTGGGGAGGTGTCCTTTTAAGCATAGCCTCATCAAATGTTAAGAAGGCTCAGCAACTTTGAAATTCATGTTTCGATATCAGCTTCATCGTGGGAGATCACAATTTTTTAATTTTTTTGAAAGGCAGCTATGCTAACCACATTATACCAATGCCACTAGTTTTTCTGATAACTCATGTAAATAATTACAGCCTCCTAAATAAGTATTGAGAATTCAGTAACAATCAAAAGATTCTGGGAAATTAAAAAAAAAAAAAAAACAACTGAAAACAACTTATGCTGAGTGTAAAAAGCTAGATTTCAGGGTTCACGATGTAGATTAAGTAGAGAATGAACACATAATAGGTTTAAATTTGTACCTACATATTCAGAAGTGCAATAAATGTTGAATTCATTAGTTATTTAAATAAAATTAAATGTTACTTCAAGTCTCCATCCCACTGAATGGACAGGACAGTTTACTTACTTTCTGTCATTTGGTGGTATTGAGAGTGAGAGATTTCTTCCAAGGTTATATGAAATTTCCCAGGTTTTATAAGACACCAAAGTGTTAAAATGGTCTCCATTCGTCAGTTTCCACTGATTACATCTGAGAAGACCATGTTCCAATATAAATGACCTCTTCGGGTCTAGCTCTGCTATTTTGTGCTGCACTCATAACAAATGCCACACTGTTTCTTTGCCACATTTAAAGTACAATCATCATTTTCGAAGCTGGGGTCATCTGTACATAAAATCTACCATCTCTGTATATACCACCAAGTCCTTATACTCTAATATCTTGCCAACTTTGCAATGGAAAGGGCTCCTATTTTCCGCTGTATCTGCAAATTGTCATTTCTCATATTGTCAGGATGTGCATTGTCCTTCTCTCTACCTGTTAGCTCGAAGTTATTTCCTCTTTTTAAAATCCCTTCATAATTTTCAGAAACATTACTTCAATAAGCTAGATTTTTTTTTAATTGAAAAGGCCATTGATTTAAGCAGCTTAGGGTTTTCTTTTCAACAGTCATTCTGGAAGAAAGAATATCAAAATGGTCTGACTACCTCCTTCAAATAATGGATATGAAATTGACTCAAAAAATACTTCCACTTGCTGCAAATGTAAATAATCTTTACACTCAACACACACAAAATAATTAAAATATTTAAAAACAGGACAACTATAACACAAGAAAAAAAATAGCAAGTTACCTTTTATTTACTTCCTGTTGTAACTATACTTTCTAAAAACACAACACACATGTGCTCTTTAATTTAAAAAAAAATAGAAGTGGTACTAGTTAATGGATGAAGAGTATAGGACCAAATGGGGGTAAGAAAATACAATTACATGCCACAAAGGTTTGATCAAGATTTTGAAATCATGATATCTCTAACATCTATCTTTTTATATTATGCCAATTCATGGGGAGAAAAACGGAATGACATACTGACATATTTACTTGATTCGTGGCATTGAAAAAGGAGAAAAAACTTCCTGTCTTTTTGATATCGGAGGTTTAAAGAAAATTAATAAACAATTCATGATATTAATAAGGTTATATATGAAAGATAAGAAACCTCATCAGAAAGAGCTTGATTTTTAACACTTCTTTTTTCTACTAATTTGGAGTTTGGTTTGTTCTTGCTCTTACAAATCCTTTAAGTTCATGATTAGATTATTTATTTGAAGTCTTTTTACCTTTTTTAAAAGGCATTTATTACTATAAACTTCCTTCTTTGTACTACTTTTCTGCATTCCACAGATTTTAGTTTATTGTGCTTCCATTTTCATTTGTTTCAAGAAATTTTTAAAATTTTCTTAATTTCATCATTGACTCTTTGGTCGTTGCACATTATTTAATTTTCATGTTTGTGCAGTTTCTGAGGTTTCTCAAGTTATTGACTTCTAGTTTCATCCCATTGTGGTCAGAAAAGATACTTGATTAGATTTCTACTTTTTTGAATTTATTGAGACTTGTTTTTTGGCCTACAGTGTGGCCTATTCTGGAGAATGCTCCATGTACTGATAAAAATAATGAGTATTCTGCAGCAGTGCTTCTGTACGTGTCAGTTGGATATATTTGGTAAAGTGTGCAGTGTAACTCCAATATTCCATGTTGATTTCCTGTTTAGATTATCTGTCCATTACTCAGGGTGAGGAGTTAAAGTCCCCTAATATTATTGCATTGCAGTCTATCTCTCCCTTTAGATCAATGAATGTTTGCTTTATATACTTAGGAGATCTGGTGTTGGGTCCATAGATTTTTAGAACTGTCATATCCTCTTGCTGAATTGACCTTTTTAGCATTATATAGTAACGTTTGTCTCTTTTTAAAGTAGTCTTCGTTTTGTAATCTATTTTATCTGATATAAGTATAGCTGCTCTGGCTTTTTTGGTTTCTAGTTGCATGGAATATCTTTGTTCATGTTCATCCCCTTCACTTTCATTCTCTGTGTGTCTTTATAGGTGAAGCAGATTTCCTGTAGGCTGCATACAGTTAGGGTTTTTTCTTTACCAAGTCAGCCACTTTAACTTTATGCTTTTTTTTTTTTTTTTTTGAGACAGTCTTGCTTTATTGCCCAGGCTGGAGTGGAGTGGCGTGATCTCGAATCACTGCAGCCTCCGACTCCTGGATTCAAGCGACTCTCCTGCCTCAGCCTCCTGAGTAGCCAGGATCACAGGTGTATACCACCACACCAAGATAAGTTTTGTATTTTTAGTAGAAACGTGGTTTCGTTATGTTGGACAGGCTAGTCTTGAGCTCCTGACCTCAAATGATCCGCCTGCCTTGGCCTCCCAAAATTCTGGGATTACAGGAGTGAGCCACTGCACCTGGCCTGCACTTTATGTCTTTTAATTGGAGAGTTGAGTTCATTTAAATTCCGTGTTATTATTGTTAAGTAAGGATTTTCTGTGGCTGTTTTGTTGCTTGTTTTATGGTTGTTTTTAAATTTCTCTCTTTTTTCTTTTCTTACTGTCATTCTTTGGGGTTATATAATTTTCTCTGGTGGTATATATTAATTAGTTGCTTTTTATTTTTAGTGACTCTACTATAGGTTTTGCATTGTGATTACTATGAGGCTTGTAAAAAATCTTATAGATATAAAAAGTTATTTTAAAGAGAAAACAACTTATATCACAAAGAATAGCAACAAAGGAAAAAAACACTTTTACTCCACCCTCACACATTTTTAATTTAGTTTTCCCAATTCACATATTTTTATTGCTTACCTCTTAACTGGTTTCTGTAGCTATCATTGTTTTTGATAGATTTATCTTCCAGTCTTCATTACTAGAGATATGAGAAGATTGTGCACCACAATTACAATATTAGAGTATTCTGGGTTTGTGCATACACTTAATTTTATCAGTGTATTTTATATATTCAGCTGTTTTCTGTTTGTGTGTTTTTTTTCTTTTTGGTTGAAGAACTCCCTTTAGCATTTCTTATAAGATATGTCTGGTGGTGGTGAATTCTCTCAGTTTTTGTTTGTCTGGGAAACATTGTCTCTTCTTCATATTTGAAGGTTAGCTTTGCAGGATACAGTATTCTTAGATGGCAGGGTTTTTTTCTTTTTTCAGCATTTAAAAAATGTCATCACTTTTCCTCCTGGCCTGTATGGTTTCCACTGAGACGTCTATCATCAGATAAATTGGAGCTCCTTTAAATATTATTTGCTTCCCTTCTCTTGCTGATTTTAGGATCCTCTCTTTTTCCTTGACCTTTGAGAGTTTGATTATTCTATGCCTAGGGGTAGTCTTGTTAGGGTCGGAATCTGTTTGGTGTTCTCTGACCTTTATCTGCCTGAAACTTTATCTCTTTCTCAAGCTTTGTAATGCTTTCTGTTATTATTTCTTTGAATAGGCTTTCTACCTCTTGCTCTGGTTTGACTCTCTCTTAAACACCAATAATTCTTAGATACGGTCTTTTGCAGTAATTTTCTATAACATGTTGGCATTCTTCCTTCCTTTTTATTCTTTTTTTCTCCTTTCTTTGTGTATTTTCAAAAGCCCATCTTCATGCTCACCGATTATTTCTTCTTCTTGATCCATTCTGTTTTGAGAGACGCTAATAAAATTTTCAGTTCAGCAAATGTATTTTTCAGTTCCAATATCACTTTTTGATTTTTAAAAATTATTTCAATCCCTTTGTTGAATTTCTCTGATAAATTTCTGAATTGTTTTTGGTGTTATTTTAGAGACCAGTGAGTTTTCTTAAAACTACTATTTTGAATGCTTGGTACAAGTGCTCACATATTGCCATTTCATTAAGATCTGTCTGATTCCCACTTTGTCCATTTGGGGGTATCGCAGTTCCCTGTTTGCTGTTGTTTCTTATGGATATGCATCTATGTCTTTGTGTTGAAGGATTTTATATGGCTTGTTTTGGTTTATATTGAATATGTTTGTTTAAATATTCCTTGTAATTTACCTGTTGATTTTTTTGGGGGTGGGGGGCAGTGGCTAGGTTTTGGCCTCCTTGTTATGACTACGTGGTGCCTTAACCCAGGTTTGCCTTGGTTCTAGTAAACAATTAGAGTGCCACTCATACCAAATGAGGGTGGTTCCAAAGGGGATATCCCAGTAGTGTGGGAAGACTGACGAGGTGTTCCAGCCCAGGGGACCTGTGCAACAAACCTCCTATACCATGATGCTGCTCGACAGCCACTCTAAGTTGACATCTCCTTTGGCCAAGTAACAGAGCAGAGTTTCTGGTACTGGGGATGGTAGTCCTGCCTCCCCACTTTGTCTCTGCCTGTCCTCGTTCAGGCACCCCGATGCTTCCCAAGTGTTAAGGCAGGGGCAAGTTTCCTGCCAGGAAACTCAAGCTAGTGGGGAAGCTGGTTATCCATCTTGATCTCACTTTTTCCAGTACAGAAATGATGTTTCCATGCCCTTGGGTACTGGAAAGATTGCAGGGAGAGGCCTCATGGATATGGAAGTCTAATTCTCTTACTATCTGTATGGAGTTTTTTGTTGGTTTTTCACTTTTCTGTGGCTCCAGGAATTGTCTTCTTCTCATATTTGAATTCTAGGATATTGCTGGTGATAATCACAGCACTAATGTTTTGTTATTGTTTTCTGTGGGGGACATTAAAGCCAATATACTTTTATGCCATCATTTTGGAGCCAGAAGTCTCCTAAATGTCTTTATTTTTATTTTTCAGGTATGATGACCAAACATAAAAAGTGTTTTATAATTTGTGGTATTTTAATAATAACTAATATTATTACTGTAATAGGTAAGTTACATCCTTTATTTTATTTTTCATGGCTTTCTATGTATGATCCTATTCCTTTCTGTCTCAGTCATGATCTTTTCTCAGTAGCTCATTATCTTCCCATTATACATTATAACATTTAATTGGTACAAATGAATAAATTTTATTAATTACATGACCTATGTAAGGCATCAGAGATACCAAAATTATTGTGGTAAAATTATTCACCCTGATAATCTCACTTCTATTCAACACTTTCTTGCCTATGTTAATCACTATGTTGACTTCTATTGCTATAGCTTAGTTTTGCCTACTAAAAAATTTTATATAAATATAATCAAATTTAAATACATATAAAATACAATATGCAATTTGCATGTACCATAAATACAATCATGCAATTTGCATGTATCTTTGTATCTTTTTCCTTTTATTCAACATTATGCTTGTGTGATTTTTCAATGTCATCATAGGTAGCAGAAGTTCATTAACTCACTATTATGGAAAAAGGTTGAAATTTTTTTTATAAAAAGATGCAGATAGTAAATATGTTATGCTTTGTTAGCCATACAGTCTCTGCTGCAACTACTTAATTTTTCATAGAAACACATAGACATTGACCATGGCTGTGTGTCAATAAAATTGAACATGGAAATGTAAATATTATAAAATTTTATATGTCACAAAATATTGTTCATTTTTAATTATTTTGATTACTTTCTTTCTTTTTAAAATGTAAAAATTATTTTTACCTCGTGGTAGTATGAAAACAGAAGGTGAGCTGAGTTGGCCTCAGGCTGTATTAGCAGATGTTTAGTATAGTGCATTCACTGCTATGTATCACTTTTGATGAACATTTGGATTGTGTTACATTTTGACTATTGCAAATTGGGTGGTTGTGAACAACTGTATAATTTTATATTTTTGTCTTTTAATGAATAGTGGAAATAACTTGAGATATACTTATAAGAAGATTTATTAAGCACAGAATATGCATAGATTAACTTAAGTGTATTTTACCAAAAATGTAGATAATCTCAGCAGAAGTGTATGAGAATTCCAATTGCTCCATGCCATGTCAATACTTTATTGCTGGTTTTATCAATTTTTGCATTCCAGTGAGTGAATTGTTGTTACCCGATTTGGGCTTTAATTGACATTTTTCTGATGATCAATACTGTTCAGTACCTTCATAAATGCTGTTTATTTAGGTGTAATATTTTGTGATGGGAATGTTTCAAAACTTTCCCCATATTTTAGTAAGTTAGCTCTCTTTTTCTGCTTGGTTCGTAAGAGTTGTTTAATATTCTAGGTGAGACTCTTTGTAGTTTATAGGTATTGCAAATGTCTTCTTTAACTATGAAGCTGAAGTTTACCCTCTGTGTTATGTCTTTCAATCAACAGAGCTTCTGAATTTTAAAGTAGTGTAATTGTGTCTTTCTCTATTGTCACTATATTTTTCATTCTAAGAAATTCACTTTACTTCAAATACATAAAAATATTTTTGTAGGGTTTCTATTTTCCTTTCATTTTCCAAAATATAGTCCTCTTGAAGTTGATTTTTATAAATATTAGGAGATAGATATTAGGATGCATTATTTCCCATTTAGTTAATCTTTCAACCTGAAACAACTTATTAAAAAGACTATACTTTCCCTACTTAACTGCAGTTGGTCTTTGTCATCAATCAACTGCGTAGGTGAAGGTCATTTTTGCTAAAATTTTATTACATTAACTTACTCTATTTTATCTATCTTTGTATCTATATCATTCTGTCTCAATACTGTTGGTTTATAATAAGTCTTGATGTCTGGTTGTTTAAATGTTTTAAAAGTTTTATTTTTATTCTTCAAGTTTACCTGGAGCATTTTAGATCCTTTAAGCTGCCATATAAATTATCTGTAATTTTGATTGAGATTGCATTAAACCATAGTCAATTTTCATGGAATCATTATCTTAATATTGAATCATACATTTAAAATATTGATTTGGTGTTCCATAATTTCTGCCAGCATTTTTTATAGTTTTCAGAATAGATTTCACAGACATCCTTTTAAGAATTTATTTTTTAAAGACTCAATTGCTCTATAATGCAATTGTAAGTAGCATAGAAGTATTTTCATTAACATATTTCCTATTTAGTCTGTTGCTGGCCTATAAAAATTATCTATATATATTTAATATATACCTATATAAGCCTTATATAGCAAATTTGCTATAGTTAACTACTTATTTTCATAAATTTTCTTCAGTTTCTTTTGCAGGTTCTATGTAAAAATTTACATTATCTGAAAATAATAATTGTTTTACCTATTCTGTTGGAAACCTTATGCCTTTTTTATTCATTGTATTCTCTTATTTTACTGGCTGTAACTTCCAGTACAAGGTTGAGTATAAGTAGTGACAGCTTACATGTTTGTCTCATTCTTAAATCAATAAAAGAGTTTTTAATATTTCCCAATTTAGTAGTAGTATTTGCAGATATTCTTAATCAGATTAAAGGTGTTTTATTTACTTCCCTTTACTTTAATTTAAAATATCAAATGCTTTATCTTGATCTATTGAGATACTTTCTTTTCTCTGCTAATATGTAGAACTACACAGATTTTGTAATATTAAGATAAGATAATCTTCAGTTTCTGTGATAGATTCAACTTGATCATAACCTATTAACTTTTTAACATTCTTCAATTAAACTGAATAGTATTTTAAGACATATGCACATATATCTTACATCTTCATAAAAGATCTACCTATAATTTCTCTTTCTTTCAATACTATTGTCAGGTATTGATGTGATTATGATGGCTTCTAAAATTTGGTTGGAAAGTATTCCCTCCTATCCTATTTTCTGAAAGAGTGTATATAACATTGGTGTTATGCCTTTCCTAAACGATTAGAAGTATTTCTAACTGAAGCCATCTGGACAGGGAGATTTCTTTTTGTGCAATTTTTTAAATTAAAGATTTAATTTTTTAACTAGATATAGTATTATTTAGATATACTGCGTTTATCTTGTCAGTTGTGTTAAATTGTGTTCTTCTAGAAATTTCTCTATTTTTTCATTCTTTGTGTTGCTAATTTGTGTTTTTATCTCTCACTGTTACATTTTTTAAAATCAGTTTTCCTAGTAGTCAATCTTGTTTTAGAGTATTCAACAAAAGTCCTCTTATGACTTTAAACTTTTCTTCTATTTGGCATTAATTTTTTATTCAATTGATTTCTGTTCTTTTTGTTTTCTAAATTGTGTCTTTCTACTTTGGTTTTAATTTATCACTATTATTAACTTTGTAAGGTAAGATAATTATCTTTTCAAAAAGTCTTTCTCATTTCTAAAACATAATCTTAAGCCAATAAATTTTCCTGTAAGCTTTAAGGGAGTTGCTGTGTCCCACAAGTTTAGTTGAATTCCATAAGTTTGGATGGTACTGTGTTTTGAAAACATTGAAGACAAACAGGATTTTGATGTAAAAGATTATGGTCACAGCAAAATTTGTATCTCTATCATATAACAGGTTGAAAAAATTTTATGTCTTGTCATGTTAGGTCAGATGACAGTAGTTTAGGATTTATTAAGGCATTTATATTCCTTTCAACTTCAACTTCAGTGATATATCTTCCTGAAGGCACCAGAATTATTCTATTTGTAAAGGTCATCCTTACCATTTCTGGGTAAATGAAATATAATCAAATCCTAGCATTATCTAAGAGTAACACAAACACTAATTTATATTAGACAGTATATGAGAGAGATATATACACATATGTGTGTATATGTATATATACACCCTTATATGTACACATACCTATATACATATATACACACTGTGTATATATATAAAATTTTATCTTCTATAGACTCTTGGCACCAGATGACTATAGGTGATAATTTAACTGATTATTTTTCCACTGTGCTCCACTGCCATCAGCATTCTATTTATAACTGGTAGTTGGATCAATGCCTTTAAATTGAATGATATTGAAAAACTAACACCATATCTCATCCTCAAGGTTCTGTTTCCTTAGAATCATGTTTGGTGCTAAAAACTGATTCAGTCTGGGTGTGTTCCAAAATACAAACACATATTATGAGAATAAGGCTTTTATGTAGAAATTAGGGATAACGTGAATGTGGGAAGATCTGGAAGTGATGCATAGCTCAAGTCTGGGGCTGTGCTACAAGCTGGAGGAGAAATGGTCACTAATAATATTGGCATAATGCACTAATGCATTTGGAGGAAAGTCTAAGAAGCTAAGATATCTAGCTGCCAAGACTGCAACAGGGGAACACATGGAAAGACCTGTGAAGTTCCTATGCTCGTGGTCTCCAGGAATTATATCTTCTGCTTTACTTCCACCTTCCAAATCTCATGTGAGTTCCATTCATTGGCTAAACCAGAGCTATACAGTGATGGTGATTCCTAGCTGACAATAAGCAATCCAACTTATTTTGTATTTTGCTTTATTATTTTTGTTGCTTCTTTGTAGATTAAATCATGTATTTAGATTATTAGTGACTAATACAAATTATTACTTGTATTACTCTTAGATAATGCTAGGATTTCCTTTTGTTTCATTTACCCAGAAATGGTAACAGTAACCTACACAAGTAGAATAATTCTGGTGGCTCCTGGAAGGCCTATATATCACTGAAGTTGAAGTTGAAAGAAATGCCCTGATAAATCTTAAACTACTGTCATTTGACCTAACATGACAAAGACATAAAATTTTTTCAACTTATCATATAATAGATATACAACTTTCATAGTGACCATAATCTTTTACATCAAAAACCTGTGTCCAGTGATCTCAAAACACAGTAGCATATTATTCTATATGGTACTAAAGATATATATTTGTCTCATTTCCAGTTAAGCTACCTCGAGATTCTCAGAGTTTATGCCCATATGATTGGATTGGTTTCCAAAACAAATGCTATTATTTCTCTAAAGAAGAAGGAGATTGGAATTCAAGTAAATACAACTGTTCCACTCAACATGCTGACCTAACTATAATTGACAACATAGAAGAAATGGTAAGTAATTTAATATACATTCTTTGTGAATTTTCTTGAGTCGGAGCATTAGAAATATTCAAATACCATTATAATCTTGAAGTCTTTTCACTCATGCCTATCTATGCAGAAAATTGAAGATGTTCAGAATATGCCATGTGACATAAAGGTGAAACACCTAGTGATGCTTTGTTTGAAGAATGTAAGACTAACATCAAGTAGTAGACTTAATACCTATCTTTATATTTTAAAGAGTGTACACAGAAGAGCTTGATAATGTTTGAAAACGTTTTAAGAGCCAGTACTCCACCAAGAAAGGAGAATTGTCTGAGGAAGGAGGGGATTCTGCATTCTACTTCCTGAGAGAAACTTTGCTCTGACTTCTCCATTTTGTTTTGCTGTCTGTCTCTGAGGTCCCGTGGCAGCTTCCATTAGAACACTCTCTACCAGTAATGCAATAGAGAGGAAAATCAAAATTTCCTTCTAGACCAGAGTATAAGTTTTCAGCGAGCAGATACCATGTCTTCTGTGAAATTTTATCCTTAGCATTATGCACAAAGCAGGTACAAATGAAAAGTCTAATGGATCCTTGTTGAATAAATTTTGATTTACATGACAAAATCTCTATGAGTAAAGAGGCCCTCCAAGAACTTTAACAAGGGATTGAAAAACTGCACCTCTGCATTCGTGAAATTTGTTCTTTCCCCTAGTCATTTATATTGTAAACATACTTACCTTTGTTTGGTCTCTTTAAGAATGAAAAGAAAATATAAGAGGTAATATAACTTGATTAAAAATATTTTTTGCAAATAATTTGCTGTTGAGAAGTGTTTCAGTGAAAAGCAGAACAGCACAAGAGTCAACATTGTTAAAAGACAATTGTGTGTTACCTCTGTAGTGAACAAAGTTTATTTACTCACTCCGCCTGAAGACTGGTTCAAATTTAAATGTATGTGAATCGGGCAGAGTCAATTTATAGGTCAGTGAAAGGAAACAAAACTATTTTGCAAGAAAAAAAGGTAGTAAAATGTTGAAAGCTAGATGGATTAGGAGTAGATATTGCAAATCAATAATTAAGGTGCAAGCTTAATATCATAGGAAGGGCTTCTGTAGTCAGTAATGTCGCTGCTGAATTTTGCAAGACTTTTGAAAATGAACATTCTGAGAAATACTCTGACTGTTCCTTACAGTTCCTCTTGGGGGAAAGAAAGCTAAACTAGCAGTGAGATGGAAAAATAATGAGTGTTAATAAAATGAAAGATGAAGAAATGTAAAGACAATCAATATTAAAATAAATATGTCCACTATAGGAATATTGTCAGCAAAGATTGACTAAATAAATAGTGAGGATCATGGAATGTGAAGACCAGAAGTACATAAAAATAATTAGTCTTGAACTTAAGAGAAATCTTCAACTGTGTCAGGGAAGAATGCTTGTACTGTTTGGATGAAGAAAAAACACTGATCATAAAATATCCTGATATATTTTGAAGATCATGGATGACTATTATGTACTACATACACTGGCAAAATTTAAGTGACAAACAGAATTAAGTAAAGCTGTCTGTGGAGTGGAGAAGAAATTTACATAAGAATTGTAACAGATTATTTAAAATAGTTTAATTTAAATGCGCATTTTAATTACAAAATAATATTAGATAAAGTCTGTCTTACAAAATATTTTTATATCTGTTTCCACCTATTTAGAATTATTGCACTTCTAACAAGGGGCTAAAATGGGGCAAGCTTTTATTGAGCAAATAATGTTAACATTTTTCATAGAGCAGGACTAGGAAACAGATCTCCCAGTTCTCTGTCACCAAGACCAGTCAAGCTCTCTCCTGAAGCCTTTCCTAAAGTTCTTTCCTGAGTCTAGACTATGAATTACCCTCTTCTCCTTGGCCATCTGCATTTACACGGAATATTCTACTCTTCCCTTAGGGCACATCCTGTGTCAAAGTTTCCCTTAAAAACTCATATTTTTTTTCCGTAAATTCCAATTTCACATTGTATTGATCGCACTCATAACTTCTCCATATCTAGTAGAATATTTTCTAACATTATGTTTACGTTATTTTCCTCACTGTAAATGAAGGCCTTTGAATGCAGGACAATGTTTTTATTAATCTGCTTATTTGTAAAGCCAAAACTTAGCCCAACTAATTATTTTTTTCAAATTAGTTTATGCAATGCTGTGAAGATAGTGTATTAAAATGTCAAAAGTTACAGGTGTCACTGTTGGGGTAGATAGGATTTGACCATAGTGTTGTGATCTGGCCTAACTCCTTTATATTTCTCTTAAATTGAAAAGTAGAGTGATACAGTGTGAAGCTTATAGTTTCCAAGCTATTTAGTAGCAGAGTAGCCTCAAGGACTTTCTCATATAATTCTATAATTAAAGAAAAAGGTTGAGGGTTAAGCAAGGTCGAGGTAAGTTAAACAATGCACCAGAAGAAGAAATGTCAGGAAAAAAAGCATTGTATTTATTTCTGAATGATGTATTTGGAAATTTAAATGTTCAGCAGAAAAATAAAATTTGATAATTAGGTTCTAAAGAAACTGGATATATGAGGATGTGTATGTGTGTGTATTTACCTATGTAGTTTGGGAAGATAAACTGAAGTAAAACATAACACTAAAATGAAACTACTACTATTTACTGGGAAGTGGACAAATAGTATAATAACTATCTGGTAATTGGAAATGCTGTGCAAGAGCTCAATTTCAAACTTGTCTTTCTAGGAGCTTACAGTTTGAAAACTGTGAAGGAATAGATATTCAAATTGAACATTTATCAATTTGGAATCATATCTAAAGAAAATGTATCTAACATATTTGTTTCACAAAAAAAACTGAAGGTCAGAGGAAAAATAAAGTACTTTTTAAAAACTCCATAGCTATTTTCTAGTGAAGCCAGAAGTTGAACAATTGTTGCCTTGCACTTCACAACCTACAAAACAAGAGGTACACAGTAGGTTGTTGTAAAAATTGGCATGTATGATTTTGAAATTAACTTTGTCTCTAAAGAATTTTCTTAGGCGATACAAATGCAGTTCTGATCACTGGATTGGACTGAAGATGGCAAAAAATCGAACAGGACAATGGGTAGATGGAGCTACATTTACCAAATCGTGAGTTTATTTTTTTCTGGGATCACTTAAATTTAGATAGTGCAGCCTTCTCTAGGACTTATACTTTAGCTGAATTTCTCTAGAGCCCAAGATTTTTGCACATGTTAGAAAGATGGAGGGGAGATTGAATATATATTGAGATTCATTCAAGGAGGCAACCATGAAGGTTGGAAATTAAGATATAAGGGAACAGATCTCCTAGTTGGCTATTTTGAAAATAAAGACCTAAGATTCATATACACAACTCCCCCCACCCCAATTTAAACTTTTGTCTGATTATAAACTATCTTGTCCAATTATACGACTCTTCTTTAAACTTTTTGTTGCCTATTTTCTGATGTCTTTTACAGTTCAATTTCAATTTGACGTTCATTTTAATCTGATTTTATTCACAATTTCACTATTATGCAATTTGTCCTGGACTTCATATCTTTAGCATTATAATTTGGAAAATGTGTGTACACATCCCAAATGGTGACTCTCAGTCACTTAGCCACTTAGTTTATGTTAGAGTTTCTCAACAGAAACACTACTGTTATTTTGTACTGAATATTTCTCTGTCGTGGAAAAGGGGCATTTTTCTTTGCGCATTGTAGGGCATTGGCAGCATCCCTGGATAAACTATCCACCCTACTCAACCTCTGCCTCCGCTTGTGACAATAAAAAACATCTCCAAATATTGTCAAGTGTCCCTTGGTTTGGAACCAAAATCATCCCTGATTGAAAACCATTGGTTTATATGAACTGGTAGCTCCACTGATTACATGTAACCAACCTAATGCCAGTTTAACGTGTACAAATTCTTGGAAAAGAAACTCTTTTGATCCAAATTGGTATAGGTATCTCAACACTAGCAAGAGAGAACTGTGCCATAGTACACCTTTCAGCACTTTAGACAAGTAGAATTTTTGTTGAAAGGTGTCAGTGGGTAAGGAGAAATCACATGACTACATAACGGTTAATCCCTTTGTTGCAGGTTTGGTATGAGAGGGAGTGAAGGATGTGCCTACCTCAGTGATGATGGTGCAGCAACAGCTAGATGTTACACAGAAAGAAAATGGATTTGCAGGAAAAAAATACACTAAGTTAATGTCTTGGATAATGGGGAAAACAGAAAATAACATTATTAAGTGTAAAACCAGCAAAGTACTTTTTTAATTAAACAAAGTTCAAGTTTTGTACCTGTCTGGTTAATTCTGCTTATGCATCAGGCTACACATAAAAGCCACTTCAAAGATTGGCAAAAAATGGTTACAGGTATTCTGCTGAGTTTCTTTCTTTCTTTCTTTCTTTTTAACTGTAAACCAGAAAACAATTGTGGGGATCAAGGACAGGCATAGCACTTAGACAGGACTTTCATGACCCAATATGGAACAATTTGAGTACCAGAATAGGAGATTATGGCCTATTCAACAAAATGTGGAACTGGGAGACCACAAAGATATAAATGGAAAGATGAAGTACCTCCTGACAGAGCAAGAATGGCACTGAACAATGTTATATGGAAAATGGCTATTTTATTCAAGACTATTACAATAGGGAAAAGAGACTAGGACTCAGTCTGAACTGAAATCCGTCAAAACAAAGGGGGGTGGGGCTTTAAGAGTGAAGGTGAGGAGGAGATCATACACCGTATGTGTTTGCTAAACACATACCCAAAAGAAAATTAAACTTTCTTTGATCTGTACAAGTTGATCAAACAAATGGGGTCATTCGTGTCATACGCAACTAAAACAGGGTAGATAAGCCAGGGGAAAAAGGCACTCAGGGCACACAGCATTGCTTCAAAATATAATTCTCTACAAACCTAGTTGCTAAAACTACCTGTTGTAACCTAAAACCAGTTCTATCTAACAGCTATTAAAACAACCTACTGTGACTGCAAAACTGGTTTTACCCAACACTGTCACACACCAATCAGAACTTGCCAGCTCCTCAAAACTTTACTAGGGCCAATAAACTTTCTTTTAAAACAATACGTAACTTTCTTTTTTTTTAAATAACACCTCCAAACTTCGTTTTGTTCTTTAGACAAACCAAAGACCCCCTGGTCCTCGCATTTATGCCAAATTACAATTCTCACCTCTCTAATAAAATATTTTAAGTGTACAGATCAGTCCCTATATTTTATTTTGATTTTGACCTACTTGGTGTCAAGCTGGGTTCCAAAGCTGACTCAGCTTGGGGAGAATCACTGGCCCACAGAGCTAACGCATGATGTCCTCACACTGGGGCTCACTGACTCACACAGTGGGGTCACTGTTTCTGCAGGTTGCCTCATTTCTCCCTGGTGAGTCTCTTGGACTGAACTCCCAATTTTAGTTTGCTTCTGTGTTATCTGGATTTTGGATGAGGAGGGATCTTTCCTCTTCTTGTTTCAGAGACCTCTTTCTCCCTCTGCTTGGAAGATCTTCTGTTAGGGAGGACTTTTTCCTCCTGGCAGAGCTCTGCTGTGAGGTCTGGGTGATGGGATTTCTCTTTTCAGGCTGAAGCCTCACCAAAAGCATTTTTATTTTTTCCTTCAGTTGGAGAAGGCAGCTGATCTTCCTTCTTGGGTTTATTTGGCTTTTTCATAATCAGTGCTTGCATTTAATTGGCTTGTGTGTATTTGGCATTAAACAAAATCACCTAGATAAATGTAGTTACAAATGGATTCTCAAAGTTTAAAGGCATGCCAAGATATTTTTTGTGACTCTAGCTGGTAACATGTTCAAATATTATAGAGATCATTCAACACTCTATTCTTAGGCCGGGCGCGGTGGCTCATGCTTTTAATCCCAGCACTTTGGGAGGCCGAGGGGGACGGATCATGAGGTCAGGAGATCGAGACCACGATGAAACCTTGTCTCTACTAAAAATACAAAAAAAAAAAAAATTAGCCGGGCGTGGTGGCGGGCACCTGTAGTCCCAGCTACTCGGAGAGGCTGAGACAGGAGAGTGGCGTGAACCCGGGAGGCGGAGCTTGCAGTGAGCCGAGATCGCGCCGCTGCACTCCAGCCTGGGCGACAGAGACTCTGTCTCAAAAAAAAAAAAAAAACCTCTATTCTTAAATCTAAACTAAAAGACCACAGCTATAAAATTATGCACTCCAAATAAGCCTCCTATCTCGATTGCGTCGCTACAAAATACTATCTCGAAGCTAGCTGAGACTCTTTCCTCTCCAGGGCTTTCCTCTTCTAATTCTTCCTCTTTATCTTTCTGCAAGCTAAACTCTTTCCAAACTCCTCAGATATTCTGGCATACTGGTTATTTAAGTAAAAACACTTGAAAGTCAGAAAATATAAAAGAAAATCATTTTTACTTTTATGTTGTTTCTTAAAAGCAAAAGGTGAAATTCCCACGTAAAAGACACCTTTTCCTACACCAAAAGGAATAGCAACAATATTATGACCAAAGACAAGTATTTGAGACCAAGAAAATACTGTATGAACCTTGTTAAAATCTTTTGGGGGCCTCCTCACATAATTGAGTCACATTCTCAAAGTTAACTATTCCTTGTCCGATCCAGTATGTTGGTAGCCGACTCACCTGTCTTTCCCAAAATTTTGTTCACAGCCTTTGTAAAATTGCCTATTGGCAAAGTCAAAGAAAACAAAACTTAAAGTTTAGCCTTATCCCATTTTGTCAAAAAAAAATAAGATTTAGATACAACTGTTTTTAATCAACTGATGAGTTAATATGTTACTATTTTATGACTATAATCGAAAATCTGAGCTATAAGTTCTCTCTATATTTATATATGTTTAGAAGTATTTCTACATATTTACATAGGTTAGATTATATATTAAGTCTAAATGATAAAATATGCTGTTATTGGACAGAAATTTCTTTAAATTTTTTTTTAGATAAATGGGCACTCATATAAAATACATTTTAATTACACAAATGTTTTCTTTAGTTCACATGACTTAAATAAATCTCAAATAAATAGATTGTTTTTAATTTGTTAATAAAATAAAATTAGAAATGGTTTCAAAATTGTCAACATACATTTTTGCCTGAGTTAACTGGTCAGTTTTATATTTGCCCCTACTAGATATTTTAAAGTCATAAACCTATAAACCCAACTTAACACAAAATAATATATGATACATTATTTTGATAAATAATTTTAATAAATAAGATTAATTTAACAATCTATATCAAATTAATAATTTAATCAATAAATTATTAACAGTAATTTAATTATTAGATTATTAATTTATATCATTTTAATTGAATTATTAAATAATGATTTAATGTCTATTAAATTAATATATGTAATTAAAAGTTAATTATGATTTAATACAAATATATCTTCTGAGTTAACGACGAGATGTACATGCATTTAACTTCAAGCGTCTTACTTAAACATCTGATATTAACTAGCTACAAATTGGTTAATAAAAAATAAAATGAGTAGCTCTAATATCTGAATTTTCATAAGTAATTCAGATATAATTGTTAATAAATTAGATAATTATTGATAAAATAAATGTTTATAAATGAAGTTTTCATATAACTGAAAATCTTAACATTACCTTACGTTAAGTTAAATATTAGGTATTCATTAAATGTCTGGTTAATACTCAAATAAGTTAAAAAATTTAAACAAATTGTTAAATAAGTTCCTTCTAGCATCTTAAATTTTATCAAAAGACTAATAGTATCTAGGTTTTCAATCAAAATATAAATTTTAGAAGGTAATTTTGTATGAAAAAAATCTTACATAATAATTTTCTGTTGTAAGATAAAACGATTGGTTGTCCCAAAAGAAAAAATAAAACCAAAAATTATAAGACTAAGACCGGAAGTTTTAAAAAATTATAAAAGATCTAAGCAAGTTAAAGAAGAGTTATGGAAGACAGGTCTTATAAAAGAGGTTTTATGTGTGATTGAGTTGGGTGAGATGAGAAAAATATACTTATGCATTTTTCTAAAAAGTAAACATTGATATCAAGGGTGCGCTGATACTTGACCAGAATCTGATCCTCAATATTTGAAACTGCAAGGTTTTCTTAAAATATGTATATGCTTTTCTGTTCTCACTCATAGATGGGAATTGAACAATGAGAACACATGGACACAGGAAGGGGAACATCACACTCTGGGGACTGTTGTGGGGTGGGGGGAGGGGGGAGGGATAGCATTAGGAAATATACCTAATGCTAAATGGCGAGTTAATGGGTGCAGCACACCAGTATGGCACATGTATACATATGTAACTAACCTGCACATTGTGCACATGTACCCTAAAACTTAAAGTATAATAATAAAAAAAGAAAAAAATATGTATATGCTTTTCATAAAATTGCAAGAGGTTTGATTTATAGTCACAAAATCTGTGTCTTTAACAGCCTTATTCTAAACCACAGTGTCTGTTTCAGCCATTTTTTTCCTGGAGATCTATTTAATTTCCCTAGTTACAGGTTAAACATGCTCTCCTATTCATTTACATAATAATTTCACTTCTTGAAATAAAATTTTCCTTTCCAAATTTCTCAGATTTATATCCCAGTGGTTCAACTTTTGCTGTACCTTACTGCACGTGATTTGCAGGCATACATCACTACCTTAGGTTTTAATAACATCGAGAACCTTGAGAAGGCCTTTTTGTTTTGTTGTCCACTCCAGTAACTCTTTTCCTCTGGTTCTAACTCTGCTGTTATGTCCTGACAGTAAAATACTTACCATGAAGGCCTAGAAAAGCAGTGTTTTCCTTCAATATAATTTGATTTTGTACTCTTTGCTTTTCTTGACATATCTGATTGTTGCACTTATAATGTTAGACACATTGTTCCTGTGTCTGATTAAATTCAAGTCCTTTTCATCAGGTTCAACTTCCAGATTATCTAAATGAACATTCTGTAAGGAGAAACAATTACACTGCAAAAGATATTACTTTACCCTTTTGGTAGCTGGCTTAAAATAAAAAGATTTTACATTTCATCAAAATAAATTTTGTGTTGTCTTTATTAGGTTTGTAATTGCTTAAAAAACTGAGCTTTAAAATGATTAAGATTTTTACATCCATGTAACTTTCTATATTGCTGTTGAAGTCTTTTGATTATCACTCTGGTTAAATAAATTATTATTTTACAGTGACCTGTGCTTCTGTTTTGATCAAGTGGTTTTTAAATTGATACATAATATTTATACACATTTATGCGATGCATGTGATATTTTGTTAGATGAATAGAATATATGATTAAGTTAGGGTATTCAGGGTATCCATCCCCTTCAATGTTCATTATTCTTATGGGTTGAGAACATGTCAAGTCCTCTTTTCTAGATACATTGAAATATACAATACACTGTTGTTAACTATAGTCAACCTACTCTGCTACAGAACATTAGAACTTATTTCTTCTATCTGATTATATAGCTATACTCATTAAACGGTGTCTCTTCATCCCCTATGCCCAACACATGATTCCAAGCCTCTGGTAACAATCATTCTACTCTCCACTTCCTTTGGATCAACTTTTTAGATTCCACATATGAGTGAGAAGATAAAATATTTGTTTTTCTGTGCCTGGCTTATTTTACCATAATGACCTCTAGTTCCATTTATGTCCCTGCAAAAGACATAATTTTATTCTTTTTCATGGCTGAATATTACTTAATTGTGTATATACAGCAAATTTTCTTTATCCATTCATTCATTGGTGGAAACTTAGGTTAATCCTCTATCCTGGCTATTATGAATAGTGTCAAAATGAACAAGGAGGTGCATGTATCCCTTTAATATACTGATTCTTCCCTTTGGATAAATACCAAATAGTGGGATTGCTGGATTGTAAGGCAGTCCTATTTTTTAATTTTTTGAGAAATCTCCATACTATTTTCCATAATGGCTGCAATAATTTACATTCCCACCAACAGTTTATAAGAGATCCTTTTTCTCCATATCCTCACCAGCTGGTGTTATTTTTTTGGCTTTTTAATAAAAGACTTTCTAAATGGGGCAAGATGATATCTCACTGTGGTTTTAATTTGCATTTCTCTGATGATTAGTGATGTTGAACATTTTTTTACATACCTGTTGGCCATTTGTTTGTCTTCTTTTGAGAAATGTCTATTCATGTCATTTGCTGTTTCGTAATGTGATTACATGTTTTTTGCTGTTGAGTTTCTTGTATATTCTATTAGTCCCGTGTGAGATGAATAGTCTGCAAATATTTTCTCCCATTCTACAGGTTGTCTCTTTACTGACTGATTCCTTTGCTGTGAAAAAAAATTAGTTTAATATAGTCCCATTTAAACATATTTGGTTTTGTTGCCTTTGCTTTCCAGGTCTTAGCCAGAAAAATCTTTGCCTAAACCAATGCCCTCGAGTGTTTCTGCAATGTTTTCTTGTAGCCATTTTAAAGTTGTAGGTCTTATGTTTAAGTCTTTAATCTATTTTGAGCTTATTTTCACATCTATTTTAAGCTTATTTTCACTATGATGAGTTATAGGTGTAGTTTCATTTTTCTGCGTGAAATGATCTAGTTTTTCTGTGAGAGATATCTAGTTTTCCCAGCACTATTTATTGAATAGGCTGTTTATTCCCCAATATATGTTTTTGGCATCTTTGTCAAAAATCAGTTGACTGTATAAAAAATGAATTTATTTCTGGATTCTTTATTCTGTTCCATTGGTCTATGTGCCTGTTTTTATATCAATACCATGCGATTTTTGTTACTACATCCTTGTAATGTATTTTGAAGTTAGGTAGTGCAGTGTCTCCAGCTTTGTTCTTCTTGCTTAAGATTCCTTTTGCTATTCAGACTCCTTTTTGGTTCCATACAAATTCTGGGACTGCTTTTTCTATTTCCTTGAAAAATTATATTGATATTTTGATAGTGATTGTATTGAATCTGTGATATGCAGGGTCATTTTAACAATATGAGTTCCTCTAGTCCATAAGCATGAGATGTATTTTCATTTGTTTGGGTAATCTTCAAATTCTTTCATCAGTGTTTTGTAGTTTTCCTTATAGAACTCCTTGACCTCCTTGGTTAAATTTACTCCCAGTTATTTTATTTTTTTGCAGCTATTGTAAATGGGATGGCTTTTTAAATTGCTTTTCAGATAGTTCATTTTTGTTGTATACAAATGCTACTGATATTGGTATGTTGGTTTTGTATTCTGGAATTTTACTGAATTTATCAGATTGAAGAGGTTTTTTTTATTGAGTTGTATAGGTTTTTCTTTATAATATTGTATCATCTGTAAAGAGGGACAATTTGACTTTCTCTTTTCCAGTTTGGATGCCTTTTTGTTTTTGTCTCTTACTTAAATGCACTAGTTAGGACTTCCAGTGCTGTGTTGAATATGAGTGGCTAAAGTGGACATCCTTGTTTTAGTTCTTAGAGGAAATGCTCTCAGCTTTTCCTGATTCATTATGATGTCAGCTGTGAATTAGTTATACATGGCCTTTATTGTGTTGAAGTATATTCTTTCTGTATCTAGTTTGATGAGAGTTTTTATCATGAAGGGATGTTGAATTTTATCAAATGCTTTTTTTGTATGTCTATTGAGATAATAATATGGGTTTCATTCTTCATTCTGTTAAAGTGAAGTATCACGTTTATTGATTTGTGTATGTCAAACCATCCTTGCATCCTGGGATAAATTTCATTTGATCATATTGCATTATTGTTTTGATCTGCTCTTGAATTTGATTGGCTAGTAGTTTGTTTGGGATATTTTTGTCTATGGTTCATCAGGGATACTGACTTGTACTTTTCTCTCTCTTCCTTATTTTTGGACTTGTCTGGATTCAGAGTCACAGAAACACCTCATAGAATGAGTCAGAAATAATTCCTTCCCTTTCAATTTTTTTGGAATAGTTTGAGAAGGACTAGTGTTAGTTCTTCTTTAAATATTTGGTATAATTCAGCAGTGAAGCCATCCAGTCCTGGGTTTTTCTTTGTTGGAAGACTTTTTATTACTGATTCAATCTTGTTACTTGTTATTTCTTTAATTAGGTTTTCTAGTTCTTCTTGATTCTATCTTGGTAGGTTGTTTGAGTCCAGGAATTTATCCATTTTCTTCTAGGCTTTCCAGTTTGTTAACATATAGTTGTTCACAATACTCTCTAGTGATAGTTTGTATTTCTGTGATATAAGTTGTAATGTTTCCTATTTTTGTGTCTGATTTTTGTTTATTTAGATCTTTTCTCTTTTTTCTTGGTTATTCTAGCTAGCAGTTTATCAGTTTTGTTTATCTTCTCCAGAAATTAACTTTTCATTTTGTTGTTTCTCTGTATTGTTGTTTTTCTAGTCTCTTTTTTATTTATTTCTGTTTTGATCTTTATTATCTCGTTCCTTTTACTATATTTGGGTTTGGTTCTTTTCTAATTTCTTAAGGTGCATTGTTAGATTGTTTGTTTGAAATCTTTCTACTTTTTGATGTAGGCACTTATTGAAACAAACTTCCCTCTTACTACTGCTTTTCCTGCACCCATAGGTTCTGGTATGTTGTGTTTTCATTTTTGTTATTTTCAAGAATTTTTTTAAAAGTTTTCTTCTAAATTTCTTCCTTGGCCCAGTGATCATTCAGGAGCACGTTCTTTAATGTCCATGTGTTTGTGCATTTTTTTTTTTTTTTAGACAGTGTCTCACTCTGTCACCAGGCTGGAGTGAGGTGGCACAATCTCAGCTCACAGCAACCTCTGCCTCACAGGTTCAAGTGATTCTCTTGCCTCAGCCTCCCGAGTAGCTGGGACTACAGGTGCGTGCCACCATGCCCAGCTAATTTTTGTATTTTGTATTTTTAGTAGAGACAGGGTTTCACCATCTTGGCCAGGATGGTCCCAATCTCCTGACCTAGAGATCCGCCCGCCTCAGCCTCCCAAAGTGCTGGGATGGGCCACCGCGTCCGGCATTTGTACAGTTTTTAAAGTTCTTCTTGTGCTTGCCTCAGCAGCATATATACTAAAATTGGAACAATACAGAGATTAGCAAGAGCCCTGAGCAAGGATGACCTACAAATTAGTGGTTTCCTTTTCTTCAATTAAAAAATAAAGTTTTTTTATTAATAATTTCTAGTTTTATTTCATGTGAGCTCAGAAAACACTTCATAAAATTTTGATTTTTAAATATTTTTTGAGATTTGTTTTGTGGCCTAACATATGTTCCATCCTGGAGAATGCTTTATGTGCTGATGAGAAGAATATGTCTTTTGCAGCTGTTGGGTAAAATGTTCTGTAAATATCTGTTAGGTCCATTTGGTCTAAAGTATAGTTTAAATCCAATGTTTCTTTGCTTATTTTTTGACTAGATAATCAGTCCAATGCTGAGAATAGGGTGTTGAAGCCCAACTATTTCTGTGTTAGTGTCTATCTCTCCCATTAGATCTAATAATATTTGCTTTATATGTGTGGGGACTCCATGTTCGGTGCATATATATGTGTATATATATATATATACACATATATATATATTTTTTTTGTGAGATGAAGTCTCCATCTGTTGCCCAGGCTGTTGTGCAGTAACGCGATCTTGGCTCACTGCAACCTCCATCTCCCAGGTTCAAGTGATTCTCCTGCCTCAGTCTCCTAAATAACTGAAATTACAGGCATGCTGTAATCCTGGCTATTTTTTTTTTCTTTTTCTTTCTTTTTTTTTTTTTTTTGTATTTTTGGTAGAGACAAGGTTTCACCATGTTGACCAGGCTGGTCTCAAACTACTGACCTCAAGTGATCCACCCTCCTCAGCCTCCCAAAGTGCTGGGATTACAGGAGTGAGCCAATGCACTTGGCCTTATATTTATGCTTATTTTGATCCCTTTATTATTATATAGGAATCTTATTTGTCTCTTTTTACTTTTTTTGACTTAAAGTGTGTGTTTATCTGATGTAAATAAAGCAATCCCTGCTCACTTTTGGTTTTCATTCGCATAGTCTTTTTTTCCCATCCTTTTACTGTCAGTCTATGTGTCTTTACAAATGAGGTAAATTTCTTATAAGCAGTATACAGTTAGGTCATTTTAAAAATCCATACAGCCAGTCCATATATTCTAAGTGGAAAGATTTGTCTATTTACATTCAAGGTTATTATTGATATGTGAGGAGTTATTCCTTTCATTTTGTTAATTATTTTCCGGTTATTTTGTATGTCATTGTTTCTTTTATTCTGTCTGCTTATTTATCATTGTGGATTGGTGGTTTTCCATAGTGATTATTCTTTCTTTTCTTTCTCATTGTGTCTTTGCAATGCCAGTGAATTTTATAATTTCGTGTGTTTTCTTGGTGGTAACTATCATCCTTTTGCTTCCAGTCGTAAGACCTCCTTAAGCATATTTTGTAGTGCTAGTCTAATGATGATGATTTTCCAACATTTTTGCTTGTCTGGAAAAAAAATGTTATTTCTACTTCATTTACAAAGAACTTTGTTCAATAAAATATTCTTCACTGGCGGTTTTCTTTCTCTTAGCACTTTGAATATATCATTCCATTCTCTCTTGATCAGTAAGGTTTCGCTTCTGCTGAGAATTCTGCTGTAGTCCAATGGGGGTTCCCTTATAAGTAACTAGCTGCTTTTCTGTTGCTGTTTTTAGAATTCCCTTTTTTCAGAGTTGACTATAATATGCCATGGGGAAAATATTTTCAAGTAGTATCTTTGGGGGCATCTATGAACTTCCTATACCTCAATGTCTAAATCTCTTGCTAGACTAAGTAAAATTTAAGCTATTATTTTGTTAAATAAGTTTTCTATTCATTTGGTATTCTCTTCACCTTCTGGAACACCAAAAATTTGAATATTCAGTCACTTAATGGTGCCCCATATGTCATATAGGCTTTGTTCATTATTTTTAATTTTTTTTCCTTGTTCTATGTCCTAACTGGGTTATTTCAAAAGACTTATTTTAAAGTTGTCAAATTCTTTGTTCTGCTTTATCTAGTTTATCATTGAATTCTTGAATTTTTTTTTCATGTCATTCAGCGAATTCTTCAGTTCCAGGATTTACGCTTCATTCCTTTTTATGAAATTCTCTTTGGTGAATTTCTCATTTATATCCTGAATTTGTTTTTATTTGTTTGTATTTTAAAATCTATATTATCTTGTGTCTAACTGCACTACTTTAATATCATTATTGTGAATTCTTTTTCTGGCATTCATAAATTTCTTTTTCAGTTGTATCTGTTGCTGGAGAATTATTGTGTTTTTTTGGAGGTTTCACATGCCCTTGTTTGTTCATGTTTCTTGTGCCCTTACATTAGTATATGTGTATCTGATGTAACAATAGTTCCTTCCAATATTTCAGTCTGGCTTTTGTAGGGGGAGATTTTTTTGAAGGTGTATTTATGGTGTCGGCTAGGTAGGGCACTTTGGCTTTGATTCTGAGTGCATGCAATACTGTAGTCTCCGCATGATTTCTTTGTTGTAAGCAGCATCTAAAGTGTCTGTGGTTTCCTCACTGATTTAGGGTGTGATTGTTAGTGGAGGCTGTGGTGAGGTTTTTCTAGGGACAAGGATGCCAGGTGGGCCAGTCCTCAGACCTCAGGGGTGGCAGCAGTGGGCCTATCATGCCTGTCTTTGTGTCCCGGGTCAGCATCTGGTGTTAGCCAGATGAATTGGGCCAATTTTTGGTCCTCCAGCTGGTTTTGTTGAATTCCTGAAGTGGCAGCTGTGGGCCAGGTGGGTGGGCAAGCCTTTGACCCTTAAGCAGTGCGCATGGCCTGGGCAATGGCAGTAGCAGTGGTGGAATAATCCTCTGGCCTCCAAGTGGCCTTCGTTGAGTTATAAATGGCTGCAAAAGGCCGGGTGCGGTGACTCACACCTGCTATCCCAGCATTTTGGGAGGCTGAGGCAGGCAGATCACCTGAGGTCGGGCGTTTGAGACCAGCCTGACCAACATGGAGAACCCAGTCTCTACTAAAAATACAAAATTAGCCAGGCGTGGTGGCACATGCCTGTAATCCCAGCTACTCAGGAAGCTGAGGCAGGAGAATTGCTTGAACCCGGGAGGCAGAGGTTGCAGTGACCCGAGATCAAGTCATTGTCCTCCAGCCTGGGCAACAAGTGCGAAACTCCATCTCAAAAAAAAAAAAATTAATTAAAAAAAATAAGTGGCTGCAATAAGCTGGTGGACTATTCCCCAGGGCCCCAAGAAGTACATGTGAGCGGGTGCCAGCTATGGTGGTAGTGGCAGGCTGGGCAGTTCCATCCCCGGGCTGCCAGGGGAGTGTACAGGAGCCAAGAATGATGGCCAGGTTGTAACAATTCACGGGCCCCTGAATGCTATGCTCAGGCACTGACCATGACAATGCCAGGCCAGGCAGGCCGTTCCTCAGGACTCCTATTGTTGTGCGTGGGTACAGGCTATTGTGAATAGGGACAAGGTTATTCCCAGGTCTCTGGCTAAGTACTTGGTTGATGGCAACAGTGACAGAGGTTGGAGGAGGAACTTTGCCCTCAGGGCACATATAAGTGCATTTCAGCCCTATTGCTGGGGGGCTCAGGGTTGCTGTCACCGGTAGCAGCTGGAGACAAGAGGCTGGGTAGTGTATGCTTCAGACCCCTCGTAGTGGAAGCAACAACAGCAGGATGGGGGGATCCAGTCTTCAGGGCAAATGCGAATGTGCAGCAGCTCTTCTACTTAGGAGGACAGGGTTATTGTTATGACAGTAACCCTAGCCAGGAGAGAATCAGGCTCTGGTGAGATGTATTTTGGTTCCCTTTGTCTTAGAGCAGCCACCCCAGTGCATCGTGCCACCAGTTCCTTGGTGTGTAGGACACTGTGTGCAAGAGTGTTGAGGACCTTGCTGTGCTGCAGAGCACACCAGTGTTGTGCCACTGCAGCCCTTCAGCTGGATGTGGGGAGGAAGTGTCAGTGGGGTTTCAGGGATGTGGAGATTGAGGGGCTGTTAGGCCCATGGGTGAGATGCAGTCTGGTGGAGTTGAGCTCTCATAATTATGCTATACTGCAGCTGCTTAGGTCTCTGTTAGTATGCGGGACCTAGACTGGGGTCTGTCTCTGGAGCAATGTCTGAAGCTCCAGAAAGCTCTCTGTGTTAGTCTCAGGGCTGGCAACCATCACTGAGTTCTCCCATGGCAAGGATTCCAGGAGTCTACATTGGGAATGTGGATCACTGGGAATCTGTCACTTACTCTTTCTCTGCTCTGGAGAGCCTCTCTGGCTTCCTAGCCAATCTTGGCGGGGAAGACTCCCTCTTCCTCCTTGCCTTAGGTGTTTCCCATCAATTTGCTGTTGAACTACGGTGTTC